>NC_136472.1:18813379-21489505 GCF_902686455.1 Sciurus vulgaris
GGACCGAAATGGATAAAAATAAATCTATGCAAGTATGAATATGTCAAAATAAATCCAACTGTTACTTATGACTATGATGCAGTTATAAAACCATTAAAGTTGATGACACAAAAAACTGAGAAGAAGATAGATACAGTATTAGTGAAGCCTTTTCTTTTTTGGCTTTTTGTGCAGTGATTTGTTAATTATTAATTCAATGACTCATTACAAGTCTATGTGTATATTTTATTTCCTTTATAGCATGTCATTTGGGGTTTAATGTCATTTTAGGAGTTGTTTATGTCTAAGTTAATTGTTTCCTATAAAATCATTCAGATTATTTTTATAGTAATTTTAGTTTTTTCACAATAGTAATGTATACAAAATCACAGATTATAATTATAGTTTTTAAATTACTACTTTAAATTATTCAAAAGGGAAAATAGAAAGTATGTGACACTATGCCTTATAATTACTGGTATAATTACCTTCACAAAGACTCTCTTTAGTTTTTGTAGTTTTGACTTAATCTATGCCATCATTTCCCTTCAACTCAAAGACTCTATTTAACATTCCTCATAAAGCAGGGCTCCTAGCAGCAACTCACTATTGATTTTGTTTCAGTGTATAGATCATACTTTCTTGTTTTGCTACATGTCTCATAAATTCTGGTTATAACTGAACAATTTATGTGACACACTATAGCAACTACAGATTCTAGTACACATAGGAATGGTTGTTATTGCCATTGGTTTGTTTAGTCTCTTCCCCGGACTTATTTTGTGGAATCAGTTTTTGTTGTGAAACTAAGATAAAATCTGGTTATTATTATTGCTTACATTCCAATGTCTGAATTCCTAAGCATCCCTCATTGTTCAGTATAGCACAGCAACCAAAGACATTTATTGTACTTTAATACCCTAGCCAGGAAAAATTCCAACATTTATTTATTGATGAATTTGTGGCTGGCTTGGAAACTTGGAAAATGCATTAAAATTTCAGGAACTTTGCAAGTTTTTGATGGATTGTACTCCCTGCATTTACATGATTGCCTTTACCAGGATCAGTCTTGATTGTGTGTGTGGCCTTGTACTTCCACCTAGTCATTCAGATAACTGCAGTAATTAGAATTTCAACAGTACCCATTTCATCTTCTCATTCTCCACAAACTCCTGTTAAATTGTTGGCTAATCTGTCTCAAGTCTATGAACACCCTGGTATAGCTATAATCTTAGATACTCCATTTGATGAATTGCTATAGAAGTTGACATCTTTTATAATAAGAATCCTGGAAATTCCGTTACTACATGCTGCTTGAAGTTATATGAACTTTCTACTGTATAAATCAGACAGTAGCTAATCTCTCTTGCATGTTGAGTCCTGATAGGTCTTCTATTCCATGTAATAGGAAATGCATTGTGCCAAACAGCAAATTTTCACTCTTCTTATTCAGGTTGGCTTAATTTTCTTAAACATTGTATTGGTACATTATGGTTGTACATAGTTCCTTGAGAAGGATGAAAAGACTTTCTTGAAGAAATTTGAACTTCTATAAATGCAAAAACCTAAACATAAATTTTTTACTTCAAGAAATCACACTCAAAATACATTATTGATTTAGCTGTAGAAATTAAAAAAAAATATTTGTTGTACAAAAATATATGAGAAAATATGTATGACCATGTATAGGCATATATTTATGTTGCTAAAAGCACAAAGACAATCTTTTTTAAATTAACCTTCTTCAATATTAAACATTTCATTCTGTTTGCATTGTTGGAAAAACAAAAATACAGGCTACAGACTTAGGAAACCATTGGCAAATCATATATCTATTAAAGGAAATGTACATAAATACGTGAAGTTCTCCATGACTTAATAGTATGAGAAACACATGGCCTAATTAAACGATGCATAAGACTCAAATGAAATTTAAAACAAAGTTAGTGTTGCATGTATATTTTAATGGCTAAAATTAAATTGACCACAAATAATATCACTCAAAATAGATAACTAAATACATAACTTAAATCTTTGTAACCTTCAATGTTTGGAAATGAAGAAGGCGTGTTGCTAAAGTGCATTTTCCATTTTTCTAGTCATTAATCTTTATATTTGTATAATAATATTCCAGGTTCCTATGGCTGGATCTAATATTGCCTCCCTTGAACTCGTGAATGTATCTAAGTATGTTTGTGTGTGGATGCCTTACTAATTTACACACCATATGAAGAGTACTTTGACTGTAAACCCAAGCAATAACTTTTAAAAATTCTAAGTTTTGACAGTTGAAGGCATTTAATCATAAAAACAGCAAATCATAGTTGGTCACATGGCAATCTAGCTAGACGTTACACTTGAAGGCCTCCCGTCCAGGCTGCTATAGTCCTGTCGCCGAATATTACAATGGGGATTCTTCCTGGAAAGTGTGCATGACTTTTCTAGTTTGTGCAACTGATAAGGAACAGTGAATACTGCTCTTCATTCTCCTTCTGCTTCTTTCTTTATCTGGGGGATGATGAGGTCTAACTGCCCAATGTGGATTTATAGCAGGCAGATTAGTGGTGAAGATGGCAGGACTGTCTGATGACCCTCAACCCTCTTGAGAACATCTAATGACACATAGACTTCTTTGTAACAGAAGGCCCTAAACATTTGCAGTTTTGTTAGAATTTAATCATAACTAATATGCAGTTATAAGTTTCTGATGTTTTCAGTGTTTATATCTCTAAGCACAAAGAAGGAGGAGAAACTAAGGAGTATATAAGGAGGATATAAGGAGTAGAATAGCCATGCATGATACAGTTTTTTCAACCCAACTACATGAATAGAAGGAAGATGCTTTCCTCAGTCAGAAAGTTACTTGGGAAAAGATTTATCCCCAGGGTAGACACTATCCTACCTCAGGAGCACTGTTATTGTTGCTTTCTTTCTTCTTCTTTTTTTTTTTTTTTCTGAAAGTTGAATATATGTTAGTTAGAAGAGGCTTACCTTCTGTTACAAATTAAATTCCCAAACTATAAAATGGATAAACTTCTTTATTATTTTCTGTCTTTTATCAATTGATAAAAGTAAACATTATAATCAACCTAATTATAAAATAGATAAGCATGGACTACTTTGACAAATATACAATTTATTATTATGTCTGCTTTTAATTTTATTAGCATGAACAATAAGAAATATTTAAAATTTAAAAGGAATTCTTTGTTGTTGGTTACTTTTTCAATTCCAAGTTGCTCTTTCAGATTACGTTTGTACTCTTGTGACTTTTTCTAGTATTAGATGAACTGAGAGCAAAGTAGGAAATCCTTTTCTTGAAAGGAGGCAGCATGAAAGATTATTGTCATCATTATCTTATCTTCTAATATTTTCTAAATAATTGTGTGATAAGTATGTATTTAACTATTTTATATCAATAGAATCTGGACATAATATCCTGCGAAAACCCAATTACATATACTGGGTGAGCAAAATATTGAATATACAGTATTAAAATGGCTTTTTATCTTACTACTATTAAAATGGTTCCTGCTTGTGATGAGTAAAAATGCATGATAAATGAATCTAAAAATGTTAGAGAAATGTTAGCATGGTTTTGTTGTTCATCATTAGAGATTTCTGGCAGAAGGACATCCTTCTGATTGGATCTACCTTCATTTCTTATCTTTAGTTTGATTTCAACTACTTGCTCTTGATATAAGTATTATGTATGATAGTAGCTCTAATTTAACTATCCACTATTTATATCACAGAAGATCATTATTTCAAAGGGAATAACCACTATATAAACATGAAGTATCTAAACCAAAACAAACATGGCTACATCTAGTTGAGTTAGCAGTATTTTTCTCTCTTAGTAGTATAAAAAGATGTTTCTAAAGTTTCTAAAATTAGAGAAACAAACAAGAATGTTCAGCAGTTTGAGGAAGTTTCTTATGCCAAATTGTGTTTAGAGTATAAGACAATTTGAATAGTGAGAGAAAGTATAACATTTCTCCTTTTCTGGTGTTGGGTATTGAATCCAGGGGCTCTCTAAAAATGAGTTTCATCCCCAGTTCTTCATTCCTTTTTATTTTGAGATAAGGTCTTGCTGAGTTTTCCAAGCTGGTCTCAAACATTTATTTCTTCCTCCTGCCTAAGCTCTCTTAGTAGCTGGGATTATAATATTTTGTTTTCCTTTGTATATAGTTATTCATGGAGAAATATATTGAATATTCATAAAATTGCTAGCCCATTTTACAAATGGAAATTTAATACTTTCCCATCTAGGAAAAAGAAAGGAAGGAAAAGTAAAAATTCAGTAGGTTAGAGAAAGCAAAAGTTCTGTTCATGTTGCTTTTTGTTGCTCATTATATTTTGGAAACTGGGGTGTAATTTACTTTATAAATGTCCACTCCTACTTGAACATAGGGAAACAAAAGCCAAAGGAGATTGCAATATGCAAAACCATGAAAAAGAGTGGGCTGATGTAGCAAAGACAAAGAAAAGGATGGCAATTCCTCAAGGTTAGAGTTACATATCAAATGTGGGCACACATCACATGTCCACAGTGAAGTGAGGATTCAGCCAGTGTTTTTTAGAATTTTCCATGAATTAAATTCTAGACTTAATTTAATACTAAGTAATTGTTCAAAAATTTTTATGTGGGTGCAGCAAGAGAAAATACTTCACAGTAGAGTTTTATATCCTTGTTACCGCAGTAAAGGCATTTCTCATCTCCTAGTTTGTGTTCCTCTTAGAGTCTCAGTTACACCTTTTTACATTGTAACAACAAATTTTCATTTACAGTAATTGTACAATTATGGAAGATGTTTGAAGTACCTTAAGGACTTCAATATTTGTTGGAATCTATAGATGGAAAAAGAAATTCTTATTCAACATTCCCATGTTTAGAAATAGAAAGTCCACAGGTGACCAAGTCTAGCATGGACTGTTTCTTTCTCCTTTTTTTATGTGTTTTTGAAGCTGAAATCTTGACCACCATGCACACTTAACAGTTTTAGAATAAGATTAGAGGTACACATCCTTTGGGATTTAGTCCTTTTGTGTTTAAATTACTTATTACAAATATGAAAATTATTTAGTGAATAATGAGATGATGGAATTCTTCTGCAAGATTGAGTGGAAATATAATAATTCCTACATACCAACCACAAAACACACAAACACATATACATACCCATGTGAGGAATACCCAGAAACCCAGAAATCCTGAACTTTAATCTGGAGCATTACTTCAATTATTTGATTCATTTGTAACTTGTCCAAGAAGTCAGAAAATCAAAGTGTTTGGAAAAATGTTCTACATCTCAAATAAAATATTGTGTAAAATATCAAAATAAGATATAAAACAGGTCAAGAAATAAAAATGAATTTACATCATAATGTAAATGAATAAAGCGTGCAAACACACTCATGCACAAACCCACATATACAAAGCAACTGTATAGATGGAATTGAGCCAATGAACTCAGTAGAATATCAGCCATTTCTGAAGACATGAAAGACTTCAGAAAATATCAAGAAGAATTGTGTTTATTGTCTTATGTATGCGGTAGATTTGCCTTCAGAATAAAGAGGTGCACATTTGATCTACAACTGGTTTATAGACCACAGATGCTAATAAACTTACCTCCTAACTATTGAGCTTCCCTGGATAAGAAAACCATCTTAAAGGTCCCTACTACATCTCAAGATACTCAGTAATCATCTCAACATCAATTGGCCTGCAAAATGTGAAGAATAATCTGTGACTTCTGGTTTCATAATCTTATATTTAAATGAATACAGACTTTTAAAGATTATGTAGTATTGCATTATATTTGGTGAACAACTAATCATTAATTTTATAATGGACTATACAGAATATGAAAGCTAAAATGGTCTTTGGAAATGTACAAAAATCAATGTTAAAGATTAAATATACTCTTCCCTAAAATTATTAAGGATTTCTTTTTTTTTTTTTTTTGACATTTGCACAGAATGTAATATTGTAGTGACAGTACTGAGGTTGATTGTTACATGCTATCAAACTCTGTATGAAATGGTTATATCTTAGTTATTTATCCATTGGTTCTGTAAGGAATCCCTCGAAAACCATGTAGGACATGGGAAATCACATAAGAGGGTTTATTAAGCAAACAGAGTGTCTCCCTGCAGGGTAAGGGAGAAAATGAGAGAAAGAGAAAGGGAAAGAGAAAGGGCACATGCAAGAAAGAGTGGAAAAGTGAGGAGGAGAGAGAAAGCAAGTCAGGGGGAGAGAAAAGATGGCGGGGTAGCCACCCTTAAGCAGTTGAATTCTGCCAGGTAACAGTGGACCAATAATGGAGAAGAATACTTGCAAGCTAACTGATGAACCAATAGCTAACTAGGATGTTCACAGACTGACAAGTGGTTGGGAGGCGAGGAAAATAGTTGCACTGGAAAGGGCAGGGAGAGCAGTTTTCAGACTGACAACTAGGTTGTGATGCAAGGCAGTTTTGTATTACAGGTCCAATAACATAAAAATAGAGAACACAATCTGGAAATTTATCTCATTCAATGTTCAGAGATAAAAGGGTGAACCATTCTTTCCATCATTTTCTGCAGGTAAGTCCACGTTCACACTGAAATCCGATGGTAATTAAATCCTGGCATTTTTCTAAGCTACTGTATGAAAAGGATGCTGAAGGCCATCACTACAAGCATCACTACAAGTGTGCCTATTCTGGCACACTTCCAAAATATTCCCAATAGTCATAGTGAGGCCAGTGATGCCCCAGTCACATCATCCTTCTGGGCCTGCAGATTTCTTAAAGAAGGTTTTCTCATAAATTTAAGTTAATTTTGAACTGATAATTATACTCAACATGATGTTGGGAGACCAGAAAAACATCTTCTGAAAGAGGAAAATTATTGCTTCACTTAAAACTGGATTCAGATTTATATTTTTTAAAATTTTCAAATGAAAAGTAAAGTGACGTGCCTCATCACAGAAACAGAAGGAATGTATAACAACTCTCAGCAGAGAAAGAAAATATTAAAAGAGTTATTGCAGATAAATTTAGGAATAAAGAATGGGTATATGGTCACCAAATTTCAGACCTTATGGAGGTCGTACACTTTTACCTGAAAGGTAATTGGGGTATTTGAAAGCATGCCATTTTCAGTGTACATTAAGAAAAGAAAAGAAAAATGAAGTTAATTTTCTACTTCTGACTGAATCTTTCCCACAGATGAAACATGAAGAGGTAGAGGCAGAAGACAATGTCTCCACAGTGGTGCAGTTTGTCCTGCTGGAATTTTCTGAACTTCCAAACCTCCAGGGGTTTCTGTCTGGGCTATTCTCCATCATTTACATGGTTGTCCTCATTGGGAACAGCCTCATAGTCATAATAACCAAGCTTGACCCTGCACTGCACAAACCCATGTATTTTTTCCTGGCACATTTTTCTTCACTGGAAATCTGTTATGTTTCAGTCACTCTCCCCAGGATGCTGGCCAGCCTTTGGACTCAGGATAGGAGCATCTCCTTACTGGGCTGTGCCACCCAATTGTGCTTCTTCCTTGTGCTTGGAGCAACAGAGTGTTTCCTTCTGACTGTGATGTCCTATGACAGCTATGTGGCCATCTGCAACCTTCTTCACTATCCCCTAGTCATGAACCCAAAGAAGTGCCATCAACTGGCAGCTGGCTCCTGGCTTGGGGAAATGCCAGTCCAGGTAGGGCAGACATGGCAGATATTCTCTCTGCATTTCTGTCATTCTAACCAAATCAACCACTTCTTCTGTGACATACCCCCTATTCTCAAGTTAGCCTGTGGGGATACTTCAGTGCATGAGGTATCTGTCTGTGTCATGGTTATGTTGTTTGCTGTAGTCCCTTTTATGTTGATACTTGCCTCTTATAGTAAAATTGTTCTTACTATCCTGAGGATGCCCTAGAGATCTGATCAAATAAAGACCAGGTAAACCAGTTATCCCATTTCAGTAGAACATTGTGATAAGCTAAAAGCCCTAATTCATGCAGCTTGTGAATACAGTAACCACATGAGAAATGGAACTTTGCACAGGTATGCCAGATCGCAAACTATGATATTATGAGATTATCAAGGTGACTCAATCGATGACATGAACCCTAAAAAAGCAACAGAAGAAGTAAGAGTATGTCAGATATATGCAATGAGAAAAGAGGAAGGGAAAAGGAAGGATAAGAAGGACTTGGTTTGTCTTTTCTGCCTTTCCATGAATGGGCCATATGCCAAAGTGGTAATGCTGAGAAGCCAACAAGAGCATGTTGCTGACATTGGTGGAGAGAAAAGTTATCATAGTTCAATATCCTCAAAGAACAGAATTCTTCCAATAATATAATTAAGCAAGCAAATGGATTCCCCAGGATAGCCTCCTGAAAACATGCAGTGAGACTGAGTTAAATAGAAGCCACAGATGGACCTACAGAATACCTTAATTTCAGCTCAGAAGTTTATCAGTAGAGTGAATGAACAACCTATGGAATGGAAAAGATATTTTCAAACCATAAGGGGTTAATATTCAAAGAATACAAGGAACCCCAAGAGCTCCATACAAAGAAAACAAATAATCTGATTTAAAAGTTGGGGGAAAAAGAACAGTCCTTACTTAAGGTATAAAAATGGCCACAGTTATGAAAGGCACCACTACTCAACATCACTAATCATCAGAGAAGTATAAATTGAAGGCATGAGGTGATGTCACTTCACTTCTACAGAATGATGCTGTCAAAAAGATGAAAGACAAAAATGGTGGTCAGGATGTGGAGAAAATGAAACTGAACACTTTTTGTGGGAATATAAATTCTTTCAGTCAATGTGGAAAAGAGCATGGAGGCTCCTCAGAATATTAGAAATAGAACTGCAATATGATCCAGCAAGCACACTAGTGGGTATTTGTCTCGAGGAGATTGATCAGTATGTTGACCAGATGCCTGTACTGGCCAGTTAATTTCGGCATGTATTACAAAGTATAGGACATGGAATAAGCCTAGTAGTATATCAGCAGCTGAATCCATACACAGAACCTGGCATATAAACAATGGGATGTTGTTTGTTCTTAAAAATCAAATGAAATCCTGTCATCATGGAAGAACCAGGAGGACATTAGAGTAAGTGATGTGGGCCAGAAACAAAAAGAAAATCAAATCACGATCTCACTACTATGTGTAATCTATAAAAGTGAACTTAGCAGCAGACGTAGAATGGAGGGTGTGAGGGTAGAGTGGAGGGATTGCAGAGATGCTCATCAGAGCAGCGAAAATGACCGGGAGGAGGAGCAGGCTGAAGTGATCTGCAGCTGCACTTCATGTTGAGTGTAGACACCAAAATTATATAGCTTGATGACTATACTTTATTTTTAATTAATTTAAAATGATATGTAAACCCAGAAGTTTACACATTAATGGGGGTACCATGTAGTGTTTTGATGCGTTCATAAATCATGTACTTTTACATCATGATTAATGTATCTATATCCAAAAGCTTTCATCATCTCTTTTTTGGAATAACTTGAAAATTGCGTTTTTCTAGGGTTTTGAATGATGGAGTACAGTATTGCTATCTCTAGTCACTCTGATGTTCAATAGCGCAGCAGAATTCTTTCTCATATGTAACTGGGAACCCGTTGATAAAACTTTCCCTTTCTCTCATAACCCCCTGCTCTCCCTGCTTCTCCTAACCAGAAATGTACTTTGAATGTATGTGAGATTAACTTTGTTAAGATTCGACATGTGAGTGAGATCATGTGGTACCTGATCTGTTCTTGGCTTTCCTCACTTCACATAATGATCTCCAAATATATCCACACTGTCGTAAATGACATGATTCTATTCTTTTAGTGTCTGTCCGTTGTATGTATGCCAATATTTTGGTTACTCAACTGTCAGTTGATAGACAGTATTATGGTTTGTATTTCTTGACTGTTGCGAATAGTACCACAATGGATATATTAATGCAGATTTATTCAACATTCTGGTTTCTTTTCCTCTGAATATTTACTCAGAAAAGGGACTGTTAGATCCCATGGTAGTTCTATTTTTAATTTTTTGAGGAAGTCCCATACACTTTTTCATAGTGTCTGCACTGATTTACAGTCTCACCAACAGTGTGCAATTATTCCCTAATCTCTACATCCTCACCAACAATTGTGTTCTTTTGTCTTGTTGATCACAATCCTTTCTGTCAAGGTGAGGTGATGTTTTGGTTTGCATTTCTGACAGGATAAGTGAGGCTGTATATTTTGTCCCATACTTGTGAATCATTTGTCTGCTTTTGAGAAACATCTATTCAACTCTTTTGCTCATTTTTAATTGGGATATTTGTCATTTTTGCTATTGAGTTTTTGGAGTTTCATACATATTCTTTTTACCCAGAGCCAGGAAACAAAGAAAATTAGACTTTTGTAGTCTACACCAATTCATCAAAAATTGGCAATCAATTTTGTATTTTGATGTATGTTGCAGTCATATAGTTTTTACACTTTCATATTTCTTTGCTTTTTGTTCATTTACTCTGTATTATGTTAGTGTCATTTTCCGATGTGATTGATATGCAGGTAATCCATTCACTCTCATTTCTGTGTAACACTCCATTATAAAGGTATCTTAATGTTATTTATTTAACATAAAGCTAAAGTCAGCACAATATGGCACATGCAATTTTTGCAACTCAAAGAAAGAAGTTATTAATATGCTTTCTATTTCTGTTTATATGACAGAGGGATAAATGTGAGTGACCGTGATAAAGTTCAGGGCTGCAAATCCTAAGATACATCAGTTTGTTTTACCTGATTTTGATCCATAGCACTACAAGCACACAAACAAATATACACATGTAAATGCTCTTCATTGGAGAATTAATGAACAGATAAGTATCAAGGTAGGATGGTTACAGATGGTATTGCTCATTGCCCAATTTATAATAAGAAATAAAATGTACTGCTCAATCTATTCCATAAGGAGACAAAATATAGTATATTATGGGTAGATTGAGAGTTATCTGGGCAAAATTTAAAAAAGTAAATAAGCATATGCCGAAGAGCTGCTCTTAATCAGAAATTAAAATGTGTATGTCGAAGAAGTTCGTGGGATAGACAGAACTGTTGATACTTAAAGAACCCTTTTAAAAGAACAAATATCTTAAAAGCAAAAGGAATATCTATGTTGGTATAAGTGGTCTCACTTTAAGCAATTTAAGCAATTTAAATATCAAAATATTTAAGCCTTACAGTGAGGAAAAAAAAACAACCCATTCAAGAAAGTTAAAAATGGACTCTTTTATCCTGATAGTGAGCTTTAATTCCTAATACAAACTCAAAATTATTATTTACAACTTTTGAGGGAAATATATGTTTTATTAAAGTAGCTCATATGTAATTCTGATTCTAGTAAATATAATTTGCAATGATGTAATTATAAAATACTGATATGAAGTTTTTTAGAGTAAAGAAACTGTACCAATTTTATTTTAAGTATAGAGAATAGTATAGACAACTTCATTTTAAGGAAACACTTTGAAAGAAATGTTTCATATATGCTTATTCAGTGTAGATTATATTTTAATTCATTATTTAAAGGAAAACAATCCATGAAGTTAACTTATAATCATTGAGGACTACAAGGAATACAGTAATATAAAAAAAAATTTTTTTTTAAATTTTTTTAATCACCAATCATTTCGCTGAGAGACACAGTTAAGATAATTCAAGTGCAAAAAATAATTAAGAGGTATCCCTGTCAACATTTAGCAGACTACACTGTGGTGGGTGGTAAGGATCAGACCAGGCCCACAGAGAGTGCAACACTTATCCAACTCACCCTAACATTATACAGTTCTGGCAGTTCCTACTGAGCTCTGTAAGGGAGGTAAGCCCTCCTCGGTCCCTTACTACATCTTAAGTAAACAAAGGTTAGTGTACAAAATGGATTCTCATCCCAGATAATCCAGAGTGATAAAGCAAAAGATCTAACCACAATGACAAATTATTTTGTCGTTGACAATATTCACATACAATTTGAATGTGAAATATCATGAAAGATCAAGAGCTACCTAAAATTATAATAAGATACTTGTGGCCTAGATTCAACAATTTCAGTTTAACAAGATAGTCTGACATACTTTCTTCAAAGGTATGACAAAATAAAAATGTCTTGAACTATGTAAAAGGGTTAATATTTATACAATGGATAAAATTCAGGTGAAAACAAAATATTCTCTATTAAATGAAATGCATAAAGTTTGGGGAAACACTACCACTTGAGGGGTTTAAATTACATCAAAACAAAAGGCACAACATAATTAAAGAATGTAACTTTAAAGTCCCTAAGAATTTTCAAAATCAAAGATTTTCACAGTAGATACAAATAAATCCAATACAACATTTAGAAGAATCAGGGTCATCAATAAACACTCTACTTGAAAATACAAAAAGGAAAGAGTGACAAACATTCACAAATGCAAAGAAAATATCAGAAAATAATGGTCAAAATGATACTGCATTTTAGTGGTTCATTCTGTGCTTCAACATAATTATTGGTGCAATAAAATACTTATAGGATGAAATTTTTCTTTAATTTCATTTTAGGGTTTAAGTTGTTAATATACAGGAAATACACAGAGAGATGAAGCTTAGGCAGCTTGCAATAGTTGGCTGAACTTGAATATTATTACATCATATGTTAAGCTTTTGGATTTTCCCAGAAAACAGGGGCTTAAATTTAAAATAGAAAAATTAAAGCATTAATAAAACATGAACATTAGCAAAACTTTTATTACCTTTGTTTAATAAAAACATAAATGTTAACCAAAGTGGAGTATAATTTTATTTGAGCATATTGACAAATTTTTGCTCTTTCTTCCTTGATTCTTTTGAGTGAAATAATATTTATTTCATTTTAGGTACTAAGAACTTCCTAACAAAATGTTGAGATTGTACAACATTAAGTTATATTTTGTTCATCAGTAAAAGTCATTGTAATAGTAAAATTATTTTTATTAAATATTGTTATTCACCTCAACAATACATGAAGATAAGTTTCTTGTCATTTCTTTCTCTTAAGATGGATAATTTAAGTAGTGTGTCTCTTACTTCAAATCATTTCCAGATAAAATACTGAGCACCATACAAAGTGGGCAAATTTTTTTTAGGATCAGTACTAAATTCAAGTAAAAAATAGTTATAGACCTTACCTCTCATATGATTTAGTGATAGTAAAATAAAAGTCTCATAGAAAGATCAGGCCAAAATTTAATACATTTGACTGAGAAGTGATTTGTATTTTGGATAGTAGAACAACAGAATAAAGAAAAGAATTTAATAAAATGTGAGAGAGAATAAAAATAAGAATATAAACAAAACTGTGAAGAAATCTCCTGAATATATCAAGTTGAGTTTGGGAATTTCTTAAATTTAAGAGATTCCTATAAGATTTCTCTCTCTCTTCCTACAATACCAGGTCAAAAAAAAGAAAAACACTTAAGAGAATATTTTTTCATGTTGCCTAAAACAGTGAATTATAGGCCTGCTAGATTGGCTGACTTCTTGGTTACCAGACATGTCTTGGTTAAAGCAACTTTTTGTAACTGCACTCATATTTATACTTGTTGTATTCTTATACATATGTGGGTTTCCTTGTATATTCAATCCTCTTTCTAAGCAATGAGCTTACTATGCCAAATCACAACAAGTACTTGCAAAGACCCTGCTTACTTTAATTAGTAAAGAAGAGGGAAATGTAGGGAACATTCCTCAAGCTTATTTGACAGCAGTTGCTGACCCCATGGTTTAAGAAAACCAAACAGTCTGGATGGAGAAACTGAGGAAATGGTAAAGACTCGCCATGGATTGTAAACCTTTGCAGTTACTGAGGCTGAGCTACAAGCTGAGGGGAAGCCTCAGCTTGCTGTGATGTGAGTTCACCCATGCTGCCTCACCTCATGCTGTGTGCTGGAGCTTGCACAGTCCTTTGTCTCAGACTTGCTTCCAGACAAAATCACTTAGGCATACTTGGTTTGTTTACATTAATATGATGTATAGCTTACCTCTAAGTTGTTTCTGTTATGTTTTAACAAGCATCTTAACATGAGTGGATAATGTGCCTCTATATTTCTTATACAATCATAAGTAAAATTAGATCTGTGCCTTCTAAGCCTGGTCTCCAATATCTATGTTTACTGGGGGACATTCCTGTCCTCACCTCAGCGGGACCTCCATTTCAAATAACTACAGTGAATAAACTTATAAGAAAATTAATAAGTAGCATTTATATAGACTTGTATAAATGCCATGCCTTCTTAAAGCTCTTTTACATATATTAGATAAGTAATTTAGATACTAGTCCTAATTCTGCATATAACTATTAGCCTGTTTCTTTGTTTTGTTTTGTTTTTTGTTTTTCTTTTGATTCATTGTACACAAATGGGGTACGACTTTTGTTCCTCTGGTTTTACATGAAGTAGAGTCACACCATTTTTGCAATCATACATGTACAAAAGGTAATGATGTTTGTCTCATTCTATTATCTTTCCTCCCTGCTGCCCACCCCTCATTTTTCTCTATACAATCCATCCTTTCCCCTATCCACATGGAATAGGGCTATTTGCATGAATCTCACAACATGAATCCTCCAATAAGAAGAGGAGCTATAATTCAATTCCAGTCCATCCTGGTAGGGCTCTGTTCCTTTTCCATGACTACCCTTATACTATGTTTGGAGGACAAGGTCCAAAGTTGCAGATTTGGAGGGATGATAGGTAAATCTGGGATTAGTGAAGAGCCAGAAACAGAAGACATCTTGGGTGCAATATCCAAAGTAGAATTCACTTCTAGAATTGTGTATATACTAAATGCTCCCTGAGAATTAAAGAATACCTCTTAAATATTTTATTTAATGAGTCAGATTTAACTTTTCATCATCCTGACTCAAAGGAAAAGAAAGAATGGAATAAAGTACCTATAGAGTAAGCCAATAACTCTATGAAATAAAATTATCTAAGCAATGTGACATCACCCTGGGAGCCAATGATATATTATCCTAATGCCCTATTTCTAAGATCTACACAATTTCAAGTATGGAAACATAACTAGATGACAATCACATTAAATTGGATCAGAGATATTTTGCCAATGTTATCTCAATAAATAAGTTACCTTAGAAATGTTAAATAACTTTTTCTTATATCACAGATAATAAACACTGGAGTTAGGATTCAAACACAAGTTCAATGAAAGAGATTTGCCTTAGCTTGCAATCATGAAACTTATCAGTAAGTGAAGAAATTGTCCATCATTATTGAGTTGAAATATGTTATTTCATATTGAGTTGAAATATGTTAGTTTTCAAAAAAACGAAAATAGAGTAGTTTGTAGAGTTTTCTGGTTTGTTTGTGGTTTTTGTTGTTTGTTTCTTTTGTTTTTAGAACAGCGGAGACTGTGAAGGACCCCCTACACATGGTGTTTAAGTTAGTGGCCAGTCTCTTTTTATCTAATGGACCACAAACTTACTCCCTATAACATACCTCTGACCACCTCGGTTTCTACCAGTTATTTTCTTGATTGATTCTATCTGGATCCATGTTCCCATACTAAGTAAAACTCAAAGTAGCTCCCACATGATAACCTATTGAAGGATACTTTTTCCTTTTGTCATAAAATATTTTCTGTAACTTCCTACAATTATGAACTACATGATAAAGGCATTTATTTTCAAATTAATTGATGGGAGGAAATTGAGTGTTGAAAAATAAACGTAAAAATGTACTCTATATTTCACAAAGGTAGAAGGAGGGATCATGAATATTTTCACAATAAGGAAATAATGTTTGAGGAAATAAATATGTATATGATTTAAATATTACACAATGATTTCATGTACAAAAACATAGCATGGTACCCCATTGATATGTACAATTGAAATGTTTTTATATAACTTAAAATGGTTTAAAGATAGGGTAGGAATTGTAGATTAATTAATGTGTGTTTGAGCCCTAGCACCACTAAAATAATAAATGATATTTATTAACAAATAACATTTAGTGTGGAAGAAAATAATCTATGATACAGAGCTGTTGAAACGTGCTTAAGAAAATACCAATTAAAACTGAGATACGATGGCAGGCCTGTGGATTCATCTTCAATGTGACCAATCCAAACTGTGACTGTGAATAGCTTGAAATATTCTAGACTGTTGACAGGAGACACTATGGGACGATTTTAAAGAAATTTCTGGGCAATGTGTGTAGTGATCGTACATAGGGTCTAAGGTAGGAAAAGGTGCAATGTGTTAGGAGTCACATTCTTACACTGCAAACAATCCCAGTGGCCTTGAGTATTGATCTGGATGACCAGATTCATTTAGAGAGCAGGCAACTATCCCTGAAGTTAAAGTGAGAAGCAACAGTTCAGTTTTTGCTTTCCACAGATGAAACACCAGGTAAAAACACCAGAAGGAAACCTAACTGCATGGACGGAATTCGTCCTTTGGGGGTTTGCTGATGTTCCCCATCTCCAGTGGTTTCTGTTTGGAATGTTCTTTGTCATCTACATGATCATCCTGCTGGGCAATGGAACTATATTGGTAATAACCAAAGTGGAACCTGCTCTCCACACCTCCATGTACTTTTTCCTTGGCAATTTTTCCTTTGTGGAGATCTGTTATGTTTCAGATTCTTTCCCCAGAATGCTCATGAATCTTGGGACCCAGAGAAGGATCATCTCTTTGGTTGCCTGTGCTACACAGATGTTCTGGGTTCTTGGTCTGGGAGCAGCAGAATGTTTCCTTCTGGCAGTGATGGCCTATGACTGCTATGTGGCCATTTGTAACCCTCTGCAGTATCCTCTAGTCATGACCCACAAGGTCTGTCTTCAGCTGGTGGCTGCCTCCTATCCAGGTAGGGTTGGCATTCCAGATTTTTTCTCTACCATTTTGTGCTTCCAGAGTAATCAACCACTTCTTCTGTGACATCCCCCCAGTACTTAAGCTGGCCTGTGGGGAAATGTTCACCAATGAGCTGATGGTCTACATGACTGCTCTGTTTGTATTGGCCCCATTTCTGTTCATTCTTATTTCCTATATCAAAATTATCTCTATAGTTCTTAAACTGCCATCAGCCACAAACAGGGCCAAAACCTTCTCCACCTGCTCATCTCATCTTACAGTGGTGCTGTTATTCTTCGGATCAGCCATTATTACATATTTAAGACCTGAAGCTAGTCATTCAGCAGAAACTGACAAAGTGCTTTCTCTTTTCTATACTATTGTGACTCCCATGTTTTACCCCATGATGTATAGCCTGAGGAACAAGAATGTCAAAAGGGCATTGAGAAAATTATTAGGTAGTTTACTTGAATCAATGTAAATTATATTTTCAGAACTTGTTTTTATGTGCATCTGTAATAAAATTCCCAGTGGTATGTATCTCTGGCTCTATGTCGTATATATCTCTTCAGTGATAACTATTTTAAAATTAAATTTTATTTTTGAAGTTCTGAAATGGTTCTGTCTGTTTTTTTTTTACACTTTGTTTTTTTATTTTTATTTTTTTAATTTTATTGTAAACAAATGGGATACATGTTGTTTCTCTGTACATGGCGTAAAGGCATACCATTTGTGTAATCATAAATTTACATAGAGTAATGTTGTTTGATGTCTTAAGCTGTATAGGTGATATATGTGTCAAAAAATTCCAGATCATTTCATTGATATTTATTTTTGTATGTGTGTGCAACTCTTATTCTTAACACACTATTGACAGCAAACATTTTAATTGAATTAGTAATATTACAGACTCTGTTTTATCACTTATTAAAAATCATGTTATTCACATCCATAGATCTGTGACAACCATTTTTAAAAAGAGATCAGAAATGGACATGAAATGAAGAACACACACAGTGACAAACACACATACACATTTATATTTTGACATAACATGACTGTTCAGAGAAAAACACTTGTTAGAGAAAAAAACATGTAGTTTCATAAATGATGTTGGTGAATATTATGACTAGCTTATGTATCTTTAAAAGTTAACATTACTATATGGTAATCACATAAAATAGTACATTTTATTAAAATGTACATATGTAATGTTGGAGAACTGGAAAAAGGAAGAAATCTGTGAATAACCCACAAGTATCTTTTTATTAAGTATTCAGGATATGTTGTTTTTCAAGGTAAAAATTCTCTTGGGGAGGTAAAAGATACAGTAGAATTGAGGAAGAGGATATAATACTTTATAAAAGCATGTATTTGATATAAATCACAGATATAGCACAATACTACTGCACCGTAGTTACTGAAAATGATGAATTAATATACAATTAATGTTCATTGTAGTGATCTCAAAATAAAATTTCCTCCTTTGTTTCTTTTATTTCACTGATATTTTAGAGTTTGTTACCCTTTATTGGTGTTATTTATGTAACAAATTAAAGTAAATGATGAATTCCATGCATGTAGTTAATAAAAAACTAAACAATGTCTTGACCTATTTTCTCATTCTATCGATATAACTAAACTCATTATTATTACTATATTCAAAGGTAACATATTTCTGAGAAATTTGACCTGTCACCAGATTTATGATTAAACAAGAATGTTATAATGTTTGCCCTTGCTATTAAAAGCATTTGTCTTTAGGTGAATAATATTTGTTCTTATTACAGTTAATGGAGATACCTAACACAGTGGAGAGAAAATGCAGTAGTACTTTCTGACTAGAAGAATATACCCAGAATATGTGATAACAACTCAAATGACATGTCTAGGAAAATAAATCTACCCCAGCTGAGATTAAAAGAAAAAAGCAGGAATAAATCACCAATAATTTAAGATAAAGCCTCTATCAGAGCATCTTAAATCTAACATAAAAAGATGTAATAGAAGAATGATAAAAGAGAGAAAAATATAATAAGAATCATTTCAGGAAAATTATTTCCTGGCAGAGATTGAACAAACCACAAGTTATTATATTTGGAATGTTGTGAGACAGATGTTGAGGAGTCATTTTTATTCTTGTTGTCCTTCCTGTGAAGTATAGAAAAAAATATTGTTTTAGAGAAGTAAGTTTTGGGAGAAGCAATGTCTATTTTCATAAGAACACAGTGCTTTTCATGATGGAATCAGTCCAATGTAACCAGCCTGCCACTAGACAGTTGGCGGGCCATTCCAGGAAATGTTGTCATATCTAGAATTTGTGGTTAATCCCTTCTCCTGATATATTAGATGTTCATCAGTGTTTCTAATTGGAATGAGGATGATGATTGGAAGTTCATGCTGCTGTGTCCATGCATGGCCTCTCCCTATGTCTGCATGGTCAGCTGGCATAACAGCCCATTGGACAATGGTAATGGAACCTGGGAAAAGAGGCTGGGTGGTAACCACTGAATGCTTTTCCCTAAACCTTTTGAATATCCAAAATCTCCTCAGCTGAGGACAACTTTTAATGAACATTCACATGGTTCAAAAATATCTTCACTTTTTTTGGATCATTCAGAGAAATATATTTATTTCTCTTTTCTAAAAATAGAGTCCCTCTTAATGATCAGTTTTCTCTTTAATTTTTTCCAAATCTCCAACTGTTCACTCAAACCATTAACTTTAACCCATGGATCGGTACACTATCTCGCATCAAGCCATTTTTCCTTCCAAACTAAATGAACATCCAGAAGCATTGCTCACAGTTCTTCCCCCTGGTGATCTGGCCCCTCACCAATGTCCCTCAGGGATGTCACAGAAAGTGACTGCACTGTTGCCAAGGTCAGCTTTAGGGTGATTCCTGAATGTCACATAGAACCAGGTAAACTATGCCCATAAGTTATTTTGCTAAGTCAGCTTTCATGAGTTCATTAATATAGAAGTACAGAGAAAAGAATGTAGCAGGAGAAAGGACCCTAAGAATCTGGGCCTTTTTATCAGGTAAATTACTGTCATCTGGACCTGTTGAAGTTCTATATATACCACTCCCGTATAATACTGGGGCCTTTTGAAGAAAAGTTCAATTTTCTTGTGAGTTAGGTGGACTATACAAATTATCCATTTCAGATTGAGAAAGGATGATGCTTTTTGGATGTTAAGGAATTATTTTTATTTAGTTGGCATATTTATAGTTTGAAAGTTATTAGGAGTATTTTTATTAGTACTTCAATAATATCTGTGAGTTGTGGTATAAAATTTCCTTTTGATCCTCCTACTATTTCCAATTTATGTCTTTTTTTAACTTTCTCAACCATCAAATATACACGCATATGTATTATTGAACTTCATAAAAACAAAATTTATAAAATCAAACATTTGGTTTTGATGATCTTTCTTTTTTTAAGTTTTCACATATATGTATATTTAAATATATGTGGGAGGAAGAAAAATAGATGAGAGGAAGCTTAATACAGAAAGGTCAAGGAGAGGAAAAGAGGAGACACTTAGAACTGAAATGGATCATATTAAATCCATGCCACTATGAGTCGAGTATGTCAAAATAAAACCAACTATCATGTATAATTATATTGAGGTAATAAAACATTAAAATTGCTGAAATACAAAACTGAATGTAAGAAGAAAAATACAATCATTAGTGAAACCCTCTCTTGCTTGGAATTTTGTTAGAGATTAATATTAATTCAATTGTTCAATTGGTATTAGAAGTCTATATAGATATTTTATTTCATATTATTTCACATTATTTTGGATGTGAAGTCATTCTGGAAGTTGGTTTGTCCAACCTACTTGTTTCCTATAAAATTATTCATATTGTCTTTTATAGTAATTTTAATTTTAATTTTTTCAGTTTAAATTACTGTTTCAAATAACTACTTAAAATTTTGTACAGGGGAAATAGAAAAATTATGTGAACACTATGCCTTATAATTACTGATGAAATTAGCATCACAAAGACTCTCTTTGATTTTTATTATTTGGACTTGATCTATGGTGTCACTTCCTTTCAACTCAAAGACTTAATTTAATATTCCTGATAGCATATGGACTTCTAGCAGCAACCTGTTATTGATGATATTATTGATTTTGTTTCTGTGTATAGATAATACTTTCTAATTTTGTTACATACCTCATAAAATCCAGTTAAAACTGAACAATTGATCTAACATCCTACAGCACCTCCAGATTCTAGTGCCATTTAGGAAGGCGTGTTTGTTGCCATATGTGTGTTTACTCTCTGGCCTGGAGTAATTTCGTGGAATCAGATTACATTGTGAAGCTGCTGGTAAAGTCTGGTCGTTATTCTTATTATTATTACTATCTTTATTATTATTATCACTTATATTCCAATGTCTGAATTCCTAAGCACTCCCCATTGTTCAGTATAGCTTAATGATCAGCCAGTGATATTTATTGTTCTTTAATAATATCGCCAGGAAGACTTCCAATATTTATTTATTGATAAATTTGTGAGTGGCTTGGAAACTTAGGAAATATATTAATTTTAGGAACTTTGCAAGTTTTGACGGATTATACTCATTGCATTTACATGTTCACTTTCACCTGGATCCCTTTCAAGACAGTCTTGAGTATGGATGTGGCCGTGCACTTGAACCCAATCATTCAGATCACTACTATAATTAGGATTTCAACAGTACTGACTTTCATTTTCCCATTCCCAAGAAAGTCCTGTTAAATTATTGGCTAATCTGTCCCAAATCTATGGACACACAAGCATAGCTATAATGTTGGCCCCACCCCCACGATGACTGTCTACCAAAGTTGACATCATTTATAAAAATTCTGGAAATCCCATCCCAATATGCTGCTTGAAGTCACAGGAACCTTCTCCTATAATAATTAGAGAGATACTAACCTATCTGGCATTTAACATCCTGGTAGATCTTCTGTTTCATGTAACTGAAAGTGGGTAATGGAAACTGTCTTGTTCAAAACACAGTGAATTTTACTATTCTTATTTAGGTTAGCTTAATTTTCTTCAACTTTTTATTGATGCAACATAGTTGTACAGTTTTTTGATAAAACTTTTCTTGAAAGAAGTTGAACTTCTATTCAGAAAACCTGAAAATTAATATTCTTGGTTCAAGAAATTGTTGGCTAGTTATGATTTACTTAGGTATAGAATGTTTAAAATAATTGTTATTGGAAGCAAATGTATGATAAAATATATGTTACCATGAGTAGGCATACATCATAAATGTTACCAAAAGCACAAACCTGAAAAGAAATTCTATAAATTGTACTTCATCAATGTTAAACATTTCATTCTGTGTTAACATTCTTAGGAAAATAAAAATACAGCCTACACACCCAGGAAAATATTGGTAAATCACATATCTATCAAAGGAAACACAGAAAATATATGGACATTTCCCTAATTGAACAGTATGAGAAAGACATGGCCTAATTAAACAATGTGCAAGATTCAAATGAAATTTAAAACAACAATTAATGTTGCATGTATACTATAATGCTAAAATTAAATTAATCACAAATAATATCATTCAAAATAGGTAAGTAAATATACAACCCTTAAATGGTTGTAGCTTTCAAAGTTTGGAAATGAGGAAGGCATATGCTTCTAAAGTATATTTTCCATTTATGTAATCATTATTCCTTTTTTCTGTGTAAATATATCTGGGTTCCTGTGTCTAGATGTAATACTGTCTCCCTGGAACTGGAGCGTGCGTCAGTGTATTTGTGTGGGGATGTGTGGGCCAGGTATAGAAACCTATTTTATTAACTTACACTCAATTTGAGGAGCTCCTTGACTAGAAAATCAAGCAATAACTTCGTAAAATTCTAGATTTTGACAAATGAAGGCAATTAACGATAAAAATAGGAAATCCTAGTTGGTCACAAGGCGATCCTGCTAGACATTACATTTCACAGTCTCCTGTCCAGGTTGTTGTAATCTGTCACTAAATTTAAACTGAGGATTCTTCCTGAAAAGTCTGAAAGACTTTTCTAGTTTCTGCAACTGACAAAGTGTGTACTGCTCTTCATTCCCTTCCTGCCCTGTTCTTTATGGAAGTGATGACAAGGTCTAACTGCCCAATGTGGATTTACAGGTGGCACACTCCTGTTGAAGACAACAGGAACATTTGAAAAACATTGAACTTCTTGAGAACTTTTAATGACACATAAACTTCTTTCCAATTGATTTCTCAGTGTTTATATTTATTAATAAGCACAAAAAGGAAGCGAGACTGAGACTATAAGGGATAGTATAGCCATTCATGTTTTAGTTTGTTATGTTAAATTCCTTGAATAGCGGGAAATTAATTTCCTCTATTAGTAAGTTACCTGGGAAAAGACTCATCCCCAGGGCAGACACTATTTCCTACTTCAGGAGCACTGCTTTTTTTTTTTTTTTTTTTTTTTTTCCTGAGAGTAGAATATATAGTAGATAAGGCTGACCCTTTGTTACAAATGAAGGTAAATTCCCAAAATATGAGAACAAACTTATTTACTATTTTCTGTCTTTTACCTATCAATAAAGGTAAGCATTATGATTAACCTAATTTCAAAATAGGCAAACATGGAATACATTTGACAAATATAGAATTCATTTTTATGTCCAGTTTTATTTTTATGAACATGAGCAATAAGTAATATTTAAAATTTTAAAAGAACTCTTTGTTGTTGGTTACTTTTTCAATTCCAAGTTGCTCTTGCATTACATTTGCATTCTTATGACTTTTGCTATTATTAGGCGAACTGAGAGCAAAATGGAAAATCCTTCTCAATATAAAGAGAAAGTATGAAAGTTTATTGTTTACATCATATTTTTAGATGTTACTATTTGCTAAATAATCATGTGATAAACACGTATTTACCTATTTCACATCAAAAGACCTGGAGATCATATCTCTTGAAAACTGAATTATATAAAATGGGTTAGAAAAATATTGAATACACAGTATAAAAATATCTCTGCATCCTACTACTATTAAGAAGGTTCCTAGTTTATGAGTCAAAAATCCATGATAAATGGATTTAAAACTGCTAGAGAAATGTTAGCATGTTCACATTTTTTTTATCTTTAGAGGTTTCTGGCAGAAGGACAGACAGCCTTCCAACTTCTGTACACTAGTATCACCCTTTATTTCTTATTTTTAATCTGGTTCCATCAACTTGCTCTGAATATAATATGTAAGACAAATGTTCTGATTAATTCCACACTATTCAAACCAAATGAAATCATTGTTTCAAAGGGGCTCACAAATAAACAAACATGAAGTATCTGCACTCCAAAAAGGTGGCTATATCTAACAGAATTACTAGTGATTTTTTTCCTCTGAGTAGTATAAGTAGCAAGTTCCAAACGTTTTCCAAAGTCAGAGAAATCAGCAAGAATGTTGGGTGAGATGAGTAAGCTTCTTATGCCCAATTGTGTCTATAATTTAAGAACAATTTGAATAATTATAAGTATAATTTTTCTCTCTTTTTAGGTATTGAGTATGGAATCCAGGGGCACTGTACCAGGAGCTTCATCCCTAGGTCTTTATTCCTTTCTATTTTGAGATGAGGTGTTGCAAATTTGCCCAGGTTAATGGAAAATTATTTATCATCTCCCATCAGTCTTCTGACTAGTAGGAATTATAATATTTTTTCTTTATATATTGTTGGGCATGGAGAATTACCATAAGTATTCATAAAATTGCAGGTCCATTTGCCAGTGGAAATTTAAGACTCCCCCACTTATGAAAAAGAAAAGGAAAGCTAAGATTCATTAACTGTAGATGAAGATGCAGCACAAGTTCTGCTCATATTGCTGTTTCTTGCTTATTATATTTTAAAGATAGGTTCTACTTTGTTTAGAAATGTACACTTCTACTTGAACAGAGGGAAATGAGAGTCAAAGGAGATTAGAAGGTACAAAAAGCAATTAAAAAGAGGGAGATGATTTAGCAAAGATAAAGAAGAGGATGGCAATTCCTAAAAGTTAGGGTTTGATACTCAACTGTGCACACACAATATATGATAGTCCAGAATAAAGTGATGATTCAATTAGCAGATTTAATAATTGTCTGCTATGGTTTGGATATGAGGTGTCCCCGAAAAACTCACATGTGAGACAATGCAAGAAGGTTCAGTGGAGAAATGATTGGGTGGAAGAGTCTTAACCCAATCAGCAGGGATTTATCGAGTGGTAACTGAAGTGCCAGGGTGTGACTGGAAGAGACTGGAATTGGGGTATGACTTTGGCGTATATATTTTGTATTTGAAGAGTGGAGACTCTCTCTCTCTCTGTTTCCTGATGATGTGAGCAGCTTCCCTCTGCCACGCTCTTGCGCTGAGATGTTCAGCCTCACCTTAAGCCCTGAGGAATGGAGCACGCATTCTATGGATTAAGACCTCTGAAATTGTGAGTCCTCAAATAAGCCTTTTCTCTTCTACAATTGTGTAGTAATTTAGTAAAAGGAGCTAAAGAGCTGACTAAAACACTGTCCATGTATTAAGTTGTCAGCTTAATTAGATATAAGAGTAAATGTTTAAAAATTTTTATGTCAGAAAATAAAATACTTTGTGGTAGAGTTTCACATACTTATAATCACAGTAAAGCCACTTCTTTTTCATCTGGGAGTTTGTGTCATCGTAGAGTCTCAGTTGTGCCTTTTTATATTGTAATATCAAAGTTTCATTTAGAGTATAAATTTGGAAGAAGTTTGAAGAACCTTAGGACTTCAATATTTGGTGGAATATTGGGGATGTAACAAGAAATTCTTATTTAACATTCCCATGTTCAGCTAGAGAAATTTCACAAGATGGTCAAGTTCAGGATGCACTTTGTTCTTTCTCCATTAGCATTTGTTTGTGAAGCTGAACTCTTGACCACTGTCCACAAAATAAGATTAGAGGTATGCATTCAAATTTCATTTATTCCCTTTGTATTTAAATTATTATTAATATGCAACATAATTAGCAAACAATGAGGTGATTGGCTTTGTCTGAAAGAGAGAAGGAAAATAAAATAAGTCCTACATACCCACCACCCAAAACACAAACACATGTACACTCACACACAAGGCATGCACTGAAATGCAGAATTCCAGGAAGGTACTTGAGTCTTGGGCATTACTTCAATTATTACACTCATTTGTAATTTATCCAAGAATTCAGCAAATCAAAACTTTTGGAAAACTATACTATACGTCATATAAAATGGCATATATAACATAAAAATAAGCTAGTGTAAAGTTTTGTAAGTTCTTTATAAATTTTGGAGATTAGTGCTCTATCTGAATTGTGTGTGGAAAAGATTTCTCCTACTCTGTAGGCTCTCTTTTCACATTAATGATTGCATCTTTCACTGAAGAAAAGATTTTTAGTTTGAGTCCATCCTATTTATTGATTTTTGCTTTGATTTCTTGTGCTTTGGGAGTCTTGTTGAGGAAGTCTGATCCTAAGCCAACATGAGGAAGATTTGGGGCTACTTTGTCTTCTATTTGGTGCAGGATCTCTGGTCTAATTCCTAAGTCCTTGATCCATTTTGAGTTGAATTTTGTGCAGGGTGAGAGATAGAGGTTTAATTTCATTTTATTGCATATGGATTTCCAGTTTTCCTATCCCCACGTGTTGAACACGCTATCTTTTCTCCATTGTATATTTTTGGATCCTTTGTCTAGTAGATTTCATCTTACTCCTATTAGAATGGCTATTATCAAGAACACAAACAATAACAGATGTTGGCATGGATGTGGTGAAAAAGGCACACTTTTACATTACTGGTGGAGTTGCAAATTGGTGCAGCCAATCTGGAAAGCAGTGTGAAGTTTCCTCAGAAAACTTGGAATGGACCCACATTTTGACCCTGTTATCCCACTCCTCAGTTAATACCCAAAGGACTTAAAATTGCAATGGAATATTATTCAGCCACAAAGAATGATAATATAATGACATTTGCAGATATACGCATGGATTTGGAGAATATCATGCTAAGTGAAATAAGCCAATCCCAAAAAAACCAAGGACCAAATGTTTTCCCTGATATGTGGATTAATGACATATAATGGGAGTGAGGGGTTGGGGGTGAAGGAAGAAAACATAAAGCTATAATATAGGTCAAGAAATAAAAATGAATGCATGCATAATATAAATGAATAATAGCATACAAACACACTCATGCTTGAACCCCATATACACAAATAAGGGAATTGAGTGAATGAAGCCAATGAACTCAGTAGAATAGCAGCCATTGTTAAGGATATGAATGATCTGCAAACATCCAGGTGAAGAGATGTGCATAATGTCTTATGTATGAACAGATCTCATTCTGAATAAAGAGGCCCACATTCTGGAAAAGACTAGTTCCTTGACCACAGATACTAATTAGATTGCCTCTTGAATATTGAGCTACTCTCTATAGGAAAATCATATTAAATGTCCCCTATCCTTCCTGAGATCCTCATTATCCTTCTCAACATCAGTTATACTATAATATCTGAACAAAATCTGTGACTTCTGATTTTATAAACATATTAAATGAATATAGAGTTTTAAAGATTAAATAGTTTTGAATTACACTTGCTGAACAATTAATCATTAATTTTCATAATGAACTATCCAGAATATCAAAGCTAAATCAGTCTTTGGAAATGTACAAAAATTTGTTTCAAAGATTAAATATCCTCTTCCTAAAATTAATAGAGATGTCTTAAACAATACTTTCTCATACATTTAATTTAGTTTTGGATTTATCATTATACACAAAACAATGCTGGGAGAACAGAAAAATAAAAGTAAAAAAGTACAATTATTGCTTCAACTGAACATACATTCAGATTTAGCTATTTAGAGTGTTCAAAAGAAAATTAAAGTGGCATGACATATCAGAGAAAGAGGAGGAATGTTTAATAACCCTCAGCCAAAAAATAAATACTAAAGACAATTCATGAAGATTTATTTTGGAACAAAAAATATCTTCATCACAATTACAGCCTCATGGAAGTTATAGACTTTTATCTTATAGGTATCTGGGAATTTGTAAAACAAACCATCTTCTAGTACATTTAAGAAAACAAAAGGAAAATGAAGTTAATTTTGTACTTCTGACTAAAACTTTCCCACAGATGAAACATGAAGAGGTAGAAGCAGAAGACAATGTCTCCACTGTGGTCCAGTTTGTCCTGCTGGGATTTTCTGAACTTCCAAACCTCCAGGGGTTTCTGTCTGGGCTGTTCTCCATCATTTACATGGTTGTCCTCATTGGGAACAGCCTCATAGTCATAATAACCAGGCTTGACCCTGCACTGCACAAACCCATGTATTTTTTCCTGGCACATTTTTCTTCACTGGAAATCTGTTATGTTTCAGTCACTCTCCCCAGGATTCTGTTCAGCCTTTGGACTCAGGATAGAAGCATCTCCTTACTGGGCTGTGCCACCCAATTGTGCTTCTTCCTTGTGCTTGGAGCAACAGAGTGTTTCCTTCTGACTGTGATGTCCTATGACCGCTATGTGGCCATCTGCAACCCTCTGCACTATCCCCTAGTCATGAACCCAAAGAAGTGCCATCAACTGGCAGCTGGCGCCTGGCTTGGGGGAATGCCAGTCCAGGTAGGGCAGACATGGCAGATATTCTCTCTGCATTTCTGTCATTCTAACCAAATCAACCACTTCTTCTGTGACATACCCCCTATTCTCAAGCTAGCCTGTGGGGACACCTCTGTGCATGAGGTATCTGTCTGTGTCATGGTTATGTTGTTTGCTGTAGTCCCTTTTATGCTGATACTTGCTTCTTATAGCAAAATTGTTCTTACTATTCTGAGGTTGCCCACAGCCCAAGGACGTGCTAAGGCATTCTCCACTTGCTCCTCACACCTACTGGTTGTGGTTTTATTTTTTGGATCAGCATCCATTACCTACCTTAGGCCCAAATCCAACCATTCGGGAGGAACTGACAAACTGCTGTCTCTTTTCTACACCATAGTGACTCCAATGTTTAATCCCATGATATACAGCCTTAGGAATAGGGATGTGATTGCTGCGTTGAATAGATTGTTGCTTTAATGATAGTGTCAGTTTTATGTATGAATGCTTGCATTGCTCCTCACACATTTATCAGAAGATTATTTCAGATTTTACATTCCCCTTTTGAGATATTGATTATTTCAAATTCATTATCTATTTGTGTTACTTCTGAACAGGAGCCTGAATTTTACTCTGGTTGTTAGTATCTTGGACAGATTAGTTTATCTTCAATATTCATATCTCAAGAAAAATATTTTCTCATCAAAAAATTGCAATGTACATGATATATCCCTTATGAAATTGACAAACAGAATCAAATGCTATGTCTTGCAACTAAAATATAGTGGCAGATTATTTACCTAAATAATTTCTTCTGTATTCACAACTGTAGTTCGTTTTCTCCTTTGATTCTTAATACATAGACTTGCCAACTGTAGTTGAATATTAAATGCTTCTGTGACATAAATACAGAAGGGAATGCATAAACCATATTATTGCTTCATACATGTGATGCTAGGCAAACTATAGATTTTAGAAAGTCACTAAGCACTGAAAGAACAATTATTTAAAACACTGTGTGTCAGTGTGAAATTATTGCAGAGAAAATACCCAAAAAAAAGGTTTATGCACATTTAATTGTTTTCCTTAACATTGCCTATCTGAGTACATGATAAAATACAATTGCCTATCTTGTAAATATTCATTCGATGAACCAACTAAAGCCATTGATCAATATGAATGCATTAGAATTTAGTCCTCGTTAACCTAACCAACTTTCTCTGGAATGCAATATCATATGATGTGTCAGTTAATAATTGTAACAGTTAGAGATCTGATCAAATAAAGACCATGTAAAGCAGTCATTACATTTCACAATGAATGTGAACACTGTGTTAGTATAAAAACCCTAATTCATGGGCTTGTGAATACAGTAAGCACATGGCAAATGGAACAGGTGGGCCAGATTACAAACTAGGAGATTAGGAGATTATCAGTCTAATCCAATCAATTACATGAACCATAAAACAGAGAAAGATGAAAGAAGAGTATGTCAGATCCATGGAATAACAAGAAAGGAAGGGGAAAGGAGGGGTAAGAAGGACTCCATTTGTCTTTTTCTGCCTTTGCATGAATGGGTCATATATGCCAAAGTGGTGACTTTGGAATCCACCAATGACAACCCAAAAACAGTTAACTGATATTCACTGAGAAAGCAAGTATCACATTTCAACATCCTCAAATGAAAAGAACAGAATTCTTCCAATAATGTATTGGGTCAAGTAAATGGATTCCCCAGGATAGCCTCCTGAAAACATGCAGTGAGACTGAGTTAAAGAGAAGTCACAGCTAGACCTACAGAATACTTTAATTTCAGTCCTGAAGTCTATCAATAGGGTAAATAAACAATCTATGGAATGGAAAAGAGTATTTTCAAAGCCTCATGGGTCAATATCCAAAGCATACAAGAAACTCAAAGTGCGTTACATCAACAAAACAAATGATCTAATTTAAAAAAATGGTGAAAAAAATGAGCAGTCATTCCTCAAGGTATGAAAATGGCCACAGTTGTGCAAGGCAACTACCCAACAACACTAATTGCATTCAAAAACAAATTAAAGGCAAAAGGTGATATCAGTTCTTTTCTGCAGAATGACGTCAACAAAAAGATGGAAGACAAAAGTGTTGTTCAGAATGCAGAAATAATAAAACTTTTAACACTTTTTGTGGGAATGTAAATTTGTTCAGTCAACATGGAAAAGAGCATGGAAACTCCTCAGAATTTTACAAATAGAACTGCAATATGGTCCAGCAATCACACTAGTGGGTAAGTGTCCAAAGAGGATTATCAGTATGTTGACGAGATACCTGTACTGCCATATTATTTACAACATGTACTACAAAGTGAGGACCTGGAGTAAGCCTAACTGTATATCAGCAAATGCATAGATACATAGAACCTGGCATAAACACAATGCCATATTGTTATTCTTAAAAATAAAGAAATCCTGTCATTTGCTGCAATGTGGAAGAACCTGGAGGACATTAAAGTTGGTGATGTGGGCCAGACACATGAAGAAAGACAAATCATGATCTCGCTACTATGTGTAATCTACAAATGTGAACTGAGCAGCAGAGAGTAGAATGGAGGGTGTGAGGGTAGAGTGGAGGGATTGCAAAGATGCTTATCAGAGCAGGGAAAATCACTGAGAGGAGGAGCAAGCTGAAGTGATCTGGTTCTTCATGTTGAATGTAGACACCAAAAATAATATAGCTTGATGACTATAGTTCATGTTTATTAATTTTAAATTATATATAATTACAAAAAAGTTTACATGTTAACGATGTACCTTGTAATGTTTTGGTACATGCATAAATTATGTACTTTTTACATCATGATAAACCTATCCATGTCCAAAAGCTTTCATCATGTCCTTCTGGGAATATTTTCAAAATTCCATTTTTCTAGGGTTTTGAATAATAGAGTACTGCTACCTCTAATCAACCTGATGTGTGATAGCTCAGCAGAATTCTTTCTCATATGTAACTCAGAACCCATGATAAAACTTGCACTTTCACTTCCACTCACAACCCCCTACTCTTCCCTGCTTCTCCTAACCAGCAATCTACTCTGAATGTACATGAGATCAACTTTTTAAAGATTTGACATGTGAATGAGATCGTGTGGTAACTGATCTGTTCTTGGTTTATCTCATTTAACATAATAATCTCCAGATAATTCCATACTGTAACAAATCACAGGATTATATTCTTTTAGTGACTGACTCATAGTTCATTGTATGTAAGCAAAATACTTTGGTTACTCAACTGTCAGTTGATGGACACTTAGATGGTTTGTATTTCCTGACTCTTATGACTGGTACTGCAATGACCAGAGGAATGCACATTCTTTCAATATTCTGGTTCTATTTCCTCTGAATAATTACTCAGAAAAGGGACTCTGAGATCCCATGGTAGTTCTACTTTTAATTTTTTGAGGAAGCCCCATACACTTTTTTCATAATGTCTGCACAAATTTACAGTCTCATCAACAGTGTGCAAATGTTTCCTTTTCTCTATATCCTCAACAAAAATTGTTATCTTTTGTCTTGCTGATTACAGTCCTTTTTATCAAGGTGAGGTGATGTTTTAGTTTGCTTCTCTGCCATGATTAGTGAGGTTGTGTATTTTGTCACATACTTGTTTGTGGGAAGCCTCTCAGCCATGTCCCGCCTGGATGAGAAAAGGGTTAACTGCCGGAGGAGAACGTTGGCTGTATATCACTCAATTACCCCCCAAACTTATCTACTCAATAAAAATACAACAGCCAATACTCTTTTTAAAATGAGAGGGGGCATGACAGGTCTGGCCATACCAGCTCTGGCCACACAGGTAAAGGGGGCCAGGACTGGGAGGAGCTTCTGTGATAGACAGAATAGGGTGGACTTAGTTCCTGGAAGCCAGGCCTCTGCACCCAATGGTTCAACCTAGTCTGATTCTGCTGAATACGGATGGCTTCCCACACTTGTTGACTATTTTATTCTTTTGTGAAACATCTATTGAGGTTTTGTCCATTTTTAATTGGGATATTTGTAATTATTGCCATTGAGTTTTTGGTGTTTCTTATGTATTCTGTTGACCCAGAACCAAATAAACAAAGAAAAATTTATTATCTCTTGTAGTCTACACCAATTCATCACAAATTGGGAATCAATTTTTTATTTTTGGTGAATATCGTAATTATATAGTTTTTACACTATTTCACATTTCTTTGGTTTTGTTCTCTTTCACTCTACATTATGTTGGTGACATTTCCTCATGTGATTGATATGCAGGTAATTAATTCACTCACATTTCTGTGTAACATTTCAATACGAAATATATCTCAATGTTATTTATTTAATTTAAAGCTAAAGTCAGCACAGCATGGAACATGCAATTTTTGGTACTCAAAGCAAGAGGTTTTTATACACTATTTCTTTTTATAAGACAGAAGGGTAAACCTGAGTGACTGTGATAAAGTTAAGGGCTGCAAATTCTAAGATATATGCCTGTGTGAGGCCTTTTCATAACTCCCAGCACTACTTGTACACAAACAAATACACACATGCAAATAGTTTTTCATTAGAGAATTAATAAACATAAGTATAAATGTAGAATGCTTATTGCTCAATTTATATTAGAGTTCTAGAACAAATAAATGAATTCAGCAAAGTAACAGGATATAAAATCAACTCTCATAAACCTAATGCATTTCTATTCATAAGTGATGAATCCTCTGAGAGACAAATTAGGAAAACTACCCCACTCACAATAGCTTCAAAAAAATAAAATAAAGTATTTGGTAATCAATCTAACAAATGAGGTGAAAGACCTTTACAATTATAACTGCAGAACACTAAAGAAAGAAATTAAAGAAAACCTTAGAAGATGGAAAGATCTATCGTGTTCTTGGATAGGCAGAATTAATATTGTCAAAATGAACATACTACCAAAAGTGCTATACAGATTCAATGCAATTCCAATGAAAATCCCAATGATGTACCTCATAGAAATAGAGAAAGCAATTATGAAATTCATGTGGAAAAATAAGAGATCCAGAATAGCCAAAGCAATCCTTAGCAGGAAGAGGGAAGCAGGAGGTATCACAATACCAGAACTTCAAGTACACTACAGAACAGTAGTAACAAAAACAGCGTGGTATTGGCACCATATTCGGCAAGTAGACTAATGAAGAAGAATAGAGGACAGAGAAACAAACCTACATAAATACAGTTATCTCATACTAGACAAAGAAGCCAAAAACATACATGGAAAAGATAGATTCTTCAATAATTGGTGCTGGGAAAACTGGAAATCCATACACAGCAAAATGCAATTAAACTCCTATCTCTCACCCTGTGAAAAATTCAACTCAAAATGGATCAAGGACCTAGGAATTAGATCAGGGACCCTGCACCAAATAGAAGAAAAAGTAGGCCCAAATTTTCATTATGTTGGTTTAGGACCAGATTCACTTATACAAGACTCCCAAAGTGCAAGTGATGAAAGCAAGAATCAATAAATGGGATGAAATAAAACTAAAACAGCTTTTTCTAATCAAAGGAAGTAATCAATAATGTGAAGAGAAAGGCTACAGAGTGGGAGAAAATCTTTACCACAGGTACTTCAGATATAGCACTAATCTCCAGAATTTATAAAGAACTCAAAAAACTTAACACCAAAAATACAAATAACCCAATCCATAAATGCGCTAAGGAACTGAGCAGATAACTCACAGAATATATACAATTGATAAATATATGAAAAAATGTTCAACATCTCTAGAAATTAGAGAAATGAAAATCAAACTACGCTAAGATTTCATCCTACCCTAATTAGAACGTCTATTATCAAGAATATAAGAACAATAGGTGTTGGTGAGATGTGGGGGGAAAGTTACACTCAAACATTGCTGGTAGGGTTACAAGTTGATGTAGCCACTTTAGAAAGCAGTATGGTAATTTCTTAGAAAACTTGGAATAGAATCACCATTCCCACTCCTTGGTTTATACCCAAAGGACCTAAAATAAACATAATGCAGCGACACAGCCACATCAATATTTATAGCAGCTCAATTCACAATAGCTAGATTGTGGAACCAACTTAGATGCCTTTCATTAGATGAATGGATAAAGAAACTATTGTATATATACACAATGGAATATTACTCAGCCATAAAGAAGGGTAAAATTATGGCATTTGCAGGTAAATGGATGGAGTTGGAGAATATCATGCTAAATGAGATAAGCCAATCCCCCAAAAACAAAGGTCAAAAGTTTTCTCTGACAAGTGAATGTTGATACATAATGGGGGGTGGCGGGGAGTTGTTTAAGGGAAGAATGAAAGGACTTTGGATTGTGTAGAGGAAAATGAGGGGGTGGAGGGGGCAGGGGAAAGGAAACATGGAGGTAATGAGACCTTACCCTATGTACTTGTATGATTACACAAATGGTATGACTCTACATCATGTACAACCAGAGAAATGAAAAGTTGTATATCATTTTTGTACAAAGAATCAAAATGTATTCTCCTGTCATGTATAACTAAATAGAATGAACAACAACAAAAAGAAATAAAATGTACTGTGTGCTCTCTTCCATAGCAGTCTAAGTATAGTGTGTTCTGGGTAGATTGATATTTATCTGGGCAAAATTTTTAAAAAGCAAAGAAGCAGATGCCTAAGAGCTGCTCTTAATCAGAAATTTAAAAGTGTAGGTGGAAGAAGTCCATGGGGTAGACAAAACTGTTGATACTGAAAGTGACCTTTTTAAAGAACAAATATCTTAAAAGTAGAAGGAATATCTATGTTGATATAAGTGGTCTCACTTTAAGTAATTTAAACATCAAAATATTTAAGCCTTACAGTGAGAAGAAAAAAACACCCATTGGAGAAAGGTAAATATGGACTATTTTATCCTGATAGTAAGCTTTAATTCATAAGACACATGCAGAATTGATGTTTAGAAATTTGTGGGTAAATGTGGTTTATTAAAACAGTTCATATATAATTTTTATTCTATTAAAAGACCTTGCAATGAAATAATAATTATAAAACACTGATATGAATTTATTTGCACCTCTGTACATTGACTGACCTAAATCCTAACAACTCCCCTTTTTTGTTTTGTATGGTCTGTTGATTAGACATGACTTGTCTTCTGTTTAAGGAAGGTGGAGGGAAAAGCAAAGCAAACATTGGCAAAAACAAGCACAGCACAATAAGGCAAGTATCATTAAACATCCTCCAATAAAAAGATGTTTGATCCATGTAAAATTTGGTACTCATGAGGTTAATCAAACTAATAAATCCAAACCTCTATCATCTTGTATCTGATTTACAATGTCTTTAAAATGATCCAATTCCTTTTGAATAGGGATACTATAATCAGTTAAATTGAAACAACGCATATTGTTAAAATCTTGGCATCTATATGATGTAACAACAGCAAATAATCATTAGCAGCCCTAATATCAACAATAGCTTGATGATACAAATTTCAGAAGAATTAACAATTTCCGGTAAGTATGGAGGCACCACCAACAGGGATTCAAAAACAGAGAAATAACACAATAATAGCCAGCATAGCCTGCTCTCCACACTCCCATGTACTTTTTCCTTTGCAATTTTTCCTTTGTGGGGATCTGTTATGTTTCAGTTACTCTCCCCAAAATGCTCATGAATCTTGGGACCCAGAGAAGGATCATCTCTTTGGTTGCCTGTGCTACACAGATGTGCTGTGTTCTTGTCCTGGGAGCAACAGAATGTTTCCTTCTGGCAGTAATGGCCTATGACCACTATGTGGCCATTTGTAACCCTCTGCAGTATCCTCTGGTCATGACCCACAAGGTCTGAATCTAGCTGGTGGCTGCCTCCTGGATCACTGGAATTCCTATCCAGGTAGAGCAGACCCTCCAGGTTTTCTCTCTACCAATTTGTACTTCCAACATAATCAACCACTTCTTCTGTGACAACCCCCCAGTACTTAAGCTGGCCAGTGGGGAAATGTTTAACAATGAGCTGATGGTCTGTATGACTGCTCTGCTCTTTGTATTGGCCCCATTTCTGTTCATTCTTATCTCCTATATCAAAATCATCGCTACAGTCCTTAAACTGCCATCGGCCACAAGCAGGGCCAAAGCCTTCTCCACCTGCTCATCTCATCTTACAGTGGTGCTGTTATTCTTTGGATCAGCCATTATTACATATTTAAGGCTAGTCATTCAACAGAAACTGACAAAGTGCTTTCTCTTTTCTATACTATTGTGACTCCCAGGTTTAACCCCATGATGTGTAACCTGAGGAACAAGGATGTCAAAAGGGCATTGAGAAAATTATTAGGTAAATAGTTTATTTAAATCAACATGTTACATCTGCAGAACTTGCTTTTTTCTGCATTTGTAATATAATTTCAAGTGGTATGCATATTTAAATTTGCATCTTACCTATCTCTTAAATAGTAACAATTTTCAAATTAAATTTTATTTGTGCTGTTGAGGGATGTTTCTCTCTTGAGTTATAGGAAGAATACATGTGTCTCCAGATAGCAAATCATTTCATTGATAATTCTTTAATTTTCTGTATGTGTGCCACACTTATTCTCAAAATACTCTCAACAGGAAAGATTGTAATTGACTTGATAATATTACAGGCTGCATGATATCACTTATTGAAAGTCATGTCATTCATATCCATAGTTTTGTGACAACCATTTTTAAAAACATGTAGACAATGGACATTAAATGAAGTACACACACATATACATACACACATATATCTTGAGCTAACAATGACTGAGGAACAAGGATGTCAAAAGGGCATTGAGAAAATTATTAGGTAAATAGTTTACTTAAATCAATGTAAATTATATTTGCAAGACTTGTTTTTTTTCTGCATCTGTAATAAAATCTCCAGTGGTATGTATCTTTAGCTCTGTCTTATGTATCTCTTCAGTGATAACTATCTTCAAATTAAATTTTATTTGTGATGTTGGGAGATGGTTCTGTCTTAAGCTGTATAGGTGATATACATGTCAAAAAATTCCAGATAATTTAATTGATATTTATTTTTGTATGTGTATGCAACACTTATTCTGAACACACTATTGACAATCATTTTAATTGAGTAAGTAATATTACAGGCTCCTTTGTTATCACTTATTGAAAATCATGTCCTTCCATCCATAGATTTATGACAACCATTTTTCAAAACAGGTCAGAAATGGACATCAAATGTAGAACAGATACAGTGACAAACACACACATACACATATATTTTCACCAAACAAGGACTATTCAGAGAAACCACTTGTTAGAGAGAAAAACATGTAGTTCCAAAAGTGGGGTTGGTGAATAGTATGCCTACCTTACATACCATTAAAAGCTATTATTCTATATAGTAATCATATCATATTATAATAAATATTATTACAAAGTGCACATAATTTAGAGTACTGTAAAAAGGAAGAATGCTGTGAATAATTGACAAGTATTTCTTTTTCTTAAGTATTGATGATTCGTTGTTTTTCAAGGTAAAGATTTTCTTGGGGAGATAAATGATACAATATAATTAGGGAAGAGGATATAATATTATAAAGGCATGTATTTGATATAAAGCATAGCTATATCACACATACTTTCACACTGTAGTCATTGAAAATGATGAATGAAGATGTAATTAATGTTCATTGTATCTATCTCAAAATACACTATTCTTTTATGTTTCTTTCATTTCACTAATAGTGTAGAATTTATTGCCATTAATTGGTATAATTTATATAATGAATAGTATCAAATGGTAAATTATGTGCATTGTGGTTAAGAAAAATGTAAACAGTTTCTTGTACTATATTTCATTCTATTGATATAAGTAAACATTATTAGTATAGGCAAAGGTAACATATTTCTGAGAAGTCTGACCTGTCCCCAGATTTATGATTAAATGAAAATGTTGTAACGTTTGCACCTGCTATTACAAGCATTTGTCTTTAAGTGACTAATATCTGTTCTTATTACATTTACATGAAGATACCTAACAGAAAGTGGAAACAAATGTACTGGTATTTTCTGATTTGCAGAAGATATCCAGAATATGTGTTAACAACTTACACGACATGCCCACAAAAAGAAATCTACCCCAGCTGAGATCAAAGAAAAGCATGAACAATCACCAATAATTTCAGATAATGCCTCTATTAGAAGTATCTAAAATCTAACATAAATGATTAGTAATAGGAGAATGATAATAGAAAGAAAAATAGAGGAGGGATAATTTCAGGAAAAATAATTTCCAGGCAGAAATTGGAAAAACCGTAAGCTATTGCACTTGGAATGCTGTAAGATAGAAATTGAGGAGTCCTTTTTTCTTATTGTTCCTACTATGAAATATAGAAAGAATATTGTTTGAAAGAAGTGAATTTTGGAAGAAGCAACATTTATCTTTTTTTTTTCTGTGATAACTTTTTTTTAAATTTAAACAAATGGGATACATGTTGTTTCTCTATTTGTACATGGAGTCAAGGCATACCATTTGTGTAATCATAAATTTACATAGGGCAATGTTGTTTGATTCATTCTGTTATTTTTTTTCCCTTCACCCCCACCCCTCCCACCCCCTCTTTTCCCTCTATACAGTCCTTCCTTCCTCCATTCTTACCACTCTCCTTATCCATAACCCTAAACCTAACCCTAACCCTAATGCTAACCCCTCCTATCCCCCATTATATGTCTTCATCCGCTTAACAGAGATCATTCGTCCTTCAGGTTTTTGAGATTGGCTTATCTCACTTAGCATGATATCCTCCAATCTCATCCATTTGGGTGCAAACGCCATAATTTTATCATTCTTCATGGCGGAGTAATATCCCAGTGTATATATATGCCACAGTTTCTTTATCCATTCATCAACTGAAGGGCATCAAGGTTGGTTCCACAATCTGGCTATGGTGAATTGAGCAGGTATGAACATTGATGTGGCTGTATCTCTGTAGTATGCTGATTTTAAGTCCTTTGGGTATAGGCCAAGGAGTGGGATAGCTGGGTCAAATGGTGCTTCCATTCCAAGCTTTCTGAGGAATTTCCATACTGCTTTCCAGAGTGGCTGCACTAATTTGCAACCCCACCAGAAATGTATGAGTGTACCTTTTTCCCCCACATCCTCACCAACACCTATTGTTGCTTGTGTTCTTGATAATCGCCATTCTAATTGGGGTGAGATGAAATCTTAGTGTAGTTTTGATTTGTATTTCTCTTATTACTACAGATGTTGAACATTTTTTCATGTATCTGTTGATTGCTTGTACATCTTCTTCTGTGAAGTGTCTGCTCATTTCCTTAGTCCATTTGTTGATTGGATTATTTGTATTCTTGGTGTAGAGTTTTTTGAGTTCTTTATAGATTCTGGAAATTAGCGCTCTATCTGAAGTATGAGTGGCAAAGATATTCTCCCACTCCGTAGGCTCTCCTTCACATTACTGATAGTTTCCTTTGCTGAGAGAAAGCTTTTTAGTTTGAATCTATCCCAGTTGTTGATTCTTGTCTTTTATTTCTTATGCTATGGAAGTCCTGTTAAGGAAGTCTGATCCTAAGCCAACAAGTTGAAGGTTTGGACCTACTTTTTCTTCTATAAGATGCAGGGTCTGTGGTCTGATTCCGAGGTCCTTGATCCATTTTGAGTTGATTTTTGTGCAGGGTGAGAGATAGGGGTTTAATTTCATTCTGTTGCATATGGATTTCCAGTTTTCCCAGCGCCATTTGTTGAAGAGGCTATCTTTTCTCCATTACATATTTTTGGCTCCTTTGTCTAGTATGAGAAAATTGTATTTATTTGGGTTTGTGTCCATGTCCTCTATTCTGTACCATTGATCTACCTGTCTATTTTGATACCAATACCATGCAGTTTTTGTTGCTATTGCTTTGTAATAGAGTTGAAGATCTGATATTGCGATACCCCCTGCTTCGCTCTTTCTACTGAGGATTGCTTTAGCTATTCTGCGTTTTTTATTCTTCCAGATGAATTTCATAATCTTTGAAAGAACACAGTGCTTCTCTTTTTATGATGGAATAGATCCAATGTAATCCACCTGCCCCTAAAGAGATTGAAGGCCAGTCCAGGAAATGTTGTCATATCAAGAATTCTGGGTTAATCACTTCTCCTGACAGATTAGATATTCATCAGTGTCTCTAATCAGATTGAGGATGATGATTGGAAGTTCATGCTGCTGTGTCCATGCATAACTATGTCTGCATGGTCCCTGGCACAGCAGCCCTTGGACAACGCTGATGGTACCTGGGCAAAGAGGCTTGGTGGTATCCACTGAATGCTTTGCCCTAATTCTTTGATTATCCAAAACCTCCTCAGCTGAGGTCAACATTTATAAACATTCACATGATTCACAAATATCTTCACTTCTTTATGAATCACTCGAAGAAATATATTTATGTATCTTTTCTAAAGATAAAGACTACTTAATGATCAGTTTTTAATTTAACTTCTTCCAAATCTACAACTGTTCACCAATTACCTTTAACCCATGGATAGGTACACAATGCCACATCTAGCCATTTTCCTTCCAAACGAAATGAACATTCAGAAGTTCAGAATTCTTTCCCCTGGTGACCTATCCCCTCACCAATCTCCTTCAGGGATGTCCCAGAAAGGGGCTGCACTGTTGTGAAGGTCAGCTTTAGGGTGATTCCTGAATGTCACGTAGACAGGTACACTATGCTTAGACTATGCTATGTCCACTTTCATGAGGTCATTAATGAAGAATTAGAGAGAAAATAATGTAGCAGGAGAAAGGACTCTGAGAATTTGGGCCTTTTTCTCATGTAAATTACTGTGTCATCTGGACCTGTTGAAGTCCTATACACACTGCTTTCATATTACATTGGGGTCTTTTAAAGAAAAGTTCGATTTTCCTGCTAGTTAGGTGGTCTATACAAATTATACATTTCAGCTTAAGAAAGGATGAAATTTTGTGCATTTTACAGATTTGTTCTTATTTAATTGGCACACTCATAGTTTGACAGTTAAAAGTATTGTTATTAGTATTTCAATAAAATATATGAATTATGGTGTAAAATTTCCTTTTGATCTCATATTTACTATTTGTGATTTATCTCTTTTTAGCTTTCTCAATCATTTAATATATATGTGTATATATTATTGAACTTCATAAAAACAATATTTATATAAAACAAATATTTTGATTTGATTATCTTTCTTTCTCTAAGTTTCAACATTTATGTATCTTAAAAAGTATGTGGAAGGAAGATCAACAGATTAGAGGAAGCTTAATACAGGAAGGTTGAGGAGAGGGAAAGAGGAGACACTTAGAACTGAAATGGATCAAATTAAATCCATGCCAGCATGAGTTGAGTATATCAAAATAATCTCAACTCTTATGTATAACTACAATGCAGTACGAAAAGCATTACAATTGCTGAAATACAAAACTGAAAGTAAGAAGAAAAATACAATCATTAGGGAATGCCTCTCTTACTTGGCTTTTTGTGTAGAGATTCATTAATGACTGATTCAATTACTCATTAGAAGTCCATGTAGATATTTTATTTTACATTATTGCATATCATTTTGGGTGGGATGTCATACTGGTAGTTGATTTGTCTAAGCCATCTAATTGTTTCTTATACAATTAATCATATTATCTTTTAAAGTAATTTTATTTTTTTCAGAATCAGCTGTAAATTTTGCAAAATTACAGCTTTAAATTATTGTTTTAAATTGCTACTTTAAATTTTTTAAAGGGACAATAGAAGAATCATATAAACACTATGCCTCATAATTACTGGTATAAATAGTTTCACAAAGGCTCTCTTTGGTTTTTATAATTTTGACTTGAACTATGGTGTCACTTCCTTTCAACTCAAAGACTTTATTTCACATTCCTCATAGGGCAGAAGCTTGTAGATGCAACTTAGTATTGTTGATGTTATTGATTTTATTTCTGTGTATAGATCATACTTTTTTGTTTTGTTACATATCTCACAAAGTCTGGTTAAAACTGAACAGTTGATCTAACACCCTACAGTATCTCCAGATTCCAGTGCTATTTATGAATGTATGTAGTTGCCATCTGTTTGTTTGGTCTCTTGCCTGGACTACTATCATGGAATCACTTTATGTTATAAAACAACTGATAAAATCTAGTTATTATTGTCATTATTATTGTTGTTGTTATTGTTGTTATGTTCCAATGTCCACATTTCTAAGAATCCCCCATTGTTCAGTATAGTTTAGTGACAAGCCAAATGATATTTATTTACCTTAATAATCTAGGAAGAAGACTTCCAAAATTTATTTACTGATTAATTTTTGTCTGGCTTGGAAACTTGGGAAATGTATTAAACTTTCAGGAACTTTCCAAGTTTTAATGGATTATTCTCCCTGCACACATGGTCATCTTCACCTGGATCCTTCTTGGGACAGCCTTGAGTGTGTATGGGGTCTTACACTTGCACCCAGTCATTCAGATCACTACAATAATTAGGCTTTGAACAGTACCCATTTTCATTTTCTCATTCCCCAGAAACTCCTGTTAAATTGTTGGCTAATCTGTTCCAAAGTCTATGAACAGCCTGGCATAGCTATAATTTTGGCCCCACCCCCACAATGACTTGCAATCGAAGGTGACATAATTTATAATAATTCTGAAAATTCCACCCCAATATGCTGTTTGAAGTCACAGGAACCTTCTCCTCTAATAATTAGACAGCTGCTAACTTATCTGGCAGGTAATATCCTGGTAGATCTTCTGTTCCATGTAACTGAAAGTGGGTAATGGAAACTATCTCATTCAAAACACAGTGGAATTTTAATATTCTTATTTATGTTGGATTAATTTTCTTCAACATTTTATTGGTACAACATATTTGTACAATTTCTTTGAGAAGGAGACAAAGACTTCTTGAAAGAAATTGAACTTTTATGCAGAAAACCCAAAAACTAATATTCTTGTTTTAAGAAATTATTGACTTTGTTACTTATTTAGGTGTAGAATATTTAAAATATATATTTGTTGGAAGAAAATGTATGATAAAATATGTGTGATCATGTATAGGCATATATCATACATTTTACCAAGAGCAAAAACTACAAAATAAAATATTTATAAATTAGACTTCATCAATATTAAACTTTTTTTCTGTGTTAACATTCTTGGGAAAATAAAAATACAGACTACAGACTCAGGAAAATATTGGAAAAGTCACATATCCATCAAAGGAAATGTATATAAAATACATGAAGATCTCTCTAACTTAACAGGATGAGAAAGCCATGGCCTAATTAAACAATGTACAAATTTCAAATTAAATTTAAAACAACAATTAATGTTGCATGTATATTTTAATGTTAAAATTAAATTAATCCCAAATAATATCACTCAAAATAGGTAAGTAAATATATAACCCTTAAATAGTTGTAGCTTTCAACGTTTGGAAATGAGGAAGGCATATGTTCCCAAAATGTATTTTCCATTTAAGTAATCATTTTTCTTTATGGTTGAATACATATATTCCAGGTTCCTGTGGCTGGACCTAATATTTTCTTCTTTGAACTTGTGAATGTGTGTCAGTGTATTTGTGTGGGGATGTGTGGGCCAGGTATATACAACTATGTTATTAATTTACACTCAATTTGAGGAGCTCCTTGTCTGGAAAAAAACAAACAAAAACTTCTTAAAATTCTATATTTTCACAAGTGAAGGCAATTAATGATAAAAATAGGGAATCCTAGTTGGTCACATGGCGATCTAGCTAGACATTACATTTTACAGCTTCCTGTCCAGGTTGCTATAGTCTGTAACTAAATTTTAACCCAGGGGTTTTTCCTGAAAAGTCTGCAAGACTTTTCTAGTTTGTGCAATTGGAAAGGTATAGTAAACACTGCTTTTCATTCCCCTTCTCTCCCTTTCTTTATGGGGGTGTTGATGAAGTCTCAGTACCCAGTGTGCATTTATAGGTGGCATACTCTTGTTGAAGAGGACAGGAGCAACTGAAGAGCCTGAAACCTCTTGATGACTTTTAATGACACATAAACTAAACTTCATTCTAATTGACGGCACTGAACATTTGCAGTTTTGTTAGAATAACTTAATTTGTACAATAACTAATTTGCAGTTATTAATTGTTGATTTCTCAGTATTTATAAGCACAGAAAGGAAGTGAGACTGAGAATATAAGGGCAGAATAGCCATTCATGTTTTAGTGCATTATATTAAATTCCTTGAATAGCAGGAAATTAATTTCCTCCATCAGTAAGCTACCTGGGAAAAGACTAATCCCCAGGGCAGACACTATTTCCTACCTCAGGAGCACTCTTTTTTTTTTTTTTTTCTTGTATTTTTTCCCTGAGAGTAGAATATATATTAGACAAGGAGACCCTCTGTTACAAATGAAGGTAAATTCCTAACACGCATGAAAAGAGCAAACTTATTTATTATTTTCTATCTTTGAACAAACAATGAAGGTAAGAATTATGATTAACCTAATTCTAAAATAGATAAGCATGGAATACTTTTGACATATATAGAATTTGTTTTCATATCTACCTTTATCTTTATGAATATGAGCAATAAGAAAAATTTAAAATTTTAAAAGAACCCTTTGTTGTGTACTTTTTCCTTTCCAAATTGCTCTTGTAGATTAAATTTGTTTTCTTGTGACTTTTGCTATTATTAGATGAACTGAGAGCAAAATGGAAAATCCTCTTCAATATAAAGAGGAAACATGAGAGTTTATTGTTCATATCATCTTCTTACATGGTAATATTTCCTAAACAGTTATGTGATGAACATATATTTAACAATTTCACATCAAAAGACTTGGAGATCATATCTCTTGAAAACCCAATTATATAAAATGCGTTAGAAAAAATATTGAATACACCTTATAAAAATGACTCTGCAGCAAACTACTATTGAAAAGTTTCCTGGTTTAAGAGTCAAAATCCATGATAAATGAATCTAAAAATGCTAGAGAAATGTTAGCATGCTTATATTTTTTCTATCTTTAGAGATTTCTGGCAGAAACACATCCTTCTGCTTTGTGTACACCTATACATCCTTTTATTTCTTATTTTGAATTTGGTTCCATCAACTTTCTCTGAATATAATATGTATAACAGAAGATCCGATTAATTCAACACTATTTATACCAAATTAAATCATTGTTTCAAAGTAGCTAACAGTTAAATAAACATGAAGTATCTGAACTCTGAAAAGGTGGTTATATCTAACTGAATTACTGGTGATTTTCTCTCAGAATAGTATAAATAAAAATTTCTATAGGTTTTCCAATCAGAGAAACCAGCAGGAAAGTTCGGTAATTTAAATAAACTTCTTATATTCAATTATATCTAGATTTAAGAACAATTTGAATAATTATACTTATAATTTTTCTCTCTTTTTAGGTATTGAGTATTGAATCCAGGGTACTGTAGCAGAAGCTTTATCCCCAGGTCTTTAATCCTTTATTTTTGAGATAAGGATGTTGCAAATTTGTCCTGGCTGATCTAAAAATTTTCATTCTTCACTCTCAAACTTCTGAGTAGTAGGAATTATAAAATTTTTTCTTTATATACAGTTAGGCACAGAGAATCAACTTAAATATTCATATAGTTGCTGGTCCATTTTACAAATGGAAATTTGAGACTCTCCCACCTATGAAAAAGAGAAGGTAAGATATCATTCGCTGTAGATGAAGATGAAACACAAGTTCTGTTTATATTGCTGTTTCTTGCTTATTATATTTTGAAAGCTTGGTCATAAATTGCTTTATCAATGTACACTCCTACTTGAACAGAGGGAAATGAGAGCCAAAGGAGATTACCTTGTGTAGAAACCATTTAAAGAGTGAGCTGATGTAGCAAAGAGAAAGAAGAGGATGGCATTTCCTAATGATTAGGGTTAGATTATCAATTGTGGGCAATAATACATGATAGTCCACAATAAAGTAATGATTCAATGAATGGTTTTATAATTGTCCATGTAGGGCTGGGGAAATAGTTCAGTTGGTAGAGTGCTTGCCTTGCAAGCACAAGGCCCTGGGTTCAATCCCCAGCACTGAAAGAAAATTATATATATAATATATATATATATTATATATATATAAAACTGTTCATGTATTAAGCTCTCAGGTTAATTATATACAAGAATAAATGTTTAAAAAATTTTATGTCAGAAAATAAAATACTTTGTGGTAGAGTTTTATATCCTTAAAATCACAATAAAGCCACATTTTTTTTTCATCTGGTAGTTTGTGTCATCAAAGAGTCTCAGATACACCATTTTATATTGTAATATCAAATTTTCATTTAAAGTAATTGTATAATTATGGAAGAAGTTTAAAGAAACTTAGAACATCAATATTTGGTGGAATATTGTGGATGTAATAAGAAATTCTTATTTAACTTCCCCATGTTTAGCTACAGAAAGTCCACAGGATGACCAAGTCCAGGATGCACTTTGTTCTTTCTCCATTTTAATTTGTTTTTGAACCTGAAATCTTGACCACTGTGTACACTTCACAGAATAAGATTAAAGGTACACATCCTAATTGCATTTAGTCCCTTCATATGTGAAATATTTATAACCAATATGGAAAATATTTAGCAAAAAATGAGATGGTAGAATTTTTCTGCAAGAGTGAAGGAAAATAAAATAATTCCTACATACCCATCTCCAAAAACACAATTAGATGTATACACACACAGAAGGCTTTCAAGGAAAATCAGAAATCAAGGAAGTAAAGTTTGAATTGATCATCATAGAAAACAATGTTTGGCGAGCTGAAAAATTTAAGCTAAACTAGTAAAACTATGGCTTCAGTTGAAGCTAGATTCAGATATAGAATTTTGAGGGTTTAAATGAAAATTAAAGTGACATACCTTATCACAGAAACAAGAGGATTGTTTAATAGTCCTCAGCAGAAAATAAATACTAAAAATTTGGAACAAAAAAAAATCTTCACAATTTCAGCCAAATGGAAGTCATAGATTTTTATCTTACATGTATCTGGGAAATTGGAAAGCAAACCATCTTCTGTGTACATTTAAGGAAACAAAAGGAAAATTAAGTTAATTCTCTATTTCTGATTGAATCTTTCCCACAGATGAAGCATGAAGAGGTAGAAGCAGAAGAAAATGTCTCCACAGTGGTCCAGTTTGTCCTACTGGGATTTTCTGACCTTCCAAACCTCCAAGGGTTTCTATTTGGGGTGTTCTCCATTATTTACATGATTATACTCATTGGGAACAGCCTCATAATCATAATAACCAGGTTTGACCCTGCACTGCACAAACCCATGTATTTTTTCCTGGCAAATTTTTCTTCACTGGAAATCTGTTATGTTTCAGTCACTCTCCCCAGGATTCTGTTCAGCCTTTGGACTCAGGATAGGAGCATCTCCTTACTGGGCTGTGCCACCCAATTGTGCTTCTTCCTTGTGCTTGGAGCAACAGAGTGTTTCCTTCTGACTGTGATGTCCTATGACCGCTATGTGGCCATCTGCAACCCTCTGCACTATCCCCTAGTCATGAACCCAAAGAAGTGCCATCAACTGGCAGCTGGCGCCTGGCTTGGGGGAATGCCAATCCAAGTAGGGCAGACATGGCAGATATTCTCTCTGCATTTTTGCCATTCTAACCAAATCAACCACTTCTTCTGTGACATACCCCCTATTCTCAAGCTAGCCTGTGGGGACACCTCTGCGCATGAGGTGTCTGTCTATGTCGTGGGTATGTTGTTTGCTGTAGTCCCTTTTATGTTGATACTTGCTTCTTATAGCAAAATTGTTCTTACTATTCTGAGGTTGCCCACAGCCCAAGGACGTGCTAAGGCATTCTCCACTTGCTCCTCACACCTAGTGGTTGTAGTTTTATTTTTTGGATCAGCATCCATTACCTATCTTATGCCCAAATCCAACCATTCTGGAGGAACTGACAAACTGCTGTCTCTTTTCTACACCATAGTGACTCCAATGTTTAATCCCATGATATACAGCCTTAGGAATAGGGATGTGATTGCTGCATTGAATCGATTGTTGTTTAAATGATAGTGTCACAAATTAATGTATGAATGCTTGCATTGTTTGTCACGAAGTTATCAGGAAAATGTTTTAAATCTTACATTCCTCCTTTGAGATACTGATTACTTCCAATTAAGAATCTCTTTGTGTTACTTTTGAACAGAAGCCTGAATTTTAGTCTGATTGTTCCTATTTTGGGCAAATTACTTTATCTTCAATAATTGGTATCTAAAAGAATATTTTCTCACCAAAAACATTGCAGTGTATATGAAATATCCCTTGTAAAATTGACAATCAGTATCAAATGTTATGACTTTCAACTGAAATAAACTGGCGGATTATTTACCTAAATAATTTATTATGTATTCACACCTGTAGTTGTTAGTTTTCTTCTTTGATTCTTAATATATTTATTTACCAATTGTAAGTTGAATATTAAAATGTTTGTTAAGTGAGTGGTTAAATGAGTGAATGCATAAACAATATTTTTTGCTTCATGCTTCAGACACTTGGCCATCTCTACAGATTTTAGAGCATCACTAAGAATTAAGAACGCATTTATTTAATTCACTATGTCTCAGTGTGAATTTACTCCAGAGATAATATTAAAAAAAATCTTATGAGCATTTAATTCTCTTCCTCAACTTTTCCTACCTGAGTATATGATAAAATATAACAAGCCTATCTGGTAAGTTATTCATTCCATTAACCAATTACAGCCATTGGTTAATATGAATGCATTGGAATTTAGTCCTAAGAACCTAATCAACTTTCCCTGGAATGCAATATTATATGATGTGTCAGTTAATAATGTTAGTAGAGATCTGGTCAAATAAAGACCATATAAACAAGTCATTGCATTTCCCTGTAACACTGTGATAGGCAAAAAAAAAAAAAAAAAAAAAAAAAAAAAAACCTAATTCATGGGATGGTGAATACAGTAAGGACATGACAAATGGAACTTTGCACAAGTGTGCCAGATTAAAAACTAGGAGATTAAGAGATCATCAAGGCAACCCATGACATGAGACCCCCAAAAAAGAAAGATGAAAGAAGAGTATGTCAGGTACGTGGAATAACAAAAGAGGAAGGGAAAAGGAGGCATAAGAAGGATTCAGTTTGTCTTTACTGCCTTTCCATAAATGGGCCATATATGCCAAAGTGGTCACTTTGGAAGCCACCAATGACAACCCAAAAACAATTAGCTGACATTCACTAAGAAAGCAAGTATCACATTTCAATGTCCTCAAAGAACAGAATTCTTCCAATAATGTAATTGACCAAGTAAATGGATTCCCCAGGATAGCCTCCTGAAAACATGCAGTGAGACTGAGCAAGAGAGAAGACACAGGTGGACCTACAGAATAGCTTGATTTCAACTCAGGAGTCTATCAACAGAGTGCATGAACAACCTACAGAATGGGAAAGAGTATTTTCAAATCCTAACCGGTTAATATCCAAAGCATACAAAAAACTCAAAGTGCTCAATACCAAGAAAACAAATAATCTAATTTAAAAATGGTGAAAAAAATGAACAGACATTCCTCAAGGTATAAAAATGACCACAGTTATGTAAGGCAACTACTCAACATGACTGTCATTCAAAAGCAAATAAAAGCAAAAGTGATATCACTTCATGTCTGCAAAATGATGTCTTCCAAATATGTTGGTCAGAATAAGGAAAAAATAACACTTTGAACAATCTTTGTGGGAATATAAATAAATTCACCCAATGTGGAAAAGAGCATGGAGCCTCCTCAGAATATTACAAATAGAACTGGAGTATGGTCCGGCAATCACACTAGTGGGTATGTGTCCAAAGTAGATCGACCAGTGTGTTGAGGTGATACCTGTACTGCTGTGTACAGCATGAATTACAAAGACATAGAGTAAGTCTATCAGTACCTCAGCAACTGAATCCATACATAGAACCTGGTATATAAACAATGTGATGTTGTTTTTTCTTAAAAACCAAACAAAATCCTGTCATTTTTAGCAATGTGGAAGAACCGGGAGGACATTAGAATTGGTGATGTCGGCCAGACGCAGAAAGAAAAACAAATCACGATCTCACTCCTGTGTGTAATCTTCATTTGTGAACTCGGAAGAAGAGTATAGAATGGAGTGTGTGAGGGTAGAGTGGAGGGATTGCAGGGATGCTTATCAGAGCAGGGAAAATCACTGAGAGGAGGAGCAAGCTGAAGTGATCTGGTACTTCATGCTGAGTGTAGACACCAATATAGCTTGATGACTATAGTTCATGTTTATTAATTTTAGATTATATGTAATTACACAAAAGTTTACATATTAATGGTGTACCATGTAATGTTTTGGTACATGTATAAATTATGTACTTTTTACATCATGATAAACCTATCCATGTCCAAAAGCTTTCATCATGTCCTTCTGGGAATATTTTCAAAATCCCGTTTTTCCAGGGTTTTGAATGATGGAGTGGAGTACTGCTCTCTCTAGTCACCATAATGTGCAATAGTGCAGCAGAATTCTTTCTCATTTGTAACTGGGAACCCGTTGATAAAACTTTCCCTTTCCCTCACAACCCCCTACTCTTCCCTGCTTTTCCTAACCAGCAAGGTACTCTGAATGTACGTGAGATCGACTTTTTTAAGATTCGACATGGGAACAAGATCATGTGGTACCTGATCTGTTCTTGGTTTTTTCTCATTTAACATAATAATCTTCAGATAAATCCATGCTGTCACAAATCACAGGATTCTATTCTTTTAGTGGCTGACTCATAGTACATTGTGTGTAAGTAAAATACCTTGGTTACTCAACTGTCAATTGATGGACAGTTAGAGGGTTTATATTTCTTGGCTGTTGTGAATGAATACATGAATGTGCATTCATTCAATATTCTGGTTCATTCATTCAATATTCTGGTTTCATTTCCTCTGAATATTTACTCAGAGAAGGGACTGTTAGATTCCGTGGTAGTGTTAATTTTAATTTTTTGAGGAAGTCCCATACACTTTTTCATAGTGTCTGCACTAATTTGCAGTCTCACCAACAGTGTGCAAGTGTTCCCTAGCCTCTACATCCTCACTAACTATTGTTTTGTTCTGTTGATCACAGTCCTTTCTGTCAAGGTGAGGTGATGTTTCAGTTTGCATTTCTGCCATGATTAGTGAGGTTGAGTATTTTATCCCATACTTGTGGATCATTTTTTGCTTTTGCAAAATATCTATTCAACTCTATTGTCCATTTCTAATTGAGATGTTTGTAATTTTTGCTCTTCAGTTTCTGGAGTTTCTTATATATTCTGTTTAGCCAGAACTACGTAAATAAAGAAAAATTACTAGACTTTTGTAGTCTATACCAATTCACCACAAATTGTGAATCAGTTTTGTATTTTGAATGAATATTGTAATTATGAAGTTTTTACAGTGTTTCATGTTTCTTTGCTTTTTGTTCTCTTTCACTCTACATTATGTTGGTGACATTTCTTGATGTGATTGATATGCAGGTAATTCATTCACTCTCATTTCTGTGTAACATTCCAGTAAGAAATGTATCTTAATGTTATTTATTTAATTTAAAACTAAAGTCAGCATGGTATGGCACACGCGATATTTGGAACTCAAAGCAAGATGTTATTAATATACTGTGTATTACTGTTTATATGACAGAAAGGTAAACCTGAGTGACTGTAATAAAGTTCAGGGCTGCAAACCCTAAGATATATGCTTGTGTGATGCCTGGCTGTAATCCCCAGCACTATGTACACATGAATAAATACACACATGAAAGTAGCTCTTCATTGGAGAATTAATAAAGAGGTAAGTGTCAAATTAGGATGGTTACAGACGATATTGCTCATTGCCCAATTTATATTAAATAGTAAAATGTTCCATGCATTCTATTCCATAAGGAGCCTGAAGATGGTGTATTCTGGGTAGAATAAGAGTTTTCTGGGAAAAATTATATAAAGCAAATAATCAGATGGCTAGGAGCTGCTCTAATTAGAAATTTAAATGTGTAGGTTGAAGAAGTCCCTGGAGTAGACAGAATTGTTGATATTTGAAGAGCAATTTATAAAGAACAAGTATCTTAAAAGCCGAAGGAATATCTATGTTGATATAAGTGGTCTCACTTTAAGCAATTTAAATATAAAAATATTTAAGACTTATAGTGAGAAAGAAAATCTACCTATTCAAGAAAGGTAAGTACGGACTATTTTATCCTGATAGTGAGCTTTGCTTCATAAGACAAATTCAATATTTATGACTGGAACACAGTGAGAAAATGTATTTTTTATTAAAGTAGCTCATATATAATATTATTATATTAAATATAACTTGCAATGAAATAATAATTATTAAACACTGATATGAAGTTATTTGAAGTGAAAAAAACTGTTCTAATTGTTGTATTTTAAGCAAAGATAATATTATAGAAAAACTTCATTTCAAGCAAACACTGTGTAAGCAATACATTCCATATATACCTATTCAATCTAGATTACATTTTAATAGATGATTTAAAGTCAAACAATTCATGAAGTGAACTTATAATCATTGAGGAATACAAGCAATATAGTAGTATAGAAATATAGGATAATTTTTTTAAAAAATAATTATTTGTGAAAAAAAGACCTATAGGATGTATTTTTTTCTTTAATTTTAATTTAGAATTTAAGTTGTTAATGTGCAGGAAATATACACACAGAGATGAAGCTTAGGGAGATTGGAGTCATTGTCCCCACTTGATATAATTACTTATTACTTTAATCTTTTGAATTTTTCCAAATACAGGGGCTTGAATTTAAAAGAGACAAACTAGAGCATTAAGTTTTTTTATGTTTGGTTAATACAAACATAAACATGTACCAAAATGAAGGGCAGTATAATTTTATTTGAGCATATTGACAAATTTCTGCTCTTTCTACCTTGCTTCCTCTAATTGAAATAATATTCATTTCATTTTTAGGTACTAATAACTTCATAACAAAATGTTGGGGTTTTACAACATTAATTTAGATTATATTTATCATGAAAGTTATTGTAATAGGAAATTATTATTTTAAAATATTGCCTTTTACCATAACGATAAAGATTGAATTCTTTTTATTTTCTTTCTCTTAAGAGGGATAATTTTAAAAGTGTCTTTTACTTTTAATCATTTCCGAGTAAAATATTGAGCACCATAAAAGGTGGACAACCACTTTTTTACAATCTGTCTTGCTCCGACATAATAAATAGTTATAGTCTTTACGTCTCAGATCATTTACTGATAATAAAAGGCATACAGAAAATTCAGACCAAATTTCAACCCACTGGGCTGAGGAGTCATTTGTATTTTGGGTAGTAAAACCACAGAATAGAGATAAGAATATAAACAACAATGTGACAGAGAAGTTATGGATATTTCATATTGAGAGTTTTGGAATTCCATAAGTTTAGAAGATTATTCAAAGGTCTCTTTCTATGCCCACAATATATATATCGGTCATGGAAAAGAATAAGAATTTTAAAATGTTTTTCCCCTGTTGCTGGAAATTGAATAAAATTAAAAGAATCTTAAAAAGAATAAGCAGCATTTAAATAGGCTTACATAAATATCATGCCCTCTAAAGCTGCTTCACATATATTAAGATCAGTAACTGACATATTAATCCTAAGTCTGGGTACAACTCGTAGACTATTTTTTTTTGAAGACCTGTGGCACAGGGAATAGAGCAATTTGCATGAATCTCACACCAGTAGGAAGAGGAGCTGTAATTCAATTCCAAACCATTGAGGTAGGATTCCGTTACACTTCCATGGCTACCCTTATTTTGTGTTTGGGGGACAAGGTCCAAAGCTGCAGGTTTGGAGGAATGACAGGCAAGGCTGGGATTAGTGAAGAGCCAGAAGCAGAAGACACCTTGGCACAATATCTAAACTAGCAGTACCTTTTAGAATTGGGCACTTACTAAATGGCCCCTGAGAACGAAGGAGTACCTCTTAATTATTTTATCAAAGGAGTCAACTTCAACTTTCCATCATCCTGACCCAAAGGAAAAGAAAGAATGGTATAAAGTGCCTAAAAGTAAGCTGTTAACTCTATGGAATAAAACTTTTTAAGCAATGTGTTATTACCTTAGGGGCTAATGACATATTATCCTAATGCCCAGTTTCTATACTCTATACAATTATTAGTACAGAAACATAACTAGATGACAATCACCTTAAAATGAATCACTGATATTTTTCCAATACTGTCTCATTTAATTCTCACAGATGAGATACCTTAGAAATGTTAAAATACTTTTTCTTATATCACAGATAATAAATAGTGGAGTTGGGATTCAAACACGAGTTCAATAAAAGAGATTTGCATTAACTTGGAATCATGAAACTTATGGGGAAAGGAAGAAATTGTCTATCATTATCAAGTCTCAATATGTTATTTTCTAAAACAAATGAAAATTGGAAAGTTTATAAAGTTTTTTGGTTTGGGGTTTTTCTTTGTTTTGTTTTTGTTTTTCATTTTTAGAACAGCAAAGACTTTGGTCCCCTGGACATGGAGTTTAAGATAGTGGCCAATCTCCTTTATATACATGTGCCATAGCCATGCACCTGATCACATACCTCACTCCCCATCCTGGTTTCCCTCAGTTACTTTCTTAATTGATTCTATCTGGATTCAAGTTCCCATAATAAGTGAAACTCTTTGGTACTTCCCACTTAATATCCTACTGAAGGATGCATTTTTCCTTTGGTCATAAAATATTCTCTATTTTTCCAACTTCCTATAATTATGGAATATATAATGAAGGCATTTATGTTAAAAATCAATTGATGGGAAGAAATGGACAGTTGAAATGTCCACATAAAAATGTACTTTATTCTTGGTGTAAAGTTTTTTGTGTTCTTTATGTATTCTGGAAATTAGCACTCTATCTGAAGTATGTGTGGCAAAGATTTTCTCCCACTCTGTGGGCTCTCTCTTCACATTGCTGATAGTTTCCTTTGCTGAGAGAAAGCTTTTTAGTTTGAATCTATCCCAGTTATTGATTCTTGCTTTTATTTCTTGTGCTATGGGGGTCATGTTAAGGAAGCCTAATCCTAAGCTCACATGATGAAGATTTGGACCTAATATTTCTTCTATAAGATGCAATTACCCTATGTAAATGTATGATTACACAAATGGTATGCCTCTACTTCATGTACAACCAGAGAAACAAGTTGTACCCCATATGTTTACAATTAAAAAAATACTTTAATTTGAAAAGCTAGAAAAAATGATCATGAAAATTTCACGATAAGGAAATAATGTTTGTGGTAATAAATGTGTAAGATGATTTAAATATTTTGCAATGCACTCATACATCACACATAACATGGTACCCCATTGTTATATACGATTTTAATGCTTTTAAATAACCATTAAATTTTTGAGCTATGAGAGCTGAGAGTATAGCTCTATGGATGTAGGTATGAGTACCAGCTCCACCAAAAATATAAATAAATAAAATTTTAAAAACTGTGGGAAAAGGTAATCTATGATACAGTGTGATTGAAGCATATTTGACAAAATACACAAGACATGCTGGAGGAGTTTCACAAAATGCAATTAAATAACCTAATTAAATGTAATTAATTAAACTTCAGATACCATGGCAGACCTGTGAATTCTTCCTCAGGAGTTGCCAGTACTATAGATGACTACGTTTAATTTGGATTATCCTGAATTATTGACAGGAGATACCCTGGGATGATTCTGAAGAAATTTCAGAACAATGTGTACAGTGATCATCCATAGGGTCTAAGGTAGGTAAAGGTGGAATGTGTAAGGATTCATATTTTGGCAGCACAAACAATCCCGGTGGCCTTGAGTATTGCTCTGGATGACCAGATTCATTTACAGAGCAGCACCTATCACTGAAGGTAAAGTGAGAAGCACATGCTGAGTTTTTGCTTTCCACAGATGAAACACCAGGTAAAAACACCAGAAGGAAACCTAACTGCATGGATGGAATTTGTCCTTTGGGGGTTTGCTGACATTCCCTATCTCCAGTGGTTTCTGTTTGGAATGTTCTTTGTCATCTACATGATCATCTTGCTGGGCAATGGAACTATAATGGTAATAACCAAAGTGGATCCTGCTCTCCACACCCCCATGTACTTTTTCCTTGGCAATTTTTCCTTTGTGGAGATCTGTTATGTTTCAGTTACTCTCCCCAGAATGCTCATGAATCTCGGGACCCAGAGAAGGACCATCTCTTTGGTTGCCTGTGCTACGCAGATGTTCTGGGCTCTTCTTCTGGGAGCAGCAGAATGTTTCCTTTTGGCAGTGATGGCCTATGACCGCTATGTGGCTATTTGTAATCCTCTGCAGTATTCTCTGGTCATGACCCACAAGGTCTGTATCCAGCTAGTGGCTGCCTCCTGGATCACTGGAATTCCTGTCCAGGCAGGGCAGACCCTCCAGGTTTTCTCTCTGCCATTTTGTGCTTCCAATGTAATCAACCATTTCTTTTGTGACATCCCCCCAGTACTTAAGCTGGCTTGTGGGGAAACCTTCACTAATGAGCTCATGATCTTTGTGGCTGCTGTGCTGTTTGTTTCTGCCCCATTTCTGTTAATACTTACATCTTATAGCAAAATCATACCTACAGTTCTTAAGTTGCCATCAGCCACAAGCAGGACCAAAGCCTTTTCCACCTGCTCATCTCATCTTACAGTGGTGCTATTATTCTTTGGATCAGCCATTATTACATATTTAAGACCTGAGGCTAGTCATTCAGCAGAAACTGACAAAGTGCTTTCTCTTTTCTATACTATTGTGACTCCCACATTTAACCCTATTATATATAGCTTAAGGAACAAGGATGTCATAATGGCATTGAAAAAAATATTATTTAAATAGTTTACTTGACGAAAGCATATATTTTCAGGGCTTGCTTTTTTCTCCATTTGTAATAAAATTTCAAGTGGTGTATATTTTTAGCTCTGTTTCTTATGTATTTCTTCAATACTATTTTCAAATTTTTTTCTATGTTGAGAGATGTTTCTGTCTTCATCTATATGGGTGATATATGTGTCACCAAATTTTAAACCATTACACTGATAATTATTTATTTTTGTATGTTTGTGCAACATCTATTATTAACATACTATTAACAGCTCTTACTGTAATGGTACTACTAATATTACAGACTTTGTTGTACTACTTATTGAAAATGATGTCATTCACATCCATAGATTTGTTACAACCATTTTTAGAAAAGGTAGATAATGGACATTAAATGAAGAACACACACAGTGACACACACACATATGCACACATATTTTGACCTAACAATTGACTATTCAGAGAAACCACTTGTTAGAAGAATGAAAATATATTTTCATAAATGATGTTGGTGAACATTATGCATGGTTTATGTACCCTTAAAAATTAATATTCCTATATTGTAATCATATCGTATTACAATGAATGTTATTAAAATATACACATGTAATCTGAAGAACTGGAAGAAGGAGAACTCTGTAAATAACTGACAAGTATTTTTTAATGAATGCTGACAATTTGTTTTTCAAAACAAAAATCTTGGGGAGTTAGGAGATAGAGTTGAATTAGGAAAGATAATTACATATTTTGTGAAATCAAGTATCTGCTATAAAATCACTGGTATATCACACTTTTACACTGTACACACTGAAAATGATGGATTAAATATAATTACTAATGTTCATCTCAGAATAAATTTTTCTCTTTGTTATTTCACTGATAGAGTTTATTATTAATTTGTGCTATTTATGTAGTAAATAAGCCAATGATAACTCAATATTCAGTGTGGATAAAGAGAATCTAATAGTTTTTTGTGACATTTTAAAATTTATATTGATATAGGTAAACTTATTACTGTTGCATACAAAGGTAACATATTTCTGGGAAACCGTGACCTGTCACCAGGATTTATGATTTAACCAAATGTAAATTTTGCCCCTGTTTAAAAGCATTTTCCTTTAAGTGAATATTCTTTCTTAGCACATTTATATGGAGATGCCTAAACCAAAGTGGAAAGAAAATGTGGTACTACTTTCTGTGTAGCAGAAGACATCCAGAATAAGTGTTAACAACCTAAATGACAACCCAAGAAAAGAAGTCTACCTCAGCTGAGATCAAAGAAAAGCATGAGTAAATCACCAGTAATCTCAGATAAAGCCTCTATCAGAAGCTACTGAAATCTAACATAAATGATTGGTAATAGAAGAATGATAAAAGAAAGAAAAATATAGTAAGAATAATTTCAGAAAAAATAATTTCCAGAAGAAATTGGACAAATCATAAGCTATTGCCTTTCAGAATGGAGTGAAACAGAACTTGAGGAGTCTTTTCATTCTTACTGTTCCATCTTTGGAATATAGAATGAGACACTGTTTGAGAGAAGAGAGTTTGTGAAGAAGCAATGTCTACTCTAGTGACCACAGGGCTCTTATCATGGTGAAATATATCCAATGTATTCAACCTGCCATTAGAGAGCTGGGAGGCCCCCCCAGAAATGATATCATACCAGGAATTTGTGGTTAATCCCTGCTTCTGACAGATTGGCTGCTCATCAGTGGCTCTAATCAGATTTAGGATGAAGATTGGAAGTTAGTGCTGCGGTGTCCATGCATAGCTTGGCCCCATGTCTGCATGGTCATTTGGCACAGTAGCCCAGTGGACAATACTAATGGTAACCGGGAAAGAGGCTGCTGGTAATCACAGAATGGGTTTCCTTACCCATCTGATGATTCAAAACCTCCTCAGCTGAGGTTAACCTTTGAAAAACATTCACATGGTTCACAAATACCTTCACTTTTTTTTTTTTGATCAGAGAAGTATGTTTATGTCTTTAATAAAGACTTCTTAATGATCAATTTTCAATTTAATTTCTTCCAAATCTCAGATTATTCACTCAGACCATTACCTTTAACCCATGGATGGGTACACATCTGGCCATTTTTCTTTCTAAACTAACTAGAACAACCAGAAGTGCTGCTCAGAGTCCTTCCCCTGGGAACCTATTCCCTCACCAGTGTCCTTGAGTCATGTCCCAGGAAGGGGCTGCACTGTGACAGAAGTCAGCTCTAGGGTGATTCCTGAGTGTCACATAGAAACAGGTAAACGACTTCCATACATTTTTTTATTAAGTCAATTTTCATGAGGTCATAATTATACAATTAGAAAATAATGTAGCAGAAAAAAAAAATAATGTAGTAGCTGAGGAAAGGACCCTGAGAATTTTGACCTTTCTCTCAATTAAATTACTTGCAACATCAGTTCTTGTTGAAGACCTTCATACACCACTTAAATTTGATTCTTGGTTCTTTAAAATAAAAAAATAAATTTTCCTGCTAGTTAGATGGACTATACAAATGATCTATTTCATTTTGAGAAAGGATGACTGTTTGTGGATTTTTTTTTTATTGTAAACAAATGGGATACATGTTGTTTCTCTGTTTGTACATGGCATAAAGGCATACCATTTGTGTAATCATAAATTTACATAGAGTAATGTTGTTTGATTCATTCTGTTATTTTTTCCCTTCCCCCCACCCCTCCCACCCCTCTTTACCCTCTATACAGTACTTCCTTCCTCCATACTTGCCCCCCTCCCTAACCCTAACTCTAACCCTAACACTAACCCTTCCCTCCCCCCCATTATGTGTCATCCTCCACTTATTAGTGATATCATTCGTCCTTTGGCTTTTTGAGATTGGCTTATCTCACTTAGCATGATATTCTCCAATTTCATCCATTTGCCTGCAAATGCCATAATTTTATCATTCTTTATGGCTGAGTAATATTCCATTGTATATATATGCCACAGTTTCTTTATCCACTCATCAATTGAAGGGCATCTAGGTTCTTTTTATCTATCTGGCATATATATAGTTTTAAAGTTATCAGGAGTGTTTTCATTAGTGCTTTAATAATATCTATGAGTTCTGATGTGAAATTTCCTTTTTTTCATCTTATTTACTATTTGTGATGAATCTCTTTATCATTCTCAGTCATCTAATTATACATACATATATATTGAACTTTATGAAAATAATATTTTGGTTTGATGATCTTTGCAGAAAGGGAAGAGGGAAGGGATAAAAGAGACAGTAGGAATGGAAATGGAACAAATTGAATCCATGCCAGTAAGATTATATCAAAATAAACCCAACTATTACATATAATTATACATATAATTATAATGCAGTATAAAAGCATTAAAATTGATGATAAAAACTGAAAGTAGGAAGAAGAAATGGATTCATTAGTGAGGCCATCTGGTACTTGGCATTTTAGGCAGTGATGTTTTTAATTTTTAATTAAATTACTCATTAGTAGTCTATGTGGATATTTTATTTCACATTATTTCACATCATTTTTTGTGTGATGTCATTCCAGTAGTTGATTTGCTTAGCTGTGCAATTGTTTGTGATAAAATTGTTCATATTATCTTTTCAGAATCAGTTGTAATATATGCAAAATCACAGTTTTTAATTTTTGATTTGGAATTCCTACTTTATTTAAGTGGAAAAATAGAAAAATGTTTAAACACTATGCCTTATAGTTCCTGATATAACTAGCTTCACAAAGTCTCTCCTTGTTTTTAGTAATTTTGACTTGCTTTTTGGTGTCACTTCTGTTCATCTGTAAGACTTTAATATTTCTCATAGGAAAGGGCTTCAAGCAGCAACCTGCTGTTGCCAATGATTTTGAATTTGTTTTTGTATACAGGTCACAATTTCTTGTTTAGTTACATATTTCATAAAGTCTGGTTAAAACTGAACAATTTCTAAACATAATATAGCAACTTCAGATTCTAGCACCATTTAGAAATGGCTGTTGTTGACATTTGTTTGTTTTGTCTTGCCTGGACTAATTTTGCAGAAGCTGTTTTCTTTATGTTGTGAAACTACTGATAAAACCTGTTCATTATTATTATTATCATTATTATTATTAATTATCATTGCTTATATTCCAATATCTGAACTCCTAAGTATTCCCCATATAGCTTAGTGAAAAGATAATGACCTTGTCCTTAAATACCCTAGTCAGGGAGGTTTCCAACACTTATTTATGATGAATCTGGGACTGGCTTGGAAAATGAATTAAAATTTCAGGAACTTTTCAATGTTGGTTGAATTGTATTCTCTGCATGTACACAATCATTCACCGGATCCCTCTTGGGACAGCCTTGAGCATGTGTGTGGCCTTGCACTTGCACCCAGTCATTCAGATCACTACAATGATTAGGATTTCAATAGTACCCACTTTCATTTTCTCATTCTCCAGAAACTCCTGTTAAATTGTTGACTAATCTGTCCCAAAGTCTATGGACACCCAGGTATAACAATAATCTTACTCCTGTCTTGATGATTTCCTACTAAAGTTGACATCATTTATAATAATAACCCAGGAAATTTCATTGCTATATGCTGCTTGAATTTACATGAATCTTCTATAATAATCAGAGAAGAGCTAACCTTTCTGGCATGTAGAGTCCTGGTAGATATTCTGTTCCATGTAACTCAAAGTGGGTAATGAAAGCAGTCTCATGCAAAATGCAGCAAATTTTCTCTGTTCTTATTCAGGGTAGTTTAATTTTCTTAAAAATGTTGGTGCATCGTAGTTGTACATAATTTTTTGAGAAGTACGCAAAGACTTTTTGAAGCAAATTGAACTTCTATGCACAAAAACGGTGAACTTAAATTTTTGCTTCAAGAAATCTAACTCAAAATGTCTTATTGACTTAGCTGTAGCAGGTTTAAAAAATATAGTTGTTGGAAGAAAATGTATGAAAAAATATATGTCACTATGCATGGACATATATCATGAATATTAGCAAAAGCACCAACCAAAAAAGAAAATCTTTATATATAAATTAGGCTTCACCAATATTAAGTATTTTGTTCTATGTTAGAATTCTTAGAAAAATATAAATACAGACTATAGACTCAGGAAAAAATTGGCAAATCACATATCTATCAAAGAAAATGTATATAAAATATATGAAAATATATATAACATAACAGGATGAGAAAGACATGGCCTAATTAAACAATGTACAACGTTCAAGTGATATTTAAAACAAAAATGAATGTTTCATGTAAAATGTAATGGCTAAAATTAAATTGATCACAAAAAATATCACTCAACATAGGTAAATAAATATACAACTCTTAAATAGTTGTAGCTTTCAAAGTTTGGAAATGAGGAACGCATATGTTCCTGAAATGTATTTTCCATTTATCCAATTATAATGTGAACAGACACACGTGTGTGTGTGTGTGTGTGTGTATTGTTTCTGTGGTTGGATCTAATATTGTCCCCTTTGAACATGTGTGTCTAAGTGTGTTTGTGTGTGGATACCTGGAGCTCCTTGACTGGAAACTCAAGCAGTAACTTGTTGTAATTGTAGGTTTTGACAAGTTCAGGCAATTAATGATAAAATAGGGAATCATAGTTGGTCACACTGCAATCTATCTTGAAATTACATTTTATAGCGTCCTGTCCAAGTTGTTGTAGTCCTGATAACTAAATTTTACACTGGGGCTTCTTCCTGGAAAGTCTACATGACTTTTCCAGGAAAAGCGAATACTGGTCTTCATTCCCCTCCACCATCTTTCTTCACATGGGGGATCACGAGGACTAACCTCTCAATGTGGACACACAGGAGGCAGATTCACGTGGAAGATGAGACTGCCAAAGAGCTTTGAAACTCTGGAGAACATTCCATGACACAAACTTCTTTCTAACTGAGGCCACTGATCATTTGCAGCTTTGTTAGAATACCTTCATTTGTATCATAATTAATATACAGTTATAAATTTCTGATTTTTCAGTGTTTATATGTCTTAATAACCACAAAAAGGAAGAGAGACTGAGAATGTGAGGGGTAGTACAGCCATTCATGTTTAGTTTGTTTATAAAACTACTTGAGTAGAAGGGAACCATTTTCCTCAATTAGAGCTACCTAGGACAGAATTTATTCCCAGGGCAGTCGCTATTTCCTACCTCGGGAGCACTTTTATCTTTTTTACTATCCTGACAGTAGAATATACATTAAAAGGACTTACCCTGTGTTACAAAAAAAGATAAATTTCTAAGTTATAAAAAGGACAAAGTTCTTTATTACTATCTTTTACCAATCAAGAAGGTAAGCATTATGATTAAAGTAATTCTAAAATAGATATGCAGGAACTACTCTGACAAATAGAATTCATTTTCAGGTCTACTCATGTCTTTATTAGCATGAGCAATAATAAATATTTAGAATTTAAAAGGAATACTTCATTGTTGGTTACTTTTTCAATTTCCAAGATGCTTTTCAGATTATATTTGTACTCTTGTGATATTTGCTATTATTAGGTGCTATTATCCTTTTCAATAAAAAGAGGCAGCATGAAAGATTATTGTTTACATCATTTTTTAAGGTGCTAATGTTTGCTAAATAATTATGTGTTAAGCATGTGTTTATTTTACATTAACAAGATCTAGAAAGCATATCCCTCGAAAATCCAATTGTATATAATGGATTAGAAAAATATTGAATACAGTATTAAAATGCTTTGCATTCTACTACTATTAAGAGGGTTCCTGATTGTGAAGAGTTCAAATGCATGATAAATGAATTTAAAAATGCTAGAGAAATGTTAGCATGGTTTTATTTTTTATCATTAGAGATTTCTGGCAGAAGCACATCCTTCTGTCTTATGTACACCGATGTCTACTTTTATTGCTTATCTTTAATGTTGTTCCATCAACTTGCTTTTAATATAAGTATTATGTATTATAGAAGCTCTAATTTAACTCCACACTATTTATACCAAAGAAGATCATTGTTTCAGAGAGGATAACAGTTAAATAAACATGAAATATCTGAACCAAAACAAACATGGATACATCTAGGTTAATTACTAGAAATTTTCTCTCTTAGTAGTATAAATAGATGTTTCTAAACATTAGTATAAATAGATGTTTCTAAACAATAGAGGCTTCTAAACATTAGAGATAGCAAGAATAACATTGAATGATTTGATGAGGCTTCCTATGTCAAATTGTGTTTAGAGTTTAAGAACAATTTGAATAGTTGTGAGTAATCATAATATTTCTCTTTTTAGGGACACTTTTTTGAATACAGGGACACTCTACCATTGAGCTTCATCCCCAGATCTTTATTCCTTTCTATTTTGACATAAGGTTTTGCCAAGTTGCCCAAACTGTTCTGAAAGTTTTCAACCTCCTGCCTAAGCCTTCTGAATAATAGAAATTATAATAATTTTTTCTTCACATACAGTTGTGCATGAGAATTACATTAAATATTCATGAAATTGCTGGTCTATTTTACAAATGAAAATTTAAGACTTTCCCACCTAGTAAAAGGAAAAGAAAAGGACAGGAAATAAAAGAAAAGAAAATATAGATTTCAGTGGCTATAGAGGAAGTGCAACTTCTGTTCATATGGCTTTTTCTTGCTCATTATAGTTTGGAAGATTGGTTGTAATTTGCTTTATAAATGTATACTCCTACTTGAACAGAGGAAATAAGAGCCAAAGGATATTACAATGTGCAAAAAGCATGAAAGAGAGTTAGCAGATTTTGCAAAGAGAAAGAAGAGAATGGCAATATCTAAAAATTAGGGTTGAATAATCAAATGTAAGAACACAACCCATGGAAGTCCACAAGGAAGTAATGATTCAATCAACAATTTTTATAATTGTCTGAGTATTAAGATCTAGGCTTAATTAATATAATAATAATAATGTTTAATTTTTTAATTTTGTTGAAGCAGGAAAAGTACTTAGTGGTGTAGTTTCATATCCTTGCAATAATAGTAAAGCCACCTCTCATCTGGTAGTTTGTGATCCTCTTAGAGTCTTGGTTACACCTTATTAAATTGTAATATCAAATTTTCATTCAGAGTAATTGTACAATTATGGAATAAGTTGAAAGAACCTTTAGGACTTCAATATTTGATGACCTATTGAAGACAGAACAAGAAATTATTATTTGATTTTCCAATGGTCAGTTACAGAAAGTCCACAGGATGCCAAAGTCCAGCATGGACTTTGTTCCTTCTCCATTTACATCTGTTTTCGAAGCTGAAATCCTGACCACCATGCACACTTTAACAGTCTTAGAATAAGATTAGTGGTATCTGTCCTCATTGCAGTTAATCCCCTTGTATTTAAATCATTTATTACTTATATGGAAATTATTTAGCAAATAATGAAATTATGGACGTCTTCTACAAGAATGAATAAAAATATAATAACTTCTACATAACCACCACCAAGCACACAAACATGTACATGTACACACGAGGCATGCATACAAACTCAGAAATCCGTAAACCTGTATACTTTAGTCTTAGGCATTACTTCAATTAGTTGACTTATTTATAATTTACCAAGAAGTCAGCAAATCAAAGTTTTTGGAAAACTATACAATATCTCATATAAAATACTGTATATAGTATCACATAATATTATAGGTATAACAAAGGACAAGAAATAAAAAGTAATTCATTCATAATGCAAACAAACAAAGCATTCAAATACACTCATGCATGAACTCACAAATACACAAGCAAGGGAATAGATTGAATGGAAAAAATGAACTCTGTAGAAGATCAACCATTGCTAAGGTCATGTAAGATTTAGGAAAATCTCCAGAAGACTTGTATTTAATGTTTTATGTATGCAGTAGATTTGCATTCAGAATAAAGAAGTGCACATTGTAGTTAGGACTGGTTCCTAGACCACATCGTTATTGAAAAATTTTTGTGATAATTTTTTATCGTTATTGAAAAATTTTAAGTTTTTATTTATTGCTCTCTTTTCCTTTTGTTTATCTGTTCCATCAGAGTCTTTTTCTCTCTTTTTTGCATGCTAACATCCAATTTATTTGATTACACTCTCAACCTTTCTATTATCTAGAACATCTGATATTCTTTTCTTATCCCATTAACAGCCACATTCTACATCCCTCTGCATCCTCTTTGTCTTCCATTTGAAACTGCAGACCTTATTGCAAATATGTTTTGCTGAAGATAATATTTGAACTCATTCTGTTTATTATGACAATTATGTTATTGTCCTCATAGGGGCTATTTGGTCTAGGATTGCATGGTGTCTGAATTGGGCACTGCTAATATTGATCTCCCCTTAAAGAAAGGATTTTGGAAACCTACAAGGCCACTATAAGCCTATAAGGGGAAATCTGCAATACCCCAAATCTGCACTGCTAGAGGGGAAGACACATGAGCAACATGAAAAAACAAGGGAAGAAAATGATCCAAACAAATCTAGATTCTATAGTAATAGAATCCAATGACAGTATGTTAGAAGAAATGTCAGAAAAGGACTTCATATTATACATGATCAATATTTGTTAAGCAAAGGATGAGCTAAAAGAACAAATGCAGGCAATGAATGATAATACCAATAAGCTGAAAGAGCAAGTGCAGGAAGCAAAAGATCATTTCAACAAAGAGATAGAGATTATCAAAAACAAAAAACAAAAAACAAATGGAAATCCTTGAAATGAAGGAGACAATAAACCAAATAAAAAACTCAATGAAAAGCATCACCAAAAGACTAAACCACTTAGAAGACAGAACCTCAGACATTGAAGACAAAATATTTAAACTTAAAAATAAAGTTGCCCAAACAGAGAAGATGGTAAGAAATCATGAACAGAATCTCCAAGAACTATGGGACATCATGAAAAGACCAAATTAAAGAATTATTGGGATTGAGGAAGGCACAGAGATACAAACCAAAAGAATGAACAACCTATTCAATGAAATAATATCAGAAAATTTCCCAAACCTGAAGAATGAAATGGAAAATCAAATACAAGAGGCTTACAGAACACCTAATGCACAAAATCACAACAGGTCCACACCAAGGCACATTATAATGAAAATGCCTAACATTCAAAATAAAGACAGGATTTTAAAGGCTGGGAGAGAAAAGCAGCAGATTACATATAGTGGGGGATCAATATGGATAGCAGCTGACTTCTCCATCCAGACTCTAAAAGCTAGAAGGCCCTGGAACAATGTATTTCAAGCTCTGAAAGAACATGGTTGCCAACCAAGAATCCTTTACCCAGCAAAACTACCCTTCAGATTTGAAGATAAAATAAAATCCTTCTATGATAAACAAAAGTTAAAAGAATTTACAAATAGAAAGCCTGTGCTACAGAAAGTTTTCAACAAAATATTCCATGAGGAGGAAATGAAAAACAACAATGGAGGTCAGCAAAGGGAGGAACTACCTTAGAGAAAAAACACTCAAAGGAGAAACCAAGCCATCTTAAAAACCAAAAATAAGCCAAATGACTGGGAATACAAATCATATCTCAATAATAGCCCTGAATGTTAATGCCTAAACTCATCAATCAAAAGGCACAGACTGGCAGAATGGATAAAAAGGAAAGACCCAACAATATGCTGCCTGCAAGAGACTCATCTCAGAAAAAGTCATCCACAGACTAAAGGTGAAAGGATGGGAAAAACCTACCATGCACATGGACTCAGTAAAAAAGCAGGGGTTTCCATTCTTATATCAGATAAAGTGGACTTCAAGCCAAAGTTAATCAGAAGGGATAAAGAAGGAAATTCCATAGTGCTGAAAGGAACCATAAATCAGGAAGACATAATGATTGTAAATATTTATGCCCCAAACAATGGTGCATCCCTGAACATCAAACAATTTCAGGAATCACATAGACCACAACACAATAATTCTGGGTGAATTTAATGCACCGCTGTCACCACTAGATAGATCTTCCAAACAAATTCAACCAAAGAAACCATAGAACTCAATAACACAATCAATAACATAGACAAAATAGACATACATAGAATATTCCATCCATCAATGAGCAGATTCACTTTCTTCTCAGCAGCACATGGAACCTTCTCGAAAATAGACCATATGTTATGCCACAAAGCAGCCCTTAGGAAATGCAAAAAAATAGAGATATTGCCTTGTGTTCTATTAAATCTTAATGGACAAAGAGTAGAAATCAATGACAAAATAAAAACAGAAACTACTCCAACACCTGGAGACCAAACAATATGCTATTATATGATGAATGGATAACAGAAGATATCAGGAAGGAAATTAAAAAATTCTTAGAGGTAAATGAGAACAAAGAAACATCATATCAAAATCTCTGGGATACCATGAAAGCAGTACTTAGAGGAAAATTTATTTCATGGAGCACATTCAATAAAAGAAGAAAAAATCAACAAATAAACGACCTAACTCTACAGCTCAAAGCCCTAGGAAAAGAAGAACATACCACCACCAAAAGCAGTAGAAAACAGGAAATAGTTAAAATCAGAGCAGAAATAAAAAAAAAAAAAAAATTGAAACAAAAGAAACAATTCAATAATTGAAAAAAGTTGGTTCTTTGAAAAAATAAACAAAATTGATTAACCCTTAGCCACACTAACAAAGAGAAGAAGAGAGAAAACCCAAAATACTAAAATTCGGAATGAACGAGGAAATACCACAACAGACACGATTGAAATACAAAACATAATTAGAAGCTATTTTGAAAATCTCTGTTGGGGGCTATGCCATGTGGACTACGCCAAGATGGCGCCCGGCAGCCAGCCAGAAGTTTTTTTTTTTTTTTTTTTTTTTTCACATTGGCAGTGAGGAGGTTAATTAATATAAGCACACTCAGGTGATTTGTCATTGGCCGTATTCAATTAAGTCCACACATACAATGCATGCACATATGTTCTTGAGTGCTCCTGATCATGCCTGCTCGTTTTGACATTTACCATGATTGGGCAGTTGGCTCCTTGCCGGATCTTCACATAATTGGCATCAGTCCTACCCTTCACCTCCTGGAGGGGATATAAGCCAGCTCTCCTCGAGTGCTGGGGTTTCAGGTTCCAAGTTTGGGTTCCTGGGTTTCTTGAATCTACAATAAACCATTCCTAATTCAAGAGCTTCACTATTCCTTTATCTCCTTCGCCAAATTGACTCGCTGGATGGCGTCCAATGGTGGCCCGTACAGGGAACTGTACAGATGGAGAACTCTGCATTCCTATGGAGACTGGTAACATTTTATACAGCTATCAGCACTACAAGGATAAGGTAAGTAAAAGACAGTTTCGCTAGCATAATTAATGAGAAAATTAGCATAATTTTCCCTATTTGAGGAAACGGTGGCCTTAAGGTTTGATGGAAGGTTCCCTTAGTGAGGAAACTTAACAGAAGGCTGTCCAGAGAGACAGCAAAAAAGGTTTAACGGAAGGCTCCCCTAGTGAGGGAACTTAACAGAAGGTTGTCCCAAGAGACAGCAAAGGATGTCCTATAGTAAATGAATGTGTTTAAAGTGTTAGTTCTATTGCTTTAATTTTCTTGGTCAGTTATCTAAGGTTATTCAAGGCAACAATGAAGTCTATGCTGAATTTGTAGACAGATTGATTCAAACAGCAGGATGTATATTTGGAGATGTAGACCAGGCTATGCTTTTAGTCAAACAGCTTGCATATGAACAAGCAAATAAGTGGTTTAAAGAAGCAAAGAAAACAAAGACCTTGGAGCCTACTTAAAGGCTTGTAAGGATATTAATGAGGCTTTTATTCAAGTTCAGGTGATGGCTGCAGCACTTGCACAGGGTCTTAGAGGCAATGCCAACTCCCGCCCCGGCCAACAGTGTTATCGGTGTAAACAATATGGACACATAAAAAAAGACTGCCCCCAGGGTCCTATGCCAAAATTATGTCCTTGATGTAAAAAAGGGAAACACTGGGCAAGTGACTGTAAATCAATTAGAGACAAAGATGGTAACCCTTTACCTCCAAAAAATGAGAATCAGGGTGCAGGCCTCGGGACCCATAAATAAACAGGGCTATCCAGTCCATGCCTTGGACCCATTACCCCTTGACTCCCCAATTAGACAAACAAGAGGAAGCACAGGATTGGACCTCTGTGCCTCCGCCAGAGCAGTATTAACTCCAGAGATGGGAGTACAACCAATACCAACTTTGGCTGTTGGCCCATTACCTAAAGAAACAGTGGGACTAATTCTGGGGAGGAGTTCTTCTGCTTTAAAAGGATTAAATATTGTCCATGGAGTTATAAACCCTGATTTTACAGGAGAAATAAAAATCCTTGCTTCTTCACCAAGAGGTGTAGCAATAATAGCTCAGGGTGATTGCATAGCACAATTGTTGGTCTTACCCAGCTGCCATGACCAATAACCATCAAAGAATATTGTTAGGGGAAATAAAGGATTAGGTTCTACTGGCCAAAATATGGTCATGTTAACTTTGGATTTAAAAGATAGACCTATGACAAAGTTAGTGATAGAAGGCAAAAGTTTTGAGGGCTTATTAGATACTGGGGCTGACAAAAGTATTATCAAAATTACAGAATGGCCCAAAGCCTGGCCACTTCAACAGGCAGATCAGACTTTAAGGGGATTGGGTATAGCTTCCAATCCTAACAAAAGTGCAGCCATATTAAAATGGAAGGATGAAGAAGGTCATAGTGGTACCGTCCAACCTTACGTCCTTGAACATCTCCCAGTAAACTTGTGGGGAGAGATATCATGGAACAGATGGATTTACATCTCACATCCAAGATCCCATACAGTAATCCAAAAGCTAATCAAGTGATGTTAGCCCAACGACACATATGGGGAAAAGATCTTGGGAAAAATAGTCAAGGACTATTTCACCCATTTTAGTTACTCCAAAACAAGATAAAAAGGGATAGGATTTTCATTAGGGGCCACTGAAGCAATTAAAATAACATGGAAATCTGATAAACCTATCTGGGCCCCTCAGTGGCCCTTCTCAAAAGACAAATTTTAAGTGGCCCAACAATTGGTTAAAGAACAACTAGAGGCCGGACACATCAAACCATCCACCTCTCCTTTCAACACACTAATATTCATAATAAAAAAGAAATCAGGAAAATGGAGGCTATTGCATGACCTAAGAGCAGTAAATTCTATAATGGAGCCCATGGGACCTAGTCAATTAGGATTACCTACTTTATCAACTATTCCAGTTAATTGGCCCTCCATTGTAATTGACATAAAAGCTTGTTTCTTTTCCATTCCGTTTCATCCCTCATACACCAAAAGGTTCGCATTTACTGTGCCCTCACTTAATAACAGTTCCTCTAAAGAAGATATGAATGGATAGTTCTCCCACAAGGCATGGCCAATAGCCCCACTATGTGTCAAATATATGTAAACAAGGCTATAGAACCCATATGCCTAGCAAACCCTCAACTTTTAATCTATCATTATATGGTTGATGTTTTGTTAGCTCATAAAGAAAAAACTGTCTTGGAAAATTTTTATAGTTCCTTAATAAAGTCACTAAAAAGGTGGAGCTTACATATTGCCATTGATAAGGTACAAATGACAGACACCAAAAACTTCCTGGGATCTATCATAAATGCAACTATGGTTAAACCCACAAAAATTAGTATTCGAGTAGACCAACTGAAGACTTTGAATGACTTTCAAAAGCTATTAGGTGACATTAACTGGATTAGACCTTACCTTCACTTACTCACCTCATGTTTGGGCCACCTGTTTGACACTCTTAAAGGTGATTCTGATCCCCTCTTACCCCTAAGGCTCGAACAGCTCTCAAACTTGTTGAAACAGCTATGGAAAAGTCTCATCTTGATCATATTGACCTAGCTAAGCCTTTATCGTTCATTGTCTTAGCCACAAATAAGTTACCCACAGGAGTGTTTTGGCAAAAGAGTCCTATTCTATAGGTTCACATGAATTATGCCCCTAGCAAGGTCTTACCTTTGTTAACTGAATCTGTGGTAGAATTAATCCTTAGGGCGTTAAAAGTATCCCTTTCCACCTTTGGGTCACATCCCTGGACAATAACTACTCCTTATACTACTGATCAGATACAATATCTTATTAATAATTCAAATTCATGGGCAGTAGTCTTTACTAGTACTTCTGCTGTGTTTGACAATCATTTGTCATCTGATCCTCTTCTCCAATTTTGGAGTCAACATCCTATAATTTTCCCCAAAGTCACCCAAAAAGAACCTATTATAGGAGCTACCCTTATATTTACTGATGGATCAAAAAATGGTATGGATGCTACTACTATAGTTAATGTTACAGAAACATTGCTGTTTAATACTCTATCTGCACAACAAACAGAACTATTAGTAGTAATAGAGGTATTCAAAACCCACCATGAGCCTTTTAACTTGTTCTCTGATAGCAAATACGTTGTTAATGCTATTCAAAATTTAGAATTAACTGGTATGATCTCCCTCACCTCCACTATTACTAAATATTTACAATCCTTACAAAAACTCACTTGGGACAGAAAAAATCCTTTTTTCATTGGGCATGTTCAGGCTCATACTGGCCTTCCAGGTCCTCTAAGTTTACACAATGATTTAACAGACATGGCCACCAGAGACCCACATATCTTTTAAGCACTTGAAAATGCAAAAAATTTTCTTTCAAAATTTCATGTAAATGCTTCTACTCTACGTTTACGCTATCAGATTACTAAGGCAACAGCTCTGGACATAGTCAAGTCTTGTGCTAAATGTGTTACACTTATTCCTAACCCCTCATTAGGAGTAAATCCAAAAGGGCTTCATCCCAATCATATTTGGCAAATGGATGTAACTCATCATTCAGAATTTGGAAAACTACAATTCATCCATGTGTCAATAGATACCTTTTCAGGGTTTATTATGGCCTCTGCTCACTTTGGAGAAAAAACCAAAGATGTGATAACACACTGTATGCATTCTTTCTCCATCCTAGGGGTCCCCAAACAAATTAAAACAGATAATGGTCCTGGATATACATCCCAGACCTTTAAACAATTTTGTTCTACCTTTTGTATTCAACATATCACATGAATTCCCTATAATTCTACTGGACAGAGCATTGTTGAGCGTGCCCATTTAACACTTAAAAACATGCTTTATAAACAACAAGGGGGAATAGGGGCATCATACAGATCCCCAAAAGACAAATTATCTATTGTCTTGGTCATTTTAAATTTTTTAAATCTCAATTCTGAGGGCTGATCGACTGCTGACCGTCATTCAGAGTCTAATAAAAAATATCTATCTCAAGGCTCTGGAAGGACATTCTATCGGGACAATGGAAAGGCCCAGATCTGGTATTAATCTGGACCCGAGGGTCTGTTTGTGTTTTCCCACAAGACGCACAATCACCGATTTGGGTGCCTGAAAGATTAGTCAAGGCTTCCTCAATAGAAAACCAAGAACAACAAGAAGATGTGGAAGTTCCTCCAACTGCTGTTGTTGATGATCCCTCACCATGTTAATGGAGGAGCCGTGCTTTACCTATGGGGTATAGTAAAGGTGTGCCCTTGCCTTTCGCCCCTTACTAACTCTTTCAATTTATATCCTCCTTTTCTTAACACTAATTCCACATTAGGGTTACCTACTGTTACATGCCCAAAGTTATTAATAATAAGACTGATTTTCATATCCATTGATATGGCCATTGTCAGTCCTTCAAAAAGCCTATTACTTGGCCTCCATTATGGGGGGCTTGTCAGCACCTAGGACCTGATAAAAGGGTCTCCAGTAATCTGGCTTTTGAACCTTGGTATTTACCTAATCAGATATATATCACATCTTAAAGTACAAAAGATTTTAAAGAAAATTTGGAATATAAAGGCAATTTGAACCCCTTATCCATCTGGTCCTTATGCAGACCTAAGGCATATACAGACATGAGCCCCCTGGCTTTTGTAAAAGGAGGGTCTATAAGTAAAGGAAAGTGCACTGATCAAAAGGTTAATGGATTTGATACTGAAATATGTAGAGAGAGTGAAATGATTGTTTTTTCATATACTCCTGTGTGCCTAGCTTTCCTTTTTGTGACTTTTAATGAGAACTTCTCTAGACAGTTATTTTCGCAGATCGCACAACAATGGACTGATGGATTTCACGAGCTGGTAACAAGGCTTCGACAGCAGATTCTCGCCATGAATGCCACTAAGGTGGAAGTCAAACTGGGAGGGCTTATCACGGGAGCATTAAATAAACTAGCACAATTTGGCACCAAATTTGGGGGAGTCTTAAGTCCCACACCAATAAGCTTGGGTATGCTTGTGTTAATTCTATTCTACATCTACAAATGCCTCAAAGCCAGTCAACAGGCTTATAATGTGATCATAAAACAGGCCATGTCCACCCTTGGAGCAAGACAATCTCCCAGTATATGGCTTAGTATGCTGCATAGCAAAGATGGGTAACCACGGGAAAACACTGTACCAACCTAAGACAGAAGGGCCAATCCTGCCTTGGTATCCTTTGATAACGGGTAAGGACAGGATGTTGATTCCCAAGACCTAAGACAGACAGGATCCCTGCCAGCCTTTTATTCATTTCATATAAGGAAGAGGGAATTGTTGGGGGCTATGCTATGCAAACTACGCCAAGATGGCGCCTGGCAGCCAGCCAGAAGTTGTTTTGGTCACATTGGCAGTGAGGAAGTTAATTAACATAAGCATACTCAGGTGATTTTTCATTGGCCATATTCAATTAAGTCCACACATACAATGCATGAACATGTGTCCTCGAGTGCTCCTGATCCTGTGTGCTTGTTTTGACCTTTACCATGATTGGGCAGCTGGCTCCTTGCCGGATCTTCCCATAATTGGCATCAGCCCTACCCTTCACCTCCTGGAGGGGATATAAGCTGGCTCTCCTGGAGCGCCAGGGTTCCAGGTTCGAGGTTCCGGTTCCCGGGTTTCCTGAATCTACAATAAACAGTTCCAAATTCAAGAGCCTTGCTATTCGTTTATCTCCCATGCCAAATTGACTACACTGGATGGCATCAATCTCTACTCCAACAAAAAAGAAAATTTTGAAGACATCAACAGGTTTCTAGAGACAGCCTAAACTGAACTAGGAGGACATACACAATTTAAATAGGCCAATTTCAAGTAATGAAATAGAAGAGGTCATCAAAAGCCTACCAACAAAGAAAAGTTCAGGACCAGATGTGTTCTCAGCTGGGTTCTACAAACCTTTAAAGAAGAGTTCATACCAATACTTCTCAAAGTATTCCATGAAATAGAAGAGGAGGGAACCCTCCCAAACTCATTCTATGAAGCCAATATTACCCTAATACCTAAACCAGACAGAGACACATCGAAGAAAAAAAATTTCAGACCAATATCCTTAATGAACATCGATGCAAAAATTCTCAACAAAATTTTAGCAAATCACATACAAAAACATATTAGAAAGATAGTGCATCACGATCAAGTGGGTTTCATCCCAGGGATACAAGGTTGGTTCAACATCAGGAAATCAATAAATGTAATTCATCATATCAACAGACTTAAAGTCAAGAATCACATGATTATTTCAATAGATGCAGAAAAAGCATTTGATAAAATACAGCACCCCTTCATGCTCAAAACACTAGAAAAAATAGGGATAGTGGGAACATTCCTTAATATTGTAAAGGCTATCTATACTAAGCCCATGGCTAATATCATTCTAAATGGTGTAAAGCTGAAAGCATTCCCCCTAAAAACTGGAACAAGGCAGGGATGCCCTCTTTCACCACTTCTATTCAACATTGTCCTCAAAACTCTAGCCAGAGCTATTAGACCGACCAAAGAAATTAAAGGGATATGAATAGGAAATGAAGAACTCAAACTATCCCTATTTGCTGATGATATGATTATATACTTAGAGGAACCAGGAAATTCCACCAGAAAACTTTTAGAACTCATAAGTGAATTCAGTAAAGTAGCAGGATATAAGATCAATGTTCATAAATCTAAAGTATTTTTATACATAAGTGATGAATCTTTGGAAAGAAAAATTAGGAAAACTACCCCGTTCACAAAAGCTTTGAATAAAATAAAATACTTGGGAATCAATCTAACCAAAGAGGTGAAAGAACTCTACAATGAGAACTACAGAACACTAAAGAAAGAAATTAAAGAAAACCTTAGAAGATGGAAAGATCTCCCATGTTCTTGGATAGGCAGAATTAATATTGTCAAAATGGCCATACTACCAAAAGTACTATACAGATTCAATGCAATTCCAATTAAAATCCCAATGGCGTACCTTACAGAAATAGAGCAAGCAATCTAAAATTCATCTGGAAGAATAAAAAACCCAGAAGAGCTAAAGCAATCTTTAGCAGGAAGAATGAAACAGGGAGTATTGTAACACCAGAACTTCAAGTCTACTACAAAGCAATAGTAACAAAATCAGCATGGTATTGGCACTAAAATAGGGCTATCAATGGTACAGAATAGAGGACACAGACACAAACCCAAATAAATACAATTTTCTCATACTAGATAAAGGTGCCAAAAATATGCAATGGAGAAAAGATAGTCTCTTCAACAAATGGTGCTGGGAAAATTAGAAATCCATATGCAACAGAATGAAACTAAACCCCTATCTCTCATCCTGCACGAAACTCAACTCAAAATGGATCAAGGACCTCGGAATCAGACCAGAGACCCTGCATCTTATAGAAGAAAAAGTAGGTCCAAATCTTCAACTTGTTGGCTTAGGATCAGACTTCCTTGACAGGACGCCCTTAGCACAAGAAATAAAAGCAAGAACCAATAACTGTGATAGATTCAAACTAAAAAGCTTTCTCTCAGCAAAGGAAACTATCAGCAATGTGAAGAAAGAGCCTACAGAATGGGAGAACATCTTTGCCAATCATACTTCAGATAGAGCTCTAATCTCCAGAATCTATAAAGAACTCAAAAAACTCTACACCAAGAATACAAATAACTCAATTGACAAATGGGCTAAGGAAATGAGCAGACACTTCGCAGAAGAAGATCTACAAGCAATCAACAAACATATGAAAAAATGTTCACCATCTCTAGTATTTAGAGAAATGCAAATCAAAACTACACTAAGATTCCATCTCACCCCAATTAGAATGGCGATTATCAAGAATACAAGCAACAACAGGTGTTGGTGAGGATGTGAGGAAATAGGTACACTCATACATTGCTTGTGGGGCTGCAAATTAGTGCAGCCACTCTGGAAAGCAGCGTGGAGATTCCTTAGAAAACTTGGAATGGACCCTCCATTTGACCCAGCTATCCCACTCCTTGGCCTATACCCAAAGGACTTAAAATCAGCATACTACAGAGATACAGCCACATCAATGTTCATAGCTGCTCAATTCACAATAGCCAGATTGTGGAACCAACTTAGATGTCCTTCAATTGATGAATGGATAAAGAAACTGTGGTATATATACATAATGGCATATTACTCAGCCATACAGAATGATAAAATTATGGCATTTTCAGGCAAATGGATGAAATTGGAGTATATCGTTCTAAGTGAGATAAGCCAATCTCAAAAAACAAAGGTCAAATGATCTCACCGATAAGCGGATGATGACAAATGGGGGGGGGGAGGGATTTGTTTTAGGGTTAGGGAGGGGGGCAAGAATGAAGGAAGGAAGGACTGTATAGAGGGAAAAGAGGGGTGGAGGGGTGGGGGGGAAGGGAAAAAATAACAGAATGAATCAAACAACATTACCCTATGTAAATTTATGATTACACAAATGGTATGCCTTTGCTTCATGTACAGAGAAACAATATGTATCCCATTTGTGTACAATAATTAAAAAAAAGGAAAAAAAATAAAAGGTGTTACTAGGACATTTTAAAAAAAAGAAAAGAAAGAAATTCACTCTGTCAGATTAACTAGAATATCACATTTAAATTCAACCTTACAGAAAGTCTCAGGACATGGGCAAAATGGAGAGAACTTCTTTGCCAGAATTTAACACAAATGACCTCTAGTTTAATTTCCTTTAGGGTTGTTCTCCAATGAAACCTCATGAGCCCAATCTTTACTGTCCACTGTTTTATTGGCATTCTGTTCTTCAGAGTTCCCTCCAGAACTGCCCATTAATCTCCACTTTCAACATTCTAATGCTTTTCCTGCTTGCTTCTCTAAATTTTCAAAGTTCGTCCCCTAAAGATTCTGTTTTCAAAGATTTTTTTTTTTTCTTTTTTAGTGCTGGGGATCGCACCCAGGGCCTTGTGCTTACAAGGCAAGCACTCTACCGACTGAGCTATCTCCCCAGCCCCTTCAAAGACTTTTGAAACACATAGTCAGTTAGAGCAATGATCCCAGTTCTTGGTACCAATTTTTGTTTTAGCCAGCTTTTTCATTACTGTGATGAAAAGATTTAAACCATTTTGGAGGAGGAGAAGTTTATAGATTCCATGGTTCCAGAGGCCTCATTTCATAGACCCCCCAACTTTATTACTCTGGGCCTGAGATAAGACAGAATATCACAGTGGAAGAACATTGAAGCAGAAACCATCACAGGACATGGCAACTAGCAAGCAGAGAGAGAATCAGCTCCACTTACTAGGGGTAAAATATAAATCAATAGGCATGCCTCTAGTGACCTATTTACTTCAGCTGTAGCCTACCTGCCTACTGTTATTACCCAGTTAATTCATATTATCACATTAGTCCATTGATTAGGTTTTAGTTCTCATAAGCTCATCAGTTTACCTCTGAATACTCTTGCATTGTTTCACACTTGAACTCTGTGGAATATGTCGTATCTAAACCATAAGGGCTTACAAAGAGCATGAATTTATTTACTGTAATTCCAGAGTATGGAAGTCAAGTGCAAGGGAACTTTTTGGTCCTTTCTTTTAAGGGAGGGCATTAAACCATTCCCGAATGATCTGTCATGAATTTATCACTTCTCCAAGACCTCATCTCTGAGTAGCACCATACTGGTTGTATGATGTTAATATTCGGGGAAACAAACAATGACAGTGTTTATAAGTACATGATGCAAGAGAGTAGGGGGTGTTAATTGAGAAAATGTGGTACGGGTGGAAATGCATAAACCCTTTTACCAAAAACAAGAGTCCGTCATAGTTATTTTCCACCAGGATAATTTCTCCTAACCTGTCACAGTGTTTTACCCGCCACCTTGAAAGCAGAGGTCTTTGTGGGTTTTCCTTTTATTCTGAGGTATTTTTATACAGAGACAGCAAGAAAATCTGAGAGACCCAGTGGCTTTTACTTTCATAATTGGAAAGGATAATTAAGTATGCCCTATGTCTTCCTGGGCTCTTAAAATGTGGCCATTTCCATGTTTTCTCAAGAATTGAATCAGTACTTGAGTCATCAGAAAAATAGAAAACCATGATAAAGGCAAACATCAAGAACATACATAGATGTATGCCATTTACTTCCTATTAAATTAAAATCCACATCATTGTGAATTCATTGCATTTGTACACACAATTTTATGTACTTTCTTTAAAGAAAATTTGGTGTGTGTGTGTGTAGCCAAATAGCATATCATCAATTATTTATTTCTTTGAATTTATTATGTACTCACAATTACTTTGCTATTTGGCATTTTTAATATTTGTTTGCTTATGACATGAGGCAAGTGATTTGAAACAAGGAAGGAGTACTCCATTCTGAAGCAAAAATGGTGCCATTATACAATATTTTGGGGAAGTGAATGTTTGTGGAGGACAGATAATCAATTGATGGGACTGATAATGAGGAAGAGGGAAAGAAAATCTTCCAGAAATTATGGAGATGATGAATTTAATAATTTCATTACAAGATTTTCTTTGCCACAGTCATTTTAATTCTTTTTTTAATAGCCTAACATTGTCAGACTCCTTTGCTTTTCAAATGTCATGGATTTGTCCAACTCACTAAAGACTTCCCTAGTTGTCAAACTCTGCCAAAAATCATTTTCTCTTAATAATTTTAAACGTGAAACTGATCTTTTCCATTCAAGGAAGACGTTCTCCTGCACACTGCATTTACACATTTCTGCTTTGGAATGTAGCTCACCATCTTTTTTATTTCGGGGTTAAGGTCTATTTGTCACTTAATTGATTAATGTTAATAAGTGAATGAAAAAACTTAACCAGAATGTAATATTCACTAGTCTATGAACTCATAAATTCACAATGAAACAGGCACAGAAATATGTAAAAGGCAGTTAATAAGTATTTACTAAATCTTAGTGTAATTAAAATAATGCATTAATAGGAGAATGAGCAAAGAAAACTGAGAAAATTAAAAATTTGAGGATAATTTTTTCATAGATGGAGACAATACGCTCATTTAAGACAAACAATGAAGCAGGATATGTTTGTACAGCTGCAACTTTTTTAATAATTAGAATTCAGTACAAAGACATATTTAATAAACTACATGAAAGAATTTTCCTTCTGTGTATCATGCAATCTATTAAAAACTTTCACTATAAATATGCACATATCTATGGATATTAAAATTACTTAAGTCCATCTTTTATTTTTCAGTTTTTGCAGGGCCTCTTTCACATCCTTGTTCCGGAGGCTATAAATCAGAGGGTTCAACATGGGAATCACAAGGGTGTAAAAGAGTGAGCTCATTTTGTCCTGATCTAGAGAGTAGGAAGAACTTGGTCGAAAATACATGAAGAGCATAGTGCCCTGGAATACTGCAACTGCAGTTAGGTGGGAGGCACAGGTGGAGAAAGCTTTGAGCCTCCCCTCAGCAGAGCGGATCTTTAAGACGGATGAGATGATGTAGCAATAAGAGACTAGGACTCCGGAAAAGGTACTCAGTTCAATAAAACCAAAAATGGTGAATATCGCTAACTCATTGACCTGTGTGTCAGAGCAAGACAGTAACAGGAGAGGAGGGACATCGCAAAAGAAATGATTAACCTCATTAGACCCACAGAAACATAAGCGAAATGTTAATGTTGTGTGTATCAAAGCATCTCCCAGCCCAACAAGGTAAACTCCAGCCATGAGTAGGTAGCAAACCCTGCTAGACATGTTGACTGTATACAGCAAGGGGTTACTGATGGCCTTGTACCGGTCAAAGGCCATCACTGCCAGCAGTAGACACTCAGAATCTGCAAAGATACAAAAGATCAAGAACTGCACAGCACAGCCAAAGAAGGAAATTGATTTATTTCTGGCAAATATGTCGACCAACATCTTGGGTCCAGTCGCTGTGGAGTAGCAGAGGTCACAGAAGGAGAGGTGGCTGAGGAAAAAGTACATTGGTGTGTGAAGCTGGGGATCCACTCTAATTAAGAAGATCATTCCAAGATTCGTCAGAAGATTAATGAGATAAACAAGTAGAAACATGGCAAATAGGGTGCTTGTCATCCCAGGGTTAATGGCAATTCCTGTGAAAATGAATTCAGTCACTGAGGAACAATTTCCCCTGTCCATTCTTCTTTGTTCTTGCCTAAACTTTTGGAAAAATTATATAAAAAGATAGATTTGTGTTTTATTCTTTACATTCACAATTATCTATATGACAGAACACCACTTCTTTCTGTAATTTTCTTTTTTAGTCTCAGAAAAATAAACATGCATGTATCACTCTTTAAAGAATAATTGCATCTGCTTGAAAATCAAAATGAATAAACCCAAGAAAGCCAATGGAAAGTTCTGATTCAAATCTGAATGTTATTCAAAAAATATATGCCTTTCTACAACTTCATTAATTTCTCTGGATCTTACCTCCTTACATTAGGGAGTTTACTTTTACTATACTGAAATCTGTGTTCATCTGCCAAATAATATGGAGGAGCACTAGAGAGACTATCACAGGTGCAGAATCTACAACATTCACATAGAGTAATCTGGCATAACGTGTAATTCCACTTACATTTGTTCTCAAAAATCTTTACTGGTTTAAAAGTTCATTGTAGTAGTTCTAGAAATAGTAAGAATATCACTGATGATGAAAAATAAAAATTGTTACTCTACTGTTATTATTATATGTGGCTTTTAGTATTTGTGAAATATAAAATAACTATTCCTTTCTTTCTGTGAATTAATAAATGTGGTATGATTTCACCACAATGATTGTTACCTATTTTTATGGGTAGCCTTGAATTAAGGGATAAGTCTACTGATCCTGCACAGGAAAATGCCAAAAATAAAAAAGGAACATCATCATTTATATACATTTACATTGCAACTTGATCTTAAGTAGACTTTTATATTTAAAAATGAAAAAAGAATAAAGAGTTTTTAATAGGCATATTTTACTAAAGCATATATATATTTTATGTACTTTTAAGGTGATCATATGTATGATTCTTAATGGGAATATAGAAAATAGTAAGGAATGTAAATAGGTGATTTTATTTATTTATTTATTTATTTTTGCTGATTTTGGCCTAAGTAACAACACTATGTGATTCACACTGAATTGAATTTTCATATATAGTTATTTACAATGCAGTACCTCAAATATTTATCAACTAAAAACAAAATAGCAAAAATAAAACAAAACCCCTTAAATTGTTGTAAATACATACAGGTATAAAACATTTGCTTATGAAGCTATATTAAAATAAAATTAGTAAAATGTTATTTGTGGATAGGAAATGTACCCTTGTCTTCCAGTTTTGAGAAGAAATTTTCATTTCTGATCATTAGACCAGGATTTATGGAATAGAGTAAGCTGGCATAACATGATTCTTATTCAGACTTTTTTTTTGAAATGTAATTTCTTTAAACCTCAAGTCTTTGAGTTTAGAAACTCAGGAGCTTACCTGACATGAGCTGTTCTTTGATAACTGAACCCTAAGCAGATAACTTGAAATTATACCAGGTAACCTTTGGGACTTAACTCTCCGAAGCTATTCCCTCGGGCTTTGTTGTTATGCAAACTTATGGCTTAATTATATTTATGGTTGTGTATTTTCCCCTCTGAATACATCCACATCTTTATGAAAGATTGAGTTTTTATTATTGGCTATTACTAAATTGATGTACGACAGGATGAAAACCATGAGTTAATTTCATGGTGTAAACTACATACAATACATAGGTATCTTTTACTATAAAATATGGTCTATGTACTTCTTGTTCAATTAAAGCTTAAAGGGGTGGGGGATGAGAGAAGAATGGAGGAACTTTATATTATGTAGAGGGAAATAAGAGGGAGGAGGGCTGGGGTATGAGAGGTGATGGAATGAGACAGACATCATTACATCATGTATGGTTACATGAATGATGTGAATCTACATCATGCACAGGCATAGAAATGAAAAATTGTATCCTGTTTGTGAACAGTGAGTCAAAATTCATTCTGTAAACATAATTATAATAATAATAATAAACTCTATATAAAAAAGGTTAATGTAAGTGAAATCAGTCCCCAAGTTAATTATTTCGCACACTTTGCTTTTGTTCATTTTTTCTGTCTTTTTAAATATTACGCTTAGTCTTAATGAAGTATTAATACCTTTCTTCAATTATTATATTGAGATTTCATTCATATTTTATAAACCATACACTTCTAGTGACAAAATTTCCATGGATGTAGTATATTCACAAGATTATGTAGCCTCAACACTGCTTCCAGAACATTTTTCAACACCCATTAAAAAACACATGTATTGGGGGTCACTCCAACTTCTCTCTGATCTGTGGTCCTTGGAAACTTTATTTTCTGGTTCTAAGTGTTTACTTATTCTAAATATTAAAGAGGCATATGATACATGTCCCCTTCTGTCAGTCTTCTCTCCTTAGCAGCCTTCTGTCAGAATCTACCCATGTCCTAGCAAGTTGCTAAATCTCCTTCCATTTTATGACTGCATAGCATTTCATTTTGTGAATATAAGACCCTTTGTTTATTCCTTTCTACTGGAGATATCTGGTTTGTTTCTATTCTTATCTGTTCTAATAATAATGCTGGGAATACTCTCATCAATAGCAATATTAAAAGTTACATTCTTTACCCAGCCATGCCACATTCCTGCCCCAACCATGCCATCCATCCACATACCTTTGATTTTATGATTAGGTTGCATACTGTGTAGTTAATACACTGCTTTTTGAATTATGTGTAATTTATCCATATGAGGATTTCACAACTAAATTTAAGCCTTTAGGAATAAAATTCACTTTTTTTATTGTATTCTCTGTAATCTGTTGTAAAAAGATTTCATAGAGTTAATTGGCTACTAAATATTTTTGGCTATTTTAGAGACCAGAGATCAAAACTTAGCAGTACACTGTATTTGCGGAACTTTTTGTACGAATATAGCTTATATGTGTATGGATGATTCACTTAAATATTGTGCATAGGTAACAATCTTCCTAAAAAGATAGTTACAAATGTCTTGTGAAACAATTTCATTGGTACAATATAATTCTTTGCTAAATTGGAAAATACTGGAAGTCTCTATTTTATATACTCCAAATATCAGATATCAGTGAGATTCTTCATATTTCCTGAACCTTGGTCTATCACTGCAGTATTTGATTTGATTGGGCTACTTTAAAGTATCAGAGTCAACCCCTTCTTCCAGATTGGTTGATTGAAATGTCTGTCTTTCTTCTAAATAAGTGTTGTTCAAGTATTTGTTTGTTAGGTTTATGCACATCAAAAAGAAAAGGAGAACACACACATAGTTGCTACTTACATAAAATGTTAACAGTTAGGAAGTGAAGAATTTAGTATGAGTAATTTAAGATTTTCCACAATGGGCAGTTGGTAGTTTTGACAGATTGGAGATAGTGGTAAGCATTTAGATACACCTCCCTTAGAAACACAGTGTTCATTTAGCCTCCCTTTAAAGTTTTGTTGTCATATAATTGCTCCGACCAACAAAACAGAGAAATCATTCTAGGTCATGGTGTTTCCAGTCTTTAAGAAATTATTCTGAAAGAGTCACAAGCTGTCCCCTAATAAGCTAAAGTAACAAGGTAACCCACTCTGAGACTATATGGAGAGTTGAGAGGACCTGATGAGCTTGTCTTTCTTGACATTCACACCCTGTTGTCACTTGTGTGACACTCTTCCACTTAGCCCAGGTTTCCACTGTATGCCAAGGTGTGACCTCAGTCAATAGGAAGATAAGCAAAATAACAATACTGGTTATTTTGAGCCCTATGTTCTAGGATTTTATGTAGCAACAATTAACTAGAACAATGTGGAGAGAACATAATTAGACATGTGCTTTCTCAGAAAGCACTTATTTTTAATACTACACCCTATATCAATATACACACATAAACATTCTGGTGCATATGCCTGTGTGTATGTAGACATGTATGTGTCTGTTTTCTCACAGATTGAAGAAAGCATTTGAGGGCCTTAGAGCTGATAAACAACATGTAGTCAGAATATAAAGAACTCATATCAATAATAAGAAAACAACCAATCTTATTAACAACAACAACAAAAAAAAATGGAGCAGAGGTTTAAATAGAAACTTCTCCAAAGAAGATATTTGGATAAAAAAATTAATGCTTGAGAAAATGAACATCATCTGTGGTAAGTAGGGAAGTGAAATTAAAGCTAAAATGAGGTATCATGACATACCTGCAACAATACATGAAATAAAAATTGAAAAATTCATGCGTATTATTAATGAAAATATTGTAGAATCTGAACTCTCATGAACTGCTGGTGAACACGTATGATGTTGCATTTTGGAATACACATGGGCAATTTCTACAAATTCTTGTTGCTTTGTTTCCTTACCTGAAAAAATTAGTCTAAAAAATTGATAAGAAAATATCCAGTAGTAAAAGATGATGAATAAATTCCAAAAGCAAGGTATGAAAGGCTGTAAGATTTGGGAATAATATGAAATGTTAGATATGTGAACCTGCCTTCTGTAGTAATCACTTTACTATCTAAAGGCAACAGGTGCTATCATCCATATACATTATACATAATAAAATTTATTTTAAAAAATAATTTGAAATTTTATTCTAAATCTGTATGAACAGAAAACATGGATGTGATTTTTAGAGACATTTGAGTTCCATTAATAGTCTTAATAAATGTAACAATGTAAAATATATAGAGCAGTATATATTTAGAGCAGTAACATTGAGTAAAATGTATTAAAGAATTATCAGAAATCACTATATTTTTTGTTTTAATAACACAAAACCAAAATATTTTTATAACTAAGATTTTATACATTTAATACACTCAATACCCCTTTTAAAATTTTCTTTAAAGATGAACAATGCCACCGTAAAAGCTCAAACATGTTATATTCTAATATTGAGGCTGTGGGAGAAGATTTATAAAACATTTGAAATTGCTAGGAAAGGTGATGAAAACAGAAATTCACTGAGCAGTTAACCTACCCAAGGTTTCCTAGCTAGAGAGAGATAGGATTAGGACCCAGTCATGTACGTCAGAAGTCAGCATCTTTGTTCTGTTTTGTCACTGGGTTTCACACAGTTCTATGGAATTCCTTCCTTCCTCAAAGGGGAAGCCAAGTCTGTGTGAGTTTTGATGGTCTTGTTGTTTAATGTGGGAAACACTGATTTAAGGACAGAGGTAATCAATTTCTGGTCCATCTCTACTCCAACGGCCTCCCTTCTAATTTCATGGAATCCTTTTATTTCCCTGTTTTCCATCTAGCTTGCACATATGAAGGAAAACATACAATACTTTTCTCTCTGATTTATTTCTCTCAGAGTTATGGTTTCCATTTCTATCCTTTTTTTGTACAAATGGCATAATGCCATTCTTAGTTGTGAATGAATAAAACTCCATTGTGTATATAGGACATTTTCCTTATCCATTCATCTGTGAATGAACACCTGGATTGATAACCATAACTTGGCTATTGTTATTGTGCTGCAATAGACATAGATAAGCATGCTAATTATGCTGATTTAATTTTTTTGTATTAATGTGGAAGAGTGGTATAGCTAGGTCTTATGGAAGTTGTATTGGTAGCTTTTTGAAGCTACTCCATACTGACTTCCATAGTGGCTGTACTATTTTACATTCCCACCTACAAAAGAGTTCCCTCACCCTGCATCCTCACCAGAGTTTATTGTTATTTGCATTCTCAATGATTGTCAATCAAATTAAAGTGAGATGAATCTCAGTGTAGTTTTGATTTGCATTTCCCTGAGGCCTACTTATAATTAATAAAATAACACACAAAAATGGGAAAATTGTAACAAACACAACTGAAATCAGAAGGATTATTAGGAACTAAATTGAAATATTATGTTTTAATAAATTGGAAAATATATAAGAAATGGATAAATTTCTAGACACATGATTTACCAAAACTGAATGAAGAGAACAAAGAGGACATAGAAAATCTAAAGAGACCAATTAAAAAAACCAATGATGGATTTACAACTGAATTTTACTAGTTCTTTAAAGAATTATTTCCAAGATTTCTTAACTTAGTCCATGACATTGAAAGGGAAGGAATGCTTGCAACCCCATTTCATGAAGCTTGTATCACCCTAATACCAAAACTGTATAAGGTCACGTAAAGAAAAAAAAGCTACAAACCAACATACTTGGTTAATATAGATGCAGAAATCCTTAGTATAATATTAGAAGAGAGAATTCAGCAATACATTTGATATGGTTTAGATGTGAGGTGTATCCCCCAACCTTGTGTGAGACAATGCAAGAAAATTTAGAGGTGAAAAATTGGATTATAAGAGCCTTAATTTTATCAGTACATTAATCCACTGGTGGGGATTAACTGGGTGGTAACTAGGCAGGTAAGGTGTGGCTGGAGGAGGCAGGCCTTTGGGAACACACCTTTAGGGTATATACTTTGTCCCTGGTGAGCAGAACTTATTCTCTCTCTCTGTTTCCTTGTGGCCATACCCTGACTGCTTTCCTCCACCACGTTCTTCTGCCATGATGTTCTCCCTTTCTGGCACAGAGCAGTCATTGGCCATCTATGGATTGAGGCCACTGAAACTGTGCTAAAGAAACTTCTATTCCTCTAAAATTGTTCTTGTCAGGTCTTTTGATTACAGCAGCAAAAAAGCTTACTAAAACAACATTAAAAAAAATGCATCATAATCAAGTTGATTGTATTGTGCAATACAATGATGGTTCAAAGTAAGCAAATCATCCAATGCCATACACCACACAAATATAACCAAGAACGGAACAAACCAACCAATAAACAAAAAAAACAATGATAATCTCAACAGATGCAGAAAAAAACCTTTGACAAAATATATGCACTATCTATGATAAGTACCTTGAAGAAAGTAGTGATAGAAGAAACTTGCCTTACTATGATAAAGCTATACATGATAAACACAAAGTCAATATCACATTTAATAGGAATCATTTTCTCTAAAATTAGGAACAAGACAAGAATATCCATTCTTACCATTCCTATTCAATACAATAGTTGAAATTTAAGCCAAAGAAATTACGGAAGAGAAAGAAATAGAAGATATACAAATAGGAAATGAAGAAGTCAAATTATGCCTATTTTCAGGTGATCTGATTCTATGGTTAGAAAACTAAAAGTTTCACTAAAAGTGTTCAGGTTATTATTAACACTGTCATCTTTACTCTGTCATGATTCCATCCAGAAGCATCCTAGATAATGTGGTGAGAAGATGACACTCTGAAGATGGAATTTCTTCTCCTGGGATTCAGTGACCATCCAGGACCTGAGTCTTCTTTGGGCTGTGTTTTTTCCATCTACTCTGTTATCTCAATGGGGAATGTTGGGATGATTTTACTAATCATTATCAGTTCCCACTTGCACACTCCAATGTACTTTTTCATCTGCATGCTTTCCTTCATAGATGCATAGCACTTTCTATCATTGTCCCTGAATTACTATGGGCTTGATTTCTGATGTGAAACCACTTTTTTTTTCCAATGACTGTCCCACAGTTATAGATTTTCTGCTCTTTGGTTGGCACAGAATCCTTCTTCTTGGCCGTCATGGCTCATGAAGGGTACATAGCAATGTGCAACCTACTGCTTTATACCATTATTGTGTCCAGAAGGTCTGTTGCCTGCTTGCACTTAGAGCATTTTGTTGGTGTGGAAGGGGATTCTCATCTGACATGGATATGTGTGATATCATTCTGGTGGTCTTTGCCAGCTTGGTGGAGGCTATCTGTCTTCTAACCGTTCTCTTTTCCTATGTCTATGTTATAGCAGCCATCCTTAGAACAGGTTCAGCAGAGGCAAGAAGGAATGGCTTCTCAACCTGAGCTTCCCCCTACCCTCCAATAGTGATCACTATCTACCATGGCACCCTGACCTTCATTTATTTGTGCCCCAAGGCAAGTCATTCACTGGATATTGACAAAGTGACCTCTGTGTTCTACATGTTGATTTTCCCTATGTTGAATTCATTCATACACAGTCTAAGGAACAAAGATGCCAAAAAGGACCATAGAAAACTTAATAAAATTTCTTTTTTGATAAAATGAAATGGGCCTGTAAATTTCAACAAGGTCTCTTCTTTGACACATTTTTCTGTTGCAAATGTCAATTTAATATGAATATTCCTCCAATCTGTGGATAATGATGCCTCAACAAAAGAAAATTCCAAAGCCTAACATTGGAGATAGACTCTCTCATTTTATTTATATCATAACTATCTGTTATTCAAAAGTTGAAATTTTTAATAGTTATTTCAGGGGAAGATCTACCTTTTCTTACACTTTTAAGTCTCATATTCTTACACATATTCTCTTCTTTCCCTTTAACTTTTTTTCACAATTCAAGTCAACAAAATAACATAATGCTCCTTTTGTGAAAGAAAATGAAATTGACAAAGATTGTTTGCCAATGAATTTTGATTTTCATATAAATATGTGTACATTACACTTTACCTGTATAAGTCCTACTCATTATAAAAGGACTTGATAAATATTATTGCCAAAATCTTATTCTGAAACCTCATTCTCTGTCACAGGGTAGTTTTTACTCTAAACCTCCTAGGAATCTTAGGTGTACTACGTTGAGTACCCTATTCTCTTCATTTTGTGTCTTATAGTTATTTGTGTCTGTGTTCTATCCTCCTACAATCATTATTCATTGATTTTGATTCATTATTTTTATCTCTTGCATTTTTATCATAGTCTTCCCCAGTGTATATTAGAGTAGATTTTTATGAAAGAAATCAAGATTTATGATTGATTGTTTCAGTTTATGTCATATATCTCCAATATGCCAAAATAGTTATTCCTTTCACAGTGTTTTTGGTTCATTCTCCAAAGTGGTACCACATGCTCAGATGGCTATTACAAGTTATTTTCAAGTAGGATGTCTAAAAATAATAGGTAAATCGTTTGAAAATTCACCTACATAGAATAATTACACTCTGGTTCTTAAAATATTTCTTTAAGAGTCTAATGGGTTTTAAATTTCTTGATCTATAAAGTGTGCAGCAAAAAATTCTGAGGTATGCTCTACTCCAATAGCCAGGACTGAGAGCAAAGGCCTAGGACTGGTGGGGTTATGGCTCAATTGGCTGCTATGAAATGACGCATACAGAAAGTGTGGATGAAAAGTAAAAAATTTAAAAAAAGTTAAATCTGATGTCAAGGTTACATGATTGGAAAGAGGATGAGCTAAGAGGAAACCTTTCTGATAGTGAAAATGTATGGCAGGTTGTGACACCGACCAGTTTCACTCACTACAGTGGGATGTATTTTTGTAAACAAGAATTTGTCCATCAGTCAGAATAAGTAAGAATATGGCAGTCCGAGATTGAAGTGAACGGAGTACTTCAACCCGAATGCTCAGCAGGAAATATTCCTTGAAACGCAAGGATGTGTCACAATAGACAGGTATTGATTTTTTTGTAGCTACCATTTTAGCCACAGCCCCTAGGAACAGGCCCCACAGGGTAACATAAAATGAGGTCCTCTGGGACTAATTATCTAAAGTTCTTGGAAATGTGGAATCTGGAACTGAATCCCATAGTGTAGTTTCAGGCTTCTGATCTGAGCAGGGTAAAGATGAGGTCAGCTGAATTCTGACCAGCTAGAGGAGGATGCTCTATCGGGGCCAGGCGATAAAACCCAGATACCCTCTCCCACCGTGGTTCTGTCAACAACACCATCCTTTCTTGCAGCACTAGGAGATCTGTTTCTGAGAACTGGCTTAGTAGGATCATAGATGCTCTCCAGAACAATATCATATATTTCTTATGTAACTGATAAATATAGATATACAGATAGAATCATAGAAAGTTTATATTGAACCCCTGTTTAACAGATGAGAAGACTGAGACCTGACTAACAAATAATGAAAGCATACATATTGGCAACCAACACTTGTCTCTCTTTAAGGCACAAATTTTATTCTTAAATTCTCTTATCTTTATAATTTTTACTAATTAAAATGAAAAAATTGAAAAATAAGACTGTTACATCTCTGTCTTTAAAGGAAACGCTGCAGAAAACTATGTGAGAAAAATAGGTAGTAAAGGTAATTTGCAATGCATGTTTAGTTTTTATGGATGTCAATGTATTTAATGTTTTCAATAAAACATTTGCATTGAGTTTGCATTGAGTTGAGAAAGTTAGTGATGATTAAGAGCTCCTGATAAGTAATATATTCTATAAGTATGCAATTTGAGATTATAAAGAAAAACAGATATTTAAAAGATAGGACATTATTTAATTTCTTTTAAATTATTCAGTTGGTAATACAGGACAGAAACCCTGAGAAAAATTACACATTTTTATAAATTGGTTCATTTCCATAATTTTTAAAGTAGTAACATTTAGCACATTTTATAAGCAAAAGAATATGTAAAACTAGGGAAGAGAAGTTAAATGGAAAACCTTCATAACTTCAATGTTCCTTTTATGACAACAACCTGAAATAAGACAAACACTCTTGAGAACTTGAAATTCTGTGATATTTTCCATAATAGGATTAACCAATACGTGATAACATTGAGAACAACATTTGCAACCAAGCTAATTTAACTATTGAAATTTAATATAGTATTTCCTAATACCCAACTCTTAAATGACTATTGTTAATGTTGTTTACAGTAGGGTTTCAGTTTATTTTCTAGATACACAAAGAGTCAGTATACATCATTCTAAATGAAATAATAATGTAAATATTACTTGTTTTTTCCAGTGAGGATATACTTAGGTTAAGTCTTCTTGCTTACAGCTTAAACTATCCCAATTGGTCATTACCACTTTTCTAATTTTAACTAGCATTCAACAATACACTATATTGCTACCAACCCACTGAGGGAGAGGGAGGCCCCCTTTCCAGATGCCTTTGGGGAAGGTCCTGGTCTTTTATCTTTGGCTTCCATCTGTCCAGCCACTGTATGGTGCTCAGCAGCACAACATCTGTCCTCCAGACTGAAGGCAAGAAGGGAAGTTCATTCCAATGCCCAGACAGCAAGGTGCAAGGAAAGGCTGGAACTTCAGGTCTAGGAGTTATTAGTGTTATAATAGAGGCAGACTGAAGAAGCATGGATCTGAGATGAGAAGTTCTGTACATCAAATGCCCTCTGTTCCTAATATTTCATTTCAGGTTAGGCAAAGGCAAGAGATGCAGACAGATTTCCTCTATAGTAAACATGGTACAGTGAAATGACAGGAAGGGAGTTCCTTTTCTGTTTAATTTGCAATACTCCTTTCTGCATTCATTTTGTAAGAGACACTGCTTTGCTTATTCAGTGTTTTAAAATGTCACCCTGCAACCAAACATCCTAAACAAAAGAGCCAAACACAACAGACCAGAAGTCACGAACACGGCTTTTATAAACTGTCTAAGATGGTCCTTCTTTGTTCATTCTTATTTATTTATTTGCTACTTAGTTATTCTAAGAGTTACAATGGAAATTTTTAAGGTGACATTAATGCTTAGGAAGGACACAAACGAGACTGAGTTCGGCTCTCTAAATTTCCCTTTGGTTCATTAAACCCATGTTTTAAGTTAAAAGCTGACAGAGGTACAACAGTAAGTGCTGGAAGATATCTCGAAGGTTGCATTGGTGAGAAACTACTTCAATTATTCCAACTTTACTCTCAAAATCTGCAGATCTTTTTGAGTGTGAAAAATGATTTCACCCAGAACACAAGTTAGTGCTAATAGCTTTGCTCAGAGCACCCTTTACATCCTTATTCCTTAAGCTGTAGATCAGTGGGTTCAACATAGGGATAATGACTGTGTAGAAAACAGAGGCCATTTTATCTGTGTCCATTGAGTAACTCGAGCTGGGTCGAAAATACATGAACAGGAGAGTGCTGTGAAATATGGCCACAGCTGTGAGGTGGGAGGCGCAGGTAGAGAAGGCTTTGCGACGGCCCTCGGCTGAGTTCATCCTAAAGATGGTAGTGATGATGTAGCTGTAGGAGAGGAGGACAGTGACGATGCTGAATCCCACGACACAGCCAATGAAGGTGAACATCACTATCTCATTGATGGAGGTGTCTGAGCAAGAGAGGGCTAGTAAGGGTGGGATGTCACAGAAAAAGTGATTGATGACATTCGAATTGCAGAAGGACAATCGGAACGTGAAGCAAGTGTGGATTGCTGAATCCACCAAGCCCACAATGTAGGCAACTGCCACCAGCTGGATACAGATCCTCCTGGACATGGCAATTGTATAAAGCAGTGGATTGCAAATGGCAACATAACGATCATAGGCCATGACAGCCAACATGAGACATTCCACATCAGCAAAGGCACCAAAAAAATACATCTGGGTGGCACATAAATCATAGGGAATCCTCTTTTGCTCAGATAAGAAATCAGCCAGCATCTTTGGAGAGACAGTGGAGGAATAACAGATATCGCAGAAAGACAGATTACTCAGGAAATAATACATGGGTGTGTGAAGTCTGGAGTCTACCTTGATCAGCACGATCATCCCTAGATTGGCAAGGATAGTTATGCCGTAAACAAGGAAGAAAAACACAAAGAGCCCCTTTTGCACGTCCTGTCTGTCAGACAGTCCCAAGAATACGAAGTCAGTAAACACGGTGAAGTTGTCAACTGCCATCATTCAGATCTGTAAGTTCCTGGATATGGAAAAAGAAAGTGGAAGTGGAAGGTTATCACAATCTTACTTTAGTCCTAGTTAATCTCCTGGCTCACTCTTTCTTCTTTCTCTCCTTCCTTCCTTCCTTCCTTCCTTCCTTCCTTCCTTCCTTCCTTCCTTCCTTCCTTCCTTCCTTCCTTCCTTCCTTCCTTCCTTCCTTCCTTCCTTCCTTCCTTCCTTCCTTCCTTCCTTCCTTCCTTCCTTCCTTCCTTCCTTCCTTCCTTCCTTCCTTCTCAGTAATCACAGAAGAAAGAATGCCACAATTCCTTAAAGTACGTTTTCTTTACTGAAAATATATCCATTTTAATGTACATCAGCAAGATGATAATGTTACCTCTCTTATTTATATGACTCTGGACTAAGGGTGTAACATTCTTTCATCTAAATTAAGCCAGCTATTTTCATGAAAATCTTTGCAGTGCTTAGAACTATTTTTGTTGCTTATTTTTATAGATTAATAAATTGATGTTTTTAGAATTTAACATACTGGTTCTTACACTTAGTTGGTCCAGGTAATTCACATTTTCCAAAGAGGCTGTTGTTGTTGATTTCAAATATGTAGAAAAGTTCTTTATCCTGTAACAGAGAAGTATAGTTATGTGCAAAGGGAGATAAAATATACATACCATTCTTCTTTCCTCATCATCATAGATACTGGTACAAGTAGCAGTTAGTCTTAGATTAACTTTTTACATCTCTCTATTAACCAACTCAGGTGCTATCTAGCTTCTATGGTATGCCTGCATACTATTATCACTGGGAAGAAAACACTTTGTGGATCAGGATCCACTAGAGCAGGAGGTTTAGTGGTTCCTGGAGAAGGAGGTGGAAGGGTCCTCATGAGCAGAACTAGTACAGGAAGAAAGGACCAGAGTGCACCATTTTCCCCTTTGAAAGTAGCTATTGTCTGCCTGAGATTCTAAAGATGTCATAAACTTAACTGCAGAGAGGTTGATAGTGTAGGTGACAGAAAGGCAAGAAATGCACTGTGGTTTGTTTACTGGATGAGTCCTTCTAATTTACTAGAATCCACATGATCTGTTCACTACAGTTCATATATGTATAATACATGATGAAAAACTCCTATGTCCACTGTCCCATGTCCTCAGAGAGATTTGTCTCTGAACTGTTTCCCCAAAGTTGTTGTGTTATTTTATTATTTTCTTTCATCCCTGTTTCTGCTTCATACCAATGAAATCTGCTGATTTTTAGTGAAAAGGCCATTGTAAGTATAGGTTCCACTCCACTGTCATATTTTGTCCAAACTAATTGTATATCTTATAAAAACATGCATGTGACCTTTGACCAGTGCAGATATAAGAAAAGTGGAACTGAAGGCAGATGAAGAAAATCAAAAAAAGTTAAAACCTTACCAGGAATAAATGGTCAATGTGCAGTTCTCCAAATCTTGGCATAAACTCATTTAAATATTTCTCACTGTAAATAGATCTCTAAAAGTAGTGATTTCCTTTGTACTATGGAAGTGTTTTAAATATACAAAAAATGCAGGTAAAAGGTTAAAATGATAAATGATATTGGAATACCTCTATACCATGTAAACATTTAGCCTATTCTCTGCCATCTTTGTATTATTAAAAATGATAAACAAGTAAAGGAATTAAAATAAATGTTTCCATCAAGTTTCATGGTCTGATTTTGTTATATGATAATTTTATTATAAAAAGTATTACAAAAAAGTGAATCAATATATGACATAAGTCAGAACAGAAGTTCAATAAATAAATAAATAAATAACTCAGGACCTCTTCCAGAGCTATTGGCCTAGTAACTGGATGCAGCTCTATGGCCAAGGCTCCCCATTGTCTCCTGACTTATTGGGATTTTAAACATCTCTGTGTTTGGTCCCTGGGTGCTAAGCACCTGATCCCTTGGGAATAAGTTTTGCATCTGATATTTTAAAGTATCAAGGTGATTAGGAAAGAAATGCAGATCTTTGAAAAAATTGCTTTACATTCTTATTTAGTTTTAATGCCCAATACATAACAGTAAAGTGACTGTAGTCAATCACTATTCCCTACATCAGTGAGCCAGTTCCATTTGTTTTAATGACATAAAGTACAAAACCAATGAATCCCCAAACACGTACATGGACACACATGCACAAATATTCTTATCAAACACATTAAAAAAGTCATTTTACAAAGGGAGCAAAAATGAACAGTTTTCACATGGCCTAATGATAATTAGATTTTGGTATCTATACTAAAGAATTTCTCATTTTCAACTAAAAATAATGTCCAAATAAGCTTACTTTGCATGCAAATCAATATTATGATTAGAGGCAACATTTTCCTTTCTATTTGCATACATTAATTTATTTAATCTATCTTCTACTAATGCCCATTTTTCTTATATCTAATTTTTCACATTCAAAAATATCTAGTTTTAGGATAAAATTAGTAAAATTTTGCATACATAATTTATCATGTCCAAGGGTTTTTTAAAACATAAATGCTAGGAAATGGCCTATAACATCAAATAGATTTTGCCTTTAAAAGTCAAGTTTAGCCTTCTCAACTTAGGCATTTTACATTATCTAATTATCACCAAGGATTGCCATATATATTATGCACTGAGTTGTTCTGAGTTGTCCCCAACGACCTTCTTAATATTTGATACAGTGAAAAATAGATGTTCGGAGACGGGGGTCCACTGAGGGTGAGGATGAACGATATCTATCTACCCCGTGCACTCATTCAGACATTGGAGATTGAGCTCTGAAGGAATGGATCTACTAGGGTTGTACAGGACATATATAGGCACATTATCCAATCAGGTTAACAAGCTTGTTAAAGTATAACAGAGTCAGCCTATAGGTGAACTTTATGTCGAGGTAGTGTAAACAAACCAAGCATGCCTAAGTAGTTCTGCCCAGCAACAGGTCTGAGACAAAGGACTGGAGGGCTTGTAAGCTCCTGCACACAGCATAAGACAAGGCAGCACAGGCAAGCTCACACCACAGCTTGCTGGGATGCTTGACAGAGCGAGTACTCCCCTTAGCTCCTAGCTCAGCCTCAACAACTGCAAAGACCTTCATTCCATGACGAGTCTTTACCATTACCTCAGCTTCTCTGTCCAGACTGTTTGGCTTACTTAGACCATGGTGTCAGTGACTGCTGTCAGATAAGCTTGAGGAATGTTCCCTACAGTGAAACCCAGAAGTGATGTCAACTTTAGAGTATTGCAGGCTTTATTTCATGGAATCCATAGAAATTTCTCAAGTTAGATTCCTGAAAGAAGCACAACGAAACAGATGTGTCTTAAAAATAACGTTTTATAACTTCTCACAGAAATCAAAATGTGTTTACTTTAAAGAAATGTTTCAAAACTTACAAATTAGAGAACCAGGGAATCTTCAGAGACCACTGACATATACTTGTGAACCAAGACAGGATTCCAACAGTGACTGAGATGAATTGGGAGCAAATTGGAGGGTTTACACATGGGGGACCATTTGTTTTATTTTTATGGACTTGGCACCTGGAAATCATTAACATTTTTACTAATAGAAAATAGTATGGAGGACAATTGTTTTGCTCATTTCCAGGAAGAAAAAAGAAAAAAAAAAAAAAAAAAGAAAAGAAAAGAAAAGAAAAACAAATGTCCTTGAAATTGCACAACCTGGCAGGCTTATGGGTGTGCTTTTGTGTGGTCACTTTTTCACAATGTGTGGGTCACTGTAGTGCACTTGCAAGCACTGGTTGCTATGGATATGATGATATTTTAAGAAAAAGTACAATGATCATATATATTAACTCTATAACATGAATCTTATTTTAGTTAATTAAATTGCCACTAATCCTATGTATGATGAATATGTACAAAAAAAACAAAACAGTGAGAGCAGGTTATAAATGCCAATGCTTCAAGTAGTTTCACGTTCCTTCTGAAAGCCCAACTGAAGGAACGGTTATAGATTATGTGATGGTTGTTTTAGTTATTTATTCCGCTTTGTTGATACAGAGCATTCCTATTGCTTTCCAGAAAGCCAGAATATGCATTAGGTGAGATTCCGCTACATTTTAATATTTTAAACTTTGGAAAAGTGATTCTTAGTGACAATTTTTAGTATCTCTTGATATTTCTTTTTCTTTTTTTTTTTTTGTATGATGACTTCAACACTAAAATACCATATGTATTCATTCCAGCAAGGGATACTATTGAGGCAAAACACAAACCTAAATAATTGCCTGTAATTTTCTACCAGGTTAGCTCAAGAATGTAATATTTCGTGATATCCAAGAGCTTTATTAATTCTCTGGTGCATATTTGGAGGAATCATTCATAGGTACGTTTTTCTGGTTCCTTTTTAAATTCAGGTTTTTTCGCTCCATGTTCTTCCCTATCTCCAGGGATGGCTCAATTTCCTCAGCGTACCTCTGGGAAGGAAGCAACCTTTAACTTCATGAATGTGGCAGCCCCTCCAGGCCCTGTGCTCCAATTTCCACTTCCCAACAATCCAGGAGCACCAGTAATACTAATATGTTGCTGAAACCCAGTTAATCTAAATTACTTCACACAGGATTGTGTATTAATAAGAGTGGCTCAAAAGTAAACAGCAGCAAGAGAAACTTTGGAAATGGAAATGGTAATGCATCAAGCCCCAGAAAACAAAACAGAGCAGAAACAGCATTTCTGGGTCCTCCCATAAATAGGCATTCAATATGATAGCTTAGTTTTGTACATTTAAGAAGCCATATAGAAGTGAATAACTCAATTTGTGTCCCTAAATTTCTGGATTCTTTCACTCTTTTTATGTGAAATTACTCCATTCTTTTGTATGTGGTGATAGTTCATTCACTTTCAATGTGCAACAGCATCTTAACGAATAAACACACCACACCATACATTATTAACCAAACAGCAAAAACTTCCACTGTGATCATTTTCATATAAGCTGTGGTTGTGTACTAAGAACTTAATCTATTGGGTATAAAATAAAAAATGGAATTTCGGGGTAATAAGACATGTGTATATTCAGTTATAAAAGATACGGCCAAATAGTTCTCCAGTTGAAAAAATTCTGACTCTTACTGCCTCTATTTAAAAACCCAGGTTGTTATATATCTGTGCAAATGCCTGAAATTAATATCATCAGTCATTTCCATTTTGTTATTTAATTGGGTAAGTCTATAGTACTGCAGATTTAATTTTTATTTATCTAAGGATTAGTATCCATATAACCACTTGAGTGATGTGCCTCTAAGTCTAAATGCAGAAGTGGAAGTGAGTTCAAAGAGACTGTTGAAAAATGCATCCTGATTTTCACAACTCACATTTGTCAGCTGATACCATTGGTATTGACCTTTTAGGCCACATTACCATGAGATACCATGTAGTTCTTTGGTACAAAGTTGAAATGTCCCATCATTTTTATTATTATTGTTTTTCTTTTTAAAATATTGCTAATAGCAGTGATAGGTTTAGCTGGCAGCAACACCATAAATACATTGAGGAAAAGAGGAATCCACTGGAAAGTGCCTCACAGATTATCTACCATAAATCCCCCCCCCCTTTTTTTTTTTTTTTTTTTTTTTGTTGACAGGGGACTAGTGTCTATTGAGGAAGAGTAACTTGCTAAATACCACAGTCACTGAGAGTTACCTAGTATGTCTAGCTCATAAAATGTTGAGGGAGGGAAAGAAGGGGGTGAAGAAAGGAGCCAGGGACAAGATGCCCCCAGTTACATACTTCCTTCAATTATGTTCTACTGCCTAGGGTTACCACCTACTAATCAATTCGAATTATTAATCTGTCAAATCTATCAATCCACTTATAGCATTGCAGTCCTACTCACTGCCTAAAAGTCATACTTCCGAATCTTTCTGCTTTGGGATGGTGCTTTCAAGATATGAGTTTTTCAGTAGGAACCTTCTAGATCCAAACCATAATAGCATTCATGTATTTTAGCTTGTACAGCTTTATCAGATAATTAAGAATATCATATAGTTTTGTGTCGTTCTTCATATATGACACAAAAGAAAAGAAAATCAAAGACAGGATAAAAATGTACAAATGATGGGTTCATAGACCCATCTCCTCAACTAGTTTCTTCCAGTATTGTGACATGATAAACTGCAGCAGAGTTCGATGGAGTAACTCAACATCAATGAACTACATAAATGATTTTTTATTTCCTTTTTAAATTAATTTTCATGCCTTCATTAATTGATTACCATAGAATGCACAGTTTTATTTACTTTCTTCCAATTCATAAAATATATATTCAAGGCACATACCATAAGGTCAGTTAATTTTAATTTGATGTCTAATAAGCTCTCAAAATGCTATCACATAAGTTGATTTTTTTTTTTTTTTTTTTTTTTGGTACCTGGGATTAAACATAGGGACACTTACCCACTGACTAACCTCTGAACTACATGCCTAGATTTTTTTTTTTTTTTTCACTTTGATACTGGATCTCCCTAACTTGCTGAGGACTTCACAAAGTTGCCGAGTCTGACCTCAAATTTGAGATTCTCCTGCCTCAGCCTCCCAAGTCACTGAGATTGCACTAGGTTGATTCTTTTGTTTATTTGTTTTGTCCATTTGTGTTTCAGTCACAGTGTAGTGCTAGAGGGACAGGAACGAAGCATGCTGTCCTTGAGCAAAGGATTTTGTGCCTCCTATGGGAGGTGACAGTTTAATGAACAGAGCGGTGGATGGATTGATGCCAGTAGGAGAAAGAATTTTTGAATCACGAGGGTGAACATGTAATCAGGGCTGAGAAAGGAAGAAGAGAACCCTGGTGTACGTGACTGAGTGGAGAAATTTAGCACAAGGGCGCTTCTCTTGGCAATTTTGTTTTCCTTTGATTAATTTATGCTTAATGGACACGGAATTGTCCGAATGTAAGGGTACAATGTGACATTGAGTCATACACTCATGATGTAACCAGAGCAATGATTATATCCAACACCTTAAACACATATGCCTTTTTTGTGGCTTAGCACTCAAAATCACCTTTTCCGTTTATTTTTAAGTATACAGTTATTTTAATGGACTATATTCACCCTAGAAGAACATTAGACCTCATGGTTACAAAGGAAATTCAAGAATTATAAAGAGAAAGAAAAGAAAATCAAAGACAGGATAAAAATGTACAAATGATTCAAATAGACACTTCTCAAAAAAATAAGAAAGACATAGAAATTGGCAACAAGTACATGAAAAACTGTTCAACATCACTAATCATCAGGGGATTACAGATGAAAACCTATTTCCCTTTATTCCTGACTTCTGGACTTCCTTATCTCTAAAGTTCTATGCTCCTGCCCACCTAAGCACTCTAACATCTAGAATCTTTTCTTCTCCCCATTGCCCATCCAGTGTACGTCTATTCATTGTTCTTTTTTGAAACTAAAGGTCCTCATTTCTTCTTTGCAGTTTAAATTTTAACATGCTGTTCTTGATGTTCCTTACCTTTTGACATCATGGAGTTATAAAGTTTCTTGTGAATTGTATATGCCTAATTAACCAATGTTTCAAATTTCCAATACATTATAGGATTCATTAACATACAAATTATTTCTTCATCCTAAAGAAACAATAATTTCTAGAAAAATAAAATTTGTGCATAAAACATACCCCAAATGACCAACCCTCTGTCACACTCACACAAAGGTCAGAAAGTTTTCTTTAGAAATAAAGAGTACCATATTTTTGGCATCCCACAGTGAAGGACAGAATATTTCATGAATGATAAAAAGTAGTATGTTGTGTCCTAGTGAAATATTTATTATAATAAAGTATGTGATAAAAATGTATATTATATTATAAAATTGGAGGAAATAATGAGTATATATTTGTGTGTGAATGTATATTTAAAGTATTCACTAAAACAAAATTTTATTTCTTAATTTTTGCAAGGCCTCTTTCACATCTTTGTTACGTAGGCTATAAATCAGAGGGTTCAACATAGGAATAAAAAGGGTATAAAACAGTGAAGTGATTTTGTCTTGATCTAGGGAGTAGGAAGAACTCGGCCGGAAATACATGAAAAGCATGGTGCCTTGGAAAATTGAAACAGCAGTTAGGTGGGAGGCGCAGGTGGAGAAAGCTTTGAGCCTCCCCTCAGCAGAGTGGATCTTTAAGACGGATGAGAGGATGTAGCAATAAGAGACCAGGACTCCGGAGATGGTACTCACTTCAATGAATCCAAAAATGGTAAATATCACTAACACATTGACCTGTGTATCTGAGCAAGATATTGATAGGACAGGAGGAATATCACAGAAGAAATGATTAATCTCATTAGACCCACAGAAACACAAGTGGAATGTCAAAGATGTGTGTATCAAAGCATCTGCCAGGCCCACCAGGTAAACCCCAGCCAGCAGCAGGGAGCACACCCTGCTGGACATGTCCACTGCATAGCTCAAGGGCCTGCTGATGGCTTTATACCGATCAAAGGCCATCACTGCCAACAGCATGCACTCAGCATCTATGAAGATACAGACAACAAGGAATTGCAGAGCACAACCAAGGAAAGGGATTGATTTGTTTTTGGATAAGAGGTCCACCAGCATCTTGGGCCCAACTGCAGTGGAGTAGCAGAGGTCAGAGAAGGAGAGGTGGCTGAGGAAGAAGTACATCGGAGTGTGAAGCTGGGAGTCTGCTCTGATTAAAATGATCATTCCAAGATTTGTGAGGAGATTAATGAGGTAAACAACCAGAAACACAGAGAATAGAAAAACTTTCATTTCAGGGTTATCCGTGATTCCCAAGAGAAGGAATTCAGTTAATGATGAACAGTTTCCAGTGTCCATTCTTCTTCCTTCTTTTACTTCACTGTTAGAAAATTAATCAGGTTAAGATTTGATGTTTTCTGACTAGGCAAAATATATCATCTATAAAGCAGAATGTAATTTCTTTCTGTAAATTATTTAAATGGGCATTCTTTAAATGTCCCAAATATTTAAAATTATCACTTAAAAATAAATTAATTTTTTTATTATGGGTAATTCCTGAGATATGTTACTCTCTGGGCATCTATCATTCATTCTTAGGCAGTGGATAATAAACTTACATGGTTTTAGGTATAAAATAATATAAAGGAAATACAAAATGTAGAGACAGAAACCATAAGATAAAAGACTATCCAATACTGTGACAAAGAGTTTGACATTTATTATGTGTTCAAGAAATGGTATTGATTTTATTCCTAATAATGATATTGCATAAAGTTATTAAAATCAATATGATAATTTTTGGTGCTTTTAGTGTTTTCTATTAAAAAAACACATTTTATAGCACTAGTCTATTACACATCATCACTGATTTGCCAAGATTCTATAAATACTTTGTACAACTGACCTGGTTCCAAAGGAAAAACCCCTTGAAAAACAGAAGACTAGTGATGAGAAGTAAGAGCAACAGAACACAATACAACACTTGCTTTGTCTTATTTTGCTTTTATTTGAGTTTTTCTCAAATGAAAATAGAAAAAAATTTGTAAATAGTTTAGAGTCAGGCTTCAGTTTCTTGTTTTCAGCATGCATTTATGTGTGTACGTGATGGAGTGTCTGTGTCCTCCTGCTCATATATGAAAACTGTAATGTGAGCACTCATCTATTATTTCTTCTAGACCTCAGTAACATGGCACATGATCCACTTGGGCTTGAATTTACATATATTGGCAATGTGTTACCTCTATTACTATTTGATTAAGCTAGGGTGGATTTTAAATTAACCACATCACTTGCAGACTGATTTTAAAAGGAATAGGTTACTAATGAATTTTGATTAAAGCAAATAAACAAGTAACACATTTACTATCCTTATGCAAATGACAGATGAATCTAGTGGAGTTAACACAGCTCTAACATGAAAATATCCAATGATATTTCCATTAGATTGAAGAATATATTTAACTGAATAAACAGGAATATAATCATTCCTTGAAACATTTCTCAAACCTTGATTTCTGATTTTTCCAAACAGGCAAGGATTTCTTTTTCCTCTAGTCTTCAAGCAGACATTCAGAAACTTACCTGAATGAGAAAGTCTTTCTAAAGTCCTTTTCTCTGGTACCTGAAAACTCAAGATCTCATTATATTTTAATCTTGTGACTGTGGGTGCTTGCATCTCTTAAGCATCTGTCCTTGCTCTTTTGTGTTACTGAAACAAGATTAATTAGATCCCTGGCTCAGTATCTTCCCCTGGGATTATTTAACAAATTTAGCAGACGCTGAAGCCTCTCACAAATTGATCAGTGTCAGAAACTAATCAGAATTTATTTAGCAATATGCTCCATGACAATCAAGATCACACCCTTTTCTAGTAAAGCCAGATAGTTTTGTCTTGAAATGTATCCTCTACTTAACGATGTTCATGTCCTTTTCACTGGCCATCCTGCTCCTTCCATTTTTTTGAAATAGTCTCCTTCACATCCCATTTATAAATGTGCTGTTTTTTCATTAGTGTTTGAAATCTCTCTCAAATTCCATACCAACCACTCCCAAGTCAATTATTTTACGACTGTGCAAACTGCACCGTGCCTAGGATGCTCTCTTGTATTTATCTGATCATATATGAGGTCACTGCATTCTCACAATCCCTAGTAGAGATCCACATAAGTAATGGACCAGTAAAGATGTGTTATTAAATATATTCTGGCTATTAGACTGGTGGATATTCAACAAAGAGGAGAAATAAGGAACCTTTGAGATCTGTTTCTACTACTGTAGTTCATATGATTTTTTTTTTTTTAAATATGCTTTCATGAGACTTTCAAGTTCATCAAGTTCTAGTCTTTTCTGGAGTAATGTGTGTGTAATAATATTTAACGTAAGTTCTAGGATCATTGGGAGATCCTGGAGTGTGAATTTTGTCTGTACCTGCCTGTCTTCCCTGTAGATACCAATATAATGTTGTACCTTCTCTCAGAACTGGTTTACCATCTTGGTCTCTGACTCTGATTTTATTGAACTCTTTCTGGGACAAAGAGGTAAATCCTGCCTTTAGATTTTTCTGACTCTAAAAATATCTCTACTTGACCTCCTGTGAATGGGCTCTTTAAGCAAATTTTCACTCAGCAATGGACTTGTGAGGGCGAAACTTGTGAATTTAAATGTAGGTCATTGTGAATATCTTATGAAAAGGAATGTGCTTTTACACATTATTTAGCTTATCTACATATTAGCATGTATTTGAAATATTTCTTTATGTTTCCCTAACAACCTCATTATACAGAAAGAAATTATGAGGTCTGGAAGTAATCAGGAAACTTCTGGAATCCCATAGGTGCCATGTTTGTCTCAGTTCAAAACTTCTGTTTTCAATAGATTTACAACTACAGTTCAGTGGGGTAAAACATTTCCGTCTTTGAAAAAAAAAATGTCCATTGGCTTCTATCATGAAATATTTAGTGTATTTTGTTACATTCATAAAATTAGGAATCTATAGTCTTAGAATCCTTAGACAATGAATAATAGGTCCTATAAGTCCCAACTGTATACCAAAGCAAGATTCCAACAAAGATGAGTACAGAATGGAGCAATAAGAAATGTTGCCAGATTGAAACATAATTTTTTCATTCATTTTTATCTGGACACTTCAATTTGTTTTACATTGGTTTGCAAATGTCTGCATATCACACAATCGCCAGAAACACATAGAAATAAAATAAAATAGCATTGCTGAGACTGTGCACCACAGCAGTCTTGAAGTAAATGCTCTGCATTGTCCATGTTCTAAGGGTTGTTTTGTAACATGTGAATCACTTCAGGATGCAGAGATTTCTGTGTTCATTAAATCCTACTATTGAATGTAACATCTAGTAACATATATCCTTAAATTTAATGCAATTCACTTATTTATTTTCCTAAACCAGTAAATGAAAATATTGAATATTTAAAACTTTTATGACAAATGATAGGCATAAATCCATGTATATACTCAAAGAAAACTGGTGATTCCATTCTCTTCTCAAACTTTACCTGAGACTAGGTAGACTGGGGATAGATATTTTTTTCAGAATTACTTTAAAGCTAGATATCTGTGTTTAAAAATCATTGAAATATTCTTATTTAGGGGGAAAGTTTTCATGAGTGAAAAACTTCAATGACTTTTCATGTTTCACTGTCATTTGTTGGGTGATGGCCAAAACAAACGTACTAAATCTACTGCTGTGAAAGATGTGTCCAAAACACCAGAAATCAAGTAATTGTAACAACTTGTCCCCGATTAAACTGAGAACACTGGTGCATCTGCATTACCGAAGAGTTTCATTCACTACCATTACCTACTTCTCTTATATGTACTCACAATATGAGAATTATCCTGTTTCAAAGTACTTTTCCCATCAGAAAACTCCCTGTCTTCAAGATGACATCTCTCTTTTGGTTACTTTCTTTAAGTTAGGACCTAAATTTTACTTCCTGAACATGACTGACACTGCAGACCATTAAGTCTAAATCCTCTCCACATGCTTCCATGACAACTGAGACTAGAGACTGCATTATTATTCAGGTTGAATAATTAATTTTCTAAAGGGATTTGTATTTTATTTTGTCTGGTAACTCATAAAGCATGGGAGAAAATTGCTTATTTGGAACTTAAGAAGTCAGAGGTAATCAAGTGAGAAGCAGTCTTCAGCTAAAGAACCTCCTTTGTGTCATTGATGCCCTTAATGTAATAATGCCATGTAGGAAAATACCTGCTTATAAACTCCATCCTTCAGAAACTAGTTTTATAGCCTTAAGTTATAGACAGTGATAAATAAGGTTAGTGCATGATACTACTCCCACCAGAATAAGGTTCATCAATCTTTCTTTTTGTGGGAAACAATAGTAAAAGTACTGAGGGTAAGAATAAGATGTATTTGTTTTATTTAGAAGAGAGAAATCTTATAAGAAAAAGGATAGCTAGTCCTTGAAATAAAATTATATACTGAAGTTCTTCCATTCTTCTCTCACCCCCACCCCCATTATATATCATCATCAACTATCTGGGAAATACATAGAGGGAAATGAGAGGGGGTGGGGGTATGAAATATGGTGGAATGAGACAGATATCATTACCCTATGTACATGTATGATTACATGAATAGTATGAATCTACATCATGCATAACCATAGAAATGAAAAGATGTGTCCCATTTGTGTACAATGAATCAAAATGCAGTCTGTAAAATTAAAAAAAAAATAAAATGCACTGCATTTGAAATAAAATATATACTGTTTTTTCAAAAAGGTGGTTTCTATGGATAGTTATTGATAGGCCCAAATGTGTGTGTGTGTGTGTGTGTGTGTGTGTGTTTGTATATGTGTGTGTGGGTGGGTGGGGAATACTTCGTAAACACCATCTTGCAGCTTCCCAAAGAAATAGGCCCATCTATATGTCCACTACACACTTTCAGTAACTGAGTCCTCTGACTGTTTCACTTCTTCACCTGCAACTTACAGGAGAGGTTTGGGATTTAAATTGTAACCATCAGGTAGGGTATAAACTTTTCCCTGACAACTAATAAGGTCACATTTCTACTTCTATGGAGTCTCTTACAATCAGAAGGCAAAATAGAAGGCCAGTTAGTTAATGAGTTCAGCTTAATGGTAGCAGGGGTCCAGCTTAATGTACTGGGGCATAGAAACTCCTGCTACCTAGCTGGCATCCTTGCCACTGCCCTTTCAAGTCAAATTTCTGAGAAATAGAAAGACACCATTTTGTGTGAATATGCATCCACATATTCTGTTAGTTTTTGTTTTAATCTTCACCAACATAGAAGCAAATATAGGCATTGACAAAATCTCATTAATTTAGACAGAGAATGTGGCAGTAGGAATACGAAGTTATTAGTTAAGACTCTCTTTTAACCGCAAGGAAACTGAGATCCAAAAGGAAAAGTGATCTGTGAAAGGTCACACTTCTTATAAATTGAGAGATGAGATACAGATTCAATTTATTGTCATTACTTCTTTATAGAGTGTAGTTTGTAGTTTCTATAGGGCATTTATCAGTTGAGTTGGCTTCTTCTGAAGGAGACACAGTATTTAGCTAGCATTACCATTTCCTTGTTTCCATAACTTTTGTTAATCATCTTTTCCAAAAGATAATTTATATGTATATGTACAGATGTTAGTATGTATTATATAAATAGTATATAATGCACACTAACCTGTCATCCCTGGCTATGCTTATTTGGGATGCAGGTATCTAGTCAGAACAGGTGCTACAATAATAGAATTGACAGAAAATGTTGTCTTATTGCATGTGGGCATTGATGATATAGGACTTTGACAATAATCTTTGCCACCAATTGATATTGGGTGTGAGAAGAATTATGAGAAGAATATGCATTAGATAAAAAGTGAAAATAACAGGATAGAATTAGGGTAGGTTAAAGTTTTTGATAATAGCTTTTACTAATTTTATATACAAAATCAATAAAGAAATCTTGTCATCTGCATAAGCCTATATTTGAATAATGAATTTTCTAAAAATTGTTTCCAGTAAATTATGATAGGTCTTTTTTTTATTATTATTTTTATTTAGCTTTTAATTTTTTACAGACTGCATTTTGATTCATTGTACACAAATGACGTATATCATTTCATTTCTATGGTTGTACACAATGTAGATTCATAGGCTTTTTACTTTCACTAATCTGGGCAAAAAGATCACACAAATTTTGCAAATCAGTCTATTCTATTTATAAATAAACTTATATTTAAGTTTCAAGTCCTTTAGTAGATAATACTTTTCTTTTTAATTCAGACATTAAACTTTTATCTGTTTATGAAATTCAATATGTAAATCAAATATAAATTTAAACAGTTTGCAATAGTCACATGAACAGTAATGTGCTAGCTAGATGGCACTCCTCACCAAAATAAGATTTTTTTCTCTTTCTCTACCTCCCTGTCTCCCTCCTTCTCTCTTTCTTTCTCCTTTCCTTTTCCTTTCTTCCTTCTTTCCTTCCTTCCTTTGCTCAGGTGGTAGGCTGGGGCAGGATGAAGAGATAAAAGCACAGTCCTTAATCTCAGAGCTCATAACTCCACACTGGAGCATTGAACCAGGGCTGAGAAGGCGGAAAGAGCAGGGGCAATCATTCTGGAGGAAGCGATAATTATAATTCCAGTGCCCTGAGACACATCACCAGGGCTCTTCAGCTGCTCGCTGTAAACTAATCTGGTTGGGTTTCTTTACTTTCCAGCTGCAATAGACACATTCTCCTCTGAGATTTTTTAATTGTAAATGCCCTGATACAGTCCTTACCTCTCTCAAGCATGCGATTAGATTTTAACTGAAGAGCTCCATCCCAGAAAGATTTTCCCCTGCACATATAATTTAGACATTTTTCTCTGAATTATAGTCCAAATCCTTTTTTTGTGTGTCTGTTTCAGGATTGATTTTAGTTTTAACATCAATTATTTAATCTGGATGTTCTGTTTCCAATAAATATAAAATTTACTACAAGGACTACTGGAGTTAGGATGGAATGCCAGGCACTTAGATTTACAAAAAGACAATTAGTAAACCCTCATTAAATCTCAGTATAATTAATATTGAATCAAAGAAGAAACAGATACAATTTTTACACTATTGAAAGGACCAGGAAAATTTTGCAAGAGAATGAATACCATATATTTATTCAAGAAAAATGATAAAGCATGACTCATTTGGAAGACTGCAACAGTTTTCTTATGTTTAGACTCGAGTACAAATAATTATATGGTCAAATTAAACTATGGGACATAACTTTGTTTCTTGTGCATCATGCAAATATAATTTTACAAAAACAATAACCACTGTACATGCATGCATAGGTACACAGAACGACATTACTTAAAACCAACTTTATTTTTCAGTTTCTCCAGGGCTCCTTTAACATCTTTGTTGCGGAGGCTATAAATCAGAGGGTTTAGCATGGGAATCACAAGGATGTAAAACAGTGAGCTCATTTTATCTTGATCCAGAGAGTAGGAAGAACTAGGCCGGAAATACATGAAAAGCATGGTGCCTTGGAATATTGCCACTGTAGTTAGGTGGGAGGCACAGGTGGAGAAAGCTTTGCGTCTCCCCTCAGCAGAGCGGATCTTTAAGACGGATGAGATGATGTAGCAGTAAGAGACCAGGACTCCAGAGATGGTACTCACTTCAATGAATCCAAAAATAGTGAATAATACCAGCTCATTGACTTGTGTGTCAGAACAAGAAAGGAGTAAAAGTGGAGGTAAATCACAGAAGAAATGATTAATCTTGTTAGATCCACAGAAACTTAAGCGGAATGCCAATATTGTATGTATCAAACCATCTGCTGTTCCCACCAGGTAAACACCCACTAGCAGCTGGGAGCACACCCTGCTGGAGATGTCCACTGCATAGCCCAAGGGGTCGCTGATGGCCTTGTACCTATCAAAGGGCATCACTGCCAGCAGCATGCACTCAGTATCTATGAAGATACAGACAACAAGGAATTTCAGAGCACAACCAAGGAAAGGGATTGATTTGTTTTTGGATAAGAAGTCCACCTGCATCCTGGGCCCGACTGCAGTGGAGTAGCAGAGGTCAGAGAAGGAGAGGTGGCTGAGGAAGAAGTACATTGGAGTGTGAAGCTGGGAGTCTGCTCTGATTAAAATGATCATTCCAAGATTTTTGAGGAGGTTAATGAGGTTAACAACCAGAAACCCAGAGAACAGAAAAACTTTCATTTCAGGGTTATCGGTGATTCCCAAGAGAAGGAATTCAGTTAATGATGAACAGTTTCCCTTGTCCATTCTTCTTAGTAAATAGTTAAGAAAATCATCAAAGCTGTGAAAGGTTAGGGTTTGATTTTTTTCTGAACAGTAAAAATAAAAGCTTATCTGTAAAGTTTCTGTAAATTGTTTATATCCAAGATATAGGTTAATTTTAAAAATACATTATAATATTAAAAAAATATAATGTAGGAACTTTATGAGCTTTGATTCTAACTTTATATAGAACCTGGATGTGCAACTTGTCTGTTCCTCTATCACCCATTCCCAGACGACGGAAGCCTCCAGCCAGATGCTAGAAGAGTGAACATTTTATGTCCCTAACCTGTAGTCTGTCACTCACCATCACTGGTTTACCAGGCTTTTATTTCTTCTGTGTATGTTCCTTCTGATTCCAAAGGAAATAGTCTTTGAAAAGTCAAAGACAAGTTATAAAAGGAACTGGTAAGGATGGACTACAACCAATCACTTGCTCGCTCCTGATTTTTAAATTGATGTTTTCATTAAAATGAAAGTGTGATGATGGACAGTCAATGTTTTGCAGTTGTCTAAGTTTCAGTTTCTTTTGGTCAGGTATGATCGATGTCTGGTTATGGTGTGTTAGGTGACGGTGTGTCTGTGTGTATCTACTTGTTGATGTATGAAAACTGGAAAGTGAGTGGTCATCTTTACTCCTTTAAATTTTATGGTATGTGATCCATATGGACTCCAATTTACACGAATTGGTTTGTAATAGGTCACTTCTATTATTATTTTAATACAATGAAAACAAATCTTTAATTTACATGTACTACATCACTTGAAGAGGGATTTTAAAAAATAGAAGGTTTACTTGTGAATCTTGATTAAAATACAAATAGATAAATCCTTTACAATTCTACAAATGAGAAATAGAGTGAATCCAGTTCACTCAGGTTAACAAAAAAAAAAAAAAAAAAAAAAAATCATTGGCCACAAGACCGCACGGTGTGATTCACTGAGCAAGCAATCATTCACCTATACATTTTACAATACTTGATCTCTGTTTTCTCCGAAGAAGGTCAGAATTTATTTTTCCTCTGTCCTTCAAACAACCATTCAGAAACCTACCTGAGATGAGCATGTCTTTCTGTCCTTCTCTCTGGCACCTGAGCAATAGGATTACGTTTATTTCCTCCCAATGTCTGTTGGGACTTATATCTTCTAGACCTCTGCCTTCAGTCTTTTGTGTTATTTAAACATGATTAATTAGTTTCCTGGCTCAGTATTTTCCCCTGAGAATACTGCAACAAATTTAGCAAACAACATGCTTCACAGCAATCGTGAGTCACCTTCTTCTGGTGAAATCTGACATCTAATAAACTGAAATACATAGTTTGCCTCACATGCTGGAATACAGACTCCACCCCCAGGTCCTTTCCATTGCTCATCCTGAAGTAGTCTCCTTCCCACACCATTTGGAAACATGCTAATCTCACACACTGCTTTGTCAGTAATCACTATGCTTCCCCTCAGATCCATGCCACACACCCTTGTGTCAATTATTTTATGGCTGTGAGTTCTCCACTACACCTAGTATGCTCTGTGTGAGTTTTTCACTGGTGTGTCTTTACATTCCCAGAATCACTAGCACACAGGTTTCTGTGAGTAATGAATCCGGAAGATGCATTCTTAAACATATTCTATTAAGACTATTAGACTGATGGATATTCAATGATGAGTAGAAATAAACAAATTTTGAGGTCTGTTTCTACTAACACAGTTCATATGTACAATTGATGCTTCTTTTTTAAAAACGTGTTTGGCAAAAAAAAAAAAAAAAATCAAACGAAGCTGACATGGTGACATAATGATCTGTAGCCTCGTTGACTAGGGAGGCTGAGGCAGGAGGCTCACAACTTCCAGGCTAGCCTGAGCTACTTAGCACGACCCTTAGCAACCTGGTTAAGACCATGTCTTAAAAATAAAATAGAGGCTTTTATTGGTCCTGTGACTGGGATGGGCTCTTCTATAGCCACTTAGGCAAGTGGAATCCCACCTGTTGCCCCAGACGCCTGGACACTGGTCTCACCTTCCATTTGCCCAGATGCTCAGTTCCACAGCCACCACCAGCCTTCAGATTGGAGCCCTATGAAATAGGCACTAGGGGTATAATCAAGATGGCAGTCTAGAGGGAGGCTGGTTCCTTGTTGCTCCGCAACGCTGGATTCAAGCAGAGGATATCTGTTTCTCGGTAAGGCAGTTTTTGCTGCTTATCGATCCCCTGCTCTTTACCCCATTTGTCTGCTGTGATCACCTGCAATCTGCCAGCATATTGACGCCTTTTTTGAGAGCAGAATGCTTACTGTCAGGCGTCTATCATCCGCCATTTGCTGCCTCTCCATCTCTGCCTGTCCATCGCCTGCCTTACCCCTATCCATCACCCAATGCTCCAGGTTCACCTCCCGATCGTCGGACAGCTGCCAGCAGATTGACCGCAGACCGCCAGTGGAGAACCAGCTGCCTGCTGTTGCCTGGAAGTTCACTGTTATAGTACCTGCAGGTTTGATTACACGTGGCTGCCCGCATTTTGAGACAACAGCCAGGCCCTGTAGGACCCCTGGCCGGACTGACTGAGTCCCGTCTCCAGGATCCCTCAGCCAGACCGATCACTTCCTGCCTGTGGGGCCCTCACATCAACTGTCTGCTCCCTGCCGCCAGGACCCCCAGACTACCTGACTGTGCCCTATCACCAGGAACCCAGACCAACTGATTGCATCCGGCCTCCTGGATCCCACAACCACACCAAACACACCCGACCTCCAGGAACACTGCCCGACCAACTGCATCCTGTCTCCAGGACCTCCAGCTGACCACGTCCAACCCTGAGCTGCAGCTCCCCATTTGCCAACACATTTATAAGCCAGAGCAGCCATCTTGGATAATCCTGGAAGCCGTAGCTCTGATCTTCGGGTAGGGCAAATCCCATCCTGAGACGCTTGCTGGAGGCTTAAAGCTCATTGTCAGGTACCTCTCATACATCAGGCTACTGAACACTGGGAGGTTTTATTAGTATATGACTATTATACAGTAGATTTTCTTTTTTCTCCTTTTTCAAAAAAAAAATTAAGTTTTTATTTCTTTACGTTTCTTGATTTCTTTTCCTGCTGTTTACCTGTTCCCTCAGAGTCGCTTTCTCCCTTATTTACATGATGTTATTGTCCCCACATGGGATTTTTGGTCTAGGATTGCGTAGTGTCTGATTTGGGCACTGCTAATACTGATCTCCCCTTAAAGAAGGGTTTTGGAAACCTATAGGGCCACTATAAGCCTATAGGGGGAAATCTGCAATACCCCAGATCTGCAGCACTAGAGGGGAAGATACATGAACAACATGAAAAAACAAGGGAAGAAAATGATCCAAACAAATCTAGATTCAATAGTAATAGAATCCAATGACAGTATGTTAGAAGAAATGTCAGAAAAGGACTTCAGATTATACAGGATTCAGATGATTCGCGAAGCAAAGGATGAGATAAGAGAGCAAATGCAGGCAATGAATGATAATACCAATAAGCTGAAAGAGCACGTGCAGGAAGCAAAAGATCATTTCAACAAAGAGATAGAGATTCTCAAAAAATACCAAACGGAAATCCTTGAAATGAAGGAGACAATAAACCAAATAAAAAACTCAATGGAAAGCATCACCAACAGACTAGACCACTTGGAAGACAGAACCTCATACAATGAAGACAAAATATTTTTTGTTGAAAATAAAGTCGCCCAAACAGAGAAGATGGTAAGAAATCATGAACAGAATCTCCAAGACCTATGGGACATTATGAAAAGACCAAATTTAAGAATCATTGGGATTGAGGAAGGCACAGAGATACAAACCAAACGAATGAACAACCTATTCAATGAAATAATATCAGAAAATTTCCCAAACCTGAAGAATGAAATGGAAAATCAAATACAAGAGGCTTACAGAACACCAAATGCACAGAATCACAACAGATCCACACCAAGGCACATTATAATGAAAATGCCTAACATTCAAAGTAAAGATAGGATTTTGAAGGCCACAAGAGAATAGCATCAGATTACCTATAGGGGGAGACCAATACGGATAGCAGCCGACTTCTCAACCCAGACTCTAAAAGCTAGAAGGGCCTGGACCAACATATTTCAAGCTCTGAAAGAACATGGTTGCCAACCAAGAATCCTATACCCAGCAAAACTAACCTCCAGATTTGAAGATGAAATAAAATACTGCCATGATAAACAAAAGTTAAAAGAATTTACAAATAGAAAGCCTGCACTACAGAATGTTCTCAACAAAATATTCCATGAGGAGGAAATGAAAAACAATGGAGGTCAGCAAAGGGAGGAAATACCTTAGAGAAAAACTACTCAAAAGAGAAACCAAGCCAACTTAAAAACCAAAACTAAGCCAAATGACTGGGAATACAAATCATTTCTCAATAATAACCCTGAACGTTAATGGCCTAAACTCATCAACCAAAAGACATAGACTGGCAGAATGGATTAAAAAGAAAGACCCAACAATATGCTGCCTGCAAGAGACTCATCTCATAGAAAAAGACATCCACAGACTAAAGGTGAAAGGATGGGTAAAAACCTACCACACACATGGACTCAGTAAAAAAAGCAGGGGTTTCCATCCTTCTATCAGATAAAGTGTACTTCAAGCCAAAGTTAGTCAGAAGGGATAAAGAAGGACATTTCATACTGCTTAAGGGAACCATAAATCAGGAAGACATAACGATAGTAAATATTTATGCCCCAAACAATGGTGCATCCCTGTACATCAAACAAATCCGTCTCAATTTCAAGAATCACATAGACCACGGCACAATAATACTGGGCAACTTTAACACACCGCTGTCACCACTAGATAGATCTTCCAAACAAATTCCAACCAAAGAAACCATAGAACTCAATAACACATTCAATAACCTAGACTTAATAGACACATACAGAATTTTCCATCCATCAACGAGCGGATTCACTTTCTTCTCAGCAGCACATGGAACCTTCTTGTAAATAGACCATATGTTATGACACAAAGCAGCCCTTAGGAAATGCAAAAAAATAGAGATACTGCCTTGTGTTCTATCAGATCATAATGGACTCAGAGTAGAAATCAATGACAAAGTAAAAAAAGGAAATTACTCCAACACTTGGAGACTAAATAATATGCTATTGAATGAAACATGGATAACAAAAAACATCAGGGAGGAGATTAAAAAATTCTTAGAGGTCAATGAGAATGATGATACAACATATCAAAATCTCTGGGACACTATGAATTCATAGCAGTACTAAGAGGAAAATTCATTGCATGGAGCGTATTCCAGAAAAGAATGAAAAGTCAACAATTAAATGACCTAACAATACAGCTCAAAGCCCTAGAAAAAGAAGAACAGAATAACAGCAAAAGTAGTAGAAGACAGTAAATAATTAATATCAAAGCTGAAATCAATGAAATTGAAACAAAAGAAACTATTCAAAAAATTGACACAACAAAAAGTTGGTTCTTTGAGAAAGTAAACAAAATAGATAAATCCTTATCCACACTAACAAAGAGAAGGAGAGAGAAGATTCAAATTACTAAAATACATGATGCAAATGGAAATATCAAAACAGACACCACTGAGATACAGAACATAATGAGAATCTACTTTGAAAATCTTTATTCCCACAAAATAGAAAGTACCAAAGACATTGACAAATTTCTAGAGACATATGCTCCTCCCAAACTGAACCAGGAGGACATACATGATTTAAACAGATCAATATCAAGCAATGAAATAGAAGAAGCCATAAAAAAATCTACCATCCAAGAAAAGCCCAGGACCAGACGGATTCTCAGCTGAGTTCTACAAGACCGTCAAAGAAGAACTCATTCCAATACTTCTCAAAGTATTCCAGGAAATAGAAAAGGAGGGTACCCTACCGAACTCATTCTATGAAGCTAATATCATCCTCATACCCAAACCAGGAAAAGGCACATCAAGGAAAGAAAATTTTAGACCAATATCCTTTATGAATATAGATGCTAAGATCCTTAATAAAATATTGGCAAACCGTATCCAAAAACATATTAAGAAAATTGTGCAGCACGATCAAGTGGGGTTCATTCCTGGAATGCAAGGATGGTTTAACATCCATAAATCAATAAATGTAATCCATCATGTCAATAGACTTAAGGATAAGAATCATATGGTTATTTCAATTGACACAGAAAAAGCATTTGACAATATACAACACCCCTTTATGCTGAAAACACTAGAAAAAATAGGGATAGTAGGAACATACCTGAACATTGTAAAGGCTATTTATGCTAAGCCCAGGGCCAACATCATTCTTAATGGAGAAAAACTGAAACCATTCCCTTTAAAAATGGGAACAAGACAGGGATGTCCTCTTTCACCACTTCTATTCAATATTGTCCTCGAAACTCTAGCCAGAGCAATTAGGCAGACTAAAGAAATTAAAGGGATACGAACAGGAAAAGAGGAACTTAAGCTGTCACTATTTGCGGATGACATGATTCTATATTTAGAGGATCCAAAAACCTCCTCCAGAAAACTTCTAGACCTCATCAATGTATTCAGCAAAATAGCAGGCTATAAAATCAACATGCATAAATCTAAAGCATTTTTATACGCAAGCGATGAAACAGCTGAAAGGGAAATGAGGAAAACAACTCCATTTGCAATAGCCTCAAAAAAAAAAAAATACTTGGGTATCAATCAAACCAAAGAGGTAAAAGATCTCTACAATGAAAACTACAAAACACTGAAGAAAGAAATTAAGGAAGACCTTAGAAGATGGAAAGATCTCCCATGTTCTTGGATGGGCAGAATGAATATTGTCAAAATGGCCATAATACCAAAAGTGCTATACAGTTTCAATGCAATTCCAATTAAAATCCCAATGAGGGACCTCACACAAATAGAGCAAGCAATCATGAAATTCATCTGGAAGAATAAGAAACCCAGAATAGCTAAAGCAATCTTCAGCAGGAAGAATGAAACAGGGGATATCGAATTACCAGAACTTCAACTATATTACAAAGCAATAGTAACAAAAACAGCATGGTATTGGCACCAAAATAGACAGGTAGATCAATAGTACAGAATAGAGGACACGGACACAAAGCCAAATAAATACAATTTTCTAATACTAGAAAAAGGTTCCAAAAATATGCAATGGAGAAAAGATAGCCTCTTCAACAAATGGTGCTAGGAAAACTGGAAATCCTTATGCAACAGAATGCAACTAAACTCCTATCTCTCACCCTGCACAAAACTCAACTCACAATGGATCAAGGACCTTGAAATCAGACCAGAGACCCTGCATCTTACAGAAGAAAAAGTAGGTCCAAATCTTCACCTTCTTGGCTTAGGATCAGACTTCCTTAATAGGACTCCCATAGCACAAGAAATAAAAGCAAGAATCGATAACTGGGATAGATTCAAACTAAATAGCTTTCTCTCAGCAAAGGAAACTATCAGCAATGGGAAGAGAGAGCCTACAGAGGGGGAGAATATCTTTGCCTCTCATACTTCAGATAGAGCACTTATTTCCAGAATATATAAAGAACTCAAAAAAATCTACACCAAGAATACAAATAACCCAATCAACAAATGGGTTAAGGAAATGAACAGACACTTCACAGAAGAAGATGAACAAGCAATCAACAGATATATGAAAAAATGTTCAACATCTTTAGTAATAAGAGAAATGCAAATCAAAACTACACTAAGATTCCGTCTCACCCCTATTAGAATGGCGATTATCAAGAACACAAGCAACAATAGGTGTTGGAGAGGATGTGGGGAAAAAGGTACACTCATACATTGCTGGTGGGACTGCAAATTAGTGCAGCTACTCTGGAAAGCAGTGTGGAGATTCCTTAGAAAACTTGGAATGGACCTACCATTTGACCCAGCTATCCCACTCCTCGGACTATACCCAAAGGACTTAAAATCAGCACACTACAGAGATACAGCCACATCAATGTTCATAGCAGATCAATTCACAATAGCCAGACTACGGAACCAACCTAGATGCCCTTCAATTGATGAATGGATAAAGAAACTGTGGTATATATATACAATGGAATATTACTCAGCTATAAAGAATAATAAAATTATGGCATTTTCAGGCAAATGGATGAAATTGGAGAATATCATGTTAAGTGAGATAAACCAATCTCAAAAATCCAAAAGAGGAATGATCTCACTGATAAGCGGATGATGACACTTAATGGGGGGTGGGAGTGGGACAAGAATGGAGGAAGGAGGGACTGTATAGAGGGAAAAGAGAGGTGGGAGGGAAGGAAAAAATAATGGAATGAATCAAACATCATTACTCTCTGTAAATTTATGAATATGCAAATGGTATGCTGTTACTCCATGTACAAACAGAAACAACATGTATCCCATTTTTTTACAATAAAAAAATAAAATAAAATAAAATAGAAAAATAAAAAAGGGCTCTGGGTTTTGCTGAGCGGAAAAGCACCCCTGGGTTCAATACCCATTATCAAAATGATATTTTGAAACAGAAAAAAAAATCCATGTTCCATTCATTTCAAAAATGATTTATATGCAATATCATTTGAAGTAGCTCTTTGATGAATGGGAGTTACTAGAAGTATGAATTTTGTGTGTCCTTAAAATCTCTTCAGTTACCAGAATAATATTCTATTTTCTCTCAATATTGGTTTACCATCTTCATTTCTACCTTCATTGTGTTTTTGCGCTGGGATGAAGATCTGAATCCTCATTCACATTCTTTTGACTAAAGAATGTCTCCGTTCTTCCTTCTGTAAATGTGCTTTTTAGCACCTCTTCATTCAGTGATGAACTTGTGCGAGCAAAACTTAGTAATGTAAACATAGACCATCATGAATATTCTAAAAAGGTAACATGTTTTCATATATTTTTAAAATTATCTTTGTATATATTATCATATATTTGAAATATTACATTTTGTATCCCTCATTATGGAGAAAGAAAATGGGAGATCCAGAAAGTATCAGGAAACTTCTGGAATTCCATCTGCTTCATATCTGTTTACGATCAAGGCAACTTCTCTCAATAGACTTCTAACTAGAATGTAATGAAAAAAAATTCCCTCTTTTAAAAAAGAAATAATTCCCTTTATTACTATCACAAATTGTTTTAGGTGTTTATGTTAAATTCACAGAAATAATGATCAAACTGAATCTTAGATTTCTAGAAGTATGAAGAGGTACATACTTAGTGCAAGATTCTACAGGATATTGAGTACAAAGGGAGCAATAGGAAGGACTGCCGGTTTAATATGTAATCTGTTTTTGTTTTATCTGGATGCTCATTTTTTTTTAATGTTGGTTTGAAGTGATCTGCCATATTACACCATTCCAGAGAGCACTTAGAAAATAAAATAATACTCATAATTCTCCTGAGGCATGTACCATGGCAATATCAGAGTGACCTCTCTGTGTTGGTCACATTCAGAAGCATATTTTATAATGTATGAATCACTGCAGGATGCACATATTTCCATGTGCTAATGAACTTATTTATTTTCAATATAAAGCAAATGAATGAAAAATTTGCATGTGCAATAATAGCATATAAATGTACAAATATATAAATATACATTTATATATATATGTACATATACCCCCCCCACACACACACACACACACAAATCCAGGAAATCCCTGTATCATCTGAAACCTCATCTGGGATTGGAGAGGAATCTAGTCTTTTTTTATCAAAATGTCTTTAAAGATGGATAATACTTTGAGTTAAAAGCATTAAAACCATTTAAATGTTCTTGACTAGAAGAAAGGGTTCCTTTTCACAGGGTTGGTGGTGGTACTGGGGATTAACCCAGGGACTCTCGCCACCATCCCTTTTTTTACTTTTTTATATTTTATTTAGAAACAGGGTCCTGCTGAGTTTCTTAGGGACTCACTGCTGAGGTTGGCTTTGAACTTGCCATTCTCCTGTCTCTGCCTCCCAAGCTGCTGCAATTATAGGTGTGCACCACAGTGCCCCACAAAGTTTTCTTTCTGATACTTTTCGAATTCTTTTCAGATTTTATTGTTATTTTGTGGGTGATGGTGCTGACACAAACATAATGAACTTACCGCTGTAGAAAGCATTGCTAAGGTATGCCCAAGCTAACTCCCACCCATTAAATTGAGCATGCTGGTGCATTTGTGTTGCCAAAGAGCTATGCTACAACAATCTATGCTCTTGTGAGTATTTAAGAAATGGGAATTATTTTTCATCCAAACTAATTTTCCCATCAGGTGATTCCTTCTCTCCAAGAATAGCATATCTCTTTACGTCTGGTTCTGTTTAGGTAGAACCTAAATATGTTTTCCTTTACATATCTGCCCTTGAAGGCCATTAAGTCTAATGAATATTTGCTTTAGACATTGGTTGACATGAAAGAGGAATTAAACTTAGAAACACTACGAGACGAGAGGAAGGAAATAATGAAGATAAAACCAGAAACTCCAGGAAAGAAGAATGACTTTGATGTTGTTTTCCATAGTTTTGTAGAATCCTAAAATGGAAGATTCATGATCCATTCACTCAACCTTCTGAGTTATACATACCCTAAAATAATTCCAAACCATGACTTTTTAATTGCATAAATTCAGTGACAAAGTGAGTTCATTGAATTTTTGGACATTTTATATAAGATTCTAATTTTCTTTCTCTCTAATGAGTTCACACTCATTAAAGATAATTAAATGTTGCCAGTTTAAAGCTCGAATTAGTCTTTAGGTGCTGTAATTAAATTGAAATAGGAGATGAATCAATTGAAAGAAAATGTGCACCCCAGTTTTATATATTCTTTGATATAATTCAAACAATGTTTTCTGTTATGTTTCTGCTTATATTATCTTTTTGAGTTATAATAATACCATAGACTGACTGACTTATACACACAAAAAAATGTTAACTCAAAGTTGAGGTGGGCGGTGCACAATCAAGGCACAGACAGATTTAGTGTCTAAGGAAAGCTTACCTTCTGGTTCATAAACTGCATGATTTTCAACGTCCTTCCATGGTGGAAGGGATGAAGGAGGTCTCAATCCCTGCATGATAAAGGCAATTATCTAACTTTTAAGAATCTTGCCTTGTAAATTTACCACTTCCTAAAGAACTCACAACCTAAATCCAGTGTTTAGAATCTCAAAATATAGGGAAAGCAAGCCATAGCTGTGCTCATGGCTCACAATTACAAAAGAGTAGGTGTTAACTGAGAAAAATGTGGTAAAGGTGGAGCTCTAAATAGCTTCTTATTTGAAACAAGATTCCTCACAGTTATTTTCTACCATGATGCCATTCCCTAAGTTGTCACAGTATCCCACATGCCACCTTGAAAACAAATGCTCCTTGAGTTTATTTCTATCCTAAAATTTCACAAATGGACATTTCATACTGTCAGCTGGAAACCCTGAGAGTCCTGGTGGCTTGTAGCTTCTATAATTGTAAGGCAGGTTGAGGGCTGAAGGACAGGCCCAAGAGGGTATAGTTAAACTGGCTCACTGGACTTCTGGCCAGTTATGTTTTAGTGTATATTCGAGGTCATGAACACCTTGACATAGCATGAGTACTCAAGGTCATGAACATCAGCTTGTGAGCATGTACTCATTAGGTAACCTGTTGGCTCTGGGCCTTCTTTGTTTGCTCTGCATGTAAAAAAAGGGCTACAGAAGAACTCAGAGGGCTGGGGTTGGGGCTGCCTCCAAATAAAGTATGTCCACTGTCCCAACTGTGCCTAACATCTTCCACCTTCAGGAATCCTAACCTTCCTTCTAGGATCTGAGCCCCTGCCTGACAGGGGAGTTATTGTGTGAGAATAAAAAAATTTTTTTTCTTCTTTTTAGTTTTGTCAAGAAACTCAAGCAGCACCTTCCTCATCAGAATACTAGAGCAGAGAATGAAGAAAAAGTAAATTTCGGGGGCATACTCACGTGTATGTAGTTTACTTCTCAATTAATAACCACTTCTTTCTAGGTCCGTTATATTTGTATCCACGATCACTTTGTGTGCCTTCTTAAAAGCTGTGGGGTGTGAGTAGTTAATTTTGCTTTACCATTATTGATTAAGCAATCAGGTGTTATGGCATCTGGCATTTTATTCTTTTTTTTTTAGTTTAATTATTTTTTAAATTTTACAGACTGCATTTTGATTCATTGTACACAAATGGGGTACTTTATTTCATTTCTGTGGTTGTACATGAAATAGATTCATACCATTCGTGTAATCATACATGTATATAGGGTATTGATGTCTGTCTCATTCCACCATTTTTCATACCCCCCATTTTATTCTTATTAGTTAGTTTCCCCATTTTGTTTCCCAGACATGATGCAAGCGTGTTGGCTAACAGGGATTGAATTCTCAGTCATGGAGCAAAAAATATGCTTATGATATGCTATTAGAGATATTGATTTAAGAAGGTGGGCTGTAATGTTTTAAAGAGGTAATTGTGAATCATATTGGAAAATGTTATTGACCGGAGTTGGGACTGGGGACAAAGGAAAGGAAAGCTGCCTAGAGACAGTGATGGAGGGGTATTTGGCAGACACTTTGGGGCATTCAAAGATGTACCCGGGCCTTTTGAACTGTTCTCTATAACTTAATGTTTGGACTCCTTTATTTCCAACATCATGAACCTGTTCACCTCATCTTTCCTACCTGTTAAATCCTAGGCACAGACCCTTCTCTCTCCCCAACAAACATCTGTTTTGATCTAAGACTAATTGCATCGAACGAAGCTTTCCATGTTCACACTGGATTTAAATGTTCTGTCCTTAATTTTATCCCACTTGACTACTTTATTTTAGGATTGTCTTGAGACTTATGTGAGCTGAGAGTTTAGTTACTGAAAGTGTGTTACTTTCACTAGGATATAAGATTCACTGGTAAATAAAGTATTAGTTTTACCATGAAATACAAAGAATCTAAATGTATTAAGAGGAAGTTAGTAGCCAGGCACTGTGGTGCACCCCTGTAATCCCAGTGGCTCAGGAGGCTGAGGCAGCAGAATCACAAGTTTAAAGCCAGCCTCAGCAACAGTGTGGTGCTAGTAAGCAACTCAGTGAGACCCTGTCTCTAAATAAAATCCAAAAAATAGGTCTGGGGATGTGGCTGAATGTTCAAGTGCCCCTGAGTTAAATCCCCAGTGCCAAAAAAAAAAAAAAAAAGGCAGTTCATATAGATGGAATAAACCATATAGTGATTTAATTGAGTGGAAGAATCAAGAAATAAAACTTTGAAACTATTGAAAGCATCAGAAAAATTTCCACAAAGATGACTGTATGTTGATTCATGACAAGTAATGAAGCATAACATGTTTGGATATCTGAAAAGTTTTCTTGTGATTAGACTTTTGCAGAAACACTTATTTTAGTATATTAAACAATATGACACAACATTGTTTATTATATTCTGCAATATAATTTTGCAGAAAAGATACAATTATTTATAGGTACATATGTACACATCAGGAAAATATTTAAATGCACTTTTTATTTTTTCATCTTTGCAGGGTTTCTTTTATATCCTTGTTCCATAAACTATAAATCAGAGGTTCAGCATGAGAATCACAAGGATGCAAAATAATGAGAATAGTTTGTCTTTATTTAGAGTGTAGGAAGAATTCAGCTGGAGATACATGAAAAACATATTGCCCCAGAAAACTACAATAGCAGTTAAGTGGGAGGTGCAGGTGGAGAATGCTTTGGATCTCCCTCAGCAGAGTAGATCTTTAAGACTGAAGAGATGGTATAATAATAAGAGACAAGGACTCCAGATGTGGTACTCAGTTCAATGAATACAAAAAGGGTGAATGTCATTAGCTCACTAATGTGTATCTGAGCAACATGGTATAATACAGAAGAAATATCACAGAAGAAATTATTAACATCATTAGACTGTCAATGCCAATTCTACCAGGTAAACTCCAGTCAACAGCAGGGGACAAACCATGTACCTTTCAAAGGCCATCACTACCAACACTGGGCACTCAGAATCAGCAAGGACCCATGTACTGCAGAGCACAATCAAAAGTGGAATTCATTTGTTCTCACAAAATATGTCGACCAGCATCTTGGACCCAATTGCTGCAGAATAGCAGAGGTCACAGGAAGAGAGGTGACCGAGGATAGAGGATAAGCACACTGGTGTGTGAAGCTGGGAAGTCACTTTAATTAGCATGATTAATCCAAGATTTCCCAAAAGATTAATGAGACAAGCAAGCAGAAACATGGTAAATATGGATAATGTTAATGCCAGTGTAAATGAATTCAATCATGGAGGAATTTCCCCCATCCATTTTCCTTTGTTCTTGTGTAAACTTAAAAAAATCCCAATAATGTTATATACGTGTCTAATTAATCTGTATATCCATGGATTGTCTGTAATGAAGAATAACGATTCCCTAATTTTCTTTTTAATCCTAAGAAAAAATATCTAGTCATGTATTACTCTTTAAAAAGTATCTTATCTATTTGAAAAAATAGAAAAAATTCTGAAATAGCAGTTGAGAAAATTTGAGAACTAGATGTCATCGAAGAGGGATAGAACTTTCTACATGATTTTTAATTTCTTGGGACCTTACATTCCTTACTTCATGAAATCTCAGTATGTTTTCAAATATGGAATAAACACCAACTATAGTAAGACTAGCCTGCAAGATATAATAACAAACAATTTTGTAATTTTGTGTTTTGTAAACACATTTGCAAGGACACAAAATCATACAATTATGATCTTCCTCAAAATCATCATTGGTTAAAAAAGTATTGTTTTACTTCTACATATATTGAACATATCTCTAATAAAAAATAAAATTGTTATATTTTTCATAATGTGTTCTTTAGTATTTGATAAAAAATAAATATTATTGACTTCTATTTTTCAGGAAATATATTATGATTTTACCACAAGTGTGGTTTTACTACAATAATTGGAATCTAGGGGATGGATATTTGTGGGTTCCCTTGACATTTAGGTAACTATGGAAAATGTTTCAATTAAGTTGAAATTTACATATTTTTGTTTGTAATATGATACTTCAGTTATCTCTTAACACAAAGAAATAAAGTCCTTAAATTTATATATGTTTCTATACAATGATAAAATGAACTAAGGGTTGCTTGTGAACCCAGATTATAACAAAATAATTAAACATTATTTTTTGGAAATAATGAAAGTCTTTTGGTTTTCAGTAGAAAATAGCCTTTTTGAGCAATAAATTTCAAAATTTATCAATCAAAATAAGCTGGCATTAAATGATTTACTTTATAAAGCTCTCATTTTTTCCCCAAAAGATATGGGTCATTTTTACTCTAAATTTTTAAATTTGAAAATCAGAAACTTTCTTAAGAGAAGCAGTTCTTTGGTAGACAAACACCAGGCAGATAGTATGTGTATAGTATAAAGCTATTTCCTTCAGACTTTGCCATTATGCAAAAGTAATATGATTAATTATATTTATGGTTCTTTATTTTCTCCTGTGAGTGCATCCATGTCATTAGTAAAGGTAGAGTTTTAACTCTTGACATTGATCATTGAGTTGATCTATATCAGGATGAAAAGTGCAAATTAAATTAGTAGGATTAAAGTATTACACACACACACACACACACACACAGACACACACAAACTTAGCCACTTCTATTATTTGAACTGTGAATAATTCCCACTTCCATGCTTGATGTTATGGTTTGCATGTGAAGTGTCCCCCAAAAGCTCATGTGTGAGACAATGCAAGAAAGTTTGGAGGAGAAATGATTGGACTATAGCCTTAGCCTAATCAGTGAAAACCTTTTCTTCCTAAAATTGTTCTGGCCAGATCTTTTAGTCACAGCAGCAAAAAAGTTGACTAAAGCATCTGGGATCAACTGTTGGTGTACCATTGGTGTCTGTGGTCATCGTTTCAGTACTAGAAGTCAATCTAAGCCTAGTGATCCATATACACTGTTGGTGTATTGTTCAGAAAATAGCAGAAGAGTATTTACAGAGCCTTACTCCAAAGCTCTCATTGGGGCTGGAATAGGCTGAGATGCCTTGTCCATAGTTACTAGCCAGAAGTCAGGCGCTGCTGGAATTTGCCTGACTCTATGAAGAATCACAATGGAAGGTTCCCATGTTACACCTGAGACCACCAATCTTTCCAAGCTGGATCATACAAGGTCCCATGAGAAACACAATATTGGGACAAGACCAAGGTCCACAGTTCAATGGGTTGCCAACTGCTTATGTAGACTTGTGACTCAAGACAGTTTAAACAGCCATATATTATATTAGCTTAATCGAAGCCTGAAATACTAGGGCTACCTGTCTGCTCCTATAACTCAAGCTATTCCAGAGCCTCCATCCACAAGCAGGCTTGGGGATGTGGCTCCTTAGGTTCTGCCCAGGGTTTTATTTCTGCATTCCAACACTAAGTTTGAGGGCAGTCTTGTGTTTACTACCATGACTTACCCCCCAGTGAATAGGGTCATGTACCAGGCTATGCTGCCTGAATTTGGAATGAGTCTTGTGAGAACAGTCCCTTGGTCCCCTAAGCTGAGATTAATCTGAATCATATCTGAGTCTCATGGCCACAAGAACATGCACAGTTTCAGAGATTTACTAAGGTTTAAGCAACAGCTAGTGATGAGGTAAGCCAAGAGATTTCATCTCACTGGGGTATGGGTCTCCCTGGTACTGGAAGCCCATTTCAAACACTGACCTGGTGAAGTCTATATTGCCTGGATTTGGAGGATGGTTCGTGGAAGCAGCCTCTTGGCCACCAAAGCTGACACTAAGCTGGGTCACGTCTGAGTCTCACAGTAGAAGAGATTTGCTCCATCTTAGAGAGGTTGGCAGGCTGTGACTTTTGTCCATTGCAAGGCTGAAATTACTTCAGTTAGTCCCACCGGCGCCCAGGTCTCTCCCTGATGCTGGGTCTAGTCTACAGGCCCCCTCTGTGATCTCTGGCTGTTTGAAGTCTCAAGTTTCTACCACGTCCTGGGGCTCACCTTGGCAGGGTTGCACTGGACTGTGACATGAAGTCCTATACTAGCTTTCATGGATATCTCCCCAGCCAATAGAGTCTGGCTCCACCAGTCACCTGAAAATGAGTTTGGCTTCAATTCAGTTATGTGTTAGCTGATATACCTGAAAATTATCTTAACCAATGGGAGTATTGATGACAAGATTGGGGAAGTATAGAATCAGGACTCTTTACCTGATAATTGCTTACTGGAATCTGAGGATCAGAGTATCATGGGAAAGAGAAGTGATATCAAACTACTAATGACAGAAGTTTTTTTCAAAAGAAAATAAACATAAAAAAAAAATGTGCACACACACAGGAACAGTGAGAAACAAAACACCGTTCACCCGGATGTGAGACTTTGAATACCAAAGCCCTGGAAGAAAACTGAAAGATTGAGGCTGGTTTACTAATTAGGTGATGACCTACTTGTCACTGGCGCCATCTAGTGTGTGGTACAGGTAAGAACACTGTAGGTGCAGTGCCAGGGGAAACCACTTTGCCAATCACTCCTTGCCAACCTTGCCAAGCACAACAAATGTGAAAGAAAGAACATTTTCTAGACAGACTTATTTCTTTTTTAAAAAAAAATGCTTTTTAAAATTTATTTTTATTGGTTATTTTAGTTGTATGTAACATTCAGATTCATTTTCACTTAATTATACAAAGATGGAATATAATTTGCTCCAATTCAGTTCCTAGTGCTTCCTCTTCCCCTGTTCCCCTCCCTCTACTCTACTAATCTTTCTGCTATTTACTTATCATGTTTTTTTTCTGATTAGTGTCTTGTGGAGATAGAGAATGGTGAGATTCATTGTGGTATATTCATATATGTACATAAGACATTTAGTTTAGATTCCTTCCGCTTTTCGTCTCTTATCCTGTCCCGCCTCCCTTCCCCTCAATCCCACAGATCTAGTCCACAGATCTTCCTATTTTGATGGAATAGTCCCCTTTATTCATTTATCTTTTTCTCTTTTCCCCTTTATTTTTGACTAGCTTCCATGAACCAGAGGAAAAAATTGAACCTTTGACTTTTGGGACTGTTTTATTTCACTTAGCGTACTAGAGACTAACGTCTTAAGGCTGGTTCAGGGTGGGCATTCTATGTATTTGGATACATTATATTTTTCTGAAAACCTTTTACTTTAAATTAGTTGCAAATCCCAATGTCTTTTTTCTAAAGACTGTTTCCACCCAATTCCTTGTGTCTATTAGTCAGTACTATTAAATGTGTTCAGGAAGTTGTCCATTCCTATGGACACTGATTTCCAGCTCCATTTGATGTCTTACTACAGCTTAATTCCATGGTGAAAGACTTTTTTCATTATTCAACTCTTTATGAAAATCATTTTTAAAGATATTATTTTCTCTAATTTTAATTTTTTGTGTCATTTTTAGCAGTACTGTGGATTGAAAGTGCTCTACCAACTTAGAAACAGCCCCAGTCAAACTCAGAAGTTCAAGGATTGTATGTTTCCTCTCCTATGTGGAAGCTAGAGAGGAAAAAGAAAAGGAAGGTGGGGGCAGATCTCCTTAAAATCAAAGGGACATCAGTAGAGGGAAAGGGACCACGGGGTGGGAGGAGGGAAGGGTGAGGGGGAGTGCTGGGAGTGATAATTGGCTAAAATATATTGTTTTATTTTGTGCATTTACCAATATGTGACGACAAATCCTATCATTAAGTGCAATTATCATGAACCAATAAAATATGTGGGAGGAAAGAAATTATTATAGTTACTTTAAAATCCTTATTTGCCAACTCAAATTTTAAGCCAACATGCATTCTATTTTAGAATTTTTTTTCTTGTTTATTGGTCATAGGTCTTGCCTATTCTCTTTATGTCCACATTGAGTGATTTATTTTCTTATTATATGCCATCTTTTGAATACAAAGAATTTCCAGATGATTTCTTTTATTAAATAGGACTCAATCCTGTGTTAAAATTTAGACTGAAAACTCAATTCCATCAACAACTTATTAGGACTGCATCTTTCTTGTGACTTTGGGAAGAGGCAGTTTCCCTCCATTTTACCCTATTTCTATTGCTCGGCCATCCTGACCTTTTTTGTTGTTAATCATCTTAGATCTACATGAAAGGAGAGTGTATTTTGACATATTATACACATATGGAGTATAACTTATTCTAATTAGGATCCATTCTGTGGTTGCACACGATGTGGAGTTACTGTACTTGTATATTCCTATATGAACACAGGAAAGTTATGTCCAGTTCATTCTACTGTCTTTCCTACTCCCATTTCCCCTCCCTTCCCTTCATTCCCCTTTGACTAATCCGATGAACATCTATTCTCCCCCCATCCCCTTATTGTGTGCTAGCTCCACATATCAGAGAGAACATTTGACCTTCGTTTTTGGGGACTGGCTTATTTCACTTAGCATGATGGTCTCCAATTCCATCCATTTACTGGCAAATACAATACTCTCATTCCTCCTGATGTCTTAGTAATATTCCATTGTGTATACGTGCTGCATTTTCTTTATGTATTCATCTGTTGAAGGGCACTTAGATTGGTTCCATAGCTTTGCTATTGTGAATTGAGCTGCCATGACATTGATGTGACTTTGTCACTATGGTATGTTGATTCTAAGTCATTTGGAAGTGGGATAGTTGGGCACAATGGTGGTTCTGTTTCAAATTTTCTGAGGAATCTCCATACTGTTTTCCAAAGTGGTTGCACCAGTTTGCAGCACCATCAGCAGTGTATGACTGTAACTTTTTTCCCCACATCCTTGCCAGCCAACATTTATTGTTACTTGACTTTAACTCATCAGCTTGGGGTCTTTGTCTCTTCAGCAGGAAGAACTCAAGAATGTCCACTTGTGTTTCCAGAGATTTCTGGCTTATTGCATTAATCTTCCACTAACAAGTAGTGTTAGAATGTTGTGAAGATTTTGGAAGCAACTTCACCTTGCATTTGAGGTCCCATGGATCTCTGGTTGTGAAATTCTCATCTTGTGCTATTACCAGAAGCTCTGCTAACTATTCTGACCATAGCTGCAGTCCACCTGGAAGAGCCATATGATACTTTTTGCTGTGAGATGCACCTAGATTAGCAGGCATTCTCTAAGGAATGTGATTAAGGGTCACAGGTGTCAAGTGACAATTCCCTCAGGCTTTCACACTTCTTTTATTCTGAAGTCTCCAATCCCTTGCAGGTCCTTTTAGCCTTAGTAGAAACAGGAATATTCCACTTCACTTCTTTGAGGTTTCATAATGATGTTAGCTTATTATAAAATTTGAAGTTCAAGGGACATTTGCGGGTCCTCAGCTCAACTCTGAATGATTGAACCCTGAATTATATTCATTCTAGCCCATATTGATGAGTTCATATATATGATGCAAAAGTGGACTCCCCTAATATCATCAAAGTAAAAATTGGACAAGACAAAAGTTTAGTTTTTTGCTTAAAAACTGATTAAGGAAGAACACCAACCCCCAAAACCTTTGTCAGTGTCAAAGTTTCAAAGTTTGTCAGAACAAAGTTTCTTTAATGCATTCCATTGAAGAAGCTGTGGGTAGTTCAGGAAATTTCTGCAATGAACGACTGAAGCATTTGCATGAAACTCCTGAAAAAATTAAAGGATTCTTATGAAAGCAGAGGAACAGCAAGGTCATGAGAATGCAAACATTCCTGTATGGTTTCATTTTAGTTTCCAGGTGAGGTATAGTAGAGAGTCATTGTATCAGTGATATTCATAATGTAGCCCTTTATTATTACCACTTTTTAAAATTTTCATTGAAACAATAAACTTCTGTAGATTTACACATCCTCTCTATAGGGATAGGCTTATAAGATTTTTTTTTCTGTTTCATATTTATGTAAATAACAGAGGGTATGGAATTATGCGATATCTGTTGCAATTCTTAAGAGAAACCCCTTAGTTGCCTACCAAATATAGTGCTATTTCCTGATTTTAGAAAATATAACATCATAGGTGGTAAAGTAATATAACCTTCACTACCTTCTCAGATAAAAAGCCACCAATATCATAGTTGCTTTATTAACAGCTGACCTTATATTAAAAATCAGTTCAAATACTCTACCGTCATGTATAACTAAAAGCAAAAACAAATAACAGAAAAAAAAGAAAAATATTTTTTCACCTTATCTATATTCCTAAAAACTGTGCTAATCTCTATACCTGAACAATATGTATAATTATTTCAATGTTATAAGAAAGACTTCCTTCATCCTTCTTGCTATCTATCTCTGTTACTATGTCAGTCAAATGTGGAACTACGATAAAGAGTGATGCAAAGTCCCAGGATTAAGCAGGGATCGAAAATGTTTTGTTTTGTTTTTTACAGAGACGTGGTCTGGGAAATAGTACTTTTGTCATATTTATAGAGTTTTGGATCTCAACCACACATTCTAATAGATCAATTATTAAAGTGTTAGATTATCACTATTCCTCTTTCCTGTTAGAAAACACCTGCTGAGGCATGATCTGCATAGAACTCTATGGGTCTTCTTCAAAGTCACAAAAATATTAATTTTCAGTGCTGATAATAGATAATAGAAGGTAACTTTCTTTAGCATTCACCTGCTTTTTGAAATAATTTATCCAAATGAATTTCATGACCACTTTTTCTATCTCTATGAAAAAACATCATTGGAATTTTAACAGGAATTGCATCTGTACAGCACTTTCGGTAGTATGTCTTTTTTAACAATATTAATTCTGCCCATCCAAAAACATAGGAGATCTTTCCATCTTCTAAGGTCGTCTTCAATTTCTTTCTTTAGATTTTATCGTAGAGGACTTTTGCCTCTTTTGTTAGATTGGTTCCCAAGTATTTTTTGTTTGTTTTGTTGTTGTTGTTGTTGTTTGAGGCTATTGTGAATGGGATAATTCTACTAATTTCTCTTTCAACTGATCCATCATTTGTGTCTAGGCATGTAATTGATCTATGGATGTCAATTTTATATTCTGCTACTTTGCTGAATTTGTTTATGAGTTCTGGAAGTTTTTGACGTCTTCTAAATATAGTATTCCATCCTCAGAAACGTTGAAATCTTTTTTCCTATTTGTACCCCTTTACTTTCTTTATTTTGCCTAATTGCTCTGGCTAGAGTTTCAACAACTTTATGGAATAGAAGTGATGAAAGACAGTGTCCCTGTCTTGTTCCAGTGTTTAGAGAGAATGTTTTCAGTTTTTCTCCATTTAGAATGATGCTGGTCATGGGATTGTTGTATAGAGCTTTTACAATGTTGAAGTACGTTCCTTCTATCCCTAGCTTTTTCTAGTGTTTTAAATATGAATCAATGCTGTATTTTGTCACATGCTTTTTCTGCATCTATTGAGTCAATCATGTGATTCTTGATTTTAAGTCTATTGTGAGGTGAATTATGTTTATCGATTTCAATGTGTTGAACCAACCTTGAATCAGTGGGATGAACCCCATTTGATCATGGTGCACTATGTTTTACTATGCAATTTGCCATATTTTCTAAAGAATTTTGCTTCTATGTTCATCAAGGATATTGGTCTAAAGTTTTCTTTCCTTGATGTGTCTTTGTCTGGTGTAGATATCAGGGTAATGCTAATTTCCTAGAAGGAGTTTGGAAGTGTTCCCTCCTTTTCTTTTTCATGGACTAAATTGAAGAGGAATAAGTGTTAGTTCTTCTTTGAAGGATAGATAGAACTTGGGTGAGAAGTCATCTAGTCCTGGACTTTTCTTTTTTGGTAGGCTTTTGATGGTGTCTTCAATTTTATTGCTTGCAGTGGATCTTTTTAAATTTTCTGTGTTCTCCTGATTCAATTTGGATAGGCTATATGTCTTTAGAAATTTGTTGATGTCTTCTAGATTTTCTACTTTACTGGAATATAAATTTTCAAAATAGTTTCTGATTATAGTCTGTATTTTGGTAGTGTCCATGGCAAAATTTCTTTTTTCAACACAGATTTCATTAATTTGAGTTTTTTTTTTTTTTTTTTGGTTTGTTTGTTTGTTTGTTTGTCACCCCCCCGCCCCCCTTTCTCTTGATTAGCTTGGCTAAGGGTTTGGAACTTTTATTTATTTTTTCAAAGAACCAACTTTTTGCTTTATTGACTTTTTGAATTTTTTTTGTTTTGATTTCATTGATTTTAGATATGATTTTAGTTATTTCCTCTCCTCTACTGCTTTTGGTGTTGTTGATTTGTTTGTCTTTGACTACAGTTTTGAGATGTACTATTAGGTTATTTGTTTGATGACTTTCTTTTCTTTTAATGAATGAGTTCAATGCTATAAACTTTCCTCTTAGAATCGCAATCATAGTGTCCCAGGTATTTTGATATACTCTGTCATTATTCTCACCTCCAAATATTTTTTTATTTCTTTCTTGATTTCTTCTACTAATTTTGGGCATTCAATGGCATATTATTTAGCCTCCAGGTGTTAGAGTAGCCTCTATTTTTTATTTTATTGTTGATTTCTAATTTCAGTCTACGATAATCTTGCATATATATATATATATTTGTATTTGCTAAGCAATGTTTTGTGGTCTAAGATATGATCTATTTTAGAAAATGATTGTGTGCTGCTGAGAAAAACATGTTTTTAGTCATTGATAGATTGCCGGGGTCCAGCCCTAGCAGGAGTCCATGGGTTCCACACTGGTAAACGAGGCGCGGAGAGACAGCTTCGGCGATGGATGGAGAATGAAAGACACAGACTCTAGTTCTGGTGCAATCAATCCCACTTTATTCTGGGGAAGGCTGGGTTTATATACATTTTTCTTCAGGTTTTGATGACAGGCTTTTGATTAATAAAATCAAAGAAGTTTCCAAAGCATAGGCAGAAATTGTTTTCACCGAAAGATTAGGAGAAAACAGTAACCTTACAGATTATCCTTACCTAATCACAATTGTTTTAAGAATATCTAACTATGTCAATGAGCTAATACAATGTTTATTTCCTTAATATCTAAACTCTATATGACCTGAGACTATTCTTATTACTTTTGTGGTAAAGCAATAGACAAATAATGACATGTGACCATCTCTACTAGGTCCTTCTGATTAATATCTAAATTGCTGAGTTAAGGGCTACAGGAGGGCAGCGGTCCCAATAGTTATTGTGTACCAACGTTTATTATAGGGGTGACATATTCTTTGTAGGAAGGAAGGAATGTTGTGAAACCTTATTCTTTTACCTTACCACCACACATACAAAATCATCATCTGGATTAAACTACCCTATAGGAGACAGGGGGAGATCTATATCTACCTTCTCTAAGGGCTTACCTTTAGGGGGGTACCAGGGCTTGCCATTGATAAAATAAGCTGGTCCATATCTAGTAGCTACTGTGGGAGGTGCTTTGTGCTTAGAACTTGGGGAAACATTGTTATCTATAAGTTTCTGTGCCCAAACAGGTTCTGGCTGTGCCAGTAAATGCAGTGTTTGATTTTTAACATAATAAAAACATTCTTCTGTAGTGAGGTTAACATCACAGGGTTTCAACATGTGTTTTGTCTCCATGATGTTTTTCTGGAAATTTGTAGGATTATTCCCATCACCTCTCGCAAGATCCCCAGACTGAAGTGAGTAATATATTATTAGGAAGACTCCACAGAATAACATCCAAGCTAGGGAGGCATACATCTAGCATGCAATCCTTTTAGGATGAGTCTCTGCAATCATCCTTCAGTGGAACTCTGTCAAGCACTGCAAGGAGAGCCAGGCGCCCCTGCAATGGATAAAACACTCTATATATGTCTATTAATTCTAAATTATTAATTGTATTTTTAATTCTATGGCTTTTTAATTTAGTTCTTTCTGGAAGATCTATCCAGTTATGATAGAGTGTATTAAAGTCACACAGTATTATTGTGTCATAGTCTATTTGGTTATTGAATTTGTGAAGGGTTTGTTTGATGTATGTAGATGATCCATTATTTGAGGTATAGCTATTTATGATTGCTATTTCTTGTTCATGTACATATAGGATGAATTACAGTTTTAAGTATTTAAACTATTTGCAAAGAACCTCCATAATAAAGACAGTTGCTATTATAAATAACCCCAGTATTACTGGGAGTGAAAACTACCTCTTCAAATTAACACTGACAATATTTGTAGTATAATTACCAATGATTATTTAGAAAAAAATTAAAATAAAAATAACCACATTAACAATCATTTCCTAGGAGTCCCTTGGAAATGAGCTTGTTTGGAAACTTTCAATTATTAGGTCCCCAGTGACAGGTGAATCCATGTCAAAGTCTTTAGTCCTGCTGGTGAATTTGTTCATTGAGGCAGTTGGAAAGCAGCTCCTTTCTTGGTAATTGGCTTCTGTAATTATTATATCTAGCTTTCATGGAGAAAAATTGGGCTTGGGGCCTGCAGGTGTATCTTAATGGTAAAGCTCTTGCCTTGAATTCATGAAGACCTGATTTAATCCCAGCACTGAAAGAAAAAAAAAGTGGGGTGTGTATTTGTGGCTCTGAGAACAAGAGCCACTAACTTGTGTGCAATTGGGAAAACCTGTTTATTTCTACTCAGTATCATGTCGATGAGATAATTCATCTGTGTCACTCTGATCCAGTTTGTACAGGATCCAATGCATCTCTGCTTGAATACTGCTGTGTCACACATAGGAAAACACACGTCTGCCTGCCTGATACTTTTATTTCATAACCTAAGATTGTTTGACATGTGGGAAGAGTTTAGTGAATCCAGTAGTTTGATAATGTCATTGTGTTAATTTCCTTTGAAAACAAGCATTCAAGATCCTCTTTCTTCCCTACCTTTCCCATCCTCCATCTTCCCTTCCCTTTATCCTGTCTCTAAGTAGAATTCTTAGACAATCAGGAGGAATGACCAGTTTGAAGCTCTGAAGAGAAAATGCCCTTCTTTTTCAGTCAGGACTCCAGGTGCCTCTGCCTGTCTCAGAGTGCGGCCCTGCTCACGTTCTGACCACACTCGCTTGCTCTCATGGGCTTTCGCTGGGGGACACCTGAGCTAGAATCACTTCTACTCAGTGCTGATTGAATGACCTTGGTATTTCACCCTAAGTGGCAATGTTTTTGCCTCAAATATGGAGTTTATAGAGAGCCAGTGTATCATGAGGTTTGGGGTCAGAATCTTTGATGCCAATCCTCTTTGGGTCACATTTGTAGATCTCAGATTCTCTAGCTTTGCTTTCTATAAGAAAAAGGATCATGAGAGTAACCCCATTATAACTTTGTTAAGGGTTTTGGTAACAGATGGTTATAGGTAAAGTGTTTAGAATATTTTCCTTACACAAAATCAGCATAATATAAAGTTTGCTGTTTACCCACTAAATGCCATTCCATCTGAGGAATGACACATGGATTGATAAATAAGCAGATAGGTAGGTGATAGACAGAAATAAGTTCCTACATTCACCCACACAGAAACCATGAGATATATTTTTCCCTCATTGTGGTGTAGATTAAGATAACTTATATTGTTACACAAAGTCAAATTTTCATTGGTCAAGATAGATTGGTAACCAAAATCTTACTAACTTTAATGAACCAAACATGAATATTTTACAAACAATAAAAATAAAATAAATTAAGCACTGTCCTGCCACAAAGCAGCATTGCATTCACACCCAGAAGATAAGGTAGAAGAGTACGTTGAGCAGGTGCTTAAGCTTCTGGTCATCAACCCTCTCCTGTTCAACATGCCCCTGCTGGGACGTGGTGCTCATGATTAAACAAGATGAAGTCGTTAGCCCTGCTGCCGCCATAGCACTTATTACATAAATTAAGAAATGATCCTGACACATTTTTAAGCCTTTCCTCTCTCTCTGGGGTGACACTAACATAGCTAATGGGTCCTTGCCTTTTTGGAATTATTTTATGTGTTTCCAAGTCCATTTGTTAAGTTTAAGTTCAAAATTTCTTTTACTTCAAAGTCACATTAATTCAACTTGTACAAGTACTTCAAGTTCTACTCTTGGCAATATTCTGAGAATTTGGAAGCAGTGATGGAAAGTTTTCTCAGACTTAACAAATTATATTATACTGCCACAAAAATAGTGGCTTTTTCTGCTTGCTTATTATCTTAAAATAACCAGAAAATATATAATTAATTAGAAGTTAATTTTCCATGAAATGCTGTATCAGTGGAATAATGTTCACTGACGATTCACTGATGCTATATGTCAAAACTAAAAAAACAAGCAAATGATTTTATGTTTGTTTTATTATGTGGACAGGATGGCATTACGCAAAGCTTTCTCTTGTTAAAATTATATTCAGATCTGATATTTACTGATGCTTGTTTTTATTTCACTGATAGTGCTTTTACTTTATATTTTTAAGTATAAATGCTTATCTAGCACATTTCATTAAAATATTTAATTAACATTGTCAAGAAATATAACACATTAGGGTAAAGTAAATCTTAGAAAAAAACATTTTCCTAAAATTCTCATTTTATACATACTCTAGGAATCAATTTTGAATTTTATATGTATATATATATAAATACACATATATATAATTAATGTTATTTATACCATTCTAGGTCAGTCCATTGATTTATTGCTTAGTGTTATTAGTCAGCTATTATTTTATGTCCAAAATGTTAGTGGAGCCAAACATTAATTCATGCACACAGGGAGCCATTTTTTTCAATGACACAATCACTAATTGAATAAATAAATAAAGAGATGCAACTATGAAATCTGCTAACCACTAAATTATGAAATATATCTGTTATTGTTTAGATATGAGGTGTCCCCCAAACTCTCACATGTGAGACAATGCAAGAAGATTCAGAGGAGAATTGGGTTGTAAAAGTCTTTACCCAATCAGTGATTTAATCCCCTGATAGGGATTAACTGAGTGGTAACTGAAGTGGTGGGGTGTGGCTGGAGGAGGTGGGAATTGGGTGTGGTTTTGGGTATATATTTGTATGGGGTCTTCCTCTGTTTCCTGATGATGTGAGCTGCTTCCCTCTGCCACACTCTTCCCCCATGATATTCAGCCTCACCTCAAGCCCTGAGGAATGTACCTCACTGTCTATGGATTGAGACCTCTGAAACTGTGAGCCCTCAGATAAGCTCTTCCTCCTCTCCAGTTGTGCTGGTGGGGTCATTTAGCCATAGCAGTGAAACAGTTGACTGAAATGATCTCTCTCAAAGTTTATATTTTAGAAATTTTGATCATGGTATGTTTGATTAATTACTTTTATTAAATAGTACATTTATATTTCTTCTTTCATCCATAAATTTTAGGAGGATAGAATTCTCACAAAAGGAAAATCACACAGAGGATGGAATTTATCGATGGAAACTAGATCTTGGTCACTGAATTTTATTCTGCTGGGTTTTCCAACTCGCTCTGAACTGCAGATTCCTCGTATTTCTCATGTTGTATGGTAGGATTTTAATGGGGACAACTGAATTGATGCTGTTAATCAGGACTCATCCACACCTTCGAACCCCCATTTATTTCTTCCTCAGCAACCTGCCCTTTGTAGACCTTTGCTATTCTTCAGTCATTGTACCCAGAATGCAGATCAATTTCCTCTCAGAGACCAAATCTATTTCCTGCTCTGGGTGCGCCCTGCAGTTTTATTTCTTCTGCACTTTTGTAGATGCTGAATCCTTTATCTTGGCTGCCATGGCCTATGACCACTATGTGGCCATCTGCCACCTCTTACTGTTTGCACCTGTCATGAGGTCGTTGGGCATTTGCTTATGTCCCATCGTCTTGTTGTACGTTAGAGGCAACATGAGCTCCCTGGTTCACACATCCTTTGCCTTTATTCTGAAATACTGGGAAAAAATTAACCATTAGCCATTTTTTCTGTGACCTCCCTCCCCTGATTAAGCTCTCCTGCACAGACACATCTCTTAAGGAGTGGCTCCTCACCTGTCGCATTTGGCAGCTTGGTGTACATTATCTGCTTCATCATCATTATCACCTCCTACTATTTCATCCTTCTCTCAGTCTTAAAGTTCTGCTCTGCTGGTGGGAGGAAGCAAACCTTCTCTACTTGTGCCTCTCACCTGACTTCTGTGGCCATCTACCAGGGGACTCTTCTCTTCATTTACTCCCATCCCAGTTCTGTGGATGCTCCCAATACTGATAAAATTACCTCACATTCTACACCATTGTCATCCCAGTGCTGAATCCACTGACTGATAGTTTGAGAAATAAAGATGTAAAAGATGCAGCTGAGAAAGCTCTAAGATCCAAGGTAAATTCTTCATGAGAAATAACATTTCAAGATTCATCTAATTCCCCAATGTGTGACTCTAATTGGGAATTTGCACCACCTTACCAGCAGACACACAACTCCTTGCATGACAGGCTTTTATCAATTTGCTTTTTCACATAATCAAATGCTTCGTATAATCCCATGATAAAAGTAAACATTAAAAAATAGCAGCTAAATAGTAGTTGTTCTTCAATAAGTCTTTGGTCACAGGCTTAGGATGTGTGTTAAAATAGATTGGGTCATGTTATCTTAAGCGATATAGTAAATATCTCAGAGAAATGTGTGTATGTAAGTGTGCAGAATATCTCACAGTGTGGACTTCTGGGCAAGGGAAGAAGAGAAGTAAATCAGATTGTCTAGGTTTATATGTTAAATCTGTACCTGGTGCATTGAAAGGGTTACTTTACTTTTCCTTGCCTCAGTTTATTTATCTGAAAATTAGAGAGAATACTTTTATATGATTCATTGATTTAAGTGATCGTTAGTGTTAATACATTTAAATGCTAAGAATAGTGCCTATATAGCTTCACCATTTGAATGATTTTTCTTTTATATATTCATATTGCACATTAATAAGAAGGCACATTGCATAATAAGATGGTGACAGGCATAAATATTTGGAAAGAAAAATTTAAAAATTATTGAATAGAGTGCAGTTCAGTGACTTTTTAATAATATTCTTGTAAGCTCGGCGGGCTTGGCGGCGGGGCCAAATGTAAGCTCGGCCGGCTCAGCAGGCACAGTTAGTGGCCAAATAAAATCGGACAGAAAGTGGCCAGAGCAAGCTTTATTGGAATTTGGCTCTCAGGCAAAATTCCCAGACCCCCAGGGTATAGGGACAGGGAGAAAATTGCAGGTGGCCCTGGCTGCCCAGGGTTTTTATAGGCTGGGATGGGAGGGGGTCCTGTTGAGTGACAGGTGGACGTGAGGAGTCAGTGGAACTTTCTAGCCCACTTGATGGTCACCTTTGGTGGGCTGGCCTTTGTTCCATCTGCTCAGCTCTGCCACCTACAGTCGCCTAAATTCTACAATTCTACACTTGGTTTACCCCAGAGTATTTTGGAAACTTGTCTAAATAACAGCTTGAGCAACATAGGTAAACTATAATGAAAAGCAACCGTATTCTTCCCTATCTCTTATTTTTTATCATAACAAAGTAATGCTAAAAGTATGGGACATTTTTCTGTGGCATCTAAAAAACAGTCTAAACCACTATTGTTATGATAGTGTCTACCTCTGTCTTCTTGGGGAGATTATTTCAGTGCTATGGTGGAATACTCTAACGCAAATGTGCAGTAGAAGTCTGAAATTGGAGGATGCCTATCCTTGCAAAATGAATATCAGAAATCGGTACATTTTGCTGTGCATAATAGTATTCTGTGATAATAAGTATCTATAATCTTTGATCTGGAAATACCAGAGTAAAAGTATATTTGCATCAATATTCTATTTGTTACAGCCAGAATCATTTTTTGTGCCAGGTTTAAATTCCTCCCAGTATCTTTTCTTGATGTTTCTGGCCAGCAATGTTCTTTTGCAGCATTTCTGGTGCCTCATTTGGTAGGAAGAGGAAACACATACTCAAAACTACACAAGCAAACTGAACAATCTAATCCTGAATTTGGTTTCAGATTTATTCACCCAAGTTGATAACCATAAAGAGATGTTAGATGCAGGGTTTCTAAGCATGGCTTTTCATCCCTCTTAATGTTATTATTTTTTATGTCACTTAATACTCTTGTTAATATTATTATTATTATTAGTGATTATTATTATGAGCAATAATACCTACACTGAGTACAATGAAGTTGAAAATTAAATTCTTATTTTTGCTATACTACTGCCATTTGATGTCAATAATTACATCACAATATTTTCTTGTCTTTGAGAAAACATGGTTATTTCTAAGTAAGGGAGTAGAATGTGCCAGTGGTTTTTAGAAGTCCACAGGCAAGTCCAATGTACAAATTGGGGCAGCTCTTAGAGGAATCTCTGGCTCAGCTCTGCCTGCTTATTAAATGCCTGAGGGTTGTGATCATCTGCTCTGTTTCCAGGTGTCCTGTCCTCCTCATTATACAGGGAGTCCGCTGTACTTCACCACTGAGGGGTCAGATGTTTGCTACATTCCTGTGACTGTAATGTAGCTAGGAAAGCTGAATTTGTGTTTTAGATCCAGCACAGTCATCATTTTCAGTAGCCACCCACTTATTTACAATAGGACTAAGAACTTCCTGAGGCATTTTTCTGAAGTGCATATGGTCCCTGAACTGGTATCAAAAGGAACTTAATCTGCATTTCAATAGTGGAAGCAGAAAACTCTAAGTATTCTAGGGTCTTGAGGTTTATGTTGACATCTCATGTAAGTACCTCGTTTAACTATTTCTAACGTAGGGTTGATTTGATAAATGTAGCACCCAGAGGTGAGCTTATTGAGAACAATACCTAGAAGAAGCCATCCTTTTTTCTACTTAATCATATTTAATTTTCAAATAAAACCGATTCAAAAGTATGCTAATTTCAAACAGACGCATACATACAACTGAATAAAGAGATTACATAGAATTTTACTTGTCATCTTATCCATCTGGGGTGAATGAGGATTCTTCTGGCTAAGTCACACAGAAACTTTATACCCTGTGGTTTATTAAACTGTTGAGTTAGAAGTACAACCACAATTACTATGTCTTAGGTTAAGAAGCAGAAGAATGGAAGAGGGGGGAATATTGGATCTAACATTTATAAATATATATATGTCAAAACTAGAAGGAAATAAACATATACAACAACCTTTGTTTCCACTACTGTTGGTATCATTACGGTTGGCAAACAGAACTTATTTTATTCCATGATCTATTTCATACTCTATTCAATTTAAGCAAACATCTCACCTGTTATGGTTTCTTTTCTGGTAAAGGCATCCAAACTCTCATTGTTTGTTGTAATATCCATGTCATCAGTAGTTATTTTTATATGAGCTGTTTTACCTTTCTATTAAGCTTTTCCAATAAGTATGGACATAATGTAAGACACTTCAAAGGCTCTCCTGCCTTCCAGAAATTCTGCCCTCTTGACTCATTAAATGGCAGTAAAAACATAACTAGAGAACATCACCACAATCAAGAGAGTAAACTTATTTTTACCTGTTTATCCCTTAGCATGGGCATCCTGATGTGCCCAGCTAACATTCTTCCACCTAATTTAATGGAATCATTGTTAGGTTCTCAGGAACACGTTCCTATACATCAGTGATGAATCTACTGAGAAAGATATTAGGAAAACCACACCATCCACAATAGCCTCAAAAAAATAAAAAAATTGGGAATCAATATAAAAAAAGAGGTGAAAACCTCTACAATGAAGACTACAGAACACTAAGGAAAGAATTTGAAGAAGACCTTAGAAGATGGAAAGAATATTTTTTAATAAACAAAGTATATTCCAACATTGTGAGGATGGGAAGACAAAAATTTCTTAATGTGCCTTCAGATTCAAAAGTGTGAGGAGCTGTCTCATTTTGTCCCATTACTTTATTAGACTCAATCCTGTTGAGTTAATATTTATCTTAGCAAGTTGGCATAGAAGACATCATTTCCCTCAGGGGAAAAATAGACAATTATTCAGAAGTCATAGTAGTCTCAGGATGACTCAAGGGGACATTTATTTACCTGCTGTAATAGAGTAGGGCGTAAAGAAAAAAAAAATGAAATGGAGGATAAATTCACAGAAGACTACTAGACTACTGGAAGATTAGAATGCTTGAGATGTCTGCAGATGACTAGAAACAAGAGGGGGAGAAAATCATCTGTGTGAGTGACAGGGTGGTACCGTCTTTGTCTCCAACAGTGTGCTCTGTATAGATTATTGGCATCTTTTGCCCCTGAGGTTTTCCTGCTGTAGATAACCCTGAAGTGAGAGATGTTGCTGCCTGCAACCCATCACTAATGGACTGCTGTTGCGTCACATCAGGAAGCATCCCTTTCAAACGCACATGCCATTCACCCCAGAGCTGCAGTCTTTCCATAAGTGCTGTCCTTCTGGACACTAGCTCCATAGCTTCCACATGCATCCTTGCCTTAGAACCCAGAACCACCAGTATTGCAACCTATATTGTGTCCTGCACCCAGATCCTCAGTTCCTCTGTGTATGTCACACTCTCGTCAATAGATCTGTTGCATTAGCAACTTAACTTATGCTCTGCACCCAGGAACTGCTATATCTCCATTCACCTCCAACACAATCTTTCTGTGTGTACCTATGCTTTGGACAACTGTTGTTATGGTCTGAAAGTGTCTTTCCAAAATTCATGTTAAAACCTAATTCCTAGTGTGGCAGTATGAGGTGAGGCTTTCAAGGCAATGGTCAAATCATGAAGGTTTTGTTTGCCCTCATAAACTCAGGGTGCCCTTTTCAAAATAAGAATTCCCTGGCACTTCTGACATGTGACAATATAGCTTTTGCCTAGTCTGCCTATTGGTGACACTGAAACTGTACCATCTATGAGGAAGAAGCCCTTACCATTACATCTACTGGTGCCTTGATCTTGAACTTCATAGGCTTCAGTATTTTGAAATTGAACTTAATTGTCTATAAGTTACCCAATATCAGTTGATTTAGTATAAGAGCATGAACAGACTAAGAAGTTTCTCTTCCCTAGCAATCTAGAACTGCCCTACCCCTAGAACCACAGTATCTTTGCATACATTCAGGGGCTAGACTCTGGATCTGAGTTGCTCAACAAGCACTCACTTTGTACACAATTACCAATAATATATCAAGAGAAATTATGTTATGAGTACTGATACTACCTCTGACCTGAACCTTGGAGCTACAAATTCTGCATCTGCTCTCAGGTTTAAGACCAAAGTTCCATGCCCATTCCACAGGTTCTGCATACCAGACATTACCACTACCATCACCATGAGCCTGTCCCCAACCTGGACTCAGTGCCAAGAGTGATACCCTTGGGAATGATTTTTATCAGTGGGAAAAATAGTGTGGAAGACACTGGAGATTTCTCCACCAAAGACTCCTACAACCCTTTCTAGTACTGTGGATATCCACAGTGTTGACCATTGAGGATCCCTCTTGTCTTCACCAACACTGACTTAAGCTAGAAGACTTTCATACAGACCATGACACTGTTCCCTCGGAGGCAGACCTTGCTCAGATAACACACTTACACCTTCCACGGGAGAAAGACTTTCCACACTGAAACCAGACAGGTTAGTTTTTCATTAATTCTCCCCAAAGAAAGGAAAACCTGTAAATGACCTTAAAAGGAGTTCAATAGTAGTTTTAAGAAATATCAGTCAACATCTAAAGAACATAGAGAGACAATTCAAAAGATTTTTTTTAATTTAATAATAAATTGACCAAACAAGAACTTCAATGATTGAAATAAAATTGTAGAACCTAACAGAAATTTTGAACCTGAAGAAAATATTTAATGAAATGAAAAATACAATAGAAAGAATCCATAGTATAATTGATCAAGGAGAAGAAACTTAAGGTAGAGAATTTGACAAATATATATTCAAAGAAAAAAAAATAAAAGTAGGAATGAAGAAACCCATGAGATTTATGGGATAATTTCAAGAGAGCTAACATTCACACTACAGGAGTTAAAGAAGGAGAATATAGACATCAAGTGAAAATTTACTTAAGGAAATCATGGCTTAAAAGTTGCCAAATGTGGGGAAAATATAAATATTTAAATGCAGAAAATTCAAAGATGTCTAATGACTTAAAACTAAGTTGATTTTAGTAAGACTTATCATAATCAAACTATTAATATGACATATTACTGAGTGAATAAAATCAGCAACATGCCAAATGAGTCACTCAACTCTCCCTTCTACCATGAATACTCTGAATCAATGTCTTCTAAAATCAATTTCCTTTGAGAGAGAAAGTCAGCAGCCATTTGAGAGATCCTCACCTGCTGTACAACTGAGAAAATATCCATCTTAAATGAATAGGAAAGTGTGAGATATACTCTCACAAAGAACATGTCCTGGGAACTGTGACATAAAATTGAATAGAAATACCTCATACTGATCTCCTAAAGAGGATAGGGCTTACACCTCACAGTATACTACTAACCCCAAAGTCCTCCAAGGTTTGCCTCTCAACCCATCAATACTGGAAGCAATGGGTATTAGACTTACATAATTATCCTTGGACCAAAGATAAAAAGCATCGAGGAAAAGAAAAAAACTAGGGAAATTTACTCCAAATTTAAACAATGAAGATAATATGATAAATCTCCAGAAGTCGACATGAGCGAAGTGAGGACTTGTGATTGACCTGACAGGAAATTTAAAATAATCATCAAAGAAATGCACTCAGAGTTCAAGATAGCAAGGCAAAAATATACTTAGAATTTTAACCAAGAGAGTTAAAATATATACTAAAGAGTAGCAAATAGAAATTATAGAACTGAATAATGCTATAACTGAACTAACAAATTAGATAGAGATTCACCTGCAAACTACATGAATCAGATGTAAGGATCAGTGAACTTGGAAAACAGACAACTAGAAATTATACACTCTATTAAGAATAAAGAAAAAAAGAAAATCTACAATGATTTAAGAGTTATAAATCATTACAACATGTACATTTTTTAAGTACCAGGCAAAGAAGAAAGTGGAGGAAAGACAGAAAAATATTCCAAAAATTAAGTCCCAAACTTTCCAGAGCAGGAGAAAGTCAAGAAGTCCAAAGGACACCAAATATGATGAATCAAAAACTATCCACACTAAGACCTATCATAAACAAATTGTCAAATTTTAAGGAGAGAGCATTTTATAAAGCAGCTAGGGAAAGGGAATTATGTACAGTGGAATCATCTAGAGAGTCAGAAGTTTTCTTTATCAGAAACTTTGCAGGCCAAAAGGAATTGAAATGTTGCATTCATCCTCTTGGACAAAAAAGTTACAAATAGATTTTAACCAGCAACCCTGTTTTTAAAATATGAAAGAATGATAAGGACTTTGTGAAATAAAGAAAAAGAGAACTACTTTACAAGAATGCTGAAGGGCCTTTTCCACGTTGAAGAAAAAGAGTGATAAGTAGGTGCATGGACATACATAAAGGACAAAATTCATGAATAAATGTACATTGTCAAATCCAAAATATTCTAGCACCATAATGGCAATTGATCAATTCTCTCTCTCTCTAGTATAAAGATTAAAAGGTAAAATTATTAAAGCAATTAAAGCTATAATGTTTTATTATACATACAAGTCATGACAAAATTTATAACATCAAAATATAATATGTGAGAGGTGAAAATATAATTTAAGTAGGTAATGAAATTTAGTTGTTTTCAGCTTAAAATAATCACTTGTAAGTACAAGACGTTTTATGTAAACCCTAAGGTAACAACAAGGTAAATATATATGATAGTCAGATTAGCCATAAAAAGGAAAGATTCAAAACATATCAATGCAGAAAACTATAAAACCACAAAGCAAGAAGGTAATAGAGGAAGAAAAGAGTAAAGAATTCTTAAAACTTCCAGAAAATAATTAATGAGATGGCACTAGTAAGTCCCAACCACCAATAATTACCTTGAATATAAATGGATTAAATTCTTTAATGGAAAGGCATAGAGTGGCTGAATAGATATAAAAATTAAGACCCCCCTATGGGCAGCCTACAGGAAATCCATTTTTCATTAGTGGACACATATAGTTTGATAATGAAACGAGAGAAAATCCATTCAGTGCAAATGAAAAAAGAATCGGGCTAGCTCTGCTTACTTCAGACATAACAGAATTGAGATTGAAAACTGTAAGAAGAGAAAATGAGGCAATTTTATACTGATAAAGTACCAATTCTTCAAGAGGACATAACAATTATAAATATGTATACACTCAATACTGGAATTTCTAATTATATAAAGAAAATATTAGGAATCTAATGGGAGACATAAAAATGGGCAAAGGGTATTTCTTAGAGGAAAACACAAATTTTTAACAGGTATGTAAAAATGGTAACATCTTTACAGATGTAGAGGATGTGTATTAAATTTATAATGAGCTATCATCTCACAACTGGATAATTTCATTACTATATGCTGAGGATTTTTGGAGATTAAGAAAGACTAACATAATTATTCTTGATTTTGAAAGAAGTAGTGTGGATAATAACAAACTAAAATATATTTGGAATTTAAAAAAAAAAGCACTTTTTTTATATTGATTATCCATGTCAATATTCTTACGTGATTCAATCTTGCACATAAAGCTATATCATTAGGAAAATAATTCATGATGTCAGTGTATTTTTACATTTGATCTCTAGTTGCTATTGTAAAATACTTAAAAAATAATACTAAACAATAATTTTTGCCAATCCTTATTCCAGGCACCATAGGGAACACAGAGAATACACATTGATCTTACCTCTAAGGTCTTATATTTAGTAGATAAATTCTTAGTAGAAGAAATTAATCTTTATTGAAGATTATGTGTGATATACTCATAAAATTAATGTGGGTGATGACTTGCCATTGGGGACTGAATGTATGACAAAGTTTGTATTGATATGCATGGTTATAACATCATTATTCCTAATAGCGAAAAAGAAGAAACAAGACAAGGAACAAACCATCAACTGGTGAATGCATAATGAAAATGGATTGCATAGATAAAAATGCAAATGCAACAACATGGATGAGTCCTGGGAGTATCTGAATTAGTGAAAGAAACCGCAGACAAAAGGTACATATTTTGAGGTTGCTTCAGAGACCAGCACAGGGCACCAGGGACTCCCCCAAGCAACCCAGCCCCCTCAGGCAGGAAGCGCCCCTCTAGGCTAGCTTCCTGGGGCAGGACACAGAGCCAACCACGGGTCCCCAAGCCAGGGGAGACATCCGATACACAAGCGGCTTCTGGGACCAGGGCTAGGCAGCCAGAGACCTCTCCAGGCAGTATTGTCCCCCTCCACCTGCAGGCTTATTCCACGGGGCGATCCAAGATGGCGGACTAGAGGGTGACTGCATCTCCAGTCGCCCCAGAACCCAGGATTCAAGAAGGGGAGGCATTGAGAGACTCGGACTAAAATAGAACCACGGGATGAGTCTCCCCCCACCCAGGGAACCTCAGCTGGGTGGCAGGCCCGGATTTGAGTGGCTTATTAGAGTGGGACAGGGCAGATAGCATCTCCCCCAGGCAGCTCTGTGCAGTCTGGCAGTGAGCTCCGCCCACAGGGACAGATCCTCCAGCCTCACGGAGCAGGACCCCCAGTGAGAGCACTTCTGCACAGAAGCAGTGCGGCCAACTCCGGCCCGCCTGCAGGTTGCTTCAGAGACCAGCACAGGGCGCAAGGGACTCCCCCAAGCAGCCCAGCCCCCCTCCGGCAGGAAGCGCCTCTCTAGGCTAGCGTCCCAGGGCAGACCACCCAGTGAGAGCCTCTCAATGCAGAGCCAGCCACAAGTCCCCAAGCCAGCGGAGACATCCGACACGCAAGCAGCTTCTGGGACCAGGGCTGGGCAGCCAGAGACCTCTCCAGGCAGCATTGTCCCCCTCCAGCTTCAGGCTTTTTCCACGGGGCAATCCAAGATGGTGGAATAGAGGGTGACTGCATCTCCAGTCACCCCAGAACCCAGGATTCAAGAAGGGGAGGCATTGAGAGACTCGGACTAAGATAGACCCACAGGGTGAGTCTCCCCCACCCAGCGAAGCTCAGCTGGGTGGCAGGCCCGGATTTGAGTGGCTTATTAGAGTAGGACAGGGCAGATAGTGTCTCCCCCAGGCAGCTCTGTGCAGTCTGGCGGTGGGCTCCACCCACAGGGACAGATCCTCCAGCCTCTCGGAACAGGCCCCCCCAATGAGAGCCCTTCTGCACAGAAGCAGTGCGGCCAGCTCCGGCCCACCCGCAGGTTGCTTCAGTGACCAGCATAGGGCGCCAGGGACTTCCCCAAGCAGCCCAGCCCCCCTCCAGCAGGAAGCGCCTCTCTAGGCTAGCTTCTCGGGGCAAACCGCCCAGTGAGAGCCTGTCTACACAGAGCCAGCCACAAGTTTCCAAGCCAGTGGAGACCTCCGACCTACAACCAGCCTCTGGGACCAGGGCTGGTCAACAAGAGACCTCTCCAGGTCTCTCTCCCTGGAACCAGTAGCGAGCTAGGGGCAGCATTCATTGGAAGCACTGCATTATCAAATTAATCCAAGACTTCTGGATACTGAAGGCTGGTAGGTGATACACTGGAAATCTACAGGGTCACTATAAGCCAATAGAGGAAATCTACAATACCACAGAGTCCCATTGACATCTGACCAATATGAGAAAACAAGGGAAGAAAATGTCCCAAACAAACCTAGATACTATATCAATAAAACCCAATGACAGCACAGCAGAAGAAATGTCCGAAAGGGAATTCAGAATGTACATAATTAAAACAATCAGGGAAGCAAACGAGGAGATGAAAGAACAAATGCAGGCATTAAATGAATGCACTAATCAACAGTTAAAAGAGCAAATAAGGGAAGCAAAAGAGCATTTCAATAAAGAGTTAGAGATACTGAGAAAAAAACAAACGGAAATCCTTGAAATGAAGGAAACAATAAACCAAGTTAAAAACACCATAGAAAGCATAAACAATAGGATAGATCACCTGGAAGACAGAACCTCAGATATTGAAGACAAAATATTTAATCTTGAAAACAAGGTTGACCAAACACAGAAGATGGTAAGAAATCATGAACAGAATCTACAAGAATTATGGGATATCATGAAGAGGCCAAATTTAAGAATTATTGGGATTGAGGAAGGCTTAGAGAAACAAACCAAAGGAATGAACAATCTATTCAATGAAATAATATCAGAAAATTTCCCAAATCTGAAGAATGAAATGGAAAACCAAGTACAAGAGGCTTATAGGACTCCAAAAATACAAAATTACAACAGACTCACATCAAGGCACATTATTATGAAAATACCTAACATTCAAAATAAAGACAGAATTTTAAAGGCCATGAGAGAAAAGAATCAGATTACATTCAGGGGGAAACCAATAAGAATATCAGCAGATTTTTCAATCCAGACCCTAAAAGCTAGAAGGGACTGGAACAACATTTACCAAGCCCTGAAAGAAAATGGATGCCAACCAAGAATTTTATACCCAGCAAAACTTACTTTCAGATTTGACAATGAGATAAAATCCTTCCATGATAAACAAAAGCTAAAGGAATCTACTAAAAGAAAGCCAGCATTACAGAACATTCTCAGCAAAATATTCCATGAGGAAGAGATGAAAAACAACAATGTAAATCAGCAACGGGAGGAACTAGCCTAAAGGAATAGCCAAATAAAGGAGAAACCAAATCATGTCAAAAAACAAAAATGAGTCCAATGACTAGGAATACAAATCATATCACAATAATAACTGTGAATGTTAATGGCTTGAACTCATCAATCAAAAGACATAGACTGGCAGATTGGATTAAAAAGAAAAATCCAACAATATGCTGCCTGCAAGAGACCCATCTCATAGAAAGAGATACCCATAGACTAAAGATGAAAGGGGAAAAAACATACCATGCACAGGGACACAGCAAAAAAGCTGGAGTATCCATCCTCATTTCAGATAATGTGGACTTCAAGCCAAAACTAGTCACAAGGGATAAAGAAGGACATTACATACTGCTTAAGGGCAGCATAAATCAGCAAGATATAACAATCATAAATATCTATGCCCCGAACATTGGCTCATCCATGTACGTCAAACAAATCCTTCTCAATTCCAGAAATCAAATAGACCACAACACAATAATACTAGGTGATTTTAACACACCTCTCTCACCGCTGGATAGATCGTCCAAACAAAAATTGAATAAAGAAACCATAGATCTCAATAACACAATCAACAATTTAGACTTAACCGACTTATATAGAATATACCATCCACCAAAGAACAAATACACTTTCTTCTCAGCAACACATGGATCCCTCTCTAAAATAGACCATGTTTTATTCCACAAAGCTACAGTTAGCAAATACAAAAAGATAGAGACTCTACCTTGTACTCTATCAGACCATAATGGACTGAAATTAGAAACAAATGACAGAATAAAAAACAGGAACTTCTCTAATACTTGGAGATTAAATAATACACTATTATATGATGAATGGATAACAGAAGACATCAGGAGGGAAATTTAAAAATTCTTAGAAGTAAATGAGAACAAACACACATCATATCAAAATCTCTGGGAAACTATGAAAGCAGTACTTAGAGGATGATTTATTTCATGGGGCGCATTCAACAAAAGAAGTAGAAATCATCAAATAAACAACTTAACACTACAGCTCAAAGCCCTGGAAAAAGAAGAGCAGACCAACACCAAAAGTAGTAGAAGACAGGAAATTGTTAAAATCAGAGCTGAAATCAACGAAATTGAAACAAAAGAAACAATCGGAAAAATTAACAAAATAAATAGTTGGTTCTTTGAAAAAATAAACCAAATTGATAAACCCTTAGCCACACTAACAAAGAGAAAGAGGGAGAAAACTCAAATTACTAAAATTCGGAATGAACAAGGAAATATCACAAATGACAGGAGTGAAATACAAAACATAATTAGAAGCTATTTTGAAAATCTATACTCCAACAAAACAGAAAACCTCGAAGATATCAACAAGTTTCTAGAGACATATGAATTACCTAAACTGAACGAGGAAGACATACACAACTTAAATAAATCAATTTCAAGCAATGAAATAGAAGAGGTCATCAAAAGCCTACCAACAAAGAAAAGTCCGGGGCCAGATGGGTTCTCAGCCGAGTTCTACAAAACCTTTAAAGAAGAGCTCATTCCAATACTTCTCAAAGTATTCTATAAGATAGAAGAGGAGGGCACCCTCCCAAACTCATTATATGAAGCCAATATCACCCTGATACCTAAACCAGACAGAGATACATGGAGGAAAGAAAATTTCAGACCAACATCCTTAATGAACATCGACGCAAAAATTCTCAACAAAATTTTAGCAAATCGCATACAAAAATATATTAAAAATATAGTGCACCACGATCAAGTGGGTTTTATCTCAGGGATGCAAGGTTGGTTCAACATCCGGAAATCAATAAATGTCATTCACCATATCAACAGACTAAAAGTTAAGAATCACATGATTATTTCAATAGATGCAGAAATAGAGCAAGCAATTATGAAATTCATCTGGAAGAATAAGAAACCCAGAATAGCTAAAGCAATCCTCAGTAGAAAGAGCAAACCAGGGGGTATCACAATACCAGATCTTCAACTCTATTACAAAGCAATAGTAACAAAAAGGGCATGGTATTGTTACCAAAATAGACAGGTAGATCAATGGTACAGAATAGAGGACATGGACACAAACCCAAATAAATACAATTTTCTCATATTAGATAAAGGTTCCAAAAATATGCAATGGAGAAAAAATAGCCCCTTCAACAAATGGTGCTGGGAAAACTGGAAAACCATATGTAACAGAATGAAATTAAACCCCTATCTCTCACCCTGCACAAAACTCAACTCACAGTGGATCAAGGACCTCGGAATCAGACCAGAGACCCTGCATCATATAGAAGAAAAAGTAGGTCCAAACCTTCAACTTGTTGCCTTAGGAGCAGACTTCCTTAACAGGACTCCCATAGCACAAGAAATAAAAGCAAGAATCAACCACTGGGATAGATTCAAACTAAAAAGCTTTCTCCCAGCAAAGGAAACTATCAGTAATGTGAAGAGAGAGCCTACAGAGTGGGAGAATATCTTTGCCACTCATACTTCAGATAGAGCGCTAATATCCCGAATCTATAAAGAACTCAAAAAACTCTACACCAAGAATACAAATAATCCAATCAACAAATGGGCTAAGGAAATGAACAGACACTTCACAGAAGAAGATGTACAAGCAATCAACAGATATATGAAAAAATGTTCAACATCTCTAGTAATAAGAGAAATGCAAATGAAAACTACCCTAAGATTTCATCTCACCCCAATTAGAATGGCGATTATCAATAACATAAGCAACAATAGGTGTTGGCGAGGATGTGGGGAAAAAGGTACTCTCATACATTGCTGGTGGTGTTGCAAACTAGTGCAGCCACTCTGGAAGCAGTATGGAGATTCCTCAGAAAGCTTGGAATGGAACCACCATTTGACCCAGCTATCCCACTCCTTGGCCTATACCCAAAGGACTTAAAATCAGCATGCTACAGAGATACAGCCACATCAATGTTCATAGCTGTTCAATTCCCTATAGCCAGATTGTGGAACCAACCCAGATGCCCTTCAGTTGATGAATGGATAAAGAAACTGTGGCATATATACACAATGGAATATTACTCTGCCATGAGGAGTGACAAAATTATGGCATTCGCAGGCAAATGAATGAAATTGGAGGATATCATGCTAAGTGAGATAAGCCAATCTCAAAAAACTAAAGGACGAATGATTTTGCTGATAAGCAGATGAGGACATATGGGGGGGGTAGGAGGGGTTAGTGTTAGGGTTAGGGTTAGGTTTAGGGTTAGGGATAAGGAGGGTGGTAAGAATGGAGGAAGAAAGGAATGTATAGAGGGAAAAGAGGGGTGGGAGGGGAGGGGGGAAGGGAAAAAATAACAGAATGAATCAAACAACATTGCCCTATGTAAATTTATGATTTTTAATTAAAATTAAAAAAAAAAAAGAATACACTTTGAGGTATACTTGTCCCACAGTAGACTGACATGCTCAAAGTAGTAACAAGGAAGTCTATAGACAGAGGCACGTTTCAAAAAGTTACCATGGATGTGTATTTTGGTCAATAGAGCTATTTGGAATTAAATACATTAGAAAACCTACAGAAATTTTGAGAGAGTTATACTAACCAAAGCACTGCCAACCACTGCCAGTCTGAACCTGAACTGAAACTGTTCAAAATAATGGAGCAGAGAAAATCTTCTGGCTCGCAACTTTCTTTAGGCAGGGAGTAGGTTAAGAAAGTGACCCAAAGATATTTCCCAATGCTTTCTGCAGAAATGATCAAGGAACAGAAGGAAAATCAGAGACATTTCAGAGGGAGATCCAGGAAGTATGAAGAAAAAATAAATTGGGGGGCCTCTCCCAGGAAGCCAAAACAGGGCTTACTCAAGGAACATTCTCCATCTTCAGAGGAGCAGAACCTGAAACATTTGCCCAGCAGAATTTCAGAATTATTATTAACTAGTGAATGCTATTCTTTTCAATTTTGAATGGGAAAGTCTATTGCAATTATTCTGCCTGTTCAGTATTGTTGGATTTGAAGGGGGCAGATAACTTGCCTTTTATTTATGGAACTCCAGATGTATGTGATCTGGATCTAATATAGATGACAAGATCCTGGACTTTTAGCCTAAATGTGAGAATATTTTGCACATGAGAGAAATGTGAATAATTTTGATGATTATAAGAGCAGATTATGGTAGATTGCAGAAATATTCCTAACTTTTCACCTCTCCCTGTTTCCATAGGCTTTTCTAAGTAACTTTACAATGCTGTCCCACCATGGGCAGAGAGACCTATCTCACACCTTGACAATTGGCCATGTGATATACTTTGCCCACTAGGATGTTGGCAGACATGACAAAAAACAGAGACTTAAAATGGGGTTGCTCCTTAGGGCTTGCTCTCTTTTGCCTTGGACATTATTGTGAAAAAATGCCCAGACAAGCCTGATGGTCCCAGGAATGGGCTGATGAGAAACAAACGGAATGGATTCACACCCAACCAGAGGGAACTATTTCAGCACACAGACTGCTAACCCCCAAACACAAAAATGAACCTTGCTGAGAGCAGCAGAGCTATCTAGCAGACCTACAATTAATCCTAAATGTGTGGACAACTAACACTTATTGTAATTTTGATTCTCTGTGAAAACTGCCTCCTTTTTGTTAACATGGTCTTTATTTCAAATTATTACATGTGAAATAATTTCCTTTTAAAAGCTGATTCTCCACAACATGATACAGAGGCCTTGAAAGTATACTAGGCTCCTTTTAGTAAGCACTCTGTCCCACATAGAAACAACCTCCTTTCACAAAGGCAGCACCTGGAGTGGTAGAAAGATAGTTGACATTAAGATATCCTGACATGGTATGGAAGACGTTAAAATCTGTGAAGGAAATCTCATTGTAAATAAGTGGTTCTTTAGTACCAAGGACAAATAAGTTCAGTATTTTTGACTGAAATCTCTAATGCATGGCACATGTGCAGTCATTTTCCCACTCCTCCCCAAAATAGCATTGACTTTTTTCTTTTGTCATATGCGTATGTGTGTTGTGTGTGTGTGTGTGTGTGTGTGTAACAGAGATTGTTACTATCTCCTACTATCTCCTAGTTCCATCTCCTTTTTTCTTTTTGGTAATAGATCACCATGAGCTTTAGTAAAGTGCATGGACACTCTGCTAGCAGCTGCATTTCCCAGCCTCCCTTGCAGCTAAGTATGTATTCTTGATTAATTTTTCATCAATGAAATGTGAATGAAAATGATTTGTGCACAGTCTGTGTCACTACCTTAAAAAAGCAGTTTTTCCTCTACTTTCTCTTTTCCATAAACTGGATACTGATGTTGTATTAGAACAGTTTCAATTGAATGGTCAAGAGCAATACCCCAAGGCAATGCTTCTCACACTAATGTGTATTAAAGCTGCCTAGGGATCTTGTTAAAATGAAGGTTCTAATTCAGTAGGTCTAGGGCTGACTGAGATTCTGCAATTCCAACAAGCTCTCAGGAATTGCTCCTGCTGCCATTTTGAGGATTGGTACAAAGGCCTTAGGGGACAGTCAACAAGAGTCCTGGAGGACTCTGAGTACAAGAGCTCTCCATTCCTCAGTCTGCTCCCCTCACCATGATTTCTGAGTCAATGTTTGGGTCCTTTCTGTTTCAGTAGCTTGGCATGTGGCCCAAGTAATATGTCATGGACGCAGAAGGGGACTTTGTGGTCAAACTGGAGGCTCCTAGACAGGAAGCCTGCCAATATCTCTAGCCTAACTCAGGGTTAAGGACATTTGTTTTCCCACCTTACCTTCCATTTTCAGAGTGATGGGTCAATTGCTCCAACAGGAAAGGTATTCTATGCAACTCCCTGCTTCTGATTTCTTTGATCAATGTTTTGCTCAGTTGCCCATTTACCAGAAATTTATGGATAGAGATATATCCATAGGCTTCCATATATTAGTGACTGAATACTGGAGTTTTGATAGTTGCGTAAATTGGCATTTTGCTTTATATACCTGTCGTTTGAGTTCAGATGGCATGAGTTTGTCGCTAGACATTGTTTGCTTCTGGGTGTGATGGCAAGAGTAGTTTCTCTGCCTGCAGAGCTGAAAATATACTCTGACCTTTGATGTCCTCTGTGACATATTTCCATGCTGAGAAGTTTTGCCTGGAGGCCAGCCAGGCACTCCACTGATCCACTGCTTCCAAACAACTATAGGACATTTCTCCCCCAAGTCAGCACACTTAAGGGAGCCTTTAATGTTTTCCACAGAACCTCTATAAAGCAGAAGCAGAGCAGGCATGCTGGGAGGCCTTGTGGGACCCATCGCAGGGTCTGATTTGCCATATCTGTGTCCCATGCTCACCTGACTCCTTGTGTCTGAAGTTCCTGTGCTCTCAGATCATAAGGATGTGTATAAAGGACTTGACCCTTCATGTCGAAATCCACTTCTTCTCTAACTCCCTCAGGCCACACTAATCTTTGCCTCCCATGAACTCTAACATTTGCTTTTAAACCTCATTATAGCTAATATTCATGGCCCTGCCCTGTTCATTTTTTCTCCAGGAAAACATTATTAGACTCTTCCACAAGACAGTGAGTTCCTTGAACAGGCTATGCGTCTTCAACCTCTCTATCCTGCCCAGTGGCCATACTGGAGCTTGACACAGTAATTGCTCAATATGCTCAATAGATGTGTACTGTTCAATGATCACATTTCTAGTTTCTGGGAAGATGGAACCAGGGCCATATCCAGAATTCTGACATGGGCAGGTTGTGTTTAGGGAACTTCTAACTTTCCAGGCCACAGGAAGATAAATATGGTAAGCCTCAAAATCTTTCTTTTTCTTGATTCTCAAGCCAACATACTCTCTCATTTTTTTTTTTTCCTCAAAATCTTGCTGTTCCTCTTAGTCCCTTTTGCCTTCTTCTCCTTCTCTACTTAAGGTTAGATGCCAGAGACCCATCCTTCTCCCTTGTCATCCTCTCATCCTGGAAAATTTGAACCCACTCCCAAGGCATCAGGTGGCCAATTTCATACCAATGACTATCACATCAGGATCTTCTGCCCAGCCCACCTGCTGGGCTTCAGCCCCTCACCCCTTCCAGACAAACCAATATCTCTGTTTGCATGTGTGTTATAAACTGAATATTTGTGTCCCACTCCCAATCTTATATTGAAGTCTAAACACAGTGTGTCTGCATTTGGAGATGGGGCTTCAAAGCAAGTAACTACGGTTAATGAAGGTCATAAGGGTATGACCATGATCCAGTAGGAATAGTGTGCTTATAAAAAGAGATGTCAAAGAACTCTCTCTCTCTCCACTTGAGAGCTTCCCACTTCCCCAGTACCTGTCCCCTGACGGTGTGAGATGGTAGCCAACTATAAGCCAAGAGAAAAGGCCTTATAATGAAAATCAGAACCTTGATCTTGACCTTCCCAGCCTCCCAAAATTAAAAAAATGGATTTCTGTTGTTTAAGTCATGCAGTCTGTGGAATTTTTGTTATGACAGCTGAAGCTGACTAATACAGCATGTTTTAGGCATCTCAAATTCAGTGTGTCCAAAACTGAACCAATCATCATCTCCCCTGTTCCCCAATAAACAATGACAACAAAATAAACCAAAAAAACCTGAAAAAAAAAGGTACATATTTTATACTTCTGTTTATATGTACTCTGCTAATTAGGTAAATACACAACCTCAGAGTAAGTTAAAGATCACCAGGGCTAACGGAAAATGCAGAAGGAGGGTTTCTGCTAAGGGATGTGTGTTTCTTACTAAATGATGAAAGATTTTCAGTGATTAGATAGTGGTGGTGGCTGCACAGCCTTATGAAAACAAAAATGTAATGTTTATTTTAAAAGGAAGAATATAATAGCATATTAATCATATAATAAGATTAAAATAACTCCATCTAAGGATAATAATATTTCTAACATGAGATGATGAAGGAAAACCTTTTCAAAAATGAAGAACAGAAGAACAATATGAGTTGAGCTGTTTTAGTTTCATTTGCTTTCTGCTTGGACTGTGAAGATTTTGATCAGGTAGTAGCATGTATATACACATAAAATATACTTTACAGCTTTTTTTCCTGACATAGTCAATTTAGTGAGGATAGTAAAGAACTGAAGCTCAACATTTGCTAAGTCAGAGCTGTATACACAGGGGCAATACAGAACCAGGAATCTAATTAACACATCAAATCCTGTGGGAAACAGCTTCAGAAACTGAAGTCCCAGCTGCTAGCTGGTAATATAAAATGCTAACTGCTGAGTATTTAGCTATCAAAGACCTGCTCACCTCAGGTAGGTTCTCATGTCTCCAGACTTAAAGACATAGGGGGAAATTTTTCAAATATCACTTTTTTAAGAAAAAAAATGAGAATTTTGTTAAGGAATCATTTTTATATTTGTTCACTGACTTCAATAAATTATGCTATCTATGCCTGAACATGATCTTTTCTCCCTCAGAATTGGAGAAAAACTTGTTTGAATTAGATAATATCCACAAAAATAATATTTAAAATATTTTAGAATAGTTATATAGGAAAATTCTTATTCCTTTTATCATTGTGCATGGACGTAAATGAATTGAAGGTATTTTTAAGTTTGTTTCATATCAAAAATGTTTGATAACTATATCAAAATAATTATATGTGCAAATTTAACTCCATGTGAAGTACATATTTCCTTAAGTTTAAAATAATCCGCAAATAACCATCACCAACATTCCAAATCTAATATATCAAGATAAACATGCATATGTACAATGCACACCCATACCAGACACATGCATGGGAATATACAAATAAGGCAAGAACCCTGTGGAGCTCAGAACATGTATGGTTCCTCATCCTACTTCCATTTTTAATACAAAAATTTATTTAAATGTAATGAAATGCAAGTGTGTGGGTTAAATTCTGTCCATTTTGCCTCCTTTTAGCAGACTTCTTTGGTTAGACCTCTTATCCTTTGGTACCAGACCTCTTCTACAAACAGGTAACGAATACTGTAGTAAAATTAAAAAATAATCTTAAAATGGTAAATAAAACTTATTTCATATCTAACCAAATAGTAAAGACTCATAGATCAACAATAATTTTCAGAATTAATAGGGATATGCCATATATTTCTGGAATGAACACAAAAGTCTTTTTAATAGCTCATAAGTTTTTAGGAATATGATTATAATCATTTTTTTGCCCACATGAATACTTTGATGCATATAAAATGCTTACTCATATATCTTACAGCCTGTCTCTCTGATGTCTGTGTTTATTTCATATCACTTTGAATATCAAATGTGATTTCAATTCATCTAAATCTACTTCTTCAAACAAAGAAAGTAGGAAACAATTTGGGAACTTATCAAAAGTCATAAATCGTGAATGGCATGTAGATTTAGATCAGTTTCTGAACTTCCAACCTTAAATATTTATTTATTTATTTTCATTTTTAAATAGATAATGATTTTTAAGAAATGAATTGTGTTCAGAAATTTTGCTAGAGTAAGAATGACAATAAAGAAACAAATTATATTCTGCCACAGCATTATATCATTGATGTTCACGAGTGCAAAATATGCATTTATAATCCTTTAATTATTTCTTAAAAGTTGTAAACAAGAAGAGAAGAATGGAGAGGAAAAATTGCTCCACATTGACTGAATTCATTTTCATGGGAATTACCAATAACCCTGAGATGAAGGTGGCCATATTTACTACATTTCTGCTTGTTTATCTCATTAATCTTCTGGGAAATCTTGGAATGATCTTCTTAATTAGAGTGGATCCCCAGCTTCACACACCAATGTACTTTTTCCTCAGCCACCTCTCTTTCTCTGACCTCTGCTATTCCACAGCAATTGGACCCAAGATGCTGGTGGACATATTCTCCAGAAACAAATCAATTCCTTTCTTTGCCTGTGCTCTGCAGTTCCTCATCTCCTGCACCTTTGCAGATTCTGAGTGTGTCCTGCTGGCAGTGATGGCCTTTGATAGGTACAAGGCCATCAGCAACCCCTTGCACTACACAGTAGACATGTCTAACAAGGTGTGCTTCCTGCTTATGACTGGAGTTTACCTGGTGGGAACAGCAGATGCTTTGTTACATACAACATTGGCATTCCGCCTATGTTTTTGTGGGTCTAATGAGATTAATCATTTCTTCTGTGATTTGCCTCCACTTTTCCTCCTTTCCTGTTCTAAAATACAAGTGAATCAATTGGTATTATTCATCATTTTTGGTTTCATTGAACTGAGTACCATCTCCGGAGTCCTGGTCTCTTATTGCTACATCATCTCATCCGTCTTAAAGATCCACTCTGCTGAGGGGAGGCTCAAAGCTTTCTCCACCTGCGCCTCCCACCTAACTGCAGTTGCAATTTTCCAGGGCACTATGCTCTTCACATATTTCCGGCCGAGTTCTTCCTACTCTCTAGATCAGGACAAAATGACTTCCCTGTTTTACACCCTAGTGATTCCCATGCTGAACCCTCTGATTTATAGCCTCCGGAACAAGGATGTGAAAGAGGCCCTACAAAAACTTAAAAATAAAAGGTGTTTTTAAATATTTTTACGAAGTCGCAAACCTTTGCACATATGTACTAATTTTTGTTTCATAAAGTCATATGGTGAAATTCATGAGAAAGAAGATTTTCTAAAATACTTTAAGGTAATGAAAATTTGTACTAAAATCCATAGCAGAAAAATGCAGATCCTCAAACATGCCAGGGTCCATTATGTGTCTCTCCCCTGCTCCCCCCCAATATTTTGCCCAGGCTGGCCTCTCACGTGCAAATATTCTTGCCTTATCTCATGTGTAGCTTGGATAAATAGCACTCACAGAAAACTGGCTCAGTTTTCTCCTGAATTCAGCATGGGATTATGTCTCTGTGAAAATATCTCTATCTTGGCCAAGTTTTTATATGCTCCTTATTTCATTCAGGTTATTATTTCAATTACATTAAAATTTGCAACTTTTTTTTTATTAAGTGTTCTGGGAATTGAAATGCTTTGTTTTCATGGTGAATCCAGAAATTTCTGTACTAATGAATCCTAAGTGGAAGTAAAATCGATTAATTATCTAAGGATTCAGATAACTCACAAAAAGTTTTAAAACCTTTATGAAGTACAAAAGGCAGGGGAATAAGTCCAAAACAAAATGTCTAAATCTGGTGCATAGGACAGAGGCTTTCTTGGACTGAGAATCTCAATCCAGGTGCATGGAAAAGCAAATTGGAGAGAGGAATGGATCCTGAGCAGAGGGTCTGGCAATTAGAAATGTCTGGACTCGAACAAGTCTTGTTTTAGAAGCAAAGCTATTCAACCTTCTTGAAGAGCTACGGAAAGAGCCTTTTAAAAGATAATAGTTGTGCAGTAACTGTTAACTCTCCATCTCCATCAGGTCATCCAGGAAATTCTTTCCTTCTCCCCACTTCTTTGTGCTGGTTAAATGCCACTTCCTTAGTTCCTGGGAAATTATCTATGTCCTTAAGGAATTGTTTTAGTATCACTCTGAATGTGAAATGATTTGCTTCCAATATGAGCTTGTGAATGTCCTTTGCTCAAGGTTTGAGTATTCCAGACTTGTCATCGAAAGCACCTGAATTGCATTTGTGGAAAAAAAATAAGGAAACAAACAAAGCAATAATGACTTACAAACATGAGACATTTGTAATGTTGTTAGATGGCAGTAAATCTAACCTAACTCATTAGGTAGGGCATGCGCTTTACAACACACAAACACACACACACACACACACACACATGTTTTATACATATGTATATAATAACTTTTACACAAATGATATATAATATAAAATAGGTGTGGCTACCAAGGTCACAAATCTGTGAAGACATAGACAGTGACTACATGGGAAGTAAAGGGCGTTCATGCATGTGTGCGTGCTCAGGAGACGCACTTATTTCATCTTTGTCTACTCTAACTTTCTATTCCCTAAAGCAGTGAATCAGTTCATTGGGAAAAATATGGATATAACCCTATTTTTGAAGGACCACATATGACTCAAAGGTACACTTTATAATCCATTACAACTATAGGGACTACGATCTAATGAGTGTCTTAATCTTTCTAGCTGCCATTATAAAGTACCTCTCTGAAAATATTTCAGAATAAAAGGAGAGTCCACGATTCCCCTCTGCCGTTCAAGGTGCCATTTATGATATGATTTAATGTATTAGATATTACCACGGTGGAAGAAAACTATGAAGAATGCTTTTGATAAAAGGTTTCAAAGGCTTCCACCTGTATCATAGTTCTTTAATTCGACATTAAGAAATGTTTAAAAAAATAAACTTCATTGAAATTTTTTGTCTCACCTACAAAATGGCTAAAATGAGAACAATTGAAATATCAAATAATGGGAAAATGTGAAGCAACTGTGATTCTTACAGAATGATAGCAGAAAAGATCATTGTATTTCTCACTCAAAAATTGAGTGGAAACAGCTACTATACCTGAATATTCAAACAACTTGTAACTCCACAAATTCATCCTTACATTTATAACCAAGCTGAACTGTTGACTATGTCTACCTAAAGACACATACACAAATATTCACTGTTGCATTATTTGCAGTAACATAAAATTGCAAATATTTTAAATATTATCAATGCATCAGATCAGGAGTTGACATAGTAAAATGTCATACAGTACAAATTTAGGACTTTCAGGTTAAAAAACTCCCTTTGAAAATCACTCAGTTTTGTCTTTATACCATAAAACAATAATAGACAATATATTAATGAAATATTATTTCTGAATCCCCAACAATCTTTATGAGCCCTATGTCATTAGATAAATAACTTTATGGTGCTGCATTTGTACATTGGGATATTAAACAATAATGAGAATGAATGAACTTCCTCTCTACACAACATGAAATAATTTTGCAAAATAATTTTGAGTGAATGAAGACAAATATAAAAGTAAAATAAAAGTATATTATATTTCTTCCAGATACCTCAAGCTACATACAAACTATTCTATCAGGTAAGAAATCAATTTTCATGGATGCTGGATCAATTTCTGGAATGGTAGAGAATTTCTTTCATTGGCCAGGTTTATTACAAACGGACACTTTCATTTCTGAAAATTTACCTGCACTGTAATTTTAATAGGTATTTTCAATATGCATATTGTACCCTAAGGTGGCTTTCTAATACTAAGTATATCACCATCAGATTTTAAGTTAATGCAAGATTATGTTAGGTTTAAAATCGATCAGTGCTTTTCTACACAACAAGTTGTAACAGGTTTATAAAACTAATTTGGTGCACATATTCCATTGAATGACTCAGTAAATAATCTTTTTTTTTTTTTAACTAAAATTGCTTCATTTGTAGAACATCTTCCTCAGCCCACAGGCACCAGATCCTTCTCCCAGCAGCAGAGAGGCTTGGTGTACTTTTCTGTGTGTCATGTGTGACTCTTTCCCAGTGTCCCATGCTCTGGAGCATGACAAATATTTTCTGGAGAAGGTGATTTTCTAGGCAGGCACTTGTGTGCATGTTATTTTGTCACCCAGGGCACCTGAAAAACCTTAAATATGGATACATTTTTCTGAATTTGTTACTTGCGGTGAATTACATTTTCTGAAATCATTACTTAGAAATTTCCTTATGAATGAAAATGCAAATTTCTATGTCATTAAATTTGAGTATCTAATTTGTAATAATCAGTGTGGCTTTACAAACTCAGGTCTAAATCGGGGTGTGGCTTGGGTTTTATACTCTGTGTGCTCTGAAGGAGAAACTTGTTTAAGAAGCCGAAGGTGCTTGACTTTTTTTTTTTTTTTTTAGTACAAATGTAGATTGTATTAAAGCAGTAGATGAGCAATTTACTGGAGAGTAAAAGGAAATAGTTAACATAAAATGATGTATTATGTATTAAAATTGACCCTTCAATCCTCGCTTAGAGATTAAGACAACAAAAAGGACCTGAATCAACATGTTCTACGTAGAGCACACCTCCTGGGAGAGTTTTTTCTCATATGCTCTAATACATATGCACTATTAAGAAATGTGTAAAATTGTTTACATATTTATCTATAAAATTAATTTGTAATGTTATGATTCCCTAGAACTTTTATTAGTTAGATATTTTAAAAAAATCTTAATTTACACATAATATCTATGCATATTTATGGGATGCAAAAATAAAGAATTTTAAAAAATGATTTGATTCTATGGTATGTAAATTATATATTACTAAAACTGATATTCAAAATAATAATAATAATAAAACATTCAGTAACAAATAAAAGCAGTAAGACATAGTGTTATTCTCTATCATCAAATATAGGAAACTCAGTGAATATTAGGTAGACAAGTAAACAAATATTTATACATTTCATAATGTAAAAATATTTAGTGCAAGTATGAGTGATATTCATATGCTGAAGGAATATTTTGACTTTTTGATACGTGCTATAACATGGAAGATGCAAACATTAAGCTAAGCAAAAGAAGGTATATGTACACAGAAAACTACATATTTGATGATTCATTTTTATAAATATAGAACAGGCAAACTGTAGAAACAATAAACAATTATTTCAGATGCTGGCAAATGGGTGAATGGTATTAAGCGCTTAATTGATAAAGGGTATCTTTTTCAATGAAAGTGCTCTAGATTCAGATGGTAGTGAGGGTTATACAAAGGGAATTTTAAGTTACATGAGTTTTGCTTTAATTCAAAAATTGAATTAAGAAAAAACAGGCTGCATACATTCCCCTGCGTGTGGACCTGTGCCTCTGATCTCTCCAGGCTGCACACAGGCAGGAGGGAGGGCAGACTCTGGCTGTGAACTCTAGCTCCCCCTCCCTCTCTGTGCCCAGGAGATGATGAGACCTGACAGCTTAGCTCACAGCTTGTATTTGGATTCTACAAGACCATGTCCTTCTACCTCTTTGTTTCATAACATAGTGAAAGGCATCCCAGGGTGAGACAGAGCCAGCCAGCCAGAGAGAAGCTTCCAACAATGTCACTCTGGCCATAACCAGTTCATGCATTCACCTCTGAGGAGATGAATGCATTTGTGAGGCAGAGCCCTCTGGGACCCAGCCACCTCTCAACACTCCACCTGGTCCCACCTCCTAATGCCTCACATGGAAGAATAAATTTCCTCTTGAGCTTCAGTGGGACTTTTATGCCTTAGCAGAACCCTAGTTCTCTTCCATGTCAAGAAACCCACCACCACCCCAGTACTTTGAAAAGTCTTTCAGAACCGAACATATAAAAAACATAAAGAAAATAGAAAAAACAAATATATAACTAAACCAAATGTAACCCAGAGACAGGAAGGCATCTAAGAGGATAATGTTTAAAGAAATGGTGGGTGTGCAGAGAGGAATCCATGTCCTCAAGATAGCCACCAGAGAAGTAAATAGCAGCCAGGAAGCTCTGTGGTTGTACAGACTGGTTACCTTCTTAAGTTTAACCAGAGGTAATTACTCTCAGTCAGTTTGGTGGCTTGAGCTTCCCCTCAACAGTATCTCCCACAGGACTACACTTGTGTGTTACTAGAGGAGTCATCACAGAGAACAAGGAAACAAAAGGCATTTAAGATTGTCTAGGAATCACTTTCCCCAATATTAAAAAAAAAGAAACACACTCACACACACAAAGGCACACACACACAAAAGAAGCTGTGTCCCTGTTCATTCCTAAGTGTGGCTTCAAAAAAAGAAGAAAAGAAGGACGTTACCCAGAACACTCAGTTACTCAAGTCACACCAAACACACCGGTGATACTTTGTTTATTTTGTTTTGTTTTTGACCCTTAAGTTTTGCATTTGACTGTTAATGGCAATGAATCACCCTATGATGCAATATACCCAATGAGAATAATTACAAATTTTCTTAGAATTTCATGGAGAGTATACTGTCTTGATTAATGTATTATGTCACTTACAATGTGGCTAGTATAGAAGCTTCTCCAAGCCTTCTATCTGGTATAAGTTCTGTAGCAATGATTTTTCTGTTTTCTGTTTACTCTGAAATTGTACGATGTCACTGCCCTCTGAAGTATTTTATTGTCACATCAATGTTAATAAGGTTCAATGGTTCTGTCAATATACATCAAACACTACTTCCATCTTTGCTCTTCTCATGTGCTTCCTCCCTTTTACCTTTCATCACTACTGTTGAGAATTTGCCTCATTCAAAAATGAAGAATGTATGTCATCAAATTTTTTGGAACTTTAAAATTATGTGGTTCATTAATTTTTTGAAAACTTTCAAAGGAACTTTACAATAATGAATCTTTAGCATTCCATGAGATTAATAATTATTTCTTAAAGGAATTCATTTATTTATGTAATTTATTCATTTATTTATGTAATGAGGAATTTTTGAGGGCACAGGGCTCAAGTTCAGAAAACCCTAGTATCTGTGAACTTATAGCTACATCCAACATCATGAGACTGTTAGAAGCAACTTAGGTTATATGGAATAATATATAAAAATGTGGTGTTTTATAGAAAAAATAAAAATGACATGTAGAAATATCTAAATCTGTTAAATATTTCAGAATAATTTCACACTAGCCCTCAAGTTAATTTCCAATGATTTTGCAAACAAACATTTGAATATGATGATGAACATACACTGTAACTGTTTTCAGGGATTTTTATAATATGTGTAAATATTTACTGTTTTATATCTTTACACTAAAATGATATGTAAGAAGCAATATTGATGAAATAAAGTATTTGCATAAAATACATAGACATCATTAATAATATTTAATAGATGAATGTATTATTTATTTTTAAATTTTTATTCATTCTTATACTTACAGACTGCATTTTGATTCATTGTACACAGATGGGGTACAACGTTTCATTTCTATGATTGTACGCGATGTTCTCACCATTTGTGTAGTCATACATGTACATGGGGAAATGATGTCTGTCTCATTCCACCACCTATCCTTCAATGCCCCCACCTCATTTCCTGCTACAGAGTCCAAAATTTCTCCATTCTTCTCTTTCCCACCTTATTACGTATAGTTATTCACTTATCAGAGAGAACATTTGGCCTTTGTTTTTTTTTCAAATTGGCTTATTCCACTTAGCACGATATTCTCTAACTCCATCCATTTATCTACAAATGCCACAGTTTTATTCTTCTTTATGGCTGAATAATATTTCATTGTGTATTTATACCACAGTTTCTTTATCCATTCATCCATTAAAGGGTATCTAGGTTACTGTCTCAATCTATCTAGTGTGAATTGATCTCCTATAAACATTGATGTGGCTATGTTACTGTAATATGCTAATTTTAATTCCTTTGGGTATGAACCAAGGAGTGGGATAACGGGATCAAAAGGTGGATCCTTTCGAAGTTTTCTGAGGAATTTTCATACTGCTTTTCAGAGTAGCTGCACCAATTTGCAATTCCACCAGCAATGTGTGAGTGAACCTTTTTCTCCACATCTACACCAACACTTCTTATTGCTTGTATTATTTCATTTTGCTTAAAAATCTGATAGTATATAGAAGAAAGCATGATTATACCTAGTAAGTAGTTATAAAATCCTTTCTAAATTCAACTGTGTTTTTGCAGTATATGTACCTAGGAATTAAATACATTTTATATTACACAGCCTTTTGAACAAAAGGTGTTGTAAAATCTGGCTATTCATATTTAGAACAATAAAGAAGCTTCCTTTTGCCCTGCATCAACCTTCATTTTAATTGCATACATCAACATTCACAGAGAACAGGGTATATCATAAAATTAAATCACTAATTGGTTAGGTAGTCATAATTATAAACCAGTTTTTAAAGTCTTACCTGAACTTTTAAATATTTTAATGGACTTTTTATATACAGGAAGACATTATATTTAAAGATGTGTAAACAAGGACAGATAAATGAATTTAGGCCAAAGTTTTGAAGACCTGTCCATAGGTCACCATATTATTATTCACATAGCATTCTCTTTATTCACATGCCTTTAGTTCTATTTTTCCTTAATTCCTAAATAATAGAAATTGACAGGTATAATATTGCATACAACATTTTAAATTTTGGTAAAAGATAATGAGGACTCACTATTTTATAGTCTACTCATGGTCCACCAAGTCTTTTTCACCAAGGACAAATGTTAGAGTTTCACAGCAGTAATAGGATCACAGAAAATAGTAAGTCAATTTTACAACTTCTGGAAAATAACATGCGGCACATAGCACAGGAAATCAAGAACACATGAGATTTCATCAAAGTACAAACTCCTCGTATCCAAGGTAACACTCAATAGAGTTGAGAGAACTTATGCAACAGGAGAAAGTATTTGCAAGCCATCTGTTTGATAAGATGTATTTATACCACAGTTTCTTTATCCATTCATCCATTAAAGGGTATCTAGGTTACTGTCTCAATCTGTCTAGTGTGAATTGATCTGCTATAAACATTGATGTGGCTATGTTACTGTAATATGCTAATTACATATATTATTATTAGCTAATATTCGAAATACACTAAGAACTCAATCCATTTGTCTAGTTCAAAGTTCAGTTGTGGCAAGACAATGGGGTAGGTTTTGGAAAGGTCAAAGAAAGCGTTGGGACACGAATTGGAGGTATACGGTTTATGGGAAAAGTTTACAAGAGATCAGTGACTGCTCCATGAAGAACTCAAGGTTCCTCCATTCTTCTCCCACTCCCCACCCCCCATTTCCATTGTATATCATCATCCACTTATCGGGGAAAACACCGGCCCTTTGTGTTTTGGGATTGGCTTATTTCACTTAGCATGATATTTTCCATTTAGGAGGAGGTATGAAAAATGGTGGAAAGAGACAGACATCACTGCCCTGTGTACATATGTGATTTCACAAGTGGTGTGAATCTGCATTGTGTGCAACCATAGAAATGAGATGATGCACCCCATTTGTGTACAATGAATCAAAATGCAGTCTGTAAAAAATTTAAAAAAATATAATTAAAAAAAAAGAATTCAATGGTGACGAGCTGAGCAGTTCCCAATGCTTTGACAAGCAGTGCCTCCTCTCCCTCGTGGTGTTTTGGCCAGTGGTGGGCGGTTGGATGAGTGGCCCATATCCTTTCCATGGTGCCTTCAGTCTGTGCCTGTCCCAGCTGTGACAGGGGTTGTATATGTTAGGCTGCAGAAGCAATGACATCATCGACTTTGATTTGCTCAGTTTGCTTATATGATCAGTATCCCAAGGAGCAACCCCTGGTGTACATGCAAGAAAGAAGTTTCTACAGATAGCACTGACTTGTCCTAATTCCCAGTGGACATAAATAAAACCAGATTCTTTTAAGATAATATGCATATAATATGTATCTGGACATTCTGATTCAGGCATAATTCTCATTGTTCCCTTAATTAGGTTAGCTTCTTTGGAACAGGAAAGGGGCAGTCAAGGGCATGGTGTTTCACTGTCCCCCTTTACTTTAGGGATGGCACACTCCATCCTTCATGTTTCCAAAGGTCTTTACAATCTTATCGTGACCATCTTCCATAATGTACCTTGGGTGGCACATCAGTATGTACAATTGCAATGAAATTCATAACAGAAACACAAAGAGAACAGAATATGAGAAATCCTGCTATAAGAACAGACTGTATTCAACACACCTCAGATAGCAAAGTGATTGTTACCAAGTCTAAGTAGGATAAACACCAAGTTTACCTATAGCCATCATGTGGGATTGTCACTTAAAGTAGAGCCAGAGACATTTTATGGTGATTATCAGGGATACGTACACATCATTTTGTTTTAATGATGCACCTCCCGAGCTGCAGTTAGCATATCTAGCACCATTTAACAGGACAATACCATTTCCATATTTGGGTAGTTTCTTCATTAAGCAAAAATTCAGGCTCTATGAGTTTTATTTAAGGTAGATGTAGGGATTTCAGGTCAGTCAATATACAGAGGAGTGAAAATCCTTCCAGCTGAGCACACTCCTTGGGACAAAATGTGCTCTGTTTGAATGGCTTAGAGATGCTCTGCAACTCCTCTGTCCTTGGGGTCTGTAGACATTATTTTGTTATAATAACCTTTGGTAGTAGTGGACTCTGAGAAGCAAGCAAGTTATGTGATCCGCACGTGAACAAAGCTAACTGTACTATGTAACCTAGGTAACTTGATATGACCCTGGAATAGATAATAAATTGGAATGTCTTTCCCACTTAAGCCACTTCTTCTGAGCAGGGACCCTTCTGGACATGTTGAGGAGAGAAGGGGATAGTTTACTGCCTGGAACAGGCTTTGACACATGTCACTCATCAGCTGGTACAGATCCCACTGGTAAGCTATGGGCAAATCCCTTTCTGACTCTCAACTTCCTCATCGGGATGAAATTTCTTATTTACTTCCTAAGGCTGAACATACTGTAAGTAATGCCGATCTTTCTGCTTTGCTGTTGGAATTAGATTCTTACTGTCCATGGTATCCAGAGAGTAGGTCCTTCAGACCCAAAGATTGGGAAGACATAGGTAAAAAATTACATGAGGAGCTGAGGGCTCCTATACCTGTGTTACATGCCTGGTATTTGGGTTGAGATGCTCTCTCAAAAATACCCTTGACAGAGCCACAAACTTCTCTGGTAGTCTCTAAGACTGAAGTTTTTTCTCAGCCATCTCCTTGCATTCCTACTTCTCCCTCCAGCTCCCCAAACCTGTCCAGTCTCCTTTATCTGAATGTCTCAGGCAGGCAGCTGCAGCAGGAGAAACTCCGACCTTGGCTGTCTGCCTCATTAGATTAAACAATGCTAGTCAGCCAGAATATGAACAATTGTCTTTTGTTGTGTTTAAAGAATTAGTAAGGATAGTGTTGGAAAGTGAAATTAATAGTAATTTTACTCTTAATATGATAGAGGGACTAGGCATGGGTTATGCCGTTGTTCCTAGTGATTGGAAAGTATTAGTGAAAATGGTTACTTCTCCTGCTCAAAATACAGTGTTTCTACAAAAATACTCTGATTTAGCCAGTGTTCAAGCTGAGGATAATGCTCAAGGAAATGTTAATATTGATTATGATGACCTTCCTGCATGGGGCAAAGAGGGACTGTAAGGAGCAAAATTAAATGTGTGACACTCTGTGTACTGTGTAACTTGCAGAAAGTAACTTGAGTGCTGTATGCTGTACTGAAGTTATGATGTGTTGTTGCCCCAAGATAAGATTGAGGTTGCCCCAAGCTGGAGACATGTGCAACTGACCCCGAGTAAGATAACGGACTTCCCCCTGATCAAGACCGGCTGGCAGAGTCAGATAAAAAGGATTTAAAAGGACGCATGTTGAGCCTAGCTTCAGTTTCCATTGTACACCAATGATGCCAGTGCTGTGTCAAGCCTGGAGGAGACTCACTGACTTGCTCTGTGCTTGCTGGAACATCCATCGTGCTGACCGTGACCCAGACGTTTCTATGGAGGTGACCTCGAAGCTGTCTCGTCGTCCATGACGGCGGAGTTGCCTGTGTGCCTCCTGCCTAAGACGTCTGCACCTGGCCTGCCTGCCGTGACCTCACCACCCTCCTACCTTCCAATGGTCCTCCGGGATCAGGACTCCACCGGAGGGAGTTCCCCATGGAGAACTCCTGAGCTGTGTTCCTGATTAACCTCTGGGAGCCGCTGCCCTTCGACTCAAGACATGTCACATACCAGTGGACCTTAGGAACGGGTCTCAGTAAGGAGTGAGTCTTGCTTATTCGGGGCTTATAGTAATTTAGTGATTAAGTAATGTGTGATATTGGTGTGACTAAAGTTAAAATAACTAACATAATTGTGTGATTAGCATCAAATAAAAGCCAATTGATTTTGGACCAAATTTACTCTCATTGACTCCTCCTTGTTGCTCGTGACAGGGACATTACAGGCAAGGAACTCAGTGGCCTGCAGCCGCCATTGCCCAGATCCTTAGTTTGTAAAGCATGCAGGAGGATCCCAGACACTGGGGATCCTTCCAAGTCCTTTGCTGTAATTTAACAAGCCTCAGGGGGAGCCTTTTATTAATTTTGTTAACCAACTGACTAAAGCTATTGAAAGACAAGTAGATGATTCAAAAGCTGCCAACATTCTGACGAGACAACTGGCTAATGAAACTGCCAAACAAAGTTGTAAGGAAGTAATGAAATCTGTTTATCATAAGGTGGACACTATGCTTTCTGATTTCATAAAGAAGATGAATTTGTGTTCAAGTCCATAAATGAAGATGAATTTGTGACTGTGAGCTGTGAATGATGCTTCAGTTCAATATTGGCTTCTTGTGCATCAGAGTGGCTGGCTGAAGATACAACAGGAAATCAGTGGAGGAAGACAGAGCAGTTTAATGCGTGCCTGGGGATCTGTTTTATTCTGTACCTCTGCAAAAGTCCCTGCCCATTCTACATATAAATTACCTCTAAGAATGAAATTTAACAGATGTTAATACAGGCAAATCTAGTGTTATTCAATAAAGCATAAAAAACTGATCTCAGTGAGAATAGCACCAGTCTATGCTCCATTACCAGATTTGTAATATATTTTTTTTTCCAGTGGTTTCTGCAGTTTCAGCTAAGAAAATATGTCAACCGTGAGGTTACTGCAGACCATAATGGAATGAACACATTCTCCCTTAGAGTTTAAAGGTCCTAATTTGTATTTTGTTTTCTATTTCTAGGCTTTGTTCTAATCCCTTTCCCATGGACCTAGGGACCCACACCATCAAGACACTTTTGTCACTCTTATGCAGTAGTGTATAAGTTCCCCTGTGGAATACCCTGTGATAGCAGAAACTGCCAGTCATTCTGTGTTCCCATTCATGGCCCACTGGACCAGAGCTGCTGCCTTCATCTCAAGAAAGGTGTTTGGTTATGTAAATGTCCTTGGGGAAGAACTCTGGAAATTCAATGCTGCTCTTTGCACATGAAAGCAAATTGCTCCTGGTTTTCCTTTCTGGAGCACTTGTGTTTCCTTAGTCCTCTTTTTTTTTTTTTTTTTTTTTTTTTACCACATTCTGATTCATACTCTGCATCCCTTTCTTTCTAAACCTTTCTGTTCCCCCCATATCATCTATATCCTGTGCTGCTTGAGAAAAAGGAACATCCACTAACAGACTCAGGATTGTACCAGAATCCCATAATATTGCTCTGGTGTCAGTTGAGGAGTGGTGTCCTTCCTTCCAGCAGGCGGAGAATGCCTCAGTATTAGAACCAGTGTGATTCACTGCAGAGATGGCCTGCTTCATCCAGTTCTCTTAGGAAGTCTTGTAGTTCTTCCATGGATTGTCATCTTGGGTGCAATGGGTACCTGCCTCATATAGGGCCAAAAACTTTTATAGGCAGTTATTAGGATAGTAAAGAAATGGCTGGATCCTCATTAACAGCTGCATGTAAGCATTGTGAGAGTAGAATGTGTGGTGCTTGAGGTGATTTTACTTACTTCACTCTGTGTAGTTTCAAGAACCTCAGATACCTGCCAAATTCTTGGAGGTGATCTGTTTGAGCAAGGCTAAGGTAGTACCAGCTGCTATTATGGATAAAATCCAAGTTTTCCCTATTCCCAAACAGTCACAGATCCTCCTGGGATTGCTACACTGCTGGCATCACTAAGTTCCATACTTAACACAAAAGTTAAAACCGTTGTATGATTTTGTAAAATGGAAAGCCCAGTGGGCCTGTGAAACTGAGTATTTGAAGTCTCTTGCCAAACAAAAATAACTGTAAAACTGGGCATATCGGTCCCAAAACACTCCTATGAACTGGATGTTTTTATCTTCCCTGATGGGTTTGAATGGGTACTGTGGCCACAAGAGGATGATAAAATGGATCCCCTTAGTATTTTGATCACAGCTATGGAAGGAGGTGAAATTGTGGAAAGACATTGGCAAAGAGAGCCACACTTGTAACTGTGTAACAAGTCCTCATCCTCCACCAGGCAGTCATGAAACAGATGATGTGGTAAAGTCAGAGGGCTAGATGATGACACCATCTGTATTCAAATCATGATACTTAAAAAGGACATCTGTATTCCACAAATGGAGTACTGGATACTTCACTGCTGCCCCCTGCCCCCAAATTCTTTTGATGCTACTAAGTATCACGTCTTTCTCTTGGCTAGGAACAAATGAGAATGACAAAGACTTACTGGGGTACACGGTTTGACAGCTGCAGGTGTCTGAGTGCAACCCAGGTGGAAATGAAAAGAAAACTTCTCTGTATTAAAAGGAAGTAATGTTGGCAATAACAATTCTCTATTTTCTATAAATATAGTTTAATCTCCCGTTGATCAATGTAATTTAAGCACCACACTTAACAATATATACCACTTATGATGAAAAGTCAAACAGCATTTTCCAGAGCTTATCCCTTCTGTGGATGTGATCATGGGCCTGCAGTGCCCAGTTACCTTGTAACTGAATAAATAAATGAATAAAACTTAAAAAAAAATGTTTATTTATTTTTTCTCTTTTTAGTTATATACGACAGTAGAATACAATTTGATGTATTTATACAAACCTGGAGTACATCTTATTCTAATTAAAATTACATTAGGATAATTTTAATAATAATAGAATGTATTGCCTGAGGTAATTTTACTTATTTCACTCTGTATAGTTTCAAGGACTAGAGTAGAAATTATTATTTTTAGAGTATTTATTATCCATGCCAAAATTCTTTTTCAAATGTTTTTGGTAGTTAATATTTGGTTTCATTTTGACATAATCATACATACATGGAATATAATTTGCTCATTTTCAGTCCCCAGTACTTTCTCTTTCCCTCCCCTCCTGCCCCTGTTTCTCTTCATCTGCTCTGCTATCTTCCTTCCATTTATTTATTAATGTTTTGTTGGTGATTTATAGATATGAATAAAGATGAAATTCACTGTGTTATACCCATATGATCACATAGCATAATTTGGTCAATGTCATTCCACACTTCTTCCCTGTTACTGTCCCTTCTTTCTCCTTCTCAGTTTTTAAATAAGTGATATGAATAGTACCAAATGTCTTTCCTCTACTCCACCTTTTATTTTCATTCAATCCCTCTTTTTTAAAATTTTTCTCTAGCTCTCATAGATGAGAGAAAACATTCAACCATTCACTCCTGAGTCTGGCTTATTTCACTTAAAAGATGTTCTCCTGTTCCATACTTGTACCAACATGTGCCATATAAGCCATAATTTTATTCTTGTTTATGACTGAGTAAAATACCATTGTGTGTGTATGTGTGTGTATACATACAGGTATATGTGTGTGTGTGCATTTTTGTATAATATTTTCTTTATCCATTCATCTGCTGACAGGCATCTTGGTTCCTTTCATATTTTGGCTATTGTTAATTGTCCTGCTATTAAACATTGATGTACCTGTGTTACTATATTATGTTTATTTTTCTTTAAATTTTGGACATACAGCAAGGAGCGGATTAGCTGGTCATATTAGTTTCTTGAGGAATCCCACACTGCTTTCCAAATTGGTTGTATTAAGTTGCAGCCACACCAACAGTATATGAGTGTACCTTTTCCCCAATATTCTCATCAACATTTATTTTTATTTGTATTCTCGATGATTACCATTCTAACTGGAATGAGATAAAATCTCCATGTAGTTTTAATTTGCATTTTCCTGATTACTATGTATGTTGAATATTTTTTCATATGTATTTTTGGCCATAGGTATTTCTTCTTTCCAGTAATGTCTGTTTAGTTCTTTTGCCTATTTATGATTTGGTTATTTATTTATCATGTTCAGTTTTAAAGTTTTCTCTATATCCTGGACATTAATTCCCTGTTGTAGAATTAGTTAGCAAAGACTTTCTTGTATCCTTGAGATCTCTCTTCAAACTCTTATTTATTTACTTTGCTGTGCAGTTTTTAATTTTTATGCTGTCCCACTTATTGATTTTATTTCTTCAGCTTTAGGGGTCTTGTTAAGAAAATTGGTTCACATACCAATATATTGAAGTGCTGAGCCTATGTTTTCTTCTACCAGTTGTAAAATTCCTGGTCCCACTTCTAGGTCTTGACCCACTTTGAGTTGATTTCTGTGCAGGGTGAAACATCCTGATCCAGTTTTCTCCTTCTACTTATAGATATCCAGGTATTCTGGAGTCTTTTGTTAAAAAGGATATCTTTTCTCCAACTTAGGTTTTTGTCTCCTTTGTTGGGTACCAGATGCCTTTATCTGTGTAAGATTTCTCTCTGTGCCTTATGTTTCTATTCCACTGGTGTTCACATCTGTTTTGATGCCAGTGCTGTTTTTGTTACTATAGTTCTGTAGTATGATTTGAGGATCATGGTTGTGTTGCTTCCAGCATTGCTTTTCTTTCTCAGAATTGCTTTCACTGTTCTGAGTCTTATAGTCTGTCGTATGAAATTTAGAACTGTTTTTTCTAGCTCCATAAAGAATATCATGTCAAAATTCTTTATTGAATCTTACATGCTGCATTATAGATACTATGTAGTGGGTCAGAACTACAATTACATGGCAGGTGCTATATTGGTAGGAAAACAAATCCTCAAAGCCAATTGAACACTTTAATTCTCTACAATATAAACACCCTAAAATACTCAATGAATATTAGTAAGAAATTATCTTTAGAAATTCTCATATGAAGGACTGTAGAAATACAAACAGAATTACAGACAATAATCTTAATTCTAAAGTAGTACATGTCATATGGATATTCTTAATAGAAAGAAATTAATTAAACAAAGCATGTACTAAGTGTGAAGAACACAGTATGGTCATAAAGTTAATGTGAAAGGATGACAGACTGTTGGGGATGGGAATATATAACTGTGGGTGAAGGAAAAGATCTTTGACATTTCATTGATAGGTATATTTCTGGAATCATAATTCATTACAGCAGAAAAGTAGAAATAGACTGGTTGCCAACTGGCGATCAGATAATCAAACTGGATAATCAAAATAAACATTATTCAGTTTTAAAAATCAATGATATTCTGTAATATGTTGCAACACAAAAGAACCTTGAAAATATTAGATTCAGTGAATGAAACCAAAGACAAAGGGCATAATTATGTTGGTATGTGTTTTGCTGCTTAGAAAAATCCAGAAAGAGTCTAGTGTTTGTCATGGATTGCTGGGAAATGAAAAGGGAGTCTGACAGCTCATTGATGTGGGTTTCACATTGGGGAGATTAAAAAAGTTCTGGAATTCGATAGAAGTGGTGGCTGCATGAATTTCTGAGCATACTGAAAACTAAACAAGTATTTACATCGAAAGGGTGAATATTGTACTTCCTTGTATGCAATAAGAAATGAAATAATTATATCAAAATGAAACAATATTCCTGAGATGATGAGAGACAATGTTTAAAAATAATAGAAAGGGCCTGCATGGCAGAGCACCTGCCAAGTATGTGTGAGGCTCTGACTTCAACCCCTGGTACCACAAAAACAAACAAACAGATAGAAGAAAGAACAGAAAGTTAAAAAGACGAATAGGTGAGGAAAGGGGCTTACTTGAGTTTCAAAAAATTTCTGCCTTGTTTGGAGAAGAAAAGTTTAGATTATATTTTACAGATATAAAAATCAATTAGGAGCTTTTCCTGATGTAGATCAATTTTGTTACAACACTGAATAATTAAAGCTTAATTATGCTTAAATTGTTAGTACTCATGGAGGAGAAAATATAGGCATAGAAATATACTTAATCACATCAAAACCTGAGGGAAATTGCATCAGAGTTCTGAGTCCCAGACGCTACTTGGTTAAATAAGGTTGACTGCCCAGTGTGCAGCTACCAAAGATCCACGCATCAGCTCTTCTCAGGTAAGTTCTTGAGTCTTCGGCTTTAAAACGTAGAGTGAAAAATACTAAGAAATTCGCTGTTTTAGAAAAAAAAAAAATGAGAAATTTGTAAGTGAATCATATTTTGCCAGCATTTTTGGTTTAAAATGCTATGCCTGGAAGAGATATTTTGCCCTCAACATTAGAAGAGTCTGACTGAACTTAATATCGCCACAAAATCACATTTCTCTATTTTCTTTTATTTTTAAAAGTTTTTTTTTTTTTTAATTTTATTAGAGCATTATGGTTATATACAGTAGTTTGGTTTATCCTGAAAAACTCAGCCATGCATGGAAATGATCCCCTGATAGATCTTTATACCTTTTATTACCTTGTATGTATGAATTTAAGAAACTTAACAACGTGCAAATTCAACTCCATGTGAATCACATAATGTATTTATGCAGGTCTAAAACCACGCATATCTATCATCCAAAGTCCAAATTTTATATATTAACAGAGTCATATGTAAGCACAAATTCTGAACACAGAGGAAAATTACATAATCCCTAAGAAAGAGAAGCCTATATATCTAAAAAAATCCACTGTGCCCCATCCAATTTCCAATTTTTACACAAAAGTCCATTTAAATTCCAATAAAATGAAAGAGGATATGCTAAATTCTGATGATTTTTCTTCTTTTTAAAACATTTCTTTGATCAGAAGACTCATCAGAGTACATCAGACCCCTGCTACAAACAGGTTATAAGTATTGTGCTCAAACTATAATAGAATTCTAAAGGAAATTAAATAAAACTTACTTCATGTGTTATCAATACTAAAAAAATAGCAGTAAAGTAGCAGTAAATTTCTTTATTATTAATCAGTGATGTGCTCTGTATTTCTAGAACTAATGCCAAAGTCTTTTGAACCCAATCAGAATTTTTAAGGAATGTAATACGATTTTTTTCCTCCATGTGAATATTCCGAAGCATAGCAAAAGAATAATGAAGCATTTTATAGTCTCATGTCTCTACTATCTGTGTTTATTCAATATTATTTTGAATATCAAATGAAATTTCAATTCATCAAATTCTACTCCATGAGATAAGGAATTCAGGCCCCATGGGTACTAAGAAACATAAAAAGTCACAGACTCATGTACGTTTAGATCAAAGTTTCTCAATTGTCTAACAGAGATATTTATTTTTAAAATATTTCAAATAATAATATGTTTTAAAAATGACATATAACTAGGTAATATCCTCAGGATAGAAGTGGCAAGAAAAAATCATATTTTCTTTACAGATACATTAATGATGTCCACAAGTGCAAAATATACATTTATAAAGTTTTGATGATTTTCTCGAAAGTAAAGAAGAATGGACAGGGAAAATTGCTCCTCTTTGAATGAATTCATTTTCATGGGAATTACTAATAACCCTGAGATGAAAGTGGCCGTATTTACTACATTTCTGCTTGTTTATCTCATTAATCTTCTGGGAAATCTTGGAATGATCTTCTTAATTAGAGTGGATCCCCAGCTTCACACACCAATGTACTTTTTCCTCAGCCACCTCTCCTTCTGTGACCTCTGCTATTCCACAGCAGTTGGACCCAAGATGCTGGTTGACATATTTTCCAGAAACAAATCAATTCCTTTCTTTGCCTGTGCTCTGCAGTTCTTCATCTCCTGCACTTTTGTTGATTCTGAGTGCATACTGCTGGCAGTGATGGCCTTTGACAGATACAAAGCCATCAGCAACCCCTTGCACTATGCAGTAGACATGTCCAGCAAGTTTCGCTCCCTGCTTGTAGCTGGGGTTTACCTGGTGGGAACAGCAGATGCCTTGATACACACAACATTAACCTTCCGCTTATGTTTCTGTGGGTCTAATGAGATTAATCATTTCTTCTGTGACATCCCTCCTATCCTATTACTATCTTGCTCTGACACACAGTTCAATGAGTTAGCGATATTCACCATTTTTGGTTTCATTGAAATGAGTACCATTTCCGGAGTCCTGGTCTCTTACTGCTACATCATCTCATCAGTCTTAAAGATCCGCTCTGCTGAGGGGAGGCTCAAAGCTTTCTCCACCTGCGCCTCCCACTTAACTGCAGTGGCAATTTTCCAGGGAACTGTGCTCTTCATGTATTTTCGACCAAGTTCTTCCTACTCTCTAGATCAAGATAAAATGAGCTCACTGTTCTACACCCTTGTGATTCCCATGCTGAACCCTCTGATTTATAGCCTCCGGAACAAGGATGTAAAAGAGGCCCTGCAAAAACTGAAAAATAAAATGTACTTTTAAATATTTATGATAAGCTTCTCTCCAACACATGTGTGATTATTGTTTTCCTAAAATGGTAAGCAATTGCGTATGAAAAACGAAATTCTCAAACACTTTTATTTAATGAAATAACTACTTACATTAAAGTCTGATCATAGGAAAATGTTGTAAATCCCTAACCTCTCACCATCCTGTGTCTTTAAAATATTGATGATACCATGTCCCTGTGGAACATTTTCCTGATCTAATTTTGCCAGATTTTTTTTTTTTGTTTTGTTTTACTCAAAAACTCTCTCAAATATATAGATGCTTACTAAGTTAGTACTAAGTGCATCTGTGCATTTCGATAATCTCTTTTCATAGCAAAACTAATAATATCTGTAGTAAAGAATCCTCTCAACTATTGGAAGTAACAGACATTAATTAACTAAGTCCTCAAATAGTTCATAATGAACTTCAAAACTTTTTTGAAGTCAATTGACTGAGGAATAAATCTGTAGAAAAATGTTTAAATCTAGTATGTGGATTGGCTTCTTTGGTTGGAGAGTCTCCATTCTGAGTTCTACAGAAATGCCATTTGGGAAGAGGAATGGATTAAAGGCAAACAGTCTGGCCATGAGAGGAATCTTGAGGTGAAACAGCTCATGCTTTTCTTTAGATGGAAAGCTATTCCACATTATTACAGAGCAAGGGAAGAGCCTAGTTACAGATCTACCTGCTGTAATTGCTAAGGGTCAACTCTTCCTCACTTCTTCCCATACTTTCTTCCCTTTCTCCTCCTTCTCTGACTTGGTTCTTGGTTAAATGCCCCCATTTTAGTATCTCACAGACAAGTATCTCCTAAAGGCACTTTTTAATGTCATCCTGTATATGTATTAAATATTTGCTTCCAATATATTTCAAGTGTCCTTCCTTGAAGACCCAGTGATGAGTCCCTGTTATGTAAAAAAACTGTTTTGTGTTTGTGAGAAGAAAATGGAAAACAAATAAATAGAAGAATAAAAATACTAGATACTTTCAGTGCTGTTAGATGCCAGTAAAACAAATACAACTTGCTAAGGTATGTGTACTGGGTATACATATTTTAGAACTTCTGATAAATTATGTAAAATATTTGAGGATATCAAAGTAATAAATCCATAGATGCATAAAATATTTGCATTGAAAATAAAGATTGTGAACCTGTGTATATTTGTGATATGTGTCTATTTTATTCTTCTCTACTATAGTGTTCTGTTTGCTAGAAGACTGAATCAGTTTGTTACAAATTTTACATATCAATATATTTGAAGGATCGTATGTGACTCAAAGTCACTCTGAGTTATGTATAACACCTGTAGAAACTAAAAATCAATGATGTTTCCAGATTTGCTAGTTGCCATTATAAAATGCTTCTGCTTTGAAAATATTTCAGTAAGAAATGAAAGCCCAAGAAGCCCCTTCTGCCTTTCAAGCTGAAATTTATGGGACAGATGGCCTGTCAGATCATGACCTGGTGGAGGAAATCTAATAATATTTGTTTTAGATAAAGACTTTAAAGGTTTCCCCCTCTACTTTGCTTTCTGTAGTATGTTCTTTGGATTTTTTTGTTGTTGTTGTTGCTATGAGCAACACCACAGCAAAAAACTTCTCAATTATTAATAATATGTGCATAATGTGCTCTTAATGGATAGCTAATAATACTTGTGATCATTACTTGTGTTCTAATCAACCCATTGCCCTTGAATATGGCACTTAATGTATTTCAAAATCTAAACACTGACTTAATCTAACTCTTGGCTCTGTTATCAGATGGATCTATTTACTGTGAACTACAGATAATAAGAAGTTCAAAGTACTACAACTGAGAGTTCCAAACCACGATTCCTTGATTTTATTAATTCTAGCCCTCCTTCTCTCTCCCTGAAAAATGGAAGTTAAATAACAAATTATCATGAACATTTTAGGGTGATTCAAAATTAGGGAAAAAAAAGCACATATCCCATAATATTCTCCTATTGGGAATTTCACAAAAATGTCAATACAACACCAAAAACTTTTGGTCTATCCTAGCTTATTCATTAAATACTTCTCATTTTCCTCTCCTAGGATCTCTAAATCATATCCTTCTCACACATGACTTAAACGATTTTCCAAATATAATATTAAAAATGACTGTGGAGGGATTCCTATCGTAGTAAATTTTCTGTGTCTTGACCACATTCTTTACTCTCTGCCATTGAAATCCCCAAACAAAAGAATTTCATAGCAGTGATACATTTAGGTACGTGGGTAGCACAGATAATAGATACATATGGGTGACAAACCACATAAATGTATTAGTTAGATTAAAATAGTAATACCGGGCATGGTGGCACATATCTGTAATCCCCGCAGCTTGGGAGGCTGAATCAGGAAGATCTCAAGTTTAAACCCAGCCTCAGCAATTTAGCAAGGCCCTAAGCAACTCAGTTAGACCCTGTATCTAAATAAAATATTTTAAAAAGGGCTTGGGATGTGGCTCAGTGGTTAAGCGCCCCTGGATTCAATCATTCAATCCCTGGTACCAAATAGTAGTAGTAGCAATAGTAGTAGTAGTAGTAGTAGTAGTAGTAGTAGTAGTAGTAGTAATGATAAAGCAGTAATGATGTTCAATGATGCAGTAAAAGCAAGTTTTGATGTTTCAGTCAGATGCAGTAATTTATTGATTGATTGATTGATACCAGGGATTGGATTGAATTCAGGAGTGCTTATCCAGTAAACCACATTCCCAGTAATTTTTTTCTTTTTAATAGGTCTCCCTAAATTAATTAGTTTCTCGATAAGTTGCTGAGCCTGGTTTTGAATTTGGGATTCTCCTGCCTCAGTCTCCAGAGTCCCACTGGGATTACGTGTGAGCCACTTTGCCTGGCAGGTTGCAGTCATTTTTAAATTCCCTTTTCACCCCCCATCCTCAACAGCTCTCTCTGTCTCTCTAGAAACATAATGTGAAGGGTATTCACTGGCACTCTGAATCACTAGGGAAAGGACAATGCAAATCTTCCTTCCTAGAATTCTACCCCTTCTGTGCAAGAGAGAATTAGCCTAGATTGTTTCTAAATATTTTCCAGCTGTTTTTTCAGACTTCTTTGAATTGTGATTCTGTTACTGTGTAAAATCCTCTTCGATATTGAAAACAATTTGAAGAAGAAAATAAAGAAAAAAAAAAACTACTTCATCTTTTCACAAAATAATTGCATTTATATCTATATACTGTTTTGGTCTCAAATAAAGGTGATGATGATGCCAGAAAAGGATGCAAATTTCACAATGCCAAATTTCTTTAAACGTAGTCCTTTCCAGGGTTTCTTCCCATTCTGAAGTCCATGGACACTTCTGAGATGTGGATCTACAACTCTATTTGTGCTGACATAATTAAAATTTAAAAACTCAGTGTAGTACTCACTAGAGAAAGGTTCAAATGAACACACTTGAAATGTCAAGTAGCGTTAAGGGTGTGGAAGGACTGGTTCTTTCACATTGATGGAAGAAAAGGGGACTGGCATTTGACATCATAGAATTGTAAGGAAGGTTGCAATTAATAAAATCAATCAACTCCTTCATTTATAGTGAGGTGGGAAGGTAGACAACCCAGAGGCAGATAGGGCAAGGGCCTCAGAGAAAGGAAGGTGTGAAGGAAACCATGCCATCCTGGAAGGAGCCACAGGGCCTGGGGACATCCAGTGACTGTTCTTGACAGCTTCAACCCCAGCGGTGGCTCTTCCTTAGTTACCACTGGCAATGGCCAACCACAAAATTTACCCTTATGGAAAGTGCTTTGTCAGCAGACATGCCAAACCCAAGGCTGGACCTACCCTCTTAATTGTGTAAATAAAGGAAGAAACTTGTGCACTTCTAATTGGCCTATTAAACTCACAGCTTGATGAGCCTGACTGGTCCAGTCCAGCATCCCTTGTTTACATAGGCTCCACCAATCACCTGTGCTGGGCCTTCAGAAATGTCTTTAAAAACCCCGAAGCACAGCCAGTAGGGCCCTGCCTTGCAGCCCCTCCCACACCATGGGAGACTTTTCAGCTTTCAGGAAATCTACCCTCCATTGTCTATGGATCTCATTCTTTGAACTCACAAGACAAAGAATTCACCTTATATCACCCTCCTAGTTCCAGTATGACTTTGAACTTTCTTCTCTTTGGTTTATAGCCAGGACATAGGATAAGAGAGCCAATTACTAGATTTAATCAACTATATACAAAAGTGACAAGTGACCCTATATTCCATCCCTATGTTAATATCCAGGATGAACTCATGAGTATCCACTCAAAACATGCATAATATTCACCATTGCATTGTTTTGGCATGATAACATCGTAAACAACTCAAATATTATCAACACATTGGATTAGCAGTTAACAAATACTAAGAGAGTCATGGATAATGTATTATTGGGTTTTCAGGCTATAAATTCCCTACCAGAACCACTCTGGTTTATTTTATATCATAAAAACAATAGTAGAGAACTAAGTAATAAAAAGTTTCTGATTTCTAACATACTTTATTGACTGTGTTTTGGTGATTTCTAACTTTAGATAAATAATTTCATGGTATATTACACAATAATGAAAATGAATAAATTTCCTCTACGTACAACATAGAAGAATTTTGCAGTCCATGTTGAGTGAAAGAACAGAAACATGAACGTGAAAAACAATTATACTGTATTACTGCCAAATATATCAAAAATACACAAACTGGGATACCAGATGAGATGTCACTTTGTCATGGGTGTGGGATCACTTTCTAGTGTGGGATACACCTTTTATTTAAATGGGCAAGGTTCTCAGTGAAAGGATGATTTTCATTTCTGAAATTTACTTAATATGCCCTTTTATTATATAACAGTAGAATCTAGTTCAATATAGTTACATAAGCATGAAATATATCATATTCTCATTGGGATCCCAGGCTTGTGGATGTACAGGTGTGCAAAACTCAACTTAAAGTGGATCAAAGACCTAGAAGTTAAGATCATAAACTCTGCACCTACTAGAAAAAAAAAAATATATATATATAGGTCCAACACTCCAACATGTTAGCTGAAGAACTGACTTCCTCAACAGACTCGTAAAGTGCAAGCATTAAAATCAAAAATCAATAAATGGAATGGTATCAAACTGAAAAGCTTTTTCACAGCAAAGAAAATAATCCAGAGCTTGGAGAGAGAACCTACAACGTCCTTTATAACTGATAATTTTAAAAAATGTAAATTTTATACTACAAAGTTTTCTTATTCGCTATCAAATTTTTACATAAATGAAAGATTATTTTTTTAAATTTAGCAGTTATTTTTTCTCCACAATCTAAATCAAAAACAGATTTGTAGATTTAACATGGTGAGTAAATTTCATTGAAAACCTTGGGAAATGGTTCTCATGCTCCTGAATGTGCTACCTTGTTTGTAGATTCTCTTTATCAACTCACAGGCCCTGCCCTGGGGCTTCTCCCTAGCTGCAGGGAGGCCTGGTTGCTTTGATGCCAGTGTCACATGAAGGGCTGCTTTGTGACATTCTGTACTGCAGGACTGGATGGCTATTTTCTGAAGAAGGATTTTTTCAAGGCAGTGTCCTGTATGTTATTTCCATGCCTGGCTTGTCAGGAAAAACTTAAATAGATTTATTTTTCTCACTTTGTTAAATATGATGAATAAAAGCTTTCTAAAGCCATTATTTTCAAATAGTATTCTCTGGGGTAGTTCAAAGATTATCCTGTGACTCAACTTTATCCCTCCTTAGCTGTGGTCACAGATTAGTACTACTCACACAAGGATGCAAGGGAAACTTGCCCATCTGTACCACCCTGACTGGATTGCCAGTCAGGACTGGGAAGCAAATCCTGGTGTGTCCCTGAAGCTTCCATTCTTTACAAATCATAAAAAATAAATCTGCCAAACCACCTGATTTCTCTGTGTATCTTAACTCCTTCCTGCTAGTTGGCACCATTAAGTTCCAGAATCCAAACTTACCTCTTAGACAACAGCAGAACACCAAATTAGTTAAACAAACAAACAAAAAAAACTGAATTGGCTCCAAAAAGTATGGGATTGATTGTGATGTTAGGAAGGCTCATCTTGGTTTTCTTTTCTCTTTTTTTGTTAACCGATGATTGCTTTCCATTTTACATATTGCTATATTTTTTTCTCAAAGCAATGAACCAATATTTTTTATAATTTTAATTGGTAGATAACATATATGTTTATATATTTATATATATCACACATACACATGCATACATTTACATAAGTACATATATACATACATACATATATATTTACATACATATATGCATACAATGGAGTTTTATTCAGTCATGAAGAAAAACAATTTAATTTTCAGAAAAGCTAATGGAACTCTAGAGCATAATTTTGAGGGAAATAAGTCAAATGTAAAGATCAAACTTATATGTTCACCTCTCATTTGTGAAGATTAGAAGGCAATACCCTGGAAAAAAAAGAAATGGACTCCATAAAATTAGAAAGGAGACCAGTGGGGAGAAGAAGACGATCAGGGTGAAGTGGGGAGGGAAGTAGAGGAGGCATTTGGGAGTGAAAGTGATCAAATTATGCTTTATGTAGGTGCAAATAAACTACAACAAAGCACGCTGTTCTGCATAATGAATATGAACCAATAAAAAAGATTCCTGCCTTCATTATCTATTATTAAAATGCAAATTAAACCTAAAAATAACATAAGCCTACACGTGTTTTAATAATGAACTGAAGTGAAATAAATCAATGATACAATTCAAAATTAGTGAAAAACTATATTCCTTTGAACAGTGATAGTATTCAATATATGGGCATGATGTATCTAAACTATGTTTGTATATTAATCTTTAAATGTCTAAATCTATTCCTGTTTCCTATAGCTAGGCCATTATTTTTCACATTGTTTTTCGTGACGACATGTCTCTGCAGGTTTGTTTCTCCAGGTGTTATAGATTGCTGTTATGTTATAAACATTACAATTGGAGGAGTCACTGAAAACTGCATGACTGTGAACTTCATGCAGTCAATAACTGGAGTTGTAGATTGTGATGATGTACGCGTGTAATTATCGAAATAGAAAGTGCTAGCTGGTTACATGGCAGCTGAGTTAGAAATGATAACTTGTGGCCTCTCTTTTAGCTGGTTGTGATCTTGTGACTAAATTTTGCATGAGAGGTTGTATTTGGAAATTCCACATACTGGTTGGTATACTTAAATAGGAATAAGTGAGAGCCCCTCTTTGCTACTCTGCCTTCTGCCTGCCTGGTCAGTGTGGTATGGAGAAGGAAGGCTCATGTTCGAGGTGACATTACTGTCCAAGTAGCCCATCCGATATCTCACTTTCCAAGGCAGAAATTTAGTTGCTTTCTAATTTAGGATGTTGAATATTTGCCTTTAAAGAAAGAGCATAACAGTTTGTATCTTATATAATGTGTGATTACAACATTCTGATATTCCCAAGGATCATATTGTTCTGACGAGGAAATGTAATTTTAATTTAAATTTCTGTGTGCTTTCCCAGACCTGTCACTTCCCCACTCCTGGACCCATTACTCCCCAATTTCTGAAAAATATGTAAATTTCTTTTGTAGATTTTGTAGATTTTCTTGCAACATTTTTTAAGGGTCATAATTTTTAAAGATCACACACACAAACATACACACACACACATAAAAAAAAAAAAAGAAAGAAAGGGGGAAGAGAGGCTGAGAATTTACCAAAATCTTACATCAGCAATATTTTTGGTGGTTGTACCAAACTCCTTGATCTGAAGCAGGAGGGTTTAGTTCAATTAGAAGACGACTTGGGAAAAGAACTGATCCCCAGGGCAAAGAATATTTGGTACTTGTAGAGCATTATTAGTTCTGACGATAGAATATATTTGAGAAGTCAGTAAGCCTCTCTTTCAAATGAAATAAATTGCCTGACCTTAAAAATAATCTTTCTTATTTCTCTCTTACTTTTCACCAAGTAAAAAAAGGTAAGCATTTTGTTTAAACTTGATCCAAATAGGTAAGCATTAACTACTCCTAACTAATACAATTTTAATTTTACATACATGTGCATTTTTTAGTGTCAGCGAAGAACACATCATATTAGAAAAACATTAAATGTTTTTATGATTTCGAAGCACTGATTAAGATGGTCCCTCTACTTTTCTGGCTTTAATTATTTTATGATCACATGAGATGAAAATAAAGTGTTTTTAAACCTGAGTCCATATCTCTAAAATTATCATAATTTTATCATCATCTTCTTCAATGTTAACATTAAAGTGATCTCTATTGGTTGATCTCTATGCGTTAAGTATGCATTCAAGTATTTTATATTTCATATGTAGTAAGTCTGGGGAAGGCCTCTTACAAATACTATTTCTTATGACTGTTCAGGTAGTGAACAGATATTATTGATTTGGGTTTGCATTATATCCTAGTGATGTCAAAGTGCTTTGCAGTTTGTTCTGATAATTGTCCTTGTGTTAGTCTCCATATTGAATTAATTTGAAATCAATAAGTTAATGAATTTGATTATTATATGGTAGTCTAATTTTAAAAAATTGTTGTATAGTGTTAACCTGAAATCTTATTTAAGTAATGTCATTTATAGCTAGTTATTATTGAACATGTTAAAAACTTAGTTATAGCATTTTCCTTTTTGTGTGGTCATTTGACTCTTAATTTTAAGCAGATACATAAAGTGTGCCTATTTATGTGATACCAAGTGACTTTTCCATACATGTACACCTGTATAATCTTAAATCAGTGTAAAAATAACTTTTTGAACACTGACATGTCTATGGTAAAAAGCTACTTTTTTCTTTTTCTTTTTTTTTTTTTGGTAGTACTGGGGATTGAAACCTGGGGAGGAAAGGCTCTACCACTGAGCTAAACCTGAGCCCTTTTTGTTTTTGTTTTGAGACTGGGTCTTACTCAGTTACTGAGGCTAGCTTTGAAATTGCAACCCTCCTTGCCTCAGGCTCTCAAGGAGCTGAGATTACTGTTTGAGGTGCTTCACTATCTAGATACTCCATTTTATGCAACAATTCTGTTTTGCTGTCTATAGTAGCCCTGATGTGCAATGGCATGTCAGAAATTCCCGATGTAACTACAAGAACATAGTACAACCTCACCCCATCCCTCCAGGGCCGGTTCCTCAGTTTCCTCAGCTCTGTTACGTTGTACTCTTGCTTCTGTGACATGAACTTAGAGCATTGTCATAGTCTATAAAATGAAGACACTTATATAATTATGAAAAACTTTTTAAATATTTTAAGAATGTGAACATATTGACTGAAAAACAACAAATGATTAAAAACAACAAATGATGTATTTACCATTGTTTTACCCAGTAACAGAAAGTCCTTAGGATGCCCAGGGAAGCGCTTCATAGTCACTTCCTCACTTCTGTCCATATGTGTTTGAAGAGGAAATCTTAATGACTGTACAGACCTAGACTTCTTAGCATGTGCTTAGAGATGTGTCTTGTTGCAGGAAGTTAGTCCCTTTCAAGTCTTCAAATTACTTAGCATGTTAGGTGGATATCATCTATCGCACACAAAATAAATGAGATAAAATGCTACCTTTGCAAAAGTGGATGAAACTACCATAATTTCTACACATCCTCTCTCCCATCCTTTCTAATGCATGAACTCGAAAAGGAAAAGACATGTGAAACATATTTAATTTGCAACTGAAGGGTTGGGTCTGCATTCAGGCTAGAAGCTAGTCTTATACCTTGAAGCCTATTCAAATGAAGCAACCACTTTGACTTATTCATAATTTATTCAAGAAGTTAGCAAATTTAAACTTGTAAAAAATATATTATGTAAGACACATGAAATTTAGAGTATTAAAATAAGCTTGTAATATAGGTTTAGAGATAAGAAAAGAACATAATAAATATTTAGAGTCACACTGCAGTATATTCAGTCAGAGAAAGCACCCATATACACAGGCAGGGGGAAAAAATTATGAAACAAATGAGGTCAGAGCAAACAGGAATTTGGGAGCACATGAGACGTTTATGATGCTTTCAGAGGTGAATTGTGGAAGATGCTTCTTTAATACCATAAATGTGTATTCAAAAGTTCACATTGCAGTTACAATTGCTTTTGTGAATAAAGGTGCTACCTTTGCCGACTTTTCTGTGTTGAGCTTTCCCTAACAGAAAGAATAGCATGGCATTCCTTTTCTTCTCACTGGAAGGTTTGAATAAAATTCATGACTGCTGGTTCTATAAACCATACATTGAAATGCATGTACAATTTATAAAAGTAAATAATATTTCATAATATGTAATGGATAGTTTATAATTTCTGAATAATAAAAGTATGAAGATATAAAGTCAAAGCTGAACAATATTTTGGAAATATTACAGAAAAACCAAAATCTTTTAAATTTTCACTGTTTTTTTCTAAAAACTATTTTTTTAATTTTGTTATTTTATTTGTTCTAATTAGTTGTACATGACAGTAGAATGCATTTATACATTTAAATGCCACACAATATGTTCCTTAAAGAGTGAAATTAATTTTATATTGATAATTGGAGAAATTAGATTTAAAATATGAAGAAAAACATGGTAACTGGAAGAAAATCATTGCAAAAATGGGCATACATTCTGATTTTGAGTTTTGAGGAGTTCAGATGAATACAAAGAGTTAAAATAACATATTTTATCAAAATAAAAAAGAAATATACTATCTCCATGAAACAAAAAGAGATTAAAATTTTTCATATAGATAAATTTATTAATAATGAAAAACTTAACTCTAATGTTAGATTTCTGAAAGTGATAGATTTTGTTCCCTTAGGAACAGGAAAATTAGAACGCTCACCATCATTGCACTATCCATGAGAACACAAAAGCCCAAGACAGTGAAATGACTCTTACTTCTGGTGAACTCTTTCCCACAGATGAAGCTTGAAGAGGTAGAAGCAGAAGACAATGTCTCCACAGTGGTGCAGTTTGTCCTGCTGGGATTTTCTGAACTTCCAAACCTCCAGGGGATTCTGTCTGGGCTGTTCTCCATCATTTACATGGTTGTCCTCATTGGGAACAGCCTCATAGTCATAATAACCAGGATTGACCCTGCATTACACAAACCCATGTATTTTTTCCTGGCACATTTTTTTATTTTGGAAATCTGTTATGTTTCAGTCACTCTCCCCAGGATTTTGTTCAGCCTTTGGACTCAGGACAGAAGTATCTCCCTACTGAGCTGTGCCACTCAATTGTGCTTCTTCCTTATACTGGGAACTGAGAAAGTTTCCTCCTGGCTGTGATGTCCTATGACCGCTTTGTGGCCATCTGCAACCCTCTGCACTATCCTCTAGTCATGAGCCCAAAGAAGTGCCATCAACTGGCAGCTGGTGCCTGGCTTGGGGGAATGCCAGTCCAGGTAGGGCAGACATGGCAGATATTCTCTCTGCATTTCTGTCATTCTAACCAAATCAACCACTTCTTCTGTGACATACCTCCCATTCTTAAGCTAGCCTGCTGGGGACACCTCTGTGCACGAGGTGTCTGTCTATGTAGGTTGTGATATTGGTTGGGGCGGTACCTTTTATGTTGATACTTGTCTCTTACAGCAAGATCATTGGCACCATTCTGAGGTTGCCCACAGCACAAGGAGCAGGCTAAGGCATTCTCCACATGCTCCTCCCACCTGCTGGTTGTGGTTTTATTTTTTGGGTCAGCTTCCATTACCCACTTAAGGCCCACATCCAGCCATTCTGCAGGAACTGACAATCTGCTCTCTCTGTTCTACACCATAGTGACTCCCATGTTCAATCCTGTGATCTACAGCCTCAGGAACCAGGATGTGCTTGCTGCACTCAGAAGATTATTGCTTAAAACATAGTGTTCTGAGTTTACTTCAGGTTGTTTCATCTTATCATCAAAGTTATCAGGAAACATTTCCAATCTTTTTATTTTTCTTGAATAGCATGATACCTTCAGGTTTATGATGTAATTTTTTAAATATTTAAATTGTAGCCTGGAATTTACTTTTTTCACATATTTATATAGGGAAATTTATCTATTTTTGTTATTCCACCTAAAGAAAACCATTTGTCCTACATAAAATGTTAAAGTGCATCACATTTTCCCTATAAATATATGGCCAGAACTAAAAATGTTAGGTCTTACATTTTAAATTTAAAGAAGATTGAAATTAACTTAAATGTGTATACCTGTATAGGTTGAAATTCTTCATTATATTACAGGTGGGACAGCATTAGCAAAGGTAGTTGTATAATGGGTCTCTGTTCATGAAATACTAAAATGAGTTAATGGATAAGTGAATGTTACTTTGGCTTACACACAGTTCTGTCAAAATCTGTACATTTTTCACCATCAATAAACATTGGGATAACTATGCACCATAGTGGAATATTACTTTGTAATAACCAAGGAATAGTTACATGGGCCAGGTGAAGTGCTACATACCTGCTATTCTAGAAAATCAGGTAGCTGAGGCAGGATGATTTCAAGAGAGATCTTGCATCTGCAACTTAGCAAGATACTCAGCAAGTTAGCAAGATCCTGTCTCAAAATTTTTTTTAAATTAAATAAATAAAGACAAAGGACCAGGATCATAATTCAGTTGGTACAGTGGTATAGTTACCACTGTATTCAATCACCAATACTAAAAATTATAATATAATTAAAAAAAATGCAGGTCACTCTCTCATCCTAATTAACTTGCCAGAGGAGAACACTTGAACACAACACTACTGCCTTTCGAAACAGATTTTATTTTGCTCATATGCTTTCCTCCTTTGATGTTGTGGTCCCAAGATATTTTGAATAAACACTTTTTCTCACTCTCCCCCCGCAACTTTTTTTGTGTGTCGTGGTGCTGGGGATTGAACTCAGGATGTTATGTATCCTGGGAACATCCACTACCCTGAGCCACATTCCTTCCCTGCATCTCTTTCTTTACTACAATTCAACAGGCCAGTCCTAAACCTATTCCTACTTTATGGAGTAGCCATGAGTGCAAATGTGCAAGGAAGTGTTGAAAGCTATTTTCAGGAATATGTAAAGTTTACCCTGCTGCACTGCATTACCTCACCTCTTCCTTCATGCTTTTAACCCATTCTATAGTGTTTAAAATTATTAGAGGTTTTCAAGATGGCGGACTAGAGGGTGGCTGCATTTCAGGTTGCTCCAGAACTCAGGATTCAAAAGAGGAGATATTGAGAGAGTTGGGACCAACTCAAAGCAGCCGGGTGAGTCTCTCCCGTTGGGGAGGCGTCCCGGATGGGGCAGTAGTCCCGGAACACAGGGAACCTTGTGAAGTAGAGTTGCCCAGCGAGACACCCCTCCCCCCGCTGGAGCAGTGAACTCAGACAACTGGGAGCATCGTAGAGGAGGCCGCTCTGCACAGCACTGGGACTCGGAGCAACCACGGGGGCTCTGGCGGCTGCCCAGGGGAGGAATGGCGAGGAGAGCTGTGTGGACTCAGAGCAACCACTCCTGAACACTGGGGCCTGCCCGGAGGAGGAGGAGGAGCGCAGCAGGTCACTTGGACTTGCAGTGACTGCATTAGAGCTCTAGGCGGCTGCTCAGAGGAGGAGGTGAGTGGTGAGTTGTTTGGACTCAAAGGGACCGCTCCTGAACACTGGAGGAGGCGTGCAGCGGGTCATGTGGACTCAGAGTGACTCAGAGCAACCACTCCTGAACACTCAGGGGGCTACCTGGAGGAGGAGGAGGAACAGGGCGGGTCACTTGGATTCGGAGTGACTGCCCAGGGCTACGGGCAGTTGGCGGGGGGAGGAAGAGGTGCGCAGTGAGTTGCTTGGACTCCTAGTGACCGCAAGAAACACTGGGTGGCTGTCTGGAGGAAGAGGCGTGAAGTGGGTCTCTGGGACTGGGAGCGATTGTACGGGGCTCCAGGTGGCTGCTCAGAGGAGGGGCCGCATAGCCAGGTGATAAGGTGCACAGCGGGGTCCCAGAATCTAGGCAGCTTCTTGGTGGAAGAGCTGCACAGAGACACGCTTAGGGGCGGAGTGAAGGTTCCAAGACTGCGGGCAGATTCTCTGAGGAGGAGCAGCCTAAGGAGACTCATCTACAAAGGGTGAGGCTCCCAGGCCCAGGAGATAGGGCCGGGCCCCTGGGAAATTTGCAGAGGAAGGCAGCCCAGCCCAGGTGGTAGCTATAGACTGAGGGGAACCTCTAGGAGGGGAATGGGGCAGTGAGACCTCCCAACCGGGTGAGTTTTCCCTGCCAGGTGAGGTTTCCCCACAAGGACGGTAAAACCAGAGACACAGGCCCAACCAGGCTTTGTCTCAGCCCGCAGCCTAGTTCCCCTTTGGTTGACCATTGGTCAACAAGTGGAGGCACCTCTTTTCCACTAGCAGGGAATATACCCGAACTGAAGGCCACCACTCCTAGAGAGGCAGCTTCCTTGTGGAGCACTGCACTATCAACTTCCTCCAAGACTTCAGCCCACTGAAGGCTAAGAGGGGATATGCTAGAAATCTTCAGGGACATTATAAGTCAATATAGGAAATCGGCAATATCTCAGCGGTCCACTGATACCTGAACAATATGAGAAAACAAGGGAAGAAAATGCCCCAAACAAATATAGATGTTACATCAATAAAACCCAATGATAGCATGGCAGAAAAATGACAGAAAAGGAGTTCAGAATGACATAATTAAAATGATCAGGGAAGCAAACAATGAGATGAGAGCAAATGCACGCACTGAATGATGAGATGAAAGCGCAAATGCAGGCATTGGATGATCGCACCAATCGACAGTTAAAAGAGCAAATACAGGAAGCAAAAGATCATTTCAATAAAGAGTTAGAGATATTGAAAAAAAACCAAATGGAAATCCTTGACATGAAGGAAACAATAAACCAAATTAAGAACTCCATAGAAAGCATATCCAGTAGAATAGAACACCTGGAAGACAGAACCTCAGACATTGAAGACAAAATATTTAACCTTGAAAACAAAGTTGAACAAACAGAAGATGGTAAGAAATCATGAACAGAATCTACAAGAACTATGGGTTATCATGAAAAGGCCAAATTTAAGAATTATTGGGATTGAGGAAGGCTTAGAGAAACAAACCAAAGGAATGAACAATCTATTCAATGAAATAATATCAGAAAATTTCCCAAATCTGAAGAATGAAATGGAAAATCAAGTTCAAGAGGCTTATAGGACTCCAAATACACAAAATTGCAACAGAATGACACCAAGGCACATTATAATGAAAATACCTAACATACAAAATAAAGACAGAATTTTGAAGGCTGTGAGGGAAAAGAACCAAATTACATTCAGGGGAAAACCGATACGGATATCAGCAGATTTTTCAATCCAGACCCTAAAAGCTAGAAGGGCCTGGAACAACATTTTTCAAGCCCTGAAAGAAAATGGATGCCAACCAAGAATCTTATACCCAGCAAAACTTACCTTCAAATTTGACGATGAAATAAAATCCTTCCATGATTAACAAAAGCTAAAAGAGTTTACAAAAAGAAAGCCAGCATTACAGAACATTCTCAGCAAAATATTCCATGAAGAAGAGATGAAAAACAAAGAAGCAAGTCAGCAAAGGGAGGAATTATCCTAAAGGGATTGTGAAATAAAGGAGGAGCCAAGTCGTGTCACATAAATAAATAAATAAATAAATAAATAAATAAATAAATAAAATAAAATAAATGAACCAAATGACCAGGAATACAAGTCATATCTCAATAATAACCCTGAATGTTAATGGCCTGAATTCATCAATCAAAAGACCTAGACTGACTGATTGGATTAAAAAGAAACATCCAACCATATGTTGCCTGCAAGAGACTCACCTCATAGAAAAAGATACCCATACACTAAAGGTGAAAGGATGGGGAAAAATATACCATGCACACGGACTCAGCAAAAAAGCTGGTGTATTCATCCTCATTTCAGATAACATGGACTTCAAGCCAAAGTTAGTCAGAAGGGATAAAGAAGGACATTTCATCCTGCTTAAGGGAACCATAAATCAGCAAAATATAACAATCACAAACATTTATGCCCCAAACAGTGCCTCATCCATGTATGTCAAACAAACCCTTCTCAATTTTAGAAACCAAGTAGACCATAACACAATAATACTAGGTGATTTTAACATGCCTCTCTCACCACTGGAAAGATCTTCCAAACAAAAATTGAACAAAGAAACTATAGATCTCAATAACACAATGAATATTTTAGACTTAACGGACATTTATAGAATATACCATCTAACCAAGAGCGAATACACTTTCTTCTCAGCAGCACATGGAACCTTCTCTAAAATAGACCATATATTATGCCACAAAGCTAATATTAGCAAATGCAAGAAGATAGAGACACTACCTTGTATTCTATCAGATCACAATGGATTGAAGTTAGAAATAAATGAAAGAGTAAAAAAACAGAAACTATTCCAACACCTGGAGATTAAACAATATGTTATTATATGATGAATGGATAACAGAAGATATTAGGAAGGAAATTAAAAAATTCTTGGAGGTAAATGAGAAGAAAGAAACATCATATCAAAATCTCTGGGACACTATGAAAGCAGTACTTAGAGGAAAATTTATTTCAAGGAGCACATTTAATAAACGAAGTAAAACTCAACAAATAAACGACCTAACACTACAGCTCAAAGCCCTGGAAAAAGAAGAACATACCATCACCAAAAGTAGTAGAAGACAGGAAATAGTTAAACTCAGAGCTGAAATCAATGAAATTGAAACAAAAGAAACAATACAAAAAATTGACAAAATAAATAGTTGGTTCTTTGAAAAAATAAACAAAATTGATAAACCTTTAGCCACACTAACAAAGAGAAGATGAGAGAAAACCCAAATCACTAAAATTCGGAATGAACAAGGAAATATCACAACAGACATGATTGAAATACAAAACATAATTAGAAGCTATTTTGAAAATCTATACTCCAACAAAATAGAAAATGTCGAAGACATCAACAGGTTTCTAGAGACATATGAATTACCTAAACTGAACGAGGAGGACATAAACAATTTAAATAGACCCATTTCAAGTACTGAAATAGAAGAAGTCATCAAAAGCCTACCAACAAAGAAAAGTCCAGGACCAGATGGGTTCTCAGCCGAGTTCTACAAAACTTTTAAAGAAAAGCTCATTCCAATACTTCTCAAAGTATTCCATAAAATAGAAGAGGAGGGAACCCTCCCAAACTCATTCTATGAAGCCAATATCACACTGATACCTAAACCAGACAGAGACACATCAAGGAAACACCAATATCCTTAATGAACATTGACGCAAAAATTCTCAACAAAATGTTAGCATATCGCATACAAAGACATATTAAAAAGATAGTGCACCATGATCAAGTGGGTTTTATCCCAGGGATGCAAGGTTGGTTCAACATCAGGAAATCAATAAATGTAATTCACCATATCAATAGACTTAAAGTTAAGAATCACATGATTATTTCAATAGATGCAGAAAAAGCATTTGGTAAAATACAGCACCCCATCATCCTCAAAACAATTATTATTTCAATAGATGCAGAAAAAGCATTTGATAAAATACAGCACCCCTTCATGCTCAAAATACGAGAAAAAATAGGGATAGTGAGAACATTCCATAATATTGTAAAGGCCATTTATGCTAAGCCCATGGCTAATATCATTCTAAATGGTGAAAAACTGAAAGCATTCCCCCTAAAAACTGGAACAAGGCAGGGATGCCCTCTTTCACCACTTCTATTCAACATTGTCCTCAAAACTCTAGCCAGAGCAATTAGACAGACCAAGGAAATTAAAGGGATACGAATTGGAAAAGAAGAACTCAAACTATCCCTGTTCACTGATGACATGATTATATATTTAGAGGAACCTGGAAACTCCACCAGAAAACTCTTAGAACTCATAAGTGAATTCAGTAAAGTAGCAGGTTATAAGATCAATGCTCATAAATCCAAAGCATTTTATACATAAGTGATGAATCTTCAGAAAGAGAAATTAGGAAAACTACCCCATTCACAATAGCATCAAAAAAATAAAATACTTGGGAATCAATCTCACAAAAGAGGTGAAAGACCTCTACAATGAGAACGACAGAACACTAAAGAAAGAAATTAAAGAAAACCTTAGAAGATGGAAAGATCTCCCATGTTCATGGATAGGCAGAATTAATATTGTCAAAATGGCCATACTACCTAAAGTGCTATACAGATTGAATGCAATTCCAATTAAAATCCCAATGATGTACCTTACAGAAATAGAGCAAGCAATTATGAAATTCATCTGGAAGAATAAGAAACCCAGAATAGCTAAAGCAATCCTTAGCAGGTAGAGCGAAACAGGGGGTATTGCAATACCAGATCTTCAACTCTACTACAAAGCAATAGTAACAAAAACGGCATGGTATTGGTACCAAAATAGACAGGTAGATCAATGGTACAGAATAGAAGACATGGACACAAACCCAAATAAATACAATTTTCTCATACTAGACAAAGGTGCCAAAAATATGCAATGGAGAAAAGATAACCTTTTCAACAAATGGTGCTGGGAGAATTGGAAATCCATATGCAACAGAATGAACCTAAACCCATATCTCTCACCATGCAGGAAACTAAACTCAAAATGGATTAAGGACCTCGGAATCAGACCAGAGACCCTGCAGATTATAGAAGAAAAAGTAGGTCCAGATCTTCAACATGTTGGCTTAGGACCAGACTTCCTTAACAGGACTCCCATAGCACAAGAAATAAAAGCAAGAATCAATAACTGGGATAGATTCAAACTAAAAAGCTTTCTCTCAGCGAAGGAAACTATCAACAATGCAAAGAAAGAGCCTACAGAGTGGGAGAATATCTTTGCCAATCATACTTCAGATAGAGTACAAATCTCCAGAATCTATAAAGAACTCAAAAAACTGCACCAGGAATGCAAATAATCCAGTCGACAAATGGGCTAAGGAAATGAATAGACACTTCACAGAAGAAGATCTACAAGTAATCAACAAACATATGGAAAAATGTTCAACATCTCTAGTAATAAGAGAAATGCAAATTAAAACCACCCTCAGATTCCATCTCACCCCAATTAGAATGGTGATTATCAAGAATACAAGCAATAACAGGTGTTGGCTAGGATGTGGGGAGAAAGGTACACTCATACGTTGCTGGTGGGGCTGCAAATTAGTGCAGCTTCTCTGGAAAGCAGTGTGGAGATTCCTTAGAAACCTTGGAATGGAACCACCATTTGACCCAGCTATCCCACTCCTTGGCCTATACCCAAATGACTTAAAATCAGCATACTACAGAGATACAGCCACATCAATGTTCATAGCTGCTCAATTCACAATATCCAGACTGTGGAACCAACCTAGATGTCCTTCAATTGATGAATGGATAAAGAAACTGTGGTATATATACACAATGGAATATTACTCAGCCATAAAGAATGATAAAATTATGGCATTTGCAGGCAAATGGATGAAATTGGAGAATATCATGCTAAGTGAGATAAGCCAATCTCAAAAAGCCAAAGGATGAATGATATCGCTAATAAGTGGATGATGACACATAATGGGGGGAGGGAGGTGTTAGTGTTAGGGTTAGAGTTAGGGTTAGGGAGGGGGGCAAGAATGGAGGAAGGAAGGACTGTATAGAGGGAAAAGAGGGGTGGGAGGGGTGGGGGGTAGGGAAAAAATAGCAGAATGAATCAAACAACATTACTCTATGTAAATCTATGATTACACAAATGGTATGCCTTTACGCCATGTACAAACAGAGAAACAACATGTGTCTCATTTTTTTACAATAAAAAAAAATAATCCATGAAAAACAAAATTATTAGATGTGTGAGCTGACATTGAGGAAAGGAATACTAATCAACAGAACCAGAAATGGTCACCAATCCACTACCACATTTTCAAACAATTTTCTTGGTGTGTCTGTTTGTGTGTGATTGCATCTGAGAATCATTCTGTTCTGTAGCTTTAGATGTGATAGTGCATGCAATGCATGAACCTGTTTACTCCTTGCCAAGAAATACATTTCTCCTTCATCAACCTATATGTATCCTTCACCTTCTGTGATAATGTTTACATTTATTCATTTGTATATTTTATTCCTGAAAATATATATGCATATATTGCTTCCAATTTAATGCTTTATATTGAATCTGGAATTTGGCATTCTGCATGAAAATGAACATGCTGATATGACTGTTGATGAAGGTGAAGATTATAACAGAAATGCTTGTGGTAGTTGTTTCTTTTCTGAAATTTGGCAAAGCAGGAATCACAGTACGCTAGCACCAAGAAGTTCAGATAAGTGAGTTCCATGCTTCACATTCACAGCAAAGTGTTGAGTGGTTAAATGTCATCTAACTACATTTTAAAACAATTAACACACTTAAATACTGACAATATGCTTGTTATTATTAACATGCAAGATTATTAAAGGTATAATGATTCATCTAAGATAAAAATATTTAAAAAGTTTTACTGGGAAAACATTAAAATTGTGGCTGTATTTAAATACAATTCTTAGAGGAATCACTCGCTATGTATTTTATATTTAAATTAATCGAGATAACAATATAATGCTATTTTTGAGAAGTGGATATTACAGAATATTACTTACTATCACAAGTAGACCTACTTGTTTAAAACTGAAATTAACTTTAATAATGCATTTAGTTCAGTTTTTAAGATATTGACTATTCTCTTGGTAAGGTAATCTTTGACAGTAATATGCACAACCCATTAATCAGCATGAATAGAGTTTGTGTTTTAAGTAACTTAAACAATACTATCTTGGGATTAAATGTCATGTGCTGCATCAGTGAGTAATGTATGTCAGTTATGGATCCATTCAAACAAAGACTGTACAAGCTATTCCTCCTATTTCACTGAGTGATTGTGATTGACAGTACAAGGACCCCGGTGATGTCCACATCCTAATCCTGGAACATCTGAATATGCTGCATCACATGGCAAAGGGAACTTGCACTGGTTAGTAAGGTTTTAAATCCTGAGAAAGGGAGATTATTCAGGTCAGCCCAGTCTAATAACATAACCCCTTAAAAGAGAAAGAGAAGGAAAGATGCGATGTCTTCAAGAAACTTGTCTCTTAATGTGGGAGACCTTATCCAGTCACTGAAAGGAAGGCAAAGTGCTCAGTGTCTGAGCCCCCTGCCTCGCCCCCTCCCGTGAAGAAGAGAGGACTCTGCCTGCCTGACTGTTTTCAAACTACAGCATCAGCTTCCTTCTGTCTTTGGATAGAACTGAGGCATGAGCTTCTCCTGGGTCTCAGGTCTGCTTAACTTTCAATATAACTGTAGTTAGTGTCTGCTCTTTAGGACCTGAGGTCTTCAGATATATATCAGAATTAAACCATTTGCTCCTCTAGTTTTCAAATTCACCAACACACTCTGCAGATAGTGGGATTTACCAGATTTATAACACAGAAAATATTCTATAAAAATGCAGGCCTTATTATTAATATATATAATTTCCAACATGTAGTGTACTTGTGTATGTAGATAAAAAGCCTGATTCTCTGTGTTCTGACAAGGGGTGTGACGATAACGCCTTTCATATTTGCTCATGCTGGATACTGTGGTTCTCAATTACATTTTATTAGTTTGCATGGATTCCAATTCCTTGGTGAATTCCTTCATCTTTTCATCATTGTTTATCTAATTTTAAATCATTTAAAATATTATTGTAGTTATTTTAAAGTCCTTGATTGTCATGCACAAGGAATGATATATGTTTATTTTCAGTGCATATTGTCTTGTTCATTGATCAAAAAGACTCATTTGTTTCCATATAATGAGTTTATTTATTGTATATAATGTAGCTTTTTTAATATAACACTCTGGTCTGTGTATATTTCTCAGTATTAGACAACTTGCCTAGCATGCATATGGTCCAGAGATGAATCTCTATCACTACACAGAAACAAAGAGAAAGGGAAGCTCTCCCTAAGTTCATATATATAGAGGAGACATCAGTAACTGGTCTTATGCTATCAAAATCAGTGAGTTTATACAATATTGGAGTTCCATGAATGACAACTGGCACTTCAATCTCATTGTTTTAGTGCAGCTATGTGTACAACATATGTCTGCATCATTCAGTTGATCTTGAGAACCTGGCTTTGCTAACTATGTGGTTTTGCCATCATTCAGGATCTCTGGCAGAAGGTGCTTGTCTCTGAACCTGCCCCTTCTCACCAAGCACCTGCTGATTCCAAGTGCTATAGGGAGCCTCCATCACACTCACCCTTCTATGTCTCCAAAACATATCATATTCAGTGTTGGAAACAGTAACACTTTTTTGCATGAGATTTTTTATATAATTTATTTATTTTAAAATTTTTATTTTTACAGACTGCATTTTGATTCATTCTACACAAAATGGATACAACTTTTCATTTCTAGGGTTGTACACAATGTAGATTCACACCATTCATGTAATTATACATATACACAGGGTGATACTGTCTGTCTCAGGCACTATATTTCTTTGCCCCGCCCCTGCCTCATTTCCCTCCACACCATCCGAAGTTCCTCCATTCTTCTCTTGCCCCACTCCATCACCACAATCGCCCCCCACCCACATTTTGTATCATCATCCACTTATCAGAAAAAACATTGGGCCTTTGGTTTTTTAGGCTTTACTTATTTCACTTAGCATGCTATTTTTCAACTCCATCCATTTACCTACAAATGCCATGATTTTAGTTTTCTTTACGGCTAAGTAATATTCCATTGTGTATATATACCACAGTTTCTTTATTCATTCATCAGTTGAAGGGCATCTAGTTGGTTCCACAATCTAGCTATTGTGAATTGAACAGCTATGAATATTGATGTGGCTGCATCACTGTAGTATGCTGATTTTAAGTCTTTTGGTTATAAACTGGGGAGTGGGATAGCTGGGTCAAATGGTGGGTCCATTCCAAGTTGTTTGAAGAATCTCCATACTGCTTTCCAGAGTGGCTGCACCAATTTGCAACTCCACCAGCAATGTATAAGTGTGCCTTTTTCTCCACATCCATGCCAACATCTATTATTGCTTTTGTTCTTGATAATAGCCATTCTAATTGGAGTTAGATGAAATCTTGGGTGGTTTTAATTTGCATTTCTCTAATTACTAGAGATGTTGGGTACTTTTTCCTATATTTGTTGATCACATATATATCTTCTTCTGTCAAGTATCAACCAATTTAAATAGAAGCCAATACATTTTCAAACTGTTTAAACTACTTTGAAGCTACTTTGAAATAACTGTTATCTTTTGTAGGATTCTAACTTTAAAAAAACATGATACTATAAATAGTGCAAAGTCTTCATTCAAATTATCACTGAAAATATTTTTATTTTGGTTGACAATCTGTTTTCAGAAAGAATTAGAATGATGTCCCTTAATTATTCTCTAGTCATCCTTATATATAAATCTGTTTAAGCACTTGTAGTTACTCACAATGATATAAAAAATCATGTAAACGTCCTTGGTTTTATTGGTAAAGTAACCCACCTAGGCAACTGGAAAATGTGTCATTTCTTGGTAAACAGTTCTATGACAATTGGACACAATATTGATCAAAAATTCGGCTGTTATGTATCTCTTAGCAGAAAAAACTGGTCTGTGTCCACATGTGAGGAACATACTGACACTCAGTAGTGTATCTATACAGTAATGCACATTATGTCACTTTTTCAGGTACAACTGCTGTAGGTGTTTTCTATCCACTGATAATATGTTCTGACTAGGAAGAATTTAGTGTATCATGGTAATTTGACCCTTTTGCTAATTCCATTTAAATTAAGCCAGGCTTTACTCTCTTCCCCTACCTCTACCTTCCTGCCTCTTCTCTTCCCTTTCCCAGTTCTCACAGTAGAATCATCAGACATTCAGAAGGAATGACCAATGTTAAGTTCCCAAGGCAACACGGCCTCCATTCCAGTAAGCACATGACCCTACTTCCTGCCTTCAGGAACTCCTGCACTTCAGTCTCACAGCATCACACCATGATATTCTGACCTCCCTCTTGGTTATTTTCAGGGCCACACCTGGGTGGATCTGTACACGTGCAGTAGTAGCCGAATGACTTACTAATGTCACCCTGAGTCTGCATGCCCCAATTGAAATCGTGGGGTTAATATGAAGAGTCTAGCTCGTGGAAAGGCAGACTGTCATAAGGCTTTGGGGTCAGCATGGAGGGTTCCAATCCTGTTCCCACCACACCCTGGCTCTCAAACCTCTGTGCCTCAACTCTCTCACCTACAATACCACAATGATATTGATAGTTTTGATTTTGCCACAGTTACATGAGTTCTATGTAAAGGACCTGGAATATTTTATTGAATATAATACACATTGCATAAATCATAGTCATTATTAATATAATATTACAGCAAAGCTTTCATCATAATCTAAGACAAATAAAAGAGTAATGGGAAAATTAAAACTAACTTTTGTGAAAATAAATTTTGCTCTTATCCTACTATTTTCAGCTTCTCAAAGACATATCAAAGGGATAAATAGACAAACAGGTGGAGATATGTAGAGTAATGTTCTTATTTATTCCATACAGAAACACAATGATATATTTGCTGTCATTGTTGAGTGTAGACTAAAATGGTTCATAAGAAATATACATGTGAACGACCTCTTATGACTTGAAGGTGCTCACATTTGTCTAGTACAACTGCAGAAGCCACATGCTAATGAAAGCTTAGGTTTTCTAGTCCATTAGAAAGTGTTTCTCTGTGAAAATGTTACTGAATGGAATGTGAGTCCAAGAAGTCCCCCTGCATTTCAAGGGGCATTTATGGGACACTGTCTTATGTTAGATAATATCTGAATGGAAGAAACCTCTGTGGTGTTCTTGCTTTGGATAAAGGATTTAAAGTCTTCCACCTGTATCATACAGTCTTTAATCTAAACTGTTGGAATTGTTAGTTCTAAACAGCAGCTTAGTCACAAACATGGAAGCATTGAAAGTACAAGCCCAAGAGGGCAGTAATGGATCACTGCTAATCTAGGCATCATAACATGTCATCTAATTATCCAGTTTCGCTCCAATATAACCCCAATGTATTACAGTATCTAAATACATATATAACATGTATCTATTCAATCCATTATCAGACCTACTTGCAGTGAACTATAGAGATGAATATTCAAAATTATATAACTGGAAGTTCAAAACCGGAATTTATTGATTTTATTAATTCTACCCCTACTGCTCTCTTCTTGAAATTTTGAGAGAGAATGAAAATTATTGGGAGTATTTTAGAAGATTCTCAAGGTGAGACATAAGAAAACAACCTGGCATTATGTTCTAAAATAGCTCTTCTGTCTTGGAAATCTACGAAAATGTCAGTGTAACATCAACAGGTTTTGTTCAATCCTAACCTACTTACTTAAATACTTATCATTCTCTACTCTCAGTACCACTAAATCACATCCTTCTCATACATTCACCAATGACTTATGAGAAAATATTATTTATCAAATACGCTATCACCAGTGACTGCCTTTAGTTGGTAAACATTATAGTAAATCTCTTATATCTTGACCCCTTCCTTTATCTTTGTTACTGAAACCCCAGAACAGAAAAAAGTAACATTGTAATGGTACATTTGGGTGTAAATGTAACATGGAAAGGAAACATAGATACCAGTGCTAGACTGTATAGGCACATTGATTAGAACATCTGTATGTGTAGATTTCCATCGGATACAGCAACTTTTATCTCCCTGCTCAATGCCACTCTAAATCACTGTGGTACTTAATGAGTGAATCTTCCTTTGTAGATCTCTGGCCCTTTACTGTAAAAGAGGGAATCAACCTAGGTTGTTTCTACAGTATTTTGCAATTGGTTTTTAATATGTCTGTATGTGAATTCTGATTCCATTTCTATATAAAACACTTCCCAATACTGAGAACATTTAGAAAAAGAAATGGGGTATTTTATGTGCAGAGAACTGCACTTACATCTCTGCGCAGGTTTGAGCTCAAGTAGGGTAGACATGATACAGAGATCAGCTAGATCATGTGAATTTCACAAAGATAAACACCTTTAAACCCAGATCTGTTAGTTCTCATCTTGTTATTCAGATATTCATGGACACTTCTTAGATGTGGATCTCCAACTTCACTGGTGTTCAAATAATTAAAATTTAAAACTTACTGCAGTATCATGACTCAACTAAAAAATGGACCACAGGGCTAACTGATTTTAGGAAGGTGCTTCTTGGCCATCTCTTTCTGTTGTGCTCTTAAATTTCTGATTGCCTTCTATTTTGCATATTGATATTTTCTCTTTGCAGCTATCAAATCATATTTTTATAATTTTAATGGAAAATAATTGGTGTTCAAAGAGATCACCATTGTGTTTGGCAATAAACTTAGTCTTTGAATTCTCCATTTTCTCTACCAAATTAAATCAGGTAGATGAGATGGTGATTCCACTGTTTACCAGTGATGAGTTCTGCTTCCTCAAATGTTGAACTTTGAAGATTAGAGAAGCACGCCAAGACAAGCATATTAATCAGATTTTATTCAAAGGTAATAAAACAGACTTCTTCTGGGAGGGAGAAGTTGGACATGGCTGATGATCTAGAATCCCAAGAAGTGAGCATGCTCTACATCTTTTATAGGTTAGGGTCTCTTTTGTTCTCCAGTTCTCTCCCCCTTTTCTCTCTCCTTCCTGCATCTTTGATGAGTTCTAGGAGTTGCCCTTGACATAGCAAAAACAGTGAGCAGCAGATGGCAGGGGGAGGACCAAAGTGATTCAGCCAGATAATGGCCAAGGAGGCATTAATTAGCAGTTCCTTGCCTGTAGTCCCTGACAAGAGCTGGTAAATTTGATAATCACTGGGCTCCAGAGATCCTTCATGTTCCATTCTTCCAGGGGCAGTCTCCAACTTCCAGAGGCAGTTGGCTTTCATGGACTCCATTTCCTTGATTTGATCCTATCCCCAATTTCTACACTAATTGCCTGTCCCCAATTCTGGCTTTGATGGTACATGCTTGTAAATCTCAGCTGCTTGAGAGACTGAGGTATGAGAATGGTAAGGTTTAGGCCAGAATAGGAAACTGAGAAATAGACTTTCTCAAAATGAAAAATGAAAACAAAATTGAGGACATAGTTCAGTTGTCAAGAATTTCTGGGTTTAATCCCAAAACTAATAATAATAATAATTATTATTATTATTAATAATAATAATACCAGTTTCCTTAGGCAGAGCATAGTAAATTCCAAGGCCTTCCTTCCCCTCACACATGCTTCTCCCTCACCTGTCCCTGCACTACTGAAACTTGAGCACTACTAAACAAGAGCTGATGACAAGGACAAAGGTTCCACTTTTCCAGTGATACCTTGTTCTAGGATGGGACACTGGGTGGTCTGTGTCCTCTAGTCTCCTTTCTTGCCCTTTGCAGTGAAAACCTCAGCACTTGAAGCAAGCTCAGGCAGGAACCAGCAGAGCTCAGGGCATTCAGTCCATTTCACCTGGGAAAGACTCAGCCCAGGAGGAAGGGCTGGGGTGAGCAGGAAGCTCTGGCCTCTCAGGTCTACACTAACTACCCTCTCTACACTCTGTGTCTTGCAGTTTTATTTTTTCTTCTTCTGTGTACATTTCACACTTACCTATTTCTTTCTTATATTATAAACTTTGATTAAAACAAAACAACCTGTAAATACATCATAGTCGTTGTGAAGTCTAGTTTCCTCCAGGGATGGTTGTTGTGGCTCTTTGGCTGCTTAGTATATTGCTTAGAATCTTTTGTTGGGCTGGTTTCCATTATGGTGGGCAGTAGCTGATGTCTCTGCACTCCACCCACTTTATTTTAAATTGATCATGCTTACAAGACTCACTTCCTCTGTATCACTCATTGCCTAGAGTAATTTATTTGTCAGCTAATAGATTGTGCTTACACATCTTGAGTGAGAAAATGTACCCAATGCTGATACATGTGTCTGTGATTAGAAGAAACATTTTAGGAAATAAAAAAAATTGTGTTGGAATTTAATTCTGTATTTCCTCACTTCACAAGTCGATATTGCACAAGGAATGAATGGTTTGTTGCTTGACTCTCTGGACCCTCCTGAGTGTGCAGGGGGCCTTGTTCTTAAACTTGGTCTTTCTTAAAAGTAGAAATAAATACTTTTTGTCAAATCTACTTTATGTCTCAGTTATTTTTGTTGAATTCCTTTCAAATCTATTTCATGCTGTATTAGGCAGTGTTTTCTAGAGGAACAGAATCAACAGGAAGTATGATTATATAAAGGAGATATATCAGTTTGGTTTGCAGGACCGGAAGCGGGATATTCTACAATGGCTGTCTGCAGCTGGAGAGTTGGAAGAACCAGCAGCTGTGCAGTCCACACTGCTAGATCAAGGATCCAACCCTCTTGATCCTTCTTGTTCCGGACCTCTGCCTCTTGGACTGCACAGCCTCTTGGACTACCCGAGTCCAAGACCAAGGCTTTTGGAAACTACCTAGAGAATCACTGGCAGAGTCCACTTTGGAAAAGTGAAGAAGCAAGAGTCTGATATCCTCAGAGCATTGAATCAGAAATTAAGAACCTATTCAAGAAGAGTCTAAGTTGCATCTGTATCTGCTACCTTGTTCTTCCAACTTTTATTCCATCCAACTTACATCCTTTTGGGTGTTGCTGCCCACACTTAGGGAGGGTCTCACTTCAGTTCATATCCCAGTCATTCGTAGACATGCCCTCACTGACACCCAGAAGCCTCTTAATCATCAGCATCTCTTAATCCAATCACATTGACCATTCAAATTAACCATTACACATGTTATAAAAATATTGTTATTTTTATATATGTATAATATTGTTAAAACATGTTATAAAAATACATAAATCATTGCGTTTTATACTATTACTTGCCAATACAGTTATTACCCTATTTAGCAATAATCTTGGAAAAAAATTTTATAGTCAGCTCAAAGTAACATGGACATCTTCCGTTAATGACAACAGAGAGCCAATATTTTGGGCATACACAGCCACAGTAGACGTCCTGATCAAAGTAGCTGAAAATATATGGCAGGTAGTCACATTGTAAAATGTGCTGATTTTAAGTGGTCTTATGAAAGTCAGGTTCATTTTCTGAAACACTTCACAATTCACTGTAGGCCTATGATAATTTCCAAGACTTTAAAAACATGAATGTAGTTGACAATTTTGTCTAGCTTATCATTTTCTGATTTTTCAGTAATCCATTGAGGAAATGTGGGTAACTAACATTGACAATTGTGGAAATGCTTTCAATTGAACAAAGAGTGTTTTTTAAATACATCATTTGGAAGAATAGAATATTCACCCACACACAAACATGAACAAAAAAAATCAATGTGAATATTTAGCTTTATGAAAAAAATGAATGAAAATTAATAATAGATTAAATGTAAAATCTAAAATCTATATAATTAATAGAAGAAAACACAGAGTTAAATCTTTATGATTTGGACTATGCAAGAGTTCTCTAGTATGTTGTGTATGGCGCAATCCATAGAAAACAACATTTTTAAAATAACCTGTATGAAAACTAAAATTGTATTGTCTTTGTTAAGATCATGAAAATGCATACAGGGAAAAGTATTTGCAAACCACTTATCTAGCACAGGAACTATAAGAAGAATATGAAAAAAAACACATGATAACAGCTTGAAAAGAAACACATGGACATGGTAGTTTCACATGTATCCTACATGTGATATATAGATACCAAATAATCACATAAGTGATGTCCAATATCATTAAACCCCAAATGAGATATTGCTACAAAAGTGTTCTAATAGCTATATTTGAGATAAAATAAATTTCAAGATGACAAAATTCAAAATTGTAAAAATAACAATGAATCAAACACCATTACCCTATGTAAATGTATTACACAAATGGTATGCCTCTACTTTATGTACAGAGAAACAAGATGTATCTCATTTGTTTACAATACAAATAAATTTAAAAAAATTGTTGAGTAAATATTTGACTTTTGACTAGTAGTATTTCTGTACATAGGTATAATCCTTCTAAACCAAGTTTGTCCCTCTATCAGTCATTAAAAATGTGTAACTCTATTCCCATTTGCCATAGCTATACCAAATATTCTTCTCATTCAGATTTTGTGATTATTCATCCAATTGGGTTGGTTTCTCTGATTGTTACAAGATTTCTATCATGTTATTACATGAGATATGCATGCATGAACGTAAGCTGGTCCTTTACTGTGAACTTCAGGTAGTCACTGCTTGGAATTTGAGATTTTGACAATGAAGCTCAGGTCTGAGGATACAGTGTCCCACTGGTCTCACAGCAGATCAGTTGGAAATTATATTTTGTGGTTTCTCTTCCATGTTCTTGTCTTGTGATTAAATTTTACATGAAGAGTTTCATAAGGAAATTCTGCATGCCCTTTTCCAGTTTATACCACAGAAAGGAACAGGTAAGATAACTTTTTCCCATATCTCCCCAGGTGTAACTTAGGGCATGATGTGACCTTCCTGCCCAGGGTGGATGGTGAGGGAAGATTCATGTTCAAGATAACATAAGGGTCTAAATAAACACATAACTCAATCATCTCAATTTTCAGTGACAGAAAAATTTTCCAGCTCAAGACATTGTGTAATTATATCTTTTTATTTATTCATTTATTTTTTATTTTTTTCAGACTTCATTTGGTTCATTGTACACAAATGGGGTACATCATTTCATTTCCATGGTCGTGCATGATGTAGATTGACATCATCTTTTTAAAGATATCTAAGTTTATATGTTAAGTAAAGTGCTTATAGCACTCTGATGTTTTCATGATTTTGAGGCTCAGCTTTCTTAATGATTACAAAAAATATTGAAAAATAAGAAAGAACAAGAAGCAGGAGAGTTTATGAAGAAATATATGGCCAGATAGGTTTTTGGTTGTGGTACCAAACTCCTTGATTGGCAACAGAATGGTTTAGTTCAATTAGAAGTCTCCTTGGGAAAGGAGTTGATCCCCAGAGCAGGGAATATTTACTACTTAAAGAGCATCAATAGTTCTGACAATGGACTGTATCTGAGAAAGCAGTTAGATTCTTTTTCAAATAAAGTAAGTTACCTGACATGAGAAATAAGTTTCTTTCTCATTTTGCTCTTACTTCTGAATCATTCAATGAAGGTAAGCATTGTATATGACCTTAATCAAAACAGGTAAAAATCAATACTGTTGTCTATCACAAATTAATTTCATAAGTGTATGTACATTTAGCATTAAAATATATGAAATTTTGAAAAATATATTTTCTTTATTTAAAGAAACTGATTCACATGAATGTACTTTTCTGACTTTAATACTTGTGTGATCAAAGGAGATCAAAATGTAAAGGGCTTCTGAAATAAATGGTGGCTGTATCTTAATGAATATCATGATATTCTTTATTATCAACATTTTATATGTGAATATTTAAGGTGTTACTATGTGTAAAAGATGTAATTTATCTTCAATGAGTCTGGGGGTATTATTGTAAAAGAAGAATTTTATACTATTATAAAGAAGATAGGTAACAGGTATTATTGAAATGGGGGTTGCACTTTATCCTGGCATTATGAAAGGTATATGCTTGTTATTTTGATCATGGTCTCTTATCAGTCTCTAGACTGAATTTGAAATGAGTAAATGAAAAAATATATAATTAATATGCAAAACAGTATAGTGAATCACTTCCTGGATAGTTCAAACTGAAATCCTATCTTTGAAATGTCGTTAGTAGAGACTGATTACTGATTATCATAAAAACTCAATTACAGCTATTTTCTTTATGGGGATCCATCTATATTTTGGTTCCTACTTTTTACTATTAAATAATGCACATAATTGTACATTCAATTTTTTTCATACATATACACTTGTGACAGGGTCAAATCAGGGTAAACTTCTCTCCCCAAATAATCTATCAGTTCTTTATGGTGAAAATCTTTAAATGATTTTGTTTCATTTTAAATAACAATACAATTTTGTTATCTATAGTCACCCTCCTTTCAATGGCATGCCAAACCTCCTAATGCAAGTAAGTTGGACTTAGTGCACATGAACCAACCTTACCCCATCCCTCCAGGCCCCAGTCTCCCCAACTCTCTTAACCACCACCACTCCACTTTTGCTTTGGTGAGATCAACTTACTATCTTTACAGCATCCAAAGTAAAACATGAAGAATCTGGGCTGAGGATGTGGCTCAGTGTTAAAGTGCTTGCCTTCCAAGTACAAGTTCCCAGATTCAATCTCTAGCAGTGCAAAAAATTTAAATAAACAAAAATTTAAGAGACATAATTTTTGCAGACTGTACATATATATATGATCTATATACATACATATATGTGTATAGATAAAGACTTGTAATATTTACTTTAATATTTTGATGAAAATATTATAAATGATGGTAAAATTAATGTATATTTGTATTTGCTCCTCTGAGTCACAAAAAATTCATTGGAAGCAGAAGTTCCATGCACTCCATTGCTACTTTTATACTTTGTCTATGCATTTTTGAAGTTGAAATCTGGTAACTGTCCACACTTAACCAGTCTTTGCACATGATTAAGAATGTAACTCCCCTATGCAGTAATTTAGTCTCTTATAACTTTCATATGTCTTAACACATGAGATGAATATTATCTAGGGCCTCCTCAAAACAATGAGAAAATTTGCGACTTTTGTAAGGGTAAGTGAGACTAAAAATATTCCCACTCAACCTCGCTCCAATCACTATCATGTGGACCAAAACATATGTGCTTGGCATACTCAATCCAGAGCTGAAGGTCTGCATTTTGTCTAGGAACCACTCTAACACCATTGGGATTCGTCCAATGAAGCAGTCAATGTGACTTATATGCAGTTTGTCAACTAGGTAAGCAAGTCAAAACTTATTAAAGAATTATGTATTACAAAGCACATAAAATGTGTAGAGAATTGTAAGAAATTTATAATCTAATACTAGAAATAAGGACAGAACATATGAAATGCAAACAATCATACTCCAATATAATTGCACACATGAATGCACGACCACACATAAGGGAATAGACTTAATGGAAATGATAATGTTAGCAACATACAGCAGAGTGTGCAAAGGAGTGATTTAAGATGATCCCATAGAGGAGATGAAATTTCTACTTTATACAAAATAAATATGTAAATTAAGTGTGCATATCCTAGTATGAATTACTTTCTGGAACACAGATATACATGTGAATATTTTTCCCTTCTGAAATTTCACAGACAGTAAGGACACTAAGATTTCCTTTCCTCAACACTATAAAATAACAATAATATTTATAAACTACCACTTTATAGACCTTATATATAAATAAAAATATAGTATGCAAGTTAATTTATACAATATATATTGGGGAGTTTATTATTATTTCTTAATAATGAAGTAACCAAGAAATACAGAAAATCAAATTTGAACTGGAGAATGGAAATACTACAGATAAAATACTACAATAAAAATTATCTTTATTCATTTCTAAGAACAATTTTAGAAGTTGGACAAAATATTTATTTAAAAATTAAATTAATTCTCAATTGATAGTATCAGAAAATAGTTTTGAGACGTCTCCCCTCAAAAGATGAGCAACTTAACAATGTAATCATTGCTATATTTAATAAAAATTTTCAAACGGGTGCTTTTATTTAAAAATTTTAAAAAATGTTTAAATATAATCTTGAGCACCTGGAAATAATAATTTTGTTCCTTTACTAAACAGAGAAATTAGAAGTTTCACCATTCACTGCATTACATATGTGAATGCAAAAGCCCAAGACAGTCAAATGACTTGTACTTCTGGTGAACTCTTTCCTACAGATGAAGCTTGAAGAGATAGAAGCAGAAGACAATGTCTCCACAGTGGTGTGGTTTGTCCTGCTGGGATTTTCTGAACTTCCAAACCTCCAGGGATTTCTGTCTGGGCTGTTCTCCATCATTTACATGGTTGTCCTCATTGGGAACAGCCTCATAGTCATAATAACCAGGCTTGACCCTGCGCTGCACAAACCCATGTATTTTTTCCTGGCAAATTTTTCTATTCTGGAAATCTGTTATGTTTCAGTCACTCTCCCCAGGATTCTGTTCAGCCTTTGGACTCAGAATAGAAAAATTTCCCTACTGAGTTGTGCCACCCAAATGTGCTTCTTCCTTGTATTGGGAACTGCAGAATGCTTCCTCCTGGCTGTGATGTCCTATGACCGCTATGTGGCCATCTGCAACCCTCTGCACTATCCTCTAGTCATGAACCCAAAGAAGTGCCATCAACTGGCAGCTGGTGCCTGGCTTGGGGGAATGCCAGTCCAGGTAGGGCAGACATGGCAGATATTCTCTCTGCATTTCTGTCATTCTAACCAAATCAACCACTTCTTCTGCGACACACCCCCCATTCTCAAGCTAGCCTGTGGGGACACCTCTCTGCAGGAGATGTCTATCTATGTAGTAGTGATGTTGGTTGCTCTGGTCCCTTTTGTGCTGATACTTGTCTCTTACAGCAAAATCATTGGCACCATTCTGAGGTTGCCCACAGCACAAGGACGGGCTAAGGCATTCTCCACCTGCTCCTCCCACCTGCTGGTTGTGGTTTTATTTTTTGGATCAGCTTCCATTACCTACTTCAGGCCCACATCCAGCCATTCTGCAGGAACTGACAAACTGCTTTCTCTGTTCTACACCATAGTGACTCCCATGTTCAATCCTGTGATCTACAGCCTCAGGAACCAGGATGTGCTTGCTGCACTCAGAAGATTATGGCTTAAAATATAGCGTTCTGAGTTTACTTCAGGTTGCTTTATCTTATTATCACAGTTATCAGGAAACATTTCAGTTCTCTTCATTCTCCTTTTGAGAGCATAACACCTTCATGTTTATGATGTAAATTTTGCATATTTAAATGGTAGCCTTTGAATTGACTTTGTTCACATATTTATATAGGGAAATTTATCTATTTTCCTCATTCCACCTAAAAAGTATTTTTCCTATATAAAATGTTAAAGTGCATCACATTTTCCCTATAAATATATAACCAAAATTTAAAATGTTAGGTCTTACACTTTAGATTTAATGAAAGATTGAAATTTACTTAAATGTGTATACCTGTATAGTGTGAAATTCTTATTTATTATACTGTAGATGGGCCATCATTACCAAAAGTAGTTGTGTAATGAGTGTCTGTTCAGAAATACAAAAATTAGTGAATGGATGTGTGAATGTTACTTTGGCTTACCCCAGAGTTCTTTCAAAATCTATACATTTTTTTTTGTCACCAATAAACATTGAGATAACTATGCGCCATAGTGGAATACTTACTTTATAATAACCAAGGAATAGTTACGTGGGCCAGGTGAAGTGGTGCGTGCCTGTAATCCCAGAAAATCAGGTAGCTGAGGTATGATGATTTCAAGCTTGAGCTTGCATCTGCAACTTAGCAAGACACTCAGCAAATTAGCAAGACTCTATCTCAAAATTAACAATAAATAAATAAATAAATATAGACAAACACCAGGATTATAACTCAGTTGTAAACTACCACTGTGTTCAATCACCAATACTAAAAATTATAATGTCAATAGAAAAAAGAATCTTATATGTGTACAGGTCTTATCCTTTCATCCTAATAACTTGTCATGAGAGCATGATATAACACAACACTACTGCCTTTTGAAACTGGTTTCTTTTTGCTCATATGTTTTCCTCCTTTCATGTCATGGTCCCAAGATATTTTGTATAAACACTTTTTCTACCTCCACCTTTGTTTGTTTGTTTGTTTTTTCTTTTTTTTTTTTTTTTTTTTTTTTTGTGTGTGTGTGTGTGGTGTGTGTATGTGTGAGGGTGGTGGTGCTGGGAATTGAGCCCAGAGTGTTATATATACTAGAACTGTCCACTGCCCTGAACCACATTCCCATCCCTCATCTGTTTCTTTACTACACTCCAACAGGTCAGTCCTAAACCTATTCCTATTTTACGAAATAGTCATGAGTGAAAATGTTCAAGGAAGTGTTGGAAGCTATTTTCAGGAATATGTGAAATCCACACAGCTGCACTGCATTACCTTCCTCTTCTTTCATGATTTTAACCAATTCTATAGTGTTTAAAATTACTAAATCTGTGTGCACACATTGATGAAAGAAGCACTAATCAACAGAATCAGAAATGGCTGGCATCCTCTATCACATTTTCAAATAAGTTTTTTTCTTTTCTCTCTCTCTTTTTTTTTTTTTTTTTTTTTTTGCATGTGTTTTTGTGTATGTGCATCTGAGAATCATTCTATCCTGTAACTTTAAGTGTGATAGTACGCACAATGCACGAACTTGTTTGCTCCTGTCCTGGAAATACAACATTTCTCCTTTCTCAACCTATATGCATCCTTCACATTTGTTATTAAATTTACATTTATTCATTTGTATATTTTATTCCTGAAAATGTGTATGCATCTATTGCTTACAATTTAGTGCTTTACATTGAACCTGGAATTTAGCATAAAGTGCATGAGCAAGACCATGCTGCTATGACTGTTGATAAAGGTGAAGATTATAACAGAAATGCTTGTGGTAGTTGTTTCTTTCCTGAAATTTGGCAAAGCAGGAATCACAAGGACGCTGGCATTAAGCAGTTCCCAGAAGTTCAGATAAATGAGTTCACATTCTCAGCATAGTGTTGAGTAGTTAAATGTCATCTAACTACATTTTATAACAATTAAAATTAGTTAAAAACCAACAATATGAATGTTCTTATTAACACAGAGGATTATTAGAAAGTATAATGATTCTCCTAAGATTGAAATATTTAAAGTTTTATTGGGAAAACATTGAAATGGTACAATTCCTCTAAGATACAATTCTTAGAGGAATCATTAGTTATATAGTTTATATTTTAATTCATTGAGTTAACCATACAATTCTATTTTTGTTGAAATGGATACTCCACAATATTATTTATGTGCTCAAGCATGTCTGCATGTTTCCACATTGAAATTACCTTTAGTAATTCCAATTAGTTTTGATTTTAAAATATTAAATATTCTCAAATTATTTCAATTAATTTGAAATTAATGGAAAATTAATTGTAAAAACCATCAATTAACACAATGGACACAGTAGAGTTTGCATCTTAGATGACTTAACAAATAATACTTTGGGATTGAATGTTATGTGATGCATCAGTGAAAAATTTGTGAGTTATGGATCCATTCAAACAAAGAATTTAAAAATTAGTTCTCTTATTCACTGAGATATTTTGACAGACATGGCAAGGATCCCCAGAGAGGTCCACATCCTAATCCCTGGAACATCTGAATATACTGCATCACATGGCAAAGGAATCTTGCACTGGTTAGTAAGAGTTTTAAATTCTGAGATTATTCAGGTCAGATCAATCTAATAACATGACCCCTTAAACGACAAAGAGGAGGAAAGATGGATGTCTTCCATAAACACATCTCCTGAAATGGATAAACTTATCTTGTCACTGGAAGGAGGGTGTTATGGTTTGGAAATGAGGTGTCCCCCAAAAGCTCACATGTGAGACAATGCAGGAAGGTTCAGAGGAGAAATGATTTGGGTTGTCAAAGTCTTAACCTAATCAGTGAATTAATCCCTGGGATTAATTGAAGTGGTAGGATGTGGCTGGAGGAAACTGGAATTGGAATGTGGCTTTGGGGTACATATTTTGTATCTAAAGAGTGGAGTCTCTCTCTCTCTCTCTCTCTCTGTCTCTCTGTCTCTCTTTCTCTGTCTCTGCTATCTGATGATGTGAGCTGTTTCCCTCTGTCACATTGTTCTGCCATGATGATCTGCCTCACCAAGAGCCCTAAGGAATGGTGCTAACTTTCTATGGACTAGGACCTCTGAAACAGTGAACCTTCAAATAAACTTTCCTCCTCTATAATTGTACTGCTCAGATCATTTACTCACAGCAGTGAAAAGTTGACTAAAACAGGCTATATCTCACTCAGGGTCTGAGCCTCCCTGAGGAAGAGAGGGCGCTGCCTGCCTGACTTTTCAAACGAGAGCATCAGCTTTCTTCTGTCTTTGGATTAGAATTGAGGCATGAGCTTCTCCTGGGTCTCAAGTCTGCTTAACTTTCAATAGAACTGCAGTGTCTGCTCTTCAGGTTCTGAGGTCTCTGGATTTATATCAGAACTAAACCACTTGCTCTTCTGGTTCTGCAACTCACCAACACACCCTGCAGATCTTGGGATTTACCAGAATTACAATAACATAGAAAATGTCCTATAAAAATACAGGCCTTATTATTAATACATATGGATGCCAAAATGGAGTGTATTTGTGTATATATATAAATAACCTGATTGTGTTCTGACAATTGGTGTGACAATAAGGCCATTTTAGGATATGCTCATGCTGGATCCTGCAGTTCTCAATTACATTTTATTATATTGAATGGATCCAATTCCTTGAATTCCTTCATCTTTTTATCATTGTTGATCTAGGTTTAAACTATTTATCTACTTTGAAATCATTTAAAATGTTATTGTAGTTATTTTAAAGTCCTTGATTGTCAGGCACAATGAATGAACGTGTCTTTATTTTCAGTGTATTTTGTCTTGTTTATTGATTAGAAGGACTCACCTGTTTCCATATGATGAGTTTATTTATTATATGTAATATAGCTTTTTAAATATAAGTCTCTGGTCTGGGTATGCTTCTCAGTATACATATGGTCCAGAGATGAATCTCTATGACTACATAGAATGAAAGAGAAAGAGAATCTCTCCTTAAGTTCATACACACAGAGGGAGACATCAGCAACTGGTCTTATGCTGTCAAAATAAGTAAGCTTATAAAAATATTGGAGTTCCATAAATGATACCTGGAACTCCAATATAGTTAGTAGAACTATATGTACAATGTATATCAGAGTCATTCAGCTGATATTCAGAAGCTGTGTTTCCTAACTATGATGTTTTGCCATCATTCAGGATCTCTGCTAGAAGGGACTTGTCAATGAAACTTTCCCCTTCTCACCAAGCACCTGCTGATTCCAAATGCTGTAGGAGCCTCCATCATGCTCACCCTTCTATGTCTCCAAAAGACATATCATACTCAGTATTGGTGACACTAACACTTTTTAAATTGCATTAGATTTTTTTTAAATAATTTAAATGGAAACACATCATTTTTATACTGTTTGAATTACTTTGAATCAATCTCCAAATAACTGTTATCTTTTGGAGGATTCTAACTTAAAAAAAAAAAAAAAACCACAATACTATAAATAGGGGAAAGTCCCCATTCAAATTATCACTGACAATATTTTTAATTTGACCAAAAATCTGTTTTCAGAAAAAAATTATAATGATGATCCTTAATTATTCTCTAGTCATCTTTATAAATAAATCTGTTTAAACTCTTTTAGTTACTAACAATGATATAAAAAATGCAAGGAAAATTGGTTGGTTTTATTGGCAAGTAAACCACCTGGGCAATTGGAAAATGGGTTCTTTCTTGGTAAGTAGTTCTGGGACAACAGGACTATTGTTCAAAAGTTCAGTTATTATGTATCTAGACGCAAAATGCTCTGGTCTGTATCCACATGTGGGAATCATTATGAAGTAATCCACATTGTGTCACTTTTTCAGATATAGGTTGCTATAGGTGTCTAAGCGGCCTCTTGGTTAATAGGCTTGTTGTTAGAGGTGAGAGTCTAAAGCATGGATGCCCACTGAATAGTTGAAATTAATTTATTTTCTATTCAGTAATATTGTGTTCTGATTGGGAAGAATTTAGTGCATCATGGTAATTTGACCCTTTTGCTAATTCCATTTAAATTAAGCCAGGCTTTACTCTCTTCCCCTACCTCTACCTTCCTGCCTCTTCTCTTCCCTTTCCCAGTTCTCACAGTAGAATCATCAAGCATTCAGAGGAATGACCAATGTTAAGTTCCCAAGGCAACGAGGCCTCTATTCCAGTAAGCACATGACCCTACTTCCTGCCTTCAGGAACTCCTGCACTTCAGTCTCACAGCATCACACCATGATATTCTGACCTCCCTCTTGGTTATTCTCAGGGCCACGCCTGGGTGGATCTGTACATGTGCAGAAGTAGCTGAATGACGTACTAATGTCACTCTGAGTCTGCATGCCCCAATTGAAATCGTGGGGTTAATATGAAGAGTCTAGCTCGTGGAAAGGCAGACTGTCGTAAGGCTTTGGGGTCAGCATGGAGGGTTCCAATCCTGTTCCCACCACACCCTGGCTCTCAAACCTCTGTGCCTCAACTCTCTCAGCTAGAATACCACAATGATGTTAGTTTAATTTTGCCACAGTTACATGTGTTCTATGTAAAGCACTTGGAATATTTTATTGGATGTAATAAGCATGGTATAACATCATAGTCATTATTAATATAATATTACTGCAAAACTTTCATCACAGTCTGAGACAAATAAAAGAGTAATGGGAAAATTAAAACTAACTTTTGTGAAAACAAATTTCACTATTTTCCCACAATTTTCAGTTTCTCCAAAGAGATATCAAAGGGATAGATAGACAAACAGGTGGAGATATGTAGAGTAATGCTATTATTTATTCCATACAGAAACACAGTAATATATTTGCTGCCATTGGTAGAGTGTAGACTAAAATGGTTCATAAGAAATATACATGTGAAGCACCTCGTATGACTTGAAGGTGCTCACATTTGTCTAGTACAACTGCAGAAGCCACATGCTAATGAACAGCTTAGGTTTTCTAGTCCATTAGAAAGGGTTTCTGTGTGAAAATGTTACTGAATGGAATGTGAGTCCAAGAAGTCCCCCTGCTTTTCAAGGGGCATTTATGGGGCACTGTCTTATGTTAGATAATATCTGAATGGAAGAAACCTCTGTGGTGTTCTTGCTTTGGATAAAAGATTTAAAGGCTTCCACCTGTATCATACATTTTTAAAAAAATTAATTTTATTTTTACAGGCTGTATTTTGATTCTTTGTACACAAATGGGGTACAACTTCTCATTTCTCTGGCTGTATGCAATGTAGACACACCATTCTTGAAATCCTACATGGACATGGGGTAATTATGTCTGTCTCATTTCATTATCTTTCCTTCCCCTGCCCTCTCCCTCCCTCTTTTCCCTCTACACAAACCAAAGTTCCTACATTCTTCTCTTACCACCCCCCACCATTTTGTATCATCATCCATTTATCAGAGTAAAACATCTGGCCTTTGGTTTTCTGGGATTTGCTTATTTCACTTATCATTCTATCATACATTTTTTACTTTTAACTTTCAGAATTGTTTCTCATAAGCATCAGCATAGTTACAAACATTGAAACATTAACAGTACAGCACAAATGCCATAATTTTATTCATTTGCTAGTAAATGGATGGAGTTGAAGAATATCATGCTAAGTGAAGTATGCCAAACCCCAAAGGCTAAAGACAGAATATTTCTTCTGATATGAAGATATTAATTCACAATAAGGGGAGGGGATAGGGAAGAATACAGTTACCTTATATTATGTAGTGGGGAGTGAAAGGAGGGGAAGGGAAATGGGTGTAGGAAGGTTAGGAGAGTGAAACGGACATTATTACCTCATGTTCATGTATGACTGCATGACCCATGTGATCCTACAATTTGTACAATCAGGAAAATGATAGATTACACTCCATTTATGTATGATCTATCAAAATGTATAAATGCATCTACTGTCACGTGCACAAATTAGAAGAAAAACATGAATAAAAATAAAGTAATAAATAAAAAGTATAAGCACAAGAGGTCAGTTATAGATCACTGCTAATATAGGTGTCATAACATGTCATCTAAATATCCAGTTTCCCTCCAATATGACCCCAATGTATTACGGAATCTAAATACATATCTAACCTACCTATTAAATATGTTATCAGATCTAGTGGCACTGAAGTATAGAGACGAATATTCCAAAATTACGTAACTGTTCAAAATCAGAATTTATTGATTTTATTAATTCTACCCCTACTGCTCTCTTCCTGAAGTTTTGAGAGAGAATGAAATTATTGGGAATATTTTAGGAGATTCTCAGTATTAAACATGAAAAACAATGTGGCATTATGTTCTAAAATAGCTCTTCTGTGTTGGAAATCTACAAAATTGTCAGTGTAACATCAATAGGTTTTGTTCAATTCTAACCTACTTACTTAAATACTTTTCATTCTCTTCTGCTCTTAGTACCTGTAAATCACATCCTTCTGAGACTAATGACTTATGAGGGAATATTTATCAATTACATTATCACTGGTGACTGTAGTTAGTTAATATTATAGTAAATCTATACCTTGACACCTTCCTTTATCTTTGTTACTGAAACCCCTGAACAGAAAAAAGTGACATTGTTATGTTACATGGGTATAAGAGTAACATGGAAAGGAAAGATAGATACCAGTGATAGGCTGTGTAGGTACATGGATTACAATGTCTATATGTCTATATTTCCAACAGATACAGCAACTTTTATCTCCCTGCTCAATGCCACTCTAAAGCACTGTGGTACTTAATAAGTGAATCTTCCTTTGTAGAACTCTGGTCCTTTACTGTAAAAGAGGGAATCAACCTAGGTTGTTTCTACAATATTTTGCAACTGTTTTTTTTTTTTTTTTCTTTTCAGTTTTTTATTATTATTGCAGTTTTATTTTTTAATGATGATTGAGTCATCTAAAAATATTAGACGAGAAATTGTAAAATTCTCAGAATCAAACAAGATTATAAATACAAATACCAAAATCTCAGGGACACAGCAAAGGTACTTTTTTTTTTTTTTTTTTTTTTTAGTTATTATTTTTACTACCTTGCAGTACTGGTGATTTTTTTTAAATTTATTTTTATTGTAAACAAATGGGATACATATTGTTTCTCTTTGTACATGGAGTAACAGCATACCATTTGCATATTCATAAATTTACATGGAGTAATGATGTTTGATTCATTCCATTATTTTTTTCCTTCTCCCCCATCCCTCCCAACTGGTTTATATGTGTCTGTCTGTGAATTATGATTCTACTTCTATATTAAACACTTTTCAACACTGGGAATATTTAGAAAAAAAAAGGAGTTACTCTATGTGCAAAGCATTGCACTCATATCTCTGGGCATGTTTGAACTCATGTAGGCTAGTTATGACAAAGAAGTCAGCTCAATGATGTGATTTTCACAAATTCAAACTCCGTTAAATGCAGATCTGTTAGCTCTCTTCTTATTATTCGGATATCCATGGACACTTCTTAGATGTGGATCTCCAACTTCACTGGCAGTCAAATAATTAAAATAAAAACTCAATGCAGTATCATGACTCAAGTAGAGAATGGACCACAGGATTAACTAATCTTAAGAAGGCTCTTCTCAGGGCTGGGGAGATAGCTCAGTCAGTAGAGTGCTTGCCTTGCAAGCACAATGCCCTGGGTTCGATCCCCAGCACCCAAAAAAAAGAAGAAGGCTCTTCTTGGCCATTTCTTTCTATTGTGCCATTAAACTTCTGTTTGCCTTCTATTCTGAATATTGATATATTCACCTTAGAACTATGGAACCATATTTTTTATAATTTTAATGGAAAATAATAGCTGTTCAATGAGATCACCATTGTATTTGACAATAAACATAGTCTTTTACGGAAAACCGTGGCTTCCAAGTGGCCCCGTAGCCACTTCTCTTATGGCCCGACCAGTGGGATGAAAGACACGTCCACTTCAGAGGTTCATGAAGCAGCTTCCGCTTTATTCAAATAACACCCTCAATATATAAGCAGTCTCATGCATAAGCAATTGTAACCAGATATGTCCATCCAATCCTGTTAAAGGTCAAGTGATCACTTGCTCAAGCATACATGTAAAGTATATCTGTCCATGCACTAGGCAGCTGAACTGATTATCATGCAGCCAATTGTAAATGCTTCCTGCCGTTCTCCAGGCATAATCAGGACACTGTTTGCTCTCTGCCAGTCGCCATCTTTAGATGCACCTGGCGTAACCCTGGGCCCCAGGTTTCCACCGCCACAGTCTTTGGATTCTCCATGTTCCCTACCTAATTAAATCAGTTGAATAAAATAGTACATGCTTATAAATCTCAGTTGCTTGGGAGACTGAGGTAGGAGAATGGCAAGGTTTAGGCCAGAGTAGGCAACTAAGAAATAGCCTTTCTCAAAATGAAAAATGAAAAAAATTGAGAATATAGTTAAATTGTCCAGAATTTCTGAGTTTAATCCCCAATAATAACAATAAAAATAATACTATTTTCCTCATGCAGAACATAGTAAACTCCAAGGCCTTCCTTCCCCTCACACGCTTCTCCCCTACCTGTCCCTGCACTACTGAAACTTGAGCACTACTAAACAAGAGCTGATGACAAGGACAAAGGTTCCACTTTTCCAGTGGTACCTTGTTCTAGGATGGGACACTGAGTGGTCTGTGTCCTCCAGTCTCCTTTCTTGCCCTTTGCAGTGAAAACTACAGCACTTTAAGCAAGCTCAGGCAGAAACAAGCAGAGTTGACGGTACTCCATCCATTACACCTGGGAAAGACTCAGCCCAGGAAGAAGGGCTAGAGTGACCAGGGAGCTCTGGTCACTCAGGTTTGCACTACCCACCCTGTCTTCTCTCTGTGTCTTACTGTTTTATTTTTTCTTCTTCTGTGTACATTTCACACTTCCCTATTTCTTTTCTCATATCATAAACTTTGATTAAAGCAAAACAATCCATAAATATATTATAGCCATTGTGAAGTCTAGTTTCCTCCAGGGATGGTTGTTGTGGCTCTTTGGTTTCTTAGTAAATTGCTTAGACTCTTTTGTTGAGGCTGGTTTCCATTATGGTGGGCAGTAGCTGATGTCTCTGCACTCCACCCACTTTATTTTAAATTGATCAGGCTTACAAGACTCACTTCCTCTGAATCACTCATTGCTCACAGTAATTTATTTGTCAGCTAATAGATTGTGCTTACACATCTTGAGTGAGAAAATGTACCCAATGCTGATACATGTGCCTGTGATTTAAGATACATTATAGGAAATAAAAAAAAAAATTGTGTTGGAATTTAATTTGTATTTCCTCACTTCACAAGTCGATATTGCATAAGGAATGAATGGTTTGTTGCTTGACTCTCTGGACCCTCCTGAGTGTGCAGGGGGCCTTGTTCTTAAACTTGGTCTTTCATAAAAGTAGGGATAAATACTTTTTGTCAAATCTACTTTATGTCTCAGTTATTTTTGTAGAATTCCTTTCAAATCTATTTCATGCTGTATTAGGCAGTGTTCTCTAGAGGAACAGAATCAACAGGAAGTATGATTATATAAAGGAGATTTATTAGATTGGCTTACAGGACCAGAAGCTGGATATTCTACAATGGCTGTCTGCAGCTGGAGAGTTGGAAGAACCAGCAGCTGTGCAGTCCACACTGCTAGATCAAGGATCCAACCCTCTTGATCCTTCTTGTTCCGGACCTCTGCCTCTTGGACTGCACAGCCTCTTGGACTACCCGAGTCCAAGACCAAGGCTTTTGGAAACTACCTAGAGAATCTCTGGCAGAGTGCACTTTGGAAAAGTGAAGAAGCAAGAGTCTGATATCCTCAGAGCATTGAATCAGAAGTTAAGAACCTATTCAAGAAGAGTCTAACTTGCATCTGCATCTGCTACCTTGTTCTTCCAACTTTTATTCCATCCAACTTACATCCTTTTGGGTGTTGCTGCCCACACTTAGGGAGGGTCTCACTTCAGTTCATATCCCACATTTCAGCCATTCGTAGACATGCCCTCACTGACACCCAGAAGCCTCTTAATCATCAGCATCTCTTAATCCAGTCAAATTAACCATTACAGGTTATATAAAAAGATATAGTTGTATATAGTTGTAACATTGTGTTTTCTAGTATTACTTGCCAATAAAGTTGTTACCTATTTAATAATAACCTTGGAAAAAAAATTATGCTCAGGACCTAGTTACATGAACATTTTCCATTAACAATAACAGAGAGCCAATGTTTTTGACCTACATGGCCATTTTAGACGGCCTGCCCAAAGTAGCTGAAAATAGATGGGGGTTACAGTCACACTATAAAATGCACTATTTTAAATGCTCTTATGAAGGTCAGTTTCATTTTCTGAAACACTTCACAATTCATTATAGTCCTATGATAATTTCCAAGACTTTAAAAACATGAGAGTAGTTGACAACTTTGTTCAGTTTTATCATTTTCTGATTTTTCACTAATCCATTGAGGAAATGTGGGTAACTAACATTGACAATAGTGGAAACACTTTCAATTGAACAAAGTGTGTTTTTTGGAAGAATTGAATATCCACACACACCCAAAGAAACATGAGCCAAAAAAAAAATCTAAAAATTTAGACTTATGAAAAAAATGAGTTAAAACCAACAATAGATATAAATGAAAAATCTAAAAACTATAGAATTAATAGAAGAAAACACAGAGTTAAATCTTTATGCTTTGGACTAGGCAAGAGTTCTTCAGTATGTTTACCAATGGCACAATTCATAGAAGACAACATTTTAAAAATTGTCTACATTAAAATTGAAATAGTTTTTTCCTGCTTTGCCATTGTTAAGATCATGAAAATGCATATGGGGAAAGAATTTGCAAACCACTTATCTAACAAAGAAACTAAATGGAGAATAAGCAAAGAACTCCCAAATGATAACAGCTTGAAAAGAAACAAGTGGACAAGATAATATCGTATGTACTGTACCTGTGCTATATAGATACCAAATAATCACAAAATGATGTCCACTAAGAGTAATCATAATTAAAATGAAAATTATACCCAAAATGAGATATTGCCTCAAAGGTGTTCTACAAAGGTAGCTAGATTTAAGATAAAATAAATTTGAGAATGACAAAATCCAAATTTTTGAATAAGTGTCTTACCTTTGACTAGTGGTAGTTCAGTGTATAGGTATAATCTTTTTAAACCAAGTTTGCCCCTCTATCATTCTTTAAACATGTATCAACCTATTCCTATCTGCCATAGCTATACCAAAGGTTCTTCTCTGTTGTGTTTTGTGATTATGCATCTAAATGTGTTGGTTTCTCTGGATGTTACAGATTTCTTTTTCATAATGTTATAATTATGTAATAATCATTACATGAGAGAATCCAACATGAACGTGAGCTGGTCTTTTACTGTGAGTAGTCACTGCTTGAAATTATAGCTTTTGACCATGGAGATCCAGTTCTGATCATAGAGTGTGTTACTGGTCCCATGGAAGTTAGTTGGAAACTATATTTTGTAGCTTCTTTTCCAGGTTCTTGTATTGTGATTAAATTTTATATGAGGAGTTTTATAAGGAAGTTTTCTGTGCTTTATCCAGTTTATAACCCTTAAAGAAATAGGTAAGTGATCCTCTTGATAACTTTACCCCATGCCTCCGCATCTGTAACCTAAGTCGTGATGTAACCTGCCTGACCAGGGTGGATGTGATGAGAGAAGACTCATATTCAGAGTCACTTAAGAGTATGAATAGACCAATAACTCAGTCATTTCAATTTCCAATGACAGAAAAATATTCCAGCCCAAGACATTGCATAACTGTATCTTATTAAAGGTATCTAAATTTATATCTCAAGTTAAGTGTTTATAGCAAACACTCTGATGTTCTGAGATTTTCAAGGCTCAGCTCTCTTAATGTTCACACACACACACACACACACACACAAACACAAACACACACACACACAAATACAATCAGAGAGAGAGGGAGAGAAAGAGAGAGAGAGAGAGGGAAAGAGAGGAAAATTTATGAAAAAATAAATATATGGCCCAATACGGTTTTGATTATTATATCAAACTCCTTGATTAGCAACAAAATAGTTTAGTTCAATTAGAAGGCTCTTTGGGAAAGGAGTTGGTCCCAAGAGCAGAGAGTATTTAGTCCTTAAAGAGCATTATTAGATCTGATAATGCACCATACCTGAGAAAGTCTTTATTCTCATTTTCAAATAAAATAAATTACCCAACATGAGAAATAACCTTGTCTCTCATTTTCCTCTTACTTCCTTATCAGTCAGTAAAGGTTAAGTATTATATTTGACCATGATACAAATAAGTCAAAACACTGTGGTTGTCTAACTCAAATTTATTTTCTATGTATCTGTATTTTTAACATTTAAGTATAGAAAATTTTGAAAAATGTATTTTTAACTTGAAAACCCTGATTCAGAATGGACATTATACTTTTCTGGCTTTAGTACATGTAAGATCAAAGGAGATCAAAATGTAAAGTGCTTCTTAAACTAATGAGCCCATATTTAACGACTATCATAATACTCTTTATTATCATTTTTTCTGCAATCATTTGTTATTACTATGTATTAAGGTTGTATTTTATATTCAATGAATCTGGGGATATTACTGTATAAAACAAAATTTTACACTATTACAAACAAGATAGGTAACAGGTATTATTGAAATGGATTTGCATTTTTTCTCAGCACCTTCAGAGGTATTTGCCTATTGTTCTGATCACTATTCTTTATCAGTCTCTAGACTGAATTTGAAATGAGTAAATGAAAGAAATATGATTAATATGCAGGAGAGCATAGTAAAACTCTTCCTGGATAGTCTCAAACTGAAATCCTATCTTTGAAGTATCAGTATTAGAGACTGATTACTGATTATTTTAAAACTCACTTACAACCATTTTCTATATAGGGATTCATTTATTTTTTTTGTTTCCTTCCTTTTAGTTGTAACTAATGACATGATTGTATGTTCAGATTTTTTCATACATATACAACAGTGTCATGGTAAACCTTTCTGTTTAAATATCTATCAGTCCTTTATGGTGAAAACCTTTAAATGATTTTATTTCATTTTAAAGATTTGGTTATCTATATTCACCCTCCTTTCTATGGCTTACCAAACCTCCTAATGAAAGCAACTAGGACTTAGTACATATGGACCAACCTCACCCCCTCCCTCCAGTCCCCAATCTCCCCATTTCTCTTAACCACCACCACTCTACTCTTGTTTTGGTGAGATCAACTTATAGCATCTTTGAGTGCCAAAAATAAAACATGAAGAGGCTGGGCTGAGGATGTGGCTCAGTGTTAGAGTGCTTGCCTACCACATGCAAGGTCCCAGGTTCAATTCCAGAAGTGAAAAAAAAATTTAAATACATAAAAAATTGAGAGACCTATAAAATTGTGGAAGACTGTATATACATTATATGTAAAATGTGCACATATATGCAAACATATACGTTTCTATATATTATAGGCTTTACATATATTTACTTTAATATTTTGATCAAAATATTTAAAAAGATCATAATATTAATGTGTATTTCACTTTGGTCCTCTGAGTCACAGAAAATCCTTTGGTTGCTCAAGTTTTTTGCACTCCCTTGGTATGCACGCTTGATCTATACATTTTTGAATTTGAAATCTGATAACAGTCTACACTTAAACAATATTTGCATATGATTAGAGACGTGTCTCCCCTTTGCAGTAATTTAGTCTCTTATAGCTTTCAAGTGCCTCCTCAAAGCAATGAGCAAAAAATACCACTAGTGCAAGAGTAAATGAAACTACACATTGCTAATCACCCTCGGTACCATCTCTGTCAAATGGACATGAACCAAAACATATGCATATGACAGGCTCGATCCATAGCTGAATGTTTACGTTTTGTCTAGAAACCAATCAAACACCTTTGGGACTAATCCAAGGAATCTGTCAATGTGACTTGAATGCAATTTGTCTAGTAGGTAAGCAAATCAAATTTTCACAACACTTTTATAATCCATTGCACACACAGTGGGGAGACAATTGGAAGAAAATTACAATCTAGGACCAGAGATAAAGACAGAACATAGGAAATGGAAACAATCACACTCCAATATATCCACACACATGAATGCAGTCCTACACATAAGGGAGTATACAAGGTCAGCAGCATACAGCACAGTGAGCACAGCAATGATTTAAGATGATCCCAGAGATGAATTGAAATTGCTGGGTTTTTTTTTTCATACAGTAAATATGTAAATTAAGTGTGCACATCATAGCCAGATTGCTTTCTGGAGCATAGATGTACATGTGAATACTTCTCACTGTTGAGGTTTCCGAGACAAGAAGGACACGCTGATTTCTCTTTTTCAACACTAAAAAATATGATTAAAATTTATGAATTACCATTTTCTAGACCTTAAATTGAAATACAAATACATGATTCAAAAATAATTTTCCCCAATATGTAATTGGCTGTTTAATATTATTTCTTTCTTAGCAAGAAATAGAGGAAGTCAAAACTGAACTGGAGGATGGAAAAAATAAGAACCACCACAACTTATAAAAATTGATGTCATTGATTTCTCAGAACAATGTCAGAAGTCAGACAAAATATTAATTCAAAAATTAATAAATTTTGAATTGATAATAGCAGAAAGTAGAATTGGGATCTGTCCCCCAAAAAAGAGCAACTTAGCAATGAATTGCTGTATTTAATAAAAATTTTTGAAATGGGTGCATTTATTTATAATAAAATAATATTTATAATCTTATAATCTGAATTATATACGAGAAGACAAAAGCACAAGACAGTGAAATGACTCTTACTTCTGGTGAACTCTTTCCCACAGATGAAGCTTGAAGAGGTAGAAGCAGAAGACAATGTCTCCACAGTGGTGCAGTTTGTCCTGTTGGGATTTTCTAAAATTCCAAACCTCCAGGGGTTTCTGTCTGGGCTGTTCTCCATCATTTACATGGTTGTCCTCATTGGGAACAGCCTCATACTCATAATAACCAGGCTTGACCCTGCACAGCACAAACCCATATATTTTTTCCTGACAATTATTATTATTTTTTTTTTTTTTTTGGAAATCTGTTATGTTTCAGTCACTCTCCCTAGAATTCTGTTCAGACTTTGGACTCAGGACAGAAGCATCTCCCTACTGAGCTGTGCCACCCAATTGTACTTCTTCCTTATACTGGGAACTGCAGAAAGTTTCCTCCTGGCTGTGTGATGTCATATGACCGCTTTGTGGCCATCTGCAAACCTCTGCACTATCCTTTAGTAATGAACCCAAAGAAGTGCCATCAACTGGCAGCTGGCGCTTGGCTTGGGGGAATGCCAGTCCAGGTAGGGCAGACATGGCAGATATTCTCTCTGCATTTCTGTCATTCCAACCAAATCAACCACTTCTTCTGTGCCATACTTCCCACTCTTAAGTTAGCCTGTGGGGACACCTCTCTGCATGAGATGTCTGTCTATGTAGTAGGGATATTCATTGCTGCGGTCCATTTTATGTTGATACTTGTCTCTTACAGCAAGATCATTGGCACCATTCTGAGGTTGTCCATAGCACAAGGACGGGCTAAGGCTTTCTCCACTTGCTCCTCCCACCAGCTGGTTGTGGTTTTATATTTTGGATCTGGTTCCATTACCTACTTCAGGCCCACATCCAGCCATTCTGCAGGAACTGACAAACTGCTCTCTCTGTTCTACACCATAGTGACTCCCATGTTTAATCCTGTGATCTACAGTCTCAGGAACCAGGATGTGCTTGCTGCACTCAGAAGATTATGCCTTCAAACATAATGTCCTGAGATGAGTGAGGTTATTTTCGTATATTGTCACAGGTACCAGAGAAATATTTCAAATCTCTCCATTCTCCTTTGGGAGGGTAATGTCTTCAAACATATGACATAATTCTGTTATATTTAAATTTACTTTGTTCACACACACACACACACACACACATATATATATATATATAGGGAAATTTATCTATAGTTGTGGTCTCACCTAATAAAAGTCATTTCTCATAAGTAAAATGTTAACGTGCATCATGTTTGCCCTATAAATTAATTAGTAGAGATTAAATTGTAAATTCTTACAAATTAAATTGAATGGAATATTGAAATATATCTAAATATATTATATCTAAATATATTTATATCTAAATATATTGTAGATGTGCCTGTATAGGTTGAAATTCTCTTTATTATACTGTAGGTGGGACATCATTACCACAGGTAGTTGTATAATGGATGTCTGTTAAGGAAATAACAGAATGAGTGAATGAATAAGTGAATGTTACTTGTGCCTCCCACAGAGTTCTGGCAAAATCTATACACTTTTGGGCATTACTAAGCACTGGGATAACAATGCACCAAAGTGGAATACATCCTGAATATTTCCAAAAGAAAAGATGCACGGGCCAGGTGAAGTGGTAATTTCCTGTAATCCCGGATAATCTAGGTGGCTGTGGCAGGATAATCTCAAGCTTGCACCTCCACCTGCAATTTAGCAAGACCCTCAGCAAGTTAGCAAGACCCTGACTAAAAATAAAATAAAATAATGTAAAATAAAATAAAAAGAACTGGGATCTTAGCACAGTTATAAAATACCATTGTATTCAATCACCAATACAAAAAAAAAAAATAAGGAAAATAGAGCAGGAATAAAAAGCATAAAGGCTTACAGGTCTTATCCTCTCATCTTAGTAACTTGCCATGAGAGCACATGATGTAAGACAACACGACTACCTTTCAAAAAGGATTTTCTTTTGATCATATGTTTTCCTCCTTTGATGTCATGGTTCCAGGAGAGCTTTCATAATTATTTTCTTCCTTAACCCTTTATTTATTTATTCTTTTAATGTTGCTGAGAATTGAATCCAGGTTTTTACCCATCCTTTGATTTTTCTCTGCCCTGAGCCACATCCCCAGCCCTCATCTCTTTCTTTACTACACCCAACAGCCAGTCCCCACCCTATTCCTATTTTAGGCTGTATATCTGTGGGTGAAAACTTTGAGGACATGTTAGAAGCTATTTTCAGGAATACATAAAGTTCACACAACTGCGCTACACTACCTCACCTCTTCTTTCATGTTTTTAACTCATTGTACAGTGATTAAAATTATTAAATCTGTGAGCAGATATTGAAAGCACAGGCAACAATCAATAGAACAAAAATGCCCACCCATCCACTATCACATTCTCAGATAATTTGTCTTTTTGTATGTTTGTTTTGTCCACCTGAAAATCATTCCATCCTGTAACTTTAGTTATGATAGTGCACACAATGGATGGACATGCTAACTCTACAGTTCTCCTAACAAACTGTATGCATCCTGCACCATCTATAATGATGTTCTATGTTTATTCATTTGTGTATTTTATTTTTGAAAATACATATACATATATCTCTTACAAATTAATGCTCTATACTGAATCTGGAATTTGGCATGCAGTACATGAGCAAGACCATGCCAATATGACTGTGGTGATAAAAATGAAGGTTGTAGCCGAGATGCTTCTGGTAGTTGTGTATTATCTGAAACTTGATAAAGCAAGAATCAAAATGTTACTGGCACCAAGCTGTTCCGGAAGTTCAGATAACTGAGTTCCATGCTTCACATTCTCAGCAAAGTGTTAAGTAGTTAAATGTCATCTAACTACATTTTATAGCAATTAAAATTAGTTAAATACAGACAATGTGCTCATTCTTGTTAACACACAGGATTATTAGAAGGTACAACTATTCGCCTAAGATAAAAAAGAAAACCTTTATGAGGGAAACATTGAAATGTTGCCTGTATTCAGATATAATTCGTAAATGAATCACTAGCTATGTATTATATATTTAAATTCATTGAGATAACCATATAATGCTATTTTTTGAAGAAAGGTATATTCCACAATATTATCTACAGAAGTAAGCTTACTTGATTACACATTGAAATTAACTTTAGCAATTTATTTAGTTTTTTTTTTTTAAATATTGACTATTCTCTTGGTAAGATAATTTGAAATTAATTGACAATTAATTGTAAAACCCTTTAATCAAGATGAACACATTAGAGTTTGTATCTTAAGTGACTTAACAAATAATACCTTGGGAGTAAATGTTATGTGGTGCATCAGTGAACAATTTATTTCAGTTATGGATTTATTAAAAAATAATGTAAATATTAGTCCTCCTATTCACTGAAATATTTTGGTATAAAGACCAAGAATCCCTAGAGATATCCACATCCTAATCCTGGAACATCTGAATATGCTGCATCACATGGCAAAGGGAACTTGCACTGGTTAGTAAAATTTTAAAACCTAAGAAAGGGAGATTATTCAGGTCAGACCAATCTAATAACATGAACTTAGAAAGAGAAGGAAAGATGGGATGTCCTTAAAAAAAAAAAAAAATTCTCCTAATGTGGGAGACTTTATCCAGTCACTGGAAGGAGGGCAGAGTACTCAGGGTCTGAGCCCCCTGAGGAAGATGGGACTCTGCCTGCCTGACTGTTTTCAAACTAGAGCATCAGCTTCCTTCTGTCTTTGGATTAGAATGGAGGCATGAGCTTCTCCTGGGTCTCAAGTCTGCTTAACTTTCAATAGAACTGCAGTGTCTGCTCTTCAGGTTCCGAGGTCTCTGGATTTATATCAGAACTAAACCACTTGCTCTTCTGGTTCTGCAACTGACCAACACACTCTGCAGATCTTGGGATTTATCAGAATTATAGTAATATAAAGAATATCCTGTAAAAATGCAAGCTTTATTATTAATATATATGGATTCCAAAATGTAGAGTACTTGTGTATGTATATAAATAACTTGATTTTGTCCTGACAATTGATATATCAATAAGGCCATTTTATGATATGCTCATGCTGGATCCTGCAGTTCTCAATTACATTTTATTATTTTGCATGGATTCAGTTCCCTGGTGAATTCCTTCATCTTTCTATCATTGTTGATGCAGTTTTAAGTCATTTTCTTAAAATATTATTGTTGTCTATCATCTGCCATTTGCCTGCCTCTTGCCTGTCTTACCCCTATCCATCACCCAAAGCTCGAGGTTTACCTCCCGATCATCTGACACCTGCCAGCAGACTAACCGCAGAAGGCCAGTGGAGAACCAGCTGCCTGCTGTCGCCCGGAAGTGCACTGTTACAGTACCTGCAGGTTTGATTACACGTGGCTGCCGGCATTTTGAGACAACAGCCAGGCCCCGTAGGACCCCTGGCCGGACTGACTGAGCCCCGTCTCCAGGATCCCTCAGACGGACAGATCACTCCCTGCCTGTGGGGCCCTCACATCAACTGACTGCTCCCTGCCACCAGGACCCCCAGACCCACTGATTGCTCCCTATCAACAGGAACTCAGACCGACTGCACCAGGCCTCCAGGATCCCACAACCACACCAAACACACCCGACCTCCAGGACCCCTGCCGGACCAACTGCATCCTGTCTTCAGGACCTCCAGCTGACCATGTCCAACCCTGAGCTGCAGCTCCCCATTTGCCAACACATTTGGAAGCCAGAGCAGCCATCTTGGATAATCCTGGAAGCCGTAGCTCTGATCTTCGGGTAGGGCAAATCCCATCCTGAGACGCCTGCTAAAGGCTTGAAGCTCATTCTCAGGTACCTCTCATACATCGGGCTACTGAACACTGGGAGGTTTCATTACAATATGACTATTATACAGGAGATTTTCTTTTTTCTCCTTTTAAAAAAAAATTAAGTTTTTATTTCTTTATGTTTCTTGTTTTCTTTTCCTTTTGTTTACCTGTTTCCTCAGAGTCTCTTTCTCCCCTATTTGCATGCTAACATCCAATTTCTTTTGATTATACTCTCACCCTTTCTATTTTCTAGAACTTCTGTATATTCTTTTCTAATCCCATTAACAGCCATATTCTACATCCCTCTGCATCCTCTTTGTCCTGCATTAGAAACTGCAGACCTTATTGCAAACCTGTTTGTTTTATCAAAGATAACATTTGAACTCATTCTGTTTATTATGACAATTTTGTAATTGTCCCCATAGGGGCTATTTGGTCTAGGATTGCATAGTGTCTGCTTTGGGTACTGCTAATATTGATCTCCCCTTAAAGAAAGGATTTTGGAAACCTATAGGGCCACTATAAGCCTATAGGGGGAAATCTGCAATACCCCAGATCTGCCCTGCTGGAGGGGAAGATATATGAACAACACGAACAAACAAGAGAAGAAAATGATCCAAACAAATCTAGATTCTATAGTAATAGAACCCAATGGCAGTATGTTAGAAGAAATGTCAGAAAATGACTTCAGATTATACGTGATTAAGATGATTCGAGAAGCAAAGGATGAGATAAGAGAGCAAATGCAGGCAATGAATGATAATACCAATAGGCTGAAAGAGCACCTGCAGGAAGCAAAAGATCATTTCAACAGAGATAGAGATTCTCAAAAAAAAAAAAAAAAAAAAAAAAAAAACGGAAATCCTTGAAATGAAGGAGACAATAAGCCAAATAAAAAACTCAATGGAAAGCATCACCAACAGACTAGACCACTTGGAAGACAGACCTCAGACAATGAAAACAAAATATTTAATCTTGAATATAAAGTTGCCCAAACAGAGAAGATGGTAAGAAATCAGGAACAGAATCTCCAAGAACTATGGAACATCATGAAAGACCAAATTAAACAATTATTGGGATTGAGGAAGGCACAGAGATACAAACCAAACTAATGAACAACCTATTCAATGAAATAATATCAGAAAATTTCCCAAACCTGAAGAATGAAATGGAAAATCAAATACAAGAGGCTTACAGAACACCAAATGCACAGAATCACAACAGATCCACACCCAGGCACATTATAATGAAAATGCCTAACATTCAAAGTAAAGACAGGATTTTAGCGGCCACAAGAGAAAAACATCAGATTACATATAGGGGGAGACCAATACGGATAGCAGCCGACTTCTCAACCCAGACTCTAAAAGCTAGAAGGGCCTGGACCAACATATTTCAAGCTCTGAAAGAACATGGTTGCCAACCAAGAATCCTATACCCAGCAAAACTAACCTTCAGATTTGAAGATGAAATAAAATCCTTCCATGATAAACAAAAGTTAAAAGAATTTACAAATAGAAAGCCTGCACTACAGAATGTTCTCAACAAAATATTCCATGAGGAGGAAATGAAAAACAACAATGGAGGTCAGCAAAGGGAGGAACTACACTAGAGAAAAACCACTCAAAGGAGAAACCAAGCCAACTTAAAAACCAAAAATAAGCCAAATGACTGGGAATACAAATCATTTCTCAATAATAACCCTGAACGTTAATGGCCTAAACTCATCAACCAAAAGACATAGACTGGCAGAATGGATTAAAAAGAAAGACCCAACAATATGCTGCCTGCAAGAGACTCATCTCATAGAAAAAGACATCCACAGACTAAAGGTGAAAGGATGGGAAAAACCTACCATGCACATGGACTCAGTAAAAAAGCGGGGGTTTCCATCCTTATATCAGATAAAGTGGACTTCAAGCCAAAGTTAGTCAGAAGGGATAAAGAAGGACATTTCATACTGCTTAAGGGAACCATAAATCAGGAAGACATAATGATAGTAAATATTTTTGCCCCAAACAATGGAGCATCCCTGTATATCAAACAATCCTTTTCAATTTCAAGAATCACATAGACCACAACACAATAATTCTGGGTGACTTTAATGCACCGATGTCACCACTAGATAGATCTTCCAAACAAAATCCAACCAAAGAAACCATAGAACTCAATAACACAATCAATAACCTAGACTTAATAGACATATGTAGAATATTCCATCCATCAAGGAGCAGATAAATTTTCTTCTCAGCAGCACATGGACTCTTCTTGAAAATAGACCATGTGTTATGCCACAAAGCAGCCCTTAGGAAATGCAAAAAAAATAGAGATACTGCCTTGTGTTCTATCAGATTATAATGGACTGAGAGTAGAAATCAATGACAAAAAAAAAAGAGGAAATTATTCCAACACTTGAAGACTAAATAATATGCTATTGAATGAAACATGGATAACAAAAAACATCAGGGAGGAGATTAAAAAATTCTTAGAGGTCAATGAGAATGATGATACAACATATAAAAACCTCTGGAACACTATGAAAGTGGTACTAAGAGGAGAATTCATTGCATGAAGCGCATTCCAGAAAAGAATGAAAAGTCAACAATTAAATGATCTAACATTACAGCTCAAAGCCCTAGGAAAAGAACAGATTAACAGCAAAAGTAGTAGAAGATGGGAAATAATTAAAATCAGAACTGAAATCAATGAAATTGAAACAAAAGAAACTATTCAAAAAATTGACATAACAAACAGTTGGTTCTTTGAGAATGTAAACGAAATAGATAAATCCTTAGACACACTAACAAAGAGAAGGAGAGAGAAGATTCAAATTACTAAAATACATGATGCAAAAGGAAATATCACGACAGACACCACTGAGTTACAGAACATAATGAGAAACTACATTGAAAATGCGTATTCCAACAAAATAGAAACTACCGAAGACATTGACAAATTTCTAGAGACATATGCTCCTCCCAAACTGAACCAGGAGGATATACACAATTTAAACAGATCAATATCAAGCAAAGAAATAGAAGAAGATATTAAAAATCTACCATCCAAAAAAAGCCCAGGACCAGACGGATTTTCAGCCGAGTTCTACAAGACTTTCAAAGAAGAACTCATTCCAATACTTCTCAAAGTATTCCAGGAAATAGAAAAGTTTGGTACCCTACCAAACTCATTCTATGAAGCTAATATCACTCTCATACCCAAACCAGGAAAAGACACATCAAGGAAAGAAAATTTTAGACCAATATCCTTGATGAATATAGATTCAAAGATCCTTAACAAAATATTGGCAAACCGTTTCCAAAAACATATTAAGAAAATTGTGCACCACGATCAAGTGGGGTTCATCCCTGGAATGTAAGGATGGTTCAACATTCATAAATCAATAAACGTAATCCATCATGTCAATAGACGTAAGGATAAGAATCATATGGTTATTTCAATTGACGCAGAAAAAGCATTCGACAAAATACAACACCCCTTCATGCTCAAACCACTAGAAAAAATAGGGATAGCCGGAACATACTTGAACATTGTAAAGGCTATTTATGCTAAGCCCATGGCCAACATCATTCTTAATGGAGAAAAACTGAAACCATTCCCTTTAAAAACGGGAACATGACAGGGATGTCCTCTTTCACGACTTCTATTCAACATTGTCCTCGAAACTCTAGCCAGAGCAATTAGGCAGACTAAAGAAATTAAAGGGATATGAATAGGAAAAGACTAACTTAAACTGTCACTATTTGCGGATGACATGATTCTATATTTAGAGGATCCAAAAACCTCCTCCAGAAAACTTCTAGATCTCATCAATGAATTCAGCAAAATAGCAGGCTATAAAATCAACACACATAAATCTACAGCATTTTTCTATGCAAACTACAAAACAACTGAAAGGGAAATGAGGAAAGCAACTCCATTTGCAATAGCCTCAAAAAAAATAAATTACTTGGGTATCAATCTAACCAAAGAGGTAAACGATCTCTACAATGAAAACTACAAAACATTGAAGAAAGAAATTAAGGAACACCTTAGAAGATGGAAAGATCTCCCATGTTCTTGGATAGGCAGAATTAATATTGTCAAAATGGCCATATTACCAAAAAGACTATACAGATTCAATGCAATTCCAATTAAAATCCCAATGATGTACCTTACAGAAATAGAGCAAGCAATCATAAAATTCATCTGGAAGAATAAGAAACCCAGAATAGCTAAAGCAATCCTTAGCAGGAAGAATGAAACAGGGGGTATCGCAATACCAGAACTTCAACTATACTACAAAGCAATAGTAAGAAAAACAGCATGGTATTGGCACCAAAATAGACAGGGCGAACAATGGTACAGAATAGAGGACAAGGACACAAACCCAAATAAATACAATTTTCTAATACTAGAGAAAGGTGCCAAAAAATGCAATGGAGAAAAGATAGCCTCTTCAACAAATGGTGCTGGGAAAACTGGAAATCCATATGCAACAGAATGAAACTAAACCCCTATCTCTCACCCTGCACAAAACTCAACTCACAATGGATCAAGGACCTTGAAATCAGACCAAAGACCCTGCATCTTATAGAAGAAAAATTAGGTCCAAATCTTCTCCTTGTTGACTTAGGATCAGACTTCCTTAACAGGATTCCCATAGCACAGGAAATAAAAGCAAGAATCAATAACTGGGATAGATTCAAACTAAATAGCTTTCTCTCAGCAAAGGAAAGTATCAGCAATGCGAAGAGAGAGCCTACAGAGTGGGAGAATATCTTTGCCTCTCATACTTCAGATAAAGCACTAATTTCCAGAATCTATAAAGAACTCAAAAAACTCTACACCAAGAATACAAATAATCCAGTCAACAAATGGGCTAAGGAAATGAACAGACACTTCACAGAAGAAGATGTACAAGCAATCAACAGATATATGAAAAAATGTTCCCCATCTTTAGGAATAAGAGAAATGCAAACCAAAACTACACTAAGATTCCATCTCAACCCAATGAGAATGGCGATTATCAAGAATACAAGCAACAATAGGTGTTGGTGAGGATGTGGGGGAAAAGGTACACTCATACATTGCTGGTGGGACTGCAAATTAGTGCAGCCACTCTGGATCAGTGTGGAGATTCCTTAGAAAACTTGGAATGGACCTACCATTTGACCCAGCTATCCCACTCCTCAGCCTATACCCAAAGGACTTAAAATCAGCACATTACAGAGATACAGCCACATCAATGTTCATAGTGGCTCAATTCACAATAGCCAGACAATGGAACCAACCTAGATGCCCTTCAATTGATGAATGGATAAAGAAACTGTGGTATATATATACAATGGAATATTACTCAGCTATAAAGAATAATAAAATTATGGCATTTGCAGGCAAATGGATGGAATTGGAGAATATCATGTTAAGTGAGATAAGCTAGTCTCAAAAATCCAAAAGAGGAAAGATCTCACTGATAAGTGGATGATGACACTTAATGGGAGGGTGGGAGGGGGACCAGAATGGAGGAAGGAGGGACTATATAGAGGGAGAAGAGGGGTGGGAGCGGTGGGGGGGGAGGAAAAAAATAATGGAAAGAATCAAACATCATTACTCTATGTAAATTTATGAATATGCAAGTGGTATGCTGTTACTCCATGTACAAACTGAAACAGCATGTATCCCATTTGTTTACAATAAATATTAAAAAATATTATTGTAATTATTTTAAAGTCCTTGATTGTCATGCACAATGAATGAATGTGTTTATTTTCAGTGTATTTTGTCTTACCTAATGATCAGAATGACTCACCTATTTCCATATGATGAATTTGTTTATTTATTGTATATAATATATCTTTTTTGAATGTAACTCTCTGGTCTGGGTGAGTTTCTCTTGCCTAGAATGCATATGTTCCAGAGGTAGATCCCCATCACTACTCAGAAGAAAAGAGAGATCGAAGCTCTCCCTAAGTTCATACTTATAGAGGAGACATCAGTAACTGGTCCCATGCTGTGATAATAAGTAAGCTTACAAAAATATGGGAGTTCCATGAATGATAACTCACACTTAAATCTCATTGTTTTAGGGGAACTATGTGTACAATATTCATCAGTGTCATTCGATAGATCTTGAGAACCTGTGTTGACTAATTGGCATGGTTTTGCTACCATTTCAGGATATCTGGAGAAGATGCTTGTCTAGGAACCTGCCCCTTCTCACCACGCACCTGCTGGTCCCAAATGCTGTAGAAACCTCCATCACACACACCTACTATGTCTCCAAAACACATATATCCAGTATTGGTGACAGGAACACTTTTTAAATTGCATACGATTTTTGATACAATTTAAATGGCAATATACATTTTTACATTTTCAAATTACTTTGAAGAAACTTCCAAGTAACAAAATTTTTTATAAAATTCTATCATTAAAAAAAACTTCACAATATTATAGAACATGGAAAGTCCCTATCCAAATTATCCCTGACAATATGTTTATTATGGTTGATGATCTATTTTTGGAAAAAAATCACAATGATAACCCTTAACTCTACTCCAGTCATCATTGTACATATATCTGTTTAAACTGTTTGAGTTACTAACAATGATATGAAAATGCATGCAAATGTCCTTGGTTTTATTGGTAAAATAACCAACCTGGGCAATTGGAAAAAACTTCCTTTCTCAGTAAGTAGTTCTGTGACAATTGACTGACTTTTGAGCAAAATTTCAGCTATCATGCATCTAAAAGCATAAAAGCTCTGCTCTGCGTCCATATATATGGGAAACATATTGATACTCAGTACTGTATCTATTAAGCAATTCACCTTGTGTCAATTCTGCAGGTGTCAAAGAGGCCCCTAATTTAATAGGCTTTTTCATACAGATGAGAGAACTAATGCATGCATACCTACTGAAAACTTTCAATTAATTTAGTTTCTATCTAGTGATATCATGTTATGATTGGGAAGAATTTAGTGTATCACAGTAGTTTAACCCCTTTGTCAATCACACTTATCATTAACCCAGGCATACTATTTCCCTGCCACAATCTTCCTGCCTGTTTCTTTCACTTTTCTCTAAGTAGAATCATTAGACTATCAGAAGGAATGACCTTTGTAAAGTTCTCAGTGACCCATGGCATCTTATGATCTTTTCCTTTCTGCCTTCAGAGACTCCAGCACTTCAGCCTGCCTCACAGTGGCCACCCTGGTGATATTCTAACCACCCTTATGGTTATTTGCATGGCCACACCTGAGTGGATCTGTACATGTGCAATACGAGCCAAATGACTCACTAATGTCACTATGAGCCTGTATGGGATTTATATAAAGAGTCTAGCTCATGGGAAGCCAGTGTATCATAAGGCTTTGGAGTCAGCACTGAGGGCTCCAATTCTCTTTCCATCACACCCACTAAAACTCTCTGTGCCTTAGCTATCTACCTATAAAACAATAATGATGTGGATGGCTTAACTTTGCATGATTAAATGAGATGTATGTAAAGTGCTTGGGATATCTTATGGGCTGTAATAAGACTTGCATAACATCATAGTCATTTTTCACACAATTTTACTTAATTATTTCCTTTGCTGTGAAGAAACTTTTTAGTTTGATATGATCCCATTTATTGATTCTCAATTTTAATTCTTGCGCTTTAGCAGTCTTATTGAGGGAGGCACTTCCTTAGCCAACATGGTGGAGATTTGAGCGTAATTTTTCTTCTAGTAGGTGCTGGGTCACTAGCCTAATACCTAGGTCCTTCATCCATTTTGAGTTGAGTTTTCTGCAGGGTGAGAGTTAGGGGTTCAATTTCATTCTCCTTCATATGTATTTCCAGTTTTCCCAGAACCATTTCTTGAAGAGGGTATCTTTTCTCCAGTGTATTTTTATGGCACCTTTGTCTAGTATGAGATAACTGTATTTATGTGGTATGTCTCTGGTCTTCCATTCTGTTCCACTGGTCTTCATGTGTCTTTGGTGCCAATACCATGCCATTTTCATTACCATAACTTTGTAGTATGGTTTAAGGTCTGGTATGATGCCTCCTGATTCACTTTTCTCACTGAGAATTGCTTTGGCTATTCTGGGCTTCTTATTTTTTTCAAATGAATTTCATGATTGATATTTATATTTCTATGAAGAATATCATTGGAAGTTTAATAAAAATTTTATTTTCTCTCTCCCCCGCCACCTTTTCTCATGCTTTCTCTCTCCTACTCACTTTCTCTCTCCTCCTTGCTTTTCACACTCTCTCTTGCACATGCTTTCTCTCTCTTTTCCTCTCATTTTCTCTCTTACCCTGAAGGGAGACACTCTGTTTGCTTAATAAACCCTCTTATGTGAAAACAAAAAAAAATATTTTCTCTGTATAGTGCTTTTAGTAGTATGATCTTTTTGATAATATTAATTCTGCCTCTCTAAGAACATGGGAGATCTTTCCATCTTCTGAGGTCTTTTACAATGTCTTTCTTTAACATTCTGTAGTTTTCCTTATAGAGGAATTTTACCTCTTTTGTTAGATTTAACTGTCAAGAATTAGAACAGAGAAACTATAGAATAGGAGAATATTTTAACCACTTGAACTCAGAGTATTAATTTTCAGGATACATGAAGAACTAAAAAAACATAACACCAAAAAATAAATAATCCAATCAGTAAATGGACATAGGAAATGAACAGGTACTTCACAGAAGTAGAAATAAGAATGGTCAAAAAAAAAAAAAAATTGGCCAGACATAGTGGTGCATGCCTGTAATCCCAGCAGCTTGGGAGGCTGAGACGAGAGGACCATGAGTTCAAAGGCATCCCCAGCAAAGGTGAGGGGCTAAGCAACTCAGTGAGACCTTATAAAATACAGAATAAAATAAAATACAGAATAAAATAAAATTTACTAAATAAAATACAGAAAAAAAAAATAAGACTGGGGATGTGACTCAGTGGTTGTGTGCCCCTGAGTTCAAATCCTGGCACTACAGGTCTGTGTCTTGATGGTCTGTGTCATCTAGTCTCCTTTCTTGAACTTCCGGGAATGAAGTTCAGTACTTTAACAAGCTCAGGAAGGAACCAACAGAACTTAGGGCACTCCACCCATTACACTTGGGAAAACCCTCAGCCCAGGAAGAAGAGCTGGCATAAGGAGGGAGCTCTGGCCCCTCAGGTTGTCTGCACTAACCATATATATATATATAATAAAAGGTTTTTATATATATATATATAAATAAATGTTCAGCATTGCTAGCAATTAAAACAATGCAGATCAAAACTACACTGAGAGTCCATTTCACTGCAGTCAAAATGGCAATTATGAAGAATGCATGCAAGGATATTTGTTGGTAAGAATGTGGGGGGAAATGTTCACTTGTACATTACTGGTGGAACTGCAAATTGGTGTATCCACTTTGGGAAACAGTGTGGCAACTCCTCAGAAAACTTGGAATGAAACCACCATTGGACCCAACTATCCCACTCCTTGGTTTATGCCCAAAGAATTTAAAGTCAGCACAGTACAGAGATGCAGTCACATCAATATTTATAGCACCTCTATTCACAATAGCCAAGCTATAGAACCAACCTAGATGGCCTACAGCATATGAATGGATGAAGGAAACGAGATATATTTATACAATGGGATATTACTCAGCCATAAAGAAGAATGAAATTATGGCATTTGCTTATAAGTGGATAAAACAGGAAATAAGTGAAATAAGCCAATCCCATAAAAAAAGGCAAGGTTTAAAAGAGTAGGCAACTAAGAAAGACCTTTTCTCAAATTGAAAAATGAAAAGATTTGAGGATATAGTTCAGTTGTCATAAATCACTAGGTAATCCCAAGAACCCATAATAATAATAATTGTAATAACAACAACAATAATAATAATGCCAGTTTCTTCAGACAAATGCCATAACTCAAGGCCGTGCTTCCTATCACACTTTCTTCTCCTCCACCTCTCTCTGAACTACTGGAACTTGAACAGCACTGAGCAAAAGTGGATGACAGGGACAAATCCCCCTAATGTTCTGATATTTTCAAGGTTCAGCTTCTTAATGATCAAAAAAAAAGAAAAGAAAAAAAGAAAAGAAAAAAGAAAAAGAAAAAAAGAAAGAAAGGACAAGAAGCAGGAGAATTTATTACAAAATATGTGGCCAGATAAGATTTTGGTTGTTGTACCAAACTCCTTGATTGGCAAACAGAATGGTTTAGTTCAATTAGAAAGCTCTTCGGGAAAGGAGTTGATCCCCAGAGCAGGGAATGTTTACTACTTAAAGAGCATCAATAATGCTGACAATGGACCGTATCTGACAAAGTAGTTGGCCTCTTTTTCAAATAAAATAAACTGACATGAGTAATAAGTTTCCTTCTCATTTTACTCTAACTTTTTAATCAGAAAATAAAAGGTAAGCACTATATTTGACCTTGATCCAAATAGGTAAAAATTAATATGGTTTTCTGTATTTTTAACATGTAAGTATACAAATTTTTGAAAAAAATATTTTTTGTAATTTGAAAACACTGATTCAGATAGACCTTATACTTTTCTGGTTTAGTTCTTGTAAGATCAAAGGAGATCAAAATGTAAAGTGTTTCTGAAATTAATGAGCCCAAAGCAAAATGATGATCATCTTTTTCCTTATCATCATTTTATATGGAAACATTTATGATGTTACTATGTGTTAAGGCTTTGCTGTGTTTTATCTGCAGTGAGTCTGGGGCTTTGATGTAATAAAACAGAAATTTATACTATTAACGAACAAGATAGGTAACAGGTGTTATTGAAATGGGTTTACATTTTACCCTGGGATCATCAAAAGTACTGGCTGTTGTTAAGATCATTGTCCTTGTATTAGTCTCTAGACTGAATTAGAAATGAACTCAATTAAAGACATATGAATAATATGCAGGAAAGTATAATGAAACTCTGGGTAGTTCAAACTGAAATTTGATCTTTGAAATCTCATTATCAGAGACTGGTTATTGACTATCTTAAAAACTCAATTCTAGCTATTTTCTATATGTGGTGCATGTATTTCTATTTTTTTCCCTCTTTTTAGTTGTGGAAAATGTACATAATTTTACATTCAGATTTTTTCATACATATACACCTGTATCACGATCAAATTAAGGAAAACTTCTCTCCTCAAATATCTTTCAGTCCTTTATGGTAAAAACGTTTAAATGATTTTATTTCATTTTAAATAACAATAAAATTTTGTTTTATATAGTCTACCCTCCTTTCAATGAAAATATCTTTCAATGGCTTACCAAACCTCCTAATTGAAGCAATTAGGACTTACTACATGTGGACCAACCTCACCCACTCGCTCCACTCCAGTCCCTAATCTCCCCATTTCTCTTAAGGACCACCACTCAACTCTTGCCTTGGTGAGATCAACTTATAGCTTCTTTACAGTGTCCAAAATAAAACATGAAGCTGGGCTGAGGATATGGCTCAGTGTTAGAGTGCTTGCCTACCAAGTGTAAATCCCCAGGTTCAATGTTAGCACTGCAAAAAAAGAAAAAAAAATTAAATAAATAAAAAAGTAGAGACATATAATTGTGGAAGACTGTATATATATTTATGATAGACCTTAAATATTTACTTCAACATTTCAATGAAAAAATTATAAAAGATCATAAAATCAATGTATATTTAAACTTTCCTCCTCTGAGTCACAGAAAATCCTTTGGATGCCCAAGTTTCATATATTTCATTGTTACTTTCATACTTTTGTCTATATGTTTCTGCAGTTAAAATCTGGTAACTGTTCACATTTAACTAGTCTCTGCATATGATTAGAGATGTATCTCCCCATTGCAGAAGTTAACTTCTTTTAGCTTTCAAATGACTTAACACATGAGGTAGATGTTATTTTGTGCAATGGGAAAATGCCAGTTTTGCAAAAGTAAATGAGACTAAAAAAATTCTCACTCACCGTTGCCTCATCATTGTCATATGGACATGAACCATTGCATTGGTGTACAACATGCTCATTCCATGGCTGAAGGTCTGCATTTTGTCTAGGAACCAGTCTCACACCTTTGGAACTAGTCCAAAGAAGAAGTCAATGTGACTTGCAATTTGTCTAGTAGGTAAGAAAATCAAATTTTCTGAAAAAAAATATGTATTCCAGTGCATGTAAAATGTGTAGATAATTGTAATAAACTTATTATTTAGGACAAGAGATTTGGACAAAACATAGGAAATGCAAGCAATCATATTCCAATATAATCACACATATGAATGCACTCCCATACATAAAGGAATAGACTTAATAGAACAGACGAGGTCAGTAGAGTGAGCACATTGTGATTGAAGAAAGTATCAAAAGTGAGTTGGAGTTACTGTTCTTTTCATACAAAAATGTGTGAATCAAGTGTGCACATTCATATCAAAATTGCATTCTGGAACATAGATGTACATGTGCATACTTCTCCCTGTTGAGCTTTCCCAGACAAGAAGGATAATGAGGTTTCCTTTCCTCAATACTATGAAACCTGAATAAAATTTATAAATTACCATTTAGATACCTTATATATAAATTCAAGTACATGATTCAAAAATCAATAATTTTCCAAAATATATAATAGGGAGTTTATTATCATTTCTTAATAGTAAATTTACAAAGAAATATAGAAATTGAAAGCTGAAGTTTGGAAACAGTTCAGAGAAACCTCAACATACAAAAATTAAATTTATGCATTTCTAAGAACAATTTTGGAAGTCAGACAAAATATTTACAAATTGAATTAATTTTGAATTGATAATAGTAAAAAGTAAATTTGAGATCTTTCTGCCCCAAAAAGAAAAGACAACTGAACTAAGCAATCATTGCTATACGTAATATAAATTGACATTTGAGTTTTTGTGTTCAAGAGAATGTTAAAATGTAATATGTATTCTCATATAGACTAAGAAATATAAAAATAACAGTGAAAAAAGACTAAAATTTATTACTTGGGTACTTTAATTTATAATAAAAATATGCGTAACTGCAATCTTAAAGCACCTAGAAGTAATAGTTTGTTTCCCTTACTACACAGAAATCAGAAGGTTCACCATTCACTGCATTATACATGTGAATGCAAAAGCCCAAGACAGTGAAATGACTTGTATTTCTGGTGAACTCTTTCGCACAGATGAAGCTTGAAGAGGTAGAAGCAGAAGACAATGTCTCCACAGTGGTGCAGTTTGTCCTGCTGGGATTTTCTGAACTTCCAAGCATCCAGGGGTTTCTGTCTGGGCTATTCTCCATCATTTACATGGTTGTCCTCATTGGGAACAGCCTCATAGTCATAATAACCAGGCTTGACCCTGCACTGCACAAACCCATGTATTTTTTCCTGGCAAATTTTTCTGTTCTGGAAATCTGTTATGTTTCAGTCACTCTCCCCAGGATGCTGGCCAGCCTTTGGACTCTGGATAGGAGCATCTCCTTACTGGGCTGTGCCACCCAATTGTGCTTCTTCCTTGTATTGGGGACCACGGAATGCTTCCTCCTGGTTGTGATGTCCTATGACCGCTATGTGGCCATCTGCAAACCTCTGCACTATCCTCTAGTCATGAACTCAAGGAAGTGCCATCAACTGGCAGCTGGTGCCTGGCTTGGGGGAATGCCAGTCCAGATAGGGCAGACATGGCAGATATTCTCTCTGCATTTCTGTCATTCTAACCAAATCAACCACTTCTTCTGTGACATACCTCCTATTCTCAAGCTAGCCTGTGGGGACACTTTAGTTCATGAGATGTCTGTCTACGTGGTTGTGGTGTTGGTTGCTGCCGTCCCCTTTGTGTTGATACTGGCCTCTTACAGCAAGATCATTGGCACCATTCTGAGGTTGCCCACAGCCCAAGGACGCACTAAGGCTTTCTCCACATGCTCCTCCCACCTGCTGGTTGTGGTTTTATTTTTTGGATCAGCTTCCATTACCTACTTCAGGCCCACATCCAGCCATTCTGCAGGAACTGACAAACTGCTCTCTCTGTTTTATACCATAGTGACTCCCATGTTCAATCCTGTGATCTACAGTCTCAGGAACCAGGATGTGCTTGCTGCACTCAGAAGATTTTGGCTTAAAATATAGTGTTATGAGTTTATTTCTTGTTGTTTTACCATATTGTCACCTTGATCAGGGAAATATATCAACTGCATTCTTGGTTTGAGAGGGTAATGCCTTCAAGCTTATGATATCTGTTTTTGTTATATTTAAATTTTAGCCTGGAATTTACTTTGTTCATATATCTATATAGGGAAATTCATCTGTCTTTGTGACCCCACCTAAAAATGTGTTTTCTCATATATCCGACATTAATGTGCTCCATATTTTCTGTATAAATTAATTGACAATTAAATTGTAGGTCTTGTTAGGTAAATTTAGTAAACAATTTTTAACGTTTTCCTAAATGTTCTTGCCTATATATGCTGACATTTTTCTTTTTTTATACAACACTTGGGATGTAATTAGCAAAGATTTTTTTGTAATGACTGTGTGTCCAGGAGATTTTAAAATGAATGAATGAATAAGTGAATATTGCCTTGCCCTACTTCAGAGATCTGGCAATTTCCAGAAAATTTTTGACATCAATAAACATTAAAATGTGTATGTACCAAAAAGGAATACTTTCAGGAAAATATCTTAAAATATTTTACATGCACGTAATGTCTTCTTAAAAACTTGCTCTGAGATCACATGATACAAAAGTTCTACCTTTCTCAAATGATTTTCTTTCATATATTTTCATTCTCTGCTATCATAGTCCTGAATTAATTTGCTTCTAAGTATTTTATATTTCTTACTATGCTACAATAGCCATTTTTCATTTACTATGTTAAATATAAAATATTCATGTTATGCAAAATATCTGTGAGTATAAAACTGAAGGGAAGTTTGGAAAGTTATTTTCAGGATTATATGAAGTCTACCCAAGTTACATTGTACCAGTATACCTTATAAGTTCATCCTTAAAACCCCTTCTGAAGGATTTAAAATCATTAAATCTTTGAGCTGGCATTATGAAGGAAATGGAGCATCAATCAACAGAACCAGAAGTATCCACCCACCAGATGCACAAGTCAACAATTGACTTAAAGATTCATATTTTAGTTAATCTGACAACTATTTCATACTGTCATCTTAGCTATGGTTGTCCAAACAACCTGTTCATACAACTCCTGTTTCTACAAACTATTGGTATACTTATCATCTATCATGATTTTAAATTTATTCCTGTATTTCCTTTATGCACATATACACATATGTCTCTTATCATTTAATGTTTTATATGTATTAGGATTTGGGTGTGTAGTGCATGAGAAAGACCATGCCAATGTGACTGTGACAATAAAGATGATGATTTAGTGGTGGTTTAATTTTTGAAATGTCCTAAGCAGGAATCATAATGTCACGGATAGCAAGCTGTCTCAGGATTTCCTATTACCTATATTTTATTCTTCACTCTCTGAGAAAATTGTTGAATGGTTAAATATAACTTATCTACTCTTTTCATAACATTTATACTTAAGAAGATGGTGGCAATAAACTATTTCTTATTAACACACAGGATTATTTTAAGGTACAGATATCCACCTAAGACAACAAAAATCAAAAAAGTTTTACTAGGGAAAATTTGAAGTGTTAGTTGGATTTGAATACAATTCTTGGAGCAATCTCCAGTTAGCTTTATTTCACATTAAATTCATTGATATACTCAGGAATGCTGGTTTTGAAGAAAGGGACATATGCAGTACCAATTATGTGTTTGAGCAAACCTACTTCTTTATACAACTGAATTACTTACCTTGACTAAGGCAATAAATTTAGTTTTTAGTTTTTCACTTATGTGCTACTCTTCAGGTCAGATGTTCTTTGAAATTAATATGTGAAAGTCATCAATTAATATTAAAACATTAGCTTTTGAATCCTAAGTAGTTTAAAGTGTGTTATGAGTTGTAATGTCATATGGCACATCTTTGAATAATTTATGTCATTTAGGGATCCAAGCAAATGTGGACTGTACAATCAGTTCTCCTATTTCATTGGGATATTGTAGAAGGACAATTTTCCCTAGAAATGCCCAATTAACTCTATGTAACATCTAAACAAGTTACATCACATGGCCAAGGAACTTTGCACAGGTGATTAAGGTTTTAAAATCTGAGGTAGAGAGATCATTCAGATAGCCTGATCTAATCCTATGAGTCCTTAAAAGAGAAAAAGAAGGAAAGATGGGTCATCTGAGTAAAGCACATCTCCTAATGTGGGAGATCTGATCCAGTCACTTGAAGGACACAGAACTAAGGGTCTGAGTCTCCCCTGAGTGAAAGAGGACTCTGCCTGCTGATCATCTTCAAACTGGAACATTAGATTTTCTTCAGCCTTTAGATTTGGACTGATGTATGAGTTTCTCCTGAGTTTTGTGTAATGGCTTATCTTTGAATGGAATTCCAACTGCTACTTTTTATGGTTCCGAGTTATTTGGATTTACAATGGAAATAAAACATTTGTTCTCATGGTTGTCCAGTTCACCAGTGCACCTTGCAGAACCTGGGAATAACCAGATTCATAATAAAGTAGAAAACCCAAGGTTCTTCTCAGTGTTCTGATAGTCAATGAATTGTTAAGTACATTCAATGAGTTTCTTATATTGGATACTGTAGTTCCCAATTCAATTGGATTATATGGGATGAATTCCAGTTCCATGGAGAATTTTTCAACCTTTAATTATTGTTCATAAATTTTTAAATGATTTCTTAAAGATGTCATCACAGTAATTTTAAAGTCTTTGCTTATTAACTACAATGATGAATAAACATGAGTTTATTTTCAGCATATTTCTTGTTTATTGATATGAAGTTCTTGCTTCTTTTTAATTTTTCACATCCAGTCAATTTATTTATTTATTTATTTTTGCAGGAGGCACTGTGTGTATACATAAGAGTAGGGTTTATGGTGACATATTCATAGATGTATGTGATTTATTCCCATTCATTTCCATGTGAATCCCTTTTCCCTCCACCCTTCTTCTCCCTGCCCTCCTTCCTCAACTCCTTGATCTTTCTTCTATTTACTTACATGAGTTTCTCATTGGTACATTACAGCTATACATAAAAGTGGGATTCATTATGCTTTATTCATATAACACAGTGGCCAATTTCTTCCCCCTTTCCTCCATTTCTCCCACCTTGCCCACTTGATCATGTAGCTCTACTCTCCTGATCTCTGTTTTCATGAAATCCCCTTTTTTAAAAATTCAATTTCTACCTTCCATGTATTAGAACATTTGACCCTTAACTTCCTGAGTCTGGCTTATTTCACTTAGCATGTCAAGTCCCAGTTTCATCCATGTTTTAGCAATTGCCATAATTTCACACTTTTTCTGCTGCATAGAATTTATTGTGTATATATGCCATATTTCCTTTATCCATTCATCTGTTGACAAACACCTAGGCTGGTTATATAACTTGGCTGTTGTAAATTGAGCTGCTAAAATATTGATGTGCCTGTATCACTATTTTCTTGATATCATTTCCTTTGGGTAAATAGTGAGGAGCAGAAGAGCAAGGCACATAGTGTTTACATTTCTTGACTTCCCAGGAATCATGATACTGATATCCATAGTGGTTATACTAATTTGCAATATCACCATCAGTATGTAAGTATTCTCCCGCATCCTTGCCAGCATTTAACATCAATTTTATTCTTTATATTGGTATTCTAGATGGGATAAAATAAAATCACAGTGGAGTTTGGATTTGCATTTCCCTGATTGCTGATATTGAACTATTTTTCACTTAAATGTTGGACAATTATATTAGTTTTCTTGAGAATTATCTAGTTATTTAATTTGTTCATTTGTTGATGGTGGTTATTTTTGGTGTTTTTCATGAATTTTCATAATGAGAAATGTGCTCACTTATTTTTTTCCCCATTTTTATTAGTGCATTGTAGTTGACACAATGGTGGGATTTGTTGCATATTTGTACATGCATACAATATAACAGTGTAACTTGACTAATATCATTCTTCACTTTTATGTGTAATACATGCTTTAAAATGAACGTTCTGTTTTCTTCTGTTTTCTCCATTATGCGGATGCTAATTCACAGTAAGCGGGGTGGCTAGAGAAGAATAGAGTTACTTTGTATTAGGTAGAGGGGAGTGAAGGAAGGATAGTACGCTGAAACACATTATTACCTTATGTACATATATGACTGCATGATCAAGGTGATCCTAAATTATGTATAATCAAAAAATAAGAAATCATATTCCATTTATTATGATTTACCAAAATGTATGAACACATTCTACTGTCATATACAACTAATTAGAACAAATAAAAACTATTAGAAAGTAAAAATACTAAATAAATTTTAAATAAGAATATATCACATATGAAAAGCAAGGGAAAAATGTTCTCTCTAGTGTGAAATATACTTCAGTGTTATAGCACTTGCCTAGCATGTGTGTATACCAGGACTTGATCCTCAGTACTTCAAAGAAGAAAAGAAAACAGATAAATTTTTTGGTATGGTTGTAGAGGAAGAGAAGACTTCAATAAACTGCTCTTATATTGTGAAAGAAAATTAACTTATAAAAAATACTGGTGTTCCACTAATGACATCTGGCATTTAATCTTGTTTTAGTAGAACTCTGTGCACCATGTATGTCAGAATAATTCAGCTGAGGATGAGAACCTGCATGTACTAACTGGAGTGGCTTACCCATCCTCTTTGGGAACTCTTCCCCCTTCTCACAAAGTACCACTAATTCCAAGTTGTGTAGAAACCTCCACTGGGCTTACCTTCCAATTCCTCCAAGATACATTCCATATTCAGTATTGGTGATAACTAGCAATGCTCTTTAGCTTCAATGAGATTTTTATGTAATTTATATGGCAACAGGTACTTTCTTAAACATTTTAAATTTTTTCATAAACCTCCACAATAAAGGAGGATAATAATCACTTTTAGAACTCTGAATTCCATTGTAAAATACTCAAAAATTTAGTAAAAGCTACCAATTCAAATTATCATTAAAATATTTTTATATCTTTTACCAAAGTATTTTAAAAATTGCAACGATGACCTTTAACCAATTTCTACATGTCCATTGTAAATAAAAATACATAAAATACATTGATCACTACCAATAAATATAAAAAAGCATGTATAACTCTTTGGTTTCATTGAAAAAATAACATCTGGGCAATGGGAAAACAACTCTTTTCCTCATAAGTCAGTGTTCATTGGACTGGTCATTTAATTTTGCAAAAAAATAAAACATCATCGATCTGAGAGTAAAAACCACCAGTTTGTGTTCAAAAATATTGAAAACATTGATATCCTGTCATATCCAAACTGTAACCCATCTGGTGTCATTTTTTTCTGATATAGCTTCTGCAGGTTTTTAAAGGATGTCTATTAGATAAGCTTCTGAGTACAGATGACAGAATTAAAGCATGAATTATAGCTGAATGGTTTGGATTAAGTTATTTTCTACACAAGACTGTTACTGTCGTATTTGGGAAGAATTTAGTGTATCACAGTAGTTTGACCCTTTTGTTAATCCCACTTAAATTTAACCCAGGCATTACTCTCTTCCCCTTCCTCCACCTTCCCACCTCTTCCCCTCCCTCTCACAGTTCTCTACATGGAATCTTAGGTATCAGAAGGAATGACCAATGCAAATTTCCCAAGGCTACAGGGCCTCCCTTCCAGCAAGCACATGACCCTTTCCTTCCTTTCTTCAGGACCTCCAGCACTTCAGTCTGCCTCAGCAGCCACACTGTGATATTTTGACCTCCCTCATGGATATTCTCATGGACACACCTGGGTGGATATGTACATGTGCAGTACTAGCTAAACGACATGTTAATGTCTCTCTAAGCCTGCATGCCCCAATTGAAATCATGGGGTTACTATGAAGAGCCTAGTTCATGGAAAGCCATGTGTCATAAGGCTTTAGAGTCATCACCAAAGGTTCTCGTCCTGTTTCCATCACACCCTGGCTCTCAAACTCTCTTGCTTGAGCTCTCTTACCTATCAAAGAACAATGATGTTGACAGTTTAATTTTGTGAAAATTAATTGAGTTGTCTGTAAAGTACTTAGAATACTGTTTGCACATAATAATCATTATGTGGTGTAATAGCCATTATTAATAATAGCCTCAATATATCATCCTCACCATAACCTAAGGATAAGAAAGTGTGACGTGATAGTAAAAAATAAATTTTAAAAATTATTTTTGCTATTTTTCTACTATTCATAAGTTATTCTCCAAATTGGTACCACATGGATAAATAGAAAATAGAGTGGATAGAAAATAGAAACATACCTAGAATAATATTCCTAATGCATTTCACACAGAAACACTGTGAGGTATTAGTTGTCATTTTTCTAGTATAGATTAAAATAATTTATACTAAATTACACAAAGTGACACAACTACATTATGGCCAAGGAAAGACTAAAACCTAATTTATCAAAACTAGAAAGAAATAAAATACTCTTTCTTAATGTTTGTTCACTTTACAAACAGATAAACTAAGAAAAAAAAGAGTATCTTTTTGACTTAATGGATAAAATAAATACTTTTTTTAAAAAAAATTTACCTACATGATTGAATTTTGGATGATTCACTGCATTAATACAATTAAGTTCTAAAAATATAGTGTGTTTGCTGTGAATAATTATTATTATAATACCAAGTCTTAATCATGGGTTCATAATCGAAGGGAAGTATGTTTCTTACCATGAATTCTTTGTCGTAGTAACCCCCATAAGATAGGATCGCAGACATTTCTTGTCACTTTCCCTAAAAATAGTTCCAAAGTTTTCATCTCTAGTAGGTAAAGTTGCATAATTTGCCTCGGAGGAGACGTTAATCAATTCTAAATTTGTACCCAGATAGTGAATTTAGAGATGTAAGTTTTAAGCTTAAATGATTAAAATGATGTAATCGCTTCCTATTTTACATTACCCTTGTACATTTATTAAGCAAAATTAAAGTAATACTGTAATAATTATATAGAGAAACAATGTAACATAACAAGTGCAACTAAATCATCGGCATCCTCAATTCGGATATGTTCACTTGCATAGTGAAACACACATTCATGGAAAACCACACAAGATGCAAAGGCCAAGGCTCACTGGCCTTTTTTCTACTAGCATGAAAAGGTAAGTTGACAAATCATGTACACATCAATATTAGAGTTCTAGAGGCATTATTTCTCTCCATTTTCTGAAGAACATGTTCCCTTTTTTATATGTTGACTTTGATCTACTCAAGTGTTATCATGCATTTACTAATAAAAATAATTATAATTTTTTAGAGGGGTGGGTACTGGATACCAACAAGGGTACTAGACCACTGAGCCATATCCCCATCCCTATTCTGTATTTTATTTAGCTACAGGGTCTCACTGAGTTGCTTAGTACCTCGCTCTTGCTGAGACTGGCTTTGAATTTGTAATCTTCCTGTCTCAGCTCCCTGTCCTCCAGAGCCACTGGGATTATAGGTATACACCCCTGTGCAGAGCTAAAATGTTTTTTTAATGGAACTTAAACACATCATCGCTAAATTGTGAAAAATATTTTATTCTGCCACATTACGCAGAAAGAAAACTGTAAAAAAAGTGTTTATCCTTGAGTAATGGTTTGTGTGTTAGTTAATATTCTAGAATTGAAGATACATATCAGGCAAATGACCAACAGTATTTATTTTAACCTGTATGAATTTCAGAAGACTGTAGATGGAAACCAAGTGTTCCTCCAAACCACAAATGGGTTCATTATTAATACAGCTTAACAATACATTTCAGATTCATTTTTTTGGATAATATTGATTTTTTTTCTATTATTTTTTCCCTTCCCCCCACCCCTCTCACCCCTCTTTTCCCTCTATACAGTCCTTCCTTCCTCCATTCTTGCCCCCCTCCCTAACCCTAACACTAACCCCTCCCACCCCCCCCTTATGTGTCATCATCCACTTATCAGCGAGATCATTCGTCCTTTAGTTTTTTGAGACTGGCTTATCTCACTTAGCATGATATTCTCCAATTTCATCCATTTGCCTGAAAATGCCTTAATTTTATCATTCTTTATGGCAGAGAAATATTCCATTGTATATATATACCACAGTTTCTTTATTCACTTATCAATTGAAGGGCATCTAGGTTGGTTCCACAATCTGGCTATTGTGAATTGAGCAGCTATGAACATTGATGTGGCTGTATCTCTGTAGTATGCTGATTTTAAGTCCTTTGGGTATAGGCCAAGGAGTGGGATAGCTGGGTCAAATGGAGGGTCCATTCCAAGTTTTCTAAGGAATCTCCACACTGCTTTCCAGAGTGGCTGCACTAATTTGCAGCCCCACTAGCAATGTATGAGTGTACCTTTCTCCCCACATCTTCGCCAACACCTGTTGTTGCTTGTATTTTTGATAATCGCCATTCTAATTGGGGTGAGATGGAATCTTAGGGTGGTTTTGACTTGCATTTCTCTTATTACTAGAGATAATGAACATTTTTTCATATGTTTGTTGATTGCTTGTACATCTTCTTCTGTGAAGTGTCTGTTCATTTCCTTAACCCATTTGTTGATTTGATTATTTGTATTCTTGGTGTAGAGTTTTTTGAGTTCTTTAGAGATTCTGGAGATTAGTGCTCTATCTGAAGTATGATTGGCAAAGATATTCTCCCACTCTGTAGGCTCTTTCTTCGCATTACTGATAGTTTCCTTTGCTGAGAGAAAGCTTTTTAGTTTGAATCTATCCCAGTTATTGATTCTTGCTTTTATTTCTTGTGCTATGGGAGTCCTATTGAGGAAGTCTGGTCCTAGGCCGACATGTTGAAGATCTGGACCTACATTTTCTTCTATAATCTGCAGAGTCTCTGGTCTGATTCCATGGTCCTTAATCCATTTCGAGTTGAGGTTTTGCAGGGTGAGAGATCTGGGTTTAGTTTCATTCTGTTGCATATAGATTTCCAATTTTCCCAGCACCATTTGTTGAAGAGGCTATCTTTTCTCCATTGCATATTTTTGGCACCTTTGTCTAGTATTAGAAAATTGTATTTATTTGGGTTTGTGTCCATGTCCTCTATTCTGTACCATTGATCTATATGTCTATTTTGGTTCCAATACCATGCCCTCTTTGTTACTATTGCTTTGTAGTAAAGTTGAAGTTCGGATATTGGGATACCCCCAGCTTCACTCTTCCTGCTAAGGATTGCTTTAGCTATTCTGGGTTTCTTATTCTTCCAGATGAATTTCATGATTGCTTGCTCTATTTCTGTAAGGTACATCATTGGGATTTTAATTGGAATTGCATTGAATCTGTATAGCACTTTTGGTAGTATGGCTATTTTGACAATATTAATTCTGCCGATCCAAGAACATGGAAGATCTTTCCATCTTCTAAGGTTTTCTTTAATCTTTCTTTAGTGTTCTGTAGTTCTCATTGTAGAGGTCTTTCACCTCTTTTGTGAGATTGATTCCCAAGTATTTTATTTTTTTCGATGCTATTGTGAATGGGGTAGTTTTCCTAATTTCTCTTTCTGAAGATTCATCACTTATGTATAAAAATGCATTGGGTTCATGAGCATTGATCTTGTAACCTGCTACTTTACTGAATTCACTTATGAGTTCTAAGAGTTTTCTGGTGGAATTTCCAGGTTCCTCTAAGTATATAATCATATCATCAGCAAATAGGGATAGTTTGAGTTCTTCTTTTCCTATTCGTATTCCTTTTATTTCTTTGGTCTGTCTAATTGCTCTGGCTAACGATTCAAGGCCGATGTTGAATAGAAGAGGTGAAAGGGGACAACCTTGCCTTGTACCAGTTTTTAGGGGGAATGCTTTCAGTTTTTCACCATTTAGAATGATATTAGCCATGGGCTTAGCATAGATGGCCTTTACAATGTTAAGGAATGTTCCCACTACCCCTATTTTTTCTAGTGTTTTGAGCATGAAGGGGTGCTGTATTTTATCAAATGCTTTTTCTGCATCTATTGAAATAATCATGTGATTCTTGACTTTAAGTCTATTGATATGGTGAATTACATTTATTGATTTCCTGATGTTGAACCAACCTTGCATCCCTGGGATGAAACCCACTTGATCATGGTGCACTATCTTTTTAATATGTTTTTGTATGAGATTTGCTAAAATTTTGTTGAGAATTTTTGCATCCATGTTCATTAAGGATATTGGTCTGAAAATTTCTTTCCTCGATGTTTCTCTGTTTGGTTTGGGTATCAGGGTAATATTGGCTTCATAGAATGAGTTTGGGAGGGTTCCCTCCTCTTCTATTTCATGGAATACTTTGAGAATATTGGAATGAGCTCTTGTTTAAACGTTTTGTAGAACTTGGCTGAGAACCCATCTGGTCCCGGACTTTTCTTTGTTGGTAGGCTTTTGATGACTTCTTCTATTTCATTACTTGAAATTGGTCTATTTAAATTGTGTATGTCTTCCTCGTTCAGTTTAGGTGATTCATATGTCTCTAGAAACCTGTTGATGTCTTTGAAATTTTCTATTTTGTTGGAATATAGATTTTCAAAATATCTTCTAATTATGTTTTGTATTTCAATCGTGTCTGTTGTGATATTTCCTTGTTCATTCCGAATTTTAGTGATTTGGGTTTTCTCTTGTCTTGTCTTTGTTAGCGTGGCTAAGGGTTTATCAATTTTGTTCATTTTTTCAAAGTACCAACTATTTATTTTGTCAATTTTTTGTATTGTTTCTTTTGTTTCAATTTCATTGATTTCAGCTCTGAGTTTAACTATTTCCTGTCTTCTACTACTTTTGGTGTTGGTCTGTTCTTCTTTTTCTAAGGCTTTGAGTTGTAGTGTTAGGTCGTTTATTTGTTGATTTTTACTTCTTTTATTGAATGCGCACCATGAAATAAATTTTCCTCTAAGTACTGCTTTCATAATGTCCCAGAGATTTTGATATGATGATTTTTTTTCTCATTTATCTCTAAGAATTTTTTAATTTCATTCTTAACATCTTCTGTTGTCCATTCATCATATAATAGCATTTTGTTTAATCTCCAGGTGTTGGAGTAGTTTCTGTTTTTAACTCTTTTATTTATTTCTAATTTCAATCTATTATGATCTGATAGAATACAAGGTAGTGTCTCTATCTTCCTGTATTTGCTAATATTAGCTTTGTGGCATAATATATGGTCTATTTTAGAGAAGGATCTATGTGCTGCTGAGAAGAAAGTTTATTCGCTCTTGGTTGGATGGTATATTCTGTAAATGTATGCTAAGTCTAAATTATTCATTGTGTTATTGAGATCTATGGTTTCTTTGTTCAATTTTTGTTTGGAAGATCTGTCCAGTGGTGAGAGAGGCGTGTTAAAATCACCTAGTATTATTGTGTTATGATCTATTTGGTTTCTGAAATTGAGAAGGATTTGTTTGACATACATGGATGAGCCACTGTTTGGGGTATAGATGTTTATGATTGTTATATCTTGCTGATTTATGCTTCCCTTAAGCAGTATGAAATGTCCTTCTTTATCCCTTCTGACTAACTTTGGCTTGAAGTCCACATTATCTGAAATAAGGATGGATACCCCAGCTTTTTTGCTGAGTCCATGTGCATGGTATGTTTTTCCCCATCTTTTCACCTATAGTCTATGGGTGTCTCTTTCTATGAGGTGAGTCTCTTGCAGGCAACATATAGTTGGATGTTTCTTTTTAATCCAATCTGCCAGTCTATGTCTTTTGATTGATGAGTTCAGGCCATTAATATTCAGGGTTATTATTGATATATGATTTGTATTCCCAGTCATTTGGCTCATTTTATTTATTTATTTATTTATTTTGACACGACTTGGTTCCTCCTTTATTTGACAATTTGACGATGAGATAAAATCCTTCCATGATAAACAGAAGCTAAAAGAATTTACAAAAAGAAAGCCAGCATTACAGAACATTCTCAGATTCTTTTTTAAAATAAATTTTATTGTGGTTTTGTGTGTGTGTGTGTGTGTGTCTGTGTTACTTGGCATTGAACCCAGGGATATTCTACCACTGAATGGACATCCTTTATCCTTTTATTTTTGATTTTTCATTTCGAGACAGTTCATTTCTCACTAATATGAGCTACCTCAAACTTTAGATCCTCTTGCCTCGTCTCCAAAGCAGCTAGGATAATAGTCAAGTGCCATAGTGCCTGGTTATTGTGTAATTTTAAGGTATATATCATGATGCTGTCAGATGCATTTAGATAGTAAAATGGGTAGTATGTAGGAATAAGTTCACACATTCATCACCTCAACTTCATTTCTGAATCTGTTCATATTTCATGGTTTTCTTTTGAGACATTATGAAAAACCGTTAGCATTAGGTTGCTTATTTGTTTTTGCTGAATTTTATACACTAATATTTTTATGCTGCATGAATAGGCGATAGAGAAATTAGATGGTGGTTTGGTAACTCAAAGACAACAGATGATTAGTCAAGGAATTAAGTCTGGCAAGAGGCTTCCTTGTTTTCTATAGATTCTATTTAGACAATGATATGCTATAATTTGATGAACATGGATATATTAATTAATGCCCTAGTTTTTGAACTTTAAACTCTCTTTCTTCCATATTGCTTGGCTAACAAATTGCCACAATCAGATAAATATATGCATTTGTCACCCTCCAAAATATGCTTGTGACACTTCTTAATCTTTCTTTTTTCCACCTGATCCAAATTACTCACTGATAAGCACTTTTCACTACAGATGGAACTGTACAATATAAAATCTCTTATAAATGCTTACTTCCACTCACTATAATTATTTTGAGCTTCATTCATGCTGTTGCATATTCCTGTAGACTATTCCTTCTATTTATAGATGTGATTCTTGTGTCTGAGTGCATCACAATCAGCATAACAACTCACACATTGATAGACTTGAGTTGTTACTACTCTGCTATAAAAAACTCAATTCCTATATACATTAGTTTATAAGTCATTGTATGCCCATATAATTCAATTTTCTTAAATTACCAGCATTTAGAATTGGAACATAAGTGCACTTTCAACTTTTTAAGAAATTGTCCAACAGTATTCCATGTTGATGTAATATTTTAGCTGCATACCCACAGTTCAGAAGGAGTTTGGCTGGAGGAGGTAAGTCATTGGGGTATATGCTTAGACTATTCCTTGCCCTATCTTCCCAGTGCCATGAACTGTACAGCTTTCCTCTGCCAGGTCATTCCATCACGATGTTCTGATTCCTCTCAGACTCAGAGCAATAGAGGGAGCTGACCATGTAATGAAACTCTGAAACTATGAGTCCAGAATAAATTTTTCCTGCTCTAACTTATTCTTGTCAGGCATTTTGGACACAACTATAAAAAGTTGAGTAGCACAAAAGCTTTGCTCATTTTTATTGACTATACTGCTTTTTGTTGGACTTATCTTTTGTCAATTCGTTTTACATATATCTTCTTCTGTTTGTGGAGATCACATGCTTATGTAGAAAAATATATACAATATAAATATGTATACAATTTACATACAACATAAATATTCCATATATGCTCACATGTCATTTAAAAATCCTTTCTCATGAAAATTTCTTTCTGCATATGTTCTTCATATACTGTTCTAATTATCATTTTCTATACAAACATTATCCTGGAATACATAGGTTTAACTGACTATTATTGGGCTATTTTTCTGTTCTTTGTGTTGACTGTTTCCACACTGTGGTATGAAGCTGATAGTTGGGATAGATTGTGAAGTGTCTTAAAAGTGATTTCAAGGTCACAGGACTAGAAAAACCAGGGTCAACACAATCTCTTTTCCTTCCCATGTTTTCAAAACAGGTAACATATTTCATCCTGAATGTTAGTCTTGTTAATAGTCAGCAGTTCATGATTTTCAGATAATAATAAGTCACTACCCTGACATGGAGTTCTTTGTGCCATTTTTTTTTTCTTTTTTTGTTCTGGAAATTAAACCCAAGGGCACTTTACCACTGAGCTACATCCCTAGATAAGCTCACTAAGTTGTTTACAGTTTCACTGAGTTACTGAGGCTTGCCTGAAACTTAGGATTCCTCTGTGGAAGCCTCCAGAGTCACTGGGTGTGTCTTTGTGCCATTTTGTGTTGATTAACTAGTTAAAGGACAGCAATATGTTAACAGAAGTATAAGCAAGTACTGTGTTTCTAAAGCAGATGTGTCCAAAAGTGTATTCATCTTTAATCTGCCCAAATAAACATCAACCCATTGTACCATTCTGAAATTACTCATTCTAAATTTATTATTAGCTTTTGACATTTCAAAAAATCATCAAGTTTGGGTCTGATCTTTTTTCCTGACTTTTCTGTGAATATATCTGGCAAATTCACTGAATAAAGCAGTACTTGTACAGCACACAGAGAAGGCAGCCACCCCCCTTGCCATGAGGATATTGCAAATGCAGTGTAGCTCTCGGGTCCTTTTGAAGTAGTCCGTTCAAACCAGACACCACAGTGCTAGACTAAAGTTCAAATGATATGAAGAATTTTACCACAATCTTTGTGGCAGGGTTTACAGAACATGAAAGTCAAAATTTCAGTAATTTTCAATTTTATGAAGAAGAAGTACGTGCAGTTAGTAATAAGTGAAATTATTTTTAGAATCAATGCAGAACTCTCATTTTTATACAAATCATTCATATATTACTTCTTAAATGAACCATCTTTACACATATGCATACAAATTGTGGGAAAAAATATCCCCCAAACCAGTGTGCTTCTGTTTCTTCATTATACTCCATTATAAATAGGCTAAATAGTTAACATCAAATATTTGGTAAGCAAATAACGTTGCAAATCATTTTGGTAGGAACTGTGGGAAATATGAAAAAAAAAAAATAAAACCTTAAATGTAATAGAGAAATTCTGATATAAATGAATTAAACTTAATTCAAAAATGAGAGAGCTCAATGTAGAGAATGTGAATTAATCATAAGGTCTGTAAAAGGTGGAAGTATGACAAGGTGAGGAATATGACTACTAGGTGACAACAGTGATCTTTCATGAATATCTATGGTATCATTGCTCATAATGGATGAGCAGAAACAACCCTAATTGTCTTTTAATTGATGAATAGTTAAAAAGAATACATTACATTCACAAAATGATATTGTCCAGAATAGGTGAACACAGAATCAGAAATTTAAGTTTCCCAGGCACTGAGTGGAGGTGATGTGTGGAGTGATATTAATGGTTTTGAGTTTCCTAATGAAGGATGAAAAATGTTCTGCAAGCAGAGTGTAATGTACACAACTTTCCAATATAGCAAAAGTCAAGGAAGTGTTTACTTTAAAAATATAAATTTTACAATATGTGAATTATATGTCAATAAAAACAAAATTGAAATGTGATAATACTCCATAGGATGATGGAGAATCTGAAAAATGGAAAGAAAAATGAACAAGAGAATGGAGATTGAAATGACTTCATAGGACACCAGTTAGATTTGGCTTCATCTGTATGAGAATGATACAGATTGGATTTTATAGCACAAGTATGCATACATTCCATATATTTTGTAATATAAAATTAATTTGCTATTTTCTTCCTTATATAGACCATTTTGGTGATTATGTTCAAGGTTTCAAATCAACATTTGCTCAACATGTTCATGAATCCATAGGGGAAAAGGAATTATTCATGTTTACATAATTCCAAAACCACAGGGAAATAGCCTCAGAGAGTTTAAGTCCCAAATGCTACTTATTATAATAGAATGCTACCTGCTCAGTGCTCAGTTCCCAAATAATGGCTCATCTCCAATAAACTCCTGATTTCCCAAATTTAAAGCTACAAGATTAAAAGAAAAAAGAAAAGAAAACTTAACTCCGGAAAAAAATGAGAGTTTTGCAAATGAAACAGTTTATGCTTTCTTATGTAGTTCCATGAATTCTGAAGTCTTATGATCAAAAATAATATATTCTTCTCAGAACTAGAAGACTGACTGAAATTAGTATTCACAGGTAACATTTACTTGTTTCTTTTTCAATCTGTGTTAAAAACAAACTTTTACTCATTTTCTTACTATGTGGGGATATACATAAATTTAAATGTTTTACTGTCTTTGTTTTAATAAAAAGATGATAAAAATGACACAAGGCAAATCCAATATGTGAAAACTCAAGTCCATGTGAACCAAATACAATAGTTAACAGTAGTTACTTGTTTCAAAACAAAAACACGTCCATATATTAAAACTTACTATTTTTCTTTCAGTTGAGAATCATATACCTGTAGAAAATTAGGTATACATAAATACACATATGCTTAATGAAAATGTCTATTAATCTCTTAATTATAATTGTATCTCTCCCTGGTTTAATTTTTAATGTAAATTTTATTTAAATATGACATAATGCAGTTGTATGTATTAAATCATGGGGGTTCCACGTCTATTTTAGCATTTCTCTTTGAATTATTAGGAGACTCATCATTTGTCTCCAGAATACCCCTTCAAGTAGTCCATAAGCATTGAGGCAAAAATCATAAAATATTTCTAAAAACATAGTTTTTATTTTTTCATATCTCATCAGATGATAAAGACTGCACTGACCAACATGTAATAATAAGTATGATTTTCCTTCTCATAGGTTAGTGATATGAGGATTGTTGCTATAACCAACAATATTTTTTAACAGCAATGACAAATTTTGAGGATTATGATAATTGCAATTTTATCTGTTTAGATGAATGGTTTTAAGAACAGAAAATAATTAGTCCTGTAAGTTTCTCTCATCTAAGAGTTGTGTTTACTCCATAATATTTTGAAGATTTACTCAGATTTCAGCATATAAAAATATATTTCCAAAAGTAAAGGAGGACGAGACCCAGAGAAATTTTAAAAAAATTCAAATCCCTCATGAATACCATCTTGATGGCAATCACTAGTTCTCAACTACCATTTCAAAATTTTATTTTTAATTACTGTCAAAGCACATCATGACTTTTTAAAGACCAACACATGAATCTTGTTGGAAGAATTAAAAAATCAAAAAAATATTTGTGTTCAGTCTTACAGATATTTTGGGGGTGTGCATAATGATTAAATATGTATCTTTCATTTTTGTAATCATTTCTTTAAGTTTACACAAGTGAAAAGAAGAATGAACAGGGAAAATTGTTCGTCCTTGAGTGAATTCATTTTCTTGGGAATTACTAGTAATGCTGACCTCAAAATCACCCTTTTTAGTATGTTTCTCCTGGTTTATCTCATTAGTCTTCTGGCAAACCTTGGAATGATCTTCTTAATTAGAGTGGATCCCCAGCTTCACACACCAATGTACTTTTTCCTCAGCCACCTCTCCTTCTGTGACCTCTGCTATTCCACAGCAGTTGGACCCAAGATGTTAATTGACATATTCGCCATGAACAAATCAATTTCTTTCCTTGGTTGTGCTGTGCAGTTCTTGACCTTCTGTACGTTTGCAGATTCTGAGTGTGTACTGCTGGCGGTTATGGCATTTGATAGATACAAGGCCATTAGCAACCCCTTACTGTACACAGTCAACATGTCCAGCACAGTGTGTTACCTGCTTATGGCTGGAGTTTACCTGGTGGGACTGGGAGATGCTTTGATACACACAACATTGGCATTCCATTTATGTTTCTGTGGATCTAATGAGATTAATCATTTCTTCTGTGATTTACCTCCACTTTATCTCCTTTCCTGTTCGGACACACAAGTCAATGAACTGGTAATATTCACCGTTTTTGGATTCATTGAACTAAGTACCATCTCTGGAGTCCTTGTCTCCTATTGCTACATCATCTCATCCGTCTTAAAGATCCGCTCTGCTGAGGGGAGGCTCAAAGTTTTCTCCACCTGTGCCTCCCACCTAACTGCTGTTGTGATCTTCCAGGGAGCTGTGTTCTTCATATATTTAAGGCCAAGTTCTTCCTACTCTCTAAATCAAGACAAAATGACCTCACTGTTTTACATCCTTGTGATTCCCATGTTGAACCCTCTGATTTATAGCCTACGCAACAAGGATGTGAAGGAGGCCCTGCAAAAGCTTAAAAATAAAATATAGTTGTAATTATTTATGATGAATTTATACCTTTCTCATACATGCATGATGATTTCTGTTTTCTTAAAATTGTGTGTCATAGCTCATGAAAAACAACAATTTACAAATATTTTAGTTTAATGAAAGATAGGAAAGTGGATTATTCCCTAACCTGTCATGTTCCATTATGTGTTCTGAATTTATATATGTTGCTATCTCCTTGTGGTATAAATTCCTGATCTAATTTTGAAAGGTTTTATTAGCTTCATACATTATTTCAATAATATTAAAATTCATTGAATTTTTCCTAAGTGCTTTTGTGCATTTTGATGCTTTGTTTTTATGGAATATCTAGTCATTTTTAGAGGACTATATCCTATATACTAGTGGAGGAAGCAGTCATGAATTAGGTACTCAAATAATTCATAGTATGCATCGACACTATAGTGAAATCAAAAGAGTGGGGGAATGAATCCAAAATAAAATGTTTGAATCCAGGAGAGAGACTGCCTTGTGTGGAGATATTCAATGTGAGTTGCAAAGGAACCCAAATTGGGGGAAAAAAAAAAAAAAGAATTCCAGAAAAATAGTGTGGAATTCAGAGAAAGCTTGACAAGGGTATGTCTTGTTTTCAGAAATAAATGGTTCAACATTGTTAAAGAGAATGGAAAGAGCTTTGTTAAAGAAATGCTTTGCTGTTACTCTTAACTCAGAAATCTTCATCACTATTTCCAGGACCTTCTTTCCCTTCTCTATTTTGTTTAAATGCCCCTCCCCTTTTTTTTTTTTTTTTAATATCACAGAGGACTATCTCCTAAAGGCATGGTTTATGTATGAAAAGTTTGTTTCCCAAATGAGATTGTGAGGGTCCTTTGCCCAAGAACTAAGTGATCCCTCCCTGCTATCTAATACAACTGTACTGGGTTTGTGACAAGATTTGGGGAAAGAAAGAAACAATAAAACTAAAACGCTAGGTCTTTTCAATTCTGTTGGATGTCAATAAAACAATAGAAATTTGCTAGAATTTGTGGCTTTAACATATAAATTTTATTAATTAATAAATTGCATAAAACTGTTCAGATTACCAATGTAATAAATCTATAAAGACATGAAGAGTGAATACGTTGGAAGAAAAGCACATTCCTTTGTGCATGTATGTGATACCTGTCTACTTCATCTTTGTCATCTTGGGTGTTCTTTTTCATTGCTAAAGCACTGAATAAGCTTGCTGAGAAAAAACAGATGTGGCCTTGGTGTACCACATATGAATTATTTATTATAGCTCTCCAGGATCTGTCACAACTACAGAAGCTAAAAGCTCATAACTGTCTTAGATTTTCTAGCTGCTACTTTAAAATTTTCTGGATGAAAATATTTCTGAATGGAATGAAAGCCAAAGAAGCCCCTCTGCCTGTCAAGGTGGCATTTGTGGTACAACATGGAACATTAGACTGTATCATGGAGGAGTAAACCAATCAAGAGTACAAGTTTTGATAAAAGGATTTAAAGTTATCCATCAATACCATATGATATTTAATTCATTTCTTTTGGAATTGCTATTTATAAGCAGCAGCAGGACTGAAAACTTTGAATTGCATTAAACCTGCAAGAACCAAGGGGCATTAACAGAGTGCTGCTAATTTGGATGTTGTAAGAAGCCACCCAATTAACCCATCTTCCTCCAATATGACAATGTATTCCAGGATCTAAATACTTAATTAAAGGACCTATTAGATCTGTTATCAGATCTAGTGACTCTGAACCCTAAAAAATGCAAAATTCTACAACTGGAATTTCAAAACTGGAATCCATTGATTTTATCAATTCTAGCCTTCCTTCTTTCTCTCTGAATTTTTGAGAAAGAATAACAAAATGTCTGGAGTTTTCTTAAGAGATTCTAAAGACTTAAAATTTAAAACATCAGCTTGGGGTTACATCCCATAATACTTTTTATATCATGGGATTCTACAAAAAATGTCAACATAGCACCATAAGGTTTGATCGATCCCAGCCTACTTACTGAAAAATGTATTCTCTTCCCTTAGTGCCTTCAAATCACATCCTTCTTATACCTGTACCAATAAATTAGGACAAATAACATGAACTAAATACAAAATTACCTGGTGCAAAGACTGCATATAGTGGGTTAAACTGTGAGTTGGAGAAACTTTGACAAGACTCTGAGGAGGTCACTACACAGAATGAAAAGTTGAAGGTGGAATTTCAGAGGGCAGTGGAGGAAGTGGTTAAGGAAACTCCAGAATATCTTTGAATATCTTTGCAGGCAGTCACAGTTCTCTGTTCTGTACGATGAGAGCCTACAGTTGAAAGCTCACTTGGATGAGGCTTGGACTCTGCTTCATGGAACCAGGGAAACTCACCAGCACCAGGTTGAACTCATTAAGTTTAGTCTTCATAAGAATCTGAGAACTGAAGTGATCCAGCTGGAAGATACACTGGCTCAGGTCTGCAAGGAATATGAAATGCTGAGGATAAAATTTGAGCAGACCCTTGCTCAATGAGCTGCCAATGAACAAACAGGCCCTATAAACTGGGAAATGTGCCACCTCATCAGTAGCCTCCAGAACCACAATCACCAGCTGAAAGGGGAGGTCTTAAGGTATAAATGGAAGTTGAGAGAAGCCCAGTCTGACCTGAACAAGACACAGTGGCAGTGCCGTCCTGCAGTCTCAGACTAGTACAGAGGATGCCAAGGATGAACCTGCAGATTTAAAACAAGATTCTGAGGACTTATCAATCCAGCCCTCAGCATTGAAGACATCCCAGGAGGATGCCAATGAAATCAAGTCCAAATGGGATGAAAAAGAATGAGAAAGGAGGGATAAAGAGAGTGAGAAAGAGAATGAGAGAAGGAAAAGGAGAGAGAATGAGAGAAGCAGAAACTGAAAGAATCAGAAAAAGAGAGATTCTGCTAAGGATAAAGAGAAAGGAAAACAGGATGATGGAAGAAAGAAGGAAACAGAAATTATCAATCAATTAAAGATTGAACTCAAGGCACAAGAGAGCCAAAAGGAGATGAAACTATTGCTAGATATATAGTGCTCTGCCCTGAAGGAACAGAGAGACAAAGTTCAATGAATGGCAGCTGAGAAGAAGTCTAAGGCAGAGTTAGAAGATCTAAGGCAAAGACTTAAGGATCTAGAGGATAAGGAGAAGAAAGAGAACAAGAAAATGGCTGACGAAGATGCATCGAGGAAGATTCAGGCAGTAGAAGAGTAGATCGAATTCCTGCAGAAAAAGCTGGCCATGGCAGGAAGAAGAAGCTCTGCTCTCTGAGATGGATGTCACAGGCCAGGTCTTTGAAGACATGCAGGCACAAAATATCCGTTTGATGCAACAGTTGTGGGAAAAGGATGATGCAAATTTCAAACTCATGTCAGAGTCTGATCAATTCCATAAATTACTCAAAGAAGAGAAGGAGGAGATGGCTGAACATGTTTTGACTCTGAAGACCCAGGTTGATGCCAAGTTACAGGTGGTAAGGAAACTGGAAGAGGAGGAGCACTTATTGCAAAGCAACTTCGGCACAGGAGAAAAGGAGCTGAGTCTTAGGATCCAAGCCTTGGAGATGAATAAACATAAGGCAATGGAGGCAGCCCAGGTTGCAGATAACCTCAAGGCACAACTTGAGCTGGCACAGAAGAAGCTCCATGATTTTCAGGATGAAATTGAGGAGAACAGTGTCACCAGAGAAAAGGACATGTTCAATTTTAAGTGAGTCCAAGAGGACATCTTATGACTTTGAAGGAACCTGGAGATGACAAAGAAACCAGACAATGTGCCCAAGTGGATGAGATTCTGATGGAGGAAATTGAAGATTATAAGGCATGTCTGACTTGTCTATGCTGCAACATGCATAAGAAGAATGTTGTACTTACCAAGTGTTTTCATGTTTTCTGCTTTGATTGTGTGAAAACATGCTATGACACACACCAGAGCAAATGTCCCAAGTGTAATGCTGCTTTTGATGCCAGTGGTTTTCATCACATTTACATTGGTTGATCTGTTAAGAGAAGAAGAGGAGCTGGCTAGTCAGGCACTTTATTCATTAATCACCAAACCTCTACCTCTTCTTTTCTTGACAGTTTGTCAACTCCTGTTCCTCTCTCCATAGACTTTCTGTCCAGATTCTCTGCTCCAATACCTTGATGACTTTAGTGGAAAGGACTGGTAAATGTAAACCTTGGGTTATAGAATTAATTAGAAACAAATGAAAAATCAATTGACTCATATTTGACCTATATTTGTCTTCCCTATCAGCTTTATTTCCACCTTTTAGACTTTTTAACATTTTTGAGGGTGGTTGGGCCCATTGTATAATCTTGAGTTATGCATTCCTCCTAAAGAAATCAAGTTGGTATTTTTGACATGGAGACAGGAACAAAAAATGGAAATGTTATTTTTGGGGTGTGACCTTTTAGAAATAAGCTACCTATGGTCATACACTTTCCTTAATTTGGGTATTTAACATTTTCTAAACTTTAATTATAAAATGGTATGATTATGCTGCTCTTTCCTGGATGGTTTGAAACCTTAATGAAATTATATCCGGGATAATTTGGTCCATTTCCCATTTACTTGCAAAATAACTTTAAGGTCAACTGACTTTCCTTATTATTTAAGTTTTGCATGTGCAACAACTTAAGGTCTTTAAATTTCTCAAGGCCAGAATAATTCCAAATAATATGGACAATTTTGCCTTCTAAGGAAATAAAAATTGGGATGAGGAATAGGACTGAGATGGTAAAGAGATCTTCTGGGTATTCTGGGAAATTGATACAGAGTGGCTTTCATGAGCTATGAATTACTCTCATCTTCCTCTACACAGGGGTTTTCCTGTCTCTGTGAATTATGATTCTAATGCTATGCAAACTCCCTAGTATTGAAAAACATTTAGAAATAAACAAAAAGGATGACCCACTCTATCAGCTTACAAAAGAATTGCACTCACAACCCTGGGCTAGAGTGACCTGAAATAGTGCTAACAGTAAGACCCGCTAGATGATGTGGATTTCACAAGCCCAAATACCTTTAGGTACAGTTCTGTTAACTCTCTTCTCTATATGAATTTCATGGACACTTCTTAGATGTGGATCTCCAACTGCATTAGTGCTCAAGTAATTAAAATTTAAAATTCAATACAGTTTAAGACTTACCTAGGGAATGAATTCTTGGCTACCTTTGTCTATATTGTTAATAATCCTCTGATTGCCTTTCCTTTTAAATATTGACATATTTTCCTTGGAGTTATAAAAATATATTTTTTTACATCTTCTAATGACACATAATAATTAGTGTTCAACAAGACCATCATTGTACTTTAAAACCAACTTAGGCATGAATCTCTATGGTCTTTACCAAATTAAATCAGTTTCTAGCCAGGCAAGGCGACACATGCCTTTAATCATTGTGATTTGGAAGGCTGAGGCAGGAGGATTGCAAGTTTGAGGTCAGCCTGAACAACTTAGTGAAATCCTATCTCAAAAAAGTTATAAAAAGGCTTGAGGATGTAACTCAGTGGTAGAGTACCCTTGAGTTCAATCCCCAGTACCACACACACTCAATAAAGTTGAACCAGTTTCCTCAGACAGAGCAAGAGTAAATCCTAATCTATGGCCTTCCTTCTCACCTCCACCTCTCTCCCTGATCTAGCGGAACTTGAACAGGACTGAACAAGAGATGATGACAGGGAGAGAAGCCCCAATTTTAGAGAGCAATACCTTTTCTATGATGGGACTCTGGGTGGTCTGTGTCTGCTAGTCTCCTCTCTTGCCCTTCCCAGCATAAACCTCAGAACTTCAAGCAAACTCAGGCAGAAACAAGCAGAACTCAGTTCCTACAACTGTTGAACCTGGAAAAGACCTCAGTCCATGAACAAGGCTGGAGTGAGGAGGGAGCTCTGGCCCCTCTGATTGTCCACGCTGACCACAATGTCTACTCTCTTTGTCTTGCTCTTTTTATTTTTCTCTCTGTACATGTCACACTTTCCCATTTCTTTGCTTATGTAAACTCTTACTGAAACCAAACAATCTGGAGATATATTATAGGCTTTGCTGATTCTAGTTCATCACGTGGAAGGTTGTTGTCACTCTGTTTTTTTTTTTTTTAGTCCTTGCTTAGACTGATTTTGTTGAGTCTGTTTCCCTTATGGTGTGCAGTTGCTGATGTCTCTGCACTCCCGCCTCTTTATTTTAAATTGCCCATGCTTGTATTTGTAAAACTGACTTCCTCTGTATCATTTATGAGTCAGTGTAATTTAGAGATCAGCGAATATGTATGCTTATTTGTCTTGAGTGAGGAAGACTTCCCTTTGTTCATACATATGTCTATAACTAGGGCATCATTATCATTTTAGGACCTTAACAAATTTGTGTTGGGATTCAGTTTTTATTCTGGCATTTATAAGTTCATATTCAGGATGAGTGACCTGCTAATTGGTTCTCTGGACTTTCCTGAGTGTGTATGAATTCTTACTTGCACCCAGTCTTTCAGATTAGTAGGAATTAGTCTTTTTTTGTCATTGCTCACTTTATAGTTCTTGTTCTCCTGTCATCTTTTTTTTTTTTTTACATAAATGGTCAATTTATATATTAGAAAAGATATTTCAAAGAAGCTCCTGATGAAAATGTTTCACCATATACTTAAACTTTCTTATGAACCAAATCCATGCCCTTGTACATATTAGCCAAGCTCTCTATCACTGAGTCATAACACAAACCCCAATTTCTAAAATTTATCTGATTTTGGAAATTCTTTGAAGTTTAATTTTATTTTCTGAAACATTTCACATTTTGCTCTTTGCCTCTTGTTACTTCCAAGATTTTAAAAAATGATTGTAGTTGAAAACTTTGCCCAGATTTTCACTTTTCTGGACTCAAATTCACCAATTGAGAAAAAGTTTGTAATTAATTTCTGGCAATAGTACAATTGGATTCATTTTAAAAAGGGTGTTTCTAAAAAATATAATTTGTAAGAATTGACTATGTATACATATTCAAACATGCATGCACAAAAAATATCTAAAACTTATCCTGTTACCAAAAAATGAATAAAAACTAACCTATATTTACATGTAAAATCTTAAACCACAGATTTAGTAGAAGAAAACAAAGCCATAAATCTTTGTGACTTGGACTAAGCAAGAGTTCTACCTTATATTACCCAATGCATAATCCATGAAAGACATTTATAAGTTGGACTTCATTGTAATTGAAATAGTTTGTTCTCATACTGACATTGGTAAGAGAATGAAAATACTGACTATGGAAAACATTTCAAATCACTTATCTAACAAGGAAATGCACAGAATGAGATATTGCTACAGTGTGTCTTAATAGCTAGAACTAAGGTAAAATAAAATATGCCACAAGATGATGAAATTCAAAATTAGTGAATAATTCCTTTGAATAGTGATAGTTTAATGCAAACTATTGATTCTTCTGAATTAGGTTTGTCTATCAGTCTTAAAATATGTAGCAGTCTATTCCTGTTTACAATAGTTAGACCAAAAATTCTTCTCCTTTGTGTTTTATAACTAATTGTCTAAATGGATTTCTTTCTCTGGGTGTTAAAGATATCTATTACACTATTTTATGTCCTTTACATGAGAGAAGGCACCATTGACCTAAACTGGTCCTTGACTGTGAACTTCATGCAGTCACTACTTAGAATTATTGTGACAATCAAACAGTTTATGATAATAGTTTCTTAGTTGGTCTCACGACAGTTCAGTTGTAAATTATACTTATGTAGCTTCATTTCATTTTGGTGTTGTAACATGTGACTAAATTTTACATGAAGAGTTGCATCAGGAAATTCTGCATGCCTTTTACAGTCTGTATAACTGGAAGGAATAGGTCATAGCTTCTATTCAGTACTTTCCTCAGAATCCCCCCATAGGGGGGATTCATAACATAGGGCGTGTTAAGACCTGTCTGGTCAGGGTAGATGTGCAGAGGGGAAATTCAGGTTAAAGATGACATAACTGCCTGGAGAGACCTACAACTCTCAAATTTCAATTTTCTATGACAGAATGATAAACTTCTTTCTAGATTAAGACATTGCAGATTTGCATCTTTACAAGAACATTTCAGTTTATATCCTAAATCATGTGCAATTGTAACATTCTGATGTTTTTAGACTCATATTTTTTATTATCTCTCATGAGATAGAGAAAGCCTGAGAACTTAAAAAGATGTAGTGTTGACAGGTCTTTGATTGTTGTACAAAAATGTTTGACTGGCAGCAGAATGGTTTCCTTCAATTAGTATCCTCCTTGGGAAAGGAACTGATCCCTAGAGCTGAGAATATTTAGTACTTAAAGAGGATTCTTTCTTCTGACAATGACTATATCTGAAAAGGCAATTGGCCTCTTTTCAAATAAAATAAATTACCCAACATGTAAAATAATATTCTTTCACATTTTCCTTTATTTTTTACTCAGTCAGTAAAGGTAAGCATCATGTTTGACCTTGAACAAGCAGGTAAAAATTGATACTCTTGTCTAACATAAATTTATTTTTGTAGGTATTTATATGTTTAGGATTAGCAAAGAACACTTGTAGAAAGTGTTCAAAAATATATTTTTCATTTCAAAACACTAATTGAGATGCACTTTGTACTTTTCTGTCTTTAATAATTATAAGATCAAATAACATCAAAATGTAAAGTGTGTTTTAAACTAATGAGCCCATATCTGAAGAAGACTATCATCATTTTAAATGTCTAAATTTAGATTCCTATGTGGTATGTATTTAAATATTTTATATGTAATGTCTGAGAATGTTGTCAAAGAAACCAATTGTATGTAACTAATGAACAAGCTAGGACACAGATATTGTTGAAATGGGTTGCATTTTATCCTGCTATCAAAAGGGTTCCTTGCACATTTTGATCATTGTCCCAATAGCTCTAATTGAATTAATTTGAAATGACTAAGTAAATAAAATATGACTTCAATGTTGCAGGACAGAATAGTAAAACCGTTCTTGTGTAGTCATAACCTGGGATCAGATCCCAGCAATGTCAATATTAGCTACGATAATTATCTAAAAAATTTGCTATATCTCTTTTCATTTTGTGTGTGCATCTGTTTCTCTCTTTTGCCCTTACTTTTATTTGTAATTGATGCACATTATTGTACATATCTATGTGATTCTTCATACATCTGTTCCTGTGTAAAACTCAAATGATGGTAAACCTCTTTCAAACATTTATCATTTCTTTAAAACCCTCAAAGTCCCTTTTGAATAAAAATGCAGTGTCCTTATCTATGGTCACCTTCCTTGCAACAGCATACCAGGATCTTGCAATGTAACTAGCTAAGACCTAGTGCATCATGATCAACCTCACCCCATTCCTCCCAGTCCCCAGTTCCCAAACCTCTGTGAAGCACATTCTATTCTTGCCTCTGTGAGGCCAAATTAAGGCAACTTTACAATCTCTTTTGAGTTTTGTCCAAAATATTATAAATGATAAAATAGATTTATATTTAGCATTAATTTTCTTAGTCACAGAAAATCCTTGGGATGCCCAAATGTTGTGTACAACATAGCTCCTTCCCCACCTCTACTTCTTTATTTTTGAAGCTGAAATGTAGTCACTGTACAGACTGACCAGTCTTAGCACATGGTTAGAGGTTTGCCTACACTCTGAAATACATTAGTTCTTTTCCACTTTCAATTTACTTAACACATAAGATGGATGCTATTTAATACATAACAAATAAGTGATATGATATGCTACCTTTGCAAGAGTGAATTAAACAACAATAATTCCTGTACACCCTCACTCCCATCCTTATCACATGGACATGAACAATGACACACAGGTAAGATACACTTAATGCACTGCTGGGCATCTGGTTTTATATGTTGGTTAGAAATCAGTCTTTATTTTGGTATGGCTTAGATAAAGCAACCAATTGGAATTATTTGTAATTTATACAGGAAGTAAGTGAACCAAATTTTGTGAAGCAAATATACAATGCAGTACACTTGAAATATGTAAACAATAGTAAAAAGCATATAATCTAGGTCTAGAGATAAGGACATAACCTAACAAAGACAAAAAAACTCCATTCAAACCACAGGCATGAATGCACGCACATACAGGTGAAAGGGAAAATACATAAAAGAGATGAGGTCAGCAGCAAATAGCAGAGTGGGGACATGATGATTAATGATGATCTCAGGGAGGAGTTGAGGCTGATGCCTTTTTGATATAACCGTTATGAAAATCAAAGGGGCACATTCTAATAAGATTGCTTTCTGGAGCATAGATTTATGTGTTCTGAATTTTATCTATTAAGCTCTCCCAGACAGGAAGAACACTTAGGAATTCATTTTCTCAACATTATAAAACCTGAATAAAATGTATGAATTACAATTTCATAAACATTACATAGCAATACATACAAAATCAAAAGAAAATACTATTCCAAAGTATCTGTTTATTAACATATTATTATTGTCTAATAATAAATTTACCAAAATACATAGAAAATCAAAGCAGAGCACAGCTTGGTAAATATCAGAAAAAAACTATAACTCATATGAACTACCTACATTCATCTAAGAAAATCACTTAAGTGTAATCCAAAATTTTGACTTCAGGAATGAAATATAGTTTGAATTGGTAACAGTAGAAAATAGATATGAGAATTTATGAAAAAATATTGGAACTTAAAGAAACAAATCATTGCTATATTGATCATAAATTCAGGTTCTAAAATTTTGGATATCTGTGTGTCAAAATGAAAAATATTGTTAAAGAAACTAAGAAATAAAATATCTCTTACGATAAAAAGACTAAATTTTTTCACACGGTTGAATTTATTTATAATAAAATATATGATGATCTATATAATCTTAGAGCATCTGGAAGTGATAGCTTCTGTTTTCAGGGGAATAGGAAAATTAAAATATTCACAATTATTGAATTATACCCAAAAACACAAAAGCCCAACACAAGGAAATGACTTGTGATTCTGGTTAACACTTTCCTACAGATGAAGCTTGAAGAGGTAGAAGCAGAAGACAATGTCTCCACAGTGGTGCAGTTTGTCTTGCTGGGATTTTCTGACCTTCCAAACCTCCAGGGGTTTCTGTCTGGGCTGTTCTCCATCATTTACATGGTTGTCCTCATTGGGAACAGCCTCATAGTCATAATAACCAGGTTTGACCCTGCACTGCACAAACCCATGTATTTTTTCCTGGCAATTTTTTCTATTCTGGAAATCTGCTATGTTTCAGTCCCTCTCCCTAGGATGCTGGTCAGTCTTTGGACTCAGGATAGGAGCATCTCCTTAGTGGGCTGTGCCACTCAAATGTGCCTCTTCCTTGTACTGGGAACTGCAGAATGTTTTCTCCTGGCTGTGATGTCCTATGACCGCTATGTGGCCATCTGCAACCCTCTACATTATCCTCTAGTCATGAACCCAAAGAAGTGCCATCAACTGGCAGCTGGGGCCTGCCTCGGGGGAATGCCAGTCCAGGTAGGGCAGACATGGCAGATATTCTCTCTGCATTTCTGTCATTCTAACCAAATCAACCACTTCTTCTGTGACATACCCCCCATTCTCAAGCTAGCCTGTGGGGACACTTCAGTGCATGAGATGTCTGTGTATGTAGTAGTGATATTCGTTGCTGCAGTCCCTTTTATGTTGATACTGGCCTCTTACAGCAAGATCATTGGCACCATTCTGAGGTTGCCCACAGCCCAAGGACGGGCTAAGGCATTCTCCACCTGCTCCTCCCACCTGCTGGTTGTGGTTTTATTTTTTGGATCTGGTTCCATTACCTACTTCAGGCCCACATCCAGCCATTCTGCAGGAACTGACAAACTGCTCTCTCTGTTCTACACCATAGTGACTCCCATGTTCAATCCTGTGATCTACAGCCTCAGGAACCAGGATGTGATTGCTGCTCTCAGAAGAATATTGCTTAAAACATAGTATTATGAGTTTACTTGGTGGTGTTTTACCATATTGTCACAGTTATTAAAGAAACAGTTCAAATCTCTGCATTCTAGAGAGGTTAATGCCTGGAAGCTTATGATTTATTTTTGTTTTACTGATATTTTAGCTTGAAATTTACTCTGCACACAAACATAATTGGTAGCATCATCTATCTTCAATTATCTGCACATAAAGAAAATATTTTCTTCTATACAATGTTGTAATTTGCATCGCATTTGCCCTATAAATGTATGAGCAGAATTAAACATTTATGTCTTATGGTTAAATATATTAGAAAATTAAATTTTTCTAGTGCCCATACATGTGTATACTGACAATTGTCTTTGATTGTGGAGCATATAGAATAGTAGCTACAATTGCTGTTGATAATGAATGTTTTTCAGGAAATGATTAAGTGAATTGATCAGTGAATTTTACTATGGCTTACTTTAGAGTTCTAGCAAAATGTATAATTTATTTTTTAGGTGCCAGTAAGCAAGAGAATGATTATGTGCAACTGTGGAATACTTCCAAGACAATATGTCCCCCCAAAAAGCAAACATGCATTTACCTCTCTTCTTAGTAATTCTGTGAAAGAGTTTGTGATACAGTACAATTTCCCTTCTTAAATGGTTCTCTTTTGCACATATTTCTTCACATCTGTTTTAATTTCTCCAAAATAATTTTATTTTAATTACTTTGTTTCTCTCTTATCCACCCTCCAAATCCACTCCTACAACTGCATATTTTGTAAAGAATGTACTTTGGTGGAAACACAAAGAAATATGTTGGAAGCTATTTTTGGAATTTTGTGAAGTCCACACAGTTGCACTTCTTTACTTTATCTAATCTTTCACATTTTTAGTCCATTTTAAATTGTTTTTTGAAATATTTGAACTGACTTTATAGAGAAAAGTGAGCATCTATCAATAGAACCATAAATGCCCATCTACCCAAAACCTGATTCTCAAACAAACAGCTCTCCTCAATAATTTTTCTTTAATGTTGCTTCATTTAGCTGACAATTAGTCCATTCTATAACTTTGGTATACTTGTAAACATTTATAAAAATAGTGTTACCTCCTGTCTTCTACATAGTTATATTTCTCCTTCATTGATTCTTCTGCACTCATGAATATCTAACATGATTTTTTTACAAATAGTTTTTTGTTGTATTGATGTAAATATATATTCATATATCCCTTGCTAGTTAATGTTTTATAGTAAAACAAGAAGTTGGCATTTGGTTCATGAGAAAGACCCTGTTGATATGTCTGTAATTATAAAAATAAAGACTATTATGATGATTCATTTCTCAAAATTTAGTGAAACAGGATTAATAATGTCAAGGATACAGAGTTTTCCTGGGAGTTCAGAAAACTGAATTTTATCCTTCGTTTTTGTGGGAAAGTATTGACTCATTGAATGTCATGTAACTATGTTTTCCATAGCATTTATAATTAGTAAATAGTGACAATGTATTCTTTCTTAACTCACAGGATTACTGAAAGGTGCAACTATCTACCTGCAATGCAATTAGCAACAATGAAAAAAAATTCAAAAGACTTTATTAAGGAAAATTAAGTTGTTGCCTGCATTTAGATAAAATTCTTGGAGGAAGCATTAGCTATGTTCTATTTTATATTAGAATTCATAGAGATAATCATTTCGTGCTATTTTTGAAGAAAGAGATGTTACACATTGACTGTTACTCAGAAAAGTAAGTCCACTCTTCACAAATTAGAATTAACCACTTTTCACTAATGTGATAAGTTTAACATTGCCAAATATGTTCTACCTGCTGGTAAGATCATCTTTGAAATCAACATGTAAAACCCATCAATTAACATGAATAAATTAGGTCTTGAGTCCTGAGAAGCTGAAACAGCAATACCACAGGTGTAATGTTGTCCAGTGCATCAGAGATCAAATGTAGACCCTAAATAAATAAGTCATCCTTTTCATTGGGATACTGTGATAGGAAAAGTGTCCCCATATCTTATTTCTTTGGATCTCTGAATGCACTACATTTTATGACAAATGGCCTTGGCGTAGGTGATAAAGTTTTAAATCTTGAGATAGAGAAAACATTCAGGCCCTATCTGATTCCATGAGCTCTTAAAGGAGAAAGGGAAAGCAAGAAGAGTTGTCTACAGAAAGGAAGAAGCAAGAAAAAATAGAATGAACATTATAACATTATAAATGGCCAGATGTACATATATTCAGAATAATTTATTCATTTGTATAATAAGTTTAGTTTTAGGGATTATCAATGTTATTAACAGGTCTGCTAACTCCCAAGTTCTTCTGGGTGCATTGCTGAGCTGGTAAACCAAAAGAGCAAATGGTTTATCCAATGTAAATCCAAAGTCCTCAGAACCTGAAGAGCAGAGGGAGGAGTTCCCTTCAAGGGTAGGCAGGTCAGAAACCCAGGAACAGCTCACACCTCATCCAAATCCAACAGCTCTGGCTGTGGTGTGAAGAGAGACCCTTTATTTTGCATCCTCTTCAACTGACTGGCAAAGGCTTTCCCGCATTAGGGAGGATAATTTATTTTAGTGAGTGTAGCAGTATAATTGTAATTTCATCCAAAAACACCCTCAAGGGAAAATATCTCAATAATGTTTGACCAATATCTGGGCACCCATTGGCCAAGTAAATTTGACATACAAAATCAACCTTCACAGTAAACAATTGGGTATAGAGTCATTTTGAGTGCATGAGTCTTTGTAACACTATTCTTTGTGTTTTAATCAGTGAACTGTGAAGACTATTTAATCATTTGTTCATACTGGATATTATGCATTTCAATGACAGTTGATTATTTTCTGTGGTTTCCAATTCCTTTGTGAATTTCATCATAGGTTTTGATTATTTTAAAGTCCATGGATAAATTTGCATTTGTTTTTAGCATATTTTATCTTGTTTATTGATCAGAAGGTATTTCTTATTTTCATAATGGGAATTTTAATTTATTTATCTTACATAACGTAGCTTTGAAAATTCCTTTCGGTTCTGGGTACGACTGAGAGTTAGAACACTTGTCCTGCAGTTGCAAGCCCCAAGGTTTGATCTTCAGTACCAAAAAGAAGAAAAAAAGAAGATAAAAGTTCTAAGATTTTACACTTGAGGAAACATAAGTAAATGGATACTATGTTGTGAAAAATGTGAGCTTATAAAAAATGTTGGAGTTCCACCATTGACACTAGCACCTGAATCTTACCATTTTAGTAGAGCTCTGTGTACAATGTGTATTTGAGTAATTCTGCCCATGGAGAGAACCTGAGTTCACTGACTGTTGTGACTTTGCCATCGTTCCAGGATCTCTGACATGAGATGCTTTCTCTGACTGCTTCCCTTCTCAAAATGCTCCTGTTGATTCCAGATTCTGTAGACACCACCACTGGGTTCACCCATTAAGGCCTGCAAAATATATAACTTCTTTTCAGTATGGGTGATAATAAATAATGTCCTTATGCTTTCATAAGATACCTGACATAATTTAAATACAAAGACACATTTTAAAATATTTGATTATTTTCAAAGACCGTCCCCAATCAAGAGAGCCTTTCATACATAGAATTCCAAATTTCATTAAAAACACCAATAATACCATAAGTAAAAAGTACCCATTCAAGCTATTATGAACAATAAATGTGTTACTGTCCCCAATGCACTTTCAGAGAAGACTTACAATGATAACCACCCAACCCTGTTGTCTGTTACCTAGGTGTCAGTTGAGAGAGAACATGTTTAAAATTCAATTAAATTCAATTATTAGCAGTGCTAGAACATGCATGTAAAGCCCCAGTTCTGTTTGCAAAATAATTCACCTGGGCAATCTGAAAACACTTCCTTCCTGGACAAGTTGTTCCTGTGACTACCAGACTGGCCTTAATGGTGCAACAATTCAACTTTTGTCTATCTGCAAGCAAAAACCAACAATTTGCATCCCAATAGGTGGGAAAATGCATTTGTCACTCTCTTGTTTTCACAAGGTACTTCGTTTTGTGTCACTTTGTGGTATAGCTTCTGTTGGTATCTAAAATAACTTTTGAGACAATGAGGTGGCTGAGGGGTTGAGGCTATGGGCTGCTGAAACACTTTTTTGCTTAAATTTACTTTTTTGTTACAGATGAGAAAACAAACGCATGATTGCCTATTAGTATTTTGAATTAATTTATTTTCTAACCAATGATATTCTTCTTATGGTGTTGGGAAGATTTTAGTGAATCTCAGTATTTTGATTGATGATTTTCTTAAATCAATTTAATTGTAAAGTCCCACAGTTTACTATCTTCCTCTACCTGAGCTCTCTTGCCTTTTTTCTTCCCTTTTATATTTCTCTAAATGGAATTATTAGGTTATTCAAAGGAATGATCACTGTAAGTTAGGCTACAAATCTGTTTTCAGTAAATATCTGATCCATGTTCACACCTGGTATTTATACATGTCTCTTTTTCACAATTTTTTTTCTTTGTGTGTTTTGGAATAGAAACTCAATATGTTGTCCAGTCTAGTCTCAAATCCAAAGGTTCAAATGATCCTCCTGCCCTAGCATACCACATCACTGGGACTACCGGTGTGTACCAGACAACACCTGAACTTCTCATTAGTTTTGATTCTAATTCATATACATTTTAAGACACAATTAGCTACTGTATGTTTCATTATACCACAGCACTCACAGCTTTAAAAGATACATTCATATTAGTATCTATTAAATGAATAAGGAAAAGCAGCAAATTGTTCTATAATTAAAATCCTAATTCACACACTTTAATCCAATTTATTTCATATACATCATATATATGTGTGTATACATATGTATTTTATTTGTTTTACCATGCATTGTATATCCTTCATTTCTCTCAGTCAACTATTGTGTCTTACTGAAATAAAAGTGTAAGCTAAATTATATACTGATCCCTGCACACAGGAAATCAAGATTCCAATGTCAAAAATTGTTACTAATCAGACAAATAAAATAAAACATGCCACCATGAAATCTTAGCTACTAAATTTTTGTATATCTTTTAGAATATCTATTTGACAGATGTTAGGGCATGGTGTCTTTATTTGATTGCTTGTTTCTTTGTTTTAATAAAATGATTTTATAAATGTTTTAAATGATTTTTTCTCTTTACATCCAAACAACACTTGAGAATATTAGAACATCATAAAAGGAAAGCAACACAGAGGTTGGAATGGACAGGTGGAAACTAGACCTTGGTCACTGAGTTTATTCTGCTGGGTTTTCCAGCTCGCCCTGAACTGTAGATTGATTGTCCCAGTCTCTGTATTTCTCATATTGTATGGTATGATTTTAATGGGGACCACTGGATTGATGCTATTAATCAGGACTCATCCACACCTTTGAACCCCCTCAGCAACCTGTCCTTTTTGTTATTCTTCAGTCATTGTGTCCACAATGCTGATCAATTTCCTCTCAGAGACCTGAATTTTTATTTTTTCTGCACTTTCCCAGATACTGAATCCTTTATCTTGGCTGCCATGTCCTGTGACCGCTATGTGACCATCTGCCGCCTCTTACTGTATATAGTTGTGATGTTGCCTGGCATCTGCATACAGCTGATCATTTTGTCCTACTTTGGACACAATATGAGATCCCTGGTTCACACATCCTTTGCCTTTATTCTGAAGTACCGTAACAAAAACGTCAATAACCACTTTTTCTGTGACCTCACTCCTCTGCTTAAGCTTTCCTGCACAGACACATCAGTTAACAATGGTTCCTCTCCGCATTTGGCAGCTCAGTGGAAATTAGCTGCTTCATTATCATCATCATTTCCCACTATTTCATCTTTCCCTCAGTCTTAAAGATCTGCTCGGCTGGTGGGAAGAAAGAAAGCTTCTCTATTTGTGCTTCTCACCTGACACTGATAAAATTATCTCAGAGTTCTACACCATTATCATCACTGTTATCAGTGCTGAACCCATTGGTTTACAGTTTGAGAAATAAAGATGCAATTAAGAGTCAGACATGGTGGCATATGCCTGTAATCCCAGCAGCTGGGGAGGTTAAGACAGGAGGATCTCGAGTTTAAAGTCAGCCTCAGTAAAAGCAAGGCACTAAGCAACTCAGTGAGCCCTGTCTCTAAATAAAATACAAAATAGGGCTTAGTGAGTGAGTGCCCCTGAGTTCAATCCTGGGTACCCCCTCCAAATGCCGTTAAGAAAGTTTTAAGATCAAAGATAGTTTCTTTGTAAGACATGCCTTTTAAGATTAATTCAATTTCTCAATTACTAACACTTATTAGGAATTTGCAACAATTATAAATTTTATCAAATAATTTTCTGTTGTCTGTGGTGCTGGGGATAGGTTCCAGGGTCTCACACATGCTAGGCAAGTGTTCTACCACTGAACTATACACAAATACTTATTTTATGTTCAGCCAAAAGCATTTCATAATTCCAAGTTATAAGTGAAAATTTAAAAGTTTTAAAACTGTTTATGTAATAGACTGTTGAATTATTATTAGTTTGGGCTTTATGATAAAATGGGTTGTATCACCCATGATCCCCATGTATCACCTACATGAATAGAGTAAATGTTTTTTAAAAAGTGTGCACGGTGTTCAGGTGTGCATGTGTAGGACATCTTCACAGGGTAGATTACTAAATGAGAGAAGAAACCAGATTTCCTTGATTTGCATGCCACTTTGGTACCTGACTACACAATGGCATTTTTAACAAGTTACTTAATAATTCTCTTCTTCAGTTAAAATACATGCAAAATGTCGATCATTAATTTTTAGATTGTTCACCGAATTAACAGAGTTATTTGCGAAAATAATATCTGGGTCATTTCAAACAATTAATAATTGTTACAGTGTATCTCCTTTTGTTTAAATGCAAGGGTACCACAGGAATTCTACCTTTATGTATATCCATAAAGCACCAATTAACAAGACAATTAATAAATAGAAGGGGAATAGAGGTAGCAAGGAAGACAGGAAAAGAAGCCCTGGGGACTGAAATGGAACAAATTATATTCCATGCATGTATGTTTATATCAAGGTGAACCTCATAATTAAGTATTACTGTAAAGTACTGATAAAAGCATTAAAAATAGTTCTCTCTGAATATATTCTATTCACATCACTTCAGTTATCTTTTGCTATACAAACACTATCCTAGAATATATGGTAAGATAATCATTAGAGTGGCAATTTTTCTGCTCTTCCTCATGTTGACTGTGGTCACTTTGTGGTGTTAAGCTACCAATCAGTCTAGGCTATAGTCTGCCTCATAACTGATACCATGGTGATAAGGGCTCATAAAACACCATCACCTCATTCTCTTTCCATGTTCGAGTAACCTTGAAACAGGTCACATGGTGAACACTGAATTTAGTTTGACTTGTCATCAGTTAATGGTGAAGAGACATAATTTGTTAAAGGATACAATTTCATGACACAGAGCTATCTGTACCATTTTTGTTGGTCAAGGCAATTAAATGGCAGTGAAATGTCAAAGGGAAAATAAAGTACCACATGTCTCTAAGGGAAATGTGTCTGAAGTGTGTAGACATCTTAAACATGTTCACACTGTCATCATTGACCCATATAGAATTCTGAAAGTTTGCATTTTATTTTATTATTAACTTTCAACATTTTTAGTCAAGGAACATGTGTGTGATCTCTTTTCCATTTTGGCTGTGCACATAGTTATTGAAGCCACTGAATAAAACAGTACTTGACCATACAATATGCACAATCAAGAAATGAGAAATTACACTCCATTTATGTATGATTTATCAAAATGTATAAATGTATTCTACTATCATGTATAACTAAAAAGAATAAATAAAAAATTAAAAAATAAATTAAAAAAAAGAGCTCATATATAGAAGGAGACTGGCAGGTCAACCAGACAATGTGAATACAGGGTAACTTCTGGGACCTTTTGAAGTAACCAAGTCAAATTAGATACCATATTGGTAGTAAGATTCAAGGAATATAGGGAATTTTATTACTTTGTTTCTGGGAGGATTTTTGCAAATTATCAAGGTCAAGCTATCAGTAATTCTCCATTTTGTGAAGAATGAGTATGGATAGCAACAAACTAAATTATTGGTAGAAAAATGCAGAGCTCTGCTCTATTTCAACAAATCTTTATTCATGCATACTTCTTTTTTTATTTTATTTTTTTTTCATTGTACACAAATGGAGTACAACTTTTTATTTCTCTGGTTATACACAATGTAGAGTCACGCCATTTGTGTTAATCATACATGCATGCATACTTCTTACAGGAATATTTTTTACACATATGTATACTACTAGTGTAAAAAATCCCTCAAGGGCAGTGTGCATCTTCTCTTTTGCACTATAGTCTATGATAAATAGATTAAAATAGTTAACAGCAAAAATTTGGTAAACAGACACCTTTAAAAATCCTTTTACTAGTAACTGTAGGAAATATGAAAAAAGGAAACAAATATTATTCTTAAAACTTTATTCTTAATTGAATAAATTAAGCTTAATTTAAAATGGAGTACTGTTTTAGTCAGCTTTATCACTGCTGTGACTAAAAAAACCTGAAAAGAACAATTTTAGAGGATGAAGTTTGGGGACTCAGGGTCTCAGAGGTCTCAGGCTCTATTCCTTGCTGCTCAAGGTGAAGCAGAACATCAAGGTGGACCAGTGTGGCAGAAGGAAGCAGCTCCCATGGTGATCACCACTTGCCAGATACAAAATATACAGCCCAAAGACATGGCCCAGTGCCCACCTTCTCCATCCATGCCCTACCCACATTCAGTTACCACTCAGTTAATCCCATCAGGGATCAATTCACTGATTGATTAAGGTTCACATAAACCAATCATTTCTTCTCTGAATCTCTTGCATTGTCTCACATGTGAGCTTTTGAGGGACACCGCTTATCCAAACTGTAACAAGTACTGAACGTAGAGAATGTGAATTAATCATATAATCAGACAAATTATAGATGGCATGTGGATGGGGAATGAGATATGACAATACTGGGTGAAAAATGAACCTTAAAGCTTCCATGAACAGGTACATTACTATTTACAAAAGACAAAACACAGAAACAACTTGAATCTCTTTAAACTGATGAGTGTGCAAATAAAATGTACTATACACATAAAACGAAAAATTATTTAGCAATGAAAGGGAAGGGAATTCTGTTACATGCTATGCAAAGGATAGATTTTGAAAACTTGGCAAAACAACTGAAAAAGCAACACAAAAGTCCACATATTGTGTGGCTCTGTTTACAGTTGATGTCCTGGTTACGTGAACACATGGGATCAGAAAGTCGCTACAGGTTGCCAGGGACTGAGGCGGGGGTCCTAGAGGAGTGACCGCTAATGGCCCTGAGTTTTCTACGGAGGGGATAAAAAATGTTCTGCCAGTGGAGTGTAAAGAATGCTCAGCCTTCCAAACAGTCAAATCCACAGATGCGCTTACTTTAAAATGTGAAAGGTGTAGTATATGAATTGTATCACGACAGAAAGCATTTAGATGGTGAAGGATAGTGCTGCAGAAATGAAGAAAAAGATGAACAACAGAAAAAAGTTGGACTTGACTAAATAAGGGGCTATGAGTTTCACTGATTCTACTTCAGATGGACAAGGATGATGCAGATTATATTTTACAATGTAAAATACGCACACATTCTATATATTCTGTAGGACAAATTAATTTGCAGTTTTAATTCTGACCTACACTATTTGGTGACTATTTTTAAGATTTCAGTTCAACTTTTACTAAAGATGTTCATGTATTCACAGGGGCAACACAGAACCAGAAATGAAATCACAAGGTTGCATAATTTCAAAGCCTGAGGGAAATAGGTTCAGAGAGTTTAAATCCCAAATACTGCCTGCTATAATACAATGGTATTTGTCCAGTGCTCAGTTACAAATGAACAGCTCATCTCAGGTAAGCTCCTGAGTTTCTACAATTAAAACATACGGTTAAAATTTCCCCAAATTTAAAATTTAAGTTTAAAAAAAAATGAACTCTTTGAAAAAATAAGGGAGATTTGTAAATTAATTAAGTTATGACTTCTTGATTAGTTTTGTGAATTGTGAAATCTAATAATCAAAAATAATGTGTTCATCTCTGAGTGAACTTGATAGTACTCACAAAATAACATTGTGTTTATTTTATTTATGTCTAGGATTATAAGCAAACCTTTACTTATTTTATTCTTGAGTAGGGATATACAGGAACATAAGGTTTTTTAAAAAGATTGTTTGATCATTTAATTAATTAACAATGCAAGCACCACAGTATAAGAGAGCATACAAATAAAAAATATACATATATTCGTTCTCCACTTTTCACTTATCTTAGTACAATTAAGAATCATACACACATGCACAAAGATTATATATTCATAAATACATGTATGCTTAAAGAAAATAATCCTACATATGTATGAACTATTAATTGTCCTTCATCCTGTTTTCATTCTTTAAATAAATATGTCCTAAAATTCTGATATAATGCAAGTTTACGTGTTAAATTATGAGGGTCCCATAATTTTTGCTTGAATATTATTTTTCAATGATGAAAACTTCCCCTGTCTCCAGACTGAATCTACAAATAGGCAGTGAGCCTTATGTCAATATAATACATTTCTTGGAAAGGAAAAAGAATACTTCTAGTGTCTCTCATCAAATACTAAAGACCACATAGACCAAGCATACTACTCATTGCTTCTAGAACTCACATAATAGTCTTTAAAAGCCATGAGTAGTTTGAATTGTAAAATTTGCACACTTTTTACATCTAGATGAATGTTTTCAAATAGAATAGATATTTAATCCTTTATATGCCATCCTAATCTAAAACAACTAAGACTGTATTTACTAAATATTTCTTTAAAGATTTATTGAAAGATTAAATATCAATTGTTTTCATTAAAAGGGAAGGTAAGATCCAGGGATATTAAAGATGTAGAAAGTCATGTACCTCATGAAATAAAAAATTTCTCACCTGCTTACTGTTAAAAGCATACAATGTATTTTGGTAGAGTAAAACAAATGACTTGATATTTTTCTTAGGATAAAAAATTTACAGGTACAAATTGTGTTCTGTCCTATTTATATTCTGGTAGTAAAAAGTAATCAAATATGTATATTTTATGCTTTGAACATTCAGACAAGAGACGAGAATGAACAGGGAAAATTGTTCATCCTTGAGTGAATTTGTTTTCTTGGGAATTACCAGTAACGCTGACCTCAGAGTGATTCTTTTCATCATGTTTCTCCTGATTTACCTCATTAATCTTCTGGCAAACCTTGGAATGATCTTCTTAATTAGAGTGGATCCCCAGCTTCACACACCAATGTACTTTTTCCTCAGCCACCTCTCCTTCTGTGACCTCTGCTATTCCACAGCAGTTGGTCCCAAGATGCTGGTTGACATATTCTCCAAGAACAAATCAATTCCTTTCCTTGGTTGTGCTCTGCAGTTCTTGACCTTCTGTATCTTTGCAGATGCTGAGTGTCTGCTGCTGGCAGTGATGGCCTTTGATCGCTACAAGGCCATCAGCAATCCCTTGCGCTATGCAGTGGACATGTCCACCAAGGTGTGTTCAATGCTCATGGCTGGGGTTTACCTCATAGGACTGGCAGATGCTTTGATACACACGACATTAACATTCCACTTATGTTTCTGTGGGTCTAATGAGATTAATCATTTCTTCTGTGATTTACCTCCACTTTATCTCCTTTCCTGTTCTGACACACAAGTCAATGAGCTGGTATTATTCATCATTTTTGGATTCATTGAACTGAGTACCATCTCCGGAATCCTGGTCTCTTACTGCTACATCATCTCATCGGTCTTAAAGATCCGCTCTGCTGAGGGGAGGTTCAAAGCTTTCTCCACCTGTACCTCCCACCTAACTGCAGTTGCAGTATTCCAGGGCACTATACTCTTCATGTATTTCCGGCCAAGTTCTTCCTACTCTCTAGATCAAGATAAAATGAGCTCACTGTTCTACACCCTTGTGATTCCCATGTTGAATCCTCTGATTTATAGTTTACGAAACAAGGATGTGAAAGAGGCCCTGCAAAAACTTAGAAGCAAAGGGTGGTTTTAAATAATTATACTATCTATACATATGAATCTTATTTGAAGTGGCTGTTTTTGCAAAATTGTGTTTCATGTTATGCAAGAAACAAAAGTATATTATATAATTTAACTTCATAAATTGTACATTTGCATTAGGGTATGATTATAACATAATGTTGTAGATCTCCATGTGTCATGTTTCATTATTACTCTTGAATTAATAAATGGTGCCCCGTCTTTGGGAACCATTTCTGAACCTTTCAAGTTCCAATATACAAAATATTGGAACTTTCATTCAAATCAATTTTATGAAGATTTAGAAAATGTTTTTGCTAATTGACTTCCACACATTAAAGCAGTTTCATTGCACTGTGAATTTAGTGGATTATTTACAAGTGCCTCATATTCTAGTGGAAGTAACAGACATTAATTAACTGAGCTTAGAGAAAAAATTCCCAAAGATTTCAAATCAATATATAATAATACAGTGAGATAAAATTCACAGGAACATGTTAATTCAGGGTTCAGGAGAAAGTCTTCCTTCCATTATGGAGTCTCAGATCTAAAGGGAAGTTCATTGGGGAGTGGGAGGGATTCTAGTGGATCATTTGGCAATAGAGAAGTTCTGAGGTGTGTGAGTCTCTAACACTGGAGAATCCAAACAGGCTGGAATGTTAAAAACAAGTAAAAGAGTCTTGATAAGTAAGACATGTGAGTGCTAGGATTGTCAACAATAAGGTCCCCATCTCTTCCTCCAGGAAGTTTTTCTTTGCTTTCTTCACAGTCTCTGCCGTGGTTACACGCTCACTTCTCTTCATTTTTCAGATTAAACCTCTTGAGCAATGCTGCCCTGTTTCTAAAGTAATATCTCCAATAAGGGAATGAAAGCATATTTTCATCAAGCACTAAGATTCCACCCTTTTATTCAAAGCACTAGTCTCATACCGGTACACAAATTTGGAAAACAAATAATACATAACATAAAAGATTAAAAGATCATGAAACAGTATTTTTGAATTCTCTCTCTCTCTCTTTTTTTTTTTTTTTTTTTTTTTTTGTGGTGCTGAGGATTTAACCCAGGGCCTTGTGCTTGCAAAGCAAGGACTTTCCACCTGAGCTATCTCCCCAGCTTGCATTCTTACTAGATATTAAACAAGCAAAATTAACTGAGGTTATTATTTTAAGAAAGTATATAAAGTGGTTATGGATACTAATGTAATGACTCCATAAAGACATGGACATTCATTTCCCCAGAAGTAAGGAGCTCACATCTGTACGTCTTTGATAGTTGACATTCCATCTTTCTCTGCTCTAGTTATCTGATGGCTCATGTACTCCATCAGATTTTTGAAGAAACATGAACATGGTCACCATTTGAAGGATCAGGAAACACCCGAGGATACTTTTAATTATCCATTACATCTACAGAAGCTAAAGCCAATGTGTATTTCAGGCTTTAGAGCTGCCGGTGTGAATCATTGCTGCATTAAACACTTCAGAATCCTGGTAAAGCCCATAGGTGCCTCTGCTTTCTAGGTGATATAAGTAAGTCACAAGCCAGAAGGTGATGTCATGAGGAAAAACACCTATGAAAGATTCTTGCTTTATTTAAAAAGCCTTATGTGTTTCCACCTACATAATAATTTCTGAATAAATTCCTGGCATTTTGAATTCGTACCTTTTGTGCATGGCTATACTTCTTTTTTGTTTCCTCCAGGGCTTTGAACCCTAAATCCCCAAATGATGGTGCTATCATCTTCTGAGGGTGATAAATTCATGAGGACAGGGTGGTCCACAATAGGAGTAGCCCTCATAAAAGAGGCCTGCTGATCTCCCTGGACCCTTCTGTGTGAAGATAGTAAAAGCAGGGCTGTCTCTGAACAGAAAGAGGCTCTTCCCAAACACTGAATCTCACATTGCCTAAACGTTAGACTTCGAGTCTCTACAACTCTAAAAAATGAATTTTTGTTGTCTACAAGTCAACAGTTCTATGGTATTTTATTATAACAGCTCAAGCTAAACATTAAAATGGTGAAAGCATTGTTTGAAATATGTTGAAGTTTACACAAAAGGGTTAAATGTGGCTTACCAGTAACTTATGGGTAATTTTTTCTATCCAACTAACCCATCTCCTTCTCAGATGTTTACTTTTATTGTCATATCTAAAGACTAAATCAAGCTTCATTTTGGCCCCCATTATTAGATATAGTGGGTTTGAAATTTAAAAAAAATAAAGTATTATGAAAGGATGACCAAAAATATCAAAAACTGGTTTGATAGTGAACATGATCTCCCTGAACTTTATGAGTTTGAAATGTATTATATGAAATTATTATTAGTGGATTCATAACTGAAACAGAAGTTTGGGTAGATGGTCCATATTAGTTTTTTATTCCATTTTACTTTTTTTGTTCTTATTAGTCATGCATGACAGAATGCATTTTGACACATCATACATAAATGGAGTATAACTTCTTATTCTTCTGGTTGTACATGATGTAGAGTTACACTAGTCATGTAATCAAATATGTACACGGAGTAATAATATTCAATTCATTCGATCTTGAAATTCTAAAGACCTGTGTAACACAGCACCAATAGCCTTGATCTATTAAAGACTGTCCAGTCCAATCCTCCTCCTTTCCTTCTTCTCTTCATCTCCCTAAAGCCCATCCTTCTTTCATGTCAACCCATGACCGATGGCAAATATTGTTGAAATAACCACAGTATCAGTTATTGTGTTGACAGTGCTAATGGTATAGTATTTTCTCTCTTCATTCTCAATACTGTAATAGTTGAGTATAAAAGAATGTAACAGAGATGGCATAGTGGTATGTATCTAATACACAGTCTACTTCAATCTTCTTTTACATAAGAGAGAGACAATCCAGATCATTTGCAATGTCCTTTCCAGATGCCAAATTCTGTCTCTGTGAATTATGATTATATTCCATGTTAACCCATTTCAATGTTTTAAAATATTTGAAAAACATTAGTCACTTCATGGTTGTACATAAAGATCAAGAACTGCATAGCACAGCCAAAGAAGGGAGTTGACGGTTCTTGACAGTTGAGCCTGCCAGCATCCTGGCTCCAACAGTCATAAGGTAGCAGAGATCAGGAGAGAAGAGGTGACTGAGGAAAGAACAAAGTAGTGTGTGAGGTTGGGAATCCTGTCCTATTAAAATTATCATTACCGGATTTGCAGAAAGAGGAAAGAGATCAACAACTAGAAATGTGCTGAATAGTGTCTCTTCTATCCCAAGATTCTCAAGAATTTCTGAGAGAAGAAATGTACTTTCAGAAGAGGAATTTCTCCTTCATTCTCATTTATTCCTCTGAAATGCTTAGAGACATGATCCAGAAATTCCTAGATAAAATGTTAAACTCTTCTGGTCAATAAAATGATAATCTGTAAGTCAGAAAGGAGTTATTCCAGTATGTTATGTTCTTTATTCTCAGAAAATGGCTGTGTTACTCAATTTTGTGTCATACCAATAACATAGCTGAGGCAATTAACATTAAGGGGGAAAGATTTACTTTGGCCCCTTTACTTCTGGGTCTGTGGAGAAGCAATATTCTATGGTGGGAATGAGGGTCAAAGGAAACTGCTCACCTCATGGCAACTGTGAAATCAAAAGACAGGAAAGAAGAAGGGATAGGGTCCCAAGGTCCCCATCAACTGTACTCCCTATATTACTGGAAAACTTCCAAATAGGCCTCACCTCTTAAAGCATGCAGCACCTCCCAATAGCACCATGGATTGAAGACCAAGTCTTGACACATGGGCCTTGGAGGATGCTTACCAAGCCACTGCAAGCAAGAACAAAGTTGTATATCCATTAACATGACATGTCTATGAAATTCTGAATATATGTAAGAAGCCAGTTTAAAGGGTGGTATTTCAGAGTGGCCTTCAGAAATTCATACTCCTTCTTGAAATCATCACTACTCCTATTTCAGGTTAAAAAAATGAGTAAAGATGAAGTGCCATCTTTCTGTACAAACATGCATACACATTTCTAACTCTTCTTTCTATAAAAGAGATAAATGAATATATGGCTCTACCCAAAGAAATGCATGAAAATATTCACAATAACATTGATGGTAATAGCAAAAGAGAAAGCAAATCAACTTCTATCAAGAATAGAGGAGATAAATAAATGATATATTTGTGTAAAGGAAAAATTTACAATAATGAGAATGGGCATACCACAGCTGTCTACAAAAACATTTTACAGATTTCACAGATATGATGTCAAATAAAACTGTGAAAAGAGTGCATGGTGTAGGCATTCACTTATACATGGTTCAAAAGATGTACAACTAACTTCTTATGATAAATTGCAAGGATAATTATCCCTGGGTATAGTATGATATTGGCTTAGGAGGGAACATTCAGAAGAAGACTTGGAGAGGGTTCTGGTAGTGCTCTGTTCATTGATCTGGGCCTGGTTATTGCTGTATTTCTCACATTTCTTGAAAGTTAACCTAGCCATTTTTATCATGTACATACTATCTATGAGCATATTACACTTCAATTGACTTATTTCTGATCTCTTACATTCTGTCATTTTCTTTCCTGATTCAAGAGATCCATGTTCAGTGACTTACAAATCTCTTTAGAAATGTAATGGTTTAATTTTTAATAATCACAATGAAGCTGCTGTACTCAGGTTTTAAAAGAAAGAATTGAAGAGAATTTATATTACATTGTCTGAAGGGCAGTCATATTTAGGAAGGTAAATTTAGGTTCTGCCTAAGCCAAGTGCAATCTGGATAAATTGCCATCCATGGAGACTAGAAATCCATCATCTGATAGGAAAATGGGTATAGACCAGGGATAATTCCCCACTCCTTCAAATGTGCAACACAGAAAAAGATAGGGGTGATTACCAAGAATGATCCCCACTCCTTCAAATGTGCAACAGAGAAAATGATAGGACTGGTAAAGTTTTTGGGTAGCACAATTGTGTCAGTGTCTTTAGATGAATGAGTGTCTAGTAATCACAAGTTTTTAATTAGGGCTTGACCTCAACAATACCCCCTATACCAGTAGAGTTAGTATATTTGTATCACTACCTCACTCAAACAATAACAATGAAACATGAAAAGAGATTGAAATGTAATACTAAGTAACCATAACCCTTTACACAAATCAAAAATATTTTAATGATTTTAATTTTATTTAAAATAAATAAAAATAATGAATCTTTTCATGGTCCATTATAGCAGTTTAACTGGTGTATATATATATATATATATATATATATATATATAATTTATAGTAATAAAATAAGGATATCAAACATTTACATAGCTTCAAAAGTTAATCATTTTTATGTGTTGTGAAGTTTGTACTCTTCCAGTCATTTCGAAATACATCATTGCCCAATGAATACTCTACTGTGCTACAGAACCAAGAGTGATTCCTCCATTCAAACTTTGTTTTGCTTAATGTATAGTCAAGGTTTCAGGAAATACTGTCCCAGTCTACTGTCTGGTGAAACTTGAGAATAAACTGAAATTACTTGCAGTTTCTGTGTAAATACACTGCCTTATACCTATCAGATTGTATTAATTTTGAGCATATAAAATTGTCATTGGTTTTAGTAAAAAATAAGGTATTGTACTAAATATGATTTAAAATATATATGTTATATATGTATACTGTATGTAATTGTACATTAGAGTCAACATCTTTAATCAACACATAGAAATCTGTTCATCCTGCAATCACTGACACATTATAAAATATCACTCCAAATATGGCACAAACCTTGGATCATTGTTTTTATATGTTGTATGTGATTCTTGGAATTTTCTGAGATTTCTATGCAATCCAACATTAATAATATGGAAGTATCCAGTCAAAATGTATAACACAGATTATACATCAATCTGTCAGTTTTTCCTACTGTTCCCCTCTGTATTTATTCCCTGGGAGAATTTTGCTTAGGTGTAGAAGTGAGACTTGGATGACAATTTTCATCATCTTAGAAATCTGAACCTCTGTACAAACACACTCTAACTTTTCATGATAGCCATGAAGAATTTTTTTCAAGGAGGTATCCTTTTATTCTATTATGCTGTAGTGAGAAACCTACTGAGAATAGGTGTTTTGGAGTCCAAATATGATGCTTCTGGTAATCCAGAAGTTTACTGATTATTTCTGGATCCCACTTTTAGAATCTGTATAATGAGGTTGTTCAGAGATGGAAAGACAAAATAGTATGCAAAATATTGTATATGTAAATAAGTTGAATAATGCATGCAGATGAATGGCATTTTGCACGATATCCACAATGGTATATATTTAAATTAATAACTTTTTCTCTCATAAATCCAGTGCTGAAAGAAAATGGACTTAGAAAGCACACTGACAGAAAGGAGAATAGAGATATTCTTAGGGTGGGAAGACTTTATTATAAGATTGAGATCTCTGACCCTAAGAAGGAGTCAAATGAAGTCAAAGACTGAGATGACAAAATAAGATTGAAGGAGGGAGAAAATTCATTGGTGGCTGTACAGGATGGATCTGTGTGCACAAAATATTATACTTCCATTTCCAACTATAAATGATAATACAAAAGTAATTTTGGAAAAATAATGAATCTTCTTATGTTTTCCTTGAAAACATCATACCAACATGCATTATTTGAAAGAGTCTCATTATACACGTGAACTAAGTTAGCAGAAATAAACCTGAAACATATTCACTGCCGGTGGTTTAATATCTACAGCCTAACATTAAAATGATTTTTAAAACACACATTTACTGATTCATTACTCATGTGCTTCTGTCTGTGGTAATGTAGAGACACTCACGTGAGATGAGATGTATGAACTTGAGAAAGAACCAGGGTGTAGAGGAGACAGTGAGTTGAAGTGAGTGTGGTTGGTGTGGAGGTGAGGAGGGATCAGAAAATGGTCAATGAAGGAAGTAGCCTGTGGACTATCTGTCTAAACGATAGTGCAGGAGACTGTCTCAGAAATGAAGAAGCAGGTGGACAATGGAAAGGACCCAAAAGTCAAGTAAGGAATGCATTTCAGTTTTGTAGAAGTCTGACTTCATCAGATAGCCAGTAGGGTTATGAGGGCCATGAAGCAAACTGTTAAATAAGTCCTGGTTCATTTCTGACATTAATTAATTTCACGTTAAGGGCAAAGAATTGAAAGTTCAGTCTTTGCTGAAGTTGTGTCAGTATTCTCAGGAGAAAATACTCAGACAAGAATTAATTAATTGTATTTGAACAACCAAAAAAAAGTGATGGCAGTGACTTAGGAGATTTAACTCCCAACAGTCACTAGGTGAAAATAAAATGCAATCTACTTATCATTCGGGCACCAGAGATAAGGACAGACAGACTTTATCATCTCAGGTAAGTCTCTGAGTGACTATGCTTAAAAAGTAATGGAAACATATGATTTGATTTTCCAATTAGGAATCCAGTCTTCACAGATATGTGAGTGAATGGTTTTATACCTTCTTATTCAAGTAAATAAAAACCTCAGTCTAATGACCAATGATATTTTCCTGATAGAACTAGGTGAGTTTTACTGACTTTATTTGTCATTTGAATAAGGATTGTAGAGCATTTAGTTATTCATGTTTTAGTCAAGATTCATAGAAATCCACTTCTTCACAAAATCATTATACAAGGGATGTGGTACATGCAAATTTAAGTTTCTTTTACTTTTATTCAAAAAATTAACAGAGGTAACATTACAAATGCCAGTATATGTAAATTCAAGGCTGTGTAGACAATCTACTGTTAAAATCACATATTCAGAAATTATATATAAATTTTGAAGAAAGTTAAGCAAGTTCATATGTTAGACCTTTTTAGTTTCTTTTTTTAACAGTATAATGCTTCTTATCAATGACATTGTGTAGGCTATTTTCTGAGAGTAAAGAAAAAAGAAATCAATGTACAGAAAAAAATCATGTAATCATGTTCTGCTTCATGATAACATTTTTCAAGTATGCATAAAAAAGTGATCCCTAATTTATCATTCCTTTATTGACTTCTGTAACAGATTATTAACAAGAACCAAGAATAATGGACAATGGAAATTGCTCAGCACTAAATCAATTCTTTCTCTTGGGAATCACCAATAACCCTCAGATGAAAGTGATTCTATTCCCTGCATTTCTAGTTGTTTATCTCATTATTCTCCTTGCCAATCTTGGAATGATAGTTTTAATCAGAGTGGATTCCCAGCTTCACACTCCAATGTACATTTTTCTGAGCCACCTCTCCTTCTCTGACCTCTGCTATTCCACTGCAGTTGGGCCCAAGATGTTGGTTGACCTTTTGTCCAAGAGCACATCAATTCCCTTTCTTGGCTGTACTCTGCAATTTTTCATCTTCTGTACCTTTACAGATGCTGAGTGCATGCTGCTGGCAGTGATGGCCTTTGATCGGTACAAAGCCATCAGCAGGCCCTTGAGCTATGCAGTGGACATGTCCAGCAGGGTGCGCTCCCTGCTGCTGGCTGGAGTTTACCTGGTGGGGCTGGGAGATGCTTTGATACACACAACATTAACATTCCGCTTATGTTTCTGTGGGTCTAATGAGGTTAATCATTTCTTCTGTGATGTCCCTCCTCTCCTGTTACTGTCTTGCTCTGACACACAGGTCAATGAGTTAGTGATATTTACCATTTTTGGTTTCATTGAACTGAGTACCATCTCCGGAGTCCTGGTCTCTTACTGCTACATCATCTCATCCGTCTTAAAGATCCGCTCTGCTGAGGGGAGGCTCAAAGCTTTCTCCACCTGTGCCTCCCATTTAACTGTAGTTGTGATTTTCCAGGGAACTATGCTCTTCATGTATTTCCGTCCAAGTTCTTCCTACTCTTTAGATCAAGATAAAATGAGCTCACTGTTCTACACCCTTGTGATTCCCATGTTGAACCCTCTGATTTATAGCCTACGGAACAAAGATGTGAAAGTCAGCATTAGAAAACTGAAAAATAAAATTTCGTTTTCTTAAGTATTCTACAAATATATATTTATACAGAAATTCATTATCATTTTGTTTTCTTCCAAACACATAATGTGAGATCATCTCTAGTATCATCATATAATATTTAGTTTATTGAATATCACATACCAATAGTTTCTAGCTTATCAAGTATCCTATACTTCATTATATGTCTTCAATTCAAATATGGTTTTCTTTGGTTTTGGAAAACTTTTCAGCCTGTTTCAGGGTAAGAAAGTGTCATTAGTTTTATGTAGATTTTATGCATTTAATTATTTTAAGAGTTATTGGGGTTTCAATGTGTGTCTTTCACATTACTGTGTGCCTTGATTTTCATGGCAAAATAATTTCCATCTAAATGAGCTATATATTGTATTGGAAATTAGAAACACTAATTAATTTAACTTACAAATAATTCACATTGAACCATAAGACACCATGAAGTCAAAAGTTCAGCTATTTAAAAGCAAATGTCTGAGTCTAGATTTCAATGAAGAAATGGTTCCTTGTAATGGAGAGGTTTAGATTCAGATCTAAGCAATAAGTAAAGAAACAATGGAGGTGTGGTGGGGAGAAGGAAGGATTCCAGATGGAGATGAGAATTAGAGCTTCATAGGTGGCCCGGAAAAGGACTCTAGATAAAAGGAAGTCCAAGATGGAAGGAATATGGAGCCAAGTGCTTTTGATCTGTTTTCCCCTAATATTTAGTGAAGTTGAATATTTTTTTCACATACTTGATAATTTGTATATCTTCTTTAAATAAATGGCTATTCAATCTTCTCTAGAACTTTTTATTCATTTTTTTTCCCTTGTTTTCTGAGTTGTTTGAGTACCAAAGGAGAAATAAATTTGGTATTCTTTTGCATGGTAGGGTTACTGTAGTCAATGATAATAGATTGTGTATTTCAAAATAAGTAGAAGAAAAGATTTTGACTATTGTACAATAAGGAAATCATAAGTTTTTGAGTTAATGTATATGGTAATCACCTTCTTTGAGATATTGGATATAATAGTTTGCTTTTGTTATTATGCAATGTATATATGACTGTTTTGAATTGATGAAATTTTTATTTTTTGTATAAATCTTTTAATTATTAAAAATATAGTATTTCTAAGTAATTATAGGGTGAGCTGCTATTATAATAATTGCAAAACTTCAATGATTAAGAGCAATATTCCATATCTCAGAGTCAAGATTTATTTCACTATGTTCAGTCTATTGAGAAAAATTTCCATGACTCCAGACCACTATGTAAAGATTACAAAAGTGTAAGTAACAATGCATTTTTTCAGTTTTGTGTTTTATGATGTATAGAATAATACATACTAAATACCAGGTAAATCTGTACTTTTTTCCAGTTACCCAGGAAAACAATATTAGGCAGAAGGATAAGTCTATGCATTTCAGAGTAAAGAGCTTTTGACATGATTTAGGACTAAAAGGGTATTGTCTGAATAACTAAAACACATTCCATATGTTACTGATTGTATAGTATTAATTTCAAAAATGGCCATTATCTAACAATGAAAGAAAAGATTTCATTAGAGTTATGTGTTTCAATGTTTCATTTTTCATTATATGACTTGATGTCATATTGTACCCCATAAATTTGTCAATTATGTGTCGAACAACAATAAAATGAAATGAAGAAAAATTGTAAATGAAGGACATCAATAAAGTTCACCTTGTACTGAAATTCTCAACTCTTGTCACTTCCACTCAGCTTTTCTTCCTTTCTTCCTTCCGTGTCTCAGGCCTAGTTAAATGGGTACCATTGTGATTCACAAATAATATTCTCCTAAAGGCATTATTCTTTCCATTGCTATGTTTATTAAATCTTCAACTTCAGGTGAACTGTGAGCATTCTTTGTTGAAGTCACAGCATTGTGACTGAGACACAGAATGAAAACACAGTAAATAATAAAAAATCAATCTGTAGGGTAACATTTGAGTGCTTATTAGATATAAAATTAAAATGAATTGTACTTTGAATAAATAAAATGTACTTTGAATAAATATTGTATAACGTTTTTAAAAACAAATAAAATAATTGCATATTCTAAGTTAGTGAATAAATCCAAATGTGCAAATTAAGTAGAGAGCATTCATCTAAGTACTTAATTGATGCTTAGCTAGTGCATCTGCTTCTGCTTAAGCTTATGTTGTCCAAACAGTAAGAGAATCTTGTTGAGAAAATGCAAATATGGCCACAAGTTGGAAGGATTTTTACAACTCTAAGAAATTGTTAATTATCCATTAAAATTGTGCAATCACATGTGGTAAGCATGAAACAAACAGAAGGAAATTCTAACCCTAACAAGTGTGAAATCTTAGGCTCAACGATAGTTATCTAAAGGTATAAGGAAACCAGTTGATAAGTTATAGTCTTCATCTCCCTGAATTTGACTAATGGAAAATTGTATTGTCACATGATATTGCCAATGACTATGTTTCAGGAATTAAACTACAGGTATGTTCCTCTATTTTGCTATATTTTCTTCAACATTAAAATACCTGAACATAACAATAGCACCTAATGGTAGGTTTGATGTCTGTATAACATAGTGAAAGCACAGATATGTACTGGGGATGGGCTGTATAACTGCATCTATTAGAAAACAACTGCAATAATGCTCAGTGACCGAGGAATGCTGCACATTAATGAAAATGAAATATCACTGCACATAACAGTTTGGAGGAATCTCCTAGGAAAGTTAAAGAACACAGGCATAAAAGAACACAATGTAAATGATTCCTTTTCAATATTAATTTCAAAATTATACAAAACTAACCATCAAATTGTATATCAGCTTTTGTTTGGACTAACAAAAATTCTCTGAAATGCTAACTCCATTCTGGGGTTTTTGGCTCAGCTTTGAAGTACAGAAGTGTTTACATTTCTAAAAATCCCCTTGCTGTGTTTACGATGTTTTTTAAAAATGCATATGTTTCTATTAAACATATAGAGTTTAAAATGTTTATGTGCACATGTATTATAAGATTTTCAGAAAACAAACACTGTTTACTGTTGGGTTTTAGGACTTTGTTACCCCTTTATAAATCTTTAGCAGTTCTGCTACACAAAGCATATTGAAGCTATGCTTGTGAAATTAATAAAGTACAAATCCCTCATATGATATTTCATAAGACAAATATCCTTTAAGTTCACAAGAATGTGCAGTCATGCTTATACAACAGAGATGCTAGCATTCCCAGGCCCTGCTTTTCTGGCTTTGAGCAGCAGAGATCCATGAACCTGATTTTCCTTTGACCACTACCGTGCATTGAACATGTGATAACGGCTCTTGATAAGGCCAGGCAGCCGTCTTAAGAAGGAAGGCCCTTAGAAGTAGACAGTTGCCTATAGTTATATTTAAGGGTACCAGTAATACTAGGAAAGCTGTTTAGGTACAGATGTCTTGTTTTTTATTCTCACTTGTTTTTATTGTTTCAAAATCTACCGTAAGTCTCCTGTTCCTCCCCAAAAAGAAATATTTAAAAAGAGCCGTTCTCTTTTAAAACATAAATTTTGCAGGATAATTCAGATAAATCAATTTTTCACAACATATTGCAGCCTATGCTGTCATTTTAATGGGGAGCGGGAGCTGGGACACATGGCCTGCAGAGATGACTCTGTTTATGAAGTTGGTGTTTGGACCCAGACTGAGCAGAGTGTAGCCTGAGGAAATGAGGCATCCTTGGAGACAGGGGAGCACCTGAGGGGAAAATGAGGAGAGCAACTAGCAGGTGCCTGAGGATGCCTCCAACTCCTCCAAATACACACCTGAGAACTAATAAAGCTTCATCAGAACCATGAGTGAGCCTGTGGGAAAGAGATTGGCAATAACTTAGCACAGAGAGCTGTGCCTCTATGAATAATCTCTCCCACAAAAGTGGATTTGGTATTTTAGTATTAGAATCGTCTTACAAAAATGAAAATGAAACACAAAAAGACCTGAAAAATCATCAATAAGAATTTTTAAAAAATTTTTAAAGTTGTAGATTGATACATTATCTTTATTTTATTATTTATTTATTTTTATGCACCATGAAGAAGTGAGCCGAGTGCCTCACATGTGCTAGACAAGAGCACTATCACTGAGCCACAATCCCGCTCCCAATAAGAATATTTTACCACCAGGAAATGTGGTGAATGCTTGTAATCTCAGTGACTTGAGAGGTTGAGGCAGGAGGATTGCAAGTTTGAAGCCAGCCTTAGCACCTTAGTGAGATCTTGTCTCAAAGTACATACATGTATATGACTGAGTATGCAGCCCAGTGGTAAAACACCCTTGAGTTCAATTCCCAGTATCAAATGGGGGGGGGACACTTTTCCAAAAATTAAAAATATATTAATGTCACTGAACTTCTTACTGATGAATATTGTGGCTTTCTACTTTCAAAAACATTCATCTAATTTTACTTTGTTGTCATGTAAGGAACAAGGAGTGTGATACAGGGTTTCCCATTTAAGACCTCTTCCAAATTTTATATATACTTTAAGTTATAAAATGCACTTAATGATGGGGGATGTGCTGGAGAGTGATATTGGCCAAATTATATTGTTATATTGTGTATATGCACTAATATGTACTAGCAAAACCCATCATTATTACAACTATAATGAGCCAATAAATGTGGAAAGAGAGAAAAGGAACTGTTACATATTCCAAATCATCATAGTAATGAAGCAATTTATAAAATATGTGATTTCAACAGGATATTGTCTTGCATTATTGATCTGACAGAGTTGAAAAGAAATAGAAAATATTATTTTATCTCTTATTTGTTCTGTACAACCTGAAACTGGATATTTGCTTCTCCTTCTGGTTTTGTTTTCCTTTCAAGAATGTAATAATGACAAAAGAGTGTTTAGTGAAAGGATTTGAACTTTGAAGGAAGACAGATATGGTTTTGAATCTGTATGCGGTCATTACTTATTAATTTTATGACAACAATCAGTCCTTCATTCTGTCATCTCTTAAATGGAGCTTTAGAAAAACATTATAAGATTTCGTCTGTATCTATCATTTATACAGAGATATAACTGAAGTTGTTCAATAGAATTTCTGTAATGATACTCTTTTGGTTTAGATATGAGAAGTCCCCCAAAAGCTCATGTATGAGATAAAGCAAGAGATCAGGAGGTGAAAGAGATTATGAGAGCTGTAATGTAAACAGCGGATTAGTCCACTGGTAAGGATTAACTGGGTAGTAACTGTAGGCAGGTAGGTTATGGTTGGAGGAGGTAGGTCACTCAGGTATGCGTTGGGGTTTACATGTTGTCCCTCCTGAGAAGAGCATTCACTCTGCTTCCTGCTTTGCCATGTCCTGAGCTCCTTTCTCTGCCAAGCCTTTCATCCATAATGTTCCATCCTAATGTTCTCCCTCACCTTACTCCCAGAGCTTTGGAGTCAACTGTCTCTAGACACTGAGAACTTGGAAACCATGAAACAAAATAATCTTTTCCTCCTCTGCATTGTTCTTGCCAGGTATTTTGCCCAAAGTGACAAAAAAAGCTAACTACAACTCATACTAGGTCAACTACAGGGACTAACCTCCTAGTAACAGAATTATTTTTTAAAATTTTCATGCAAGCTCTCATTAAGTTCCACAGGATGATTTTGAACTTATGATTCTCTTTTCTCAGACTCCCTAATCACTGGAATTATAGTTGAAGGCCTGTTCCCCTAGCTAGTCAAAATCCGGTTTCAGATTCTAGCCTCAGGTCTTGCTTGTGCATCTCTTCCCAGTCACCCTAGGACTTAGTTTTCCTGATTCCACCTTCACTCCTGGTTAGAGCTCAGCGGAGGTTTCTCCATGGCTACCCCTGCAAACCCTATCATCACCTGCTTAATTCAGCTGCCTGAAGCTACATTACTATCTTCATTCCCAGACTTCACATTCTCAAAAAGTGAGTTCATTAATTAATCCCAGAGCACTTTGTTTTATATTGCACTGGGGGCCCGATCCCAAGGGCCATGGCTGGAATGTCAAGTAAAAGGAATCAATAGCTATCAGTTTTGATGAATCAATGCAACAATCAAATGTTCAGAGAACATTTTTCTATTGATTGTTCAGGTAGAAGTACTTCAGTTTCCTTCAATCTCAGGGTGCCTTTTCTGTCTTCAGTATTGAAAAATCCACGTGCTCCAGAGCCCTATTTCCCTACTGATCTGGTTGGACAAATTTCTTTTTTTAGGTATACTTTCCACTCTAGGGACATGGAGCTCTAGAATTACAACTCACTGTCAGAAGGCTTCCCTCATTAGTTATCCTCTCTCACACCATTTAACCTCATCTTTGGTGTTAATACATGTTTTTCTTCTTTTATTTTCATTTTTTTACTTTCCAGGCACGCTTCATGTGTCATGCTGTAGCTGTAAACTAACCCATCATCCCACCGTGCATATGTTACCGTTCCTACCCCTGGCTCTCAGAGCATTCCTTCCCTTGGAAATTTTAACTACATGCTTATGAATCAAGAGGTTTTTTACTCAGTAGTCTTTGAGAAGATATCTTTGAACCAGACTTTAATTTAGTAAATATTTGACAGCAGTTTGCAATTAAAAAAAATAAGAAAAACAATGATCTAGGTAATATTTTGTAATGGTCACCACTTGTATATACAAGTACCACTCTGGAGAATGAATGCAAAGTACTGCACTAGAAATAGCTAGTATCTGCAGACTGAAGGCATGTAATCGAAACTAAAAGTAGTCAATGGTAAACTCACATCAATCTGTTAAAATTTCCTCCAACATGTACACTGGGGAAGATACTATACTGAGGCATGAAATTAAATAATGAATAAGATTTAATTAATGAATTTGGAAGATTGAGAGACCCTAAACAGCTACAAGATAAGGAAACAGAAACAAACAAAACAACAATCTTTGAAGTATTACATCAAGGATTCCAATGAGATTCCATATATAAGTTATCATCTGAAATTGTTGGGATATTCAGAAAACAAATATGTCGGAATTGATACTTGATGACATCTTTTAGAATATGGAGGATTTAGACAAGTGAGCTGTTTGAATAGATGAGGACATATTTACATAGGAATCAAGATTAATTGATACATATTCTTTATGAATTGAATGTGTTTTCTTTCACAAAAGCAGGATTATGGAATGTGGTTGATTTACCCAATTTTTTAAAGGAATTGGAAAAAAATTAGAGAAAGAGGAGATAAAGAATAAAAGATGATATATAGAAATTGAGGGGTAAATATTCTCTTACATTGATGTTTCTTATTTCAGCTATAAAACAATAAGCAGGCAGATACCACATTAGTAATATGAGAGATTCCAGTCACAAGTTAACTTTCAACCCTATTCTGCGGCTGATACTTCATAATCTACAGATCTGAGGAATATCCAAGTTAAATTGACATTTCCAACAGTTAGAACCACAGATCAAAGAACAGACCTTATTGAAGTCAGCTGGCCCTTTTCATGTCATCTTAAGAAACCAATTTTTGGTGAATCATTTTTCTAAAGGCATTTTTGACATCTTTGTTCCTCAGACTGTAAATTAGGGGGTTCAACATAGGGATAATCAACGTGTAGAACACAGAGGTTACTTTGTCAATATCCAGTGAATGATTTGTGCTGGGGCGCAAATAAATGAAGATCAGGGTGCCATGGTAGATAGTGACCACTATCAGGTGGGAAGCACAGGTGGAGAAGCCTTTCCTTCTTGCCTCTGCTGACCCTGTTCTAAGGATGGCTGCTATAATACAGACATAGGAAAGGAGAACAGTTAGAAGACAGATAGCCTCCACCAAGCTAGCAAAGACCACCAGAATAATGTCATGCATGTGAGTGTCAGTGCAGGACAGAGAGAAGAGTGGGGAGATATCACAGAAGAAATGGTTAATTTTGTTGGAACAGAATGACAGATGGAATGTATTAGTGGTGTGAATAATTGAGCTCAAAGTTCCCCCCACAAATGCTCCAAGTGCAAACTGACAACATGCCCTCTGGGACATAATAACAGTATAAAGCAGGGGGTTGCAGATTGCTATGTACCTGTCATAAGCCATGGCGGCCAAGAGGAAGGATTCTGTGTCAACCAAAGAGCAGAAAAAATATAACTGTGCAGCACAACCATTGTAAGAAATGGTCTTTTCAGCAGAAATCAAGTCCACAAGTAACTTGGGGGCAATGACGGAGGAGTAGCAGGAATCTATGAAGGACAGCATGCCGATGAAAAAGTACATTGGGGTATGCAGGTGGGAGCTGGTGGTGATTAGTAAAATCATCCCAAGATTTCCCATCAGGGTAACAGAGTAGATGGAAAAGAACACAGTGAAAAGAAGACTCTGAAGTTCTGGATGGTCACTGAATCCCAGGAGAAGGAACTCCGCCTTCACAGTGCCATTCTCCAACCTCATTATCTGGGGTGCATCTGGTTTTCTGGAGCCCTAACAGAGTAAAGATGGAAGTATTAATTACAGCCTGGACACTGACGAAGGAAAATATAAAAATAAAACAAGAACACAGTAAAAATAATGACAATAATGATTCAAAATCCACTTGAGTCTATAGATAGCAAACAGGCATGACTACAGTGAGTGTGGTTTATTGCTTATAGTTTTAACTTTTCTAAATTAAATCAGATTTACCATCTACCTTTTTAAAGGTATTGTTTCCCACACTCAATAGGGCCATCACCAAACCATTTGAGGGCTCTAAGATTCTGCATGAGCTTTAATGCTCTTTCTTTTTTTTTCCCTTGTAATGTCAATGTCGAGTGATCATGTCTAAGCCCCTCATTTTGTTAAACTGAATTAAGTGCCTGGGTTCTCCTTTGTGTTGTCTTGTTTCTTTCTATAACATAAAAGTGCTGCTGTTCTAAGAGTAGCCTGGTGGGTGGAGGAGTAGATTTGTATTTTTCACTTTGAGATGTGGTGTCCTCTTTGAGGAACCACGGAGTTCCTCCTTCATGTCTTAAGTCAACTGACAACATAGAAAGAACAAAGATTCTGAACAATTACTTCAATAACGACCGTGCCTCAGTAGTTACAAGACCTTGGCAGCACAAGTACTTCCCAAGTTTCAGTTTCTTCATCTGCAATATGAGAAAGAGAGCACCTTTTATCAAAAGCACGTGCTGAATTAGTTTGCTTCCACACCCTCAGTACACTCCCGGTCTTGGTCACTCACTCTTATCATTGAGTGTCACTATAATAATTCTGGATAAATCCAGATGCCTATTGTTTTTTCAAATCTGAAATCTAGATACTAAATAACAATTTGTCATACTTAAAAATGTACTATATCTAATTCAGGAAGTTATATTAAATGTAAACAGGAATGTTTCCATGCCCTTTGCAGGGAATAATTCTGTAAGTTTTGAAATAAGCTTACCTACTTTTCCTTTATTTCTACTTTTGATTATCCTTGACCTTATCCATAACTCTATAAGCTGTATATCCACATTTGCATTACAAATGATTCTTTTCTGTGTGGATTTTGTCCAGCTTAGGGACAAGTGATTTCTCTCTCTTCCATGGAAAAGCCCAGATTTTTATCTATTGATAATTAATTTCAGAATCTCTGATATTTAAAAATATGGTTTTTGAATTCTCTTTTGTGCCAATTATAAAAGTTTAACTAGCAAATAAACTGAGAAAGGTCATCGAGCATGCACATTTTACATTTGTATGAGTCAGAATTTTAAGTTATGGATGTGTGTGTGTGTGTGTGTGTGTGTGTGTGTTTATCCATGTACATAAAGACAGGTCCTTTTTTTATTCTTTCCTTTACGGAATACCAATCTTAAACCTTTACAATTCTACTTATGACCCTACTTTTCCACCTTCTTCTGACTCCCAGAAAATAATTTCTAATTTATGGAGAAAATATTAAATAGAAAATAAGTTTACCCTGCTCTTTCTGATCAAGTCATCTAATTGGCATTTGAACATATCAGTGACCCTACTCTCTCCCTTTCTTCCCTGGGGAAAATGTGCCCCTTCTCTCAGAAGTTGATCCTATTAACCATTTTGTTTCAGTTAAGTTACTTCTACTAATTATCTTTCATACACGTTTAGCATATGATAATGTTTGTCAATTTCTTCTTTAAAAATTCAGTCCTGCATCTATTTACTCATATTTCCTCTCATTTCACATAAATGTTCCCCTAGGGGTATTTACAGGGATGTCCCCACTCATAGGTCAAACTCCTGAGAGAGGATTTTTTGTTCCAATAATTTAAAGAAAGTTAATTTCTTCAACATTATAAATTACATCTTCACTGTCAAAATCAAACATTTTTAAATATGTTTTGTTTTTAAGTATGACATGACAGAACTCTATCCTCAAAACTGCCACTGCTGCTGGCTCCTGTCACCTCTTGCTTCCTCTCTAATCCTGATGTGTCCCCGCTCAACCTCTGCATCTTGTGACTGCCTTTTCAACCTCCTTCTCTCCTTATGGAATATACTCTTCCTAAGGGGAACTGCATCTTTTCTTTACTTCAACTTTCCTGTATCCATTTCAAAATCATCTGTCCTGCATTAAATGACTATGGACCAGGCACACATACATATACCTGTGCTGTCATCCCTATCTTATAGGTGTCTCTACCACTGCCAAGATTCTCTGTCTCCAATAAACTTACATTCAAATATCTTCATATTTGCATTAATTTCCATTTATATCTCATATGCTTCATTCTATATCATGACCTAATCTAATATTACAAAAATTTCAAAATGCTTCTGAATGAGTTTTATAAAATTATGCTGTTATATTACGTTCTATAAATTAAATTGTAATACTTTATCCAAAAAAAATTGCCCTTATAATCAACATATAACTCTCAGCCCAGAGTTGACAACACTCACCGTGGCCTTGTTACTTGATTTTCCTTACACTGGTACAGCTATTTAATAAACTTTAATTTCTTTTTTAAATCCCTGTATATAGTTAAGAGTAAATAAGCAAATTGTAACTATCTAAAAAGTTAATCTCTGGGCACAAAGAGTGTAATAAATACCAAGATGATTATGGTTTTGGCATTATCATCAAAGTTATTCTTTTCTACATTTGTTCTTTTTCTAAAAAGTCTAGCTAAATCAAATGATTTGTGGATGAGTGTGATATACCTAGAATTATTATTTTCATTTTGTAATTTTCAAAAGACTGTCAAATCTAATTAAATTCTCACCATTTTTAAAATATGATAAGACTAATTATCACTTTTTTTTTTTTTTTTTTTTGGAAAAGGAGCTGATGTTTGCAGGTGAATTAATCAGTCCATGATTATGGAGTTTACTTACAAAGGAACCAGGGCAAGAGATTGGCAGTTCTGTATCACTGGGCTAGTGCACTCTCCAATAAGCACAGCTTCCCAAGAGAGATAGTGACACAGAGATGATGAAGTTGGCAAAATGATTAAATACTTTCATTGTTTCCTGAAAAAGCAATGTGCTAAATTTGATACAGGAGTATTAAATTACCATCTTAAATGTCCATTCAGGGTCTTCCTGGAGCTGTCAGTTTTGCTTCATTCATTCAGTAACAGTATCATGCTCACAGACCTGGAGCCAGATTGCCTGGGCTCGCACCCCTCCTCTGGCACCTGTGTTGTGAGACATTAGGTACATTTGCTATACTCTATAGTTTCACTCTGATATATAAATTGTATCATATAGTAGCCCTTGTCTACAGGGTTATAAGGATTAAATGAGTTAACTCATGTAAAGTTCTTTGAAATTTGCACTTCAAATATCAAATATTCAATAAATATTAGCTACTAATATTCAACTATTGGGACAAGTTTGAGCATCATTAGACATTAATATGTTATCTTATTATGAAGCAAGATCTCCATAAATATGTGTGACTTTCAGACATATTAAAAAATAAAATGTAAAAGAAAGAAAAAGAGAAAAATTAAAAGGATGAGTCAATCGGAGAAAGAAAGCATCCCTGATCTTCTGACCAACTCTTTGAATTCCTCCTTGCCTTCAATGCAATTCATTTCCTCCGTAGAAAATATCAACTCTCATAGAGTGGCAACCCTCCCATTCCTGTCTACACACATGGAATACAGACTACAAACTGGTGGAGTCCTGGAGCAATGGCCATGACATGAAGGCAAGAGAAAGATATGGTTGTCTCTAGAAAGTGAGCTTCAGATGGAAGTGCTTCTGTGCTGTGCCATCCTCTATTTTGGCAATTTCAAAGAATGACTCTTAAGAAGATGTGTTCATCATTAGGGACAATGCTTAAATGAACTTCTGGTCTGGACTATTAGGAAATAGCCACTTCTCTTCTGAAAATGCTTTTTATTAAGAAATCTTTTTTCTGATCACAAATTAAAGATGATAAAGAAACAGATTCATAAAAAGAATACTGTTAGTAATAATCTTGAAGGATGTTACAGGCTTCAATATGAAAAAAAAAAAAAAAAAACCTTGAAACCAGGAAACATGCTATGCAATCAGCAGGTGAGGATCGAGGTTTGTGCATGTGTTCCATAAAATGATGTTATAGTAAGTTCTGTAAATTAAATTATAATACTTTATTTTTAAAAATTTCTCCTTACTATTAACATACAGCCCTCATCCCAGGCCTGTTACTTGTTTATTGAAAACTGGCAGCACCAATATGATGTTAGAATAAGTTGTATATAAAATTAACTCAGCCTTCATTGATATCTATGACTATTCCCAAATAAAAAAATAATAACATAATAAAAATTGTGTTTACACTTAGATTTCTAGTTAGGGTCTAATAATTTCAATAGTTTCAAGAATATCATGTGTTCAATAAGATGATCTGTTACTGTCAATTTTATTGGATGCACCTGGAAGATTGAAAACCCACTAGGTTCTAGGCATGTTTGCTACCAAACCACTGACTAGAAAGGTGTAAAATGAGTGAGAAGTGCCTAAGATCTCCCAGAAATATAACAAGAACACTTACCGGCTCACTGCCTTTATTTCTCTCACTTTCTTACTTCACTGCTGTGAGCCCCAGTCAATTCTCCAGAAAAATTAAGGTCAACAGTTCAAGGAAAACAACAACATTATCCATTGTAGTATTGGTCATAGTACATTTAAGGAAGGTTCATAGGAGAAATCTATGCCTCCTTTAGGAAGGCTGTTTCTGGGGAGAAGTGAGACGTTTTATAGTTTGCTGTGAGATTTTTCAAGTCAGCTTTCAATTTCACATTAGATTAATCTCACAAGAACCCTAACTCTAATATCCAAATCTCCCATGGGAAAAGATATGTGAGCAATTAAACATTTCCACCCAGGAACTGATTAAACACAAAACCAAGTGATATAATGTGTTTGTCTATAACTTGGGAATACCGTAGGGAAACATTTTGACTGTCAAAATGGCAGTTTATATGGAAAGCTGAATTATGGTATTTATTATCTCACTTGACTTAAAAGACAAATCAATTTATCAAACAACTAGTAGAATATTCTATGCAAAGACAAGGAAGAATGAACAAAAGTGTAACTAAACAATAGTGACTTGTCAATTTAGAAGTATAGGATCTTAAAAATCAATATGTCAAATAAAAACCAATTATAAATGGATTTAATAAATCTGATACATATTATATATTTGCATCTATTTTAAAGTTAAATTTTAGATCATAATATCTTCATTCAACAAATACAGTCACTCTATGAATAGAAGTTGTTTCAGAAACAAAGTTCAAAAGAGAAGAGAATAACTTGAGACATGCTTTAGTAATTTTATCAAGTACAGAGCAATTTTGTGAGAGGGATGGAATAATATAAAAATTTACATGAAGATTGTACACTCCATGTCATTCATATCAGTCTGAAAAAATTAAGATCAGATCCTTGTTCCCCTTCTTTGTTCCCCTGCAGTGGAATATTAAACACCTGAGAAATGCAGAGGGAAGAGCAAAAAGTAAACTTTATTTAAGAAACAGAAAAGAGAGAAAAAGAGCCTCTTCCAGAGAGGAGAGCCCCAGAGCTGGTGCCCATGGGATGGGGATGTCTTGCCCCTTTATAGATTTGAGGTTTCCTTTCTTCTCATGCCTAAAGTAGGACCAAAAGGCAGGAAGAGACCCTTTCAGTGGGGTGATTGCTTCTGATGGCAAGTGCAATTCTTTTCTCCCATGGAGGTTTTGGCAACCAGTTGATGGGGAAGAGCTATCTACCCATTTCCTTTCCTTTGATATAATTGAACAGTCCTTTGCCCTGTCTCAGCATGATTAGAGGCTTGAGAATGAGATCAATAAAGAATATGTTGTCTAATAAAGTAATAATGGGAAAACAATCACGCAGACACACACACACACACACGCACACACAAACATACACACACAAACATGTAGCTAAAAATATTTTAAATGTCTTCAAATCTACTTCAAGGAAATTGAATATATTTTAATTAATCAAGAAGATACTGACTGTAGCTTTATGTTACTATGAACACAGTGCCTAACAACTAGTTAGTGGAGGAAATTTATTTTGGCTTGTGGTTCCAGAGTTTTCTCTCCACAGATGGCCAACTCCATTACTCTGGACCCAAGATGAGGCAGCACATTTAGTGGAAGAGTGGTGTAGAAAAGGTGTCTTTTCATGTAGACCAGGAAGCTGATAGAGGGGGAAGAGCCACAGGGAAGATGAATGCTTCCTGGGCATGCCCCCAGTGACCTACGTCTTCCCATCAGACCCCACCTGCTTAGAGTTATCACCCAGTCAGTTCATTCAAACTAAAGTGGACTAAGGAATTGATAGTCTTCACATTTTAATCATTTCACCTGTGAACTTCCCTGCATTATTGTAGGAACTTTTGAGGTCTATGTTATATACAAACCAAAAGAGTAGGTATATATGTCTATTGGCTGAATGTAGTGTAATGCAAGATTTTAAAATTTGCATATAAGGAAGATCTCTAATAGTAGTGCAGATGCCCTAAGATAAGTTCTGACCAGCTATTGACCCCAGTGCCTACATTAGCATGTGACTGACCGTAGATGAAGTCCCCCTAAATAGAATGTCCACCATGCAGTTCTGGAGAGGACCAAGTAAGGTCAAAATATCCACCAACCAATGTGAAGGAAGAGATGAACACCTGATTGGCAAAGAGTACAGAAGGTGGTCCCCAACACTCCTGGTAAACATCAAAGAGTAATTGAAGAGAAGCCCTTTCATATCTAATAGTAATAAATTTGAAGACATCATGATCTCCTTCATCATTCTCTGCTTGGAGATAGCTGCTTAAGCCTCACTTTGCTTTTACTTTCTTTTCACTTCACTTTCATTTTACTTTCACTTGTAGTAAAGATCTCTTGCATGACTGTTGGTGTCTGACTTTAAATTTTCTTTCATGAGAAGAGGAGAACCAAGGTTTGAAGTTTCAGTCCCTGCTTTCTTGTGAGATCAGCTGCGTTGTTCTGGGTTTACATGATAGAAAGAACTTCAGCTATGCACCATCAGAGGCATAGACAGAATTTTACTTAAGAAAGTAGGTATATGTTAAAAGTAGAATGTGGGCAATCTCAAGAGAAATGTCTTTAGGGGTAAAGCAAATCATACACATTCAGGTGAAGATGCAGGCAATTTCATGAATTAGAGACTTATTATGAAGGTCCCAGGACGTTCTTTTAAAGAAAAATGGTGAGCCTGTCAGTACATAATATTGAGGGGGAGGGCCAAAAGACAGTCAGTGTAGATTGATAAGAATGGAGCTGGTTTGAAAGGAAAAGAAATAAAATATTAATACCTCCAGAGCCCTACCCCCTCCTCCACATCATTTGCTGGTCAGTAGGAATGATATCAATATGGTGATCTCAAGACAGTTTCTGGTGATCTGGTTAGTCTCAGGATTCTAGTGCTACATAGTAAGGGTCTATCATGGAGCCCAGGGGGCCATGTGTCCTCATTTACTGGTTCTTGAGATCACACTGGAAAGATTTCAGACATCATTCAGAGGATTAGCATGAATTTATTAAAAGAGGTAGGAAAAGGGAAAAAGGAATGTTCCCCAGGGGGAGAGTGGATCTTCTAGGAGAGGAGAGAGACCATGCTCCCCCTCAGGGTTATTTGATTTCCCAGGGAGGTTTATAGAAAGTCTCACCCTGATGTAGGACAGATGAGGCTGGACACCAGAGGAACTAGCAGGAAGCAGGGTTATTGACTGCAACGGTTTCAGAGTGGCTCATGCCTAAAATTTCCTCTGAATCCTGACTATAGAAATTCTTTAGACTTTATACTCGGTGAGGGTGGGAAGGACTCGAAGGTTTACATTTTTGCAGAAGTGTACATAAAAATATTTTTTTCCTTTGAGTTCACAGTGCTTTTTTGTCACAATGTTAAACTAGTCAGAGATTTTTGCAATTTTTTTTTCTGCAAACCTGGCATCTACAAAAAGAGGAAACTATGAACCTCAATTCCCTCTGCAGAGGGAATTTTTATACATCTTACCATGAAAACGGAAGTAACACCATGAAGTTCCAGGTCAAATTTAGCTCTCACAAGACAGAGCAGCAGAAAATAGGCAGTCTAACTGCATTTGACCCCTTTTGTGAAAATTTTGCTGATATTCTATTATTAAAAACAATTATGGTGAGGGTCTCTGAAAAAGTTTAATTAAGATTCTTTGGTGGAGGAGGGGGCACCTCTACAATCCAGGTCCATCTCTTAACTTTTGACTGACAACAGAACAAAGGACAGGCAGTTGGTGTAGACAGATGATACAGTCAGATTGGGAAGGTGGAAGCTGGTTTGAAAGAAAAAGGATATAAGATGCTAATATCTTCAGTATACTCTCCCTCCCCCTGAAACAGTGGTTAAAGTTACCTGCCTATAGGGAACTGTTCCTCCCAAGAAATTGTTAATGAAGTAGTTCCTGTGCAGCTTCTTTCCTGCCTATTTGGGCAGACAGGGAAAGGCATCCCTGGAAGGCTTCTTTCCCTTATTTTGGTCACAAAAACAAGACAAGGGAAAGAGGGGGCATGAGGAGAAAAGGATAAAAGGGGAAAAAGACCCCACTTTCATGAATACCAGCTCTGTATTCCCTTCTTCCTCTGAAGAGAAGTCTGTCTCTGTTCTATCCTTCATTTATTGATGGATTTTTCTGTTTTTAATTTTTAAAACCTTGTTCTAATTAGTTGTACATGGCAGTAGAATGCATTTTGACACATCGTAAACAAATGAAACACAACTTCTCATCCTTCTGGCTCTAAATGGTGAAGTCTCATGGGTCATGTAATCATACAAGTAATATAGGTTAATAAAGTCTGTCTCATTCCACCATCTTTCCACCCCCAAACCCCACCTGCTACTCTCACTCCCTCTGCACAATCCAAAGTACCTCCATTCTTCCCTATCTCTGCATTATGGATCAGCATCAGAGAAAATACTCAGCATTTGGTATTTAGGGTTTGACTTATTTCCCTTAGCATGATATTCTTCAACTCCGCTCATTTACCTGAAAATGCTATAATTTCATTTTTATTTAAGGCTGAGTAATATTCCATTCTGTATATATACCACATTTTGTTTATCCATTCATATGTTGAAGGGCATATAAATTGGTTCCATAGTTTAGCTATTGTGAAATGAGCAACTACAAATATTGATGTGTCTGCATCATTATAGTACGCTAATTTTAAGTCCTTTGGGAATAAACCTAGGGGTGTGATAGCTGGGTCAAATTTTGGTTCCATTATAAGTTTTCTGAGGAATCTCTGCTTTCCACAATGGATGCACCAATTTGCACACCCACCAGCAATGTATAAACCTTCCATTTCACACACCCTCATCAACATTTATTGTTGCTTCTATTTTCGGTAACTGCCATTCTGTCTGGAGTGAGATGAAATCTTAGAGTAGTTTTGATTTACATTTCTCTGTTTGCTAGAGATGTTGAACATTTTTTCACATATTTGTTGATCAATTGTATTTCTTCTTCTGTGAGGTGTCTGCTCAGTTCCCTAGCTCACTTATTGATTGGGTTATTGATTTTATTTTTGGTGTTGGGCTTTTTTGAGTTCTTTATATGTCCTGGAGATTAGTGCTTTATCTGATGTGTATGTGGTAAAGATTTTCTCTAATTCTATAGGCTCTCTCTTCACATTCTTGATTGTTTCATTAGCTGAAAAGAAGCTTTTTAATTTGAATCCATCCATTTATTGATTTTTTTTATTTTACTTCTTGCACTTTAGGAATCTGTTTAAGAAATTTGGGTCCTAAGCTGACATGATGAAGATTTGAGCCTGCTATTCCATCTATTAGGTACAGGTTCTCTGTTCTAGTGCCTAAGTCTTTGATCCACTCTGAGTTGATTTCTGTGCAGGGTGAGAGATAGAGGTTTAATTTCATTTCATTTCATATGGATTTCCAGTTTTCCCAGCACCACTTGTTGAAGAGCCTATCTTTTCTTTAATGTACGTTTTTGGCATCTTCGTCTAGTATATAACTGTATACTAGAGATAACTGTATTTATGTGGGAATATCTCTGTGTCTTCTACTCTGTATCACTGGTCTACATATCTATTTTGGTGCCAGTACCATGCTGTTTTGTTACAATAGCTCTGAAGTTTAATTTAAGATCTGTTATTGTGGTGCCTCCTGCTTCACTCTTCTTGCTAAGGATTGCTTTGGCTATTCTGGGTCTCTAATTTTTCCAAATGAATTTCATTACTGCTTTTTCTATTTCTATAAGGAATGTCATTGAGATTTGAATTGAAATTGTATTAAGTTTGTATAACACCGTGGTAGTATGGCCATTTGAGAAATATTAATTCTGCCTATCCAAGAACATGGGAGATCTTTCCATCTTCAAAGGTCTTTAATTTCTTTCTTTAGTGTTTAGTTGTTTTCACTGTAGAGTTATTTCACCTTTTTTTGTTAGATTGATTCCCAAGTTTTTTTTTTGTTTTTTTTTTTTTTTTTTAGGCTGGTATGAATGGGATAGTTTTCCTAATTTCTCTTTCGGAGGATTTATATTGATGTATAGAAATGGGTTTGATTTATGAATGTTAATTTCATATTCCATTTATTAGTTCTAGAAGTATTCTGGTGGGATTTTTTGGGTCCTCGAAATATAGAATCATGTTGTAAGCAGTAGTTGTAGTTTGAGTTCTTCTTTTCCTATTCATATCCATTTAATTTCTTTCATTTCTCTAATTGCTCTGGCTAGAGTTTCCAGGATTATATTGAATAGAAGAGGTGAAAAAGGGTATCCCTTTCTTGTTCCAGTTTTTAGAGAAAATGCTTTCAATTTTTCTCCATTTGGAATGATGTTGGCTGCGGGCTTAGCATAGATAGCTTTTACAACGTTTAGGTAAATTCCTACTATCACCAGTATTTCTAGTGTTTTGAAAATAAAGGGGTGCTATATTTTGTCAAATGCTTTTGATGCATCTATTGAGATTCTCATATGATTGTTGTCTTTTGATATGATGAATTACATATGTTAATTTCCATATGTTGAACCAACCTTGCATCCTTGGGTTGAACCCCATTGATTGTGGTGTACTATCTTTTTAATGTGTTTTTATATGCAATTTGCCTGAATTTTATTGAGATTTTTGCATCTATGATCATCAGGAATATTGGTCTGAAGTTGCTTTTTCTTGATGTGTCTTTTTCTGGTTTTGGTACAGGGCGATACTAGCATCGTGGAATGAGTTTCGAAGGGTTCCCTTCTTTTCAATTTCAAGGAATAAGGTAAGTAGTATTAGTGCTAGTTCTTCTTTGAGGAACTTGTATAACATGGCTCAGAATCTGTCTGGTCCTGGGCTTTTCTTGGTTGGTAGGCTTTTGATGGTATCTTCTCTTTCATTTCTTGAAATCCATATGTTCAAATGGTGTATGTCCTCCTGATTCAGTTTGGGTAGATCATATGTCTGTAGAAATTTGTAGACATCTTTGAGATTTTCTATTTTATTAGAATATAAATTTTCAAAATAATTTCTAAATATCTTTGTCCATTGTGATTTTTCCTGTTTCATTAATCATTTTTGTAATTTGAATTTTCTCTTTCTTGTCAGCATAGCTATGGATTTATCAATTTTATTTATTTTCCAAAGAACCAACTTTTGATTGTGTCAATTTTTTCAATTGTTCTTTGAAAAATGAAATGAAATCAATTTCATTGATTTCAGCTGTGATTTTAATTATTTCCTGTTTTATTCCACCTTTGGTGTTGATTTGTTCTTCTTTTTCTAGGGCTTTGAGATGTAATGTCAGGTCATTTATTTGTTGACTTTTATTCTTTTTAATAAATGAGCTCAATACAATGAACTTTCCTCTTAGCACTGCCTTCATGGTATCCCAGAGAATTTGGTATGTTGTATTGGTGTTATTACCTCTAATTTTTCTTTTTAATTTCCTCACTGATTCCTTTGCTATCCATAGTCATTCAATATTGTCTTATTTAGTCTACATGTTTTGTTTTAGCTTCTATTTTTATATTTTATCTTTGATTTGTGGTTTTATTCCATTATGATCTGATAGAATGCAGGCCAGTATTTCCATTTTTCTTTTTTTTTTTGTATTTGCTAAGAGTTGCTTTGTGACATAACTTATGGTTTATTTAGAGAATGATTCATGTGCTGCTGAGAAGAAAGTATATTTGTTTGATGATAGATGAAATACTCTATATGTGTCCATTAAATATAAATTATTAACTGCATTATTTAGTTCTATAATTTCTTTGTTTAGTTTTAGTTTGGAAGATTTATTCAGTGGTGAGAAAGGTTTGTTAAAATCATCCAGTATTATTGTGTTGTGTTCTATTTGATTCTTGAAATTGAGAAGGGTTTATTTAATGTACCTAGATTCTCCATTGTTTGGGGGCCTAATATTTATGATTGTTATGTCTTGTTGATGTATGATTCCCTTAAAGAATACAAAATGTCCTTCTTTATCCCTTCTGACTAGCTTGGACTTGAAGTCAATTTTTTCTGATATGAGGATGGAAACCCCTGCTTGTTTACACAGTTCATGTGCAGGCTATGTTTCTTCCCAACCTTTCACCTTCAGGCTGTGGGTTTTTCCCTAGGAGGTGAGTTTCTTGAATGCAGCATATTATTGGGTATTTTTTTTTCTTTTCTTTTTTTAACTGGTCTGTCATTGTATTTCTTTTGATTGATGAATTTAGATCATTAACCTTCAGGGTTATTATTGAAGTATGATTTGTATTGCTGGTATTTTTATGTATTTTTGGTTTTTAACTTGATTTAATTTTTCCTTTAACTGACTTTTCCATTTTTTTTTTTTTTTTTTTTTCCTTTTCTCCTCCTGGAATATTTTGCTGAGAATGTTCTGTAGTGCAGGCTTTCCTGTTGTAAATTCTCTTAACTATTGTTTATAATGACAGTTTTTTATTTCATTTCCAAATCTGAAGCTTAGTTTTGTTGGATATAAATTTCTTGTTTGGCATCTATTTTCTTTCAGAGTTGATACATATTATTCCAGGACTTCCTGGCATCGAGAGTCTGGGTTGAGAAGTCAGCAGTGATCCAAATTGGTTTCCCCTTACAAATAATTTGATATTTTTCTCTTACAGTCTTTAAAATTCTATCCTTATTCAATATGTTACTCTTTCTCACTATAATGTGCCTTAGTGTGGGTCTGCTGTAATTTTGTACATTTGGTGTTCTGAAAGCCTCTTGTAGTTGATTTTTCATTTCATTCTTTAGATTTGGGAAATTTTCTGATATTATATCATTGAAAAGATTGCACATTTCTTTGGTTTGTATCTCCATACCTTCATCTATCCCAGTAAATCTTAAATTTAGTTTTTGCATATTATCTCAAAGTTCTTGGAATTCCTGTTCATGGTTTCTTACCATCTTCTCTGCATGGTCAACTTCATTTTCAAGATTTATATTTTGTCTTCATTGCCTGAGGTTCTGTCTTCCATGTGATCTTCTCTGTTGATGATACTCCCCACTGAATTTTTAATTTAGTTTATTGTTTCCTTCATTTTGAGGATTTCTCCTTCATTCCTTTTGGTAACGTCTCTTTCTTTATTAAAGTGATTCACTTCCTGTATTTTCCCTTTGATTCCATCTTTTATTTCAAAGATTAGTTTAACTCTGTACATTCTAAACTCCTTTTCTAAACTTTTTTCTCTATTGTCTTTGGATTCTATTGTTGGAACACCTTGGTTTGTTTGAGGCACTTTGTTCCCTTGTTTTTTCATGTTGTTTGTGTGTTTTCCCATCTAGTGCTCTGGATCTGAGGCAGCACATTTTCTACACATTTTACTCAGTGTTTCCTGAATGCTTCCAGTACCTCACCTTTAAGGGGGAGACCAATATTAGCAACACTCAATGCAAACAATATACAGCCTTATACCAAATATCTGCTATTAAGGCATCTACAGTTTTTTCTCAATAAGCAGAAATGATGCATTCTATTATTTTCTACAATATAAATAGTAAGTTTGCTAAATGGGTTTACAGTTTTGAATGATTGACAGAGAGAGAACAGAAGTAGTGAAGCATGTGATGTTTAGGAAAGAGAAGGCAAACAGATAGAGGTAAAAAATTATAGTGAGAGTGAAAAAGAAATTAGTAGAGGTTGGCAGTAAGCATGAGAGAAGTGAGAAAGAGAATCCAGGGAGACAGATTAGTGGAAGAAAAAAATATGTACAGATTTTTTTAAAAAGTAAAAATATAATAATAACAACAAAACTGTAATATACTATTCAGATATCCCATTCTCCAATAAATTAATGCATAAAAAATATTTGGTTTCAAAGATGGTAGAGATGTGAGAAAACAGATAGTAAAAGGAATGCCTCAAAGGAAAACTGAACAATTGTGTCTTTGGGCTTTCAAAATTTCTCAGTTACCCATCTCTGCTGGTAGATGGGGTCTTTTGAAGTTTGATGTTAGCTCCAGTTCAGCAAGAGCCAGACACGTTGGCTTGGTGAGCCACAGCAAGTGGCCCTCACACCCATTCGCAGCCTCCCTCTAGTCCACCATTTTGGATCTTCTCTCTGTCCTGTCCTTTAAATAAAGCTTCTTTGCTGTACTTGTTGTTAACACAAAAAGACCAACAGGATGCAAACCTCACAAATCATCTCAGTTGTTTATTCAGGAACAATGTTTCGCACCAAAACAGGGGATGCAGGGATGAAATGGCACCAGTGGATCCACTTTCCTGTGGAAAATAAATCATTGACAAAGGAAAGGACTGGTTTATATAATTTATTTTGAGGAGTGGTCATTTTCCATGTCTATTATTTCAGACTCTGAAATGAAAAATGAATTCAGACAAAGACTTTTTAACTTCCTAAAGGTGGGAGGAGATGATGTGGAGGAATGGATGACCTTTCAGAGTTCTGAAAGTGAATATGGAGTCTTGCAGAGGGGCATGTGTGAGGGAAATACTGAGGTCATCTCCAGTAACGTTAGTTCTTTTTATGCTGCTCCAGGAGTTCAGGCGATGAATGGTAGGAGGAAGGATGTTCTGAGATGTCTCCCAGCAGTTGCAGCTAAGCTGACTATTTTGTTGAAAAACTGTAGAAGTAAAATAGGGAGAAGACAAATATTATAGTTTTACATAAAGATTAACTAGTTTGTTAGGTTAGGGGAAATAATTGTAGCACATACAATGAAGACTAATAGCTTACTGATGGTATGCTATTATAGCTTAATTCTAGCATAGAAGAATAATTTATCAATGTTAAGAAAATGATTTTAGCATGTAACAAAATTGAGGGCTCTGTTATTTCTAGTCAAGAACCAATAAGATTCTCATATTTAATGTAATGCATGTTTTATGGGGCATTATATTATTGTACTATGTTGTACCTGAATAGGTTCAGACAATAAAATATAAGGATTTAATACACATGCTCTGAGCAAGAATTCTTTAATCCTGGTGGTTGGTTCTAGTCTTATTAGTAAGGGAATAATTTGGGGGCTCTCCTAGTCTAGTGTGTGCTGTAACTGCAATGGATAGGCTTTGGTTGTGGGGTTAAATAGCAGTTTGAGGAATAAGGAAATTTAAGGTTCAGAGGCTAGTATAATTTTAGTAGGTAGGGATAAATATGAGCCTTTCAAAGAGAAAAACCTCAGAAATTTGGAAGCATCAGGACTGTGGGACTGACACTAGTGTACATCTTGAGTTTATTTAAAAGAACTATTGTTTTTCTTCTAAATATCCAGGTATGGCTGTATTTTGATTATAACTATTTTTACTAGATGTTTAGGAGCAAGTGGGTCAATTGACCTTGTTCATATCTGTTGTTAAGAGTCAGCTAAGTTCCCATAGGGGTCACTCTTGGTGAACTTAAGAGCAGCTTCTTAGCTCTATTAGTGTCATCTGCTTGCTTGAATGAGTTAAGGTCTCTTTGATGAGATTACGTCTCTTGGAAGTATCAGGGATGTCTCCCTTCTCCAATGTCCCTTCTCTTTGCAGCAGGTGCACTGTTTGACTTTCTGTTCTCCAGTGGTTTCATTAATCTGCCTGATTGGAGTGTCATGTGACCCAAAGTTGCAAAGCTTCGTAGAGAAGTTCTCTTGTTCCCTGGGTTCAGGCTGACACAGAGGGCAAAAGCCAAATATTAGTTTTCTTTCCCTTTTATTTTAACCTCAAAATTTAAGCCTTGGTGTTAAACATCTAGCAAGCCACTTTCACCAGTCTTAAAGTAAAAGTACTGGGTTAACTTCAATGTCAATAATGTCACAGTCATTTATTTATATTTAATTGGGGTATTTATTAGTACTAGAAGTGAGCCTTATATCCTACCTGTCTTTAGGTGATTACTTGTTATCTCCAATTAGTCTAGATTGGGTGTTCTTGAGGTATACCTCTGCAAAACATTAACAAGCATCAGTTACAGAGTTTACAAGGAAAATACAAGATACAATTAACAAGGGTAAAAACATTTTCAGTTTGTGTAAGAGTTATCTTGAATTTTTGCTGAATTATACAATATATACCTGTTTAAGATCACAGTAATCTTTACAACAAACATCAATCTTCTGAACACAACCTTAAATGAGTTGAAGTCTGGCCTGTTTTAATGTAATTCAAACATGTAGTAAGGTGACAGGCAGAGTCTGATGTTAGGTTAGGTGTGGCTCTTGGTTAATTTTTAGTGTTCTAGTTCTGAAACTGATCTTTGTCTCTTTCTTAAATGCCATTGAAAAAGTTTGCATATATTGTTTCCAGAGTCTGTATGAACATTCGTTAACATAATACAACTTTATATTTAGAACATAAAGTAAGGAAAGACTGAGAGAACTTTTAACTTTCCTTTCATGTGGAAAATTGGCAAAATGCTTTCATGTTTTATGATACTAAACTTTAAACAGATTAGGCTCTTATTATCTTTTATAAATACATTTGTAGTTTTATCCCAGTGTAAAATGTTACAGTTACAGAACATTCAATTATATGACAAAATCCCCAATTAAATTTGTTATTCTTATAACTTTAAAACCATCAGCTTGATTAAGATGCTATTTTAAATTTCCTGCTTTCAAGGCTTGTATACCTGGAAGATATAAACACATTCAATATACAAAGAAGAGTATATTGGTGATTTTATATTAAAAGTTTATCTTTTAAAGGAAAAATTAGACTGTAATGTAGTGTAATACTCAAAGAAGTTGCTGTTTAACCAGAGTTGTATAAAACTCTAATATCTTGAAGACTAGTTGCTCTCAAGAATAAAATTTATTAGATACAATGTTAAATGTAAATTAATGTTGTAAGAAAACTTTTGTCAGTTTAACATATAGATTAAACCTTGGTTTTATATCAGTACATTAGTATTTGACCTTAGGGAAAAATCTTTAAAAGATTTAACTGAATGTTCATATAATATAACCAACTTATTTACATATAAACTTGTTTAAAGTTGCCTTTTACTTACATAGATCTTCACGTTGTTTATTTTATAACACAAATACATTTTTACCCAGAAACATTTCCCTTCTATTAACTGTACTTTTATACTTAGAACCTTCTAATATCTCTTTCCTATCTGTTGACCCTCCTTTTTGTTTACACTCTGAAATAACCCTTACAAAATTTTTGAATTTAGATATATTACTTTGTTTTAATAAGAAATGTTTTCTATTATTCATAAAATACTAATTGAAACAGTTGAAACATTTGGATCCTTTGTACATAGAATTACATCTGATTGTTCATCAATTTATGAAAACACAATGTTCAAGTACATCACCCCATAGAATTCAAGAATTTAGGAGTACTTGATGTTACATTAACCATTAGCATTTTAACTTTGAAAATTATGAGATGTCTCTAGCAAACACATTCATAATTAATACCATATATGTCAAATCTAATTTGCTTATTTTTCCTATAAAACCTAAGATATTAGACAAATGGATTGAACAGTATTTGCCATATCTTCCTTGTTTAAGAAAAGTCTTAGAAACAATAGATATTAGACATTTTAAAATAAATATCATATTAGTTTGACCACCAAGACAGACTTGTGAGTTAACTAATCTTAACTTCATTTGTTTACCCAATTTAATTTGAACCTTTTAAATCACATGATTTAAAGGTATTTGGATCCATATTTTTGAATTTTAATTTATGACCTCTCATTATCTATATGCCAATTTTGATATTATGTACATGATATATGGATGCAAGCACATGTATATTGATAGATAACACAGTATACACATAACATAAAAGTAAAGATCTTGTAGCTTTTTGAGGTGAATCTCCGTAGCAATATTATAGAGGTTTAAAAAACTCTAGAATTGATTAAAAATAGGACTGATCAGAAAAACGTTAACCTAAGTGTGTAGGATCAAAATCATGAGCTCAAAAAATATGGAATTTAAAAAAAAACAAGGGGGAAAACAGATAAGGTCATTAATTATTTCAGTAAAAGTAGCACGAGAGAGCAAGAAGAGAGAGAGGGAGAAAAGGAGAGCAAGAGTGAGAAAGTCTTGCAAACATTTTTTTGTGTTGCAGCCCAAAAGTTAAAAGGGACACTGTTTTTCCTCTCTTTAGTCTCAGGTTGGGACACTGCTGGGCCTGCTGACATTTGCAATTTACATTCCAAGGCTGGCTTCAGTGTGGCTTGACCAGGGAAATTGCTGCCTAGGGATTTTTAACATCTTTTTTATCTCCCCTGGTTGGTATCAGGTTAGGTAAGGATGCAAAAAATTATGAAACATTATTATACTCCTTATTGAGACATGTCACTGGCTCTTGGGTTAGTTAGAGTTAAGGGAGGATATTTACCAGTAAGTTGTGCCCTTAAAATTCTCTTCAGAAGGGGAATATTTACCTGCTGCTTGGCCATTCACCATCCCTGTAATTTAAGTTCCTTGGAGGTATTAGGGGACTTGGGAATCTGGCTATAATGAGGGGAGGGGTGTTATGCCCTGGGGACAGTCCACTGTCCAGTGTCCCCTCTGCCCACATTTAAGACATGACTTGGTGGAGGACCTTGAATTTTGACAAGCTTTTGTCCAATGTCCAGTTTGTCAACATTGGAAGCAGGGTGCTGGAGATGTATTAGATGGTCTGCTGGGGCCATGAACAGCATGGCTTTTTTTTTTTTTTTTTGAGGGGGTGGTCTAGGGTGACTGAGGCTAGGAACTGATGCTTTTCTTTCTACTGTTTGACCTTATCTTCCCTATTGCTAAAGATCTTGAAAGGAGTATTTAGAAACTGCTTCTAGAAAGCTTTGACACCCTTCTCTAAGTGTCTCAGTTTCTTGTGGATGTCAGGTGTAGACCCTCTGATGAAGTTAAAATGTAAAGGGTGTCAGTCACCAGGGCTATCAATATACAAATTTGTATATTTAGTGACTGCCTCAGTAAGTTGGGCAAAAATAAGGCAGACTTTTCATTGAGTCTCTGGGTAATTTTCTTTTTCTCCCAGCTTACTTGGGTGTGAGAATTTTTTGACATTCCCTCAAGGAGACAAGTGACCATATGCTGTATCCTGATAATTCCCAGATCTTGAAGTTGGTAAGTCCAATCAGGTTCAACTGAGGGAAGAGCAATGTTGACTGTGGGTTGGATTTCAGGGTTTCTCCATGCAAGATATTTGCATGATCTATAGTAGTCTGCCAGATACAGGCCTGCCCCTCATGGTTCAGGGTGGAAGTTAATATATAATATATGTCTGCCCAAGTGAGATGATAGACCTGAGTCAGATGGGTAAATTCCTTCCTATACTTGGCAGGATTTTCAGAAAAGGAACCTAATTTGTCTTCTATTTGGGATATATCTGTCATGGAGAAAGGGATATGAACTCTGACAGATCCTTCATCCCCTGTTATTTCCCAGAAAGGGAACAAAAGCCCTGCTGGTAGTAATCTTGACCACATACAGGAAAGGGATGACAAAGGGAAGGGAGAGTGTGGAGTTTGTGAAGAAGAGTCTAATGGAGGAGTTGTAGGACTTTGAGAAGGATCTGATGGGGAAGTGATGGGGCTTTGGGGTGGGAAACCCAACGGGGAGATGGAGGCCTTAGGGAAGGCTATAGGGACCCAGAATCTGTAAGGGGAGGGTTCATCCACCATCTCCAGAACTGTGAAGGATGAAAGGGATTGTCAATTTGTACCTGGTAACTCCAAAGTAGTACAAGGTTGATATAGGGAGAGGTTTAAGTGGAGAAGGAAAAAGGCCTGGAAATACAGGAGTTCCAAATACCTGCCATTTGGGGTTAAATATTTTTCTAAAGCTTGTAAATTCTCTTTATTGAGTGTTCCCTATTTGGGCCATGTGTGCTGGCTATCAAATCTGTACTGTGGTCAGATGTGAGTACTGAGTCCAATGAGGCATTTAATTTCGAGATCAGTATGGGAAGAAAGGGTTTTAAAATTGGTGGAGACAGCCCATGAGGGTGTCTCTGAGAACCTAATGGGTAGTTCCCATCTTTGGAGAGTTTTGACAGAGGAGGTGACAATGAAGAGCAAAGTGTCCCCTGAACTCTATGCCTCTGTATGTGCCAGTCTTGGACTGGACTTCCCCATGAGTGACTGAAAAAAGTCTTTTCCTCAATCCCAGTGGTAAGGAACAGGGTCCTGGTTAGCCTAAGGGCAGAGCCTCTGTCCAGAAGATAGGAAATGAATAAGGGACATGGTCCTGATTAATAAATGGAGTCTTACCTCTCTGAAGAGATGAGAAGGCCAGTGGTGGATGCAGAAGCAAAATGGCTAGTAGGTCCCTGATTCATGAAATTTACTGAGTGCCCAAGGGAAGAGAGGATTGGGGAGGGAGAGAAGTAGGCCTCCTGTAATGCCAACAACAAGTTTGTTACAAATCCCTTTACTGTTCACATGGCACAAAGCTGCAAAATTTAGTAGGTGGTTGATATCTGGTACCCCTGAGGGCTGTTGGTTTCAGATTTCAGACTCAAAGCCTTCCTGCAACACTAGGAGTTGCCCCAGACAGATGCCTTCAGTTGCTTTTGAGACTTCCTCCTGTCTCAGGCACCAAACCTCTCCCACACAGTGAATGATATCTGGTACCCCTAAGGGCTGTCAGAGTTAGATTTCAGACCTGAGATCTTCATATAGCACTGGTGTCTTGGGCCCTCCATCTGCATCTTGCATCAAAGGTCTTCTGCATAGATTAGAAAGCAAAAGGCAGGAGAGGCCTGATTTCAACAGGAAAGGGAAATGTGGTCAGTTTGGAGATTCAACCATAGTTCCTGTGAGCAGTGGCTGGAAGTCCTCCCAACCTTCAGAGGACCTTAGAGGTGCTGGCAGGTCACAGTCACTCTCCAGGCCTCATCAGTTGTTTATTTGGAGGGGAAGGGAAGGGGTTGTGGGGATATTACCTTGCTCTTGATTCCAGGTCAGTGAACAAACCGTTAGCACAAAAAGACCAGGGCAAACACAAACCTCACAAATCATCTCAGCTGTTTATTAAGGAATTAAGTTTCATATCGAAATATGTGTTCTAGCGAGCTGTTTCACTGCTGTGACTAAAAGGATCTGACCAGCACAATTATAGAGGAGGAAAAGTTTATTGGAGGGCTCACAGTTACAGAGGTCTTAGTCCATAGGAAGCTGGGTCCATTCTTTGGGGCTCAAGGTAAGGCAGAATATCATGGCAGGAGAGGGTGGTGGAGGGACGGAGTTTATGTCACAATGAACAGGAAGCAGAGAGAGACTCCACTCTCCAGATACAAAATGTATACCCCGTAGTCACGCCCCAATTCCCACCTCCTCAACTTCAGTGAATCCCATCATGGATTAATTAACTGATTGGGTTAAGACTTTTACAATCCAATCATTTCTTCTCTGAACCCTCCTGCATTATCTCGCATGTGAGCTTTTGGGGGACACCTCACATCCAAACCATAATGGGGGATGCAGGGTGAAAGGCACCAGTGGATTCACTTTCCTGGTAGAAAATGAACCACTGAACAAAGAAAGGGACTGGGTTAATACAAATTATTTTGAAGGGTGGTCTACTGAGCATACCAGTTTTCTTGGACACTCTAGAATTTTTAGAACTTTTTGGGTCAGGAATCTGTGGGCAGTGTCTGGGGAGGATTTACTTTGAAGATGAATGCCTTTTAGAGACTGTTACTTTAGAGGTGATAAAACACCTCCTCCCTTTCTGCAGCCAGCATCTGGAAAACATTTGTCTTGGGAGATGAAGGCTGTCAGTGTGGCTAAATTTTCACTCCCTTTTCTCAGGCCATATTATCTTGGGGATTTTTTTCATTTTCCATATCCATTGTATATGGTCATTCTTTTCACATCCACAAACTGATTATTAACTTTTACTGGCAGAAAAGACAGCTTATATCCATCTTTGGTATTTGGCAGTACAAGATTCTGCCCAGGAAAGAAAGGGTCTGGGCCATAGTGTAACTTTGGTCCATCTCATGCTTTAAATGTAGTCCTCGCTGCTCTGCCACTGACATTATTTTAAAATGAACAGGGTGTTTTCTTATCCTCTTCTCCCACTCCCTCTCCCTAACCTGGGGGTAGGGTGGGGAACAATATTACCTTTTTCCCATCCTAGGCTGAATTATATATCTCTGAGCACATACCCATCAGAGGAACCAAGTAATTCAGACCTCAGGGTTGGCACCAGAAAATCTAAGGAATGGCTGTCTCCAAAATTAACAAGTGAATCATAACCCCACAAAGGGAACACCGAGAATGGGTCACTTCTTTAAAAATTCTCTTCTCCCTAATGAGTAGAATCACAGTCTCTGGGCCAGTAGTCCCTTGTGCTTCACTTTGCTAGCAAAATAATAAGTTCTTTTTCCTTTTTCTTAAAACTGCTTGTTATTAAATTGGCATCAGGGACAAGGGCTGAGCTTTCAGTAACAATAGTGCTCACTGCTCTATTCAAAGTCAAGTTGGTAGATAAGAAGTTTAAATTCAAGCCAGATTTGAAGGAAAACAGAAGAAACTTCATTGTTTTGAATGTTCCATTCCAAAATCTCTGAATATGAGTAGAAATTTTAAAGAAAAGGCAAAAAAATGAAGCAAAAAAACCCAGGTTTTCATAGGAAAGCAAAGTTGAAAATTCAAACCTCGGTTCTTGTGTTCCCATAAAAAAAAATTTAAAGTCAGACACCAGAAGTCCTGCAAGAGAACTTTCTTATAAGTGAAAGGGAAGTAAAAGCAAAGTGAGGCTTAAGTAGGCAAGAGAGTGGGCCATCTCCAAGCAGATAGTGACAAAGGAGATAATGATATCTCCAAATTTGTTACTGTTTGTTATTTACCAGCAGAGCTGGGGACCACCTTCTGTATTCTTTGCCAATCAGGTATTCAACTCCTCCTTCATGTTGGTCAGGAGAGAATTTGACCTTAATTGGTCCTCTCCAGAACTGTTATGGTGGCCATCCTATTTAGGTGGGCTTCATCTAGAAGGCAATCCTAAATTAATGTGGGCCATGGGGTCAACAACTAGTCAGAAGTTACATTTGTGCACCTGCACTAGTAAAGGAATCTTCCTTCCCAGACAATTGGAGACACTTATAGCCATAACTCCTAAGTTCAGACCAACCTCAGTGGACCTGTTAATAGTAAGTCCCATTAACCCTGTTCTCTTGGTGTGATTTCCATCTAGCTCCCTTACTTCTGTTAATTTTCTACAAGTTAACTACCACCATTTGACTTCTTAAGAGTTTAGAGAAGGACCCTAAAGCAATTTTAAGAACAATTTATGACTTTATCAAGCATTTACTGCTCACTGCTACCTACTACCTAACAAGGCAGTATGCAAATTTTAGCAGTCTGAGTCAATACCGCTAAGACATTGTTGGGAATCTTCCAAATAATGAACACCCAAGAAATGCCATGGCAAGTAATGATATCACCTTTGACCGGTGATGAGTTCTGCTCCCTCTAATGTTGAAGTTTGAACACTAGAGAAGCATGCCAAGGCAAACATATTAAGCAGGTTTTATTTAAAAGTAGTAATAATACAGACTTCTCCCAGGAGGGAGAAGGGGGCCATGGCTGATGCTCTAAAGTCCCAAGAAGTGAGCCACCCTACATCTTCCAGTTCTCTCCGGCCTTATCTCTCCTTCCTGCCTATGTGACTAGGCCTGTTTTTGCAGCTGAGATGTGAAAAGTGATAAGGGGATGGGGCAGGGGGCGGACCAAAGTGATTCGGTCAGGCAAGGGCCCAGGGAGCATTAATTAGCAGCTCCTTGTCTGTAGTTCCTGACAAGGGCAGGTAAATTTCATAATCAATGGGCTCTGCAGATCTTTGATATTCCATTCTCCCAGATGCAGTCTCCAACTTCCAGAGGCAGATGGTTTTCATGGCCTTCATTTCCTCAATTTGACCAGATCCCCTATTTCTACACGAACTGCCTGTCCCCAGTTCTGGCTTCAGTAATATGGAAAATGAAAAAGTCCCCAAGACAATGTGACCTGAGAAAAGGGAGTGAAAAGGCAGCCGTGTAGTGACAGCCTTCATCTCCCAAGAAAAATGTTTTCCAGGTGCTGGCTCCAGAAAGGGAGGGGGTGTTTTATCACCCCTAAAGTAACAGTCTCTAGGGGGCATTCATCTCCTTCAAAGTAAATCCTCCCCAGACAGATTCCCAACCCAAAATGTTTAAATTCTGGAGTGCCCAAGAAAACTGGTATGCTCACTAGACCACCCCTCAAAAGAACTTATATTAATCCAGTCCCTTTATTTGTTCAGTTTTCCATCAGGAAAGTGGGTCCACTGGTGCCATTTCATCCCCACACCCCCTGTTTTGGTGTGAAACATAGTTCCTGAAAAAACAGCTGAGATGATTCATGAGGTTTGTGACTGTCCTGGTCTTTATGTGCTAACACATACCTTCATAGGATATGGAGACTGATTATTATTCACATTTAAATGAGGTTTGCCTGAAGTCCTAATGAATGAAGGTAAAACAGAATTCATGGCAAAATGATCAGGTAGTTCTGATACAGTGCCTCTTTCTACCATGCCTGTGAGCTAAGCAGCAGATGTATTAATGAGTGAAGGCTATGAAAAATAGCAACCCCCAAGAAAAAGGGGAAAAACAATCCCCAAGGAGAAAGGAAGACAATGGGACTGGGTGGGGAGACTGGGGTGGGAGAAGGCAAACGATGGACTCTGGTTCTGGACATTCACCTTTTCCTAGCAACATTGGGTTTTGAACTATTTCAACTTTTCCTCCTGATTTGAGATTTGAACTTGCACAACTAGTTCCCTATGACTACCCAACTGAGGCATTTTTTGCCATGATTCACTTCTTACTTTAACCGTATAAAAATCAGACCCACCCCAGTTGTTATCAATCTCCCCTTTCTCTCCTGAAAATGTGCCCCTCTGATACTTGATTGCTTCATTCTGCTGATTAATAAAAGGCATCCTTCATCCCTTCTGTAGAGATCTACTCCCCTTTGGGTCATTCCTTGCTTTCAGTGAACCCCATCAAGGCCTACTTCAAATGTAAATATTGCTGAAAACTTGGTCCTTGTCCCCAGTGCCAATCCAATAATGAGGACATGGTTTTGAGAAAAAGGAAAAAGAAGTTAGTGCTTTGCTAGCAAAGAAGAAACACAGAGGACTCCTGTCCTAAAGGCTGTGATTCTGTCCATCAGCAGGGACAGGTGGCTTTTAAAGAGGTGACTCAAAGGGTACATTCCACATGTTCTCTCTTGGGAGTTGTAATTCACTTGTTAACTTGGGAGATAGTCATTTCTGAGGTCTTCTGGTACCATCTCCAAAATCTGGATAAATCGTTTCCTATGGTGGGTGTGTGCTCAGGGACAGATAATTCTGCCTAGGATGGGGAAGAAAAGTGATTCTGTTTCCCCCTGGGATTAGGAAGGGGCAGAGATTAGGGAGGAGCAGGGAGAGAGGAAGAGAAAGAAACATGTCCATTTAAAAATAAGTTGCAGAGGCAGAGCAGCAAGGGCTGCATTTGAAGCATAAAGTGGACATTGTTACATGAAAGACCTTGAGACTCACGTGTAGAAACACCTCCAGCCAACTCCTTTACCTCAGAGGTAGAAAACAGAGGTAGGATGAACCTGGAAGGAAAAGAAGGTGATAGCCCTAATACTTTTCAAGGCCTGTTTAACATACATTTTCTCCATGGTCTGCCCAGAACCACACAAAAACTCATAAACTGGCACAGCAAAAGGGGTTTTTCTGCTATCAGGCCTCTTCTCACATGGCCAGAGTTCTATCTCTTCTTTCTTAAATAAATCCTGCTTCATTTACTCTTCCCTAACCTACCTGTGGATTTTATTCTTCAAAGTTTGCAAGACAAGAACCCAGAGGGAAATTGGTGAAATGGGAATCTAGTCTCACGTGAAAACTCCAGTTTCACTAAAATCAAAGATCTCTGATACTAGCATTGTAGATTTAGGAGAAAAATCTACAAATTATAATATCTAAATTCTAACGGCTAAAATGATGGTGGCTGGATAGCTGCAAGGCTTCTAAAACATAGGGAATTCAATGTTGAGGGTTCCTCTGAAGAGACTGTGGAATTCTTCCACTTGTAATGGTTGCCACTTCACTTTTTGAATATACCTCATTGCTGCTTTTTAAAAGGAAGTGTTTTTTTTGTTTGTTTTCCTCTCTCTCTCTTCTCCCCTCTCTCCTGCCCTAACAAGATTAGGCACACAGTGTTATCTTTCTTCCCCCAGCTAATGGTCCTTGAACACAAGCACCACAGGAAGATGATGTCTGCCAGGGGATCTAAGAAGTCAATGTCTTACACATTGACTTATCAGGCTTACACATACACTTATCAGGCTCAGGTCGCCCTGGGACCCGCACCAGAGCACACCTGGAATGCAACCTAGAAGAGATCCTTTAAACCCCCTGTTCCTCCTGATGGGCAGAATCACAGCCTCTGGGACCGGAGTCCCCCTATTTTCTCCTTTTCTAGCAAATCAATAGAACACCTTTTTCCTTTTTCTCTAAACCATGTCCTCCTTATTAAATGGACCTGAATTGGCACTGGGGACATGGACTGAGCTTTCAGGAACACATTTCGATGCTCTCTAGACCAGTGGCCCTCCACTGGTGCAAGGGCACTTGTGCTGTAGGAGAGATGTGGCAGTGTCTGCGGAGATTTCCTTGCTTGTCACAAGTGTGTGTGCTGCTGTGCCCTGGCATCTGATGAGAAGGGGTCAGGGATTCAGCTAGACATCCTATAAAGCATAGGATCAATTCCCACAGCACAGAATGGTCTGGTTCAAAATGTCAGTAGTGTCAAGGCAGAGAAACACTGTCCTTTTTAGAGAAGAAAAGGTAAAAAGTTTCTCTTTTATTAATCTTTACGTGCAAGGTCTCACAAGGGATATATAAAATCTCATCCTAGTTCAAATATTTGAAAATGAATTGAATGCTAAATTCTCATCATAACCAGAACCTAACTCATTCTTTCAGTCAGTGATTATTTATGTATAAGAGTCATATAGTAAATAGTATTACATTGCATACTTGAAATTTGCTTAATGGGCACAAACTGTTTTCACCATAGAACAGAAAGAAGAGAAAAAGAAAAGAAAAAAGGAAAATTTAAAAAAATCACAATTATGTGAGTTAATGATGTATGAATTATGTGTAAAGTAATCTCCATTATGGTGGTTACTTTATACTCTGTATGTATATTATACTATCAAGTTGTACACCTTAAAGATACACAATCTTTGTGAATTTTATTTTAATATATAAATATTTTCAGGAAAGAAAAAATGAGTAGCTCTGTATTCCAGGGATGGAAATCTTTTAAATAGTTAACAAATGACCCTGAACCTTAAATATTTCTTATAAAGAATCATCAATTAGAGTGCAGTTTTTGGGTCAGATATTTGAAGGCATTATTATTGTCATTGTTGTTATTATTATTATTATTATTATTGTAGTATTTAAGTTCAAAATAGCAGTCTGAAGCTAGCGCTTATTTGCAGATTATATGTGAGAGAACTTAGGTTGAGTTTAAGCATCTTGCGCAAAGTCATTCATCAGGTGTCAGAACATGGTCACAGGTCTTGAACCTCTTGTCAAATGCTCTTCCCAATTCACTACAGTAACAAAGGTCTATGTTTCGAACACTGTGGCCATTTGTCAGCATCCCAACCATGGCCTAGACTGGGCTGGCAATAAGTGAACAGGATGGTTCCATGGAAGACTATGATGGCTGTGAGATGGGAGGCACAGGTGGAAAAAGCTTTGTGCCTCCCCTCTGCAGAGCGCATCTTCAGGATGGTGATGAGGATGAACAGGTAGGAGGTGAGGATGATCATGATGGTAATGACCTCATTCACAGTGGGCACAATGAATGCCATGAGTTCATTGATTGATACATCAGAGCAAGCAAGAGAAAAGATAGGTGGTAGATCACAAAAGAAATGATCAATCACATTCGATTTGTAGGATGAGATTTCAAGAACTAAACACAGGTGGATCAGAGAACACACCATTCCACAGAGGTAGCAACTGGAAATCAACTCCACGCGGAGCTTCTGGGACATGGTCACCATATAGAGGAGAGGGTTGCAGATGGCCAAGAAGCGGTCATAAGCCATAACTGCCAAGAGGAAGACCTCAGTGACCACACATGTACAAAAGAAGTAGAACTGCACCAAGCACCCTAGGAAAGAGATGGCTTTGTCCTTGCTGAAGATGTTGGCTAACATCTTTGGTACAATTGTGGTGGAGTAGCAAAAGTCTACGAAGGACAAGTGGCTGAGGAGTATTTTTATTAATTAATGTTCAATATTGCTAATGACTCATAAAGATGAATTATTTTATAAACGTATTTGGAAAGTAACTAGGCAATATGCATCTGAAGTCTTAATCCAGAAAATAATAAAAGATACGTCATCCTTTTGTTTAGAAGAACTATTATTCTTAGTAAAGGTTTAGGTGTATTAAAAGGAGAGACAGAGAAAGGGATATGACAAAGTCTACCATTTACTATGCTATCTTTCATATATTTCAATGCTTGATGTTACACAGAAAATCATTCCCATCAGCTTCCTCTAAAACTAAAAGACAAACACATTTTGTATATTAAGCGCACAGGAAGTAGTTCTCATAAACATTCTATTTTTATGAAAGATGAGTTCAACATATTTCAAAATAATTTTTTTTTTCCTCAGAAAATATTTTAATTTCCTTTTCAAATATCCAGAATCTAGTTTCAGCTAACACACCTGAAGTACCAGCATTTCCTCCTAGGTCCTAAGGATGGTAGGTGAATAGTATATGGTTAGAGATTTATACTACACTTTAAACTCCTGGGAAATGGGTCCCTGAAGTAAATCTGTTATGAATGTCTATGGTTTAACAAAATACAAATGGCACAAAGGGCATGCGCAGTAAGACAGGACGTATAATTAATCTCTGTGGAATTAGCTGAGTATTTCATCAAGTTACTCTAATTCAAGAAATAACTGTTTAAACCCAAACATGCCTCCTTTCAGACGTCATGATCCTTTTTTGGAATTCTACAACCACATATCAAATATGTGAGTCAGAGTTTATGCTTCCATTCTGAAGTAACATGTGTATTTCTTATAATCATTCACTTTCTTATTATATTATTAAAGTCCTTTACTTTCCAGCAGGTCAGGTGCTTTAAATCACACCAAAATTCCTTCCACTGTCATAATGAACTTACTAATAAGAAATTCTAATTAAAAATCACACTTTGGGATCATAATGTGTCTAAAACTACTCTAAATCATGAGGTACAAGTTTTGCTCTTCTGGTTTCTGGTTTTACACTTCATGGCTGAATATGGGGGAAGCACAGGACCAGCACCAGCGTAGGAACTGCATTTTCCCTAGAGGCTGTCCAATGCTGGAAGGTATCCAGGGGAATCACTCGGTGAACTCTGCCTGGTGAACGCCCTTCACACTTGATAAGGGCAAGCGAGGCGTCTGTTGTACTTGTCTTTATGTATCACTGGATATACATGTGGGTTTTCAAGATATACATGATCCAAAAGCAATTTCATATAAAAATATTTTTATTTTCAATTTCTATACAATATATTTCTAAAGTTGATCTGCCAAAGTTTTCACACAAAACTAAGGAGACAGTTTGTTTATCTATTCAAACACCTATTTCATTTTCACATACAAAAGAAAGCTTACGTAAATCCAGCGTACAGTGAATTATCACCTTGAGTAAAAATCTGTAGACTAAACAAAAGGGCAACTTGAAATATTGTATTGGGGCTAATTTTTGAGTCTTCATTGCACATGTCATAAACTTATCTAATAATGTTTCTGCCTTTCTCTAGTTCCTACATTTCCTTCTGCTGTCATCTAGTGTGTAGAAGTCAGGGATGCAGCTCATATTCAAAGAATATGGTGTAGTGGTCCCCATGGAAAACTGTCCAGTGTGAAACATCAATAGTGTTATGAGTGACAAGTCCTACTGTCTATGTCATGATTCTTCCTTTCAATATTTCCTATTTTTATTTAAAACTTCTTCCTGAGTTTGTGAGTGTATTCTTTCTGCTTGTCTCTGAGCTCTTACTGCTTATCTTGTTGATTTTTGCTTTTTTTTATTTTGTTTTGTTTTTGATTAATTATTTGAGAAAAACTCTTAGCTGAGTTTCTTCATACATTTCCTCTGTCATGACCTCTTTACCTTGAAGGAAAACCAATTATAGTTATTCTTATTCCTTGATGTTACTACACTGCACTTAGGTGTGGTCTTTACTCTTTTTTTCCTCTTTTTCATTTGAAATGGGCCATATTGATCTGTCTTTAATTTCATTAAAATAATGCTTAGTTATGTTGGAACTACTACTGTTCTCCTTCAATGCTTTCTTTCTTGGTTTTCTTTTTAGTTTAATTTCTAATTATAATTTTCATGACTATTTTTTGAAATTCCCTATATACTCATGCATGATGCCTACCTGTTTCATTAGTGCATACAGAAATTATAAGTATTTTTAGATTGATTGTCATATATTTCTAACATATATGTTGTATCTGAATCTGGTTCTTTTAATTTTTGTTTGTGCTTTTTGACAGCAAGTTACTATCTCTTGCTTGTATGTATACCTTAAAATTCGGATTAAGAATGGATATTGATGGCTCAAAATGGAGGCATGGACTTGGAGTTCCAGACTTGGATCAGGAGTATCTCTTGAGCCCAGCAGTTTGAGATCAGCCTGGACAACATAGTGAGAGCCCACATAGGAAAAGAGAAAAAGAAAAAGAAAAAAAAAAGGAAAGAAAAGAAAAGGAAAGGAAGGAAGGATGGGAAGAAGGAAGAATAGATATTATTATGGGACTAATAGGGAATTTGGTATTTCTGTCCAGAAATTTCTTCTTTCCTTTGCTCAATGTTAAGTATGGAGATTGAGCTGAGCTTCAGCCTAGATGACACTGTGATTGCCTCAGCTGTTGGTATCCAGCTTGATGTGCATATAGCTATCTTGCTTGGAACTGTCAACTTGCCCTTCAGGTATCCCTGGCATGCATTTCAAACTGTATTGGATAAGAAATATAAGTTAAGATATTCATGAAAACATTCATGACCACAACTGAAGTCTTGGATTTTTCTTAACTGACTTTTAACCTATTAATAGTATTTGTTCTGTTTTGAGGAATTACAGCTACATTCTGTTTGGCTGGAATGTAGCTGAACAACCTATGTCTTTTTTAGTGTATGAATGCTTTTGTCCTGCAGAGTGACTTGCTGCCATCCAAGACTTCCTCCATTCATAAATACCTAATGAATTGGACTCTGTGTAATTCTGTTTAACTGACTCTTTCATCAATCTCTGCACCTTCTACCTTTTATGGCTGGTTTGCATACACCTGATTTTCCTGAAATAATTGATGAGTCAGCCAGGAGCTTTGGAAACTGATGAAGGAGAAAGAACATTCTGCAGGGGAAATTCTGAGCATCTACTTATGTGTATGTGGAAAGGGTGGACTAAATGCCATATCCTAGAGGACTGCCATATGAGTACAGGGACACTCTGAAAATTGGCTGTGTTTGGAGCAACTGTTGACAGAAATGTGTCTAATCCATTGTGGTGAGGGAGGGCTGAAATTTGTGCCACTATTGAATGGCTGTAGGCACTATTGTTGCAGCTGTAGTTTGTTACTGATGCAAAACTGGCTGCAGAGGCCAGAATAAAATGGATGGAAGAGGAATTGTAGCTACAGAGAAATGTGCATTGTTCCACCTACCTTCTGTCCTCCAACTGTAAAGAAAAAGTAGAGGAACAAAATTCTAAATTGGAGATATTAGCTTGTGGATTTTTCAGGCTAGGAGGGAAAACAATGGAAGAAACAAGAGAGAGCTACTGTCTCTTGACCTCTCTTGATCTGAGTGAGATACAACAAAATGGAATTCCTGGGAACAGGAAAGATTGGACTAAGAAGATTTTCTGTCTTATGAACCAAACTTTTCATTGCACCTGTGATTGACTGCTGTGGAAGACAAAATTTCAGACAGCAGTGAGCTTAGCCTGGAACAACCACCATGCAAGAAACCGTACTTGGGCTGGGGTTGTAGCTCAGAGCTAGAGCACTTGCCTAGCCTATGTGAGGCACTAGATTAGATTCTCAGCACCGCATATAACTAAATAAAATAAAGGTCCATTGACAACTAAAAAAATTAAAAGAAAAGAGAAAGAAACCTTACTAATCCAGCCATAATCATCAGCGGAATTGATAGACACTGCAAAAACTGAAACATCTTCCTACAAGAGTCTGCCTGCCTGAACGGTGAGTCTCTGGGATGTGGAAGATTTTCTTTGCAGGAGCAAAAAATAATTATTGAAAAAAATGGATTAATATCACAATGGACTTGGCACTTAGGCAAGGTGACACATTTCTTGAGTTCCCTACAGGGAGCCCATTGCCTTAAATGCTAGACCACTTGGCAGTAAAGGAATCATGATACAAATGAAGGACAAGGCAGATGCTCTCCCAGAGAGCAAAGAAGACCAGAGATTTCTGGAGGAACCAGAAAGGGATGGGACAACTACACCCAGTTTTTAAAATTAATTAATTAATAAATTAATGTTCTTTTTTTTTAGTTATATATGACAATAGAATCCATCTGATATAATTATATAAGCATAGACTATATCTTATTCTAATTAGTACCCCATTCTTGTGGATGTACATAATGGTGGGATTCACCAGGGTATATACATATATGTACATAGTAAAGTTATGTCAGAATCATTCCACTGTCTTTGTTTTCCTATCCCCCTCCTATCCCTTTATTTCCCTTTGTCTAATCCACAAAATTTCTCGTCTGCCTCTCCCCCTAGTTGTTGAGGGTTAACTCACACATATCAGTAAAAACATTTGACCTTTGCTTATTGGAGATTGGCTTATTTCACTTAGCTTGATAGTCTCCAGGTCCATCCATGTACTGGCAATTGTCATAAAGTAATTCTTTGTAATGGCTGAATAATAGTCTGTTGTGTATATATGTCACACTTTTTAAATCTATTTATCGGTTGAAGGGCACGTTGGTTGTCTCCACACCTTAGCTATTGTGAGTTGAACTGCTGTAAATATTGATATGACTGCAACTTTGTAGTATGTGGACTTTAACTGCTTTGGATATATACTGAGGAGTGTTATAACCAGGTCAAGTGATGGTTTCATTTCTAGATTTTTGAGGAATCTCCACATTGCTTTCCAGAGTGGTTCCACCAATTTGCACTCCTAACAGCAATGTATGAGTGTGCCCTTTTACCCACATGCTTGCCAATATTTACTATTATTTGTATTCTCAATAATTGCAATTCTGACTGCACTGAGGTGAAATCTCAGTGCAGTTTGAATTTGCATCTCTGTAATTACTAGAGATAATGAACATTTTTTCATATATTTGCTAACTGTATATATTTCTGCTTCTGAGAAGTGTCTGTTTAGTTCCTTTGCCTATATCTGATTTGGTTATTTGTTTTTTGGTGTTAAGTCTTTTGAGTTATTTGTATATCCTAGAAATTAACACCCTATGTGAGGAACAAGTGGCAAAGATTTTCACTCATTCCTTAGACTCTTTCTTTACATTCTTGATTGTTTCCTTTGCTGTGAATAAATTTTTTTGTTTGATGTCATCTCATTTATTGATTTTTGATTTTACTACTTACACTTCAGGAGTCTTGTCAAGGAAGTCAGTTCCTGAGTCAATGTATTGGAGTGTTGGACCTATATTTTCTTTTAGTATGTAGGCATTTCTGGTCTAATTTCTGGGTCTTTGGTTGAGTTTTGTTCAGGGTGACAGATAGGGGTTAAATTTCATTCTACTACATAGCCCATTTGGAATGGTCTGGGTCCTTTCTCTCTTTGTCCTTGAGGATGATGTGGTCTCCTCCTCTCCCAGTTCCTTGAAAAGGGCATTGTCCCCTTCTTTTTCCTAGACTCTTGATAAATGTGTGGTTTCTTTCTGTTTCTTCAGCCTTTTGTTTATGATTTAGTCCCCTTCTCTCTTTCCTTTTTGTAGTTATAAAGCAGTTTTTGTATGATACTGGGGAAGCCATAGCTGTTTCAGAGATAAAGTGGCTCTCATAGCATGTGCCTGGGTATTAAATATATCTAAGTGGGGAGAACAAACAAGTCTGCATAAAAGGGGGAAAATAGGGACCAGTCTGGAAAGCTGCAAAACAAATGTTTAATCTTCATACTCACTGATGTTTCAAAGATAGGTAATCGGCCCCACCCAGTGACCTGTTGGTGGCTGAAAAAAATCTGTGGGAGAATTTTGGCTTAAATCAGAGTGATACAGGTTGTGTTGAAGAGAGAAGCAAAGTGGGGTCCTAGCCACCCCCTGCCCTCTAGGTGGGAAGTATGTACAAGGTAGTGCAAACTGTTCAGAGAGTGAAACAAAATTAAATTTCACTCTATTACATAAGGATTTCCAGTTTTCCCAGCACTGTTTGTTGAAGAGACTGTGTTTTTGTCCAATGTATATTTATGGCACCTTTATCTGGTATGAGATAACTCTACTTATTTGATCTTGTCTCTGTATCTTTTATTTCATTCCATTTTTCTTCATCTTTGTGTTGATACCAGTACCATGCTGTTTTTGTTACTATAGGTCTGTACTATAATTTAGGGTCTGATATTTAGATGCCTCCTGCTTCACTTTTGTCACTAAGAATTGCTTCGGCTATTCTGGACATCTTGTTCTTCTAAGTGAATTCATGACTGCTGTTTCGATTATTATGGAGAATATCATTGCATATTGGTTCAAGACCTCACTTTGAATGCCAGATGCACTGGTGACTGCCTGTAATTGTACTTGGGAAGCTCAAGCAGGAGAATCATAATCTCAAGCCCAGGCTTGGTGATGTAGAGACACTGTCTCAAAATAAAGGAAAGTTGAGAATGCAGCCAAGTGTTAGAGTGCCCCTCCGTTCAATCTGCAGTCTTGCCCTCAGTGTGTTTCCTACTGATGTTGTCTAATTTCATTATACGGATGACATTTTTCTGAGAAGGTCATGCTCTCTTACAGAAGACAGTAGACTGCCTTTGTACCAACTTCCAGGCAAGAGGTTGAGCCATTATATCATCAAAATTCAGGACTGGATACTGTTGCCAGAAGTTTGGTCATTGTCCCCAGTGCCAATCCAATAATGAAGACACAGTTTTGAGAAGAGGGGAAAAGGAAGATTTATTGCTTTGCTAGCAAAGGAAACACCGGGGACTTTTGTCCCAAAGACTTTGATTGTACCCATCAGGAGGAACAGGGAGATTTTAAAGGAACTCTTTAAAGGTTGCATTTCAGAAGGGCTCTGGTAAGGAGTACCAAGGTGCTCTGATGGTATGTTAGATATTCAATTCTTAGATCTTCTGGCAGATATCTCCTTCCTGTGGTGGGTGTGTTAAAAGACAATTAACTAGGGGAAGAAAAAGATAATAGTGTCTCCCTAATCTTATTAAGGTAGGAGACAGGGGAGAAGAGAAAGAACATCACCACCAAAAACAAAAATATGTCCTTTTAAAAATAAGCCTCAGAGCAAAAAGAACTATATTCAAAATGTGAGTGGACCACTGCTATATTTCCCTACTGTCAATTTCTACCTTCCATTTCTATGGAAAAATGGGCAAGAGACCTCTCCAAGCTGCTTCCTACAGAGAAAGGGTGATGACTGGCATCTTTACAGTGGAAGGTTTTTACTTATTGCCGTTATTTTTTCCTGTCTTTGGTTGTGTATTTGCAAAAGGAGGAACAGTAACAGAAAAGTAAATGGAAAGGTACATACACAGAGGCAATGATGAATAGGATAGTCAGAAGGAGGAGGAGGCAGCCTAGTAAAATAGACGTAATCCTTCTTGGTGTCCTGGAGAAGACTCCAGAGAACGTTAGTTAGGCCTATTTCCATTCCATCCAAAAGGGATGTGTGGTGGTCAAGGGTTTGTTGCAGCTTGTTTGCTTGTTACCTGATCTTTTCACTACCAGTATCCACTTTGAAGAGGTGTCAGTATTAACAGAGTAGGATGTGTTAGCTATAGCACAAACTACCCCTTGTTGGGCTAATAGTCTAAAGTCACCCAGTTATCTAAAACTACTTTGGCCAAGGAGTTCAGAGACATTTGTAAATTTGAAAGGGACAGGGCTGTTTCCTTGGTCAGAGTGATTAAAGTGGTAGAAAGATTTTAGAGGACCCAATGATTCACCACAAGCCCCCACCATGGTAAAAAAATGTAGTCAAAGAAATATTCACAGCCATCAGGGATCCCCTTGGGGAGGTCCCTGGCCATTGGAGTAAAGATCTTTAACAAACTCCTCCGATGAGCAGATTCAATTAAAAAGAGAATTACTGTCACGTACTATTATTTAGATCAAATAAAATAAAATAAATTTAAAAAAAAGAGTGAATCGAGAATGGTGTCACTAAATTTCCTAGAAAACATTGGGTGACTGTTATGAAGTTTCTGAGGCATTCTGTAGCCCATGGATAATTATTAATCTTCAGAGAGAAACATGTCCTGCAGGGACACAAAAGACCTTTGTTTCTTTAAAGAAATGCAATGGGTCCCCAAGGAGGAAGTAATCCCTGATTTTAATTCCTATTTGTTCCATCCAAGAGTAATCCGGGAAGGAATAAGCAGTTACTACTGTAATTTTCTTTGTAGAAAATTGGGTAACCTTTTGTGTACACAGAGGTAGTTGTTCTTGTTCAAGAGGGGATATCATTTCAAGGTACTCTGGAATTCATACTCCCCTGTGGGCCAGGTAAGTGGTATGAGTGGCAATAAGAGGAAGAGTGAGACAGCGAACATTGGAAACAGTTTCAGCTGGCTCATGCATTACTGGAACCCCATGTACAGTGGTGCAGGTTCTGAGGTCCCATGTTGCCATCCGGTCTCCATCTGTGATTGGAGTAAAGTTCATCACTGGATGTACAAAGGCATCACTTTGGTCCACAGAGGATTAGGCCCAGGGAAGACAGATCCAGCAATTAACTGCATGAGTCAAGGTAGACAAGGTCTATGCTCTTCTGACCGTATGTTGTCCGCCAGCCTAGAGCGGGAATAGGGGAAAACAAGAGAATTAATAAAAACATAAAACCTCTCATTGGGTTTTCCTGAACAGGTATTTTAAGTCCTCTAATGGTTGTGATGCCCATGCAGGACAGGTAACTTCCAGTCAGTCTCTGGGGCACTTCTTCACTCTGGTGTGTTAGACACAAGGTTATATTATAGCAAGTTTCAGAGACGTGTGATTTGTCAGAAGCACGTTGTAAGGTCCTGTCCATTTCTCCCCCAGTTGTTACTCTGGTCCCTGTTCTTTCCAAGTCTTGAGTAGCAGCTGGTCCCCGGACTGGAAGGGATGAAGGGGTGATTCCAAACTTGAGGGGACCTGCAAGAAGCAAACCCATGCTCACTGGTTAATATCTGTCTGACCTGTTGTAATACTCTTTTAGTCTACATCTCCTGCTATAACCATATCCTCCTCTTTCTCTTGGGTGCCAGGAAGGGTCTCCCATAGAATATTTCATAGAGGTTTAATCTGAGGCCACTTCTGGGCACCCCCCATATTTGGAGAAGAGCAATTGGCAACGCCTGATCCCACTGCAGGTGGGATTCTTGGCATAATTTAGCCACGGTATTCTTTAAGGTGTGGTTCATTTTTTTTCATTTCTCCTATTGATTGGGATCTCCAGGATTCATGCCGTTTCCACTGGACATCTAATGCCTTGCTCTCCCATTGGGTTACCTTTACAATAAGACTGTCCTCTGTCACTTTGAATAAAGGAGGGAAACGCATATCTTGGGATCAACTCCTTCAAGAGAACTCTAGCTATTTCTGAGGCCTTTTCTGTTGTGGTAGGATAGGCCTCTGACCAACTGGAGAAGGTATCTACCAATACAAGCAAATATCTAAAGTTTCCTGTGGCACCGTGCATTTGAGTAAAATCTATTTGCTGGTCATCAAAAGGCTGTATTCCTACATGCTGTGTTCCCCTCCTAAGGGATTGCCTTTCAGTCTTTGTATTATTTCAGGCACATAGGACACATTTTTGTGTCACCTGCTGAATAGTTTTCTGGAGATGGGGTTTAATAAAATTTGCCAAGACATCCCTCCTATGGTGTATACTGTCATGTAGCTGTTTTACCTGGGTCCAAACCAGTCTTTCAGGCATAAAAATGAGTCCATGGGAATTTTGTTTCCACCTGAAGTTTTGTTCCGAGAGTCAAAACTTGCCCATTTTTCATCCTCCTCAGTATAAAAGGGTTTGTACTGGTCCAGTTCAAGCTGAGGTATCAAAGCCCAATAAATGTGTTTTTTTTTTTTTTCCTCTTGCAGTCATTTTGGCTATTAGTCCAAAGTTAGAGATCCAAATATGCAGAATTCAGACATTCCTAGGAACTCATGTAAATGCCTCTGTTTCCTGGATTCTCTAAGATTCAAGATAGCCAGTTTTCCATCTGACATCAAACTTCAAGTTCCTTGGCTAATTTGGAATGCCAGATAAGTGATTTATTGTTTGTAAGTCTGAGGTTTTTTAGTGGACACTTTGTGTCCACATAAGGAAAAATGGTTCAGTACAGTAATAGTATCTGAAAGACAATGTTCATAGTCTGGGCTAGCTACCAGCAGGTCATCCACATATTGTAAAAAGGCTCCTTTTGCCAGCACAAAAAGACTGGGCAGGACGCAAACCTCAGGAATCATCTTTGCTGTTTATTCAGAAATGAAATTTCACACCAAAACAGGGGATGCAGGGATGAAGTAGCCTCAGTGGAACCACTTTCCTGGTGGTAAATGAGTCACTGAAGAAAGAAAGGGACTAGGTTTATATAATTTATTTTGAGGTGTGGTCTAGTGAATGTATCAGTTTTTCCTTGGGCACTCAGGAATTTGAATGTTAGGTTGGGGGTCTGAGGCAGTGTTTGGAGAGGATTTCCTTTGAAGAATATTAATGTCTCCTAGAGACTGTTATTTCAGAGGTGAGAAGACACATCTTCCCTTTCTGCAGCTGGCACTTGGAAAACATTTGTCTTAGGAGATGAAGGCTGTCAGTGTGTGGTCTTCTTTTCCACTCCCTTTTCTCAGGACTCATTATCTTGGGGATTTTTTTTTCATTTTCCATATCTATACCTCTATACAGCTGTAACCCTCATAAGTCTTTTGCCAGAATCTTATTAAACAAACTGGGAGAGTTTTAAAACACTGAGGAAGGACAGTCCAACAATACTGCATAGTTACTTTAGTATTTGGGTCCTGCCATTTAAAAGCAAACCATAATTGGGACTTCCTTTCCAGGGGGATACACAAGAATTCATCCTTCAAATCTAGTACTGTGAACTAGCTGTAGTTTCCTGGCATCATTGCCAATAGGGTATAAGAGTTAGGTACTATGAGGTGAATATCTTGAATGATATTATGTATGACTTTCCAGTCTTGCACAAATTGACATTCAGCAGTGTGAGGCAGAACATCATGGCAGAAAAATATGGTGGAGGGAAGCCGCTCATGTAATGATCACGAAGCAGAGAAAGAGACTTCACTTTCCCAGTACAAAATATATACCTCAAAGGCACATTCTAGGCACCTTCTCAAGCTACACCTAAAGCAACTTAATTTATCACTCAGTTAATCCCATCAGAGGATGATTCCCTGATTGGGTTAAGACTCCATAATGCAATCATTTCTCCTCTCAGTCTTCTTGCATTGTCTCACATGTGAGCTTTTGAGGGACACTGCACATCCAAACAAGAACAAGTACTAAAGTAGAGAATGTGAAATAGTCACACAATCATAGAAATGTGATTGACGGCATGTGGATGGGGAAGGGGAATATGACAATACTGGGTGAAAAGTGAACCTCAAAGCTTCCATGAATAAGAATGTCCACACCACTACTATTTATAACAGACAAAACACAGAAACAACTTGGATCTCTTTAAATTGATGAATGAGCAAATAAAATGTACTACACACATAAAATGAAAAATTATTTAGCTATGAAAGGGAAGGAAATTCTGTTACTCGCTATGCAAAGAATAGATTTCAAAAATATGGTAAAACAAATAAATAGCAATAAAAAAGGCCATGTATTATGTGGCTCTGTTTGTAGTTGACAATCAGATTAGGTGAACACACCTAATTTACTGAAAGTAAATATAAGGTTCCAGGAACTGAGGGGAGGGACCAGAGGAGTGACAACTAATGGCCCTGAGTTTCCCATGGAGGGAATGAAAACTGTTTTTCAAGTGCAGTGTTAGAGTACTCAGCCTTCCAAACACAGTCAAATCCACAGCTGTGCTTACTTTAAACTGTGAAAGGTATAGTATATGAATTGTATTTCAATGAAAAACATTTAGAGGGTGAAGGATAGTGCTGCAGAAATGAAGGAAAAGATGGACCACAGAGAAAAGTTGGAATTAATTAAATGAGGGATTATTAGGTTCATTGATTCTGCTTCAGCTGGACAAGGATTATGCACATTACATTTTATAATATAAAATATGCATATATTCTTATATTCTACAGGTCAAACTAATTTGCAGTTTTCATTCTGACATACACCATATAGTGACTTCAGATTTCGGTTCAAAATTTACTAAAGATGCTCACATATTCACAGGGGACAACACACTACCAGAAATGTAATTGCATGGTTGCATAATTTCAAAGCCTGAGGGAAATAAGTTCAGAGAGTTCCAGTCCCAAATACTGCCTGTTATAATACAATGGTATTTGCTTGAAGCTCAGTTACAAATGAACAGCTCATCTCAGGTAAGCTTCTTTGTTTCCAAATTTTAAACTCTAGGGTTAAAAAAAAATTGATCTCTTTGGAAATAAATGGATGTTTTGTGAATGAACCAGTTCTTGCCTTCTTATGTAGTTTCGTGAGTTGTGAAGTATAATGATAAAAAATAATGCGTTCTCAGAACTGGAAAATTCTGAGTGAACTTGATAGTATTCATACAATAGCATTATATTTATTTAAATTCTGCATAGGATCATAAGCAAGACTTAATTTGTCATTGAATAGGGATATACAGGAATGTAAGGTATTTTTGAAAATTTTTTGATCAATTAATTAATTGATAATAGAAGCACCACAGTAATAAGAAAACATACAAATAAAAAATCTGCATATATCCATTCTCCACTTTCTACATATCTTAGTACAATTAAGAATCATACACACATGCACAATGATTACATATTCATAAATACAGATGCTTAAAGAAAAGAATCCTATACATGTATGAAGTATTAACTGACCCTCATACTGTTTTCACTTTTTAAATAAGTCCTTCTAAAAATCTGGTATAATACAAGATTTGTGTTAAAATATGAGGGTCCCATAATTTCTGTTTGAGCATTGCTTTTCAATGATGAGGAAGACTTCCCCTTTGTCTCCAGACTGTATCTACAAATAGGTAGTGTGCTTTATGTCAATACAATACATTTTTTGGAAAGTAAAGAAAAGAACACTTATATTGTGTCTCATCAAATACTAAAGATCACATAGATGAAGCATTGTACTTAATGATTCTAGAACTCACACAATGGTCTTTGAAACCCATCTTTAGGTTTGGTTTGTAAAAACTGCCAATTTTTTTACAACCAGATGGATGTTTCAAAACATAGTAAATCTTTAACCCTTTATATCCCTGACTAATCTAAGAAATCTAAGACAGTTTATTAAATATATTTATAAGGATTTACTGAAATTTAGTGTATCAAAACTTATTTCATAATAAATGAAAGGTAAGATCCAGAGATATTAAAGATGTAGAAAGTCAAATAACTCATGAATTCAAAACTTCTTACCTACTATCTATTTATGTCTTCCTGTCAGAAGCATACAATGTATTTTTGTAGAGTAGAACACATGACCAAATTTTTCTCAGGATTAAAAAAATTACAGGACTTCCACAAGCAGCCCAGCCCCCTCCGGTGGGAAGCGCCTTTCTAGGCTAGCTTCTCGGGGCAGACCGTCCATTGAGAGCCTTTTGATGCAGAGGCAGCCACAAGTCCCCAAGCCAGTGGAGACCTCCGAACCGCAAGCAGCTTCTGGGACCAGGGCTGGGCAGCCAGAGACATCTCCAGTCAGCCTTGCCCCCACCCCCAGCTGCAGGCTTTTTCCACGGGGCAATCCAAGATGGTGGACTAGAGGGTGACGGCATGTCCAGTTGCTCCAGAACCCAGGATTCAAGAAGGGGAGGCATTGAGAGACTCGGACTACAATAGAACCACAGGGTGAGTCTCTCCCACCCAGTGAAGCTCAGCTGGGCGGCAGGCCTGGATTCGGGTGGCTTATTAGAGTAGGACAGGGCAGATAGAGTCTCCCCCAGGCAGCTCTGAGCACTCTGGCGGTGGGCTCCTCCCACAGGGCCAGATTCTCCACCCTTGCAGAGCAGGCCCCCAAGTGAGAGCCTTTCTGCACAGAACCAGCACGTGGCCAGCTCTGGCCCACCTCGCTGCCAGCTCCGGCCTACCCACAGGTTGCATCAGAGACCAGCACAGGGCAGCCAGGGACTTCCCCAAGCAGCCCAGCCCCCTCCAGGGAGAAGCGCCTTTCTAGGCTAGCTTCTCAGGGCAGACCGTCCATTGAGAGCCTTTTGATGCAGAGCCAGCTACAAGTCCCCAAGCCAGTGGAGACCTCCAACCTCCAAGCAGCCTCTGGGACCAGGGTAGGGCAGCCAGATTTCCAGGTCTCTCTCCCTGGAACCAGTAGCGGGCTAGGGCAGCGTTCTTCAGAAGCACTGCATTATCAAGTTAATCCAAGACTTCAGGCTACAAAAGGCTGGTAGGTGATACACTGGAAATCTACAGGGACACTATAAGCCAATAGAGGAAATCTGCAATATCACAGAGTCCCACTGACATCTGACCAATATGAGAAAACAAGGGAAAAAAGTGTCCCAAACAAACCTAGATAGTATATCAATAAAACCCAATGACAGCACAGCAGAAGAAATGTCAGAAAGGGAGTTCAGAATGTACATAAATTAAAACAATCAGGGAAGCAAAAGAGGAGATGAAAGAACAAATGCAGGCATTAAATGATCACACCAATCAACAGTTAAAAGAGCAAATATGGGAAGCAAAAGAGCATTTCAATAAAGAGTTAGAGATACTGAAAAAAAAAAAAAAAAAAACAAATCCTTGAAATGAAGGAAACAATAAACCAAGTTAAAAACTCCATAGAAAGCATTAGAAATAGGATAGATCACCTGGAAGACAGAACCTCAGATACTGAAGACAAAATATTTAATCTTGAAAACAAGGTTGGCCAAAGAGAAAAGATGGTAAGAAATCATGAACAGAATCTACAAGAATTATGGGATATCATGAAGAGGCCAAATTTAAGAATTATTGGAATTGAGGAAGGCTTAGAGAAACAAACCAAAGGAATGAACAATCTATTCAATGAAATAATATCAGAAAATTTCCCAAATCTGAAGAATGAAATGGAAAACCAAGTACAAGAGGCTTATAGGACTCCAAATATACAAAATTACAACAGAACTTCACCAAGGCACATTATTATGAAACTACCTAACATACGAAATAAAGACAGAATTTTAAAGGCTGCGAGAGAAAAGAATCAGATTACACTCAGGGAGAAACCAATAAGAATATCAGCAGATTTTTCAATCCAGACCCTAAAACCTAGAAGGGCTTGGAACAACATTTACCAAGCACTGAGAGAAAATGGATGCCAACCAATAATCTTATACCCAGCAAAACTTACTTTCAGATTTGACGATGAGATAAGATCCTTCCGTGATAAACAAAAGCTAAAGGAATTTACAAAAAGAAAACCGGCATTACAGAACATTCTCAGCAAAATATTCCATGAGGAAGAGATGAAAAACAACAATGCAAATCAGCAATGGGAGGAACTAGCCTAAAGGAACAGCCAAATAAAGGAGAAACCAAATCATGACAAAAAACAAAAATGAGTTCAATGACTGGTAATACAAATCATATTACAATAATAACCATGAATGTTAATGGCCTGAACTCATCAATCAAAAGTCATAGACTGGCAGATTGGATTAAAAAGAAAAATCCTACAATATGCTGCCTGTAAGAGACTCGTCTCTTCGAAAGAGATTCCCACAGACTAAAGGTGAAAGGATGGGAAAACACATACCATGCACACGGACGCAGCAAAAAAGCTGGAGTATCCATCCTCATTTCAGATAATGTGGACTTCAAGCCAAAACTAGTCAGAAGGGACAAAGAAGGACATTACACACTGCTTAAGGGAAGCATAAATCAGCAAGATATAACAATCATAAACATCTATACCCCAAACAGTGGCTCATCCATGTATGTCAAACAAATCCTTCTCAATTCCAGAAATCAAATAGACCACAACACAATAATACTAGGCGATTTTAACACACCTCTCTCACCACTGGATAGATCGTCCAAACAAAAATTGAATAAAGAAATCATAGATCTCAATAACACAGTCAACAATTTAGACTTAACCAACTTATATAGAATATACCATCCACCAAAGAACAAATACACTTTCTTCTCAGCAGCACATGAATCCTTCTCTAAAATAGACCATGTTTTATGCCACAAAGCTACTGTTAGCAAATACAAGAAGATAGAGATACAACCTTGTACTCTATCAGATGATAATGGACTGAAATTAGAAATAAATGACAGAATAAAAAACAGAAACATCTCCAATACTTGGAGATTAAATAATACACTATTATACAATGAATGGATAACAGAAGACTTCAGGAGGGAAATTAAAAAATTCTTACAAGTAAATGTGAACAAAGACACATCATATCAAAATCTCTCAGACACTGTGAAAGCAGTACTTAGAGGATGATTTATTTCATGGGGCGCATTCAACAAAAGAAGTAGAAATCAACAAATAAATGAATTAACACTACAACTCAAAGCTCTAGAAAAAGAAGAGCAGACCAACACCAAAAGTAGTAGAAGACAGGAAATTGTTAAAATCAGACCTGAAATCAACGAAATTGAAATAAAAGAAACAATCAGAAAAATTAACAAAATAAATAGTTGGTTCTTTGAAAAATAAACAAAATTGATAAACCCTTAGCCACACTAACTAACAAAGAGAAAGAGGGAGAAAACTCAAATTACTAAAATTCGGAATGAACAAGGAAATATCACAACAGACACGAGTGAAATACAAAACATAATTAGAAGCTATTTTGAAAATCTATACTCCAACAAAACAGAAAACCTTGAAGACATCAACAAGTTTCTAGAGACACATGAATTACCTAAACTGAAGGAGGAGGACATACGCCACTTAAATAAATGAATTTCAAGCAATGAAATTGAAGAGGTCATCAAAAGCCTACCAACAAAGAAAAGTCCAGGACCGGATGGGTTCTCAGCCAAGTTCTACAAAAACTTTAAAGAGGAGCTCATTCCAATACTTCTCAAAGTATTCCATGAAATAGAAAAGGAGGGATCCCTCCCAATCTCATTCTATGAAGCCAATATCACCCTGATACGTAAGCCAGACAGAGACACATTGAGGAAAGAAAATTTCAGACAAATATCCTTAATGAAGATCGAGGCAAAAATTCTCAACAAAATTTTAACAAGTCGCATACAAATATATATTAAATAGATAGTGCACCACGATCAAGTGGGTTTTATCCCAGGGATACAAGGTTGGTTCAACATCCAGAAATCAATAAATGTCATTCACCATATCAACAGACTAAAAGTTAAGAATCACATGATTTTTTCAATAGATGCAGAAAAAGCATTTGATAAAATACAGCACCCCTTCATGCTCAAAACACTAGAAAAAATAGGGATAGTGGGAACATTCCGTAACATTGTGAAGGCCATCTATGCTAAACCCATGGCCAATATCATTTTAAATGGTGAAAAACTGAAAGCATTCCCCCTAAAAACTGGAACAAGGCAGGGATTCCCTCTTTCACCACTTCTATTCAACATCGTTCTTGAGACTCTGGCCAGAGCAATTAGACAACAAAGAAATTAAAGGGATACGATTTGGAAAAGAAGAACTCAAACTATCCCTGTTTGCTTATGACATGATTATATATTTTAAGGAACCTAGAAACTCCACCAGAAAACTCTTAGAACTCATAAGTGAATTCAGTTAGTAGCAGGTTACAAGATCAATGCTCATAAATCCAATGCATTTTTATACATAAGTGATGAATCTTCAGAAAGAGAAATTAGGAAAACTACCCCATTCACAATAGCCTCGAAAAAAATAAAATACTTGGGAATCAATCTCATAAAAGAGGTGAAAGACCTCTACAATGAGAACTACAGAACACTAAAGAAAGAAATTAAAGAAAACCTTAGAAGATGGAAAGATCTCCCATGTTCATGGATAGGAAGAATTAATATTGTCAAAATGGCCATACTACCAAAAGTGTTATACAGATTCAATGCAATTCCAATTAAAATCCCAAAGATGTACCTTACAGAAATAGAGCAAGCAATTATGAAATTCATCTGGAAGAATAAGAAACCCAGAATAGCTAAAGCAATCATCAGTAGAAAGAGTGAAGCAGGGGATATTGCAATACCAGATCTTCAACTCTATTACAAACCAATAGTAACAAAAACAGCATGGTATTGGTACCAAAATAGACAGGTAGATCAATGGTACAGAATAGAGGACATGGACACAAACCCAAATAAATACAATTTTCTCATACTAGACAAAGGGTCCAAAAATATGCAATGGGGAAATGATAGTTTCTTCAACAAATGGTGCTGGGAAAACTGGAAATCCATATGCAAGAGAATGAAACTAAACTCCTATCTCTCACCCTGCACAAAACTCAACTCAAAATGGATCAAAGAACTCGAAATCAGACCAGAGACCTGCATCTTATAGAAAAAAGTAGGTCCAAACCTTCAACTTGTTGGCTTAGGATCAGACTTCCTTAACAGGACTCCCATAGCACAAGAAATAAAAGCAAGAATCAACAACTGGGATAGATTCAAACTAAAAAGCTTTCTCTCAGCAAAGAAAGCTATCAGTAATGTGAAGAGAGAGCCTATAGAGTGGGAGAATATATTTGCCACTCATACTTCAGATAGAGCGCTAACTTCCAGAATCTATAAAGAACTCAAAAAACTCTACACCAAAAATACAAATAGTCCAATCAGCAAATGGGCTAAGGAAATGAACAGACACTTCACAGAAGAGTACAAGCAATCAACATATATATGAAAAAATTTCAACATCTCTAGTAATAAGAGAAATGCAAATCAAAACTACCCTAAGATTTCATCTCACTCCAATTAGAATTGCGATTATCAAGAACATAAGCAATAATAGGTGTTGGGGAGGATGTGGGGAAAAAGGTACACTCATACATTGCTGGTGGGGTTGCAAATTAGTGCAGCCACTGTGGAAAGCAGTATGGAGATTCCTCAGAAAGTTTGGAATGGAACCATCATTTGACCCAGCTATCCCACTCCTTGGCCTATACCCAAAGGACTTAAAAGCAGCATACTACAGAGATACAGCCACATCAGTGTTCATAGCTGCTCAATTCACCATAGCCAGATTGTGTAACCAACCTAGATGCCCTTCAGTTGATGAATGAGTAAAGAAACTGTGGCATATATATACAATGGAATATTACTCAGCCATGAAGAATGATAAAATTATGGCATTTGTAGGCAAATGGATGAAATTGAAGGATATCATGCTAAGTGAGATAAGCCAATCTCACTTATTCAGGTGGCTCATGCCTGAATTCCCAGCGACTCAGGAGACTGAAACCAGAAGATCATAAGTTCAAGACCATTCTGTGCAACTTAGTAAAACCCGAAGTAACATCGTGAGACCCTATATCAAAACAAAAAATAATAATAATTAAAAAGGTCTGGGAATGTGGCTTAGTAGTAAAGAATTCCCAGTACCAATACCCCTTCCCATCAAAATAAAAGCAAAAAAGAAAATTTCAACATTCATAAGGCTGGTGTGCCTTCCCCTTATTAGTACCTGGGGATATTGTTACCTGCCACAAATACCACAGTTTTCTAATCTATGCATGCAGATTCTGTCCAAGGTGATAGACTAACAGAGTGATAACTTCACAAACACACAAATTCTAAATCCAGGGGAGGAGACTCTTAGATGAGAACTCAAATGGTCTGTTCCCCCATGGTGTTTTGGGTATTCCTTCTCCTGGTGTGTGGTGTTTCTGGCCATCTGAATTGGTTCATGTTTTCCATGTTCATCCTGTTGGATTCTGGATCCCTGGTCATGGCTTTAAGCCCTGGGTCATCTAAGCAAACTTAGGGTACTATTGTCAGCTTCTAGATGGAGCATGGCTTTTTATTCTTAGTTTTAGGATTTATTAATGGACACCACACCATCAATTATATGTGCAGTTTACCCTATGCATCAGCGGCTGCTGCCCTATTATCTAGCAAATATGGTGCCACTTGTAATTATTGTTTTACTGGATGGTGCAGATTAGCCATTGCTATAATTATTTTTCTTTCTTTCTTTTTTTTTTTTTTTTTTAACCCATGGTTACATACATTTGCTGTTTACCCTGTTTTCAAATAATGAAGCAGTACTTAAAAATTACATGGCCCTTGACTTAAAAACAGAATGAGGGGAAGGTGTGCTATTATCAAAACAAAAGGCTGTGTGTACGAATCTCATAACAACAATATGCCAACCTCATGTCACATAAGACCCCAACCACCACCCTTTCTGTCTCTGTATTATCTTTGGGAGAAAAGCTAATTTTTTGGTCTCAATCCTAGATCTCTCGGTGGAAAAACATTGATTGTTATCCTCCTTAGTTTACTGTTCTTTCTTTTCCTGCATGTGCCTCAACTGCTGCTTTAGAACCTGTTAGCAGTATAGACAGATGGCTTTGTAGGATACCACCAACAAAATGATAAACCCTCACTGGCTCAGGGCACATTGCACAGGGGAAGGCTGTAGGATTTTAAGGGAAATTTTAAGGAGTAGAATGTAAGAATCCTCCTCAATATGACAATAACTGTCTTGATATGTGTCATCGTACCTATTTGGTGATCAAATAGGATCCTATAGGATGATAGTATTTCATGCTAGCCACTGAGGCAGATTATTGGACTATTTCTTAGCTGATGTTTGATTTATTAATAGTTGTTTGTTGCGGGGGGGAGCTTACGTATACTCCAGTTGGCCTCAGGTCACCTTTGTTTAATTGAACACATTAGCCCCTTTATTATACATAGGTTTATAGGAATCCTCCTGTCTTTCTGCTTTTTGTTTTTATCAATAATTAGAATAATATAATCATAATCAGCTATTAAAGTAATTATTGATGACAAGCATTCATGAGTATTCTGACACATTGTGTTGGTGATGTTAAAAAATATTAACATTACTTGTCAAAAAAATTAAAATACACTTCTCTTTCCATTTTTGTTTCAATGTGATCCAGTTTAAGGATGCTAAGAACTCTGTTGTTCTAATAATGGAAACAGCACCTGTGGATATTTTTAATAATTAAATCATTTTAAAATACAATTCTTTTTAATAATATAATTAAGAGGTGTAATTCCAGTGACATTATATAGTTTCTCTGAATATTTTACCAAAAAATATGCAATATAAGTTATACCAAGAAGTAGTGTAGTAATTATCATATTGATTATTTGTGAGTAAAACTCAAACAACTTTATTACCACAGGAAATATAAGGTCAATTAACAGACATGTTTTAGGTGACAAAGTTATATAAGCATATGTTGATAAGAAATACTGTTGTGAAGAATTTGTACAATTTTAATGTGAGTTCAGGAATACAGAAAAGAAACATTTGTCCATTTCAGATTAATTATGATGGACATATGCTAACTGTGGTACACAATGTAAATTATAAATAATTTATTTCACATTTTAATTTTATAATGAATAATTTTTAAAATTGTATAAAAATGCTAAAATTTTATATATTCTCAGAACTGAATATTTTAAAAGGCACATGAGTAAAATATTATAAAACATAAATATAAATTAAGTTCCTTATAACAAATATCACAACTATCAGAGTCACTTTGAAATCCTAAGTTAAAATACAAAGGCAAATGCACAATTTTACTTCAATATTGTGGCTCTGGTTGAATCACCAAATTTTATCTTTATTTTGTGACTCTAATATTTTAAATCATTGATCAGAGCATTAAATAATATGTATTTCCACTTCCTCATATTAAAGGTTAATGAGGTAGTGTCTCTAACTGAACAAGAAAGTAATTGCCCTTTATCAAATAAGGAAAGAAATATAAGGGTTTGCTCTTTGAAAGTGGATTATTCATCACTGGTTTCAAGAAAGATTGATATAACCTTTAAATGATACTTTCTCACCATTGTTCTAGGGAAGTTAAATATCAAAAAAGCAACCATCAGTGGTAAAATGTTTGCCTACCTCATGAAAGATCCATGGATTAATCTCAAGTCTAGCAAAAATAAACAAACAAATAAAAATGAAGGTAGCAATGCATTCCAGAGAATAGTTCATTGTGCATAGATGAAACTATTCTATGTCATTAATAATGCAATATTAATAAGTGATTTTTAATTTATAAGTTTACAATTATAAAACTACTGTAAATTACTTCTCTTTCATTGAATAGACATAAGCTCATTTTTCGTTTTAGTTACCCCAAAAGACCCAGAATTTCTTGTATTAATAATTTTCCAACCTATTTAGAATTTTATCCAAACAAAATGTATAGAACACAGATTATATAAGACAAGTAAAATTCATGACAGAAGATAAGATAAATGTAAGATTTCCAAATTAGGCAACCTTCTCTGTGAGAGCTTCTTATTATTAACATTACAATTATTAAAGGAATATCCAACTTTCCTAATACACACAATAGGCTTGGTCTTCATTTGTTTATCTAGGCTACAATTAAAAGTGACAGTGACCTTAAAGTTACATTGAAGTCCAACCAAGGTAATTAGCTCTCAATATTTACATCTACACTGAAACATTGTATAAAGACTATCTAAACAGTCAAGATGAAGAGAATTCTCAAACACCCTTGTTCAAGTTTTCCTGTGAATATTTATCCTGAATAGTTGGCCATAGAAAAGAGGAATAGACATTAAAAATGAGCACATCGTTTCTGCATTTTCCCTATTCTAAGTAGCAATGCTATGAGCCTCTTATGTCCTTTTATTCTTTGCAGTGAAACCCTTTTCTGAAATAATTTAGAATACCACCCATATCTTATTCAAATGTGTCTTCCTTGGATTAACTTACAATATAACTTGTATGCAGGTAGCATAAAATAATAGCTCAAAATACTTATTATTTCAATGCCATAATTCTAATCACCTCCTGAACATTTTTCTTGCTCCCAAATAAAACTTCATCCCTTCATGAAGCACTGGATGAATAAGACTTCACTCCAGAATAAAATGTCTGTCTTGCTTTTTTGTTTCTCTTAAAAATATGCCCAACTTTCAAGGTCAAGGTAAATAGCAAGGAAATACAACATCATCATCATTTATCAGCTAAATTTGAAAAGGATATCACAACAAACTCACTTACTGTATTTATCTTCAGGAATAAATTTTGAGTTTCTTGGAAGGTTCAACAACCTTTCCCTTTTATTTCACTAATTTTACAAAAGCAACTGGTAATTTAGCACTTTAACTCTAGGAGTCACCAGGAATGAGAGAAGGGCAGCTTTAGCCTGTGCTACACATACATAATATGGGAGATACATCATGTACATTTTCATTTGCCACGCATAATCAACTTGTGAACTAAATAACATTATATAATTTTGTGGACAAAGACAGAAGTCAAGATCAATTAGTTTTATCTGGCTTATATAAGTCAACCCAAGTATAGGCTCACTGATTTAAAGTTCATATTAAAATGTTTTCCATTGCAAAATGTTTTCTCCTTTTGAAATCTAAAGTGATTTTAAGAAAAAGAAACATAACAGAATTCATTCAAAAAATTGTGGTATGAAAACCATATTAAATATATATAGTTAATATTAAAAAAGTGTGGTGTGCATTAATTTATTGACTGTGTCTTTGACATCCTTATTTCTCAGGCTGTAGATCAGGGGGTTCAACATGGGGATCACCACTGTGTAAAACAGAGAGGCCACTTTGACTGTGTGCCTGGAGTTCTTGGAGTTGGGCACACAGTAGAGGAACAGGATGGTGCTGTGGAAGATGGAGATGGCCGTCAGGTGAGAGGCACAGGTGGAGAAGACTTTGCGATGCCCACTGGCTGATCGCATCTTCAAGGCAGTGGTGATGTAAGAGGTAAGAATGATGAGCAATGTGCTTATCTCATTAAAAGTGGCAACAGTGAAAAGCAGCAACTGACTGAGATAAGAATCAGAGCAAGAGAGGGATATCAGGGAGGATAACTCACAGAAGAAGTGATTGATTACATTGAAGCCCTGAAAATATAATCTTAAAGCAGAACATGTAAGGGTCAAGGAACACGCAACTCCCCATGCATAAGATCCAAACACCAGCATGGCACAGAGTCTCTGGGACATGACCACTGTGTAGAGCAGTGGGTTACAAATGGCCACAAAGCAGTCATAGGCCATCACAGCAAATAGAATCAATTCAGTAACTACAAAGGTGCAAAATAAAGAGAACTGCACCATGCACCCTGAAAGCGAAATGGTTCAGTCTTCTACCAGTAGATTCACCAGCATCTTAGGAGCAATGATAGAGGAATAGCAGAAATCCGAAATGAGAGGTGACTGAGGAAAAAATACATGGGAGTGTGCAATTTTGGGTTAATTCTGATGATCACAATCATCCCAAGGTTCCCTACCACACTGAAGGTGTAGACTGCCAGAAATACCAAGAAGAGGGGAACCTGCAGTTCTGGGTGATCCAAGAAGCCCAAGAGGGTGAAGGTGGCTTGGGAGGTTACATTTCTCTCTTTCAGAAACATGTTTTCTTTCAGTGAGATCTGAAAATTGTCTTGGAAATAAAAGAAGGAAAGCGATTGACACCAAAATCATGCTTAAACACCCCCTAAGCAGTATATGAGGTGAAACAAGATGAATCTCTTTTATGACCCCCAAAAGTATCCAGTATCAAGACAGAAAGAATTGAAGTTTCAGAAATATGATTTGAGTGAATTTTACTTTCTCAGAAACTGTACTACTAATTATTCTCATATTCTGCAATGTAATTTGAAAATATGCAAAGATAATCATCATTAGATCAGCAGTTTGAACAGAAACATGTGATCAATTCCTCATGTACAATATTCAAATCTCAGTGAGCTTCATTAACTCTTCAAGAATAATGTCTAGCAAAATGAAATAGTTATTTTGGTTCTGTGATTACTCATAAAAAGTGCAAGCATTTGAAATAGATTCTATAACTAGTTTATCTAATAATGATTTTTGCTTACATTATGACACTCCAAAAGAATAGTCCATCTAATTTTCATTTATATCCATGGATTAATTATTCATTTAGCATCTTAATCATTATTCTGCCTTAATTAAATATATCAGACATAGAAGACTGTAATTTCCTTTTTTTAGTATCAAAAATTATCTGTTAAACTGCTCTGCTCTCTGGATGAACAAAAGGAAACTTGAAGAAGCCATAATTAGCTGAGGCAGGAGTATTGCAAGTTTGACCCTAGCCTCAGTAACTTATAGACACTGTCTCATATTTTTAAAATAAATACAGGGCATAGGGATATAACTCAGTGGCAGAGCACTAACCTTGCATGCACAAGCCCATAGGCTCCATCCCTAGCACTACCCACACCGCCCACAAAAATACCACCATGACTTGACCAAAAACTTACTAATATTAGATCATCAATGAACCGAGCTTTCTTGAATCCCTATCAAATTGTTATCTGGTCTCCACTGCTATTTTGATTTGCATTGGAGATAGAAAATTTAGCATTTTAATTTATAAATGTCACATTTCATACTTATTTTTCTAATTATTATTATTTTGAGGTGGGGACTGGGGATTGAACTCAGGGGCAATTGACCACTGAGCCATATCCCCACCTCTGTTTTATATTTTATTTAGAGACAGCGTCTCACTGAGTTGCTTGGTGCTCTGCTTTTGCTGAGGCTATCTTTGAATCTGTGATCCTTCTTGTCTCAGACTCCTGAGCTGCTCTAACTATTCTGATTACCTTTTAGAGAATCTTTAGAATGTCAAATGGGAAAGAAAGTGATGAGAGTCTCAGAGATGTTTTGAATGTTGGCCCCAAGGTGAAACATACAGACTGGAGATCACAGAAATGTCTCACTTGGATATGAATAGGCATGATGAAAATCCTTAATCACCCACAAAGACATTTTCTCTTTCTTGGATCCTCTCTTCTTCATCCCATTAAGTCATCTGAAACCCTCATTCTGCCCCTCTAATACCTGTCTGCTTCAACCCTCTGAAAAAATTGGAAGAAAATGGTAAGATGTTGTCACTAAATTGAGAAGACATTCAGGAGCAAAGGGTTATTGACACAGAGAGATTGTAGGGCTTTCTCTGATGGGTGCTCAGGTATCATTGTCAGATAAATTAGAGAACCCTAGTTAAATTTGAGTCTCAGATAAATGATGAATTTTTTCTGTATGTCTTAAATATTGCATGGTGTATACTCAGAGGAAATATTTGTTTATCTGACATTCAAATTCAATTTGGTATCCTCTATTTTTTCTAAATCTAGCAACCCTATATCCAGAACAACTTAGTATTTTATGGCAATCAGTACAACCAGTTCACCTGAGACCTTTCTTTAGTACTGTGAGCAGGGCTCCCTCAACCACATTTCCTTTAATGAGGACCCTTTCTCGTACTATCATTTCTGGTAAAACTTCTTTGGTTCTATAATCAAGAGACAGTTTCCAGAGTTCCAACATGGAGGACTCTCTATGGGCCTGTATTCAGATATCCAAGGACTTAAATATCTTTGGGAAGACAATCTTTTTGTAGTCAATTCTGTTTAAAATTATTTCTGATTGCTTCATCTTACTATTTCTAAACTTCAGTAGGACTTATCTTCTGTGCTGCATTATTCTGTGTAATAGGAAGCTAACTTGTGAAATGTACCAGGTACGGCAGAATCTCTGGCCTCTGTTCACTAGAAGCATCTCACTGACTCCACCCATTCGTGAAAAACAAAAATCTCCAAATTTATTTGAAGAAGAAAGATTCATAATCTTCTGTAAAGAACTATTTCTTTATTTCCCTGATTTGGATAGCTTTTTGTGTTTCTTCTGATTGTTACTTAAGACTAATGTACAATTTCCATATCAGGTTTCCTTTTCCCTCAAATGATAATATTTTACAGATCGAACAATTTATATTTTCTTTAAATATGGGTAAATGTGATATTTAAAAATACTTCTTATAATTTTTTTCTGATAGTTCTTGTTTTGTCCCTCATTAATCAGCTTTATGTCCATGCTCTAAAAACATATTTAGATCATGTTCTCTTTGTTAGATTTCCTTAGAAGGTTCACTTAGTCCTTTCAAATACATTTCATTTAAATACCTATTTCTCTTGCAAACTCCTTTAAATTCTACCACACACAAGGAGATATATATTCCTGAAAACTCACAGTGGCCTAACTTCTCCCACTCACAGTGTACTTCTTCAAAGCGAATTTCTCCATACAAAGCTCTCAAGAAAGAGCATGCTTCCTATTCCCTCAGTAACCCCATACATAGCTTGTGCAGTGGCTCAAAATTTCCCGAAATTGTTTTCCCATGAAAATCTGACAAAACCTAGGTCATCTTCTAAAAGCCTTCCTTAGAAAACATCATCTGCACTTTCTCAGATCTGTGAACTTGCCTCCCTGTGGCAAAGGCGGCCCCTCTGGTCTTGAGAGAGCTCATTTGGGTAGACACAGTACCCTTATTTCTATTCCATCTCCCTTTGGTGTCTTGTCCTAGAGGAAATTGGTTGCCTTACTCTCCAGGGGCCTCAAAACAGCAATTAACACTAAGGACTCATTTCTGATGTAATTCTTGTTTCATGGAAAATGTAAATGAAGTCAACAGCAGCTTTAGAAAAATTTTATGTGAAAGTTAACTGAGTTGAATACCATCTCCCTCTGCTCCATGATTATTCTCCCACTCCACAATTTTTTTTAGAATGACAAGTAGAGCAGAGATTATAATTTTTTATTTATTCAACAATTGCCTCAAATTTCTGCTATGTCTCTCTTCATTGCAAAGTTTCAGTGCCCTTTTATTACTCTAACCAGCAGCAGGTAGATTCTGCCATTATGTCCCTTGACTACTTGGTTACATTCTTGCCAAAGATACTATGTGGATATCTTTCTTCATATATGTTCAGTATAAGACTACAGATGCTTGGAATTTGTTTCTTCCTGTCCCAGGAGCTAAATATGACTAGAACCAGGATCTCCTGATGTCTAATGTTATTATAATATCTCAATATCCTATAAAATATATGCTATTATTCATAGAATGATTTCTTCTTTGCTTCTGATTTAGAACATGACTTTCAGAAATTTATCCTGAATATTTTGCAATCACAAATATCTACAGAAGTCAAAATTCTTGGTTCTTTTTCCATCTCCAGTGATATTTGTTTTGATTATGCTTTTGTTACTTTTATATTCATACATGTGTTTTCATATATGCCTAAGATGCTGTCCTATAATCACTCTTTACAAAAAGCAACATATATCTTTTTTGATATACATAAATATCATTGGATGGATACACTTTTTTTTCACATGTTTGAGAAAAAAGGGAATGTAAAATGCAATCATATCACATGTTACCAAAATAAATATGTTCAAATTAAATCAAAATAAATCAGTGAATACATTATATAGAGACCAAGTTATTCTCCAGTTAGTAAATGGAGTGCATATTTAAGATCCTAATACTGGCTCCCCATGTCTAGTCTAGTGAATTTAATATATCTCAATTTTCTTCACAAATTTTAGTTCCTGTAATTAGCAGTAACTTTTTATGTATCTATTGTCAAACAGATTTGTGAGATATCTCACCTATCTTTAGAGTATCATTTATGTTATTTATACATCAAAATATTACTGAGGTAGGGAAACTTCTATGAAACACTTTATGATTCCTCCTGACTACATTCATTTTATGCATATTGTCACAATTTCTGCAAATTAACCCATACTTATCCATCACTCAGACCTTGGTGAGGTGTGGTTGTCTATATGTACAGTGGTGTGGTTTTCTGTCCAACCAAAATGTAGATTTCTTGTGATCAGAAAAGGTTTCCCCTGTGTCTGTCCTCACATATCCATGTGGTCTCTCAAGACTGGACATTACAGAGGAAAGTATCAAGCAGGACACTTGTCTTTATTCCCTTCATCTGTAATGTTTGCTCTCACTCTGTTCTCACCTTGTTAGGAATAAGAATGTGTCCAAAGTTAAAGTTTATTTATTAATAGTCAAAGCTACTCAGGATCACAAAACTTATCTTCTATAATTCTAGGTTTACCTTATCTAATAGTGCCCTTAGGGTTTTGGTATTACTGTATAAATAGTGATGAACTGGAAAGTATGAGTGAAATGTGGAAATTCAGTATAAAAAGAGTGTTAATATGGACTCAATATGGACTCAAATTCTTTCTCCTGACAAAATTCTACATAAGAACATTGACAACATGAATCTGTACCACAATTTATCTATTCTAAGACAGTTTCATTTCTTATGAAATCTCTATAGTTGAAGATATTTTATAATTAATAGTAAAGATGTCATTGTAATCTCAAATCATTGATTAGCAAAGTTTACTTTTTGTGAGCATGTGAACAGTACTGAATATACCTTGTCAAAATTTAAGCTCAATAAAATCTTGGGAGATTAGAAAAATGAGTAAGTGTTGAAATGTAGGGAAACAAGGATTGAAAAAGTGAAGATAAAATTTCCAAATTAATAAATGAACGTTGAAACACCAATTTTAGTTTTTTTGAATTGCGTCTATTGATTTTCTAACTTTTTATAAATACAAGGTTAGAAACTTCATTTTAAAAGCAAGTCCAAGTAGAAATGGTCATAATTCATGTGTATTTATAAAGGAAGAATCGATGTTCCACAGGAGAAAAGGCTGAATCAAGAAGTGTTCCTGAGAAACACAAAAAGTGACAAAGATTATCTTATGAAGACAAAATACACATGCAAGATGAAGGTTAGAAATCTACTTACAAGCGAAAAAGTATTTTATCCTCAGTGTACAATAGGTGTCACATGAATATAAGAAGTTCAGGCATGGTAAAAGCAGTAGTCTGCTACTCATAACACTGGCATTTACCTGATTAACAGTGATGAATAAGAACAGATACAGAATCCATAGAAACAACTATAGAATGTATTATAAATAAGTGATTATAAAAAGTGTTTACCCATGACATAAAACTGTTCTCCTAAGATTTTTATGAAATTATTATTATTATGATACACATTTTTCATCCCTTAACCCAAATTATTTCAACACCCTGGATAACATTTTGGAGTCCACCACTTTTCTGAGAGCTTCTTTCACATCCTTGTTTCTGAGGCTGTAGATTAGGGGGTTCAGCATGGGGATCACCACAGTGTAGAAGACTGTGGTCACTTTGTCAATGTCCAGACTAGCGCCAGAACTGGGATGGCAATAAATGAACAGGATTGTTCCATGGAAGACGACGATGGCTGTGAGGTGGGAGGCACAGGTGGAAAAAGCTTTGCGCCTCCCCTCTGCAGAGCGCATCTTCAGGATGGTGATGAGGATGAACAGGTAGGAGGTGAGGATGATGGTGATGGTAATGACCTCATTGAAATTGACCACAATGAAGAGCAGCACCTCATTCACAGAGACATCAGAGCAAGCAAGATTCAAGAGTGGAGGTAGGTCACAGAAGAAGTGGTTGATCACATTTGACTTGTAGCCTGGGATCTCAAGAGTTAAGCAGAGATGAATGAGAGCAGACACTGATGCTAAGAGGTAACAGCCAGAGACCATCTCTGCACAGAGCTTCTGGGACATAATGACCATGTACAGCAGTGGGTTGCAGATAGCCACAAAGCGGTCATAGGCCATCACTGCCAGCAGGAAGACCTCTGTGATTGCATAAGTACAAAATAAATAGAGTTGCACCATGCAGCCCTGGAAAGAAATGGCTTTATCCTTGGTAAAGATGTTGGCCAGCATTTTGGGCACTATGACTGAGGAGTAGCAGAAGTCCACAAAGGACAAGTGGCTGAGGAAAAAGTACATGGGAGTGTGCAGGTGAGAGCTGAGCTGGATCAGTGCAACCATGCCCAGGTTGGCCAGAACTGTGACTCCATAGATGAGAAGGAACACCAGAAAGAGAGGGACTCTCAGCTCGGGGACATCTGACAATCCCAGGAGAATAAACTCAGTCACAGTTGTGCAGTTTTTCTCAGTCATTGTCACAACAAGTCAAGTTAAGGAATACATATGAGTTTTTAGCTAGTTAAGGGAGGAGATCAAAGAGAAAATATATTAATATTAAACTTATTCATGGATTGTAAGAGAAACATAACTCATGTTTTCAAAATGTTCGAGTTTTATGAATAATATAAAATATGTATCTCCATAGATCTTACTAGTGAAAAATAATTTAAGCATGAGCAACAATCTTGAATGATTCTCAGTTAACTACAACCCTGTACAGTTAAGATGATTCGTTGAATTAGGTGGTTTAGCAGACTTTGAATAGATTCAAAGACATACTTTAATGCTGCTTAGAAATTAGCTTGGATTCACTAAGAAGTTATGATCATGAATTGTAAAACTAGTATAAAATTTTTGGTATACTTTTTTGTTGGGGTTTAAAATCTTTCATTAACCTAAATCTGCACGTACAATTTACCTAAAATTCTATTGTAGTGTGTGAACATTTTCTTTGAAACTTGTAGTTCATGAAGACTCTCTATAATTGGAATTAGTCAATGAAAAAGGGCCTTAACATATACACTCAAAGACACAATAGTTTTTATTATTGAATTAGCAAAGTTATGATTTTATTGTAACAATAATTATGAAGTCCTATAATGTCACAAAAAAATTGCACATTTTTTAATAAATTCAGTAACATTTACTGAAAGTCTTATCATTTCAAATAGTAAAAGTTGTTATTTTAATTAGATATTTTATTCTTAGTAAAACAATATCTGAAATGATTATATTGAAAAGTTATGGAAAGTTTTGTTCAATGGCACATTATTGTCTTTGACTGTTTTGATAATATTCAAAAATAAAGTTGTTTAAACTATGCTTTATCATATCTATGGTAGAAATGTACTTTCAAATTGTTTTAAAATGATAAATTTTAAAGAACAGACACCAGTAATACCTAGAGAGCAAGGTTTTACTTGTAAATGAGAATTATGTGTAGAAGTTAATACAGGTAGATACACCATATGTCATCAAATTAATTTGACTATAATCCTGATATAAAATATTTTAATCACATTAAAATAGAGGTAAGTGAAAACTTTCTAAGGTCCCTCAAAGAGTTATTTGGTAAAGGGGTAAAATTTTATATTTCATGTAAATGGAAACTACCATACAGACCTTTCCCTTAAGAAAGAGGCCTACGGAAGTTGAAAGATCTTACTCTATGCCTTCCTTCTTACCTTGTAGAAATGGAGACTTTGCTACGCCATTGTAGTCCAAATTGACTGAAGATGGTCTGGAAGAGAAACAGCCTGATGTTTTCTCTGTATCTTTAATCAATTTTCACGAAATGGAAATAAATTATTCTCCTGAAATCATGGTTTTCTTGTGTGTTAAACATTAAATAAAGAAGAAGGAGAATGAGAAAGAGAACAGAAAAGAAAAGAAAGGAAAAGAAAAGAAAAGAAAGTTAAGATATTTGCCTGAATGCAAATGAAAAATCCTCTTTAAAAATTCTATTTCAATGTTCTGTGGTAAGAGGGAACTAAAGGACAACAACTCCGTAGAAAATCTAAAAGTATCCTCTGCTAAGCAGAGGTAGTTCATTACCAGCTTGCAGGAATATTAATAAAACCTTCAAAATTAGGGTGGCAGTGGTAATCATGAGCTCATGTTTGATCATTAAACACCTTATGAAGGATGCTGGTGTGGCAAAAGTTGGGAAAATAAGAGGAAAAGAGAAAGTCTACCATTTTTTAGTTTGTGTTTTTATATGCATTGATGTTTTATGTTGCAGAAGAAATGGTTCTAATTTCTCTCCTGTCTTAAATACAAGAAACAAATATTTTAAAAGTAAGGGCATGAGATAAGTGCTCTCATGAAAATTCTTTAAGTCTAAGACAAATGAGTTAGACATATCATTAATTATGATTGGTTGCTCAGAAAATACATGTCTTTTCATTTTCAAGTACCTAGAGTCTAGTTTTAGAGAACAAACCTGTGATATAGATGTTTCCTCACTGGAACTGAAACTGAATGTGTTAGATGTTTATAGAATGCTATTATACTATGAATTAAACTCCTGGGAAATGGATCCCTTACTTAAAATAATTACTAATCTCTATGGCATAAGAAAATAAATGAAAATCGAAGTAAAAATTGGTGTCACTGAAGGCTCAAAAATAATGAATCTCTGTGGAATGTGATCAGAAAATCTGGTGCTACATTACAGAGTAGGGTGAACATAGTTAACAATAATACATTGGATATTTTAAATGGCCAGAAAAGAGAATGTTCAATGTTTTCATGACAATAAAATGACAAATGTTTGTGATCAAAGATATATAATTGCCCTGATATGATCATTGCATCATGTATACATGCATAGAAGCAGCATACTGTGTCTTATAAATATGCACAATTTTGGGCCAATAAAAAAGAAAAACATATCCTGAGTGGGGAAAAAATAATTTGACACCAAACCTTCTTTTTTCTAGACTTTATGGGTGACTGGAATTCTGTATCCTAGTATCTGATATGTGAGGCACAGCTTGTATTGCATTGGAATTACGATGAATATTTCTGACGAACTTTCCCTTTCTCATAAGATTACAACATCCCTTAGTTCCAGGAGGGCAGACTGTGTACAGCTACACTCGAGTTTCTTCCCACACAGTAAAGGTAATGGATCTGCTGGCCATATCACTCTAATCATAGGACACACTTATTGGGCAGGCATTGTGTGTCAGAATCTATCTAAATATTTTCTTTCTTTTTTTTTTTTTTTTTTTTTTGTGGGGGGAGGGATCAGGTATTGAACCCAGGGTGCTTAATTATCTAATAAAATGCCAAGCCCATGCTCTCATGGGCTTATTAATTTTGAGACAGGGTCTCCGTGAGTTGCTTAGGGCCTCGCTAAGTTGCTGAGTCTGGCTTTGAATTTTCAATTCTCCAGCCTCAGACGCTTGAGCCACAGGAATTACAGAAGTGGGCTAACGCACCCAGCTCTAAATCATGTCTATCTGTTGAAGTTTGAACAAGGCAAAGAGTTGCTGGAGAAGGCAACTGCTTCCTGTTTTTTCACAACCATATGACTGTATGGAGCAAAGAACAGACTCAGTGCCAGTGTTAGGACCTGTCTCATGCAGGTATTTGGACTACAGGGCAGAATAAGAAAGAAAGAAAGAAAAAAAAAAAAGAATGAAAATGAAAAAAGTGAACCAGAGGAACCTTCCATGCAATGTTTCCTGATTCCTCCAGACCATGTTCATTATTATGTAATAGTCACAATTTTTGTGAATTAGCTCTTGTTTCACTGATGTTAGCATCTCAGTGTAACTTAGTTATTCATATATACGTCAGCATGGTTTTCTCTCCCATCCAAAATGTGGATTTCTGGTGATCAGAAAGGGTTTCCCCTGATCTGTTGCCCTCTTCACACATTCCCATGTCCTCTCTAGAAGGGACACTTACATAGGAAAGTTTCAAGCAGAACACTTGTCTTCATTCCCTTCATCTGGAATGTTTGCCCTTGATCTGAGCTCTGAGTTGTCAGGAATAAGGATGTGCATACAGTTAAAGTTCATTTATTAATTGCCAAAGCCACTCTAGATCACAAATCTTATCTTCTACTCTTTTTGGTTTTGCTTACCGTATGTTGACCTTAGGTTTTTGGTGTAAAGATCTTATAGTTGTGAATCATAAAATCTTGAGTGAAATGTGAAAATTCAGTATAAAAAGGATGATATTGTGGACTCACTTGCTGCTCTTCCTCCTGATGAGATTTTAAATAAGAGCACTGATATTGGAATCTCTACCAAATTTTATCTAGTTTAAGACAGTTTCATTTGTTTAAAGATCTCTATGGTAGACTGTATCTTATAATTAATAGTAAGGAAATCACTCTGATTTCTAATTATTAATTAGCAAAATATATTTCTTGTGACCATGTGAACACCACTGAATACATGTTAAAATTTAATGTCAATAGGGGCTCGCATTGTAGCTCATTTCCTAGCATGTGTGAGATACTGGGTTTCAGTTTTAATAACACATATAAATAAACAAAATAGAGATCCAATGACAATTTTTAAAAAATTGAAAATATTTAATATCAATAAAATTCTATGAGTTAGGCAGAATTTGTTATTGTTAAAATGTAAGAAACCAAGAATTAAAGAAATTAAGTTCCAAGTTATATAATTAAGATAGAAAAACCAATCCTAGTTTTTATGAACTGGATCTTGTGACTTTTTAATGTTTTATGACTGGGAGAATCTTAAACAAGTGAGTGCGAAGTACAAATTTAAGTAAATCATAATGTATTTATAAAGGAAGATTCAATGCTGCATATGAGTCAAGTATGAATTAAGAAATGCTGCTTAGGTACACAGAAAATAGTGATAAAAGATCTTTAGATGAAGAATAAATACACATGGAAGAAACAGAAAGAAAGTTAGGGTTATGCGCTTACAAGGTACAGTACACATTTAATCCACAATATATTGAAGGGGTAGCATGAAAATCAGAAGGTAAGAAAAAGTGAAAAAGAAGGCTAAGTAATAGATGCACCTGCTCATAATAATGGTGATTCAGTGACTAATAATGAGGAAGAGACATGAGGCAGAACCCACAGAGAAAGAGATAGAATGAATTATATATAAGGAGTTATAATAGATGCTTGCAGAAGACACATAATTTATTTATTCTAATATTCTTGTGAAATGAATATTGTCTCCATTTATCAAATAAAATAATGTGTGGAGTTCTAAAAATAATGGACATTGCAAGAACTACCACGGCAATAAAGGAAATAAGAAGAAAAAAATAACAATTAACAAAATATGTGAATGTATGGAATTCTCATGCTTGCATAAACTAGTTGACAAGAAGTTGTTCTTTATTATAGATATCAGGAATTTAAGTTTCTAAAATATTATGTTTTCCCTAAAGATTCCTGAAACAAATGACTTGTGAGTTCTTCATTAAAGTACATGATAGATCAAAACAAGTTAAACATTCATGTCCTAAGAGTGCTACTACTTATACCACTTTACAATATTACAAATTGAAGACAAACATATCAATAATCTGCAACTTTTGAAAATGCTGAATCCTGTCTTTATGAATTGAAAATGCACAAAGATTAGAGAACCAAAAGACTCTCTCATACCTGCCTACCACCCCCTCATCTTCCGCTTTCCAACTCCTAGGCCCATCTATTCACCCTGATTACAAATTATGCTTTATTAAATTGCCTGGCATAATATTTTGGAGTCCACCACTTTTCTGAGAGCTTCTTTCACATCCTTGTTTCTGAGGCTGTAGATTAGGGGGTTCAGCATGGGGATCACCACAGTGTAGAAGACTGTGGTCACTTTGTCAATGTCCAGACTCGCACCAGAACTGGGCTGGCAATAAATGAACAGGATTGTTCCATGGAAGATGACGATGGCTGTGAGGTGGGAGGCACAGGTGGAAAAAGCTTTGCACCTCCCCTCTGCAGAGCGCATCTTCAGAATGGTGATGAGGATGAACAGGTAGGAGGTGAGGATGATGGTGATGGTAATGACCTCATTGAAATTGACCACAATGAAGAGCAGCACTTCATTCACAGTGACATCAGAGCAAGCAAGATTCAAGAGTGGGGGTAGATCACAGAAGTGGTTGATCACATTTGACTTGTAACCTGGGATCTCAAGAGTTAAGCACAGGTGAATCATAGAGCAAATAGATGCATAGAGATAACAACCAGAAACCAGCTCTGCACAGAGCTTCTGGGACATGATGACCATGTACAGCAGTGGGTTGCAGATGGCCACAAAGCGGTCATAGGCCATCACTGCCAGCAGGAAGACCTCTGTGATTGCATAAGTACAAAATAAATAGAGTTGCACCATGCAGCCCTGGAAAGAAATGGCTTTGTCCTTGGTAAAGATGTTGGCCAGCATTTCGGGCACTATGATTGAGGAATAGCAGAAGTCCACAAAGGACAAGTGGCTGAGGAAAAAGTACATGGGAGTGTGCAGGTGAGAGCTGAGCTGGATCAGTGCAACCATGCCCAGGTTGGCCAGAACTGTGACTCCGTAGATGAGAAGGAACACCAGGAAGAGAGGGACTCTCAGCTCGGGGACATCTGACAATCCCAGGAGAATGAACTCTGTCATAGTGGAACAGTTTTCCTTGGCCATTTTACCAGAAATCAGGTTTAGAAAAACATGGTAATTTTTTGCTAGTTCAGGAGAGAAAAGAAATTATCATACTCTTAAACACATGTATTCATGGATTGTGAAAGAAACATAACTGCTAAATTTGGAAATATTACATAATTATGCAAATAATCTAAATTGTGTATCTCAGAAGAGTTCACTGTTGAAATGAATTTAACCATCAAGAGTAATATGAAATGATTCTTAGTCATTAACTACCCTGTACAGTTCTGATGATCCTTTGAATTTGGTGGTTTGGCAGACTGTGAAAGAGATTCAATGACGTGCTCTTAGCTACATGGAAATTTACTTCAATATATAAAAATGTTAAAAGCTATGTCCTAGTAGTGTAAAAGATACAATACACTTTTTATTATTTTTTAAAAATCTATCAATAGCATAAATTTACACCAAAATTTATCTCAATTCAATTGTTGGGAAATGTGGTTTCTATGAAACTTGTGGTTCATGAAGCCCATTTAAAATTATAATAATTCAGAATGGAAAAGGAGGCTTAACATATATATTCAAAGATACATAGTTTATCAAATTAGTGAAGCTATGATTTCATTGTAATATTAATTATAAAGTACTATAATGTCTCAAAAAGAAGAAACACTTGTATAATTTTTTAATCCATTACACAACACTTATTGAGTCTTAACATTTTGAACAATACTAAATGATTTTTAATTAGATATTTTATTCCTAGTAAGATGATATCAGAACTAATTATATTGAAAAAAACCAGAAAAATCTATGTTCAAGGGTACATTATTGTTTGTGATTGTTTTGACAATAGTCAAAACTAAATTTGTTTAAACTATGATTCATCATATCTTTGGTAGAAATGTACTTTTAAATTATGTTTTAAAATGATCAATTTTAAAGAACAGACACCAATAATAAATAGAGTGTGAGGTTTTATTTGTAAATGAGAATGTATGCAGGGAATACAGATAGACACACAATGTGTCATCAACTTTATTTGGCTATGACCCCGATATAAAAATATTTTAACCACATTAAAAAATAGGTAAGTGAAAACTTTCTCAGGTCCCCACAGAGTTATTTGTGTAAAGGGGAAACATTGTGTATTTCATGTAAGTGGAAACTACCCTCAGATCTTTCCCTTAAGGAAGAGGCCTATGGAAGTTGAATGATCATACTCTCTGCCTTCCTTCTTACCTTGTAGGAATAGATGCTTACTTCATTAAACCATTATAATAAAAATTGACTGAAGGTGGTCTGCAAGAGAAAAGTCTGATGTTTTTTCTGTATCTTGAATCAATTCTGAGGAAATGGAAAAAATATTCTTCTGAATTCATGGTTTTCTTGCGTCTCATTTATTTAAAAATTTAAGATATTTGTGGGAATGGAAATGAAAAATCCTCTTTAAAAATTCTCTTCCTAATGTTCTATGGTAAAAGGAACAAGTCTATGATAAATCCATCGAAAATTCAAAAGTATCCTCCTATGCTGAGCAGAGGACATCATGACCACCTTGCAGGCACCTTCATAAGACCTTCAAGATTGGGGTAGCCGTGGCAATCATCAGATCATCTTTGGTCATTATAGATCTCGAAGAATGTTGCTGTGGCAAAAGTGGGGGAGAAAGAGAAAAAAGGAATGTTTACCATTTTTACTTTCAAATTTTTGTATGCATTAGTGTTTGATGTTGCAGAATAAATAGATGTAATCTCTTCCCTGTCTCTTAAACAAAAGAAAAAAAAAACTTTTGAAAAGTAAGGGCATGAGATAAGTGTTCTCATAAACATTCTCTAAGTCAAAGAGTGAGTTAGACATATTAATTATTTTTTCCTCAAAAAATACATGTCTTTTTATTTTTAAGTAGAGTCTAGTTTTAGTGAACAAACCTGTGGTATAGATGTTTCTTCCCTGGAACTGAAGGTATTAGATGTGGATAGAATGAAATAAAAGACTTTATATTATAAATTAAGCTCTTGGGAAATGGATCCCTTACATAAAACAATTACTATTCTCCATGGCATAAGAAAGTTTTAAAAAATGGAAGTAAAAATTGAAGTCATAGATGGCTCACAAATAATTAATCTCTGTGGAATGTGATCAGAAAATCTGTTTTAAACCACCATCACTTGGTGTTCTACTGCAGAGTAGAGTGAACATAGTTAATAAAAATGTATCTTATATTTTCAGTGGCCAGAAAAAAAAGAATGTTCAATGTTTTCACCACAAAAGAATATATTTTAAAAAACTGACAAATGTTTGAGGTGATAGTTATACAAATCACCTTGATTTTATCATCATATCATACACACTATAGAAATAGCACTCTGTGCCCTCTAGGTAAGTATAAATATTACGTGTCAATTAAAAAGAAAAAAAAAATTAAATTGGAGGCAATCAGGAGCTCATCTTCTGTCATTAAAGCTCTTAAAAAGGATGCTGGTGTAGTAAAAGTGGGGGAGAAAGAGAAAAAACAGAAAGTCTACCATTTGTAGTTTCTATTTTCAATATATATTACTATTTGATATTGCAGAAGAAATGGTTGTAATTTCTCTCCTATTTCTTAACTAAAAGAAAAAGAGTTGGAAAACAAGGGCTTCAGATATGTGTTCTCATAAACATTCTCTAGGTCAAAGATAGATGAGTTAGACAAATCAATAATTATTATTGTTTGCTCAGAAAACATATGTCTTTTCATTTTCAAATACCTAGAGACTAGTTTTAGTGAGCAAAACCGTGGTATGGGTATTTCCTCCATGGATAAAATACAATAAAAGACTTTATACTATAAATTATGCTCCATGGAAATCAATGCCTTACCTAAAACAATAACTGATCTCTGTGGCATAACAATATAAATAAAAATTGATGTCCTAGATGGCTCAAAATAATTAATCTCTGTGGATTGTGATCAGAAAATCTGTTTTAAAACCAACATAACTTGGTATTCTATTACAGAATAGGGTAAACATAATTAAAACTAATGCATTGCATATTTTAAATAGCAAGAAAAATTTTTTTAATATTTTCACCACAAAAATCAAATGACAAATCTTTGAGGTGATGCATATGCAAATCATCCTGCTTTGATCATCATATCATGTATATATGCATAGAAAACACACCGTGCCCTATAAGTATGTACAAGATCTAATTGTTTTTGTACCATGGAGTGAACTCAGAGGTTCTTAACTATGGAACCACATCCTCAGCCTATTTTCTGTGTTTTATTATTATTGCTATTATTCTTATTTTGTATTTTGAGACAGGGTCTCATTAAATTGCTGGGGGTCTCACTAAGTTGCTGAGGCTGGATTTGAAATAGTGATCCTCTTTCCTCAGTCTGCTGAGCACTGGGATTATAGGCATGGATTTTCCCAATGACATGACTGTACAGAGGAAAAAATGAGACTCAGAGTCAATGATAGGATCTGTCTCATTCAGATATGTGAAAGAGAGATCAGGGAAAAAAAAAAGAAGAAGAAGAAAACAGGACCAGGAGAACCTTCCATGCGATGTGATCTGATTCCTCCAGACTGCATTCTTTATTCTCCAATATTCACAATTTCTCTGAATTTGTGCTTATTTAACCACCACTCAGACCTTGGAGTGATGTAGTTATCCATAGATTCATCAGCATGGTTTACTCTCAAACCAAAACCTGGTTTCTGGTGATCAGAAAGGGTTTTCCCTGATCTGTTGCCCTCCTGATTCAATATATCGACTGTGGAAATTTACTTTCAAATTGTTTTTAAAAATTTTAAAAAGGAGACACCAGCAGTACATAGGATGCAAACTTTTTAATTGTAAGTGAGGGTATATATGTAGAAACATGAAAACAGATAGATACCCCATATGTCTTCAACTTAATTTGACTATGATCCTTATATATAAGTAGTTTATTCACATTTAAAAAGGTAAGTGAAAATTTTGTAAGGTCCCTCAAAGTTTTATTTGTGTAAAGAGGGTAAATTGTATATTTCATGAAAGTGGAAACTACCATCCAGATCTTTCCCTTAAGGAAGAAGCCAATGGAATTTAAGTAATTTTACTCTCTGCCCTCTCTAAATTGTAAGAACAGATACTTCATTAACATATTGTAAAGAAAACTGAGTGAAGACCGTCTGGACCCAAACAGTCTGATCGTTTCTCTGTATTATGAGTCAGTTTTAAAGTAATTAAAACAAACTATTCTCATGAATTGAAGACCATTTAAAAAAGCTAAGACTCTTGCCTGGATAAAAGAGGAAAATCGTCTTTGAACAATTTGTTCCCAATATTCTATGCTAACAGGGAACTAGTCTATGATAAATCCAAAGAAAATCCTAAAGTATCCTCCTACACTGAGCAGAGGACGTTTATGACCACCTCACAACTCACACAACCCCAAGACTGGGGTAGCAGTGGAAATCATCAGCTCATCTGTGGTCACTGCAGGTCTCATGAAGACTGCTGATGTGGCAAAGGTGGGGGAGAAAGAGAAAGAGAGAAAGTTTAACATTTTTACTTTGTAATTTTTATATGCATCAGTGTTTGATGATGCAGAAGAAATAGTTGTAATCTCTCCCCTGTCTCTTAAATAAAATAAAAAGTTTTGAAAAGTAAGGGCATGAGATAAGTATTATCATAAACATTCTCTAAGTCAAAGACAGATGAGTTAGACATATTTTTTCCTCAGAAAATACATGTCTTTTCATTTTTCAAGTACCTAGAGTCTAGTTGTAGTGAACAAACCTGTGGTATGGACTTTTCTTCCCTGGAATTGAACTCAAGGTGTTAGATGTGAATAGAATGAAATAAAAGACCTTATATTATAAATTATGCCCCTGGGAAATGAATGCCTTAGCTAAAAAAATATTAATCTCTATGGTATAACAAAGTGAGGAAAAAATTGAAGTAGAAATTGATGTCATAGAAGGTTTAAAAATAATTAATCCCTGTGGAATGTGATCAGAAATAGTTTTTAGAAACAATGTAACTTGGTATTCTATTGCAGAGTGGGGTGAACATAGTTAACAATAATGCACTCTACACTTTAAATGGTCAGAAGAAACAATTTTCAATGTTTTCACCACAAAAAATTAACATGATGAATGTTTGAGGTGATAGTTATACAAATTACCCTGATTTTATCATCATCATGTACACATACAGAAACAGCACACTGTGCCCTATAAGTAAGTATGAGTACTATGTGCCAATGAAAAAGAAATAAAAATATTCTACATTGGGAAAAAAATTGTTTAAATCCAAATTTACCTACTTCCAGAATTTTTGGGTAATTGCACTTCTGCATCCTAGTATCAGATATGTGAAGCACAGCTTGTATTGCCATTTGAAATTACCATGAAAATTTCTGATGAACTTTCCCTTTCTCATAAGATTACAAAATCCCTCAGCTTCCAGGAGGGCAGACTGTGTAAAGTCACACTGGAGCTTCTTCAAATACAGTAAAGGTAATGAATCTGCTGGCCAGATAGCTCTAATGGTGGGACACATTTATTGGGCACACATTGTGTGTTAGAATCTATCTAAATCTTATCTAAACATTGTCTTTTTTAATCTTCCTAATAACCAGTCAAGAGACAATTTTGTTTTCATGCACGATTTGCAAAGAAGGTGATGGAAGCACAACCAGTCCTAATTTGAACAACCTTGAAGTAAGCTGCTGGAGAAGGCCACAGATTCCTGTTTTTCCCACCTACATGACTGTATGGAGAAAAGCAGAGATTCAGAGCCAGTGGTTTTTTTTTTTTTTTTTTTTTTTTTTTTTTTCTTTTTTTGCAGTGCTGGGGATTGAACCAGGAACTTGTGCTTGCAAGGCAGGCACTCAACAAAGTGAACTATATCCCCAGTCCCAGAGCCAGTGTTAAGACCTGTCTGATCCAGCCCAACTGTGCCAAAGGAGTGAGTTTGGATGCAGAGAGGTCAAAGAAACTGCCTGGAGACAGCATGGGAGACACATAGTATCGATACCACCGTTTACTGGTGATGATTTCTGCTCCTTCTAATGTTGAAGATTGAACACTAGAGAAGCACGCCAAGGCAAGCATATTAAGCAGGTTTTATTTAAAGGTAATGATACAGACTTCTCCCAGCAGGAAGTGGGGGCCATGGCTGATGTTCTAAAGTCCCCAGAAGTGAGTGCACCCTACATCTTTAATAGGTTAAATTCTCTTTTGTTCTCCAGTTCTCTCCCCCCTTATCTCTCCTTTCTGCCTATGTGACTAGGCCTGGTTTTGCATTAAGTGAAAAGCCATGGGCAGGGGGAGGGCCAAGGTGATTCAGGCAGGTAAGGGCCCATGGGACATTAATTAGCAGCTCCTTGCTTGCAGTCCTTGATAAAGGCAGGTAAATTTGGTAATCAATGGGCTCCGGAGATCCTTGACTTTCCATTCTTCCAGGGGCAATCTCCAACTTCCAGAGGCAGATGGCTTCATGGCTTCATTTCCTTGAATTGACCCTATTCCCTATTTCTACACTAACTACCTGTCCTTAATTCTGGCTTCAGTATGTTGGAGAAAGCTTACAGGAGATCACTGACTGCTCTAGGAAGAGTAGTGGCAACAGCAGACAGCACCTCCATCCCTCTTGTCCCTTGTCAGGCAGTGCCTCCTGTCCCTGCGGGAGTTTTGTCCAGTGGCAGCTACCGGGATGAGTGGCATGCATCCTTTCCACTCAGAGAGGGTCTCTGTAAGTTGGGCTGCAGGTGCAATGACGTTATCATCATTCCTTTGCTTGGCCTGCATGTCTGACCAGCAGTCGAAGGAGTGTCATGAACTAGCACAACTTTGATTGGTCCCCAAACTCTAGGGCAGGTGAGAGGATGAGAAATAAAAGTAATAAAGGAAAGAAAGACAAACAAGCAATATAGGAAAGCTTGTGAGCAGGAACAGCTCAATTAAAAGCTCATGAGTTAGTGCCCATATCTCTCGTAGCTCCAGGCAGCTTGGCATCTCAAGGACATTGGGTACACTCTTCTACCCGAAGACAGTGAACAACTGGCATTTGAACCCAAAGCCAGTAAATTCTGTGAGGCACAGAATCCTCCATGGGCAGGGCATCACCAGTGACTGAGCAGTCTCAAACTGGCGAGATACCACCAAGAGTTCTCAGAAGGGCATCGCCTCTGCCTTGGGATGGTTCAAAAAAACCTATAATTAATTAGCTGCTCCCAACCAAGGAGCAACTGTCTTGTTATACATGCCAAAAGGTAGATTTCTGCAGACAACATTAACTTGCCCTTCTTCCCTGTGTGCCTAAGTGAAAGCCAGCATGGGTCTACACTTTGTGGTCCAGGCTTGCTCTCGATGTTCCCTTTACATGGTTAGTTGTTTTGGGAACAGAAAGGAGGCATCCAGAGACTTGGTGTTTATGGATGATACAGGACGACAGGTGACGCCATTTTCATGAATGAATATCCGGTACCAGAAGACATCGTGTGGGAGCCCCATTACCCATCTTTTGTAGGCCTGCACTTTGACCTCATAATGTCAATGTAGGCAAGTTTTGTGCCGCCTCTGTGTATCACTGGTGTACACCATGACTATACAACGTGCATATGTTCAAAAGGTCATTTCAGATAAATTAAATTCCCACTATCAAAATAGTTCTAAAATGATCCTCTAGGAACTTCACAGAAGGCTGAAGAAACATCTAAATATTATTTTTCACACTTTACAAAAGAGAAGCTCTGATGAGAAGCTCTGATGAAACCATATATATGCCCATGTGTAAACTCCTGTGAGTCCAAAGAGGGAGAGTTTCAAATATTGTTGTTCTTAGAACTATTCTGAGTTATTTTAATTCTTAAACAAATGATAGTGAAATAGATAAAAAGTTAAATAGCCCCAGAAATACATCCATACCTGCATTGATACACTTTTCTGAATTTAGCGAGTAATACACACTCTCAAAGTTTAGTTTTAATGAAGTATTGTAAGGTTAGTAAAGATAGTCTACGTTAGGATGAAAGAAACAGAGGATTGAAGGTGTTAAAAATCTTCCAAACTGAAAAAGTCAGAGTCAAAGTACCAGTTCAGGCTTTCATGAAATAAAGTCCATTGTTTTTCAAACATTATTACACACAAGGATATGATGCTGTCCAGGGGAGTCAATTTGGCACAGGAGACAAACGAGTAGCTAGGCTCTTGAATTCGAAGCGGTTTATTGAATATTCATGAAACCTGGGACACCAGTGCTTGAGGAGAGACAGCTTATATGGCCTCCAGGAGGTGAAGGGTAGGGCTGATGCCAATTATGCAAAGATTAGGCGAGGAGCTAGCTGTCCAATCACCGTAAAGGTCAAAACGAGCAGGCACGATCAGGAGCACTCAGGAACACCTGTGCATGTGTTGTATGCGTGGACTTAATTGAATAAGGCCAATGATAAATCACCTGGGTGTTATGTAATCAACCTCCTCACCACCCATGTGATCAAAACAACCTCTGGCTGGCTGCCAGGTGCCATCTTGGCGTCCTCTGCAGTCTGCATGGCATAGCCCCCAACAAGGATACACTTCATTTAAACATGTGAATGCAATTTAGAAACTGAAATAATAACGCAACCTCAAAGCGCCAGTGGTGTACATCAATCAGGAATGAATGAAGACATATGATTTAGATACATGCAAGACACCAAGATGCATGCAAAGAACATGAACAGAGCTTAGAAATTATACTTGTTTCATTAATCATTTCATCTACATTGAAGTTTTTGCATGAAAATAAGAAGAAAACAAAGTGAAAAAAGAGACACTTCAGAAACTGTTACCCCTAATAATGTTTTTGTAAATGTATAAGTAGGAGAGAGAGAGAGACAGACTTGGGGGGATAATTATCTACTAGGGATCAGTCTAAGCTGATGCTTTCAGGTTCTGTAACTCAATATTTCTAATATAATTGTGAAATTACTGTCATATTATACATGAAATGAGGTATTATCCAAAGTTCAAGCACTGGGCATTAGGACAACTGCAGAAAAAATGGAAAAAATATAGTAAATAACATATAAAGCAAAAAAAAAATCATAGAAGTATATAGTGACAAATAGATTTATCATTCTTTGGACACAGTGTCAATTGTGTGATCTTCATTGTGAAATTACAGAGATTCTACTATGACAATAATCTTACTTTCATGGATCAGGGAGACTGATAGGAAATGTGATCCTTATGTTCTTCTTTAACTTGCAAATATTTCATACCAAACCAAATATGTGTGTCTTAGAAGTACCATTAACCATATTCATTTAAATATCACTAATTATTTTAAAATTAAAAAGTTTTGATATTTTTGAAAGATGTTTAATCCCACAGTTGTAAATAGAAAAGATACAAATACAAATGAACTGAAAAGCTCACTCATGACTACTTAGCTTGTTCCTATTCCCTGTGCTCCAACACTGCAGCCCACCTATCCACCCCTCCACCTGCGTCAACATTGCGACCTAAGTCCTGGCAAACACATATTCTCTAGGAATGTGTTTTAGAACTGAGAGCTTTTCTGAAAGCTTCTTTTACATCCTTGTTCCTCAGGCTATAGATCAGGGGGTTCAGTGTGGGGATGACCACAGTGTATAACACTGTGGCCACTTTGTCAGCATCTCCACCATTGCCTGAAGGGGGTCTGCAATAAATGGAAAGGATCGTTCCATGAAAGACCACAACCGCTATGAGGTGGGAGGCACAGGTGGAAAAAGCTTTGCACCTCCCCTCTGCAGAGTGTATCACGATGGTGATGAGGATGAACAGGTAGGAGGTGAGGAGGATCACAATGGTCATAGATTCATTGAAAGTAGCCACGATGAACAGCAGCACCTCGTTCACACTGACATCAGAGCAGGCAAGACTTAGGAGAGGGGGTAGGTCACAGAAGAAATGGTTGATCACATTTGACTTGTAGCCTGGGATCTCAAGAGTTAAGCACAAGTGAACGACAGCACACACTGATGCTAAGAGGTAACAGCCAGAGACCAGCTCTGCACAGAGCTTCTGGGACATGATGACCATGTACAGCAATGGGCTGCAGATGGCCACAAAGTGGTCATAGGCCATCACTGCCAGCAGGAATACCTCTGTGACCACACAAGTGCAAAACAAATAGAATTGTACCATGCAGGCTGGGAAGGAGATGGTTTTGTTCTTGGTAAAGATGCTGGCCAGCATTTTGGGCACTATGACTGAGGAGTAGCAGAAGTCCACAAAGGACAAGTGACTGAGGAAAAAGTACATGGGAGTGTGCAGGTGAGAGCTGAGCTGGATCAGTGCAACCATGCCCAGGTTGGCCAGAACGGTGACTCCATAGATGAGAAGGAACACCAGAGAGAGAGGGACTCTCAGCTCGGGGACACCTGACAATCCCAGGAGAATAAACTCAGTCACAGTGGAACAGTTTTCCTCATCCATGTACCCACTTTACATGTGGCTGGGGGGTGGGGGACAAAAATTAAAAGCTATTCTTCATTATGTGATGAAATTTAGTTTTTACTGGATAAAAAATTTAAAAACTTAAAAATAAATAAAAAACAACAGAATCAATAAGTTAGTTAATTTTATCCATAAAGAATTGTTATCTGTGCTATTCAATTTAGCAAAAATTAAGGCATCGCATAATGGAGATGCATAAAGCCTTTAGTCTACTTCAGAGATCACATGAAATCATTAATATTTATAAAAACTTTTCTGTATGTTTGATTAGGTTTTCAAAATTGCAAGATTGGCATTGAATCAGGAAGGGTGATGTCATCATGTTATTTGATTAGCAAAATTTCTGTATAACTTTCAAAGCCATTTTACTCTACTTGACTCTATAATCAATATTCCAAATATTGTTATCAAAGGAAATAAATTTTAAAACATATGGTAAAATTTTCTGAGTTTTCCATTCTGAAAACTGTTGAGATAGGCTTATTTATAATTACTATCCCCCAAGTGTTTAGGTTTTGTTGATGTATTTTATATGGGAAAGTATCTCCATATCACCATTTCTTCTATAAATTAACCTAGTTTTTCAGTTTAATTAAGTGCCTAATGTTTTCCACACTTAGGTAATTAGTACTCTTGAGAACAGCCTTCCTATATTTACAACATTTTAAATTTAGGATGATCTGCTTGACAATTAATTTACTTCTCTGATTCTATCTCAAGAGCTAATCAAAGATGTGCATAGAATATTACTGAGAAAAACAACCACTTAACATTGTAGCATTTTTTATGATAAAAAAATTAGAAATGAAGTATCACAGGAAACATTCAAAATTATTTTTTAAGTTCAAAATGATAAAAATGTTCAAAAGTATTATGAAGGAAAATATGCTTCTCTTTAAAATATCATGACAAATAATTTTAAAGATATTAGAATTGATGCTGATAAAATGAGACAGTGAACAATAAAGCCGAGGGACAGGTAAAATAGTATCCTTATGTAATTATATGGTTTTCTTTCTCTAAATGACCAGGAAAAATGAGTTGTCCTCCTCTGGGTTCAAAGTAATACAAAATTTTGAACTTTTTTTCCTGTTTTCAAGTCTGAAAAAGAATCAGGTGGTCAGGGGTTCACAGAGCACTGCTCCTTTACCAGGAGTTGAATATGACCACTATGTCACATTGGTCAGTGATATTTTTGGTGGTCACCATGGTAGGTGTGTGTACTTATTACATCTAGTAAGGATGCTGCTAAAACTCTACCATCCCTCTCCCTCACCCTCACCTCCAACCGAGCCAAACGCCACCAGGATGATACTGTAAGTCGCTGAGAAACCTGCTTTCAATTGACATTCTAAAGTGCTTTGTACAGAGCTAAAGCAATCCCTCCCTTTTCTACTTCAGAGATGGTTCACATGTTTGTGTCCCTCCATGGAAATTCTCATGGGTGTTTCATTGCCACCCTCAGCATTGGGGTGACGGAGCTTTTCCATGCAGGCTTGACCAGGTTGCACAGATGGAGTTGTTGTGAGAGAGAGATGTAAAAGAAAAACTGAAAATACATTTATCCCCATTTTTCTTGTTGATTTTCCTCTCCTACTAGCATTTCTTATGAGATATGTGCTTCTGCAGATAAAATTGTCCCATTTGCCATTGAGAATATCCTTTACCTCTAAAGGAGAAGTATATTTTCTTAAAGCAGTGCTTAAATCTTGGCATTTATCAAAGAATTCTTTGAGAAGAATACTACTCAGAATTTTTTAAAAAATCTATAATACTATTTCCCTCTTTTACCCCTCATTCTTCTCTCACTTATGACTATAAGAAATTTCAAACATGGAAAAAAAATCGTTTCCAGTTCCCAGAAAATATTATTCATATCCAAACATCCCCTCCAAAAATAATAAGCATGTATTTCAACTCACCTGTGGAGTAGGTACTCAATTGCTTTCCTTGTTTCTGAAATTGTTGTGATGGAAAATGTGTTTGTGGATGTTTCTCTGGGATCTATGTTCCCTAAGCTACTAAAAACAATTACTGATCTCTGTGGGACATCAACAAAATATGAAGAAAACTTCGGATTCAAACAACTATTTTCACTATGGGAAGCAACTATCTTCACTATGGGATATGAACTGGGGAAAATAAATAATGCAGTAGGTACACTTTATATTTCTCTTTTATGCATAGATAATTATAAGCTAACTCCATTCATTCAGAGTTTATGATGAATTTGAGACATGGAAAGCTACATCCAATAATTTTGTCTTTGAGTTCTCATATTGTCATTTTGAAATATATGGATGCATCTTTTAAGTTTGTCTACTTTATATGCAACAGCTCCTTCCTGCAAGGTATAGGGTCTAAAGACACATTATTCTCCACAGAGTGGGGACAGTGAACGTCCTATAGTGAGAATAATAGCCATTGGTCACATTTATTGGGCACTTACTATGTGCTATGTACTTTTCTAAATCCAACTATAACATATTTCCTCTTTACAAAAATAAATGATATAAATAATTTTATGTCCTTTACAAATGAGGTTACTAGGGCATAGATAGGTATAATTTGTCCAAAGTAACACAGAGAATCCCTGTTGGAGGTGGGACACACGCTGCTTTTCAATTTGCACCACCACATGACTATGGAAAGAACATAGTTGCAAGGTCCCTGGGAGGTCAGAGTCCCTGTGCAAAGCTGGAGGCTTTTGTACTGGGATGTCTCAACATTGCTCCATGTCTGCTCCTTTCCTGACTACTGAACTTTGACATGAACTCAGTGTTCAAACCACAGTCTGTGTGCCCCTAGATACAGCAAACATTTTAAAGTTTCATAGAAGTAAATAGTTTCAGATAAACCATTCCTAAATTCTCAAAAAACTTCCTAGGTTTATCTAAAGAGTTTCTGAATTTAAGGAATCTTGGGTTTCATTTTACAACTAGCATTCCCACATGCCTTTTCTCCATTTCTTCAAATTCAAGGACTTTCTCTTATCCATTCGATTTTCTCTGTGAATTACTCTAATCAGGAAATGAATAAAACCAACATCCAAAACCTATGGCAAAGGACAACTTTAAATGTTATCCATGAGTCCTGGAGTCTTTTTCATCAAGACAAATCAATTCTTATTTTCTGTGGTATATACAAATGTATTTTCATGGAAAAGAACATTTTACATGTATTATAGTCCATGGAGGAATATTTTGAAATCAGATATAAAGTAGACTGATGGGCATATTTGTTTAATACTAATTCAGTGTGCTCCATGTAAACCATACAGCTTTGTCACAAGATGAATTCCTATTGAAGAGAAGATCCCATGACAGCAAAGCTAAAAGAGCATTTGCAAAGAACATGGTTGTCCATGATGAATGTCATCCAGCAAACGCCATGCAGAAAGCTATTTGATTTTCAATTCATCTTATACTGAAAGATTTGTGAGGCATTTGTAAAAGTTGGTAGATTTTTATTTCTGCAAGAGAAAGGTAGGTTCAACACTCCATCATATTCAAACAAACATCAACTTCTTTAACAAGACTCCTAAAGTGCATGATAGAAAACCAACACTCAATAAATGGAATGGAATGAAACCAAAATCCTTCTTCACAGCAAGGAAAACAAGTAAGAGCATGGAAAGAGAGAGACTGTAGAAAACAAGTAAGAGCATGGAAAGAGAGACTGTAGAATGGGAGAAAATCTTTAGCACCCGATATGCAAGAGGTTAATATATAGAATATATAAAGAACTAAAAATAAACAACACAAAACCAGAAAATAATTCAATTAATAAATGGGCAAAAGTACTAAATACACACATCTCCAAAGAAAAAATACAAATGGTCAACAGACACATGAAAAAAAAAAAATCAACATTTCTAGCAAGCAGGAAAGTGCAAATCAAAACCACCTTGAGATTTCATCTCACTTAGGGCAGAATGACAATTATCAAGAATACAAAAATAATATATGCTGGTGAGGATTTGGGGATAAAAGTACACTTCCTCCCCTCTGCCTAATCAGAAGTACCTCTATTGCTCCTTAGCATCCCCCTTATTGTGAATTAGCATCTGCCTGTCAGAGAAAATATTTGGCCATTGGTTCTTTGTGATTGCCTTATTTCTCTTAGCATGACATTCTCCATTTCCACACATTTACCACCAAATGCCATAATTTTGATCCATATATGTACAGAGTAATGGTCAACACCGGTTAATTTTTCCATATATCACCTTAAATTTTTATCATTTCTATATTGTTGGTATAGCTATCAATTAGTATAAACCCTTTGGGAAACAGAAGACTTCTCAAAAAACACTAGATCACCTTTTGACCTAGCTATTCCACTCTTTGGTATATTTCCAAAGGATTTAAAATCAGCATACTACAGAGACACAATCACATCAATGTTTATAGTAGCACAATTCACAATAGCCAAGCTATAGAACCAACCTAGGTGCCCTTCGACAGATGAACAGATAAAGAAAATTGGATATATATAGAAAATGGAGTATTACTCAGCCATAATGAAGACACTTTATGGCATTCATTTGGTAAATGAATGGAATGGAGATTATGATGCTACTTGAAATAAACTAGACTCAGAAAATCAAGGGTCAAATAATATGCAGAAAATAGACCAAAAAAAGAAAATAGAGAAGGGAATCCTATAAAATTAGAAGTGGGATCATTGGAGTAGAGAAAAGGATTTGTGAGGGAGGGAGGAGGGATGAAAAAGGGGGGAAATGATGAACTGTATCTGACCAAACTTTCCTCTGAAAGTCACCACAGTGAATCTCGCCATTTTGCATATCCATGAGGTACTAATTTAGTAGAAAAAAAAAAAACAACTGTAAATAAATAGAAAAAAAGATTAGTATACTAGAGGAAAGGGAGCAAAAGGAGGGAAGAGGGAAGGGGAAGGGGGTGTATTGTGGACCAAATTAGAGCAAATTATATTCCATGCATGTATAATTGTGTTAAAAATGAACCCTTACACAGGAGTTAAACAAACTAATAAAAATTCTAAAACTATAAAAAGTGAGCATTAAGTAGAAAGTAAAGGTAGTTGATATAGAAAAGGTTTATCAGAATTTTATCTTATGGTCACTCCATATTTTGAATAATATACACATGAAACTTTAAACTTTTAATAATATTTGATTTTTAATTCACATAATATAGGCACCTATTCATGAGGTACAATGTGATATGTATTTTAATTTGTTCTAATTAGTTTTACAGGACAGTAGAATGTATTTTGACACATCATACATAAATGGACTATAACTTCTCATTCTTATGGTTGTACATGATGTAGAGTTACACAGGTCATGTAATCCCATAAATACATAGGGTGATGATGACTGATTCATTCTACTATACTTCCTACTCCCACATTTCCTGCCCTCCTTTCCCTTCCCTCTGCCTAATCAAAAGTACCTCTATTGCTCCCTAGCATCCCCCTTATTGTGAATTAGCAACTGCCTATCAGAGAAAACATTTGGCCATTGGTTCTTCGTGATTGACTTATTTCTCTTAGCACGACATTCTCCAGTTCCATACATAAACTGCCAAATGCCATAATTTTGATCCATGTATGTACAGAGTAATGATCAGCACAGGTTAATTTTTCCATATATTGCCCTAAATTTTTATCATTTCTTTGTGGTTCGTGCATTTAGAAATCATCTCTTTTAACTATTTTGAGATATATAATACATTACACTTATTGTATGTGTCTTCAAAACATGAATATTTATTTCTCCTCTCTGACTTTTCTTCCTCTCCTCTGCTTTCTATTCTCCCCAGTCTCTGATAACCATTATTCTACTCTCAATTTCTCTAAGACCAACTTTTGAAATTCCACATAGAAATGGGATTATGTGATATCCGTTTTTCCTTATCCTGCTTTTCCACTTCACGTAATATTGTGAATTTCATTAGCAGATGAAAGTCTCTCATGTTATAATTTCAACCACATAATATAATACTATGCAATATCATATTGGTAAATAGTGTGTTGGCAAGTTTAAACACAGATATTACATTTTATAAACTGTTTAATGATATTACTTTGATCAATAAACTTGCTAGTAGAAGAATGATGGATATCTTTAATTTATATATGATAAGACCTGAGAAAATATTTGCAGTAAACTTGCCTGAATTTGAAAAAGTGATTACCTCTATTGACTTCAAAACAAACTGCTCTAAAATCTATTTGTTAAAAATAATCCTTATTGAATTAGCTGCAATATGTTTATTTATTAAAACATTGATACAGAAATGATACTGAGACCTCTTGATCTAGAATTGAGATTTTTCTACAAATACATTATTTAATTGGAATTAGAAATCCAAGCCCATATGCCCAGGAAAAGAAATATTTTCAGGAATATTCGAAAAGTTTAGTTAGTTATATTTTATCAAAATATATAGTGTTCTTATATTTTAATTTGTGGTGTGATTCTTATTAAAATATCAAAAAACAAACACTGTAAGAGCCAAAATAATATGATCAGAGGAAATACTTTCTTCGGTCCATATAAAATTGTGCACCAAATTACGTTTTTCCCTCCCTAAAATAAATGCAAATTGATTCTTTCCCTCTATTAATAATTGTTCAGAAATTTATCTAAGCATATTCAGTAAAGAGGAGAAAAATGACACACACGTTTATGAAGCAAAAGTGAGTTTATTAAAGTAGAGATATGGTATTTTTAATCTGAATGATGAATAGGATATGAATTTTTTAATTTCATTTTGAATAAGTATATGTTGATACTAGTTATCTTTCAACATTTAAGCAAAGTCCATATAATTTTGTTTCAGGTGAATGAGAATTCTGTTGAGAAGGACTCAGGAATTATGCCATTTCTCAACAAAAACGTGCCAAAGCATTGATAATAACTGTGACATCTTCACACACAGAAAGAAAGCATGAATGACAAGTTGGACAGGTGGGTATCAACATTGTTTTGCAGATAAGATCATCTCATATCCAAGCTGTGTGTCTTAAACCTATGGTGAAGTATAAGATGGATGTCACACTGCCACACCGGTGCATCTTCAAAAATACAGTTAGCATGTAGACCAGATTTTTCTGAAATTTCATGCTCAGTAACCACACTACACAGGAGATGCACACGCATATACTCATACATGCAAGTTATATCGAATTAGCTCAATAAAATATTTGTTGGTTCTTAGATTCAGTATAGTTTTTGCCAACCAGAATTTATTTATGCTATTTTCCCTTTAATAAAATTATTTTTTCACTGAAAAGAATCAGCAAAACTCTATTCATTCTCTTTTCCAAGGTCAAGTTCAAATTACACCTAGTTTATAAAAACACACTTCAAAAAACCTTCATGCATTTTAGCATTCTCTTCATGATAACCTTTATGGTTCTTATTATTTCCACCATTATTCATTGATAATATACCTCATTGCTGTACTATGCCTCACTGTAACTATTATTTCTATGTTGTAAGTAAAATTCCTATGTTTATTAATAGGATTGTATACAATACATATCTTATAAAAAGGGGGATGAAACTAATATTGAGTTATACATAGGTATCAGAGATGGCATGAATGTTGTCTTTTAATTTTCACGATCAGATTACAAACTATATTGTGCTATCACAATTTGTGATTAAATATATTAATGATAAGAGAGATTGGTGAATTTTTACAAAAAGAGAGTCAAGTTTATTTCCTTGAAAAAAAATTCCATTTCTATTCTCTTGTACAATATGATTCTATTAATTTTAATGTTATTCCTAAAACCAAACTTAAAGAACAAAATCTAAATATCAGGAACAAATGTCATGCTAATATGATGCTCAAAAAGAAGAGACTTTACTGCCCAATACTTTGCTGACAGTGTCCTTGACATCCTTGTTTCTCAGGCTGTAGATCAGGGGGTTCAGCATGGGGATCACCACTGTGTAAAACACAGAGGCCACTTTGACCGTGTGCCTGGAGTTCTTGGAGTTGGGCACACAGTAGAGGAACAGGATGGTGCCATGGAAGATGGAGATGGCCATCAGGTGAGAGGCACAGGTGGAGAAGGCCTTGTGACGCCCCCTGGCTGATGGCATCTTGAGGATGGTAACCAGGATGAGCACGTAAGACGTGAGGAAGATGAGCAGGGTGCTGACTTCGTTGAATGTGGCAAAAACAAAGAGTAGCAAAGAGATGATGTGGGGATCTGAGCATGAGAGAGAGAGCAGGGAGGAGAACTCACAGAAGAAGTGATCGATTGTGTTGGAGCCATGAAAAGACAGGTGCAGAGCAGAGCACGTTAGTATCAGGGAACAGGCCGCCCCTCATGCATAGGATCCCGCCACCAGCACAGCACAGAGTTTCTGGGACATGGCCACTGTGTAGAGCAGAGGGTTGCAGATGGCCACAAAGCGGTCATAGGCCATCACTGCCAGCAGAAAGGCTTTGGTTACCACAAAGGTACAAAACAAAGAGTATTGTACTATACACTCTGAAAAAGAGATGCTTCTGTCTTCTGCAAGTAGGTTTGCCAGCATCTTGGGAGCAATGGTGGAGGAATAGCAGAAATCCACAAAAGAGAGGTGGCTGAGGAAAAAGTACATGGGGGTGTGCAGTTTGGGATTAATTTTGATTATGGCCGTCATCCCAATATTCCCTACCACCACCTATCTATTGTAGATAGCCAGAAAAACCATGAACCGTGGGACTTTTAGTTCTGGATAATCTGAGAACCCCAGGAGGGTGAATGTGACCCCACTTTTATTTCTGTCTAATAGTACCATGTTTCCTTTGTCTGTAATAATAAAGTAAGTCTGGAAATGAAAATAGTGAAGAACGATGTGAGAAAACAGGAAACTTGATTCACTCCTTTACAGAGCCTGTAGAATAAAACAAAATCACTTCAGGATCTAGATTTTTAATGTTCAAAGGAGACCACATGTTTAAAGTTTAAAATGCAGGAACCATTTTTTCAATTTTCTTAAGAATGCAATTATTGAACTGAATCCTAACTTCTCAAAAGCAATTCAGAACCTTAAGATGTATGGGAAAATAATATAAAAATATGTATGACTATATTAAACAGATCTTGGCATAAAAACTTCAGCTGCCATTGAATTTTGTAAATTCACAAAAGTAAAGCCTAATATAGTTTAATGGTTGATCAGGTCATCACTGCAACCAAATTAATTTTACATTTTGTTTACATGGTACTGTTTACTGCCAGCACCCTTAACACTTCTGTGTCTGCATTGTGAATTCCATATTTGAGCACTTTAATCTGTCTGACCCAATAAATACTTATACCAAAATATATCAGAATCAAGATTTCAGAGGGTGTTCTTTTCAACTCTTTTCACATTGCCTCTGAATAAAATAGATAATAAAATTAGAATGAATTTTAAAGATGGTCTAGTTGACTACATTGTTTTAGAGTTGACAAGAGAGAAGCCAGAGAAAATTCGACCTTACCAATGACACAGCCCAATCTTTTCATCTGCCTTGAGCTCTTATCCTCAGACTCCTAGCCATGAGCCCATTCCCTACACTAGACTCTAATCTGTATTTTAGGTCTAGATGCTAGCACATTTTCTTTGTTAATAATCACACTTTTAATTTGTGAGCAAAACCAATGACTTCAAATACATCAGAAATAAACACACGGCACTGAACATGCCTCAGAGCATCAAAGGAAGCTACAGAATGAGATCAAGGGAATGTTTTCACTGGGAATATCCAGAGTAATTAACTGTCCTGAAGAATCGGCCAAACACTTCTGATTACAAAGGCAATCGGTTTTCTATGCGTCTCTGTGTGTCTCACTATCTCTCTCTGTTTCCTTGTTTCTGTTTCTGTCTCTTTGTCTCTCTGTCTCTCATTGGCACACAGTATCTCTTAGTTCCTATTGTACCATAAATGTCTGACTTTTTTTCTGGTAAAGTAGTCTGTGATCACATAAAACAAGAAACAGTTTTCAGGTGGTGCATCAGTAAAATTGGCAAAATATATGCAAAGACATTCAAAGTCTCTGAGCTTTCTTACATTCATAAATATGAATATTTATGGCAGACTCAAATGTAAGTATTAAGTGTGACCTCAAGAAACAAAGCAATCACAAACACTCTATCACATTTTTCATGACATTTCATTTATCTAAGGCCTTTAAAAATTCATTTTAAACCCATGTTACATAGAAGACAATGACTCCTGTGATCCAAATGCTATTGTTATTTTGCTATTAAATTTATACATCTCTGTGTTCAGGGAACACAATACTGCGAATCTTCTACTCTATTGGCTTTTTCTATCCAGTTTGCTTATTACATTTGCTCACAGAAGTCACACATGCTTCCTGTTTCATAATCATAATGATGTTGGTAAGTTTACTTTTTTCCACTAAAGTGTATTATACCAGAATATATTTCATTTACTTATATCCTTGCCTAGTCTACATTGGCTATGCCTCCACAATTTGCAGAAGTGAAAGAGCCCACATCCCCCCGCTTTCCAGTGCTGCTCTTCCTCCTTGCACCATACCTGCTTTGAGGAGCTAGGCTGAGCCAGAGCCTCAATACAAAGCGTGGCATGCAGTGCTTTCTTGTTTCCTGCAAACTCACCTTTATTTCTCAATGTAGTTCTAGAGTCACTTTCTTCCCTCTTCAGATGTCCTTCTGATTGAAATAAATTTCAATCTTTCTTTTGAATTTTAAACCTGATAAACCAAAGTTAAGATCTCTCCTGATTGGGAGGGAAACCTGTGTTTTTACACCTGTAGATAAAACCTGGGAGACCTGAGCCCTAGAGACCAGGTATTGCCCCACTCTCTAGAGGGCACAAAGCAAGCAACTAAACTAATCATCTTATCTGATAGTTATTGTTTTAATTATGTGTTTTTTGATGAGCACATATAAATTCTGCATTTTATTGAGCTACTCTGTGACATTTCAATGTGTATACAATATGTAATGATCAGATTACGGTAGAGGTCAAACCTATCACCTCATCAGTTATAATTTCTTTATCTTGGGAACATCCAAAACACTCTAAAGCTTAGGAAATGTTCACTAATTATTATCAACTATAGTTATTCTAGTCTGCAAGGGAACATTATGTTATTTCTCCCACCCAGCTTCAATCTATGAACCAGCTTCTCCATACTCTGCTTCCCCGACACCTGTCCCAGGCTCTGGTAACCCTATTTTGTTCTTTACTACTGCATCAACTCTTTAGTTTCCACATGTAGGTAAAAACCTGTAGTACTTTTTCTGTACTGGTTAATTTTACTTAGTATATTTTTCACTTCCATTCATGTTGCTGCAAATTTTAGAATTTCATTCTTTTTACGACTGAATGTTACGCCATTGTTTTCTTTGCCTGCCTCATCCATCAATGGATACTTAGTTTGATTCCATATCTTGACTATTATACATAGTGCTGCAGGAAACATGTGAGTGCAGAAATTGCTTCTACATCCTGAATTAAGTTTTTGAATTCATTTTCCAGTAGTGGGATTGCTCAGCACATGGTAGTTCTATTTCTGGTGTTTTGGGTTATACCAACAGTGTACAAGACCTTCTTGTACTTCTCAGGCTCACCCATATTTATTCCTTCTCACCTTTTTGATAATTATCATTCCAAATGAAGTGAGATAATATATCATTGTGATTTTCATTTGTATTTTCTGATAAAGTTATTGAAATATTCACATAATTCACTCAGAGGTAATTGGGTGGTTATGGGGTTTTACTGAGTCATTCAAGTTGCTTATACATTGTTGATAGTAATCCTTTGTTGGAAGAATAGTTTGTCCCTATTTTTTTTTTCCCATTTGGTGGGTTGTCTCTTTACTCTGTTGGTGATTTCCTTTGCTCTACAGATGGCTTTTCACTTTATGTCATGTCATTGGTCAATTTTTTCCTTGTCTTGCTGTGCTTTGGGGGTCATAACAAGAAAACCTTCAACCAGATCAATATCTACAAGAAGTCCCCTATACTTCCTTCTACTACTTTTATAGTTTGGGATCTCTGAGATATTAATGAATTTTCACTTGATGCTAGTATAAAAGATCAGAGTAAAAGATCCAAATCAGGTATCTTGTTAAATTTGTTTCTGCACATGGATGTCTGGTGACCCCAGCACCATGTATTAAAGAGAATTTCCTTTCTCTAATGTAGTTTTTTTTTTTTTTTTCTGTCTTTACCAAACGTCAGTCAGCTGTAAATACATGGACTTATGTTTGTGGTCTCTGTGGTGCTTCTTACGTGTCTACACTCATTCCAGTAGCATTCTGAATATTTCTTGTACAATTCAGCCATAAAGCTGTCTATCTGATCCTGAGTGTTATTTGCTGAGGAAGTTTGTATTCCTGACACAATTTTGGTAATTACTAGAGTTCTGTGGTTTTTCTGCATACTAATCGTTCAATTTTGTGCAGTTATATGTGTCTACAAATGTATCCATTTATTCTAGGCCTTCGATTTGTTGGTGCGGAGGTGTTCCTCACATATCTAATAATCACTTTTTTTTATAGAAAAAGAATTTTGAAGAGTTCAATATTAAGAATAATAATAAAAGCTTGAGGAGACAGATATATTTAACATGATTTAAACATTACACAATATACTCATGGTATCTTATTATATCTGCAATTTTTATGTTTTTCTGTATAAGTTAAAAGTAAATTTAATTTGAATAAAATATCTATGATGTAGAATGGAGAAGGAGGGTTTATTTATTTATTTATTTTTTGAGTGAGGGACACACAGCTTCATGGTTTTTGACATGACAGATGCAAAGAGGGTGAGACGCCTTACCTTTATTCTCTCTCCCCTGCCCTTGGTAGAAACACCCATGACTATAGATACTGCAGCCATGGAAACACAATCTGGACTAGAGACCAACACTTCCCAGTTCATAAGCTGATTTTAAGGTTTGCAGAATAAATAAATCAATCAATAAATTCCTGTTGGAAAATAAATATATACACTTTTCCTGATTTCATGTTTTTTTCTAATATCCAGTGGAGAGGAAAGTAGGTTGTTTGGTGTTCCCTAAGTTCAATGCAGAACATAATTTTTAAAATTCATTCATATTTTCAGGACTAAAATTGGAGTATTGGACTGCTGGTTCCCCATAGAGCACTGCTCTTTCCCAGGAGAATCTGATTGCAATGGGGAAAGTTGTCAGTGTCTGGGAGAGTTTTGTTCCCACAGCAGGGAGGAAGGGATACTGATGCCTGGGTGCAATGGTGCCCACCTCCTCACTGTGCACTTCTGTTCCTTCCCACTACTCTCCCTAGCCCAGCACAGAACATACTATCTGAATTTATTTCATGGTCCCTATGCATAGAGGGAATAATATGAAGGTGTAGCTTTAAAATTTCTCATTGTATTTAATTTTTGATTCTCTCACATTTTATCTGTATGTATTTATGAGGTGCAATGTGAAGCTTTTGTTCATGTTCATACTGGGTGGAGATCAAACCAGCTAATGTTCGTCTCCATCACCTTTCATCATTTCTTCATAGTGAGTGCATTTGGTAACACTCTCTTCTAACTATTTGGAGAAATACAGTACTTTGTTTTTGATTATACTCCCTCTTCTGTGCCATAGAGCTCCAGGACTTCATCCTCCTACTGAGTGATAAAAGCTCCTCCCTCTTTACACTACCCAGCAAGTGTCAGTTGCTCTTCTATTCTTAACTACCATGGAATCAACTGCTTAATATTCTACATGTGAATTTGATTATAAAGATTTTGCTTCACTGTTCTTCCTTATTTAACTTAACAAAAGCCCTGCAGATCTGTGTTGCAGACGACAGTGTTGGATGAAATAGAGTGAGCCACATAATGTGATACCTTATTAATAAAATATTATATTGGCAAAGTTATAGTAAAACACATGAATGGATCAAGAAAATGTATGTATACATTATAAGGTTCTGCTCATCCATAAAGAATGAAATCATATCATTTTCTGATGAATTTGAGAATCATGATATGTTGAATAATGAAGGGTCAAATGTTTTCTCTCATATGTGGAAGGTGAAGGGAAAAAAGGATTTAAAAAATGTGATGAATGAAAATAGAAGAGCAGGAGAACAGAGGAAGTGGAACCGTGTTTAGGGAAGAGGGGAAGAAACAGGTTGGCACTTGGGAACTACATCAACCAAACTATGCTGGGTGCATAAGTGAATATATTACAGTGAATCACATTTTTATATATAATTATAAAGCAGCAATTTAAAAAATGAAATAGAAGAGAAACCAGTAGAATAGAGGAAGGGGATTAGCAGGAGGGAAAGACAAAATACCAAAGAATGGAGTGGGGTAAATCTTGAACTCGTGTGTTTGAATATGTCACAAAAACAGAACTATCATATATAATTAAAATGCACTAAATGTAATAAAAAATAACTAATTAAATAAAGTGAGATATCATATATCTTTAATAGGTATGTCATTAGGTTTGAAAAACTCTTTGTAGCTGGCTTCCCAAATTTCAGAAAGCGAGTGACTGTAAAGAGTGTATCCCAAGACCCTCCAAAAGTCACTGGTTAGAAAGAGCAATCATTTAATGAGTGTGGCAACCGAATAATTTAATGCAGATCTGATCTGGACGTGGCTGGTATTGGCTTGGTTTGTTTATCTATATAAGATATGCAAATATTCAAAATGCTCTTTAATACATTTAAAATGTGTCTGCTCATGAAAGTATGATTTATTTCATGTATGTGGTACTGAGGATTGAAACCAACTTGCAAATTGAGCTACATTCCCAGTCAGTTTTAAATATTATATTGAAATGGGGCCATACTAAGTTGCCCAGGCTGGCTTTAAACTTGTGATCCCTAGCCACAGTGTACCAAATTCCTGGAATTACAGGTATGTGGCATTGTGCCCAGGTCACAAGAATTATTTGATTCCTTATGGGATAGAAAATTTGGCTTGAGGAAACAACCACTTGAGCTAAAGAAGAACCATTTTATTCCTAATCAAATAGTGTACATGAAACAAACACTTTTAGTATTGCTAAAGCATTTAAAATAGTATCACAATGACAAATAACTCTATGAATCTACTTAAAAGTATAGCCCAGGTTATTTTTTCTCATTTAATAAAATATATGGAAATTTATTTTTTGCATTGCATTGATGAGTAATTGGAATTTTACCTAGAAAAACTGAATAAAAAGAAGGAAAATGTGGCTATTCAAAAAACTAGTTATTAACCCCAGAATCTGTATAATTTAATTAGTGATATTACATAAATTATTGCATAGCTTTTAAATTCATTTTGAAGAAGATTATGTAGGTGGTTAGGTTTAACTCTTACAACAAGATAAATGAACTTGTTGCTGAGAAGAATTCAGAGTTTATGTTCATGCTCAGAACAAAAAGTTTCTGTAAAATCGACAATGTGTGTGATATCATCAAAGACAGAATAACAGCTCAAAATACATGCTAAGCAGGAACTCAACCCAGTCTTTTATGGCTTAAAATAACAGATTTTCTAAGATCCAGCCTACCATTTCAAATCCTCTGGGGGAATATGTCATAGATTATCACACTACCTTGCAGAGCTACTTTAAAACTATGTCAGGAAATAAAGTACCTTTAATTCAAATTTCTATCACAACAAGAAAATTGTTTACACTACTCAACACACATACACACATAGCTGTAAATATATACTTGTGTCATATTATGTCAATAAAATATTTATTAAACCTTTGAGTTAGTATTGCATTCTTACGGCTTTGGTTTTATGTATATACTGTTCTTTTTTTTTTTTTTTCTGACTAAAACTCCTTCCTCACTGAACTACACCTCCAAAATCCTGTCTTTCTCTTTTCTTTTGACAAGTTCACATAATATCTATTTTACAAAAATATCCCTTTCAAGTTTTTAGTGCATTTAAACATTTCTTTTTCTGAAACACCCTACGATAGTTATTATTTTCTGTCTTATGAATTAGCCTCTTATTGTATAGGCTTATTGACAGCTTAGTTATGTCAGATATAAGAAATAAATAAGGAAGAAATATTTATTGAGCTACAAACAGCATCCCATATGATATATAGGTTTTTCCTTAATCTTCACAATATGATTTTAAGTTATCTCATATTATTCCACATTGAAGGTTCAAGATGGATAATGAAAAAGATTACTGATGCTTTTAAGCAATAAAAAGAAAGAGTCAAGTTTACTCCCTTAAAGGAAAAATTCATTTCCATTTCACTATACAATATTAACTCTATTCATTTTAATGCTATCCTTAAGACCAACTTTCATGAACACAATTTATATGTCAGGAACAAATGTCATGCTAACATGATGCTCAAAAAGAAGAGACTTTACTGCCCAGTAGTTTGCTGACAGTGTCCTTGACATCCTTATTTCTCAGACTGTAGACGAGGGGGTTCAGCATGGGGATCACCACTGTGTAAAACATGTAGGCCACTTTGACCATGTGCCTGGAGTTCTTGGAGTTGGGCACACAGTAGAGGAACAGGATGATGCCATGGAAGATGGAGATGGCCATCAGAGGGTTGCAGATGGCCACAAAGCGGTCATAGGCCATCACTGCCAGCAGAAAGGCTTCGGTTACCACAAAGGTACAAAACAAAGAGTATTGTACTATACACTCTGAAAAAGAGATGCTTCTGTCTTCTGCAAGTAGGTTTGCCAGCATCTTGGGAGCAATGGTGGAGGAATAGCAGAAATCCACAAAAGAGAGGTGGCTGAGGAAAAAGTACATGGGGGTGTGCAGTTTGGGATTAATTTTGATTATGGCCATCATCTCAATATTCCCTACCACGGTGACACTGTAGATGGCCAGAAAAACCATTAACAGTGGAACTTTCAGTTCTGGATAATCTGAGAACCCCAGGAGGGTGAATGTGACCCCACTTTTATTTCTGTCTGTGAATATCATGCTTCTTTCGGTCGAAATCTGAGCGTTAATCCTGAAAACAAAAACATTAAGGTGAGTGTGGACAGATGCAATGGATTTCACTGCCCTGTCCAAGTTCATAAAGTACATCTTTCAGAATCTGGGTATTTATTTATATGAGATAGACAAAATGTATACAATTTAAAAGCATCACACCCTTTTTAACATTAAAAACATGATTATTGAATTAAATTATGAGTTATAAAAGTAATTTTTAAAATTTACAAATATGAAAAACAGAGATCAACTTATTAATGGTCATTTTAATAAATCTTCACATAAAACTGTAAACCATCATTGAAAATTGTAAATTCATACAAGAGAAATTGAATTATCAAGGGATGACTGATGATCTCTTTCTTTTATTAATAATCATATTTTCATCTAGTGAGTAACTGGAGATTCTAAAATCTTATAGGAAGTAGTTCTGTGATAACCTGTATGCACTAGCAATGTACCTGGAAACAGGATCAAGATAAGTCACAAGTGGGAAGTAGGTAATTTTCTCAGCAAGGAAATAATTAACTAAAATAAAACACTGACATAGAAATATCCCTTTACTGGATACCACGCTCACTGACTCTCTTTTCTCTTTCTCTACCTGTAAGATACCCTGTATTTTCATTCTGTCCCTATCTTACCTGTTAAAGAGGAGGATTAACAATTTTAGTTAGTACTATACTGTGAATACATGTCATAAGGGATGGGAAGGATAATATAAAAGAAACATATTTCTGTTATTGCTACACAAAACCTCTCATGTCTATCCACGCCAGCAAACTTTCTCTTTTATTTGTAGAAAAGTTATTGCAGTCTCACAATCTAAGAAATATTTATCATATAGTCCATCAATAAAGATATCTCATCACATGTAATATTGAGACTTTCAATGACCATATTTGTTCCTGTACTTATAAATTTACCTATTAAAAACAACCCAGAAGCCAGTCTAATTAGCACATATTTTCTTACTACCACATTTTATTTATCTAAAGAATTTAAAATTTCATTTAAAAATATTTTGACATTTAATGAAATGAATCTTATCACAAATGATATCATTAAATCTCTGGAAAAAAATGTATTAACTTTTACTCCAGGCAAAATTGATAGCTGAAATATGTCTCCCAGTATTTTTTCCCAGTTGTGGTTTTTATTTTTGCTGTCAGTGGATACACTCTTATAACCTTAATCAAATAGTGTTCTTTATTTTTTTACTAGTCTATTTCATTTTAGCTAAATATTCTATCTTGACAACTCCTTCAGAATTTGCAAAAATGAGACAACACATAACACCAAATCCTCAGAGGTTTTTTTCCCTCCCTGGTAACTTTTTTTTGTGATACTGTTGAGGGGCTTAGCTGAGCTAGCTCTCTAAAATGAACCTTTGCAGAAAGAGTACACTCACTGTTCCTGGCTCACTCACATCTATATCTTCAAAATATTTCTAGTTTTAACAGGGTCAGTTTCCCATAATAAAATTTAAATCCATCTGTTTTTTGAATGTTAAAACAAACGTGCTGATGGCTAAGGCAGGAGCTCTCCTGGTTGGGGTGATGAAGTATTCTTTTATGTACAGTTAGTCTTGGAGGTAAGAACCCTAGAGACTATCAACTGCTTCAGTCTCTTGAGGTCGCACATGAACAATTAAAATTAATCACTTCAATTTAATGCCATTTTAACACCTGAGAAAATTTAGAGAAAAATATAGCAGCATCGTGACCTTTTCATATATAATATATATTGAATTCACCTTTCCCATACCTAATCACTGCCCTATGCTGTATAAATTTCATAAATTTTATGCACCATAAATTCCATTTGTGTAAATACACATAAGAATCCTCATTTCTGGAGAGTGGTGACAGAGAATGGGAGAGAAGTGACTGAAATTAGGAGTCTCCAATGACCTCATGGCTGTGGTGGGCTTGGTGCCTGGGAAAGTATTTGGGCAGGGGCATAGGATGCCTAGCTGCTATGGGAAAGCCCTGGCTGAGGAGGTTCTGCCCAAGAACTGCATCAGCTTCGACCTTGCTCAGGCACATAGCTCCCTGGGATAGATGAATTCTCCTGCCAGACATCCACAGTGTTTCACCACTTCCCCAAATATAAATAAAGATTGTTGGAGTAACTCTTTAGATCTGCTTCTCCACCAGAGAGCAGCACTTTACCAACTCCAGTTTAATCTTCACAGTCTGTGTGTGTGAGTCTTTATTTTTCAAATCTCCCTTCACCCCTCATGATAACTGCAAGTTTGGCCACATAGTTAGCAACACTCACTATCAATAATTTGCTAATATTCATGAGGCTTAAATGCTTTTCTACCATTTTAAAGAGTTTGTTCATATTGGAAAAGTGTGAGTACCCAACTTTTCAGGTTGTAATGCTCCATTGAAAGTTAATCCAGAAAGTTGTTACAAAGGTCAACATTCAAATGGATAAATGATCAAGTCCTTGTTAAATCTTGGCTGTTTGTTAATTCTTTCCCCAACTGTTATGGTTCAAATGTGGAGTGTGCTCAAAAGGTTATGTGTGACACAATGTCAAACTTTTCAAAGGTGAAAAGATTAGATCATGAGAGATGTGATTTAAATGGTGGTTAATCCACTGCTATGGATTAACTGGGCAGTAAGAGTAAACAGGTATGGTATGGCTAGAGGAAGGGGGTCAGTGGGGTGGTCCCTGGGAGTTTACATTTTGTCTTAGGTGAGCAGAGCTCTCTGCTTCCTGGGTGCCTTGTTCTGAGATCCTTCCCTCCCCTGTACCCTACCACCATGATCTCTTGCCTTATCTTAGGCCCTCAGTGCAGAGTTGGCCAACCATGGACGGATCCTCTGAAACCACAACCCTAATGAACTTTTCATCCTGTAAATTTTCCTTGTAGGTCACAGTGACTAAAAGGTAACTAATACACCATATGTGCCCTGCAGAGATGCTGACCTCCTCATTGTTTCTTAAAATAAATGCATACTCCTTCATTGTTGCCTATTATACTACCTCTGACTGGAATACTTTCCTTTAAACTTATGTCCATACGGTTTTTACAGTGAAATGATATATGAATGCACTATTATACTGAAGGCATTACCCTATTTCTGAATATTACCATTTGAAGTACTTAGTACAGGAAAATATATTTCTTGAATCATTTTGTACTTCAGTTTTAATATACTTAGTTTTAGTTTTGTTTCCCTGCTAAACTAAATTTACTGTGAAAGCAAGAAATGAGTTCAGTGATATATTATAAGCTGCTAGACTAATAACTAGCACAAAGTGTACCATGAATAATTATTGAACAATAAATACGACCTTTCATGCAACTGTGGTAGATCAAACCTACCAGAACTGTGGGAATGTAGAGGGCAGAGAGAAGGGAGTTCCCAAAAAGAAATTCTGAATACTTCTACATGAAATGATTATTTAAAGTAAATATATACAATTATAAATTACTTATTATAAGGTGGGGAGTCAAAATTAAAAAAAAAACTTCTATATTGATATTTCTATTTCTCACCAATATTCAAGTAATAAATTAATCAAGTAATAAATTAATCAAGTTCCTTACAATAGAAATATTTTATCTTCAAAATAACATATAGGATTTATGTTATCTTTTCGATTAAAGTTGTACCTGCAAGGTAATATAGGCATGCTTTCTGGAACTTAAGTTTCATCTGCAGAAAGGAGCCATCTTAAGTTTGGGAACTCTGTGGTCAGAATGGAGCCATGTTTAAAATTCCCTGACAAGTGTCCAATCACAACTGAAGCCCTTTTTCAGGCTGGCCCCCAATTTTAAATTAGCTAAACTTGTGGAGGGTACATGGAACTATTCTTATCAGGAGCCAGGAATGATGGGCAACATCTCTTTAGGGATGAATATTGTCCTACTGCCTGCCTAGGTGTGCTTGCCCTCCAGATTCCCTTTGGGAGTTTACCCTTCTGCAGAAGTACAATCATTCTTTGCCAACCCACTCCCCACACCTGTATGATTTTTTGTGGCATCTCAGTATTTTTAACAAATATAGAGCATGGAGAAATTACTTGAAAATGGAAACTGATATCTCAATTATTCTCTTCTAGAAAATCTTAAAATAACTTCATCAGAATATTTTCATGTCCATTCACTGAGCAACCATGCTAGCATACCAATTATGTCTAAGGATATGCTATTGATGTAAGAATACAAAAATGGAATCTCACTGAAACATTCCTCTCCAAAGATAGCTAATCCTTCTGTAGTAATAAGCAAAATCATTGAGCACAGATTGTTTTAAGTGTATAAATTTCACAATCAGGATTACAACATTTACTATTTCATGATCACTGTTTTCTTGGTACAGGAATCAGAGAAAGGAGATTGAGTTCACATTGAAGATCTGTAATTATTCATTTAATTTTTCATTGAACTTTTCATTAAATAAATATTTAAGACAGGCTTACAAGCCAGATCCTGTTTGAAAAATTGGTGAGATAGTGTTCCTATGCTCATGAAAGTTATATTTAAAGTAAGATGTAGAAATAAGTAAATATGTGATCATTTCCCTTAGTGCTAAAATACATGCTAACTTTGTTGTCATTTTAATGAGAAAGGTCATGCAAGCCCATAGGAAGGTGCCTTTGTGCAGGAGAAGAGTTTCTAGTTTGTTACAAAGAGAAGAACAAACCCATTTATTTTGAAATAGAAGGTCTTTTGTTGATGTATTTCAACAACTCTGGAGTAAGTAAGCCTGCTGTGCATTTCTTGAGTCCCTTTGTAAATATATGAAAGGACAATACAGGATATATCTGTGTTTGTCCTTTGAGGCTGCATTTATGCCACTAAGTTAGTTTTTCACAGGACAATGAAGAAATATTGCATGGCATTAGTAGACTTCTATTGTGGTACACTTTTGTTAATCCATTACTGGTAAAAATTTCAGATCAGCAGAAATAATCTTAAATTATAAAACCAGAGACAGTATTATCAATTGTTACAGTAAAACTTTCAGTCATTTGAAGACTTACAAGGAAATGACAGTAAAATACTGTTGTCAATACCGCAAGTGCCAAAGGAGGAACTATGGGAATTGTTGAAGAATACATTAATTTTCCCTGTCCTGAATGAATTTCTTGAGCATTCCTATATGAAGCCTATGTGAAATGAACTTTACATGTAGGGGCAGTGAGCACCTGAAGTCTTATAAGTTTGGATGATTTAATTTAAAAAATTGGATCATTTAAAACACAGTCATATTGCATAAAATAATATTTCTTTCTCAATTTATCTCACTAAGAAGACTAAATCAACCCAGTTTGGTGGCACAGTCTTGTAATGACAGCTGCTGAGGAGACTGAGGCAGTTGGATTACAAATTGAAAGTGAGCCTCAGCAACATAGTAAGGACCTATGCAATTTGTGAGGCCCTGTCTTCAAAAAAAAAAAAAAAAAAAAAAAAAAAAGTACTGTGGAGGGGTCCTGGGGAGGTGCCTCTTGGTTAAACATGTGGTACCAAAAGTATAAGAAAAACAGAAAGGACTTAATCAATGATAGTTTATGAAAAAGTGTAACCATTCACAGAACTAGACATTTGATTGAACACTCACACCACCTGGCTGGGGTGTAGGTCATGGGCGGGCATTTATGTAGCCTGTGCAAGGATCAGGGTTCATTCTCTACACCAAAACCAGAACAAATGTACAAAAATAGCTCCTGTCAAGGTTGAACCTACCAAATATAAAAATACCTTCTTAATAATACTCAAAATTCAAACCATTTTGAATTCTCCTACTTGTCCAAAATTTATTTATTTCCTGTTAGGTTGAAGCAAGTCAAATTTGATTGTTACCGTTATGTCCCCTTTATCATGTCACCAATCTGTGTGCAAGAGCATGTGTGTGTGTGTGTGTGTGTGTGTGTGTGTGTGTGTGTGTGTGTGCGTGCATGTTCATGAGTTTTGTGGGAGGTGGGAAACGGACCATTTGTGGAGTGTTGCTTTCTCTGTATTTAGCTAACTGCTATATTTGATGTCATTGAATTTTTCCTCCACCTATTCTTTTAAAGGGCTATTCAGATAAAATAACTTTACTTTGTTCAGATTCACTCTTAGTTTCTTTTCAGCAAGAATTCTGGCAGTTGGTTCTGAGCAGTGCAAGGTACATCCCTTTGGGAACCAACTTTTAACTGGTTCTTTGGCTAGCAGTAATAATCATCCCTACCCATGGGTTCAGGTAGTGTCAGGCTGATTATTTCATTTTAAAATTACCCACATTTATTTGCCTAATGATTTTAATAACCATTGAAATCATCACCATGGTCTTTTTTTCCCCAAATTAATAGTCCTAAAGTTGTGATTTTCTAATTTCATGCTTTTCCAACCATGATTTCTTCTGAACGACCTCATTGTTAACTGTTAAATGACTTTAAAATGTAATTCATACAGGAAAGATACACTGAATACATTTTCTCTATTTAACAATTTTCAGAGTAATGAATTGCTATCCCACCAACTTTCATAATAACGAAATGATTCCTTCCTTCCCTACATTCTATATGGACTATAGTAGAAACTGCTAGTAGAGATGTCTAGGTATGATAATTCAGGGAGTGCAACCTTTTGGCTAATAATACCAGTGTGCTATCTAGAAATATTGAAAAGATTCTCATGTTAGTCTTTTCTGAAAGACAAAATTAATTTTTATGCCCTCTTCCACTAAGAGCCTCAGCAGTGCTGTACAGAAAGAGCACTAAATTTGTAGTCAGAGAGAGAATTCAGTTCCTGTACCAAGTCACATTAGTCATTTCTCAACTAGTTCCTTCAAGGTCGGTTTAGCCATCTATGCAACAGATGTAATCGTTCTTATCAAGTGTATCAACAGAAGATGACTCTTTTAAGTGCCAGACCTTACACACAGAAAATTCACAGAACCAAGGAATGAAGGTAACAGGAAGGAATGGTTTTTTATTTGGGTGTTTTTTGTTTTGTTTCATTTTGTTTTAATCACAGAGCATATCTGCCTTTATCTCCCAACACTGACACAATACTTCTGTGACACAACCAAATGACCTTAAAAGTCAGGCACTCATTGGCATACAAATGAACCAATCAGAAAAAAAAAGATTCTTTGGTAGTTACAATCATTCTTAGAGTGACTGTATCCCCCACACTACATGATTGATCATGTTTTGTGCCTATTTTATATCTGAGTTCAGAGACTTCAAAGAAGTAGTTGTTTAATGCATCAAAATCTTATGGAATTCATCTCAGTATTAAACTTCTTTGGTTTCTTCATGGAGTTTGAATTCATCAGTCCATGCTTCCCAATCACCTATACAAACCTCACAGAAACACATGCTATAGGTTTAGAAACATGTTAGGTTCTGTTCTGTTCTGTTATTTATTAGGATGAAACCATCTCTTGCGACTGTTTCAGTGAAACAGGACTTTTTTGTCTACCAACTTCCAGACAGCCTCTTTGACATCTTTGTTCCTCAGGCTGTAGATCAGGGGGTTCAGCATGGGGTTTACGACCGTGTAAAACACAGAAGCCACTTTGACAGTTTGCCTGGAGTTTTTGGAGTTGGGCACACAGTAGAGGGAAAGGATGGTCCCGTGGAAGATGGTGATGGCGGTCAGGTGGGAGGCACAGGTGGAGAAGGCTTTGCGACGCCCACTGGCAGAACGGATTTTTAACACAGTCACAACAATAAACACATAGGAGGTGAGGATGATCAGTAGGGTACTCACCTCATTGAAGGTGGCAAAGCCAAAGAGCAGCAGGTGGGGGAGGTGGATGTCAGAGCTGGAGACAGCAATGAGGGCCGTGTACTCACAGAAAAAGTGGTTGATGACATTAAATCCAGAAAAACTCAGTCGAAGAGCATAGCACAGGAGCACCAAGGGGCCAAACATACCCCAGATATATGACCCTGCCACCAGCAGGGCACAGAGTCTCTGTGACATGACTACTGTATACAGCAGGGGATTACAAATGGCCACAAAGCGGTCATAGGCCATCACTGCCAATAAAAAAGACTCAGTCACTACAGCCGTGCAGGACAGGAAGTACTGCAGCATGCAGCTGAAGTAGAAGATGCTTTTATCTGCCAAGACCAGGTTCTCCAGCAGCTTGGGGGTGACGATGGAGGAGTAACAGAAGTCAACAAAGGAGAGGTGACTGAGGAAGAAGTACATGGGGGTGTGAAATTTGGGGTTGATCTTGATGAGCACGATCATCCCAAGGTTTCCCACCACGGTGATGATGTACATGAGTAGAAACACAAGAAAGAGAGGAACCTGAAGCTCTGGGTGGTCTGTGAAGCCTAAGAGGGCGAAGGTTGTCTCCACACTCAGATTTCTTACCGCCATCACCGTAGCTCCTTTAGGAGGGAGAGTGTGGTTGAAGACACTTGCTCCTGTCAAATATGAGGTGTGTGGAAGTGAGTGACCATTATGTCATGACTGTCTCTGAGCATGAAAGGCACAGAACTGATGGGAAATGGGCATAAATACACAAACCAATGAAGGGTCTGTGAGAAAATATGAATTATTTGTGTCAAAATATGATATACATTTCAATTGCATTTTGTTTATTTGCACAAATCAATTAAAGCCAGTGAAAGAATATACTCTACTCTTAAAGAAACTATTTAGGGGAATGTAGATAAACAGGAACAATCCCATGTCAGCAGCTTTTGCCCATGGTAAGTTTACTTCCTTAATGAAATATCTTACTTGCTAAGTGATCCAGGAGAAGGATGGCCCACTTTCCACCTGAGAGGAACATATACCTTATTAGGGCCTATGACCTATGTGTTAGCTTCCATTTTAGCTCACACACCAAAGAAACATTTTGTTAATATCTCAAGATGTATTCAGTAGGAGATCTCTCAAAATTAACTAATTTTCATTCGTATAACAGCCTGTATACCAGTTTATGGTACATATGCAGAGAGTATAGCAAGTTCATTCTTCTCTTTCTGAAATGGTTGTCAGTGGAACTGAAGCCAAAAATTTACATGGCTTTCAAATTTTCTCATGCATGAGAGTTGAATTGCATTGATATCAACTTAGAATAAAAAGAAAAAGTCAAAGAGAATCCCAATTACAATATTAGGAAAATAATATTTTCACGATTTCCTAAGAAACCTGAATAAACTTACCTACCACAGAGAAACAGGCCACCGCTCTCCTGTTTCTCTGTAGGATAAGTAAAACTGGGACATCAAAGACCTTATATCTAACTCTATAACTCTGGGGACTGTTACTCTAGAGAATCAATGGCAAATTATTCCTTACAAATATCCAAACAGTTAATTAAGGCAAATTCCAGGTCTCTTATACCATCCTTAATAACTGGACTTTTCTTGAAATTACAAAGAAATATTGCATCATAATGTTAACTAGGATACTTTGTTTATATATAATTAAAATGCACTCTATAATTAACAAAATAAAGATGAAATACTACCTTGTCTACTTAAAAATCAGTGCATCTCTTAGATTTTGAAGGAAACATATAACAGATTCAGGCAGGTTATTCTAGCCAGCCTACAAAACTCACCAAAATGTGATCTCTTTGGTGTGGGTTCCATAACAAGAGAAAACTCTAACAAGTCCAACCCGCCATACAGGCTCTTAAATTATTTAATCCACATAACCCGGTGTATACGATTGTCCTTGAAAGGTAAATGGCAAGTAGAGGTTTTCTGAATGTTGCATAGGCCACATAATCAATTACAGATCAGACGTTAAGAGTTTTAAGGAAAATCAGTAACATCCTCCAAATAATTATTCACTATTTGAGAAATAGCCTCTGTCATTTTAACAGATCCCACTGGAAACAGTGATTGGCAAGTGGTTCCCAAGTTACCGTGCAACCTGCATTTCCCATTTCGAAGAGGGTGTTGGTGACCCTACCAGTCTATCACAATAGGCATGGCAGCAGTCAACCACAGTCCTCTCCCTGATGTCACAATAGAATGTGGAACCAATATCCAGAGTTTGCAGTCTTGCCTCATTGCTTCCTTCTGCTCAGACAGAACTCATAAGCTCAGGAGTTCATGAACTCACTTCCTTGACAATGTGAATATGAAGACAATATTGAGACCTTCTTTTCAGATGATTCCCCATGACATACTGACAGAACAGAGATAGCTGCAGCACCATCATCCTGCTCTGCAGTGACCCTGAAGGACAGCAATGAAAAAAAAAAAAAAATACTTACATTAAGAACCAGAAATCTAAAATGGTGGTCATCTTTTCAAATAGGGCTCAGACAAGTTCCATGGCAATATTTTAGAAGGATAGAATGAAAAAATTCAGAATACTATCCTGTGGAATGTGCTCTCTATAGGCTCAACATATATAGACTCTGCCTCCAGAATTCATGTGGTTTCTGTAATATTTTATGAGACCAGGATATATGAGCCCGGAGTGTAAAGGAAGTGGCTCTTCCACCTATTGATGATCCAGCTGCTGAAAATTGCTTCCTGTGAGTGAAGCCATGAACTTCAGTAGTTAGGAGGTCTCTTCTCTCTGGGGACATGCTCCTGCTGGGAACACAGTAAGCATTGGAAGCAATAAATCAGAATTATGACTTGCTTGATCAAGAAAGTGCGGTAGGAGTACCTGGCAGATTCCAGAAGGAGGCAGCAGGATGCCTTGTGGCTTCTACTTTCACTCTCCTTAAACTCTGAGAGCTCCACGTAAGGAGGCCAGTGGAACTTACAAGCAGGTAAGTGGCTGCTGAAGAGAACAGAGGCAGCACCGCCAACAGCCAGCACCAGTTCACCTGACATGAGCTGATGCTGTCTTGGGGTGACAAAGTGTGAGCACAGGCTGTGTTCCCATAAGCGCAGCAGTGTGCAGGCGTCCTAGTGGTACTGGCGGAAGATCTAGCCAGTCAGCTTACGGAATGCAAGAAATACTTTTTAGTTACTGAGTTCCATTTATTTTTTCCCCTCATCAAATAATAACTGGATTTTATTTATTAGAGGACTTTCACAAAAGTGTGACTGCCCCAGAGAAAGAAAAAAAGAAGCAGGGCATCCACTGGGTAGGAGAGAGGAAAGCAGGAGAGGTCACAGGGGGGAAATCTTAAGTTTACTCTGTGCGATATGGTGGCCACTTATCACAGGTGGCTTCTGATATCTTGTGAAGTGACAACTCTGAACTCAGGCACTGCATACTTGCTTTTAAAAACATAGTAAGGAAAAGGTAATGTAAAATATTGCAAATTTATTTTCTGATTTTATGTCGACATAATATTTTACAAATATTAGGTTGAATAAATGTATCATTAAAGTTAAACATAATTAAAATATATGCTAAGGTACATTTCAATGAATTCATTGGTTTAAAAAAATAATAATGTTCATGAGGCAGATTTCAAAAGCATCAAGTGTATTGGATGACCACGTGTACCCACACACTCACACATGCATATTTACATATTCAAGTATACATATTGAGAAACAAGAATCAGAATGTAAAGAAGACTATGCAAACCATTTCTTGTCATTAGAAAATTATGGAAAACTAAGATTATAATTTTATAAAACTGAGATAAACAAATACCTAATAACTTATACCTTTAACACATCCAATGTGTGTACTGATGTGTTTGTATTTTCATAAATAATATTTGGCCAGGGATGTGTGCGTGTGTGGTGTGTGGGTATATGTGTGTGTGTGTGTGTGAAACGGGGGTGAGAGAGAGAGAGGGAGAGAGAGAGAGAGAGAGAGAGAGAGAGAGAGAGAGAGAGAGAGAGAGAGAGAGAGAGAAAGTATTTAAACCAACCAAAACATAAAAGAACTCAAAGCAAGCCCTTCTGTGTCAGTAGGTTCTTGAGCAATGGAACCATTCATACTTCCTTTCCATCTAAGTGGAATCAGAAAATAACACAATATTAGTTATCACTGCCTTCATAGATGAACTCCCTGTTATTTATTCTTTTTTTTCCTCATCCTTCACTTTATTTTTTTTTCTACTTTTTTTTATTGTAAACAAATGGGATACATGTTGTTTCTCTGTTTGTACATGGCGTAAAGGCATACCATTTGTGTAATCATAAATTTACATAGAGTAATGTTGTTTGATTCATTCTGTTATTTTTTCCCTTCCCCCCACCACTCTTTTCCCTCTATAGAGTTCTTACTTCCTCCATTCTTGCCCCCCTCCCTAACCCTAACTCTAACCCTAACACTAACCCTTCCCTCACCCCATTATATGTCATCATCCAATTATTAGCGATATCATTCTTCCTTTGACTTTTTGAGATTGGCTTATCGTACTTAGCATGATATTCTCCAATTTCATCCATTTGCCTGCAAATGCCATCATTTTATCATTCTTTATGGCTGAGTAATATTCCATTGTATACATATACCACAGTTTCTTTATCCATTCATCAACTGAAGGGCATCTAGGTTGGTTCCACAGTCTGGCTATTGTGAATTGAGCAGCTATGAACACTGATGTGGCTGTATCTCTGTAGTATGCTGATTTTAAGTCCTTTGGGTATAAGCCAAGGAGTGGAATAGCTGGGTCAAATGCTGGTTCAATTCCAAGTTTTCTAAGGAATATCCACACTGCTTTCCAGAGTGGCTGCACTAATTTGTAGCCCCACCAGCAATGTATGAGTCTACCTTTATCCCCACATACATGCCAACACCTGTTGTTGCTTGTATTCTTGATGATCGCCATTCTAATTGGGGTGAGAGGGAATCTTAGGGTGGTTTTGGTTTGCATTTCTCTTATTACTAGAGATGTTGAACATTTTTCCATATGTTTGTTGATGGCTTGTAGATCTTCTTCTGTGAAGTGTCTATTCATTTCCTTAGCCCATTTGTTGATTGGATTATTGGTATTCTTGGTGTAGAGTTTTTTGAGTTCTTTATAGATTCTGGAGATTAGTGCTCTATCTGAAGTATGATTGGCAAAGATTTTCTCCCACTCTGTAGGCTCTTTCTTCTCATTCCTGATAGTTTCCTTTGCTGAGAGAAAGCTTTTTAGTTTGAATCTATCCCAGTTATTGATTCTTGCTTTTATTTCTTGTGCTATGGGAGTCCTGTTAAGGAAGTCTGGTCCTAAGCCGACAAGTGGAAGATCTGGACCTACTTTTTCTTCTGTAATCTGCAGGGTCTCTGGTCTGATTCTGAGGTCCTTAATGCATTTTGAGTTTAGTTTCGTGCATGGTGAGAGATATGGTTTTAGTTTCATTCTGATGCATATGGATTTCCAATTTTCCCAGCACCATTTGTTGAAGAGGCTATCTTTTCTCCATTGCATATTTTTGGCACCTTTGTCTAGTATGAGAAAATTGTATTTATTTGGGTTTGTGTCCATGTCCTCTATTCTGTACCATTGATCCACCTTTCTATTTTGGTACCAATACCATGCCATTTTTGTTACTATTGCTTTGTAGTAGAGTTGAAGATCTGTTATTGCAATATCCCCTGTTTCACTCTTCCTGCTAAGGATTGCTTTAGCTATTCTGGGTTTCTTATTCTTCCAGATGAATTTCATAATTGCTTGCTCTATTTCTGTAAGGTACATCAATGGGATTTTAATTGGAATTGCATTGAATTTGTATAGCACTTTAGGTAGTATGGCCATTTTGACAATATTAATTCTTCCTATCCAAGAAGATGGAAGATCTTTCCATCTTCTAAGGTGTTCTTTAATTTCTTTCTTTAGTGTTCTGTAGTTCTCATTGTAGAGGTCTTTCACTTCTTTTGTGATATTGATTCCCAAGTATTTTATTTTTTCAAGGCTATTGTGAATGGGGTAGTTTCCTAATTTCTCTTTCTGAAGATTCATCACTTATGTATAAAAATGCGTTGGATTTATGGGCATTGATCTTGTAACCTGCTACTTTACTGAATTCACTTATGAGTTCTAAGAGTTTTCTGGTGGAATTTCCAGGTTCCTCTAAATATATAATCATGTCATCAGTAAACAGGGATAGTTTGAGTTCTTCTTTTCCAATTTGTGTCCCTTTAATTTCTTTGGTTTGTCTAATTGCTCTGGCTAGAGTCTCAAGAATGATGTTGAATAAAAGTGGTGAAAGAGGGCATCCCTGCCTTGTTCCAGTTTTTAGGGGGAATGCTTTCAGTTTTTCACCATTTAGAATGATATTGGCCATGGGCTTAGCATAAATGGCCTTTACAATGTTAAGGAATGTTCCCACTATCCCTATTTTTTCTAGTGTTTTGAGCATGAAGGGGTGTTGTATTTTATCAAATGCTTTTTCTGCATCTATTGAAATAATCATGTGATTCTTGAGTTTAAGTCTATTGATATGGTGAATTACATTTATTGATTTCCTGATGTTGAACCCACCTTGCATCCCTGGGATGAAACCGGCTTCATCATGGTGCACTATCTTTTTAATATGTTTTTGTATGAGATTTGCTAAAATTTTGTTGAGAATTTTTACGTCGATGTTCATTAAGGATATTGGTCTGAAATTTTCTTTCCTTGATGAGTCTCTGTCTGGTTTAGGTATCAGTGTGATATTGGCTTCATAGAATGAGTTAGGGAGGGTTCCCTCCTCTTCTATTTGGTTCTTTTCTCCCACAGCCTTTAAAATTCTGTCTTTATTTTGTATGTTAGGTATTTTCATTATAATGTGCCTTGGTTTGGGTCTGTTGTAATTTTGTGCATTTGGAGTCCTATAAGCCTCTTGAACTTGATTTTCCATTTCATTCTTCAGATTTGCTAAATTTTCTGATATTATTTCATTGAATAGATTGTTCATTCCTTTGGTTTGTTTCTCTAAGCCTTCCTCAATCCTAATAATTCTTAAATTTGGCCTTTTCATGATATCCCATAGTTCTTGGAGATTCTGTTCATGATTTCTTACCATCTTCTCTGTTTGTTCAACTTCGTTTTCAAGGTTAAATATTTTGTCTTCAATGTCTGAGGTTCTGTCTTACAGGTGTTCTATCCTACTGGATATGCTTTCTATGGAGTTCTTAATTTGGTTTATTGTTTCCTTCATGTCAAGAATTTCTGTTTGTTTTTTTTTTTTCCATATCTCTAACTCTTTATTGAAATGATCTTTTGCTTCCTGTATTTGCTCTTTTAACTGTCGATTGGTGTGATCATTCAATGCCTGCATTTGCTCTTTCATCTCATCATTCAGTGCCTGCATTTGCTCTTTCATCTCATCGTTTGCTTCCCTGATCATTTTAATTATGTACATTCTGTACTCTTTTTCTGTCATTTCTTCTGCCATGCTGTCATTGGGTTTTATTGATGTAACATCTATATTTGTTTGGGGCATTTTCTTCCCTTGTTTTCTCATATTGTTCAGGTATCAGTGGACCGCTGAGATATTGCAGATTTCCTCTCTTGACTTATAATGTCTCTGAAGATTTCTATATATATCCCCTCTTAGCCTTCAGTAGGCTGAAGTCTTGGAGGAAGTTGATAATGCTGTGCTCCACAAGGAAGCTGCCTCTCTAGGAGTGGTGGCCTTCAGGTTGGGTATATTCCCTGCTAGTTGGCAGAGGTGCCTCCACTTGTTGACCAATGGTCATCCAAAGGGGAACTAGGCTGTGGGCTGAGGCAAGGCCTGTTTGGGCCTGTGTCTCTGGTTTTACCATCCTTGTAGTGAAACCTCACCCTGCAGGGAAGACTCACCCGATGGGGAGGTCTTGCTGGTCAGTTCCCCTCCTAGAGGTTCCCCTCAATTTACAGCTACCGCCTGGGCTGGGCTGCCTTCCTCTGCAATGTTCCCAGGGGCCCAGACCTACCTCCAGGGGCTGGGAGCCTCGCCTTCACAGACGAATCTCCTTAGGATGCCTCTCCTCAGAGAATCTGCCTGCAGTCCTGGAACCTTCGCTCCACCCCTAAGCATGTCTCTGTGTGACTCTTCCACCAAGAAGCCTCCTAGATCCTGGGACCCTGCTCTGCACCTAATCGCCTGACAATGCGGCCCCTCCTGTGAGCAGCCACCTGGTGCCCCATACAATTACTCTGAGTCTCAGAGACCCACCGCATGCCTCTTCCTCCAGACAGCCACCCAGTGTTCCAGTGTGGTCACTAGGTGTCCAAGTAACTCACTGCGTGCCTCCTCCTCCCACCAACCGCCCATAGCCCTGGGCAATCACTCTGAGTCCAAGTGACCCGCCCCGTTCCTCCTCCTCCCCCAGGTAACCCCAGGTGTTCAGGAGTGGTTGCTGTGAGTGGCTCTGAATCCACGTGACCCACTGCACCTCCTCCGGGCAACCACCCGGAGCTCTGGTGCAGCCACTCGAGACCAAGCGACCTACTGTGCTTCTCCTCCAGGCAGCCCCCTGGGGTTTAGGAGCGGTTGCTTTGAGTCCAAACAACTCACCAGTCGCCTCCTCCTCTGAGCAGCTGCCTGGAGCTCTAATGCAGTCACTGCGAGTCCAAGTGACCTGTCACACTTCTCCTCCTCCTCCTTCTCCTCCGGGCAGGCCCCGGTGTTTAGAAGCGGTCGCTCTGAGTCCAAACAGCTCACTGCGCAGCTCCTCCTCTGGCAACCGCCTGTAGCTCAGTTATAGCCAGTCCGAGTCCAAGCGGCCATGCTCCTCCTCCTTCTCCTCCTCCGTGCAGGCCCTGGTGTTGAGGAGTGTTCGTTCTGAGTCCAAACAGCTCTCCTTGCTGCTCCTCCCCTGGGCAGCCACCGGAGCCCCAGTGGTTGCTCTGAGTCCCAGTGCTGTGCTGAGCGGCGTCCTCTACGATGCTCCCAGTTGTCTGAGCTCACTGCTCCAGTGGGGGGAGGGGTGTCTCACCAGGCAGCTCTACTTCACAAAGTTCCCTGCATTCCTGGACTACCGCCCCATCCGGGACGCCTCCCCAATGGGAGAGACTCACCTGGCTGCTTTGAGTTGGTCCCAAGTCTCTCAATATCTCCTCTTTTGAATCTTGAGTCCTTGAGCAACATGAAATGCAGCCACCCTCTAGTCCGCCATCTTCGATTTCCCTGTTATTTATTCTTTCATCTACTTTGCACAATACATCCAAGAACTAATGCATTTTACTTTGATGCAGCTCAAATATTTTTTTTGCCTGCTCAATGAAACCTTATCTTGCTTTTTATTTGTTTCTGAGTTATTTTTTTAATTGCTTGTATGCTTTGAATAATATTCAACCGTATTTATTTTACATATCAAACAAAGTTTGAAGTGTTTTCTGATTGATGATATTAATTGAGCAATTAGACTTCTCTGCCCGTTTTCTGTCATGGTCTGATGATTCCTCTCTGGCATAACTACCGCCTGGTGCTCTTCACAGGAACAGGGACTTGCTCCACACCTCTTCAAGAGGCCATTCTCCACTTTCTTCATGTTTTTCCCAGGTGGAGGTCAGACGAAGTAGTGGAGAGCTATTTTTAAAATCCTGTCATGGAGTGGTAGGAGCAGACACTCTTCATGTCATTCAGGTTACCTTAGATTGGCTTCTGTTCTTACCTTATTCTCTGCAGTTAGTGGGATCATCCATGTCTTGATTAGTGCTTCTACTTACTAACATTTACTAACTTCTACCTTTTAGAAGTTTAATTAAAAGAAAATGCTTACACAGTTGCCATGCTACACCAAACAGCACATCTAGGCCTGTGGGTCTGTTTCCTGATATTTATTCTTTTATTCGTTGCCTATTTTATGTCCAGCACGTTATATGTTTGATGTAAATATTCTGTTGACCTTTTGGACGTTGTTAACCTCATCCAAATAGCTTCAGATTTTTAACTTGAACCAATTTTGTTGAATTAAAGAAGCTCCCAGCCATTGCTTCTTCACTTTCATTTTCAATTCAGTCCCTAAGACACCTCCTTCCAGGGCGCAGTGGAGTCTCTGAGTGCTTATACCCATGTTGAACTCACACACATTTAACAAGAGGTATGAAAATTTGAGATAGTCTGCATAGAAGTTAGTAAACTCCAAAACATTTTAGCACTACATATATTTTGAGTAAATATATTTTTTTGTGAAATTCTGTATATTTCTATTCAAATGTCTCCTTTTCACAGAATTCTTCTCTGACAATCTAACAAATTGTTATTCTCTTACCTAATTCATGTACTTTCAAAACTGTAGAAAAATATTTTAATACATATAATAATTTAATTGACAATTACTGATTTTGATTACCTTATGTCTGACAGACTTTCTGCTGATTTGGTAAGATATTGTGCTATTAATAAATAATCACACTCAGTTTTTTCTTATTTTTTTTTTCTATATTATCCTTTATCATCTTCTTTCTTATTGTATTCACAACCCCAAGATCAAAAGAAATTCATACTCTCACCTTATACATGCCAATGTATCACAAAGTACTTAACAAACTAGTTTATTGTCAAGGATATTCATTAATAATGATCAATTTATCATAAATGTGCCAGAAGAGGAAAATCATGTTTCTCAATCTTCAATAACAAAAATGTCAAATCCCTAACTCTGCCACACACACAGAAGCACAGAGTTTAGTAGTGGAATTAAGACTGAAGGTTCCCATTTTGTTTCCCAGAGTGAACCAATCTTCAGTTACATTATCTGGAGAATGTGTAATACAGTATAACAGTAATTGCCCAGAATCATGGTGATGTGTGTGTGACCCCTGCATTACAACTAAAATACAAGTGATGTACCTATTAGGTTTATGCTTTAAAATGATCTACTATCATATAAAAGGTTTGGTGATATGTATTTATAGCAAAATGAAGTTAAAGGCTTTATTTGCCATGAATAGAGTTTACTCTAGGGAAATAATTAATATTTCATCATTAAGATTCTGCAGAGTAACGTATCAGATGTGTGCACAGGACATATCCTGAGAGACCTTGGCAACACAAAGTGTAATTAGTAAGGGAATAGAGAGATCAAATTTTGATCTTTTTTCAGAGTCAGAAAATCTCTGGTTTAAACCAAACCTGTGAATAATCGGTTCAGAGGATATTTGAATCAAAACAGTTGCAATCATGCCATAATTATCTAGCAAACAAAGTCATTCCATGAAGAGTTAATGTGTAATCAACTAAAATGTTGCAAAGTTTATACAAATTGATTCTTAACTTTATTGTACTATCTGCTCTATTAGTAAGTAGAATTTACACAATCAACTTTGACACTCTTCTTTTTCTTTTTTGTCATTTCTCAGGAACTTCAAATAAACTCAATGTTTTATTTATTGATTGATTTTACAGTGCAAGCTATTACTGAGCTTCATCCTCAGCCCAAATCAACATTTCAGTTGATAGTGAAAGTTAAGTCTAACATCACTTCCTGTAGCCTAACAAAGTACAGCAGGCTGTTGAAGAGAAAGGAAAGAATTCGGCAGAATTTTAAAACAATGTGTTCAAGCTGCTCATTAGTACACACATTCTTCCATATACACATTCCTATTCAACTCTGACTGCTCTATATATGTGCGGATTTCCACTGTATCCCTGACATTCTCATAATTAAAATGGATTTAAAGGATCCCTCTTTACTCCTTGGCTGGTGGCTAAAACACCAATCTGCTATCTGCTTCCTTCTTCACATGGCCCTCTTCCTCATGTATCCGTATTTTCCTTTTCTATCTCTTATAAGAACAAACTTTCTGGATCTAGTTTCCCCAATCATCTGTGATCTCATTTTGATCCTTACCTGAATTATAACTGCAAAGATGCTATTTCCAAATATGGTCACTTCAGTGGTTCTAAGTGGATATTTTAGGGAACACTATTCAACTTGTAACACATTGATTCACAGAGCTGTTTTGCTTAATATTGAAATGAACAAAAACCAAATGATCAAATAATTGTCTTAAAACATAGATTTGAAACTCCAACTAGTGAACTGAATAAATCATTCAAGTCAGTGTGAGAACCACTGAAGAACTTCAGGATGGTAAATCAAATTCCTTTGGAAATCTAAATCTTCAACAGAATAGTGTGGGGTGATTCATCAGCTTCCTAAAGCTCTCCTTCACATCTTTGTTCCTGAGGCTGTAGATCAAAGGGTTTAGCATGGGGATGACCACTGTGTAAAAGACAGAACCTACTTTGACAATGAGCCATGAGTTTTTGGAATTGGGTACACAGTAAAGGAACAAGACAGTCCCATGAAAAATGGTGATGGCGGTCAGATGGGAGGTGCAGGTTGAGAAGACTTTTTGGCGTCCACCAGTGGAGGGCATTTTCAGGACAGTGACAAAGATGGATATATAAGTACTGAGGATGATGAAGAGGCTGCTCACCTCATCAAATATGGCGATGATGAAACAAAGCATTTGACTGACAGAGGGATCTGAGCAGGAGACAGAGACAATGGCAGAGTGCTCACAGACAAAATTATTGATGACATTAGACCCACAGAAGGATAATGCCAAGACAAAATAGGTGAGTGTCAGGGAGGAGACTATACCCCATGTGTAGGTTCCAGCCACTAGTGATGCACACAGCTTCTGGGACATAATGATTGCGTAGAGGAGAGGGTGACAAACTGCCACAAACCGGTCGTAGGACATCACTGCCAACATGAAGGTTTCCGCCACCACAAATATGCAAGCCAAGAAGAATTGTGTGATGCATCCTGTAAAGGAGATGGTTCTGTCTTCCATAACTAGGTTCTCCAGAAGTTTGGGGGTCACTGTAGTGGAATAACAGAAATCAATAAAGGACAAGTGGCTAAGAAAATAGTACATAGGGATGTGAAGTTTGGGATTGATCCTGATGATCAGGATCATGCTCAGATTTCCGACAGCTGTGACTGTATAGATGATCAGGAACACCAGGAACAGGGGCACCTGAAGGTCTGGGAACTCCGAGAAGCCCAGGAGGATGAAGGTAACTTCAGAAGTCTGATTCACCTCAGACAACAGCATGACTGTTGTGGAAGAAAAATCTGAAATAGGAATAAAAGTATAAAGATCTAGTAGTCATAGAATATTTACCACATATAAGGCAATGTTCCAAAACATTAAAAATATTTATCTAGCTCTCCAAATGAAACAATGAATTATAAACAAGTAGCTCCACATACATATAAGAAAAATGGGGCATATACAAAATGTGGCACTTGTTTACATTTAGACAGCTTAATACCTATGAACTGGGTTTTGGAGCAGATCCTCAGTGGCAGAAGTTAAGTGAAGCCATTTCCTTTAGAAGAGAGAAAACTTTTCTGCAGTGTTATAGAAAACATGTTCCAGAGTTCCTCATTAAATTTAACAGCATGAATGTAGCAATGACTGCACATTTAATGCTAAAATGTATAAAGGAAGTATTGGAGAGGAAAAGCAGAGAGGGCCAATCAGACCGGGATGCCCCGTCTGAGGTCCTAAGTCTTTAGGAGTTGCCCCAGCAAACTATGAGGCATAAAACAGGTGGACATTAAAGAAAACCAGCTCTCTGTTGATCCCTCCCTGTGTCACGACACGTGCCTCAGTGTTCTAGAATAAGGGAGCAACTGATAAAAAGAGGAGGACATATTTTTCATGCATTGCTTCACCATTTTTTCTTTTCCTCCTCACAGGTTTTCTCACAGGCCCTGATGCTTCTAATGTGCTCAGATCCATTTTCATTTTTTTAAACTTTTCATTAACTTTCAATCTTACAACTTTACTAGTCCCATTATGTTGTGAAATATTTGCAGAATCTCAGAATTTGAAATAAAAATAAAATGCTTTTTCCCCAAGTCATCTGTGTTCTTCAGAACAGGCTGGAAAATATGGTAATAGTGACTGAAGGCTAGGTAACTACCCTCACCCTCTCTGGCGACAGGAACATTTTCACTCTACATATTGAAGAAGGGTTTGATTGAAGATACATCAGTGATCATCTTAGGAGTTTGAGTGATGCAATAATTGTTATATCTGTATATGTTATTTTCAGAGGGCAAAAATGTGTTCTGTTAGCAGGGAGTTCATAATCACAAAATTCCCTGTTCATTTCATCATCATATAAAAAACAAATTGAGCCAATAATAAGCACAACTCTGAAATGTCCAAGTGGACACAAGATAATTAGTATGAATCCCATAAGCAGAAGACTCTAGTTTTAGTTTTGTACTACCAGCTCAAGGTGAAAAGACCTTGCACCTCCTTTATAGCTAATGGCTATTTTTTACACTCAAAATGTACTTCTTCTATGAGGAAAAAGAAATCATCAGGAGAGTGCAAACAGCTCACCACAGAACAGCACCACTAGAGAAGCCCAGACTTCAGATGGAGATTTAAAATCAATTTTAGGCTTTGGTATTTGCTGTGTTATCTCTTGTAACTCACTCAGATTTTCCTTCTTTATGGATAAAGCAAGACTAATAATGGAAAGATAATACCTATTTTGAATGTAAGCATTAAATTAGGAAATGATGTTAATATGTTTATTTAATGTCTAATAATTATGCAACCCAGGAAATGGAGGTTCCCTCAGACTTTCCTATTTTAATTTTAGTTCAGTAATGAACTGGTGCTGTTTTTCACACTTCATATTATTATAAAATACTGAGGAAACAGAGCAAACATCAATGAGGGCAGCAATGAACACGTGAGTGCAGTTTCGTACTTCAAAGGTAAGTTCAACTGTTCAACTCTCGTTCCTGGGTCTCTCTCACCTACTAATTCACAACTATCCTGAAATAACATTTTCTGACTTCCCCTTTGTTTTCTCATGACAATCTGACTCTTTTTGATTCTCCACTTCTCATCTCAGGTTTTTGTCTGGGGAAGGTTTACAAAACTGCAACGTTCCCTGGTGGATTATGGGAGCAGAGGCTCAGTCTCCTCCCTGTAGTTCTTCCACCTGCCTGTGAGAACATCCTTTCCTCATCCCTCAAATCCTGTGGTTCTTAACAAGCTACGGCTTCAAACACTTCAATTCCTCTCTATCACTTTAGTTTATTCAATTTAAATTTATCATTTTAATTTGACTTAAGACTATACCTACCTATTCCCCAGTGTTCAACCTTCTTTAATCATGCCAATATCCTCAGTTTATTCCTTGGTTTATTTAATTTTCTTTCACTTTTACCTAAATATCCTATTTCCTTGGTCAACTGATGCAGCATTTGTAATACATAAGGTCTTAGATGAAAATCACTATCACAAAGAGGTGTTCCCTTTTGACTCCACTGATAGCTTCTTAGCGTAACTACAGGTGTTACCATCAGGGAATGCAATGTCATGAGATGTCTGTTCGCTATTACTTACACAGAGCATACTCTTATTTCTACAAGATTTTGAAATGTTGACAGTATTCCTAGATTTTATAACATTTTTTCAAAAATTTGCAGTGTGACTACTAGACACATGGCAGATATCCTGAGAGCACAAAACAAAAAGAAAACAGGATTGATACTCAAAAGAAAGAAGGAGACATTAGAACTTAAATATCTGAGCCCTGAGAAGATGAACTAGGTAGGATGGTCTTTGGAATAGGAGCGATCCCTGCTTTAAAAGGTACAGAACTTCAGTGACTCCTAAATAGTATAAAAGAGCAAATGACACATGGTCAATCTGAAACCAACTCACCTGAAGATCTTGTTCTTATTTTTGATAGACTGCAGGGAATCCAGGGAATTCTTACTCAGAACTCAAATATTATTCAAATATTAAGAATTTATGTAATACATCAGGCATTCACAATGAATTTTAATTAAATTTTCTAGGAATATGTTTCAGAAAAATTCAGGGAGAAAAGGGATAGAAAGGAGGAGAAGAAAGAGAGACAGGAAAAAAGAGAAATTTAGAAGCTTAGTCTGACTTCTAGGCAGAAAATAAAATGAAGGACTTACTTATACCTCTATGACCTGAGGGATTTAGACCATAGAGAATTTTTACTAAATTATTTTGAACACAGAAATTAGATTAAATGTCTTAGGTGGCATTGAGCAAGAATGTATTTTCTTCTTAATCACTTGAGACCATGACTCATCAAGCCTACTCCATTAATTTATTTTAGAACTTTTAACTGTGGAAAATGTATAAACTGACTTGGAAAAAATAATAACTATAATAAATTATAAAAGAAAAGGTAAATAAATGGTAATGCAATCATTAAATATTAACTGCTCTTAGCAATTGCTATATTATTCTTCTCATTTTCTACATGTTATGTGTGCCTTGGATGTATACATGACAAAATATGACTTCTGACATTTTCATTTAAGATAAAATAATCATTGGTGTCCTTGGAAACACTGATTCACATTATTACAATGAATTTATGTTTTCTTTCAAATATAACCACACTATGCTTCCAACCTTATACAGTACAATGAGTTAGATATATTCATGCCCACACTTTCTTAAAAGTTACTTGAAATATTAAGTAGTTGGTAAACATAACAGAAATCTGAAGTAAACAGGGATTATTAATTACCGGACATAAAGACTTTTATTATGAATGACTCAGCATCGTTCCAGAGTTCCAGAGTTCTCTCTTAAGGGAACAGCAATCTTTTCCCTACCCCTGGCACCTCTGCACCCTGCATTCACTGTGAAGTCAACTTCTGCAAAAGAGAAAATGATGACAGCCTTCAATGTCATTTGTATATCAGTATTTTTATGCATCATGACAAATTGCTCACAGCTCAGTGGCTTTATCTAATGCATTTTTTTTTTTAATTTCACGCTTTCTGTGGGGTAGAAGTCATGTCTCAGCTAAGCTGTGTATTGGTATGTGAGGTCTCACCAAGCTGCCATTAAGTTTCCAGTCGCAGCTAGAGTCTGAATCAGAGGTGAGACCAGGGTAAGATCTTCTTCCATGCTCTTGAGTTATGGACAGTTTGTGTTCTTGAAGATACTGAACCTCTATGGTTTGAATATGTTGAATGTCACCCAGAGCCCATTGAAATTAAAAGCTGACCCCATGGGTAGCACCACTGGGATGTAGTGTGACCTTCAAAAAGTGGGGCCTTGAGGGAGGTCCTAAAGTTTGAGGACATGAAGTATTTCTCATGACTCCTTGATAGTTCCAAGAAGGTTATTATAAAACCTGAGTTTGTGCCCATCTACTTCTTTCTCTTCCTGTTGGAGATGCGACCACTTGCTTCTGCTTATGGACCCCCACCATGGTTCTCCATTCACTACACTCACCAGAAGCCAAGAAAATGGGGTCACTAATCTTAGCCTTTGAACATCCAACAGTGTGAAATAAATGAAAATTTTTTCTCTATAAAAAGTGAGCTGCCTCAGGCATTTTGTTGAAGTAATGCACAACTGACTATTACAGGGGCTAATGTCACCTTTTCTTGTTAACCATCGGTCAGCAGCCACTTTTAGATCCAAGAAAACTCCTTTAGCTTCTCACTTCATCTCCCTCTCCACAGTCCTTCCCAACATGAAAGGATTGTTTCAATGCCTTAAATGATTTCATGTATGAACACATCATTAAAATGTCAGGTCCTTGAATCTGTTCTATCCTGTGTCTAAGACTTTAAGATAATAGCTCCCCATTTTTATCAAGTTTAACAACTCTGATGCTGTCAATGTAATAGGTTGGTGTCATGTTCAGGTGGTCCCAATGTCTTCAAATTATTTTAGGAAAGAGAACTGGGGAGTTAACATAGCCCTATGAAAAATGTTTAATAAATGCTTTTTATCTATCTCATGGGAACGTGAGCTGTTTCTGATTTCCTATTAAAATTAAGAAAACATTAGTTTTGTCAATTCAGATGACTACACGCTGAATATCTTAAGCCTTATTCATCATCTTAGGATCTACTACTTGGTTGAGTTTGCCATAGTCTACAGTCATCTTCAAGACTCATCTGGTTTCCTTCTATTAGAAGAACTTACATTTTTTTCTACTATAATTCCACTGAAGACATAGTTTTATAGTTTTATGTTCTGAAAAATCTCTGTACCATCTTTATTTTAGAAGATTATTTCTTAGATATAGGAATGAAATTCGACCTATTTTCTTCACCAATTGAAAAATGTCAATCCTTGCCTTCTACCTTCTCCTCTGTCACTAGAGGGTCAGCCACAGTCTTCCACCTCAGGGAGGATGTGGAAGGTAACAGTTCATCGATGCTATCTCAAATGACAACTTCTTTTTCCAGCCTGCATAGTATGATATTGCATATATAAACCACATGTTATTTCTCATTTCTCAACGGACACTTAGGTGATTTCTTTCCCTTGGCTATTATTAAAAAATGCTGAAATGACCACAGGAGGATCAATATCTCTTCCACATACTAATTACAATTCCTTTAAATATATGCCCAGAAATAGAACTGCTGGATCATATGATGATTCTAATTTTGCTTTTCTGAGGATGCTTAGAATTATTCTTCATCATTGCTATAATAAAATGTATGCCCACCACCAGCATGCTGGGGTTCCCTTAAATGCTGCATGCTCTCAGTTGTAAGTGGAATCTAAAAAAAGTCAAACTCATAGACTCAGCTAGTAGATGTGGTTACAGAAGCTGGGAAAGAAGAGAAATGAGGAAGTGCAGATGTTGGTCAAAAGGTACGAGGTTTCAGATAGACAGGAAATATACAATTCTATGCACAGCATGGTTGCAATGATTAATAAAATGCATTGCACAAACGGAATGCTCCTTGATAAAATCCTAAGAGGATATCCCCAAAAATGCATTGCACAATTGTAAATTGTCCAAAGAATATTATTGAAAAATCTCTTCACTAAAAAATAAAGGTAGCTAATTTATGGGATGACAACATTAATCAGTCTGATTCAATCATTTCACAGTGAAAGCATACAACTGAACATCATATTGTATACCTTAAGGATATACAGTTATTATTTGCCATTTTGTACAAAGGCAAATTGCAAAAATCACATTTTTAAGAGAAGTTGGAAGCAAACAGAAATAAGTAATTAAGTTTCTAAATAAGTTTGAGACCTTCACTGATGAGCTGGCAGTGGCTAGCATTTTGCTCCATCCCATGTATTTTCTGATTCTTTTAGCAGGTGGGAATTCTGGTTTGGTGCTTTCAAAGGGTCATGACTAGGATAACAACAAAACCCAGCAATGCTTTGTGAATATATACAAAACTATATTTATAAAATAAAAACTTAAGAACCCAAAATTTAGTTTGTCTTTCTTTTCTTTCCTTTCTTGATTTGTTTCCTTTATTTCTTCCCTTCATCCCTTTACATATGAACTTAGGTTTCTAATTCGAAACTTGTCTTCTTTATTAAGGTAGGCATTTGTCATTTAAAAACTTCCCTTTTAAAGCTGCTTTTGCAGAGTCCTATAAGTTTTGGTATGCTGTATTCCCATTTCTGTTGACTCAATGTATTTCTTTTTAATTTCCCTTTCACTTTCTCCTTTGATCCATTGGGTGTTTGGCAATGTGCAGTTTAATTACCTTATTTTTTCGATGTAATACTTTCTCCTGTTACTGATGTAGTTTCATACACTTTTGGATAGAAAAGATAATGAATATATTTCAATATTTATGGATATTTTACTTCTTTTGTGGATTAACTCGTGATTTTTACTAGAAAATATTTTCTACATATTTCAGTATAATGCAACCATTTTCTTACAACACACACACAAAATAAATTCAAAATGTTTGAAAGAATTAAATGCAAAATGCGAAATGTGTAGGAGAAAACATAGGAATTAAGCTTCTTGATGTTGAAGTCAGTAATGATGTTTCAGATTTTATATCAAAAACACAGGCAACAAAAGCATAATTAAACAATGGGGAATATATTAGACCAAAAGATTTCTGACGTAAGAGGAAATAGTCAACAAAATGGAAAGGCAATCTGTGGAAAGGGAGAAAATATTTGTAAACTATAAATCTTTTAAGAGTAATAACCCTACTATCCAGTGAAAGTTTATCACTTGAAGCAAATAAGACAATTTTTAAAAAGCAGGCAAAACCTTAAGTAGACATTTTTCCAAAGAATACTTGCAATTAGGCAACAGGCATATGAAAACATGCTTAACATAACTAATCACCAGGGAAAGGCAGATCAAAACCACAGTGTGATATCACCTCAGGCTTGTCAGTCTGGCTATCACAAAGAATCAAAGTTAAAGAGGTGGATGGCAGGGAACCCTCATACACTCTTGATGGGAAAGTGACATGAGGCATTTATTGTAGAAAACAATGTAGTGCTTACTGAATAAATTAGAAACAGACCTACTTGTTATTTATAAATGCCATGATATACATTCTCCCATTTTCTCCCTAATGATTATTCACCCTTTTTAAAGAAGGAGATCCTGCCATTTGTAACAATATGGAAATGCCTGGAGGACATGAATCTTGCTCAACAAATTAAGCTAGACATAACATGGTCTCACTTCCATGTAGAATCTAAAACAAATTTTAAAAGTCAAACTTGTAATGGAGAATAGAACCATAGCTATGAAAAGGGGGTTTAGGGATAAAGAGTAGAGAATGGTCAACTGAAACAAGCCTTCAGTTATAAGGTGACTAGGAACTGCATGTAAAACATGTTGACAATAGTTATTGTAATAACTATTGTATTACAATAAGTTATTGTAATAAGAATGTATCTTATTTTATTTTTTATTTGTTTTTTATTAACATTTTTGACAGTGATGAATATATTTTTTAGATTTTTCATACAGGTATATAGTGTAATAATGTCTGACTCATTCTACCATCCTTCCAAACCCCACAGCCCCCCTCCCCTCCCCTCCTTCCCCTCTGTACAATCCAAAGTTCCTTCAAGAATGCAGCTTGTTTTAAATATTTGCTAGCAGAGCAATATCAGGGATCTCACCATCCAAAAATTTGTGATGATATGAGGGGATGTTAATTATCTTGACTGTGGTAATCATTACACAATGTGTACTTTTAGTTTTCACATTTTTATTGGTGCATTATAGTTCTACATAATGATGGGATTTGTTATTACATACTCACACATGCACATAGTAAACAGTACGGCAGTATAATTTGGCCAGTATCTCTCCCCAGCACTTCCTCCCCACCCTACCTCACACACCCTGGACCCTTTCCTCTGCTCACTTCCCTTTGCTTCTCATGAGATCCCTGCCTCCCCATCTTTCTTTTCCTTTTTCCTCTCCATCTTCTACACATGAAATAAAACATATGACCCTGGACCTTCTGAGTTTGACTTACTTCACTTAACACAATCATCTCTAGTTCCATCCATTTTCCTGCAAATGACATAACTTTATTTATCTTTAGGGCTCCTGCATTGTGTATACATATCACATTTACTTTATTCACTCATCCATTGATGGATGCCTAGGGTGGTTCCATAGTTTTTTCATTGTGAATTGTGATGCTGAAAACATGGGTACGCATGTATCATGCATGTAACATCCTTTGATTGTATCCACCCCTACTGCAAGCCCCTTTCCGCTTCAGTAAAAAGTCCCCTTGTATGTCCATGTTATGTTTTTGTTACTGTTGCTATATTTTAGATTCCACATGTGAAATGAAAAAAAAAAAATACAATACTTGTTTTTTTGAGTCTGACTTATTTCACTTAACGTGACCTCCTGTTCCATGCATTTTCCTTCAAATGACATGGTTTTGTTATTCTTTGTGGTGAAATAGTACTCCATCCTGTGTATAGGCGTGTTTTCTTTATTCATTTTTAAATTAATAGGGGTTTAGGCATAATAACTTGGTTATTATGACTACAAGAGATGTGTCTATATCAGCTTTTCAGATCTGAGGAAGGCACGCACCTGTCAGGAATCAGTGAAAACCCCAGGAGAACCATCCCTATGACACGTAAATAAATTATGGGATGACTGAGTCATGAAAACTTATGTTCCTCCATTTTGATGGCATCCTCAGTGCTCCATGGAAGACCTCTCTTCCCTTTTTAACTACAGCAGAGCTTCCAGCACTTTTAGGATAAATCCCTATTTTAAATCCACTAGGTTAAACAATGAAAAGTAGCTATTTTCTTGTCCTGATAAAACATTGGCTAATATACAAAGTCTATCTTTACCAGAATTAACAGCAATGGACAAACCATTCTTTATGAACAAATTACAATTCTTATCTTTAATCTCAATAGTACAATGACATGGGAGGAAAATTATACCTCATCAGTCAAATTCTCCAAGGTGTACGTATGTGGTTACTATGAAGAAAAAAAGCACAATGCAGGTAAAGGATTATACACATTATAGAATACCTGTATGTTGTACCATATATTAAATGTACATAATTATGACTATATGTTGGAATATGTATATACATATCTATATGGGCTTACTTAAGCTAAGTTTTATGTAATTACATGCAGTATATATAATTAAATAAGAATTTCTAACTTTCTATAATCAGTTTCACTAGGATAACAGGATAAGATGCATCAGTGTTTTTTCTGCTTTTGTCCATTTACCCTTAATAGGTCTACAGCAAAAGTTCTTCATGAAAGAAAAGTTGCATTTTCCAAGAATATCACTTTTTAAAGGAACTGGGTTAAGAAAATCTCATCAATACTCCTCCTACTAATCTCCCTTCTCTTTTCCCTATATTATTGAACAAAGTCATAGAGAAGAATTTTATACTGAAATATCTAATCTCAGTTCTCATGGACAAATACCAAGAAAAGAAATTGCTAGGTTCTTTGAGAAAATTTTCTATAACTTCATATAGCATTTTACAACTGTCTTCAAAGTCATTTTGTCTTTTACCCTCATCTGAAATGTATGAGCATTCCAGTTGCTCACCATTACATGGAATTTCACTTGCATTCATTTTCAATTAATGTTCTTTTCTAACTGGAGAGTCTGAATTTTAATCATTCATTTTTTTTTCTAATATAAAATAATAAATATAAGAATATTATATTGAGTGCCAAAAAGAGATTAGGTGACAACTAATTTTCTGAAAGTGTCCTTCACATCTCTGTTCCTAAGGCTGTAGATCAATGGGTTCAGCATGGGAATCATCACTGTATAAAACACAGAGGCTACTTTATCTGAGAGCCAAGAAGTCTTGGGACTAGGAGCGCAGTAGAGGAACAAGATGGTTCAGTGAAAGATGGTGATGGCGGTCAGGTGGGAGGTACAGGTGGAGAAGGTTCTCTGACGCCCACTTGCAGAAGGTATTCTCATAACAGTGATGAAAATGAACACATAATGATAATGATCAGGCTGCTCACCTCATTGAATACTGCAATAATGAAATATAGCATCTGGCTAATATGGGGGTCTGAGCAGGAGGCAGAAACAATTACAGAGTGGTCACAGATGAAGTTATTTATGATGTTAGATTCACCATACGACAGGTCAAGAAGAAAATATGTGACTGTCAGGGAGCATACCATGCTCCAAGTGTAAGATCCAGCCACCAGAAGAACACAAAGCTTCTGAGACATTATAGTGGTATATAGCAGAGGGTTACAAACTGCCACAAAACGGTCATAGGCCTTGGCTGCTAGCATGAAAGTTTCTGTCACTGTGAAAATGCAAGCAAAAGAAAATTGCATGATACGACCAGAGAAAGAGATGGTTTTCTCTTTCACAACCAGATTCCCCAGCAATTTGGGTGTAACTACAGTGGAATAACATTAATCTACAAAGGAAAGGTGGCTAAGGAAAAAGCACATGATTGTATGGAGTTTGGGGTTGACCTTGATGATTATTATCATCCCCAAATTTCCCACTACAGTGACTGCATAAATGGACAAGATAACCAGGAAGAGTGGAACCTGGAGACCTGGGTATTGTGAGAAACCCAACAGAATAGAAGTGGGCCTGCTGCTTCAATTTCCTTCAGAAGATGTCATAAATTCTGTTGGCTAAAAAGAAGAAAACACACAAGTTATTCCTGAAAAGCAGAATTAGTAGGAAAAAAATGGAGGGAATAAAGAGGTGGCATGTGTTAAGAGGCCTGGTACCCAATGAACAGCAGCAGCTGCACCTGGCAATTTCTTGAGATAGGAATTCCCCAACCCCATCAACCTTTTGAATCAAAAACCCTGGGATGCTGTCCACACTTTGTGATTCTACCAAACCTCCAGAGGATTTCTACCTGCACTGAAATGTGAGAAATACTAGATAATAACTTATTTAAAAGTCAATCTTTGTTAGTATTGTTTTTGTGCTGCTGAAATATAAATTTATGACACAAAGTAATCACAAAAATTGAAGCAAAGGAAGCAGAACAGAAGCAAAGAACCCCTTGTTATGATTTGAGGAATGACACTAAGGATCGCAGAGATGGCTCAACATCACTGTTGGCAACCCAGATATGTTAGTATTAATTGCTTTTGCATTTTATACCCTTCTAGACATGATACAAAATCAAATGACCATAGAATCTAAACGTTGGACTGTATATATTCCATGATGCAGTGTAGATTCCATTCTATATGATTCTGTAGAATTTGCTACAGAATCTCATCTACAACATGTTCACACTGTCTCCATTCAAACTTCATCAATGCACGCTGTCTCTTTGGGGATTTTTATGTGTCTTTTATTGAGACATTGAATCAACATTTATTATTTTTTAGAGGTTTTCAATTAAATTTTTAATAACTTTATTAATATCCTTTAAGTCAAGTATATTATTATTTAATATACCTGATTACATATATATGTATAGAGATAACCTAAAGAACTGACTTAAAGCACATTAATAGTTATTTCTCTTTAAATATTAATGAAATATGTATATATACATACATCAGCATTTATATATTTATAAATATACATAGAACAGAAACATGTTACAGTCACCAACAATATTTCCATACAAAATATATTCTATGATACAATGAAAATTGTATAATAAAAACTGCACAGGTACTTAACCAAAGAAACAACCCTTTCTTTATGATGAGGTAAACTAGGAGGAGAGGATGAAGTATAAGCAATGGGCAATTTGCTGAGTGGTCTTGATATGAAAGAAGAAAAAATGAAAAAAAGAGACATAAGGCAACAGCAGAAATATATCTCTAGATTGTATTCCATTTTTTCAGCTTTACGTGGAATGAGTATCTCAATGTAGATTTGACCCCATGAGTTCCTACTCTTACATGACAGCAACTCAACACAGAACATCTATTAGGAGCAGATTTTTCCCATAGCAAGTGGGCCTGGGTGGGCAGACTTGAAATATCCATTATTTTTTAGGCAATTTTAATACATACATTTTCCTTCAAAATTTGAATATACTAGTAAAGTCAGCTACTACTATTCTTGATACACGGCATATTTTGTAGGTCAATAACAAAAAGATACTCAGAAAAAGTCTTGGTACTTAAGTCCTAGCAATTTTCAATGGATTTTTAAAACTTAAATGGTTCAGAATTAGGCTTGTACTCAAATCAGAACTAGATCTAGGGGAGCTCACAATCAACAAACATCCCACAAGCTTTCTGTGACTTTCCCCATTGATCCCTGGTAGTACTACTGCTGCCAGTTTCTGTAGTACACAGTTTAATTCTGAGAAACACTTTATGCACTGTGAGTGAAAATCAAGGCATCCCTGGACATAGAAAGAGACCTGTTTAATTTTATAGAAATCTATGTGAACTGCATCCCTGTTTTCCACCTGCATTGAAAGACCAAAAATAAATGAACTGACATGAAACCTGAAGTTTTTGATTAATTCATTAGGAATTTCTTCTTAAGATTAATGAAGGTCAGGTATTTCTGTCCATAGTGAGTAAATATTACTTCACAGAGCAATATGCATGAGGTTTGTTACAAAACTGGACAGTAAAATTGCAATAAAATGGCATTTTACAAAGAAACACCTGAAAGTGGAACACATAGTCTAAACTCTGCCAAACTCCAGGTCTTAGTCATTTCCCCAGACTGTGGAGATAGCGGCATCAGGGAATTATAATAGGAGTGGGTTGCAAAAACATACAATTAGTTGAAACAGTTTTGCATCATTGTGATAGCTGTTTTCTTCGAATGTACTAGGGATGATTACATTACAGTATTTATTCCATTAACTGCTTTTGGGTATTGAATTAATGAAATAATGAAAGTTCACTCACTGAAGAAAAAGCACAGACTTCACAGCTTGTCCATAACTAAAAATAATATCCCACTGTCATTTTGATTTGCATTTCCTTGATAATTAATAGTACAGAGCATTTTTTTCTTAGAAATTTAGGTCATTTGTATGTCTTTTCTGTACATCTACTCAAGCTCTTAATCCAATATAAATTGTGATATTAATTCATTATTTGTTATTGAATTGTAGGAGCTCCTTATTCCTTATTTATTTTGGATGTTAACCTCTCATTAGATTTAAAGTCTGTAAATATTTTCTTTGATTCTATTTTCCTCTCTGATAAATCTCAAAGATTATTATTCTCATCAACTATACTTATTTCAGTGTTTAAATTTCCATTTGGATTCTTTTTTTCAAAACTAAACTATTTTTTATAGCTTTAGTGTATTTATTTATTTTTATATGATGCTGAGGATCAAACCCAGTGCCTCAAACATTCTAGGTAAGTGCTCCACCACTGAACCACAACCCCAGTCCCCATTTGAATTTTTAACACTGGTTACTATATTTTTATTTTTTATTTATTTTATTTAGTTTTTTTTTTTCTTAAGAAAAACACTCCTTTTATTTATCTCAGCTTATACTGTCCTAAATATTTTTAAATGCTTGATTTTGTTTTATCTTTTTTATGGTTTAGATAATTAGGCTTCCCTCAAAAGCTCATGTGTGAGATAATGCAAGAACTTCAGAGGTGAAATGATTGGGTTATGAGAGCCTTAAACTAACAATGCATTAATCCACCTATAAGGACTAGCTGGGAATACTATAGGCACCTAGGGTGTGACTGAATGAGGTGCTTCACCCGGGATGTGCTTTTGGGGTATATATTTTGTCTCTGGTGAGCAGAACTTTCTTTCTGCTTTCAGACTGTCAAGTCCTGAGCTGCTTTACTCTACCAGGCTTTCCACCATGACATCTGTCTCACCTCAGGCCCAGAGTAAAGGAGTTGGCCATCTGTGGACTCAGACCTCTGAAACCATGAGCCCCAAATGAATTTTTCCTCCTCTAAAATTGTTCTGGTCAGATCTTTTGAGCACAGTGATTAAAAAGTTGACTAAAATAATGTTCTTATTCATGGAATATGTAGTTGATTTATGAAATGTTTTGAAGAAGTTTTGATGAATTCTAAAGGTACCTTATACTATTTTGTATATAATATTGTATATTATTTCACAGGCTTCTTTACATTTCTCTCTCCTTTCTCTCTCTCTCTCTCTCTCTCTCTCTCTCTCTCTCTCTCTCTCTCTCTCTCTCTCTCTCCCCTCTCTCTCTCTCTCTCTCTCTCTCTCTCTCTCTCTCTCTCTCTCTCTCTTCTCTCTCTCTCTTTCCAGAGACACATATTCATGTACCACAGATAGACACATATTCAAGGGAGAATGCAGGCTTTCTCAAGAGAGAACACATCTTTGAAGTAAAGCAAGAAATACACATTTAAGAAAGAACCAGTGCTATCTTCAGAGAAAGAAACTTTTGGGGTGAAGCAAAAAAATACACTCAAATAAGAATGCAGGCCATCTCCAGCAGTAGAGACTGCCCTTCTCCTATCTTTTAATGTACTTTTCAAACTTTGATTAAGCACTGAACATTATGTTCAAAACTCAGGTGTAAAGATAACTTGAGGTCTCAAAGCATCTAATCAGGACGAAAATGACTCTCCTTCTAAGTTACTTAGAGCACAGGCTTTTCAGTACTCTTTCACCCAACCTTCAGGCCTAGCATTTTCTGGTAACTGAAATGAGTCACATCTCAGTAAGTTGGGTCTATCACATGAACATTTTTATACCTGTGGCATTAGTTCAGGGTCTCAATCTGGAAATTTTTCAATTTTGGTTACCATTAAAATTTAACCCTTTCCCTATATGTGTCCGTGTAACCATAAAACTTGTAGCTCATACGTTCAGTGACTGGTTTCCAGGGAATGCAGGTGCAGTTATGTGGCTCATCTTTCTGGGATCCTGGCTTATTGTCAAAATTGGCCTACTGTACATTCTTCCTTGAATTATATAAATTCATTTTTCTACTGAGTGGACATGGTAACTGTAATTGGGTAGAAATCATGCTACTTCATATACTTCATAAATATTTCAGGTATATAAAAATACTAAGTCTCTTTTTCTTATTTGAGGCAGAGTCTAGCTAAGTTGCTTGGGGCCTTGCTAAATTACTGAGGCTGGCCTCAAGTTTGCATTCCTCCTGCCTCAGCCTCCTGAGACAATGGGATAACATAATTCCCCACCACACCCGGCAACATCAGTTTCCTTTAGAAGGGTGGCAAATCCAAATTTGGTGGTGCACTCCTATAATTACTGTGATTTGTGGAGCTGAATGGGAGGATTATGAGTTTAAGGCCAACAAGATTAACCTAGCAAGACCCTGTTTCAAACTTAAAAAGTAAGAAGTGTGGCAAATTCTACAATATACATAGCATGCAAACTACCAAAAACAATTAAAATGTGAGCTGAGGATTTGTTTTTTGGACCCAAGGGCACTTTCCTACCATTAGAACCACATTTTTAATTTTTTTTTTAAACGTATTCACTGAATTGCTGAGACTGACATTTGGGAACAGTTGAGGCTTAGAAGACCTTGAATATTGCCTTTTGATCTATTATTTTTCTGACACGTCCATTACTTTTTTAGATACTTTTTCCAATGCTGTGACCAAAAGACCTAACAAGAACAATTTTAGAGGAGAAAAAGTTTACTTGGGGCCTTACAGTTTCAGAGGTCTCAGTCCTTAAATGGCCAACTCCATTGTTTTGGGCCTAAGGTGAGTCAGAATATCAATGGCAGAAGTATGGCAATGGAAAGCAGCTCAGGACATGGTAACAGGAAGCAGAGAGAGAGAGAGAGAGAGAGAGAGAGAGAGAGAGAGAGAGAGAGAGAGAGAGAGAGAGCGAGGGGAGATCCCTTCACCATGGACAAAAATATGGAATGCCCCCAAAGACCCACCTCCTCCAGCCACCCCAACCTGCCTGGGGTTATCACTCAGTAATCCCTATCAGGGGATTAATGCATTGATTGGATTAAGACTCCTGTAGACCAATAATTTCACCTCTAAATTTTCTTGCATTGTCTCTCACATGACCTCTTTCGGGACACCTCACTTCTAAACCACAGTCCATAGATAGCCAGTTATTCTAAAGATGATGAGAGATGACTGAGCAAACCCATACTCAGCAGCAATGTGTTACGAAGCAAGGCTTTCCTAAAGTACATAGCACACAGCAGACCCATATCAGGTTGCCCACAGTTTCTAGAAAAATAATTAATTAGACTCTGAAGTCATTGACTATTGAATGGTTTTAAAGAGTTGCTGAGGCAGTAATTTCGAGTGCTCCTGAGAATCACAGACTTAAATGCTTTCTTTATGACATCCCTTGGCATCTTTAGAGCACAAGACATAAACAATATTTTATTCAGTGAATAGCATGTGACAATGGAATATGCATCTGGGTAAAAATGAAGGATCTAAGCAGTGTTGACGCTGACTACATCTCTGCTCTGCTGGTGTTCACTATCGTTGGTTAGCTTCCTGTAAATGCCATTCCAGAACCTGGGTTGAAGGAATGCTCATTCTTTGTGTTGTGCTTATCTGTAGGTGGAAGGCATCCACCCCAGGAGGAAAGAATAGAACCAGGAAGAGACATTTAAGGCCCCTTCTGTGCAGTAGCTTACAACACATTCACCAGCTTCACATTGTCTAGGGCGAGTCACATCGAATTATTCTGTCAACCTGCAGGATGAATGCAGACAACAGAGCAAATAATAATGGTGACTATATCATTATCCTCTACCCAAGCCTCACATATGCCACAAAATGAATGTGAGGAAATTCATAGGGCAAAATATAAAGAATTTAATGCACTCTTGAATATAATAGAGTAGAAATTCTCCAGAACTTCAAGGGAAGATGAGTATGTTCTCAAACAATTAACAAAACCATTATTTAAAACAAGTTTTCTTTTAATTCTAAGTTAAATTTTTAATTTTAATTAAATTTAATTTTAAGCTGAAATTTAACTTTCTCCTTTTCAAAGGATATTAATTATTGAAAAATAAAGCAAAATATGAAAATATCTTATGCTATAAACAGAAAAAGGAATAATATCCACAATACACATAAAACAATTGCAAATGGAAAATAATTCAAAGGGTTGGTAACATGGCATACAAAAACAATATGGAAAAGAAATATATCTATGGAAATATTAAAATATGCCCAACCTCAGTAATCACAAATATTTATTCATGATCTACAATGAGCAAATTATTCAACTTCCACAAGTCTGAAAATACTGAGAGCTGATGGAGTAGAATATGACTTTGAAATATTCAGACATTGCTATTTATTATAAATTGATATACCCTTTTTGAAAAAGTGGAGCTACATATATGTGCACAGTACTTGTAGTATGAATGGAAAGAGAAAATGTGAGATATATATATATATATAATGTGAGATATATATATATATATATATATATATATATATCTCCAGGAAGAGAAAAAAAAATATATATATATCTCCAGAAAGAAGAGAGATTCCTTCACCATGGACAAAAATTGAGATGTCCCCAAAGACTCACCTCCTCCAGCCACACCCAACCTGCCTAGGATTATCACTCAGGTACATGCATACATACACAATGGAATATTACTCAGCTTTAGAGAAGATTGAAATTCTGGCATTTGCTGGTGAATAGATGGAGTTAGAGAATATCGTGCTGAGTGAAATAAGGCAATCCCAAAAAACCAAAGCCTGAATATTTTCTCTAACAAGTGAATGATGATATATAATGGGGTTGTGAGTAGGAGGGGAGAGAAGAATGGAGTAACTTCAGATTTCATAGAGGAAAAAAAGAGGGAGGTATGAAAAACGGTGGAATGAGACAGAAATCATTACCCTTTGTACATGTACATGAATGGTATGAATCTACATCATGCATGAACATAGAAAGGAAAAGATATACTCCATTTGTGTACAATGAATCAAAATGTGGTCTTTAGAAATTAAAAAAATAATTAAAGAAAGAAAAAAGAATGAAAGCCCTTCCCCTCCAAAAAAAAATAAATAAATAAATAAATAAAAGCTAAACAGGGACAAGATTGCACAAACTATAAATATATGCAAAATCTTGAATGATTTATAAAGTCATAGAGTATATAAAGTATGATACATGAAATAAGCAATATATCATTATAAAGTTTTTGAATAGGAAAACTATTCAAAACATTTACTATTTTGAGGGAGATATCTTTAGACAGTGAATCTCTATAGCAAGTGCATCTTTATTGTTAATGTCTTAATTTTGGCTAATGCACAAGTGGGGAGAAATAGCCAAACAATGATTTTTATAATACTGGAAATAGCTTTACTCTGATCTGTTTGAGAGTTACACAATATTTCCTTAAAAAAGCACTTCTGTATGTATTAAATTTTAATTACTGATACAAGAAAGGCAAATGCCATGTTTTCAAAGAGACTGATTTTCATTTTAAAATAGAAACAGGTTAGATAATTCTAACCATTTAGGAAAATGAAATAAACAGATTGTATGTTTTACAAAACAATGGGTAATCTATGATTAATTAATTATGAAAAGTAAAGAAAAAGAAATGCAGGGGAATTTTATATTAACTACTATAAGTTAAATGCATTATTATAATGGTTTTGAGAATGGAAAAGTGAAGAAATTCCCAATTTTGTAGATATAAACAATATGACTTATTGGCAGATACGTAGAGGTTGGGTAGGAAGCGTTAACATTTTTTTCCGATAACAATGCTCATATTCTTTATTCAAGATTCTGGGGGGTTTCCAAGGAATTAACAAAAGCAAAAAGATGAATGAAGATATTTGGAGCTGTATTATTTATAAGAGCAAAAACATGCAAACAACCTGTGTTTGAAATTAGAAAACTTTAAATATCATAGTACATTAAAATATTGTTATATTAAAATACCTAAAATAACTATGTTGATGTTTATTTTTTTATTTTCTTTTGATTCATTGTACACAAATTGGGTACAACATATTGTGTCTCTGGTAGTACACAAAGTAGAGTCATACCATTGTGTAATCATACATGAACATAGGGTAAATATTTGTCTCATTCTATTATTTTTCCTTCCCCCCACCCTCATTTTCCTCTATACATGTCATCCTTCCTCCATTCTTTTCTCCCTCTCACCCCTGTTATGTGTCATCATCCACTTATCAGAGAAATTGTTTGGCCTTTGGTTTTTATTGGCTTATTTCATTTAGCATGATATTCTCCAACTCCATCTACTTACCTGCAACTGCCATAATTTCATTCTTCGTTATGGCTGAATAATATTCCATTGTGTATATATATATCACAGTTTCTTTATCCATTCATGTACTCAAGGTCATCCAGGTTGGTTGGACAATCTAGCCATTGTGAATTGAGCTGCTATTAACATTGATATAGCTGTGTCACTGTAGTATGCTGATTTTAAGTCCTTTGGGTATAGACCAAGTAGTAGGATAGCTGGGTCAAATGGTGGATCCATTCCAAGTTTTCTAAGGAATCTCCATACTGCTTTCCAGAGAGGAAGCACCAATTTGCAACCCTACCAGCAATGTATGAGTGTACCTTTATCCCCACATCCTCACCAACACCTACTGTTGTGTGTATTCTTGATATTAGACATTCTAATTTTGGTGAGATGAAGGTAAAAGACCTCTACAATGAGAACTACAGAATATTATAGAAAGAAATTAAAAAAAAACTTTAGAAGATGGAAAGATCTCCCATGTTCTTGATATGAAGAATTAATAATGTCAAGATGGCCATACTACCAAAAATGATATACAAATTCCATGCAATTCCAATTACAATGACAATGATGTACCTAAAGAAATAGAGAAAGTGATCTTGAAATTCATTTGGAAGAATAAGTGACCCACGATAGCTAAAGCAATCCTTAGTAGGAAGAGCGAAACAGGTGGTATCACAATACCAGACAATAGTAACAAAAACCACATGGTATTGGCACCAAAGTACACATGCAGATCAATGGTACAGAATAGAAGACACAGAGACAAACCCACATAAATACAGTTACCTCATACTAGACTAAGACGCCAAAAACATACAATGGAGAAAAGATAGCCTCTTCAACAAATGGTGCTGGGAAAGCTGGAAAGCCACATACAGCAAAATGAAACCAAACTCCTATCTCTTACCCTGCACAAAACTCAACTCAAATGGATCAAGGACATAGGGATTATACCAGAAATCCTGTACCTAACAGAAGAAAAAGTAGGCCCAAATCTTCACCATGTAGGCCTAGGACCAGACTTCCTTAACATGACTCCCAAAGCACAAGAAATAAAAGCAGGAATCAATAATTGGGATAGATTCAAACTAAAAAGCTTTTTTTTTTTTTTTTTTAATCAGCAAAGGAAACAATCAACAATGTGAAGAGAGAGCCTACAGAGTGGGAAAAAGTCTTTGCTTCACACACTTCAAAGAGCACTAATTTCCAGAAAATATAAAGAACTCAAAAAGTTTACACCAAGAATACAAATAACCCAGTCAATAAATGGGTTAAGGACATGAGTTGACACTTCACAGAAGATCTACAAACAATCAACAGATACATGAAAAAATGTTCAAAATCTCTACTAATAAGAGAAATACAAATCAAAACTACCCTAGGGGATAGTTAACATTTTTCACAGGTTTAAATAACTAATTAGATGGGGATGCCATTTATATTTAAAGAGTAGATAAGTTGATGGTGAGAATGTGTAATCAAAGGTAGAATTTTTAAAATTATCATTTAGTATTACTAAAAAATATATATAAGTATTAGAAATGAATTGGGAATGGAATGCTTATTTCACACAATAAGACTTTTATTACTAAGGTAGTTTTTAATTACAATGGTTTCAACTAATATTCTTCAAATATAATAGTTTATGTTGATGTTTGATTGTTGAACCAACCTTGCATTCCTGAGATAAATAGGAGTTGGTTATGAAATACCATAAATTTCTGAATGTGGCTTGATAATATTTTGTAGAGAGATTTTATATCTAATAATCTATCTATATCTATCCATATATTGGAGGAAAAATATCCATGTAAAGTTATTCCCCAGAGTCTTTATCAGTTTTTTAATAAAAGGACTACCTTACTCCACCTGCTCTATTTCTTTCCTGCTGTACTCAGGAAGCTGTCTCTGTACAGAGAGTTGTGACACAAGTGGAATTTACTGGGAAGTTTTAATTCTTTCAGAGATTGCAGCATTTCTATACTTTTTGTTCATCATCTGACAATGTTGCCTCATTTATTTTTCGAGTTTATAGTTGTCTATTATATGAGAACTGTCAAGAACAAGTCAGTCATGGCCAGCTCTGACCATTATGATGACCTCATGGATTATTCTGATTTAGGTTTACCTTAGTAATAATGGCCTTATTTTGTGAAATAAATATTCCATCCCAAAGTAGAATTATAAGAAATACTTAAAGAAGGTCTAAATAGAACAGGTTCACATAATTTGGAGAAAGCAATAATTTCTAAGAGAACAGAAAAAGGAAACTGACATCAAGACCTAGGCCTAGCCCTAAACCTAGACTTAGATATAGATATATAGATTATAGAAAGATCATTATGTAGTTTTCTTTATAGAGAGAGACTTTTAAACCATCTCTGTAAATCCTTTTAACTTCATCATAAGCCTGAGGTAAGAAACCTCTCTGGTTATTCCTATACATGTATGTAGAAACCCCATAGATATTATTTGGCCATTAGTGTTCAGTGATTAAATGGATAAAGAACAGTCAATTGGGAAAGACAGAAAAATGACTCAGATATAACTTTCCTATGTTCATATATGAATAATGGCCAATGAAACCTCACATCATGTACAACCACAAGAATGGGATCCTAATTAGAATAAGTTATGCTCCGTGTGTGTGGTATGTCAAAATACACTCTATGCTCATGTATATTTAAAAATTTTTTAAAAATAGCAAAAAAAAAGAAGTGAATTGGACTTATTTCTTGATATGAATACCTCAACATTTATTAAATCACAATATATGCATTATACATTACATTTATACATGAAAAAATGAGTGAAGATAGTAGCTAATATTTTCTACCTGTTTGCTTAAATCAGACAACAATTTCATAATATAAACCAAGGGTTCCTATTTTAGTTGAAATAATATAAGAGGAAATGAAAAGTCATGTTTTATAAAATTTGTTGAGTCAAAAATGTGATTTTCAAGGACTTCAGAATGCCTCCAACTGAGGACTTTTATAATCTGTTTGTTCTTTATTTTAAGAACAGCTTAAAGTTATGCCATGACATAAGGTGCAGATACCAAAATAAATATATCTTCATTTTTCCTTCCCTAGTGTTCATTGAAGAAATGAAGAAGCATAACTGTTCAGAATATCTACAGATGAAGTAGAGATAAGTGCATTATATTGGTATGAAAACAGTAAAGAGTAGCTCAATTTTCACACTGAAAACCACTCTATATTTAATATTCAATTGACCTAAAGTATAACCATGGATTAACTTTAAGCTAAAGTATCATCAATAAGTATATGAAAAAATTAATATGGTTAGAACATAAATAAGCTTTTTAAAAATTATACTGGATGAAAATGCAGTTTGGAGTTTATCAGCCTCTTCAGTGTCTCTTTGACATCTTTGTTCCTGAGGCTATAGATCAGGGGATTCAGCATGGGGATCATGACAGCATAAAGTGCAGTCACCACTTTAACCAGGAGCCAGGAGTTTCTGGAGTGGGACACACAGTAGAGAAGCAGGATGAACCCATGGAAGATGCTGATGGCAGTCAGATGAGAGGTACAGGTGAAGAAGGCTTTGCGGAGACCACCCTTGGAAGGCATCCTGATGACAGTGGCAACAATGAAGACGTAGGAGGCCAGAGTGATCAGGAGGCTACATGCCTCACTAAATATAGAAATGGCTAAACACGCCTTCTGGCTGAAGAAGGGGTCAGAGTTGGAGACAGAGATGATGGCAGAGTACTCACAGCCAAAGTGGTTCATGAGGCCTGATCCACAGTAGGATAGTTGCACAAGAGAATGTGTGATTATCAGGGAGCAGAGTCCACCCCATGTGTAAGTTCCAGCCACTAGGAAGGCACAGAGCTTGTGAGACATAGCAACTGTGTAAAGCAAGGGGTTACACACAGCCACAAACCGGTCATAGGCCATCACTGCCAACATGAACATTTCTGTAATCACACATGCACAGCCGAAGAAAAACTGTGTCATGCATCCATTGAAGGAGATCATTCTGTCTTCCACAACCAAGATCTCTAACAGCTTGGGAGTAAATACACTGGAGTAGCAAATGTCCAGAAATGAGAAGTGGCTGAGGAAAAAGTACATGGGTGTATGCATTTGGGGATTTATTCTTCTCACTAGGATTATGCCCATGTTCCCCACCAGATGGTGAGGAACAGCAGGAAAAGGGGTGCCTGGAAGTGTGGAAATTCTGAGAATCCCATCAGGATGAATGTGGACACAGAGCTCTTGTTTCCTGTGTCATGTACCACATGTACCATGAACCTTTGTGAAGATGGAGAGAGAGAGAGAGAGAGAGAGAGAGAATAAAATTGAGCATCAGAACTTGAGAATTCCCAGAGGGAGAAGTTCTGTAGATGCTCAGTATAAACCAGTGTAAACAAATGTGGTCAGTTCACCCTCATAAGTGGTTATGCTTTGCTTGGGATTCTTATTAGAATGCTCATTGACTTTTTATAAGAGAAAATCAGTGTTATCCTTCAGCATTATAGTTTTCTAGAAAACACTGTAGTACCTATCAACATTATTATTTCCTACAAATATTTCCTACAAAGTATTTGTAGATGTATGTGATGCTTAGAATGTTTACAATAAATATAAATATAATTAGGTAAAAGAAAAAAGGCAGAGAGAAAACTCAGGGACTCATTGGGCAGATTGCACCAGTTATCAGGTTATGGAAGGGCATATCCTTTTAGAAGAAGAAGTTAGGATTTAAAAAATAAAAACTTATTTGTAAGCAGTCACGGAGGAATACTCAAAAAAACTGAGGTGTTTGGAAGGAGAATCACTAGAGCTCATGATTTCAAGACCTACCATGGCAAGATAGCAAGACCTCATTTCTGAAACAAACAGCAGTTAAAACAAACAAACGAACAAACCACCAAATAGTATGAAATGTATTTTCCAGACACTCACAATTGTATATTGATTCATTGAAATTTTACTTCTTCAAGGCATATTCTATTATCAAAGGTTCATAAAACATCCAAGAGCATCTTTAAATCGTATGAACAACAAAAACAAAAACATTCCACTGGTTGACTTGACAAGTGGCTTAGGGGGAACACTTCCCTGGTACCTATGAGGCCCTGGGTTCCACCCTCAGCACTGCATATAAACAAATTCTGCTGATAGCTATGTTCAGTAGAATTATCACCAGCATATAATCTTTTATAAGATCATGAATTCAATATATCAAGTAATATCCTAAGGAAACATCTGAATATATTCTTAACCTTTTCAAATTTTTCAGGTAACTTACATAGTTTGTTTTTAGTACATAACCTATAAAACAGTAATAAACATCCACTATTTATCAGCAACTAAAAACAACAAAAAAGGTACCACTAAAAATCAGTCTCTCATACAAAACAAAACAAAACCAAAAGCCCTTTTGTCCTCAAGGCAAACTTTGTTGTGGTAGCCATGGAAAAACTACATAAAAAGTAGAAAAATAGAAAAAATATTGTGATCTGTAGGTGTATGAATATTTGAAATTTCACATGACACAATTTAAATAAAAGGTTAATTTTGAAATAAATGTGGAGACCCATAAAATATGATAGAGTTATCTTGTACTTATCTGAACTCTGACAATTATTTTTCTAGTCTGTAATAGCTGAGAACTTCAGTTATTACACTGGATCTGCTGCTACTCATCCCAGCAGATCATCAACTCTACCACCACAACGTCCATTGCACACAACAACCAGTGGACCTTGGTGAACCATATTCATTTGATATCATGTGTTAACACAAAAGGCTTGTCTTTATGTTTAGTCACAGAAATTACATTTGTTTCACTACAATTATGCACCTGAAGACTTTGGAGACACAATCTACTAAGATAGCAAGGAAACTTGTGAAATGCTGACTTTGGTTAAATTAAGTGACCTTTCCAAAAATTCATATGCCAAGATCAGAATAAGATGTGGAGCAGTTTAAAAGCAGAAAAATCCTAATTCTTTCTGCATATTTTGTGCAGATGTCCTTAGCAATATTACTTTTGTCCTTTCCTTACATAGAAGCTCTTGAGCTCACATCTAGTGATCCTTCTTCAAAACCTTATAATTGAAGAAAACCATGTGCCTAATCATCAAAGTCAATTCTCTATTTAAATATTTATCTTAATGTGTCAATGTCAATAATGACATTTCTGTTTTTAGACTCTAATAATTATGTTTCAGTCTAGTGAATTAAAAAAGGAGAAAAATTTGATTCACTCTTTTTCATAGTAGAGACTTTCCATATGTTTTAATTGGTCCTTCTACTATTTCCTCAGGATGCATCTACATTTGGTTATGCTTTTCTGTCATTTATCTTTCACAATGATTAAAAAAGAAATTGTTCATAGAGTTCACTCAATACTCTTGGTGCATAATTAACCTTCCTAAACAGGTGTCAGCATGAAGCATTCTACCCAAGTCTGGATGGGTTGAAGTCAGGAAACTGCTGTCATTTGCTATATATACCTAATGACTTAGAACTACTTGTGGTTAACTATGTATAATGAACTCAATTCACTGCAACAGCACAATTATTCAATGATTTACTGGTACAACACAAACCCCAAGCATATACACTTTGAATTTTGAGGTCAAAATTGAGGATTGTGCATTATTATTACATTTAGTGCCTTGTGAATGTCCTCTGGTCTCCCATTGCTGCCTGCATGGCCTTCAATTAACCTGGAGGTACACTCGACACCAGTCTTGCTTTAATTTGGTATTCTCTGTCTACCCAGAATCCTTCACTATAATTTCAGTTTCCCTTATTCTTACTGATCATCAGTGATCATTCTAGTGTTCTGCACCCAAGTATGATTTTGAAAATGTGTGAAACCTTTTCAAAATGTTGTGTCATTTCTACTTTGGAAGAATACCTGTATTGTCTAAATCATGTGATTTAGTTTATTAAGTACAGGAGCATAAATATGTGGAAGGATTCCAGATGACATAAAGGTTGTCATCTCACAGTTGTTTTGAGTGCAAGGTGTGCACTATGTATTTATTTGTTTATAAATGATCAGGTACATAAAAACAATGGGCACCATCATTGCTAATCTATCACCGAGATGATAATTCTGTGAAAGTAGTTAGGTGTTCCTTGCAGCTAATTAAGCTAAGTACTTGAAGGATTCCTGGGATAATATATTTTAATTACCCTTATGTCTAGGGCATTATATATGAAAAAATAAATGTTCTAGAGAATTTACATTCTGTCCTCTTTAGTTGTAACTGACTTGATGTCCAGTTTGGGCCTCAACTGTCCACTCATTCCTCAATCCAGTCATGTATTTAATCTTAATTTCCCAAAGTTCCTAATCAATGTCTAGTGCTTTCTGCTCATTCATTCATGATCTCATGTTGTGCCTACAGTAAATTCAGTCAGGAAAAAGTGAAAAGCAGAGAAATTTGGAAGTGTATCTCCTTATTCATTTCTGTGAACATCTGTCATTTAAATAGCTACAAGGGTATTTGTGACCCATGAAAATCCATCCCAGCTATACTTTAACCTTGAACCCAACAACTTAGTTGTGATTGACAGCTTTTCATCTCAAAAGCATGAAATCGACACTGTACTATGTGGGTCTCTTTATAATGCTCAAAACATATTATTGTTTGAAAATTTTACTCTATAAAAATAGTTATTTCCTTTAACCCTCAAAAATGGCCCCAATTTTTCCTCTAGTATTTTATAGCATTTCCTCCTGCAATGACAAGATCCCTAAGTTGCTTTCCCAAGAAAACATTTCTGGTTATCCAAACCTCACTGTTTTGATTTGTTCTTTTCTTTTGTTTTGTTTTCTGGCTTTATTTAAGAGTTATCAAAATATCACAAACTTTTCTGTCTCTTATTTATTTGGCATTTGTGTTATTATACTATTTATTAAATACTTGCACATTTTGCTGTTTTATCTGCATATTCATGTTTGTGCATGGTACTTTCTTTTTCCTGAATTCATTAATGTAAAGAGGACAAAGTTTACATTTCATATTTCATTAAAAACCTCTCACATATCTCACATATTAAAGGACATAGTTTCAAAATCAGTAAAATGGTGCTTGGAACAATGAGAGTAGATTTCCACACCTTTTATAGCTGAACTTTGTAGACTTTCCTCTCCCTCAATCCCACATTTTTCTTATCACAAATTTTTTCTTGATTTTAAAATACCCCATACAAGAAGAAGAAAAAAGGCCCAGTATAGAAGCAACTCACCAAACCCCAGATTTTCTTGATATATGCTTTTAAATTGCTGGCTTCCTTGCTAATGTTAATGAGCTAATGCACAATCATTCTCTAAATTACAATTTCTCTAAATTTTTGCATTCCTTTTAAAGCAATGAGTGAGTCATGCAAAATAGAATTCAGTAAAGGATCCAACTCCTGACTTTAATCCAACTGTTAAACATTTTTTAAGGGAGCATAGAAATGCCTTTGATAAAGAAACAATCATTGGATTTGTTTTCCATGATCAAATTGCTTGCTTTGTATCTAACTACTCAACTTTGGGGACCCAGACCCTGGAGAATCCATGACAGCTTGTTGTCATGAACTACATGAAAAATAATTAGAGATAGTGTCCTCTTCTATTAGTTAGAAGATAAGCTCTCTAAATCAGTTATATGTTGATCTTCACATTAAATAAACCAACTTAAATGTACCCGGGTGTGGTGGCTCACACCTATAATCCAACAGTTCAGGAGGCCAAGGCAGGAGGATAAAGAGTTCAAAGTCAACCTCAGCAAAAGTGAGGTGCTAAGCAACTCAGTGAGACCCTATCTCTAAATAAAATACAAAATAGGGCTGGGGATGTGGCTCAGTGTTCAAGTGCCCCTGTGTTCAATCCCAGGCCTTTCCTTCCTCCCCCAAAAAAGAAGAAATATGATCCAGGAAGTATGACTCAAATTATAAGAAAATTTAAATGGACCCAGTCTTATTGATAAAAATATTATAACAATAGAAAACAATTTTCAAAAGGAAGAAAATATTTAAGAAGTAGATCCGTCCCCAGTGAAAAGGATGCTAATGAAATAAAATATGAAAGTAGACTTGGATAATCTAGTACACTCAGTCTCAAGAACATGTGGTCCATAACTTCCTGGAATTTCAATAAATTTTCCATGACAGTAATAATTATCAATCAATTAGTGTTAACTTACACACCACTAAATCCAAACAGATTGAGATTGTAAACACATGTGATATTAATATTATCAGAAACTATTCCTTTAAAAATATAACAGCAATCCATGTAGAAATTTCTTCAGTCAAAAAGATAAGAAGTGCCTCAATTTGATAAAGGATATTCACATGAAAACTAAAACTATGTTTTAGTGAAACATCAAATAATTTTGAAATTATAATGAGATATTATTTTCTTTTTTTCATATTTGATCACTTATAAATTTTAAGAGGAATAGCTGGTAATACATACATACATTTAAACAAATGATAGGGAGGGAGATGCTATGTAAGTAGATAAATGTATCATCATCAGAAGACATGACCTTTTACACACACAAAAATCATAAAAATGTAAAGATTAATGTTATACAAATGTTTGAAGTAGTAAATACTTTACATGCATGAATTTGACCACTATGTTAAATACATGTGTATTGAAAAACACTACTCTATAAATTTGTAAAATTACACACAATTAGACATAAAAATTTTAAAAATCTTTAATAAAATATGTACACTCACCTATGCATTTTATAATCTAATACACTGGAAATTAAATTGTAATCCATGGTTGGCTGAAAATTAAAATCTGAGGTGATTTTTTAAATATTGCAATATTCAATAAGTTTTGAATATATCTAAATGGTAAATTGTATAAGGCATGTGTTTTGAGATAGTGTTATAGGAAGATTTTTTCAAGTTTTATTTGGTAGAACAAAGAAATCTCAGGGAAAACAGGTATCTCCTAATAGGTTAGAGTGAACCTAAGATGTATGGGTATGTTCCCTGTTCTCTATGCAACATGGTGGTCAAGAAACAAAGACAAGAGAAGTTCTTATATTTTATCTCAATGAGCCATTAATTGAAGGCAATCAAGTGAACTAAAAAAATAATAGAAAGCTTCAGTAAATCAAGTTACAATCATGGGTTATCTTTTATCCATACTGCCATCTGGCACTATCAAGAAAGAATGTGTTGAGTTATACTAATTTTCATGAATTTGGAGATTTTGAGTCTATTCCTCACTCCTGCCAGTACCCTGACATATAACTTTCTATTTCTACAAGAGGTAGATTGCTTTCTCTCCACTTGATTTTTTTTACTTAACCATGTTATTTGTTCAGACTCATAGAATTTACCCCTGGAGATCCAATCAGCAACTTGTAGTATTTTTTATTGGCAAAGTTTATTGTAACTTTTACTATGAACAAATACAAGTAGGTAAATGGTCCAGGAAAGATGACAGACAGACCTAAGTTGAAGGTAAGCTGAGCGAGTCAGCTCCTTCTCAAGCCAAAACAGTTCAATTTATATCAACAGAACTACCTCGGTCATTGATCTAGTAGTTAAAGACTGCATATTACATTTTTCATAAAAAGTAGCTGATGATTGAATAACGTGTGTGTTACCTCAATATTCTTGTTTCACTTGAAGATTATAAAATAAATGGGGTGAAAAATAATTGAGACCATTACATTTTTTCACAAATGAAAATGCATCTAAAATTATTCTAGTCAAATTTTCAAAAATGATGGAAAATTGATGCACAACCACATTGACATGAATGGCAAAAAAATAGGTGACAGATGTATATTTATAAAACATGCTACATTTTCTTGTACTAGCATGTAGAGAGAAAACATGAATTACAATGCCAGTCAGAATGGTAGTTACCAAGATACAAGTAACAATAAATGTTGGTGAGGATTTGAAAAAAGAAAAAAAAAGAATCCTTATACATTTCTGGGGGGACTGCAAATTGTTGCAACCACTCTGGAAAACAGGATAGAGATTCCTCAAAAAACTGGGAATAAAACCACCATCTGATCCAGTTATACCACTCCTTGGTATGTATATGCAAAGAAGCTAAAATCAGCTTACTACAGTGACACAGCCACATCAATGTTCATAGCAGCTCAATTCATAATAGGTGAGCAACTAAACCAACCCAGGTGTCCAATAGATGAATGCATAAAGAAAATGTGGTATATGTATACACAATTGAATATTATTTATCCATAAAGAAGAATGCCTTTATAACATTTGCTGGTAAATGGATAGATCTGGAGACTATCATGCTAAGTGAAATAAACCAGTCCCATAAAACCAAAGATCAAATGTTCTCTCTGATATGTGTATGCAAACACACAACATGATAGGGAGAGGGGGGAGAATAAAAGTTCAGTGGATTAGACAAAGGGGAATGAAGGGAAGGGAAGGGGGATAGAATTAGGAAAGACAGTAGGATGAATCTGACGTAACTTCCCTGTATTCATATATAAATATGCCACAGTGAATGTCAACATCTTGTACATCCTCTATACTGGAATACTAGTTAGAATAAAATATACTCTTTGTATACAAATGGACCATATAGACTGTACTGGAATTTATAACTAAACAGAACAAAAATAAATACATAAAATGCCAAATAAAATTTGGCTGCTTAAAAATCTGAAATTTTAAAGATAGGTAAGATTTTGTTTTTGTTTGCCTCCAAAACATTCAATGCCAGCAACCCATGTGGAACTAAATGTGAATAATTTTAGAGGTTTCATCTTTTATGATAAGCAGCTCTTTGCTTACTAGTTTTACATTATGTGGCACATGTCCTTATGCAAATTATAATTTTTGATAACACTCCCCAAAACTAATATTTCCCAAGATTTAAATTGAACTTAATATTGACCTGACAACGACATGGTATAGTAAAACAGAAACCTTTAATATGACATCTAAATCAAATATTTGATATAAGTCTTCTGAGATTTTAAGCAAGATAATTTTAGTTTTTGAAAGTTACTGTACTAAAGAGTAGGGTGAACAGACATCAGGATCCTGCTTGGAGATTTATCACAGATTCATGTGCTGATTTGTTGTTGAACAATAGCCCTACTAGTCTCAGAAGTAAATGGTATCGCTAAAGTTATGATGTAACAATGGGTTTTGGTAATCTTCCGGATGCCTCAATTCACGTCTTGCTCCTGAGGCTATAGATGGTGGGCAGAGCATGGAGTGGCCACTCTATGATAGACAGGCCACTTTGGCAACAAGTCATTGCATTTTAGAAGTAAGAACACAGCAAAGAAAAGGACTGTGCCATGAACATAGCAATGACAGTATGATAAAGACTCATGTAGAGGAGGTTTGTAGCACCCCCAGTTGAAGGCGTTTTCATGATCAAAATGAAACATGGGGCACACAATGATCAAAAGCCTGCATATTTCATTAGAAAAGGCAAATGAAAAAGTACTGTTCTGCATTAGCTAGGGGACAGAGCAGGAAAAGCATCAACAGGACTATGTTCACAAAGTTATATGTCAACATAGTTGCACCAAAGACAAAGCCAACCACAAGTACATGGATAATAAGGAACTGATGAAAGCCCTAGAGTATGTCACAGTCGATAGAAAGGTGAGAGCTTTAGAACATTGCAACTGTGTGGAAAGGAGGGTTACAAATTGCTACAAACCGCTACAAACCACTCCTAACACACCACTGCTGGTATGAATATATCTGCCCCCAAGAGAATGCACACAAAGAATCACTCAATGCATCCTGAGGACATGATTTCTTCTTCTACAAACAAGTTTTCTAACAATTTGGAAACAACTCAATTAGATTAACAGAAATCCACAGAAGGCAGACCTTCAGAACAATATTCATAGAAGCACTTACAATAAAAGACTAAAAAGGAAACAATGCCAAATAAAAATAAACAGTAGTGTGAATAAGCTAATTATGGGAGATTCATTTGATGGAACACAATTCAGAAATAAAAAAATAAAGCATATTTACAATTTATGACTTAAAGGTGTTTAAGGATTTTGTGAACAAAATCCTTAAAAATGATGCCAGATAAAATGGAATGTCTATGTTAAGATTTAGTTTAAATGCATTTCAAATGTAGAAAAAAATAAAAAGTACAGATTGTAACTGTAAAGAGAAAGATTATGGATACCACAATCTCCAGGCAGCGCAAACAAAGGGAGTGGGAAGGTGCTTATGTGCCAATTAAATAGTGTTGCTTGTGTTCTGCCTTTGCTTTGTTAGAGGAATACACAGAGATCATTATTAAAAAGTTCTTGTGTGTAAGGATGCCACATTGGGAGAGAGAATGACAGAACACTGAAAATGCAGAAAGGAAATGAAGTGTGAGAAGGGGAAGAGAGTGAAGAGGAAGGGAAGGTTGAAATAAAAGATAAATACTTAAGCTCTAAAATATCGACTGTGGACATCATAGAGGACCATGGTTTAGCCTACTACATTTTAGCTGAGGCAAAAGCAGGATTACCTTTCTCTTTTTTCCCCTTCACTCATAAGTGATCATTAAATTATAACTTGATTTGACAATCATATATATATATCACAATCTCACAAATTCTCTAAACAATGTCATAGCATTATTTGAAGAGACTATTGAAAACAATGCAATGTGGAATCCAAGTTATTTTGAAGTTGGAAGAGAAACACATGTATACGTGTAACTATCATGAGTGAGAAAGCACTTTTAAGTGCACCAACTTTTTCAAGGTCTCCTTGACATCTTTATTTCTTAGGCTGTAGATAAGGGGGTTTAGCATGGGGATGACCATGCTGTAAAACACCGTGGCAAATTTGACGAGGAGCAAGGAGCTTTTAGATTTGAGCACACAGTAGAGAAGGAGGATGACCCCATGGCAGAAGCAGATGGCAGCCAGGTGGGAGCCACAGGTGGAGAAGGCTTTTCTGAGGCCACCCTTAGAAGGGATCTTGATGACTGTAATGACTATGACGACATAGGAGGTAAGGATGATCAGCAGGCTGCAAACCTCGTTGAACATACAGATGACTAAACACGCCAGCTGGCTGTTGGAGGAATCCGAGCAGGATGCGGAGATGATGGCAGAGTACTCACAGCAAAAGTGATTGATGATTCCAGAGCCACAGTAAGATAGTGCCAGGAGAAAATACGTGAGCGTGGAGGAACAGATTCCACCCCATATGTAACTTCCAGCCACCAGGAGAGAGCACAGCTTTCGTGACATAGCAACCGTGTACAGCAGGGGGTTATAAACAGCCACAAACCGGTCGTAAGCCATCACTGCCAAAATAAATGTTTGCGTAATGACACACGTGCAGCCAAAGAAAAACTGTGCTATGCATCCTTTGAAGGACATGCTTCTGTCCTCCACAATCAAGAGGTCTAAAAGTTTGGGTGCAATTGTGGTGGTATAGCAAAAATCGACAAAGGATAAATGGCTGAGGAAAAAGTACATGGGAGTGTGGAGTTTGGGGTTGATCCTGATAATCAATATCATGCCAAGGTTTTCCAGCACAGAAATTGTGTAGATGGTCAAGAACACCAGGAACAGGGGCACCTGGAGCTTCGGATATTCTGAGAAGCCCACGAAGACGAAGGTGAAGACTGTACTCTGGTTCCCCTCCTGCATCCAGCTCTTGTTGGAGGAAATCTGAGAGTTCATCCTGAGCAGTGAAAGAGCAGAGAGACTGGTGTCATGAAAGGAGAGCAGAGGAGCATGTCTCAGGACATCACAGAGCCCAGGTGGCTAAGCACGCCTGCCAGTGGGGATCCTCCCAGCGGGTTTCGCCAGATATTCCTTGTTTTTAATCCAGTCGGGGAAGACAGCAGATAAGCATCCTGCAGCTTCGTTGGTACTGAGCAGTTCTCTATGGATATTTTAGTTTTACTATTCCTAGAAACATCCTGTAATCAAAGTTGCTTAGAATCTCCTTTGGTCATCAGAAACTGATCCATGTTCTCTAATAATATTGACACGCATTTCTCAGTGCTGTTGTTACCCTTTGACCATCTGAAAAAGCTCTAGTATCTAAACAATTTCACCTCTGAGGAAAAATGTTAGGCAGTCTTTTAATTTTCAGAAAATTATCATCTTGTTTATGATGGTGTAGTACTTCATTTCACTCCATATGTCTATTTATCTTTCTGCCAGTCTCACTCTCTCTATGTAAAATATATACATTTTATTATATATCATATTTATTGAATATATATTTATTATATATTTTAAAAATGAAAATACCTTATTCCCAGAAATTCAGACCAATAAAATGTGCATTAACGAAAACCATAGAAATTATATAATCTCTTATATACAGAGAAGTTGTTTGCATAAACTACATATAAAACATTGTATATGTGAGGCACTGGGTTCAATCTGCAGTACCACATGAAAATAAATAAAAGTACTGTGTTAATCTACAACTAAAAACAGTTTTTAAAAATTCCAATTAACAAAAAACAACTTTTGATGATGGATATGAAATACTATTATATAAACACATGTAATAAGGATTGAAGACTATACCACAGTTTGGGTTCACAAGCAGAAATAATTCTAAAATTTTTACACTTGAAATCTGGAGCAATATTTAGTCAGAACTGTAAAAAGCAACTTCCATGGACTTTTCTCAGTTGTACAAAACCATGATGTTCTAGATATTTTACCATGGCTAATTCACCCTACAAACAGTGCACCCATATCAAGGGCATGGAGTCATTGGGTTGGCTCATTTTCAACTTCCTGTATTGCTCATGTGGTTGAACAAATAGTTCTTTTCAAATACAGAAATGATTTGCTTTGTTTGGGAAATCCTTGCAGATTTGGAAGGCTGAGATATAAATCACTATTTCTATCAGAAATCCCAGAAATGTAGACCAATCTATGAGATCAACACATGATGCAGAACTTGAGTTTCATTTTCATGGGTGTGATATAATTAAACAAGTCAAGCAGTTGAAGTCTGTGGAACAAGATTGGGAACCACGCCAAGGTAGGTGGAAACACAATGATGCTTCTGTGTTAACATCCTCAGTAATATTTTCCCTTTGTTTCTTAAAGTTCACATCTGCAGAGTTCGATTTGGGCTTTGTTCTGTCCATTGGGATGTTTTAGAAAAGGCCCACCCCTGCACATGGTAAGTCCCCACGTATCTAATTCCAAGAGGGAGTACTTATTGCTCTCACCTTTGCCTGGCTAAGGATGCCTAGATTACTAGGTGGCTCCTAAAACCCCATGTCTCCAAACTTTTTCATACTAATGTCTGGATTTCCTTTAAACTCTTAATAGTGTACTGTGCTTTGACCTTTTGGAATGACAGAGCAACTCTCAAAACTAAAGATATTCTTCCTCAATAAAGCACACTTGAAATCAATTGTATTAGATAATGTAATTAGATAGCCCTAAGCCTGTTTATTGAATTGTCTATAAAGGGACAAATCCAGCACATATGCACCACTTTCATAAGATTTTAGAGCTGAACATTTATACCCACTGTGTATAAAACACTGTCTGAATCTTCAAATCTACCTGAACTATTTCCCCTTTTTCCCTTCAAGTATGCTTCCTTTTAGTTGGTCATACAATCCTGACATCCTTCTGACAGATTACCAGTATTTCAAATATTGGTAATGATTTTGTTGATTAGTCAAACCTTGTTTAATAGGTCACTTACTGGATCTTCTTAAAAATATGTACACCTTTGTAAAAATCTTAGACTTCAGATCAGATCCCCCTACTTGGAAATTCTGCCTCAGGAGCCTATATCCATTTGGCTCTGAGAAACTGTTCATGTTCTCTGCACCTCTTCTCCTTATCTATACAAACATAGAATCTACAAGCATTAGATTATCCTTATTATTATCACTACTGTCACTGCCTCATTTACATGATAAAATGATATATATGGGATATCATAAATTAGAAAATGAAGTTAAAGCATCCAAGGGTGTATTCTACATTGTAGAGTTTGTCCCCAGGACTCAGTTTTTTTTTTTTTTTTTTTTTCCAATTCTTTGCAAAGATGTCTTTTTAAATTTACTCATAATTTTTAATGAATGAAGAAGAATTCTGTAATATTGAGCCAGATATCATTTCAGAAATCAGTGTACACCTATAGGGAACAAGAAGTACAAAAATTTTGGCAGAGTTTTTGTAAAAGCAGTTACTCTTTGTTGATTTCATTCTGAGTGCTCCTTTGGTCTTATTTACAAATTTTCTCCAGGATCTCCAACCTTCAAACCTAGTTTCTTATTCAATTAATAAAAATAATGTTACAAAGAACAGAAAAAAAAAAAAAAACTAAATTCTGGGGACATTCCCTAAATGTGGAATAGTCATGGATGTTTTCACATCATTTTCTAATTTGAGATGCCCCATATACATTATGATATCATATAAATGTATTCATGACACTAATAATAATAATGATAATAATCATGATGACAAAAAATATTAATAATAATTCAATGCCTGTGGGACTATTTTATTTGCATATTTAAGGAGAAGAGTTCAGAGAGCACTAATAACTTCCAGAGTCACTTATGAAAAGGCAGCTGAGTCAGAATTTCCACTTAGGTTGACCTAATACAAAGTCTAATCATTAATTTTCTCTTTTATTCCCTGCTCCCTGTCTTTCTCTGGTTCCCTCCAGCTCCCTTTTCATCTTGGCTTCAGGCTAAGAAAAACAACTTAGAGCCAAATGAAAGGCCTCAAAATGTGCTCTCAAGGTAATGCCTAGCTCACATATAATCACCTAGATAACACGGGATCCTCAGGGGACCTGTCTACTCCCACCCTGTACATTAAATTTCAATTTTACATTACTGTGGTGCTCAAATCCTTATACATTTACAAAACGATCTTCTCACAAAACATCTGTCATCTAAGAACTTCTGTGTGATGACCCATAATCTCTACAGTAGCTTCACACTCATAGGCTACTGCAGTTCCTTCTTTTTACCCAGCATTTTCGATCCCTCATGCATGCAATTTTTTATGATTCAACACCTTCACCAAAATATCTCTTCCAAATAGGACAACAAATTTTCCCTCAAATCCTAAGAAGCATCACCTCCTAATGTCACATTCCAGGGTACACTCTTCCAGAAAACTTCCATGATAAATAGGAACTTCATAGTTAAACTGTTCAGATTTGCTTCCACCCACATGGCTTCAAAATAAGAAATTATACACAAAGCACATTATTTTTCCTCTTCAGTGTTATAATCTCTTTAAAATCTCCCTCTTAAACATTTTTAAAAATTGAGAATGGGTAATCAGCATTACATTAATATCTGTCAGAATTATTAAACATTATTAAAGAACACAAACGAAGCTTAAGCCAAGATCATGCCTAGGTCTTAAAGATGTAGGAAAGAGAGTTCAATACCTTGAATGCTTATTCTCAGTTGAAGGAGATAGATACAACTGTCACTGGGCTAAAAACATTTTCCACTGACCAAAAAAAATTTATAATGTTCATTTATAGAATTTCCCCCATGAAAATCATCATATAACAGACTAAATAATTCAATAAAATCCAAACTAATTTATTGAAGTCTTCTTTTATTTAACAAATTACTAAAAAATATTTCTCAAAAAAGTAGCTATTTTACAAATTGTTCTAGTTTGTAATTAGGCAATGAGAATTTAATTCAAAATATATACCATGGAAGGTACCAAGAATATAAAAAGTCTCTTATGATAAACAAACCTGAGCATCATAGAGTCTCTATGTGTGTGAGTCAGACTCAGAAGTCAAACTCAGGCCTCATGTTAAGTATTTTAAGAGGAACTGCCTGACCTTGGGGAATCATACCCTAGAGAATCTTAACCAGGTGGTGTTTTCCATGAATATAAACAAGACAATTTGGAGAAAATTCCTTATTACTCATTTAAACTATAATTAATTTAAATCACTAAATAAGATGGGAAAAATGAAGATGTTGACCCACTGGTCATTAGAAAAATACAACCAACCCATAATACTAAATCCATATTTTAGAAAATGTGTTATCCTTTATTGAAAATATGAGCCTTTGGAATTCAAAAAAGAGAAAATCACATCCTGCTTTAGTACATACAAATTTTTGTTGGTTTTGGGGGGCTTGCATTTGTTTTTGTTTTGTAAATTACAGTAATATCTGCATATTGATCTAATTTGTGCCTCTGACATTTTCCCCCAGTGATTTTCTAATCTATTCAAACTCACATTGCATATGCACATTCAATGAAGTTGCTGATAAATGTTTTGAATATATAATTGTTTTGGCAAAAAAAATTATGTCACTTTAAAATGATATATCATTAAACATTTATGTTAATGGTAGCATATTTGGGGAACTCTACCAAATAAATGTTAATGAATAGGACAGAATATGTAGACAATATTATCTTGAATTCTGCAGAGAATATCTTCTTGATTTCAAAGAAATTGATGATATTAAATAATGTTTAAAACAGTAGAAAAAATATATTTGTCTAAGTCAGTATTCAAACTTGCTCTTTGTCAAAGGCTATTAGTAATGAGAAAAGTAAACCACAATGTGAAAATATTTCATGGTTCACAGCTGAGAAAGGAGTAATTTTCACAATGTACATGAAAATTTTCAGATAAACAAATCACAAATAATTTAAAATGTTGGCAAAGCATCCTACTTAGGTATTCAGAAGAAATAAAGCAATAAGCACATTAGATGTGCCTTATCTCAATAAGCATAAATATTCAAATTAAAGTCACAGTGAAATATCTACAACAAATGGATAAAAATAATGACTAATAATACTGAGTGCTGATGAGGAAGAAGATGACAACTCTTTAACTTTCAAACACTACCATTAAAACTGTAAATTGATAGGACCAATTTAAAATATTGAGATCTAAATACACGTGCAATTTCATTACAATGAGCATATTTATGTGCAGCAAAACAGAATATATTTTCTAATTTGGAGCATGCCAAATGTCCTTCATTCTATATGGAGTTACAAAAATATATGGAATATTCACTTGTTGAAATATTAGATGGGAACAAAAATTTTAAAATAATAAGTTTGTGCACCAAAATGAATGATTTGTAAAGTTTTATTGATTATTTATAAAAGTAAGATACATGGATTGCACACTACATGATTTCCCATAATGTCTGGAAATTGAAAATATTAATTTGAGTTTTTAAAAGATAGTTAATACCAATAGAAAAAAATAGTTCATCTTTATGATAAAAGCAATATTTTTACTGTTGCTGGGAGTCAGGAGAAATGGCAAGTGATTGGCTTTACATTGCTGGTAATATTCCATCTCCACCTACTTGAGAGCTCAATGGACATTTAAACATTATCTTATAATAGATTTTTAAATTTTACTGACAATATCTGAGAGTCAATTACTACATTTTTTCAAAAAGAGAACTTTTCACTATAAATGTAATAGAAAACTATAAGATAATTCTAAGGAGCAGAGGGAAATAAATAGACATTATATTTTCAAGGAACATAATAGTTAATCTCTCATTAATAACTTTTTGTAAATAAAATGACCATATTAATGTTGCATTACTAATGTCCAAATTGATTACAATGATGAATCAGAGAGAATGGAAATGAGTAAATTGATCTATTTTGGAGACATAGAAATGTAATTTACAGATGTTCAAGGAAGAAAAGGGAACATAATTAACATTGACTCATTTGTTTAAGCAATTTACTGTTAAAGATGTACTTAATAATGAGTTTATTGTGAGAATGTATGATCAAAGATACAGTTTCTTAACTACAGTGTCATGTCCCTCAAAATAGAATACAAGTATTGATAGAAGTGCAAATTTTTATTGCTATCAGCATTAACCCAGTACATTTCATTGAACTGTAATATATTGCATTGATTCTTAGAAAATGGGTGATACATATAAACAGTGGTTCATATTTTCAAGACCTACTTGCTAAAGTCAGTCCATATTTCTCATAAATAACCAAAGGTACTCATTGCACTTAAAGCATTAAAGAGAAACCAAAAGTTACACTTTACAGAACTTTCTGAGTCATCACAGTGGGTTCTGAAGACTTCAGTATGAATCTGATACAGGCAGCTTTCATTTTTGTTTTCACCACTTACATATGAAGGACAAGGTAAAGGCTGGCTATAGCACAAGATGGGAATTCTAAATACGGATTTCTAGCTCCTCATTTTGAATTCTGTAGTGTCCAGTGGGAAAGTTTAGAACCACATAATCTTCTGAAATTCTTCAGAAGAAATATACAAAAGAAGCATATTTGTAATGAAACAAGAAAATTAGAAAGCACTCTGAACATTTAGGAAGATTTTAATGGATGAATGTAAATATAACCATATATTCAGTTGAAACTTAAGTACCATGAAACACATTTTTTAAAATTGTTCATGGTTAAGATATACACAAACATATTTATCTGAATTTTATGTGGAGAGAATGCAGTTTGGCGTGGATTAGCCTCCTGACTGTCCCTTTCACATCTTTGTTCCTGAGGCTGTAGATCAGGGGATTCAGCATGGGGATCATGACAGTGAAAAGGACAGTTTCCACTTTCACCAGGAGCCAGGAGCTTTTGGAGTGGGGCATGCAGTAAAGAAGGAGGATGATCCCATAGAAGATGCTGATGGCAGTCAGGTGAGAGGTACAGGTGGAGAAGGCTTTGTGGAGGCCACCCTTGGAAGGCATCTGATGACAGTGGCAACAATGAAGACATAGGAGGCCATGATGATCAGGAGGCTACATGCTTCATTGAATGTGGAAATGATGAAACACACCATCTGGCTGAAGGAGGGGTCAGAGCAGGACAAAGAGAGGATGGCAGAGTACTCACAGCCAAAGTGATTTATGATGTTCGATCCACAATAGAACTGTTTTACTAGAGAATAAGTGAGTGTCACTGAGCAGAAGCCACCCCACATGTAAGTTCCAGCTACCAGGAGGGCACAGAGCTTGTGAGACATAGCAACTGTGTAGAGCAAGGGGTTACACACGGCCACAAACCGGTCATAGGCCATCACTGCCAACATGAACATTTCTGTAATCACAAACATACAAATAAAGAAAAACTGCGTCATGCATCCATTGAAGGAGATCGTTCTGTCTTCCACAACCAAGATCTCTAACAGCTTGGGCGTAAATACACTGGAGTAGCAAATGTCCAGAAATGAGAGGTGGCTGAGGAAAAAGTACATGGGTGTTTGAAGCTTAGGATTGATCCTTATGATCACAATTATGCCCAAGTTCCCCACCAGAGTGACTGTGTAGATGTTAGGAACAGCAGGAAGAGGGGTGCCTGGAGGTGTGGGAATTCTGAGAACCCTGATAGGATGAATGTGGACACAGAGCTCTGGTTTCTGACTTCATGTACCATATTCTTCTTGAAAGAAAAAATATAAGGAATGAAAATAAAATGGAGCAGCAGAATTTGACATGGTGGACTGGCAGTGAGTTGATGCTCAGTGTAGCCCAATGAGGATGAGAGTGATCAGTTTACTGTGATGAGTCTTCTGCTTCCTGTGGGAATCTTACTTGATAACTTACTGAATGTTGATTCAGAGCAAGCAGCTGTATTCCTCAGGACTGTATTCCTAAGGACTTTTCTTACCTAGAATAAAACAGTGGTAGTGTTCAACACTGCTATGTTATAAAAAGTGTCTATAAATGTGTCTGATGCATGGAAGACTTCACATTAAAATATTATTTTATGATAAACAAGGAGACATGTACTAATGTCAGAGTATTATAGAGATGACTGTATTATTTATATTATCATACTGTGAAAGTCCTTGAAAATAGTAAAAACTTTTAATATGCAAATAAGAAGAAATAATAAATAACTTAAAACTCAACTCAAAGTGGCTCAAAGACCTAGGCATTGCACCAGAGACTCTGAGCCTACTAGAAGAAAAAGTAGGACCAGCTCTCCACTTTGTCAGCTTAGGAACCAACTTGTTCAATAAGACTCCTAAAGGAAAAGATGTAAAATCAAAAATCTATATCTGCTTAGAATCCTGAACTGTTATTTCCCTTTCCACCAATCTTATTATTTCTCTAAAGTTAGTTTATTTTTAATTTTTTTCTAATTAGTTATACATGACAGTAGAATGCATTTTGACACAGCATACATAAATGGAGTATAACTTCTCATTCTTCTGGTTTTACATGATGTAGAATCACACTGCTCATGTAATCAAATATGTACATAGGGTAATAATGTCCAATTCATTCTACTATCTTTCACTCCCTTCACTCCCCTCTGCCTAATGCAAAGTACTTCTATTTTTCCTTAGGTTCCCCCACTGAGAATTAGCATCCACATATCAGAGAAAATATTCAGCCTTTGGTTTTTTTTTTTTTTTTTTTTTTTTTGAGGGGGGAGGATTGACTTATTTTGCTTACTGTTATCTTCTCCAGCTCCACCATTTACCTGCAGATGCCATGATTTCTTTCTTCTTTAAAACTGAGTAATACTCCATTGTGTATACATACCACAATTTCTTTATCCATTCATCTGTTGAAGGGCACCTAGGTTAGTTCTATAGTTTAGCTATTATGTATTGATCTGCTACAAACATTGATATGACTGATTTTAAGTCCTTTGGGTAGAAACTGAGACATGGGATATCTGAGTAAAATGTTGGTTCCATTCCAAGTTTTCTCAGATATCTCCATACTGCTTTCCATAATGGCTGCACCAATTTGCAGTCCCAGGAGCAATGTATGAGTGTAAACTTTCCCCCACATCCTTTCCAACATTTATTGTTACTTGTATTCCTAAAAATTGCCATTCTGACTGGAGTAAGATGAAATTTTAGTTTTGATTTGCATTTCTCCAATTGTTAGAGATGTTTCTTAAACCACCACATTATTATTTCTTTTGAGATAATTTGACTCTGTATTGTCAGAAATGGAATAATAAAAGTTTTTTCAGCCCTCATACTTTTTTCCTTTTCTTTTAGAGACCAATCCAGTTTTCTGCAGTCCATTATGATTTGAGCAATTAATTACTTAAGCAATTTTTGACTTTTCTTACATCCCAACTATATTGTCCACAGTGGGTCAACACCATGATTTTAGTATGCTACCATAGGGAGGCATGGGAACATGGAAGGGTTTAGGAGCACATAAAGATATTCCTTCCCTAGCCACCTCACTATCAATTTGAGGAGGTCTGGAGTGTGTAATGATTTATTTACAAATAAACAGGTATATTAAAATGCACACAACACATTCATTGCTAGAATAACATTGTGTGATGACCCTGTGACAGTCATGGTGCTCCTTAGAAGTCATTAACTTAGGTACCTGGAGGACTGCTGGGATCGCCTCACCAACGCTCCTGTTTAGGGCATCACAAAACAAAACACAGCCTTAGAAATACACATGTGAACACCTTCTAGATGTCCATTCACATTCCTTTTGAATTCCAGTGCCCATGACCTCTTCCCCCAGTGCTTAGGTAATCTTAACATTGCTCGCTCACCTCTGCCTGGTGCTTTTTGCTTTTGCTGATCTTTTCCGAAGCTCAGGTTGGAGTTCTTGTAAAATCAGGCAGGTCTAATAAAAAATGAGGAAATATCAAACTGTCCCTCATTCTACACTCTTACTGTTGCCAGCAGACATTTTGACAGAACATACTTTTCAATCAATAAAAACTACCATCCCACTAACCCTTGAATATAATCATTGATTTTTTTTTATTTATCTTTTAATTTTTTACAGACTGCATTTTGATTCATGGTACACAAATGGGGTACATCATTTCGTTTCTATGTTTGTACACGATGTATATTCATACCATTCGTATAATTATACATGTACATAGGGTAATGATGTCTGTCTCATTCCATTTTTCCTACCTCCTCCCTCTCAATTCCTTCTACACAATCCTTGAATTTTTAACTCCACTTTCTTCCAAAGTGCATGAGTAGAAGTTATGAATTTTGACACAATTTCTTTCATACATCAACAACCAACAATTCTGTCAATTTTTATGGGGTGTTTAAAACTGCATTGTATGAAAATATTTATTTCTTCTAATCTACTGAATTGACTTCATTTCTCCACTCATGATTTCAACTGGATCTTGTTTAGTGACATATTTCCTACTTGGCTCTTCCAAGAAAACTTCTCTAGTTATCCAAATATTACTTTGCACATATATTATCAGAATATTTATGAAAAGCATAGCAGTTTTACTATTTTAAATGTGCATTCATGTGTTCTCTATTTTGCTAAACTCAAAAAATGTAATGAGAAAAACACTTACCTTTAACAATTCATTTAAATCCTCTAGTATGACCTAGCAATTGAGAACAAAGTTTCAAACTCAGTAAAATTATCCTAGGAATCATGAAAATAGAGGTTAGCACCTTAAATACGCACCATTCACTGACCTAAGTGGATATTACTCTCCCTGACTCCCAGAGGTTTTTGTTGTTGATTTTGTTGTTTTTCCTCTCAGAGCAATCTCTGGATTTCAACACACCTCTTAGAGAAAGGAAAAGATGCCCAAGATTAAAACTCCCACTAAAAGACAGATTCTCCGGATACACAGATTTAACTGCTGACTTCCTTGCTACTATGAACATGCTGCATGCACATTCTCCCTCGTGAATAAAATGTTCTTATACATTTTCATATCCCTTTAAAGACAGTGTGACTATTTCAGAATACAATTCAATAAGGGAGGGAATTAACACAATTTTCAAGTGTTACAAGTTCTTGGTGGGAGCACAGTGGTGCTCCGAAGAAGTGACAGATCTTGATCATATATTTTATGACCTTGTAGTTTGTTCACATCTAGCTGCTTAACTCAGGGGACACAGACCCTGGAGAATCCTGACTGTTGGGAAAATTTAAAAATACAATTAGAAAATATATGTTGTCTGTTACTTGGAATATAATTTCTTCTAAGTCAGTACTATGTTGATTGACCTGTCTTAGAAATATCTGACTACTATATGGAGATTACACAAAATCACAAAAACATTAATGTAAGAGCATTGCAATAACCCTAATATAATTATATACTACAAGCATTTTTAGTCCTCTCTGAATTTGTTTGCATGCGTGTAGATATATTTAAGCAGACATCTACTCCACATTGTACAATATGTTCTTTTATATTCAAGTACATTATGGGCTTAGTATTGTATCCTAAATTGAGGAAGACATTAGAAGATGGGAATACCTCCCATGTTCTTGGATAGGCAGAACTAATATTGTCAAAATGGCAAAATGGCCGTTCTACCAAAAGCACTTTACATAGTCCATGAAATTTTCATCAAAATTCATGATGTTCTTTACTGAAGTGGAAAAAGCACTCATGAAATTCATCTATAAAAAGAAGAGGCCCAGAATAGCCAAAGCAATCCTTAGCAAAAATAAATAAACAAAATGAAGCAGGAGGCATCTCAATACCAGACCTAATATAATATAGAGCTATAATAATAAAAACAGCAGCATTGTATTGGCACCAAAACAGAGAAGAAGACCAAGGGAACAGAATAGAAGACACAAAGACAAAAACACAAAAATACAGCTAACTCATAATAGACAAAGTAGCCAATAACATACTTTGGAGAAAAGATAGCCTATTCAACAAATGGTGTAAGAAAAACTGGAAATCCATGTATAGTAGAATGAAATTTTACCCCATCCTCACCCTACAAAAAAATCAACTCAGAGTGGCTCAAGGATCCAGGTATTAAAACAAAAACTTTGCACAACTAGAAGAAAAGGTAGGCCCAACACTTTGACTTATCAGAACAGGAACGGACTTCCTTAATAAGATCCTCAAAGCTCAAAAAGTAAAATAGATAATCAATAAATGGAGTGACATCAAACTAAAATGCTTCTTTGGATCAAGAGAAACACTCAAGAATGTGGACAGAGAGCCTACAGAATGGGAGAAAATCTGTCTTACCTACACCTCACATAGAGCATTAATTTTCATCATATATAAAGAACTAAACAAACTTAACAGCAAAGAAAAAAACAAATAATCAGAGAATGGGCAACAGAATGAACAGGCACTTCACAGAAGTAGAATTATTAATAGTCAGCAAATATATGAATAGTGTTCAACATCTCTAGGAATTAGAGAAATGAATATTAAAACTACACCAAGATTTTGTCTCGCTTCAGGCAGAAATGCAATTATTAAGAATACAAGTAACTATAAATATTGACAAGGATGTGGAGAAAATGGTACACTCATACATTGCTGGTGGGACAGCAAATTTTTGCAACTACTATGGAAAACAGTGTGGAGATTCCTCAAAAAATTTGGAATGGAACTACTCTTTGAACCTGTTATCCCACTTCTTGGTGTATTTCCACAGGACTTAAAGTCAGCATACTATATGATGGGCCACATCAATGTTTATATCAGCTCAAATCACAATAGCTAAATTATGGAACCAAATAGGTATCTTTCAAGTGATGAATGCATAAAGAAAATGTGGCATATATACACAATGGAGTCTTACTCATCCATAAAGAAGAATAATTTTATGACATTTGCCAGTAAATGGTTAGATCTGGAGACCATCATTCTAAGGGAAGTAAGCCAGTCCCCAAAATCCAAAGGTAGAATATTTTCTCTGATAGTAAGAAGCTAACCCACAATAAGGAAAGGTGAGGAGTAGAATGAGGGGAAGAATAGAAGTGTAGTAGAATAGACAATGGGGAATGGAGGGAAGGGAGAGGGAGTAAACAAAGGAAAGACAGTGGAATAAATCTGAAATAGTTTTCCCAAGTAAACATATGAAAACAACACAGGGAATTCCACCAGTATGTACATCCATAGGAATGGGACTCTAACTAGAATAAGATACATTCCGTGCTTTTACAATTATAACAAAATGGATTCTGCCTCCACAGAAAACCAAAAATAACCAATAAAAACTTGTATTTTTGACTCTAACAAGATAATATTCTCAGTTTCTATTTTGCCAGTCATTGAAGTAGACACAGTATAGTTTTGAATACTTGCACACATAATGTATAGATGTTAAGATGAGAGAAAATTATAATAATACCTGTTATTTTTCTCAAATATGACAGTTTACAGACAAAAATGTACAATCATGTTGAAATAAAAGGGAATACAGGAAAAATTGACAAAAATTTTGCAATGCACTTAAATTCAAAATAAACAAAAATATGCATACTTACATAAGAGCCAGTTAAATGATATATTTATCAAAATACTGTTCATAATATTATCAAATATGCCAATTATTCAAGATGAGTCAGGTCACTCTAAACATAATTTTCAAAAATATTTTAAGAGGATTTAATGTAGCCCATACAAACTTATACTATATTCATAAATTAGAAGAAATAACCATTATAATCATATTTATTCCTACAAAATAAATCATATTCTGTTCAATTCCAAAAAATTATGAACATCTCAACATTATTATTGTTTTTATCTTCATCATGATTACCATTTTCATTTCTTTTGTACTGTATGGTAATAGTTCATTTATTTTTATTCTATTCCTGATTTTGTTGAAGTTTTTTTTTTTTTTTTTTTTTTTTTTTGTTCTCTCATTAATAGGTGAAGGCTAATTTTGCTTATCAATTGACTAGGTCATGGTTTGCCCACATGTGGGTTAAACATTATTCTGTCTGATTTCTGTGAAGATATTTCTAAATGGAATTAACACTTAAATCAGCAACCTGAATAAAGTAGATTTTTATATAACTTAATTACCAAAATATAAAACAAACAAACAAACAAAAAACTACTGTTTCTTTTCAAGTAATCAGATGTCCTCTGACTTATTGCCTTAGAACAAGGACACTAGAATTTTCTGCTTTACAGATTCAAACGTAGACATTGGCTTCTCTAGGTGTTGGATCTTCACATTTGCCTTGGATCCACACCCATGCCTCTGCTGGTCTCAGACCTTCCAATAAAGACTGGAGCTTCAGCATCAGCCCTCATGACCTCCTGCTGCTGCAGATCTCGAGACTTGTCAAATTTAATGATGACATGAATGTATATTTTAAATTTAATTCCTCATATAGATAGAATCTGATAGAAGAGATTATGTAGGTATACATGTATACATTATCTGTTCTGTTTACCTGTAAAAATTAATGAAATATATTTACTGTGTATATTGAAATAAACCTGTGATTTCCCCTTATTATGTCAATGTAATAGATCATCAATAATTTTAAATGATATACCAACTAACAGTACTCGAATAAACATATGTTTTCTTTTATATATTATTGAAATTTATTTGTGCACTTTATTATTAGTGTTTCTACAAATATATTTATGAGTTATTGGCTATAAAACCAAATGTTACCTCAAAATCAACCCTCAGTTTTCCTTCTCTTAAATCACAGGTGAAATCTTCTTAATTTATTACCCTTATAATTTTTTTCTGATGTTTCAGCTGTATGATTCAAGATTAATGGAAACTACAAGATATACTTAAGATTGCATATTCTATATGCTTAGGCTGCAGAGACAAGGATACACAGACTCTTAACTCAGATGATACTTAATTCATTTCCTAGACAATTGTGCATTATCCATTTACTTTTTTAGTGACTTTCATCCTATAATTTTTGGAAGAAGAGGGAACACATGTAATAGCGACTCCTTTGTTTAAGCAACAGAATGGGTATACATGGCAATTTACTGATGAAACTTCCATAAGACATGAGTTTATAGTGAGAATGTGTGATCAAAGGGACAATTTCATAACTATAGTGTCATGTTCAACAAAAGAGGATCCAGTTACTGTTAGAAATAAATATAAATTTTTGTTCCTATCAGCATTATCTCAGTGCATTTCATTGAACTCTAAATATGTTGCATTGATACTGAGAAAAAGTGTGATGCATATAAATAGTAGCTTATATTTACCTACTTGCTAGGGTCAATCAATAGTTCTCATAATATCACCAAAGGCTCTCATTGTGCTTAATCCATTGAGGAGAAACAAACAAAAAACTATGCTTTACAGAACTTTCTGAGTCAACACAGCGAGTTCTGAAGACTTGAGTACGAATCTGGTGCAGGCAGCTTTCATTTGTGTTTTCAGCACTTAAATATTAAGGACAAGCTAAATTTGGTTTGTAACACAAGGAATGATTCTAAACGTAGAATTCTAGCACCTCCTTCTGACATTAGTAGTGTTCGTTGGGGAAGATTAGAAGGTTATTACCTTCTGAAAATCTTCAGAAGAAATATACAAAAGCAGCCTAATTTCAATGAAACAAATTCAGAAAGTGCTCTATATATTTAAGAACATTTCATATTCAATAATGAATGGATGTAAACATAATCAAATACTGAGGTGAAATACACACCGTCAAGAACATTTTTTAAATTGTGCATGATTAAGACATACAAAAACATTTATACAAATTTTGTGTGGAGGGAATGCAGTTTGGCATGGATTAGCCTCCTGACTGTCTCTTTCACATCTTTGTTCCTGAGGCTATAGATCAGGGGATTCAGCATGGGGATCATGGCTGTATTGAGTGCACTTTCCACTTTCACCAGGAGCCAGGAGCTTTTGTCATGGGGCACACAGTAGAGAAGCAGGATGATCCCATAGAAGATGCTGATGGCAGTCAGGTGAGAGGTACAGGTGGAGAAGGCTTTGTGGAGACCACCCTTGGAAGGCATCTGATGACAGTGGCAACAATGAAGACATAGGAGGCCATGATGATCAGGAGGCTACATGCTTCATTGAATGTAGAAATGATGAAACACGCCATCTGGCTGAAGGAGGGGTCAGAGGAGGAGACAGAGAGGATGGCAGAGTACTCACAGCCAAAGTGATTTATGATGTTCAATCCACAATAGGACAGTCCTAACAGAGAATAGGTGAGTGTCATGGAGCAGAGACCACCCCGCATGTAAGTTCCAGCTAACAGGAGGGCACAGAGCTTGTGAAACATAGCAACTGTGTAGAGCAGGGAGTTATACACGGCCACAAACCAGTCATCGGCCATCACTGCCAACATGAACATTTCTGTAATCACACATGCACAGCCAAAGAAAAACTGTGTCATGCATCCATTGAAGGAGATAGTTCTTTCTTCCACAACCAAGGTGTCTAGCAGCTTGGGTGTGATTACACTGGAGTAGCAAATTTCCAGAAATGAGAGGTGGCTGAGGAAAAAGCACATGGGTGCTTGCAGCTTGGAATTGTGCCTTCTCACTAGGATTATGCCCAAGTTCCCCACCAGAGTGGCTGTGTAGATGGTGAGTAACAGCAGGAAGAGGGGTACCTGGAGATGTGGGAATTCTGAGAATCCCACCAGGATAAATGTGGACACGGAGCTCTGGTTACTGACTTTGTGTACCATGATTCTTCTTTAAAGATAAAATATCAGGAAATGAAATGGAGCATCAGGACGTGACATGGTGGAGTGGCAGAGAATTAGGTGACATTGAGTGTGGTCCAGTGATGATGAGAGAGTCAATTTGCAATTGTCAGTCTTTGCTTCCCCTTGAACTCCTACTTGACCACTTACTGACCATTGATTCAGATAAAGTAGCTGCATTCTTCAGGACTGTAATTTTCTTATCTGGAAAAAAAAAAAGGGGACAGTGATCAGCATTGTTTTAAGTTTTCTGCTGGTCACACATATTGGTGAAAATGTATTGTTTTTATATCCAGGAACCTAGATTACTTTTATTAAGCAAAACTACACTGGTCAAAAATTTTGTAGCTTCATTTCTGCTCAAAAAAGGAATTCTAGTGAAACCATAATCTCAATGAAGATTCTCAATGTTGACTTGGATAGAGAATTCCTGGATGCATAGTGCATACTAAGTGCCCATCCTGAGTGTCCGTACACCAAGATCTGAGCATGACTGAGCATCATTTAAAAGCTGAGAATTCTGTTTCTACAAACTCAATTCGAGCTCAAATACTGACATTCCGTAAAATATCTTTTTATTGGTATAACCTATGTTTATTGGAGATTTCTGTTAGGGCAGATAATTATACCAAGAAACATTGGTTAAGCTTGCCTGTGTAGGAGGTTAGGAAGGTCTGTAGGCCTTAAACTTACCAAAAATTTCTGACTCTGGCAGATTCCCTTGATAGTTATCAGGCACACCTGCCTAAGAATCACTCATTTATAGCTTCCAGTGTTTACTTATTCTAGGGTCAAACACAAGTGTACATCTTAAGTTACATGTAACTATTGTTTCTTTTTAAAAAATGTCCAAGAAAGGCTATGTTTTGGTTTTAACTGTTTTGTTCGGTGTACAAGATCAAGCTGGTCAAATTGATCTGTCTCTGTTGATTGTTAAGAGTCAGCTGAGTTCCCACAGGAGTCACTTGTGGGGAACTTGAAAGCAGCTTTTTAACTCCTTTAGTGCCATTTGCTAGGTAGGAAATCCTTGATAAGGTAGCTTCCCTTGGAAGTATCATGGATGTCTCCCTTTTCCCCTGACCCTCCTGTGCAGCATGTGCAGTAATTGGCTAGTGGTCTCATCAGTCTCCCTGATTGGGAGATTGCATGGCCTAGAGTTGCAGAGCTCTTTAGAGAAATTCTCTTGTTCCCTGGTTTCAGGCTGACTTTGAGGGCAAGAGCCAAATATTGTTTTGCTTGGCCCCTGTATTTTAATCTCAATGTCTCAGTTTTGATCTTAAATATCCAGCAAGTCAATCTCACCAGTCATAAAGTAATAGTACTGGTCTTTAACTTCAATATTTATGTCTTTACAGTCACTTACCCCCTTTTGTTTAATCGGTGTCTATATTATCTTATCTGTCCTATAGGTGACAGCTTATTATCTCAAATTAATTTAGGTTGTTTGTTCTTGAAGCAGTACTTTTGCAAAACAACAATCAGACAGCAGAGTTTAGAATGAAAATACAAAATGGAAGTAACAACAGTAAAAACATTTTAGTATGTGTAATAGCTATCTTGAAGTTTGGCTGAGTTATACATTATATCCCCTGTTTGATATCACAGTAATTATAAAATGAAAACCAATCTTTTGAATATAACCTTAAATGAGCTGAAGTCTGACTTATTTTGGAGTCATTCTAGCATGCAGTAATGTGGGAAGCAGAGCCTTATCTCAGGTAAGGGGCTCTTCACAAATCTTAGGTAAAGTGTTCTAGTTCTGAAGCTGATCTTTGCCTCCTCTTTAAACATCATTTTACAAAGTTCACATATATTGTAGTCTCAGTCTATATGAATGTTAGTGAACATAAGATGACATTAAATCCAAAACATAAATCAAGGAGAGACTGAGAGAGCTTTTAACTTTCCTTTTGTGTGACAAAGAGGCAAAATGCTTTCATGTTTCACAATATTAACCTTTAAACAAATCAGGCTGTCACTGACTTTTAGAAATATATTTACATTTACATTTTTTATCTCAGTGTAAAAGGTAACAAATTGTACATATACCCTATTGATAATGGGTCCTGTTATTGAACATTAAATGATATAAATAAGCGCTCAATAAAGTTTATTATTCTTATAAGTTTAAAATTACCATTACAGACAAGTTTATTTTGGAGAAGAGCAGCTTGATAAATTTTCTGCTTTAAAGACTTGTTTACCTGGAAAATATGAACACAATTAAAATAAAAAGAAGAGTAATAGCACAATTATCTTGATGTTTTTATATTAACCATGTTTACCTTTAAAGAAAAATTTAGACTTTGTAACATCTAAAAGTTGTTTAACTGTAATTGTATAAACCCATTTTCTTAAAGACCAATTGTTTTGAAGAATAAAACATAACAGACACAGTGTTAAGAGTTAGTTTGTGTTTTTAAGAAATCCTTGACAATTTAACATATGAAATAAACTTTGGTTTATATCAGTACATTAGTATTTGAGCTTAGGAAAAATCTTAAATAGCTTTCACTGATTGTCTCACATACTTATTACCAACTTAGTTGCACACAAACTTGTTGAAATTTTCCCTTTATTTACACAGACTTTCTTTGCACTGACTTAGACCCTCATGTATTTCATCATGCAAACTCTTTCTTAACCAGAAACATTTTCTTCTCCCTTCTACTTTTATTTTTGTCTTTCCTGTTGAGCCCTTTTTGTTCACATTCTAAAACAACTCTTTTGAAATTTTTGAATTTAGGTAAATTACTCCATTTTAATCAGATGAAATACCTTATGTTATTTATAGTACTATACTTGAAAAACAGTTGAAAATTTGGATCCCTTTGCATATAGAATTGTACCAGTTAGGACTTAACTCTTAGGAACCTTGCTTTTAGTGATGACACAAAGCAATTTTAAACCCTTTTTATTTACTGATCTATGAAAACACCAGTAACATTTAAGTATGTTATCCCATGTAATTTAAGGAGTTAAGAGTACTTGATGTTTTACTTAACAGTTAGCATTTTAATTTTATAAATTAATCAGATGTCTCTAACAAACACATTTGAATAATTTAATTTACTTATTGTACAGTAAAAACCAAGATATCACACAAGTTTATTAAACAGTATCTGCTGCCTCTTTCCTGTTGAAGAAAAGCCCTGGAAAAAATAGATTAGACATTTTATAGAGAGCAACATTTCTTTAGTTTAACCACCTAGAGAGATTTGTGCATTAAGTAATTTTAAAGATATTTTACCTTTATTTATTTACCCAATTTAAATTGAACCTTTGAAAATCACATGATTTAAAGCATTTGGATCCATTTTTTAATTTTAGTTTATAACTGCTCATTATATATCAATTTTGATATCATGTGCATGATATTTGGACACACATACATAGACAACATGCTATCAAACAACATGATATACACATAACACAGAAGCAAAGACCTTGTAATTTTTATAGGTGAATCTCCATTGCAATAGAACAGATATTAAAAAACTCTAGTTGAATAAAAAATAGAAGTGATCAAAAAATTGTCAGGAGCTCAAAAAATATAGAATTTAAGGGAAAAAAACAAGAGTTCTAGAAAAATGGCATGACCTTTAATTATTTAATTATTTTAGTAAAGCACCATACAAGTTATTTTTGTTGGAGTTCAGGTAAAAGACTTTTTCTTTTTTCCTTTTCTTTTTTTTTTCCTTGGATTTGATATTGGTCTTCTTGACTGAGATCTGGAATGAGCTGAGATTACTTGTTCCAGTAGAAAATTGATGCCTAGGGTACTTTAACCAATTCTATCAGGACAGATTTGGATGTCAAAGAAAATTATGAGACTTTATTTTCCATTACTTTTAAGAATGAAGTTACTATACTAAGTTCCTTATTGAGCTATGTCTTTGGTTATTGAGCTGGTTTGTCCATGGCTGCCAATTAAGTATTTTTGGGTGAATATTTTTAGAGTTATTTTCCTCTCAGTGACAAACAGGTTAAATCTTGCTCCATAGGTAAGCTGAGGACAGGAGCTTGATCAAAGGCCCCTTTTTGATATTTTAAAAACCTTTGGTATGTTTTGGTTCCCACATTAGGGCAGTTGTTCCTTGGTGTAGAGATTTTTAAGGAGACTGTAAAGAGGCTTAATTTCCGATACCCAGGAATTCAATGTGTGCAATATCCACTTATCCCTAGGAAGCCTCTGAGTTGCCTTATGTCTTGGGCAGAGGATATTGTTCTATGGTGGTTAATTTTCCTGTCCTAACTTGTGAATTACTTGAGACAGTTGCAATCCTAAGTATTGAACCTGTTAATGGCATAATTCAGCTTTCTTCATTGAGATCTTATAATCCATATCAGCTAAGAAGTTTAAGAACTCTGTAATGCCTTGATATTTCTCCTGTGTGGTGGCACATAAAGAATGTCATTTACATATTGGAGAATGATTACAGATGTTTTATCTCTGAATTTTGCTAAGTCCTTAGCTAGGCTTTGTCTGAACAGGGGAGGGCATTTCTAAATCCCTGAGGCAACACTGTCTGGGTTAGTTGAGATACACTATCTTGTTCCTTAAAGGTAAACATATATCACGATTGAGAGTCTAGGATATACAGAAAAGTTATCTTTTAAATGTAACTCAATCAACCTAGCAGCAACTGAAATCCAAGATAACAGAGTGTATGGATTGAGAATTACAAGGTGGAGGGAAATGACTGCTTCATTGATTACTCTAAGGTTTTGGACAAAGTAGTTTCCTTTTGAACTTCTAAAATGGGTGAATTGCATGGGTTGTTGAAAGGCATTAAAAGTTTCTCTTCAGGTTTTGAATGATCTTTAATAATTGCTTTTTCTCATCTTTATGCTCCCTCTTTTCTCTTCTTCTTGATCTCTATTATAAAAAAAAATGGAAGGTGCAAGCTGGAGGAGATCATCTAAGGATTGATCAGGGCCATAAACCAATTTTTGTAATTTCCTCTAACTCTTTGGGGCAGACTGAATGATAAATTTATCCTTTAAAAGTAGGTGGCCCTATATGGATATGGATTCAGAATTCAGGGTAGTGTGTTTTCTTATTGCCTTCCTGAGTCTCTCCATGAAAATTGTAGGTCTTTCCTGAAGGCCTTACATAATAATTTTCCAGACATCCTACTCATTGTTTGAATGGAAATTTATTTGGATTCTCCAAAATCTTCCCTAAATTTATTTCTATCTATCTTAAGTTAGGGGTCCCCTTGATTTTTCTCCCTTAGTAGGTGATTCCTCAAGGACTTCTCCTCTCATGGTAGAGATTATTGTGGCCAAGACTGTTAACATATGAAGGGCACTTTCTTGATCCTTTGTAATTTTGCAGTATATAGGCTAGTAGTGAACCTGGCAATACTGTTGAGAGAGAAGCTCCCATCTGAGTTAGAAGTATTAGGGACATATCCCTAAGTTTGGGCTTTCTTACCCAGAAGACCCATCTCTCACCACCTGGCTTTGTCCAAGTTATTTCTGGCCATATTTGGCAAAGTGCTAGGGTCCCAGTTTACCCTGTGCTAGAGACCTTTTGAGGATTTAGACTTAAAGGCATTACTGCTTTCCTCCCTGCCACCATAAACTCCTAATTATGAAAAAAAAAAAATAGACAAAAGTAAAAGCTGTGCATTTTTTTGCCTATTTTTTGCTCTGCAGACCAAAAGAATCGTCGGAGGGTGAGGGGACATCTATTGGTTGTTGGGTATATAAAGCCCTTTTCTTGGAGGGTCTCATGGAAGAGGTTGATTTTAAATGCCTCCCTCTTGCAACTTAAAGAAAACACAGTGAGCATATTTAAGCCCAGCAACAGTAACGGGGAGATTATAGATAGACCAGTGAAGGCTAACTATGCAAACAAAGGGAACCTGGTCATTTTCTTACTAACCTTTCTTAATCCTACAGCTTGAATTTCTAAGGTCTGCCAAGCAAGGGAAGAGTAGCACCCAGAAGGGAGTGGATGTGGGTGAGTGTTGTGTGGCCCATACAGAGGCAAAGGTCATTGGCACTTTCCTCAGTGCCATTCATCAACTGATCACCCTAGATACTTCTTAGGGCAGTCAGGAGTAGAGTTTGGATAAGAAACCTTTGGGATCTTCCCTACAGTAACCCATGTCAGAGAACCCCTCATTTGTTCCAACCCTTCATCTGTCTCCATGCATCCAAGGTAGATTCAGGACTAGGGACACTGTGTACTGACAACAATTGCACTCCGGACCTGGACAGAAAAAGTAGGAAGTAGCTTTGGCAGAGTCCAACATGCCTGCTCTGCATAGAGCATGTGAATGGGAACTGCCTGGACTGGGAAACCTCACCTGTGTCTTGAAGGAAGGTGGCTGCACTAACTGGATTTAAGTAGCTGACGGATGCCTTTTTTGCCCTCCAGAAATAGAAAGATGCACCCCAAACAGATGGAGGAGCATGGAGAGAAGCTTACTGTGTTGTAGATCTTGGTGGGACCTCCAAATCTAATAACGCCAGTTACCAGTGATGAGTTCTGCTTCTTCAAATGTTGAATTTTGAATATTAGAGAAGCAAGCCAAGACATGCATATTAAGCAGTTTTTATTTAAACGTAGTAATAATACAGACTTCTCCTGGGAAGGAGAAGGGGGCCATGGCTGATATTCTAGAATCCTAAGAAGTGAGTGGACTCTTCATCTTTTATAGATTAGAGTCTCTTTTGTTCTTCCCCCCTTATCTCTCCTTCTTACCTAGGAGAGGCCCAGCAGATGCCAGTGACATAGCAAAAAAGGTGACAAGCAGATGGCAGGGGGAGGGGAAAATGGAGATTCAGGTGGGGACCCAGGGACATTAATCAGCAATTCCCTGCCTGCAGCATTTTGGGAGGGGTAGTTAGGCAGGTAACTTTGGTGATCAAAAGTGCTCTGGAGACCCTGACATTCCAATCTCCCAGGGGCAGTCTCTGACTTCCCAGACTCTCATGGTACTCAGTTCCACTTTACCAGATTCCCTACACTAACTGCATGTCCTCAACTCTGGCTTCACTAGGAATCATACAAATAGAGATTTGCACCTTGAATATACACCATTCACTGACATAAGTGGACATTACTCTCCCTCACTCCCCATAGATTTTTGTTGTTTTTCTTTCTCAAAGCAGTCTCAGGATTTTAACGCACCTCATAGAAGAAGGAAAAGATGCCCAACTTTAAAGAAACTACCAAAAGATAGATTCTCCCGATACACGTTTTTAGTTGTGACCTTCCTTGCCATGATGAACGAGCTGCATGCACATTCTCCCTCACAAATAAAATGATCTTATATATTTCACATCCTTTTAAATCCAGTGACTCTTCCAGAGTAAAATTTAGTAAAGGAGGAAATTAACAACATTTTTCTAACTGTTACAAGTTTTTGGTGGGAGCACAGAGATGCCCAAAGGAGTGACAAATCTTGAACATACATTCCATATTCTTTGTTCACATCTAGCAGCTCAACTCAGGGGACACAGACCCTGGAGAATCCTGACTAGTGGGAAGAACCTACAACACAATTAGAGAACATTTCTCTTCTGTTACTTGGAATATAATTTCTTTTAAATCAGTACTATGTGGACTGGTGTGTCTTAAAAGGACATGACTTCTATATGGAGGTTACGCTCTGAAAAAAATCACAAAAGCATCAATGTCAGAACAGGACCATATTTACTGCAATAATCCAGATATGATTATTGCTATGAGCATTTTTAGTCTTCTCTGATTTGCTTGCATATGAGTACATGTATTTAAGCAGGTTCTCCATTGTACTTTATGTTCTTTTATATTGAACCACATTATGGACTTAGTATTGTATACTAGATATGCCTTAAGCTAGGGGCTTCAGAGAATTGACATATGTTAAATTTCAGGGCTTTCACTGTAGACCTAGCTTTATTCTCCAGAACAGCCTTATAGATCATGGTACTGCTATTTTTAATTTGTTTATTATAAACACTGCATTTATTTCTGTAGGGTGTATCTAAGGGTAAAAAAAAAAAAAAAATGTCAAAAACTTACCAAAAGAGAAATGCAAATCAAAACTACTCTAAGATTTCATCTCACTCCAGTCAGAATGGCAATCATCAAGAATACAGGCAACAATAAATGTTGGTGAGGATGTGAAGCAAAAATGCAGTCACATATTGCTGGTGGGAATGCAAATTGATGCAACATCACTGAAAAGCAGTATGGAAATTCCTCAAAAAACTTGGAATGGAACCACCATTTGACCCAGGTATCCCATTCCTTGGTTTATACACAAAGGACTTAAAATCAGCATACTACAGTGAAATGGCAATGTTAATGTTTATAGCAGCTCAATTCACACAGCTAAACCTAGTTGTCCTTCAATAAATGAATGGATAAAGAAAATGTGATATATATATATATATATATGTATTCAATGAAATATTACTAAACTTTAAAGAAGAATGAAATTAAGGCATTCACGAGTAAATGCATGAAGTTAAAGAATATCATGCTAAGTAAAATAAGCCAATCCAAAAAAATCAAAGGCCAATGTTTTCTCTGATATTCAAATACTAACTCCCAATATTGGGGATGGGGGTGCTAAAGAAGAATGGAGTTACTTTAGATAGACAGGGGAGAGAATGGAAGGAAGGGGATATGGGGAAGAATAGTAGAATAGGACAAAAGTAGAATGAAATATTCATTATTACTTTTTGTACAAATATGACTTCATGACCCATGTGATTATATAACATGTACAATCAGAAAAATGAGAGATAATACTCCTTTTTGTATGATATATCAAAGTGCATAAACATATTCTACTGTCATGTATAAGTAATTGGAACAAATTTTACTTCAATTGCAGAATGGCATATAAATCAAAACTAAAAAAATAAAAGACACCCAAAGCGATATGTGCACTAGAGTAATTGTACAATTAGTTCTAAGTATTAAAACCTATTAATTAATTACATTATTACCTGGACAAAAAGTACATATACTTTCCAAAAAGCATGCAGGTTTTGGTTATGTGATCTATCTGATACTGTTTTTTCATTTCATATGTAATCATGTTATATTTTTCAGGCATTATTTTCCTGAGCTGCAGACATGTTTTTTTGATTCAGAAACCAAATTACGACTCTAGTAATAAAGTGGTATTTACAATATATAAACAGATAAGGGGTGTACATCTTTATTGTGGTGATGTGTACCCTGAAGTTGAAACATAGAAGTATCTCAATAAAATTCTGAATAATCAAAGATAAATTCTGTCCAGCAGAAAGATGTCAAATATTCATAAAAAGATGGATATAGTTTTATTTTTCATTTTTACTATCATAGCAAATATAATGAAAATCAATAAGAAAATTTAAAAAAGAAATCTGAGTGACTGGTTAAGGTATCAGAATATATTTTTGAGGAAAATATGCTGTGATCTAAAGTGAGAAAGTTTCTTATTTGTGGCAGGCGAGACCCGGGGCCCAGGCTCTTGATCTTGAGCTCGTGATTGCTTGACCTTTAATAGGATTGGATGGACATATCTGATTACAATTGCTTATGCATGAGACTACTTATATATTGAGGGTGTTATCCGAATAAAGTGGAAGCTACTTTGTGAACTTCTGAAGAGTATGTGTTGTTTGTCCCGCTAGTCGGCAGCAAGCAGCACTTTTTTGTTTAGGCTGCAAGAGTTGACTGCATTTGAAGGGACTTCGATAGGATATAAGAAGAAACTATAAAGGTAGACTTGAATGGAAAAGCCAAGGAACTCAGGCTTAGCAAATGTCTAAGCAAGGTAAAGTTTTAGATAAATGTTCCATGATAAAACTAATTAAAATTGACTAGTTGTAGCTTAAACACTTTTAAACGCTGGTTGATTTCAAAAGTAACTCATTTAATGATGTAAACATTTATCAAAAACTATTCATTTTAAAAATTAATATCAGCACTGGTATGTATTCTTTACCCAAGGAAATGATAAGGGGGATTCACACAACAACTACAAAAGAAAGATAGTTCGTGAGAAAAAAAAAAAAAAAAAAAAAAAAAAAAACACATATCTGGAATGAAACACACTTGACATGCTGCAATATTTTTAATGTATATTTTTATATGATTTGCTAGTATTTTATTGAGAAGTTTTGCATGACTGTACATCAAGGACATTGGTCTGAAGTTTTCTTGATTTATCTTTGTCTGATTTTTGTATCAAGGTGTTATTGGACTCAGAGAATGATCTTGGAAGGGTTCCCTTCCATTCTAATGTGTGGAAAAATTTGAGGCGGACTGGCAATAGTACTTCTTTAAAGATTTGGTACAACTTGGGTGGAATACACCTGGTCCTTGGCTTTTCTTTGTTGGTAGGTGTCACCGCCCGCGGCAATTTGTTACCACCTGCAGCAACAATTGTGTGGGTATTTATTGGAAGTGGACTGGAAACTGAGCTACTTCTATCTTTCTCTTTAGTGCACCGCTTTCTTGCTTGTTTGTTTACAGAGGATAGAGGAAATGAGGCTTACTTGCTTTGAGAGGAGAGAGAGAGAGAGAAACTTTGCTTATCGGAGAGAAAGACTTTGAGAGAAGGACAGGCTTTGCTTAGAGCTTAGAGAAAGAGAGACTTGCTACACCTTACTTAAGGTCTGCTGCTTCTTACTAGTGCATCCTGCATCCTGTGAACTAAAGGTGCGTCTATCTAAGGTGCTTTAGTGATGCGTCCCGTGTACTTCGATCTGCCTTCTGCCACTGCCCCTACTCAGTGCTTCTATCTGCTTGCCTTTTCTTCTTCTTCCTTTCTGCTAATGGCTTCTCTGCACTTCTTTCTGCTAGCTGCTGCTCCGCTGTCTTTTCTTTCTGCTTGCTGCTTCTTTCTGCTACCTGCTGCTCCGCTGCCTTGCTCCGCCTATGCTTATATCACCTCCAGGAGGTGCAGAGCAGGGCCACACCTCTTATGCAAAGATTAAGCAAGAAGCTTGATGTCCGAGCAGGCACATTGAGGAGTGCTTGAGAACACATGCGCATACATTGTGTGCCTGGACGATAAATCACCTGAGTGTGCTTATGTCAATTAACCTCCTTGCTGCCGATGTGATCAGGCACCTTTCTGGCGCCATCAACATGGCACAGCCCCCAACAGGTAGGCTCTTGATGACTTCTTCAATTTCATTACTTGAAACTGATCTGTGTAAAGATTTGACTAAATGTAATGCACCACATCACTAGACTTACAGAAAAGAAGCACATAATTATCTCAATAGATGCAGAAAAAGCATTTGACAAATTACCCCATTCATTCATGTTTAAAACACTAGAAAAAACAGGGGTAAAATGTTCATAAATTTTTCACTATGTGAAATAAGCCAATCCCAAAACACCAAAAGTCAAATGTTTTCTCTGATATGCAGACATTAATTCACAATGGGGGGTGGGTGGCTAGGGAAAAATAGAGTTACTTTAGATTAGATATAAGTGAGTAAAGGTAGAGAAGGGGACCTGGAGGTAAGAAGGATAGTAGAATGATTCGGATATTATCGTCCTATGTATATATAACTATATGACCAGTGGGATTCTACATCACGTATAACCAGAAGAATGAAATATTATACTCCATTATATATAATGTATCAAAGTGCATTCTACTATCATGTATAACTAATTAAAACAAATTTACAAAAAAGAATCATACATTAATATTGAAAAGCTATGTACAACAAACCCAAGGCCAACATCACTATATATGGAGAAAAACTGAAAACATTCCTTTTAAAAACAATAACAAGGCAAGGATGGCCACTTTCACATTTTATTCAAATAGTCCTCAAATCTCTAACCAGTGCAATTAGGCAGTAGAATGAAATGAGAGTGATACAAAGAGGAAAAGAGCTAAAATTAGCTCTATTTGCAGACAACGTGATCTTATGTTTAGAGGACTCAAAAAACGACTCCAGAAAGCTTCTAGATCCCATAAATGAATGAGCAAATACCACAACATAAAATTAACACCCATACATCAGATGTTTCTATACTCCAATGACAAATCAGCTGACAAGAAATGAAGAAAACCAAACCACTTATAATAGCCTCAAAATCAAAAACCTGGTAATCAATTTAATTAAAAAAGGTAAAAGTCCTCTATGATGAACATCACAGAGCACAAAATAAAAAAATTGAGGAAGACCTTAGAAGATGGGAATACCTCCCATGTTCTTGGATAGGCAGAACTAATATTGTCAAAATAGCCACACTACCAAAAGCACTTTACATATTCAATGCGATTTTCATAAAAATTCAATGATGTTCTTTATGAAAGTGGAAAAAGCACTCGTGAGGTTCATCTGGAAAAACAAGAGGCCCAGAATAGCCAAAGCAATCATAGCAAAAATGAATAAATAAAATGAAGCAGGAGGCATCGCAATACAAGACTTTACACTATTGAGCCATACTAATAAAAACAGCAGCACTGTATTGGCACCAAAACAGGGAAGAAGACCAAGGGAATAGGAGAGAAGACATGCAGACAAAAACACAAAAATACAGTTAACTCACACAAGACAAAGGAGCCAATAAAATACTTTGGAGAAAAGATAGCCTTTCAACAAGTGGTGTGAGGAAACCTGAAAATCCATGTGTAGTAAAATGAAATTTTACCACTATCCCTCACCTTGCACAAAACTCAACTCAGAGTCGAAAAAGAACCTAGGTATTAGAACAGAAACCTTACACAACTGGAAGTAACTAGTAGGCCCAATACTTCAACATAGCAGAATGGGAATGGACTTCCTTAATAAGACCCCTCAAAGCTCAAAAAGTAAAATCGATAATCAATAAATGGAATGACATCTAACTAAAATCCTTTCTTTGCACCAAGAGAAACACTCTAGAATGTGAACAGAGAACCTAGAGAATGGGAGAAAATCTTTGTCACCTGCACCTCACATAGAGCATTAATTTCCAGGATATATAAAGCACTGCAAAAACAACACCAAATGAAAAACAAATATTCAAAAGAATGGGCAGAGGAATGAACAGGCACTTCACAGAAGAAGAAATATGAATAGTCAGCAAATATATGAATAGTTTTCAACACCTCTAGGAATTAAGAAATGAACATGAAGACTACACTTAGATTTTATCTCACTTCAGGCAGAAGGGCAATTATCAAGAATACAGGTAACTATCAATGTTAGTGAGGATGTGGAGAAAATGGTACTCTCATACATTGCTGGTTGGACAGCAAATTGGTGCAACCACTACGGAAAACAGTATGGAAAACAAGTTCCTCAAAATCTTGTAATGGAATCAATCTTTGAACCTGTTTTCCCACTCCTTGTGTATGACCACAGGAGTTAAAATCAGCAAACTATATGATGGGCCACATCAATGTTTACATCAGCTCAATTCACAATAGCTAAATTATGTAACCAAAATAGATATCCTTCAAGAGATGAACGGATAAAGAAAATGTGGCATATATACACAATGGAGTCTTACTCAGCCATAAAGAAGAATGACTTTATGATATTGCCAGCAAATGGATATATCTGGAGACTATCATGTTAAGGGAAGTAAGCTTGTTCCAAAAAACCAAAGGTTAAGTGTTTTCTCTGGTAGTAGGAAGCTAACCCACAATAAGTAAAGGTGAGGCGTGGAATGAAGGGAAGAAGAGAAATGTAGTAGAGTATACAATGGGGAATGGAGGGAAGGGAGAGGGAGTAAACAAAGGAAAGACAGTGGAATGAATCTGAAATAGTTTTCCCAAGTACACAAATGAAAACAACACAGGGAATTCCACCAGTATGTTCATCCACAGGAAAGGGACTCTAACTAGAATGAGATACATTCCGTGCTTCTACAATCATAATAAAATGGCACATATGAAAAAAGAAAATAATGATCCATTGCCAACAACAAAAAAAATTTTAAAGAATGGGCTGGGTATACAGCTCAGTTGGTAGAGTGCTTGTGTGGCACACATAAAGCCCTGGGGTCAATCCCCAGTATCCCCCCACCAAAAAAAAAAAAAAAAAAAAAAGGATCCTGCTGCCATATGTAACCAAAAATAACCAGTAAAAACATGTATTTTAAATTTTAACAAGATAGTATGCTTAGTTTTTATTTTGTCAGTCATTCAATTAGAAACAGTGTGGTTGCACACATACATATACACGTTAAGATGAGAGAAAAGGGAATAATACCTGTTATTTTTCTCAAGGTATGATATTTTACAGACAAAAATACACAATAATGTTTAAATAACTGGAGTATGGAAAAATAGGTCAAATTTTTGCAATGCTCTTAAATTCAAAATAAAGAGTTGCATGTTTAAATAATAGCAAGATAAATGATATTTAAGAAACTACTGTTTATAATAGTATCAAATACACCGTATATCCAAAAAAGCCAAGTTCCTCTAAACATAATTTTCAAAAATATTTTAAGAGGATTTAATGTAGACCATACAAACTCGTACTATATTCATAGATTATAAAAATAACTATTATAATCATTTTTATTCCTACAAGATAAATCACATTCTGTTCAATTCCAACAAAGCATGAACATCTCACAATCATTATTATTGTCTTTATCCTCATCATGATTACCATTTTCATTTCTTTTGTACTGTGCGGTAATAGTTCATTCATTTTCATTCTATTCCTGATTTTGTTGAAGTGTGTTTTATTTTGTTCTCCCATTAATAAGTGAAGGTTAATTTTGCACATCAATTGACTAGGACATGGGTTGCCCACATATGGGTTAAACATGATTCTGTCTGATTTCTGTGAAGATATTTCCAAATGGAATTAACACTTAAAGCAGCAACCTGAATAAAGTGGATTCTTAATTAAAAGCCTGGGTTTTACAAAAATGAACAACAAAAATACTCCTGCTTCTTCGAGAAATCAGTTCTCTAACTTACTGCCTTAGAACAAGGACACCAGATTTTTCTGTTTTAGAAATTCAAATGTAGCCAATGGCTTCTCTCAGTGTTGGATCTTCACATTTGCCTTGGATCCACACCCCATGGCTCTGCTAGTCTCTGACCTTCCGATAAAGACTAACCACTTCCTGCTGCTGCAGATCTTGGGACTTGTCAAATTTAATGATGACATGAACTGATCTTTTAAATTTAATCCCTCATATTGACAGAATCTGATAGTAGAGATTATGTAGATATACATATACACATTATCTGTTCTGTTTACCTGTACTAATTGATGAAATATATTTACTGTGTATATTAAAATAAATATGATTTCCCCTTATTATGTTACTATAATAGATCACCAATAATTTTAAACGATATGCCAACCTAAGATTCCTCGAAAAAATGTTTGTTTATATATTGTTGAAATTTATTGCAGCACTCTATTATTAGTATTTCTACAAAAATTTTATGAGTTATTGGTTATAAAACCAAATGTTACCTCAAAAATCAAACCTCACTTTTGCTTCTCCTAAATCACAGGTGAATCCTTCTTTATGTATTACCCTTATAATTTTTTCTGGTGTTCCAACTACATGATTTCAAGATTAATGAAAACTTCAAGATATGCTTACAATTGCATATTCTATTTACTTAGGGTATAGAGACAAGGAAACACTGACTCTTGACTCAGATGTTACTTAAAACATTTCCTAGCCATCCGTGCACTATCCATTTTCATTTTTAGTGACTTTCATCCTACAACTTTTGGAAGAAGAGGGAACATATGTAATAGTGACTCTTTTGTTTAGGCAACTGAGTGGGTATATATGACAATTTACTGAAAAACCTGGCATCAGATGAATTTATACTGAGAATGCATGATCAAAGGGACTATTTCATAACTATGGTGTCATGTCCCATAAAACAGGATCCAAGTACTGTTAGAAGTAAATATAAATTTTTGGTTGCTCTCAGCATTATCTCAATAGATTTCATTAAACTGTAATATGTTACATTGATACTCAGAAAAAATGTGATGCATTTAAATAGTAGCTTATATTTTCAATACCTACTTGCTAAAGTCGGTCAGTATTTTTCATATGTAATGAAAGGTTCTCATGGTACTTACTCTATTAAGCTGAAAAAAAAAGTTATGCTTAAAGAATTTTATGAGTCAACACATTGAGTTCTCAAGACTTGAGTATGAATGAGTATGAATCTGGTGCAGGCAGGTTTCATTTGTGTATTCAGCACTTAGATATTAAGGACAAGGTAAATTTGGGTTATAATACAAGGAATGGGTTCTTCATATGGACTTCTAGTTCCTCATTCTGACTCTCATAGTGTTCAGTGGGGAAGTTTAGAAATTCTGAAATTCTTCAGAAGAAATACATAAAAGCAGCATATTTTCAACAAAACAGAAAATTAGAAAGTGCTCTGAACATTTAAGAGCATTTCATATTCTATAATGGATGGGTATAAACATAATCAAGTATTCAGCTGATATAAGTCTGATAAAATCATTTTTATATAGTACATGAGTAAGAAAAATAAAAAACATATTTATCTTAATTTTATGTGGAGGGAATGCACTTTGGCATGGATTAGCCTCCTGTCTGTCTCTTTCACATCTTTGTTCCTGAGGCTATAGATCAGGGGATTCAGCATGGGGATGGTGACAGTGAAAAGGACAGTTTCCACTTTCACCAGGAGCCAGGAGCTTTTGGAGTGGGGCATGCAGTAAGGAAGGAGGATGATCCCATGGAAGATGCTGATGGCAGTCAGGTGAGAGGTACAGGTGGAGAAGGCTTTGTGGAGGCCACCCTTGGAAGGCATCCTGGTGAAAGTGGCAACAATGAAGACATAGGAGGCCATGATGATCAGGAGGCTACATGCTTCATTGAATGTAGAATTAATGAAACACGCCATCTGGCTGAAGGAGGGGTCAGAGCAGGACAAAGAGAGGATGGCAGAGTACTCACAGCCAAAGTGATTTATGATGTTCGATCCACAATAGGACAGTTCTACCAGAGAATAGGTGAGTGTCATGGAGAAGAGACCACCCCACATGTAAGTTCCAGCCCCCAGGAAGGCACAGAGCTTGTGAGACATAGCAACTGTGTAGGGCAGAGGGTTACACATGGCCACAAACTGGTCATAGGCCATCACTGCCAACATGAACATTTCTGTAATCACATATGCACAGCCAAAGAAAAACTGTCATACATCCATTGAAGGAGATAGTTCTTTCTTCCACAACCCAGATCTCTAACAGCTTGGGCATAAATACACTGGAGTAGCAAATGTCCAGAAATGATAGGTGGCTGAGGAAAAAGTACATGGGTGTTTGCAGCTTGGGATTGAGCCTTTTCACTAGGATTATGCCCATGTTCCCCACTAGTGTGACTGTGTAGATGGTGAGGAACAGCATTTAGAGGGGTGCCTGGAGGTGTGGGAATTCTGAGAACACTGATAGGATGAATGTGGACACGGAGCTCTGGTTTCTGACTTCATGTACCATGATTCTTCTTTAAATTAAAAATATGAGGAAAGAAAATAAAATAGAACAGCAGAACTTGACATTTTGGCAGAGATGTCCGCGATGTTCTGTGTGACCCATGAGGTGAGAGCAGACAGTTCACAGTTATAAGTCTTCATTTCTGTTTGCATTTCTACGTGGGCAGTTACTGACCGTTGACTCAGAGCACATAGCTGCGTTCTTTATGACTGCAGGTTTTTTTTTAATCTGGAATGAAAATTGGTAGTGATCAACATTATTATTTTTATGTAACTTGTCTATAAATGCATCTGATGCATGGAAGGCTTCACATTGAAGTATTTATGACAACCACAGAGACAAGCAGAAATATCAGACCATCATTCAGATGATCGTATCATTCATATGATCATGTCATGAGAGTTCTTGCGATGAGTAAATACTTCTACTACACAAAAAAAAGATTGGGATAAAAATTTGGGGGACATAATGTATCTTGTCATTCATCCACATTTTTTTTATCAACATAATGAATTGGTACATATCCTAGCCACATCCTATTTTCCTTTTCTTTCTTTCTTTCTTTCCTTCTTTTTTTTTTTTTTAATTTTGTTCTTGGGAATAAATCCATTCATGCTTTACAACTAAACTCCATCTCCAGTTGTTTTATTGGGGGGACAGGGTCTCACTAAGTTGCTGAGGGCCTAATCTCCCTGCGCTCCTGAGGCTAGCCTAGAGCTCGCAATTATCCTTCCTCAGCCAGTCAAGCAGCTGGTATTACAGATGTGCCCCACTCTCCCTATTTTCAAATAATCATGAAACTGCTACTGGAGAGGACTTTCAGTCTCATCAACACTTCCACTGATAAGTAATGGGTTGCTGTTATATACCAGCATATAGTCATTTATAAGGTTCACAGTGCTGAATAATGAAACTGATTTCTGTGTAGGTATTTGGAAAACTTCTGAAAGGTTTCACAAGGATTCTTTTCTTCATTTATGCATTTTCTAGTGTGTATTATATTAAACACAAAGAAATAGACCATCATCAGCAGTTAAATAGAGTATGAAAAATGTAATTTTTCATTACAAATATCTAAATCTCTTTGGTCATGGGTTTTGGAGTGCTGACCAAGGAGGACTGAAAGGACATAGAAGAATGAATAATTAAAAAGGTCCTACATTTGGACTCCACAAGGAGTCAAAGTATTCAAAATTTCTCAGGACAATACCTGAGGAAATGATTTTGACTCTGAAATCCAACAACTGTGATGTGGCATCTTAACAGATGAGAACTGGCAGAACTTTTGTGCTGATGTGTTCCTAGTGACAGGCTCCCATGAAACCTACCACTGTTAGTCCCTGCACAGAGCACCAGCTGTACCATTGCACTCTCCATTGCACAGGAGAGCCAGTGACCTTTGTGAACTGCATTCAGCTGGTCAGACATGTTTGAGAAAATGTCTTGTTTTTATATGTAGGAACTTAGCTTTTTTATTTAGCTAACAGCACATTAGTCAACAATTTTGCAGTACCATCTCCTGCTCATAAAGGGAAGCCTGATGAAATCTTCATCCCAGTACAAGTTCACGAGGTGGCTTAGTTTAATAATTCCTTGATGGTGGGTGGAGATTCTGCTCAGTGGCTAGTGCATACCAAGTGCCCATTCTAGGAGTCTCTAAATGAAGATCTGAAAAAGCTGAGAATTCTGTTTTTACAAGCTCTGTTCGGTCTCCATTAACAAAGCTCCTACCACCCATTTTGATAATAGAAATCCTGAACTTACATTTAAAAAGCTACTCTTCAAATCTTGCTATGAAATTATTTTTGTAACACTACTCATCATAATCAATTCTTTATTTAATCATGTGCCTTCCCATGTTCTTTATTAGTATTGACTATAACTTTTGATTACCGTTACATAAATCTCTCATTCTGGGGATCAAAGAAAAATAGGCTGATTTTCACAATATAGACTTCCAAATATTTCAAGACACTTAATGCAGTCTTCTTCCTTTGCCTGAATGAACAACTTTATATTTATTTAATATTTATTTACTTTCTTATACAGGTTAGAATATATCTGAGATCTAATCAATATTCTTATAACGTTAACCTTCCTTATCCAACATCAAGTACTAACAGTAGACTCACTATTCCATGAAAGTCTTATCAAGACCAAGAAGGAAAAAAACTCAGGACACTATTATATCCATACCTGTAAAAAGGCACACTTTGTAGTTATTTGAACTGAGTCAGGTTAGTTCACTACCATGTCAAATTTTGTCCATGGGTTACTGGTAAGCCACAAACCCTATTTTTATACCCTTAGGCTCTTGAAAACCTAGCCCTAGGCATTTTTATTCTGACTCCTTTTGGTTTTCAAATTCACATTCCCTATTAAATTCCAGTGCCCATGGCCTCTTTGCCCAGTGCTTAGATAATCCTCACTTCACATTGCTCCCTTACCATTGCCTGGTGCTTTTGGCTTTTGCTTATCCTTTCAGAAGCTCAGGTTGGGTCTCTTGTAAAATCAGGTAGAATTAAAGAAAAATAAGGAAATACCAAGTTGGCCCTTGTTCTTCATTCCTACTGTTGCCAGCAGGCATTTCAACAGAACATACTTTGCTATGTAATAAAAACTATCAACTGACCTTTGAATACAACCATTGACATTTTGGGTCCACTCTCTTTCAAAAGGCTTAAGTAGAAACTTTTGTATATGAACTTTGACACTATGTCCTTAATGCACAAACAAGCAATTCTGTTAATTCATACATATCTTAAAATTTTATTCTATGAAAATATTTATTTCTTCTAATCCACCAAATTGACTCCATTTCTCCACTTGTGTTTTAATCTATACCTTGTTTTATCACAATTTCCCTACATAGTTCTTCCAAGAAAACTTTTATAATTATCCAAATATTATTTTCCCATGCTATAGTTTCCTTGCACCCATAATTCACATTTATAAAAAATAGCATAGATTTTTTAAAATTTTTTACATATATATGCATGCATGTGCTGTACATTAGTATCCTGAGTTCATTTAATTGCCTGAGAAAAATTTAACTTTAATTCCTAGTGTATGAGACATAGCAATTAAGGACAAAATTTTGTGTTCATCAAAATGATCCCAGGAACAATGAAAATAGAGTTTAGCACCTTGAATATGTACAATTAGCTGAACTAAGTAGATGTTACTCTCTCTCACTCAGCCCCCATGGGTGTAAACAATTTCTGGATTTCAACACACCTCATAGATAAATGAAAATATGCCAACATTGAAGCAAGTCACCAAAAGAGATTCTCCTGATAAACATTTTTTAACTGCTGACTTTCTTGCCATGAAGAACAAACTGCATGCACATTCTCCCTCACAATTGAAATGTTCTTATACATTTTCACTTCTCTGTAACGCAGTGACTCTTGCAAAATGGAATCAAAGGAAGGAAATAAGAGCACTTTTCCAACTGTCAAAAGCTTTCAGTGGGAGCATAGCAATGCCCCAAGACAGATCTTCAACCTATATTCCATGAACATGATGTTTATTTATATCTATCTGCTTACCTCTGGGGACACAGACCCTAGAGAATCCTGACTATTGTGAAAAACTAAAACTAAAAACAGAAAAAATAGAGAAATTCCTCTTCTGTTATGTAGAGTACAATTTCTTCTAAATAGGTAATGTGTTGATTGACATGCCTTGAAAACACCTGACTTATACATGGAGGTTAAAACTGTGACAATCACAAAAACATCAGTGTAAAAACAGGATCATAATTATTGAAATAACCACAATATCATTATATGCTGTAAACATTTTCAGACTTATTTGATTTGTTTGCATATGTGTACAAATATTTAGATAGAACTCTATTTAGCATTATACTTCTTTTTAATATGCAAACACAGTGTGGGGTTAATATTGTATTCTGAATATGCCTTCAGCTAGGGGGTTCACAGAATTGGCATATGTTAACTATCAGGTCTTTTACTATAGACCTAGTTATGCTCTTCAGAACAGCCCTATAGATCATAGCACTGGTATTTAATCCATCTATTATAATTGCTGCATTTACTCTTGTAGGGTGCATGACAGGGTAAAAAAGATAGTGGTATCAAAGACTTACCCATAAACATACCATCCACACTAATGACTAACTAAAAAATCTTGAGAAACGCACATCTGCATTGGCATTTGAAAACAGTCTTTCATTTTCCTTTTCTATTTTACATCTCATTATGGCATATACAGCAAAACTAAAAGAATAAAGATACCTGAAGCTATGTGTGTACAGTAGCAATGTACAATTAATTAGTTCTACCTTTTAAAAACCATTAATTCTCTATATTATTAAGTTGACAGAAAGTACATATACTTTCCAAAACAGCATGTAGATTTTGGTTAAGGAATCTGTGTATCTGATACTAACCATTTTTTTCATCTCATATGTAGTCTCCTTAGGATTTTAAGGCATTATTTCCTGAGCTGTGAACATGATTTTTGATCCATAAAGTAAACTATGGTTGTATCAACCTAGAAGTGATATTTGAAATATATAAACAGATATGAAGTGTACACCTTAATTGTGGTGATATGTACCCTTGAATTAAAACATAGATTTATCTCAATAAGAGTCTGCATAATCAAAGATAAAACTTATTCAAAAAAAGATGTCAAATATTCTCAGTCATGTAAACAATAAAAAGATGGATATGGTTTTTTAGCTTTTATTTTTTCATTTTTACCACCACAGCAAATATAGTGTCATTCAAGAGAAATAAAATACCTGAGTGACTAGTTAAGATATCAGAACATATTTTTAAGGAAAGTATGCTGTGATCCAAATTGGAAAAGTTTATTATTTGTTTGGGACATGAGAGTTGACTGTATTTGAAAGGACTTAGAGAGGATGAAAGAAGGAATTATCAAGGCAGACTGGAATGGAAGAGCCAATGGATGCAGGTTTAGGAAAGGTTTAAGCAATGTAAACTTTTAGATAACTGTTCCGTGATAGCAATAGTTAGTAATAGACTAGCAGTAGTCTAAACACTTCCAAACCCCAGTTGATCTCAAGAGTAACTTACGTGATGATGTAAACATTTTTCAAGAACTATTTATTTTAAATTTTAATATCAACTCATGTGCATATTCTTTATCTAAGGGAATGAAAAGTGATTAACTTGATAATGAAGATTCACATAACAACTACAGAAGGAAGATGCATAATGTTTAAAAAAAAAACACATATTTCTTACTGTAACAAGATAGTTTTCCCAGATTTTATGAGGTTAATATCTCACTATTACAGAAAAACTCACTAGATTACCAAATTTAAAGATAAAAACATCAAAATAAATATGTAAATATAACATATTCCAACTTATATCCTAGTAACTTTATTGAATATACAAGTGTTCCATGGTGCATGCTCAAACTTCTTAAATTTTTTATATGTATTATTATTCAACTGCAAACATACTTTTGCACACACATACATACATAGAAATTGGAATGGAGCATTTTATGGTTACCCGTTCCTTATTAATCAACAACTAAAATTAAAGTAGCATATTAAAATCATTATTTAGCATGCTTCAGTAGGATCCAACCCAGGGGTGCAAGAATAGCAAGAAGAGTAAGCATGACACAATTTATCAACAGAATACAGGACAAAAACCATATGGTCATCTCAATAAATGCAGAAAGGGATGGGAGAGCAGTTACTGTGATCAGGGGTCTCTGATGGCCTCATGACTGTGGCGTGCCCGGTTCCTGAGACTGTTTCTGTGCAAGGGCACAGGATGCCTAGCTACTGTAGCAATGCCCTGCACCAGGATGTTCTGTGCAAGAGCCCTATCAGTTCTAACCTTGATCTTAGGCACACAGCTCCTGGGAAAGAAGAAATTCTTATGCTAGACAACTGCAATCTTTCACCAGCTCTGCTTCTCCAGTTCCTGCCTGCCTTACAGTAACTTAAATAATGGACTTTCTTGAGAGCTACACAAATCTCCTAACATTGTACTTTGCAGCTGTGGATTGCAACTGTGAAAAGTCACACAGAATGTCCTAATTTCTGTAACTTTCCTGAATACAAAGAATAATGGATGCATAGTTTTTAATCTGATAATGAGACATATAAAATAAAGATTGCTGGTGTAACTTTTTATATCTGCATCTCCATCAGAGAGCAGGCTCCACCTGATCCCAGTCTCATCTTCAAGATCTGTGTCTGTGAATCTTTATTTTCCAATCCCCCTTTGAACCTTGCCAGACCCGAGAGTTTGGTCATGCTGGTTGTAACAGTAATGGTATGAATTTTCATTTCTAATAAGATTCAAAATATAAAATTTACCTTTATTTTTATTTTTTTATTTGTTGTAATTAGTTATACATGACAGCAGAATGCATTTTGACACATTGTACATAAAAGGAGCACAACTTCTTCTGGATGAATATGGTGCAGAGTCACATTGATAGTGTAATCCTGCATGTATATAGGGTAATAATGTCCATCTCATTCCACTGTCCTTCCCATCCCCACACTCCCTTTCCTCCCCTCACTCCCCTCTGCACAATCCAAAGTCCCTTCATTATTCCCTACCCACCCCCCATTTTGGATTCCATCTGCTTATCAGAGAAGACATTCAGCCTTTGGTGTTTTGCATTTGGCTTATGTCAATGAGCATGATGTTCTCCAGGTACATCTGTTTACCTGCAGATGCCATAATTTCATTTAAAGTGTACTTTATTACAGTAAGAAGATGCTGAAATGTTAGGTGAAGGAAGCTTAAAGATACATGCACTGATTTATTAGAAAAAGGAAACCAGTACGCTGAAGAAAAAAAAGGTTCTGAAGTCATATTTTATGACAAAATAATTGGGTGTTGATTAACTTCCTAACTGCCTCCTTCACATCTTTGTTCCTGAGGCTGTAGATCAGGGGGTTAAGCATAGGGATGACCACTGTGTAAAAGACAGAGGCAACCTTGACCATGAGCCATGAATTCTTGGTGGTGGGGACACAGTAGAGAAAAAGGATGGTCCCATGGAAGATAGTAATGGCGGTCAGATGGGAAGCACACGTGGAGAAGGCTTTGTAGCGCCCCCCAGTTGAAGGCATTTTCATGACAGTGATGAAAATGAAAACATAAGAAGCAAGAATGATCACCAGGCTGCTTATTTCATTGAATGTGGCAAAGACGAAAAGGATCTTCTGGCTAACAGAGGGGTCAGAGCAGGACACAGCAACAATGGCAGCATGTTCACAGACAAAATTATTTATAAACTTAGTCCCACAAAAAGACAAGGTCAACAAAAAGTATGTGAATGTTAAAGAACAGACTATACTCCAAGAGTATGATGTGGCCACCAACAAAGAACACAGCTTCTGGGACATTGCAACCGTGTTGAGTGAGAGGATGGCACACGGCCACAAATCAGTCATAGGCCATCACTGCCAACATGAATGTCTCTGTCACCACAAATATGCATGCAAAGAAGAACTGCAGGATGCAGCCTGGGAAGGAGATGGTTCTGTCTTCCACCACCAAGTTTTCTAAGAGTTTGGGAGTCACCACGGTAGAGTAGCAGAAATCAATGAAGGACAAATGACTGAGGAAAAAGTACATGGGGGTGTGGAGTTTGGGGTTGACCCTGTTGACCAGGATCATGCCCGTGTTGCCCAGCACAGTGAATGTGTAGATGGTCAGGAAGAGCAGGAACAGGGGCACCTGAAGCTCTGGGTATTCTGAGAAGCCCAGGAGGATGAATGTCACTCCAGCAGTCTGGTTTTCTTGGGTTCTGTAGATACAATGGGAAAGTTGATCTGAAGAAGTAAGACTTAATAATTATAGTAGGAAAGGTTAGGAAGAAACGTGGGGAAGTGTAATTAGTCTCATTAAATAGTGTTGCTGAAAACATTGGGTTAATGCTGCTACATTTTAAAAATCAGTGTTTACTTATGTCTTTACAGCAAATAATTTTGAAATTTAAATGGTTGAAAACAAAAACAGTAAGAACAAAAATAGAATATATTCTTCTATACTCACAAAGTAAGAATCACTTTTCCAATACATAGAAGGCTTCCTGAGAAGAGCTTCTAAATTTTTGCCTGAATCAGTGGTTAGTAAACATAATTCAACAGGAAGAACACATGTAACAGGTTTCTATAGCTTCCTCACTGACTTACCTCTTAAGATCTGATGGAATTAGCTTAGAACTGTCCAAAAAATTATAAAGTGTTAGCCTCCTTGTAAAATAATGAATTTAAAATTTTATTAGTCCTTTTGTTTTCCTCTTCACTGTCTTGTAACTCTAAGTCACTCCACATTTTAACACATTCTGGAGTTGTGCTGTGGTAATATACTAAACATTTCCATTCATGTTGAACTAGTTTTGAAAACTTCAAAAACTTATTTTTCACAGAATTTTGTATTACTCAGTAAAATGTGATTACAGCATAATAAAATTTGTGCAGTTATAAAATAGTGACAGTTATAATGAATCAAAATTTATTTGTTTTCCAATATGGTAAATTTCAGAAGATGGGTAAGCGAGAAACAATAGAAACTGTGGAAATGCTAGAAATTCATATGTATTTTAAGTCATGGAAAAATACATTTTGCTATTTTAACTCAAGCTTAAAGCCTTGTCAAAAATAAGTATCAGAATACAGACTCATTACCAACAGGACACCATAATTATTCCTCAATGCAACAGTCATTTCAACAACACTCAAAGGAGGAAATTAAAACTAATATTTAAATCACTAGGGATGAAGGTAGAAACTTGTGTAACGAATTTAAAGCATATACATCATGGTGTGATGCATAGCAGATGGGCAACACTATATTCATTACAATGTGAGCAGGTAGTGTGGTTTAAAAACTGTATAGAGTTGTGAAAATCAGACCCAAGGACTGGCAGCTGTGCACAGGTGGGCACATTGGAAATGAAATGTAGAATTATTTTTTCGTCCCTGAACCCACACAACAGAAGCACTGCAGGATTTCACTTGGGCACTTAATCTAAGTACACAGCTGTCTTTCTGTCATCCTAGGTAGGTAGTTGCCCATCACACTCTCTTCGCTTGCAAAGGCTCCTTCCTGTAGGAAAGATGTTTCACACAAAGTCTGATTTCTCACCAAACCTTTGCAATAAAGATATCACATCTTTGCAACAAATGCTAGTCTTATGGCTATACATCCCTGCTACAGTTCTATCAATCTAAATATTTTATGGAGCATGGTGAGAATAATTTTCCCCAATGATTTTAACCTCACGGTAGTGACTTAAAGAATTCAAATATGATTATCAATGAAAACATAGAATTTTAAGTGTTCTGTCTTACTAAAGTGGCCCAGATCTAGATAACCAATCTCATAACCACTAGCTTAACATATTCTTCTCTAATGCTGTACTTATCAACCTGTCAAATAGCACACATTTGTTTGCACAAAGTATGTTTTCCAATCCTGTTCTCACTTTCATAATGCATTATTGTTCCACTTTCATTGTAAACTACACTCACTTTTTCTTCTCTCCTCTGTACAGGTAAACACTAAAGTTTTTAATGGACAGTTATCAATGACTGAAACCTATCATTTATATAGGTGTTACTCTTACCTCCTCAGGAATTGTGGATATTGTAAAAGTGATTTTTTTATTACTCCCTATTTACCAAAATACTGATTTCATTCATGTACAAATTCATGAGAAAACTAGATGAATTCAGGTTATTCAGCCATGGGGTTTGTCTTAGTGAAGTGAATTGGATCTGGGGGGCCCTGGGACTGATGAATCACTTTGTCTCCTATGAATACTACTATAACTCAACATTTTCCCACTAAAGGGAAATAAAAGAACTGATTGAACTCATCTATATACAGAAGCTCCTGAGTGGTGCATTTACTGAAGAATCTTTTGCTAACACCAATAAAATTCAAAAATCCTCCATATTTAATTGATAGAACAGACCCTAAACAGTAGAGTCCAAAGTGTATTTCATTAAATGTTTAAAATGTTGATTTCCTACCTTTGAAGGAAACTGAGAGATACCAGATACCAAATACTTTATCCTAGTACCAAAAGTGTCACAAATGTTTATCATAAACCTTGGGGATCTGGAACTAGAGAATATCACTGAAGTATTGCCAAGGAGGTTCCAATTTGAGCAATTAACTATAACAATCACTGTTCCCTGTGGGATCTTGATCACTTTTTTAAACCCCTGGGGTATTTGTGATATCAACCTTACTCATTAAAAACAATAATGACTAGACCTTGACTTTATGTGTATATAAAACACAGACATGTACAAGGGGAAATAGCTATAAAAATAATCCAGAGGTTGCTATTGCTAATATATTTTGAATTTATTCTCTGTCTTTTATCACAGAGTTTTACTTATGTAGCTCTGTGTCTGCATGTAGAATTTCCTACATAATAACTTTTATTGCTAATGCTTCATTTATTAATTAACAATTCATTTATATTTTTATCCACATCATTTATTTTCTTAATAGGAAATAATTTGGGGGCAAAGATGTTTATGTATACTATTTTGTCTGAAATAATGATTTTTGTATTTCTAGTACAAGAAAATCTGTTTATGTAAAGGATAATACACTCACTAATAGACTTTAAATATACTGAATTTTATTGCCATCCCACAAGAGTTATTGAAGGAGTTTCAGTTTTACCACATATAAGATCATATTATCATTCTCTACATTATGAATGCATGTTATTTCTTTCTTTTCTCTAATTTCTCTGGATAGGACTTCCAGAACTATTTTGAACAAAATTGTTGCAAGTGAGCATCCTTCTTTTTTTCTATCTTAGGTAAAATGTTTTTAACTTTTCCCTATTCAGTAATATGTAGTTCTGTTATACCTATAGACTGTGTCAAGGTATGTTCCATTTATACATAATCTCTTAAAAATTTTAATAATGAAATGATGTTGAATTTCACTGAATGCTTTTTATGCACATATTGTTATTATGGATTGTTTTCCTCATTTTATTGAGGTTATTTGTTGTAAATATTAACTTGCATATGTTGACCCATCCTCAATTCCCTGGGACAATTCCCACTTGATCAAGATAAATGATTGTAGTTTACCATTGGATTCAGTTTGCAATTTTTGTGGAGAAATTTTGCCTATTTAGCAGGAACACCTGTTTAGCTTTGTGATTGTTGTTGTACCCACTGCTGATTTTGATATCAGTATAATAATGTTTCATATAATTAGTTTAAAAGAATAACTTTCCATTCAATTTATTAGAATTATTACAGAAAAATTAATGTTACTTCTTTATAGCTTTGATAAATTAAGCAGTGAAGGGACCCAGTATTGGGATTTTTATGGGGTAATTTGGACTACTGACTCAATTTTGTTAATCATTGTTGGTTTAATTAGTTTTTATATCTCTTCAAAGTTCAGTGATAGTAGGTTGTGAGTGCCATGAAGTTATCAATTTCTTCTAGGTTTTCCAATTTTTTGACATAAAGTTGTTCATAAGAGTTCCTAATGACCCTTTGTATTTCTATGGTATCAGTTATGTCTCTGTCTCTCTTTTTGTTAATGACAATATTTTTTTAGGTCTTCTCTAGGTTTTTTCTTAAACTAACTCTATACTTCAATTACAATAATCTGCATAACTTTGTTAATCTTTATATGTACCCTCAGAAAATGTTCTGCCACACATCTTTAAAGGGGAAAAAAAAACCTCTCACATTTATCCATCCTATATCCAAAATTTTTATAGAATATCAAACGTTCATTTGTAATAAAAGTAGCCTATAGCCACCACTTAATCCAATGTTAATGATGTAAATTGTTACTTCAAATGCATTGAGCTTTACAGTTAAAATTTCTACTCTTACATTAAAAGCAAAATTTGAGAATTTTATGGAAAAAATGTGTTTCATTTCTGTAAATAAGTTGCCCATTCCCAAGTATTTACCAAAATGAAAGTGCATCCCGCTTTAAAGGAGTTTTAATGTGTCATTTGTAGCTTTACATTTTTTTCTCGCTTGCTTTTCTTTCCCACTAAAAGACAGAGGATTAATTGGATGGCCAAATCACAAATTATATAAGATTAACATCAATATATAAAAATTATGCATTCCAGGTTTTACCCTAGTGGACCTATTGAATGTACCAAATGTTGTATGATGCATGCTCAAAATCTCTGAATAACTCTTTGTGTTTAAACATCTTATTGAGATTTTCTGAGAAGATATCAGATCCATATGGCAGGGTAGGTCTCCCCAACCATCACCCCTACTCAGAAACATTAATTTGAAAAAAATATCCATGTAAAAAATATACTTAAAAAAAAAAAAACTAAAATCCCAGAATCAGAGATCATGATATCTTCTTTTAGCAGAATAAGAAAAAAATCATCGAAGAGATCTTGAAGTGCAGTCTCACCTTGCCTCCATTCTTCTCCCCCAGTCCCAGATACCATAGTATGGAGAAAGGTGCCATATGCTTTAGGGAAGAAAGGGGAGTGCGTGGGGTACTTTGCTTTAGACCTCAGCACTAGGTCCAGAGTAAATCTTGGAACTTGTCAGAAGCTCATGTTTTCTGATTCCGAGTTGCTCCCTCTGGACGGAACCCTTGCTCTAGTGACCAGCTAGAATCTGTCATCCCTATCTGGAATCCCAGAAGGTACAGCAAGGAGAGAAGCAGTGTCTGCTTGGGGGAAGGAGAGGAAAGTTGGGTGGAGGTCTTTGATTTGCAATCAAGTACTAGGGCCACAGTAGTAAAACAGACCACTGGGGACCCATAGTACTTCATCTTAGGCTGCAAACTACTGATGGAGCTCTTAGACCTGTTCCAGCATGAGAAGGACATCTGCCACTCTGGTGGGACATATTTGTGTTCTGGTGCTTACAATTGCTGGGTAACTACAGAAGTCTTGGTCCCCAAATGGACCTTGGTGGTAGGCAGATTTTAATGACCTTGGGTCTACCTAATGATGCTACTTAAGGGGTATAGCATTTTCCTTTGAGGCAACAAAAGTAGTTTGGAATGAGGCAGCGTTATAAATTACACAACACAATATATCAGAGAAACTGAATTTTTATATTTTACATTAAAATAGTTTATTTTAGGCTAATAGAACTTTGCTTCAATAAAAAAGTAACCAGCTTTCAAAAGGTGATGATATTTGCTCCTATTAAAAACTAAACCTGATTATGAAATTTTACATTTTCTTGATGTGCTGTACGTTCATCATAAGAACATTCCTCCACCAAGGCACTGCTAATACTATGTGTTCACCCTTTAGTCTGGTGAATATTTTCACCAACAGTCTTGGCATAGGACCATAGAAACAAACCAAAAAGGTGCCCCTGTCTAAACCACTGAGAATTTGAAAAAAGAATTATAGATAATAACAAGTAACCCATCACCATTACTTTTAGAACACACAAGGGATTCACATGCTTGAAAAACCACACCTTTATCATTTAGTATGTACATATGCAGGTTCAAATCATAACTTTGAAATTACTAGAGAATTTCTGTATCACATTTGCATAATTTAATATCCGTTCATTCATAGCATTTTCAAAATAAAACATTGTATTCTAAGGGGTTTGTAAATATCCATTTATTTTTCTTTTGAGTTTTATTTTATCTAGCATGACAGAAGTCTTATTACTCTTCCAAAATTATAATTTACCACATAACTATCACCTGTATTTTTTAAAAAAAATTAGGATTTTAAATATAAGAATTTGAATAATATGTCAATCATAGTTCATTTAGTATTGTGTTCATATTTCAGAGATTTTTTTTCTCTCTATTCAGAATGATTTTATTAATATTGTGCAATATCATTTGGAACACTTAAGGAATTTTCTATGATACCAGATTGACAGATCTGTAAAAGTTAGATAAATTATATGATCCTACAGTTTGCTGAAATGCTGTAAATATTGTTATGCATTGAAAATTGGATTAGTAGTTTAGATTATGCAATTATTTGCAATGAAAGCCTTATAGTTAAGGAAATTCTATTTTTCATTAGCAAATGAAAGGCTTGCAATTCAGGAGACACCAGGAAATGAGTTTAAAAGCTGTTCTTAGATTGGAATCATTTATATTGAATTTTTTCCAAGACTTTGACTTTCCTATGGAAAATCAACCATGTGACTAAGACAGTCATTTATTTTCACCAACTCAAGGATTTTATCAATTTATGGAAAACATTTACAGACCTAGGACAATTATATTTTTCTGGACCATGGAAGGATATTCTCACAATGAAAAGGTAGCAATAATGTAGAAATATTGAGCACAATTCTTTTGTCTTCCTATGTGCACTATACCACATCATTTTTCAATTCCAGAATAGGCAGACACAACTTGCTCCTGTTAATGATTCAACTATTCACTTTGGGTTTAACTGTGATTTCCATTGTTTAACACTGTGTCCACAAATGTGGCAGAGGGAGACTTGGGCTAGCTTTTGTTTTAGTACCTATTTGTGATTGACACTGGAAGAAAATATTCTTACTACTCCAATGGTTCAAAGAGAATCACAGACACTCAGCAGAATTACCCAGTCACTATGCACATCTGCAAGAGATATAAGTTTTCCCATCAGACCAGAATATATCAAGTTAATCAAGAGAATTTCTGACTGATGTAGGCAGGACTACCTAATCAATCAATGAAAATTGTGTTATATCACTGAAATTTTAATTTTGTTATGCATAGTGTATAACATATACACAAATAAATATTGGCATGCATGACAAATTCAGATTTAGAAATATCTATTTATGAAAGGTATAGTTATTTTAATTTTTGATGTCTTATATACAATTACCAAATAGCATTTATGTTAATACACACCATACAACATACAAAATAAAAACATGCATTTTGGGGGCAGAGATATGCATTATGCTTTTATAATGTACCAATGTTCTCTATGTGAGATTGAATAAATATTCCTTTTAAATTTTGTGCCTGAGTGTTCAAGAATTCTTAGTTTATTGCACTTGATATTTCTCTATGGTAAAGTGTAAAGTTGCAAAAACTCTAAGTTCATTTCTCAAAAATAACTAAAATGAATGAAATACTTATTTCAGAAACCAAATGGTAAAGTATTAACAGCATTCTTCCATGACAAACTAGATTAGAGATTTTAATTTCAATAGATAGACTTGATTATTGTACTTTTTATTATTTTACAGCTTATTTTCCAAACTTCCATTTAAACAGACATTGACTTATCAATCAACTGGTGATTATATTAAACATGTACTGCTTGGTTTTTGAAAACTGAACTTTCAAATTGATAATCATTCCAAGATACCTTGAACCATTCTGCAAGATATTCTTGAACAGACATTACAATATGTGATGTAATTTGGTGTTGATTAATTTTCTGTCTCCTTCACATCTTTGTTCCTGAGGCTGTAGATCAGGGGGTTCAACATGGGGATAACCACTGTATAGAAGACAGAGGCAACCTTAACCATGAGCCAGGAACTTTTGGTGACTGGAACACAATAGAGAAAAAGGATGGTCCATGGAAGATGGTAATGGTGGTCAGATGGGAGGCACACGTGGAGAAGGCTTTGTGACGACCCCCACCTGAAGGCATCTTCATGATTGTGATAAAAATGAAAACATAGGAAGCAAGAACAATCACCAGGCTGCTTATTTCATTCAATGTAGCAGACAATAAAATGATCTTCTGGTTAATATAGGGATCTGAATGGGATAGAGCAACAATGGCAGCATGCTCACAAAGTTATTTATGATATTATTTCCTTGGAATGATAATTTCAGTAAAATGTAAGTAAGTGTCAAGGAACAGACTAACCCCCAAGAGTATGATGCTCCAACTAACAAGTAACACAGCTTCTGGGACATTGCAACCATGTAGAGGGGAGGATTGCACATGGCCACAAATTGGTCATAGGTCATCACTGCCAACATGAACATCTCTGTCACCACAAATATGCATGCAAAGAAGAAGTGCAGGATGCAGGGAAGGAGATGGTTCTGTCTTTCACCACCAAGTTTTCTAAGAGTTTGGGAGTCACCACGGTAGAGTAGCAGAAATCAATGAAGGACAAATGACTGAGGAAAAAGTACATGGGGGTGTGGAGTTTGGGGTTTACCCTGATGACCAGGATCATGCCTGTGTTGCCCAGCACAGTGACTGTGTAGATGGTCAGGAAGAGCAGGAACAGGGGCACCTGGAGCGCTGGGTACTCTGAGAAACCCAGGAGGATGAATGTCACTCCAGCAGACTGGTTTTCTTGGGTTCTGTGGATACAATGGGAAAGTTGATTCAGAGAAGAAAGTAGACAAATTTGGGTAAGGCAGAATGAAATGAGAAAACACTCAGAGTCTTAGTGGTTGTCCACAATGAGTGTCATGGGAAATATATCTGACAGTTACATTTGTTTACAAGCAAGCCTTCATTAATGCCACAATTATAATGGAGTATGAAACTCATACAATAGAATAATAAGAAAGCAAGTTGAGAGGGGAGAATAGAACTGCAATTGGCCCTGACATATCCCCAACTAGCAAACTCAGCATCACGACAGAACATTGACCTGATGGGAAGAGCCAAGTGAGCTTTTTGCATGAAATGCAAATTAGTGAACTTACTTATTTCCAAGGAAATACTCATCATGATTTCATCAATCTCTTCCCTGCCTCGCTTATTCATCTCTGAGAATTTAAACTCTAAAAAGAGAATTAATGACTCATCAAATTGATCAAGTTATTTTTCCTATTGTTTCATAGTTATATCTGAACTTCTTTTCCGAGTGTCCTTCCCATGCTCAGACATCCCTTTTCTTCACTTTTTCTATAAAATAATAATTCATAGTTATAGAAAATTATAAATGCTCTTACCTCCTCTTGGTATAATCCATGTATTTAGTGCAATTTCAAGGTGAAACATACTTAAGTACAATAAGTCCTGACCGATTTTTTTATGTTGAATCCTTTTTCTTTTTTAGGGGGTAGAGGGATGTCAGGAATTGAACTCAGGGGCATTCAACCACTGAGCAACATCCCCAGCCCTATTTTGTATTTTATTTAGAGATAGCATCTCACTGAGTTGCTTAACTCCTCCCTTCTGCTGTGGCTTGCTTTGAACTCCAGATCCTCCTGCCTCAGTCTCCGGAGCCACTGGGATTACAGGAGTGCAACACCACACTGGGCATGTTGAAACTCTCCTACCACATCATTCTTAGGGGGTCAGTTCAGTCTACCTCAAAACCTCCAAAGATGAGATGTTGCTTCCTGAGGAATTACAGTGGATTTTGTTTGGTTCAGAAATTTTTTCTGGATTTCAGTAGTTTTGGTAGCCACATAGTCCTTTCAATGTTCTATTCTACTGGCTTCCGCTAGTTTATTCTCTTAATCTCTGAAGAAACAGCACATTTTCTGCATTTGATCATTTGCCATTGCCATGCTCACATCATTATCTGTCTTTATGAATAACTGCAAACCCTGAAAATTCATGCAGTATCTATAACACAGCATACTTCACTCACTTTCTTACCATGTGCCTTTGTGTCATTGTCTGTTCCACAATAAAATAAAAATCCACAATAGCAAGGATGGAACACTAGGACATAGCAGGTATTCCATAACATTTCTTGAATAAGTGGATGCATGGATGTGAAGTGAATCAATTCTGCACTCTAGGAACACACTATATGTGCATTTAGGTAAAATGTTACAACACTACGAAAGACTTTAAAATTGCCTATTGAATTACGACTGCACTGTAAACACACAAGTCTCTAAGGCACATCTTGAGTCCTACGAAACAAGTAGTTACAGTGAAATCCCATGGATCTAAGCATGCTAAATTAGTATAACCCAAAAACAGTTATTGAAAAAGGGTCATTGTATTATTTTATATATCTTGTGTTCCCTCAAATCACTTCAACTATGATTTTCTATAATTTAATACAATTATTCTAATCCACATTATAACTACTTTTGGAAACCTAAAATAGAAGTAGGCACAAGGGAAAGATCATTCCACATAGAATACTTTGAGTTGCATGCTTTATTAGCTGAAATGAAATATTTTGTAGTTATCTGATTTATTATTATCTTATTATCCAAGGTAATACACACACACTTGTGTTTCCTGAATAACATCCCTGCAGATTTCCTTCTTCAACTGCTCCTTTAGATTTCCTTCAATCCAATATCCATAATTTGCCTTCCTACTACATTAATTTTTGTCCTGAATCTATTTTAATATAGCACAAAGTTCATTGAGTCAAAATTCCATAACTCTGCATATTTTTTCAAATGTTTCACAATATCTATTCTTTCTTTCAATCTGTTTTTACATATTCTGAGCAGCCCAAGGCGGAAAGCAAAATCATTGCCTTCAAAGACAAATATATGCTGATATTTATATATTTGGCTAACTCCTACCCTGACATCTTTTCCACCCTTCTAGATTTTTATTCACCAATACTTATGAACTTGAGTCTTCATTGAGGTTCACAGCCTCCCATTCAGTCTCAGAAAGTGTCACAATATTCAACAAACTGAAGGCTCAAGGTACAGATTACAAATTCTTTCCTTTCTAGTGACATGCACCCCTCATTATTCTTTATTTATTTGCCATGTATCCATTACTCTATTAAAAATTTTAAACCATAGAATTTAAAAAAATATGTCTCATCCTCCGAAATGTTTCTTCTGAGAGTCAACTGAAGAATAATGTATGTAATTGCAAACGATTCAATGTACCACAGAATTCTTATCACTTCTTAGAAATAAAGGTTTGAGCATTAAAGAAGTTGTTTGTGATAAAGAAAAACAAAATATTTCCTGGTAATGTAGGTCAACCTTTTAGAGTGCATACAGTGAAAGAAAAGGAAACAAATATTTCTAGCCAGCAGAACTGTATGGTTATCACTGCAGCTAGATTTGTACCTGTGTTTGACCCCTTAAAGATTATAGGAACATGTTCTTTTCCTTCTAAAGTAAAATGAAAGAAGAATTTAGTCAACCCACCTAAATGCATTAAAATTTGAATCATTTATTAAAATTTGTTTATAAAGTTTAATAGCCTTCTTCAGAAAAAAGCCTTTTTCTGCTCAATCTTTTCAAAATAAACTCAGTAATGACAGAATGAAAGAGAAGATGGAAATCTTATACCTAGCTTCAGTGTGCCACACATATATTCCACCAAGACCTTGGGGATTTTGATCCAGGAGAATAAAACTGAAGTGCCGCCTCAGAAGCCATACCTGGAGCAATTAGAGGAAACAAAGCCCCATGTGATATTTTGTTTGAATGTTATTTCTTCCAAAAATGGAGGAATACTTTCATAATCAATTTAATTTCCATGATCTTATGAAAAATCTGGTTATTGGGCATAACACATTATATACCCACATTGAAATCCAGATATATATGTCCTCTGTATATCTGGACACAAAGCTTGTACACAAAGATGAATAGATAAAGAAATCATCATATATATAAACAATGGGATATTACTCAGTCATAAAGAAGAATAACTTTATGACATTCACTGATAAATGGATGGATCTGGAGATGAGCAAAATAGGCCAATCTCAAAAAACTAAAGGTTGAATGTTTTCTCTGATATGTACTGAACAATCTCAAAAAAGAACAAATTTGAATTTCTAACACTTTCTCATTTCAAACTTACTAAAAAGCTATAGTAATCTAAATGATGAGGTACTGGAATAAAAACAGATGCATGATCCATAGACTAATGGAATAGAATATAAATCTGAGATATAAATATATATATAAACATATAAACATATATATACACATATATATAGTCTATATATATATATATATACATATATAGTCTATATATATCAGAAAATGGCCAAAGATCATTTAATGTTAAAAAGATAATCTTTTAAATGAATGATATTTAGGAAGCCAGATATCTTTATGCAAATAAATTTGAGATTTGCATCATGTTAAAAAAAATACTTAAAATGTATCAAGGACTTAAAAAGACCTAAAACTGAAAATGTAGAAAAAATCTTAGAAGAAAAACTTCATGACTTAGTATGTATTAACGATTTCTTGGATATGACATCACAACAATAGGAAAAAAAATGAAAAATGGAGAAAGGAAAGAAAACTGGAAAATAACAAATGTTGGGAAGGATGTGAAGAAATCAGTCCCTTGAATTATTCATGCGAATATAAAATATTGAAGCCTCTATGGAAATATGTGTGATGGATCATCAAATAACTAAATATGGAAATACCATTTGATGTAGTTATTCCACTTCCAATAAATGCCAAATTAATTAAAAGCTGATTCTCTTACAGATTTAGTAACTGATTTTCTTAGCAGCAATATTTGCAATAGCCAAAGGTGGAAAAAACCCAAATGTCCATCAACAGATGTCTATATAGATGAGCCATGAAAATATCAGGCTAACTTGAAATAAGACACAAAAGGTAAATATTGCATGAATCCACATATATGATACCTTTGATAGTAAAATCCATATTGACAAAAATCAGAAAAAAATTTAGAAAATACAATATGGATAGAAGACATAAAATATAAAAATAGAAATTGAAGTAGACCTTAGAAGATGGAAAGACCACCATGTTCTTGTATAGAAATAACTAGTACTGTCAAAATAGTCATACTTTGAACCTAACTTTCCTTTGTTCATATTTGAATATACCACCAGTGTAACTTCACATCATGTTCACCCACAAGAATGGGATCCTAACTAGAATTAGCTGTACTCCATGTATGTATAATATGTCAAGATACACTCTCCTGTCATGTATATATAAAAAGAACAAATGAAAGAGATAAAAAATGGTCATACATCCAAAAGTAATAAATAGATTCAATGCAATTCCCATCAAAATACCAATGAAAGTCTCCAGAGAACTGAAAAAAAATCTAAAATTTATTTGGAAGAATATGAGACTTAGAATAGTCAAAACAATCCCCATCAAGAAGAGTTATACTGAAAACATCACCACACTAGACCTCAAATTATTCTATAGAGATATAGTACATCATGGTATTGGCACCAAAGCAGATATGAAAACCCATGGGATCAAATAGAAGACACAGAGACAAGCCTGCTCATACACAGTCATCTGATAATTGACAAAACTGCCAGAAACATATGTTGGAGAAAAGAAAGATTTAAACAAATGATGGGAGAAACTGTATACATATACATATCTATATTGAGAAGAATGAAACTAGATTTCTATCTCTCACCATGCACAAAAGTCAGCTCAAAGTGGATCAAAGACCAAGAAATTAGACCAGATACTCTGCAACTGCTAGAAGAAAATTATGCTCAACACTCCAACATGTTTTCATAGGCAGCAATTTCATTAACAAGACCCATTCAGTGTAAATAATAAAACCAAGAATCATTGATTGGGACAATATCAGATTAAAAGTTTCTGCACAGCAGAGGAAACAATGGCAGGCTCAAAGAGAGCTTACAGAATGGGAGGTCTGTGCTACCTACTTCTCAGGAATCTTGTAAATTTCCAGAATATATAAAAAATGTCAAAAAATTAACAACAAATAGAAAAACCCAATTAATAAATGGGCCAAAGAATTAAACAGACACTCAAAAGAAGAAATACAAATGACCTACAAATATATGAAAAAAATGTTCAACATCTCTACCAATTAGGGAAATGCAAATCAAAACAAGATATTAATTTAAAAACACTATAAAATAATAGAAGAAAGATAAATAGGGTAGAGGAAAGAAAACAGGTGCAGAGAAGGAGGACAGGAAAAGGAGAGGTCCTGGGGACTCTATTACAGCAAGTCATGTCCCATGTATGTGTAAATAGCATCAAAATTAACCCTAATATAATGCATAAATAAAACAAACTAATAAAAATGCAAAAAAAGAAGTCAAAATAATATAGAGAAAAACTAGAATACTTTTACTGGTGAATGGTGGGAAGGAGGTGAAGATTTTTTTAATTTTTAAAATTTGTTCTAATTTGTTGTACATGACAGTAGAATGCATTTATACATTTTGATATATCATACATAAATGGAGCATAACTCTGTTATTTTTAATGGGTAGAGAATCCCAGTTTTTGATGTTGGAAAAGTTCTAGAGAGGGTGGTTATGATTGTGCAGCAATATGAGTGCATTTATTGCTCCTGATTCATTCATTCAAAAGTGTTTAAAGTGGTCAATTTTTATTTCTGAGAATTTTAAAGAAAAACAAAAGTTAATACTGACAGTTTAATAATGTGATAAATTCTTAAAATGGGAGATTTTTACAAAGCTAAGACTACATGAGTGGCCAGTGATGACTGAAAACATGCTCAGAATTATTGCTCATCATAGAAATTCAAACTAAAATCCTAACAAGATATCGCTAATCAATTGGCAGGTTAGTAATGATATCCCATTAGGATTTTAAATTTCACAGTATATTTTAAGTTTTAAAACACAAATTTCTAAGAAGGAAATGAAACAACTGCAGCTCAGATGTACCTGATATGAGGGTAAAGCCTATAAAACGTCCTATGAATATCACTACCAAAGGAAGTGAAGTCTTAAAAATCTGTACAAAATGTGTGCACAAACTTTACTTCAATTTTAAAAATATGTAATGAGTGTAGTACTCCTGGATTTAATTGGGAATTTTGTAGTGTCAATGTGTGAGTGGTCCAGTCATTAAAGGTTCCCTCTTACCCAATGTCAATAAAGAACTGAAATCTGCAATAGTGTAATACTGGTACCTAAGAGCAATTTTTAAGACAGTCCTCCATTGCTCCACATTTGAAAGAGAAAGTGTAAAGAAAAGCAATAATTTAAATACAGATAGATAATTGATGGATGCATAGATAGGTAGATGATAGCTACAGATATACAGAAATAAAGACAGCCAGAAACATATGGAGATTTATATACACTAAAACTACATATACATATTTACATAGATACAGAAATCATATACTGTTTGCATTTTATAGTTCACATTTTGCAAATCTGCTCTTTACTTTAAGGCTATGTAATTAGACACAATATCTGAACATAATAATTTTTTTAAGTATTGCAAATGAGAAAAACAAAATTTGAACATTTGAATAGTTTTTCAAGGAAACATAACTAATTATATTAGAAATTAACAAATCAAACTTAGATGTCCCAAGTCCCAGTTACTGTTCCTTCTTGTTTCACGTGAAAAAAAAAAAAAAAAATAGGAACTTTTTTCTTTCAAGTTTATTTTAGTTTGGCATGATGAAAATCAAAAATTGGTTTTAATTTCCACAAATACTATCAAGTTGACTCCTATTTGCCATCTAATACTCAGCAAAACACTATGGCAATTGGTAAAATTTGTTTTCATATACTCCCAGTGCTAGTACAAAATACACCTGTAAGAGTAGCTGAGGATTTTTTTTTTTTTTTTTTTTAACTTTCAAGTGATAAAAACAGAATATCCACTAGATGGCAGAGCCACACCATCATTTGAATAAAGAATCACATTTTTTAAATTTTTTTCCAAAGTACTAATTTGAAAAGTTTGAAATATTCAGCTGAAACATTATAACCCTTTTCCAATATTTTAAGGACATAGGAAAGTTTAAAAACTGGGCATAGCAAGGCCTGCTTTAGTAACAGAAACATGGACACTCTCAGAAAAAGTTGATTTTGTTGTTGTTATTCTTTTGTTTGGAAGATATTTTGTTTTGTTTTGTTTTTTTGCCTTTATGTTCCTGGTCCACAAAAATAAATCTGTTCCTTGAATTTCAGCATTTGTATATATACATATATATATAATTTTATCATTTTCAACACAGTAGTATGTAGAAAAACAAACTGAACTTTAAATTGTACATGGACTTTGGCTTTAAAATTGAATATGAATAGGTGAAAAGAGTAATCAACATACATTTGTGGTAAGTTAAATTTTGAATTTTATATTGCTTTTACTTAAACTTTGACTCTGTAAAAAGAAAAGCAGGTGGAACAGCTCCAGTGGTGAGCTGGGGCATTTGCTCCATCATTTGTACCATTACTTTTCAGCTCCACATTCTTTTGGCCCTGGTGTTCGCATGATAGAAATTGGTGCACACTAGAATCAGTGCTTCCTCTGACCCTTAAAGCTGATGGTTAAACGCCTGCCACAACCCCTGAATGTACCTATTTAATTTTTTCTTGTCAAAGTCAAATAATTGCTTTAAGAAAAATGCAGCTCAGTTTGGGCCCCAAGATAGCTCAGAACCTTGAATCCAGGGGAGCAAGCACTCTGGGGTGTCCCCTCTGAGTCACAGGCCAATGTTTGCCTGCAATCAGAGAGAGAGAGAGAGAGAGAGAGAGAGAGAGAGAGAGAGAGAGAGAGAGAGAGAGAGAAGAGAGAGAGAGAGAGGCAGGCAGGGGAGCTTCTCTTAAGTTGTGGAATTTCACTGGTTAAGGACAATCAGGCCAGTTGCTCACAAGGAAGTTCACCGGCTGACAAGTGGGCCAATGGTTGGCTAGGATGTTTTCAGGCTGCTGATCTGGGTTGTGAGATGGGAGAGGGACAAATGGCTGCAATGAAAGGGTGAGGGAGCAGTAAATGATTGCAGCTTTATAATTCCTTTAGACTTCAATGTGTTTAAATTGTAAAAAGAAACAAATAGAAAACAACACCATTTGTCATTTGAAAATAGTTTGAAGGCTATTCATTCCATCCCCTTTTGGTTTACAGATAGGAGGCCAAATGTCAAAAGAGGTAAAATAACATGATGACATTGAAAAATACTTATTTGTCAATTTTAATTTTTGATTTTTCACTATAAATTTTGAATAGATTCAGTTGTTGGCTCCTGGTCATTTACAGCATCACCAACTTAAAAAAAATTCAAATTGCTTATGAAATAATAACTACAAATACCCCAGAAGAGTTCTTTTGAATCTATAATATTTCCATTTCATATATTTAGATATCTCCAAGGTTGACTGAAGGAATCAATTATATTCATTCAGTAAGTGCACTTTGCATAATTGCAATGTGCTGCACATTGAAATTTTTGAGTAAAATAGTGAATTAAGCCTAATTTCTTCCCTTAAAATGTCACCTGTTAATGATAAAGGAGTAATGGCATGCAGCAATTGTAATGCTATGTAATGTGTTTAATGACAGTGGTATGTGAGCAGTTAGTGGAATCATTTGAGAAGAGTATCTCCTGGGGTAGAGAAACTAAAGTTCATTGACTGTGTATTTTAATTGATTTAACTGACAGTATGTGAATAAAAGAGGATGAAAATATGCATAAATATCAGCATAAAGATAAAAAATTCTTATGCAAAAACACATCTTCTAAAAGCAAGGAGCAAGGAATACACATCTTCTAAAAGCAAGGAGCAAGCGAACCAAACTAAACGTTGAGAAGCTAGGCACTTACTTACATGGCATATACATGAGTTATGTATACATACACATGCATATGCTGTATAATATCATCTATATGAAAAATATTACAGAGGTGGAACACAATATATGGATTATATTAATATATTGAACAGCAATGTTAAATCCAACAGGGTTTTATATAAGAATTCAGGGGGATCCAAGATGGTGGACTAGAGGGTGACTGCATCTCCCGTCACTCCAGAACTCAGGATTCAAGAAAGGGAGATATTGAGAGACTCAGACCAACATAGAGCTGTGGGGTGAGTCTCTCCCACCTGGTGAACCTCAGCCCAGGCAGCAAGCCCAGACAGGGGCAGCTTCTCAGAGCAGGGCAGGGCAGCAAGAATCATCCCCAAAACAGCCCTGCTCTCTCTGGCAGCAGGCTCATCCACAGCCAGCTTCTAGGAGCAGGCCCACCCAGAGAGAGTTTTTCCACACAGAGCCAACCCCAAGCCCTGAACCCAGCAGCGGGTCCTAGCCTGCAGGCAGCTTCTTGAACCACGGCAGGGCAGCAAGAGACTTCCCAAAGCAATCCTGCTCCCTCCCATGGCAGGCCCAGTCCACAGCCAGGTTCTCTGAGCAGGCCGGCTCAGTGAGAGCTTTTCTGCACAGAGTCAAACCCAAGTCCCAGAACCAGCGGTGGGCCCTGGCCAACAAGCAGCTTTTGGGACCAGGACAGGGCAGAGAGAGACTTCCCCAAACACCCCTGCTCCCTCTGGCTGCAGGCTCCATCTACAGCCAGCTCATCAGAGCAGGCCCGCCCAGTGAGAGCTTTTCCACACAGAGCCAGCCCCAAGTCCTGAACCCAGTGGTGGACCCTGGCCTGCAGGCAGCTTCTGGGACCAAGGCAGGACAGGGATAGGCTTTCCCCAAGCAGCCTGGCTCCCTCAGGTGGGGGCAGGACCTGTCTATAGCCAGCTTCTAGGAGTAGGACTACCCAGTGAGAGGATTTCTACGCACAACCAGCCCCCAGCCCTGGATCCAGTAGTGGGCAGGGGCAGCTTTCTTTGGAAGCACTGAACAAAAAATATTTAGTCTTGAAAACAAAATTGATCAAACAGAGAAAATGGTAAAATATCATGAACAAAATCTACAAGAATTATAGGGCATCATGAAAAGGCCAAATTTAAGAATTATTGGGATTGAGGAAGGCTTAGAGAAACAAACCAAAGGAATGAAAAATCTATTCAATGAATAATATCAGAAAATTTCCTAGATCTGAAGAATGAAATGGAAAACCAGGTACAAGAGGCTTAGAGGACTCCAAATATACAAAATTACAACAGACCCACACCAAGGCACATTATTATGAAAATACCTAACATACAAAATAAAGACAGAATTTCAAAAGCTGTGAGAGAAAATAATCAAATTACATTCAGGGGGAAACCAATAAGAATATCAGCAGATTTTTCAATCCAGACCCTAAAAGCTAGAAGGGCCTGGAACAACATTTACCAAGTCCTGAAAGAAAACGGATGCCAACCAAGAATCTTTTACCCAGCAAAACTTACTTTCAGATTTGATGATGAAATAAGATCCTTCCATGATAAACAAAAGCCAAAGGAATTTACAAAAAGAAAGCTGGCATTATAGAACATTCTCAGCAAAATATTCCATGAGGAAGACATGAAAAACAACAATGCAAATCAGCAACAGAAGAAACTAGCCTAAAGGAATAGTCAAATAAAGAAGAAACCAAATCAAGTCAAAAAACAAAAATGAGTCAAATGACTGGGAATACAAATCATATCATAATTATAACCCTGAATGTTAATGGCCTGAACTCAACACTCAAAAGACATAGACTGGCAGATTGGATTAAAAAGAAAAATCCAACAATATGCTGCCTGCAAGAGACTCATCTCATAGAAAGAGATACCCATAGACTAAAGGCGAAAGGATGGGAAAAAACATACCATGCACACAAACACAGCAAAAAAGCTGGAGTATCCATCCTCATTTAAGATAATGTGAACTTCAAGCCAAAACTAGTCAGAAGGGATCAAGAAGGACATTACATACTGCTTAAGGGAAGCATAAATCAGCAAGACATAACAATCATAAATATCTATGCCCCAAACATTTGCTCATCCATGTACGTCAAGCAAATTCTTCTCAATTCCAGAAATCAAATAGACCACAACACAATAATACTAGGCGATTTTAACACACCTCTCTCACCACTGGATAAACAAAAATTGAATAAAGAAACCGCAGATCTCAATAACACAATTGACAATTTAGACTTAATGGACATATATAGAATATACCATCCAACAAAGAACGAATACACTTTCTTCTCAGCAGCACATGGATCCTTCTCTAAAATAGACCATATTTTATGCCACAAAGCTACTGTTAGCAAATACAAGAAGATAGAGATAGTACCTTGTATTCTATCAGATCACAATGGATTGAAATTAGAAATAAATGACACAATAAACAAAAGAAACTTATCCAATACCTGGAGATTAAATAATACGTTATTATATGATGAATGGATAAGAGAAGACATCAGGAGAGAAATAAAAAAAATTTTTAGAAGTAAAGAACAATGACACATCATATCAACATCTTTGGGACACTATGAAAGCATTACTTAGAGGAAGATTTATTTCATGGGGTACATTCAACAAAAGAAGTAGAAATCAATAAATAAGTGACTTAACAGTACAGCTCAAAGCTCTAGAAAAAGAAGAACAGACCAACAATAAAAGTAGTAGAAGACAGGAAATAGTTAAAATCAGAGCCGAAATCAACCAAATTTAAACAAAAGAAACAATCGAAAAAATTAACAAAATAAAGAGTTGGTTCTTTGAAAAAATAAACAAAATTGATAAAACCTTTAGCTACACTAACAAAGAGAAAGAGAGAAAACTCAAATTACTAAAATTCGGAATGAACAAAAAATATCACTACAGACACGAGTGTAATACAAAACATAATTAGAAGCTATTTTGAAAATCTATACTCCAACAAAAGACAAAACTGGGAAGATATCAACAAGTTTTTAGAGACTTATGAATTTCCTAAACTGAACCAGGAGGACATACACAATTTATATAGATCGATTTCAAGCAATGAAATAGAGGAGGTCATCAAAAGCCTACCAACAAAGAAAAGTCCTGGACCAGATGGGTTTTCAGCCAAGTTCTACAAATCCTTTAAAGAAGAACTCATTTCAATGCTCCTCAAGGTATTCCATGAAATAGAAGAGGAGGGAACCCTCCCTAACTCATTCTATGAAGCCAATATCACTCTGATCCCTAAACCCAACAAAGACACATCGAGGAACGAAAATTTCAGGCCAGTATCCTTAATGAAGATCTACACAAAAGCTTTCAACAAAATCTTAGCAAATTGCATACAAAAACATATTAAAAAGATAGTGCACCACGATCAAGTGGGTTTTATCCCAGGGATGCAAGGTTGGTTCAATATCCGGAAATCAATAAATGTCATTCACCATATCAACAGACTTAAAGTTAAGAATCACATGATTATTTCAATAGATGCAGAAAAAATCATTCAATAAAATACAGCATCCCTTCATGCTCAAAACACTAGAAAAAATTGGTGTAGTAGGAACATTCCTTAACATTGTAAAGGCCATCTACTCTAAGCCGATGGCCAATATCATTCCAAATGGTGAAAAACTGAAAGCATTCCCCCTAAAAAATGGAACAAGGCAGGGATGCCCTCTTTCACCACTTCTATTCAACATTGTTCTTGAGACTCTAGCCAGTGAAATTAGACAAACCAAAGAAATTAAAGGAACATGAATAGGAAAAGAAGAACTCAAACTATCACTGTTCACTTGTGACATGATTATATATTTAGAGGAACCTGGAAATTCCACCAGAAAACTCTTAGAACTCATAAGTGAATTCAGCAAAGTAGCAGGTTACAAGATCAATGCTCATAAATCCAATGCATTTTTATACATAAGTGATGAATCTTCAGAAAGAGAAATTAGGAAAACTACCCCATTCACAATAGCCTCGAAAAAAATAAAATACTTGGGAATCAATCTCATAAAAGAGGTGAAAGACCTCTACAACGAGAACTACAGAACACTAAAGAAAGAAATTAAAGTAAACCTTAGAAGATGGAAAGATCTCCCATGTTCTTGGATAGGCAGAATTAATATTATCAAAATGGCCATACTACCTAAAGTGCTATACAGATTCAATGCAATTCCAATTAAAATCCCAATGATGTACCTTACAGAAATAGAGCAAGCAACTATGAAATTCATCTGGGAGAATAAGAAACCCAGAATAGCTAAAGCAATTCTTAGCAGGAAGCGTGAAGCAGGGGCTATCAAATACCAGATCTTCAGCTCTATTACAAAGCAAAAGTAACAAAAACTGCACGGTATTGGTACCAAAATAGACAGATAGATCAATGGTACAGAATAGAGGGCATGGACACAAACCCAAATAAATATAATTTTCTCATACTAGACAAAGGGGCCAAAAATATGCAATGGAGAAAAGATGGCCTCTTCAACAAATGGTGCTGGGAAAACTGGAAGTCCGTATGCAACAGAATGAAATCAAACCCCTATCTCTCACCCTGCACAAAACTCAACTCAAAATGGATCAAGGACCTTGGAATCAGAGCAGAGACCCTTCATCTTATAGAAGAAAATGTAGGTCCAAATCTTCAACATATGGGCTTGGGATCAGACTTCCTTAACAGGACTCCCATAGCACAAGAAATAAAAGCAAGAATCAACAACTGGGATAGATTCAAACTAAAAAGCTTTCTCTCAGCAAAGGAAACTATCAGTAATGTGAAGAGACAGCCTACAGAGTGGGAGAAAATCTTTGTCACTCATACTCCAGATAGAGCACTAATTTCCAGAATATATAAAGAACTCAAAAAACTCTACTCCATGAATATAAATAGTCCAATCAACAAATGGGCTTAGGAAATGAACAGACACTTCACAGAGGAAGTTGTACAAACAATCAACAGATATATGAAAAAATGTTCAATATCTCTAGTAATAAGAGAAATCCAAATCAAAACTAACCTAAGATTCCATCTCACCCCAATTAGAATGACAATTATCAAGAACACAAGCAACAACAGGTGTTGGTGAGGATGTGGGGAAAAAAGTACACTCATACATTGCTCGTGGGGTTGCAAATTAGTGCAGCCACTTTGGAAAGCAGTGTGGAGATTCCTCAGAAAGCTTGAAATGGAACCAACATTTGACCCAGCTATCCCACTCCTTGGCCTATACCCAAAGACTTAAAATCAGCATACTACAGAGATACAGCCATGGCAATGTTCATAGCTGCTCAATTCACAATAGTCAGATTGTGGAACCAACCTGGATGTCCTTCAATTGATGAATGGATAAAGAAACTGTGGTGTATATATACAATGGGATATTACTTAGCCATAAAGAATGGTAAAATTATGGCATTTGTAGGCAAATGGATGAAATTGGAGAATATCATGCTAAGTGAGATAAGCCAATATCAAAAAACCAAAGGTTGTATGATCTCACTGATAAGCGGATGATGACAAATAATGGGGGGTGTGAGGGGCTAGTGTTAGGGTTAGGTTTAGGGTTAGGGAGAGTGGCAAGAATGGAGGATTGAAGGACTATATAGAGGGAAAAAAGTGATGGGAGGAGGGGTTGGGGGGACGGGAAAAAATAACAGAATGAATCAAACAACATTACCGTGTGTAAATTTATGATTACCCAAATGTATGCCTTTACTCCATGTACAAACAAACAACATGTATCCCATTTGTTTACAATAAAAAAAAAGAATTCATAAACAAAAGATTCAGTAAAGTTAAAGAATAAGTTAGTGACTTGTAAATTCAGTTCACTGCTAGCAGAGAATATTCTCAATTTTTTGAAGCCTTTGAAATCTACTATGCCTTTACATATGATCAAGAAAAGGATCAATGTTGCTAAATTTTTTATGGAAACTGCTAAATATGTATGCACTGCTATTGTTGAGTGCCACATTCTATATGTTAATTACAATAAATGTTAATCATATCATTTAAACTTCTGTAAAACTGAATTGTATTACTTGTTTTATCTGTCAATGGAAGAAATATACTAAAGTCTCATGTGGTGTCACCGACCAGCAGAACAGAAAGTGAAACATGTATCACTCTCTACTTGCTTGGATGGAAAGACTTTTATTACAGAAAGAACACTCACTTATATACAGTTAACAAACCAATCAGAAACTTGTTGCCACGGGAAGTAAGTCTTGGAATATTACTATTGGTAGTTTAGGCATGGACTGACAGGGATAGCCAGTGTGCTCATCTTCCTGTTTATAGCGAGAGTCAAACTACACGCCCACTGGCGCTGTGCCAACCGCCATCTTAGCTTGGTCTTTGTGGCATGACCCCTGGGTAGCCTGCCACAATGTGGCAGTAGAGAGCTTGTGTATTTCCTTTCACAATTCTGGTTGTTTTTTCTTTATCTATTTGAAAGGTCTTTTAATAGGTACATGGAAGTTTGAGTTGAAGCCTCCTCCTTGCAGGGAGACTTCTTCCTAACTTTTAAATACTCATTTTTGCCTTTAATACTTTCTTTCCTAGTTGTGCCATATGATTAGAGCTGAAGAGATCCCCTTTAGTAAAGTTGCTTTGTATATATTTTTTCCTTATCTTCAGTAGGTAAAATCATACGTATCTTATGACTGAGAAAATTTGCTCAAGATTTTTACCCCACAGAAATATTTGTTTGTTCAACAAAATAAATGGCCCCAAATTTTTATAATTGCATCTAAAATCTAACTGAGCATGAGAATTATAAAATAAATAACACCTAAAAGAACTATCAAAATCTTTATGCAAACGATATTGTTTATTTAGGCAGTGAATTCAGATCAGTAAAAATGAGTGAAAATTGCAGAAAACAGGTGAATAAAGGTCATACATATAATACTGAATAAAAGAACCCAACTGCAAAAAAAAAGTGTTTTCTATTTCTGTATAATTAGTTTTATGTGAAATTCAAAGCAGACAAATATAGTGGTGTTATAAGTTGAGATAGCAATTTTATTTCAATGAGGAAGGTAGGCAATGAATAGATCAAAAGCGTGTTTTTGCATTTTGATGTCCTGCTTCTTGACTTGTATGCTGCTTACACAGCTGTGCTCTAGTTGTGAAAACTCATGGAACTCTTTGTGCACATTTCAATAGGGATATTAATTTTTAATTATGTTAAAATTGGATAAAGATACTTGATAAAGGCCTATACCAAGACATAAGATGATAAAATTGTGACCAGTGAAAAAAGGAAAATGCTGACCATACAGATAGAAATGTATTAAAATCAACAAATACTTTACATTAGGAAAGCTATGTTTCAGAATGAAGTTATGGCAGTTATCAATATTTATGCAGCCAAGGACATAGCAACAATTTCCATAAAGTAGAAAATATAGGAGATAAAATGAGAAATAAGCATACACTTTTAATTCAAGACAAAAGAAAACAAGCATTTACTAACTAGGAATACAATCCTAATCAACACATAATGTGTTAACAGAACTTAAGCCTAGCAAGGAATACAGTTTTTTCAGCTGCACATGAGCAGTCACAGAAGTTGACTATACTTTAGCACATAAGTAGAAAATTTAAAAATTCAACTAAAATGACAGATTTGTAAATACTATTTCCTGAATGCATGCTATACATTAAAACTATGAATTAATAAAGCATTCCATTTAAAAATGTAAAACAAAGGGCTAAGGATATAGCTCAGTTGGTAGAGTGCACAAGGCTCTGGGTTCAATCCCCAGCACTGCAAAAAGGTAAAACATTTTTATTCAAAAACAATAAACAAATAACATAGTTTACAAATTCAAAATTAAAATTGGAGATAGGGTATGCATTAGAATATGCAAAAAATGAAAAATAAATCTTCCACATAAAGTGGAAGAAGTTCTTAAATCATGATAGCTATTAAGATGTAATTTCTGTGTTACCTATCCTCCATAAAACCATTCAAACAAATGAAAACAATAAATAAATCCAGGCTTTTGCATCATGCAATATAGATAGAACTATGAAGTGAACTTGCCTATAGTTAAAGAAATATTTGTTAAAAGTGAAAAGAACGAAATCTCACATAGAATTACCATAACTTGAAGTGTAAAGTGTGGAGAAGTCTATAGAGATGGTTTAGAAAAAAAGGAAAGTGGAGAACCTTCTATGGTACTAAAAGATAAAATAAATAAGAAAGTTTTACTTACATACCAAAAAAATGGGAAATAACTTCAGAGTCTTTTGGAACACAACCTTGCATAGAACAAAAAAATGAGCAATTGCTTGGACTGTGGTGAAAACCCTGGGGAATGAAATCCACTTGATCTTGGTGCACTACCTTTTAAATATGTTTTTGTATGCAATTTGCCAGGATTTTGTGAAGGATTTTTGCATTTATGTTCATCAGAGATATTGGTCTGAAGTTTTCTTTCTTCGATGTGTCTTTGGTTTGGGTATCAGGGTGATACTAGCTTCATAGAATGATTTTGGAAGGTTTCCCTCCTTTTCTATTTCCTGGAAAACTGAGTATTGGTACTAGTTCTTTGAAGTTCTTGTAGAACTCGTCTAAGAATCCATCTGGTCCTGGGTTTTTCTTACCTTTTTCTATTGTGTTGCTTGAAATTGATCTGTTTAAATTGTGTATATCCTCTAGGTTCAGTTTGGGTGGATCACAGGACTCTGGAAACCTGTTGATATCTTTGAGATTTTCTATTTTGTTGGAGTATGGATTATCAAAATAGATTCTAATTATGTTTTGTATTTCAATAGCATCCATTGTGACATTTCCTTTTTCAGCACAAATAATTTTAGTAATTTGAGTTTTCTTTCTCCTTCTCTTCGTTAGTCTGGCTAAGGGTTTATCAATTTTGTTTACTTTATCAAAGAATCAACTTTTTGTTTGTCAATTTTTTTGAGTTGTTTCTCTTGTTTCAATTTCATTGATTTCAACTCTGATTTTAATTATTTCCTCTGTTCTACTACTTTTGGTGTTGATCTGTTCTTTTTCTAGGGCTTTGAGATTTAATGTTAGGTCATTTAGTTGTTGACTTTTCATTTTTTAATGTATTAGCTCAATGCACTGAATTTTCCTTTTAGTACTGCTTTCAGAATGTCCCAGAGATACATGTATGATTACACAAATGGTGTGACTCTACATTGTGTACAATCAGAGAAATTAAAAGTTGTACCCAATTTGTGTACAATGCATAAAAAAAAATATTTTAATTTAAATAAAGGAAAAATCTAGGAAAAATTCTTTCAGGGGGTTAAGGAGAAAGGGAGAAAGAAATCAGGTATGCAGGTTTCATCTCCTTCTACCTTCTGCTTTTGTAGAAATCAGATTAGTAGTCTCAGCTCCTAGTACTCAACAGACCACCACTGCCCACTCCAGTTATAAAGAACAGAGGACAAGATTTTTTTCAATAAAACAAATTAGTATCTTACATATTTTGTTTATTATTTTTATTTTTAATTTGTTCTAATTAGTTGTACATGACAGTGCAATGTATTTATACATTTTGATATATCATACATGAATTAGGTGCAATTTCTCATTTTTCTGATTGTACTCATGTCTATCTTGATATATTTAAAATAATTTGATTTCCTCTGTATTTCAATATTGTTTGTTGTAGATTCCCATAGTAATATTTTGTGTTGTTTGTTTCTAGGTTCTTTTTTATTTCTGTGTGTTCCCTAGTAACAATTTCTATGTGTGCTCAGAAATAGTAAATAATTTTATTTGGTAGAAAATAATTAGAAAAAATTGCCACTGAATTGTTTATTTTATTCCACAGATGTATTATATTGATTGTAATAAGAAAAGCCCTCATTAATATAAGAAAAATTTTCAGTGATCACAGCTTTAGCTACTAGCAGTAAACTAGTAGTAATATATGTTTTAGCATAAATCTAAAAGTCTCTTAATTTCCCCATAATTATAACATTTGAACTTCTTTGTTAAAATTCAAAAGAATGCACTTTGTTGGAGATTGTACACAGTAACCTATGACAATTTGTATTTTATACAAGGTTTCATAAGCAGATAGTGTATACAAAGAAGCCTATTTTTCAACCCAAGTTAAAATTTAACTGGAGTACAGGAAAATGTCCATTCTTATATGCAATGACAAAATAAAGTTTTCTTAGAATGTTCTAAATTCTGGACAATTATTTTTTATAAAATATTACCAAAACAATTTTAAGTGAAAAATCAAAAGAGACTTTACATATAAAATTATACTTCCAATTTTCTTAAAATTTTATATCAGATAGACATAACTGTTTTATATATAGCTACATAAATATACATAAAATGTTTGGAATTCAAGAGTAGTTCAACATTAGAAATTAATCAGTATAACACCAAGTTTTATGAATAAGGAAAAGAAAAAATATTACATGATCAATGCAGTTGACACAGAAAGAGTACTTGACAAAATCCAACACCATTACTACTTAAAAAAATCTTGAAAACTTGGCATAGAAGGGAACTTCTTTAACAGGATGAAGAAGATTTAGGATAATCTCAATACTAACATCAAGTCCAGTACTGAAGAATTAAAAAATTTATACGCAGGATCATGAAAAAAGCAAGTATGTCCTCACTCATCATTACTGTTCAATATTTTGCCAAACGTTCTTGTTAGAACAATTACACTTAGAATAAATACATTTAATATTAGAAGAAAGAAGTAAAACTATCTCTATTCACTGACACAGTTTTTTCAACAAATATTCCATAAGAAGGACACCAGGCTAATAAACAAATTGAACAAAACTACGAGATATGAGATCAAAGCATAAAATCTGTTGTTTTTCTCTACTATAGCAGTGAACAATTTAAAATAGAAGTTAAGAAAGCAATTATGGGGGATCCAAGATGGCAGACTAGAGGGTGACTGCATCTCCTGTCACTCCAGAACCCAGGGTTCAAGAACGGGAGGCATTGAGAGACTTGGACTAACATAGAGCCACGGGGTGAGTCTCCCCCACTGGGTGAAGCTCGGCCTGCGTGGGAGGCCCGGACAGGGGCAGCTTCTCAGAGCAGGGCAGGGCAGCTAGAGTCTTCCCCAGGCAGCCCTGCTCCCTCCAGGAGCAGGCTCCATTGATGGCCAGCTCCTCGAAGGAGACAGCCCAGTGAGAATCTTTCCGCACAGAGCCAGATCCAAGACCTGGAACCAGTAGCAGGCTAGGGACAGCTTTCTTCAGAAGCACTGCATTATCAAGTTCCTCCAAGAATTCAGGGTACTGAAGGCTGGGAGGTGATATACTGGAAAACTATAGGAACACTATAAGCCAAGAGAGAATATCTGCAATATCTCAGAGTCCCACTGATATCTGACCAATATGAGAAAACAAGGGAAGAAAATGTCTCAAACAACCCTAGATACTATATCAATGAAACCCAATGACAGCACAGCAGAAGAAATGTCGGAAAGGGAGTTCAGAATGTACATAATTAAAACAATCAGGGAAGCAAACGAGGAGATGAAAGAGCAAATGCAGGCATGGAAGGAGGAGATGAAAGAGCAAATGCAGGCATTAAATGATCGCACCAATCAACAGTTAAAGAGCAAATATGGGAAGCAAGAGATCATTTCAATAAAGAGTTAGATACACTGAAAAAAAAAAAAAAACAGAAATCCTTGAAATGAAAGAAACAATAAACCAAGATAAAAACTCCATAGAAAGCATAACCAATAGGATAGAACACCTGGAAGACAGAACCTCAGACATTGAAGACAAAATATTTAACCTTGAAAACAAAGTTGAACAAACAGAGAAGATAGTAAGAAATCATGAACAGAATCTACAAGAATTATGGGGTATCATGAAAAGGCTAAATTTGAGAATTATTGGGATTGAGGAAGGCTTAGAGAAACAAACCAAAGGAATGAAAAATCTATTCAATGAAATAATAACAGAAAATTTCCTAGATCTGAAGAATGAAATGGAAAACCATGTACAAGAGGCTTATAGGACTCCAAATATACAAAATTACAACAAACCCACACCAAGGCACATAATTATGAAAATACCTAAATAAAATATAAAGACAGAATTTTAAAGGCCGCGAGGGAAAGAATCAAATTATATTCAGGGGGAAACCAATAAGAATATCAGCAGATTTTTCAATCCAGACCCTAAAAGCTAGAAGGGCCTGGAACAACACTTACCAAGCCCTGAAAGAAAATGGATGCCAATGAAGAATCTTTTACCCAGCAAAACTTACTTTCAGAATTGATGATGAAATAAGATCCTTCCATGATAAACAAAAGCCAAAAGAATTTACAAAAAGAAAGCTGGCATTACAGAACATTCTCAGCAAAATATTCCATGAGGAAGACATGAAAAACAACAATGCAAATCAGCAACAGAAGAAACTAGCCTAAAGGAATAGTCAAATAAAGAAGAAACCAAATCAAGTCAAAAAACAAAAATGAGTCAAATGACTGGGAATACGAATCATATCACAATAATAACCCTGAATGTTAATGGCCTGAACTCATCAATCAAAAGACATAGACTGGCAGATTGGATTAAAAAGAAAAATCCAACAATATGCTGCCTGCAAGAGACTCATCTCATAGAAAGAGATACCCATAGACTAAAGGCGAAAGGATGGGAAAAAACATACCATGCACACAAACACAGCAAAAAAGCTGGAGTATCCATTCTCATTTAAGATAATGTGAACTTCAAGCCAAAACTAGTCAGAAGGGATAAAGAAGGACATTACATACTGCTTAAGGGAAGCATAAATCAGCAAGACATAACAATCATAAGTATCTATGCCCCAAACATTGGCTCATCCATGTACGTCAAACAAATTCTTCTCAATTCCAGAAATCAAATAGACCACAACACAATAATACTAGGTGATTTTAACACACCTCTCTCACCACTGGATAAACAAAAATTGAATAAAGAAACCGCAGATCTCAATAACACAATTGACAATTTAGACTTAATGGACATATATAGAATGTACCATCCAACAAAGAACGAATACACATTCTTCTCAGCAGCACATGGATCTTTCTCTAAAATAGACCATATTTTATGCCACAAAGCTACTGTTAGCAAATACAAGAAGATAGAGATAGTACCTTGTATTCTATCAGATCACAATGGATTGAAATAGAAATAAATGACAGAATAAACAACAGAAACTTATCCAATACCTGGAGATTAAATAATACGTTATTATATGATGAATGGATAAGAGAAGACATCAGGAGAGAAATAAAAAACATTCTTAGAAGTAAAGAACAAAGACACAGCATATCAACATCTTTGGGACACTATGAAAGCAGTACTTAGAGGAAGATTTATTTCATGGGGTGCATTCAACAAAAGAAGTAGAAATCAACAAATATACGACTTAACACTGCAGCTCAAAGCCCTAGAAAATGAAGAGCAGACCAACACCAAAAGTAGTAGAAGACAGGAAATAGTTAAAATCAGAGCCGAAATCAACCAAATTGAAACAAAAGAAACAATTGGAAAAATTAACAAAATAAAGAGTTGGTACTATGAAAAAATAAACAAAGTTGATAAACCTTTAGCCACACTAACAAAGAGAAAGAGAGAGAAAACTCAAATTACTAAAATTCGGAATGAACAAGGAAATATCACTACAGACACAAGTGAAATACAAAACATAATTAGAAGCTATTTTGAAAATCTATACTCCAACAAAGCACAAAACCCGGAAGACATCAACAAGTTTCTAGAAACATATGAATTACCTAAACGGAAGGAGGAGTATATACACAATTTAAATAATTCAATATCAAGCAGTGAAATAGAAGAGGTCATCAAAAGCCTACCAACAACGAAAAGTCTGGGACCAGATGGGTTCTCAGCGGAGTTCTACAAAATCTTTAAAGAAGAGCTCATTTCAATACTCCTCAAAGTATTCCATGAAATAGAAGAGGAGGGAACCCTCCCAAACTCATTCTATGAAACCAATATCAACCTGATACCTAAACCAGACAGAGACACATCTACAAAGAAAATTTCAGACCAATATCCTTAATGAACATTTACGCAAAAATTCTCAACAAAATTTTAGCAAATTGCACACAAAAATATATTAAAAAGATAGTGCACCACGATCAAGTTGGTTTTATCCCAGGGATGCAAGATTGGATCAACATCTGGAAATCAATAAATGTCATTCACCATATCAACAGACTTAAACTTAAAAATCACATGATTATTTCAATAGATGCAGAAAAAGCATTTAATAAAATACAGAATCCCTTCATGCTCAAAACACTAGAAAAAAAAAAAAAGGGATAGTGGGAACATTCCATAACATTCTAAAGGCCATCAATGCTAAGCCCATGGCCAATATAATTCTAAATGGTGAAAAACTGAAAGCATTCCCCTTAAAAACTGGAACAAGGCAGGGATGCCCTCTTTCACCACTTCTATTCAACATCATCCTTGAAACTCTAGCCAGAGCAATTAGGCAAACCAAAGAAATTAAAGGAACATGAATAGGAAAAGAAGAACTCAAACTATCCCTGTTCACTTGTGACATGATTATATATTTAGAGGAACCTGGAAATTCCACCAGAAAACTCTTAGAACTCATAAATGAATTCAGTAAAGTAGCAGGTTACAAGACCAATGCTCATAAATCCAATGCATTTTTATACATAAGTCATGAATCTTCAGAAAGAGAACTTAGGAAAACTACCCCATTCACAATAGCCTCGAAAGAAATAAAATACTTGGGAATCAATCTCACAAAAGAGGTGAAAGACCTCTACAACGAGAACTACAGAACACTAAAGAAAGAAATTAAAGTAAACCTTAGAAGATGGAAAGATCTCCCATGTTCTTGGATAGGCAGAATTAATATTATCAAAATGGCCATACTACCTAAAGTGCTATACAGATTCAATGCAATTCCAATTAAAATCCCAATGACATACCTTACAGAAATAGAGCAAGCAATTATGAAATTCATCTGGGAGACTAAGAAACCCAGAATAGCTAAAGCAATACTTAGCAGGAAGAATGAAGCAGGGGGTATCGCAATACCAGATCTTCAACTCTATTACAAGGCAATAGTAACAAAAACAGTATGGTATTGGTACCAAAATAGACAGATAGATCAATGGTACAGAATAGAGGACACAGACACAAACCGAAATAAATACAATTTTCTCATACTAGACAAAGGGGCCAAAAATATGCAATGGAGAAAAGATGGCCTCTTCAACAAATGGTGCTGGGAAAACTGGAAATCCATATGCAACAGAATGAAATCAAACCCCTATCTCTCACCGTGCACAAAACTCAAATCAAATGGATCAAGAACCTCGGAATCAGAGCAGAGACCCTGCATCTTATAGAAGAAAAAGTAGGTCCAAATCTTCAACTTGTTGGCTTAGGATCAGACTTCCCTAACAGGACTCCCATAGCACAAGAAATAAAAGCAAGAATCAACAACTGGGATAGATTCAAACTAAAAAGCTTTCTCTCAGCAAAGGAAACTCTATCAGTAATGTGAAGAGACAGCCTACAGAGTGGGAGAATATCTTTGCCACTCATACCTCAGATAGAGCGCTAATTTCCAGTATATATAAAGAACTCAAAATAAGAATACAAATAATCCAATACACCAAGAATGCAAATAATACAAATAATCCAATCAACAAATGGGCTAAGGAAATGAACAGACACTTCACAGAAGAATATGTACAAGCAATCAACAGATATATGAAAAAATGTTCAACATCTCTAGTAATAAGAGAAATGCAAGTCAAAACTACCCTAAGATTTCATCTCACCCAATTAGAATGGCTATTATCAAGAACACAAGCAACAATAGGAGTTGGCAAGGATGTGGGGGAAAAACATACCCTCATACATTGCTCGTGGGGTTGCAAATTAGTGCAGCTACTCTGGAATGCAGTATGGAGTTTTCTCATAAAGCTTGGAATGGAACCACCATTTGACCCAGCTGTCCCACTCCTTGGCCTATACCCAAAGACTTAAAATCAGCATACTACAGAGATACAGCCACATCAATGTATTCTGCTCAATTCACCATAGCCAGATTGTGGAACCAACCTAGATGTCCTTCAATTGATGAATGGATAAAGAAACTGTGGCATATATATACAATGGAATAGTAACCGCCATAAAGAATGATAATATTATGGCATTTGTAGGCAAATGGATTAAACTGGAGAATATCATGCTAAGTGAGATAAGCCAATCTCAAAAAACTAAATGACAAATCATCTTGCTGATAAGTGGATGATGACATATAATGGGAGGTGGGAGGGGTTAGTGTTAGAGTTAGGGGAAGGTTTGGGGTTAGGATTAAGGAGGGGGGCAAGAATGGAGGAAGGAAGGACTGTATAGAGGGAAAAGAGGGGTGGGAGAGGTGGGGGAAGGAAAAAACAATAACAGAATGAATCAAACAACATTACCCCATGTATATTTATGATTACACAAATGGTATGCCTTGACTTCATGTAGAAACAGATAAACAACATGTATCTCATTTGTTTACAATAAAAAAAGCAATTACATTTCTAGTAGCATATAAAAATTAAATTCTTAAGAACAGATTTCACTAGGAATATAAAAAGTTTTACATTGAGAAAGCTCAGTACTGTATTGAAACTAAATAAAGGGAAACAAACCCAATTTTCAAAAACTAAAGACATAATATTTTTAAGTTTTCAATATTACCCAAAATGACCTGCAGATTCATTGCAATCCTCCTCAAGATTTTAACATTCATATGTTTTTCCTTTCTTCCTTTCTTTAATGGCACTGGGGGTGGAACCCAAGGCCTCAAGCATGCTAGGCACACACCCTGACACTGAGCCACATTTCCAGTTCCCTGGCATCCCGTGTTTACTTAGAGAAGCTTTTCTCCATTTCATTTGAAATTGAAAATTTGGATTTGTAAGGGGACTTATATAACAGAAATAATTTTGGAAAAGAAAGTTGAAGGACTTTCAGTAACAAAGTTTAAACCTTACAACAAAATCTCATGATTGAATGCATAAATGTGACATGACATTAGGTTAGATGTATAGACAAGGAAATAGATTTTAGAGCTCAGGTAAAAACATACCACAAACATCTCTCTCTCTCTCTCTCTCTCCCCCCCCCCCTCTTTCATTCAGTTAATTTTTGGAGAGTGTGGGAAGTCTATTCAATGAAGAAAGAATATTCTGTTCAAAAAATAATGCTGAACGATTAAATTTCACCAAGCAAAAAAAACTGATGGTAGATCCCTACATGACACCATGCAAAATGATGAACTAAAAAAAGGGGTAGATAACCTAAAATATTTAAAAAGTTACAAAAAATCTTAGAAAAAAATATAGGGGTAAATGTGGTCTTTGACAATGAATTATTCAACTGTAAGAAGAATGAAATTATGGCATTTTATGGCATTTGTGGGTAAATGGATGGAACTAGAAATTATCATACTAAATGAATAAGCCAATCCCCCCAAAAAACAAAGGTCAATGTTCTCTCTGATATGGGGAAGCTAACCCACAATAAGGTGATGTGAAAAAGAGCAGAAATTCAATAGATTCAACAAAGGGGAATGAAGGAAAGGAAGAAAAGATGAGAAAAGGAAAGACAGTGGAATGAATCTGACATAACTTCCCTATGTACATATATGAATACAGCACAGTGAATCTCACCATCATACACAAGGAATTTAATGTTAAAAATAACTGTGAGTGAATGGCAGAAAGATCAGTTGAGGGAAGGGAGCAAAGAATGGGGGGAGGGATTGGAAGGAGAGGTATTGGAACTGAATTACAACAAGATATATTCCATGCTTTTAAAATTATGTCAAAATGGATTCTACTGTTATGTATAACTAAAATGAACCAATAAATTAGAAAAAGGAAAAAGGAAATTACAATGCCAACTATTATTAATAAAACAAAGAAACAAATATTGTATGATTCTTTTTATATGAAAAATACAAAATGAGAAAGTTCATAGTAATAGGGAGCAAATCACAGGTTCCCAGCAGTAGAATAAATGGGGAGTTATTAAATAGTTATAGAGTTTCCATTGGAGTGAGGAAAAACTGTTCAAATACTTAGTGGTGATGATTGTTTAATACTGTAAAAGCAATTTATGCCATTAATATGTATACTATATAACTGGAAGTGAAGAAATAACAAATTTTAGGCATGTGGTCAATGGAATTAGAAGAAAATACTTTTAGACTCCATTGCTGAGGAATATATCATGAGAAAAAGGGAAATAAAACAAATGACTTAACCACAGAAAGAATGAAAGTCTGGCATTTGCAACAACTTGGACAGAACTAAAGATCTTACATTAAGTGAAATAAGCCAAGCATGGTGTGGCAATTACCACATGATCTCAGTCTAGGTGAAGTCTAAAAAGTTGATGTGGTGTAAGTTAAGAGAAGAATGACATTTTACCCGAGTATGGAGAAAAGGAATGGGAGAGATTAATCAGTTCAGAGGAAGAAGTTCTGACCTGCAGTTGCACAGCAGATGATTATACTTTCTAATAATGCATGGTATATTTCAAAAAGCTAGAAGAATTATTTGAATGTTCACCATAAAAATATACATGTTTGAGAATACAGATCTATTTGCTTTGATATAAACATTACATAATGTATACATGTGCTGACGTGTCACATTACACAATAAATTCATACAGATTTATTTGTCAGTTAAAAAGTATACTTCATTTAAATATAAAGAAGAAGGGAAACAAAAAAAATCTTAGGGCTACCTTTTATTATAAGTACAAGGTTTATGATGGAGTCCTTACATGAAATGTTGGCTGAAAAATGAGCAGCCAAGGACATCGAGAAAAGGAAGGCAGTAGATTGTGATAACTTTTTTTAAATTTATTTATTTATTTATTTATTTCTAAATTTTTTACAGACTGTAAATAAATGGATAAAATTGGAGCACATTCTGCTAAGTGAAAAAGTCAATCCCAAAAAACCAAAGGCCACATGTTTTTCCTGAGAAGTGGAGAATGATATATAATGGGGGTGGGGGGGTGGAGAGTGGGAGAAGAATGGAGGAACTTTGGATTGTGTAGAAGGAAATGAGGAGGGATATATGAAAGATGGTGGAATGAGACAGACATCATTGCCCTGTGTACATGTATGTATGTATTTTTAAGTAATATTGAAGGATAAATGATCATATATTGATTGTATAAAAATGTATTTACAATAAATGCTCTGTATCACCAAATAGATGGAGCAAAGTATCTATAATTTTTGTACATTAATTGTCTAATATATGATATGAGTCTACATTGTGTACAGCCATGGAGATGAAATGATGTTCCCCATTTGTGTATGGTGATAAGTTGTAAAAACAGATTTGTTGGATAATAAGAGATCCATGCCAAGGATTCAACATCCTTCACTAATTATAGTTGAGATAGTGCTATTATTTCTTCTTTGGATTTTTAACAACTCATTGTAGCCTATTCTATTTTTCTCCTTTGCAAAGAGGTAGTCATTAGGTTCTTTCTTTCTAGGTCATCAGTTTTACCCCTAAACTACATCCACAGCAAAGGAAAGCTGATCCTATCTTAGTTTCCCATATGGAGGTGGGTGATTGATTGATAGAAGTAATTTTAGACTTTGAACAATGTCTTTTTTTAGAAATGGTCACCCTCACCTTGGTCAAATGATCCCAGTGTGGATTTTCAGATCATACAGACTGCAATAAGTTTTTACAGCTTAAATATCACCAAGGTAAAGCTGTTTGTAACTCTAACAGAAGCCACACACTGTTCTTTTCATTTTCCCCAGAGGCTCTGACAAAGGCACTTATAAAGGTACCATTTGAAGAGGGGGGAAGAATAGCTGCTCAGGTGAATGATGATGATATCAATTTCTTCCCTTGTTGAATGTTACCATAAGGCTCTTGAAGTTGCTTTAGAAACAAACGGAACTACTTTGCCTTAGAATTGAGGTAAGTTCTACCTTTAGGATTCCTCAGAATTATTTGAATAGTGGGGTTTAGTAATAGATATTCATTGAATTTATTGCTTTTTTCTGAGTCTGTTTTAACTGTGTATCATTACATGCACCTTAGATTTAAATCAAGTACCTAGTGAAATAGGTAAAGGTTAAGTTTTATTTAAATAACTCACACAATCATTATCTGTAGAGCAGTAAGAATTAAAGTTATATAATTTATTATTAAAATAATAACAAATGATGAATTATGACAAATATTTACTGAAAAACTTTTAGACAATTAATGTACAAAAATTATAGATACTTTGCTCCATCTATTTGGTGATACAGAGCATTTATTGCAAATACATTTTTATACAATCAATATATGATCATTTATCCTTCAATATTACTTAAAAATTCAAACAGAGCAATAATATTTTTTTCATGACTTCAAGAGAGTGAAGGGGACATAACAAGAAGAAAGTCATGATTTACATTTTGGTGAAAACTGGAGAAAATGTTACGGAAATGAAGAATATATCAGTCTTCTGAATGTGTCACATTTGCTGAGGCATTTCCTATTTGCATATACATATGAACACCACTTTTTCTGTTGCAATTCAGCTAAACCTGAGCTGTCAAAAATAGGAAAATAGAAAAGATGACATGAATATTCTTCCAGGATGGGTGATGGAGTGAAGAATCAGATGCCCTCAGCTCTGTTCTGCACATTTGGGCACCACCAAGACAGCAAGCCAATAGGGCTTCAGGGAGAGTCACCTGGGTTTTAACATGTGAGACTACATTCCAGAGTGTGGCTGCCACCCTAAGTCAAAAGATTGGGAAAGGCAGAAGGTTGTAGTGTCAGTTTCGAGTGGCCCTTTTGCTAACACAGAGGATACTGTTAGAAATCAGGACCACTTTAAATGACAATCTCTGAATGTCTGTCATTCTTCAGGAACTTCAAATACAAATGTTCTGTCTAGTATGAATTTATAACTGCTCAGTACTTCACAAAAGGCTTAAACAGATTGTACTATACATTAAAATTTGGCTTAGATTTCATTTTTTCAATTGCATAAAAATAATTTTTTCATTAGTTTGACAAGTATATATTAATTAATTAGAAGATCAAAATATTGTGAGGGCTGTATAAAATGAACAGAAATTAATATTTTAAAGCAAAATGTTGACAGAGGCTATGTAACTGATTAAATTTTAAATCTTACAATGTATCTAAGTGATTAAATGCTTCTGCAATATCTGACAATGACGTATTTACAATCTTATTTTGGAAGACCAGATAAGGATTGTACTACATGAAAATTTCAGTTAAACCTCAGTTATTTCAGGTTTTGTTCACTTGGCATAATATCTGCCCCCAAATATGTAATGATTAATTAATTAGAGTTTATGCAAACTGATAAACTATTTTTGTTTTTGTTACTTAATAGACAAAAATGTGAGTTTCAGAAAGTTTGTGTAATTTTTCTGAAATTGTTTTAAATCAAGATTCAACACAGAAATGAAAGTCATGAAATCTTGTTTTATTTTTTTCTCTTATGTCTACAGTTAAAGGTTAAGGCAATAAACCTGACACTGACCAAGTTATGATTCCCTTAAAGAATCGTTTCATCTACTCACTAGCAATGCCATAATTTCATTTTTCTTTGTAACTGAGTAAAACTCCATTATGCATTTATACCACATTTTCTTTATTAAAGATCTACTTTAACACTTAACATTTATTTATCATTTAACTGAAATAAATGAAAGGTACAGAGCATATTTTAAATCAGGGAGTTAGGAAGTAATACAGTCAGATGAGATTAAGATTGGTGTTGTTACCCAAATAATCCAGGTTTTTTAAGGATAGCTTATAATAACATGACATTATATGTTTTAAAAGCCTGAAAATGTGAGATTATTCTTTTAGAATATAATTGCTATGCCTTCTTAGTTTTCTATAGAATAACTGAAAATTTAGAATGCAATACTTCCAAGTAATTGTGGAGCACAGATTAAGGTTTTGGACTCATGCAACATATGGTGTTTCTATAAGATTGATAAAGTATATTAAATGATAGCTCCTTTTAACATTCTCTGCTTTCTAATAAACAGGGGTTGAATATGTATATGTGATTATCACTTGTAAATATTTTTGTGTTTTGTCTGAAATATCAAAAACAATAATCTGCATTATCAAAGTCCTTAGTTAGTTGTTGGGATAATTTTTTGCTTATCTGTTTTCCAGTTTGGGCCTGGAAAGACATTAACCTAATGACATTTGCACTATATTTTAAAGCACACTTTTGTCTGTTACTTGATAAAGAATATCAGAGAACTGCAACCAATATGTCAGGCAGAATATTAATATACAGGTCAGGTCAAAGGCCTGAGAAAAAGTGAATTGGTCAAACTCATGCAGTAAATTACACATGAGAAAAAGACTACACTGAAATGAAAAATTTAACTTGCAGTCATTTTTACTAAATCAGAAGGATGTAACTTTGAGGAGAAGTTAGAACCCGACTAAATTATTTTACATTTTTTTATTAATGTAAAAGCTTACAGTGCAATAGTTAATCGATTGAAATGTCTTACTTGAACACTATACAAGCCCCTCTCCTGATTATTTTGGATAAGGAATGCCAAAAGGTAATTTTCTCACAGTTACTACTGACTTTCATACTCTGGAGGGATTGATTTTTTCACTTTTTATACACAAATTTGAATGGTAACTTTACTGAAAGGGAAAAGAGTTATAGTATTGAAAGTAAAATGTAATTACACTAGTGCTGATCATTTGTCTTATATAGCTGATCTTAGAGAGTGACTGGTGTGATTAAGTGAATGATCAACATATTGATTTTCAATAGTTCTTCCTTAGTCCATTGATCTCATTTGAGATTCTACAAATAGTAAGCAAGTTTGTTACCCTAAGCCTTTTTATAGCCACAGAGACATGAACACACTTGAACTTGCATTACTTTGTGACAGTGATAAGGAGGAGGTAAAAATAATGGAAGGAGCAGGAAAGAACCAGCCCAAGATTCCTGCACTAGTCATGTAAGGGCTAAGCACTGTCAGGATGGCTGGTGAGGAAAAGCTGGACCACATAGGTACACCAATTAAAATAAGTTTATTTTTGTGTGAGGGGGTAAGACATCAGGTAAGATTAAAATGCAAAGTAAAATTGCTGTTATTTTTTTCAAATACCTAGTTGAATGCCAAATATACATTATTATTCTAATATGCTTGAAAATGAAGATAACATTCCTCTCTTATGATGGTTTTAGTTGAATGTGAAAAACAGTTCTTTACTGAAAAATTAAGTAGATCTAGAAGTTTAAACAAATTTATAAATTAAACACAAGAGAAGTCATGTACATCTTCCTCATGATCCCAAATATCTCAAATTGATGATTTTCTATGTATATTTTTAAATAGAATATACAGAAGGGAGTTTCTCACTTAAAATATTACCTACATATCATTCTTCAAATATTTGTATTTCTGTAGTATTTTTGCTCAATGTTTCATTTTGTAGCTATTTCCTCAATAACAAATAGGAGAGCAAATCTCTGATCTGATTTTTTTCCCCACTAAAAGTGTCAATTCTACCATCCTATTGGTATTTAATATCCAGTTATGTTTCATAATACATGAGGATAAAACTGTTAGATGTTCTCCATTATTCTGCAATGCTAGTCTTCATCTCAGCTATCTAAGATATTTAGTAATAATTAGTAATTTCAACAGTGAGAAAAGGCATTGTAGGAAATTCTTCATAAATAAAAATGAAATTTCCATTTGCTTCAACTTTTAAATCATTTCCAGCATACTCTGCTTCTATCTGGAGGGCCATATGATCTATCAACATATTTAAATGTAGCCCAATAATCATGATTCATCTAATTACAGGTGACCACAACCTGCTCTGGATCATGGAATATAAGAATAACATCACAGAATTTATTCTTTTAGGACTTTCTCAGCAAAAGGAAATAGGCATTCTCTGCTTTTTCCTGTTTTTACTTTGCTACATTGCAATTTTGACTGGAAACCTGCTAGTCATGATCTCCATCAGCTGTAGTCAGCTCATTAACCAGCCCATGTATTTCTTCCTGAGCTACCTGTCACTCTCAGATCTTTGCTACACCTCCACTGTTACCCCCAAGCTCATCATGGACTCGCTATTGACCAAGAAGTCCATTTCCTATACTGGATGCATGACACAGCTCTTTTCCATGCACTTCTTTGGGGGCATCGAGATCTTCATCCTCACAGGGATGGCCTATGACCGCTATGTGGCCATCTGCAAGCCCCTGCACTACACAGTCATCATGAGCAGGCAGAAGTGTAATGCCATGATTGCTGCCTACTGCGCTGGGGCATTCCTGCATTCCTTTGGTCAGTTTCTCCTGGCTGTCTTCTTACCCTACTGTGGCCCCAATGAAATAGATCACTACCTCTGTGATGTGTATCCTTTGCTCAAACTGGCCTGCACTGACACAAGCAAGATTGGTTTCTTGGTCATTGCCAATTCTGGACTGATTGGCATGGTGATTTTTGTGGTTGTGCTGATATCTTATGCTGTGATCCTATATACTGTCAGGTCTTACTCTGCAGAGAATCGCCGCAAAGCCATCTCTACCTGCAGTTCACATATCACTGTGGTTGTCCTGTTTTTTGCTCCTTTACTGTTTATTTATATTCGACCAGCAACTACTTTACCAGAAGACAAAGTATTTGCCCTCTTTTACACTATCATTGCCCCCATGCTCAATCCTCTGATTTACACACTAAGAAACATGGAGATGAAGAATGCCATACAAAAAGTATGGGGCCTTAGCCTGAGAAGCAAAGGAAATAGACTGAGAGACTTCCCTGCATTTCACCACCCTGCTTCTTGAAGATGTTATTGCTACCTTGAAACCTTAAAATGCATAAAGTTTGGCTATCTGTCTTCTACCTAGCAAACTTATGTGTAGGTCTCTATTTCAGAAACAGTTCATTGTTCTCTGGATGTATGTAGGACTCATCTCTGCTGTACTTATTTTTTTTACAGGGTTTTTTTTTTTTGTACATATTGCCTCTCTTCTGTTTCATCTGGTGGTTATGTGATTAATGTTGATATTTGGCAGCAGAGTAGACAAGGCAGTTTGCAATCCAAATGAACACTGATGATACTTATCATCCAGTATTATGGATGACTGTATTCAATGAAGCCAGTTTCAGCCTCCAAAAGTAATTTAAAAGTAACCCACATTCATACTTACACTCTCTCACACTCAGAGAATATTCTCAAAGATCTGGAACACAACAATATATCCCCAAACACTCATCTTTTACTCTTATAACCAGCAGCATTCTTGAGATTCTCATGTTTGCCAATACCAAAGTTTTTTCCAAAGACACCAAGAAAACTCCATGTTTTGTTCTAAGGCACTTTCTCTTCTAACTCTGTTCATATTTAAGTCAATTGCACCTTTCTGGCCAATTCTAGTACCAAGTATTGGTACCAGTGTATTGTCTGAGTGCTCAGGTTCTGGATGAAGATCTGATTACTAACCATGCACATAGTGGTCAACATGATCTTATATAACACAATCCTCCATCTTGTGGAGGATTGGCATGTGATGTGTTAAAGTACTGCCTATAACATAGAACTTGCTTTGTACACATAATTTATTTCATTTTCTCATGCACTGCTATGATCAGAAAAGTTACAGTTAGATGATGACTTTCCTCAGCAAAACCAGGAGCATGTGCATGAAGAAAAAGAAAAAGAAATTAAGGAACACTCATATGTTTTCACTAGGTTTCTGTTACAAGTGAAATTAGAAGTTTTCTCTTGGAAAATATCACTTGAAAACTAGATGGGTGCACTGATTGGTTTTGTTTTTGTCATGGTAAAAGTAAAATGCTTTGCTTGTGACAATTGAATGTCACCTGAAGCAAATTGATCTAATATAAGAGATTACTCAAAGTTGGTTGGGATTGTGGAGGAAAGAAGTTCTTACAAAATTTCAGTAATATTCAATTAATTGCCAGGAACTTATTTTCAGGCAAAAACAGAAGGCAAAAACTAAATAAAATGGCATTTGTTAAGAGTTGCTAAGATGGCTGAAGCATATAAAAAGGAAACACATTCAAACCTGAGACTCCTGAATAGGCCCGAGCAGTACACAAGGCAAAGACCAGCTTCACTGCTCAAAAGGGGAGGATCACGTTCTGATGTACAATAATCATTTTGCCTTTCTTTATGAAGTTGTAACTTTATTATTACAAATAAAATTTCCAAATTAAGACAGACATTTCTATCTTATTTTTATTCTTAGAATGAATTTTTTAAAAGGTATTATTTAAAAACATGGAGCAAAAGTGGGAAGCCCAATCAATAACAGAAATTTCTATCTTTAAGCTGTTTGTACACTGAAGTTCATCCTTTTCACCTCACGGGGACACCTGTTCATCAGTTTTCCTCTCTCTGCTGGATCATGATAGCTGCCTAAAAACTGAAGGACAAATGGTTTGAGTCTTTGCAGTTTGGGAAATGTCCTGAGTAGCTCTTCCATTGAGGTTATTCATATCCCACTGAACTTGTGGAGAGTAATCAATAATTCTGTGGACACAGAAGTTAATGTATAGAATATAATAGCAGTGTCAATCAAGTCTGTCCATAGCACTGCAGACTATTTCCAGGGAAATGCAAGTGACCATTCCCCTGTGTGTGTTTACCAGTTGTGTGGGTCTTTTAGCCAGTCTCAATTCGCATTTCTTATCAGACTAAAACTGTGTGGTATTTTGTGTTCCTTCTAAACTAACTATGATATCTTATTGATGTCTACCAGAAACTCTGACTTAAATACCCTTTCATATATTTTATTTGTATAAGTGTTATAATTATGTTTTCCTTTTAAAATTTACTATTTTGCAAAATAAACTTCTCTGAGACAAAATATCTTTTGTCTCTACTTTGCCGTCCCTCTTTCCTCACTTCTGATTTCTCTTCTTCTGTTCTCACGATTTCTAATTTTTGTCATCTCAGGTTTATTTTAAGGGGAAATCTTCCCCTCCACTGTTACCTCTCCTCAGTGATTGAAGCTGCTCTTTATGAAGACTATCACTGGCTGTCATCTTGATATATTAAGGTTTTCATGAAAATGATCCCTCCTATTTCACGAAGGTATTTCACTTGATTATGGGGGTCGCACCATACTCTCCTAATTTTCAGGCTGAATTTCCTCTCTCAGTTCCCTTTCTGGGCTCTTGATCATCTCATCACATTCTCTATAATGGAATGTTGCAGAGTGCTGTGTGCTTTAAATTTTGGGAACTGCATACGCTCTCATGGTTTGAAGTACTCCTCATGTTAGAGGACTCCAGAATTCTTGTAGCTCCACTCAGATCACTTCTTCCAACTCACACATCCATCACTGCTCACTGACTATTGTAATACCTTCTGTTCATGCTTCCTTCTGAGCTTGTCTCTTTGCCTTTTGTTTTAAACTGAACAAGTTCAGTGCAATCAAGGTCTAAGCCCCAGAATGCTGCACATTGTTTGGATGCCCCTTGCCTCTCCACTGTCTGGTCCTGCTAATTTCTACCTCATGAATTCTGACCACCATCCTTGGTCTGCTCAATTTCCTAAATGTCCTCTTTGTGCCTTGCCCTGGAGGTTTCATCTTCCAGGTATATTTTCTTGGCTAGTCAATTTATTTGCTGAGCTTCTTACTCAAAGTCAACTTTACAATTCTATTCTGTTAAACCAATATTAAAATTTCCAAACACATCCACATTAACACTTGTTCACCATGAATTTATAGTACCTAATATATTATGGGTTATGCAGTTACTTTATTTAGTTCTGTCAATTAAAATAACAATCTCAATGAAGGCAGAGAATCAATGATATTTTTACCCTGTAGAGTAATGTTTGGCATGTTGTAAATAGTCAATATATATTCATGAAGGCATAAATAGTTAAATAAATACACTGACAAAAATTCCAAACATGCAATATTACCTAAAATAATAGCTTAATCTCACACAAGACATAATATTTATATTCATTTTTATTTAATAAAAGTAACATTTACTATAGAACATTGAGAATATATTGATAACCAGAAAATTACTCATATTTATGCCCAAACCAATATTTTATGATGCAGTTTTATAAGCAAGCAAGCCCTTTTTTAGGGTTCGTATTATGCAAAGTACTATAGATGTTCTTAGCAGTTCATTCAAATTTCAACCAATTTTTTACTACTATCAGAATTCCGAGTTTGTTTGTGCAGGCAATTCACCTGTCTCCCTTAGACATAGTAGCTGTCTGGCACACCTGTAAGTCAATGGAACCTGAAAAATAGTTTGTCATAGAATTTCGGGAAATTTTCACTTCCTTATTAACTTTTGTTTCCTTTTCTTTTTCTTCCTTCTTTCCTGTGGTCCTCAACCCTGCAATAGTCATTTTGCAAACATAAGGACTAAAACCTCATGAAAAACACGGCAGAGCAAGAATTTAGAAGAGATTTGATCTTGGATTGATGTTTCAAACAACTCTTGCAGTGACTGTAAGTGACTGTATCATTATTTCAGATAATCCAACCATCACAGAGAGCACAGGGTCCTGTTTTGGCTACTTAAGAGATGAACCAGTCAAGAAACCCCTAGAGGCTTGGGTTATCATCTGCATATGGAGCTTCATTACTGTATTAAATCCATAATGTACCTAATAGCTTTCCATGATCTTTCAAGAAAACACTATTTTGTAGGAAATAAGCTATTCTATAAATTGATTTCATCAAGTCTTCTTGTCTACAGTCAAGTAAGTTTGAAGTATGAATTTGTGTGTATTAGAGGAGAATTGATTACCTCAATGTTGATACACATATTTCCTTACTAACTTTATTATATACAGACTTGAAGGAACGTAGATGAAAAACTGAGTGATAAGCAGAGTAAGTTTTACTATTTTTAGATCACAGTCTGATGTGATAACTGTAAAATGAGCCATAAACTGAACTGGGTTCACAACACCAATATTGGATAGTAATAATCATTACCCCCACTCACAGAAAGTACAAGATATATATTGTACATATATTTTGTATATTATGTATATGTATGTGCACATATACATTTTAGATATGGACATGTGTGTATTCTGTGTAGTGTGTTTGTATATATACTGTGTAGTGTGTATGTGTGTGTGGTGCAGGTTCTAAGACTCTTCCTCTTTGTTTCCACTAACTCATTCACTAAAGCCACTGTGATTAGCATATATCTCATTGAGAGTGGTCCAGAGGACTTGTGATGTGGCTGGTGTTTTGTAATTGTCAGGAAGTTAACTTTCCAACACAAAAGATCCATTTATGGTAGTCCACTATGTGACTCTGGACATAATCCATATAATGTTCCAAGTACATACACATATACGTACCTATAAATTAGATTAGATTAGATTAGATTAGATTATGTATCATATATGTTGCTGTACTAGTTGCTTCCATTATTGGGATTTCACAGAACTTTCATGTGTTTTCCAGAGAAGTTATTCAGGCTAGTCAATAAGAAATTCTATCTAAACCTCTGACTTTGATGTTCAAATCTTTAAAAAACTTTGCAACATTACCTGTCCACTACCAAGTGCAGGAGGAGTTCTGTTATTAATAGTAACCTAGTGAAAGAAGCACAGGTGTTTGGTTCCCTGAGTATTTGAGGATGTCTATTGATGAGAAGAGGGAAGTACAAATGTCTCTTTGTAACTTGGTGCTTGTCTCTGAAAGTAACTCTAAACTGAGGTAGAAATTTCTTTACTGAGAGCAAGACTGTGTCTTTTCTACCATATTTCATTGGAAGGAAACAGGACATTGACAAACTTTAGTTTGTTCTGCTCATTTTTCTGGCTCCATTCTCTAAATATCAAAGTCCGCCCTGGATCCACAACTTGGATTTCCATGTGCTGTTAACAAAGTATATCTCCAAATATTTTGTTCTATATGTTCTGTTTTCACATGTAGTATTGTTTTCATCCCTCAAAAATTTTGAACTCCATAATAAATGTGTAAATGAACATAGGTGTAATGATGTCATGGCCCCATGATTACACAAAAGATAGGTGGAACACAATACCTTCAATTTAAACATTTTATTTATGTCCCACTACAAAAGATTTGTTGCTGTATTAGTAAAACTGTGTCACTCACAGCCAGTTTTCACCTTCCATGTTTCCTCTGGGCCCATTCAATACTTCTCTCTTCTGCTAGTTGGATGATCTCATCAACTCTGAAGTTTATATAATCTGCCAATATTATGTAAGTGTCCATGTGCTGGACAAATGATTCCTTTAAAGCAAGATGCTGATGGTAGATGCTTAAGCTTATGAAAATATCACAGGATAATGAATATTATTTCTAAGATTGCACATTTGCAAACATAAATAGGTCTTAAGTTCTTTGTGTCTTTACTTACGTACTGAGCAAAACATGGGTCAACATTTTAAATATATTTGAGAGAGATATCGGGCACTGTGTAAAATAATGGAAAATAAATAAATACATAAAGTATAAGCAGATACAATTTTAAAATACTTAGCAATTAGATTATGTCAATTCTATAACTTTGAGTGTGTATTCAATATATTGTTTAGTCATATACTGTTAATAAGATTACATGGTTCCTTATGTTCAAAAGTAAATGATAATAAATTGCATGGATTATTGCTAGAGATAATTTTTTTCTGGAATGAATAGAATTTTCTTCCTGATATTCCACAAGATTTTAAGGTTTCAGGAGGAATAAAACATCAATGGATATGAAAGATTCTGATAGGTCAAACATCGGCACAACAGTGCCTGGTTCTAAAGGAAAATATCACTGCCTCTGCATCTTCCCTGGATTTCACCCTAGCTCTGAGGTAGGAGTGACTAAATCAGGAGACCTGTATAGATGCAAAGGCAGCAATTCTGCTGGAAAAAGACAAGTGCCTGGACCAGGGAAGACAATTGGATGTTGAGAACAAAGACACAGAGCTAAGACAGTTTACGAGATTTACAAGACATGGGAGAAAAGAATAATTAAAATATTAGTAATTCCTTAATGCAGAAAATGAATAAGTAGAAAGTCATTAATGGAAACTAAGAGTTAAAAGAATTTCTTTCTCAGATAGGCACATGGAGGTTTAGCATAAATTTTTGGCCATTCAAACATCACTTTTGAACTATTAATGACATAAGTGAATGTTCTCAATTTGTGAGAATATCATATAAAGTAAAATAGAGAAAATACTATGATTTGTTCTTAAAAATATTTTAATATATTTTGCAAGAAAAAAAGCATGGTTTTTTTTTTTTTTTTTTTTTTTTTTTTTTTTGTTGTTGTTGTTGTTGTGACTCACTCTCCTAAACATGAAGGAACAATTTTCTCTTTCATTCACTATGAAATCCTAATTGGTAATAATGGAGTTCATTTCAATGTATGCTTTTCCAAACTTTTTTATAATTTTAAAAACAGAAAACTTTATCATATTTAGAAGTGAGTGTGTTAGGAATTTGTAAAATTTCTTTAGAAGACCTCCATATCATTTTATCTCCCTTCTTTTTTCTCTGCTTTTATCCTTATTTTACCACACCTCCAGAATTGTTTTAAATTCCTATAATGTGTTTCCATATTCTAAATTTCTTCAGGATCTCAATTATTTTCCTTTTTCATATGATCCTATAATGCAGTCCTTCTCCATAATAGTATCTTCTTATTTTCCTAAGGAGCACTTTTCAATGCAGAAACAAGTTTGATGAAATTTACTTCTGGTTTCTCTAGAAAAATCACTCAGTAGACTTTTTATATTTACAGGAAGATTTGCTTATTATTGTGGATCAACTTGTTTTAACAGATGCATTTATTTTTCAGAACCAAATTCAGTGGAAGGTACAGAGATTTCCTATATATACTTTAAATATGACAGCACTTTGAAACTGATTTCATTGACTAACAATATGCATATAAAGTTTCTTGCATGTCTTTTTATGTCTTCATGACCCACTGCATATTAACATTAAGTAATAATCCTTTGCCTGTATTTATTGTTTTTTTTTTTTTTTTAAAGGTGGTTTGTCCACTGAAATAATGAATGACAATCTGATTCCTTCAGATTGGAAGAGCTACAAAGAAGTATACTATAAATAATATAACTATAAGATAATTTGCATATTTTAAAAATTAATTTGTGTGTTTCTAATGCATTTTTGTCTGTTATTTTTTTTTTCTTACATAGTAGTAGGAAAGTTTTTTGGATTAGACCCAATGCCTAGTCATTTGTTTCCTTATTAGGCATAAATAGGCAGGAAAACACATTTTATAAAAGAAGTTCCTTAGATTTTATGGGAAATGCTATTCATTTGGGACAATAGGTGCAATTCCGTAACAGGATTTTCAGTATTTGCAATTGACTCCTTTCTTTTACTAGTTATTCTTGTTCTTTCACTGGAAATTCAGGATATTTGAACCCATGGATCTGTGTTATAACAAATTCTACTGTGTTGATTTTGTTGTTGTCAAGCTGATTTCTAAATACCACTACATGATGTTTATGTGAATACCCTAAACTTAAAAAGAGCATTTTAATAATGTTTCAATATTCGTATCACCACAAAATATGTGTCATTTTATTTTCCAAAACCAATGTTTATATTTTTTAAAGAAAAATACCATTTAAATCATATTTACTTTTTTTTTTTTTTTTGCAGTGCTGGGGATTGAACCCAGGGCCTTGTGCTTGCAAGCACTCTACCAACTGAGTTATATCCCCAGCCCTAAATCTTATTTATAATATAACTTACTGCTCAAGCATCACCTTACCTGCTTTGGCTGAAATGTTTTCTTATGCACACAAGTATACCTATGTAATCTCAAAAGTTCACAAAATCAAGATTTCAATATTGTTTTAGGTTCGATTAAAATTGCATTACTCTTTAAATGCCTATGTCCTATTGTTGTCATTCACTCTGTTTAAGACCTATGAGTTTCTAGCTACTTAATTGAAATCTAGTCTTTTTTCTATTATAAGTAAACAGCTGATAATCTTTAAATTAACTGTATGTTCCCTTTGGGTACAGAATATGAGACCAAACTTTTCTCATTGCATTTTTCATCTCAGTATTTCTCAAAGTGTATATCAAGGGATTGAACATGGGAGCGATGATTGTGTAAAATAACGCAAGCACTTTATCCTCAGGGAAAGCAGTAGGGGGCCTAAGGTAGGAAAAGATTGCAGGCCCAAAAAACAAGACTACCACGGAGATATGAGATGCACAGGTAGAGAGGGCTTTGCGTCTTCCTTCAGCTGAGTGATTCCTTAAAGTGAGTAAAATAATGGCATAAGAGAGAAATAAAATAACAAATATAACCAATAAGATGGCTCCTGAACTGACAAGTACAAGGACACCGGTCATGTAGGTATCAGTACAGGCAATTTTTAGCAAAGGAAAAATGTCACAAAAGTAGTGATTGATTTCATTTGGACCACAGAAAGGCAAGTGGATTGTCATAGATAATTGAGGAATAGAATGGGCAGCCCCACCAACCCAGGCAGCTAAAATTAGGAAGTTGCATTTTGTCCTGTTCATGATTCTCATGTAGTGGAGAGGTCTGCAGATGGCAACATAGCGATCAAAGGCCATGGTTGTAATAATGAAGATCTCAGTGCTGCCAAAGAAGTGCATAGCAAAGACCTGTAACATGCAATAATCATAGGTAATGGTTTTGGTTCCCTCCAGCAGGTCACCAATCAATTTGGGTGTAACACTGGAAGTATAGCAGATATCCAGAAATGATAACTGGCTAAGGAAATAGTACATGGGTTGGTGGAAAAGAGGGCTACATAGAATGGAAATGAGAATCAGAGAGTTTCCTACCAGTAGGGCAACAAAACAGAGTAAGAACAGCAAAAAGCAAAACATTTGCACATCCTTGTCATCAGAAAGCCCCAGAAGAATGAATTCTGAGATGTTTCTCTGGACTTCCATGTATTAAGTTGGGTATGTATATTTCACAAATAAATTTAATATCTGTGAAAATAAAGAAATCAGAAACTTAAATGATAAATGAAAATCCTGATCCCCATACTACAAAATGCATTAATTAACTTGACATCATAGAATCATCATATTAAGTAGTATTGATTTACTGAAAATATGCTGTTTCTTATTTATTATGTCTCATTTTTACAAACTTTTTTGTGTAAATTTAAAATGGGTGGTCAAACTAATTGTGCATTTTACTTATTTTTACTTGTAGTTATTTAAAAATATTTCAATCTTATATTGAAAATTAAAAACATGACTGTCATTCACATAATTAGATAAAATAAAAGCTAAATTTGTCCAAGACAATATAATTTTTAAATGATGTGACATTCCTTTTCAAAATGGAAAGTAGCAACTATAGTGAGAAGTGTTATTATAGTTAAAACAAATGATTTTCTTGCCAGTGATGATGGTAATGAAAACTCTTAAGAAAATTAAATCATAAAATGAAGAAATAAAGGATATTAAGCAGTCACTGAACAGGAACTAAGTACAGTGGCAGTGCAGAGAACTAGAAACCAGGAAGAATGAAGAATGAACTGACCAATGTGATCCTCCAGCTGATTGTCAGGCTTTCCAAGCCTCGTTTTCCTCATCTGCACCAAGACAACATTGCAGATTTAAGAATGAAATGATGAATCCATGAAGTGTTGTGAAATACCCGAAGGTCATGGGAGGGTGATGACAGGTAGGTATTCAGTTCCTGCACTTTTTCCTCTTTAAGTTCATAGTGCAGCAGCAAATGAAGTTGGGATGCCTACAAATACTCCAGTAAAGAAATAAATAGAAAATAGCACAGTGTTAACACAATGTGAATTTAATGAATGTGATTGGGTAAACTTCAGTATTGACATAGTGTTTGTAAATAATCGTAAGATAGACTACTGAATGTCAGGTTATTTTAGGTCCTTTCTTAAAATTAATTATAATTATGTTTCTTTCATTCTTTCTTTTTCTTTTTCATTCTTTCTCTTTTTCTCTTCTTTCTTTCTTTCTTTCTTTCTTTCTCATTTTTCACTTGTTTACACCTTTAAATATATAGGCAAACTATTCCTTTATTTGGGGGAGTATTAAATAAGATTTTGCAAGAGTAGTTATTTGGTTATAAACATTCTAATCTAAAACATGAATTAAAGAAAGACTGAGAGAGCTTTTAACTTTCCTTTTGTGTGGCAAAATGTTTTCATGCTTAACCTTTAAACAAATCAGGCTCTCAAAAACTTTTAGAAATACATTTAACATTTTACATATACACTATTGATGACAGGTCCTATACAGAATATTAAATGACAGGTTTACCATTACAGACAAGTTTAATTTGGAGACTAGCAGCTCGATAAATTTTCTGCTTTAAAGGCTTGTATACCTGGAAAATATGAACACATTTAATATACAAAGAATAATGTTTTTAAGTATGTTACTCCATGGAATAGCTTTATAAATTAATCAAATGTCTCTAACAAACACATTTGAGTAATCCCATACATGTCAACTCTAATTCACTCATCTTATTGTAAAAGAACCAAGATATCAGACAAGTGTAAAAAAAAAAAAAAGATGTTATACAAGTGTAAACAGTATTTGCCACCTCTTTCCTGTTGAAGAAATGTCCTAGAAAAATTGATGTTAGACAATTTATAAACATCAACATTTTATTAGTTTGATCACCTAGAGACTTGTGAGTTAATTGTAAAGACATTTTACTTCTATTAGTTTACCCAATTTAAATTGAACATTTTTAAATCACATGAATTAAAATATTTGGATCCATTTTTAAATTTTAATTTTGGGAGCGCTCAATTTTGATACAGACAAAACATTACATCAGACAGCATGACATACAAATAACACAAAATCAAAGGCCTTGTAACTTTATAGGTGAATCTCCATTGCAATGTAACAGATGTTCAAAAACTCTAGTTGAATAAAAAAAATAGAAATGATCAAAAAGTCATGAGCTCAAAAAAAATGTAGAATCCAAAAAAAAAAAAAACACAAGAGTCCCGGATAAACGATATAACTGTCAATTAGGTTAGTAAAACACCATAAAATTTACTTTTGCTGGAGTTCAGGTAAGACCCTTTTTGCTTTTTTTTTCTTTTCTTGGGTTTGAGATTGGTCTTCTACTAAGCATTCTGGCTTCCTCCATGTACATTTCAATGTAAGCCTTGACTGAGATCTGGATCTGAAAGGGGCTAAAATGTTCTAGCAGAAACTTGATGCCTAGGGCATTTTAACCCTTATTCCTGGTTAGTAATCAATTCAGGTTTGGATGCAGAAAATTGTGAAACAAATATCTCCCAATACTTGTGGGGACTGGGGCTACTATATCATACTCCTTACTAGGACATGACACTGATGGTTGGGCTGGTTACTCCCTCCACACCGGCATATGTGGCACCTCGTGGCAGGAGGACTAGGTGGGCTGGGCCGGGGAATGGAAGCAGAAACAGCTGAGTCAAATTTGGAGGAGGAAGAAGGATTAAGAGGGGAGAAGAAGGAGGCATTCGAGTTTGCAGGAATAGCATAGAAGCGCAAGAAAGAAGAGACTTGAAGATAAGGAATCCCTTTCCATCTGCCCACTCGCTTGTGGAAGCTGTGTGCCAATATCTTTGGTAGCCACAACCCACCTTCCCATGGAGCAATCTTTCATCCCTGCACAGGCCAGTTTGTGATCGGTAGTCATTCCTTCCCATACTAACATTTTAGCATTTACCGGGAAGGCCATACAGGGAGTGGGGAGGTTAGAGTCAGTGAGTTCTCTCCCAGTATCATAAAATGGCTGCCGGGAAGATTTCCCACCATCCGGAGGCAGTGGCTCTTTGAGGGGAACCTTGGAGCCCCCTTTGGGAGGTCCTGGAGAGAAGCAGGCCTTAAGGGTGGATAATGTAGGGCAGACTCCCAATGGGGGACCCTCCCCTAAACTGATTTCCCTCTTCCTAACAAGTTGTTCTACACTATCCCATGTGGACCAGTCAAATGAGTTTGCTTCAGGCAGCCAAGGGACTGCCTTAGTGAGGGCCTTCCAGGTCTGAAACACCTGGCTATCTGAGCGTTCCAATCCTCTACTTCTAAGGAGAATCCTAAGAGGGTCAAAGGAGGGGTCTGACTTGGAATTGGAGTGTCCCATGTTTTATGGGAGTACACTCACCCGGAGTCTGATTGGCCTGTCAGCGACTTCATCTTCCTCACACAGGCACCAGTTGTTGATCCCTGTCGGGCAACAAGGTCCGATGTACCTCCTCAGGGCCTGCCTGAGGAGAATACAGGGACGAGTAGGATGATGAGTGTCGGCGGCAAAGGAAACACACCAGAGCCGGGAGGTCTGTCAGCACACGAGGCACAGCAGGAATCTAGTTTATTGAGGAAGTCACACAGCTTTTATGTAGGTTGGAGGCTAGGCAGGAACCAATCAGCTTAAAGGTCAGCAAGGCATGGGGGGTTCACACAGGTGAGGGTCCCATAGGACTACATGGCAAGCACGAGCTGATCTCATTCGCAGAACTGTTGTTAACCAATCCCTGACAGTGGTCCAATTTATCATCTAGCTCACTCACCAGGGAGTAAGGAGTCAGCCTGAGTTAGTTAATGTGTCATTAGTCCCAAGAAAGATGGATGGAGAAAAAAAGAACAGCTGCATACTCTCCTGAGACTAGTGAGGAGGCCCAAGTGGCACACATGGCAAAGGCCAGCATCCCAGACCAAAGGGGAAGATCTCATTCTGGTGCACAATAGCATTTTGCCTCTGTTTAAGCAGTTGTAACTTTATTATTGAAAATAAAATTTCAAAATTAAAACATGCATTTCTTATTTTTATTCATAGAGTAAATGTCTTAAGGATGAATCATTAAAATATAGGGAACATAAGTGGGAGCCCAATCAATAACAGAAATGTCTATCTTTAAGCTGTTTATTTGTGCACAGGAGCTCATCCCTGTCACCTCACAGGGACATCTCTTCATCAGTCTTCCTCTCTCTGCTGGATCACTCATGTCACTCTAAAAACTACAGGAAAAATTGTCTGAGTCCTTTGGGTTTGGGAAATGTACTGAGTAGCTCTTCCATTGAGGTTACTTGTATGCCACTGAACTTGTGGAGTGTAATTTATAATTCTGTGGACATAGAAGTTAATGTATAGAAAATAATAGCCATGGCAATGCAGTCTTTCCATAGAAATGCAGATTATTTCCAGGGAAATGCAAGTGACTGTTCCCCTGTGTGTGTTTACCAATAGTGTGAGTCTTTTAGCCATTCTTAATTCATGTTGGCAGTCTTATCAGACTAAAAATGTGTAGTACTTTGCGTCCCTGCTGAACTAACCATAATATCTTACTGATTTCTATCTAAAATTCAGACAAATAAAATCTTCCATAGATTTTATTTTATGAGAGCCATAATTGTTTTCTTTTTAATATCTACTCTTTTACAAAATAACCTTGTCTGAGACAAAGCATCTTTTCTCTTTATTTTTCCTTCCTGATTTCTCACTTCTGATTTTTCCTTTTCTATTCTCACTGTAACTAGTTTCTGTCATCCCAGTTTTTATTTTAAGGGGAAGCTTCCCCCCCAGTGTTACCTCTCCTCAGTGACTGAAGCTGCTCCTATAAATTTTATCAGTGACTTTCATCTTGATATATCCTGGTTTTCACAAAAATTATCCCTTTTTTTTTTACTAAGACATTTACATTTTCATGTGATTTGGGGGTCACACCGTACTCCCCTAATTTTCTTGCTAAACATACAAAAGCCTCTTCAACTACTTTTCTGAGCTCTTAATCATCTCATCACATCCTCTATAATGGAATGTTGCAGAATATGTGTCCTGTAACTTTTTGTTACTGCATACATTCTCATGGTTTGAAGCAATCCCCATTTAAGACACCCCAGGTGTTTGTGATTATCAGAAATTTAACTTTTAAATTTATAAGATCCACTTATGATAGTCCAATCTGTGAATTTTCCCACAATGCCTATAATTTTCCATGTGTATGTGTGCATGTGTGTGTATGCGTGTGTGTGTATCATCATAGGTGTTAGAATAGTTGCTCTCGTCATTAGTATTTCAGAGAACTCACTTGTTTTGTCCAAAGAAGTTGATCAGGGATTTGATTGGCCAATAAGGTATTGTATCTAGGCCTCTGATTTTGACATTCGAATCTTCAAAAAACTTTGCCATATTACCTGTCCACTTTTGCAGCAATGTTTAGATTCAGTAATAAACTAGAGTAGAGGCATTGATTCTTGACATCGGAGAATAGAATAACATGTTCAAAACCTCATTTCTGCCAGCCACTGGTATGCATATATGCAATTCCAGCAACATGGGTGGCTGAGGCAGGAGGACAGCAAGTTTGAGGTAAGTCTTGGCAACTACACAAGGTGGTCAACATCTTGGTGAAACTTTGTTTCCAAATTAAAAATGGAAAGTACTGGGGATGTAGCTCAGTGGTAAATCACCTCTGAGTTCAGTCCAAAAAATACAAATAATTATAAATACTAAAATAAACATATTAGTAAATAATGGTAACAAATAAAATTAAATAATTAATGAAAAGAAATAAGAATAAAAACTCATTTGTGACAATTAGCAGAGCAATCTAAAGTATTTTATACAGTTTTCTTAACTTCAGAGTTTTTGTAACTTTTTAAATTTGTTTTAATTAGAAATACATGACAATAGAATACATCATACCTCATTCTTTTGGTTGTATATGATGTAGAATAACACTAGTTATGTAGACATAGATGTACATAGGGCAATAATTTTTAATTCATTCTATTATCCTTCCTACCCAGTATCACCTCCCCTTCCTTTATTCCCCTCTGTCTAATCCAAAGTATCTCTATTCTTCCCAAGCCCCACCACCCTTATTGTGAATTAGCATCCACATATCAGAGAAAACATTTGGCCTTTGATTCTTTGGAATTGGTTTATTTTGCTTAGTATGATTTTCTCAAGTTCCATCAATTTACCAGCAAATGCCATAATTTTATTCTTCTTTAAGAATGAGTAACATTTCATTGCACATGCATGTGCCACATTTTCTTTATACATTCATCTCTTGAAGATGAATAAGTTGGTTCCACAGATTAGATATTGTGAATTGAGCTGCTATAAACATTAATGTGGCTGCATCACTGTAGTATGCTGATTTTAAGTCCTTTGGGTATAAACCAAGGAGGGATCAAATGGTGGTTCTATTCCAAGTTGTCTGAGGAACCTCCATAATGCTTTCCATAATGGTTGCACCAATTTGCAGTGCCACCAGCAAACAGTTTATAAGTGTACATTTTCCTCACATCCTGGGAAACACTTATTTTTGCTTGTATGCTTGATAATTGCCCTTCTGACTAGAGTGAGATGAAATCTTAGTTTTGATTTGCACTTCTCTAATTGCTAGAAATGAAATGCATTTTTAATATGTTTGTTGATGGATTGTATTTCTTTTCCTGTGAAGTGTCTGTTCAGTTCCTTAACCTATTTATTGATTGGGTTATTTGTTTTTTTGCTGTTGAGTTTTTTGAGTTCTTTATATATCCTGGAGATTAATGCTCTATCTGAAGTTCACGTGGTAGAGATTTTCTCCCAATCTATAGACTCTCTTCTCAAATTATTTTTTCCTTTGGCAAGAAGAAGATCTCCTGAGTCCCTGATCTGCTTTGAGTGCCCAGTATTAAATTCCAGTAAAGTCTCCCCTAAATCTTGATCGCTCACTCACCTTGTTGAAAAACTGCCTGCTGACTTTTCCTGGTTAACTGCATGGATCTACCTGGAAAGTGACCCCTCTATTCCATCATCTTACCCCTTCTGCTTCATTAGTAATATCTTAATAGATACAGATAACTCCATACTGTTTTGTGTGATATAATTAGGAAATAACAACAATAGCAAAAAGAATCAGACACATGTTAAGTCCTCGACTTCTTATTCAAGTGAAAGGACAGTTTGAATTCATAGTTTTAGTTGTATTGATATGAGAGACCTGGTCACTATGAACTTATTCATTGGATGTGTATGGTATCCTAGATTTTCTTAAAATTTTACCTCACTTTTCAAGTTTTTTTTTTTGTTTCTCATTTTTTAAAATGACAAATAATAATTCTACATATGTGGTGCTTTGAATCACATAAAACCATTTAAGTTTTCTTTCCCTGTCGAGCTATTTCTTATTGTATAATCTTCTGTTCAGTTTTTCTCTACATTTTTAGCTATGTTTTAAGAATTTTATTTTTTTAATATCTGTGATCTTGATTTATTATTTTAAAATGCAAAGCTCTAAGAATCCAATAGGGTATCTGTGTGTGTGTATATCTGTGTACTTGAGTGTGTGTATATGGTTTGTATTTACATGGGAGTGAATTAGGTAAGTGTCTCAAGAAGTGAGTAAGAGAGGACTCAAGTTTCATTCCAACAAATGGATTTTATCTAAGCAATGCACACTCAACTTAACATTCCTAACAGTAGCAAGTCACAAAAACATTGAAGATCCAATCCCCATGGACTTACTCAATGCAATGTCTCTTAGCCAAGAAGTCAGTCAACAAGACCGAGGGGATTTTTCTCAGCCACAGCCTCTCTCAGCTCCTCAGATGTGTTTGGATGTCCTCAGGTGTTCAATAAGCCTGAGGCTGGGTGGCAGTTGTCACCGCGGGAGACATGGTCAGTCATCTGGGCTCCATGACAATGGTGGATCAGCAATCAGTGATGGAGTAGACAGCAACCAGGGCAGTGAAGAGACAGAACAACATGGAGTTCTCTGGTCATGGTGCTGCTGACAGTTTGCTCCAGAAGCCAGGGGTTTAAGTAGTGATTTTCAGCCCAGTCATGCTCTGGTCTTCATTGATAAAGACCCGAACACGTCTATACCAGGGGTCCCCACTCAAATCATAGATAAAAGTTTATATCAGCATTGTTCAGGAGGGTCATCGTGCCACACAGCAAGTGTGCCTTTATTTTAGTTTTACAAGTTCAGGCAAATACCAAATACAGCTTAGTATTACTACATAACACACAACTATAGCAATTATCATTTCCTTGTCTAATTAAAGTCACATATACACTTCAAATAATAGCACAATCAAAACAAATTTAACTCTGAAGTGGATAAAATACATTTAAAGATTTCTTGCCAGAAGAAAGTGAAACCAGAATTGAGGACAGGCAGTTAGTGTGCTCGCTTCTTGGGACCTCAGAACATCAGCCATGGCCTCCTTCTCCCTCCCGGGAGAAGTCTGTATTATTAACTTGAAATAAAATCTGCTTAATATGCTTGCCTTGGAATGCTTCTCTGATGTTATACTTCAATACCTGAGGAAGAAGAACTCATGTAATGAGACAAGGAAATAATAAGAATTGCTATATTTGTGTGTTATGTAGTAATACTAAGCTGTATTTGGTATTTGCCTGAACTTGTAAAACTCAAATAAAGATGCCTGGTGACAAGCTTGCTGTGAGGCAGGATGACACTCCTGAACAATGCTGATATAAACTTTTATCTATGATTTGAGTGGGGACTCCTAGTATAGATGCGTTCTGCTCTTTATCAATGAAGACAAGAGCATGACTGGGCTGAAAATCACTACTTAAACCCCTGGCTTCTGGAACAAACTGTCAGCAGCACCATGACCAGAGAACTCCATGTTGCTCTGTCTATTCACTGCCCTGGCTACTGTCTACTCCATCACTGATTGCTGATCCACCATTGTCATGGAGCCCAGATGACTGACCATGTCTCCCGCGGTGACAACTGCCACCCAGCCTCAGGCTTATTGAACACCTGAGGACATCCAAAGACATCTGAGGAGCTGAGAGAGGCAGTGGCTGAGAAAAATCCCCTCGGTCTTGCTGACTGACTTCTTGGCTAAGAGACGTTGCATTGAGTAAGTCCATGGGGATTGGATCTTCAATGTTTTTGTGACTTGCTATTATTAGGAATGTTAAGTTGAGTGTGCATTGCTTGGATAAAATCCACTTGTTGGAATGAAACTTGACTCCTCTCTTACTCACTGCTCGTGACAACTCATCACCAATAAATGGCAGTATCATAAGTAATATTATTTAAAATAAATGTTTAAAATATATTTCTTATAAAAATATGTAGCCTCCCATTGTCACAAAGAGATTCCTAATAGCCCTTCAGTCTCAATGAGATTGAATAAATCAGGAATGATTCTTTTATGAGACCATTAAAAAATTATACGTAAACATAGGCCTTTAAAATATATTCTAAATAAAAATTTTCGAACAGTAGTGTAGAAGGAGGTTGACATTTTTCACATCAGAAGGATTTCCTTATATTGCAGATTCACTAAAAAATTAATCATAGTTGTATTGAAGGAATATTTAAAGATAGGCGGTCAGTGTAGGTAAGCAATTGGGTCAGATATAGAGAAGATGAAGATGACTCTAGGGAACTGAAATGTTAATGCCTCCAGGACCCTTCCTTCACCCTTACTCCTGCTCCAACCTGTTGCTAAGGTAACCTGTCCAAGCATTGTTCCTCCCTGCAGGGAGTTGTACAAGTTGTTAATTAGCCTTCAGGGCTGCTCCTCTCCTGCCTGGATCACTCCACCTTTGGCCCTTCCTCTTTGCCCATTTGCTTCTCACCTTTTGGCCATTATGCTGGTATCTCCTGGGCCTAGTTATAAACACAGTAAGGAGACCGATAAGGGAGAAGAGAGCAGGAGGACAAAGAAAAACTAAAATGTATAAAAGGACAGGTGCTCCCACTTTTTGGGATTTCAGGACACCAGATATGACTCCCTTCTTCCTCCTAGGGGAAATCTGTATTACTATTTTTTAAATAAACTGGCTTTCTACACTTGCCTTGGTGTTTCTCAGGTGTTTAATCTTCACATCTGGGAAGTAGAACTCATTGATAACCATAAGTATCAGTATCACAGGAAAGAAAATATATGATGAGACTCCAAGTTTTAAATATTAAACAACATATACAGCATTCCAAATATGCATTTTCAATGAGATATTGTAATGCAAGTATAAAATATAGTTTTGTTGTGACCATAAAAAAAAAAAAAAAGAAAGAAAGAAAAAGAAAAGAAATCAGGTATGTGTGCTTCAGGGTAACATTTTTTTGTTCACAGTACTAGATTATATGTTATATACATATAATTTGGTACCTATTTCTAAATGCATACCCTATTCGAAGGGTATCAAAAATAACAAAGTGCTCATAAAATCTGAGTTTGACAGGAGATTGGAGGAAGATCTAGTTTAAAAAAGTATTTCAGTAAAATTTAAAAACATATTCTTTTTCTTTTAGGGCTTTAGAGTTATACATTGTAGTTGGGTTCATGACAACATACTTCTAAATACATTAAAATTAATTTCAGTTTAAAATTTCCACTTTTCCCTCACTCTCTTCACTCCAGAACTCACTCCCCTCGCTCCAGAACTCACTCCCCTTTCCCGAATCTTTCTTGTACTCTATTCTGTCTTCTTTTTGATCATCTTTTAACTTATATATGATTCGTTCTTTATGTTCTTCTATTCTTCCCTCCCCCTTTCCTTTATTTTTCTGCATGGGAGAGAAAACATTTGACCTCTGAGTTTCTGAGTTTGGCTAATTTCACTTAGCATGATATTCTCCACTTCATAAAAAAATGTGTTATATTCTTGATGCATTAAAAATAAAGTTCTGAAAACCCTTATCTTAGGAGAAGGTCTATTCACAATGGCATAAAATTTGGCCTTAACAATTGTGTTCTGGTGTAGGCAGGAGGCACTGTCATATTCCCAGGGCAGCATTATGATCTAGATACTTGATGGAGATGGTGAGTCAGTTGCAGGGGTATCTTAGAAATTCAGTGTTCTTTGAATAATCACACACCACCACATTGCCATTACCTAAAGGTTCACTTGCCTTCATGAGATTTTCCACATGTACTTAAACAAAAGTCAATATCAAATAAATAAACTAAATTTCATAGATACATAAGAAAGATGTACATTAGAATGAAGCAACATAAGGGGGCTGTTTTAATCAGCCTTTTCACTACTGTGACTAAAAGATCTAACCAGAACAATTTCAGAAGAGGAAAAGTTTATTAGAGGGCTCACAGTTTCAGATGTCTCAGTACATAGAAGGCCAGCTCCATTCCTCAGGGCTTGAGGTGATGCAGAACATCGTGGTGGAAACGTGTGGTAGAGGGAGCCCACTCACATGATGATCAGGAAATAAAAGGACTCCACTCACCAGATGGAAATATATACTCCAAGGCCTCACCTCTTCCAGTTACCACTCAGGCAATCCCATCAGGGGATTAATTCACTGATTGGGTAAAGGCTTTCACAACCCAATCATTTCTTCTCTGAACTTTCTTGCATTGTCTCATATGTGAGCTTTTAGGGGACACCTCACATTCAAACCATACCAAGGGCTTTATCGCTTCATCATCTCTATATTTCTTATGAATATAATGCAATGGTGTTCCATACCCTTCTATGCTCAATAACCACTGAGGAGAGAGGATGTTTGAATTCTACTGTATCCATGGCAACATCATCACCACTGTGAACCATGAAGTATTTTCCTGGAACACCCCAATAGGTACTATTTTCATTTACTTCTCATCTCCCTCTCTACTAGTATTCTTTACCCATGGAGTAGTGCCCATGTCCATCTGCCACTGCTGTGCATGTTTCTTATTTCAATCTTCTTCCCTTAGATTATAGTGCTCTCAGATAAGTCTTTCAAATTTCTGTCTTCCCTACAGTCCTGCTGTTCATTAGATACTGACTGTGGCATTGATACAATTAATTTCCTGCAAATATTAAGTATAACTATGTTATTTCCAAGTGAATTCTTTCTTGCTTTGCTAAATCTTATGCAAATTAGGTATATTCAGTTTCACATTTTTCTTCTCTAGGCATTTTGGAAGTCACTTATTTAAATGAGAATTAAAAATCCTTCTCTAATTCCATCTGAACAAGAATCACTTCAAACTTGCAATTAGAAGCTTTGGTTCTCGTATACATTTTAGAAGAGGAGTCAGTTCCACATTTACCCATTTCTTAAACCCATAATCACACAGGGTTCTGGATGTGAAGACTTCTCTTTTGCCATCCTGGAAGGAGTCTTTACACACAAATTATGGTGAACATAGTAATCTGGAGGAAGGCATTTCTCTAGAGCATCCCTTCCCTCCCAAATAATAAACATAAACAAATGTGATAATGAATTAAACTTCAATTTGTCTTAGATTGTGGGAAACAAAGGTGGCCTATTGTCTTTAATGGTGTTAAAGTTATCTGTGCCACTTTTAATACAGTAAGAAATGAGGTGTAGAGTCCTGGTTATTATTTTTAGTACCATTCTTCAATAGAAATCTAAGGGCTTCTTGATGAAATGAGTGATTTTAAGTCTGAGGTACAAATTATAAGATCTATTGAACAGTATGTGGTAGCACAAAGTAGGGAGTTATAAAATGCACATACATTAATGAACATATACAAAAAAGAAACTGGAATCAATGGATAGAATCCATCAAAATCAAACTATAAGTGAGTAACACAATATTGAAATATAGCCTAAACCATAAAATAAATATCCATGAGTGCCCAAGTATATAAAATATTGAGTAACTAACTAAATAAGAAAACATAAAACACCTCCCATGAAAAACTTCCAAATGATTTTACAAGTTTTACTACTTTAGGTACTTCATATAAATAGAATCATACAGCATTAGGCTTTTTGTGAATGGCTAATTTTTCTTAACATAATGTTCTCAAGCTTTACCCATGTGGTAGCAAGTATTGGGACATCCTTTTAATACTGGATAACATTCTATGGTATGTGTATGTCACATTTTTAAATTCATTCATTTGCTGTAGAATACTTGAATTGCTTGTGTGTGTTGGCTATTGAAAATAATGCGACTAAATGTACATGATTGTACATGTATATCTCTTAAAGTCCATGAGTTCAATTCTTCCGTTTACACATATAAATGGAATGGTGGATCATCTAGTAGTTCTAATATTTTAAGGAGAAATGTCTTTCATATAAGTCAATCATTTTATATCCCTAGGAACAGGACACAAATGTTTCTATTTTTACAAATCTTTTCCAATTCTTCTTATTCTTTATTTTAAATAGTAGCCACCTGAATGGATTCAATGTTCTATTTCTCTATGCTTTTGATTTACATCTCCCTATGAACAGAGATGTTGAGCATTATTTCTTCTGCTTATTAGCCATTTCTTTATCTTCTTTGGAGAAGTGTCTACCTAGTACTTGGATTATTTTTAAAAATTGAATTTTATTTGATGTTTAGTCATAGGTGTTTACATATGTGTGTGTGTATGTATATATATTTCTGGATATTGTCTATGATCACATATGACTGCATGCATTTCTCCCAGTCCATGAGTTCCCTTTTCATTTTATTGATTATACCCTTTTTTTTAACTTTAAAAAAATTTTTATATCCAGTACATTAAATTTACTCATGAAAACATTCTAAAAATGTACAATTTTTCCTTTTTAGTCAAGTGTAATAAAACATAAAAAAAAAACCAAAATAGAATACTTGACACAATTCAAAATCAAATTAGCAGAATGTTAAATATTTACAAAACTATATCTTTTAAAAATATTTATAAAGTTACATGCAATTTTGTAGAATTGACAAAAGAATGGCTCAAAATGGAAGAATATTCCTTCATTCCTAAAAAGAAAGCATGTCTTTTAGAAGTTGCAAAGGTTTCAGTCTGGGCACCAACCCCTCATCTTTGCACACAGAAATGACACTGGTGGCGGCCCCTCCCTCCCCTTGGTGAGCAGGGTTGGTATACCCTTTGTTGTAAAGAAATTCAATATTTTGATGCATACCAATTTATCTATTTTTCTTCTGTTACCTGTATATTTGCTGTTTTATATGAGAAATTATATGGGGGGATATAAATTGTAGGATATAGTGGTATCCTGTGGTGGTGCTTCATTATGTTCTTTTCTGATATTTTTAGAGTTTTAATTCTGACATTTTTTTATCTATTTCAAGTTGATTTTGTATGGTATAACATAATGGTCCAGCTTTCATGTTTGACATGAGAAAATTTAATTTTCTCAACATCATATTTGGAAAATTCTCCCTTTCTCATCAAATGATTTTAGCACTTTGATGGAAATGATTTGGTGATATCTGACTGGTGTTATTTCTGAGCTCTTTATTTTTTTACATTGGTAATATGTCTCTTTTGTGTTGTGATACATTGTTTTGAATACTATAGTTTCAATTTCTTCTTCTTAACATATATTAAATTATAAAAATTTGTGGAATCCACTATGCTGTTTCTACAAAAGCAATGTTGTGAGTTGACAATAATCACTTACCCTCCATTCACCCTTATCCCCCAGTGTCATCTCCACTGACCCCCATCTTGTTCCTAAGGAAACATCTTTTAGGATATATAATTTTTTTCTGAATAAAATATACATATTTAGTTTCCACATATGAGAGAGAACATACATTATTTGTCTTTCTATGTGTGGATTATTATTTGTTTGTTTGTTTTTGTTTTTGGCCCTGGGGATTGAATGCAGGGGCACCTAACCATTGACCTACATCCCCAGCCCTTCTTATTTATTTTTTCATTTTGAGATAGGATCTTACATAGGGCCTCACTAAATTACTGAGTCTGATCTTAAACTTGGAATACTCATGCCTCAGTCTCTCAAGTCACTGGAATGATAGGTATGAGATTCCAGTCTAGCCTGTCTGGATAATTTTACTTTTGCTTAATTGAAAATCTTCTTTTCCATCCACTTTGCCTCCAACTGAAGGGATTTAATTTTATTTTTTTTATGTCAGAATAGCACTCCACAGTGTATATGTACCATATTTCTTTTATCCTTTCACCTGGTTATAGAAATGGAGGATGACTCTAAACATTAACTACTGCAAATAGTGCTGAAATAAGCATGCATGTGCAAGTATCACTTTTGTATGCTGACTTCATTTTCTTTGAATACACACCCAGGAGGGGGAGAGTGGTATCCTGCTGTGGCTCTATTTCTAGTTTTTTGATGAGCCTCCATACTTTTCTCCATAGTGCCCCCAACAATTTACCTTCTCACAAACAATATATGAGGGTTCCTTTTTCTCTACATCCTTAGTAGGATTTGTTGTTTGTGTGTGTGTGTTAATAATGTTGATCCTACTAGGAATAAAATAGTATTTCACTGGAGTTTCCATTTGCATCTCCCCAATGCTTAATGATACTGAGTATTTTCCCTATATTTATTATAACTTGTTTTCTAGATTTACTGTAGTTCTTACAGTCTTATTTTTTAGTTAAGTGATTTACTGCAAGTCTTTTTATTTCTTTCCTATTCTTTTTTATTTATCTGTTATGGATTTTTGCTTTGTGGCTACCATAAGGGCTGAGAAATAATCTTTTGATGATAATAAGGTATTTGAAATAATGTAAACAAAACAAGATCGTAAAGACAAGATTAGAAATAAAAACAAGAGAAAACACACTAATAAAATACTAAATATTTGTACTCTGTTCCTAAATATTTGTACTCTGATCAGTACTCATGAAGTACTGATGTCCTCTTTAATATCTTTATATTATTATTGTATTTTGGTTTTGCCCATTTCTAACATACTATCATTATTTATCTTATTGCTTTATCTTCATACTAAAGATATGAAAGATTAATGCAGCATATTAAAATAAAATAGCTTTGGGAATTTGTACAGTTACTCTTGCTTTTGAATTTTGTACCTTCTGGTTGCTTCTTTTAGAACACTGACTTATTTTCCTTTCAGTTCGAGAAACTCCTTGAACTCCAATTAGCATTTCTGGTAGAACACTTGTGATGGGAATATATTCTCTTAACTTCTGTTTGCCTGGGATTGTCTTTATTTCTTGTTCATTTTTAAAGGATAGTCTTGCTGGGTACAGTGTTCAGGATTGGCAGCTTTTTGCTGTTGTTTTTCTGTGTGCTTTTATTTTTAAAGATCTCTCCTGGCCTTGAAAGACCTGCTGATATGTCTTCTATTAGGTCAATTTAGGCACTTTTAGGAGTTTTTTTTTCTTCCCTCTTGCTGCCTTGAACCTTCTTATCTTTCGTCTTCAAGAACTTGATTGTATGAAATCACAGATTAGATATGGTTGAATTAAGTCTGGCTGGTGACCTTTGGTCTTCCTGTACCTGTGTATTTGTATTCTTCTCTAGTTTGGATGGTTTTCCTTGAGTAAGCTGTCTACCATCTGGCATTCTCTAGTTTGTCTTGAACCCTAATAGCTCAAATATTGGCTCTTTTACCTTTGGCTCAAAGGTTCCATAAACTTTGTTCCTTCCTCTCCGTTCTGTTTTGCCCTTTGCTCCTCTGAATGTATATTTTCAAATAATCTCTCTTTGATCTTATAATTCTTTGTTCTGTTTGATATATCTGCTATTGATGCTATCATATTTTTATTTTCATATGGTATATTTTTAGCTACAGGATTTTTATTGCTTTTAAGTTGCTTTAATCTGTGGTATAGTATTGAAACATTTTTCTATGTTCTCTTGATGCTTGGTGGGATTTCCTCTCGATGCAGTGTTCCTTGGTGTTGGGATAGGGGTAATGTGGAAAACTTTCTTTCCTGATTTAAAAAATGTGTCATTTCTTATTATTATACTATAATCAAGCACTGTGGTCTTCACTTGACTTTGTTATCTGTTTTCTGTTTTTTAGATACTTCACAGACAAGGGCCGATGTCCTCTATTTGTCCATGTTTAGGTGGTGCATGTATATGCTGTGAAACCATCAGTAATCAGGCTCAAGTTGTTTTTCCACCTCATAGGAAATTCTCCTTGAGTCCACAAATGGACCAGGAAAGAGAAAGCAATGTAGCAAGAGAGTACTTTCTTACTCATTACACCTATTTCAAGACTGGTGGAATTGACTTTCTTCATGTTCAACAACTGAGACTTGGAGGACAAAAACAAGAAAATAAAAGATTTTTAAAAACCACCAATATTTTGGTCATAGTCCTCCAGGGTCATCCAGGACCTAAAGAAAAATGGGACCCCTCTCAGGTCCTGCAAATCTGGTGAGCCTCCCAACTCCCTCATCAGGGGAATCTAGAGAAACCTAGAAAACAGGAAGCCAACTGCTGCATATTCTGCAAAGAGAAGGTTCACTAGGAAGGAAAATGTTTCCAATGCTTCCAAGCTAATTCATATGTGGTCAGCAAGACCACTGTTACCCATCCTGGCAGATGTTAGAATTGGTAGAAAAAAATGGAAGTAACCAAGAGTTTTCTCACAAATTTCTAAAAGCGACTCCTGAGAAGTTTCAGAGGACCTTCACATGAAAAAGAGGGGGGTTACTTTTGGGCCAAGAAAGGATCACCAAGTTGGTCTTTAAACAGTCAGTAGGAAATGATAGTCAAAGACAAATGCATTAATGTGAGGGTAAAAGAAAAGTAAGGGAAGAGTCATATATGGGCATTTAAAGGGGAAAGCCAATGATCCTTTCAAATGTAACTTGAGATGTTCACATTTGATAGCCAAAAGTTAAATGGGATTTTATACATAAAAGTCTAATAGAAACTCTCAATGAGTCTTGAATCCCATTTCTATTCATAAATATAATGTACCAAATAATAAAGTAAAAAATAAAAAGTGGAAAAGTAGAATCTGTTGAAATCATTTTTTGTCTTAAATAATTTGATTCTGACCTAACAGATCTGTCTTTTAAAAAACCAAATCTTGAGACACCATTGAAGCTTACATGCCTAACCTCACTGCACTGTTACCAATATTAAAACCCATGGTGGTATACTTCTTAATCTCCTAAAAAAAATGTGTATTTTCCAAATGACAAAAATTCCATGATTAAGTCCTAGAGCTCTTCTCAAGAACCAAGGGACACCAAAGGCTTAGCCACTTTTAAAATGTCACTGGGCAGATGGTTCCTATACACTGGTCACTCTATCCAGGTTGCAGGTAGCCTGGGCGCCATGGTCAAGGCTTACACTAACTTGCAGTGGTTGACTCCCTGGCCGCCATGGTGCTACAGAACAGGGGAGCCTGGCTGCCTCAGGAGAGGCATTATAGTTTCTTCAGGCAGTGTAAGAGCAATCCTAAAGCAGGGCTGGAGAGACAATCCTCAGGTAGAGGGAGGGCATTTCTACAGGAAATGGACAGACCTTTTTCACTTTGCAAAAGTTCTTATTTCTTTTTCTTCAATTTTCTCAATTCCCTCATCCATGTGGTGATGGAAACTTGGATCTCACCCATGATTCTTCTCTTTCTAATCTTCCTTCTTATATCAGTGTTATCTTCAGCTTTTAAAAAATATTTGGGGAACAATTCCTCTCTCTCTCTCTCTCTCTCTCTCTCTCTCTCTCTCTCTCTCTCTGTGTCAGTTTGTGTTCCACAGAACACAGAACTGGAGATGAAGATTTTTACCAAGTGGCATATGGAAGTCAGGGAAGCCAATATGGTAGGGAAGAAAGTATGTTGTCTCAAGTGAAGTCTGGCTTTAGCTTTGTCCTCTGCAGCTCTACAGTACTCCTTGTACTGAATAAAGTGGTCTGCATGGAGGCCAGGGGACACAAAACTTTTGTAGTCTTTTGATAGTCTGTTATTGTCCCCTTGATTCATAAAACACGGTTCTAACTACATCACTTGCTAGATTTGAAATGCTTTCAATGTTTGATCCACAGTCCTTAACATTAAGCTTTAACAGTATTATGAGACATTTCCTGATCTTGGCCTTCTCTGTCTCTCAAATCTCAGAAGTTACAATTTACCTTTATACTAAGTTAGTATGCAGCGGAATGCCTGGCACTAGTGGGGTTTTGATGAAAATAGTGTGAATGAATGGATCATTTAATAACTACAACTAAGTTGAATTGAAGTTTTTCTGCAGTTCTTGTTTTTTTTAATCTGTTTCTACTACCTGTCCTAGGAATGATTTGACCTCATATCTTGACTATTCACGCTACTGATCCCACCCTAACCCTGGGGTGTCATTTTTTTAATGTTTTTCCATCTACGAATCCTTTTTCTTTCCCTGTCAAATTTATTTTATTTAATTTTAATTTTTTATTTTTACAAGCTGCATTTTGATTCATTGTATGTAAATGGTGTACAAATTTTGATTTCTAAGGTTGTACACTATGTAGATTCACACCATTCATGTAATCATATGTATACATAGGGTAATATTGTCTGTCTCATTCTACTTTCTTCCCCCAACCCCTACCACCCCATTTTCCTCTAAACCCTCCAAAGTTTTCTCATTCTTCTTTTCCCCCCTGCCACCCGCCCCCTTCATTATGTTATCATCATCCACTATCAGAGAAAATATTCTGTCCTTGGTTTTTTGGACTTGTTCTATTTAACTTAGCATGATATTCTCTAACTCCATCCATTTACCAGCAAGTGACATAATTTTATTCTTTATGGCAGAGTAATATTCCATTGTGTATATATAGCACAGTTTCTTTATCCATTCATCAATTGAAGGGCATCTTGGTTGGTTCTACAATCTAGCTATTGAGAATTGAGCAACTTCTTGACTCATGCCCCAGATCTCTGTTTGGTACCTATCATGTATCATTTCATAGCACCCTTTCTGTCTTACTCTTTCTAATACTCAGCAGTAATTTTCTACTCCTTTCTGAGAGTCTCTTCATTGATTTCAAGTTTAGAAAGGAAGAAGCTAATTGTACTTTATGTCACACCAGAAACCCACCAATATATATTCCTTGGAAGCAAAATTATGTTTATTAATGAGTGAAGGAAGAATTGCATTAAAAATACTTAATACTGTAATTTCTTTGTGTGCAGAAAGATCTATGTGTTATGAAAAACAACTTTTAATAATGAAATATAACCACAAAGAAAAAAGAATATTATAAGCAGCTCACATTTGTAGAATAATAAGGTCCTCCTGAGGGAATACCAAGGTAAACACTTTTCATATGTTGTGAAACTCAGTTCCATATTCATTCCCATTCCTCAGTTTAAGTGAAGGTTACACAAATTTTTGTTTTCATTTAGAGGACAATTAAGAATTCTCTTCAGAATTCTCCTCTGAAGAATACAAAGGCATAAAAATTTCCTGTAATCTCATGTAATCATTTTTAGTGTACATTTTATTGAATTCACTTCTATGATTTATACTTTTTAAAATTTATTCAATATGTAATCAGGTTTCAAATATTGTGCAACTTGTGAAAAATATTGGCAGCCAGCGGGCAAGTGTTTTATGGATTATAACTGCACTTTTAGTAAATAGGAATTCCAAAGTGACATTAAGCACTATTATTTAACTCGTCACTCTTTCTAATGAGTTATCAGCAGGCAATGATATGAACAATACCCTGTTTCTAAAGACTAAAAGGAAACTTAGATACAGGTGAATTTTTCTTACTACTTGTAAAGTATATGAATGACCCAAAGAGTTTAGACACCATAATATTAAAAATATATGACCATCCATTCTGACTTATAAAATAATAATGAATAATGATAAAATATCTTAATTTTAATAATAGATAATCAAAGAGTATTATAATATGCTAAGTAGAGTCCTCTTCTCAAAAATTATAACAAGTAACATTATTTCTGTCAGTATATGACTGGAGCTAAGTGGATGGTCCAGAAAATCAGTAATATTCTGGTTACTGGGTCATCAGTACATCTGTTCTGATAACTCCCCATTTCTGTCAGGAACAATAGCAGTGTTTACATGATTTAGTGTGACAGACATAATTGATCAATACCAGTGTTTTTTTGACATCTTCACTTTTATTAGAAGGGAACACTATAAATCCATATAAACAGATAAAGTTAGGAAAAACAGGACCAGAATTGGTAGAAACTTGTAATGTGTGTAAATTGTCCGGGGTTAGCTTGTCTCCATTTTCTGTAACTATTTCTACTTCTTTCAAAGCAGAGTTTATGAATAACAATTTTTATTTTCATGGCCTTCCAACATATTTTGCTGAGATATTAGAAAATGCTCATTCATCCTTTCCTCTCTTGAATCAATGTTGGGATTTAAGCACATTCATTTATCAAATAATTTTCCTGCTGAACAATTTTCTAATGGCACTTTCCATTTGAGCATTTCTCAAAGTGTAAATCAAAGGATTTAACATGGGAGTTATCATGGTATAGAATACAGCAACTGCTTTATCAATGGATAAATTAAATGGAGGTCTCATGTACACAAATATGCAGGGAACAAAGAATAAAATGACCACTGTAATGTGGGAGACACAGGTGGACAGGGCCTTGTGCCTGCTCTCCATGCTCTGTGTCCTCAGGGAGCGCAGGATGACCACATAGGAGAACAGCAGGAGGAGGAAGTTTAACAGGCACATGAACCCACTGTTGGCAGCAATGAAGAGCCCCAGAGTGTGGATATCAGTGCAGGCCAGATTGAGCAAAGGGTTCAGATCACCATAAAGTGATCGATGACATTAGGGCCACAGAAGGGTAGTGGGAAGATGAAGAGCAGCTGGATGGTTGCATGGAAAAAGCCTCCCACCCACGACACTCCCACTAGCAGGATGCACACTCTCCAGTTCATGATGGTTGCATAGTGCAAGGGCTTGCAGATGGCCACATAGTGGTCATAGGCCATCACTGTGAGCAGAATTATCTTAGCACCTGCAAAAAAATGTTCCCCAAAGACTTGGGCCATGCATTCATTGAATAGGATGGAGTGAATCCACGATCAGTTTAGGAGTATTGACAGAGGCATAGCAGGCATCAATAAAGGAGAGATAAGCCCGGAAAAAGTACATGGGGGACCCCGAGTTAGCTGGCAACGATGGTTATCAATATAAGCAAATTTCCTGCCATAGAGATGATGTAGATGAGCAAAAACACAACACATATAATTTTCTGCATCTTTGGGTTTTGTGTAAGTCCCAGAAGAACAAACTCTGTCACATTGTTTGTAGACTCCATGTGTTTCACGTGGCAGTTTATTATATTACCTGGAAAGGTTGACAGAACCTTGGATTTATTCAACTTTTCCATTCTAATAAATATTAAATGCCTGAATTACACTGAGTTGTGAAATCTTAAGATATTTGTATGTTTTTTGTGGTATCACTTATGTTTTTAGATGGAAAAAAAGACTGAATTCTTGAGGATTTCTCAAATTGCTCCTGGATGAATAGTATGAAAAAAGTACTATATACTGTTGTAAACTGGATGATAGGTATCTTAGTACACTTATGTATCTGGAATGAGTTTCACCCTGAATTGAAATAAAAGATTTCATACACCAGTAGTAGCTTAGCCCAAAAAAGGGAGGTAGAAGTTGATACTAGATATCTACTTAAAGGTAAAGAATTTTGCACCTTATTACTAGGAACTGGAGAATGACAAATGAGAATAGAGAATGAATGAAAGGATCACAAGGATGTTGAGTAAGGGGAATCTTGGCTACTAGTCTCGTGTGTTCTGGATGAAGCTGAGTGAGGTTCAGTAGAGTAGAAGCCAGAGGCAGGAGCCCCAGGTAGAAAAGTATTATAATGTTTAATATAAATAATTTTGGAAATGTAATAAAATATAAAAAGATACTACAAAATAACCTATATTTGGTGACTAATTTCAAGAACTTACTAATAGTTGATAATGAAATATTTTAATGTGAATTCTGTGTTTTCCAAGGACAAAGTACTATGCACACAATTCATTTTAATAATTAGAATAGCATCATGTTTGGCATTATTTTGTACATTTAGCAGGTAAGGAAATGATGTCAGAAACTAATGTTTACTGTTCTAAAAACAATGACAATATTATCTGAATCTTTCTAAACATTTCATGTGTTTTAAGCAATTTAATGTATTCCTGTTGCAGATTCTCTTACTTGGGGTGCATTTCCTGCCAATTCACACACCTACATCAACATCTATAAAATGAGAATAACAATACCTCCTCATCATTTGTTATGAGAATTGATTGTTATGTGAACAGATCCACCACAGAGCTTGGGATACACATAGGAACTTTCACTCATATTTATAACTGCGCATGCACTCAGCAGAGAGCAGAATTGACAGTTTGAGAAATCACACTGAGAAAGTTTTGACCCTACAACAATCTAAGGAAGAATGATTTCCAAAATTACTTTTAAAGATGTTAGAGACACCTGTATTATCCAGTATTTGACACCAGAAAGAGTCCCACTTGTTTATGTTTAGACCAAAAAGTGATGATTTGTGTCCATTAATATTCATATTTAGGTCTTTTATGTGTGAGTGGTGTATTAAATTTTGTTTTCAAAATTAACCCCAGTTATTAATTTATATGTCTATTCACTAAATAATGGCTCCTGGTGCTAGATACCTGGGTTTTAGAAAGTGCTTCATCTTTATCAGTAACAAATTGTTTAAAGCTAAATTAGGTTAATATTATATTGCAAATGAGCTTTGAAAATTTGGGGTACAGATGAGATTTTCTATGATTGTATTTGACAAATATAGAAAAGTAATGCTACCTGTATATAAAAAATAACACTATTTAATGAGCATCACCACTGTTGAAAACCTACTTTTGCTGATCTAGATGATTTCAGTGACATTTCGGTGTGTTCAGGCACAAATCCATCATCAAATGAGTTCCTCTTGCAATAAGAATATTTCAATATGAAAGATAAAATGGAGTTGAGAAAAAAAAACACTCAATTCAATATCAAATCAAACATTTTTAACCATGTGTCTTTTTAAGTTTAAATCTTTCAGTCTCACATAAGAGACTAAAGTGATGTCACAGAAATACAGAGGTTTTAATTTAGAATGGATTCACTTGATTCACAATGGAGAAATTATCTTCATTACCTGGTTCTGGTCCATCAGGGCAGGATGTAGGAAGTGCAGAGGAAAAGCATTTCAGTGGGTAACTGCACACACAAGGTGTCTGCTCTACAACAAGGAGCATTTACATCTCACACTCTCCGGATATTTAAAGTGGTTCCCACAAAACCTCAGGTACCTTGTTTGCAGCTGTGCATCCTCTCTCAGGAATGAGTTATCCGCTTGTTGGAAAGGCTTTGTTTTAGAAGTGATTGTCTTGGCATTATGTCTGAGTGTCACCCACTCTTGAACACAGATGGTGTTCCCTGCACTTTGAAGGTAAACAAGTGGGAATTGATAGGAAAGCTGAATGCCATGTAAACAGCATGGTGGCCTAAGTCCAGCCTGGAGACCAGTGGTGCAGGCTCCCTGATGATACTTGTCACAGAGGGATTTTTTAATTCTTACCATTTTTAAACCACTTATGAAAACCCATTCTTGATTGCTTGGGAGCTAAAGCAGTGAAGACATAACTTTAATGAGAGACATTTTAAGTAGATAACTCCAAAGCTGTTTTTCCTAATTTTCATAGTCTTTTGGAAATAGCCAGAATCCCCAGATGACTCTAAATTAGTTGTCCTTGGTCTCAGGGTCTGGTCAGTTATGAATAATAGGCAGCATGACAAATTTGGAAAGATATTTGAAACACAGGGAGAAAGTTTAAATCTCTCCATATTTTGTCACTTGGCATTGTTTATTGTTTTCCATTCTGTCATTCTATGAAGTATATAGGTATAAATTGTTTTGGTTTTAAATTAAATTTCCTGATGACTAACTACAGGAATTTTTTTTCATATTCTTATTTTTCATTAATGATACTATATTGTGAAAATTCTATTTATATGTTTGCATAATTTAAAAGTATTTTTTCCTGATTTCTTCCTATTTCATTATAAGTGCTCAGCATATTACAGATATAGTCTTTGTCAAGTCCAGTATGTGTAAACACATACACAATTTACTCAAAGCCTGTGGATTCTGTTATCATTTCTCAAATAACACTTGTTTGAGGTATAATTTACACACCAAAAAGTACAGAAATAATATATTAAACTTGCTGTTGGGAGATAGATATAAGTATATGAAACTGTTCCCACAATCTAAATCATAAAACCATTCAATCACCTATCTTATCCTCTTCAGAATTGTTCCTCACATCTTGTTTGTTACTATTGCTGTGATAAGAACATCTAACATATGATCTACCATCTTAGCAAAATTTTAAGTATGGAAAAAAGTACAGATAAGCATAAGAACTAAGGTGTATAGACTTCTAGAACTTATTCATGTCATGCAACCAAGCTTTTGCATTCTTTCATTAACATCTTCTCTTTCCCTCTTTCCTCAGTTCATAACTATGGATATTCCACTCTATGAATCTATGAGTTAGACTCTTATACATTTATCCTATAAATGTTGCTGTGTCATATTTGTCCTTCTGTTCCAGACCTTATTTTTTTTTTTTTCTTTTTCATATTGTCCTCTGGGTTCATCCATTCGGTTGTAAATGAAAGGATTTTCCTTTTGCAAGTCTGAATAATGTTCTGTTATTTACATATGTTGGATATTCTTTATGTGATATACATGCCATGGTCCTATGTTAGGTTGACTCAATTTTTTAAATCAGCTTCGACTTTCTCAATGCAAAGTTTATGAGTAAAACTCTTTTTAATATTTGTCTTATAATTATACTTTGCTGATACATTCCAAAACATCTTGCATCTTTTCCTCAGCCAAATCACTGCTGTGTTTTAGGCACATCTATTTGTGACCTGAAATACCTGATAAATAATTTCCTCATTGCATCTTTCATCTGAGCATTTCTGAAACTATAGACAAAGGAATTTATCATGGGATTTATCCTGATATAGAATACAGCAAATGCTTTATCAAGGGTTAAAGTAACTGGTGATCTAATGTACACAAAAATGCCAGCAACAAAGACTAGGACAACCACTGTGATGTGGGAGGCACAGGTAGACAGGACTAGGCACCTGCCCTCCAAGCTGTGGGTTCTCAGAAAGCACAGGAACACCACATAGGAGACCAGCAGTAGGAAAAAGTTTAATAAGCAGATGAACCCATTGTTGGAAGCAATGAAGAGCCCCAGAGTGTGAATGTCAGTGCAGGCCAGATTGAGCAAAGGATTCAGATCACACATAAAGTGATCAATGACATTAGGACCACAGAAGGGTAGTGAAAAGATGAAGAGGATCTGGATGGTTGCATGGAGAATGCCTCCCACCCATGACACTCCCACTAACAGGCGACATACTCTCCAATTCATGATGGTTGTGTAGTGCAAGGGCTTGCAGGTGGCCACATAGAGGTTATAGGCCTTCTCTGTTAGCAGAATAATATCAGCACCTCCACAGAAATGTTCCCCAAAGACTTGGGACATACCTCCACTGAAAAGGATGGCCTTTTTTTCATGGAGTAAATCCACCAATTGGTTTAGGAGTATTGACAGAGAAATAGCAGGCAGCAATAAAGGAGAGATAGGCCAGGAAAAATTACATGGGGGAGCCCTAGAATGAGCTGGCAATGATGGTTATCACAATGAGCAAATTTCCTGCCATAGGATGAGGTAGATGAACAAAAACACAACAGATATAATTTTCTGCATCTTTGAGTTTTCAGTAAATCTCAGAACAAACTCGGTCAAACTTTTCTTATTCTCCATGAACTTTATGTGAAAGTTAATTACATAACCTGAAAATGTTGATATGACCTTTAATTAAACTTTTAAACTTCTAATGTCCTAATAAATAATATGTGCCTGAATTCTTCCGAGATGTGGAAACTTATGTTTAATTGTTTTTTTTTTTTTGCATGTGTTTTTTATTTCTTCAAGTGGGACAAAGAACTCTGAATTGTTAAAGACTACTCAAATAGCTTTCTGTGTAGAGTTTTTTCAAATATATTGATAAAGAAGTTTTGTAAACAGACTAGGTTATCTACCATCTAAGCATACTTAATTTTCTGAAATGATGTGTAGCATGAATAGATTACACACACTGTTGCAGCTTAGCCCAAAAAGGGAGGTAAAAGACAGATGTAATAGATTTCTCAACACAGATAAAGAATTTTGTTCTTTATTGTTATAAAATGAAGAATAATAAAAGATAATTGATAATGAATGGAAGGATGACAGGAATTTGAGGAAGGGGGAATCTTGGCTACTATTCTCACAAATGACTTTGTAGATGTAGCTGAGTGGGGTTCAGTAGTAAGTGGAAGTCAGAGATAGGAAGCACAGGCAAAGTACTTATAATAGTTGATATAGAGAATGATGGTAATCAACGAAAGTATAAAAGAGATACTATATAATAATCTACAATCCTTATTGACTAAATCTCATTACTATATAATTGTTGATATTCAAATATTTAAGGTGTGTTTTGTGCATTCCAAGGTACCAAGGGCTATGCACACTTGATTCATTTTAATAGTTAGAATAGCCTTTGTGTTTGTTATTGTTTTATTCATTTAACAGGTAAGGAAATGATGTCACAGACTAATGTTTACAGTTCTAGAAACAATGATAATGCTATCTGAAGCTTTCTGAACATTTCCTGTCTTTGAAATGATTTTATAGACCCTTCCTGCAGATTCTCTTACTTGGGGTAAGATTCTCTTACTTCTGACCCTACAAAAATCTAAGGAGGAATGATTTCCAAAATTACTATATTTATTAAATATATTACTATTTTTCATTACCTGAATACATCACAAACTCTCCTCTAGTTATCTGTCAATTGAAATTTAGGTGTCTTCCATATTTTTTGTACTGTGAATAGCATAAAATGAATTTGGGAATGCACATGATTGAGATTCTGATTGAAATTCCTTTGGGTATTAGTACTAGTATTAGTATTAGTTTTATTTTTTGAATGTTTTTAAAAGGAACCTTCATACTCTTCCATAGAGGCTGAACCAATTTACACCGCCACCAGCAGTGACATGTTTTCCCTTTCCCCACACCCTTGCCACCATTTGTGATCTTTTTTTTTTTTTTATTAATTCCCATCCTATCAGGTTGAGTTGCTATCTCATGATTCTGATATGCATTTTTTCTAATGATTATTGGTAGAAATGACCTTTTTATAAAAATATTGGCCATTATTATGTCTTCTTTGAAGAGACATCCATTGTAGGTCATTTTGTTTATTTGCTTATTTTCTGTTTATTTTAAAACAATACATAAAAGCATACATTTGTACATGTTAATGGGGCACCATGTTATATTTTGGTGCATATATACACATTGCATAAAGTTTTAAGCTGTTGTCATATTTAAGTCTTAAAAATTAGCATTTCCCTGTGGCACAAACCCTCAAATTAATTTCTTTTAGTGTTTTTGAAGTGTGTGAAAAATTATTGTTAACTGTACTCACTCCCTCATTTCTCTCTAATTGTTACTCTGTATCCATTTATCATTGTATCTCTCTCACCTGCCCCCCTACTCTCTCTGACCTTTGGTATCCACCATTGTACCCTCAACTTCCATGAGTGCACATTTTTTATTTCTCATATGAGTGAAATCATATGGTATTTGTCTTTTCTGCATCTGACTATATCATTCAACATAGTGATTTCTACACACTTTTATCTATTTTGTTGCAGTAAACAGGGTTTCTTTCTACTGTATATGTACCATAATCTCATCTTTCATTTGTCGAAGGGCAACTAAGGTGATCCTGTACCACAGTTGTAATTAATTGTGCTATAATAATTTCTTAAACCTAAACATTCCTCTGTCTTTAAATGTTTGCCCTGTAATACATCTTAGTCACCAGAAGTAATAAGTTATCCATTGTAAAGAGACAACATGTAAGTCATACCAAAATTTTTAATGCCTTTCATTTTTATGGTACTCTATCATACAAACATTGAGTATATCTTATTCTAGTTAGGATCCCAGTAGTCTTATGGTTGTACATGATTTAGAGATTCATTGTGATGTATAGGAAAGTTATATCAGAATCAATCCACTGTCTTTCCTATTCCTTAATTTCCTTTTGATATGTATCCAGGAATGGGATAGCTTAATCATTCAAAGATCTATTTTGAGACTTTTGAGGAACCTCTGTGCTGTTTTCCATCGTGGCTGTACTCATGTTCCCCAAAACAGTGAGTAAGTGTTCTTTTTCTCCACATTATTTATCATCATTTATTATTGTGTTTGTATAATAATAGTTTTCCTGGGAATGTCTTTGTTTCTCCTTTTTTTGTGAGGGGAGGGGAGTGTACTGGGGATTGAACTCAGGGGCACTCAAACACTGAGCCACATCCCAGCCCTATTTTGTATTTTATTTAGAGACAGGGTCTCACTGAGTTGCTTAGCACCTCACTGTTGCTGAGTCTGGCTTTGAACTCTGGATCAACTTGTCTCAGCCTCCAGAGCTCCTGTGAATACAGGCATGTGCAACCATGCAACCAAGTATCTCTCCTTAATTACTAAAGCACAGCTTTGGTCCTGACAGTATTCTTGACTAACAGGTTTGCATTTTTTGTGTGTTTGTTTGCTGTGATTTTGTTTGTTTGAAATCATTTTAGAGATTCTCAGTCGTGTAAAGTTTTGAAGTTGAATGAAGGTGCATGACTTTCTGATTTAGTGACTCAATTTTGACATTCTTTCACTTAAAACTTCTTAGCCTGAAAATATCGAGAATTTATTAGAAATACATCTCATTTCTGGGAATACTGAAATTACCCAAGGGGATAGGTGTTTTCTGGTCAGATTTTTCTGATTTATTATTCACTGTGCTGTTTGTCATTATAACTACAATGCTTTTGAAGGTTAAGGGATGCCACTGGGCCCTGGCTACCCCTGCATAAAACTACTCTCTTTACATTACTTCAGGGACCATAGTTCCCACTATAAAGTCTTTTTTTTTTTTTTTTTTTTTTTTTTTTTTTTTGGTGGTTTTGGGAATTAAACCCAGGGCCTTGTGCACGCAGGGCAAGCACTCTACCAACTGAGTTATATCCCCAGCACCCACTGGGAGGGTCTTAACCACAAAGGAAGAGCAATCACAGAATTCTTCAAGGATGTCAGGTCTCCCTTCAGAAATTTATTTCTCAAAGGAGTGATTAAATGTGTGTCTTCTGAACCTTTCCAGGGTGGTCAAGTAGGTCCTAAATGACAAATAATGCTACATTCCACTTTTTCTAAGACTTTGAGTCTCTTTCTCACTGTTAGACCAGGAAAAGTTCACAATTTCTAGTATACTCATGAGCACTATTTTAGTGTTTTTTTTTTTTTTTTTTTTTCCTTTTTATTTTCTTTCTTTCTTTCTTTTTTTTTTTTTTTAAAGAGAGGAAAGATTTATTTTGGCTCACAGTTTCAGAGGTTTCAATCCATGCTTCACTGGCTCCATTGTTTGTGGACCTGTGGTACCACATGGTGGGAAGGCATGCCAAGCAAAACTGTTCACATCATGGAGGCCAGGAAGCAGAAAGCAGTTGGGGTTCTAAAACAAAATACACCCTTCAAAGGCACACCCCCAGTGACTGACTTCCTTCAACTTTGTCCACCTGCTACTAGCCCACTCAGGTATGAACTTATTAAGGAATTACTCCATTGATGAGGTTAGTGCCTTCCCAATCCAAACACTTCCCAAGGGCTCTATCACTGATCATTGCTGCTTTGGAGATGAAGCCTTCAGCTAACGTGACTTTGGGGTACATTCTAGATGCTTTAAAAAGAAAAACAGGTTTTCTTAATAGGGTCTTTTTTATTGCAACCAACTAACTGAACCAAGCCCTTCTCTAGTTCCCTGAGATAAAATACTGAAAAAAGAATCTTTGCTAAATAAACCTGTATCATTTGACCTCATCCAACGTTGTGTTTGTTCCACTGTTACCCCATCTTCATAATATGTACTACCACACATGTTCCTATAAATAAGTTACAAATTTTATGTAGCCCATTGGATTCCACTGTGTCTATTCATGAGTCACACTTTGTAACTTTTTTAGGTTTCTTTTTTAATTTGAGTCTAGATGTAGGTCTAGGAGCCAAAGGGAGTGGTGGATTTGAATCCAGAGTCAGAATTATTTTGCAGAGCAACTGCCTCAGGGGAGGTGATGAGTTTCTTTAGGGGTGGGTAGAACACCTACTGGTGTAGGGATGCAATTCTACTGGAGTTGGAGAAACCCCTTCCATGTAGGAAGACTCATAGTTCTCTGTTCCATCTTCTCAGTTCCCTCATCCATCTAGTGACAGAAGAGTCATGATTGAGTCATGACTTTTCTTTCACTCTTTCTCAGCTATTTCTTTTTTATGACTTATAAATATTTGGGGAACCATCTCTTTTTTTCCAAATCAGTTTGTGTTCTATAGATGCAGAACAAGAGGTGAGAACTTTTATGAAGGTGATGTATGGAGGCAAAGACTTAGAAAGCTGATGAGGTAGGGAAGGGAAGTGCATTGTGTAAAGTGAAGTCTGACTTCAGCTTGAAAACCTGGCAGCTCTGGAGTGTTCACTGTACTACACTGCTGACTCCACTTGGAGGCAGGGACCCAACTTTCTTGGTCTTATAATAGTCCTTTATTGTGAGCTTTGGGTTACAAACATGGGGGAACATAATCCCTGGGTTGTAGCTTCCCTTTCATTTTGTGAAATTACTTGGAAAAAGTTAAGACTCTGAACTGTTAGCATCCCAGACTCATGCTAGCTGTGTGGGGCCCTCAGGCCTTGTAAGAGGAGATCTGAGGTGGATTCAATGGTCCACTGTACTTCCTTCACAGCAGGACCAGTGTTGAGTCCACAGTTTTTCACACTCTCATCATTACAATAGTCCTCTGTTAACCTGCTGTCAATCTTTTTCTCCTTCAAGTTGTTTCTCTTACTATAACTTGAGTTATCATTGTGGTACTAAAATCTAACCATGTCACTCACTGGTTTAAAAGTACTTTCCATGTTTTCTCCATGGTCTTCATCATTAGGGTTTGACAGGATTATAGGAGCCTTCATGATCTTGCCTATGATTTCCTCTCCAATGTTAGGAGTCATAATTTACCTTCACAGTAGCTTAGTGTGCAACTATAATAGCTTAGTGGCTCACACCTATGGTGTTTAAATGAATAATTTTTTAATTTAATAATCCCAATCATGTGGAGTTGATTAGTGTTCTTGCATGGTCTTTTATGCCTTCTGACTCTTGTTGTCTATTACCTGTCCTAGGAATGCTTTGACTCAATTCCTTGTCTTTGTACTCTACTGATCCCGTTCTATTCTATGGGTGCCATTTTTTTTATGTGTTTCCAACTAGGAATACTTTCCTGACCCTCCTCTTCAGATCTTTGTTCAGTGGTCCTCAAATGTGCTTTCACCACATCCTTTCCATTTTACCACATTTGACTCTCAAAAGTAAGGTTCTACACTCCCCTTGGAGGCTCTCAATATATCCTTAGCTCTGTGAAGGAGGTAGCTTTCTTGTAGTATCTTTTCATTCACCTGCAAAGCTTTCAAAATATCAATATTCCTTTGGCTCAAACCTACGTATGGCAAGAAGTAAATGTGAACTATTTTTTAAATCTCTTTTTGTATAAGCAGAGTTACTTAATTTTAAAAATAGCATTTAATAATAAAATGTGAACATCACATAACAGAAAAATCATAAATACCCCACACCCATAGGAGAATGAAATCTTGTTGAGAGATATTAAAGTAAAATACATGTTCATAAGATGAGAAACACATTTAAAAAATTCTCATTCCTCATATTAAGTAAAAGTAAATATGCAATGAGCTTCCTCTAAGAGGCCTATCTGGGATTCTCCTCAGTCTGAGTGAGATGAAGGCAGGAAAAAAAAAATTCCCTTGTCTCTCTTACTCTTTCCTACAGTGTATTCAATTTATTTATGTAATTTTATACATTTAATCTTTCATCCAATACTTATTGGGTGTCAGACTTTGGTATGTTCTGGAGATAATTTTTAGCAAGTAAGCAAGATTTTAACTGTGTATTTAGTAAATAGAGTTCCTGCCTGACATTCAAGTTTTTATATTTTTAATAGTTCTTTTTGATAGGGTATCAGCTTAGGGTGACCTTAGCACTATAGAACCCCTCTGAAGAACACAAGAAATGTAGAAATACCATTGAATCTTTTTTACTCACCACACAGAGATTAAATGCTCGATGTGTTTTCAAGCTCTAAAATCCTTAGATACCGTAATATTACTGGAAAAATAGGAACATCAGTTGTGATATGCATATTAATAAAAATATTAAACAGAAAGCTGTTTGATTATTAGTTATGATCACTTTGTATATCTAATGTGCATGGCACAGTTTTGTCTGCATTGAAACATGTATACTTATATGATCTTTTTCTCATCATTTCCTGGCAGTATAACATAGGAGTTAAGAGCATACTCTGGAAAATCAGGAGCTTTCTGGTTATGGGATCATCACTGTATCTATGTTGACAGCTTCCTCATTCACCAGTATCTGCACAGGTAAAATGGAGATAATAACAGTTGTTTTAGTCAGCTTTAGTGTGGCTATGACCAGAGTACTTGACAAAAACAACTTAGAGGAGGGAATGTTTCTACTGAGGGCTCATGATTTGAAAGGTCTCCATCTGTAGACATCTGACACTACTGATCTTGGCCCAAGGCAGCACAGCATGAGGGAAGAACCCATAGAAGGAAAGCTCAGCTCATGGCCGAGTGGGGAGGAGACAGGGAGATGAAGGGCTGCAGGGAAGAGGGAGCCTTCCAGGGCACATCTTCAATGACCTCCTCCAGCCATGCTTCTCCTGCCTATGATTACTACCCAGTCAGTCCATTCAAACTAGGATAGCGTATCAGTTCACTTCCCTCATAATCTAATCATTTATCTCTGATATTTCTACATTAACAGGTGCTTTGGGGACCCTCCTTGAATCCAAATCATAACAGCAGTGTATATATCTCATAAGTGTTATAGAGATTATTACCCAATACCACTATTTGTAATTATTTCTTTTTATTTTCATTAGAAGGATAGCATATGAGTGCATATACATAATTGAAGCTAGAGATACAAAGCCCTGATTAAGAAGAATTTTACAAATATGAGAGAATCATCCTCGATTAGGTGTTCTCCACTATTTTGCAACCATGTATGGTTGTATCAATGAAGAATTTATGAATGACATTATGGTTTTTTTATATTCTTTAGGCATTCCTTGCTGAGATTGTTCAATATATTTTGATCCTTTCTTCAGTTAAATCAATATTGGACTTGAGGTATCTTCATTTGTCATCTGAAATGGCTTTGCTGCTAAACAACTTCTTAATGGTATTTTTCATCTGAGCATTTCTTAAGGTATAGATTAACGGATTTAACATAGGAGTAATCATAGTATAGAATACAGCAATGGCTTTATCAATGGGTAAAGTAGTTGCAGGTCTCATGTACACAAATATGCAGGGAACAAAGAACAAGACAACCACTGTGATGTGGGAAACACAGGTGGACAGGGCTTTGCGCCTACCCTCCAGGCTGTGAGACCTCAGGGAACTCAGGAAGACCACATAGGAGACCAGCAAGAGGAGGAAGTTCAACAGGCAGATGAACCCACTGTTGGCAGCAACAAAGAGCCCCAGAGTGTGGGTATCAGTGCAGGCCAGATTGAGCAAAGGGTTCAGATCACACATAAAGTGATCTATGACATTAGGGCCACAGAAGGGTAGTTGGACAATGAAGAGGATCTGGATGGTTGCGTGGAGAAAGTCTCCCACCCATGACATTCCCACTAATAGGTGACATACTCTCCGGTTCATGATGGTTGCATAGTGCAAGGGCTTGCAGATGGCCACGTAGCGGTCATAGGCCATCACTGTAAGTAGAATGACCTCAGCACCTCCAAAAAAATGTTCCCCAATGATTTGAGTCATGCATGCATGGAACAAGATGGTTTTCCTTTTTTGCAGTGAATCCACCATTGGTTTAGGGGTATTTACAGATGCATAGTAGGCATCAATAAAGGAGAGATAGGCCAGGAAAAAGTACATGGGGGACCCCAACAATGAGCTGGCCGTGATGGTGATCACAATAAGCATATTTCCCACCATGCAGATGATGTAGATGAGCAAGAACATAGCAAATATGATTTTCTGCAACTCTGGATTTTCAGTAAGTCCCAGAAGAATGAACTGCATCACATTATTCCTATTCTCCATGTACTTGATGTAAAAGTTACTCACACACCTGCAAAAAACAATCCAACCTTGAATTTGTTAAACTTCTCCATTCTAATAAGTAAATAAAGGATAGATTCTATTGACTCCTAAGAATATATGTACAGATTTTTGTATTCATATTTTTGAATGAGGTGAAAAAAGTTCTGAGTCTTGAAGATTACTGCCCCTCCCAGTGCAGATTCTGCAAAGACTATATATGGGAGAAAGGCCAGAGGCTGAGCATCCTTAATTGTCTGAGATGACTGACTGAGAGACTAATTTGAATTCAGAGACTACATTCATAGTGTCATGTAAAACCCAAATCAGAGGTAGGAGCGGGATGTGACTGCCTTCAAAGTATAACTAATGAATGTTGCCCTTTTTTCCTTAGGAAATGGGGAAATGTGAGAGCTTAATAAGAATAGAAGTAAAGGATGATGGGAGCTTAAGGAAGGGGAAATGAAATGTTATTATTGTAATTATCATTTTGTGTCCTGGATGAAGCAGAGTGGGGTTAAGTAAGGGGTGAAAGCCAGAGATCATAGTTCATGTAGCAGATTAATTAATGATAACAACTGATATAAAGAGAGGAGGATGACACTTAGGAAAATGTAACCAATGTACAAAAGAGCAACTATAAAATAATTCATAGCATTTGTTGAATGAATCTAATAACTGTATGATACCTAATTATAAAGCAAGTAATATTTGTTCCATGTATAGCATGCTACCAAGTGCTTCACATGCACAGTTACTCCTAATAATTGAGATAACCTCTGTGACTGATGTTATTCTATAATTCTTACATGTAAGGAAATCATCTCAGAAACTAACATGAACAACTGTAATAACCTTGATTATGTTAACTGACAGTAACTGAACTCTATGTATGTTCTAAACATTTTATAGACGTGCAGATCTAGTTCTCAAAACAAGGTTAATGAATGGCTAATGCTATCATTTCTTTTTATCCATCTTTATGCTTATTTATATATGCACAGAGGAATTGAGGATCCCATTTCAGAACAAGTTTCTAATAAGTAATATAGTCAAGAAGAGAATAATTAGATTATTAGATTTTTTTAAATTCTAAAATGGGGTATTATGATGTTACTCAGGTTGACTTTAAAATTGTGATCTTCCTGACTCACCTTCCTGAGTAAATGGGATTTATAAGCATGTAGTTATGTGCCTGGCTTTAAGTTAGTCCTTTATTTATTTTTTTGTCATCCAATTCTTTAACATATATTGTTCCTTTCTCCTTAACCTATAATTCTCATACTATGTCATACTAAACAATGATGAACAACTTCAGAGGGAAGTTTAGGCAAAGCAATTTCATCAGTAGACATAAAGACACATAATAATTCATTTCAACTCCCAAATGTTAAGTAAATGAGTGTTTCTTCATTTTGGAAGGGCTCCTTTCACTTGGCCTGTCCCTCACACCCAGTTCTTCCTTCTCTAATACCACGATAAATATGGACCCCAGAATTAGCTGGAAAATGTGAACAACCTCATGGTGGTTAAGAGAGAGACTGGTTTGGGAATCAGTAAGACCAGATTCAAATCCTATTTCTTCTACTTGCAACTTCTTTTACCTGGGTACATTTCCTGGTCCTGCACATATCTGCTTTATCATCTACAAAGTGAGAGTGAAAATATCACCTCTTGAGTTTTTTGAGAATTGATTGTTACATGAGCACATTCATTACAGTTCTAGGGACACATATAGGGCTTTCATTTATTTCCATAACTGTGTATGCACTCAGAAAAGCTAAATGGACAGTTTAAAGAAGAATATAGAGATATTTTTAAGCCTCCAGTCAGTTCAGGAGTAATCCTCTGCATTACTGCTTTTATAGTGTCATGTAAACCCCAAATCAGAGGTAGGAGCGGGATGTGACTGTCTTCAAAGTATAACTAATGAATGTTGCCCTTTTCTCCTTAGGAAATGGGGAAATGTGAGAGCTTAATAAGAATAGGAGTCAAGGATGATGGGAACTTAAGGAAAGGGAAATGAGATGTTACTATTGTAATCATCATTTTGTGTCCTGGATGAAGCAGAGTGGGGTTAAGTAAGGGGTGAAAGCCAGAGATCATAATTCATGTAGCAGACTAATTAATGATAACAACTGATGTAAAGAGAAGAGGATGACACTTAGGAAAATGTAACCAATGTACAAAAGAGCAACTATAAAATAATTCATAACATTTGTTGAAAGAATCTAAGAATACAAAGAGACCTGTTCTAACCACAGCAATTGATCCCAGAAAGACTTCCTGTTTGTACTAGGGCTCTGCAGCTTATGATTTGTGTCATTTAATATTTATACCTAAGTCTTATGTGTGTGAGAATTGTACTTATATTTCATTTTTATCTGCACAATTAGTCTTGGTTATTAAATGAGATGTCTCAAGGCAAACTAACATTTTTTGTTGTTAGAGATCTGTTTTTTATACATAGTTTCATCACTATGAGTCTCAAATTGTCTAATGTTAAATTTTCTCAATGATATTTACCAAATATCTTTTGAAAAAGTGGGATGAGGATAAGCTATTCTATAACAGTATTCAACAAATGACACTCTGACTGTATGTAACAAATTAGAAAAGTAATGATCTCTGCATATGAAAAATTGCAAAATTAATAAATATCAGCACTGTTGAAAATCTTACCTTAGTAGTTTTAGATGATATTAATTGGGTTTTGAGTGTCCAGAAACAATTTCATCTTCATAGAGACCTCCTCTTGAAATAAGAATTTTAATATGAATTGGAAGTAAACTTCCAAAGATATTATACAGGTAACCTAACATCAAATCAAATGTTATTAAGGATGTATCTTTAAAAGACTAAATATTTTCATTTAGCTTAAATCCTAATATATTTTAATAGAAAATCTGTGATTTTAATTTAGAATGGATTTGCTCGATACATTATGGGGAAATGAAATTCATTCTGTTGCTCTGGTCCAAGGGGACAGAAGGCAGGAGGTTGGGAAGAAAAGTATTCAAATAGGTCACTGATGATGAATCTCATCCTGGATGAATCAACTGGAACAAAAATATTATCATCTCACAATATCAGGATATTTAAAAGCTTTCCAGAAGCATTTAGAGAACTTGCTTGTACTTGTCCTTTCTCTCCCAGGAATTAATTATATCTTTTGATGGAAATATAGAAACAGGTATTCTAGAAAGATATATTTGAGAATCACCAAGCTCTGAATGGGGAATTATATTCCCTGAAGTTGGAACATAATTTCTTTTGCAGTCTGAAACTGGGTTTGTTAGGAAAGCTGAATGTCATGTAAATAGGATTGTAGCATAAATCCAGTGTGGGTGAAGTTTCAAGATGGTGGCCTAAGGGTGGCTGCATTTCATGTTGCTCCAGGACTCAGGATTCAAAAGAGGAGAAATTGAGAGACTTGGAACCAACTCAAAGCAGCCAGGTGAGTCTCTTCCATTGGGGAGGCGTCGGGGATGGGACGGTACTCCCGGAACGCAGGGAACTTGTGAAGTAGAGCTGCCCGCAAGACACCTCTCCCCCTGTTGGAGCAGTGAACTCGGACAACTGGGAGCGTCGTAAAGGAGGCCGCTCAGCACAGCGCTGGGACTCGGAGCAACCTCTGGGGCTCCAGAGGCTGCCTAGGGGAGGAGCGACGAGGAGATCTGTGTGGACTCAGGACACCGGGGCCTGCCCTGAGGAGGAGGAGGAGGAGCGCGGCCGCTTGGATTCGGAGTGACTACACCAGAGCTGCAGGCGGTTGTCAGAGGAGTAGCCACACGGTGAGCTGTTTGGACTTAGAGCGATGCTTCTGAACACTGGACCTGCCCTGAGGACAAAGAGGAGGAGGAGCGCGGCCGCTTGGATTCAGAGTGACTACACCAGAGCTACAGGCAGTTGCCAGAGGAGGGGCTGCGTGGCGAGCTGCTTGGACTCAGACCACTTCTGAACACCGGGGCCTGCCCAGAGGAGTAGGAGGAGGAGGAGAAGGAGCGTGGCGGGGAGTTTGGACTCGCAGTGACTGCATTAGAGCTCCAGGCGGCTGCTCAGAGGAGGAGGCAAGAGGTGAGTTGTTTGGACATAAAGCGACCACTCCTGATCACAGGAGGGGCTGCCTGGAGGAGAAGCGCGGTGGGTCACTTGGTCTAGAGTGGCCGCACCAGAACTCCGGGCCGTTGCCCAGAGGACGCGTGCAGTGGGTCACTTGGATTCAGAACCACTCAGAGTGACCGCTCCTGAACACCCGGGGGGTTACCTGGAGGAGGAGGAGGAACAAAGAGGGTCATTTCAAATAGGAGTGATTGATTGCCCCGGGCTACGGGTGGTCGGTGGGAGGAGGAGGCACGCAGTGAGTTGCTTGGACTCCTAGGGACCACACCGGAATACTGGGCAGCTGTCTGGAGGAAGAGGCGTGTGGCGGGTCTCTGGGACTCAGAGCGATTGTATGGGGCCCCAGGTGGCTGCTCAGAGGAGGGACCGCATAGCCAGGTGATTAGGTGCACTGCAGGGTCCCAGGATCTAGGAGGCTTCTTGGTGGAAGAGCCGCACAGAGACAGGCTTAGGGGCAGAGCGAAGGTTCCAGGACTGCGGGCAGATTTTCTGAGGAGGGGCAGCCTAAGGAGATACATCTGCGAAGGGTGAGGCTCCCGGCCCAGGAGGTAGGGCCGGGCCCCTGGGAACTTTGCAGAGGAAGGCAGCCCAGCCCAGGTAGTAGCTGTAAATTAGGGGAACCTCCAGGAGGGAACTGACCAGCGAGACCTCCCCACCGGGTGAGTCTTCCCTGCCGGGTGAGGTTTCACCATAAAGACGGTAAAACCAGAGACACAGGCCCAAACAGGCCTTGCCTCAGCCCGCAGCCTAGTTCCCCTTTGGATGACCATTGGTCAACAAGTGGAGGCACCTCTGCCCACTAGCAGGGAATATACCCCACCTGAAGGCCACCACTCCGAGAGAGGCAGATTCCTTGTGGAGCACCACATTATCAACTTCCTCCAAGACTTCAGCCTACTGAAGGCTAAGAGGGGATATATAGAAATCTTCAGGGACATTGTAAGTCAATAAAGGAAATCTACAATATCTCAGTGGTCCACTGATACCTGAACAATATGAGAAAATAAGGAAAGAAAATGCTGCAAACAAATCTAGATGTTACATCAATAAAACCCAATGACAGCATGGCAGAAGAAATGACAGAAAAGGAGTTCAGATTGTACTTAATTAAAATGATCAGGGAAGCAAACGATGAGATGAAAGAGCAAATGCAGGCATTGAATGATCGCACCAATCGACAGTTAAAAGAGCAAATACAGGAAGCAAAAGATCATTTCAATAAAGAGTTAGAGATATTGAAAAAAAAAACAAACAGAAATCCTTGAAATGAAGGAAACAATAAACCAAATTAAGAACAACATTGAAAGCATATCCGGTAGGATACAACACCTGGAAGACAGAACCTCAGACATTGAAGACAAAATATTTAACCTTGAAAACAAAGTTGAACAAACAGAGAAGATGGTAAGAAATCTTGAACAGAATCTACAAAAACTATGGGATATCATGAAAAGGCCAAATTTAAGAATTATTGGGATTGAGGAAGGCTTAGAGAAACAAACCAAAGGAATGAACAATCTATTCAATGAAATAATATCAGAAAATTTCCCAAATCTGAAGAATGAATTGGAAAATCAAGTTCAAGAGGCTTATAGGACTCCAAATACACAAAATTACAACAGACCCACACCAAGGCACATTATAATGAAAATGCCTAACATACAAAATAAAGACAGAATTTTAAAGGCTGTGAGAGAAAAGAACCAAATCACATTCCGGGGGAAACCAATACGCATATCAGCAGATTTTTCAATCCAGACCCTAAAAGCTAGAAGGGCCTGGAACAACATTTTTCAAGCCCTGAAAGAAAATGGATGCCAACCAAGAATCTTATACCCAGCAAAACTTACCTTCAAATTTGACGATGAAATAAAATCCTTCCATGATAAACAAAAGCTAAAAGAATTTACAAAAAGAAAGCCAGCATTACAGAACATTCTCAGCAAAATATTCCATGAGGAGGAGATGAAAACCAAAGAAACAAATCAGCAATTGAGGAGTTATCCTAAAGGAATTGTCAAATAAAGGAGGAGCCAAGTTGTGTCAAACAAATAAATAAATAAAATTTTAAAAATGAACCAAATGACCGGGAAACCAAATCATATCTCAGTAATAACCCTGAATGTTAACGGCCTGAATTCATCAATCAAAAGACATAGACTGGCAGATTGGATTAAAAAGAAAGATGCAACAATATGTTTCCTGCAAGAGACTCACCTCATAGAAAAAGATACCCATAGACTAAAGGTGAAAGGATGGGGAAAAACGTTCCATGCACATGGACTCAGCAAAAAAGCTGGAGTATCCATCCTCATTTCAGATAATGTGGACTTCAAGCCAAAGTTAGTCAGAAGGGATAAAGAAGGTCATTTCATACTGCTTAAGGGAAGTATAAATCACCAAGATATAGCAATCATAAACATCTATGCAACAAACAGTGGCTCATCCACGTATGTCAAAGAAATCCTTCTCAATTTCAGAAACCAAATAGACCATAACACAATAATACTAGATGATTTTAACACGCCTCTCTCACCACTGGACAGATCTTTCAAACAAAAATTGAGCAAAGAAACCATAGACCTCAATAACACAATCAATAATTTAGACTTAACGGACATTTATAGAATATACCAACCAACCAAGAGTGGATACACTTTTTTCTCAGCAGCACATGGATCCTTCTCTAAAATAGACCATATATTATGCCACAAAGCTAATGTTAGCAAATACAAGAAGATAGAGAGACTACCTTGTATTCTATCAGATCATAATGGATTGAAGTTAGAAATAAATGAAAGAGTAAAATACAGAAACTATTCCAACATCTGGAGATTAAACAATATGCTATTATATGATGAATGGATAACAGAAGATATTACGAAAGAAATTAAAAAATTCTTAGAGGTAAATGAGAACAAAGAAACATCATATCAAAATCTTTGGGACACTATGAAAGCAGTACTTAGAGGAAAATTTATTTCATGGAGCGCATTTAATAAAAGAAGTAAAACTCAAAAAATAAATGACCTAACACTACAGCTCAAAGCCCTAGAAAAAGAAGAACAGACGAGCACCAAAAGTAGTAGAAGACAGGAAATAGTTAAACTCAGAGCTGAAATCAATGAAATTGAAACAAAAGAAACAATACAAAAAATTGACAAAATAAATAGTTGGTTCTTCGAAAAAATAAACAAAATTGATAAACCTTTAGCCATACTAACAAAGAGAAGAAGAGAGAAAACCCAAATCACTAAAATTCGGAATGAATAAGGAAATATTACAACAGACAGGATTGAAATATAAAACATAATTAGAAGCTACTTTGAAAATCTATACTCCAACAAAACAGAAAACCTCAAAGACATCAAGAGGTTTCTAGAGAAATATGAATTGCCTAAACTGAATAGGAGGACATACACAATTTAAATAGACCAATTTCAAGTAATGAAATAGAAGAAGTCATCAAAAGTCTACAAACAAAAAAAAGTCTGGGACCAGATGGATTCTCAGCCGAGTTCTACAAAACCTTTAAAGAAGAGCTCATTCCAATACTTCTCAAAGTATTCCATAAAATAGAAGAGGAGGGAACCCTCCCAAACTCATTCTATGAAGCCAATATCACACTGATACCTAAACCAGACAGAGACTCATTAAGGAAAGAAAATTTCAGACCAATAACCTTAATGAACATCAATGCAAAAATTCTCAACAAAATTTTAGCAAATTGCATACAAAAACATATTAAAAAGATAGTGCACCATGATCAAGAGGGTTTCATCCCAGGGATGCAAGGTTGGTTCAACATCCGGAAATCAATAAATGTCATTCACCATATCAATAGACTTAAACTCAAGAATCACATGATTATTTCAATAGATGCAGAAAAAGCATTTGATAAAATACAGCACCCCTTCATGCTCAAAACACTAGAAAAAATAGGGATAGTGGGAACATTCCTTAACATTGTAAAGGCCATTTATGCTAAGCCCATGGCTAATATCATTCTAAATGGTGAAAAACTGAAAGCATTCCCCCTAAAAAATGGAACAAGGCAGGGATGCCCTCTTTCACCACTTCTATTCAACATTGTTTCTGAGACTCTAGCCAGAGCAATTAGACAATCCAAAGAAATTAAAGGGGTACGAATTGGAAAAGAAGAACTCAAACTATCCCTGTTTGCTGATGACATGATTATATATTTAGAGGAACCTGAAAATTCCACCAGAAAACTCTTAGAACTCATAAGTGAATTCAGTAAAGTAGCAGGTTACAAGATCAATGCTCATAAATCCAATGCATTTTTATACATAAGTGATCAATCTTCAGAAAGAGAAATTAGGAAAACTACCCCATTCACAATAGCCTCGAAAAAAATAAAATACTTGGGAATCAATCTCACAAAAGAGGTGAAAGACCTCTACAGTGAGAACTATACAACACTAAAGAAAGAAATTAAAGAACACCTTAGAAGATGGAAAGATCTTCCATGTTCTTGGATAGGAAGAATTAATATTGTCAAAATGGCCATACTACCTGAAGTGCTATACAAATTCAATGCAATTCCAATTAAAATCCCAATGATGTACCTTACAGAAATAGAGCAAGCAATTATGAAATTCATCTGGAATAACAATAAAGCCAGAATAGCTAAAGCAATCCTTAGCAGGAAGAGTGAAACAGGGGGTATTGCAATACCAGAACTTCAACTCTACTACAAAGCAATAGTAACAAAAACAGCATGGTATTGGTACCAAAATAGAAAGGTAGATCAATGGTACAAAATAGAGGACACGGACACAAACCCAAATAAATACAATTTTCTCATACTAGACAAAGGGGCCAAAAATATGCAATGGAGAAAAGATAGCCTCTTCAACAAATGGTGCTGTGAGAATTGGAAATTCATATGCAACAGAATGAAACTAAACCCATATCTCTCACCATGCACAAAACTAAACTCAAAATGGATTAAGTACCTCGGAATCAGACCAGAGACCCTGCAGATTATAGAAGAAAAAGTAGGTCCAGATCTTCAACATGTCGGCTTAGTACCAGACTTCCTTAACAGGACTCCCATAGCACAAGAAATAAAAGCAAGAATCAACAACTTTGATAGATTCAAACTAAAATGCTTTCTCTCAGCAAAGGAAACTATCAGTAATGTGAAGAGACAGCCTACAGAGTGCGAGAAAATCTTTGCCAATCATACTTCAGATAGAGCACTAATTTCCAGAATATATAAAGAACTCAAAAAACTGTACACCAAGAATACAAATAGTCCAATCAACAAATGGGCTTAGGAAATGAACGGACACTTCACAGAGGAAGTTGTACAATCAACAGATATATGAAAAAATGTTCAGCATCTCTAGTAATAAGAGAAATACAAATCAAAACTAACCTAAGATTCCATCTCACCCCAATTAGAATGGCGATTATCAAGAATACGAACAACAACAGGTGTTGGCGAGGATGTGGGGAGAAAGGTACACTCATACATTGCTGGTGGGGCTGCAAATTAGTGCAGCCACTCTGGAAAGCAGTGTGGAGATTCCTTAGAAAACTTGGAATGGACCCTCCATTTGACCCAGCTATCCCACTCCTTGGCCTATACCCAAAGGACTTAAAATCAGCATACTACAGAGATACAGCCACATCAATGTTCATAGCTGCTCAATTCACAATAGCCAGACTGTGGAACCAACCTAGATGCCCTTCAATTGATGAGTGGATAAAGAAGCTGTGGTATATATATACAATGGAATATTACTCAGCCATAAAGAATGATATAATTATGGCATTTGCAGGCAAATGGATGAAATTGGAGAATATCATGCTGTGAGATAAGCCAATCTCAAAAAGCCAAAGGACGAATGATATCGCTAATAAGTGGATGATGACACATAATGGGGGGAGGGAAGGGTTAGTGTTAGGGTTAGGGAGGGGGGCAAGTATGGAGGAAGGAAGGACTGTATAGAGGGAAAAGAGGGGTGGGAGGGGTGGGGGGAAGGGAAAAAATAACAGAATGAATCAAACAACATTACTCTATGTAAATTTATGATTACACAAATGGTATGCCTTTATGCCATGTACAAACAGAGAAACAACATGTATCCCATTTGTTTACAATAAAAAATAAATAAATAAATAAGTACTTTTTAAATTTTGAAAAAAAAAAAATCGAGTGTGGGTACCAGTGATTCAGTTTCCCTATCATGTGTGTCATAGAGAGAGCTTCTTTCTTACTAATATTAAATCCTTTCTGAAAACCACTATGAATCACTTGAGAACTAAAGAAGTGAAGGCATATTAATGACTGTTTTTGAAGTTTTTTACTCCACATGCTGCTTTTCCTGATTTTCAGTGTTTTGGAAGTAGACAGAAACCTAAGAAGGGTCTATGTAACAGTGCTCTCTGGGAAACAGCATGGAATGATAGGCAACATTACAGATTTGGAGAGACATTTAAAACACAGTAAGTGAGTTCCAGTCATTCCACATTTTGTCCATTGTAAAAAATGCCCTTGTTACTTATTTGCCATTTCGTCATTTTAGGAGGTCTGTGCATTTTTTTCTTAAAAACCATTTCTTTGAGGTAATTAAGAAACAAAAGGCTGTACATATATGAAATGTACAACCTGATGTCTTGGGAGATACACATACACATGTGAATATGTCACCACAATGTATACCATGAAACTATCTGGTCACCTATCTGATCATCTTCAAATGACTCCACTTCTTGTTTACTGTTATGATGAGGATGAGGATGAGGATGAGGATGATGAGAACATCTAACACAAAACCGACCCTCTGAGAAATATTTTAAATATCCTGGACAGTATCCATCAGTATAGGCACAATGGTGTATAAATCTCTGGACCTTATGCATGTTGTGCAACCAAATCATCATACCCTTTGATTGGCCTCTTCCTCCTCCTCCCCTCTCCCCAGCTCTTGAGAACCACTGTCCCACTCCCTATATCTCTGAGTTAGACTATGTTAGATTTATCCTTAAGTGATGTCATGTTGCATTTGCCCTTTAAAAATCTTAAAAGTTTGACACCAAAGAAAACAAGAGCAAATAAACAAAACAACAACAACAACAACAAGAAAAAACCAACAGCAAAAACAAAAAGACAAACAAATAAACCAATCAATAAATGATGAAAAAAACAAGCAGACATTACTCAAAAGAAGAAATGCAAGTGGACAATAAATATATGAAAGAATGTTCAATATTGCTAGTGATCCAACAGAGGCAAATTAAAACGATACTGATGAGCTGGAGGTGTGGCTCAGTGGTAGAGCGCTTGCCTAGCACACGTGAGGCAATGGGTTTGTTTCTCAGCATGATGTGAAAAAATAAATAAAGGAATTGTGTCAATTTACAATTTAAAAAAAAATCCTGAAATTTCATGTCACTTTTGTTAGAAGGGCAATTGTCAAGAATAGCAATAATGATCTTCTTCTTTATAAACATTGACATTATTATTTTTGCAATTGTTTTAGGAAACTCCATACTATTTTTCTGTAAAGGCTGAACCAATTTATATCCCAAGCAGTGGAAAAGGATTTCCTTTTACTCACATCCTAAACAACATTTATCATCTTTTTGTTTTTGTTTGTTTGATTTTTATAATTTCCATCCTATTGAATTGAGTTGATATCTCATTGTGATTTGATTTGCAATTTTTCTGATGTTTATATTGGCATCATGCACCATTGAATTTATCTGCTGGCCACTGGTTTGTTTTCTTTGGAGAAATGTCCATTCAAGATATAGCACATTTTTTCCTTACCAATTTCTTTTTTTACTAATGTATAGAAATGTAAAAAGCTGTACACATTAATGAGGCACCATTTAATTCATATACATATTGCATAATGTTTAAATCAGGCTAATCATGTATATCTCCTCATTTATCATTTCTTTAGAGTGTAAACTTTCAAATTTTTTTCTTCTAGTTTTTTTGAAATGCATTGTACATTGTGATTACCATCTCCTGATAGTGCTATAGCACACCTGAGCTTCTTATTCCTCCCTAACTGCAGCTTACTACCCAGAGATCAGTATTCCCTCCACATATCCACCCCTTGATCTCCCCAGTCACTTGTAATCACCAGTCGACTTTTAATGTCTATGAGATTGATCTCTTTAGGTTCCACATTTGACTGAGGTTGTGCAGTCCTGTCTTTCTGTGCCTGGTTTATTTCCCTTAACATAATGATCTCTAGCTTGTTGATGCTAATGACAGAATTTCATTCTGAATTAAGCTCATCTTGTATATGAGCCATATATTTTGAATCAATTCATCTACCAATAGACGCTGACATATACCCAGGAGTAGGATAACTGGATCATATGGCTGCTCTATTTTTAGTTTTTTGAGGAATTTCCATACTGATTTTCATAGTGACTGCTAGAGTTAAACTTGACTGATGACTTTGCTGCTTTTCCTCCTGTTTATTCAGAATTTGCCTAAGTTTGGAAAATATTTTTAATGATCCATTTGAATAGGTTATCTACAATATGGCATTTTCAACTTCTTGAAATCCAAGAATTCAAATGTTTCATCTTTTAATTCTACCTTAAAGTTTCCATAAGCTTTGTTAATTTCTTTTAATTCTTATTTCCTTTTACTCCTCAGACTGTATTTTCAAATAAGTATTCAATCATAGTAATTCTCTTTTTGATCTATTTTTGCTATTGATGCCCTCTAATTAATTCAATATAGTATTTGTTGAGCTTGAGGATTTGATTTTTAATTTCTTATGGTCTACATTAGAGTATCAAATGATTTTTCTGTGTTCTCTTAAAACTTATTGAGTTTCCCTATGAAGGGTTGCTTGGGTTTGGGAAAGGAAATTATGAAATAGGTCTGGAACATCATCCCTTAAATTAGGGGATAGATTGTGCATTGCTGGCATTTTGGTATAACAACAAACTGCTTCTCATGGTCTTATTGAAAGGTATGGGATAGAAGTCTTTGCCAGATCATTAGCTATAGATGAGCTACAAGGGGGATGTATTAATTTGTTCAAGCAATGAAACCACTTTTGGCACAGCAGCTGAAATTGGAGTTTCCATCTGATTAAGCATATGGAATTCCACTATAATTTTGTCATAACCATCTGTCTTTTGCACAGAACAAGTAGTTCAATATAATGTGCTGAGAATCACCTTTGGTGGATTTTTCAAGTCCCTGATGATGGCAGCAATCTCTGAAATCTCTCTAGGAATGCAATTGATTTTTGTAAATTGTAATACAATACTACGTTTACCATGCAAAATATGTTTGCTTTTGTTTCACTATTTCCCTGGATAGAGACAGTTCTACTAGTTCCTGCTTGGCCTTTTCCACCATAATATTCTTCTCTCCATAGGTTCAGTAGTCACAGAAATGCCTGATTATTTATCTTTGCCTAATGAACGGTTAACCTGAAAAACACTTCCGGGTATCAAACAAGGTGGGGAGACATATTCACATAAATCCGAAGCAGTTGCTCCTGGCTCCTACCTCAGGCATGTTCAATTTCTCTTTGATTTTAGGGGTCTGAATATGCAGAGTGGCTCAAGTCTGGAAGTTGATTGAGGGAACATGACTTTCTGATTTGAGGATTCAGTTTTTATTTCATTCACTTGAACTTTTCTGCTTAAATATATCAAGTAAAACTTCTTAGGATTTCTACAGTACTTCACTACTAGGAAGCCTAAAATCAACCAGCCAAGGTCAGAGGTCTTTTCAGGTCAGCAGGTTTCTTCTTTAACTCTGATGTTCAGTTGTTACCATCTAGAGGTGTTGGGTCCATTTTCTCTGTTTAGCAAATAATTGAAGAAAAAGACACAGAGTGAGCAAGCAGCAGGTTTATTGAAAAAGTGACAGAGACACATTTCCCCAAAGAGAACCCAGAAATCTGGTGGAGTAGTTTCAACCTTTTTTTTTTTAAATGGTTTCTGGAATTTCCTTTTTTCCTTATCTTCTCCCCATCCACAATCTCCTCCCTATTATTGAATGGTGGTTCCTTCTGTCCACTCGCCTGCTTCAGTTTTTCTATTGGATTCCCACTAGGGGCAGTAGTACCAACATGTCAGTCTGACTGGATCCCCCCTGTGTCCAGGAGCACTTTCATCAAGCAGATCCTCTCCAAGCTCCTTTGTTCTGGCCCATTTCCTGACCTGCTTACTCGCCATCTTGCCCTGGCTGTCTCAGTCCTTCTATCCTCCCTCAAACTCTGGTAGACACAACACCAAAACCTGGGATGTGGAGTGCTGCCACTTGTCCCCTTGCTTTCCCTGCGCCAATTATTCACTTTGCACTTAGAGTTTCCAGTCCAGGGACCACAGTTTCCATTGAGGGGCTCCTCTGACAGGGACGAGCACTCACAGAAGTCTTCAAGGATGTCAGGGCTCCGCTCATAAACTTACTACTGACAGTTGTGATGGAGGTTAGTCTTTTGGATTAGTCTACTGGGTGAGTAGCTCTTAAGTGACAAATTGCACTGCATTTTGATTTCTCTGTGCCTTTGAGTCCCTTTCTAGTTCACTCACTGTGAGCCTCATTTGATTCTTATTACAAATAGCCAAATAGAGGCCCTTTCAATTCCCTGAGCTGTAGTGCTAAAGAAACAATCTTTGCTTAGTGGAGCCTGTATCAGTAAATTTGACCTGATCCAAATTTACATTTATTCCATCATTTTTGCATAATCTTAACATGGATCAACACATGTATTCCTGCCTTCATGTCTTCATAGATTAGAAAGATCTTGAAGCCCTTGGAGTATATTTCACATTTTCATGGTCACACATTGAGCTTCTCTAGGATTTTGCTGGGACTTGAGTCCAGCTAGAGGTCTAGGAATCAAGAAGAGGTCCGGGCTAGGAGTCAGTCCTAAAGGGAGTCAGCCTTGCCTCAGGGAAACTTCCTCAGGGGGCAGCCACTGTGGTTTCTTCAGGCACTGTTGCAGCATTCCTTAGACAGGCTGGGGAGACCACCTACTGGTGGTTTCAGAGCCCCTCTACTGGAGATGGAGAGGCCCTTTTTACTTGCAAAGTTCTCTCCACTCTATCCCCTCAGTTCCTAATCCATCTAGTGATGGAAGCCAGAACATGCATCTCACCCATGACTCCTCTCTTTCTAATCTTCCAAATCAATTGATCACTTTGTGTATAACTTCTAAATATATAGGGAACTGTTTCTCTATTTCAGTTTGTGCTAATAAACCTGAAGTGGGATTTCTATGAATGTGTCAAATGGAAGCAGGGACTGAAGGAGTCTGATGAGAGAGGGAGAAAAGTATGTGGTGCCATGAAGTCAGGCTCTAGCCTGGGCCTTGGCAGCTGTGGAGTGCTCATTGTGTGACCTGAAGCTCAGCCCCATCGCTGATGCCAATCCAGTAAGGAAGGAAGCTTTTGAGAAAAAAGAAAAAGAAGCCTCATTGATTTGCTAGAGAAAGAGAAATACAAGGGGACTCCTGTCCCAGAGTCTGTGATTCCCTCCATCAGGGGCAACAGAGAGATTTTAAAGAGTTGATTCAAAGGGATCCCAATATTCTCCTGATATTAGGAGGAGGGATTATGGAGAATAAATGAGGAAAGGAAAGAGGGAAAAGATAAAAAATAGGTCTGTTTTAGAGCAGCAAGGGCTACATTCAAAGCATGAAGTTGACCACTGTTAAAATTGTAGTACATAATTTGTTCTGCAGGGGGAAAGGCACACACAACCGTTTTAAGACTCTTGTGATAGTCTTTTATTTTTCCACTTGAGAACCATAAAATAGTGGAAATAATCCCTGAATAAAATCTCCTACTTTCTTTGGTGTACTTGTCCAGAGAAGGTTAGGGCTGTGAACTCTAAGCAGCCCAGAGCCACAGCACCTGGGTCTTGTGCACAGTGGCCTGCTGGTGGAATTTGAGCACGATTCAAGTGTCTACCACACTCTATCTCTTCACCAGCAGGAGCAGATTTCAATCCCAGCCTTTCACCGTCAGATCATTATACTAGCTTCTGTTCTCCTCCTGCTCATACTGGGGCCAAGTTGTTGTAATCTGAAATACAATTGAATCATTCACCACCTTAGAGATACTTTCTATATTTGCCCAAGGTTTCTACCATTAAGCTTTAACATGACTTTGAGATCTTTTTTGATCTTGTCTGTTCTTGTCTCATTCTCAGGATTTAGTTTACCTTTACACTAGGTTGGTGTTCAGCTTTGTGCCTGGCACTTGGGTTTCAGTGAATGAATGTTGAATAAAAATATAAATTAATAATCACAGCCATGTTGAATGATTTAGGTTTCCTGAATATTTTGTTTTTAACTTACCTGTTATAGGAATTCTTTGATCCAACCTCTTGACCCTTTGCTCTCATTTCCTGCTCCCCAGGTCTTTGTTTGTTGTCCATCCAATATGTTTTCATAGAACCCTGTCCATCTTAACATGTATATATAACACTCGGTGGTATTTTTCTACTTTCTTCTGGTATCTCTTACTTAAGCACCATAAAAGAAGAACCCAGGCATGTTTTATTCACCTCAGAAGTCCCCAAAATATTAATACTTTTGGAATCAAATCTTGGGGTTTGTTAATGAGTGAAGGAGGTATTGAACAAAAAACAATCCTGAAATTGTTTTGTATAGACAGATGCACCTACTTGACAAAATAGGTTTTACTAATGAAATGTGACCACCAGATAACAGAAAAATGATAAACAGCCCATAAGCAGAGGATCATGAAATCTTGCTGGGGAAATATCAAAATATAATATATGCTCATATACTGAGAAACTCATTCTAAGTTCTTTCTCATTCCTCAGTTTACACAGGGTTAAAAACAAATTGTGATTTCCCTTAGAGGTCAGTCTGAATGAGTGAAAAAAAAATCTTTAGTTTTCAGTATTTTTTTTTTTTTACTGTATATTTTATTGAACTTATTTATGTTACATTTAACATTCATTCTTTATTCACTATTTATCATGGGCAAAATGTTTTGCCAAACTGTAGAAAATATTGTTTGCCATCAGGCAACTACTTAGTGGAGTCCATCTGTGCATTAATCAACTAGGAGTTCCTGTCTGAAATTCAAGCATTCTTTGATTTGACTCACCCCTCATTCTCCTGGATTATCAGAGTAGAGTGAATTGAGTGTACAGATGCGGTCTAAAGACTACAAGGAAATTTGGTTGAGTCTGCATTACTTCCAATCAAAAGTTAATGTTGCTTCAGTTTTGTAGCTCTAAAGTCATTAGTTACCACAATACTCCTCAAAATATATTACCATCAATTGTGATATACAATTTTATAAGAAATTTTTTTATGAAAATCGTTAGATATTTAGGTATGAAATTCAACTAGTGTATGCAGTGTGTCCAATACTATCTTTTTTTCATAAATGGTAATCACTACAATAACATGATCTATTTATTATAATTACTTGGCCTTATAATACAGGAATTAAGAGTATGATCCAGAAATCTATCATATTCTGATTTCAGGATAATTGATACATGTATTCAGATAACTTCTTTCTATTAGTTTCCTGACAAATAAAATGGGGGCAGTAATTATGCTCTGCTTATTTCTTTTGATTGTTATAATCATTTTTGCTACATACCAACATACGTAACTATTTAATTTTTGTAGGCTCAACATATGAATACATGTATGGAAATGAAGGCAGCAAAAAGCCCTGATTTGATAAAAGTTTCCAAATATGCAGAGTGGTCATGAAGTAGTTATTTTCCTTCCTTGAAAGCAATAGTGTTTTGAATATTAGCTTTTGATTTTAATTCTTTGTGTTTTACATTTATGAATAATACTGGGATTCATGGTCTAAACAAAACATAATTTGCTAAATCTCAAGAGATTGATCAAAAGAATTTTGAATAATTTTTTTTTTTATCTCATAAGTGCTGCTTGCTAAGATCATGCAAAAGGGCCTTTCCTCAGTTAAATCACTGTTGCTCTTCAGGCATGTTTGTCAACAGAAAGAAACTTCCTAGTACGTAATTTTCTAATGCTACTTTTCATCTGGGCATTTCTCAAGGTGTAGATCAAAGATTTTAACATGGGAGTTATCATAGTGTAGAAAGCAGCAACTGCCTTGTCAATAGGTAGACCTGCAGGTCTCAGGTACACAAATAAGGAAGGAAAGAATAAAAGGATCACTGTGATGTGGGAGACACAGGTGGACAGGGCTTTGTGCTACCTTCTAGACTCTGTGTCCTCAGAGAGCACAGGATGACCACGTAGGAGACTAGCAGGAGGAGGATTAGCAGGCAGATGAGCCCACTGTTGGCAATGACAAAGAGCCCCAGAGGACGGGTATCAATGCAGGCCAGACTGAGCAAGAGATTCATGTCACACATAAAGTGATCAATGACATTAGGGCCACAGAAGGGTTGTGGGAAGATGAAGAGGAGCTGGGTGGTGGCATGGAGAAAGCCTCCCATCCAGGACACTCCCACTAGCAACATACAAACTCTTCGGTTCATGATGGTTGTATAGTGCAAGAGCTTGCAGATGGCCACATAGAGGTCAAAGGCCATCACCATAAGCAGGACAACCTCTACACCTCCTAAGAAATGTTCCCCAAAGATTTGAGTCATACGTCTATTGAAGAGAATGATCTTCTTTTGTAGGATTCAAACACATATATTTGACCTTCCCTTGCCTGCCAACACCTAGGGTCCTCTTAAGTGAGTCTGTCTGACTAATGATGCTCCCACGTTGCACACTCCTGCCAGGCTCCAGACCCTCACCACTGCCAGTTATCTGTCTTCCTCGATGTTTAGCTGTATCTCGCCTACAAAAGAGGCTGCCTTCATTCTTTTGCTAATGCTATTTTTGAAATCTTTAGGTTCAAATCCCTCAAAATCTATTTCAAATATCTAGGCACAGAATGGAGGTGAAAGAGCAGGGTCGTGGAATCAAACGAACCTGGATTTAATCACTAACCATGTGACCTTCAGCAAGTCACTCACCTTCTTGATGCCTCAGTTTCCCTGCTTTTCTTCAAGTTGAAGAGTGGTTGATAGATAAGGTAAATATAGAAGCAGATACACAATGCCTGACACATCACCTTCCCCCACATTTGCTCTTCTTCACTCTATCAGCAGCCAGTTCTAAGTAGGTGCCGTTGCCCAAACAGGCTAAGCTTGCTTATTTATTACTCAACTGTGTAGCCCACAGGACACTGGCCATGAAGGGATTAAGCAAGATGCCTTGGCTATTTCCTAATATAAAGAAAATTTAAGATAATATAAAGAAATTTTCATTATGTACGTTTCTTCCTGTGCCCCCAAAGTAGCTGTTCCTCAGTCAGACTTTCAGTTGGAAGAAAATCTGCTTATGTAAAAACCTTTCAAAAGTCTTTCTTATACACTGTTTGTGGGAAAGTAAATTAAAACTGCCTTTTTTAAGGAGGCTCCATAAAAAAGTAAAATTAGAACTACTGTGTGATCCAGCAGTTCCACCACTGGGAATATTTCCAAAGGAACTACAATCTTGTGTCAAAGAGACAGCTCTCCTCCCATTTTTATTGCCAAACTATTCATAATAACCAAGATATCTATCTTGATGCCCATCAAGTGAGGAATGAGCAAAGAAATGTGGTATAGGTAACTCATGGACTACAACTATGCCATGAGCAAGATGAAATCCTGTTATTTGCAACAGCATGGAGAGACATGGAAGGAATAATATTAAATAAGTCAAACATAGAAAGACAAATGTCACATTATTTCACTCCTATGCTGAGGCTGGACAAAGCTGATCTCAGAGAAGTTAAGAATATAATAGTGATTACTGGAGGCTGGGAGAGCAGGTGGGAGGAAGGGTGGGGGGTCTGGTAAACAAGTACAATGTTACAATTGGACAGGAAGAATGTATTATAGTGTTTCATTGCACAATAGGGTGAATAGGGTTGATAAGAATTTATAGTATATCTAAAAATAGTTAAGAGAATTTTGAATTTACTCACCCCAAAGGAATGGTAAAAGTTTAAGGTAATAGACATGCTAACTACCATGATTTCATAATTATAGAATGTATGAATAAATCAAAATACCACATTATACCCCAGATATGCACAATCATTTTGTGTCAATGAAATGATTAAAATAATTTCAAAAAATTTTCTCTTCTATTCACAGTGGGCAGAGAACATAGAATCTCATCAGTGTACTATGATTCCAGCAAAGACAGGAGAGGCACAGAAATGCCCAGAGGGGAAGACCGGAAGACATGGGGTCTCTGCCCCAGTCAGCATTGGCAGAGTACACAGTCACAATCTTCCCTAGAAATCATTGGGTAATACTTGGAGCTCATGAACTATATTATTTCCTTGTGTAACTGTAAGAAATAAAAATTATGACAAGAAAGTGAAGGTGTGAAAAATACTTTCCAATAGAAAGAATCCTATGTAACAAGAATATCACTGAACAGGATCCAAAATGGAAACTCAATATTAAAATTACATTGATTAAATTCCATTCCCATTTTTTGTTTTTCTTTTTCTTTTTTTTTTTGTGTGTGTGTGTGTGCATGCAATGTGTTAAAAACAGCATGAGATTTTGCAATCTGTTAGTGGACTTGTAGTGTCACATTTTAAAGTTTTTAAATAAAGCATGAATCCAGAAATTCTCATTAAGTATTTCCATTTCTTTTTTTTTTTCATTATTTTTTTTTTATTGTAAACAAATGGGATACATATTGTTTCTCTGTTTGTACATGGCGTAAAGGCATACCATTTGTGTAATCATAAATTTACATAGAGTAATGTTGTTTGATTCATTCTGTTATTTTTTCCTTCCCCCCACCCCTCCTACCCCTCTTTACCCTCTATACAGTACTCCTTCCTCCATATACTCCATTTCTTTTATGAAGCTCACAGTTGAAAAATATTTTTGAAATTATATTCATCCATTCACTCAAAAACTGTCCACTGAAATCAAACCTTGTTATCAAGCACTGCCCTAAGCCCTTATCACACAAAGTTGATCAGAAAAGATAATGTCATTAATCTTATGAAGCAGATATTTAGTAGAGGGAAATTATACAAGATATAAATAAAAATACAAAACTCAGTGATAATAAGTCCTATGGGGGAAATCTAAATACTGTGGAGTAGATAAGAAGTACTGGAAGAGGTGTTATGACTTAGTCAAAAAAGGCCTATGAATTGACCTTCAAAAAGAAATATAAAGGTAGGCAGGGAACAGGACAGAGAGACACGTGGGTGGGGAGTGTTTCAGGCAAAGGGAAAGGTGCTCATTGCAATATTCTTAACACAGGTTAATAACCAGCATGTGCAGGAATTGCAAGAAGGCCAGATGAGTCTAGGGCTAAGACACAGGAGATGGCATCAAAAACTCAGGGATCATCAGTTCTGTCTGTGTCTTTCAAACATTCAAGTACTTCAGGTTTTTGCTCTGAATGTGTTATGGTTTCGATGTAAGGTGTCTCCCAAAAGCTCACATGTGTGACAAGGCAAGAAGATTCAGAGGAGAAATGATTGTGTTGTGAGAGCCTTAACCCAATCAGTGATTTAATCCTCTGATGAGGATTAATTGAGTGGTAACTGAAGTGGGAGGGTGTGGCTGCAGGAGGTGGGAACTGGGGCCTGGCTTTGGGTATATATTTGTATCTGGTGACTGGAGTCTCTCTTAGCTGCCTGACTGCTCTGATGTTCAGCCTCACCTCAAGCCATGAGGAATGGAGCCAGCCTGCTATGGACTAACATCTCTGAAAGCAGGAGCCCTCAAATAAACTTTTCCTCCTCTACAGTTGTTTTGATCAGATTCATTAATCACAGCAGGGAAAAGCTGACTACCACAGAATGCAATGACTAGTGATTGCTAAGTTTTGTTCTGGAGAATCAGAGAATGTCAATGAAGTTTTAGCAGAATCTCTCTGACTGCCATGCTGAGGAGCATTAGAGGTGGAACAAACCATGTGAGAGTAGATAGACCAATTAGAAAGTTATTACCAAGATTCAGATACAAAATTGATGCTCCACTTTCCAGTAAGATAGAAACAGAGGTATGAGACATCAAGGACTCATCCAACAGCCCATGGTATATAAAGAAGCATGGACCAGGTCGATCACATAGTAGAGACAAGATGTTTGTCTAGATAAGAATGGGTGACCATCATGTCTTGGCTTCCTCTAGGAAAATTAGGACTTAGTATTTTTACAGGCAACAGTGTGACAATATGGAGTATGTTTCCATGTGTTTTCTCTGTATGGAATTCTTTTTCTCATGGTTAGTTTGTGTAAACTCCTACTGGGCCTTCATAACTCTGCTTAAATGTCTGCTGAACTGGAAAGCATCTTGATCCTCATGGTTATCTCCATCTTAGCCTCTAGACTAGATGAAAGATTGTTTTACTTGCTTATAGTAAACATAACAGATTCCCACATACTTGGCAACTTAAAATAATGCAAGATTAATTATCTGACAGTATTAAATCGAGGTGTTGGCTGGATTGAATCCTGTTGGAGGCTCTGAGGGAGAATCTAACCACAACTTCCTCCTGTCTCTGGTGGCAGAACAATGCCTGGTACTTCCTGGATTGTGTCTTCTTATCTCCAGTATCTGCCTCCATCTTCACATACACTTCACCAGGTGTCATATGAACTTCCCCTAGGAATTGCTACCACATTTTTCTTTTAGTGACACTGATGATTAGATTTAGTACTGGCTTAAATCCAAAATGATATCACCTCAAAAATCTTTAACTTAACTCCATCTGCAATGACCTAATTCAAAATAAGGTCACATTCACAGGCATTGGGGCTTATGACTTGGAACTGTCACTTTGTGTTTGGTATTGTACCCCCACAGGGCCCTCCCTTATTCCTTCTGAAAACTGGCACACTTCATATAGTACTTATTACACTGTTTTATGATTGTTTTATAAATGGCCAGTTTGACAGAATACCTCTGAGTTTCTGAAGCATACAGACTATCTCTTTCATCTCTGTCTCTAATTCCAAGCATAGATTCTGCCCTTAATACATAATTAATCTCTCCTTATTGGACAAATTAATTACAAACCATACAATAGATTTATGCAATATTGGCAGATTGAGCCAAGTCTCAGCAGGAGTTTAAACCTCCTGTTATCATCCAAAAAGACAGGTGTTGGAATTTTCCAAATGCTTTGGCTCTGAGGGCACATAGAGCTTCTGCCAGTGGTCCACTCATGGCACACTGGAGACAGCACTGTGAGCCCAACTCCTAGGTCTGGGGGTAGATGGAAATATCCACTGAACTTAGCAAAGTGCAGCAACAGAAGCAGAGGGCTACCACTTTAGTGAAGAAGCCCAAGGCTTCATGGAAGACATGAAGCAAGGGTGACCCAACCCACAAGGCTTGTGTGAAACAGGAAGGTGACAGGAATGGAAATGGCTATGTGAATCTCAGGAGTTATGGTGGAATCCAGGGCAGAAGCAAACAGAGGAGCAGGCAAACTCTCTTCTGTGGTTCTGTACTCCCTGCACCTGAGACCACAAATCCATTTTATCACTTCCCATCTTGGATGCTGTAGGAATTGGTCAGTGTTTTCCAAGTAACTCCTCTATACCCGAAGTGCTTAAAAGCAGTTCCAGGGAACATGCCGGAACATCCGGGCCTCTGGTAACCTGCCCCAGCTTGACATCAGCACATTTGCTACATCAGCAACTTTTGCAAGAAGAGATATAGGAACTTAGGGAGCAGCATAGAAGCTGCAGGCAGCCTAGTTATGCCACAGAGTTCACAAGCCAGACATCGACCACAAACCTCAGTGTGCCACTATATCTTCCCTCTGCCACTCAGGTACCCATGTAAGTACTTAAGGTCCAAAGAAAAAGTTCCTTGGAGCATAATGTTTGTCCCTCACACTTTGAATATATCAACCCACTGCCTTCAAGGTCCCAGGGTTCTGATGAGGACTTTGTGGGGAAATTATGATGGAAGTACCTACCCTCTCATCCTCACATATGGTAATAATGTCCCTATGTTCCTATGTCTTATGGAACAAAGCATGTATCATGATGTGTGGTGCCACCATCCTTTCAACACCAGTCATTCCTAGTTGAATGAAAAATGAATTTAATATCTTGGGTGTAGATATGATAAAGTCTTTACAAGCCAAAAATTATAGACTTTTAAACTCAAAATGAAAAGGCCATTGAAGCATTCTACATTAATTTACAAACAAGTAACCATCAGTCTACATAATCCCCTAAGGAAACAACTTTTCAAGCCTCTCTTATTCTTATCATAAAAGTGGAAAAAGTCTGGGAGGCCAGAAAGAGAGACAATTATTGTGCTTAATAGCCAGTTGTGACTGGGTCATTTCCTGCTCTGACCTCACAATGGCCATTGTGGGGGAATTTCAAACACTAGAACACCAGTTATACATCAGGCCCTGGCTGTGACTATATCTATATCTATATCTATATCTATATCATCTATCCACCTATCTATATATAGATTTAGTACATACCCTCATTTGGTGGTTTGAGTTTTAGATCTTATTTCTTTGGAGGAGGTGATTCTTTATTTTCTTTTTCCTTTTTCCTTTATTCTTTTTTCTTTCCTTGCTTTTCAACTAACATTGTTTCTTATTGTTGCTTCTTACAATGTGTAGTGAGAATAGTGGGTTTAGTGAAGGGATGAGGTTCTCTCAGTCAGCTCCTTCTTTAATGATATGCTCATGAACCGTAATAATATTCTGAGGGACATTGTTTATTCCTTTTTAATCCCACCCCAAAATAATATAAAAGGCATTATCCAGCTGTATAAATAAGAAAACACAGGCTTCAGGAAAACCAATATTTCTCAATTTACACAACACTGAATATCAAAGCACCAGTCACATGTTATTGAAATTACTGGTTTACACATAAAGTATTGTAATCTACACTCACAGAAGAGTAAAATCCCTGAGATTCTCATGTTTGTGTCTCTCCTACTTCCCAGCACAAAGCCTGATACATATTAGGTACATGAATGGCATGTGTTGAATGACTAAATGAAAGGATAAAAAATCCAAGAACAAATTTAGCTCTAATGCATTTTTCATTTTAGATTCAAAGTCTTCATCCTCCCGAGGAAGTAGAACCAACATTTGGGAAATAGCTTGGTCATAGTCTTACTTTCTAATGTAATTTTAATGAGTCCATGATATAGGAAACAAAATACTCTAGAAGACATTTAAACCCAGGTGACTTATCTTCTCCCTGCCTAAAAACTCTCAGTCATAGCAGGTCAGTATGACATCATAATGGGTCATTAAAAAAGGACAACAAATCATTATAACAACACCACAGGTGATTATGATATCATTAAAGGTCATTATGACACAATAGCAGGAATCTATGACATTAGAGCAAATCATTATGACCCTATAGCAGGTCTGTATGACATCATGCAAAATCATTATGATACCATTACAGGTCCTTATGACACACTAGAAGGTCATTATGGCATCTTGGTACATCATTATAACATCATGACAAATCCTCATGACACTATAGAAAGGCATTATGATACCACAGCAGGTCTTGATGACATCATGAGAAGTCATTATGACACCACAATGGGAAATTATGACATCATAGCAGATTGTTATGACACCATAGGAGGTCTTCATGACTGCACAGCAGGTCACTGTGACAGCAGAGCAGGTCTTTATGACATCATAGCTGGTCATTATTACATCATGGCAGGGCATTATGACACCACAGTGGGTCATTATGACATTATAGCAGATTCTTATGACACCACAGGTCATTTTGACACCATAGCAGTTCATTATTATGATACCACAGCTGGTCATTATGACATCATAGCAGATCACATCTTAGGACTGGATCATTGTCCCCTGTGGTATGAGAAAGAATGTTCATTGCTGGTATTTTTGGATAAAACCACAGTACTATTGATGGTCTCTTATTGAAAAGTATGGAGAAGCCTTTGCCAGATCAGTAGCTCCATACCAGGCACCAGGGGAATATGTTACTTCTTTTCAAGCAAGGAAGTCACATCTGGTTCAGCAGCTACACATGGAGTCTCCTTGTGATTAAACTTACGGAATTCTACTCTAAGTTTGCTATACCCATCTCTATTCTGCACAGGACAAATAGTTCAGTTGAATGTGCTGAGAATCATCCCTACCCCTGTGTATCTTTTAAGTCCTTCCTGGTGGCAGTAGACCCTGAAATGCCTCCAGGAATTCAATTTGTATTTGTAATGCAACACTATACCATGTAATACAGTTTTGCTTTAGATTTGCTATTTTTCTAGCTAGAGGCAAGTGTTTTCCACTTGGCCTTTCCCACCATATTCTTTTTCTCTTTTTAGGTCAGGATGCCAGTGTGGAGATTCTACCTCTCCTGAGTTTGTCTTTCCTCATTTTAATTATAGAACAGGACAAATGACCACCAAATGAGTGTGGGGACATACCACATTGAGAGAAAACCTGAATTAAAATTTCATTGATCACCTAAACTCCATGAGACCATTCTCTTCAGGACCACTAATATTTGGGTGTTATTTAATTAGTGTCAATTGATATTTGAGGTTCAGTTGTCACAGAGATACCCAATTATTTCCCTTTGCCTAATGCACTGTTACACTGAAAGGGATGTAAGTTACCTTGAATAAGGGTGGGAGAAAGGCTCACATGAATTTTAAGCAGCATTCCAGCTTCCCTCCTTGAGCACACCCAACTTCTCTTTCATTGTAGGGATTCTGATTCTGCAGAGTGGCTTGAGTCTGGAAGTTGATTGAAGGGACATGACATTTTGTTTTGAAAATTCAGTTTTGTTTTGATCCCCTGAAATTAAAAAAAAAAAATTGCTGAAATACATCAAGTAAGAACTCATTAGGATTTCTGTAATATTTTCCTTTTAGGAAGCCTAAAACCAACTAGCCAATGTCATAGGTCTTTTCTGGTTTCATTACTTGGATTTCTTTGACTCTGTTATTCACTGTGTGGCCACACCACCCTGACCTTGGAGGTGGAGTGCTGCCATCGTGGATTCAATTATTCAATTTATATTTAGATTTTTCCTGTTCAGGGACCACAACTTCTACTGTGGGGTCCCACCACAGGGAAGAGCAATCATAGAAATCCTCAAGGATGTCAGGACTCCTATCACAAATATATTACTCATGGTTGTGATAAAAGATATACTTTGAACTCTTCTAGGGTGGGTGAGTCTTAAATGATAAATCACTGTGCATTGCAATTTCTCTAAGCCTTTGAATACCTTTCTAATCCTTAACCCCGGAAAGCTCAGCACTTCTAGCTCACGAGGACTACATTTTGGTCCTTGTTGCAGCTAACTAACCAAAAAGAGCCCTTCCTAACTTCGTGACACACAAGTATAAGAACATTTGCTTTGTGAACTTGCATCTATAAATTTAGCCTGATCCAACTTTGTTTGTTCCACCATTATCCCACATTTGATATTCATTGACACATATGTTCCTGGATTCCTATCTCCATATATTAGAAAAATCATGTAGTTTTTTAGGAGTGTAGTGCACTTAGTCAGGGTCACACTTTGTAGTTCTTTTGGGGTAACTTTAGACTTGAATCTAGATATAGGTCTAGAAGTAATGAAGGGAAGTGGGATTTAGTCCTAAGCCGAGGCTCCATTTTCTTTCAGGGCAACAGCCTATGGGAGGCTATGAGAGAATCCTCAGGCAATGACAAGTAATCTGTAGACGGGGTGGAAAGACCACCTACTGGAAGCAGGAGAGCACTTCTTCAGGATATACAGCAGCTTGTTCACATGCAAAAACTCACAGGTCTTTCTGTTCCATATTCTCAATATCCTCATCCATCTTGTGATGGGGGCCAGGACCTGAATCTCACCTGTGACTCATCCGTTTCCCTGTCATTTTGTGTTCCACAGATGCAGAACCTGATGTGGGGATTTCTATGAAGGTAACAGACAGAAGCAGGAACTGAGGGAAACTGATGAGGTGAGGAGAAGAAGAATGTGGTATCAAAATAAGTTTGACTTTAGCCCAGGGACTTGACTGCTATGGAGTATTCATTCTACTACAAACTTAGTGTACCCATTTGAGCACATTGGATTTTTTTTTTTTTTAAACACTGGTCCTCCATGGAAAAGAAACACACAAACACTCAAGTTGTTCTTTAATTTGACACTAATATTTTAACTCCCCTATAATACAGATGATAGAAGTGACTTCTCTCAAAAGAATATAAGGAAGGAAGAATTTACACATTCATTTTTGTAGAATTTTTTAATTTTTTTTTTTTTACTTTTATACCAAATGCCATGTTCCTCTTCAAATTTCAAAGTTATAATTACTGAAATACACTACCAATAGGGTACTAAGAATTAATTAGAGCAATGCCTAATAGCAAAGTATGAGTGATAAAATCATATTGCCTTGTATATTTTTAGAAACATATGTTAACTGAAAGAGCAAAAATATACAATGCATTCACATTTTGAAATTGATTTAATTTTTCTTTATTGCAATGAAAATCAATGAATGGAGGCAGTTCCATCTCTTTTAACATATAGCAGGTTTTTCAGTCAAGACGTTTGTTTCCTACAGCAGAACATAACTACAGTTCTTACACTTTGCCCTGATAACAGAATTATAAAGCCCATTATGTGTGAGATTATGATGAGCATTGTAAGTTAAAGAATGTCAGAGCTAGGAGGGACCTAGAGGTCATCAGAACTATTTGTCTTGTGTACAATCTCAGAGAAATAAAGCAACAGTGAGCAACCAGGGGTCTTCTCTCCTCAAGGCTTGCTCCTGTGGGTGACAGCACATCCCACCTTAGCACTGCTGTGTTTGCTGGCATTGATTCTGGGTAGGGAACTGAATCAGGAAAGGGCTCCAACACCAGAGGCTCCAGTGACCTTCAGCTTGTCTTGATCCCATTCTTTCCCGGCCCCATTCTTCATGTCTGTATTTCTCAGTGTGTAAATGAGGACACTAAGTGAGGGGAAAACAATGGTGTAAACAGAGCACACACTTTGCCATTGCTGGCAGAGTCAGCCCTGACATAGGTGAAGAAGAGGGACAAGAAGAGGAAAACCGCAGTGATGTCTGGGGTAGATGGAGAGCTTTGAGGGACACTTGGAGGAATGACTCATCAACATGAACAGGGGCGATGGTGTAAGAAATTACAAAGGCAACAAAGATCAAGAGGGACATCACCCTGTTGTGGTAATGATTGTCATGTCCAGGAGCCTCATGTCAGCTCAGTGTAGCTTCAGCATGGGGAACACATCACAGAAGTAGTAGTCATTTTGATGTGGACCAGTCTCCATGAGCATCTCTCTTTTAGGAACTTGGACAGAACTATGGGTTATGACAGTTGATATATAGGCACAGGGTTTCCCTTGGGGTGAAAAAGATTGAGAATGTTTCATTGAGAAAATGATGGTATGTGGAGGCCTGGGGGATAACCAGATATTTGAGGGCTCTTGGATATCATAAGCAACTTATTACCAATAAAATGAGAACTACATGCTATCATAATGCTTCAGGTGAGGTGAAAACTGGTGAAGAACATATTAGGAACTGATATTTTGCATAAAACTTCCTCAGAGCATGTTCTATGTATCTGCAAGTTACTACTCTGATTCTTTCTCTAATTTTCAAACATATAAATGGAAGAAATGTCACATTGCTTTTTTTATTTTAGAAGCCCCTGCATCACCATCAAGAGAAAGTTTTCAAGGAATTTTAGAAATAAAATCAATAACAAAAGAGTTGATGTATTCCAACTTCCCATACTAATACCACTCAGTTAATTGACCCTGTATTATAAAAGGTAAATGTCCATTTCTTTACTTCTGTGAACCTGTATCAAAATGCATTGTTAAAATAATCTGCAAATCTCTCCCAGACCTTAAATCCTAGACCCTAGACATAACTGACATCATAATATTTTATAATGGCAATTATAAAGGATCATGTTTTGATAGTTGTGTCCTTCTTTAGGAAATTGTTATCTTTATTTAATGAGACTCCTTTTATGGAAATAGAGAGATCCTAAGCTTTCACATTTTGAGATTTGAACTGCAGTAAATACTATTAAACAATATGAAAAAATGTACTTACTGCACATTTAATACTTTATTAACAATGCTTCTAAAGTTCAACAATGTAATGTGATTATTCCATTTACATTGTACTTGTCAACACTATTATTTGGTAATGAGAACCCTCAAATAGATGTCCTTAGTCTTAATCTTTCCTAGACTACAATGTTGTTATCACATACAATCAATGTGTTATACAAAGGGCCTTCTGAACTTTTTCCTCATGTTCACCGAAATTCTGTGTCCCTTGACCTAATTTCCCTGGGGGGTGCAGGAAAGAGCACTCCATTTTCAAGTAAAAGAGACACAGACCTGATATTGTCTGTTGCTCTATCACCTGTACATGGTCCCCACTAAGAAACTGAATTTAATCTGCCCAAAGTATCATTGTCTGTGTGTAACAGAAACAAAAGTGTTAGGGTAACAAAGAGTGCAGAGCCACAGGAAAGCTGTTTGATTCAAACTTTGTAGGAACTAATGTTTTCAAAACATGCTTTTCAGCAAATCATATTCACCCTGATAACTGTGTCACAGTTGTCTAATATGTACCAAGAGAGTTCTTAACCCTGTAAACAACTCAAATAATTCAGGGTGGGTTTTAAAATCATGTAAAGAAAATGAAAGCAGGTAAAAATGAGAGAAGATAGTGAGACTGAGATTCTGTGCTTAGTAAGATTTCTTCAGTCATGATATTTTAAGAGAATGGTTGATTAATAAATAAACAAACAATTACTAAATAATGATGAATGACAGCCTAGTTTTTAACAATATGTTTTTGTGTCATTTTTTCCTTCTGAAAATTTAGTTGAGTCATAATTTTGTTTGTTGTGAACTGTGTATAAGCAAGACTGACAAAACTTAAGATTATTCTGCCTAAAATTATTACTTCCAACTATTTGCCATTAGCGTTCTCGAAAACCTTCCACTCCACAATTTCCTCATGGCATTCTTTACTTCTGCATTTCTCAGAGTATAAATCATAGGATTTAGCATGGGAGTGATGATGGTGTAAAACACAGCCACCATCTTATCCTCTGAGAAGATCACATTAGGGCGCATGTATGTGAACACACAGGGACCAAAAAAGATGATGACCACCGCAATGTGGGCACCGCAGGTGGACAGAGCTTTGCGTCTTCCTTCTGCCGACTGCTTTATCAGAGACACCAGAATGACACTATAGGAGATGACCAAAAATACAAAACTCCCCAGAGTGACATTACCACTGTTGGCTGTCACAACAGCACCAATAACATAGGTGTCTGTGCAGGCAAGTTTGAGCACAGGACGGACATCACAAAAGTAGTGATCAATCTCATTGGGTCCACAGAAGGCTAGGTGGACTATCAGAGCCACTTGGATAATGGAATGCAAGAATCCACTTACCCAGGTCCCCAGCAATATTTTACTGCACCTCTCCCGGTCCATGATGGTCATGTAGTGCAGGGGTTTACAGATGGCCACATAACGATCGTAGGCCATTACTATGAGGATGAAGGTCTCAGTGCCACCAAAGAAATGCACCCCAAAAACTTGCAGCACGCACCCCACAAATGAGATAGTTTTGTTCTTTGCTAGCAAGTCAACAATCATCCTAGGGGCTGTGACCGAGGAGAAGCAAATGTCCACAAATGACAAGGAGTTGAGGAAGAAATACATGGGAGTGTTCAGAAGATTCCCCATGAAGATGGTCAACATGATGAGGAGGTTTCCCAGAAAAATGACTGTGTAGAAGAAGGAGAACACCACAAAGCAGACTGCTTCAACCTCTGGGTTCTGAAAAAGGCCCCGGAAAATGAATTCATTTACATCGTTTATTTTTTCCATGGAATGGGTCCAGTAGGTCAAATTACTGAAAGAATTATATTACCTAAGGGGGAAAAAAAAAAAAAAAAAGGAAAGAAAGACTTTCAGGATTTATTTTTAACTCAGAATAAATGAATGATCAGAGTATTTGAAAATGAAAAAAATGGGTACTGACTGCTGGTTGGCACTAAAGTGTATTTATTCTGATGCCTTTTTCTCTATAATATCCCTTTTCCAGTTTATTCACTTTAAATGAGGAAGCAAAGTCCAGAGAAATAAATCACTTCTAAATGTAATGAAAGTCACACATCTAGTTAAGAGTTTATCTTAGATATCTGAGTATATATTTATTTGTGGATAAAAATTCACTTAGTTCTCTTTCTATAAAAGATACTATCAACATTTGGAAGAACTCTATGAATATGGTGTTATCTGTATATCTGATTAAGTGTCCCTTACTTGAATCATAGAAGTAAAAACATGTCCACATGGTGCCTTCTGAATACTGCCATGCCTGGTCACTACATCCACTTAGGTTTCCCTGATATGTTGAGGTTGGGTGACTTCTGCAGGCTCTCCTTCAGATATTTCTGTGAATGAGCTTATGGTCCCTGCTGAGCTTAAGTACCTACAGTGAATAGGTGCTGGAGTGTGTAATCGAAAGAAGAGGACTCCTACCCAAACCTGACTCTGAAATGACATTGCTGTAAACTGGGTAAGTCATTTACCATTAAGGAGCTTTTGTTTTCTCATTTGTGAAAACACAGACTTTTAATCTCATTTTCACCATATGGATAGTAATTTCTACCTTGACACTGAATTCCTCATGTAGTTTAAAATAAAGGTAGAAAATAAAGAGAAAAGAAGAAATAAGTCTGTGGAGCTAATGAAGCCTTGTTTGATTTGAGAAGAGGAGTCTCAGGGTATTTCTGTACCTTCAAACTCAGAGTGATGGAGGATTCCCCAGGATTTATTATGGCCTGGTATTTTAAAGTTTTGTCTATTAAGTGGCAAATGTGCAAAGAACAAGAACAGAACATACAAAGGAAATACAACCTTTTAATGTCTGTATCCCTCATGTATCTTTCTATTTTTTTTAAAGTCTCCTTACAGAATATTTGAGTTTTCTCTGTCTGGGTGAACTCAACATTTCAGGAGGAGATTGTCCTTTAGTGATTATTATTATAGGTTTAGGAAATGCTTGGTTTATTTAAATGGATTTAATTTAAGTGGACCTTAGTTAAAGACTCACTAGTAGGGCCACTTAAGTTTGGGTGGAAAAGGGCACATGGAGTTACTCTGACTAAGGGGCTTGTTAGGTTCTTCATGAAGTCAAGTCACAGACATAATGATTCCTGTCATTATAGGTTGTGCCCTGTAACCCCATCTCTTCACCACCTGTCTAGTTCATTGCTTCCACTGCTATTGAACCTGACGCTCTCAGCTAGCCTTTCTGCAGCACTATCTTTCCAGGGACTTTCTGCTTTGGAACAATTACAGGTTTAGTCAGAACTGTATATTAGAGTTGATAATCATTAAAGTCAATCTTCTCTTGTGCATTTCACACTAATTATAATTATAATGGTACAATATAAGAATAATACTGTAATTCAGATTTGAAATCAAGCACATGTCCCTACATTTACACACTTCTTCCTCTGTTGCTTTTTTGTTAAATTTAGCAAAAAGTACTATTCTCCACTGAGAAGAACTTCAGTAAAAAAGAACTCAACTCACAGATTATTTAACAACCATATATTATGTTGCTGAACTACTTTAGATGAAAATAAACCTCTACACCTGAGTTCGGCTCCTATAGTGTCCTTATCACAAAATTCTAGAAATCTTCTGTCACCTGACATCAAGACCCTCCTAAAAGGAATTCACCTTCCCCTTTCTGATTATTTACAATGGAATAGCATCACACTTTGCTTTGCAATGACTGGCATCTTCTTATGGTACTTGTACTATCCTGACTCAGTCATACTGGATGCATTTTATCATATTATCATCCTAGTGTTCTCCTCTATTACTCCTTGGAACACTGCCTTACACTTATATTACACAATCTTGCACTAATTCCTATGTCATCAAACACTTCGTATTTGTTAGAGAACAAAGAAATCTCACCAGTTTTTTGTAGGATTTGCATTTTGCTTTATTTCTCTGTCTCTTCCTAGTATAATTTTGGTAGTGATGTCCAAAGTGAAATAAGGGATGCTTGAGAAATAACTTTGTAAATAATCTGTAACTAAATATATCTGATTACCTAAACACAAAATGTTCTAGACATCAGACTTTGTGATTCTCTCACCTAATGAAGCCTGCCATTCCATGGAAGCTTTGGCAAGGAATGTTCATTTCTCTACTCAGAAGGTATATTTGAAAGTAATGATGCAATGCCATAATGACCTTAGGGAGAGCTTTTCCTCAGACATTCCCCACAATCAAAACCAAATCATCAACCTGACAATGAGATTTTAGGTAGAGGTCTCTTTTGAAGATTTTTAAATTAAAAAAAAAAAAGTCTTTGTTTGAAAACCAATTGATTCTCACATTTAGAACCATACCTAATTTTAGACAATTCACCTAACACAAATAATTTTATGATTACATACTTTGTTCCTTTAATTAATGACCTCAGATATGCACATTTAATAGTAATTTCATAAAATAATATAGAATCTTTTCTTTCATTGAAAAATATTGATTTTATTCTTGTCTTTTGAAATTTCTACTTGAAAGAAATAGTGAGGATTGAATTGTACTTTTGGAGTTCACTGCTTTTCTACTTAATTGGGTATATATCAATTTCTAGAGAATGAGGTAGGTTCAGTTTCAGGCATGATATTTGCCTGAACTGAACTATAGTGTGGACAAATATTCTTTAAGTTTTTTTTTTTTTTAAATAAAAGTCTTAATATTGACTTTTGACCATGAATAGCATTGATTTTTAATTTCCTATTTCTCTTATTTTATTTAACTTTATATTTGCTTCTTTGTATTTTCTTTCCCTTTAATACCCATCTCACATTCTTCATCTTTCTCACCAAAATAAATAAATAAATAAATAAATAATCAAGGATATATTTTTGTATTCTCATTATCTGTATTTAGCTGAAGAAATGACTTCTAAAATATGAAGAGGAAGAGCTGAAAAAGTGATGGTTTAAGTTTGTGCAAACTTTCAAAATGATGTGCGGGGGCGCCTGGCTCTCCTTAAGGTGCTTGACAGAGTTCCACTGAAGGATGATTGCAAAGACTCATCCTAAAAGGATTGCATGCCAGATGTATGCCTCCCTAGCTTGGATGTTATTCTGTGGAGTTTTCCTAACAATATATTACTCACTTCAGTCTGGGGATCTATTAGGGGTGATGGGAATAATTGTACAAATTCCCAGGAAAACATCATGGAGACAAAACACATGTTGAAACACATGATTAACCTCACAACAGCAGAATGTTTTTATTATGTTAAAAACCAAACACTGCATTTACTGGCAGAGCCAGAACCTGTTGGGGCACAGAAACTTATAGATAACAATGTTTCCCCAAGTTCTAAGCACAAAGCACCTCCCACAGTAGCTACTAGATATGGACCAGCTTATTTTATCAATGGCAAGCCCTGGTGATTAAGTAAGGATAATCTGTAAGGTTACTGTTTTCTCATAAACTTTCGGTAAAAACAATTTCTGCCTATGCTTTGGAAACTTCTTTGATTTCATTAGTCACAAGCCTGTCATCAAAGCCTGAAGAAAAATGTATATAAACCCAGCCTTCCCCAGAATAAAGTGGGAATGATTGCACCAGAACTAGAGTCTGTGTCTTTCATTCTCCATCCATTGCTGATGCTGTCTCCCCACGCCCCCTTACCAGTGTGGAACCCATGGACCCCTGCTGGGGCTGGACCCCGGCAATGATGTAGTTCATGAAGTCCAAGAGTTCTATCAGTCGTTGGAATCACAACAGTCCATGTAGATACTTACTCCCAATATTTCCTCTTTTGTCCATTACACAGGGCCCAAACTGATAAAATTTGGAAAACTGTGCAATAAATACATGTTATCAATTTGGTACATTTTATTAAGAGTACTCTTTCCTATGTTCCTTTGCACTTAATTCTTGAATTTTGGGGTGAGGCATGATATGGAAGTTGTGGTGTCCTAGCAAAGTGGCAGCTGTCAGATACATGAGTCTCACAAACTAGGAAGTGGAACATATGAGAATATGCAAGTTTCCATCAGTGACATCAAAAACTTAGGTCATTCACAAAAGTACCAAGCTATTCCCCACTGGAAGTCCTCAAGGAGTATCCTCTTGATTACTGTGAGGGGCATTACCAAGGTACATGAAAAGAGACTCACCCCATTCTGCAAAGAGCAAGTCTGATCAACAATCTGAATAGAAACCTGATGACAATATCAACTGTCAGTTTTGCAGTGTTATAGACATGGCAGATATTGCTTAGTATGGAGCCTTTGCTGATAAAAATAATGACTTTCTTTTTCATTTAAAAGTTGAATAAATTAACTTGCCTTCAACCATTTCTTCCTTGAAAACGTAAAAAGAGATGGACTTAATGTTGACCATGCTTGGGAAGATGCTCTTTCGTCCCTCTTTTGTTGATCAATTGTTAGCTGAAGGTTAAAAAAGATAATTCTGATGCATGGGCAAATAGATGAAGGTCTGCAATATTTGGGAGAAAAAAGATGATAAGTTTTTCAAAATCAATTTAATTTGAGAGTTAATAATGTTTCCTACATGCACAAAAAGAACATGCTTTTTTATAAATAAGCAGCAGAGCTGGGCATGGTGACTTACCTCTCTAATCCCAGGAACTTTGGACGATTTCAATTTTGAGACTGGCCTCAGTGATTTAGCAAGGTCTTAAGAAAATTAGCAAGACACTGTCACAAAATTTTAAAAAGAATTGGTGATGTACCTCAGTGGTGGTAAACCACCCCTGGTTCAATCTCTATATGTAGATTGAATATATACATAAATATTAAATATATATGTGTCTATGTATGTATACATATGTGTATATATGTATACACACATATATGTAAGTATATATGTAAATATATATTTACATATATAAATACCCCGGCAGCTATAGACTTTTCTGTTCACCTTCACTTACCTGAATTGGATAAACCCTCCTGGAAGTAATCTTTTCCAGATCAATATCTGAGCATCTAAGCCATAACCTACTTGATCTTCTATTACTGTACTAAAAATTAATGTACAGTTAACTTTTATTAACAAAATGTAAATGATATAATTACATTGAATTGCATTTTTTAGAAACAAACTTTGTTAAATGAAAGAGTTAAAATATACAACATATACATTTTTGACATTGCCTTTTTTTATTGCAATTAAAATCACCAAATGGGAGTGCTTAGGGCATATTTCTACCTATGGTAGGCATCTCAGTCACAATATCTGTTTCCTAAATCAGGAGATAACTACAGTTTTTACACTTTGCTCTGATAACAGTATTATAATGCCCATTAAGTGTGAGATCATGAAGGTCAGAATAATTTACAGAATAACAAATCTGAGAGCACCTTGGGGATGTGTATAGCTGAAGAGACATCAAGCAACCAAGTGAGAGGGTCTAGGGGTCTTCAGTCTTCAATGCTTGCAACTGTGGATGACACCACACAACCCTGGATAACAAAAACATTATCTGATCATGATGACCAGAGAGTGGAGGGGCCTGCAGATGGCTGTATAGTGGTCATAAGCAGGGACACCATGGTGGATATCTTGGTGGCACCAAAGAAGAGGACGTGAATATCTGGGCTATGCAGTCATTGTAGGAGATGATGTTCTGCTTGGTGAGAAAATCCATAATCCTTTGGGGGGCTGCCATGGAGATGAAACAGACATTCATGAAGGAAGAAAGAGTTGATATTCTGATTATATTATATCAGATGTTCTGATTATATCTGAAATAACATTACATTTTTCCTTTCTGTAAAACATAGTATAAGGAAATTAAAAAGCAAACCACATACTTGGGGACAATATTAGCAAAAAGTTCTTATAAATCACCATTATCCAGAATACACAAAGAATTCCTTAAAACTCAATAATAAGAAAACAAACAAACATATTTAAAATTGGGTCAAAATCTTTAGCAGACACATCACCAAAGAGGATAGGTGACTAGTAAGCTTATGAAGCACCTCAATGTAAGTCATTGGAGAATGCAAATAAAAACAAAAATGAGATACTACTGGACACCTAATTAAATGTCCAAGTCAAGAACAGCAATACCAAAAGCAGTGAAAAAGTGTACAGAAACAGGACCTCTCAGTCTTTGCCACTAGGAATGGAAAATGGCATGTGACGGCCATGGTGTGGATCAACTGGAGCTCTCAAACATCGCTGGTGGAAACACGGAATAGGTCTTACACTCTGAAAAACAGTCTGACCATTCCTCAACAGGTCACATATGTAGTTGTGGTATGACCTGGCAATTCCATTTTTAGGGAAACATCCAAGAGAAATGAACACACTTTTGCACAAAAACTTATAAACCATGCTTCTGGAAACATTATTCAAAATAGCTAGAATCTAGAAACCATATACCTGTCAACTGATAAATGGAATATTATTTGATAATAAAAAGTAATAAATACTGATAACATGCTGCAAAATGCATGAAAACTCTATGTAAATGATGATTAAAGAAGCATGTTACAAAAGGCCATATATTGTATGATTCTTTATTTGGCAAACATCTAGAAAGAAAACATACAGTGTAGAAATATTAGGATTTACTAAGGACTGAGCAAGATGCTGGCTGTGAGTAATGAATGCATTGTTCTTGCTAAGGGCATGAGTTTCTCTTTACAGGATGAATGATGTTCTAAACTTAGGTTATGTTGATGGCTGCACAACACTGTGTTGTAAGTGTCCTTTAATTGCACACTTGGAGTAGGTGAATTCTACCCTATGTGAGTTAAATCTTAAGGAAGGTTTGAAAATATGTAAATGTAAAACCTAGTGAATACTTCCATAGAACCTAAAGAGTAGAGTAACTGTCATGGCTGGGGTTGTACCTCAGTGGCAGAGTGCTTGCCTAGCATGCATGAGGAACTGGGTTTTATTCTTAGCACCACATAAAAAATGATCAAATAAAATAAAGGCATTCTGTTCAACTACAAAAAAAATATTTAAAAGTGTCATACTAGGAGAGAAAGATGTGAAAATATTCTGCTAAATTTGATAAATAACAAGGATTAAAAATCCCTAGTTATCATTTTTATAATTGAAAATATCAACATTTTATTTGATAATTTAATACACATGATTTATACAGAGTAACTTACTAAGTTTTTTTCTTTGGGAAATGAAACACACAGCATGAACGAAGGCCAACTGTTTCTAATCTGTAACATGGCACCACATGGGTCACAGCAAGGACTTCTGCTTCAGCTTCTGCAGTGGTTTGTGCTGTTGCAGGGGAGAGGAGTATAGCCACTGAATGGAAGACAGGAGGAAAAACTTAATATTCTTCATCCTGAAAATTAGAATGGTTTCCATCTTTTCATCAAAGACATTTCCAACCAAGATGCATCTTTTCTATCAATCATAACAAAAAGATATTTACAAGTTGGCTAATTCACTTGCTCTACTTTTTATGTTTCCCTGTCACCTCAAGACATCTAGAAATCTTAATGTTGTGAAACACAGTATGAACTTTGTGCACAATGAACACAACTACTTTACCAAAAACGCACACACAGATCTGTGGTTATAATCTACACCTGTCGTCCAGATACGGAGATACTAGCAAAGAGCCCTTCCCCTCACCCTTCCTCTTCTTCCTCTTCACCATTCAAGTGACTAAATTCAGAACTATCCCCAGCTCCCAGAGGTGAACTAACAAAGGTCATTCCCAGAAGATAGTTCTTCCTAAAAACTAATAAGAGGATATTTATATAGGGATTATTTTGCTACTTTTAACAAACTTTGGGCATTAGGTTTTATCCTTTAATACCCAGCAAAATTAACTAAAATGCACATATAACAATGGCTAGACAATCTGAACATATGTAAGGGGCACAGAATGCTTCTCTATGCATACTTTCTCATTCCCCCACCCACCACCCTGGGCAGTGTGTATCAGGACTTGTTCATTAGGCTAGCAGCAGAGGGGCACAAGGACACAAATACTGAAAGATGGGAGCCAGTGCTCAAGGATTTACATTTTGATGTGAGCCACTCGGTGTGCATCTTCTGGCTGTACTGTAAGAATATTTTAATTCATTGGGAACATGAATTCTTGCTAATATTTTAGTAGTAGAAATCTGGTAATGAAATAATCTTGGTGTTTTCTGTTGTTTTGTCTCATCTTAAATTGATCATTAAGGGAATGCACTATTTTAGTTTTAATTCTACCAATGTCTAGATGTCTGTTGCCACTGGTCTTTGGTGAAATTTTTGTCCCCAAGAAAGGATAACAGATTGAGTGGGTATAGTGTATTCTTGGTTATCAAAAGTACTCATGTAGCTTTGGGATTATGAATGGGTGAATATTCATGATGTGTGTGAAAGCATGATACACACATGCTTTTTCTCATGTTGTATATGTATACGCACAACCTGGAGGGACATGTCCAACTAAACTGCTTGTGACTGGATGATCTCTTTACTTGCTTGTGTTTTTATGTTTTTATTTTTCCTGTAATGCACACATTAACTTTTTTTTTTTTTTAAAGTGCTATTTAAAAAAAAAAAAAAGTCTCCAAAGTCATGCCTGCCATTTTGTGACTGCAAGGCCATCATACTCCAGGGTGGCAGCCATGCTTATGCTCCTGCAGTCACAGAATCAAATGCTCTGTTGACCACCTCCTTTCACTAGACTGGGGAGAGTGTGAGTTCTCATGAGTCTCATTCATCTTCTTAGGAATCACCCAAGACTCTATGAGCTCCTACGATGGAGACTGACTCAGAGAAACTTTTCTGAAACAGTGTTAGTCTATAAAGCCACTGATGGAAAATTGAGTCATCTTCTATGTGTTCTACTTTGTCTTTGAAAAGCACAAATCAGTAAACTGGTACTTTTCCAGGGGCATCAGCATTCTTATATTACAAGTACCCCCAAGAGATTAATCCATTAGTTCAATGGCATAATGGAAAGACCAGTGTGGGAAAAAGTTATTGAATAGAAAGCATACTTATAACCCAATTTTCTAAATTCAGTTCTGTTTTAGCAGAGCAGATGGTGCTGTTGGATTCCCATTTATGCATACATCTCTTGTTTTCTAAGTACATCAAGAATCATCTATTCCCAGTTTTTTAATCTAAGTATGCAGATATTCTATTGACGGTATGAAAATAACTAGAGGGCATAGTTAAAAATACCTATGTTTGTGTAGCTCATATTCCTGGCTAAATGAGTCCGACTGTCTTAGAATCATTTGTTATATTTCCAGAAAATGCCAGAAGGTGATATTAATTATCAACATAGAGTGAGAAGCATAAATCTACTTTTCATTTTATAATTGATCTACTAGAGGCACATGGAAGCCCAGTGAATGCTTCTCCAATCTAGGGGACTAGTCACGGATATGTATAGTTTTAATGCAAGGCTTACACTTTTGTTATAGCTACTTATGTAGATGTCTTGTAGATTTAAAATATTTCCACCTTTATTTTTGGTAATACACCCATACTAGATATCACTTTTGAGCACCACAGTATTTACCATATTATACTCCATCCCAACCATAAACATAATCCTAAATTGATGCAGCATCTATACTATTAGATTTGTGGATGTGACAAGGAAACAATGGCAGAAAGACAATCAGTGATATGTTTATTTACCATGAAGAATAGTGTGCAGGTCATGGTTCATGGTGAGGGAGAAAAATCTACCACAAGGGTACATAAAAGTTAACAATAAGAAAAGAATATCTGTCCAGTATGGGATTCTTCTGTAATGCAGAGATGGAAATAGTGTTTTTTCCAGTCAATGTCAAGTGGCTCACTGTATGCAGTAAAGCTGTTTGGTACAAATATTATAGGAATCATGGTTTTTGACATTTAATTTAATAACATTTAAACTTTTAATTTAACATTTTTGCTTTCAATAAGGTTGTATTTACACTTCAGTTGAGTCACAGTAGCCTGGTTCTCATATGTGATTTTGTTTTCATTCACTCTCTTGAGTTTGGCTATTAGTCACTTACACCTGGTACAGATGGCAAGCAGAGATGAGTCAGAAGAAACAAGTGAGTGAGATGGTACAGTTGACAGAAGTTGGAGACAGTAGTGTGTGTATAAAGAAAATCAAACCTAAGAATAGAAAAGACTTGTTTTCCCAAGACCAACAAATGAAAGCAAATTTTATTATCTTTTGAGATTGTGTTTTATCTCTAACTTTCTGAGCACACCTCTGATCTCATTCCAAGATTACGAGGGTGAGTTTTCACTGTTTTGTGAGACTTACATCAAAATTCATTAGCTAAGATTTGATGTGTTTATATAGTCTGTCATTCATCCAAAATATACACTATTGATTCTTTTTTATAATTTTTTAAATTGTTCTAATTAGTTATACATGACAGTAGAATGCATTTTGACACATTACACACACAAATAGAGCATAAATTTTCACTCCTCTGGCTGTACATGGTACAGAGTCATGCTGGTCTTGTGATCATACCTGTATATAATATCTGTCTCATTCTACTGTCCTACCCATCCCCACTGCCTCCTTCCTCCCCTCACTTCCCTCACTTCCCTCTGCACAATCCAAAGTTCCTTTGCTCTTCCTTACCCACCCCACAAACACTGTAGATCAGCAACTGCTTATCCAATAAAACATTTGGCCTTTGTTGTTTGGGGAGTGGTTTATTTCACTTAGCTTGATATTCTCTGATTCCATCCATTTACCTGCAAATGCCATATCTAAACAAAATTTTCAATGCCAGAAATAACCTCAAATATTTCAGAGTAGGTTTTTCATCACTTAAAGAATATGACAAAAGACAAAAGGCAGAAGGAGAAAACAATGATGCTTACTCTGATCATGTTGAGATTCTGAGCATATTAAGACTCCTGTGATTTTGGATATTTAGACCACTATCTAATTGTGAAGCAGTAAATATAATGATCATGATTAAGAATACCCTAATTCTGTGCGATGTGTATTTCTTTCATTTTTCATTTCTGAAAATCCTTTGATGTTCTCATTTTGTTCATTGTACAGATGAGTTAACTAAGGCTTCCACATTTAAGTTCATCCAGTATGAATTATTATTTCCAACTATTTGCTGTTAGCATTCCAGAAAAGCCTTCTTAACCCATGTTTTTTCATGACATTCTTTACTTCTGCACTTCTCAGTGTGTAAATCATGGGGTTTAGCATGGGAGTGATAATGGTGTAAAACACAGCCACCATCTTATCCTCTGTAAATGTAACATAAGGGCATATGTATGTGAAAATACAGGGACCAAAAACGATGATGACCACCTCAATGTGGGCTCCACAGGTGGACAGAGCTTTGCATCTTCCTTCTGCTGACTGCTTTCTCAGAGACACCAGAATGTCAGTATAGGAGATGAGCAAGATCACAAAGCTCCCCAGAGTGACGGTACCTCTGTTGGCTGTCACAATAGCACCAATAACATGTGTGTCTGTGACGGCAAGTTTGAGCACAGGGTGGACATCATAGAAGTAGTGATCAATCTCATTGGGTCCACAGAAGGGTAACTGAACTACTAGGGACACGGGGATGACAGTGTGTATGAACCCACCTACCCAGGTCCCCAGCAATATTTTATGGCACTTCTCCTGGTCCATGATGGTCATATAGTGCAGGGGTTTGCGGATGGCCACATAATGAGCATAGGCAATTACTATAAGGATAAAAATCTCAGTGCTTCCAAAAAAATGTACCCCAAAGAGTTGCAGTATGCACCCTTCATATGAGATAGTTTTGCTCTTTGCTAAAGGTCAACAATCATCTTGGGTGCTGTGGCTGAGAAACAAATGTCCACAAGAGACAAGGAGTTGAGAAGAAATACATGGGAGACTTTAGAAGATTTCCCATGAAGATGGTCAGCATAATGAGGAGGTTTCCCAGAAGAATGACGATGTAGAAGAATGAGAACACCATCAAGTTGGCTCCTTCAACCTCTGGATTTTGAGAAAGGCCCCCCAAAATAACTTTGGTTACATTGTTCATTTTTCCATGTAATGAATCAAGTAGGCCAAGTTACCAAAACAGTTAAATTATCTGAAAGAAAAACATCAGAAAGATTATCAGCATTTATTTCTAATTCAGGATAAATTAATAATCACAGTTAAAAATGGAAAAATGGGTACTGACTGCAGACTGACATGAATAATTACAGAAATTTTAGTGTCTCCATTCTTATCATTTACCTTAATAATATATCTGATTTGTTCACTTCAGATGAGGAAGCAGAGGACAGAGAGACAAAGAAAATACCTAAAGTAACAAATCTAACCAAAGTTCTCACATGACTAACATTTTCCTAGGATTTACTTTCCTGGTTATCGACAAACATTTAGTTAGTTCTCTTTCCTATGAAAGACACACATTCATATTTAAAGCAATCCTTTGTTGGAGACAAGGTTTCCCTTTCTTTGTTGATGAAGTGAAAACATGCCCACAGGATCCCTTCTGACTACAGCCAATTCTGGTGTTTACATACACTCATGGGTCCTTGGAATGTCCAGACTGGTGACTTCTGCAGGCTCCCCTTCCGATCTCTGTGTGTGAATTTATGGCTTCTGTTTGAATTCAAGCTCCTGCAATCTGGAGTGTCTGAGCGTTCACCAGTATTTATTCTAGCACTATTTGTTACTAAACATTTGTGTAGTAACTAAAAACACACAAATTCCACAAAACTGAAAAATATAGAAAACACAAAAATGAAAGATTCTCCCTTTTTGTGTCAATATTCTTCATGTGTTCTTCCAAGTTTTCAAGTCTCATGCTAGAATATTTTAGTTTTCTAATTTTGGGTGAATGTAGAAAAAGATTGTCCTTTAGTGATTATTATTATGGGTTTAGGAAATGCATGATGTTTCATGTAAATGGATAAATCTCCATGTTGGAATTTCAGACACACTAGGGAGGTTACTTTTACATTTTGGTGGAATGGCATACAGAGGAGTTTTCACTGAGGGGTTTGCAAGGTTCTTCATGAACTCAAGCCACTAGAGGATTCCTCTAGATTTTGATAGTCATCTCATCCCCTTAACATCTATCTAGTGCCTTGCTTCCTACTGCTGTGGAATCTGCTCTCAGCTAGTGTTTTGCAGGCTATGCCAGTCATTGTCAGCTTTATGACAACTACAGGTTTCATCAGGTCTGTGTACTAGAGGTTGTAGAGTTATCAGCACAGGTCTGCTTACTTTTGTGTATTACAAAATAGTAATACTAATGGTAATAATAGTAACAGCAATACTGCAAATCAAATCTAGAATCAGCCACATCCCCTGCCTCACAGGTTTCTTCCCCTGTTGCTTTTCCTGCTGAACTTAGAAAATAGTACTATTCTCCACTGAGAGCACTTCACTTTACAAGAAATCAATTAACAGTGGTTTTCAATAGCTGTGCATAATGTTGCTTGACTCTGTTGGAAGAGACAATGAGCAGACAATGATCCCATAACCTGGGATCTGTTCCACTAGTGTTCATTCTACAAAGTCCTAGAAAAATTCTGCTGTCTTCTGAACTCAAGACCCATCTCAGTGTAATCCATTCTCCCCTTTCTGATCATTTCTAATGTGATAAAGTCTTGCTGTCCTTTGAAATGATTGACATTTTCTATCCCCGTTACTGCTCCCCTGTCTCTTGGTTGTGCACTGATGCACTTTATTATTTATTATTTAAATTTCATTTCTCTATTATTTCTGAGAAGTGTCTTCCAATTATATTACCTATGTCAAAATATAGTCATTGCACTGAATTAATTCCCCATGTTACATAACACTCTATATTAGTTATAGAAGAAAATAATCTCACCATATTCTCCAGGGCTAATATTTGTTTTTACTTTTCTGAGTCTTTCTGATATATTTTGGGTGCAGATTTGAGTACTAATAAGATTGTGCTTGAAGAATTGTTTTGTGAATAATCAGTTCCAGAGAACACCTGATCAGGCTTACTAAACTCAAAGCCTGCTAGAAAATTAGCATCCCTTCTTGTAGGTTCTTTCACTGAATGCAATCATCTGTTCTGCAATATTTATTGGAAAGAAATGTTTTCTCCTCTGCTTATAAAGTTACTATAGAAAGAAGATGCAATATGGTAATGACTTTAGGGAAAGTTTTTTCCAAAACCTTTCACCATAATTACAACCAAACCACATACCTAAAGAGAGATGTAACCTACTTAATTCTTTTCCATTATTTTTAAAACTAAATGTGTCTGCTTCATTTTGAATTCAATTGACACATTTAGAACTGTTACCTAATTATAAAGCAATTCATCAAACATAAGTAATGTTAGGATTGCATATATTTTCTTGAATTAATGACTCTTGCTCTATGCATAATATACCATATATTTCACATAAAATGAACTAAAATATGAATTTCTGTGTATTAAAAATGAATTAGTCTAATCGTTAGAAAGCTCTCTTAGAATGGAATGGCTAGATTGATGGAACTTTTGGGGTTCACTTCTTTTCTTCTTAAACGGATATATGCATGAAATGCATTTATGATACAGAGCTATATACAATTCCTTTAGTTTTTGAGCTTAAATTATTCAGATTGGCTCTTATCCTAGTCCTTTTATTTTCTTTTCCCTTATCTTTCAGGGTCCTGTCTGCCATGTCATGCATGGAGGAGAAAAGGGTTAACTATAGGAGGAGGATGTTGGCTGTTTATCACTCAATCACCCCAAAAATTTATCTACTCAGTAAACACAAAAGAGCCAATATTTTTTTTTTTTCTATGAGAGGGGTCAAGACTGGTCTGATCATACCAGCTCTGGCCTTTTACGACAACAACTCACCCAACTCTCTTTTAGTTATAATATACAGGTAAAGGCAGCCAGGACTGGGAGGAACTTTTTCTGTGAAGGACAGAATAGGGTGGAGTTAGGGAAGCCATTGTCTTAGGGAAAAATTCCAGAAGGCCACAGGGAACCACTCTGATACAGTGCCACATACTTCCTGGCAGTTCCTAGAAGCCAGGCCTCTGTGTCCCATGGCTCAACCTAGTCTGATTCTGCTAAATAAAGACTGCTTCGCACACCTCCCCCCTTTTTAATATTTTAAGATGCAAATAATGGGCAGTTGTGTTAAGATTTAGGATCTTGGGTCTGAGAGCAGCTCTGAGGTCCCTGCTCTTGGTTGGGAGGGCTGCTCCAAGGTTCTGGCTGTTGCTTCTGAGAGTATGGCCACCTATTATCATGACACAAAAATAATTAGTAGCAAACATATTATTCCAATACCATTCAGTTTAGGAAATATCTGATCAACCAGAAATGTAGAGGTAGAGTCCATGAGATTAATTCTATCTTTTGAATATCCTGTGTGAGGTGATATGATTTTACAAGATCCAGGCTATTCTTACTGTTATGTCAAATGTTCATTAGATGATTCTTAATTATCCCTTAGTCCCATTGGGAAGTATGATATTTAGTTGTAACAACATACATGCTTGCAGTCATTATGACCTAAGTCTTTGTTTAAATTTGAGAGCAAAAGGCTCATTACTGATATTTGTAATAGTAGCTGTTAAGCATTTAATTTAATTTCAATTATTCTATTAATACTTAATACTTTCAGGGGTCATAGCTTCTTAACATAAGAAATCATGGCCCTAGATATAATGAATGTGGGAACAGATAGAAACCTAAAAGAATAATTTAAAATATATATGTGTAAGGGAATTTCCACGAAACCACGCCAGACACGGGAAATCACATAAGGGAATTTATTAAGCAAACAGTGTCTCCCTGCAGGGTAAGAGAGAAAATGAGAGAAAAAGAGAAAGGAAAAGAAAAGTTGTGTGCTAGAGAGAGTGGAAAGCCAGGAGGATAGAGAAAAGTGTGTAGGACACAGAGAAGAATGGGAAAAGATGGCGGGGAAGCTACAGTAAACAGTTGAATTCCACCGGGCTAACAGGGGACCAATATTGGAGAAGGATACTTGCAAACTGACTGATGAACCAATAGCTAGCTAGGATGTTCACAGATTGACAAGTGGTTGGGAGGTGGGGAAAAATTAGTGTACCTGATGGGTGGGGGAGCAGCTTATACATTACATTCCCCCGTTTCTGTTTGTATAAGAAAATCTTTTGCTCTCCAGTTCTTTCTGAAGACTTCTCTCTCCTTCCTGCCTAAGTGACTGGGGCTGGTTTTGCAGGTAAGATGTAAAAAGTCCATTCTCCTTCCAGACTTCCAAAGGCAGATGGTTTTCATGGACTTCATTTCCTCGATTTGACTGATCCCCTATTTCTACACTAACTCCCTGTCCCCAATTCTGACTTCATTCACCCTCTAATTCTAGGAACTCCTTTGCTGTAGGGAAAGGGGGTTGATGATCACTCTGGCTTCTTTGAGCTGAAAGGGGGCAGCGTGGGGCAAGCAGTTTGGAGTTCCCTTTTTAGAAATTGGGTCAATTGAGGGGTCCAAGGTAGAAGTCCGGTTAGGGAAGAGCAGGTTGCAAAGGCATCTGCGGATGGGTGCTTCTATGAGAGAAGAACAAAAAGACATGAGTACTGAAATGAGATTGATACAATATAAATGTTGCAGAATCTGGGACATGTCAATGCATATCATAAAGATGACAGAAGTCAATAATTCCTCACCAGGGGTGGAAGAACTGAAAAGTTGTTCCCATAGCAAGGGCTAGCAAAAGCTGGAGAGGACAAGGCCATTATTTTGGAACTTTAACATTGTCTAGGTTATCAGGAATGTAAACACAACATTTAGTAGAGATACTAGCAAACATAGATTAAGTCTACCTGTGTCTGTAGGCCTTAAACTGACTAAAAACTTCTGACTCTGGCAGTTTCTCTTGATAGTTATTAGGCACATTTGCCTAAGAATCTCTCTTTTGTAGCTTTTAGTCTTTATTCTAGTGGACTAACACAAGTGTACATCTTAAGTTACATTTAAGTATTATTTCTTTTAAATGCCCAAGAATGACTATATTTTGGTTTTAACTGTTTTTCTAGGTGTTTAAGATCAAGCTGGTCAAAGTGACCTGTTCCTGTCTGTTAAAGAGTCAGCTGAGTTCCCACAAGGGTCACTCAGAGAATTTAAGAGCAGCTTCTTAGCTCCATTAGTGCCATTGGTTAGGCAGGGTCTTCTCGATGAGGTGGCTCCCCTTGGAAGCATTAGGGGTGTCTCCCTTTTTCCATGATCCTCCTCTGCAGCAGGTGCATGGAGTGGCTTTTCCTCTAGTGGCCTCATCAATCTCCTTGGTCAGGAGGTTGTGTGACCCAGAGTTGCAAAACTCCTTGGAGAAGTCCTCTTGTTCCCTGAGTTCAGGATGACTTTCAAGGCAAGACCCAAATACGGACTTGTCTTGACCTCTGTATTTAATCTCAATCTCTAAGTTTGATCTTAACCATCAAGCAAGTCAGTCTCACCAATCATAAAGCAAGAGTACTGGGCTTTAACTTCAATGTCTATGACTTTACAGTTATTTACCCCCTTTTATATAATTGGGGTTTACATTATCTGTCCTATAGCTGATGGCTTACTATTCCAAGTTAATTTACATTGTTCACTCTTGAAGCAGTACTTCTGCAAAATATTGATCAGGCAACAATTAGAGTTTACAAGGAAAATACAAAATGGAATCATCAACAGTAAAACATTCAGTTTGTGCAGTAGCTATCTTGAATTTTGACTGAGCTCCCATTTGAGATCACAGTAATCTTTACAACAAACATTAGACTTTTGAACACAACTTTAAATGAGTTAAAGTTTGGCTTACTTTGGAGCCATTCTGAAGTGCAGCAGAGTTGTGAGGCAGAGCTTTATCTCAGGTAAGGCGGGCCTTTTCCTGAAACTAATTTTTCCTCTTTTGCTATGACTAGCATGACCAAATTCTCAAGTTCAGTGAGGGGCAAAAGAATATTAGAAAATAAAGGTTTATAAACACAGATTTTGAAGATTAAGCTGAGATTAGATGGAACTCTGTTCTCTAATGGAAATGCAGATCTAAAGAGTTATGTCAGCAATGTTTATATATGTATGTAAGCATTAAAGAAAAGCTGAGTGAGCTTTCAACTGTCCTCTCAATAACTTTTAGAAATACATTGAAAAATTTTTTATATACCCTACTGATGACAGGTATTATAATAGAACATTAAATGATAGGTTTACCATTTTAGACAAGTTTAATTTGGAGAATAGCAGCTTGATACATTTTCTGCTTTAAAGGCTTGGATACCTGGAAAATATGAACACATTTAATATACAAAGAATAATGCTTTTAAGTATGTTATTCCATGGAATAACTTTGTAAATTAATTAGATGTCTCTAGCAAACACATTTGAGTAATCCCATATATGGTGACTCTAATTCACTCATCTTATTGTGGAAAAACCAAGATATTAGACAAGTGTACCAACAGTATTTGCCATCTCTTTCCTGTTGAAGAAAAGTCCTAGAAAAATTGATGTTAGACATTTTATAAACATTAATATTTTGTTAGTGTGACCACCTAGAGACTTGTGAGTTAATTTTAAAGACATTTTACTTCTATTAGTTTACCCAATTTAAATTGAACCTCTTTAAATCACGTGAATTAAAAATATTTGGATCCATTTTTAAAATTTTAATTTTTATGGATGCTTATATTTAACACAAAAGTAAAGGCCTTGTAGTATTTATCTATATTGCAATGTAACAGATGTTCAAAAATAACTCTAGAGAGTTAGATAAACAGAACTGATTGAAAATTATTAACCTAGGTATGTAGGATCAAAATTGTGAACTCAGAAATACAGCATTTAAGAAAAACAAAAGTCCTAGAAGAAAAATGATAATGGTCATTAATTATAGCATGAGAAAATGAGAAAGAGTGAAAAGGTAAAAGGGAGAAAAGTATTCTGAGTTGTAGACTAGGAGAAATTTAAAATGGACACCTTTTTTTTCCTTGGGTTTGAAACTGGTCTCCCACTGCACCTTCCTCCAGTAGGTAAGGGAAGTTGGCAAGCCAGATCCATAACTTCGGGATAAGAATTGGCTGTAAGGGCTGGATTGGTCAGGATGGGGCGTGAAGTGGGACTGGGCATGCGCAGTGGCTAGACGAGGCGGTTGCTGTCCCCTTCATGCCCAGGTCACCTCCCAACTGGGCCTGCCCTGCAGCCCACTCTCCTGCCCCCTGTCCTCTTCACCCCCTTCCCTCCATGTACATTTCAACGTGAGTATTGACTGAAATCTGAATCCAAAAGGGGCTAAAATGTTCTAGCAGAAACTTGATGCTTAGGTCCTTTTAATTTAGGTTTGGATGCAGAAAATTGTCAAACAATTATCTCCCACTACTTGTGGGGAATGGGGCTGCTTATATCATATGGGGATGCAGGGGAAGACGGAGAAGCAGGGTCTGGAGACGCTTGAGCCTGCAGGAAGAGCCAAGAAACAAGAAAGATGATAATTGAAGATAAGGAATCCCTTTCCATCTGCCCGCTCACTCACGGAAGCTGTGTGCCATTACACGAATGGATTTTGATGGGTTTAAGTACCGGGGGTTGAGCAAAGTGTTCCCAGGGTGGAATCTGCCAAATTGGAGGACCCAGATTCCATGGTGGGGACTGATACAGCTGAGTCTGTGGCCAGGGCATCCCAAGGCCAGAGTACTGGGCTGGAGACAAGGAGCAGCACATTGATCGTGTCATGACACAAACATCAATGTGGGGCCAGGCAAAAGCCGAGAAGAGTTGAGGACCTGATATCAGGGGTTTTGAGTGCGAATGCGAGTACCAGATGAGCCTCAACCCTGAGAGAGATCTCCACCATAAAATCAGGAATCCACCCAGCAGATAAGACCAACTATAGGGGCCTGTCATAATTATAAATTGGCCTAGGGGAATCAGCCTACTCACCAACCTGAAGTCTGGTGATAAATGCAGAGCAGAGTGACTGGACAGAATGGAAGGTGGAGATGGTCTGGGGGCACTGGAGCATCAGATCATCAGATGGGGTTCCACTCTCTTAATAAACAGTGGAAGATCCCATCCCGAGTCATGGCACCACTGTAAGGGAATTTCCACAAAACCACACCGGACACAGGAAATCACATAAGGGAATTTACTAAGCAAACAGTGTCTCCCCGCAGGGTAAGAGAGAAAATGAGAGGAAAAGAGAAAGGAAAAGAAAGGGTGTGCACTAGAGAGAGTGGAAAGCCAGAAGGATAGAGAAAAGTGTGTAGAACACACAGAAGAATGGGAAAAAATAACGGGGAAGTCATAGTAAACAGTTGAATTCCTCCGGGTTAACAGGGGACCAATATTGGAGAAGGATACTTGCAAGCTGACTGATGAACCAATAGCTAGCCAGGATGTTCACAGATTGACAAGTGGTTGGGAGGTGGGGAAAATTAGTGCACCTGACGGGCGGGGAGCAGCTTTATACATTACAATATGAACCAAATTACCATAAAAGAAGTAACTGTTAGAATATAAATGTGAATTATTCATCTTTCTAGTTTAATATTGGTTTGTTAAATTCTAATTTGGTATTTGTTACATAGTTAACAGTAGTGCAAAATAATATCTAAATAAAAGGGAATAGTACAAATTACATGGAGTTTCAAAAATCAGAATGATTGTATATTTAATCTTATTATATATTCTGAAAATAGTTTTTAAACAACTTAACTATTTGTGTAGCTGCTTAGATCTTTTATAGCATTAACAACTTAGATTTAACATGGTTGCTGGCAAATTCTTTTTAAGAAGAATTAAAAACAAAACATACTTAATGGCAATGTTGCCATATTAGGCTTTTCTGGTTTTCAATCTTCTAAAGAAAAATATTTTGATATGACTGTCTTTCATCAATTTTTTAAGGTCAATCCAAAAACATATCCACCAACTTTAGAGATAATACGTAGCATTGTCAAGAGATTTATATATTTTATCCATTTAGGAAAGTCACCAGATGCTATCACAGAACAATTAAGGCAGTAAAATATTGGTGGATATTTCATAGAAATGGCTGGCTTTATATGACAAATTCTCATTCTAATAACTGTTCGAACATAAAATCCTAAGTTCCAAGGACCAGTATAATTGACTGGCCTAGGTATTCCTTATGCTGTCTTTTTCTTAAAGGTTGCATTTAGACAGCCAGAGAGTCTATCATGGGACCAGCATATAGGTAAGACAAGAGCTTCCATCCCTCTTGGGGAAAAATGTCAAAATACTTCCGTATTCCATATTGTTAGACTTTACATAAACCAGTATCTCCTGAATGTCCTCTAAAAATATAGCTAAGTTTAATTCTTAGTGTAGTGAATAACATAAAGTGTATAACATATTTATTTAAATTTAAAATATTAAATAATGTAATTAATTTATTAATTAATTTGCTGTTATTTAAATTTGCAAGAGACCATATTGAAAAGCTTCAGTTTGGGGAGCATCAGCTTAATAACATGTCCCTGCAAATCTAATATTTTAAAGATTTCTTTCTTTGGAAAACAAGGATATAATTAACATAAGAAGGACTAATGACCATGGCTAATTAAAATATAGTCATTGATGTTTTTATATAAATCAAATTTGTCTTTTAAAGAGAAATTTGAAATTTGGGATGCAAGGTGATATTTTAAAATAAGTTATTGTTAAACCAAATTGTATAAACCATAATGTCTTTGAAATTAGTCTTTTTATATAATAGAAATTCAACAGGCAGAAGAAATCATTTTATTATAATGAGAAATTAATGTTTTAAATACTTTATTTTTCTTCTCTCCTTTGGTTTGAAGGTCCAATTAAGAAGTGTTTGTTAAAAGATTTTATCTATATTTGTAAATAGCCTTTATGATAGAACTTAGTAGAATTCAAAGAATAAAAACTTTTAATAACCTTAGCTGATTTTGTTAATTATATATAGCCAATTTAATTATATATATATAGCCAATTATATATAGACCATTTAATTACATGTAAATCTTTTGAAAATTATTTTGTACAAATTTTGTTTTAATTTATTCCACACGTAGTCTTCTATTTTATCAGGTGAAAAAAATGTTTTTAGACACTTACATATCACACTTGATAGTTTAAGTGTTAGTACTTTGTTTCTCAATGAACACATAGAGAAAAAAGGAATATTAGACCTTATTTACATTAACCAAATTACAAACATGTCTAACCTTTAAATATATTTTAGTTAAAAGTATCTGATGTTTTCATACTTAGTAGATGATGTTCCAATCAACAATCTTTTAGCATTCCATCCTTGTAAATCAATTATCTCCTGTAATTAAAGCTTAGATAATTACACTTACATCAAATTAAATTTATTTATACTTAATTGCAAAAGTCAAGACATCAAACAAATGTAAATAATAATATTAATACTTTCCATTTAAAAAATTAGAAACAAGGGACATAGATAAATATTATAGAATTTAGCAATTTTAGTATTTATTTGCCCACCTGGAAAAATGTGGATTAATTAAGAAGACTTTTTACCTGGAAAAATCTTAGTTGATAAGTATAAAGAAGCATGATTTATGTTTAGTTGTTTACCCAATACAAATTAAGTCATTAATTCACGTGATTTAAAGTTATAAGGATCCATTTTTATTTTAATTATAAAATGCAAGCATGTTTCTTAACTGTAAGTAAATTTTGAAGCCAGGTAATTATCGTCATTGTGTGCAAACATTTATAGATCAGTCAAGAAAAGGAAATTTTTATAACTTTTGTAAGTGAAGTTACATAGCAAAGAACAAACATGTAAGTGAGGCTCCACAGCAATGAACAAACATGCATTAAACATTCATTTTATTTTTCTAAGAATTTAAGATATGAAAAGAAAAACTTCAAAATATTTCTGGTTGCCAGATTTTGTCCTGATGATTGTTATTCACCTTTAAAATCATGCCTTAAAAAGCAAAAAATTAATCCACCAAAAAGCACAATCAAACCTTTATCAACTTCAGGAAAAAAGTCTTTACTTTCATTTTTTTGTTTTTTTTAGAAAACAAAAAAAATAATCCTGAAAAAAATTAATCCTCCTACTAATCCTGAAGTCTTCTCCATTTACATCTCAATATAAGCCTTCACTGAGACCTGTAAGGAACTAAAGGAGATTAGTGAGTTCAGCAAAAACTTGATGCCAAGGACATTTTAACCATTTCTCACTTTTAGTACAGGTTTGGATGTCAAATAAAATTATGAGATCTTATTTTCCATCACTTTTGAGAATTAAGCTACTATGGTAAGCTCCTTACATATATATACCATCGGTTGTGGACCTGATTTGTCCATGGCTGTCTATCCAGTAGTTTTGGGTGAATATTTTTAGGGTTTTTTTTTCTCTCAGTAACAAACAGATTAAATCTTATTCCTTAGATATGCTGAGAACAGGGGCTTGAAGTAAGGTATCTTTTTGATATTTTCAAAACCTTTAGTATGTTTTGGTTCTCATATCAGGGCAATTGTTCCTTGGTGAAGAGTTTTTTAAGGAGGCTGTAAAGAGCCTTAGCTAATTCCCTATACCCAGTATCCAGTTATCCCTAGGAAGCCTCTGTAATTTCTTAATGTACCTCCTGTGTAGTAGCACATACAGGATGTCATCTGCATATTGGAGAACAATTACAAGTGTTTTATCTCTTAATTTTATTAAGTCCTTAGCTGGGGTTTGTCTGGACAGGTAAGGGCTATCTCCAAATCCTTGAGGCAACACTGTCCAGGTTAATTGTTAGAAAGTCTGAAATATTTCCTTTGCCAAATTTGACTCGGTTTAGAGTTTTTTCTCCTGGATTAGGTAACTTTCTCCATGCTCATTGTACACATGTACTTATTTGAGCATAAGTTTGTAAATCATAAGTCAATTGTTGTCCCAAATCAGCACATTTTCCTGAGCCAGTAAGCATATCCAAGGTAATCTGAGTTCCATTCAATTTATTAATTTCCACCTAATCTGAACAATCTCTGTTCAATCAGATTTCCATGTTAAATATCCACCTCCAGAAAGGCAGAAGCTACCTAGTAGGAGTGGTAGGGCCTCATATATTACATGTAAGAGACTTAGTATGAATGCCATGTTCACTCCATACATAGAGCATACAGATTTTAACTTCCTAAATGTTGTAAAAGGAATAGACATATGAGTTCTTTTTTGTCCCTTCATAACTTTGAGAATCATTTTGCTCAAAAATGGGGTGTAGCCTGAACTTTGCTAATACCTTTTCTGCCTTATTAACAGTGGTCAGAATTCTTGGTCTCCTGACTTCTCTAGGGGCAAGGCCAGGCACTAGAGTAGGATCTTTCAAATGTAAATTATAGAAGTTCCATGGTAGTTCATCTTCCTCCACATCTGAATGCCTTCCAGTTCTCTGAATAGAAACTTTGCTGCCACTATCAGGTCTCTCTCAGTCCACAGAAACATAGTTGGGGCTAGTTTTTAAGTCCTTTTCTTGTTTACCAACCAGCAATTACCCAAAAGATAAAGAGGTCCTGGAGGACGACAATTTCTGACTTTTAAACTTAACGCTCTAAACAGCATTTCTAAGACTTGTGCTCAAATATTCTGAAACCACAAATCAATTTCTTGTTCCAAATAGAAGTAAGTTCCTATTACAGTCCAAATTAAATTCCCATAGCCTGCCATTGGGCTTCCAATCCCTGTGCTATTTCTCCTCCCATCAAGAGGCTTGGCCCTGAGGGCCTCTGCCTGAGCAGGGAGCAGCCATCTTCTGTAGGCTTCTGTTCTTCCCACCAGGGAGCAGAAACCATGCTGTTTCTGGAGGGCTGGAAGCTGTGGCAGGAACACACATATTTAAACTAGGAAACTTCTTGAGAAATTTCCCCTTGTAAGTTAGAGATTTTCTCAGAATTCCTGATTAGGATGTTTTCTTCTTATTCTAAACTTTTGCACCCTACTGTCAAGTTAGTGCCCAGTCTCATACACTCACAGGTATGCAGGCAGACCTGCCTGATTGAGTCTGCAGGATTTAAAGGGAACAGGTCTCCATTTACATTTCAAGGACTGTAGAAATTGTGTTTTTGATCCGGTGACGAGTTCTGCTCCTTCTAATGTTGAAGATTGAACACTAGAGAAGCACACCAAGGCAACCATATTAAGCTGGTTTTATTTAAAGGTAATAATACAGACTTCTTCTGTAAAGATAGAAAGAGCCCACACCTGTGTAAATACAAATACAAGGCTCTTCCCAAACTGCCCTCAACCCCTCATAAAAGCTGCAAAGAATTTTCATCTCTTATCTTATCTGTAAAGGCCAGGTGACTGACCCAAAAGCAAACCTTGCTGGCACAAAAACAAACTTAAAGATAATGATAACCCTCCTCTCGGAGGTCAGGGTGACTCAGAACTTAAAATAACATTGTATACAATTTTATATGTTAACCAATTAAAAAGAACACTGTAAAACTGCTTGCCTTTCATTATAAAAACCCTGCTGAACAAGGGCTCGGGGCCTGTTAGCGTCACCAGTTACTGAGTGCATGGAGGACCAGGCTCAAGCTTGCTAATAAATGACTCTTTGTTGCTTGCATTGATCGTGGTCTCTGGTGGTCTTTGTGGGGTCTTGAGCTGCTGGGCACAACACTTCCAGCAGGGAGAAGGGGGCCATGGCTGATGTTCTAAAGTCCCAAGAAGTGAGCACACCCACCATCTTTTATAGGTTAAATTCTCTTTTGTTCTCCAGTTCTCTCCCCCCTTATTTCTCCTTCCTGCCTAAGTGACTAGGCCTGGTTTTGCATTAAGTGAAAAGCCATGGGCAGGGGGAGGGCCAAGGTGATTCATGCAGGTAAGGGCCCAGGGGGCATTAATTAGCAGCTCCTTGCTTGCAGTCCTTGATAAAGGCAGGTAAATTTGATAATCAGTGGGCTCCGGAGAACCTTGACATTCCATTCTTCCAGGGGCAGTCTCCAACTTCCAGAGGCAGATGGCTTCATGGCTTCATTTCCTCGAATTGACCCAATCCCCTATTTCTACACTAACTACCTGTCCTTAATTCTGGCTTCATTTTTTCCACTGAATTTTCACTCTGGCTAAGAATTGAATATAGCTGAATAGATTTGTTTTTATTTCTCTTCTGTAGAGAGTGAATTCCCCAGGCTTACCATCATACAATTAAATTATCTTTTCTTTCTTACTACTAAACTTATTCGCATGCATGCACTTCCCACAGAAAGGGACCGACATCCTTACCTTTCTTCTTTCTTCTAAAATACTCTTGAAAAGTCCATGTACAGGCAACAAAAGTGGGGGTCCTCTTTGCCACGTCCTGTGTGGAGGAGAAAAGGGTTAACTGCTGGAGGAGGATGTTGGCTGTATATCACTCACTCAATTACCCCAAAAACTTATCTACTCAATAAATACACTAGAACCAATACTTTTTATATGAGAGGGGTCATGACTGCTCTGGCCTCTTGCAACAACTCATCCAACTCTCTTTTATCTATAACATACAGGTAAAAGGGGCTAGGACTGGGAAGAGAGTCTAATGTGATAGACAGGATAGTTTGGAGTTAAGGAAGTCATTGTCTTAGGGGGAAAATTCCATAAGGAAACAGGGAACCACTCTGATATAGTGCCACATACTTCCTGGCAGTTCCTAGTAGCCAGGCCTCTGTGTCCCATGGCCCAACCTAGTTTGAGTCTGCTAAATATGTATGGCTTCCCCACACTTATCCTCTTCTATTTTTCCCCTGAAAACCTTAATATATATATCTTTTTTTTGGACAATAATAAAAAATATAAAAAAGATCTTGTTCATATTTTTGTCATCTGGTTTTAGCAGAGAAGTTGACTCAAAAAAAAATAAAGAAGAAAATGTGTAATAGTTTCATGTTTGTACCTATTAATAAAGCATAAGAGCTCTGTGAGCCAATAGAAACCAAGCAGTTCATTTTGAAATATAATCTCAACAGTTCTGCTGTCCTTCACTCAGGGTTACAATTGATGACATTTAGAAGAAACTGTAATAAATATGCGTCATCCATTTGATACATTTTATTCACAGTACTATTTCCTGCATGCCTTTGTACCACATTCATGAGTCCTGAGGGATATTAAGCAAAACAGCAGTTGTTAGATCCATGAATCTCTTCCGGGAAGTGGAACATAGAGAATACACTAGTTTGCTTGAGTACCTTCATAAACTTAGGCCTATTTACAAAAGTTCCTCAGCTAATATCCATTGGAGAAGCTCATGGAGTCTACTCTTGATTACTATGAAGAATATGAGCACAATTCATGAGAACTGAGGCTCTCCATTTGTAATGACAGTCTAACCCACAAAACTGTTATGTTCCAAAGACATATGGTTATAAGACTGTCAATCTTGAAGTGTTTCATCCTTCCTGTGACAAGATAGTAAATTACAATTTTGGTTGACTCTTTCATTAATTAAAAAAATAGCAACTTTTTTTTCATGTGAAACAATTAATTTAGTTTTTAGAAGAACAAACTGAAAACATTTCTTTCTTTATCTTCTAACAGGAGTTTTATGAACTATCCGTTGGAGTGGTATAAGCTAGTATAAACACATTTCTAAGCAATTTCCCTTGGAATATGTAAACATAGCTTTCATCTTTCTCCATAGGCCAATGATTTCCTCATTTACACATACCCAGAAATGAAAACACTTACCACATCAGGGTCTCCAGAATTTAAAGTCTGCAGTTTGCAAGTGGGAATGCCTTATTAGTTCATTGTTCTGATGCCTCTACTTCCTGTATGGTGATCAGTTGTGAAGGTGATCTTCCATGCAGAAAAAGATAATCTTATTATTTAGTTTTGAGGGGAAAGCTACCTTGAATACACCAGACTTACCATGATGTCTGGAAGTAAACCCAGTCAAACACCACTAGGTCAGCTGAGAGCCAGTTGGTCCAAAGACCCATGAGAGACAATTATACATTTCTTTTTTAATCAATCATGAGCTTCAGAATGGACATTTGCATGACAACATTGAGCTTGCTAATCCAAGACAAGTACTGATCAAAATGTACAGTTGTGAAACTGGGGCCTCTGATATATGTGCATTGAGTAGAAATGACACCTTACTTAAAGTGTCTGATTACTTACTGAGTTTGTCATCTCTGCCGCAAAAGTTGGTTAATCAAATCTATACTGGATGGCACCCTGACAGAGAGAACATCAGTGTTCAACCTGCCTTACCACAGCCTCTAAAGAAAGAAAATAAAACTCAACCCCTGATTTTCAGCATCATTTTCTATTCCTTAGTTTAAAGGATAATTTTTCTTAGAAAATAAGATTAGTATTCAGCTTATAAAGTAAAAGCATTTTTTTTTTTTTTGCAAGGAAGCAAGTTATCATTGTGAGTGAGTGTGTTTGAATTAGATTATGTGATTTCCAATAAATGGCCTATGGCTTAATTTTTACATAATCTTGGATAATTTCCACAACTCTCTGGTTTTTAATTTCCTCAATTGTCCAACAGTGATTATAGAACATAACACAAAGTGTTCTTGTGTAAAACAGGCACAGATTTGTTGTGTATGTAATAAAATACAAAAATTACCCAAGGGTTGGTTATTTTATTATTAGTTTTAAAAGGACTAATATAAATGGTGAACAAATATATGGAAAAGTTTTTAATATTTCTAGAAATCAAGGAAATTTAAATCAAAACTACTTTGTGATTTCATCTCACTCCAATCAGAATAACAGTCATCAAGAATACAAATAATGATGAAAGCTGACAAGGATGTGGGGAAAATGATACACTCACACATTCTTGGGACTGCAAACTAGTACAACAACTCTGGAAAAAGCTCTGGAGACTCCTCAAAAGACTAGCTGTGGAACCGCCACATGACCCTACTTTCCCGCTCCTTGGTTTTTATCTAGAAGAACTAAAATCAACATACTCTAGTGATACAGGCACATTAACGTGCTTTCACTAATCACAATAGACAAGTTATGGAACCAGCTCTGGTATCTGTAAGTAGACACATATAGAGTTTAACTCAGCCATGAAGAAGAGTGAAATTGGGACATTCTCTGGTAAATGGATGGAACTCAAGAGCATCATACCAGACTCAAAAGTCAAGGTTCAAATGTCTTCTTTCATATACGGAAGTTAGAGCAAAATAAGAAAAAAATAAGGGAAAAAGGGAAGAATTCCATAATGACAGAAGGGAAACCAGAGGAGCAAATGAAGAGGATTAAGTGGGAAGGAGAAGGAACAGGAAAACTGCAGGATGAAATTGACCAAATTATATTATGTACAAATATGTATATGCCACAGTATATTCCATCTTTCTTTATATCTATAAAGTACCAATTAAAACATTGAATAAATTTTTAGAAAGACAAATATTTTGTGAATTTCTAATAATTTTTTTTAAATTAGGGGTGCCCACTTTCATTGCTCTTAATATTCAATTGAATATATATTTCAGTAGAATCTATAAAGTTTCAAAGTTTTAAACTACTTTTTATTGCAAATCCCCAAATATAAGGTAGATGATAAGATTTTTCATTTCACAAGTAGGGAACATTAAACCATAAAACTTATAAAAGAAAATGTTTCTTTCATGTGTATGTATAATTCTAAAATAATCATTTTCCCTATGCTCTACTTAGGTTCTTTCAGTTTGGGGTTATATACCTAGATATTTATCAAACAGAGTCAATCATTATATAATTTGAACATTTCTAGTTGTGGCTGCTGAAACTTTCCTATAATACCATATTCATTTCAAATGTTCAGGATTATTGCAAAGACTCATGGAATTTACAGTAGTCTAAGGCAGGCTATAGACATGCTTGTTTTGATCTATCACTCTCAGAATATCACTTAGGAAGTATCCCTCAAATTCTACGAGTAAAATTTTCTCCTTACATTTTGAGGTTCTGCAGTTTTCATAGACCTGTCAAGCTGCAAAACACTAATATTTTTAAGAAGTGACTTATAAAAGCATTAATTAATAAATTTGCCATTATTCATTTTTAATTAATTTACTATTATCATTGTGTTTATTGTTCAGTCTAATTATTTGATAATGTATTTAAACATTTATGATTTTATCACTATTTTTCTTTCTGTATTATAGTTATAAGCATTGCTCAATTTCCTTTAGGCTCTTGTCCCTGTTTCTATTCTGTCTAGATTTGAAACTAGAAGTTCAATTTATCTTTCTCATTGTCTATTTTCCAAGAGAACAATTCTTCTATGACAAATGGTCAACTGGCTGCTTCTTGGCTGCTTTCCAACACCTCGATCCCTATATATAGTCTTAGAATGCTGGAGGGCCTGACCAAAATGGATCTCATTAATACTGGGAAGATGGCATAAGAGAGGAGTCACTTCCCTGGTGGGTCTATGGTGTGAACCAAGAAAAGCAGATAGGAAGCTTTTCAACAAGGTGAGTGAATGATAAAGAATTAGGGGGGAATTTACTGGAGTTTAATACTGGACATCAAAACAGATCAGGGACTCAGGAGATCTTGTATAATAAAATAAGGGGAAATATGCCCAGCCAGCCACACAGCTGCAACTGACTGGAGGCACAAACCAGAACTTTCTCAACATGAATGTACTAAAGCAACAAAGGAATAAAAAGAACCCCTATTCTTGGGAAGACTGAGGCATGTCAGGGTACAGAGAACTCAGGGACAGTGCCCCCAAAAGTAGTAAACTCTGCTACACAGTATCTGAGTACTGGAGAGAAGCTGCCATCTCTTTTGGCAGCTTGTAGCAGAGGACAGGGAAAGGAATCATTTTGCAGCTGAGGTGTTGGGGTTTGGCAGCTGTGGCAGCCAGTTACTGGCAGAGCTGAGTCTGACCCTAAAAATGAGCAGGGCAAACACATGCTGCATGACAGAGAGTGTGCCAAAGTGACTAAGAGAAAGTCAAACAGAGAGAGGATTACACAGGGGAATACTGGTCTCGGAAACCCACTGGGCTTCACACTCCTCTTCTAATCCAGCTGCTTTCAGGAACTGCCGGGAATTCAAAGTGAATTCCCAGTCAGGAGGTGAGAGAATCAGGGGGTGAGAGAGACATAGTTTGGAGACTGAACCAGAGACCAGGAACTCTGGAGTCTGCAGGCAATATAATGGGATAAGAACAGGCTCCTACACCACACAATTGGAACCCAAAGAGATTCCTGTGGTGCAGTCTTCCAAAGTGGACAAGAAATTGCTGTGTCCTGGAGGTGTGCTGACTTAAAATCTCTAGTCCAATTGACACCCAGCAATGAGACTGGAGCATACCTAAGTACACAACCTGCCTCAAGGAACTCCACCTCCAGAACTCTCTCACCCAGCAACCCCAACCATCCTAAGTGAGGAGAGAGCATCAAATGGCAGACAACCCTGCTCAACTGCTATGAATGGAAGCTGAGAAAATTTTGAACTTCAATGGAAACATTTGTTCAATTTTTCATCAGGATCTACCCCCTTTTTTCCCCTTCCCTCTCACATCTCTATCATTTTTAAAATCAAGTATTTTTCATGCATTGGGTTATTGAAGACTTGGATGTCTGAATAGTATATTACAGTTTTTTATGTGTATTTTTTTATTTTTACTTTTTAGGATTTTCTTTTTCATTTAATTTTCAATTTATATGTATTTTTCCTCTCATATTTTTCCCTAGATTCTATTACTTCTCCTGCTAACAGCCAACCTCTATTAATTCTTTCACTCTTCCAATAATATTTTACTTCTATCTTCTCTCCCTCTTCCTCATAAATATTGCATCCTACCCCACTTTTATTTCCTCTTGTCCATGATTTGAAATTGTAAACACTTTTGCAAACTCATTGTATATATCATAGGAAATAATTGAACACACCATTTCTGTTCATTGAGACAAAACTATAGACATCTTAATAGGAGCTAGTTGGTTTAAGGTTATGTATTGTTTGGAGTGGGTATTCTTAATATTGGTCTCCCACTTAAAGGTGAGGTACTGGAAACCTTCAGGGCCACTATATGTCTACAGGGTAGAAATTGTACTGCCTCAGATCCACACTTCCAGGCAGACAGACAAACAAACAACATGAAAAAAACAAGAGAACAAAGTGCCCTAAGCAAACAAAAATAATTCAGTAATGTAATTTATTGACAACACAGAAGAAATGTCAGAGCAGTAATTTAGAATGTACATAAACTGATCAGTGACACATAGGATGATATAAGGAGTGTCATCTCTTGAAGCACACCTAGGTTGGTTCCATAGATTAACTATTGTGAAATGAGTTGCTATAAACATTGATGTGGCTGCATCACTGTAGTACACTGATATTAAGTCCTTTGGGTATAAACCAAACCAAAGAGTGGGATAGCTGGGCCAAATGGTGGTTCCATTCCAAGTTTTCTGAGGAATCTCCATACCACTTTCCAGAATGATTGTACCAATATGCAGTCCCACCAGCAATGCATGAGTGTACCTTTTCCACACATCCTGACCAACATTTATTGTTGCTTTTCCTCTTCATAATTGCCATTCTGACTGGAGTGAGATGAAATCTTAGAGTATTTCTCTAATTGCTGGAGATGTTGAACATTTTTTTTTATATATTTGTTGATCAATTGCATTTTTTTCTTCTGTGAAGTGTCAAATTCAGCAAGGACATAACATCAACTCCCATAAATCAAATGTGTCCCTGTACATCAGTGATGAATCTACTGAAATAGAAATTAAGAAAACTACCCCATTCACAATATTCTTTAAAAAAATAAAATACTTGGTAATCAATCTAACAAAAGAGGTGAAAGACATCTACAATAAAAACAACAGAACACTAAGAAAGAAATTGAAGAAGAACTTAGAAGGTGGGAAGATCTACCATGCTATTCAACAGGCAGAATTAATATTGTCAAAATGACCATACTACCAAAAGTATTACAGATTCAATGCAATCCATTTTAAAATCCCAATGACCTTCTTCAGAGAGACAGAAAAAACAATCATGAAATTCATTTGAAAAAATAAAAGACCCAGAATTGCCAAAGCAATCCTTAGGAGGAAGAATGGAACAGGAGGCATCACAATACCAGACCTTGAACTATACTACAGAGTAATAGTAAAAAAAATGGCATGGTATTGCCACCAAAAGACGTGTACACCAATGGTACAGAGTAGAAGACACAGAGAAAAAAAAACACATAAATACAGTTAACTTTTACTTTTACTACACAAGGTGCCAAAAACATCCACTGAAGAAAAGATAGCCTATTCAACAAATGGTGCCGGAAAAATTGGCAATGAATATGTGACAAAATGCAATCAAACCCCTATCTTTCATCCAGCATGAAACTCAACTCAAAGTGGGTCAAGGACTTAGGCACAACAGCAACCCTGCACCTAACAGAAGAAAAAGTATTTACCAAATATGGTAATATATTTACCAAATATTTACCATGTCAGCTTAGGTTCTGATTTCCTCAACAAGACTCCTAAAGTGCAAGAATAAAATCAAGAATTAATAAATGGGATGGTATCAAATTGAAAAGCTACTTCACAACAAAGGAAACAATCAATAGTATGAAGAGAAAGCCTACAGAATGGGAGAAAATCTTTACCACATGCACTTCAGATAGACCATTAATCTCCAGGATCTATAAAGAACTCAAAAAACCTAACACCAAAAAGCCAATACCATCAATAAATGAGCTAGGAAATGAATAGCTTTATCTTTTAAGGTATATTTTATGTTTTATTGCTGCATTATAGTTGTATATACTATTGGGATTTCTTTTCACAATCATTCTTGCATGAAATGTAATTTGCTCTACTTCAGTCTCTGGTACTTGCTCTTTCTCTCTTCTTCTCTCTCTGCTGTTCACTTTCCTCTACTCTACTGGTCTTTCTCCTATTTATTTATAGTTTTTTTTTAAATTATTGCTTTATAGAAATATATAAAGGCAAAGTTCATAGTATTTTCATATATGTACATGACATAATTTAGTCAATTATATTCCACCATTCCTACCTTTTCCCATGTCTCCATCCTCCTCTTCTCTCTACTGATCTCTCCTCTATTTTCATTGAACTGTTGACTGAGTCTAGCTTATTTAACATAGCATGATGTTCTCCAGTTCCATCCATGTACCAGCAAATGCCACAATTTTATTCTTCTTTATGGCAAGCAAATTTCCATTGTGTATATATAGTAATTTATTTACCCAGTCATCCACTGACAGCCACCTGGGTTATTTATTTTAAATATAATTTGTAAACTTGATAGCAAACATTTTTTTTTCATTATTTCCCTTAAATATGTATTTATAATTTGGAGTTACAGATTTTTTCATTTGTTGTCATGATTTCGAGAAACAAGCATATTCTTTCAAATTTTGATTGAAATTGACTGACACAAATATGTGTGCTCTTTCTGCCCTTTTTTGTTGTTGTCATTTGTTTGTTTCTCTTTTTCTGGTTGCTGGATATTGAACCCAGGACTTTACATATGTAAGGCAACTGTTGTCTCACCAAGCTGCATCTCCAGTCCAGTCTTATTTTTATCTGAGTCTATGTAAAGCTATCTCTTTGAACAGTCATAGAATCATCTATTTTTATCTTCTGCTTTATAAGAAAAAATTTTATGTGTATGTATTCTGAAAATACATCCAGTTAGCAAATATTTCTTCTATACCTTTTAGATTATTGTAATTAATGTCATAAATTATTCTTTAAATAGTTGGTAGTTCTTTTTTTTTTCCTTATATAGTAATTTTTTGAAATGGATCTTGCTATGTTACATAGACTGGCTAGAATTCATGGGCTACAGTTATCTTCTGCCCTTCATCACTTGAATAGCTGGGAGAAAGCTCACATCTTGTCTTAGGACCTCTTGGAATAACACTATGTTCGCACCTTTTCAGGTGCCTTTCAGGTATCAGACACCATTTTTAAAGGATCTTTATCTTAAATCATTTTTTTTTGTTTTATTCTCTCATTATAAAACTAATAATACATGTTCTTTAAAAAATCAGGAAAGCTTTAGGTTATTAAAGAAGAACCTAAAGCAAACATTTTATTTCTTCTAGAGAAAAGTTCTGTGAGAGTGTTAGTGTTAAAACAAGAATAGGACCTTCTCTTGTCATCTGCCTGTGTGCCACTGTTCCCTGTTGTGGTCAGCATCTTGAACCTCTCCAAGACTGGAATGTGGATATCAGATTATTGGCAAACTTTACTTGATAAAAACACATAAGGGTCATGTATCCACATAGACTGGCCCTGTAACAACTATACAATGAATTCACGAGCAGGATTTCTTAGTGAAAGGAGCAGGCATTCCCAGGCTGTGGATACCAGGGACCAATTCAGAAAGTCCTGAAAGGTTACATGGTGGCTCCTTGAGGCCCATCTGAATTGTGGGGGTCACAGGAAGTAAGGATACCTGTATTCTTTCAATCATCCACTCTTCTGCTCAGGCTCTACTCTGGTCATTACCCTCCTTGGGGTGCTGCTAATAGTCAAGGCCACCACTGTCTGATTATGAGATTCCTTCTTTTTTAAAAAAATTGTTCTAATTAGTTATACATGAAAGTAGAATGCATTTTGAAACATCATACATAAATGTAGTATAACTTCACATTTTTCTGGTTGTACATGTTGTAGAATTATACCAGTTGTGTAATCATTTAAACATAGGGTCACAATGTTCAATTCATTCTAGTATTCTTCCTACCTTATATGCCCTCCCCTTCCTTCACTAACCTATGTTTAATCCAAAATACCTCTAGTTTTCTCTCTCCCCTACCCCCCTTATTGTAAATTAACATCCCCATATCAGGGAAAACATTTGGCCTTTGGTTCTTTGGTATTGGCTCTTTTCACTTAGCATGATATCCTCTAGTTTCATCCATTTACTGGCAAATGCCATAACTTCATTCTTCTTCAAGGCTGAGTATTATTGCATTGTGTATATATACCACATTTTCTTCATCAATACATCTTGAAAGGCACCCAGGTATGTTTCACAGTTTAGCTATTGTGAATTGAGCTGCTGTAAACATTGATGTGGCTGTGTAACTGTAGTATGTGATTTTAAGTCCTTTGGGCATAAACTGAGGAGTAGATAACAGGATCAAATGATGGTTTTCTGAGGAATTTCCATACTGTTTGCTAGAGTCCTACTAGCAATGTATGAGTGCACCTTTATCCCCACAATGTTTATTATTGCTTGTATTCTTGAGCATTGCCTTTCTGACTGGACTTAGATAAAATCTCAGGGTAGTTTTGATTTACATTTCTCTAATTGCTGGAGATGTTGAAGATTTTTTCACTTATTTGTTGATCAATTGTATTTCTTCTTCTGTGAAGTGTTTGTTCAGTTCCTTTGCCCATTTATTGATTGGATTAATTGTTTTGGTGTTAAGTTTTATTTTTTAATACTTTATATACCCTAGAGATTAGTGCTCTATCTTAGGTCAGGACATAAAAATTTTCTCCTGTTCTATAGGCTCTCTCTTCACATTGTTTCTTTTACTGTGAAGAAACTTTTTAGTTTGAATCCATCCCACTTATTGATTCTTGATTTTATTTCTTGAGCTTTAGGAGTCTTCTTAAGGAAGTCAGTCCTAAGTTGATATGGTGGAGATTTGGGCCTACTTTTTCTTCCATTAGGTGCAGGGTTGCTGTTCTAGTGCCTTTCATCTATTATTTGATCCACTTTGAGTTGAGTTTCATGCAGGTGAGAGATAGGGTTGATACTTGCTTCACTTGTCTTTTTACATATGGATTGCCAATTTTCCCAGCACCATTTGTTCTGTAGGTATCTTTTCTCCAGGGGATGTGTTTGGCACCTTTGTCTAGTTATATATAACTGTATTCATGTGGCTTTGTCCCTGTTTCTTCTGTTCTGCACCATTGGTCTACATGTCTGTTTTGGCACCAATACTATACCATTTTTGTCTTAATGTTTAATGTTATAATGTTTAATGTTTTGTTATAATTTAAGGTCTGATACTGTAATGCCTTCTGCTTCACTCTTCTTGCAAAGGATTGCTTTGGCTATTCTGGTTTTCTTATTTTTCCAAATAAATTTCATGATTGCTTTTTCTATTTCTCTGAAGAAGGTCCATGGGATTTTAAAAGAAATTGCATTAAATCTGTAATACTTTTGGTAGTATGGCCATTTTGATGATATTAATTCTGCCTATCCAAGAGCATGGAAGATGTATCCATCTTCTAATGTCTTCTTCAATTTCTTTCTTAGTGTTCTGCTGTTTTCATTGTAGAGGTCTTTCACCTTGACAAATTCATATATAGCAAACAGCCAAATGCTCATATATATTATGACATAATTTATGTATGAATGGTTTTTACAAATAAAATAATAAGTCCTCTTTTCAAACCTCAGTGTATCAGGACTGTTTACCACTAAAAATAAAAAAAAAAAAAGTTTTTTGAATAAGAAACCAAAAGCAAAAGATGACATTTCAGAAAGGAAAATTATGGTTTCAAATTAAGTGATGTAAGGCAGCTTGGGATCCGCAACGATTCTAGCCACCGCTGAGCGCTCCCTCTGAACTGCCACCCGCTCGCTCATCTCAGTTGCGGCTCGCCAATAGCTCCCAGAAAAATGCACTGTGGACACGAGGTCTCACGCAAGAGACTTTATTATGCAGACGACTAACACGTCCACTCCAAGAAAAGAAAGGAAAAAAGGAAAGATGGCCTGTTGCTTCTCCCAGATATTGGAATCTCCCGGGCTGGAAGGAACCAGTAGTGGAGGAGAATACTTGCAAGCTGACTGATGAACCAATAGCTATCTAGCATGTTAGGACATAATGTGGGAAGCAGGAAAATGGCAGCAGCATAAGCTAGAAATTCCTGTAACATAAGAGGCGGGCAGAGTGCAGATTGACAAGTGGTTGGGAGGTGAGGTATCAGCTTTATATTACATCCCCCCATTTTTGATTTTATAAAATTCTTTTTGGGTACATGGATGAAGGTCAGTCTTCTATAATTACTTCCTGCTGAGTGTGGATGTAGAGCTGATTCAGGGGAGAGATCATCATGGCAGGAAGAGTTGGGGACTTGATAGTTCCTCTGGGGCATAACTATAGCAGGGCTCCGATTTCTGTAAGATTCTGATATTTCTGTAATACAAGCTGATTAGTTGACATGGAAGTAAAAGACAGGGGGCTCCCCTTTTTTGACTGGCATTCTATTGGAAAAAAATTCAGTGGTTAGGAAAATTACAAACAGGAATCCTGTCCTCATGGCTGGGCGTGGTTGTCTGGTATTTCAGATGTCTGGTTTCCAATTTCTGGAATGGGAGAAAGGGTGTAGGGTTTCATGATCTTCAGTTTGAGACAAAGGGGTCCCACAGGAGTAGCCGGAGTCAGCATAACACCATAGAAATGCTCAAATGTGATTTAGGAGAGGAATGGATATTTGAGAAGGAAGAAGGGAAGAAGGGGCACTATCCCAGGGGGCAGGATGGGATGACCGTACATTAGCTCAAAAGAGGAAATATTAGTTGGTTTCTTTGGGAGTGAATGAAGATGCAGAAGAGCAAGGGGCAGGAGTTTAACCCAGTCGAGGTGAAGTTCTAAAGAGAGCTTAGTTAAAACATTTTTAAGAGTTCGGTTTGCTCTTTCTACTTTGCCTGATGACTTTGGGTGAAAGGGAATGTGGAAATGCCAAGGGACCCCGAGAGCCTTGGCAAGTCATTGGGTGACTTGGGAAATGAATTCAGGTCCATTATCTGACTGGAAGGAAGTAGGCACTCCAAAGTGAGGAATGATTTCATGAAGGATGAAGGTTAGAGACAATTATTGCCCTTTTGTTGGAGGTGGGGATGGCTTCAATCCATCCCGAGAAGGTGTCTATCATAACAAATAGGTATTTAGATTTTCTTACTGTGGGCATGTGAGTGAAATCAAGTTGCTGGTCTACCCCTGGAATGGTGCCACGGGCTTGGTGAGTCGGAAAAATGGGGGGCCTGACAGTTGTAGGATTTGTTTGCAGGCAGACTTCACATGAGGAGGAGAGTTCCTTCAGAAATGAGATAACAGAGGAGGATAGTTGCAGATGAGTTTTAGCAAATTGTAAGAGTGAAGAAAGGTTGGGGTGAAACAGACAATGGAAGTAGGAATGTATTTCCATGTTGGGGGTGGTGGAGGCAAGGGATCATGGAAAGCCATTATAGGGGCTGGCATGGATGAGAGGGCAGCCCTTTTAGCCTCCTCATCTGCCTTGTTATTACCTGAAGAGATGAATAATTGATTTGTTTGATGGGCTCTGCAATGTACAAGGCTTATAGTTGCTGGGACGCGAATAGCCTCAAGGAGTTTTAGAATGTAACTAGAGTTGGTGATGAAGTTTCCTTTTGTAGTAAGAAGGCCTCTCTCTTTCCAGATAGCAGCATGAGAGAGGATGATGTGAAAAGCATATCTGGAGTCGTGAGGGACTAGACTGTGAGGGATTCTCCCTTTATAAGGGTGAATGTGCGGGTAAGGGCAATTGGTTCTGCCTGTTGGTTGGTGGTGTTGTGGGGAGTGGTCCTGACTCTATCACTTTTTTAAGAGAGACAATGGCATATCCAGCTCATTGGACCCCTTCATGGAGAAAAGATCTTCCATCAGTGAACCATATGAAAGTAGGGTTGCATAGAGCCCCTTCCTGGATGTTAGAGGGGCAGCAGAGTAACTCTTCCAGGGTCTCAAGGCAGCTATGGGTTGCAGAAGCATGTATGTTGGAAGGCAGGGGTAAGAGGGTGGCTGGATTTAAAGGAGAGCATGTTTTAAAGGAAATGGAAGAGTCCTCGATAAGAGCAGTTTGCAAGGCCAACACCTGACAGTGTGGTAGCGTTTGCAGACCTTTATAAGTAAGAAGCTTAGACAGATGATGAGGTGAGAGCACTTCAGTGGAAGCCCCAAAGAAAAGTTTCTTTGATTCCTGAATCAAGACAAATGCTGCAGCTAATTCTCTAAGACATGGCGCCCAGCCCCTTATAGTGGGGTCTAACCTCTTTGACAGGTATGCTATTGGTCCAAAAGTGAGACCAAACATGTGTCCTAAGACCCCCAGGGTGAACCCATTTTTCTCAGAGACAAACAGGTAGAATAGTTTGGTTAAGTCAGGGAGGTGTAGGGCTGGGGCTGGAAGAAGGGCTTTCCTTAAGATCTGGAAAGGGGCTTTCACTGTGTTGAGGAGTGGTTCGGTGGGAATACCCTTTGAAGCCTCATATAGGGGAGCTTCCAGGATGGAAAAATTGGGGATCCAGGATCGTAAATATTCTGCTAATCCCAGAAATGAAAGGATTTCTTCTTTGGTGGATGGAGTGGACATGCCATGTATTAATGCTTTGCTCTCTACAGTGATGGCCTTAAATCCAGGTGAGAGGCTGACACCTAAGTAAACAACCTGAGGCTGGGAAAGTTGCACTTTTGCTGGAGAAGTCCTGTAAACCCTGTCAGCCAGAAAGTTTAAAAGCTTAATTGTGTCCCTTTGGGAGTCCTCAAGAGAGGGACTACATAGAAGAAGATCATCAACATACTGTAAGAGAAAGGAGGAAATGAATGTGAGAGAGACAAGATTCTAAGATAGTGTTTGGCCAAAGAGATGGGGGCTGTCTCAGAAACCCTGTGGGAGAACTGCCCAGGTTAGCTGAGAAGAAACTAGAGTGAAAGGGTCAGTCCAAGTAAAAGCAAAGAGATCCTGTGAATCAGAGTGAAGTGGGACAGTAAAAAAAAAATGCATCCTTTAAATCTAGCACTGGAAAGTATGTGCTGGAAGAAGGGATAGAAGAAAGCAGGGTGTAAGGATTGGACACAATGGGAAAGATGGGGACCACTGCTGAGTTAATGATGCGGAGGTCTTGCACTAGACGGTAAGATCCATTAGGCTTCGCAAACAGCCAGGATGGGAGTGTTATAAGGTGAGTTGGCAGGGCGCAGGAAGCCTTTCTGCCTTAAATCCTGGATGATTGGTTGAAGTCCTATAAGGCTCCTTTGGGAAAGGGGATATTGGGCCTGGGCTGGGTAGGTTGTTGGGGTCCTTTAGATGAATGAGTACAGGTGAGCATGTAGCTACAGAGGGTGTGTGAGTGTCCCAGACCTTGGGGTCAACCAGGGAGGGAGGAAGGGGATATGAGGACTCTGTTTGAGCAGTATATTCCTGTAGAGTAATAAGGAGAGGAACAGCAGAGAAGTCTTGGCTGAGGTGCATGGTGGGTGAGAAGGAAAAAGAGGCACCCAATTTGGTTAGGATGTCCCTTCCCAGAAGGGGAATGGGACATGAAGGAATTATTAAAAAGGAATGATTAAAGCCAATTTGTCCTATATGGCAGCTTATTGGAGGGGTTTGTAAGGGGTTATATGGTTTTCCCTCTACCCTGACAATAGAGGATTTGGCAGGGGAAGTGGGTCCCCAAAACTCCCGCAGCACTGAGAATGTGGCTCCAGTGTCTATAAGGAAAGGGATCTGCCTGCCTGCCACCATAAGGGTCACCTGGGGCTCCAGAGTGGTGATGGTCATTGAGTGCAGAAGTCCCAGGCCCCTTCATTCATCCATTGCCAATCCCTGCAAGGCACCAGAGGGAGGGGCCAAGGATGACCTGGCACTTCTCTGAGCACCAGGGTAATCCATTGCACAATGTCCCAGTTGGTGGCATTATGGACAAGGACTTGGGGGCTGCCGGGGGTTGGGGCAGGCTCATGCCCAGTGGCTCTCTTGCCTGCACTTGAGGCATGAGCTTGGAGGTCTTCTGGGAGCTTGGGAGCCCCTAGCATGGACAGTTGGGCAGGTCTAGCTGGCTGAAAGGCTTTGGCCAGCATTTGGTATTTTAATTTTTGTTTTTTTTCTTTCCTTCCATTATAAACCTTGAATGCTACTACTAGAACCTGTGGCTGTGGGGTAAGGGGCCCCCTATCCAACTGCCTCAATTTAACCTTTATGTCAGGGTAACTTTGGAAAAAGTAATAAGTCATAAGTAGCTGCCATCCCTCCGGGTTTTCAGGATCCTAGTTAGTGTACCTGAGCATGGCCTCTGTAAGGTGACTTAGAAATGCTGACGGGTTTTCATCTCTGTCCTGTATTACTTCCTGAAGTTTGTCATAGTTAAAGGGTTTAATTGCGGCTTTTTGGAAACCTGCAAGGATGCAGGTTTGAAACTCATCCCGCCATAGACACACAGCCTCGGTATTATATTTCCATAGGGGCGCCCTATCTGGTCAGCTCCAATGGGGTGGGTTGGGGATGATTGATAAATCTCATCTGCATAATTGCACACCTGTTCCCAAACCCTCCTGTACTCCTCAGGGGTTAGGGTGTTGAACATGATCATGTAAATGTCATGCCAGGTAAGGTTATAAGACTGGGTAAGGTACTGAAATTCCTTAATGAAGGTTGCAGGGTTGGTGGTGAAGGAGCCTAGCTGCTTCTCTATTTGAGACAGATCAGACAGTGAAAAGGGGACATGGACTCTGATTACTCCCTCCACGCCAGCCATCTCCTGTAAAGGAGCTAGGACGTGCACAAGACCGCATGGTGGGAGGACTTGGTGGACTGAGTGGAGGAGCAGAAGGAGAAACAGAATGAGGCAAAGGAGAGGAATGAACAGGGGCTTCTGCAGTAGGAGGCCTGTAAGGAGATGATTCATCAGCTGGATCAAACTCAGAAGAGAAAGAAGGGTTAAAAGGGGGAGGAGAAGCCAAGAGAACGTGTTCAGGTTTTTGAGGAGAGCAGAGATTAGTTTTGGAACAAAATAAAGGAAAAACATGAAGGGGGAAAGTCTCTTTCCATTCACCAGGTTGCCCAAATATGTACTTAATTATACCTAGTATAATTATACATATAATTATACCTAGTATAAAGCTAGAATTTAAGGTGTCATGAATAGACAATTCTGATTTACTATCTAAAGGACAGTTTGGCTCTAATTCAGGGAACAGGTGAAGGTGTTTGAGATTGTTTAATAAACATCTTAGGGGTGAGTTTGCCAGGGTGGAAGTCCTAGATCCCATGGCGAAGACTGAGAAACACCTAAGTTAGTGATCGGGCATCCCACGACCACGTGTTAGGCAATGAGACACAGTTCTGGTCATCACACAGTACCAGTGTCTACCAGGCAATAGCCGAGAGAGTTTGAGGACCTGGCCAGGATTTCGAGCGTGACGAGAAAATAAGCCTCAAACCCTGAAAGAGAATCTCAGCACCATAAAATCAGGAATCCATCCGGCAAATAAGACCAACTTATTTGGGACCAACTTATAGGGACCAACTGTAACTTTGAAAGTCGTGGCTGGAGGTACCCCCACTCCTCAGCAGCCTCAAGAGTCCTGGATACTCAACAGTCTCTTCTCAGGTCAGCAGAGGTGTGTTTAAGTGGTCTAGGGGACCTGCCTAAGGGGAACTCACCAATTTGGAGTCCAGTGTTGCATGCAGAAAACTGGGCGTCCAGGTAAATAAAAGGTGAGCCTGTATCTGTGGGCACTGGGACATTTGGATGGGGTTCTGCTTGCTTAGTTATCGGAAGGACCCGTCCCGGGTTTCGGCACCAGATATAAGGCAGCTTGGGACCCACAGCCATTCTAGCTGCCACTGCACGCTCCCTCTGAACTGCCACCCGCTCACTCATCTCAGTTGCGGCTCGCCAATAGCTCCCAGAAAAATGCACTGTGGATGCAAGAGACTTTATTATGCGGACAACTAACACGTCTGCTCCAGGGTGAAAAGAAAGGAAAAAAGGGAAGATGGCCTGTAGCTTCTCCCAGATATTGGAATCTCCTGGGCTGGAAGGAACCAGTAGCAGAGGAGAATACTTGCAAGCTGACTGATGAACCAATAGCTATCTAGCATGTTAAGACATAACATGGGAAGCAGGAAAATGGCGGCAGCATAAGCCGGAAATTCCTGTAACGTAGGAGGTGGGCAGAGTGCAGATTGACAAGTTGGTTGGGAGGCCTGAAATTCCTGTAATGTAAGAGGTGGGCAGAGCGCAGATTGACAAGTGGTTGGGAGGCAGGGTATTGGCTTTATATTGCAAGTGACACTTTGAATTTTCAAAGAATGTACAATGTTTTAAATAGAAAGGATGATTACTTGAAAAAATGCTGCATTCCTTAACTTAAAAAACTAGGGAAAAAAATCCTTATTTCTGTACAGATCTGAGATGTATGCATGCATATTTTTATAATTCATGTAAGGGAAGTAGTTTATAGAGAAGTGTACCTTACTAATGGAAGCTTTCACAACCTCTCCTGCATTTCTTAATTTTATTCCCTGGTTCAATAAATGATACTGCTTTCATGATATAAAGCAAAATCATTTTTAGATTCCTTTCAGAGGAAAGGCAGGGAAAACTTAATGCTATATCCTACAAAGCAAAGTACAAAATGAAGATCTATGGTAATGTTTTCCAAGTAGAATTATGTGATTTTAAATTTTAATTTTTTTAGTTAAAATTTAAACTAACAGCCTGCCTAATTAATTCAGGAAATAGGGAAAAAAGAATCAGATAGGAAATAAGAGGTGAGACTAATCAGTCAAAACAGCTGTACACTTCACTCTGACTTCAGTTTCTCTTTTGAATTTTAATCAGGTTAAAGGCAAAGACTGCCCATTCCCAGGACAGGAACAACAGAAAATAAAATAGGAGGTGTTATTTTCCACTGTGCTCCACTAACATTTCCTATAAAAATGGAAAGAAGGCTGGGGATGCAGATCAGGTAGAGTGCCTACGTAGTGCTTAAGAAGCCCTAGGATTAATCCCTAGCACAAAAGAAAAAGTACAACACTGAAAATACATTTAGGAAAAACAGCATTTTCACCTCAAAGGATGTTAGGAAAATCATAGTTTAAAAACTTATTTTAAGTATAATTAAACTATTTAATAATATCCATTATAAAACAATAGTCTGAGAAGGGAAAAGCAGTAACTATTTTAAGCTCCTTGCATCTTTACACTCATATGATAACTTTTCAGATGCCTTTTAAGTGTACAAAAATTTCTCTTTAACCCTACAAATTTCTGTATAAAAAATATAAGGTAGTATTGCCCATGTCATAAGTGAAGAAACAAAGATAAAATATTACATGATTTGTAGGATGGATTCTGCCATTGCCAACCTGGGAACCAAGTCTACCCTACTCCTCTGTGAATGTGTTATACACACATTGATAAATACCAATGGAGTTATTAAGCACTAAACCTGGTCTTATTGTCAGCAAATTTAGGGTGGAAAGGCAGGCACTTGTTCAAAAACATTCAAAATAAAATTTGAGGGCCTGAAGGGTCATGGGTGGAGCCCTTGCCTAATAAACCTAGGATGAGGAACCTGAGCACCAATAGAAAGAAAAAGGAAAAAAAAAAAAAAAAAAAAAAACACTAGTTATTCCAGTGATCTTTAAATTCTACTTTTCAACTTTCAATAGGTACACTAATTTACACTGGACAAGCACCATTTACTATGTAACAGTAGCATATCTGATTAAAAAGTTGACCATCCCTGAGATGAAAGAACCTTGGAACCAAGTCAACATATTAAGAAAGAGAACAAAGAAGGACAGGTGGAGGCTGGGGCATCCCATCACGTAATTCAGTCACTGTTCTCATTCTGGAACCATCCACCACCAGACTTCCTGTTGTAAGAGAGAATTAAATATCTTTGTTTTTTTAAATCATAGAAGGAAAGAAGGGTGAGGGAGAAAAGGTTTTGCATAGTGGGAAACAAAACAAAACAAAACAAAACAAAAACCCAAACACCTTTTTTTCCTCCTTGAAACAAAAATATTGAGCTTCATAGAGACACCAAACTGAAGTGTCTGGAAACACTGGGCTGCCTGGATTCCTCAGCAAGATCACAAAGTACTCAAAAATTCTTTGACCTCTTCAACCAGACTTCCTTGTGTGTCTTTTAAGAACTCATTCACGCTCAGAGTCACGATTCTGTCTCTTGGAGATAATCTGTTTTCAGTGCTCAATGCAGGAACCAACTTCAGTGTTTACAGGGAAGCTTCTCTAAATATTGGAGAGAAATGCCTTGCTCTTCAGTTCTTCCTCATAAATGCATTCTACTTAAGTGTTTCTCAGGAGTAGCTCAAAGATAAATGATTCCATCCGAATCAAGATTGTGGCCAAATAGGTTAGTCATCCATTTATGTCAGTCTTGAATATTATCCACTGTTTTCATTCATACAGTCAGATTTATACAAATTAGATGCAAAAAGATACACTCATTATTATACAGATCATTAAAAAATACAGGTTTCTCTGCATATTTGCACTTGCTATTGAGAGATAAACTGAGCTCATATTTGATTGAGCCAGGTATATAATTGGAATATTAAAAAAAAAAAAAAAACTGTTCAGGTTTCTTGTACATCATCTGAAGAACATTCCCAACACCTTTCTGAGACGCCAGTTCCTCAAATTCATTTGGAGTACTTTGAAGATTACACCACCAGTCACAACTTCAGAAACCACTTCCCCATCCTCACAGACTTATTTAAGGGCCTCACAAACATTGACATCTGTGGTAATGCTCTGTTCCATAGAGAAGTTCCTGATATGAGTCCCTCAGTGCTGGTCATAGAAGGTGGGCAGGGTGGCCTTTCTTGGTCCTGTGGGGGCCCCAAGTGTGCTCTCCTGTAAATGCTTTAAATTACTTCAAATGTATGATGTCAAATATCAAAGATAGATTTTTTGATCAGTAATCAAAAAGTTAAAATATCTTTATTTCCCCCAGGGAAGAAAAACCTTATTCACTCATTGTACATTTTAATAGCTTTCCGCTGCTTTCATTATAAAGACCAATCTTCTTTTAATATTGACATTATTTGACATTTTCTAAATGTTGCAACAATTTCAAATATTCACTACAATGAGCTAGTGATTGGGGAAGAAATTTAAAATGATTTTAAATTTTAATTTTATAATGATCTTCTGTGTTCGTGCCATTAGTGTTTTGGAAGAAAAACAAGGAGGTATTGTGAAAAAGCTAGGCAGGTGGTAGATTTAAACCTCACCCTGCTTAGATGCTTCACTTAGACTACAATGAATTTGAATAGTACCAACCTACTTTATCTATAGCAAGGATATAATGCATATTTCTAGATTTGCAATTTAAAAGCAATAATAAAATAATATGCTGAATATTCCAACATCATGTTAACATTTCTAATTGAATTGTACATCAAGCACAATTAAGACTCTCTAATATGGTATGGAACTGAAGTTTTATGTGATGTATTTATCTTCAAATTATATAGTGTATTAATATTATAGATTCAATAGTAACAACACTTCATTAGTAACTACAAAATGATTTACTAAGAAAATATTTGTAATTTTAATTATTTCATGATGGCAAAGTAACAAGTAATATAAATATTTATGTTCATGTTGTCATTAGTGCACTATGGTTATATTGGAGTTCATTTTGTCATAATCATAAAAGCATGGAATTTAATTTGTTCCACATCAGTTCCCAGTATTTCATTTCCCTATTCCACTTCCTCTACTAGTCTATTCATTTGTAGATTTTTAAATTTAGTGCTATATATCTATGTGTGTGTGTGTGTGTGTGTGTGTGTGTGTGTGTGTGTGTGTACAAAATTCACTACATATGTAGCCTAATTTGGGCAATTTGATTCCAACATTCCTCTCTTTTCCTGTACTTCCTCTCTTCCCCTTACTCTTCCCCTGGTCCACTTATCTCCTTCTGTTTTCATGGGTCTCCCTACTTATAATCTTATATTGGTCTAGATTTCTAGTTTAAAAGAAAACATTCAATGCCTTACTTTCAGAGTCTGACTTTTTACACTTACCATGATGTTCCCCAGTTCCATCCACTTACGAGAAGATACCATAATTTCATTCTTCTTTATGACCAAGTGAAGTTACATTGTGTAAATATACCACATTTTTAAAATCTATGTTTTAATTCAGGGGCACCTGGTCTGTTTTCACATCTTGGTCATAGTGAGTTGTGCTGCTACAAACATTGGTGTGGCAGTATCACTATGGCATACTGATTTCAGTTTTTTTGAATAAATACTGAGGAGTGGGATAGTTGAATCACATGGTGGTTTTATTTCCAGTCTTTTGCATTATCTCTACACTGCTTCCCACAGTGGTTGTACTAATCTGCAGTCCCACCCAAAGGTCATGATGTGCTCTGGCTGCTGACATCCCAGGAGCAGAGAGGAAAGTACCCAGTGGTCTACCATGTACATTTTTAGTTGAGCCTTGCATGTACTAAATGAAATAAAATGCATTTCCTATATTTGCAGCAATTCTCAGAACCATAACTGATATGGAACGTCTCTCTTTTGCACAATCCTCTGTAGATTGCTCCTTTATCCTTTGCCAGCACTTTCGTTGTTTGAGCTTTGAACCTTGATGGATAACTATAAAGTTCATCTATAAGAGATCAGTCCCTGAATTATCTTTTTTGCAATTATTCACCTAAAGTGACATTTTCTGTTGTTTGCACAGGTGTAAAACAATCCACTGAATTCTTTGTATTTTTAACAGAGTGATTCCTGTTCTAATCTAAGCTAGCAACTCTGGCTATTCACACTAATCAGAATCAAGTATCTCAGCCAGAACATCAAACTTCTATTTCGGTTGTTTCACTTGGATGAGAGCACAACTACAGTGATTTCCACTGGGAAGGAACGTTCCTGGGAAGGAACGTTCTTTACAGAACCTAAGATTCTATCTTGGTGAAAATGAAGACTATCAAGTGAGTGACTGGGAGCATTAATACCCCTCGGAAATTTTACCCTAAAATCCATAGAATATGAAGAAAAAAGGGATGCATACATGTCTCTATAGCTCATCATGGGATCCACAGCTTTTCACATTGTGGAATCCACACCTTTTGCACTCCCACACAGAGAAACAGATAAATTTGTCATGTCAAAACATTCTTAAGTTCCTGGTACTGTAAAATTGATCATATTTAGTACTCATAATATAATGTAGCAATTTATAAAAAGAAATGTAAGTCCTAAATAAACAAAAATGCACAAGCTAATTTCCTTTATGGATAAAAAATACAAACAAGGAAGCAAACAGAAAGCTGAAGCAACATGAGTGATCATGCAATTGTGAAAGGTGACATTGGTGGATCATGACAGAGTTACATCCATCTCCACTGCAGAAATGTGTCTTTGAACCAAATATCTCTTTCCCTGCTCGAGTTCCTCTCTTCTGGTTGTATTGAAAACTCCCTAACGTAGTATCAACAGTGTAACTACTTTTTTTTGTTTGAATAATAGAAATATTCTTATTGTGTTTATATGTAATCTGTTAATATTTTCAAATTTTCTATCCTCACTGCTTGCACTATTTAACTGTAGGCTACATCAATATCTTTATCTTAATTTGGGCCTTCATGCTACAATAATAATAGTTTTTTATTAGGAACAAATTACTGTAGTTGTCATGATTCAAGAAAAGCATTAATGTTCCCCCAAAATTCAAAGATATGAAATTAGGAGTAAAAAGCAAATTTACTATATATATATATATACATATATATATGTATATATATATATATATACACACACACACATATATATTTAAAAAATGAGTACAACCCCAGTGGAAGACATGCTAAAATTAAAAGATTGTTCCAGGACAATGAATTTTCTCTAACTTTTCTGTCACTATTCCAGCAGTAAATACATAATAACTATTTAGAATATAATCACAAGAATTGAGACACACACATGCATGAGTACACACACACACACAGACAGTGGAATCTAGTACTTTCTTCTAAATGAAGAAGAACAAACAAATTGAAGGTCCATAATGAAAAATGATGAGAAAATAATGTCAAAGAAAGGAAAATCATTTGAAAGAGAGAAATTTTGGGCTCTGGATGCAGACAGTAGAAAACACCAGAAGTCTACATGAGGAAGGGCATGAAAACACTAGATTGAACCAAAGACTGAGTGTTACTACAAAGATGGAGAGATGGAGACACACAGCAGGAAAAAATAACAGGGGCTTTACACAAATATTTGTACCAATTGCTGTCTCTTCTGCTACATTAAAACAGCTTCTTACTAACCAGTGTATACGTGTGTATTGCCTATTTTCTTGAAGGAACTAAACTTCACATCCCAATAAAGGATTATACTATATGCATAATAAGAAAGTAATATTATTTATTGACTTCTACATCAAAAAATGAAAAAGGTTTTCAAACCTTCATTCATCTCATGTCATCTGAGATCAATTTCTTGCTCCAAAAATTCTTCATGGAGTTTTTCACTTCTGTATCCCTCAGTGTGCAAATCAGATGATTGAGCAAAGGTGTTCCAATGGTATAAAACCAGCTATAATCTTATCCACGGAGAAAGTGGTTGCAGGCCACATGTATATATACATGCAAGAGTCAAAGAATAAGATGAACACAGTGATGTGAGGGAAGCAGGTGGAGAGGGCTTTTCTTTTCTCCTCCCTTCTGCACTGTGGTTTCTCAGAGAATCCAAGATGATGACATAGGAGTTCATCAGCACAATAAAACTCACTGTAAAAATGACACCACTGTTGGAAAGCAGAAATAGGTTGGTCACATATGTCTCTGCACAGGCGAGCTTCAACAAGGGTCCCAAGTCACAGAAATGGTAGTTGATCACATTGGGACCACAGAAAGGTGAACACAGGGCAAGAACAATCTAAGGTAAGGAATGCACACAGGATGCCACCCAGGCCACAGCAATCAACAGACTATAGACCAACAGTTCATGATCCTCATGTAGTGCAGGGGCTTACAGATGGCCACATAGCTGTCAATGGCCATGAGAATGAGGATAATCTCCAGGCAGTCAAAATAATGACATGAAAAAACTTTGACCATGCACTCACTGAAAGAAATAGTGGTTCTCTTTGAAAGGACATCCGTCATCACTCTAAGGGCTATGGAATTAGACAAGCATGTATCAGATATGGATAAATAGAAAAGGAAGAAGTACATCAGGTTGCCAAGAGCCCAACAGGTCTTGATGGTGGTAATAATTATCAAGTTATTCAGAAACCTCCCCAAGTAGAAAATCAAAAATATTACAAAGAGTATTTTCTTCCTAACAGGATCCTGTGTCAACCTAAGCATAAATAATTCAGTCATGTTATTATTCAGCTGCATGATTTCATGAATAAAACTAAGGGGAGAGTATGAGATGGTTTATTCCTGAAAATAAAGGATTTAATTTACCTTGTGCTACAAAATGTTTTGGAATATCCTAAGTAAAAATGAATATTCTTCATCAGACACATTCTAGCTGTGGTTTATTAAAAATTTACCTCAATACTTTGTTCTTCAAATTTTGATGAGTATTCATAAGGTCATTATTGGTCTGCAATAAGCTATTAGCATGATACACTCCTATAGTATTCTTCAAACATAAGCACTTGTTAGTTTTTTGTGAACATTTCTGCCCATAAAATGAATAGAAAAGTAAGACATACAATTCCTTTTACTATTTCCTTTATTTTTTCATGTTTAATAAATCTTGAGTGTCCATGGTGTATTACTCTACATTTAGGATATATTTGACTGTCCCTGTAGGTTCACGGTGTAGATATAAAGTTACTGAATCTCTATTACATAAAATGTCTTATCTCTATTTATATTTATACATGACATATGAATTATACACATTGATTCAAATATATTTTTAAAAACATATAAAATGCTATATTCTGTCCCAAGTATGGAATTGTGAAAAGAGAAATATGAAACAATGATAATCTCTAAAAAATCTGATGCTGCCCTGAAATCCCTTTATGACATTTTGCATGTGATATATACTAATGGACAAAATTAATGTTTTTTATAGCAATATCTAACACACATATTCCAATTCTAGCAATCTTCTAATTTCTGTAAAACTCCCCATAGAAACTCTGAGTCTCTGAGATTACACTAAATTGAAGGGGCTATATTATACCATTCAGTAGTTGATATTTTCATGATTCAAGTACTTATGTTCCAGGGTAATTTGTAGGGATGTCATCAGGAAGCTGGTGTAGGACCAGATCATGCTTGTAACATCCTGTGATTTTTACTATTCAGATGCATGAAAATGCCACATTCTCAGGACAGAGCAAAGGTTCAGATGAGGAAAGTAGATAGAGCTTTACAAAAGAGGGATGTGGAATCGATAGTAACTGATTTTTTTTTTATTCAATTTATTTTCTCTCCTGGGAAAATTCATGATCATACTCAACTTTGAAAGATTGTTTCTTCAATGAATATTTTACTTTTTAGAATTTTGGAGCATGTCATCATAGGCTACATTTTTTCTAGATCTCTCTTGTCAGGATGATATTATCACAAAGGACCCAGCATAGAATTAAACCTACAAACTGAAACATGCTATATTTAATACATTATGGAATCTTTACCTATCCAATGATGATCTTCCTAGCCCTGTCCATGAATTTATTACATTGTGTTTAGAGCCATTAGACAGTCTTAAGTGCAGAACCTGGTAACTGTAATAGATACTAACTTCCATTCAAATGTGGATCTCCCCTTTTCTGTAGTAAATATTTTTTCCCCTCAATTGGTTTGAAATTTATCATTCTTCTTCCAAATTAAAAGCATTTAAGAAAATGTCTCATCAAGTTATTTACTTTATGCTGCCAAGAACACAAATAAAATAAATTATTTTTAAAATGTGTGATCTTTGTCAAGAATCTTAAACTGTAAGGAAAATGAGTCTTGACAACTAAATAATGAAATAATATCATTCTCTTTTATTGATTTATAAGAACCATCTCTCATGAAGTAATTGTACTCATACAAGTGGTAGTCATCGGAGGCCAGATAATATCAAAGGATTTTCCCCTTCAATAGTTCATGATTAAGCCCTTCCTTTAACTGTATAATTTTGGTTAGTTATCAATCCTATTAGATTGATACAACAAGGTTTTTTTTATGTATTTGACCACATATTTTAAGATAAATTAACAATCTAATGCAGACTTTAAGATAAATTAATAAACTGATGTTGATTTCTAATATATCGTAAATTATGGTTCTTTATTAAAATGTTTAATCATTGGTCTCTTTCATTTCTAGAATGATTTTACATTTCCAGTTATTTTGACTGTCTCAAAACTTCAGGACCCAGCTGCCAAGAACACTTCAATACATGGCTATAACTATTATTTGACATAATAATAAAATGAAATAAAATAATATTGATCTGTTGCTCTCTAAAGCCTTTCTTCAGGGTTTATCTAATAATTTTACTCACTATGCTTACATGTAATTTTGTGTGTACTTCTACTTCTTTTCCTTCCTGAATTAGAATCTTGGAAAACTATGAATTCTAAGGTTTTTATTCTTCATAGAACCAAACCCAATACTTTAAACAATGCAGTGGTTTAGTAAGTAAGTTAGTTTTTAAAGAGGAATCATTGTCCATTATCTCTTAAAATGAAGTAGTATTTATCTGGTTATTTTGGTGCTAGTCAGATTATAAACCATGATTAATTTGCAGAGGTCTTTTATATATCATATATAGTAAAGTGACTACTGTGTTCTTTATTTACAAAACCAGGAATAGAACCCAAAACAAAACAAAAACAAAACTGATATTGATTTTTTTAACTAACAAGATACATTTTTTATTTTAATTTTTATTGGTTCGTCTTATATAAGACAATAGAATATACTATGATATATTTATAAAAGCATGGAATATGATTTGTTCTAATTCGGTTCCCAGTATTTCCCCTTCTCCTCTGTAATAGTTAATTTGAATGGCAACTCAATTGGATTAAGAGATGTCAATAATTAAGAGGCTTCTGAGTGTGTCTGTGAGGGTGTGTCTAGGGATGACTGGAATGTGGGATAGTGAACTGAAGTGGAGACCCTCCCTAAGTGTTGGCAACACCACCCAATAGGATGGTGGCTTGGATGGAATAAAAGTTGGAAGAAAAAGGAGGAAGGTGCAGATGCAAACTTTGACTCTTCTTGAACAGGTTCTTGAATACTTTGTGGAATAGCTAAGGATATCCGATTCTTGCTTCTTCACTCATCCAAAGCAGACTCTGCCAGTGATACTCCAGGTATTTTCCAGAAGCCTTGGTTTCGAACTAGGGTAGCACTGTTGATCCCTCTTATTCTGGAGTGTTCACCTCTTGGACTGTGCAACTACTGGGTCTTCCAGCTCTTCATCCTGCAGACAGTCATTGTGGACTATCCAGCATCTGGTCATGTAAGCCAATCTAGTAAATCCCGCCCCCCCTTTTTTAAATTTATTTTTATTGTAAACAAATGGGATACAAGTTATTTCTGTTTGTACATGGAATAACAGCATACCATTTGCATATTCATTCATTTACATAGAGTAATGATGTTCGATTCATTCTGTTATTTTTTTCCTTCCCCCGAACACTTTCCCACCCTTCTTTTCACTCTATACAGTCCTTCCTCCATTTTTGCCCACCTCTAACCCCCCATTATGTGTCAACATCTGCTTATCAGTAAGATCACTCATCTTTTGGATTTTTGAGATTGGCTTTTCTCACTTAGCATGATATTCTCCAATTTCATCCATTTGCCTACAAATACCATAATTTTATTATTCTTTATCACTGAGTAATATTCCATTGTATACATATACCACAGTTTCTTTATCCATTCATCAATTGAAGGACATCTAGGTTGTTTGCACAGTCTGGCTACTGTGAATTGGGCAGCTATGAACAATGATGTGGCTGTATCTCTATAGTATGCTGATTTTAAGTCCTTTGGGTATAGGCCTAGAAGTGGGATAGCTCGGTCAAATGGTGGGTCCATTTCAAGTTTTCTAAGGAATCTCCACACTGCTTTCCAGAGTGGCTGCACTAATTTGCAGTCCCACCAGCAATGTATGAGTGTACCTTTTTCCCCAAATCTTCGACAACACCTGTTGTTGCTTGTATTCTTGATAATCGCCATTCTAATTGGGGTGAGATGGAATCTTAAGTTAGTTTTGATTTGCATTTCTCTTATTACTAAATACGGTGAACAGTTTTTCATATGTTTGTTGATTGCTTGGAGAACTTCTTTTGTGAAGCGTCTGTTCATATCCTTAGCCCATTTGTTGATTGGGTTATTGTATTCTTCAGGTAGAGTTTTTTGAGTTCGTTATATATTCTGGAAATTAGTGCTCTAACAAAAGTATGAATGGCAAAGATATTCTCCCACTCTGTAGGCTCTCTCTTCGCATTGCTGATAGTTTCCTTTACTGAGAGAAAGCTATTTAGTTTGCATCTATCCCAGTTATTGATTTTTGCTTTTATTTCTTGTGCTATGGGAGTCCTGTTAAGGAAGTCTTTTCCTAAGCCAACAAGTTGAAGATTTGGACCTACTTTTTCTTCTGTAAGATACAGGGTCTCTGGTCTGATTTCAAGGTCCATGATCCATTGTGAGTTGAGTTTTGTGCAGGGTGAGAGATAGGGGTTTAGTTTCATTCTGTTGCATATAGATTTCCAGTTTTCCCAGCACCATTTGTTGAAGAGGCTTTCTTTTCTCCATTGCATATTTTTGGCACCTTTGTCTAGTATTAGAAAATTGTATTTCTTTGGGTTTCTGTCCGTGTCCTCTATTCTGTACCTCTGATCTACCTATCTATTTTGGTGCCAATACCATGCCATTTTTGTTACTATTTCTTTGTAGCACAGTTGAACTTCTGGTATTGTGATACCCCCTTTTTCATTCTTCCTGCTAAGGATTGCTTTAGCTATTCTGGGTTTCTTATTCTTCCAGAAGAATTTCACAATTGCTTGCTCTATTTCTGTAAGGTATGTCATTGGGATTTTAATTGGAATTGCATTAAATCTGTATAGCACTTTTGGTAGAATGACCATTTTGACAATATTAATTCTGCCTATCCAAGAACATGGGAGATCTTTCCATCTTTTAAAGTCTTCCTCAATGTCTTTGTTCAATGTTTTGTAGTTTTCATTGAAGAGATATTTTACCTCTTTGGTTAGATTGATTCTCAAGTTTTTTTTTTTTTTTTTTTTTTTTGAGGCCATTGCAAATGGAGTTGTTTTCCTCATTTCCATTTCAGCTGTTTCATCACTTGCATATAAAAATGCTTTAGTTTTATGCGTGTTGATTATATAGCCTGCTATTTCTCTGAATTCATTGATGAGGTCTAGAAGTGTTCTGGAGGAGGTTTCTGGATTCTCTAAATATAGAATCATGTCATCAGCAAATAGTGATAGCTTAATTTCCTCTTGTCCTATTCATATGCCTTTAATTTCTTTTGTCTGCCTAATTACTCTGGCTAGAGCTTTGAGGACAATATTGAATAGAAGTGGTGAAAGAAGACATCCGTGTCTTGTTCCTCTTTTTAAAGGGAATGGTTTCAGTTGTTCTCCATTAAGAATGATGTTGGCCATGGGCTTAGCATAAATAGATTTTACAATGTTCAGGTGTGTTCCTACTATACCTATTTTTCTAGTGTTTTGAGCATGAAGGGGTGTTGTATTTTGTTGAATGCTTTTTCGCTGTCAATTGAAATAATCATATGATTCTTATCCTTAAGTCTATTGACATGATGGATTACGTTTATTGATTTACAGATGTTAAACCATCCTTGCATTCCAGGGATGAACCCCACTTGATCGTGGTGCACAATTTTCTTAATATGTTTTTGTATACGTTTTGCCAATATTTTGTTAAGGATCTTTGCATCTATATTCATCAAGGATATTGATCTAAAATTTTCTTTCCTTGATGTTTCTTTTCCTGGTTTGGGTATGAAGGTGATATTAGCTTCATAGAATGAGTTTGGTAGGGTACCTTCCTTTTGTATTTCCTGGAATACTTTGAGAAGTATTGGAATGAGTTATTCTTTGAAGGTCTTGTAGAACTCAGCTGAGAATCCATCTGGTCCTGGGCTTTTCTTGGGTGGTAGATTTTTAATGGCTTCTTCTATTTCATTGCTTGATATTGATCTGTTTAAATTGTGTATGTCCTCCTGGTTCAGTTGGGAGCAGCATATGTCTCTAGAAATTTGTCAATGTCTTCGGTAGTTTCTATTTTGTTGGAATACAGATTTTCAAAGTAGCTTCTCATTATGTTCTGTGTCTCAGTGATGTCTGTCATGATATTTCCTTTTTCATCATGAATTTTAGTAATTTGAGTCTTCTGTCTCCTTCTCTTTGTTAGTGTGGCTAAGGGTTTCTCTATTTTGTTTACTTTCTCAAAGAACCAACTTTTAGTTTTGTCAATTTTTTAAATAGTTTCTTTTGTTTCAATTTCATTGATTTCAGCTCTGATTTTAATTATTTCCTGTCTTCTACTACTTTTGCTGTTATTCTGTTCTTCTTTTTCTCGGGCTTTGAGCTGCAATGTGAGGTCATTTAGTTGTTGACTTTTCATTCTTTTCTGGAATTGCTCCATGCAATGAATTTTCCTCTTAGTACCACTTTCATAGTGTCCCAGAAATTTTGATATGTTGTATCATCATTCTCATTGAGCTCTAAGAAATTTTTTATCTCCTCTCTGATTTTTTTTGTTATCCATGTTTCATTCAATAACATATTATTTAGTCTCCAGGTGTTGGAGTAATTTCTGTTTTTTATTTTGTCATTGATTTCTACACTCAGTCAATTATGATCCCATAGTACAAAAGGCAGTATCTCTATTTTTTTGCATTTCCTAAGGGGTGCTTCGTGGCATAACATATGGTCTATTTTTGAGAAGATTCCATGTGCTGCTGAGAAGAAAGTGAATCCACTCGTTGATGGATGGAATATTCTATATATGTCTATTATGTCTATGTTATTGATTGTGTTATTAGTTCTATGGTTTCCTTGGTTGGTTTTTGTTCAGAAGATCTATCTAGTGGTGACAGCAGTGCATTACAGTCACCCAGAATTATTATGTTGTGGTCTATGTGATTCCTGAAATTGAGAAGGATTTGTTTGATGTACAGGGATGCACCATTGTTTGGGGTGTAAATGTTTACTATTGTTGTCTCCCTGATTTATGGTTCCCTTAAACAGTATGAAATGTTCATCTTTATCTCTTCTGACTAACTTTGGCTTGAAGTCCACTTTATCTGAAATAAGGATGGAAACCCCTGCTTTTTTACTGAGTCCATGTGCGTGGTAGGTTTTTTCCCATCCTTTCACCTTTTGTCTGTGTATGTCTTTTTCTATGAGATGAGTCTCTTGCAGGCAGCATATTGTTGGATCTTTCTTTTTAATCCATTCTGCCATTCTATGTCTTTTGATTGATGAGTTTAGGCCATTAACGTTCAGGGTTATTATTGAGATATGATTTGTATTCCCAGTCATTTGGGCTTATTTTTGGTTTTTAAGTTGGCTTGGTTTCTCCTTTGAGTGGTTTTTCTCTAAGGTAGTTCCTCCCTTTGCTGACCTCCATTGTTATTTTTCATTTTATCCTCATGGAATATTTTGTTGAGGAAAGTCTGTAGCACAGGCTTTCTCTTTGTAAATTCTTTTAACTTTTGCTTATCATGGAAGGATTTTATTTCCTCTTCAAATCTGAAGGTTTGTTTTGCTGGATATAGGATTCTTTGTTGGCAACCATGTTCTTTCAGAGTTTGAAATACAGTGTTCCAGGCTCTTCTATGTTTTACAGTCTTGGTTGAGAAGTTGGCTGCTATCTGTATTGTTCTCCCACTATATTTAATCTGATGCTTTTCTCTCACGGTCTTCAAAATCCTTTCTTTATTTTGAATGTTAGTCATTTTCATTATAATGTGCCTTGGTGTGGATCTGTTGTGATTTTGTGCATCTGGTGTTCTGTAAGCCTCTTGCATTTGATTTTCCAGTTCATTCTTCAGGTTTGGAAAATTTTCTGATATTATTTCATTGAATAGCTTGTTCATTCCTTTGGTTTGTATCTCTGTGCCTTCCTCAATCCCAATAATTCTTAAATTTGGTCTTTTCATGACATCCCATAGTTCTTGGAGATTCTGTTCATGGTTTCTTACCATCTTCTCTGTTTGGGCAACTTTATTTTCAAGATTAAATATTTTGTCTTCATTGTCTGAGTTCTGTCTTCCAAGTGGTCTAGTCTTTTGGTGATGCTTTCCATTGAGTTTTTATTTGGCTTATTGTTTCCTTCATTTCAAAGATTTTCATTTCAATGATTTCCATTTGTCTTTTTTTTTTTTTTTTTAAGAAGCTCTATCTCTTTGTTGAAATGATCTTTTGCTTCCTGCAGTTGCTCTTTCAGCTTATTGGTATTATTCATTGCCTGCATTTGCTGTCTTATCTCATCCTTTGCTTTGAGAATCATCTTAAACATGCATAATCTGAAGTCCTTTTCTGACATTTCTTCTAACATACTGTCATTGGATTCTATTAATATAGAATCTAGATTTGTTTGGATCATTTTCTTCCCTTGTTTTTTCATGTTGTTCATGTATCTTCCCCTCTAGCAGTGCAGATATGGAGTATTACAGATTTCCCCCCATAGGCTTACAGTGGCCCTATAGGTTTCCAAAACCCTTTCTTTAATGGGAGACCAATATTAGCAGTGCCCAATTCAGACACTATGCGATCCTAGACCAAATAGTCCCTATGAGGACAATAACAAAATTTTCATTATAAACAGAATGAGTTCAAATTTTATCTTCAGTAAAACAAACAAATTTACAATAAGGTCTCAGTTTCAAATGGAGGTCAAAGAGGATGCAGAGGGATATAGAATGTGGCTGTTAATGGGATAAGAAAAGAATATACAGAAGTTCTAGAAAATAGAAAGTGTGAGAGTGTAATCAAATGAAACTGTATGTTAGCATGCAAATAGGGAGAAAGAGACTCTGAGGGAACAGGTAAACAAAAGGAAAAGAGAGCAAGAAAATTAAAGAAATAAAATCTTAAAATTTTTCAATAAGGAGAAGAAAGAAAATCTACAGTGTAACAGTCATATAGTAATTAAACCTCCCAGAGTTCAGTAGCCTGATGCATAAGAAGTACCTGACAATGAGCTTTCAAGCCTCCAGCAGGCTTCTCAGGATGGGTTTTGCCCCACCTAAAGATCAGAGCTACCGCTTCAAGGATTATCCAAGATGGCTGCTCTGGCTTCGAAATGTGTTGACAAATGGGGAGCTGCAGTTCAGGGTGTGCCCGTGGTCCTCAGGAGGTCTTGAAAGAGGGATGCCATTGGTCAGGCAGGGGTCCTGGAGGTCAGGTGTGTTTGGTGTGGTTGCGGGATCCTGGAGGCTGGGTGCAATCAGTTGGTCTGGGGTCCCAGTGATAGGGTGCATTTAGTTGGTCTGGGGGTCCTGTCAGCAGGGAGCAGTCAGTCGATGTGAGAGCCCCAGAGGCAGGGAGTGATCGGTTGGGCTGAGGGCTCCTGGAGACAGGGCTCAGTCAGTCCGGGCAGGGGTCCCTACGGGGCCTGGCTGTTGTCTCAAAATGGCAGCAGCCAAGTGTAATCAAACCTGCTGGTACTGTAACAGTGAACTTCCAGGCAGCAGCAGGCAGTTGTTGCTCCACTGGCAGTTGGCAGTCAGTTTCCTGACTGTTTTTGGGCGATCGGGAGGTGAACCTTGTGTGTTGGGTGATGGATAGGTGTAAGGCAGGTGATGGACAAGCGAGAGGCAGGCAAATGGCAGATGATAGGCACCTGACAGTGAGCAATCTGCACTCAAAAAATGCATCAATATGTTGGCAGACTGCAGGTGATCACAGCAGACAAATTGGATAAACAGCAAGGGATCAATAAGCAGCAAAAACTGCCTTACCAAGAAACAGATATCCTCTGCTTGAAACTGGAATTTTGGAGTGAAAAGGAATGCAGCCTCCCTCTAGTCTGCCATCATGGAATCCCTAAATCCCCTTTTAATAATTGTACTTTCTATTGATTCTGGTCCTCTATAGAACCCTGCATAATGCACCCTCTTTTCCTCCGACCCCCATGTTCCCTTCTCTACTCTTACTGATCTTTCTGTTATTTATTTATAGTGAGATTGATTTTATATGAATTGGGAATTAGCTCCATGGCCTGGAATAAATTATGTGTGATCTTCATTGGCCCCATGCTGTGTCAAAGACACTGGAAGTCTTCCCCCTGTATATGATCCACTTAAGCATTTCTTGAAGAAAACATGAATCTTTGACCTTTAAGGGACGCAAGAAGAATCTTGACATTTTTGTATATTCTAGCTACTAACCCATGATTATGTCTATGTGTATGACCTCTATGTGTGTGTGTGTTTCTTTTTTTCCCAGAGGAGTGTTAACACCTTTCATCAGATTTCCAAAGGAATCAAACAGAAAAATAGATAACAATGACTGAAGACAAGAGAGTTCCAGTATCATAGCACATCTTCCAGTAACTACTACATGTACCTCAACATTTCAAACAAGATGAGGCAGCTTTAGGATGGCTGCATTGGTCAAACCAATAGTAAAAACACAATATGCGGGAGTTGTAGGTAATGGAGAAGAGCTGAAAGAAGAATAACCAAAAAAAGGTGGGGACTAGACAAGGGTGGAAGATAGTGTCAGAGTTCCTGCAATGTCTCTAGGTTGCTTACAGAGGACTCAGCAAGAAAGAATGCTTTCCATAAGGACTCTCTCTTAAAGAATCCAACCCTTCCAAAGCCAATTACACTAGACTTCTATCTTTGGAAAAATCCCTCTCTCTTTGTGGAAGTTACCTTTTCCTGGGAATATAAACTGGCAGTCCCAATTCTTTTACCCTGAAAAGCTTGAAGTATGATATAGTTGACCCTCCTTGAGCTTCTCACTGTATGCAATTTAGCCTCATGATTCTTGCTGCCCATCAGAGAGGCCCTGGGAAACAGCCTGGATCGAAAACCAAAAGGTTGTCATAAATTCCATATTCACTACCTATCCTTTCTAGATCCCATTTCCCCAAGGTCATGAAATAAATATTTCACCATTATTCTTTCTGAAACTTCCTTGAAAGAAAGAAGGAACATTGTGGAACACTAAGGACACAAATGGACAGATATTTCATGAAAGAGAAGATTTATATCCAAAATATTTTCAGTAACACCCTCTACCCATGTTATCTTTCATCTTCATTATATGTCATAATGCAGTTTTTAGTTTCCTCATTGTCATATTTTATCTGAATTTTATCTGAAAAATTATTATTCAGTTTCTTAAACTAAATCTCAGGTGTACATCAATTGCAAGTTACATTTTTATATCATTTTAGAAACATGCAAAAATTAGTAATTCTCTACTGTAATATGTATTATTCTACTCATATATGTCACTTGGAGATATAAAAGTTAGCATTCTCCAGAAGTTTTGACAAGGCCACTATTCTCTATGAGCCTTTTCTCTATTTTTAGACACAATCTAAGTTTCTGGTTCCCATAGCTCTTGGTGAAACTTACCTTCTCATCCAACTTACATGAAGTTTTGAAACTTTTCCAAAGTCTGCCATCTCAAGAAAGGGTGAAAACTTAAAGAGAGAAGCTCTCCTCTTCCCATATAACAAGGGCAGATTTTCACATACCTAGGTTCACTAAGTGTTTGTTGAATTAAAAAGTTTGCTTTACTTCAAATATTAAATTTCACTCAATTTTCTATAACAACAATAAATCTTTAAAATGTTGTGTTTTTTTTCTGTTCCTTTTTCAGAGGATATAGGAGTAGCTTATTCACAAGAAATCTATTTAAAATACATTGGATTAACATGCAATGATCCATCTGTGAGCCACAAACGTGGGAATAATCTCTCCTTTACTTGTTAGGGAACTCTGCATTTGCCTTATCTGTTCATCTCTTTTTTATAACAGCTTTCCCAAAGGATCATGAAAAAAAGCTATTTCTGACTTCCAGAGGGAATATTTTAACACATAAGAATGAATAGTATTATCACCTTAGCACTATTTCCCTAAAGATTCTCTTCCTGTGTTAAACATCCTGGAGGTGATACATTTAACTTTTGGTTTGTTTATTTAGCCTATGAGAATATCAAGACAACCTTCCTTATACACAATAACTGGGTGGAAACAAGGATGAGAAGGTGTCAGCTTCCTCAGGCACATGGTAGTTCCAGGAAAAAAGAAGAAAAGTATAAATGGATAGTGGAGAATGTGAAGAGCACAGGAAGAAGAATGGATAGTGTCACTGGTACAGAAACATTGGGTCACCAAGAAATGACTGCCCTAATTACCTTTCTCTGCATTAGGAAACACACTACTCTAGCTCCCTAGTGCCCTTGCAATATTTCGTATTTAGTTTCTGGTGTTGTTTTATCTTTTAAAACAATATTTTCAATTCATTTTTAGAATGTAACTTCCTCCATTTAAATTCCCAGTTCTACCTCTTTCCTTACAATCATAAGTTCTGGTATCTAAAGCCCAGTCACACACAAATATTGATTGAGATGATCAATGACTAACAAATATTTTTTTTTTTTGCATAAGAATAGAAATGAGCAAACAATTTTTATTTCTTTTTCTCAGAATCTTAAAAAGTTCTATACACTCCAAATACTTATTGAAGGTAACACTCATGAGTTTTTATCTTCACCATAACTACCATTGTTAAAAATAACAAAAAAATAGGACTAGATTATAAATCTGTGGTAGAGCAATTGCCTAGCTTGGGTGAGTCCCTGGGTTCTATTGCCAACACTGAAAATAAAGTGAGTATGTGGTATATGTGTGTATGTGTGTGTGTTTGTGTGTATACATACACACATGCTTGCAAATATATAGTATGCACTTCATCAGTTAAGTGAATGAGCAAATAAAACACATTGAAAGAAATCTTGAGTAATATTTTATACTTTTTTCTGATGAATTACCTCTACGATGCTACTTTAAATAAGTAGAAGACTTTGGATTAATATTAAACCACTCATTTAGAAGGACAGCACATAAAGATGTGGTCAGGTGCTGAAACACACCAAATACTTCTTCAAATTTCCTTTCCATCTGTGATTTAACACTTATAGTCAACAGCACAAGGAGATAGTAGATGAAACATTGAAGAGACCAGGCTGTCCAGAGCAGGCTGCAATCATTTTCCTGATATAATGTGGAACACAGTATCAATAAAGGCATTACTCAATATTTGGTGGACATTTACCATTTTATGCACAATACATAAACACTTCTGCAGATGTGTCTAATCTGTGTCATAGGGTACAAAACCCAGATTGTGAAAACTGTTTTAGTAGACTCTGATCATATCTGACATGAGTCTGTCATCTTTGAGTAACTGAATTCTGATTTTCCTTCAAGTAATCACATCTCTTCTGTGTTTTGGTTCATAAGATCTGGGCACAGTAATTTCCCAAGTGTGAAAATATGACTCATACCTGTTTGATCAGAAAACATGTTCCTCAGATTTTAATGATTGGCTCAGGTATCTGTTGGCAAGCAAGTGCAAAGGCAACACTTTTCTCTACATCCCTGAAAACACCACACTTTTTCCTATTAGAATTCCTGAGAGTTCAAGGCCAGTGCTGCTGTCAATCTCACCATAAATGGAGAATCAAAGAGAAGGAAGCCAACATGGAAAAGAGCAGAAGAAACCAGCTCCTATAATACAATTTCAAAAGTAGAATTCATCTATTTCCAAATCATTTGATCATTTTTTTAAAGAAAGACAATAATATTGCTTTATATACTTTATTAAATGAAATAAAAATCTAATCTACCCATTCCAAGAAATAAAATATTGCCAATATTTATACCTGTTTTTACATCTTCCCTATTCTGCCCACTGTCTCATCTTAAAAGTGATCAACATCATGAGCTTTAAAATGTATAATTACCTTGATATTTAGAACTACAATATATTTGCCATTATATGTTTATTTTTAGTTGTACTTGTTTTTGGATTTAAAATAATTTAGCATACTATATACACACTTTTAGTAATTTTATTGTTATTAAAAAAAGTTGCTTAAATTTTTTTTTGAATATAGTTTTGGATTCATTTTCACTCCTCTAATTGCCATTTTGTATTGCATTATGTTATTATTTCAAAATGAGTGTATTTCTGGTTTTGTCAATGAACATTTGACTGTGATGAACAGTATATTTTTGACAATTTTGAATATATGCTCTGGAAGGGCAATTTATGGTTGTTAAATATTACTTGAATATTTAATTTTATAAAATACTATAATGTATATCCACCAGAGATCCAGGAAATACAATCTATCTTATGCACCAAATGATGTCTGATAATATTTTTGTTATACTAGATAAATATCGGCTGTTGTGTAACACCTAGAGAAGATTACTTTGGGGTTTCCTTAGCTGTAGTTCAACAGGAGACACAGGTGGGATGACCATCTTCTCAGGGCAGCTTTTCTGAGCCTTTACAAGCAGGTTGCTGTGAATCTTGGGATTTTACTGCCCCTTGCTGGCATCTGGGATTAACGAAGTCTCTTTAGTTAACTTCTTTTGTGGGTATTCTGTCTCCCTAGACCCAGGTAATTGGTAGAAACTGCAGTCAGAGAAACAGTAGGCTGGTGCATTTGAACTCCTGTTCCTGGTGGTTGGCATAGTGATGACACCTGCTACCTGCCATTCGGTAGGCGTCCTCCCTGGGATTGGTAGCCTGTGAAATGAATCTGCTTCTAATCTTTCATCCTATTTAAAAACCCACTGTGATTTGTTAGAAATTTGATAAATGTTTTACATGCCAACTGTTCCTTTAGGTTGTCATTTCTTGGGATCATGAGCCGTCCCAATGATAATAATGATCTTTAGCTCAGCTCTACTTACAGTTCCTTAGAACTCTAGCCCCTGGTCTGGATGTTGAAGTGAGGAAGAGAAAAGAGCATTCCCCAAGGAATATGGCAAGCTGAGGTCCGTAGCTTCTTTTAACATGGGGGTCTCCAAGGCTGATGCAATGTTTAATTATTTAGAAAGTTTTCTGCCAAAACCATTTCCACAATAACAGGCACTGTTGTTTATATATTCTCCAGTTATAAATTCCAGCAACCAGTGGTTTCTTGGCAAGAAGTTTTGAAGCTGAATCGTATTACTGAATTACTGAATAATGTCTCCAACTAGCTAACTCCAATTCCCATACCTTAGTACAAGGTTCTCTGAAGTCATTACATCAGTGACCTTGCATGGTGTTTCTGCCTCCAGTGTCCTGCCCAGTCAAGAACTGTCACTAGGACCTCTTTCCTTACTCCCTGTCCATAAGTTCATGTCAATTCTCTGCCTCTGCAAGACCCTCTCCTGAGATTACTGTTATCCTCATCTCTCTCACAGCATGAGCACCACTCCATCCTCTCTCAAGACCTGTCCGTCCCTGGGAATGTCCACTGTTCACATACAGGGCACCTGACAGTGCCTTTGTACTGTGTGGACACTTGTCTCTCAAATGTGAATATCTTGTAAATACTTCCTTTTAATTAAGACTGTTCTGAAGTTCTACTTTGTTCTTGACATTCAGGCAAAATCATTTATTCATTTAGACTCCACACTTTGAAATTCAGAAGGGGAAAAACATCCACAAGTGTGTCACTTCTGACATCTCTTCTCTTAGGTCTATGATGGCATACGCTATGGTCATATCAAATTTTTATAGTTCTGCTACTATTAATTAGTCAAAATAACAAGATTCATTGTAAATACCTGATTATTCATTCTTACATGTTGCTGAACATTTCATATGTAACTTGAATAAATTATTTCCTTATTTGTTTCTTTTTTGCAATTTGGTTTTATCTTGAATATCAAACATTGGCCAGATTGATATTCTTATAATATCAATAATTATAATACGAATTTTTTTTCCAAAATTAAACACAGACCTGATAGTCACAGCTACTACTGTCAGGAAAAAAAAATCAGTCAGGAATAGAATGTTTGGGATCACACAGCAAAATGAAACTGCACAATTAATTCCCTTTTACTTTTATTTTTAATCTCAGACTTTATTACTATAGAATGAAATTCTACTTTTTTCTTTTGCCTCAAAATAATAAAAATTTCCAATCTTTATGGCATATTTCTTTAAGGTTTTTAAAACACATATATGTGTGATCCATTAAAATATATAAAATTCATCTCTTAATAATATTTTTGTTTTCTATTTGTTTGCAGAGTTTCTTGGGACATCTCTAGAAAATGGTGACCATTGATATAGGATCTAGGTAAATTTCTCCAGAGATGTTGAGATAATATTTCCAGGAGAGGGCAAGACACAGTAAGAGGATTAAGAAGAATTTGGAAGAAGGATACTGGATCAACTTAAAAATAAGTGAATAAATAAATTGAACCCTTAAAAAATAAATAAAAAAAGAAGAAAATAAAGTATCCGGAAAAAGGAAGAAAACAAACATTTTATTCATGGATACAGAAATGCTCTGTGTACTAGTTTCAGTATCCATAAATATTTCCAGGATATTATCTCTTGATTAATTCTCAGCACAGCATGCTTTACCACATATTGACTTAAGGTTTTCAACTATGGTTATGGTACTGAAGAGTCAATGATTGTCCGGATTTCTATCCTTGCTGTGTAACACTAGACAATGCTGTTTAGTGCATAGGGAGCCCACCATAAGATTAGTGGATATGGTCAAGTTAACCCCTTACTGTGATGTCTGGAATCACTTCTGTGAATCAGATGTTCCAGGTCCCAGGCCTCTAGGAACATGGTATTAGAGCTTCCCTCACTAGATTACAGGAACCCATAATGAAATTGCTCTCAGAATGAACTTTTGTTGGATTTGGAATCATTTGTTATGAGTTTATTCTTGGTTGTTTTCATATAAGCTTTGACAAAAAATTTATGTAATTTAACCTCAGGACCTATGGGTTCTTGGTATAGAAGCAAATGTCATTCATTATATACATAGTCACTTTTACTTCTACTTCACCTGTCAATTTGACAGTTTTGGTTATCTGGAATTAAGATTTATCAATGACCTTAGTTAACTTGATTTTCTAATTGTATTATTATCAATTTTAAATTAGTTCTGAATTATTTTTAAAAACACAATTTATCATGTGTGCTGTTGTGACTCCTTTCAGTATTTTTTTCTTTCTGATAATGTGAGATGGCAGAGTGAATATTCTGATTTTTAACTGATCACTATCTATTATGGTTTAAATATGATGCATCCCTTAAAAACTCATGTGTCAGTGAAATGATTAGATTGTGAGAGTTGTAACATAATCAGCAGATTAATCCACTGATATGAATTAACAGTGAATGAAGGTAGGATGAGGCTGGAGAGCAATGACCACTTTGAGCTTTATATTTTGTCCCTGGTGAGTGGTGCTCTCTCTGGTCCTGATTGCCATGTCCAGAACAGCTTTCCTCCAACACATGTGTCCACCATGATGTTCTGCCTATCCTAAGGCCCTGAACCATGAAATCAGCCTTCTATGTACAGATATCTCTGAAACCATGAGTCCCAAATAATCTTTTCTTCTTCTACATTGTTCTTTTCAGTCCTTGTGTCACAGGAACAAACAAGCTGACTAAATCAGAAATGAGTACTGAGAAGTGAGATGATTGTGGTGACAAACCTGACCAGGTGGTTCAGAAGTGTTTGAAGGTGGTTTGTGGGGAAAGAAATTTTGAAAAGTTTAGAGATGCAAGCTGGAAAAGTTTTAGAATGCTGTAAACAGTGGTTAATGTGTAATTCTGGTGGAAGCTTGAAAAGACAGAAGCTGACAGGACTGTGGATATTAACAACTGGACTCATGAGATTTTAGAGGAGATGGAGGACTCTATTGAAAACAGGACTAGAGACCATTTGTGTTACATTCTGGCAAAGAAGATATCTACATTTTTTTCCATTTTTTGGAAGGTAATAGACTGATCTGGTGAAAGAAAATTCTTGGCAGCATAGCATTCATTCAGTGACTTGAGTATTGTTGGTGGCTTTTAGCCAAGTTTACTGTGATAATCAGGAGCAGAAAGCAGATCAGAGAGATTTGAAAATCCTGAAGTCAGTCAGAAGAGTATGAGTAATACTGGGACTAAGGAAGATGTGGTTGGTGAAGGGATTACAGCCACTAAAGTGATGCTAAATATGTTATCCAGAAACAATAGGAAAGATGACTTGGGAGTCTCAGGAATTGACAAGACCACACCAGTTTCAGACTCAAGAATGCAAATGTAAAAAATTTCTTTGTGAAAAGAATATGGGGGCACCTGGCTTGCAAAGGGGTGCTTAAGTTCTTTCACTGTGCTCTGTTTCCCAGGCACTCAGAGGATTCTAAAGGCATGGTATCAGGAGATGTGAGTACTGCTCAAGATGGTGTCATACCTTGGCATCAACCATGTGATGCTGATTCTGCAGGATTTAGGATGCTACAGTTAGGGAATTATGGAGGCTTCCACTAAGATTTCAAAAAAAGGCCTGGTAGATCAGGGAAAATAAAGGCCAGAAGTCCCTCCAGGCAGTCCCTGAGAAAATGATGAATGAAGATGTGAGAAGAAAGCCTAAGCTACAGTGGATACCCCTGAGATTAAAACATGCTAATACTTTAGAGCAATTGTTGGGAAAATTTGCAGGAATCAAGCAAAAACCAGTGAAGGAGAGACCATATAAGATACAACCTGCAAGTCCACAGGGGCAGAGCTGTAAAAGACTTTTGGAGACACAATTGTATACAGCCATAGAAATTAAATGATGTACCCCATTTGTGTACAATGAATCAAAATGCAGTCTGTAAAAAATTAAAAGATAAATTAAAAAAATAATAATTAAAAAAAAACGCCAGATGCCCCAAGTGCTGGATATGGAGCTCCAGGACTTGTTTGCCCATTTGGATCTCAAACTTGCTTTGATCTTATCTGTCCTTTCTATACCTTCATTTCAATCTTTGGAATGGAAGTGTTTACTCTGTACCTTTAAATTTTGAATGTATTTAATTTGCTTGTGATTTTTATAAGAGTTTGCCTTAAAGCTCAGGAAACTTTGGACTTTGACTTTTGTGTAATGCTGTAACTGTTAAGACCACAGGGATTCTTGAAAATATTCTGGATATATTTGCACTGTGAGATGGGCATTCACTTTTGGGGGTCAGAGATAGAATGTTATGGGTTAGATAGTATATGTCCACCAGAAGCTCATGTGTGGGATGATGGAAGAACAATCAAAGTAAAAGGAAGAATATGAGAGTTGTAACCTAGTTAACCTAGTCAGTGGATTCATCCACTGATAAGGATTAACTGGGTGGTAACTGAAGGCAGATAGGATGTGGCTGGAGGAGATGTGGCCTCTGGGGGCATAACTTCATATTTTTCACCCTGATGAGTGGAGCTCTGTCTGCTTCCTGATTGCCATGTTCTGACCTCTTTCCTCGCCATGCCCATCCACTGTGATGTTCTGCCTTATGCCAGCCCAGGGCTGTGGAAGTGAGCCATTTATGAACCGAGACTTCTGAAACCATAAACCAAATAATCTTTTCCTCCTCCAATTGTCATTTTAGGTTGTTTGGTCCCAGAAATGAAAAAGCCGATTAAAACATTATACAATGGAAAAATTTTCTCAAAAATGCTTTTTCTGGAAGAAACCCTGACTAAAGTGAATTAAATATTTTAAGTTGAAATAAAATCACTGGCTAATTTTATTAGTTATAAAAATATGATTTTGAGTATTTATTAACATTTTTGCTATTATTTATTGATTTAGCTGTGGGATTGAGCCCAGTGATGCTTCACCACTGAACCACATTCCCAGTTCCCCCTTTTTATTTTGAGGCAGGGTCTTGCTAAACTGTTCAGCTGGCCTGGGACTTGTAATTTTCCTGTCTCAGCATTCCAGGTAACTGAGACTGCAGATATGTGCCACTGTTCTCTATCCTTTTTTTAATTGGTACATAATCGTTCATATTTATGGAATACAGTGTGATGTTTCAGTAAACATATATGGAAAACAGCAGCCAAACCTGCATATTTGGCATATCTATCATCTCATGCCTTTACCATTATTTTTGGTAGGGAGCACGTTCAAAATCCTTTTTCCCCCCTATTTTTTGTGGGGGGGACAGTAACAGGGATTGAACTCATGGGCACTTGACCACTGAGCTACATTCCCAGCCCTGTTTTTTGTATTTTATTTAGAGACAGGGTCTCACTGAGTTGCTTAAGGGCTGGCTCTTGTTCAGGCTGTGTTTGTACTCGTGATCTTCCTGCCTCAGCCTCCCAGGCCACTGGGATTAAAGGTGTGTGCCACCGCACCCAGCTTTTTCAGCTGTTTTGAAGTATTCAATACAATACAAAATTTTTCCAATGATTTCTAACATCTACTAACTCTTATGGTCCATCTCAGGGGTCTGCATTCACTTGCACTGAGGTGTATGTATGCTGTATTGTAAATACAATGTTTTTATAATTATTATAGCTTTGTGATAAATGTTCACATCTCACAGATCTTTCCCCCATTTTTTTATCTGAAATTGTCCATGCTTTGAATATTTATTTTTCAATATTAGTGTTTACTTTCAGTCCATTAAAACATATATTGTTAATGATTTTTCTAGGGAACTCTTTAGTATGTGGGTTAATTTATGGAGAGTTGATAAACTGAGGATTTTGATATCTTTGAATCAGGCAAGATTAGTTAATTTTAAATGGAACAAATCCTGGTACTCACACAGGACATGGATCAACTTGTACTTTCTGCTCAACAGAATGGAAAGTTTCATAATTCACAGCGTACAAAATAGAGTATTCAGAAATGTCTGGTCTCGGTAGTGGAGGAAATTTTGCATAAAATAAACACTCTTCTAGTCCTGTTTAATTAAGCTGTAGAATATTGATAGTACTCCATGACCAATGTAAAATTCATAATGTCTAGCATACAAAAATATTTTTTTCAAGTATTCAAAGAAGCAGGAATACTTATTCTGTAATAAGGAGAAAATTCAATAATTTCAAATAAGTGCAAAAATGATGGTGATTACAGAATTTTTAAATGAGTGCATTAAAACACGTTTTGTTCAATATTTTTGAGAAAAATAAAAAATAGAGTGAGCATAACATGCAGAGATAAGAAAAATATAAGAACTTCCAAGGTGAAATTATAGCAATAAAATATACAAAAAAAAAAAAAATTAAAAAGCACTTGATGGCAGATGAGCATAAACTTGGCCACTGCAGAAGCCTGGTCCCTGAAGCCAAAAGATCAGTAAAATTTAAGATATAGTAATAGAAATCCTGTAAAATAAAAAAATTGAAAAAGAAAAAAGAATGAACTGAAAAACAAATGAACAGAACATCAGTGGGTTGTGAGAAAATATCAAACAAACCTACCATGAGTGCTGTCATCAAAATCCTCAAAGAATAGCATGGAGAAAGGAAAGAATAAACAGGAAATAATGGTCTTATCCAAAATTTGATGAAAACTATAAAACCACAGATTCAACAATCCAATAATAAGTCCCAAGCACATAAACTAGGAAGAGAAATACACTTTAAGGCATGTCATAATAAACGGTAAAACAACGATTAGAAAAAAAAAAGAAAAAAAAAACTTTAAAGCAGGCAAGGAGAATGGATAGCTCAGGTACAGCGGCATAACACTGAGAAGTGCATGGAATTCTCTGAAGAAACATGTAAACCAGAAGCGAGAAGACCAGCATCTCTGTAGCACTCAGATGAATTTGTCAACCTAGAATCAGTACCCAGCAGATAAGTCTTTCCAAGAATCTGGTAAGATAAGGACTGTCTGACATACAAAGTCAAGGAACACACCTGCACCAGGCTGTGCTACAAGATGTGCTGACTGGGTCCTCTAATCACAAGGGAAATGATTCTAAATGGAAATCTGCATCTGCTGAAAGGAATGTGAGGCTGGATAAGTAAATGATGGTGTGAATGCAGATACTATGCCTCTGTCAGCTGAAGTCAACATTGATTCTCTCACTTTGCCTTTAAAAATATAAAAATATTGTCACAAAATAGAGGAATGTCTATCAAATATTCTCCCAACCACATACCAAATATTAAAAGCAAATTTGTAAGTAATCATGGTACTGGGGATTGAACCCATGGGCACTCTAACACCAAGCTACATACACAGCCCTCCTTTATATTTTTATTAGTGAAACAAGATCTTGAAAAGTTTCCAGACTGACCTCGAACTTTCAACTCTCCTTTCTCAGTCGCCCAATTAGTTGGGAACGTATGTGTGCCCCACAGTGCCCAGCTAAATATCCAAATTGTAATATCCACTGGATACACAAAACTAGGTGTATCACCTCTTTTAATACAGTTCCAAACAAGGGTTAAAAATTGAGCTTTTCATAGTTTTAAGTTTTTATTTTCAATTGAAAACACAAATTGTAGGATTTATCGAGTCAAATGTGGAGTTTCCATGCATTGTGAAACGATCAAATTCCACAATTAACATACCTAGTCCCTTACCTTACCCTGTAGTTTCTGTGGGTGAGACCATTTAAAATTCATTTTTTATCATTTTGAAACACATTATTTAGCTCATCACAGTATGCGTTGGCTCACCAGAACTTGTTCCTACAGTTGAATTTACACTTGGTATCCTTTACCCAGTATGTCCAGGTTTCCAGTACACTCTCAACCCTGTCAGACTCTGGAAACCACACCCTATTCTCTTCCATGAGTTCAACTTTTTTGATTCCACATAAACATGAGATCATGTGGTATTTGTCATTTTTAAAACCTCATGAACTATGAGAATGAGCATCAATTTTTCAAAACCATCCTTACCTTAAAGGGAAAAAAGTCAGTTTTAAGGAAAGCTTCATACTAAATAATTCTGCTTTGACAGATCTCCATCTGCTTAGGTAACTGCCTGTCCTCTGAGATTAGAAACCTCTGAGATTAGAATCCTGGGGTAAGCAGAAGTTAATGGGTTGGCCGGGATCCTAGAATTGTAGTGTTCTGAGAGAAAATGAAAGCGTGTGAGGAAGGTATCTCTAGCAATCTCTTCAATGAAAACTGATTAGAACCATATTTACATCAATAGCTACAAAACAGTAGAGGAATTTTGTTAATTATAGGAAGATTGGAAAACAAATATATAGGATAAAATCAGAAGCAGATGTGTTCCCAGGGCAGCAGTAGCTGCTTTGTTACTAGGTTGCTTCCAGATTTAAGATAATCAGAAAGGTGCAAGAAAGGCCACTTACTCTCAGTTGAAGCCCAACAGTGTTCAGACTTTTTAGAGAAAAATAGAGAGACTCTTAACCAGAAGGGAAAATGGAGCTTTGTTATTGAGAAAGTTGCCAATACATCTTTTAAAGTAGAAGTTTATCACGTTTGTGGATAAATAAATTAAGAATATGATATAATAAGTGCTTAACATGATTTCCTAAATAGGAATGAAACAAATCATGCCTCTAATCCCTGATCAGATTAGAATAACCCTGTTAATTTCTGAAGTTTTACTAGCCTTTTGATTAATTTAGCCCTTATGTGATTACCGCCAGGTGGCGCTCAAGTCAAATATGAAGCCAAGTCTCAGCTTCAAATTTATTCAAGGATTTTATCGATTTACCTGGTTTCAGAAAATGATAATAGATTGTGTGCTTTTTTTGAAAAAGTTGAGTTTAATTCTGTGAGCACTACTTTGGGACAATAACTGGTCTCATATTAGAATCATGACCTGGGTCTCCTGTGAGCTCTTAAAGCTGCTAAAGCATGATCATACCCTTGGTCCAGTCTGAAAGGACTGTTTCACATCATTGGTTCTACCTTTTACGCTTCAATAGTGCCTGCCTTTTTCTTCAAGCCCAACTGATGACATCACTTTCTAAATCATAGGGATACCTTGAGCCAATCAGAACAGGAATTTTTCTTCTTTCTTTTTTCTTTCTTTTTTCTTTCTTTCTTTCTTTTTTCTTTCTTTCTTTCTTTTTTCTTTCTTCTTTCATTTTCTTCCTTCTTCCTTCTCCTTTTCCTTCTTCCTTCCTTCCTTCCTTCCTTCCTTCCTTCCTTCCTTCCTTCCTTCCTTCCTTCCTTTCCTTTCCTTTATACCAGGCACTGAACCCAGGGGTGCTTATCTACTGAGCCACATCACTTACCCTTTGTTTGTTTGTTGGTTGGTTTTTCTTAAATTTTGAGACAAGTTCTGGTAAAGTTCCTGAGACTGGCTTTGAACTTGCAGTCCTGTTGCCCTCAGCCTCCTGAGTCACTGGGATTGCAGGTGTGCACTCCAAGAACTTCCAAAACACCTACCACCCATCTATCCACCAGCATCTGGACTCACATAGTCTCCCTGCCTATTACTACAGAACGCTGCTGCCTATAAACTGTGTTGCTTATGCCCAAGTTCCCACAGCCTAAGGAGTAGATGAAGCATTCCAGTTCTTACTTCAAACTCCAATATTATGCATGTTGATAAACACTTTATTTGGTGTGTATATCTCCCTACATTTGGCTAATCCAAATGGCAATTGTATTTTTAGTCATAAAACAATAATTTGACCAACTTGTTGGAAAATCTTGACAAAGTTGTCACAGCACTCCAAACTCTGTGTCTTCTAACAATAATGGTTTCTCATGGAAATTAAAAATAGACACTTCAGAACGGAACATGTAAAGATTCCCTGAACTTCATACTTCTGTTAAATATTCTTATTTCCCAAAACCTCCATGTGTCTCTCAACCTCTTTTGAATCTGTTGAAGATCCACTAATGCATACCCACTGCTGGGTAAACTGCAGGCTTAAGAATAGCTGTACTGATTAGTTTAGAGCAGTTCCACTTATTTTTAGAAATTATAAATCCTGAAAAATATTATAAGCAACAATTGAACAATCAAAGGGTGATGATAGTTGCAATTGTTGCTGAAAATTAGAATCAACAGAAATAAGAATATGAGGTAACATACACCCTATCATTTAATTCAATGTTGTCAATTCCCATATGAACATATTTCAAAACAGCATGTTGTTCACAATAAGTAAATAAATTTTATTTGTCAATAAAAATAAATAATAAATATGAGCATATGTATATGAAATAAATATAAATATGTAATAATGAATGTAAATATTTTATTTATATAAATATTTGTAAAAAGTTTACATTTACAAATAAATTTATCATAAATATTTAATTATAATACAAAATGAATGGAATAAAATATTTCTTATCATGGTGAGTGTAACTTCCTGCTAGGGAGGTTGATATACAACCAAGGGCAAGTGTCAGCTTTGGAGAATAATTGGAAAAACTTTATTCAATCCAAAGCATAAGTAAGTTTAACAAAAAATATTAATGAATGTGGGTCTGACTGAAATGCCAAGAACTCAATGAGGAAGGTGCTAAAATAATTACAACTGAGAAACACACACACACACACACACACACACACACACAAAACAGCAAATCTGTAAATGATAGGACACCAGGAGGCCACATAAGTAATTTTGACAATCTCAGGATAAAAGGTTTCTAGTTCATGAATTTACTTAAGGAATCAAGTTTCTCTTTTTGCTTATGATACAGAACTCCTCAAGGCTGCAATGGTCATCCAAGACATCTGGTACTTTACAAGGAAATCATTCCAAAGGGAGAAAATAAACAATGCATATTAAGAAGCATACGACTCTTTTTGGAATAACACAGGGTAACCTGCACATTCCATTAAGAAATGTGATCTCATGTGGATACTTAACCAAGGGGATGAACAAAATTTCATTCAGTATTCTCATGAGCCAGGCTCTTTGGAATGTGCTTTACAACCTTTGAACTCTCCCTTTCTTCAATGGCATAATGTTAGATGAGCTTGACAGCTTTTCATCACTGTCACCAAAACACCTGACACACAACTTAAAAGAGGAAAGAATCATTCTAGCTTATGGTTTCAGAGTTTCAGCCCATGGTTTGACTAACCTCATTGCTCTGGGACCTGAGGTGGGGCAGAACATCATGGCAGACGGGCTTGCCTGAGGATGAGGAAAGCAGCTCAACGTGTGGCAGGTTTGGAAAACGAGACAGTGGGGTGTGGGGAGGGGGCCAGGTGAATGATGTGCCTTTCTAGGCCACACCCCAGTGGACCTACTTCCTTCAACAGTGGCCCATCCTCTACAGATTCCACCACCTCTCCAATTCCATCAACTATGAATCCCTCAATGTGTTAATCTGCAGATGAGGTCAGAGCCTTATGATCCAATCACTTCCCCAATGTCTATTTCAGAAAACTGCTGAATTGGGGAAAGAAAAAAAAAAAAAAAAAAAAAAAAAACTTTAATACATAAGTCTTTGGGCAGCACTTAATATGCAAACCATAAGATGAGAACCACACTTGTAGCAAAATTTTATTGAAGAGTATGTTACTGATAATTATAAACTTAATCATAGACAACAGATTTTTAGAGCATTTCATACTGAAACAACTGAAACTTTGTACCTATTGAATAGCATTTCCCAATTCTCTCTTACCCTAACCCCCCACATTCCCCCACTACCTTCTGTTTCAATGAGTTTTGCTACTTTAGACAATTCATATAAGTGGGACTGTGAAGGCATTTGTGCTTTTATAACCGACTCAATATTCATCCATGTTGTAGCATGACAGGATGTCCTTTGAATGGATGAACAATATTCCATATATGTATCCATACCACATTTTCCTTATCCATTCATCAATGGGCATTCAGGTCCATTGAAGTTCTTGGCTATTGTGAGTAAGGCTCATTGAAACTGATTTCAATATCATGGATAAATTCCACAAATAGAGCTACTGAAATTTTTTTTTAATTTTTGAGAAAACTCCATATTTTTTCCATAATGACTATTCCAATTTGCATGCCCAAAAACAATTCACAAGGGCTCAACATGTTTTCTTTCCTTTTTTCTTTCTCTTCTTCCTTTCCTTCTCTTTGTTTCATCTTTGTCTTCTTCATGTTTATATTTTTCTTCTTCTTTCTATGGATAATAGACATTTTAACTTGTATGAAGGGATATCACATTGGTTTGATTTGCATTTCCCTGATGTTTATTCATATTGAGCATGGCTACTTATGTCTTCCTTGAGTAATATCTATTCATTTCTTTGCCCACTTTTTAAGCAAGTTTTTATGGATATATAAAATGTTGTTTCTTTGTATTTATTGATTTACTATTAGGTTGTAGGCATTCCTTTTATGTTTGGTATTAACTCCTATCAGGTATATGGTTTGCAAGTTTTTTCTCCTATTCAAGCTTTTAACTCTAAAATTTTGCAACAGGATTATGAGTTAGTTTTATATCTCATTTTACATGTGTAGGAAAACAGGTCATATGAGAATAATTGATTACCATGTCTTTAGGACAGTGCCTGTGTTCTTTCCACAATGTTAAATTGATATGTTACATGGTTCTGAGATATGAAATGCAGGGATGACCTTAGGCCACAGTGTCAAAGTCACCTTTTGTGCTATGATTTCGGATGACTGTCGTTACACTTAACTCTCACTTGATCACAGCTTTGCAGGTTCCCCATCCTCATTTCCTCTTGTGGAATAGCAAGTAAACTGATGGTTTTGTTCCCAGTGAAAGTCTTCCTCCATTATCCTATTTACATTTTGGAAAACATATACAGTTGATATAAATTGGCTAATTTAAAAAAAGGAAAAGCCAGCTAATGGTAGATTCTTAGATGATATGGCACTCTACTTGCTCACCTGGAGATTTCAAGAAGTAAATAGATATTTATGTATTATTCCTTATTTTCCCCCATCATGAATAGGTATACTATGTCTTGTCTAAGTGGCTCCAGTGATCATGAAATGTGATTAATTAAAAAGAAAATCCATATAAAATCTGTGCCACTCTGAAGATTTAGGTTCTGAAAATTGAGATGATCATTCTGTTCTTGAAAGACTTATAGATGTTGAGCATACCGGAGTCAATGTGAATGAAATCTGGTGAGTGAAGGGCTGTTGGCTTCTATGGTCATGATTTCTTTGTCTTCATCTCTATCATGAGAAGGGCCACAGCCCTCCGGTTGCACCCCCAATGGATAGGCTTGTGAATATTTACAGCTCACCCTTCATGGGAACTTCTTTATCCTGAAAGATCCCCTAATGCCTAGGTTTTCTGACTATGCGCTGGTGTCCCTCATAGAGAAATTCATACTGTGAGATATCCTTCAGGCTCTGGTCCCATTTATGTCCAGAGTTTTACTGAGTATAGTAGCCACCATTTAAGAGGGTCCTGAGCAGGAAAAAGTCAGATTGGGGTGTGCAGTGTGTGTCAGAGGAAAAACAGTCAGAAATTGACAAGATTAATGCAACAGAAGAAAATTATTATTCACAGGTCCCAGAGAGGTTAGCAGTGTCCATAGAAGATGGAAAGCAAATCCAGGGGTAGCAGAGATCCCAACACTGAACTGGGGATCAGAATAAGAGGACATATGAGACTGTGCTTTTGTTAAGGTTCATGGGCTTTATTCCTTAGGTTTTTGGGCAGTTGGTGTAGGTCGGCTAATTTAAGGAAAACTCATGAGAAAGAACTCATGATTTATAAGAATGGAATAGTTACTGGTTTTATCATAGTCAGCAGCAGATTTGGCGTACATTGTGTTGTAGATCAGTAAGTGAGGAGCAAACTGGGTACATCACAACCAGACACTGATGATGGAACATCTGGATTTTAATTTAATTTAAAGTAAATGTCAAGTCAATAACTCCATTAGGCAAATTTATGACTGGAAGGAATAAACATTTGAAAATGGTAAATATTATTTGCAAGTGACATTCTTAACTAACTGAAAATGATTTAAATAATTTTAAATCTGGACAAAAATGTTCTGATCACAATGGCAACTTTTTGGGCTCAAGTATGCCTCCTAAGTGAGAAATGGACTATAGATATGATATTTGACTCAGGTCCCTTCCAGTTCATATATTCTAGTCACTTTAAGATTGTGGTCATCATGTAAATGAGGTTCAGATCACAGCAAAGGAAGCTAATGAACAAAGGGTTAACACTGAGGTATAGGTTTTGGCCTGTGGAGAGGCCTGTTGGTTTGACCCCAGGGGCACTCCTGCCCAAGAGAATACCCTATTAGAAACCTAGGTGGCTTGGCTTAGAGATCTGCACCTCCTTCAGGTAGAACCAGTCTCAAGGGGTGCAACCAGAGTGACAAATGGTGCTGTGTCATCACTCCTCAATGGCCACCCGCGTGCTCTTACAGCCCAGGTCTGGCACCCAGAGCAGGGTGTATACTCTGATGTGCCTCCTAAGAAGGATGGATGAAGACATTCTGCTTTCATTTGAAAATAGACCACAGAAATTTGAAAGTGAAGATGAAAGGCATTAGTGAAGGCTCTACTTAGCTAACACTTCAGCAGTTGTTCCTTAATTGGAGAGAAGGCAAATCCCTTGGTGACCAGGAAGGTTATTTCCTTATTAGGCTCAGAGAGTTGTAAAAACTTCTGCTTTAAACCTTTCTTGGAAAGCAATAAAAATATCCTAGTTCTATGAATTTGACCAAAATTGAATACATAGATGACTTCCCCCCTGTTCCCTAGGTATCTTTCCTTTACAGTTAGAAGAATCCAGCTGAAATAATTTCACCTGGTTCTTGGATTCTTTGAAGAAGTTTACTTCATGTGAATGAAAATTGGATGTTATATGATCACAGATGACCTCAGAATTTTACAGTCTTCACTTTTGAACATCTATAAAACCCACACTCTAACAATCATCTTATTCATCTAAGTATTTAATAGGTAGGTTAATCATTGTGTAGAATTGTAGCATAGAGATTACCTGAAAAGTATGATTAATGGAATTGATTTGTATTAATTTCATTTAGGTACATATATACCTGTTATTCTAAGTATGTCTGTCATTCATACTCAACACTTGTTTACTTTATCTATAAATGTTACTAAATCTCTGGAAAAGGAACTTGAAGGACTTCAGTTTATATTTGTGCTTAAACTTGTGTTAGATCAGATTACTTTCTTTTTCTTATTAGTGTATTATAATTATGCATACTGTAGGAGATTTTGACATAGTTATAAGTGCATGTAACATGATTTGCTATTTAATAACAGTAATATCCTGTAGTTTCCCACCTCCTTTCCCTGATCCCCCATCTTTTATTTACTGATTTTTCTTCTTCGTTATTTATTTTTTGATCGATACATTATAGCAGTGCCTATAAGTGGAAGGGTGACATATTCATACATGTATCTATCAGTTTGGTCAATTCATTCTGCAGTTCCTCTCCTTTCTCACCCTCCTCCTTCCCCCTTGATCCCACTTTGTCTACTGCCCAGTTCTCCCTTCTACTTTCAAGAGCTTCTCTTATTTTTCTTCTCTTCATTTCTCTGTAGCTTCCATACATGAGAGAAAACACTCTTTCTTAACTTCTGAGTCTGGCTTATTTCCCTTGGCATGTTGCTCTCCAGTTCCATTCATTTTCCAGCAAATGATTCATTCATTAATTTCATTCTTCTTTGTGGCTAAGACTCCACTATGTACTGATACAATGTTTTCTTTATCTATTTGCCTTTTCAATGAAACCCCCTCTAAGAGAGAAAATAAAATAAAAATTAAAAAATAAACTGTATGATTTCCAAAATTCTCACAGGCGGGAAGAAAGGTAAGACCTACATGAAAATGGTTACTAAGAGACACTTTTCTGCATTTTTTTCAATTTTACTTTAACCTTTCTTTTCTCTTTCTCCCTCCTTTCATACATACCCTTTTTCTCTCCCCCTTTGCTTACATATCTTTTTCTCCCCTCTCTTTCCATTGCTTTCCATCTCTCTCTTTCCTTACACAGGCCCACAAAGTAATTTCTCTCCCTCCTTCCATACCATTGGCCTCTAATTTTTGACTAAAAAAATAAAATGCATTGCTTCCCTTAAAAATTTAAAATGTATAATATTAAGTACTAAATTAGATTGAATGGTTTTAATTTTGAAATCTTTTTTTTCAATATTTCACTATGTGTCAAAACATAGCTTCCTCATTTAGTCATATCTCTATCTACAAGAATGGCTAATAGTGTTGGTGGCAGTGGAGTGACAGAGACAATAACAGTGGCATTGTTTTAAACTCACAAATTCTTCCTCATAGCTAGGAAATGGGTCATGTACAGCAATTTTTAAAAAGCTTGCTGTTGATGTCATGCTTAGGCAAAGCACGGGAGTGGACTGGTGAAAAGAAAAGCATTAATTATAATTATCCCTGTCCTCCCAGAACAACTTTTCAAAGAACAGCTCCTCACTGATGCACTGTGAGGCAGCTGAGAGTCCAAGGTACTGTTTATTGTTTGGTTTGAGCTCAGGCATGTCTAGAAATACACATGCTAAAGGACAATATAGCAAGTTAATGGTTTCACTGGACCTGCTTACCAAAGAAATAGCACCAGACTCTGGTAAGTGTGAGGCGGTTACAGTTTCTCTCATCTTCGTTGCTGCTTGTGAAATTCATCAATAAAGATACCACACTTCATAAGACTATGATAATTAAGTGGGAAAGAGTCCTTTTACATTGCCCTTAATTATTAGGAGGCAATACAAGTATGATAGCTATGGTGTATTAATTGCACTGCTGTAGAAACTTGGTGGAGTCTTCTCTGCCGCATCCTGTGTGGAGGAGGAAAGTGTTGACTGCCCGAGGAGGATGCTGGTGGTTTTTCTTTACAAAACAAATGGATCTCCCACTCTCCTATATTTACATATGCAGGTTAAAGGGGGCAAGGACTGGGAGTAGCTTCTTCTGTGATGGACAGAAATAGGGTGGAGTTAGGGGAGCCATCCTCTTAAGGGGGAAATTTTAGAAGGAGACAGGGAACCACTCCCATGCAGAGCATTGCCTTTGCATCATGTGAACATGAATGAACCACCCCCTAAGGAAATCTTACCCAGAGGCCTAAGCAATCACTGTTAAAGAAAAAAAAAGAAAAACCTGACTGTTATTGTTTGAGGAGAACAGAGACTCTCCTGCTGCTTCTCCTCACTGGGCCATCCTTATACTGCAGATGAGGAAGCAAGGCTTGGGGAAGCCAGCAGGGTGCCATGTGACAGACTACACTAAGAAGGCAGCCTAGAATATGATCCACTTTCCATGTACTGACTCCTGAACTAGTGCTCCTTGAATCACAAAGGTTTTTGCAATAAAGACCTTAGTTTGGGGCAAGAGGGAGAGGCTTTTGTAATGCAGGGCCTTCAAGTCCCCTGTGAATGCTCTGGGCTTTGTGTAAGGGATGGAGCTGAGGTAGATCATAGATTAACAAGCACATCCTCATCATGCCATGATATATCTACATTTCACTTTAAAATTCCTACAAAAATACCTGGCAAGGCAAGCCATGTTTCCACTGCAGCTTCAACTTGGTTATCGTAGCAATTCTCCTGAAGTACCACATAATGTGATTTTCTCTTCTCTGATAATGGAATATAATAGGTAAAAATTCAAATTATGTGATAAAAACACTGACTCCACAAAGCACTAGTTATAAAATTATAACATAGCTTCCAAGGTTTCAGGGTTTCTTTCCCATGGGAGGAATAATGGTTCCTGCCTTGTGTGGTATCATCCAGTTTACATGAAGTAATACACCTGTCATACCTGGCACAGTGCCCAGCAAGAAGATCAACCTGCAAGCTAATTGTTTAGTTGTCATAATTATGTTCAGGAATCTTTTGCTGCATTTAGTGGACAGAGAAACTTAAAGAAAAACTTGGGTTAAATTTTCATCATTAAACAATGTTAGTTGGGCTTATATAATCACCACTTTAGGTATATTTGCAATACTATATTTGTTTTAATCTTTTTTTTTTTTCTGCTGTGACTAAAAGACATGATAAGAACAATTAGAGGAGGAAAGATTATTTGGGGGCTAATGGTTTCAACAAATCTCAGTCCATAGATGGCTGACTCCATTCTCTGGAGCCCACGTGAGGTGGAATATCATGGCAGAAGAATTTGGCAGAAGAAGTGGCTTAGGACAGGGCCACCAGAAAAAGAGAGAGAGAGAGAGAGAGAGAGAGAAACATTGTAGACCATAGAAAAAATAGAAACCATAAGGCATGACCTCAGGAACCACTGTCTCCTCCAGCCACACCCTACCTGCCTACAGTTACCACTAGTTACCACTCGTTAATCCCTATCAGGGAATTAATGTACTGATTAGATCAAAACTCTCAGAACCAAACATTTCACCTTTTGGGCAACACCTCATATGTGACCATAAAAATATGCCTTTGAAAAAGAGCACAAGAAGAATAATTCATTTCACTAGGTGGTTTTAAAGAAAAAAACACGATAATTGCTCCATCTGTAACAGAGAAAGCATACTGATGTTGGAGCATACTGAGTCTGGAGTTAGAACATGCAGTCCATATTTTGACTGAACTGTTGACTAGCTATGCAACCTTGGCTAAGTTTCCTAAACTCTGTTGGAGTTAGTGTCTTCATCTGAAAGATAAACTAATCATATCATTATTCTAGTGCTTGGAATGAGGTAGGTGGTCAAAAATGTAGGCTACTATTAATAAGAATCTTTAAGTCAGAAGAAGGAGGAAGAGAAACCAATTAAACATGGAAGGATAATTTGAAAACAGAAAAGACACAAGGTAAACATTCACTAATGAAGTATGCATCTATAAATTTGATATTTAACACATTTTCCTAAAAGTCAAATTCTTGGATGGCAAACAAATTAGTAATAAATAGACAAGTTCCTGGGGGTCCTAGAAATCAACTAGGAAGTCAACTAATCATGAACTATAAACCATATGTTGCTTTTTTGTAGGTGCCCCAGCTTTCAAGAAAAGCTCATACACACACCAGGTAGAAGGGAAATCAGAACAATGTGACAGAATTCATCCTTTTGGGTCTTACCAAGAACCAGGAGCCAAGGAAAATATTTTCTGCTATATTCCTAATCATGTATGTGATCACAGTGCTGAGAAATCTACTCATTGTGGAGACCATGATTACAAGTCAGAGTCTGAGGTGGCTTATGTACTTTTTTCTCACCTCCTGTTCTTTCTGGATGTCACCTACTCTTCTCTCATTTCCCCCAAATTTTGGACTCCCTCTCTGAGAGCACTACCATCTCCCTCGAGGGCTGCATGACCCAGCTCTTCGCAGAGCATTTCTTTGGAGGTGTGGGGATCATCCTGCTCACCGTGTTGCCCTGTGACTGCTACGTGGCCATCTGCAAGCCCCTGCACTACAGCAGCATCATGAGTGAGTCCTCGAGTGTGCTGCCTGATGGTGGGAGGGGCCTGGGTGGGCAGATCCATGCACGCAACAATACAGTTTCTCTTCATGTACAGAATACCCTTCTGTGGCCCCAATGTCATCAATCACTTTATGTGTGACTTGTTCCACTTACTAACAATTGCCTACATGGACACATGGACTCTGGGTCTCTTAGTCATCCTCAACAGTGGGATCATGTGCATGACCATCTTCCTCACCCTAATCGCCTCCTATGTAGCCATTCTCTGCTCCCTGAAGTCTTACAGCTCTGAAGGGAGGCACAAAGCCCTCTCCACCTGTGGCTCCCATCTCACGGTGGTCATGTTGTTCTTCATGCCATGTATTTTCTTGTATGTGAGACCTGTGGCTATTTACCCCATAGACGAGGCAATGGTCGTGTCTGATTCAATCACCACTCCCATGCTGGATCCCTTGATCTACACACTGAGGGACACAGAGGTGAAAACTGCCATGAGGAAACTTTGGATGAAGAAAGGGACTTCAGATGGCAGTTAACTCTCATGCTAAGAACCACGCCTGTTTCCCAGAAGAACTAGTGGTTCTTTCAGAAATGGTGAGATTTAAGCTGTCCATTCTCCCCAGGGAACTTAGAAATTTAAAAAAGTTTTAAAAATCTGTGTTGTAACTTACAATGTGAGCAACATGGAGTTTATGATGCCCTCTTGCTTGATGTCCTACTTTGTTCCCCATCACCTTAGAATTCCCTCCCCCTGCCCTGGAATTCTCTGATCCATCTTGCTACTGCCTCTACCTCTCCAAGCACATCCTGAGCCCTCTCCTCTCTCAAAAAGCTGTGCAACCCTTTCCTCTCCTTAGGGTTTTGCTTCTCTGTCTAAAAATGAACCCTCATCTTCCTCCAGTTGTCATTTCTCTCACTTCTGTCCTCGGTTAAGAAATTAAACCTTATCTTCCTTGAGAAGCCAACCCCCATGGTTCAGTTGAAGAAGCTTCCCTCCTGCCCTGCTTCTCCAACCCAACACTTTCACTGCATCAGTAACTCTGATCAAAAGTAAAAATACCTCATATGACCATGGTTGACTTTCACTATTTTCTACCTGTCTGCACCCCTGCCCCAGGACTGGATATCCATGAGAGATGAACTTTGCATTTGTTTATTCTTGGTCCCCTATTAGTTTTTTTTTAATTAATTAATTTATTTTTTTTGTGTGTGTGTGTTTGTTTTTCACCAGGGATTGAACCCAGAGAAGCTAAATCACTGAGCCACATCTCCAGTCTTTTTTATTATTGTGTTGTTTTTGAGACAGGGATTACTAAGTTGTTTAGGGCCTCACTAAGTTGTTGAGGCTCACTTTGAACTTGCAACCCTCCTGTCTCAGCCTCCTGATCCACTGGGATTACAGGCAAGTACTGCCATGTCAGGTCTGACTAGACTTTTAATAGCTATCTCATAAATGCTTATAAAAGACAAGAACCATTTAAAAAAAATAACAGAATGCATATAGTTAGGGGGGAAAAGAAGACAATGATTAAGTAACTATAAAATAAACAGAGAAACCAATAGAACAAGTTTATGGAAGTGGAAGGCTATCATTTTGGAGGCTACTTCATATTGAGTAAGTCTGAGAAGGATTCTATTAGCAGGCTCAGCTGATTTTTTATTCTATTGAGAGTTCATCAGGACAAGCTATTAAAGTTTGATACCAGGATTACCTAGTCAGGAAAACTTTCAACTGTAATATAAGAAATGTAAAACTAAAGCTAATGTCATATTCTTTATTCTATTGATCTTTATATAGTCATTAATCCTATCAGATTATACAAATATAAATGTAAGAACTTTAAGATCCTTTATAATATTCACATTATTATAATAATATAAAACCATCTTATGGTTTTCATAAAAATCAAAATAATCACATTTTTGTGGATTTTTTTCTTCACTGTTAATAAATGGAAAAAATAAATAAACACAAAGTTGTATTATACTCTGAAGTATTCAAGAAGTTATTCCGAAGTGAATTCTACAATTGAAAGTTAAGAGAAAAATGGAAGCTCAATACAAAACCTTTTCAGAACATGGAAAGACATTGCTCAACTCTTCTATGGTACAAAAGAGCTATCTATATCCAGAAAGAATGTTTTAACTTTTGATCACTTTAAAGCAGTCACAATAGCCTGCATTTCCTCTGGGGTTTCAAGAAGGGCTGAACACAGATGTACTGACAATACCTTGCCTGCATTTGAGATCCCTCTTCTCTCCATTCTCTAAATGGATCCTTATATTCTACTCACTGATCTTATGTAGTTCCTTGACAATGCCCCAGTTGTTCCTGTGTCAGAATCAGAGCTTTCTCTCTCTGGAATTTTTATCCCACTAATCTTCACATGGCCATCTCCTTTTCATCATTTTTGTCAGTCGCTGGTGCTCATCATTCCTATTAAACTTATTCACTTCAAATAGGTGGGATTTGCTGTGTGAAAACCCAAAATCCTTTTCTCCTATGGTGAAAGTGAGAAAATCTTGATATCGTAGTCAAGCCTGGAGGCCAGGGTAGTCTTAGGAGGCAAGATGCTGTTCTCATTCTGTAGCCCTGTTCTGCTTATTCAGGTACTAACCTTCTACCTTCTAAGGCAATGGACTCCTCTGACTCACAGGTGGAATAAGGGGATAGAGACTGATTCTTGCAGTGTGCCCCAAAATAGCGTGATCAACTGCTACCCTCTTGGGCCTACATCACCCCTCTGTCACCTAGCTATTTGAAGTGACCAGTGCTGAAATTACTTCAAAATTATCCTTTCCTATTATTTGTTGACACTGTAGTAATGATTCTTTCTAATTCTTTCCTAAATCCTGAGGTTTATTTGTTAATTAATTTATTTTGAAAATAATCCTCAAACCTAAATGTAGAGATAGGGAACCAAAAATGTCCCTTTCACCATAAAGTTCACCAAATGACTTTACTGGAGCTGCCTTGGGTATTTTATGAGATCACCTTGACTTCTTCCTCTAACCCAGTAGGAAACTGATCTTCAAACATCGTTTTCCTCCACCCACACCTCTGCTTTCCTCTCCACCTCTAAAATTAGTCCTTGTTTAATTTGCTTAGAAGTTTTCTGTTTTCAGATAAGTTTAAGTTTACAAAAATTTGTCTCTAAAAGGTATCTTTACAGTGGATGCAAAGAAATGATTATTGCATTAAAATAATGTACTGCCCCTTTCTAAATGAAAATGAATTTTCTCAAGATCCACTGTTGATATAAACAAGTCATTCATGAACCAACACCTCTCATGTTTTAATATGTAAAATTTTAATTCTGACTAGACATAGTGCATGTGAAATAACAAAGTGTGTCCAGATCACACTGCCTATTTCCATACCAGACGGCCTTATGCAGGGATGAGTTCGCAAAACTAGGAAAAGGATTTAAACCCTTGGTCAATGTGTAAAGTGGGAAAATGGTTTGTGAAAATAGCTTTGGTAAACCCTGTGGAGATGTGCCTGCCACTCACTTCAAATTGATGTGTATGTGTGTGTGTGTGTGTGTGTGTGTGTGTATGTGTGTGTGTATTGTTCTGAGAGCATAGAAGCTTCCCCACTAATTGTCCCAGGAGACTGAGATCAGAAACACCAAGGTAGAAAGAGTCACTGGCCAATTTAGTAAAAATAATAATAATAATAATCAGGTGAGGGTTGCTGGTGACATGCATCTACAGTGTTTCTATATTGATAGACTTTCTCAGGATAAGACATCCATGGTCTGCCAAAGGGAGTCATAGGAGTGTTTTAGGTACCAGCCCCAAAGGGTCACAACATTTTAAAAACCTAAGGAGGCATCACCAGGAATCACATGGAGTAGACATTTTCCTTCCACATCAAAGAAACTATAATAGAAACACCAAGACAGGTATCTTAAAAAGACTTGGGGAAAAAATCCCAAAAAGGAAGGGAAAAAAGAGAATTTTAACATCTGTCAGGTGCATAGGCAAGTGAGTCAGCTTATTAAGAAACCAAGACAAATAAGAGTTTTCTCCCTCCTGAATAATTCTCTTTCCTATGTTCACTCAGCCTTCACCATCTAGTTTTCCTTTGTCATGCTTTTGTGCCTCAGTGGAAGGAAATTTTCACAGTTGGAAAATAACATGTCTTGGACATTTTAATTTATTTTTTAAAATTTTGTGTTATTTTTTTAATTGACACATAATAATTTCATGGCATTACATTGTACAAGGTGATATCTCAACATGTAATGATCAGAACATTGTAACTGGTATATCTATCACTCAACCATTTATTGTTCCTTTGTTCTGTGATCATTCAAAATCTTCCCTATTAGTGATTCAGAAATAGACAATTAATTGTTGTTAACCATAGTCCCCTTGCTGTGCTGTAGGGGAGGGTGGATGGAAAGAGGGTGGTTCATTGATACATGGGTTCATTTGGATGGGTTTTAAATTTATGATAGAGGACTTGTTCAAAATTCACGGGAATTGGGACTGTGTTCTATCTAACAGCAACAGAAAATTCGGGAAACTTTCTGAATTTTCATTCAGACATTGATAAAATATTGTCTCAACTATATTATTTGATGCATCAGAGAGAGGCAAGTAATAGTTTTATTTTATGATGTCCTGCTTATGTAAGATGCAGTTAAATTTAAATATAACCCTCATAGAACTAGAGTCAAATGTTTAAAAACAGAATTGGAAGACTAAAATTAGAAAAAACTGAATATTCATCTAGGAAGGGCATAAACAAAGGTACTTCTTGCCATTATGGAACTGAGAACTTTCACAGATATACTCCTTGGCATGTCAAAGTCTCCTCTATCACCAATTGCCTGTGTCAGAGTGATTGCAAGTCTTTGTGGAACACAATGACATTTTATGTTCAGTTGACAGAAATGCCCATTTACATACAAAGCACATCATGCTCTTTGTTCATGAGCCTAAGTCGTCACTTAGAGTGGTGTGTCTGGGTGCCAATGTGGTCGCACTCCTATGCTCAGGTATAGAAAGAGCATGACCATATTTGATTGTGAGTTTATGAGGTGGGGTGGGGTGAGTGTGCATGATACACACAGATTAGTTTATTTTCAAAATTAAAATACTTCAAAATGAGAAGCGCTTAAAACACATTTATACAATGCTAAAAGACCAAAGATGAGAAGCATTACACTGGACCATTACTTCCAGGTTATCTAAAGTTAAAATTTTAAGAAACTATTAAGAGAGAAAAATAAGCATTTCTTTCTTCATTTCTGGAAACTAAATAAGCACAACAGCTGAGAAGCTAAGCTACTAAGGGAAGTGATACAGAGATATCCTGAAACTCCATCACTTCCTGTATATTTTCATACGGCCATATATGAATACCAACAAAGCCCTTTCTACCTGGGGAAAAATCACCACTTTTCTTTCACCTTCTCTTTCTTCTTACATTGATCTTTCTCCTCCCTCTGCATCTTCCAGTTGCCAAACCCTCTCAGGACCTCCTCCCTCTCTTTTGTGAAGAACAATGTGAAAGATGCCCCCACTCCCACCCCAAGAGACAGGCTGGCTGACTCTGCCAATCTCAACCAAATAATGGGTTCCTTCTCCCTGTGTATTCACTGAATTTTGAGAGACTTTCTAGGTAAGGCCTAGGTTTCCATTGGACTTTCATCTTTTTATAGGAGCTTGAGCATGTATCATTCCATACTTCCTCAGGGAAACAGGCAAATTTCCAGGGTAGCATTTTGTAGAAGCATTCTCTCTAATCTTCAGGTTGACAACAATTTTAACTCTGTTCAGTTTCTTTTGGATTACTCTTATGATCACATTCAAAGGGGCTAGAATAAAATCTGGGAAAGGTATTAGTATACACAAATGTACATCACAATTATTTTGTGATTTGTCAGGTATAATATATATATTACAGAGGATTGGATGAGATTATGATTTATGCACACACACATAAAAGAGATCTTGTTTATCACTAATATTTTATCTTTTACATGTAATAAAAACTAAACTGGTGAGAGAGTGTACATTAGAATTCTCATATCATTTATCAAGTAAAGTCATACTTTGCTACACCATAATTTTTTCATGGCATTTTTCACTTCTGCATTCCTCAGCGTATAGATCAAAGGATTCAGTAAAGGTGTCCCAATTGTATAAAATACAGCCACCATCTTGTCTATTGGAAAGGTGGTTGGTGGACGAGTATATATAAATATACATGGACCAAAAAATATGACAACAACAACAAAGTGGGAGGTGCATGTGGAAAGGGCTTTTTGCCTTCCTTCTGCATTGTGATTTCTCAGAGAATATAGGATGACAATATAGGACATAAGTAAGATTGTGAAACTCACCATGCAAATGACTCCACTGTTAGAAACAACTAGCAAATTTATTACATAAGTGTCCATGCAGGCAAGTTTCAACAAGGGCTGCAAATCACAGAAATAATGATCAATCACATTGGGGCCACAGAAGGGCAATCTCAAAGCCAGGAAAATCTGTGCTGAGGAATGGATGCAAGATCCCACCCAGGCCAGAGTCACCAACACACCACAGACTCTCTGGCTCATGATGGTTGTGTATCTCAGGGGCTTACAAATGGCCACATAGCGATCAAAGGCCATGAGGATGAGCACAAATATCTCCATGCAACCAAAGAAATGTGCTGCAAAAACTTGAGTCATGCATTCATTGTAGGAAATAGTGTTCTTCTGAGAAATGGCATCCACAATCAGTCTGGGGGCTGTGGTTGTAGAGAAGCAAGCATCAGCAAAGGACAGGTAGAAAAGGAAAAAGTACATGGGACTCCCAAGTGTCTGGCTTGTTTTAATGGTCACCACAATAAGAAAGTTCCCCATCAGAGTCATGAGGTAAAGAATCAAGAAGATCCCAAATATCGCCTTCTGTTTGGCAGCATCTTGTGTCAGCCCAAACAGAATGAATTCAGTCACGCTGCCATTATACATCACCATGTCAGTGCCTGTGGGCAACATGCAGTTGACAAATGTTTAGCTTGCATAAAGAAGAAAGTAACAGGCATCTTTAAAAGATCAGTATGCTGATATATAAATTATTTGATTCTACCACATGCAGTTACCTCCATGTGCATTTGTGGTGAGACAAAATTCCCTGGCATCTTTTAAGACTGTGATGTCCTCAAATCTTCTAGATTTCTCTGTTGACCCCAAAACTCACTGGACTGGAGCAATTTTTTTTTTTTTTTTTTTTTTTTTTTGCATTTGGAAAATAAAAGACAAATGTCCTTCAACTATATTGGTTCTTAACTAGTTTGAGATCTGCAGAATTTGTTCTTTCCTTGGATGAGTGATTGTTTTGCAACTCAGCCTTCCTATATCAAAATTGGAATGAAAATACTTATTCTACTTTATTCTGAACTTCAGAATTAAAAAAAGGTTTCATATCCACATATATAAACTCATCTATGCACATTTTTCTTGTATCACAATTTTAACTCTGCACTTTGCAATCTTTAAAACACTCTTCCATAAAATTAAGCATTAATAATACTGAAGAATCCTACCCAACAAAACTCTTCTCAATTAATTTTGCTCACTTTTGTGTCCATTTTATCTTCTGTCCCATTAGTATCTTGGATTCAACACATTCTCTAAAATCTATTTTCACAACCTCTTACCAATGTACCTTGGTTTTTGAAATCCTGAATCAAAGTTATCTAAAATTGCTGAGAGGAACAGAAAAAATGTTCCTCTTATCAACTGGTCTTATCAACTTCTATGAGTACTAAAATAAATGTAGATACATTTGTCAATCATTTAAGCCACTACATGATTGATATTAGAAAAAGTAGATATCCTCTATAGCTAGTAATGGCAGCACCTAATATTTTTTAGTAGATATAAAAAGCAAATGAATTAAAAGTTCATAATATCTTGACTATAGGAAACCCATAATGAGAGAAAAAAATCTAAACAGTTCTTTTGTTGTGGAGAAGGGTGAAATTCAGAGCTATGACAGAAGAGTGTGGGAATTTAGGATGAGGGCCATCAAATCAAATTTTAATGTAAATAAGTAGGAAAAAAAATCTTGAACTAATAGATCAATACAAAATCTCTGGTAATCCAGACTCCAAAGATATAGTAGAAAAGCTTTGAAAGCAATTTGTCATTCTAGTCACAGTACATGAAAGCCAGACTGTGAAGATTGGATACCTTGTCATTGGTAACCTATAAAATCTGAAGCATTAAGCATGAGATCAACTTTTATTAAGATTTACTCAACACAAGAAACAAAAATTGCCCAGTTATTTAATGTATTTAACAGGTTATGTTTGAGGGCACTTTGAAGAGCTTATATATAATGAAGAAAGACTCTATCTCCTAAAAAATTTCAGAGTCCAAATTAAGATATCTCTTTTTCTGTCCCCTGCACTTAAAAACTTGGTGAAACACAAAACAGTGAATTCACTGTGGCACCAATAAAATATAGCCTGGCCCTGAAGCTTGCAGGCATGCACAATATAACCCATTACAGTTTCAGACTTGGTACTTCCTTTCTTAAGAGGGGGACCAGATATGCTCTCTCTCAACTGTTCTCTGTAAGACATTGCAAAATTAAAGATCTTTCATGTGCTTTTACTTATTGGTTCTTTTTAGTGACACATGGCCATTTTGACATAATTGTAGAATCATGAAATATATCTTGTTCTAATTCAGATCCCAGTACCTCTCCTTCCCCTTCCTTCTCTCCACTCTCTGCTCCTTTCCCTCAATTGATCATTCTGCTGTTTATCTCTAGTTACTTTTTAAATTAATTTCTTGTTCATATACACAATTTTATCTGCTTTAATGGGAACATTTTTATAGTCACAAAGCCAAGATATTATTCCTTTTGCATAGTATCTTGTACTTCAGTTCTAAAGTGAATTTGGTGCATACCTATGTGAGTTTTCATTGAGAATTATTAACACACATGCAACTGAAATTTCACAAATTTCCATATTTTCAGTGACCATTCCTAGCATCCTTCAAGATCCTTACTGGGATATCTGTTCTATGGTATAGAAGGACCCAAATTCAGATATTCCATCTTCTTACTTTTGACATTCTCTCCTATTTTTTTTTCCTCCTTCTTATCCTCTAATTGAGAAAGTGGGCACTTTAAAAATACAATAATTAATATATACAATAAAATGTTTGCTATGCTTTTCAAATACAATAGGTGAGGTGCTTGCTATGATTTTCAAACCCCCATTCCCTGTATCACTTACTTGTCCTTTATCCTCCCAAAGCTTCCCCTTATACATGCTCCAGTCATGTCTAAAGTTTCTGCCCTCATAAATACACCCACAGTCTCATTCCCCAAATCTTCCATACCTCAACGTATGATGGCCTTTACTCTTCTGTAATCTCCACTCTCTACTTCTCTTTGGACAGAGTGCCCAATTCAAATAACATCTCCTCAGAAAAATCTCCCAGGGTTCTCCAGTCAAATGAGTTTCTTATTAACAGTCTTGTTAAATTCTTTATTTATTGAATCATGTAATCCCCAGTATATCTTTCTCTCACTTTTGTTTTGCCATTTTACATTCATTTGATTTTACCATACCTTGTAAGGCAGTCTTGTGCTATTTCAATTTGTACACTTTAGAATAATCTGGGAGACAAAGTTTAGCACAGAGTAATCAGAGAAGACCCAGGATGGGAACACAGACCTTTTTTTTGCATGGAAATCTCTTAACACTCCATCCTCACTGCCATGTGAACTATCACATTCCATCCATCCTGGTGGAGCCAGCACAGAATCAAGAAGCTATGAACAGATAGCAAAAAAAAAAAAAACCATGTAAAAAGTTCAGGACATTTCTTAGTTATTAAAGGACTGCAGTCTTCAGGATGGGTCAAAGAGACCAGCATTTTACAGGTGTATCTGAAAAATATTAGTGAGAGGAATAAAAAGGTTAGAGAATAATAGGAGAAATCAGAACAAAAACTTTAAAAAAAAGTGTTATTATGAACAAGAGTCAGAAAAGGGAGAATTGGGAGATAAAAGAGGGATACTCCCACCAGGCAAAGATAAGCAAGGAACCACAGATAAAGTGTATTCTTCTGATGTTTTGCTGAAGAGTTTTGCTGCTCCCCACTTCACTCCTTCTGTTATGTCTTCCTCTAACACCAGAAAAAGGAAGGCTTACAAGAGACCCTGGACAGTCAACACTAGTATGGTCGATATCAAGATACTCAGTACCAGCAGCCTCATTGCCAACTGACTGCATCTGATCAGTGTGCATCCCTATCTTTGTCCTGACTTCAGTCTTTGCAAATAAGACATGTGCAGGTCCCCCTTTGACCCCTTTATCTTCAGTTGGAATTGAGCCTAAGCCAGTGAAAGTTGAACCACCCTGAAATACTGAAAACTTTTCAACATCAATTGGGAAAAATATATTTACAGAATTTTATATTTCTTAGAAATTTTATATTTCTTAGAATCAGATGACAGTGACTTGGTCCTGAATGGGAAGAAAAAGAAAGAAAATTCAACTGGACTTGAAAACTTACCTATTTTCTTGGTAAGAAAGAGATGACATGTAACAAGATGATCATACTTTTCTATTTTTCAATTCCAGTTTACTGTGAAGATGAATAACATACAGGAAATTTGCAGCATAAAAAATATGCTTTAGATTCATTCACTCTTGCTTTCCATTGTAGAATCTATGGCAGAGGAGATGATCCAGATAGATCTTTATAGGAGGCCTAAGTTAGAATCTACCAAAGGATTTGGAATATTGACAGAAAATTTGTTACTTCTCTTTCTAAGAATTTCTAGAATGAAAAGAAAATATCACCACAGTTCCATGAAGAAGTACTCTTGAAGTCAATTATGTTACCCCAAAATATTCTCTTTGCCGAACATCTCATTTTCCTCCATCAAGTATTTATAGATATTTCATAAAACTCACAAGTGCGCAGCCTCCACAGGTAAGTACCACAACTCTTCCCAAAAAGTCCTGAAGGATTTGCTCAATGAGCTACTCACCATGGTTAACCCAGGCACACAGCAAACCATGAACCAATTAGTTCCAGGGAAGGATGGCGGGAGGCAAATTCAGTTGCCTTCCTGTTTTCTTGGTCTGTCCTTAGGGACAACTGCCCTTTCAGTTACCCAGTGAACCATCCCAGCATGCATTAAAAGTCTCATGGAGGTGTACACTATTAAAGCTACCAAAGGCTTTCTCCTATAAGTGGAATCATTTTGAATGGTAGTCACAATTCTCAGCACAGTTAAAACACAAGTAGACCGGATGGAATTGAATTCTACCTTCATTGCTTGTGTTTCTGGGACTGTAGGTACATTTCTTAACTTCTCCTAGATTCCCATTCTGAAACATGTTACCATCATGACTGGTGGTGTACAGGAGAGGTGCAGTGCTTTTACAGGACTTGGGCTTGATCCCCAGCACCACACACCTCCACACACACACATACACATGCATTATCATTAAATATAAATTACTACTAATGATTTAATAATTGATAATTTTGAATTATTCCTAATAATATTGAGGATATGCATTATAATACAAGTAGTTAGAAATAAAACTACTTCCCAAAATCTGCATAATTTTAAAAACATTTTGAAGTCAGTAGAGAAAGAGGATTTCAATAAAAAGTGTTTTTGCACATTTTCATTTTTAATTAGCATCTTAAAGTATAATTTATACACAATAAATGCAGCATTTTTAAGTGCACAGATGAATTTTGAAAAATGTATAGAACCATGTAACCACAACTGCACTGATGGAAAATTGTCAATTTTACTACTCTATTAAAGGAGCCAAGTTTTGGCTCTGTGTTCTCCTCATATTTATGTTCTATTTCTTTTCCTCCTGCTATTTATTTATTTATTGTTACATGGTTCTTTCTGAAGACCATGGTTCTTTCTGTGATTCTTTCCTACCATCAATGGATGCTGTTAATCTTTGGAGGTCTTTGATTTTAGTAGCATCCCCACCCCCACCTCATCTTCACTTGGCATTCTCTCTGAGCATATATTGGTCTTGGTGTTCATATTCTTTCTCATTATAAGGGCACATTTATGTTGGATTAGAATTCAATGTAATAACTTCCTCTTAATTTGGTTATCTGCAAATACTTTATTTGCAAATAAGGGCATGTTCATAGGTACAGGCATTTAGTTTTCAGTATCTTCTTGGGAAAATACAGTTCAATCCATACATCTTTTTGAGAGAAAAAATACTAGGTCTCTTCAAATTTCCTCCAAAGCTCTTCTGGGTTCTCTGCTTCAACTCTTTTTCTAGATATGACCCTGCTTCAGTACAAAGCCCTGATTCCTGACCTGTTCATGCCCAGAATCAGCAATCATTCCCAGGATAAAACCAGCCACAGAATAAGTCACGTCAGTGAAATTCTCATCTTCTTGGAGTCATACCCTTTTCATGGTGGTTTACCCGGCAATTTACCAGTACCTTATATGGCTGATTTTTTCTACTCTCTGGCATTTTTATTTGTTCAGGACATAAACATTTGGACCACAAAAAATATACACTTTCTAAACTTTGTTATTTATTTATTTACTTTAGAGGTGTGGTTTTGCTATGTTGCCCAAGCTGGTGTCCAATTCCAGATATCCAGTGATGAGTCCACCTCAGTCTTCTGTACTGCTGGGACTATAAGCACATGTCACCATGCCTGCTACTTCCTGTACTTCAAAGTTGTGTCATTGGATCTCTTTGTTAGAGTGTAATATTAGTGGAAGCAACTATAAAACTCAAAATACGTATAAGTTCCCTTTCCATTTTATAATTCTATACTCCTAGAAGGGGTTTCTACTGTGTCCAATGTGCTCAACAATTGCACTCTAATTCCCCTCCAAAATAAGCAAAAATGTTTACCTTCTTGGAGATTGTGTTATGTGAAGGTGGGAACAGACAGGAAATAATAAATAAAACAAGTAAGGAAAAAAGTTAGATAACAAATACTAATAAAGAGAAAAAGGGAGAATGGGGATACAGGTTAGTGGTAGAACACTGGTTCAATGGTTGTAAGGTCCTGGGTAGTATGATATTCAGAGAAGGAAGAAAGGGAGAGAGAGAGAGAGAGAGAGAGAGAGAGAGAGAGAGAGAGAGAGAGAGAGAGAGAGAGAGAGGAAGAAAAAACAGAAAAAGAAAGAAAGAAAGAAAGAAAGAAAGAAAGAAAGAAAGAAAGAAAGAAAGAAAGAAAGAAAGAAAGAAAGAAAGAAAGAAAGGAAGGAAGGAAGGAACAAAGAAACAAAGAAAGAAAGAAAAAGGGAGAAAAGAAGGAAACAAAAAATGTTTGATAAATAATAAGATGATCAGGTTTTAGATGGAAAAGCTGTATTAAATATGACCATTAGAAAGACCATACTGAATGTAGTCTAGAAGATCTTAAGTAGCTGAAACTACTAGTCAAGAATCTTATTACAAGAGTCCTTTAAGCAGAGAAGGCAGCTGGAAGAGATGATGTTTCAAGGTGAACACCTGCCTGATGTGGTCAAGGATCAAGGAACAGCAAGGAAGCCAGTATGGCTGAAACTAGGAGAGGACCAAGTGTGTAAGTGTCACAGGAGACCAATGAGACAAAGAATTTCAAATCGTTGTCAGGATTTTCCTCTTTACTCTGACTGAGATGGAGCCATTGCTGGGTTTTAAGTAAGAAGTCTCTCTGATGTTGCTTTAGTAATAACAATATTCTCTCGTAGTTTAGCTAAAACTAGACTTAGCAGATGAAGGGTGAAGATAGAAAGAGTGTTTACAGTTTATGTGCTGTAATATAAGTAAGAGATGATGGCAAGTAGACCAGGATAGTATGTATATTTTTGATGCATATTTTTTCTAATATGTTAGGTGTAAGCTGTGATTTCAACTCTTGACTTTCTGGTTTTAGAGGATGACTCTTGTGAGAAGGTTACAGACAAAGTATGTTTGAACCAAACATAATCAATCATTGCATGTGAAGATATCTATGCAACATGTAAAGGAAAATGTCAAATAGGTGACTACAGAAATTTGGAATTTAAGGGAGATATTATTTCAGTCACCTTTTTTGCTGATGCAACTAAAAGATCTGACCAGAACAATTTTAAAGGAGCAAGTGTTTATTTAAGGGCTCATGGTTTCAGAGGTCTCAGTTCATAGAAGTCCAGCACCAACTCTCAGGGCTTCAGGTGACCCTGAATATCATGGTGGAAGAGTGTCGCAGAGGGAAGCAACACCAAGGGTCCTGAAGTTCAGTTGTGTAGAGAGGAGTCTATCACATACTGTCACAGAAACTTCACCACTGACCATGAACTCTCCACATGGTGAGATACCCCTCACCTAACTTAGGAACTTCTACAGGTTGGCCTCAATGCCCTGATGAAGCTTAATCCCACTCATGAGAACAGAGAGGATGTGGAGGGACAGTGAAGCTTTGTGTTGAGGTCAGGGAAGCATTAACAACTCTGGGTTATCATTCTCTCCATTGGAATTCCCCATCCCCCAGGAACTCCAACTTTCCTGGAAGACACAGTGAGATATATTTTATTAGAAAATGAGCTCAGTCTTGAGCCACCAACATGAAGAAAATATTTTTAAAATGTTGAAAACCTTGCTTCTTTGCTTATGAGCAAATAAATGACTTTGAATAAAGTACATTTCTCATACTTTCCACTTAAATTTACTTTAAATAAAGATCTTATGAAATTTGGGAAATCATTTTTTCCCCTCCCACCCCTCTTTACCCTCTATACAGTACTTCCTTCCTCCATACTTGCCCCCTTCCCTAACCCTAACTCTAACCCTAACACTAACCCTTCCTTCCCCCCCATTATGTGTCATCCTCCACTTATTAGCGATATCATTCGTCCTTTGGCTTTTTGAGATTGGCTTATCTCACTTAGCATGATATTCTCCAATTTCATCCATTTGCCTGCAAATGCCATAATTTTATCATTCTTTATGGCTGAGTAATATTCCATTATATATATATATATACCACAGTTTCTTTATCCACTCATCAATTGAAGGGCATCTAGGTTGGTTACACAGTCTGGCTATTGTGAATTGAGCAGCTATGAACATTGCTGTGGCTGTGTCTCTGTAGTATGCTGATTTTAAGTCCTTTGGGTATAGGCCAAGGAGTGGGATAGCTGGGTCAAATGGCGGGTCCATTCCAAGTTTTCTAAGGAATCTCCACACTGCTTTCCAGAGTGGCTGCACTAATTTGCAGCCCCACCAGCAATGTATGAGTGTACTTTTCTCCCCACATCCTCGCCAACACCTGTTGTTGCTCGTATTCTTGACAATCGCCATTCTAATTGGGGTGAGATGGAATTTTAGGGTAGTTTTGGAGATTAGTGCTCTATCTGAAGTATGATTGGCAAAGATTTTCTCCCACTCTGTAGGCTCTTTCTTCGCATTGCTGATAGTTTTCTTTGCTGAGAGAAAGCTTTTTAGTTTGAATCTATCCCAGTGGTTGATTCTAGCTTTTATTTCTTGTGCTATGGGAGTCCTGTTAAGGAAGTCTGATCCTAGACCAACAAGGTGAAGATTTGGACCTACTTTTTCTTCTATAATATGCAGGGTCTCTGGTCTGATTCCGAGGTCCTTAATCCATTTTGAGTTTAGTTTCATACATGGTGAGAGATAGGCGTTTAGTTTCATTCTGTTGCATATGGATTTCCAATTCTCCCAGCACCATTTGTCGAAGAGGCTATCTTTTCTCCATTGCATATTTTTGGCACCTTTGTCTAGTATGAGAAAATTGTGTTTATTTGGGTTTGTGTCCATGTCCTCTATTCTATACCATTGATCTACCTTTCTATTTTAGTACCAATACCATGCCGTTTTTGTTACTATTGCTTTGTACTAGAGTTGAAGATCTGGTATTGCAATACCCCCTGTTTCACTCTTCCTGCTAAGTATTGCTTTAGCTATTCTGGGTTTCTTATTCTTCCAGATGAATTTCATAATTGCTTGCTCTATTTCTGTAAGGTACGTCATTGGGATTTTAATTGGAATTGCATTGAATTTGTATAGCACTTTAGGTAGTATGGCCATTTTGACAATATTAATTCTTCCTATCCAAGAACATGGAAGATCTTTCCATCTTCTATGGTGTTCTTTAATTTCTTTCTTTAGTGTTGTATAGTTCTCATTGTAGAGGTCTTTCACCTCTTTTGTGAGATTGATTCCCAAGTATTTTATTTTTTTCGAGGCTTTTGTGAATGGGGTAGTTTTCCTAATTTCTCTTTCTGAAGATTCATCACTTATGTATAAAAATGCGTTGGATTTATGGGCATTGATCTTGTAACCTGCTAACTTTACTGAATTCACTTATGAGTTCTAAGAGTTTTCTGGTGGAATATCCAGGTTCCTCTAAATATATAATCATGTCATCAGGGAACAGGGATAGTTTGAGTTCTTCTTTCCCAATTCATATCCCTTTAATCTCTTTGGTTTGTCTAATTGCTCTGGCTAGAGTCTCAAGAATGATGTTGAATAGAAGTGGTGAAAGAGGGCATCCCTGCCTTGTTCCAGTTTTTACGGGGAATGCTTTCAGTTTTTCACCATTTAGAATGATATTAGCCATGAGTTTAGCATAAATGGCCTTTACAATGTTAAGGAATGTTCCCACTATCCCTATTTTTTCTAGTGTTTTGAGCATGAAGGGGTGCTGTATTTTATCAAATGCTTTTTCTGCATCTATTGAAATAATCATGTGATTCTTGACTTTAAGTCTATTGATATGGTGAATGACATTTATTGATTTCCGGATGTTGAACCAACCTTGCATCCCTGGGATGAAACCCACTTGATCATGGTGCACTATCTTTTTAATATGTTTTTGTATGCGATTTGCTAAAATTTTGTTGAGAATATTGGTCTGAAATTTTCTTTCCTTGATGAGTCTCTGTCTGGTTTAGGTATCAGTGTGATATTGGTTTCATAGAATGAGTTTGGGAGGGTTCCCTCCTCTTCTATTTTATGGAATACTTTGAGAAGTATTGGAATGAGCTCTTCTTTAAAGGTTTTGTAGAACTCGGCTGAGAACCCATCTGGTCCCGGACTTTTCTTTCTTGGTAGGCTTTTGATGACTTCTTCTATTTCAGTACTTGAAATTGGTCTATTTAAATTGTTTATGTCCTCCTCGTTCAGTTTAGGCAATTCATATGTCTCTAGAAACCTGTTGATGCCTTCAGAATTTTCTATTTTGTTGGAGTATAGATTTTCAAAATAGCTTCTAATTATGTTTTGTATTTCAATCCTGTCTGTTGTGATATTTCCTTGTTCATTCCGAATTTTAGTGATTTGGGTTTTCTCTCGTCTTCTCTGTTAGTGTGGCTAAAGGTTTATCAATTTTGTTTATTTTTTCGAAGAACCAACTATTTATTTTGTCAATTTTTTGTATTGTTTCTTTTGTTTCAATTTCATTGATTTCAGCTCTGAGTTTAACTATTTCCTGTCTTCTACTACTTTTGGTGCTGTTCTGTTCTTCTTTTTCTAGGGCTTTGAGCTGTAGTTTTAGGTCGTTTATTTGTTGAGTTTTACTTCTTTTATTAAATGCGCTCCATGAAATAAATTTCCCTCTAAGTACTGCTTTCATAGTGTCCCAGAGATTTTGATATGATGTTTCTTTGTTCTCATTTAACTCTAAGAATTTTTTAATTTCCTTCCTAATATCTTCTGTTATCCATTCATCATATAATAGCACATTGTTTAATCTCCAGATGTTGGAATACTTTCTGTGTTTTACTCTTTCATTTATTTCTAACTTCAATCCATTATGATCTGACAGAATACATGGTAGTGTCTCTATCTTCTTGTATTTGCTAACATTAGCTTTGTGGCATAATATATGGTCTATTTTAGAGAAGGATCCATGTGCTGCTGAGAAGAAAGTGTATTCGCTCTTGGTTGGATGGTATATTCTATAAATGTCCGTTAAGTCTAAATTATTGATTGTGTTATTGAGATCTATGGTTTCTTTGTTCAGTTTTTGTCTGGAAGATCTGTTCAGTGGTGAGAGAGGCGTGTTAAAATCACCTAGTATTATTGTGTTATGGTCTATTTGGTCTCTGAAATTGAGAAGGATTTGTTTGACATACATGGATGAGCCACTGTTTGGGGCATAGATGTTTATGATTGTTATATCTTGCTGATTTATGCTTCCCTTAAGCAGTATGAAATGACCTTCTTTATCCCTTCTGACTAACTTTGGCTTGAAGTCCACATTATCTGAAATGAGGATGGATACTCCAGCTTTTTTGCTGAGTCCATGTGCATGGTATGTTTTTCCCCATCCTTTCACCTTTAGTCTATGGGTATCTTTTTCTATGAGGTGAGTCTCTTGCAGGCAACATATTGTTGGATCTTTCTTTTTAATCCAATCTGCCAGTCTATGTCTTTTGATTGATGAATTCAGGCCATTAACATTCAGGATTATTATAGAGATATGATTTGGTTTCCCGGTCATTTGGTTCATTTTTTAAATTTTATTTATTTATTTGTTTGACACAACTTGTTTCCTCCTTAATTTGACAATTCCTTTAGGATAATTCCTCCCTTTGCTGATTTGCTTCTTTGTTTTTCATCTCTTCCTCATGGAATATTTTGCTGAGAATGTTCCGTAATGCTGGCTTTCTTTTTGTAAATTCTTTTAGCTTTTGTTTATCATGGAAGGATTTTATTTCATCGTCAAATTTGAAGGTAAGTTTTGCTGGGTATAAGATTCTTGGTTGGCATCCATTTTCTCTCAGGGCTTGAAAAATGTTGTCCCACGCCCTTCTAGCTTTTAGGGTCTGGATTGAAAAATCTGCTGATATCCGTATTGGTTTCCCCCTGAATGTAATTTGGTTCTTTTCTCTCACAGCCTTTAAAATTCTGTCTTTATTTTGTATGTTCGGTATTTTCATTATAATGTGCCTTGGTGTGGGTCTGTTGAAATTTTGTGTATTTGGAGTCCTATACGCCTCTTGAACTTGATTTTCCATGTCATTCTTCAAATTTGGGAAATTTTCTGATATTATTTCATTGAATAGATTGTTCATTCCTTTGGCTTGTTTCTCTAGGCCTTCCTCAATCCCAATAATTCTTAAATTTGGACTTTTCATGATATCCCATAGTTCTTGTAGATTCTGTTCATAATTTCTTACCATCTTCTCTGTTTGTTCAACTTTGTTTTCAAGGTTAAACATTTTGTCTTCAATGTCTGAGGTTCTGTCTTCCAGGTGTTCTATCCTATTGGATATGCTTTCTATGGAGTTCTTAATTTGGTTTATTGTTTCCTTCATGTCAAGGATTTCTGTTTGGTTTTTTTTCAACATCTCTAACTCTTTATTGAAATGATCTTTTGCTTCCTGTATTTGCTCTTTTAACTGTCGATTGGTGCGATCAATCAATGCTTGCATTTGCTCTTTCATCTCATCATTCAGTGCGTGCATTTGCTCTTTCATCTCATCGTTTGCTTCTCTGATCATTTTAATTATGTACATTCTGAACTCCTTTTTTGTCATTTCTTCTGCCATGCTGTCATTGGGTTTTATTGATGTAACATCTAGATTTGTTTGCAGCATTTTCTTTCCTTGTTTTCTCATATTGTTCAGGTATCAGAGGACCGCTGAGATATTGCAGATTTCCTCTATTGACTTACAATGTCCCTGAAGATTTCTATATATATCCCCCCTTAGCCTTCAGTAGGCTGAAGTCTTGGAGGAAGTTGATAATGCGGTACTCCACAAGGAAGCTGCCTCTCTAGGAGTGGTGGCCTTCAGGTGGGGTATAATCCCTGCTAGTGGGCAGAGGTGCCTCCACTTGTTGACCAATGGTCATCCAAAGGGGACCTAGGCTGTGGGCTGAGGCAAGGCCTGTTTGGGCCTGAGTCTCTGGTTTTACCATCCTTGTGGGGAAACCTCACCCAGCAGGGAAGACTCACCCGGTGGGGAGGTCTCGCTGGTCAGTTCCCTCCTAGAGGTTCCCCTCAATTTACAGCTACCGCCTGGGCTGGGCTGCCTTCCTCTGCAAAGTTCCCAGAGGCCCGGCCCTACCTCCTGGGACTGGGAGCCTCACCCTTTGCAGATGACTCTCCTTAGGCTGCCCTTCCTCAGAGAATCTGCCCGCAGGCCTGGAACCTTCACTCCGCCCTAAGCCTGTCTCTGTGCGGCCCTTCCACCAAGAAGCCTCCTAGATCCTGGGACCCTGCTCTGTACCTAATCGCCTGGCTATGCGGCCCCTCCTCTGAGCAGCCACCTGGGGCCCTGTACAATCGCTCTGAATCCCAGAGACCCCCACACGCCTCTTCCTCCAGACAGCCGCCCAGTATTCCGGTGCGGTCACTAGGAGTCCAAGAAACTCACTGCGTGCCTCCACCTCCACCAACCACCCGTAGCCCTGGGCAATCAATCACTCCGAGTCGAAGTGACCCTCCCCGTTTCTCCTCCTTCTCCAGATAACTCCCGGGGTGTTCAGGAGCGGTCGCTCTGAGTGGCTCTGAGTCCACATGACCCGCAGCACAGGTCCTCTGGGCAACCGCCCGGAGCTCTGGTGCGGCCACTCAAGACCAAACGTCCCACCACGCTTCTCCTCCAGGCAGCCCCCCTGTGTTCAGGAGCTGTCACTTTAAGTCCAAACAACTCACCACTCGCCATCTCCTCTGAGCAGCCACCTGGAGCGCTAATGCAGTCACTGCGAGTCCAAAGGACCCGCCGCGCTCCTCCTCCTCCTCCTCCTACTCCTCCGGGCAGGCCCCGGGGTTCAGAAGTGGTCTGAGTCCAAACAGCTCGCCACGCAGCCCCTTCCCTGGTAACCGCCTGTAGCTCTGGTGTGTAGTCACCCCGAATCCAAGCGGCCGCGCTCCTCTTCCTCCTCCTCATCCTCAGGGCAGGCCCCGGTGTTCAGAAGCATCGTTCTGAGTCCAAACAGCTCGCCGCGCAGCTTCTCCTCTGGCAACCGCCTGTAGCTCTGGTGCAGTCACTCCGAATCCAAGTGGCCACGCTCCTCCCCCTCTCCTCAGGGCAGGCCCCGGTGTCCTGAGTCCACACAGCTCTCCTCGCCACTCTTCCCCTGGGCAGCCGCCGGAGCCCCAGTGGTTGCTCCGAGTCCCAGCGCTTTGCCAAGCGGCCTCCTTTACGGCGCTCCCAGCTGTCCGAGTTCACCGCTCCAGCGGGGGGAGGGGCGTCTCGCCGGCAGTTCTACTTCACAAAGTTTCCTGCGTTCCGGGACTACCGTCCCATCCAGGATGCCTCCCCAGGGGGTGAGAGTCACCCGGCTGCTTTGAGTTGGTCCCAAGCGTCTCAATATCTCCTCTTTTGAATCCTGAGTCCTGGAGCATCATGAAATGCAGCCACCCTCTAGGCCGCCATCTTGAAACCCCCGGGAAATCATTCAAACTGTACTTTATTGACATTTATCAACATTTTCTCTCAGAAGGAATTATATGTTGTGGGTAGTTTATGAGAATGGACTTTGCATGTGGGCATACTTCACAAGCTTCTTCCAGAACATGGAAAAGTAAAACAACATAGTCTATCTTGAAGTGGGGAAAAGGACAGGAAAAATCAGAAATGTGTTTAAATTTGTTTCATGAAAGTATTAGGGAAGAGCCAGGCACAGTGGGGCATGCTTACAATCCCATCCTCTTGGGAGGCTGAGGTAAGAGGATCACAAGTTCAAAGCCAGCCTCAGCCACTTAGTAAGACCCTAAGCAACTTAGCAACACCCTGTCTATAAATAAAAAATAAAAGGGGCTTGGAATGGCTTAGTGTTTAAGTGTCCCTTGGTGGAAGAAACTATTCTAGTGATGTGAGAAAGAAAGGCCTCTGAAGTTCACTCTCTTCTCATAGTCTCTTTTTTGAAATAACAGAGTTTAATATTGTTCTCTTTTTGCATTGAATATTCATATTAATTCCCATAAATTTGCAGATACTTAAGGCAGGCATTTACCCTCAGGATCCCCAAGGATACCTTACCCTCCAACCCAAACATGAAGATCATCCAGTAGGCTACTTTATTGGGACAGAACAAGGGCAAAGGCAGGCATTAGTGTCAGTGAGTTAAGCTCCAACATACTGAGTTTAGGATGTGTAAACTGTTCACTTCTCCATATAATTTGTTTAAGTTCATCTCTTCGGGATGAAAGAAAGTCTTTGAAGATAGTTTTATGCTATCTCCATGGTGGTTATGATTCCAGGTCCCACCACTTATCTGGTATGGGAATCTAAGCAACTGTCTTACTCTCTTTAATTTTGATTTCCTATTTTTTGTAAAAGGCAATTAGTAAGAAAAGTATTTATTTCAATATATTAATGTTAATTTCTCATATTTCTAATCTTGTCTTTGTTTTTAAATTACTATGGGAAAGATGCAGAATGAAGAGGGAAAGAATTTATTGAATACTTGTATGGGAATATTTATTTTACTTTTAAAGATATGTGATTTTCCACTCTCCAGGGAAGAGCTGTATCTGACAAGGTGTTGAACATTAGAAAGATTACATTACAAAATCGCTTGCATGCCTTGGAGACCACATCTCTACCCAGCACACTTTCTAGGTATGCATTGCCTGCAAGGTGTCTTCAATGAGGACTCAGAGAGAGGTCCAGAGGTGAGGGAAGAGAGGAGGGAGACAGGGATTAAGGCAGGTAAATGGCATGAATAGGTTGCATCATAATTTTGCTGAAGAACCTAGAGGCAACCAGCAAGCCCAAGTGTCTAAGAGAAACTTGTCAGAGAACATCACACCCCAACTCTGGGTTTCTGTTACTGATGTTCTGGAAGAATCTTTAGAAAGGTTTGTGATGTGTCACCTAAAGAATCTGAGTCTCAGCTTCCTCAGCAATTAAAGGGGAGCATGAAGACATACTCTTACAAGATTTCCATAGAAGTTTAAAAGACACAACATATGAAGAGAAAAAAAAAATCTTTAGTTCAGATGAGGGCAGAAAAGTATTTGTATGTTCTCATTAGTTCATCTTCAAAATGAGAAATTGAGACCCTGAGAGTGAACTAAATCACCATGTTCCCATAGTTAATAACACAACAGTCAAGATTCCAATCTTATAATTGTATGTCTAAAGAACTCTTATATTGATAAGATATCTATTCTAGATTTGGAAAACTTTATTAGTCCCGATGAAGGTGCCTTGAGTGTGTGACTGAAAATAAAGCCAGTGACCCGGAGGATGAAGGTCAAGGAAGAGTGGGAGGGAACACTGTGCTCCCACAGTGTGCTTTGTTTTAATAAACACTTTTTTCTCCTTGCCAACCTTTTGCATCTCACTCAGTTTTTTGTTTAGGTTGTCAAGAATTTGGACCCTGGCTGGGCCTGGTGGGACTCACCTGTAATCTCAGAAGCTTTGGAGGTTGAAGCAGGAGGATAAGAGAGGCCCCAAGCAACTTAGTGAGACCCTGTCTCATAATAAAAATAAATAAATAAAACTAGGGACACAGCTCAGTTCAATCCCTAGTACCAAAAGCAAGGAAAAGCACCCTGACCTGCCCATGCCTCTGAGGACTCTTGGTCTGCTGCAGAGCACATGCTTTGTCTGGAGGATGTTTTAGACTCTAGTCTTAATCACTCCTTCACTTGCCCAAGAGACAGGAATGAAATCCACTTCTGCTCTACCTATTCTGAATCTAGCATTATGTACTTGTCTACTTTAGGCCTATCATGAGAGATGAAGGAAAGGCTGAAAAGAATATTATTTAATATTTTCTTCCACAAACTCAGTAACAATACTTTGATTTTACATAATGGACATTTTATTAATGCTAAAATTCTAGGGTAAGCTGTTTAAATAAATGTATTTTGTAAGATGCTAAGTAAAGTGAGACTAACAAAATTTAGCTATGGTTATGACATGTAATGTATCTAAATTTCAATAATCTCTATATTGATTATTGCTCAAATAGGTTTGTTTTTACTTGAGTAAAAAAATTAAGATCACCAAGTAAACTGAAATGTAATTCTCACGTGAAGTCTTATTACTTATTACCTTGGCTTCTATTCTCCTCTTCGGGAGAAAAAACATCAGTTCACTCTAAAGACAAGTTTGGTACTGACTTTGCTAATAATATGGTTCATCAAGAGTTTTCTCCTTTTTATACACAAAAGAGATGTTCATTACTGACTTTTTTATGGACTTCACCTTCTCTTCTTCTCTCAAGCAGATTGGTAAGAGGTGGTCACCTGACCCAAGAGAAACTCATCCATGAACAGAACTGTACCAGTCAGATAGTATCTCCCAAAATTCAAAAAGTGACTCAAATTTTGTAGCAGATGGTAATGGAACTACTGAATGATGGAGTCCTGTGTTCCATGGAGACCTATAAATAAGGTTCTAGAAAAACTTCGCTCTCTGTCTTTGTTGGGTATTGATTATTTTTTCTCAGTGTTTACATCAGTGTCCTAAGTATAAGCACTATTTCACTCTAAATATTTTAAATCTCTGTTTCTTAACTCTAAAATATTTTATTTTCTCTACAATGCTTTGTCAAAACATTGGGTTATTGGCAAACTCATTGAAGGACAATTTATCTTTTCACTTGTTTTTTCTTTGATGAGTACCTTCTAAGTACCATAAAATTCAACTCTTTTTAATTTAAAAATGAGGATACTGAGTTGAAACTCAAAGTTTTCAACTGAGTAATGTGAATGTGAATGTGTTATTTCCTGACTCCCCATGGAAATGCTTTTTCTAATACATTGCAATTCCACTGATTATATGACATCGATCTACACAACTATTTTTTCTGAGACCACTGTGACTTCTTTGAACTTAGATTTACATATTTAAAAAGTTTAATGCTTTATTTTTCATCACAAAGAGCAACCCATCTATTCCACACTTTTCATATGGCATTTTTCATGTCCTTATTCCTGAAAGTATAAATCAAAGGATTGAGCAAAGATGTTAGAATAGTGCAAAATATTGCAACAATTTTGTCGAAGGAGAAGGCAGATGGAGGCCTTGCATACATAAATATGCATGGCACAAAGAACAAATCCACAACAACAAGATCCACAGGTGGACAGAGCTTTCTGACGCCCTTCAGAACCGATGGTCCTCAGAGAGAAAAATATGACCCCATAGGAGACAAGCAGCATGGAGAAGATTATGAGGCAGATAGACCCACTGTTGGCTATCACCAAAAGGCAGAAGATGTGTCAGTGCAGGCCAGCTTCAGCAATGGGTATAAGTCACACATGATGTGATCAATGATATTGGGGCCACAAAAGGGCAGATGGAAAGTAAAGAGAATCTAGATGATGGAATGTAAGAAGCCCCCTGTCCAGGCCACCCCCACCAGAATGCCACGGAGCCTCCCATTCATGATGGAAGAGTAGTACAAGGGCTTGTAAATGGCCACATAGTGGTCATTGGCCATGGCTGTGAGGACAATCACCTCTGCCCCAGCCAGGAAGTGCTCAGTAAAGATCTGCAGCATGCAGCCTTCAAAGGAGATGGTCTTCCTCCCATAGAGGGAGTCTGCAATCATTTTGGGGGCAATGGCAGAGGAGAAGCAGGGGTCCAGGAAGGACAGGACTGCCAAGAAAAAGTACATGGGGGAGCCCAGCAGTGCAGGGCTGCAGATGGTCACTACAATCAGCATGTTGCCCACAACAGTTGCAATATAAACTAACAAAAATACCGTAAATACTATTTTCTAAACATTTGGATTCTGTGAAAGCCCCAGGAGCACAAACTCAGTTACAATACTTTGGTTTTTCATAACTTTCAAGAAAAAGGTCAGCAATACGGATGACAGGCAGCATCCAGTTACAGTAAGGATGAGAAGTAGTCTTTATCTCAATTGCCAGCTTTGATTAATTAGTAGTGGCTTCATGAAGTGAATTACTGAGAAGCATCCCTGGATAGCATGGAACAAGAGCTGGGTTAGTTGATACCATCGCCAATCAGAATACTGCCTTATCTACAAAGAGAAGAAATAGCATGCAGTTAAGATGCCATCGAAAATTATGGCTACTCTTAAATATTTCTTGAAACCTCTGAACTAAATTGGGTCTTTAAGTGAATTAACTCATTCCTTTTAAAAGAGAAAGACCTAGGCAAAAGATCTTAACTCTATGTTTAATACATAAAAAGTACAGACTAAGTGTTGTTTTTTTTCCTAATTTTTTGTCCTTTTAAACATTTATAGCAATAATGATTCAATGTTGTGTTGATGACTAAGTAAAATAATTCAAGAAAAGCAATTTTTCAGAACCCAATGCTGGAAGCTGTCAGTGCTAGGTCTTATGTCATAGATGAGAGGTTCATTATTAAAGATTGAAGTTCAAGTCAACAATGGTTCCTAGATCTGGGATTTTAAACTTAATCCTGAGTACTACCCAAAGCCTGTCACAGAATCAACAGCGAACAAGGTGGAGATGTTTCATTTACAGCAAGGACCTCAAAGTAGGGCTGACCTTTCTGCAGGCTCCATTCACCTGTAAAAGTCAGAGCCTTTGGGTCCTTTGTTCATGTGTGAAAGATGTATCTTGATAAAGGAAAATGAGAATGATGTGGGATCAGAAGTTACACCCATATTTCACCTCAATAATGATTCCAGATTTTGATTTAATTTTCAATTTAACACACAACCTTGAAGAGTGACTGTGTTCTCATCTGTACCTATAACTGATGTGTCTAGTAATGTGACCACTAGAGTGCGTGTGTATATGTGTACAGGTATGCTCATGTTACGTATGCATGTACCCGTTGAATAGGTGAATGAAAGAATGACAGAATCAGTGTGTTAGAAATGAGCTGATTTTATGAATGACAGTTACCAGAAATACCTTAAAATGTCTATGAAATTTAAAAATATAGAACTGAGTATGTTAGAATTTGTTCTTTATCTTACTTTAGAACAACCATTTTCATTATTTCCCAATGTATTAGACACCCTTAAAAGTTTCCTGTACTATGTATTCCATATGCAGTTAAAAATTGTCACCAAGACAACAGAAATGTAAACCAACCGTACAAGGTCATTAGACCAAGACAGCAGTCATTTATAAAGAGTTAAAATCAACATATAATGCAGTGGTGGTCTGCTTAGTCCAGGGCCACAGCAGGAAAGAGAATAAAGTGACATATAAGAATATCAGCTCCAGACTCTTGCAAACCTGGACTCAGATTCAAGCCTTTCTACTTGTTTGGCATTAACCATTTATTTGAAAATTCATGAAGTTCTCAAAGCCTCAGATATCACTTGTGTTAATGGGTATAATAAGAGTGCTTATGGTAGGGTTCTGTGAGACTCAGATAAGGACATGGACATGAAGACACTAATGCAGTGTCAGACACAAATATATTCACCACACTTTAGATTTCCTTAATAATGCCTTAAGACATTTTTGTGGCCTCAGACCCTTTACATTTTCACAGTCCTATTTCATGCAATTTTGTTGTAAGGGAAAAAAACTTTTCTTATTGAGTTATGAAAGACTTAAGCTCTGTATTAAATGAGTAATTAATTTTTAAGCTTACAACTTCTTTACCTAGTAAATTGTAAGAATATTTTAGCATTAAAATGTTTATTAGTTATTAGCAAACAAACTCTTTCTTTGTTCAGAAAAAGAACTTACAAAATTGTTGTTAAAACTTTAATGATGTAAAGTAAAGTGTCGTTTTGGTTTATGGTGACAAGGTTTAGGGTTTTATGTCACTTAATGGATAATTGTTTAAATATTATACGTTGTTCTGTATTGAAACCTGAAACAGAAAAGGCAGTAGTGAAAAATAAAATAAATATTGAATAAAATCTTGTGTTTTCTTCAGACACAGTTTTGACAAATGTTTCCATGGTAATGCAAGATGATAATATTGGTACTAACTGAGGAATATTCTGGAATTTTTTAGATCATCTGTGTTACTTTTCTTATAAATTTACTCCAATACAAAATATTAATTAAAAATTTAAAAAACTTCAAAATTTAATTATCCTTTGTCATTCAACAAACAACTATGTCTCAGTCCCTTGTCCTATAAAGTAGTAATAATAACACTTGTTCAAAGTCCCTGACTCTTGAGAGCCGAAGAGATGTTATTTTGAACATGCTTTGCAAATTAGAGATCAAAAACAAGTTGTGAAATTTTGACATCAGCATTATTTTAAAGACATAAAAAGTGAGGTGAAAAAATAAATCAATTGTCATGATCAGTAGATTTTATAACTATATTTTGAACAGTAAATTTTAAATGCATTTATATGTACATATAAGTCACATTTGCATATAGTTTTAAAATAAATATTGGTATTAGAAACAAGGTTTAGATTAGTGCTACATTCTTTTATCATCCTCTCTGAAGTGCTTTTTTAAATTCACAGTATTTTTAATTGGAGATTTTTTTTTTTCCCTGCAATATTATGTGTCCTTTATCTGTGTAGCTGAAACTCTCCTGCCCCTGACTTTGAGGCTTTCTTCATATTTCAGTCTTTTTCTATCCTCCCAATGTGACTCTGCTGATTTCCCCAAATGTCTTAACTTCCATGCACTTAATATTTCTGGAAATTTAAAAAAAAATTTAAAAATCACCTTTTCTCTTTCCAACTTTGTCCTTCCTGGTGACAGTTCCAGATTTCTTTTCTGCTATCTTTGTGCTTCAGTTCATTTTAAAAAGAAATGTCACCATGATGAGCAACACAGTAGTTCAGTTCTTTAAGGATTTAAGACTTTTTGAGCAATTCTGAGGCAGGCATGTAACACTGACATCAAATGAACATAGGAAAAATTTAGGGGACACATTTAAAATCAGAAGACTCTTCTGTGATTTGAGTCACTCTTTCTTACCTTTAATGACTTTCCAGGTACATTTGTTAGTGCAGAGATTTGGAAATAGTGTTTTAGATCCCCTTTATAACTCTCAGTGTCAGAGAAGGACTTAAATTTACCATGTTTCAACACCAGTTTCTTTTATACATCTTCAGAATCTCCTACTTTTTAATATAAAACAGTAGGATGAAAAGAGTTAGAAGATGTATGGTAAAGGAGAACATGTTTAAAAGTGTAAGTAAAAGGTAACTGGAGATCTAAAACAATAGCAGGCATTAGTGGTATTTCTAAGCTACTTGAATTTATCTTGAAAATATAAAGCTGAACATAATTTCAGTTTCATGAGATTTGAAGTAATCTGTGTCCCTAAATAAAATGTGGTTTACTGTGTTATAATAGCTGCTGTCTATTGAGCATTTATTATATTATTAATTGCTGTCCTATAGGCTCCAAATGTATTTTATCTGTTTCCATATATTTAGAGCTTAATAGTATTATAATTTCCTTAAAGATGAGGAGTCTGTAAACCAGAAAGTATTTGAAACTATTAAACACAGATACTCACCTGTCATAGATAGATCCATGCATTGCATTTAACCTGGCACCCAACTACAACAGCAATGGTTTTAAAAGCTTATGTCACAATTTAAAACCATTTCTCAAAATGAAAACACTTGAATTATAAATCACACCCTTATCAACTCCTTTAAAATTATAGTGATGATAACCTCTGTTGTCTATGGAGAAAAGTCTATTTGGTGGTGGTCAAAATGTGATGTTTTCATACAACCCCTCCTTCTACTACCAAGAGAGAGAGGAAGAGCATCTCTTGCAGCCCAGGTGAAGAATGTTACCCCGCCTCTCAGTGTAGCCTTCAACGTGGTCTCAAGGAAAAAAGAAACAAGGTACCTTCATAGATTCCAACTGATTTTAAAGAGGTTTCCCTGGGAGATCATGGAGCAGTAGAATTGCTTTTCCCCAGGGTTTGGATATTCATGTGACCTTCTAAGACACACTTTTCCATGGATTTTGTTTGCAAAATATTTATGTTCCTGAGCAATTAGTGTGCTTCATTAGTTGGCATGTTTGTAGTTTGTTCCTCTTTATTTTTCCTTTTCTTTTTTTTTTTTTAATATTGATTCTGAGTTTGAAGATGTTTTCACTTTCCTCCATGTTCCAGAATAGAAAACTGTATTCACAATGTATGTTAGAATTTGTACATCATCTTACCTTGAAACAACCCTTTTCATTATTTTATGGAATAGCAATGAGTGCTTATTAAAGAATAATATATTTTCCATGTTAATTTGCAAATATTTAAGGATTAAATCAAAATATAAGCTTTTATCTCAACCCCAAATTCTGATATCCCATTATATCAAGACTAAAAAACCTACATTTTTAAAAAAGGAACTGAATTTTTCTCTTCTCGTTTTATTAAAAAATAAGGTGTGGCAGGTCTGTTTGCTTTGTTAGAATATAATATTGATACCAAGGCTTTAGGGGCATTTGGATTTAGCTCACTGAAACCCTTCAGAGAAAAACCACACTAAAATTTTGTGACTTCATAGCATTTTTAAACAATTTCCCTTATCTGTTTTATATTTATATCCCATAGAAAAATGCAGAACTAAAGTGATTCATCAGAAAACTTAAGGTACCGAGGGACCATCACTTCATCACTTCATCATATTTCCTTTAAGGGAATTTTTGGATGTGTGCTTTTACGTAAAGAAGCAACAGACCTGGACTGGTTGACACACCTGATAGGAAATGATGTTTTGAAAATGTGACTCAATAGCAAGACTCCAGCAGCTCATTCTGGAATTCCGGTTCTCACTTCTAACTGCCCTTCCCATCTGCCAGGTTGTTCATTAAGACAGAATAAGATGTCGGTGGGTCTTCTTTCTTATTTACCATATTTTTATGTTAGAGGAAGAGAGTAAGATAACATGGAAATAAGACTGCAAAACTGAGTGAGGCAGAAAAGAGTGACAAAGATGGAGGAAGCCACAGCCAAGAAAGTGCGAGAAATTGTAGGGTGTAAAAGAGGTAAATACAGCAATTTTCTAAGCAGAAGTTATCCGATATTTTTATTTTTCCCACCAGTTTATAATTCCATCCTCACCATTTTAAAAATCACAGCATGGATACTACTTTTCTAAAGACAGGGAGCTTAATTTCTGGGTAGTTTCTCTCTTGTTTTGAATTTTTGTTACTTAGATTATAGTAACTTTATTCTTAGAAAGCAAAGATTTAAGAAATACTCTAATATCTAGTAGATCTAACCCCACATTACTGTGCTTCTCTCACTGTATCAGGGCTGCTATCCTCACACAGACACACATCTGAATGACTCACTCAGTTGGCTAAACCATTTCTGTCAAAAAATGGTTTGTCTTCTGTGTTACTAATTCACCATAAAATTATTATTTCTAAAAATAGGGCCTAATTTAAAGTGTGGAGAGTCAGACCAATACATATTTTTTGTTTGTTTGCTAGGTTACTTCTTCATTTATTTTTCTGGTACACCATTTCTATAATCAGTTCAGGGTTAAAAAAATACTTTTGACTTAAAAGTATAGTAAGAACTTCATGAGAAAGTATCAGATATAATGACTTTTCTTGATAAGGATGTAAGGTGTAAGCAGAGACTAAATATCATGTACTTGTTTGTCGTTTAGTTGCAGCAAAGATTGCAGATTCCTAGTATCAAGGCAACTCTCTTCCAATTTCAGTCCAAAAGACATCTCTGCTGCTTGTCTTCAGGACCTGTATATGTGAAAATAATGCCTCTGCAGTTCTCACTTCCAGTTATTGAATGCTATACTGTATCATTACTCATGATAACATACGTTTATTAAACTGCCCATGAACACTGACTTCCAATGACCCTCTTAAGATATGTTCTTGAAAATAAGCACAAATCCAAGTCTGATGATAAGAGTATGGATGGAAATGTGAGTGATGATTCATTTTCTGTTCATGTCAAATTGACTGTACATTTATGGTGTAAGTGCAGAGTTACCTGCCATCTGAGGGGTTCTTCCCTTGAAGGAGTCAGATCACAATCACTGCATTTTATATTTTATATTTTTTATATAGGTGTTTATTGCTGTAATCTTTCCTCTTGAATCTGCTTTTATTGCATCTCATATGTTTCATTTGCTGTGTTTCTATTTCTGTTGCTCTGAAGATAGCTTTTGGTGGAATTCTAGGGATTGAATTCAGGTCCTTGCACATGGTGTGCACATGCTCTATCACTGAAATACACTTCCAAATCCCAGTGATATCTTTTAATTTGGTTTCAGTTTGTTTATGGGCCCATTAGTTATTGAAGGGTCTTTTCAGTTCCACTTACTTGTGAATTCTCTAAGTTCCTTGTTATCATTGATTTATAACTTCATATCATTGTGTTGAGAAAAGATACTTGATATTACTTCAACTTTCTTGAGTTTGTTCAACTTGTAGTATTTATACTGGAAAATATTCCTCTGTGCACTTGATAAGAATGTATACTCTACTGCTTTGTATGTCATGTTCCACACATGTATTTAGGTCAATTTGTATAAAGTGTAGTTCAAGTAAGATGTTTTGGTATGGATATTCTGTCTAAATGATCTGTTGTTTCCTGAATGTGGGATATTGATGACTTCTATGACAGGCATTGTTCACTTTAGGTAGATTAATAATTCTTTAATAGATTTAAGTTCTCCAATGTTGGGTGCATATGTATTTGTTGTTAACATTCTCTGAATAAATCTGTATTTTATATCCCTTAATGAATCATTGTAGCCATTAATTTTAATCTCTTTTTTCTTTTAGCCTGCATACTAAAGACACAAGTGATTTATACATCACTTGTTGCAATATAAGAGTAATTTAATTTTTTGTTGTTGTTTTTGATACTGGGGATTGAACTCAGGGGCACACGATCACTAAGTCACATTCCTCAATTCTATTTTCTTTTTATTTTATTTAGAGATGGGATCTCACTGAATTGCTTAGATCCTCACTTTTGCGGAAGCTAGCTTTGAACTCCCTAGCTGCTGGGACTACAGGAGTGTGCCGCTGCACCTGGCTAGAGCAATCTGAATTCCACCGGGCACTCACACTTACCAGGGTTTCATACTTCCATATTCAGGAGTGTCCTTTGCATTCAAGTTGAAGAGCCTGCTTTACCCTTTGGGTAACAGGTCTGGTGTGATGAACTTCATCAGAGTCTATGTTTCTGGAAAATTCTTTATCTCTCCTTTATGTCTGAAGGATAGATTTCCTGGGTACAGCTTCTTACTTTGACCTGCTGCTGGGGCTTTCTGGATCCTGATGGTGAAAATTTGTGGTGTTTATAATTTTGGAAATTATAATGAAAACACTTGAAACCATTCATGTTCCAGTTTTGTGGATGACTAAGCCACATTAAGTTGATAGTCTAGTTCAAGTCCACTACATCATCAGTCACCTCTCTCCCACTCATTCAATTGAGAGTCAGGTGCTGAACCCCAACTGTATTTGTGGATTTCCTTATTTTTCCTGAAGGCTCTACAGTGGTTGGTCATATTATTTGAAACCTCGGCTATAACCATTTACACAGGTGAACACTCCTTGTTTGCCAGATCACTTTGTCATTAAGAAATGAAGTTCGCTAACCTTGACAATATTATTTGCTTTGAAAATTTCTGTACATATTTGGATAGCCTCTCCAACTTTCTTTTCACTGGTAAGCAATTTAGGTGTGTGTGTGTGCATGTGTGTGTGTATGTGTGTTTGTTCTGTTAATGGAGTCAATTTTGACATATTATTTACAATCTGAGTGTACCTTATTCCATACAGAATCCTAGGATTGTGGATATACATGAAGTGCAGATTCATTATTGTGTATTCACATATGTACATAGCAAAGGTATGTCAGATACATTCCACTGTCTTTTCCTATTCTTATTCCCCTCCCTTCCCCTCATTCCCCTTTTTCTAATCCCACTGAGCATCTATTCTCACCCATCCCTTGCTGTGGTTAACATCCACATATTAGAGAGAACACTTGACCTTTGGTTTTTGGTGATTGACTTAATTCTCTAGCATCATGGGTTCCAGATCCATCTAATTACAGACACATGTCATAAAATCATTCTTATTTATGGCTAAGTAATATTCCAGTGTGTGTGTGTGTGTGTGTGTGCATATATATATATATATACATATATACCAAAATTTATTTATCCATTCATCTACTGAAGGGCACTCTAGTTTAGTTCCACATTTTGGCTACTGTGAGTTGAAACTATAAGCATTGATGTGGTTATATCACTATAGTATGCTGATTTTAATTCCTTTGGATATATATGGAAAAGTGATATAACCAGGTCACATGGGGGCTTCAGTACTAGTTTTCTGAGAAAACTTCATACTGCTTTTGAAGAGTGTTGTTCCAATTTATAATTTATAGTCTCACCAGCAATATATGAGTGTACCTTTTTCCCCCACTTTCTCACCAACATATTGTTACTTATATCCTTGATAGTTGCCATTCTGACTGGAGTGAGGTGAAATCTCAGTGTAGTTTTAATTTGCATGTAACTAATTGCTAGAGATGTTGAATATCTTTTCATGTATTTGTTCACCGTTCACATTTCTCCTTGTTAGAAGTGTTTGTTTAGTTCCTTCACTTCTAATGTATTTTTGTCTATTATCTAAGTACATTTTCTACATTCAGAATGAAGTTAAATTGCATTTTTGTTTCCCATTTTACAAATTGACTTTTAATATTATTTAGATCATTTAAATTTAATGTAATTATTGATGAGATTGCATTTAATCTCTTATCTTGCAATTGATTTGCTGATTATCTTATTTATATTTATCTTGTTTATGTTTTCTTTTCATTTTTCACTATCACTCTGTCTTGCTATATTAGTGGTTAACTTAGTGTTTACAATATACCATTTTAACTGCTCACACCTACATTCATGTGATATTATACCATTTCATGTAGAGGATATCAGTCTTACCATACTACACTTCAATTTCACCTTGATAGCTTTATGTGCTAGTCACACATTTTTACTTCTACTATGTTACTTATAAACACAAAATAGATGAGTATTATTTTGAAACAAACCCTGTGATATTGAGTACTTTATTTAATTTCCAGGAACTTCATTTTCTCATCTGAGTAATGAAGGAAAGTAATCCCATAAAAATATTTTTAACATTTATGGCAGACTATACAGGTATGATGTATAAAATATTTATTGACATACAGGAAATCTCCAAGAAAAGTTATAAATATGGTGATAATCTTACTAAAATGTGCTTTATAATGGATGTTCTAAAATATTGATTCTGTGAAGACTTGGGTGCCTACAGTAGTACTCAGTCTTTTGTCGCTGTAACAAAATACCTGCACAGGCTCATTATGTGGAGAGAGAGTTTTAACACCTCATCATTTTGGAGGTGCAGTATACAAACTGCAGAATGGGGGCTCTGCATGGCCTCCCCTTGCATGTACCTCCTCAGGGCATAGCAGCCATGGCAGGAGTGGGGAGGAGGTATTGCATCTTCAGACAGGAGGGGTCAGGCCTGCCTCTGTGTGACACCCCTCCCAGAGGAGCTCACCTCCTTATAACAGGCCCCAATTGTCTTCACTAATCTCACCTCTTAAAGAAGAATGGAATTGTGGCATTTGCTGGTAAAGGGATGAAGCTGGAGAATATCATGCTAAGGGAAATAAGCCAGACCCAGAAAGTCAAGGTTGAATGTTTTCTTTCATAGACAGAAGCTAGAGCAAAATAAGAAAGAAACAAGTCGGGGGACCTATGAATATAGAAGAAAAATCAGTCAAGTAGAGGAAGTGGGTAGAGGGGGAGGTAGGAGGGATGGGACATGGAGAAACTGTAGAGTGAAATTGTCCAAATTATGTCATGAACATAAATGAACACAACACAGTGAATTTCACCTTTATGAATCTCTATAAAATACCAATGGGAAAAACAAATGATAGGAGGAGACAACAGAGGAGAGGAAGAAGCAGGGGAGGTGTGAGGAATTGGAGCATGGGGCGGGGAGTGTCCCTCAGCTCACCAACATCTTCCTTGGGGGAAAGCTGGGTCATCTTGTGGTTCAAGGGAGGAAGTTAGATGACCACAAGGGGAATCAAGACCCTGAAGGGAAAGCCCCTGGTATTGGGCTTTTAGCCCTAGGGACTGACCTAAAGTTAACTTGTTGCTAGTTTACACATCACTAGCATGGTGGATAGCTACTCCTCTCTGCATTTTCAGGGGAAAAAAAAAAAAAAAAAAAAAAAAACATGCATGGGCAGTGGAGAAGGAATTATTCAAATTCTCTCATCAATCAAGGTGTAGTCAACTCTATATCACCTCCCTCCATGGGAGAAGGGTAAGACCTAGCACAGCACAACAATGGTGAGAGCCACTGTGTTGACCATGCTTAGAGCGACTTTGCAGCTCAGCCCACTCTGTCCTCCCAAAGTGTTCTTTTGCTTTTTTAACAAACCTGTTTTTCTGCTTGCCAATGTCTCACAGCTGACTCAGTTCTCTTTTCTGGTTGTCAAGAATCTAGACCTGACTGGGCCTAATGGGACTCACCTGTAACCTCATAATCTCAGAAGTTCAGGATGCTGAGGCAGGAGGATAAGCAAAGCCCTAAGCCATGTAGTGAGATCCTAACTCAAAAAGAACAAATGAAAGGACTGGGACTTGATTCAGTGGTAACCAAAAAGTAGAAGAAGGAGGAGGAGGATGAGGAGGAGGACGAGGAGGAGGAAGAAACTGCACTTTGGACATCCTGGGAATGCTTGCTGTGCCCCCCAGTACCAAAGAAGAATGAAGAAAGAAGAAGAAGAAGAAAAAGAAGGAGGAGGTGGAGGGGGAGGAGGAGAAGAGGAGGACCAGGAGGAGCAGGAGAAGAAGGGGAAGTAGAAGGACCTGCACCCTAGATATCCTGAGGATGCTTGCTGTGCACACAGTAAATGAGGGTGGTGAAGGAGGAGAGGAGGGGAGAGAAGGCACTGAAATGGAATGAATTATATGTTATGCATCTATGATTATGTTGAAATGAAACATACTATTATGTATAACTATAATGGACTAATAAAACATTTTTAAGAAAATGTTCTAGCACCTTCTAGTAGTACTGCCTGGGGAATAAATCACCAACAAATGAAGCACTGGGGTATAAAATTAAATCATATCTAAAACATAACAGCCATATTTGGTGTATAAATACTTCATTTAAGGAAGAGAGGTCAACTAAATTTCAGTGAAGATGTTTTTATGTCTATGTAGCTTGTAGCTCTGCAGGTTCCTTAAGAAAATTGATAGTAATCAGAATGCAACTGTTTAAATGTATGTGTATGTGTATATATGCATGCATATATACATAGGTACATACACCTACTTATATTTGCATGTATTCTCATATGTGCATATAAAATGTATTTTTGGTTCTTGACTTCCTTAAACTTTCTAATGAATTTTCAACATGTTTGGATTCTGTGTCTATTTGCCAACAGGAACAGAACATTTGTTTTTTTTTTGTTTGTTTTTATTATGTGTTTTTCCTTTGTGTCTCAAACACCAAATCATCCATTGCAGAAAGAAGAGTTCATTGCTGTTGTGTGGCCACTGGTCCAGGAGAATAGTTTAGGAGATCATTGACTTATTAACTTACTCTGATGAATTTGTGCTTCTAGTGTCCCTGTTGAGATTTTGGATATCTATTTCTGTTACTCTCTTACTCTGTCTCTATCATATCCCTATCTATCCTTCTATTTATCTTCTTTGTATCTACCTATTTGCTTATGTGATTTTCTTTTCTCTCTCCTCTCCAGAAATACAGACCTCTCCTATGAAAACCTTCGGAAAACCGCTTCTCTTCTTTGCCCGGGCTTGCTGCAAGCGGCTTACGCTGCTCTTAGGGAAATCCGCCGCTTCTAGCCTGGGTTGCTCCAAAGGGCTCCGCAGGCGCTCCTCTTACCTCCCGACCAGCGGGAAGAAAGACACATACACTTCAGAGGTTCATGAAGCAGCTTCCCATTTATTCAAATAACACCCTCAATATACAAGCAGTCTCATGCATAAGCAATTGTAACCAGATTTGTCCATCCAATCCTATTAAAGGTCAAGTGATCATTCGCTCAAGCATACATGTAAAGTATATCTGTCCATGGGCTAGGTGGCTGAACTGATTATCATGCAGCCAATTGTAAACACTTCCTGCGGTTCTCCAAGCATAATCAGGATGCCCTTTGTTCTCTGTCAGTCTCCATCTTTAGATGCACGTGGCATAACCCTAGGACCCGGATTCCGCCCGCCACAAAAACCCAAAAGTCCTATAGAGCTACCCAAGTTTTCTCCTACTCTAAGAAGAAGGAGGTTAATCAGAACTAACAGGACTCCTGAGCTGTACTAGGTCTGGGTAACAACAGTACTAGCCTCCAGAGATACAGCGCACAGAAAGTGGCTATTGCAAAAATGTAAACTAAATTTAGTCTTAAAATTCCCAGGAGAATTGAAGAATATGACTTTGGATAAGTGAGTAACTGTTTTTTTTTTTTTTTTTTTTTTTTTCTTAAATAAAGATCTTTTGAGAAATATTTAGGGGAAACAATGTCTCATTGCTTTCATAATTAAAAAAAAAAAAACAGCTATGAACTCTTCTCAGTTTTGTAGTTGGCTCTTGCAGTGCATTTTTTTTTTTTTTTTTTTTGTTAAACTTGTGTGTAAGAGATTCCTAGACCATATATATAGGCATGATGATTTTGTTTACCTTGGAGCATCAGCAGGTGTCAGAAAGTTTTATGGCAATTTAAATTCTAGATCATTTTCTTGTGGGATGAACAGATAGTTCACTGTGAATCCAGGACAGTTTTGAGTGAGATTTAAACTTCACTCTTCTTGCAAAATACTGGACATTCCTTTTCCACATGAAGGAAAGCAATCTTGAAGATATTTTCTACGAAATGGCACAAATATGTTTGAATCAATGATTCATAGTTTTATCTTTCATTTCAGGTAGAAATGTTAGGAGAAAGTAAACTAACTGTATTACTGAGGTAGATAAATGTATAATGTATGAACAAGTCTTTTTTTTTTTTATTTTTTATTTTTTTGGGTAACATGAAGAGCAACTTGAAGATCATCCACAAGTGATGTGCAGGTATTCCCTTTCAGAATCCTTGTTTTAGGATCACTAGATCTATTTGACATTTGTTCTTGTTATTTTAAGGGCATGCATTTACATGTGGTCTATCAAGTTTAATTGAGAGTAGAATACATTTTTTGCACTGTTTGGCTTTAGTGTGTTTTAGAAGCAGAGTCTGTCTTTTGTACATTATATTTAAAAAGAAGGAAATGCTCCAGGCTGTGAGAGAACTTCCAGCCTTTCATCTTTAGAAAAAAACTCACCTTTCAAAAGACTATTTTCAAACCTTCTCTAGGTTTACTTGAATCACAAAAAGTAAGTTTATAGAAAAGGCAAATTCTGATTTCACCAATAAGAGAGTATAATTTTAACATTTGTTAGAATTAGGGAAATGAGAAGTATTCATAACAATGCTGACAGTAAGTTGTACGGGGTAAGCAAGACTGTTGGACAGCACTACAAAAGATTAAAATTGATGTTTTAACTTTGATAGTGGAAAAATTAACCCATTTAAAATTAGGTGTTATGAAATCCCCCAAGTAAACAATAAAGCCATGCTATTTTTTTCTTTTATTTTGTCAGACAAACCATATCTACCACAAGTTTTGTTTGGATTGTTTAATGATTCTTATACCTTTTATTCAAAGAAAAGAAGAAGAGAGGGGTAAGGTAAGTGATTCTTGGTTAGGTACCTTTTATTATACCAGAATATTAGACATTAGAATTTCAGGTTTGTCTCATGATTTCCCTAAATGATGTCTATATTTTGATAGCTTAATCAATGTTGAAACTAAAACTTGGAGAAGTTAAATATCTTGTGCAGATGAGAATAGCTTCTGTAAAAAATGGAGAAATTCACAATAATCCTACTTATGCTATCTCAAATCCCTTGTAAAAAGTAACAAAAATAAAATATATAAAATGATTGCTGGGAAAAAGATTTGCATGTAGTATAAATCCACAGTGGGTGATTGACTGTCATCTCCTTATCTGAAAACCTGCTTTCACTTGATGCACATTCTTTATAAGACCTAAATATCTAGACAGGAGAAAAAAAAAAAAATGAAAGTGCATTTCAATTCATGTTATTCCATCTGATGGCAAATGCATAGATATTAGAGATATCTAAGTGTTCATTGTTCTGTGTATTATAAGTTAACCAATGTACAGACACTTGAATGAAAAAGGTTTGTTTTCTATTTATTATTTATTTATTTATTTTACTCTATAAATTCTGATTAGTTCTACATTGATTTTGTAACATTCAAACTTTGGTTTATCATGTTTTCCACTTCATTTACCTGTTTAATACCTGAAAAGTTTTTTTTTTTTTCTTTCAAATGTCATTTCTTTCCCTGACTATATTTCCTTTCACTGAACTTGTTCCTGTTGCTCTTCTTCCTGTGCCTCCAGGAGTGATGGTTGCTTATTTCCATAAGTATGCAGGTTGGAACTTTGCTGCTTATACTAGTCAAATTGAAAGCCTGATGCTGCATAACATTTGCAAAGTAAAACAATTTGTACCGCATGTTTATTCAGATAACAGCAATGGTGTAGTTGAAAGCGATCTCATGGTATGAGTATTATGGTGATAGTTTCTTCCCCTGCTGTGTCTGATCCATAATACTATCCTTATGGAACATAAATAAATAATTCTTCCCCTACTGTGTCTGATCCATAATACTATCCTTATGGAACATAAATAAATAAGTACTAGAAGATCTATTTTGTTTTTCTAATTTTACAATATTAACTCTCTGAAGTGGGGAATTCACTGTTTTTCTTAATGTTTTCCTTCTATACCGAAACTGATATGGTTAAATTTGATGGGTATTTTAATTCTAAACTCACTCTAATAGCTAAACTTATTTAACTTTAAATAATTGGTTTATTGGTTTTCAAGATCACTTCTGTTTTATGTACATTTATATAAAGGAATGTAATATGTTATTTTCAGAAATGATGTAACATTTACAATGATTGTGGCAATACACTTAAAGGAATCAAAGTTAAATATTGTTGAAGTACTTATACAACTTATACAAAATTTCAAAGATAAGACCTGTTTCTTCATATTAAAGAGGAAAAGTTTGGAGTATTAATGAGATATTGAAAGAGTATGACAAGGTTGAAACTGCCCCCTGCTAATGTATTCAAATATATTCAGATAGAACAGAATGTGTTATGCAAGGTTGTTTAGAGCTATAATTCTTTAGCACCTGAAATAGTCATAAATACCACAAGAAACACAACTACATAATTGCAAAAATACTGATCTTATTACACCATATGTTGCATTAGAATTTCTGTGATACTGAAAACCTGGTATATGTAGGATCAGATATGGATGCCATGTTTAACTTAGGAGTAAAGTAGAAATTATACTTAGGAGCTATGTAATTCCTCACCAGTGAGGCAAGAAGGCAGAAGCAGCACATGCTATCTGTAGTGCACTCTTATATTGATTTTCTGAATCCAACCCTGATCTTACAGGGAACAATGTATGTGGATCCATGATGTAATCCATTAAAAGCCAGGCAAAACGTAACAGCTGAGAATTCCCTGAACACAACTTACCTGTACCTTGTATAACATCTTTTATTGACTCTTTATGTTCAAAATTCATTCTAGTAGAACAAATGAAATGTACTGAAATCAAAGTACCTGTGAACCTAAAGTAGCTTTTTTGTGTATTTGTGACATTAATATTAATGATTCTATAGTTTAACTTAAGACATTCTGTTTTACACTAAAATTTAAATAAGATAAATTTTCTTATGACTTTTAACAATATGAGTAATGGGAAAAACCCATACATTTTTGCTATAGTTTTATCTATTTGTTGTTTTATATTCAGCAAAATTTCTATCTTATATTTAATATGCAGTGTCCACAATCCCAAGGACCTCACCTGGGATTCAAGGAATATTATCCATCAGAGAGCTGTTCTATTTCCTCTTAGGGAAAGGTAACATTACATAAAATGAAAGCTAAGTCATGAAGAAAGAATATAGTTAAACTTATAAAGTACTTTTGCATGATACTAAATTATTTTTGTGATTTTTAAATGTTATAAATAGTAACAAAAGAACATCTTTTAGGTAAATGACAATTTTAAATCTTACATTTAAAAATTAATAAAATATATTCTTTGTATTGCCATTATGACAGAACATTGGGAAAAAGTTAAAAAGAATTTTTAAAGAAATCAGTTACGTATCTGAAGAACAAATATAATTGAGATATTGATTTATCAGTTACCTTTTGTGATTGGTTAGACTGGATTCTAGGACTTGTTGATAATGTTTAGATGATTGTGATCCTATTGCAAATGCTTTTTTTTTTTTTTTTTTTTTTTTTTTTTCATTTTCCCACAGATACTCAGATGTTTGCACAGGGCATGCAGTATATGGAAAATCAGAGGAACATATCAGAATTCACTCTCATGGGCCTTTCTTCTGATCCAAACATACAAACATTTTGTCTCGTATTCTTTTTGCTTTGTTATCTTGCCATCTTGGTGGGAAACCTTCTGATCCTAATCTCTATTGCATGCAGTTCTCTGTTTCACCAACCCATGTACTATTTCCTCAGTCACTTATCTTCTATGGACATCTGCTATACCTCCTGTGTGACACCCAAACTGATTGGTGACCAGTTAGTGGGAAGAAACACCATCTCCTTTGGAAAATGCATGTTGCAGGTCTTTGTCATGCACTTCTTTGGACTGATTGAAGTATTAATCCTGACAGTCATGGCCTTTGATCGCTATGTTGCCATCTGCAAACCTCTGCACTACATGACCATCATGAGCAGAACCAGGTGCAATGTCCTGATCTTGGCTGCCTGGGTTGGTGGAGCTGCCCACTCCTTTTCCCAGTTCTTTATGATAATCTGGTTGCCCTTCTGTGGCCCCAGTGAAATTGATCACTACTATTGTGACATTTTTCCTTTGCTGCAAGTTGCCTGTACTGATACCCATATCACTGGTGTCCTTATGGTTGCCAATTCAGGAATGGCTGCCTTGGTAATATTTGTTCTCTTGTTTGGGTCTTATGTCATTATTCTCTTCACTTTAAGAAATCAGTCAGTAGAGGGAAGACGCAAAGCCCTCTCTACCTGTGGGTCTCACATCACTGTGGTTATCTTATTCTTTGGACCTTCCATATTTGCCTACCTTAGACCTCCTACCACTTTCCCTGAGGACAAAATCTTTGCTCTGTTTTACACCATTATTGCTCCTATGTTCAATCCCCTCATCTACACCTTGAGGAACACAGAGATGAAAAAGGCCATGAGGAAAGTTTGGTGTCAAAAGGTATTTTCAGAAGAGCAACATAATTGATTTGTACTATTTAATGTCCAACCAACTGTAAGCAGCTGTAAACATTTACTTGATGCAAGGAGTACTCATGGTTTTCAAATTATTGACGTGAAACAATTTGTTGATAAATGTCAAGAGATTATCAACTGAAATAATACCACCTGTAGGACTGTAGGACTGAAATCAAGTAGGGAAGTGTATGTATATATGTGTGTGTGTGTGTGTGTGTGTGTACACATACATACGTATGATATTATGGTTTAAGGATAGATGACTTTGTCATGTAATCAACTCTGATGCCAATGTGGAATTTTAAGGATCACTTAATATGTGATTTATGCATGAGACCAGATATGTGTTTGATCATTTCTTAGATCTTTAGTGGATTAAAAGTGTTTTTCAGATATAAAAATAATTTGCATTATTGTTTTACTCTGTGATGTTGTATCAACACAATCTTGTGTGATAGGATTCTAAAATCAATTATGTAATGAAAAAGAGAACATGGAGAAATTCATATGAAATATAAGTAAAATGTGGTGGTCCTACCTTAGAGCCCCTACTACAACCAAATATTAGAGGCAGGGACAGATTTTAAAGAGTAAACTCTGGCATACTTTAGAGATACATGCATACTCATGTTTATCACATAACAATTGTGAATTTCCACCCTATGGAACCAGTCAAGGTGTCCGTAAATTGATGAGTGCCTAAAGGAAATATGGTATGTATATACCATGGAGTTTTACTGAGTCATAAAGAAGAAAAAAATGTGCAATATTTGGGAAAATGGGTGGAATTGGAAGCCATAAATTTGAGCAAAATTTGCCAGGCTCAGGAGGATATTACTGTGTGTTCCTTCTATGTGGAGGCTGGAGGGAAAAGACTGGAGGGAGGGCACCATGAATGCAGAGGGGTGACCAGTATGGTGAAGGGAGGGAATTCAAAGAGGAAGGCCAAGATGATGGAGGCAGTAGATATGCTTGAAATTGATTTAAATTTGTTTCATATTTCTGTTAACATGGAACGTGAAACACATGATTCTGTGTAATTGAGATGTACCAATTTAAGAAACAAAAAGGAGGCTAATGAAAAATGATTTTTCCTTTATGTTGTTTATTAAATTTACTGTAGTTGAATGTAGAAGGACAGGATGAACAATTAATTAGATACTATCTCTTTCCAGCAGAGCTGCATTACTGAGTGGCTCCAAGACTGTTCATTTGGGTAAAGACTGCATGTCAGCTTGTCCCTATACAGAGACAAGAGAAAGGAATTCAATCACCATTGTAGAGAAAAATAAGACAAATGATATAAAAAGAATTCTGCTGGAGCATAATTCTTTTTGTGTGTATTTTTTTCTTTCCTTTATGTTTGAGAAAACTAGAAACTAAAAACACTGAATATATGTGACAGTAAAAACATACCAATATGTATAATGAGGAAATACATCAATTTTAAATAGAGTGAAAGGTAGATTTTGGAAAGAGATTTCCAAAAGAACCAGAGAAAAATTAAAAATAAATTTTATGTTATCCTCTAGAAAATTTCTCCTAGTAAAATAGGAGAAGGTAAAAACCAAAATATTAACAATTTATTTTAAAAACATAATGAATATTTTGACATCTAAATGTAGTACAATTTCAAAATGAGATTTCAAAAGTAATAGAGTCTGGAGGAGAAGAAATGGAAAAAATCATATGGAAAGCAAACTGAACCAATTTATATCGGAAAATCATTATATAAATTATATTTTTCAAAAATTACTTTTACAAAATGAATATTGTTCAGATTGGATCATTCTGTAATATTAAATGGCAGAAGACAATATATCAATGACTAGTCATTTCAGGATAAAAACAATGACAGCAATAAGTATTATTCTTAGTCCTTTTGCCATTTATGAATTTAGAAAATGACACCTTCATATTCATTTGATTTCATAATATATCCAACCTACATGCTCTTTTTGATCAAAAATTCTCCACATTTCTCCTAAAAGCAGTTTCAAAACATCACATTTGATGAATCACTGTAAAAACTCAAGAGTCAAGTCAGAATACAAATGAATAATGCATTTTTTATTATAACAAATGCACATCTTTTTGCGGGATGGTAGTACCAGGGATTGAACTCAGGGGCACTCAACCCCTGAGCCACACCCCCTGCATGATTTTGAACTGCGTTTAAAGATGGGGTCTCTGAGTTGCTTAGCTCCTCTCTTTTGCTGAGACTGCCTTTGAACTCAGGATCCTCCTACCTCAACCTTTCAAGTCACTGGGATTACAGGCTTGCAACCCTGTGTCCAGTCCAAAGTCCACATGTTATAAAACACTGGTGAAAATAAAAAAGATCAATAACTCAATCACTAAACTTTGAAATGAATGTCATTCTATCATTCCCTCATTGTCCAAATCTAGGTGAATCAGGAGAAATTCATTAAATGAATTTACAAACTACATGCAATACTCAAAAATATAAAATAAAATGGTTAAAAGACATGCTAAAATATTCTTAATTGCTCCATGTAATTATCATTGAAAATAAAAAAGCAACTCTTTTTCTTTATTCTCATTCTTTCAAGAGTTCCTGGCATATTATTTTTTTAATTGTTTGAAAAATATATGTACAGTAGGAATCGATCTTGTTTAAACAAGGTATACCTACAAGTATCTTAGTGGTACTTGTAGTTATATCAAGAAATATTATATTTTATGCACATAAAAATTTAACTTTCTTATAAAATTTAAAATAAAGACATATTTTGATGCTTTCTCTTTGGAGGAAAGAATCCACCCATGCAAATATTCTCCCTGGGTGAGAAAGTGAGTCTGGACAGCGACAGGTACAGGAGTCCCAGAGCAGAGACTCAGGAAAGTTTATGAGGTTAGGGGAGCAAGAGGTGCACAGGGGATGCCAGGGAAGAATGTCTTCTGTGTTGAGGAGAGAAGTAGCTGTGGAAGCACTACCTAGGACAGAGTAGGCATTTGATGTATGGTAACGTCAAGGCAGGCTTCATTCAGTGTAGGAAGTCCAAAGACAAACCCCTAGAATTGCCTTCAAGTTAAATCTTTGGGGGTCTATTGACCCTTACTCCTTTGGTAACTTTGGTACCTTGAATATTTTAGGGTCTCTTACATATTTTTCACATTATCAAGTTATTAAATTTATTACATAAGGAAACTTGAAGAAGTTAAAGAAGGAAGAAGAAAAAGGAATGGAAGAGGAAGGAGAGAAAAAAGAATTAGCAAAGGTGGTATTCCTATATTCACCTTCAAAATCAAGAAATAGATGCTGCCATGATCTCCAAAGTTGCACCACGTCCTCTCCTGGCCTCACCCCTTCTTTTCCCCCAGAATTAACTGTCTTCCTGACTGTTGGTGGTAACTCTTCCTTCCCTGCCACCTAAGTCAATGTATATGTTTTCTCTTCCAGGGATTTCTTCTGGGAAAATAAGGAAACAGGAGTCTTCCTCATCAGGTCAGTGGGAAGAAGGCCCGAGAATGCTTGGTACTCTGCTTAGACAGAGTCAGTGCTCAGCTGCATTTTCTGTGGTTTGCTCTGCTCACATAGCCCACTGCAAGTCAGCTCTAACCTCAGGCACAGATGTTCAAGAAGAAAAAGTGAATGAAAACAAAAATGATATGGGAAAACTTAAAATATTTGTATCTTTTTTTCAACATCTTTGGAAGATTTCTAAATTGTTTCCACATAAAACAATAAAAATATTTGTCAGTTTTAAATTTTGAATTCTATATTTTATAAGCAAATTAAAACCATTTATTGTATAATAAATGCACTTTTTGAGGAACGATGAAGCACATTTCCTATCATAAGAGTCTAAGATAACCCTCTCTGCTGAGTCTACTTACGAGGATTACTGAAAGAATACATTGTTCAAAAAAAAAAAAAAATCCTTGAATTTGTTTTCATCAGTGAAATCTGTCACTTGAGCCCTGGAGGAAGTATAATAAGAGAGATGCCTCAATCACCGGCAAAGTTAACTGGCTTTTCATACTATTTATTGTCTGAATCCTAGACTAACTTCAGCAGATCTGCTAATTTGAATCTAGAGTAAATGGACCTGGTGAAATTAGGATCTGGGGAGGTAAATCCAAAAGACATAGAAGGAACAATCAAAGCTTCAGAATATACACACTAAAAATTATGCTTTAAAAGTTTGCTTCATTGAGTATTTAGCATCCTGTGAATTTGAATATATTCTAGTAATTATTTTAGGGATGCAAATGTAGATTATGACTTTACTCCTTTGGGTTTTTAAATTATTCCACTTGCCTTCAAACTCCTGTTTTTATCACATGATCTTGCACTGTTTGGGTGAATACTTGGATGCATGACAGGTGTCAGTTATTTCTAAAATGATACACTCTCTTTTTTTATTCTTTCTATGAATAGCTGGTAGTCTTTGCAGAATGAAATGTAAATTCCAGAAGCTGAAATAAAATCATCTGGACAGTAGGAGAATAGTCAATTTCCAAGAGAAAAGAGAAAACTGTATAAAGGGAGAAAAGAGAAAAGCATTCATAATTATTGAAGGCTGGGAACATGTGTGGTGAGTTATTTCTCCCCTTCTTTATCCTGTCCGTGTGATACATGTTTTGTCTCCATTTTATTGAAATCAGAGTGACTCTCAGTTAAAATGAAGTAGAGACATCCTGTCTGAATTTGATAAACTAACTTGTTTTGAGATTAGGTTGATGATAAATTGGAAGAGTTTTGTTGAGGGCGTGATGTAATGTTCCAGAGGGACCAGCAAACATAAGAGAGATGCTTACCAGAGTAGCAAATTTCACATAAGAGAAAAAGATCAATAGAACTTTTGATGCACAGTAAAAATGTATAATTAAGGAAAAGGTGATTGACAGGTTACATAGACTGAAAGGACAAATGAGATCCTTGCAACAGACACTACCATGGTCAGTATTCTCTACTACACAGAGAAAGAGAATTAACCCGAGCCCTATGCAGGTCACTAAGAAAGCAATGAAAGTATCTGAAAACTTGGGTCTATGTTTAACTTATCTCTGTTATTTTATTGCCTTTCCTTGTTGCTTGCAATGATTGTTAATGTACTGATTAACATTATCAAATGATTCATTTGTGTACTGTCTTAAATCTTTGAAGTTGTATGTTTTACTCATTCAACATTTAATGACTGCTGTTTAAATCAATAACAGCCTCTATTTGACAAGAAGTGGAAGCAAAAAGTTTGAGTAAAATAATTTGTTGAGTTCCCTTAATTGACTGGATGACTTTTTTATGTATTAAATATTGAATGTAAATTCTTTTGATACAATTAGAAATAGATGTGATCATTTGCACTGTACTCATCAGCAGGGATGTGATGAGAAAAGCATTATGTGGTCAAAAGCACTCAGTTCCTAGAGAGGAAGCTAGAATTCAAAATTAAATCTGTTCAAGAATCTCAGTATTTCAGACAATGTGTAGACAGTCTCTCTGTCCTGGAGGTAGTTAAGACCTTGTAAATTAAGCATCTAACAAGTTTACTTTGGTTTAGATTATAAAAATTGTGAAAATGTAAAGTTACAGTAAACATTGTTTTAAATAATAATAACTTCAAGTGTTTTTTGTTTACATGTTATTTTCAAGAACTGTGGGAAGTGAACAAAATTTTAATGTATTGCCAAGATCCCGTGTTGGTAGTTTTTGACCTATTTTTTAGGGATATGGCCTCGGACTAATTATGTAATATTTTTATTACACTGTACTTGCTTTTATAACGTGGGTTCACAAGTATTCTTAGAGTGGCTGCGAGGATTTACAAATTAACACCTACATGAAGTGCAGAAGAATGTTAGCCTATGAGAATGCTCAAAACATAAGAAAATATAATAAGTAAACCCACACATGGGTGGTGTTCTTAAATAGCTTACTGAGACCATGCATTTGCCCATAGCAAAACTACAGATGAAGTCTCAGTAGTTTCATTTTCCTCTATTTAAGGATTATGTAAAAGTTTACTTTTTGCAATGATGAAGAGATCAAAAATATTGCAAAATCTAAAATGTTTCTTAAAAATCATTAAGTCTAGATTCACTGTTTTACAAATTGAAATCCACGAGAGAGGATAGAAATTAAAATGAATGAAGAATTAGAGTAGAACACAATTTCTGACCTTTTCTTTCCTAGTTCTTTGTAATCACAGAGGAAATTTTGTGGTTTTAGGAAATTGGGAATTGGAGATTTGGTGCTCTTTAAACTGTTAATGATATAGCTCACCCTTTTCTAAAGGCTTATATTGTAGTAGAGGAACAGGTTTTGTATGTAGTTTTTATTTACTGGCTGCATTTTTCTATTCTTGGAGTGTTTGGCTTTATTTGTCATCCCATTTTGACATTTTTATATCAATATTAGAATGGCTTAAATGGTCTCAAGCCAGTAAGTTTGCAGGCTCTCTGATTTGTACAGAATAAAATAATTATGAACACAGCAAAGATTTGCATATTAAATATCAAATTACTTTGACTCTTTACCTGTTAGGTATAAATTCATTTCTGGACTCATAGAATTCCAATTTACAGTTCTGACTGGCTTAGTGATTGCTCAGTGGCCTGCATATACTTTATCAGGAAATCCTTAATTAACTTTTACACTTTCTAATGTGATATCACTTCTAGATATTCATCAAACTGAGTTAAACATAATGATGCATTTGTGATCGTAAAGCATTGTGATTTTTCTTTTCAAAGTTTTTCTTCATCTATTTTTTAATTTGAAGCCTAGAACTAGATGAAGAGGATTGATGTGTCACATTTTGGAGTGTAGAAGGAAAGAAAATGATGAGCTCACATTTATAATTGTCAGCTGAGTCAGGTATAGAAACCTACCACCTTCTCAAACTCCAGACTTAAGAAGGTAAGAAAATCAGTGGCAGTTTATACATGATGAACCACATGTGTGCAAAGAAAATGAGATGAAAAGTGAGGAATGCAAAGTTAAGCCTTACCCTCAGCCTGGAGAACAGACAGATGTAGTTCCTAAAGGGTGTTTAGGAAGGGTGTTTGTTTAGAAATCCTTTTGTTGAGAAGCAGGAGATGTGACTGGCAATCCTCAAAGCTTCTTTCCTGCTTAAATAATATCATGATTCCAAAATTTCATTTTTTCCTTGGAGTCAAATTTACTGGACTGTGTGAATGACAACTTTTAAGAGTACCAATCTGCTAACACTAGCATTTAAATAAATATACATGCGTATGTGTGTGTGTGTATATGTGTGTGTGTGTGTGTGTGTATAAAATCACGCGCATAAGTTAAGGACACGTTGGTCATTTTTGATTACTTTAGTTTTCATAACCATTTTGTGACCCTTTGTCCAGGCTGCTCTCCCATTTTATCGGTGAGGTTACTTTAATGCAAAGACATAAAGTGGTTTCTACACAAAGGCACAGGTGGCATAAACCTTTTCCCATAAATTATCAAAAAGCTTTTTAACTGAAATACACAGTGTCAGGGCTCATCATGGGGTTTGACAGGAGCCATAATGTGCACAAGATAGAAAGCAGAAATTCGGTCTCCACTTTCAAACTGAGAAAAACTTGATTTTCAAAAATTCATGTGCTGTGTGAAGAAGAAAACCATCCAAGTGAAATGGCCTTATGTTCCCTTCCTTTAGTTTTAATTATTGTGTTATTATGTGATTAATTTAAATATGCAATTGTCATTGAAGTTCCTTCAGAGGGAAACATATTTATGTTATGAATTATGAGAATTTATTACCAAAATCATAAGTAAAATAAAGGGGAAAAAGTGAGAAAATACTTAAATAAATTGCATGAACCTCTTAAGGAAATAATGGAGAGTATTTATCTTCTACTTTCCTTGGACACATGCCTGTGATTTTATATATATATATGTGTATGTGTGTGTGTGTGTGTGTGTGTGTGTGTGTGGTATTAATCTAGAACTTTATTTCTAACTCACTGTACAGTGTTTTTGAGGTAGAATGTCTACCACTACTTTGGACCACTCTTGAACTTCACATATGAAAAAATAATTGTGTATGATAACTCTTTTTCTTTGACTTATACTTGAATTATATTTTTATCTTTAATGGTATTTGAGTTTATAAGACTCCAATACTATGTCCTTTACAAGTACTCAGTTGCATATTTGGAGGTATTTGGGAACTAATAATAATTTTAAAAATCAATGTTTGTCTTGGTGCATTCTAATTATACTTAGGGTGGGATTTATTGTGTCATATCCTTGTCTACACACACCGTAAGTCATTCAGCCTTCTTCCCCAGAAACATCATTTTCTCTCCCCACCTCTTTCTTCCTGAATTACTGCTCTACTCTGCTGATCTCAATTCTAGTATTATTTCTATCAATAAAATCAGTGCATTATCATCATACAGTTAAGTGGAACACCCTGTCAAAGATTGGTATTGCATAGAGCATAATTTGGTAGACTGTGTTTCATAGTATCTCCCCATTTCCTCTGTTTTTTCTCCATTGATATCCTTTCTCTGCTCTGTCTCCCTTTTATATTCATGATACCGTCCCCTTATTTAATTTAATTTTTTTCTCTCTTGCTTCTGCATATGACATGAACATTGACTTCGTGAAACTGGCTTATTCCACTTAGCACGATGTTCTCTAGTTCCATCCATATATCATAAAAAGATGTAATTTTATTCTTTATGGATGAATAAAACTACATGATGTATGTATACCAAATTTTCTTTACCCATTTGTTTGTTGTTGGACATCTAGGCTGATTCCATAACTTAACCTTTGTGAACTGTGCTGTTATAAGCGTTGGTATATGTATATCACCATAGAACGTTGATTTTAGTTCCTTTGGATACATACAAGGAGTGGGACATCTGGGTCATATGACATTTCTATCTCTAAACTTTTGAGCAATCACGATAGTGCTTTTCAAAGTGGGGGTACTAATTTGCAGTTCCACCAACAATGGGTAAGTGTACTTTTCCAATCATATTCCCACCAGTAATAATTACTATTTGTATTCTTGATAATTGTCATTCTGACTGGGGTGAGATGAAATCTGTGTAATTTTGATTAATGTGTATTCCCCTGTTTAATAAGGATGCTGAATATTTTTTATACATTTCAGAGCCATTTGCATTTCTTTTTTATTAATTCATATTAGTTATACATGCCAATAGAATCCATTTTTCCATGGTTATAAAATCATGGAATATATCTTCTTCTAATTCAGTGCACAGTACCTCTTAACTCACCATTCTAAAGAAATTCATTAAATAAAATAACTATGGACACATGGCTATTTGTATTTCTCTAAGAAATTTCTGTGTAGTTCCTTTGCTCATTTATTTTTTGGTTTATTGCTGTTCACAGTTTTTAGTTATTTATGTATTCTGTATATTGATTCCATGTTGGAAGATGCTCTGCCATTCCGTAGGCTTTCCTTCCATGCTCATAATTTCTGCCTTAGATGTGCAGAAACTTTTTGAATTTGATGCCATAGCACTTGTTAATTCTTGATTTTATTTCTTGAGCTTTAGTCATCTTATTGAGCCTCTGCCAATGTGTTGGAGTGCTATGCCAGTTTTGTTCTGGTAGTTGCAGTGTTTCTGGTTAAATTCCCAGGTGTTTGAACCACTTTGGGTTGATTTCTGTGCAGAATTAGAGAAATCAACTTTGATTCTTATGATTTGAATATCCAGTGTTCCTGTCCAATTTGTTAAAAAGGTTCTCCTTTCACAAATGTATACTTTTGACATTTAAAATTATATTTTAATTTTTTCATTGTAATATATTTATTATCAGTGTCAAAATTTAATATAATGTTTCTGAAAGATGAACTTTTGAACTCATCCTGAGAATAATCCAAAAGAAAAAGAAAACAATACACTTTTCTTAAAAAATTAATTTTCATTTTCTGAATCTCCTTATGAAGCATAGCTTCCTAATGTTAGTGTTCTTATCCAGACTCTCCATGAAATTTCTGACATTGACCTTTTGCACTATGTCTTTTCAGATGGCTGTTATGTATATTTACTGAACTGGAACCAGCCAATGGAAATAATGTCACTGTGCTTATTCTCCTGGGACTTTCTCAAAACAGGAACATTGAAGTTCTCTGCTTTTTATTATTTTTAGTTTGCTACATTGCTATTTGGATGAGAAACGTGCTCATAATGATTTCTATCACATGCAGTCAGCTCATCAAACAGCCCATGTATTTTTTTCTTACTACCTCTCACTCTCTGACCTTTGCTACACATCCACAGTGACACCCAAACTAATTACGGACTTACAAGCAGAAAGGAAGACAATTTCCTATAATAACTGCATGATACAGCTCTTCATCATTCACTTCCTTGGAAGCATGGAGATCTTCATCCTCACAGGGTGGCCTATGACCACTACATGGCCATCTGCAAGCCCCTGCACTATGCTGCCATCATGAGCAGGCAGAGGTGCAACACAATCATCCTGGTGTGCTGGACTGGGGGATTTGTACACTCTGCCAGTCAGTTTCTTCTCACTATTTTCTCACCTTTCTGTGGCCCCAATGAGATAGATCACTACTTCTGCAATGTGTATCTTTTGTTGAAATTGGCTTCACTGATACATCCAGAATTGATTTCTTGGTGATTGTTAATTAAGGACTGACTGCTTTGTTAATTTTTGTGGTTTTGATGGTGTCCTATTTTCTGATATTATACACCATCAGATTTTAACCTGCAGAGAGCTGTGCCAAAGCTCTCTCAACTTGCAGTTCTCACATAACACTTGTGGTTCTATTCTTTGTGCCTGTCCTCTTTGTTTACATCAGAGCAAATGTAACTTTTCAAGTAGACAAAGTGTTTGCTCTTTTCTACACCATCATTGGCCCCATGTTTAGTCCTCTGATCTACAGGCTGAGAAACTGGGAGATGAAAAACACCTTGAGGAAAATGTGGTTACATCAAATGATTCTGGAAGGGAAGTAATTTCTATGAAAGTCATCTTAGAATTTCACTTTAGAGCTGAGCCCTAAATCTTAGAACTAATATGGAATAAAAGCAAAATTACGTGTAAATAGGAGGAATAAGTTCTAGTATGCAATGGCACAGTAGAATGACCAGTGAAAAATTATTTACTGGCAATTTTTAAATATATAGAAGGGAAGATATGATAATATATATTGAAGGCATTGAATATGCTAAGTACTCATATTTGATCATGACACAATGAATGTGTGTATTAAATTATCACACCATACACATACATATGTACAATTATGTAAATACATATCAATTTCTAAAAATATTTATATGAAGCATATGATAAAAGTGAGTCAAAATTCAGTCCTTCCAGCATTTGCTCACACCACTCTTAGTTGGACAATATTATTATTATTATTGTTAATGTTTGCTTTTTCTCTATTTCCACATACTTGCCTTAAGTCTTTCTTATGTGACATTTTTTAGAGTTCTTAATTATGTCTTTCCTCCTGTCCTTTTGGTTTCTAATCCAAGTCTATATAGATGGAGATGTCCTCCAGAAAAGTGGAGCGTGTGATGGGGTTAAAATAAGGCAAACTAATGTGGATCCACCAGGCAGTGCTACTGGCAGAATGTAAACTGGTATATTCAACTACCAACTACTCCAGAATATTGAGTTAAAGAAACTTGCACAAGATGAATGACACAAACATACTGATTAATATGAGATTGACAGAAAGAGTATATATATATGTAACTGCATTTATATAAAGTGAAAAATAGGTAAACTCATTTATGATCACAGAAGTCAGGGTAGTAGTTACCTCTGGAACCTGGAGGAAATCAACTCTGATCGATTGCTGATATGCCCTTTCATAATATGGGTGGCAGTGCATGTGAATGTTCCATTCCTGAAAACTCAGAATGTAATCTATGATTGTTCAATAAAATTAATAAAGTAACTGAGAAGCAAAAGAAAAATTAAGAGCATTAAGTAGCTACTTTGGAAAATCAAAGTTAAATTTATCAAATTAAATTCATCATATGAATTAGAAGATAACCAACAGATTGTACAAAACAAAAAACAAGTGAATGAACAAAAACAAAGAGAAACAGCTAATATTATTTATAAATTTAAAATATGAACAAATGTAACAGTTTCTTATATGTGTACAATTTCTTACTGGTCATTCTGAAAATAAGAAAAAAACCTATCTGAAAGACATTATATTCATATTGGTGGGAACACTTTACTGAACTAAACCAATTCTACTTACAAAATGTATTCACCTCTCTGAATGTGAATATTCATGTACTTTCCTGAAGAAAATTTTCATGTGCAATGATGAAGTGCTACTTCAGATTTTCATTTGAGAAAATGAATACAATTAATGAAAATATTCATATTCAATCAAATGAAGGAGAGTCACAAAGACATAAAAAGGGGAGTTGGGGGTTTAAGGTGGATACTAAAGATGCACAAGTGAATGAAATAAATCAATGAAAAATAGATCAATTAAGTTGTAAATAAAATATAAATGAAAATTTGCAACCAAAATATGAACCAAGAATTAAAAGAACTATGGGTCATCATGAAAAGACCAAATTTAAGAATTATTGGGATCGAGGAAGGTACAGAGATACAAACCAAAGGAATGAACAACCTATTCAACGAAATAATATCAGAAAATTTCCCAAACCTGAAGAATGAAATGGGAAATAAAATACAAGAGGGTAACAGAACACCAAATGCACAAAATCACAACAGATCCACACCAAGGTACATTATAATGAAAATGCCTAACATTCAAAATAAAAATAGGATTTTGAAGGCCATGAGAGAAAAGCATCAGATTACATATAGGTGGAGACCAATATGGATAGCAGCAGACTTCTCAACCCAGACTCTGAAAGCTAGAAGGGCCTGGAACAACATATTTCAAGCTCTGAAAGAACATGGTTGCCAACCAAGAATCCTATACCCAGCAAAACTAACCTTCAGATTTGAAGAGGAAATAAAATCCTTCCATGATCAACAAAAGTGAAAAGAACTTACAAATAGAAAACCTGTGCTAAAGAATGTTCTCAACAAAATATTCCATGAGGAGGAAATGACAAAGAACAGTATAGGTCAGCAAAGGGAGGAAACTACCTTAGAGAAAAACCAGTCAAAGGAGAAACCAACCAAATTAAAAACCAAAAATAAGCCCAAATGACTGGGAATACAAATCATATCTCAATAATAACCCTGAACATTAATGGCCTAAACTCATCAATCAAAAGACATAGACTGGCAGAATGGATTAAAAAGAAAGACCTAACAATATGCTGTCTGCAAGAGACTCATCTCATAGAAAAATACATCCACAGACTAAATGTGAATGGATGGGTAAAAACCTACCACGCACATGGACTCAGTAAAAAAGAGGGGGTTTCCATCCTTATATCAGATAAAGTGGACTTTAAGACAAAGTTAGTCAGAAGAGATAAAGAAGGACATTTCATACTGCTTAAGGGAACCATAAATCAGGGAGACATAACGATAATAAATATTTATGACCCAAACAATGGTGTATCCATGTATATCAAACAAATCCTTCTCAATTTCAGGAATCACATAGACCATAATACAATAATTCTGGGTGACTTTAATGCACTGTTGTCACCACTAGATAGATCTTCCAAACAAGAAACAACAATAGAAACCATAGAACTCAATAACACAATCAATAACCAAGACTTAATAGACATATATAGAATATTCCATCCATCAGTGAGCAGTATTCACTTTCTTCTCAGCAGCACATGGAACCTTCTGGAAAATAGACCATATGTTATACCACAAAGCAGCCCTAGGGAATGCAAAAAAAAAAATAGAGATACTGCTTGTGTTCTCTCAGATCATAATGGACTGAGAGTAGAAATCAATGACAAAATAAAAAACATAAATAACTCCAACACCTGGAGACTAAATAATATGCTATTGAATGAAACATGGATAACAGAAAACATCAGGGAGGAGATAAAAAATTTCTTAGAGCTCAATGAGAATGACGATACAACATATCAAATCTCTAGGACACTATGAAAGCAGTACTAAGAGGAAAGTTCATTGCATGGAGCGATTCCAGAAAAGAATGAAAAGTCAACAACTAAATGACCTCACATTACAGTTCAAAGCCCTAGAAAAAGAAGAACAGAATAACAGCAAAAGTAGTAGAAGACAGGAAATAATTAAAATCAGAGCTGAAATCAATGAAATTGAAACAAAAGAAACTATTAAAAAATTGACAAAACTAAAAGTTGGTTCTTTGAGAAAGTAAACAAAATAGAGAAACCCTTAGCCACACTAATATAGATAAAGAGAGAGAAAACTCAAAGTACTAAAATTTATGATGAAAAAGGAATGATCATGACATACACCACTGAGATACATAACATAATGAGAAGCTACTTTGAAAATCTGTATTCCAACAAAGTAGAAACTACCAAAGACATTGACAAATTTCTAGAGATATATGCTTCTCCCAAACTGAACCAGGAGGACATACACAATTGAAACAGATCAATATCAAGCAATGAAATAGAAGAAGCCATTAAAAACCTACCATCCAAGAAAAGCCCAGGACCAGACAGGATTCTCAGTCGAGTTCTACAAGACCTTCAAAGAAGAACTCATTCCATTACTTCTCAAAGTATACCAGGAAATAGAAAAAGAGGGTACCCTACCAAATTCATTCTATCAAGCTAATATCACTCTCAGACCCAAACCAGGCAAAGAAACATCAAGGAAAGAAAATTTTAGATCAATATCCTTGATGAATGTAGATGCAAAGATCCTTAACAAAATATTGGCAAAACGTATACAAAAACATATTAAGAAAATTGTGCACCACGATCAAGTGGGGTTCATCCCTGGAATGCAAGGATGGTTTAACATCTGTAAATCAATAAATGTAATCCATCATGTCAATAGGCTTAAGGATAAGAATCATGGTTATTTCCATTGATGCAGAAAAAGCGTTCGACAAAATACAATACCCCTTCGTGCTCGAAACACTAGAAAAAATAGGTATACTAGCAACATACCTGAACATTGCAAGGCTATTTACACTAAGCCCATGGCCAACATCATTCTTAATGGAGAAAAACTGAAACCATTCCCTTTAAAAGGGGGAACAAGACAGGGATGTCCTCTTTCACCACTTCTATTCAACATTGTCCTCGAAATTCTAGCCAGAGCAATTAGGCAGACTAAAGAAATTAAAGAGATATGAATAGGAAAAGAGGGACTTAAGCTGTCACTATTTGCTGATGACAAGATTCTATATTTAGAGGATCCAAAAAACTCCTCCAGAAAACTTCTAGACCTCCTCAATGAATTCAGCAAAATAGCAGGTTATAAAATCAACATGCATAACTCTAAAACATTTTTATACACAAGCAATGAAACAGCTGAAAGGGAAATGAGGAAAACAACTCCATTTGCAATAGCCTCAAAAAAAAAAAATACTTGGGAATCAATCTAACCAAAGAGGAAAAAGATCTCTACAATGAAAACTATAAAACACTGAAGAAAGAAATTGAGGAAGACCGTAGAAGATGGAAAGATCTCCCATGTTCTTGAATAGGCAGAATTAGTATTGTCAAAATGGCCATACTACCAAAAGTGCAATTCCATTTAAAATCCCAATGATGTATCTTTCAGAAAAAGAGCAAGCAATCATGAAATTCTTCTGGAAAAAGAAGAAACCCAGAATAGCTAAAGCAATTCTTAGCAGGAAGAATGAAACCAGGGGTATCACAATATCAGAAGTTCAACTATACTACAAAGCAATAGTAACAAAAATGGCATGGTATTGGCACCAAAATAGACAGGTAGATCAATGGTACAGAATAGAGGACACAGACACAAACCCAAAGAAATACAATTTTCTCATACTAGACAAAGGTTCCAAAAATATGCAATGGAGAAAAGAAAGCCTGTTCAACAAATGGTGCTGGGAAAACTGGAAATCCATATGCAACAGAATGAAACTAAACCCCAATCTCTCACCCTGCACAAAAATCAACTCACAATGGATCAAGGACTTTGAAATCAGACCAGAGACCCTACATCTTATAGATGAAATAGTAGGTCCAAATCTTCAACTTGTTGGCTTAGGATCAGACTTTCTTAACAGGACTCCCATAGCACAAGAAATGAAAGCTAGAATCAATAACTGGGATAGATTCAAACTAAATAGCTTTCTCTCAACAAAGGAAACTATCAGCAATGCAAAGAGAGAGCCTACAGAGTGGGAGAAAATCTTTGCCACTCATACTTCACATAGAGTGCTAATTTCCAGAATATATAAAGAACTCAAGAAATTCTACATGAAGAATACAAATGACCCATTGAACAAATGGACTAAGGATATTAACAGATGCTTCACAGAAGAAGATCTACAAGCAATCAACAAACATATGAAAAATGTTTACCATCTTTAGTAATAAGAGAAATGCAAATCAAAACTACCCTAAGATTCCATCTCACCCCAATTAGAATGGCAATTATCAAGCATACTAGCAACAATAGGTGTTGGAGAGGATGTGGGGGAAAAGGTACACTCATACATTGCTGGTGGGGTTGCAGATTAGTGCAGCCACTCTGGAAAGCAGTGTGGAGATTCCTTAGAAAGCTTGGAATGGAACCCACCATTTGACCCAGCTATCCCACTCCTCGGCCTATACCCAAAGGACGTAAAATCAGTGAACTACAGAGATACAGCCACATCAATATTCGTAGCTGCTCAAATCACAATAGCTAGATTGTGGAACCAACCTAGATATCCTTCAATTGATGAATGGATAAAGAAACTGTGGTATATATATATATATACAATGGAATATTACTCAGTGATAAAGAATAATAAAATTATGGTATTTGCAGGCAAATACCATAAAGTCTCTATGATGCTGATATAAGTTCCTTCCATCTCTCGTTTCTTTATTTTTTTATCATGAATGGGTACTGAATTTTGTGAAAAGCCTTCTCTGCATTTATTGAGATAAAAAAGTGTTTTTTCATTAATTCTTTTAGTTTGATGGATTACATTTATTTACTTGCACATATTAAAGCTTCCTTGTACATCTGGAATAAAAGCAAATTGGTCATGGTGTACAATCTACTTAATATATTGTGAACAATGATTGGTTAATATTTTATTAAGTACTTTTGCATCTAAGTTTATCATAGATATTTGTCTCTAGTTTTCTTTTCTTTTCCTTTTTTGAACACTGGGGATTGAACTCAGGGGCACTCAAACACTGAGTCACATCACTAGCCCAATTTTTTATGTTTTTCTTTAGATACAGGGTCTGATTAATTTGCTTAGCCTCACTTTTGTTGAGGCTTGCGTTGAAGTTGCAATTCTCCTGCCTCAGTCTCACAAGCTACTGGAATTACAGGTGTCAGCCACCATACCTGGCCCTAGTTTTCTTTTCTTGATATGTCTTTATGAGATTTTGGAATGCACATGATTTTGGCTTTTCTTTGTTGGAAGGCTCTATTTTTTTTTTTTTTCCTTCTTTCATCTCATTACAGATTATTGGTCTGTTTAGTTTTCTATGTCCTCTTGATTCAGTTTTGGCAGATTGTAATTGTCTAGAAATGTATCCATTTCTTTGCATTTTCCAACTTATTAGAGTGTAAGTTTTCAAAATAGTGTGTAATGATTTGCTGGATTTCTGAGATGTCTGTAGTTATTGGTTCTTTTTATCTCTAATTTATTTGATTTTTCTCCCTTTTTCTTTAGTTTGAATCATCTCTGTTTTTCTTTTTTTTTTTTTTATTGATCCTTTGTAGTTTTGTGGTTTTTGTTGTTGTTTGTTTGTTTGTTTTTCATTTCCATGTTCATTGATTTTGGTTCTGATCCTAATTATTTCTTCCTTCTACTGGTGTTGTAGTGGGTTTATTCTTCCTTTTCAAGGGCCTTGTTATGCATCATAAGGTTGCTTATTTTGGATCCTTCTGATTTTCTTAAGTAGGTACTCTTAGCTACAAAGTTTCTTCTGCCATTGTAGTAACCCAGAAGTTCTGTTATGTTTTATCACTATTCTCATTTGAGTCTAAGCATTTTTAAAAATTTCTCTCTTTATTTATTCTAAGAAGACCCATTCATAATTCAATCTCCATCTGTTTATATAGTTTCTGTAGGGTTTAGTCATGCTGATTTTTAATTTAATTCTACTATGATCCAATAAGATGCAAGAACTAATATCAATATTTTTGTACTTGCTAAGATGTTTTTCCACCTGCAATTTCCCTCAGTGCTTGACAAGGATTCTGCTGAGTAATAAAGATGTTTGCAAAGTCTCTTCTCATTGAGAATTTGGGTTGTGGGCTTTCCTTCCTTGCTTCCTTAATATATGTAGGTTTACTAGTAATATTTTATGTGTTTTCCCTGAAAACAGGGGTCTTAACAGAACCAGGGTTAAAACATAAAAACCAAACTTCTAATGGAATAGTGATTTCAGATTTAGTCATTTGCAATGAAACTCTGAGTAGCCAAGATTGCTATGAAAAAAAACAAAAACAGATTCTAGCTGCCAATCCCCTGTGACCTGAAGCACATAGGCAAATAACTCCAACCCCATCAGCAAGGATTAACAGGAACAGAAGAAATAAAGGGAAAAAAAAAGATTCCTCAATGTTAAATTCACACAGTATGAGATGATATCATATTATTGTTAGCTTAAACTGTCTAACATTTATTAACTACAGCAGTAGTCACATGACTGACATTCATTCAACCCTGCTGAACTTGCTTTAACCTTTATGATTAGTTAAATATTAATATGTCTTATTGTTTAGTTATAGGTTATCACAAGTAAACAATTACTAAAAATAACTAGAATATTTCATTGTCTAGTCTCCTAATGATTATACAAAATATTTTTGTTTTTCTCCTTGTGACCTTTTCCTGTTCTGGAAAAACGTGTGTAACTGCCAACCTTATAATGTATAACAAGCTGACTGGGAAAAATAAAATTCACAACTTAGCGTCCATTCCTTGAGTCTGTGTTGCTTTGTTCTCTACCTCGCTGATGCCTACTTCCTCACCTGAAATCACCAGGACCCCTGCCAGGGCTGAACCCAGGAACTAAGAGTTGTTTTGTGGCCTAAAATATGGTCTATATTAGAGAAGTTTTCATGAGCCTCTGAGAAAAATTTATTTAGTTCTTGTTGGATGAGAGAGGTCTGTTAGGTCCGTCTGATTTATAATATTTTTTAGATCCAAAGTATCTCTCCTGAGTATATGTCTGGATGACCTCTCCAAAGGTGAGAGAATTGTGTTGAAATCACCTAGTGTTATAATATTGGGACCTATTTAGGGTTTCAATTTGATTAGTTTCTATTTGGGGGCATAAATACTTATTATTATTGTATCCTAGTTTACTATTAGGAAGGAATCTTCTTTTTATCTACTGATGAATTTTGGTGTGAAATCTCATTTGTCAATTTGAGAGTAGCTACTTCTACTTGTTTTCAGGCTATTTTTACATGGTATGTCAATTCCCATCTTACACTTTCAGTCTCTATCTGTTTTTGCCTGTAAGGTGAGTCTTTTGTAAACAACATATAGGTAGTCTTGTTTTTTAATCCTTTCTGCCAGTCAATGTCTTTTAATTGGGGAGTTGAGGTCATTTACATTCAATGTTATTATAGAGAGATTTTATTTAGTCCTGATATTTTGATTTATTCATTGTCTTTAATTTTGTTGGGGTTTTTATATGCTTCGCTACTCTTAAAATGATACTTGTTCTTTTGTGAGCTCTGAGGTTTGTTGCTTATTTTTTCTTTGTGCACTATTTCCTTCAGTAAGTTCTGTAGTGCCAATTTAGTAGTCTTGATTTTTTCTTTGGTTTCTACTTATGTTGCACGGTTTAATTTCATCTTCAATTTGAAATGGTAGTTTTTATTGGTATAGCAGTTCTATTTGACTGTTAATTACTTTTAGGATAGGAACACATCATTCTAAGTCCTCCTGACTTGTAGTGTTCATGCTGAGAAACCAGAAGTGATTCTGATTGCATTGCCTCTAAATGTGACTGTATGTTTTCCTCTTGAGGATTTCAAAATTCCACCTTTATTCTTTATGTTAGGCATTTTGAATGTAATGTGTCATGCTGATTTCTTTTTTGATTTTGATTATTTGGGATTTTGAGTTCCTCCAGTATCTGGAGTCCATCTCATTTTGAAGCATGTGAGGATAATAAAGACAGAGAAGAAAAAAAAAAATAGAAGTAACAAAATAAGGGAGAGTGAAAGAGACAGCAACAGAATTTGGCATTTAGATAAGAAAAGAGAGAAGGAAAAAAAGAGAAACAAAAAAATGAAAAATAATACAAAAAAACATCAAAAACCCTATTTGTCAAAAGACAAGGGAAGAAAAGATAATTACATTTTAAAAATAATGAAAATGACAAAAAATGTGTATTTATCTATGTCCAAGAACCAATCAGCACATCAAACACACACACACAGACAAAAGGAAAAAAAAGGAAAAAAATATTCTTAATGAAAAATTAAGAAATTGTTTCCACTTAGGTAATCAAAATAGTCAATAAGAATTTATGGTTACTGTTTATGCCCAGTTGTCATTCTTTTCATTTCTTTTTGGGCTATGAACTAAGAATGAGAACAAGAGGCAGGATTGTTTCCTCCCTCTTTTTGTGTTGCTCACTAATCTGCCAGATTTTGTGGCCTAAAACTGAACTAATTCTCAGCTTCTCCTCCCCCCAGTATGAGGTAGAGTGGGATGGGAAGAACCGTCAGGTGGAGTTCTGTCTGCACAGACATGATCAATGCCCTCCCAGGTGGGGGCTGCTGTGAAGTTCTATGAGTGAATCTGAATCAGGAGAGGTTTCATCTAAACAGGCCTGAGGTGCTTTGTTGGGTGGTGTCTGCTCTGGGACATTGAGATCAACCCACCCCTAGGACTTGGAAGTTGCTGATCTCTGCTGGCAGTCTGGATCTCAGGAGCCTCCCAATGACTTCACTTACTGGGAAGGAAAGCCAATCTTCATCCCCTCCATTACCCATGAACACAGCCTTTCTAGGTTTCTGAGGCTTAGTCCTTGAGTATATTCCCATCCACCTCTCCAGATTCCTGACCCTCTTCAGCTGGTCTTGTGAGCCAACAGACTCAAATGGGAAAATGGGGCTCCCCTTCACTTTTCTGACTTGAATCCCCATGGGTAAAACATCCTCTGTGACCATTCACTTCCATTGTGGTAGGTACAACATGGGCTACATGGAAGGTCCTGGCCAGGACAGCGTAGGTGTGTTTGCTCAGATCTTCTGGCTCCAGTGGCAGCAGGTGTAGTGTGGCCACTTCAAGATGGATTTTCCTCAGCTCCGCATGGCCAGTTGGAAAACACAGGGCACTTTTCAAGCAACAGTGCACAGTGCAGCCTCTGGATCAGCTAAGGGCAGGCTGCTTTCCTCATCTCAGGTTTTTCCAAACAAAAATCTGTCCATAGTATTTCTCTGTGTTCTCCCTTCCTCTTTCCCAAATGAGGAAAATCTACCACCGCTGCTGCTGGTGCCACAGCCAGCTGGGCTCCAATGTAGTCTTTCTTCTTTTTTCAATGTACCCAAATTTCTGAGTCCCTAAGATACACTGACAGTTCCATATTTGGATTCAGTGAGATCCCTCTTTCACCCACCTCACAGAGAAGCAATACTCCTGGTTGAATCCTGAAACATAAAGCAAATACTAACCATAGAGCAAATACTAATACAGCTTTTTCCTATGCCACCATTTTGGATACCTCCTGGCTAGGTGATCTTTCCAGAATCACTTTCTACCACATTATAGTTTGTCTACAAAAATATTTCCAAAGTACATTTATAAAATATGTTGAAGTTTATGGAAAATTTTATACAAAAATATTTAAAAGATAGTGCATCACGATCAAGTGGGTTTCATCCCAGGGATGGAAGTTTGGTTCAACATCTGGAAATCAATAAATGTAATTCATCACATCAACAGAAGTAAAGTTAAGAATCATATGATCATTTCAATAGATAAAGAAAAAGCATTTGATAAAATACATCACCCCTTCATGCTCAAAACACTAGAAAAAAATAAGGATAGTAGGAACATACCTCAATATTGTAAAAGCTATCTATGCTAAGCCCAAGGTCAACATTATTCTGAATGAAAAAAAGAAAAAAAAAAAAAAAACTGAAAGCATTCCCTCTAAAAACTGAAACAAGGCAGGGATGCCCTCTCTCACCACTTCTATTCAACATTGTCCTTGAAACTCTAGCCAGAGCAATTAGACGGACCCATGTAATTAAACAGATAAGAATAGGAAACTAAGAACTCAAACTATCACTAATTGAGAGTACATGATTCTATATTTAGAGGATCCAAAAAATTCCACCAAAAAACTTCTATCAGGTTGGGGGTTAAGGGAAAAATGGAGGAATGATGGATTGTGTAGAGGGAAATGAGGGGTGGTGAGGGATTGGAGGAGAAGGAACGAGAAAAACGATTGTGTATGGTTACACAAAAGGAGTGACTGTACTTCGTGTACAACCACAGAAATGAAGTTGTACCCCATTTGTGTAAAATGAATAAAAAAAAACATAATTGATAAAATATATTACTCAGAATGTGACTATGTACACAAGAGTTATAAAATCTTTGTTGTAAATGGGTAATTCAAGCAATTCTGTTCCTTTTTACAGGAATTTATTAGTAATTTTAAAAGTATCATTATTTTATTATACTATAGGAATACCGTTACTTAGCTGAGGTCCACTCATTGCACAAGCACATGAAATAAGCCACTGGATTTATATATAACCTGGATGGATGCGTATTAGAATTCCCCAAAGGGGCAAGGAAAACTGGAAGCTAAAACTTGCTGTGAAGGACACTTGAAGGTATTTTTGTAGACATACATTTTCACGTCTAATGATATTTACTTTTCCCCCATCTAGATTAATTTGCTGTTCTGTTGTTTGAAATTTGCTACAAATGAGTTCTGCTGTGATAGTCATGTAAGCCATATTGTCATTTATTATGTTGGTGCTACTCAGACAATGTGTGATTCTATCTTACTAATTATATATCTACATAAAATTAATGAAATATTTCTACTGCAAAGCATTGTTTTTAGAATTTTCCTAATTCATAAATTTATACAGAAATAATAAAAGAACTATGTTAACTAGCTAGAATTTGAAAGATGAACAAATTTGGAGAATTATACTACTTTATTTCAGAGTATCATGTGACGTTTCTATGTTTGAAGCATTGTAGTATTTTCATACAATATCCAAATACAAAAATGGAACAGACTGGGCTGAGATTGTAACTGACTGCTAATGCAATTTCTTAGCATGGGTGAGGCCTTGGATTTAATCATCAGCATCACATAGAAGCAAATAAACAACGTTTAAATTCTTTAAAAAAATGCACATGTTATTTAACACATATATGTATATATACACATATCTATATATATGGACCAGATATATACATATATATTCATATATTTACATATATATATATATAACAAATATATTTATATATATTTCAAATAGATTTGAAAATTTAATGCCTGAATTTGTCTCTCATCATCATCTTAGATTTCATGAAAGATAGTCTCATACCATACATATATATGAGGCTATATATATGGAACAGACTAAGAAATATATATGGAACACACTAAGAAATCCAAAATTAGGAAAATGATATATGCTCAACTAATAGTGACAAAAGTTTGAAAATTCATAGGCAATTAAGGAAGAAAATCCTCCCAACAAAAGGTGATGTGCCGGGGTCCAGCCCCAGCAGGGGTCCTTGGATTCCACTCTGGTAAGGGGGCGCGGGCAGACAGCGTCGGCGATGGATGGAGAATGAAAGACACAGACTCTAGTTCTGGTGTAATCATTCCCACTTTATTCTGGGGAAGGCTGGGTTTATATACATTTTTCTTCAGGCTATGATGACAAGCTTGTGACTAATAAAATCAAAGAAGTTTCCAAAGCATAGGCAGAAATTGTTTTTACTGAAAGATTATGAGAAAACAGTAACCTTACAGATTATCCTTACTTAATCACCAGGGCTTGCCATTGATAAAATAAGCTGGTCCATATCTGGTAGCTACTGTGGGAGGTGCTTTGTGCTTAGAACTTGGGGAAACATTGTTATCTATAAGTTTCTGTGCCCCAAACAGGTTCTGGCTGTGCCAGTAAATGCAGTGTTTGGTTTTTAACATAATAAAAACATTCTGCTGTAGTGAGGTTAATCATCACAGGGTTTCAACATGTGTTTTGTCTCCATGATGTTTTTCTGGAAATTTGTAGAATTATTCCCATCACCTCTAGCAAGATCCCCAGACTGAAGTGAGTAATAGGAAAACTCCCCAGAATAACATCCAAGCTAGGGAGGCATACATCTGGCATGCAATCCTTTTAGGAAGAGTCTTTGCAATCATCCTTCAGTGGAACTCTGTGAAGCACTGTAAGGAGAGCCAGGCGCCCCCACAGTGATGGATCAGAAACATAAATGCAAAATGAAAACCACGACAAAAAACACAAACAGAAGAATTTTCTGATATAGGTTGTATTGAACAAAACTTTAAATAAAACAGATTCATATACAGATGCATAGTTACAAGAAAAAAAGATCTTTGAAATTTTGGATTATTCAAATAATATTATGTGCCATACCAAAAGTATGAGCCATCAAAGTGACAAATGTCACTGAATTAAAAGTTACAACTTTTGGCAGCAGAACAAGTTATCTGATTAGGGATGAATTCAGTTTTCAGGATGTGAAGGCAGTACCTGCACACATCCTTGAGGTGAATACTGTTATACGTGTGTAGATGTGAGTTAAATATCCAGCTCTCCTGTGTGGACTGATAATAGGTTAGGTTCAGTGAAGTTTCAAAAACATTGGGAAACATGTTGACATGAACACCACTAAAATACTAGATTTTAATACTGTAGCCTGAAATTGTAGAATAATTCAAATATTCAGAATAACTTGACTTTCAAGGCATTACAGCAGATCCCAAACTTAGAAACACGCATTTTTCTCCTTCTATTGTTTAACTAGATGTTCCAGCTACACTTTCGTGTGTCTAGTCTATAAAATGAAAATACTTCTCATGTAACCAAGCAATTTTTTTGGTAAAATAAAAGAAAGAATCTAAACCACTCAATAATCTCTTCATAGAATGTTTTTCACTAACTTCCTAATTGGTTTAATCCTAACCAGATTTTATACCATATAATTTAACTTTAAGAAGTCTTAATTTTGTGAGGAAACTTTAAATCTGTGCATTTGTATATGGTAGAGAAGGTGAGAATAACTGAACACCCTTGTGGACAGATGAAGCTGAGGTTAAACCACTGTGGATATTGAATAGAGACAGAAAACTGAATGATCAACAGAATAAATATTTTGAAGCATTCTTCTGATTGGCTATCTTTTCACTTGATATATTTTTCTGTTCATGCACAGTGTATGCATAAACAATGTTTAATATTTTATTTTTCCTTTATTTTGACTCTCTTTTCAGAGTCTTCCATTCCAGCTATGCTATTTTCCAGCAACAAATCATTGGTGCCTGTTAGTATCTTATGGATCACAGAGTTTATTGAACTTTTTGTACAATAAAAATTTTAATAATTATCCAGATTTAAAGTTGAAGCCTGACTTTTGCTCTCATCATCTCAGATTTTATGAAAGACAGCCTCATACATTACAAGCTATATTATTTCTCTTTGATTTATCAGAAAGCTGGAGGAGCACAGAGAGGGCAGTCTGCTTCACTGCCCTGACTGTAGCATTTTAGGGCCTTAGGGGAAATAGTGCATGAGCCACAAAAACCCAAAAGTGGAAAGTAAATACTCAGAGGCACCAGAGACATTACCAAGGGCAGAGTCTTGGCGGTATTTGTCCAGGACTTGCTTAGAAATGCCTTTGGGAATGATCTAATGATCTTAGAGTTTTCAAAACCTATTAATTCTTGCATTGACACTTAAGTTTATATTCTGCTCTTCCTAAACTAATCCCCACAGTTAAAGGCATAAAAGAAACAACACTTTGTGCTTAATATATGTGTTAATTATTGAAGAAATTTCAAATAATTTTTGTTCATCAATCTGAGCTCATGTAAAATAGTTAACGAGGAACTCAGAATTTCCATCTGCTTTTCTAGTGGATAAAATTCTACCTTTCATATTGTAGATGGATTTAGTTAACAACAGAAGTATATGGCTCTTACAAAACCTATAGAAAATTTGGCTTGTTAATATTTCCAAAACATTCTCAGAGAATCAGTGTTGGTGCGTTAGAATGCCTGCGTTGCAACTTTCTGCCTTTTATTTCAGATTTTCATAGAGGGAACAAATCGGCAAGGTGAGTATCTGAGAGAGGAACTGTGTTTGATGAAATCTGAATCTAATCTCCACTTACTGAAACCTGATGGTTGGTGAATTACTCCTACAACTGGGTTTGTGGAGAGTTCCACCAACCAAGTTTTAGGTTATTATACCCTCTTAAATTTTTCTAGACAATTTCATTCTAAATGTTACTAATGCTTTTGTAGCATGTGATTTTTTTTTTGCTATGAAATATTTTCATCTTCTTTGTTTTTATTTATTGTGCACTATTATAAGCACAATTTAAGTTAAGAACATTGGAGCTAAAGACATTTTTAAGAAGGTCATGGTTTTTTGTTCTGTTCCATTCTGAGGCTTTTATGTATTTTTTCATATTCATATCAAGAAAGAGCTGCTTGAATTTTTACACACTGAAAAAATTCTCATTTTTCAGAATACAGGCTATGATAGACTACTCTCATCTGAACTGATTGAGGTAAGCTTGCGCATGTCACACTCAAATGCACTAAGAGTATTTAAATATATGGTGGACACTGTACCTTAAATATAAGGGCATCTACAATGTTTATAGTCAACTAACTACATGTTCAGAACTTTTGGTGCTCCCCAAAATAAGGAATCATTTGGCTATATGTTTGAAGATATAAACAAGTAAAAGAAAGAAAGAAAGAAAGAAAGAAAGAAAGAAAGAAAGAAAGAAAGAAAGAAAGAGGAAGGAAGGAAGGAAGGAAGGAAGGAAGGAAGGAAGGAAGGAAGGAAGGAAGGGAGGGAGGGAAGGAAAGAAAAGAATTATGATTAGTTTTAAGAAATGCCCTAGAATAACCTCTCAGTAGTCTATCTTACTATTATTTACAAACACAATATCAATATTGAGGTTTACGTGATCACATTCATTAAATTCACATTGTGCTAACCCTGTGCTATTTTCTATTTATTTCTTCATTGGAGTATGTGTGTGCATCCCAACTTCATTATCTGCTGAACTACGAACTTAAAGAGAAAAAAGTGTATGAGCTGAATAGCTATGGATCATCAAACTTGCATGACACTTGGGGATTTCACAACATTCCATGGATTCATCATTGTCTTCTGAATTCTGCAATGTTGTCTTGGTGCAGATGAGGAAAACGAGGAGAGTCTGACGATCAGCTTGAGGATCCCATTGGTCAGTTCATTTTTCCTTCTTCCTGGTGTGTACCCTCTGTGCTGCCACTGTCCTTACTTCTTCAGCATTGCTTAATATCCTTTATTTCTTCATTTTACAGTTTTAATTTTCTTAAGAGGTTTCTTTACTTACCATCATCATTGGCAACAAAATCTTACTTGTTTCAATTACAATAATTCTCACTTGAATTTTCTATTTTTTTTCATATTTATGCTAACAGGAAAGTCATATCATTTAAAAAATTCTCTTCTATTAGAACAATTCAGCTTAAACTTTAATTATGTGAATGTCAGTAATGTTTTTAATTTTCAAAATGATTGAAATATATTTAAATAATTACATATAAAATTCAGTAAAATACACAATTGTTACTGCTAACCCATTCTATATTTGTACAAGACATAATAAGTAAGAAAGAGCATTTTTTTATGAATCAAGGTTACTTAATTTTATGATTTCATGCATGTTAATTTAATTTTTAGTGCATTTTGTAGTATGATAATCCAGGTTGTCTCTTTTTTCACTTAAATTTCTGGTTTCTTTCTGTCCAGATATTAAATTTATTTGTGGAATTACTTACTCAACTTAATATATGGAAATCCAGAGAAATATCTCAGAATTCATTTTTCTGGGGCTTTCTGATGACAAGAATGTGCAAATATTTTGCTTCATGCTGTTCTTACTCTGTTTTGTTGCCCTGCTGGTAGGAAACTCTCTGATTCTCATTTCCATTCTACGGAGCCTTCTTTTCCACCAACCCATGTACTATTTCCTTAGCCAGTTATCATTTCTGGATATCTGCTATACCTCCAGTGTCACACTCAAATTGATCAGTGACCTGCTAGAGGGGACCAATATCATTTCCTATGGTTATTGTATGTTCCACGTCTTTACCACACACTTCTTTGGCAGCATTGAGATCTTCATTATTACAACCATGGCTTTTGATCACTACATTGCTATCTGCAGACCTCTCCACTACATGAGGATCATGAACTCGACAAAATGCAACTTCCTAATTTTAGCTGCCTGGGTTGGTGGGGCTGCCCATTTTTTTCCTCAATTATCTATGAAAATGCACTTGCCTTCCTGTGGTCCAAATGAAATTGATCACTACTTTTGTGATATTTTTCCTTTGCTAAAAATTGCCTGTACAAATACCTACGTGATTGCTGTCCTTGTGGTTGTCGGTTCAGGAGTGATCCTATTAGTCATATTTGTTATTTTATTTCTCTCTTATGCCATTATTTTGTTCACTTTGAGGAATCACTCAGCTGAAGGAAGACGTAAAGCCCTCCCTACCTGTGCATCTCATATCTCAGTGGTAGTCTAATTTTTTATGCCAGCCATCTTTTCCTACCTTAGACCTCCTATTGCTTTTTCCCTGAGGATAAAGTGCTTGCATTATTTTACACAGTCATTGCTCCGATGTTCAATCCCTTGATATATACTTTGAGAAATACCAAGATGAAAATTGCTGTGAGAAAAGTTTGGTGTCATATTCTGTTCTCAAAGGAAACATAGTTAATTTAAAGAAAAATCATCAACTATTCTCTTATAAAAAAAAAAAAAACTAGATATGAATTAAGTAGCTAGAAACTCTGTCATAGATCTTTAATAGAATGAATGAAGGCAATAGGATTTAGGCCTTTAAAGGAATATGTAATGAAATATTAATCAGACCTATCAAAAATGTTGGAATCTTAATTTTGTTGATTTTTGAGATGAAATATGTGCAGTTACTTGTATAAAATGTATCTGAGCCAAAGCAAGTAAGGTGGTGCTTGAGCAGTAAGTTATATTATAAAAATGTTTTTTTTTTTAAATTTTAAATTTTAATTAAAAATCATAAATTTACATAGGGCAATGTTGTTTGATTCATTTTGTTATTTTTTTCCCTTCCCCCCTCTCCTCCCACCCCTCTTTTCCCTCTATACATTCCTTTCTTCCTCATTCTTACCACCCTCCTTATCCCTAACCCTAAACCTAACCCTAACCCTAACACTAACCCCTCTTACCCCCCACCCCCGTATATCCTCATCCGCTTATCAGCGAGATCATTCATCCTTTAGTTTTTTGATATTGGCTTATCTCACTTAGGATGATACCCTCCAATTTCATCCATTTGCCTGCGAATGCCATAATTTTGCCATTCCTCATGGCGGAGTAATATTCCATTGTATATATATGCCACAGTTTCTTTATCCATTCATCAACTGAAGGGCATCTGGGTTGGTTCCACAATCTGGCTATAGTGAATTGAGTAGCTATGAACATTGATGTGGCTGTATCTCTGTAGTATGCTGATTTTAAGTCCCTTGGGTATAGGCCAAGGAGTGGGATAGCTGGGTCAAATGGTGGTTCCATTCCAAGTTTTCTGAGGAATCTCCATACTGCTTTCCAGAGTGGCTGCACTAGTTTGCAACCCCACCAGCAATGTATGAGTGTACCTTTCTCCCCACATCCTCGCCAACACCTATTGTTGCTTATGTTCTTGATAATCGCCATTCTAATTGGGGTGAGATGAAATCTTAGGGTAGTTTTGATTTGCATTTCTCTTATTACTAGAGATGTTGAACATTTTTTCGTATATCTGTTGATTGCTTATACATCTTCTTCTGTGAAGTGTCTGTTCATTTCCTTAGCCCATTTGTTGATTGGATTATTTGTATTCTTGGTGTAGAGTTTTTTGAGTTCTTTTTAGATTCGAGATATTAGCGCTCTATCTGAAGTATGATTGGCAAAGATATTCTCCCACTCTGTAGGCTCTCTCTTTGCATTGCTGATAGATTCCTTTGCTGAGAGAAAGCTTTTTAGTTTGAATCTATCCCAGTTATTGATTCTTCCTTTTATTTCTTGGGCTATGAGAGTCCTGTTAAGGAAGTCTGCTCCTAAGCCAACAAGTTGAAGGTTTGGGCCTACTTTTTCTTCTATAAGATGCAGGGTCTCTGGTCTGATTTCAAAGTCCTTGATCCATTGTGAGTTGAGTTTTGTGCAGGGTGAGAGATAAGGGTTTAATTTCATTCTGTTGCATATGCTTTTCCAGTTTTCCCAGCACCATTTGTTGAAGAGGCTATCTTTTCTCCATTGCATATTTTTGGCCCCTTTGTCTAGTATGAGAAAATTGTATTTATTTGGGTTTGTGTCTGTGTCCTCTATTCTGTACCGTTGATCTACCTGTCTATTTTGGTACCAATACCATGCCATTTTTGTTGCTATTGCTTTGTAATAGAGTTGAAGATCTGCTATTGCGATACCCCCAGTTTCGATCTTTCTACTGAGGATTGCTTTAGCTATTCTGGGTTTCTTATTCTTCCAGATGAATTTCATAATTGCTTGCTCTATTTCTGTAAGGTACATCATTGGGATTTTAATTGGAATTGCATTGAGTCTATATAGCACTTTTGGTAGTATGGCCATTTTGACAATATTAATTCTTCCTATCCATGAACATGGGAGATCTTTCCATCTTCTAAGGTTTTCTTTAATTTCTTTCTTTAGTGTTCTGTAGTTCTCATTGCAGAGGTCTTTCACCTCTTTTGTGAGATTGATTCCCAAGTATTTTATTTTTTTTGATGCTATTGTGAACGGGGTAGATTTCCTAATTTCTCTTTCTAAAGATTCATCACTTATGTATAAAAATGCATTGGATTTATGAGCATTGATCTTGTAACCTGCCACTTTACTGAATTCACTTATGAGTTCTAAGGGTTTTCTGGTGGAATTTCCAGGTTCCTCTAAATATATAATCATGTCATCAGCGAACAGGGATAGTTTGTGTTCCTCTTTTCCAATTCGTATCCCTTTAATTTCTTTGGTTTGTCTAATTGCTCCGGCTAGAGTCTCAAGAACAATGTTGAATAGGAGTGGTGAAAGAGAGCATCCCTGCCTAATTCCATTTTTTAGGGGGAATGCTTTCAGTTTTTCACCATTTAGAATGATATTGGCCATGGGCTTAGCATAAATGGCCTTCACAATGTTAAGGAATGATCCCACTACCCCAATTTTTTCTAGTGTTTTGAGCATGAAGGGATGCTGTATTTTATCGAATGCTTTTTCTGCATCTATTGAAATAATCATGTGATTCTTAACTTTTAGTCTGTTGATATGGTGAATGACATTTATTGATTTCCGGATGTTGAACCAACCTTGCATTCCTGGGATAAAACCCACTTGATTGTGATGCACTATCTTTTAAATATATTTTTGTATGTGATTTGCTAAAATTTTGTTGAGAATTTTTGTGTCGATGTTCATTAAGGATATTGGTCTGAAATTTTCTTTCCTCGATGTATCTCTGTCTGGTTTAGGTATCAGGGTGATATTGGCTTCATAGAATGAGTTTGGGAGGGTTCCCTCCTCTTCTATTTTATGGAATACTTTGAGAAGTATTGGAATGAGCTCTTCTTTAAAGGTTTTGTAGAACTCAGCTGAGAACCCATCTGGTCCCAGACTTTTCTTTGTTGGTAGGCTTTTGATGACCTCTTCTATTTCATTGCTTGAAATTGATTTATTTAAGTTGTGTATGTCTTCCTCGTTCAGTTTAGGTAATTCATATGTCTCTAGAAACTTGTTGATGTCTTCGATGTTCTCTGTTTTGTTGGAGTATAGATTTTCAAAATAGTTTCTAATTATGTTTTGTATTTCACTCATGTCTGTTGTGATATTTCCTTGTTCGTTCCAAATTTTAGTAATTTGAGTTTTCTCCCTTTTTCTCTATGTTAGCGTGGCTAAGGGTTTATCAATTTTGTTTATTTTTTCAAAGAACCAACTATTTATTTTGTTAATTTTTCTGATTGTTTCTTTTGTTTCAATTTCGTTGATTTCGGCTCTGATTTTAACTATTTCCTGTCTTCTACTACTTTTGGTGTTGGTCTGCTCTTCTTTTTCTAGGGCTTTGAGCTCTAGTGTTAAGTCATTTATTTGTTGATTTCTACTTCTTTTGTTGAATGCGCCCCATGAAATACATCTTCCTCTCAGTACTGCTTTCATAGTATCCTAGAGATTTTGATATGATGTGTCTTTCTTCTCATTTACTTCTAAGAATTTTTTAATTTCACTCCTGATGTCTTCTGTTATCCATTCATCGTATAATAGTGTATTATTTAATCTCCAAGTATTGGAGAAGTTTCTGTTTTTTATTCTGTCATTTATTTCTAATTTCTGTCCATTATGATCTGATAGAGTACAAGGTAGTATCTCTATCTTCTTGTATTTGCTAACAGTAGCTTTGTGGCATAAAACATGGTCTATTTTAGAGAAGGATCCATGTGCTGCTGAGAAGACAGTGTATTCGTTCTTTGTTGGATGGTATATTCTATATAAGTCGGTTAACTCTAAATTGTTGATTGTGTTATTTAGATCTATGGTTTCTTTATTCAATTTTTGTTTGGATGATCTATCCAGTGGTGAGAGAGGTGTGTTAAAATCACTTAGTATTATTGTGTTGTGGTCTATTTGATTTCTGGAATTGAGAAGGATTTGTTTGACGTACATGGATGAGCCAATGTTTGGGGCATAGATATTTATGATTGTTATGTCTTTCTGATTTATGCTTCCCTTAAGCAGTATGTAATGTCCTTCTTTATCCCTTCTGACTAGTTTTGGCTTAAAGTCCACATTATCTGAAATGAGGATGGATACTCCAGCTTTTTTGCTGTGTCCATGTGCATGGTATGTTTTTTCCCATCCTTTCACCTTTAGTCTATGGGTATCTCTTTCTATGAGATGGGTCTCTTGCAGGCAGCATATTGTTGGATTTTTCTTTTTAATCCAATCTGCCAGTCTATGTCTTTTGATTGATGAGTTCAGGCCATTAACATTCACAGTTATTATTGTGATATGATTTGTATTCCTAGTCATTGGACGCATTTTTGTTTTTTGACATGATTTGGTTTCTCCTTTATTTGGCTATTCCTTTATGCTAGTTCCTCACGTTGCTGATTTACATCGTTGTTTTTCATCTCTTCCTCATGGAATATTTTGCTGAGAATGTTCTGTAATGCTGGCTTTCTTTTAGTAAATTCCTTTAGCTTTTGTTTATCATGGAAGGATTTTATCTCATCGTCAAATCTGAAAGTAAGTTTTGCTGGGTATAAAATTCTTGGTTGGCATCCATTTTCTTTCAGGGCTTGGTAAATGTTGTTCCAGGCCCTTCTAGCTTTTAGGGTCTGGATTGAAAAATCTGCTGATCTTCCTATTGGTTTCCTCCTGAATGTGATCTGATTCTTTTCTCTCACAGCCAGGTATGCAGGGAACTGAACACCTGTGCTTCTTTCCCTAGGTTACTATTAACACAACTCCTCCTACTCTTGCTAATGGACAGGTAATGTGGCAAAGTTTTTGAAGATTTGAATGTAGAAGTCAGAAGCTTAGAATCAATTTCTTATTGACTGGATTTTACCTCCAGCATCATGTAGAAAAACTCAATAAATAAAATAAAGGTATTATGTCCACCTACAACTAAAAATATTTTTTAATAAGGGTGGGGAAAATGATAGCACTGTCTCAATCTATAATCAGTAAAGAATGCCTAATTCTTGACATGCATCTCTTATTACTTAATACAACTTTTAGAAAGCACAATCTACTGCCCTCCTTTTCTTGATGTCCTTGGCTGTTCATTTTTCTGCCAACACTTAATGAAAGGACTTCATCATAAACTTCATCTTTGTAATGAAATATAGTCCCAAGTCTCTCTCTCTCTTTTTTTTTTTTTTTTTTTGCTTCCTTTTTCTTTTAATGGAGTCTACATTTTAACCGACCCATAATAATGTTACATATTTATGGTGTAATGTAAAATTTCAACACATGTATGTATTATGTAATGTTTATAACACATTAAACATATATTGTTTCCTCAAACATGTACATTTTACGGTGAAAACATTCACATTTTTCTTATATATAAAATCTGAAATACACCATCCATTATTAGTATTTATAACCATCTACTGTGCAAGTGAAGGTCAGAACTTCTTACTCCAATCTGATCAAGCCCCACCCTTCCCTCCACTCTCAAGTAAACAACATTCTTCTCTCAACTTACACTAACTCAACTTTTTTGGACTCTACATACAAGTGAGATCTGAGGGTACTTGCCATTCTATCCTGGGCTTATTTCACTTAACACATGATCTGATCTCTATTTCTGGCCAAGTAGTCACAAATTCCAGGATTTTATTATTTCTGGGACTGAGCATGATCATTTTGAGATTATTTCTTTTTTTTTCTCATGATGTATTTCTCAGTAATGGATTCTAAAAGCATTTTCTTCTAACTCCAAAGATCACATACCTTAAATCTGTTCTCTTTTCATTCCCAGTTACATATTTCTGGCATAAATTGCATTTATGGAATTAAGCAAAAAATTATCACCAATATGTTTTCGAAATTTTTTTTCATCACCCAAAATGGAAGCACTGTAACTATTTAATAACTCCCCATTCTTTCTACTGCTGGTAACCTGTGATCTGCTCCTGGTATCTCTGAATTGTTTCATTTTTTCATTAACTGAGAAATATTTTAATTTTTTCATTAAGGTATGTTGAAATCAACCGGGAGACCAAATAGTAATTTTAAATGTTCACTAAAATGTACCTAAATGTTTCAATTATTTTCTTTCTTTTATTTTATTTTGATTCATTGTACACAAATGGGGTACAACTTCCGTTCCTCTTGTTTAACACAAAGAAGAGTCACACAGATTGCATAATTGTATGTGAACATAGGGTAATGATGTTTGACTCATTCCATTATCTTTTCTTCCTCTCACCCCCTCCCCTCCATCATTTTCTTCTATACAATCCATTCATCTTTCATTCTTGCCTCCCCCCAAACCCCATTATGTATAATTATCCACTTATCAGAGAAAACATTTGGCCTGTTTTTTGAGATTGGCTTATTTTACTTAGCATGATATTCTCCATCTCCATTCATTTAACTTCGAATGCCATAATTTTATTTTTCTACATGGCTGAATAATATTCCATTGTGTATTTATACCATAGTTTCTTAATCCATTCATCTATTGAAGGGCATCTAGATTAGTTCCACAATCTAGCTATTGGGAATTCAACTGCTATAAACATTGATGTAACTGTGTCACTATAGTATGCTAATTTTAAGTCCTTTGTATGTAAAGTCAAAGGGTGAGATAGCTGGATCAAATGGTGGTTCCATTCCAAATTTTCTAAGGAATCTCCATACTGCTTTCCAGTGTGACTGCACCAATTTGCAAACCCACCAGCAATGTATGAGTGTACCTTTTTCTCCACATCCTTGCCAATACTTCTTATTGCTTGTATTCTTGAGAATAGCCATTCTAATTGGGGTGAGGTGGAATCTTAGGGTAGTATTGCTATGCATTTCTCTTATTAATAGAGATGATGAACATTTTTTCATATATCTGTTGGTTGCTTGTAGATCTTCTGTGAAGTGTCTGCTCATTTCCTTAGTACATTTATTGAGTGGGTTATTTATATTCTTGGTAAATGTTTTTGAGTTCTTTATAGATTCCTGAGATTAATGCTCTATCTGAAGTATGAGTGACAGATTTTTCTCCCACTCTGTACGCTCTCTCTTCACATTATTGATAGTTTCCTTTGCTCAGAAAAAGCTTTTCAGTTTGAATCTATCCCAATTATTAATTCCTGATTTTATTTCTCGTGCTTTGGGAGTCATGTTAAAGAAGTCTGGTCCTAAGTCGACATGATGAAGAATTGGACCTACTTTTACTTCTATAAGGTGCAGGATCTCTGGTGTGATTTCGAGGTCCTTGATCCATTTTGTGTTGAGTTTTGTGCAGGATGAGAGATAGTTTTAGTTTAATTTTGCTGCATATGAATTCCCAGTTTTCCCAGCCCCATTCATTGAAGAGCCTGTCTTTTCTCCATTGTATGTTTTAGGCACTTTTGTCTAGTATGAGAAAGCTGTATTTATGTGGATTTGTCTCTGTGTCCTCTCTTCTGTACCATTGATCTAACTGTCTATTTTCATGCCAATAACCTGCTGTTTTTGTTACTATTGCTCTGTAGTATAGTTGAAGTTGTGGTATTGTGATAACTTCTGCTTCACTCTTCCTGCTAAGGATTGCTTTGACTATTCTGGGTATCTTATTCCTCCAAATGAATTTCATGATAGCTATCTCTATTTCTATTAAGTTCATCATTGGGATCCTAATTGTAACTACCTTGAATTTGTATAATGCTTTTGGTAGTATGGCCATTGTGACAAAATTAATTCTGCCTATCCAAGAACATGGGAGATCATTCCATCTTCTAAGGTTAATTTAATTTCTTCCCTTAGCGTTCCGTAGTTCTCATTATAGAGGTCTTTAGCCTCTTTTGTTAGATTGATTTCCTAGTATTTTATTTGTTTATTTTTAGAAGCTATTGTGAATGGGGTAGTTTTCCTAATTTCTTTTTCGGTAGATTCATCACTTATGAATAAAACTGCACTATATTTATGAGAGTTAATTTATATCCTGCATCTTTGATGAATTGATTAATGAGTTCTAGAAGTTTTCTGGTGGAATTATTTGGCTCCTCTACATAAAGAATTGTGTCATCAGTAAACAGTTAAAATTTGCATTCTTCTTTTTCTATTCATATTCCTTTAATTTCTTTGGTCAGTCTAATTGCTCTCCCTAGAGTTTCAAGGATGATGTTGAATAGAAGTGGTCAAAGAAGGTAAACCCTGTCTTGTTCAAGTTTTTAGGGTGAATGCTTTCAGTTTTTCTCCATTTAGAATGATGTTGGCTGTGGGCTTAGCATAGATAGCCTTTACAATGTTGAGGTATGTTCCTACTGTCCCTATTTTTTCTAGTGTTTTGAGAATGAAAGGGTGCTGATTTTTATCAAATACTTTTTCTGCGTCTGTTGAAATAATCTTATGATTCTTAATTTTATATCTGTTGATGTAGTGAATTGCGTGTATTGATTTCTGGAGTTGAAACAACCTTGCTTCCCTGGGATGAAACCCACTTGATCATGGTGCACTATCATTTTAATATGTTTTTGTATGCAATTTGCTAAAATTTTGTTAAGAACTTTTGTATCTTATGTTCATTAGAGATATTGGTCTGAAGTTTTCTTTCCTTATTCTGTAATTGTCTGGTTTTTGTATCAGGGTGATATGAGCTTCGTAGAATGAGTTTGGAAGGATTCCTTCCTTTTCTATTTCATAGAATACTTTGAGGAGTATTGTAATGAGTTCTTCTTTGAAGGTCTTGTAGAACTTGGCTGAGAATCCATCTGGTCTAGGGCTTTTCTTGGTCAGTAGGCTTTTGATTTCTTCTTCTATTTCATTGATCAGTTATATTGTGTATGTCCTCCAGATTCAGTTTGGGTGAAACATTTGTCTTTACAAACAGGTCAATGTCTTCAAGGTTTCCTATTTTGTTGGAGTATAGATTTTTAAAATAGTCTCTAATTATGTTTTGTATTTCAATAGTGTGTGATGTGATATTTCCTTTTTTATCACAATTTTAGTAATTTGAGTTTTCTTTCTCCTTCTGCTCATTAGTGTGGCTAAGGGTTTATCAATTTTGTTTATTTTTTCTATGAACCAATTTTTTGTTTTGTCAATTTTTCTTTTATATCAATTTCAGCTCTGATTTTAGTCATTTCATGTCTTCTACTACTTTTGGTGTTGGTCTCTTCTTTTTCTACAGCTTTCAGTTGTAATATTAGGTTGTTTATTTGTTGACTTTTTCTTCTTTTATTGAAAGCACTCCATGCAATGTATTTTCCTCTTAGTACTGCTTTCATAGCATCCCAGAGATATTGATATGTTGTATCATTGTTCTTGTTTACCTATAAGAATTTTTTTTTATCTCCCCCTAATGTCTTCTGTTATCCATGCATCATTCAACACCATATTATTTAGCCTCCAGGAGTACCTTTAAAAAATTTTATCATTTATTTCTAATTTCGTTCTGTTATGATCTGATAGAATACAAGATAGTATCTCTATTTTGTATTTGCTAAGAGTATATTTGTGGCATAACATATGATCTATTTTAGAGAAGGATCCATGTGCTGCTGAGAAGAAAGTGTATTCACTTGTTGATGGATGGAATATTCTATATATGTGTGCTGAGTCTAAATTATTGATTGTGTTATTGAGTTCTATGGTTTCTTTCTTCAGTTTGTGTTTGGAAGGTCTTTCCAATAGTGAAAAATGTGTGTTAAAGTCACCTAGTATTATTGTGTTGTGGTCTATTTGGTTCCTAGAATTGAGAAGGATTTGTCTGACATACATGGATGTGTTATGTTTGGGGCATAAATATTTATGATTGCTCTGTTTTGCTGGTTTATGCTTCCCTTAAGCATAAAGTGTCCTTTATCACTTCTGAATAACTTTGGTTAGAAGTCCACTTTATCTGATATGAGGATGGAAACCCACACTGTTTTACTGAGTCCATATGCATGGTATGTTTTTTCCCATCCTTTCATCTTTAGTCTGTGGGTATCTCTTTCTATGAGATGAGTCTCTTGAAGACAGCATGTTGTTGGTTCCTTTTTTTAATCCAATCCACTCTATGGCTTTTGATTGATGAGTTTAGACCATTAACATTCAGGGTTATTATTGAGATATGACTTGCATTCCCAGTTATTTTGGCTTATTTTTTGTTTTTTAACTTGACTTGGTTTCTCCTTTAATTGACTGTTCTTTTAGGGTAGTGCCTCCCTTTGCTGACATACATTATTGTTTTTCATTTCTTCCTCATGGAATATTTTGCTGAGAATGTTCTGTAGTGTAGGCATTCTATCTGTAAATTCTTTAAGCTTTTGGTTGTCATGGAAGGATTTTATTTTATCGCCAACTCTGAAGGTAAATTTTGCTGGGTATAAGATTCTTGGTTGGCATCCATTTTATTTCAAAACTTGAAATATATTGTTTCAGGCCCTTCTAACTTAGGGTTTGGACTGAGGAATCTGCTGATATCCCTATTGGTTTCCCACTATATGTAATTGGATACTTTTGTCTAGCAGCCTTTAAAATTCTATGATTATTTTGTATGTTAGGTACTTTCATTATAATGTGCTTTAGTGTGGGTCTGTTGTAATTTTGTGCATTTGGTGTCCTGTAAGCCTCTTGTACTTGATTTTACACTTCATTCTTCAGATTTGAGAAATTTTCTGATATTATTTTATTGAATAGATTATTCATTCCTTTGGTTTGTTTCTCTGTGCCTTCCTCAATCCCAATAATTCTTAAATTTGGTATTTTCATGGTATTCCTTAATTCTTGAAGGTTCTGATCATGATTTCTTACTATATTTTCTGTTTGGTCAATTTTGTTTTCAAGATTAAATATTTTGTCTTCTTTGCCTGAGGTTCTGTCTTCCAAGTGATCTGCTTTGTGGGTTATGCTTTCTGGTGAATTTTTAATTTGGTTTATTGTTTCCTTCATTTCAAGAATTTCTATTTTTTTCCAGAATCTCTCTATATTGAAATGATCTTTTGCTTCCTGCATTTGATCTTTTAACTGTTTATTGATGTGATCCTTCATTGCCTGCATTTGCTCTTTTCTCCTCATTTGCTTCTTGGATCATTTTAATTATGTACATTCAGCAGTTTCTTTCTGACAGTTCTTCTACCATTCTGTCTTTCGATTCTAGTAATATAGCTTCTAGGTTTGTTTGGGACTCTTTATTCCCCTATTTTTTTCATGTTGTTCATGTATGTTCCCCTCTAGCAGTGCAAATCTGAGGTATTGCAGTTTCCCCTCTATATGCTTATAGTGTCCCTGCAGGTTTCCAATACCTGACCTTAAAGTGGAAGATCAATAGTAGCAGCATACAATACAAACAATATGCATCCTTAACCCAAATAGTCCCTATTAAGCTATTAAAAGTATTGTCTTAATAAATGGAGATAATGAGTTTGATTATTATCCACAGCATAAATAATAGGCTTGCAGTAATGACTGCAATTTCTAATGGTGGACAAAGAGGATGGGGAAGGGTATAGGATGTAATGTAAATGAGATAAGAAGTTAGTCTACAGAGGTACTCCATCATAGGAATAGAGAAAAATGGAATTTAAAAAAATGGTTGTTAGCATGAGAAACTGGAGAAAATGTCTTCAAGGAAACAAATAGATAAGAGGAAAATAGCTTGAGAAATACAATAAAGAAAAAAAAGAAAAGTAGGAAAAATAGTAGGTATAATAGGAATAATCATAATACCAATAATAAAAAAAAAATTTCTACAATGAAACTCTACTGTACAGTTCAAACCTCCTAATCTTCAGTAGCCTGATGCCTGAGAGGTAATTGATAATGTGGTTTCCCAAGAAGGGATCTGTCCCACTAGGGCTGGTGAGCTTCAGGTCAGAAATGATCCATGATAGTAGCAGAGGCAACCCCACCTGTTGGTAGATGATCAGTTAGTTAGCATGGGGAACAAGCACTAGACTGCAGGCTGGGCCTGATTGCAACAAGAGACTGAGGGCACTGGGCCAGTCAAGGAGCTGCAGATGTGCATGGGCCAATTTGCTCATTTTTGATGTTTCAAATAAGAGGGATCATAAAATATTAGTTACCTTTTATATTAGTAATTTTAATGGATTAAATTTTTTAAAAAATTATTGGTTCTTTTTAGTTTTACATGACAGTAGAATCCATTTTGACATAACTATAAAAGCATGGAATAGACATCTTCTAATTCAGTCTCAGTACCTCTCCTTCCATTCCCCTCTCCTCCTTCTCCCTTCCTTCCACTCTACTGATTTGTCATTTACCCATAGCTAAATTTTAAAATAATTTCTGATGGATGTACACCATGTCGAGATTCAGTGATACATTCTATATGGACATGGAAGAGTTATGTAGGATTCATTCTACTGTCTTTCCCACTCCCGTCCCCCTCCCCCTGCCTATTGTGAGTCAGCACCTGCATATCAGAGACAAAATTCAGTCTTTAGTTGTGGGGGATCAGCTTATTTCACTTAACCTGATTGTCTTCAGTTCCATCCATTTACCATAAAATGCCATAATTTCATTTTCTTTATGGATGAATGAAACTCTATTGTGTATATATATATACCACATTATCCATTCATCTGTTGAATGGTATCTAGTTTGTTTCCATAGCTTGGCTATTGTGAATTGTGTTGTTATAAACATTAATGCTTGTGCACCTTAATAGTATGCTGATTTTAACTTCCATGTATGTATACAGAGTGGGATAACTAGATCAAATGGTGGTTTCATTTCAAATTTTCTAAGGATTCTTCATACTGCTTTTCAAGGTGATTGCACCAATTTGCAGTCCCACCAGCAATTAATGAACTTGCCTTTTCCCACATCTTTGCTAACATTAATTGTTGCTTGTGTTCTTGAAATTGCCATTCTGACTAGAATGAGATGAAATCTCAGGGTCGTTTTGATTTGGTCGTTTATCTAATGAATAGAGATGTTGAACATTGTTTAATCTATTTGTGACTCTATTTGTGCTTATGAGACCTGTTTGAATAGTTATTTTGCCTATGTATTTATTGGGTTATTATTTTGTGTGTGTTATCTTTTGAGTTTTTTGTATATCCTGGTTATTAATGCCTTAGCTGAGGAGCAGTTGGCAAGATTTTGTCCCATTCTATAGGCTCTCTCTTCATGCTTCTGATTGTATACTTTTTGGGGAGAAAGCTTTTTAATTTGATGTCATACCATTTATTGATTTTTAAATTTTACATCTTGTGCTTTAGAGTCCTGTCAAAGGAGTTAGTTCCTGAGTTGACATGTTGCAGTTTGGGGCCTAATTATTCTTCTAGGAGGTACAGGAGTTCTGGTCCAATTCCTAGGTTTTTGATTCACTTTGAGTTGGGTTTTGTTCAGGGTGAGAGATAGGGGCTAAATTTTATTCTACTACATATGGATTTCCAGTTTTTCCAGCATCATTTGTTAAAGAAACTATCTTTTTCCAATGTGTTTTAGCACCCTTGATGTTTTCCATTGTGAACTTGTCAAAACTTCATTCCTCATTTTAGTTTAATTATGTTCTATTCTACACCATATTCTGTTTATCCATTCTCTATTGACAGACACTAGTTGATTTCCCCTTTTGGCTATTGTGAATAAAAGTGCAGTGAATATTGGTATACCAGTATCTATTTGAATTTCTTTAACTATTTGAAGTATATAATTATAAACATATAACAACTGTATGTTTAACTTTAAAAATCCACTAAACTATTTTCTGTAGATGGTGCATCACTAGAAATGTTTCAAATACTTATATCCTCACCAGCACTATTTTCTATGTGTGTGTTTATTTAAAGATTTTAATAAACATTCAAGCAATCATGTAATGTTATTTTATTGTGGTTGTGGCTTGCATTTCCCTAATAACTAATGATGCTAAAAATCTTTTTATGTGCTGTTGTCCTTTTCTATGTCATCTTTGAAGAAAGGCCTTCAGGCCTTCTAATTATATTTAAGTAAGATTGTTGTCCTTTGTGTTGAGTTCTACAAATTCTTTGTGTTCTTGATAATAGTTACTTATCATGTATATCATCTACAAATAGCTTCCCCCATTCTGTAGATCATATTTTCACTCTTTAATGGTGTTCTTTGATGCACAGGCTGTATTTTTATTTTTTATGGAGATCAATTTGTGTATGTATTTTTGATGCTCTTACTCTAAGTGTTGAATCCATTAACAAATAAAGACCATAAAGATTTAGCCCTACATTTTCTTCTAAGATTTTTTATAACTTTAGATATTTGAGGTTATCAGTCCATTTTTAGTTCACTATTTTGCATTCTGTCATATAGGAGTCTAACATCAGTCTTTTTTGCATGGGGATATTTAATTGTTTAGCATTATATTTTGAAGAGTGTATTCTATATTGAATAGACATTCCACACTTTGCAAAAATGAATTGAATATGTGAATGTGTGTGTGTGTGTGTGTGTGTTTCATGCTTATATATGGATTCTACAATCTATTTCATCAGTGTATACATCTAATCCAGTGTCAATCAGATTTATGCATTTTTCATGGAGTTTTGTTTTAAGGTTTAAATTTGGTGATTACAAGTCCTTCCAACATTATTTCTTTTGGCTATAAATGTCCCCTTGCAATTCCAAATGAAATGGATAATCGGCTTCTCTATTTAAAAAAATCAATGTTGAAAGACTGGAAACTTGGCTCAGTGGTAGGGTGCCTGTCTGTCATGTGCCTGTGGCCTGTTTTCAATTCCCACTTTATTTGCCACAAAAGAAAGAAAGAAGAAAGAAAGAAAGAAAGAAAGAAAGAAAGAAAGAAAGAAAGAAAGAAAGAAAGAAAGAAAGGAAGGAAGGAAGGAAGGAAGGAAGGAAGGAAGGAAGGAAGGAAGGAAGAAAGAAAGAAAAAGAAAGAAAGAAAGAAGCGCATATTAGAATTTTGAGAGGGATTGCAATTAATCTGCAGGTTGCTTCGGGTAATATTGCAAACTTAACAATATCATGTCTTTTAGTTCATGAAAATTGGGTCTGTTTCCATTCATTTGACGTCTTTAATTTCAGTAAAGTTTTGTGCTTTTTCAATGCAAAATATTTTTCATCCTTAGTGAAATCTGTTCTTAAGAATTTACCTTTTATGTGCTACTTAGAGATGTAATTGCTTTCTTGTGGGGGCACCTGGCTCTCCTTGCAGTGCTTGACAGAGTTCCACTCAAGGATGATTGCAGAGACTCATCCTAAAAGGATTGTAGCCAGATTATGCCTCCCTAGCTTGGATGTTATTCTGTGGAGTTTTCCTAATAATATATTACTCACTTCAGTCTGAGGATCTTGTTAGAGGTGATGGGAATAATTCTACAAATTTCCAGAAAAACATCACGGAGACAAAACACATGTTGAAATCCTGTGATGTTAACCTCACTACAGGAGAATGTTTTTATTATGTTAAAAATCAAACACTGCATTTACTGGCACAGCCAGAACCTGTTGGGGCACAGAAATTTATATATAACAATGTTTCCCCAAGTTCTAAACACAAAGCACCTCCCACAGTAGGTACTAGATATGGACTAGCTTATTTTATCTATCGCAAGCCCTGGTACCCCCCTAAAGGCAAGCCCTTAGAGAAGGTAGATATAGATCTCCCCCTGTCTCCTACAGAGTGGTTTAATCCAGATGATGGTTTTGTTAATGTGTGGTGGTAAGGTAAAAAAATAAGGTTCCACAACATTCCTTCCTTCCTACAAAGAATATGTCACCACTATAATAAATGTTGGTACATAATAACCATTGGGACCGCTGCCCTCCTGTAACCCTTAACTCAGCAATTTAGATATTAACCAGAAGGTCCTAGTAGAGATGGTCACATGACATTATTTGTCTATCGCTTTACCGCAAAAATAATGAAAATAGTCTTAGGTCATATAGAGTTTAGATATTAAAGAAATAAACATTGTATTAGCTCATTGACGTAGTTAGATATGCTTAAAATAATTGTGATTAAGGATAATCTGTAAGGTTACTGTTTTCTCATAATCTTTCGGTAAAAACAATTTCTGCCTATGCTTTGGAAACTTCTTTGATTTTGTTAATCATAAACCTGTCATCATAGCCTGAAGAAAAATGTATATAAACCCAGACCTCCCCAGAATAAAGTGGGATTTATTGCACCAGAACTAGAGTCTGTGTCTTTCATTCTCCATCCATCGCCGACGCTGTCTGCCGCATCCCGTTTACCAGTGTGGAACCCATGGACTCCTGCTAGGGCTGGACCCCAGCACTTTCTTAACATCCATATTAAATTGTTCATACTGTAATAGTGAGAAACATTTGATTTTTATGCTTTGATCTTGTATCTTGCAGCTTTAGGACTTTATTAGTCTAGTGTCCCTCTTATGGAATATTTTTTGAAAAAATGTGACAGTCAACAGAGAGTTTTACTTCTTTCTTCTTATATTAAATATTGTTATTTATTCTTATTTTAGTTGTTCTAACTAGATTTTCAGAGAAGTGCTGAATAGTAATTTTGAGTGTACACATACTTGCTTTTATCATGATGCTGGGTATAAATTTTTCAATCTCTCAGTAATGTATTTGATGTTAGTATTGGGTTTTATACTGAATCATCATCATGATGTTAAAGAAGTTCCCTTCTGTGCTGAGATTTCAAGTGTTTTTGTTAGGAATGATCTTATATTTTGCTAAATTATTTTTCTGTGTCAACTATAATAATCACATATTATTTTACTGTTTTATTAGTCATATTAACTTGGTGTATTACACTGATTAACTTCTAATGACAAACCATCCTTGAATTCCAGGAATTGTACATACATATAGTACATATATATATTATGATTTTAAGGAAATTGGAAATATATTCTTATATGTAGAGTCTATTTTAGTTTTTCACTTAAAATGGTGTTGGTAATATATTATAAAAAATGACTGGTCAGAATTTACAATATTCTGAGAAAATATTCTCTCTCTCTTTTTTTTTTCCCTCTTCTCATGTGTTGTGTGGACATTTTCCTGTAGTCTATTTAAATATTAACTTCTGTTGAAAAATAGGTTTCTTTGTGCATACTGTCTGCTAAAAAATATAAAATATGATAGGCAACTATATGTGTGGGAAATCTAATAAAGTGGATTCTTTTAAATTTTAATTAAAAAATTCAAATGTTACAAACTATGGGAAAATCAAGAAAAGTTTGTATTTATGTTAAAATATTATATTACTACTAGTACCTCAGGCTGTGGTATAACCAAAAACAAAACTTGAAAATTGTTTCAGGACTTTTCTTGTTAAGATTAGTGTAACATGCCTATGAAATAAAACAATTTGGTCACAAACTTTTTCTAATTATTTTCCGCCAAATAAAGATGACTTGTTATCAGTTATTAGGTAACACACAAAAATGAAAGAGGACCAAAAAATAGACAACACAAAATATTACTATGGGTACCTATAGCAAATAAGCTTGAAATACTAGGGAAATTAAATTATTTTTAATATTTTAATGTATCAAGGTATAAATAAGAGTAAACAAAATAATTATGGGAACTCATTTCATTTAAATGAACAAAATTTTTGACCTCTATCCTTTAAAATGAGAGTGGAGTGTGGCGGGTTTTTGAGTACTAGGAGCTGAGAGCACTATTCTGATTTCTAGAAAAGCATCTAGTCCTGCAGAAGGTACAAGGAGAATTAAGGCTGCATACCTGATTGTAAGCATTCAAACTGATGGTTATATGCATATAGATGCACCTATAGTTCTGTGTATAACTACATGTGTGTCTACATGTATTCGAATTTATGGTATATTTAATATTTATACCCATATAAATGGACACCTCAGTCTATGATTGTCGGAGGGCTTGGTGCATTAAGCATCTATGTTACTTCCACCTTGTTCTTAGAGAATCCCGACTTACTCTTCATCCTTATCTTGACATTGCAAAGTGGAAGGGTGCTCTCTTCTTTCTCCCTTTCTCCACCCCCCCACACAGAATTTTCCCCAAGTTTTTCTCTACAGTCCAAGCAATTGATAGTTTTCTTGTTCTACAAAAGTTGTCTTTAATAGGTTCTGAAGACTTTTCAATTTTTTTTTGTTGTGTGAGTAAAACTTCCTTAATGATTTTATCTTTTAGTACCACTAGAAGATTTTCCACTTTCCTTTTTCTAAACTGTCTCTGTAGACTTCTCCACACTTTACACTTCAAATTATCATAGTCTTATGTGCGATGCACTTTCCACTTTTAACAAATATTCCTTTAGTTATAGGCAAATTTCTGTTCATAGGCACCTCTGACGTGCATGATGCAAAAATTTGGATTTATTTATTGCTTTTGTTTGCTTGAATGGTTGAATGAGGATACATAACACTGAAATTACCTCTTAAATGCTATTATGACTTTAAGGTTTTTTTCTAGGTCTCTTATGTGGAAAGTTTATTTTTTTTATTTTTAGCATATGGATATAGAATTTCTCCTAATACACACTCTATGTATATCTCCCATTCAATTTTGCATTTGTAATGTATGTTATTTGTCTTTTTCATGAGAGCATTTTACATTTTTAAATAGAAAGCCTATTGCTTAGAAAAACATTACTACTAATTTATAGTTTTATTAAATATTGTTCAGGGAATACTATTTACTATTTACATATCTGTTACTTTTGCTGAATTTATGATTTTTCTACTTATGTGCTAAAATATACTTGATTTTTGTGATTACTCATTTGCACTTGAAAAACTGCAATTCCTTTTTAGAATTCAGTTTTCTGATGTCTGATTTTCTTGCTAAAGCAGATCATGCTGAGCCTTATTCATTAATTTTTCAATGTCCTTAAAATGTTGAAAGTGGGTTTTTATAATGTTTCAGCTGAGTATTTCGAACTTTTCAAATTAGTACTGCGAAAAAAAAAAAGATTTAAATTTAAATTATGGTATTGCCCTGCCACCTAGTGGTTATTCTATTTTTACCACTTAAAAGAAAATGTTTTCTGGAGGTTTCAAGATGGCGGCCTAGAGGGTGGCTGCATTTCATGTTGCTCCAGGACTCAGGATTCAAAAGAGGAGATATTGAGAGACTTGGGACCAACTCAAAGCAGCCGGGTGACTCTCACCCGTTGGGAAGGCATCCCGGATGGGACGGTGGTCCCGGAACGCAGGTAACTTTGTGAAGTAGAACTGCGGGCGAGACACCCCTCCCCCCGCTGGAGCAGTGAACTCGGACAACTGGGAGCGCCGTAAAGGAGGCCGCTCGGCACAGCGCTGGGACTCGGAGCAACCCCTCGGGCTCCAGCTGCTGTCCAGGGGAGGAGTGGCGAGGAGAGTTGTGTGGACTCAGAACACCAGGGCCTGCCCTGAGGAGGAGGAGGAGGAGGAATGTGGCCACTTGGATTCGGAGTGACTGCACCAGAGCTACAGGCGGTTGCCAGAGGAGAAGCCGCGCGGCGAGCTGTTTGGACTCAGGGCAACTGCTTCTGAACATCGGGGCCTGCCCTGAGGACGAGGAGGAGGAACAGGAGCGCGGCCACTTGGATTTCGGGTGACTACACCAGAGCTACAGGCGGTTGCCAGAGAAGGGGCTGCGTGGCGAGCTGTTTGGACTCAGACCACTTCTGAACCCCGGGGCCTGCCCGGAGGAGTAGGAGGAGGAGGAGGAGGAGCGCTGCAGGGCGTTTGGACTCGCAGTGACTGCATTAGCGCTCCAGGCGGCTGCTCAGAGGAGAAGGCGAGTGGTGAGTTGTTTGGACTTAAAAGTGACAGCTCCTGAACACAGGGGGGCTGCCTGGAGGAGAAGCATGGTGGGTCGCTTGGTCTTGAGTGGCCACACCAGAGCTCCAGGCGGTTGCCCAGAGGACCCGTGCAGCGGGTCACGTGGATTCAGAGCCACTCAGAGCGACCGCTTCTGAACACCCGGGGGGTCATCTGGAGAAGGAGGAGGAATGGGGAGGGCCACTTCGACTCGGAGTGATTGATTGCCCAGGGCTACGAGTGGTTGGTGGAGGTGGAGGCACGCAGTGAGTTTCTTGGACTCCTAGTGACCGCACCAGAATACTGGGCGGCTGTCTGGAGGAAGAGGCATGTGGCGGGTCTCTGGGATTCAGAGCGATTGTACAGGGCCCCAGGTGGCTGCTCAGAGGAGGGGCCGCATAGCCAGGCGATTAGGTACAGAGCAGGGTCCCAGGATCTAGGAGGCTTCTGGGTGGAAGAGGCGCAGAGAGACAGGCTTAGGGCGGAGCGAAGGTTCCAGGCCTGTGGGCAGATTCTCTGAGGAGGGGCAGCCTAAGGAGATTCATCTGCAAAGGGTGAGGCTCCCAGGCCCAGGAGGTAGGGCCGGGCCCCTGGGAACTTTGCAGAGGAAGGCAGCCCAGCCCAGGCGGTAGCTGTAAATTGAGGGGAACCTCTAGGAGGGAACTGACCAGCGAGACCTCCCCACCGGGTGAGTCTTCCCTGCTGGGTGAGGTTTCCCCACAAGGACAGTAAAACCAGAGACTCAGGCCCAAACAGGCCTTGCCTCAGCCCACAGCCTAGGTCCCCTTTGGATGACCATTGGTCAACAAGTGGAGGCACCTCTGCCCACTACCAGGGATTATACCCCACCTGAAGGCCACCACTCCTAGAGAGGCAGCTTCCTTGTGGAGCACCTGCATTATCAACTTCCTCCAAGACTTCAGGCTACTGAAGGCTAAGGGGGGATATATATAGAAATCTTCAGGGACATTGAAAGTCGATAGAGGAAATCTGCAATATCTCAGCGGTCTACTGATACCTGAACAATATGAGAAAACAAGGAAAGAAAATGCCCCAAACAAATCTAGATGTTACATCAATAAAACCCAATGAGAGCATGGCAGAAGAAATGACAGAAAAGGAGTTCAGAATGTACATAATTAAAATGATCAGAGAAGCAAACGATGAGATGAAAGAGCAAATGCAAGCATTGAATGATCGCACCAATCGACAGTTAAAAGAGCAAATACAGGAAGCAAAAGATCATTTCAATAAAGAGTTAGAGATATTGAAAAAAAACAAACAGAAATCCTTGACATGAAGGAAACAATAAACCAAATTAAGAACTCCATAGAAAGTATATCCAATACGATAGAACACCTGGAAGACAGAACTTCAGACATTGAAGACAAAATATTTAACCTTGAAAACAAAGTTGAACAAACAGAGAAAATGGTAAGAAATCATGAACAGAATCTACAAGAACTATGGGATATCATGAAAAGGCCAAATTTAAGAATTATTGGGATTGAGGAAGGCCTAGAGAAACAAGCCAAAGGAATGAACAACCTATTCAATGAAATAATATCAGAAAATTTCCCAAATCTGAAGAATGAAATGGAAAACCAAGTACAAGAGGCTTATAGGACTCCAAATACACAAAATTACAACAGACCCACACCAAGGCACATTATAATGAAAATACCTAACATACAAAGTAAAGACAGAATTTTAAAGGCTGTGAGAGAAAAGAACCAAATTACATTCAGGGGGAAACCCATATGGATATCAGCAGATTTTTCAATCCAGACCCTAAAAGCTAGAAGGGCCTGGAAAAACATTTTTCAAGCCCTGAAAGAAAATGGATGCCAACCAAGAATCTTATACCCAGCAAAACTTATCTTCAAATTTGATGATGAAATAAAATCCTTCCATGATAAACAAAAGCTAAAAGAATTTGCAAAAAGAAAGCCAGCATTACAGAACATTCTCAGCAAAATATTCCATGAGGAAGAGATGAAAAACAAAGAAGCAAATCAGGAAAGGGAGGAATTATCCTAAAGGAATTGTCAAACAAAGGAGGAAACAAGTTGTGTCAAACAAATAAATAAACAAAATTTTAAAAATGAACCAAATGACCAGGAAACCAAATCATTTCTCTATAATAACCCTGAATGTTAATGGCCTGAATTCATCAATCAATAGACATAGACTGGCAGACTGGATTAAAAAGAAAGATCCAACAATATGTTGCCTGCAAGAGACTCACCTCATAGAAAAAGATACCCATAGACTAAAGGTGAAAGGATGGGGAAAAACATACCATGCACATGGACTCAGCAATAGAGCTGGAGTATCCATCCTCATTTCCGACAATGTGGACTTGAAGCCAAAGTTAGTCAGAAGGGATAAAGAAGGTCATTTCATACTGCTTAAGGGAAGCATAAATCAGCAAGATATAACAATCATAAACATCTATGCCCCAAACAGTGGCTCATCCATGTATGTCAAACAAATCCTTCTCAATTCCAGAAACCAAATAGACCATAACACAATAATACTAGGTGATTTTAACAGGCCTCTCTCACCACTGGACAGATCTTCCAGACAAAAATTGATCAAAAAACCAGAGATCTCAATAACACAATCAATAATTTAGACTTAACAGACAATTATAGAATATACCATCCAACCAAGAGCGAATACACTTTCTTCTCAGCAGCACATGGATCCTTCTCTAAAATAGACCATATATTATGCCACAAAGCTAATGTTAGCACATAATAGAAGATAGAGACACTACCATGTATTCTATCAGATCATAATGGATTGAAGTTAGAAATAAATGAAAGAGTAAAACACAGAAACTATTCCAACATCTGGAGACTAAAAAATATGCTATTATATGATGAATGGATAACAGAAGATATTAGGAAGGAAATTAAAAAATTCTTAGAGGTAAATGAGAACAAAGAAACATCATATCAAAATCTCTGGGACACTATGAAAGCAGTACTTAGAGGGAAATTTATTTCATGCAGCGCATTTAATAAAAGAAGTAAAACTCAACAAATAAACGACCTAACACTACATCTCAAAGCCCTAGAAAAAGAAGAACAGAACAGCACCAAAAGTAGTAGAAGACAGGAAATAGTTAAACTCAGAGCTGAAATCAATGAAATTGAAACAAAAGAAACAATACAAAAAATTGACAAAATAAATAGTTGGTTCTTCGAAAAAATAAACAAAATTGATAAACCTTTAGCCACACTAACAAAGAGAAGACGAGAGAAAACCTAAATCCCTAAAATTCGGAATGAACAAGGAAATATCACAACAGACACGATTAAAATACAAAACATAATTAGAAGCTATTTTGAAAATCTATACTCCAACAAAATAGAAAATTTCGAAGACATCAACAGGTTTCTAGAGACATATGAATTGCCTAAACTGAATGAGGAGGACATAAACAATTTAAATAGACCAATTTCAAGAACTGAAATAGAAGAAGTCATCAAAAGCCTACTAACAAAGAAAAGTCCAGGACCAGATGGGTTCTCAGCCGAGTTCTACAAAACCTTTAAAGAAGAGCTCATTCCAATACTTCTCAAAGTATTCCATAAAATAGAAGAGGAGGGAACCCTCCCAAACTCATTCTATGAAGCCAATATCACACTGATACCTAAACCAGACAGAGACTCATCAAGGAAAGAAAATTTCAGACCAATATCCTTAATGAACATCGACGCAAAAATTCTCAACAAAATTTTAGCAAATCGCATACAAAAACATATTAAAAAGATAGTGCACCATGATCAAGTGGGCTTCATCCCAGGGATGCAAGGTTGGTTCAACATCAGGAAATCAATAAACGTAATTCACCATATTAATAGACTTAAAGTCAAGAATCACATGATTATTTCAATAGATGCAGAAAAAGCATTTGATAAAATACAGCACCCCTTCATGCTCAAAACACTAGAAAAAATAGGGATAGTGGGAACATTCCTTAACATTGTAAAGGCCATTTATGCTAAGCCCATGGCTAATATCATTCTAAATGGTGAAAAACTGAAAGCATTCCCCCTACAAACTGGAACAAGGCAGGGATGCCCTCTTTCACCACTTCTATTCAACATCGTTCTTGAGACTCTGGCCAGAGCAATTAGACAAACCAAAGAAATTAATGGGATACGAATTGGAAAAGAAGAACTCAAACTATCCCTGTTCGCTGATGACATGATTATATATTTAGAGGAACCTGGAAATTTCACCAGAAAACTCTTAGAACTCATAAGTGAATTCAGTAAAGTAGCAGGTTACAAGATCAATGCCCATAAATCCAACGCATTTTTATACATAAGTGATGAATCTTCAGAAAGAGAAATTAGGAAAACTACCCCATTCACAATAGCCTCGAAAAAAATAAAATACTTGGGAATCAATCTCACAAAAGAGGTGAAAGACCTCTACAATGAGAACTATACAACACTAAAGAAAGAAATTAAAGAACACCTTAGAAGATGGAAAGATCTTCCATGTTCTTGGATAGGAAGAATTAATATTGTCAAAATGGCCATACTACCTAAAGTGCTATACAAATTCAATGCAATTCCAATTAAAATCCCAATGACGTACCTTACAGAAATAGAGCAAGCAATTATGAAATTCATCTGGAAGAATAAGAAACCCAGAATAGCTAAAGCAATCCTTAGCAGGAAGAGTGAAACACGGGGGTATTGCAATACCAGATCTTCAACTCTACTACAAGCAATAGTAACAAAAACGGCATGGTATTGTACCAAAATAGAAAGGTAGATCAATGGTACAGAATAGAGGACACGGACACAAACCCAAATAAATACAATTTTCTCATACTAGACAAAGGGGCCAAAAATATGCAATGGAGAAAAGATAGCCTCTTCAACAAATGGTGCTGGGAGAATTGGAAATCCATATGCAACAGAATGAAACTAAACCTATATCTCTCACCATGCACGAAACTAAACTCAAAATGGATTAAGGACCTCGGAATCAGACCAGAGACCCAGCAGATTATAGAAGAAAAAGTAGGTCCAAATCTTCACCTTGTTGGTCTAGGATCAGACTTCCTTAACAGGACTCCCATAGCACAAGAAATAAAAGCTAGAATCAACCACTGGGATAGATTCAAACTAAAAAGCTTTCTCTCAGCAAAGGAAACTATCAGCAATGTGAAGAAAGAGCCTACAGAGTGGGAGAATATCTTTGCCAATCATACTTCAGATAGAGCACTAATCTCCAGAATCTATAAAGAACTCAAAAAACTCTACTCCAAGATTTCAAATAATCCAGTGGACAAATGGGCTAAGGAAATGAATAGACACTTCACCGAAGAAGATCTACAAGCAATCAACAAACTTATGGAAAAATGCTCAACATCTCTAGTAATAAGAGAAATGCAAATCAAAACCACCCTAAGATTCCATCTCACCCCAATTAGAATGGCGATTATCAAGAATACGAGCAACAACAGGTGTTGGCGAGGATGTGGGGAGAAAGGTACACTCATACATTGCTGGTGGGGCTGCAAATTAGTGCAGCCACTCTGGAAAGCAGTGTGGAGATTCCTTAGAAAACTTGGAATGGACCCTCCATTTGATCCAGCTATCCCACTCCTTGGCCTATTCCCAAAGGACTTAAAATCAGCATACTACAGAGATACAGCCACATCAATGTTCATAGCTGCTCAATTCACAATAGCCGGACTGTGGAACCAACCTAGATGCCCTTCTATTGATGAGTGGATAAAGAAACAGTGGTATATATATATATATACAATGGAATATTACTCAGCCATAAAGAATGATAAAATTATGGCATTTGCAGGCAAATGGATGAAATTGGAGAATATCATGCTAAGTGAGATAAGCTAATCTCAAAAAGCCAAAGGACGAATGATATCACTAATAAGTGGAGGATGACACATAATGGGGGGGAGGGAAGGGTTAGTGTTAGGGTTAGAGTTAAGGTTAGGGAGGGGGGCAAGTATGGAGGAAGGAAGTACTGTATAGAGGGTAAAGAGGGGTGGGAGGGGTGGGGGAAGGGAAAAAATAACAGAATGAATAAAACAACATTACTCTATGTAAATTTATGATTACACAAATGGTATGCCTTTACGCCATGTACAAAGAGAGAAACAACATGTATCCCATTTGTTTACAATTAAAAAAAAAGAAAAAAAGAAAAAAAAAGAAAATGTTTTCTCCCCTACTGTTTTGTAGATGTATTTTGTACTAGTACTGGAATATGTGAAAGCAATATTTACAATTGCCATATAATTTCACTGAATATAAGACAACAAATCATGTCAAGTTGATAATATTTGTGGAAATTAAAACCAATAGTTGATTCTTATTTGGTCAAACTGAAATAAAACTCAAAGGTAAAATTTCCAATTTTTTTCATATTGAACAAGAAAGAATAATGGACTGTAACCTTGGAGATCTAGATTTATTTTTTATTTTCTAATATAATTAGGTATGTTTCCCTGAAAAAACATTCAATTGTTCAAATTAGTGTTTATTATTTGCAGTATTTTGAAAAACTTTTACATTCAGACATTGTTTTTAATGACACAGCTTAAAAGTTTGTCAATGCCTTATACAGAGCAGTTTTTCAAAATGTGAAGTACAAAATGCAAAAAGGCATATAATTACTGTATCTACATAAATATATATATACGTGTGTGTGTGTGTGTGTGTGTGTGTGTGTGTGTAATTTTGTGTATATAATTCTCTGTGTTTCTGACTTTATTTTTGTATATCTGTAGGTGTCATCTACCTATCTATCCATCCATCAATTTCCTATCTGTATTAAAATTATTGCTTCTCTTCAAGCTTTCTCTTTCAAATGTGGAGCAAAGAGAGAATTGTCTTATAACTGCTGTTAGGTACCACTAATGCACATTTCAGTTCTCTATTGACATTGGGTAAGAGGGAACCTTTAATAACAACCACCTTCACATGGACACTACAAAATTCCCAATTAGATTCAGGAATACTACACACATTACATATTTTTAAATAGAAATAAAAATATGTGTACAGATTTTGTGCAGATTTTCAAGACTTCACTTCCACGGAGAGTGACAAGCATAGGACATTGCATATGCTTTAGCCTCATATTAGGTACTGAGCTACAGTTGTCGACATCCTCATCAGAAATTGATACTTTTAAAGGTCAAAAATATTTTGTTAAATTAAATAATATTTAATTTTTTTAATATATTTAAATATTAAAAATATTTTGTTAAATCATTACTCACCAATTGAGTAGTGATATCTCATTAGGACTTTAATTTGAGTTTCTGTGATGAGCACAATTTCTGAGCATCTTTTCAGTGATCACTGGCCATTCATAAAATTTATCTCTGTTAAAAATCATCCATTTTAAAGTGTTTTTCACATTACTGAGTTACTAGTATTAATTTTTATTTCATTAAACTTCCCAGGACATAGATTTGGCCACTTTAAAACTTTTTGAGTGTACAAATTAGTGACAAGAAATAAATCACATTGCTGCACAATCATCACTACTATCTCCAGAACTTTTCAAGCATCAAAACCTGGAAATTAAGCATACTCATTAAAGCATAACCTTTCATTTTGCCAGAAAAAAAAATATTCTAGTTTTTGTCTATATGTTTGACTTCTTTTTTGTTTTGCATTTTTATTAGTTTGTTTTAGTTAAACATAATATCAAGGTTCATTGTGATATGATTTACAAATGGATGGAATATAATTTGCTCTAACTCAGTCCCCAGTACTTCTCCTTTTCCTCTCCTCCCCACACCTGTTTCCTTTCCTATACTCTACTTATCTCTCCTTTATTATTTTAGATGAAGTTCATGATTTCTTTCTGTATTTTGAAGAGGAATGTCATCAGGATTTTAACTGGAATTGCACTGAATCTGTATAGAATGGCTATTTTGACAGGATTCTGCATATCCAAGAACATGGGCGATCTTCCCATCTTCTAAAGTTTTTATTAATTTCTTTCTTTAGTGTTCTGTAGTTTTCATTGAAGAGGCTTTTCACCTTTTTTGTCAGATTGATTCCCAAGATTTTTTTTTTTGAGGCTATTGTAAATGGAGTGGATTCCTAATTTTTCTTTCAGAGGATTCATCACTTATGAATAGAAATACACTAGAAATGCATTAGAAATGTTACTTTGCTTAATTCATGTATTAGTTCTAAAAGTTTTCTCATGGAGCTTTTTGTATCCTCTAAATATAGAATCATGTTGTCAGCAAATAGCAATAGCCTGAGTTCTTCTTCTCCTATTCATATCCCACTTATTTCTTTCATCTGTCTAATTGCTCTGGCTAGTGTTTCAAAAATGGTGTTGAATAGAAGTGGTGAAAGAAAGCAACCCTGTCTTGTTCTAGTTTTGGAAAGAATACTTACAGGTTTTTTTTTTTTTTTTCCATTTAGAATGATGTTGGCTGTGGGTATAACATAGACAGACTTTACAAAGTTGAGGTATGTTCCTACTATCCCTATTTTTCTAGTACTTTAAGCATGAAGGGGTGCTGTATTTTATCAAAAGCTTTCTTAGCATCTATTGAAATCATCATATGATTCTTAACTTTAAGTCTATTGATGTGATGAATTACATTTATTTATTTCTGAATGTTGAACCAACCATTCATCCCTGGGATGAACACTACTTGATCATTGTGTACTATCTTTTTAAATATATTTTGTATGTGATTTGCCAGAATTTTTTTTAAGGATTTTTGTATCTACATTCATCAGAGACATTGGTCTAAATTTTTCTTTCCTTGATGTGTCTTTGTCTGGTTTTGGTATCAGAGTGATACTAGCTTCATAGAATGATTTTGGAGGAGTTCCCTCCTTTTCTACCTCCAGAAATATATTGGAGTATTGGTATTAGTTCTTTAAAGTTTTGTCGAATTTGGCTGAGAATCCATGTGGTCCTGGGCTTTTCTTGGTTGGTAGACTTTTGATGGATTCTTCTATTTTTTGCTTGAAATTGATGTGTTTAAACTGTGTATGACTTCCTGATTCACTTTAGGAGTATCATATATCTCTAAAAATTTGTCAATGCCTTTGATATTTTCTATTTTGTTGCAGTATAGATTTTCAAAATAGCTTCTAATTATGTTATGTATTTTGATGGTGTCTGTCGTGATCGTTCCTTTTCATCACAAATTCTAGTAATTTCAGTTTTCTCTCTCCTCTTCATTAGCGTGGCTAAGGGTTAATCAATTTTGTTTACTTTTTCAAACAACAAACTTTTCGTTTTGAAAATTTTTTGAATTGTTTGCTCTTGTTTCAATTTCATTGATTTCAGCTCTGATTTTAATTATTTCCTGTCCTCTATTACTTTTGGTATTGATCTATTCTTCTTTTTCTAGGGCTTTGAGATGTACTGTTAGGTCATTTAGTTGTTGACATTATTATTATTATTATTATTATTATTATTATTATTATTATTATTATTATTTAATGTATGAGCTCAATGCAATGAACTTTCCTCGAAGTGCTTTCAGAGTGTCACAGAGATTTTGATGTGTTGCGTCTTTTACCAATAAGAATTTTTTTTATTTCCTCCCTGTTATCTTCTGTTATCATTGTGTTATTCAGTACCATATTATTTTGTCTCAAGATATACGAGTAGTTATTCTTTTTTATGTTATCATTGATTTCTAATTGTGTTCCATTATGTTCTGGTGGACTACAAGGTAGTAATTCTATTTTTTTTGTATTTACTTATGGCTTCTTTGTGGCATAGCATATGGTCTATTTTGGAGAAGGATCCATGAGCTGCTGCAAAGAAAGAGCATTTGCTCGATAATGGGTGAAATACTCTGTACATGTCAATTAAGTCTATGTCATTGATCATATTATGTAATTCTATGGTTTATTTGTTCAGTTTTTGTTTGGAGAATCTATCCAGTGGTGAGAGTGTTGTGTTAAAGTCACCCACTATTGTGTTTTGGTCTATTTGATTCTTACACTTGAGAAGGTTTTGTTTGATGTACACAGCTGCTCCTTTGTGGCATAAATATTTAAAATTGTTATTTGGTTTAAATCATTGGTTTATGGTTCCCTGTAGCAGTATGAAATGTCCTTCTTCATCCCTTCTGACTAAGTTAGTCTTGAAGTCCACTTTATCTGATATGAGGATGGAGAACCCTGCTTTTTTTACTGAGTCCAAGTGCATGGCATGTTTTCCCCCATTCTTTCACCTTTAGTCTGTGGATGTCTTTTTCTATTCGATGAGGCTCTTGAAGGCAACATATTGTTGGGTCTTTCTTTTTATTCCAATCTGCCATTCTATGTCTTTTGATTAATGAGTTTAAGCTATCAACATTAAGGGTTATTATTGTGATGTGATCTGTATTCTTGGTCATATTGGCTTAATTTTGGTTTTTAACTTTGCTTGATTTCTCCTTTGATTGATATCTCCTTTAAGGTAGTTCCTCCCTTTGCTGACTTGTATTGCTGTCTTTCACTTCCTTATCATTAAAAATTTTGCTGAGAATATTCTGTAGTGCAGGCTTTCTAGTCCTAATTTTTTAAACTTTTGTTTATCACTGAAAGATTTTATTTCATCATCAAATCTGAATGTTAGTTTTGCTGGGTATAAGTTTCTTGATTGACATTCATGTTCTTTCTGAGCTTGAACTATATTGTTCCAGGTCCTTCTAGCTTTTAGGGTCTGGGCTGAGAAATCTGCTGATACTGCTCTTGGTTTCCTCTCATATATAATATGACAATTTTCTCTCAGTCTTTAAAATTCTATCTTTATTTTATATGTGAGTTATTTTCACTATAATGTGCCTTGATCTGTTGTAATTTTATGTATTTGGTGTTCTGTAAGCCTCTTTTATTTCATTTTCTATTTCATAATTCAGGTTTTGGAAATTTTCTGATATTATTTCATTGAGCAGTTTGTTCATTTCTTTGGTTTGTATCACTGTGCCTTCCTCAATCCAAATAATTCTTAAATTTGTTTTTTTTTTCATAATATCCCATAATTCTTGGAGGCTCCATTCATGATTTCTTACCATCTTCTCACTTTGATCAACTTTATTTTCAAGATTAAATATTTTGTCTTCATTGTCTAAGATTCTGTCTTCCATGAGATCTATTCTATTGGTTTTGCTTTCTATTGAGTTTTTAATTTGGTTTATTTCTACTTTCATTTCAAGTATTTATGTTTTTTTTTTTTTCTGAATCTCAATCTCTTTATTGAAATATTCTTTTGCTTCCTGCGTTTTCTCTCTTAAGTGTTCATTGGAGTGATCATACTTGCTTACATTTGCTCTCTTATCTCATCTTTTGATTCACAAATCGTTTTTGCTATGTAGATTCTAAACTACTTTTCTGTCATTTCTACTGCCAGGTTGTCATTAGATTCTATCAAAATAGTATCTTGGTTTATTAGGGAAACTATCTTCCCCTGTTTTTAATATTATTTCTGTATATTTCCCTCTAGCAGTGAAGATCTGAGGTATTGCTTTTTCCCCCTTCAGGCTTATTGTTACTCTGCAGGTTTCCAACACCTCACCCTGAGGGAAGGTCATTATCAGCAGCACCCCATACAAATATACGCTGTTCTACATCAGATAGCCCCTATAAAGACATTAACAGGTAGGATGAGTTTGAGTATTATCCACAGTCAATAGGCTTGCAATGAGGTCTACTACTCCTAGTGGTGAATGAAGAGGATCAGGAGGGGTGTAGGATGTAACTGTTAATGGGATAAGAAGTGAGTAAATAGAGGCACCTGATCAAAGGGAGAGTGAGAGCCAGATCAAAAGAAGTTGGTGTTTAGCACGAGAAAAAGGGGAAAGAGACTCCAAGGGAATAGGTAAATAAAATGAAAATAGAGTGAGAAAAGAAGAAAAAATAACACCAAAAGTTTAAGAAAAATCTATGGTTCATAGTCATCCATCACTCAAACCTCCCAGACCTCAGTGTCTGCCACAGTTCATTCTTCAGTACCCAAAAAGGTCAGGGGGCAAGACAACAACAAAGACAATAACAACAACAATAAAACTTCATAAAATAAAGAAATTGACATAAGAAATATAAGAAACACCTACACTTAATGTGTTCATTGTGGCAAGATTAAAGAGATGAAAATTTTTAGCATTCACTTATGGATGAATGGATGAATAAATTGTGGGAAAATACATACAAATGAATATATTTAATATTATAAAAGAAGAAAATCCTGTCACACACAATTATTCAAATGAACCTTGTGTACACCATGCTAGATGAAAAACAAAACCAAAAAGAAAAACAATCACAGGGGAACAAAACCCCATTATTCCACTGATACGAGCTATCTGAAATATTCAACTCAGAAATATTGAGTAGAGTGTTAGTTATCATAGGCTGGGTGAGAGGAATAGTTCAGTGTCTATTCAACCATTACTAAGTTTTAACTATACAAGATCAATAAGTTCTAGTGATTGACTGTACAACTTTGTGTCTATAGTTAATAGTACTGCATGGCATCCTGAAAATATGTTAAACTGATGGATCTCAAGATTAAATAAAATAGGTAGTACAATAAAAAGCAAGGAATAGTGGAGAAACAAAATGCTGTATATACACAAAATTGAATATTATTCACTCTTTAAAAAGAATTATCCATGATTTATCTTTCCATAGTGTTTGTTACTGTGATTAACTGAGATCTAAAAACACTAAATGCAAACTTCAGAAACAGTTCACTAAGTTTTGAATTGCATGGCATTCAGGGCAGTGTGATGAGGTCTGTGCCATCTCTGTCCCACCTGACGGGCGAATTCTCCACTGTGTGAGCTACATGCCCACAAGTCACCCAGTAGCCATCTCAGATGTCTGGTCGACTGTCACAGTTTCACAATGCCTGTGTTCAAGTAACCCTACTTCATTAATCCTGGACCCGGGTACAAGAGCAGTGATGCTGGCAGTTCAGATCTTCCAAGGAAAAGCCACCAAGTGCTTTCTTCAAGTGAAAAAATGAAAGTTCTTAACAAGAAAGAAGGGAAGTCACATGGTGACGTGGCTAAGATCCACCACACAGCGAATCACTGTCCATGAAATTGTGAAGAAAGCAAAAGAAACCCAGGCTAGTTTGGCTGCTGCACTTAAAACCTCAGCAGTTATGACCACAGAGGGAGGTAGGTGCTCAGTGGGAGAGTTTGGAGCTGTCCAGTTTCAGGAATCCACTGGAGGTCTTGGAACACGTTCCCTGCAGGAAAAGGAAGGCCATTTTCAATTTTAGCTATTTATTTAAATTGACAGGTGAAATTGTATATGCTTATCATGTACAATAAGGAGCTTTGCAGTACATACATTGTGGGATGGTTAAAACCACCTAAGTAAGGAGGCAACCCCCACATAGTTGTCATTTCTGTGGTGAGAATTTTTAACATCTACACTTGGCATTTTTCAAGAATACAACATATTGAAATTAACTACAGTCCCCAAGCTGTACAATAAATCTCCTGAATTTATTTTTCTTATCTGATTTTATCCATTCACCAGTGCCTCCCCAATACCACCATTCTATTCTCTACATTTGTGAGATTCTCCTTTTTATTTAATTACTTAATTTTTATTTTATTTGTTGGAAGAGCATTTTTTAATTTGTTCTACTTTGCTGTACATGACAGTAGAATCATTTATACATTTTGATAGATCCTCCTTTATAGATCCTACATGTGAGATGAAGCAGTATTTATCTTTCTGGATGTGGTTAACTCATCTACCATGATATCTTCCATTTTCATCAATGTTGCTGAAAATGACAGGGTTTCCTTTTTATGGCTAAACAGTTTTCCACTGTGTATCCATTCATCAATTCATAGACATCTCCATTGACTCCATATCTTGGCTCTTAAGAATAGTAATGTGACAAATGTGAGAGTTTAGATGTCTCCTCAGCATATTGATTTTATTTCCTTTGGGTGTACACTGAGAAGTGGGAATCTTGATCTTATGGTAATTCTCCTTTTAGTTTTGTGAGAAACCTCTGTACTAAGTTCCATAATGGCTGATAATTCCCATTCCCACCAGCAGTGTGTAATTGTTCCCCTTCCCTCACATCCTCACCAACAATTGTTATCTTTTCTCTTTTTTGGCCACAGATATTCTAACTGGGGTGAGGTAATCATTGTGGTCTGAATGTACATTTCCTTGATGATTAGAGTGTCCAGAAATTTCTGATATACCACTTGGTCAACTGTATATCTTCTTTTGAGAAAAGTTTGTTCAAGGTATTTTTCATTTTTTATTTGGTTGATATAAGCTATTTTAATTCCTCCTATATTTTGGATAGTATCACTTGAATTAGATATAAGTATGCAAATATTTTTCCACCTTCTATTCATCGTGTCTTCTCTATTGATTGATTCCCTTCCTCTACAGTTTCTTCCATTAGAGTTATAGTTTAAGGTCTTGTATTTACATATCTAATCAATTTGGGGTTGACTTTTATATATGGTATAAAATAAGGAACACATTTTATTCTTCTGCATGAGCATGTCTGGTTTTCTCAATATTATTTATTGATAACTGGCCTTTCCCATTGTGTAATCTTGGCATATTTTGTCAAAAGTTAGTTCAGTGAAGATGTTTGGATTTACTTCTGAGCTCCCTTTTGTGTCCCATTGGCACATGTGTCCATTTTTATGCCAGTCCCATGCAGTTTGGGGTTCCTATGGCTTTGTACCATGCTTTAAGCATTTGTTCAAGATTGTTTTGGCTCTTCATAGCCTGCTGTGATTCCATATAAATTTTAGGAGAGTGTTCTAGATATGTGAACAAAATGTTACTGATATTATAAGAGGGTTGCATTGAATTTGTAGTTTTCTTTGGATAGTATAGACCTGCAACAATATTGATTCTTGTCATACATGAACATGGGATGTATTTCTATTTATTTGTGTCTTCTTCATGTTCTTTCATCAGTGCTTTACAGTTTTCATTGTACAAATCTTTCACCTCCTTAGATAAATTTTCCCCTAGACATTTCATCTTCTGTGTGGCTATTGTGACTTCATGTGTCTTTTTAATTTCTTTTCCAGTTAGTTGGATGTTACTGTACAGAAACATTAATGATACCTGTTTGTTGATTTTATGGCCCCCAGTGTTGTTATTTATGTGGTCCTTTAGGGTTTTCCATATACATGATCAACACATTTGCCAACAGTTACAGTTTGATGCGGGGGCACCCACCTGGCTCTCCTTGCAGTGCTTGACAGAGTTCCACTCAAGGATGATTGCAGAGACTCATCCTAAAAGGACTGTAGCCAGATGTATGCCTCCCTAGCTTGGATGTTATTCTGTGGAGTTTTCCTAATAATATATTACTCACTTCAGTCTGAGGATCTTGCTAGAGGAGATGGGAATAATTCTACAAATTTCAAGAAAAACATCATGGAGGCAAAAACACATGTTGAAACCCTGTGATGTTAATCTCACTACAGGAGAATGTTTTTATTATGTTAAAAATCAAACACTGCATTTACTGGCACAGCCAGAACCTGTTGGGGCACATAAATTTATATATAACAATGTTTCCCCAAGTTCTAAGCACAAAGCACCTCCCACAGTAGGTACTAGATATGGACCAGCTTATTTTATCAATGGCAAGCCCTAGGCCCCCCCCCTAAAGGCAAGCCCTTAGAGAAGGTAGATATGATCTCCCCCTGTCTCCTACAGGGTGGTTTAATCCAGATGATGGTTGTGTTTATGTGTGGTGGTAAGGTAAAAGAATAAGGTTCCACAACATTCCTTCCTTCCTACAAAGAATAGGTCACCCCTATAATAAACATTGGTACACAATGCCCTGTTCTGGGAAAAAGAACTACATAAGACAATGTAATCTATTCAGTAAAAAAACTTGGCCACAAGAACCACTGCGACCGCTGCCCTCCTGTAGCCCTTAACTCAGCAATTTAGATATTAACCAGATGGACCTAGTAGAAATGGTCACGTGAGATTATTTGTCTATCGCATTACCGCAAACATAGTAAAAGTAGTCTTAGGTCATATAGAGTTTAGATATTAAGGAAATAAACATTGTATTAGCTCATTGACATAGTTAGATATTCTTAAAATAATTGTGATTAAGTAAGGATAATCTGTAAGGTTACTGTTTTCTCATAATCTTTCGGTAAAAACAATTTCTACCTATGCTTTGGAAATTTCTTTGATTTTATTAATCATAAGCCTGTCATCATAGCCTGAAGAAAAATGTATATAAACCCAGCCTTCCCCAGAATAAAGTGGGATTGATTGCACCAGAACTAGAGTCTGTGTCTTTCATTCTCCATCCATCGCTGACGCTGTCTCCTGCATCCCGTTTACCAGTGTGGAACCCAGGGACTCCTGCTAGGGCTGGACCCTGGCAGTTTGACTTCCTCTTTTCCAGGCTGTATGCCTTGATTCCTTTATTTTTTTACTTGACTACTTCCTCTGAATAGAATTTCCAGTATTGTGTTGAAAAGGATTGGTGTAAGTGGTCGTCTTTGTCTTTTTCAGTATCTGAAAGTTAAAACTTTCACTGTTAAGTATGATGTTAGGTATTGGTTTGCTGTACTGTCATTGAGGTACATTCCTTCTATATCTAATTTGCTGAAAGTTTTCATGATGAAAGGTACCTAAATTTTATCAAATTCTTCTTTTTCTGCATGGAAAAAAGATCTATATATTTTTCTTTATTCTATTAAAGTGGTGTGTATTGTTTATTGAATTGTGTAACAATACACAATTAAACCCATGTGGTCATGATGAATAATTTTTAATGTGTTGTTAGACTTACATTGGTAGCATGTACTTGAGTATTTTCTACCTATGTTCATCAAAAATATCTACTGCTATTGTTTAGTGGTATACATGTCTGACTTGGTATTAGACTCATAGGGTCTGAAAAAGTGATTTTTGAAATTTTTTGTTAATTTTTTGTAAGTGTTTGAGAAGAACTGGTATTTGTTCTTCTTTGAATGTTTGATATACTTGAGACATGAAGTTATTTGGTTTAGGAATGTCTCCTCTTTCACAGGAAATTTTTATGACTAATTAAATCTCAAAACCAAGTCAAATTTTGCCAGAAGCTCCAAAGCAGATGAACTTTGAATGCATGTCACTACATGAAAGAAGACATACACAAAGGTTATGGGGGGCTGCTCAGTAGTACAGTACTGCCTAATAAGACCAAGGCCCCAGGTTCGATTCCTAGCAATACACAAACACACAGGCACACAGACACATGCACAACAGACATACATAATGCTATTCCACCTAGATGAGGTAGATAGAATAGTCAAATCCATATGGGCACAAAGCAGTACAATGGTTACCAGAGAATTATGGAAAGGAGAATATAAAAAATAATTGAGTTGTATTCAGTCATAAAGAAAATTATATTATGTGCAGGAAATTGGGTGAACCCCAAGAACATTCTCTTAAGCAAAATAAGCTAAATTGAAAAAGTCAAGGATAATATGTATCCTCTCACATGTGGAAGCTAGAGAGGGGGAAGTAAAATAAAAGGAAGGAGAACTTATGAAAACTGAAGAGCTGTAGAGTAGAGAAAAGGCACCAGGGTAGGAAGGAAGGGAGGAAAGTGGAAATGCTGGGTAATGACATTGGCTAAATTATATTTTTTTATCACATGCATATACAAATATGTAACAATGAATCTCACCATTATGTACAACCACAAAAACTGTAGAAAAAAAAGAAACTCTTTAATGAGTAAGGAGTCCCTCTGAGAAGGTGAAAATTTCTGTAGATTTGTGGTGAAGATGGTGGTACAACAATGTGAATGTCCTTAATGTCACTGAACTTTACGCTTAAAATGATTAAATTAGCATTTTATGGGGGGGGGTGTATGTGTGTGTTTCTGCAATATTTTTGTACTTGGGATTGAACTCAGGTGTGTTTTACCACTGAGACATGTCCCCAGTGCTTTTTATTCTTATTTTGTGACAGGGTCTTACTAGGTGGGTCAGGCTGGACAGGAACTTGAAAACCATGGAGAATATCATGCTAAGTGAGATAAGCCAATCTCAAAAAAACCAAAGGATGAATGGTCTCGCAGATAAGCAGATGATGACACATAATGGGGGTGGGAGGGGGCAAGACTGGAGGAAGGAGGGACTGTATAGAGGGAAAAGAGGGGTGGGGGAAGGAAAAAATAACAGAATGAAAAAAATATGTGGAGGAGGACTATACTTGTAGTTGGGGCACACAAAGGCAGTAACTGACAACTACTGAGACCAGAGCTGATGTCCCTTCTTTCCTTTTCTGTCCTGGACTGTAGGAGTGCTTCAGGTTGGTTTAAAGGTCAGTTGCAAAGAAAGGTGTTTTCAGGTAAGGTGGCAGCCATTCTTCATCACCTCAGAAGATGCAGGAAGATGAGATAGTGGTGTGGTCTCCTTCCAGGGTGCTCTGTCTGTCTCTGTCCACAGTGCTTGGGTGACTGCGATGTTCTCAATAGCTACTGTGGGAAGCATAGTGTCCAAGTCTACCTATCAGTATTCTCTCTCTGTGGACTGGAAGGAAAAGAGGCAGGCCCCTGAAATAACCATGAAAATGTGTCATCTAGGTAATCTCCTTGAAGAAGTTAATATTCACATGACTTTTAAATTATGTGATCTTTGATAGCTGGGAATTCTGTCATCTAATTCTCTTCATTTAGTCACTAAGAATGCACAGTCTCCAACATACTCAGACACAATCTTGATCACTGGCAGTTCCATCCTTCAGAGCAACCATACCATTGACACCAGTCATGTTTCAGAGAAAAATCCATTCTCTGGCCTCTGATCTAGGCCTAAAACCAACCCATATCCTAAGCCATGGTCAACAAGACTGCAATTAACAAAGAGACCCTATAAAAATGTTTTCCAAATTGTATTTCTCAAGTTCTATTCTAATCTATAGCCTGGACATACCTGAAGCCTCAACAAGTGTATTTCTAAAACTAGCCACTAATGATGTTTGTGGGCACCAAGTGGGAGTAAGTAAAGGACTTTTACTATTGCCTTGGAAAAGATTTCAGCAATTATGGATCCTCTGGGTACTGGAAAGTTCAGAGCATTTCCAAAGCATGCAGTCTGTGAAAGTCAATTTAAACATTTCTCTAGAGTCTATGAGGGGAGAATTATAAAGAAGAGTCTGTGAGCAAATGATCACAGTAGAGCCATGACTGATGAAATGGAGATTTGTTTGTGAGATCCCATTCGTGAGCTGAGTTCGTTTCTAGAGGTAATGGAGTTGAAAAGAGAACTTGAGTTAGGATAAACAAAGTCCCCCTCGACATCACTCCTAGGCTATTAGGAAGCAAATTTATTAAGAAAACCATGTCCAACCAAGTGAATTCACTTATATGCTTTGTATGGAATATAATAAGTTTTCCTGATTTGGATAATTAGGCTGTGTTCCCTTTGTTTTTAATTCACATTGAATATAGTTCAAAAATGAAAATATTTTTTCTGAAGAATTACACATAGAAGATTCATTTATGTTTTCATAGGACACCGAGAAAATGAGTAGGAACGAAGAACTAGAGATACCAATGCATACAAAGTGGAACAGTTCATTTTTCTGAGGACATTCAGATCTACAATGGAACCAAATGAACTAAAATGTGCACACTGGAGAGCGGTCTACCATTCCAGGGTTCCACTAGTCACCTGGTGGAGTCTGTTGCAAGTTGTGTTGCATATGCCCACAGGGGGAGAAAGAAGTGACAGCACCATCTCCAGACAGAACATTCCACAGTAAGCAGACCCAGGTCAGTGAAAGGTAAATCTTTCTTCAAAATTTTAAGCAGTTCAGCTTGATTTAGCAGGTTTACCTTCTCTGAAGTTATTTGTATAGTTAATACAGGACTGGAAACTTAGTATTTTCCTATGAGAATGAATTTGGACAGAAAAACATAAAAATATCACTAGAAAACACTATCTGCATTTTTGCAAAAGTGATCCAGCTAAAAATGACTAAGTCACTTTTAAAACACGAAGTTTAACATTTATATTTCACTAAATTCACTGAATCTGGATGGTTATGCTTGCAATGGGTTGAAATTTTTCCCCTTTTTATTTCTTCCATGTTGCCGCTTTAAAATTAGAATTTGTGAATTAGATCTTTTAAGAATAATAAGTAATAACTGTAGTTATCATCTGAATGAGCCAAGAATAAAAGGGAAGTGACCCAGGGACTCAGCTTCCTGAAAACCAGAGATATTATTTTCCTCAATTTTATTTAAGCCGAGATATGATGCTGAATTCTTTGTCCAGAATTTTTTTTTTAACTATGTGATTATGGGTTTAAGTCAGGGATTGGGGGAAAGGGGGAAAAGAGATAAAGAAAGAATAAAATAGCTCATGTTCTTTTGTGACAATATGGACTGACACTTTCAAATGCATGCCTAGATCACTTATTTAAGAATTTTTTTTGTATACAGTGAATATTTTTACCAAATAGCCATGATAAATGCAAGTTTATCTTATCTCAATGATTTTATAATAAAATGAAAATATTATTATCTTATGTCACCCTAACATTTGTCTTAACAATGGGAAATTCAGGGTGACCTACGTCTCATGTAATTCCATTTGTAAAATATGACTGGGAAAATTTATTAAACCCAGAGAATAATACTCTCGGTGATAAAAATTCAGCTTAAAGGGGCATTTGTTTATGAAATACTTGAAACTTGGTACCATTTACATATCTGAAACCAGAAAAGTGTATAGAAGGAACATGAAAGAAAGGGTGTTATGGAGACAGACACATAAGAACTTTTGAACGAATCATGCTCACTGAGCTGTAATACAGATCATTCGTTTGTATTTGGAAAAAAGAAAAAAAGGAAGGAAATACTTCATCTCAGCTCTACCGCTACATGCATTTGTGATGGAGAAGAAGCTCCATCACATAGTTGGTTTAGATTCAAAGAGATCTGACACCTTGGTATCACATATGGTTGGCTTTTCTTGTGTTCACATGTCTATAAATATCCACAACAACAGACAAACATAATTTTGAAATAACTGTTTTTGAGGATATTTGTCCTCAGCAAAACAATGAAAAGTTGTCTTTGAGATTTGCTTTAGAGAAAGAAAAAAGTTCATGAGTCACCGTTCCTAACACCTTACTTACTTGTGGTACCTCTAATGTATTGTCACTATTTTATTAAAATGAACTGGGTGAAATCTGACTTCCTTCTGTTCTTTAAAACTACCTGCAAAAGACCTGAAGTGAACAAAGTCTAAATCCATCGATTGCAGAGAACGAGTCTAACAGGCAATGGAATACTTTAAAAAGGATTTTGAAGTATCAGCACTTTGAAATACTGTGATAGTTTTTTCAAATTAAACATATGCCCCAAATACAAGCCAAATTGGGAGGAAAGATGGGCAATGTAACAGAATTCATGCTGCTGGGTCTCACTCAAAATCCAGACCTGCAGAAACTCTTATTTACTGTGTTTTTGGTGACCTATGTGATCACACTGGCAGGTAATACGCTCATCTCTGTCACCATCTTCATCAGCCCAGCCCTGGGCTCTCCCATGTACTTCTTTCTGTCCTGTTTGTCCATTATAGATGGTTTCTACTCTTCCTCCATAGCACCCAAAATGATCTTTGACTTGGTCTCTGAAAAGAACACCATATCCTTCAGTGGCTGCATGACTCAGCTCTTTGCTGAACATTTCTTCGGTGCAGCTGAGATCATCTTGCTAATGGCCATGGCCTGTGACCGCTACGTGGCCATCTGTAAGCCCTTGCACTACATGACCATCATGAGGCGGCAGGTGTGCGGTTTCCTGGTGGGAGCGGCTGGGGTCTTGGGGTTCATTCATGGGGGCATACAGATTTTGTTTATGTCCCAGTTACCATTCTGTGGCCCCAATGTCATTGACCACTTTATGTGTGATTTGATTCCTCTCCTGGAGCTGGCCTGCATGGACACCCACACTTTGGGGCCCCTGATTGCTGCCAACAGTGAGTCACTGTGTTTGATCATCTTCTCCATGCTGGTGGCTTCCTATGTGGTCATCCTGTGCTCCCTGAGGACTCACAGCTCTGAAGGGTGCCGCAAAGCCCTGTCTACCTGTGCCTCTCACGTCACCGTCGTTGTCCTGTTCTTCGTTCCTTGCTCATACCTGTACCTCAGACCTGTTGTCTCCCTCCCCAGTGACAAAGCTGTAACAGTGTTTTGTACCCTAGTGACGCCTATGTTAAACCCTTTGATCTACACCTTCAGAAATGAGGATGTGAAAAAGGTTATGAAGAAGCTCTGGGGTCAAATGCTGAAAGCAGATCACAAATAAACCCTGTGGTCAGTGTGTTCAGGCAAGAACATTGAGTGATGGTCTATAAAGCTCTGTTCTCCTTGACTGATTAAAATTGGTAAGGTCAATTATTCTATCTGCATCAAAATTTTAATTGGCATACAATTATACATATTCATGGGGTACAGTGTGATAATTCAGTACATGTACAGTAGATAAAATAATCGAATCAGTATATTTAGAATTTCCACCTCCTTAAACTTTATTAGTTCTTCATGCTTGGAATATTTAAACTCTCTTTTCTAATTATGTATAAAATATACAAAATATGTACTATAATCACCCTCCTGGGCTATAGAACATTAAAAATGATTCTTTCTATTAACTTTTAATAATTTTTTTCATCTGTGTGACCAAAATACCTTACAAGAACTTAGAGGTTTAAAAGTTGATTTGAGTTCATGTTACTTTTCTGGGCCCAACATGTGGTAGGACATCCTTGTGGAAGGCATGTTGGAGGAACACTGACCCAATCATGCTAGGTAGGAAGAAGAGAGAGAGAGAAGGTAGGAAGGAGCCACAGAGAAGATCCATCCTTCCAGGGCTTGCCTGGGTGACCCACCTCCTCCAGCTTCACTCCACCTACTTACACTTACTCCTTAGTCCATCCATTTGAACTATGAGAAACTAGCTAGGCTACAGTCTCATAATCATTTCACCTCTGAATATTGCTGCCTTGACAAGGAGCCTTTCAAGGACAACTCATATCTAAACCATAAGAAAGTTCATTTTGGTTCTCATTATCCAACCTTCTTTGTTCCTCCTCCTCTTCCACATACTTCCTAGACTCTCTTGAACACTGCTCTACTCACAACTTCTTTGAGATCAGCTTTTTTAGCTTCCACAGTGGTGAGACCATACAGTATTTGTCTTTTTTATTTCCCTTACATCACATGTAACAAATAACAGAATTTCATTCTCTTTGTGGCTGAATAATATTTCACTATATACACACACTATTGCATATGCATATGATGTGCACACATCATATTTTCTTTATCCATCTTCCATTGATGGACACATCAATTTTTATTAGTACCCCTTCAGGGAGATAGGCTGACATACTTGTCAAGACATGTTGGGAACAGTGCCAAGAGACCATAATACTTTAAGGAATGCCTGCAATTGCTTCATTTCTTGAAAGTAAGAAGAAAGGTACACTCATACACTGCTGGTGGGGCTGCAAATTAGTGCAGCCACTATGGAAAGCAGTGTGGAGATTCCTTAGAAAACTTGGAATGGAACCACCATTTGACCCAGCTATCCCACTCCTTGGCCTATACCCAAAGGACTTAAAATCTGCATACTACAGAGATACAGCCACATCAATGTTCATAGCTGCTCAATTCACAATAGCCAGACTGTGGAACCAACCTAGATGCCCTTCAATTGATGAGTGGATAAAGAAACTGTGGTATATATATACAATGGAATATTACTCAGCCATAAAGAATGATAAAATTATGACATTTGCAGGCAAATGGATGAAATTGGAGAATATCATGCTAAGTGAGATAAGCCAATCTCAAAAAGCCAAAGGACAAATGATATCGCTAATAAGTGGAGGTTGACACATAATGGGGGGGAGGGAAGGGTTAGAGTTAGGGTTAGGGAGGGGGGCAAGTATGGAGGAAGGAAGTACTGTATAGAGGGTAAAGAGGGGTGGGAGGGGTGGGGGGAAGGGAAAAAATAACAGAATGAATCAAACAACATTGCTCTATGTAAATTTATGATTACACAAATGGTATGCCTTTACGCCATGTACAAACAGAGAAACAACATGTATCCCATTTGTTTACAATAAAAAAAAAAAAAAGAAAATCTTAATCCACACACACAAAACTACTAGAGCTAATAAAGAGTTCAAAAAAAAAAAAAAAAAAAGAATAAATATAATCCAAATCCAAATTAGATTATTATCATCTTTATACCAAAGTACTCATAAAATATAATTTTAATATTTTTATGAAAAGACATATGAGGGCAAAACTACCAAAGATTTACAGGAGTAGTAGTGCCAGCCTCATTGTGGTTGACACATACCAAGAGCAACATTCCTGATGCCTTTTATGCTCTTCATTACAGCCATAGTGAAGTTTATTTTAAAAGAGAAACAGAAACTACACATGAAAAGACTGAAGAGCAGTAGGAAATGTCTTTAAATGTACATTCATCAAAATATACATTTTTATCTTCATGAGTTTGAAAGGTTAACATAAGTTCCACGACAGCAATAGAAAATTTTTATCTTAACACAATCACACAAATAGCATTTTCACCAAAGCCCTTATTGTGAAAATTGCTTCTCTGCCATTCCTTCTTGTGTACAATTATCTACAAAAGGAAGTGGAAGCAGAATTGGTTGGAGAAACAGAAATAAAATTGATAAATCTTGGAGTGTTAGAGCTGAAATCATCTGAACACTGAAGATGGGTTTTAGACACAAAAAAGAAGAAAAATGCTCTGAAAAGAGCTGTTTCAGGAAATTACAAGTGTTCAAAGGACAAATTCTGAAATGGAACTGAATGATAATGTTCTCAAATATGGATCATAGAAAAAATCCTAATCATGAACATAATGAAATTCTTAGATTTAGAAAGTGTCAGCTGCTCTGAAGTCATAGAGTAAGAGCTTTAGAAGAAGCCATACATCATGTACATGGCATGATTATTTTGAATAAACATATATTGTGGAATGAATAAATTGAGATAATTAACATATGTGTTACCTCATATCATTATCCTTTCAGGGCTAAGAATTCTCAAAATCTAATTAGCTAAAATTGGCTTAAATTTTATTTAGCTAAAACTTGGCTTAGGCAGAATTCCAGTCTCTAACTCAAAACTTTTGTTCTTCACCCAATCTCACAGTTATTCCCCCAGATATAAGCAAACAAGTTAATTTCCTATGTTTGTTTAAATTTCTAATGTTCTATTTGTAACTTGATTTTTGAAATCCTTCAGCCTTCATTTGCTTTCATAGACATACCTGACTGAAAATGCTGTCTTCAAAAAGCCAGCTAGATATTTGTCAGTTATTTATACTGCCATGTGTGTTTTGATTCTCAAGTAACAAGAAATGTCTTTGAAATTAACTATTATTTTTCATTTCCTGTAACAGTTGTGTTTGAAGAAGCAGTCTGTGGCTTGCAGGATGGTGACTTTCCTCTGATAAATAAAAACAAAAAAAAGAAATTACCCAAATTTTTGACATATATGTTGCTTTATTAGATTTTTCTCATGCTGACCAAAATACTGATGAGAACAATTTAGAGAAAGAAAAGTTAATTTGCTTCACAGTTTCAGAGGTCTAGTCCATGGTCTTCCTATTCCATATCTCTGGGACTGAGGTGAGTCAGGACATCTTGGTTCAATGCAGGCATTACTTAATCCTGGTGGAAGAGCATGGCATAGGAAATCAGCTCAGGGCATGAAAACCAGGAAATAGAGAACAAGAACTGCTCACCATGGAACAAGAACTGTTCTCAGTGGCTCAATCAACATATTCCGTAATTCTTCTCAATCTAATCATTTCAACTCTGATAATTATTGCATTGTCTCACACAAAAGTTTTGGCAGGACACCTCATAACTAAATATATGTTAATATTTTCCTTTAAGAAAGAAATTTCAGATCTCTGGCACTGGCCCAGCCCCACGCAAGAACACTGCCATGCTGTGCCCACGGTGCTACGGCTCCCCATCTACCAATGCCTTGGGATGCTTAGATTATCCCCAATGCCTATGCCACCATCTTTAGTTGGGGCAGTGTCCATCCTGGGACCTGCTGGATACTGAAGAAGACTCATTATCAAGATATCTATATGTTAGCCACCAACTTGGGACATGGCCACTTATATCCAGTGATATCAGCCAAGTCCTGAGAGATCATCATCAAGGACCCTACGGACTTGGTTGCTTCTGAGGTATCCCTGCTAGCTGTCCCAATAGCTACTCTCTTGCTGCAGAAGGAGGAGAAAGCCTTGCAAGGGGTCAATAAGTGGGAAAAGGAATTGAGGAAATCTTGATCCTGGATGGTTCAGCCAATTAGTCTGGCAACCACTGGGATCCCAGAGACAACCCAGGAGCACTTGTTGGGACCCAACATCAGCCTCATTCATGACTCCACCGAGCACCTGGTCCTGAAGGTTTAGCAACAAACACGGACCTCTGGCTCCTCAATCTCCAGTCTCCAAACCATCCCCTAAACACCAACTGGTTGAGTGCCTGCAGCTCTGTGGCTGACCCATAACTTTCAACACTTGGTCTTGATTTACCCACTATAGAACAACTTTCCAAGATATGCACAGAGGTCCTGGTGCTCAACCATTGGCACCTCCAGGGAGAGAGGTTACTGATTCGCAGGGACATAAGACATACACTTTAGTGACTAAATTATAGACCAAGAATTGTGAGGTCCACAATTGAGAGAAAGGGCTAAGACCAGGCTCCTGGGTCACAAGTTGGACCCCAAAGGAGAGTCCTGGGGTGCAATCTTCCAGGGGGCAGGCAATTGCTATACCCTGCCTCCAGGAGTTTGGCCTCTAAGTCTAGTCCTTCCACCTTAGTAACTGTCATCATCCTGAGGATTGTGCTACCAGCAAACCAGTTGTCAGGAATTATCAGCAAACTCCAGACAACCATACCAATCAGAAGAGAAGAGAGGCAAAGAAGATATTGAACTTCAACAAAAATGATTGTTCAATTTTCCTTCAAGACTTTTTGTTTGTTTGTTTTCCCCCAATTTTCTCTCTTTCTTCATTTCCTTCTCTCACATCCCCATCATCTTTGAAATCAATACCTTCCATAATGAAGATACTGAAGAATAGGAGATTTGAGTGGTGTATTACAAGTTTTGTAGATTTTTTAAATTTTAATTTTTTATTTTTAAAACTTTTTTACTCTATTTCCCTCTCATTTATCCATTTCCTCAGTTGCTTTATTCTTTTCCTCATGCTAAAAATCAACTTCTTTTGATTACATGTTCACTCATCCAATGCTGTAGTACCTCTATATTCTCACTTCTTACCTAATTAACATTACAAACTACACCCTATTCCCATCCTCTTTGTCCACTATTAGAAATTGTAGACCTTTTTGTGAATCTATTGTTTATGCAGTAGATAATAATCAAACTCATCCTTTCTGTTTATTATGACAATACTGTTAACATCTAAATAGGGACTAATTGGATTAACACTCTATAATGTTTGTATTGGGTGCTGTTGATATTGATCTCCTCTATTGGAAACCTGCAGGATACTATAAACCTATGGGGGAAACTGTAGTACTTCAGATCTGCACAGGTAGAGTGGAAGATATGTGAACAACATGAAAAAACAAGGAAATAAAGCACCCCAAACAAATCAAGATGCTATATTAATAGAATCCATTGACAGCACTGTAGAAGAAATATCAGAAAAGTAGTTCAGAATGAACATAATTAAAATAATCCATGAAATAAAGGATGATATAAAAGAGCAAATGTAGACAATGAATGATCATTTCAATAAAAATTTAAAAGAGGAAATGCAGGAAGCAAAAGATTATTTCAATAAAGAGAGATTCTGAAAAAAAAAAAAACAGAAATTCTTGAAAGGAAAGAAACAATAAACCAAATTAAAAACTCAATAGAAATCATGACCAACAGACTAAATCATTCAGAAACCAGAACCTCAGGCAATGAAGACAAAATATATAACCATGAATATAAATTTGACCATACAGAGAAGATAGTAAAAACTCATGAATAGAACCTCCAAGAATTATGAGATAACATAAAAAAGATCAAATTTATGCATTGCAGAGCTAGCTGGCAGGCAGCCAGCCTGCCCAACCCCCACACTGAGGTAGGTCGCCATTTCAGAGCAAGTCTGCTGAGGAGCCAGCCCACTTGTATTGCTGAGCTAGCCAACAGGCAGCCGACCCACCCAAACCCCACGCTGAGGTTGGACAACTTCACTGAGCAACCCTGCCTGACCCCACACCAAGGTCAGGCACCATTGCTGAGCCTGCCTGCCTGCCCCCCCTACTGCTGAGGGACACTGCAATTGTCTATGTGCTGACACAGGGCACCCTCACTGGGACTCCCCAGCTTCTTTAAGGCTGGTGCAGGCATTGCGAATTATTCCTGAGGGCGTGGCCATCATCATTGGAAGGGCGGCTCCCTTCCTGAGATAACTACAGGATATTGGAGGCCCTTTGACAGCACCCAGGAGTCAAGAAGAGGAGGTATTGAAAGATTCAGGACCAACTCAGAGCCACCAGGTGAGTCTTTCCCACTGTTTGGGCTCCCCAGATGGGGCAGCAGTACCAAAACGCAGGGAACTTTGTGGAGTAGAGTGGCCCAGTGAGACTCCCCCACTGGAGCTGTGAACCCAGTCAACCAGGAGCATTGCAGATGAGATCTGCACAAGGAGAGTCTTCGACACAGAATGAGGGGTCCCAGGCCCAGGGGGCAGGACCAGACCACAGGCAGCTTCTCAGAAGAAGGCCACACAGCAAGAGGCTTGGCACAGGGTGAGGCTTCCTGGACAAGATGATGGCTCTGGATCCCTGGACATGTTGCAGAGGAGGACTACTCAGTCCAGATGGTAGTGCTGGACAAAAGGGAAATTCTCGGAGGAGAGTTGCCCTGAGAAACTTCCCCATTGGGTGAAACTTCCCTACTGGGGGAGGCATTTCCACCAGGGCAACAGAACCAGAGACAAAGGCCCAGACCAGATATGCCAGTCTCTGGTCTACTCCCCCTTTGGCTGATCATCAGTCAATAAGTGGAAGCACCTCTGCTCATTGACAGGGAATACACCCCACCTGAAGGCCACCACCCATAGAACGGCAGCTTCCATGTGGAACACCACATTATCAAGTTCCTCCAAGACATCAGGCTACTGAAGGCTAGGAGGTGAGTTACTGGAGATCTACAGGGACAATAGTAGTCAGTAGAGGAAATCTGAAATATCTCAGAGTTTCACTACTTGAAGGATAGATACCTGAGCAATATGAAAAAATAAGGGAACAAAATGTCCCAAACAAACCTAGATGCTACAGAAATAAAATCCAGTGACAGCATGGCAGAAGAAATGTCAGAAAGGGAGTTCAGAATGTACATAATTAAAATGGTCAGAGAAGTAAATGATGAGATGGAAGAGCAAATGCAGGCTCTGAATGAATGCACCAATCAACAGTTAAAAGAGCAAATGCGGAAAGCAAAAGATCATTTCAATAAAGAGTTAGAGATACTGAAAAAAAAAAAAAAAAAAAACAGACAGAAATCCTTGAAATGAGGAAACAGTAAACCAAATCAAAAACTCCAGAGAAAGCATAACCAATAGGATAGACACCTGAAAGACAGAACCTCAGAAACTGAAGACAAAATATTTCATGTTGAAAACAATGTTGACCAAACAGAGAAGATGGTAAGAAACCATGAACAGAATCTACAATAATTATGGAATATCATGAAAAGGCCAAATTTAAGACTTATTGGGATTGAGGAAGGCACAGAGGAACAAACCAAAGGAATGCACAATCTATTTAATGAAAAAAATATCAGAAAATTTCCCAAATCTGAAGAATGAAATAGAAAATCACATACATGAGGTTTATATGACTCCAAATATACAAAATTACAATAGATCCACACCAAGGCTTATTGTAATGAAAATACATAACATACAAAATAAAGAGAGAATTTTAAAGACTGTGAAAGAAAAAAATCCGATTACATTCAGGGAAAAACCAATATGGATATCAGCAGATTTTTCAACACAGACCCTAAAAGCTAGGAGGGCCTGGAACAACATTTTTCAAGCTCTGAAAACAGATGTCAACCAAGAATCTTATACCCAGAAAAACTTGCCTTCAGATTTGACGATGAAATAAAATTCCTCCATGATAAACAAAAGCTAAAAGAATTTACAAATAGAAAGCCAGTGCAACAGATTATCCTCAGCAAAATATTCCATGAGGAAGAGATGAAAAATAACGATATAAATCATCAAAGGGAGGAACTGCCCTAAAGGAACATTTCAAATAAAGGAGAAACCCAGTCGTGTCAAAAAAAAAAAAAAAAAAAAAAAAAGAGTAAAATGATGGGGATTACAAATCACATCTCAAAAATAACCCTGAATGTTAATGGCCTGAACTCATCAATCAAAAGACTTAGACTGGCAGATTGGATTAAAAAGAAAAATCCAACAATAAGCTGCCTGCAAGAGACTCACCTCATAGAAAGAGATACCCACAGACTAAAGGTGAAAGGATGGGAAAAAACATGGACTAAGCAAAAAAGCTGGAGTATTCATCCTCATATCAGATAATGTGGACTTCAAGCCAAAGGTAGTCAGAAGGGATAAAGAAGGACATTTCATACTGCTTAAGGGAAGCATAAATCAGCAAGACATAACAATCATAAATAACTATGCCCCAAACAGTGGCTCATCCGTGTACGTCAAACAAATCCTTCTCAATTACAGAAATCAAATAGACCAAAACACAATAATACAAGGTGATTTTAACGAACCTCTGAACATTGCACAGATCTTCCAAACAAAACTTGAACAATGAAAATATAGATCTCAATAACACAATCAATAACTTACACTTAATGGACATTTATAGAATATAACATCCAGCAAAGAGCTAATACACTTTCTTCTCAGCAGTACATGGATCCTACTCTAAAATAGACCATATTTTATGCCACAAAATTAATGTTAGCAAATACAAGAAGATAGAGGTAGTACCTTGTACTCTATCAGATCATAATAGATTGAAATTAGAAATAAATGACAGAGTAAAACACAAACTACTCCAACACCTGGAAATTAAAAAATACTCAATTGTATGATGAATGGATAAGAAGAAATCAGGAGGGAAATTAAAAATTAATAGAGGTAAATGAAAACAAAGATACATCATATCAAAATCTCTGGGAAACTATGAAAGCAGTACTTAGAGGGAAACATTACATGCAGCACATTCAATAAAAGAAGAAAAAATCAACAAATAAACTACCTAACACTACAACTCAAAGACCTAGAAAAAGAAAAAACATAGCAACACCGAAAGAAGTAGAAGACAGGAAATATTTAAAATCAGAGCTGAAATCAATGAAATTGAAACAAAGGAAACAATTGAAAAAATTGACAAAATAAATAGTTAGTTCTTTGAAACAATAAACAAAAGGATAAACCCTTAGCCACACTACCAAAGAGAAGGAGAGAGAAAACTCAAATTACTAAAATTCGGAATGAACAAGGAAATATCACGACACACACGAGTGAATTACAAAACATAATTAGAAGCTATTTTGAAAATATATACTCCAACAAAATAGAAAATCTCAAAGACATCAACAGGATTCTAGAGACATATGAATTACCTAAACTGAACAAGGAGGATGTACTAAATTTAAATACATCAATTTCAAGTATTGTAATAGAAGAAGTCATCAAAAGCCTAGTAACAAAGAGAAGTCCGGGACCAGATGGGTTCTTAGCCGAGTTCTACAAAATCTTTAAAGTAGAGCTCATTCCAATACTTCTCAAAGTATTTCATGAAATAGAAGAGGAGGGAAATCTCCCAAACTCATTCTATGAAGACAATATCACCCTGATACCTAAACCAGGCAGAGACATATCAAGGAAAGAAAATTTCAGACCAATATCCTTAATGAACATTGATGCAAAAAAACTCAACAAAAGTTTAGCAAATCCCATACAAAAATATATTAAATAGATAGTGCACCACGATCAAGTGGTTTTATCCCAGGCATGCAAGGTTGGTTCAACATCTGAAAATCAATAAATGTCATTCACCATATCAACAGACTTAAAGTTAAGAATCACATGATGATTTTGATAGATGCAGAAAAAGCATCCCTTTATGCTCAAAACACTAGAAAAAATAGGGATACTGGGAACATTCCTTAACATTGTAAAGGCCATCTCTGCAGAGCCCATGGCCAATATCATTCTAAATGGTGAAAAATTGAAAGCATTCCCCTTGAAAACTGGAAAAAGGCAGGGATGCCTTCTTTCACCACTTCTGTTCAACATTGTCCTCAAGCCAGAGCCATTAGACAGACCAAGGAAATTAAAGGGATGTGAATATGAAAAGAACTCAAACTATTCCTATTTGCTGATGACATGATTCTACATTTACAGGAACCAGGAAATTCCACCAGAAAACTTTTAAAACTCATAAGTGAATTCAGTAAAGTAGCAGGATATAAATGATCATAAATCTATTACTTTTTTATACATAAGTGATGAATCCTCAGAAAGATAAATTAGGAAAATTACCCCATTCACAATAGCCTCAAAAAAAAAAAAAATAAAATACTTGGGAATCATTCTAACAAAAGAGGTGAAAGACCTCTACAATAAGAACTACAGAATGGTAAAAAAATATTAAAGAAAACCTTAGAAGATGGAAAGATCTCCCATGTTCTTGGAGAGGCAGAATTAATATTGTCAAAATGGCCATACTACCAAAAGTGCTATACAGATTCAGTGCAATTCCAATTAAAATCCCAATGATGTACTTCACAGAAATAGATCAAGTAATCAGGAAATTCTTCTGGAAGAATAAGAAACCCAGAATAGCTAATGCAATCCTTAACAGGAAGAGTAAAGCAGGGCATATCACAATACAAGAACTTCAACTATACTCAAAGCAATAGTAACAAAAATGGCATGGTGTTGACACCAAAATAGACAGGTAGATCAATGGTGCAGAGTAGAGGACACAGACAGAAACCCAATAAATACAATTTTCTCACACTTGACAAAGGTGCCAAAAATATGCAATAGAGAAAAGATAGCCTCTTCAACAAATGGTGCTGGGAAAACTGGAAATCCATATGAAAGAGAATGAAACTAAACCCATATCTCTCACCCTGCAAAAATAAACTCAAAATGAATCAAGGACCATGGAATCAGATCAGAGACTCTTCATCTTATAGAAGAAAAAGTAGGTCCAAATCTTCAACTTGTTGGTTTAGGATCAGACTTCCTTAACAAGACTCCCATAGCACAAGAAATAAAAGCAAGATTCAATAAATCTGATGGAATCAAACTAAATGCTTTCTCTCAGCAAAGGAAACTATCAGCTATGTGAAGAGAGAGCATACAGAGTGAAAGAAAATCTTTGCCACTCACACTTCAGATAGAGCATGAATTTCCAGAATATATAAAGAACTCAAAAAACTCTACACCAAAATTACAAGTAACCCAATCAACAAATGAAGTAAAGAAATGAACAGACACTTCACAGAGGAAGATCTACAAGCAATCAAAAGATATTTGAAAAAATGTTTAACATCTCTAGTAATAAGAGAAATGCAAATCAAAACTACCCTAAGTTTCCATCTCACCCCAATTAGAAGGGCAATTATTAAGAATACAAGCAACAATAAGTGTTGGCGAGGTTGTGGGGAAAAGGTACGCTCATATATTGCTGGTGAGGCTGCAAATTAGTGCAGCCACTCTGGAAAGCAGTGTGGAGATTCCTTAGAAAACTTGAGATGGAACAACTATTTGACCCAACTATCCCACTCCTTGGCCTATACCCAAAGGACTTAAAATCAGCATACTTCAGAGATACAGCCATATCAAAGCTCATAGCTGCTCAATTCACAATAGCCATATTGTGGAACCAAACTAGATGCCCTTCGATTGATGAATGGATAATGAAACTGTGGTATATATATATATATACACACACACACACACACACACACACACACACACACACACACAATGGAATATTTCTCAGCCATAAAAAATAATAAAATTATGGCATTTGCAGGCAAATGGATGAAATTGGAGAATATCATGCTAAGTGAGATAAACCAATCTCAAAAAACCAAAGGAGGAATGATTTCGCCAATAAGTGGATGATCACACATAATGCGGGGTGGGAGGGCAGCAAGAATGGAGGAAGGAGGGACTGTATAGAGGGAAAAAGGGGTGGGAAGGGTGGAGGGAAGGAAAAGAATAACAGAATGTGTCAAAAACTATTACCCTAGGTAAATGTATGATTACACAAATATTATGCCTCTACCTCATATACAGAGAAACAAGATGTATCCCATTTGTTTATAATAAATATAAATTTAAAAAATTAACGTACCTCATTTTTATTTTTAACAGTAATAATTATACATACTTATGTAGTAGAGTATGATATTTTAATACATATATGCAACATGTACTGATGAAATTGGAGCAACTAACAAAAAAAAAAAACCAAAAAACAAACAAACTAAAATGATTAAATTTAAGAATTATTGGGATTGAGGAAGGTACAGAGATATAAACCAGAGGAATCAACAATCTTTTCAATGAAATAATATCAGAAAATTTCCCAAATCTGAAGAATGAAATATAAAATCAAATACAAGAGACCTACAGGATACCAAATGTACAAAATTGCAACAGATCCACACCAAGGCACATTGTAATGAAAATGCCCAACACACAATTAGAGATAGAATTGTAAAGACTGCAAGAGAAATATATCAGATTACATAGGGGGAAGCCAATATGGATATCAGCAGATTTCTCAGCTCAAACCCTAAAGAGTAGAAGAGACACTATGAAAACAGCACCATGAGAAAAATTCATTTCATGAAATGCATTCAATTAAAGAAGAAAAAATCAACAAATAAATGAACATTACAGTTCAAAGCCCTAGATAAAGAACAGATTAAAACCAAAAGTAGTAAAACACAGAATATAATTAAATTCAGAGCTGAAATTAATGAAATTGAAATGAAAGACACAATTGAAAGTATTGACAAAACACAACAAAGTTGCTTCTGTGAAAAAAAAAATGGATTAACCCTTAACTACACTAATGAAGAGAAGGACAGAGAAAACTCAAATTACCTAAGTTTGTGATGAAAAAAGGAAGGATCAAGACAGACACAATTGAAATACAAAATATAATTAGAAACTATTTTGAAAATCTATTCTCCAACAAAATATAAAATCTTGATGATAGCGATAAATTTCTAGAGATATATTATCCATCCAAACTATATCAGGAGGACATACACAATTTAAACAGATCAATTTCAAGCAATAAATAGAAGAAGCCATTAAAATCCTACCAAACAAGAAAAACCCAGTACTGGATGGATTCTCAGTCAAGTTCTACAAGACCTTCAAAGAAATAATTCCAATACTCCTTAAAGTCTTCCATGACATAGAAAAGGAGGAACCCTTCCAAACTCATTCTATGAAGCTAGTGTTACCCTGATACCAAAACCAGGCAAAGACACATGAAGGAAAGAAAACTTCAGACCACTATTCCTCATGAACATAGATGCAAAAATTCTCAACAAAGTTCTGGCAAACTCCATACAAAAACATATTAAAAGGACAGTACAACATGATCAAGTGGGGTTCATCCCAGAGAGGCAGGGTTGGTTCAACATCCAAAATCAAAAAATGTGATTTACCACATCAGTAAACTTAAAGTTAAAAATCATATGATCATATCAATAGATAAATTAAAAGCATTTGATAAAATACAGCACCCCTTCTTGCTCAAAACACTAGATAAAATAGGGATATTAGGATTATACCTCAACATTGTAAAGGCTATCTATGCTAAGCCGAAGGCCAATGTCATTCTAAAAGGAGAAAAACTGAAAGCATTCCCTCTAAAAATTGTAACAAGACAGGGACACCCTCTTCCATCACTTTTATTTGACATCACTCTTGAAACTCTAGTCAGAGAAATAAGATGGACCAAAGAAATTAAAGAGATACAAATAGGAATGAAGGACTCAAACTACCACTATTTTCCAACAACATAATTCTATATTTAAAGGATCCAAACAATTCTGCCAGAAAACTTCTTGAACTAATAAATGAAATCAGCAAAGTAGCAGGATATAAAATCCACACTCATTAATCTAATACATTTCTATTCATAAATGATGAATCCTCTGAAAGAAAAATTAGGAAAACTATACTATTCGCAAGATCCTCAGGGGGGAAAAAAATACTTGGGAATCAATCTAACAAAAGAGGTGAAAGACCTCTACAATGAAAACTAAAGAACAGTAAAAATATTTTAAAGAAAACCTTAGAAGATGAAAGATCTCCCATGTTTTTGTATAGGCAGAATTCAATTCCAACTAAAATCTCAATGACTTACCTCAAAGAAATAGAGAAAACAATCATGAAACTCATTTGGAAAAATAAGACACCCAGAATACCCAAATCAATCTTTAGCAAGAAGAGTGAAGCAGGCAGTATTACAATACCACATCTTAAACTATACTACAGAGCTACAGTAACAAAACAGCATGGTATTGGCACCAAAATAGACAGGTAGACCAATAGAACAGAATAGAAGAAACAGAGACAAACCCACATAAGTACAGTTTTCTTATAGTAGAAAAAGATGCCACAAACATACAATGGAGGAAATACAGCCTCTTCAACAAATGGTGCTGGGAAAACTGGAAATCCCCATGCAGTAAAATGAAATTAAACTCCTATCTCTCAACCTACAAAAAACACAAATCAAAATGGATCAGCACCTAGGAATTAGACCAAGAACCCTGCACCAAGTAGAAGAAAAAGTAGGTCCAAATCTTCATCAAGTCAGCTTAGGACCAGACTTCCTTAACAAGACTCCCAAAGCACAAGAAATAAAAGCAAGAATCAATAAATCTGATGGATTCAAACTGAAAAGGTTTTATTCAGGAAAGGAAACAATCAATAATGTGAAGAGAAAGCCTATAGAGTGGGAGAAAATCTTTACCACATACACTTCAGACAGAGTACTAATCTCCAGAATTTATAAAGAACTCAAAAAACTTTACACCAAGAATACAAATAACCTAATCAGTAAATGTGCTAAAATGAGCAGACACTTCACAGAAGATATATAATCAATCAAGAAATATATAAAAAATGTTCAGCATCTCTAGTAATTAGAGAAATGCAAATCAAAACCACCCTAAGAATTCATCTCACTCAATTAGAATGGCTATTATCAAGAACGCTGGTGGGGTTGCAAATTGGTGCAGTCACTCTACAAAACAATATGGAAATTCATCAGAAAACTTGGAATGATTTCACTATTTGACCCAACTATCCCATTCCTCAGTTATACTAGAGTATAGTAGCTCAATTCACAGTAGCTAGAATTTGGACCCAATCTAGATGCCCTTCAATAGATGAATGGATAAAGAAACCATGGTATATATATACAGAGGAATGTTGCTTAGCCATAAAGAAGAATAAAATTATGGCATTGTCAGGAATTGTTCCAAGAACTTGATGTAGGTTTCCTTCATAGTACTGTGAGTTTTTATTTCTTTCAATGTTACCTTGAGTCAGATATCATTATTGAATCTATTTTACATCTGCACAAACTATGAACCTTTGTTTAAAGGCTTTGTTTAAAGGCTTTGTCTAAAGGAGGTTAAAAACCATGCATAAGGTAATGGACTTTAGAAAGCATCCATGCCAGATACAATATCCAGAAGCTATGCCTGGGCATGTGTGGTAGGTACTGTTACCTGGTGATGATGGTCAGGTCTTCAGAGCTGTTTGCATAAATGGAGTGAATAGTATCCATTGATTCTTTTTTGGTAAGTTTTATAGTTTATATATAATTTTTTAACTAAAATTTTTAAAAATATATGTTTAATAGTAGATGGGCACAATATCTTTATTTATTGATTTTATGTGATGCTGAGGATGGAACCCAGTGTCTCATGCTACTGAGGCAAGCTCTCTACCACTGAGCTACAACCCCATCCCTGTTTAAAAAATTTTAAGTGTTACATATTTTTAGACTCAGATAAAAGTTGTAAAATATCCTGGAGAATATTCCACCACTTTCTTACCACTTATTCATATTTTTCCATATTTGTTTAGTCTCTTATCTCTTTTTATTTTGCACATATATATATAATTATAGACATGCTAATATCATTTTTCATTCTGAAATTCTGTCATTTACATGTATAAACATATTGATAGTTTTTTCTTGAAGTCTGAGTAGTAAATTGTAGACATGATGACCTTTTAGTCTTAAAACTTGAGGCCTTTCCAAAATTCCAGAAAGTTCGTGAATAACCACACACGGTTATAAAAATCAAGAAGTTGACATTTGGACAATACTATTAAACAATCCACACAGTTCAATTGCCACTTAACTAACACTCCCAATAATATCCTTTTTCTAGCAAAAGAAAATACAAAGTCATACATTGTATTTTCCTGTCATATGTAAAGCATGAATTCTTTTTATGTGAAACTATTCCTGAACCTTTCTTTTCTCTAAATCCAAGTGTTCTTAAGTTGATTTACAGGTTGAGAATTTTTATATATATGTAATTTATACATAAATATACATATATTATTTATATATAAATATAGATATGTATTCTCTCCCCTTATATAGTCAGAAAGTGATAAGGAATTGACTATATTTAAGAACTTATTAAAATGAACAACTGATTTTTATTTTTGACATAATTAGAGAAGTATATATACATTTTCCAATATTCATTTAGACTGGTTCTTGGAATGCGATGTTTGGCCATGATGGGGAAACACAGAGAAGATTTATCCTCCTGTCTATCATAAGCAAGCAAGCCAGGACAAAAGGAACAATGATCTCCAATGCACTTGACAACAGAAAATAATTAACAGTGATCATTGAGAGGTGGGAGACAAACAAGCAGATCTGCTTGTTACATTTGGAAAGTTTCCATGCTGTCTTCACAGAAGGCGATCAGGAAGATCCTGGGACATGCTCTGATCTGAGAAGGTGAAAGTGTGAGTCTGAAGAGACCAAAGTTACTGAGAGTTGAAGGTCTCCAGATATAGAGTTGGAGAAGGGGGAGGGAGAGGCAGAAAGGAAAAGAGAGAGAGAGAGAGGAAGGGACAGAAGGAGGGAGAAAGAGAGAGAGAGAGAGAGAGAGAAATTTTCTCAATATTCAGCATAGTACATGCATTTGAAGAAATTGCCTGGAATTGCAGAAGGTCTATCCAGATCCACTAGAGAGAACAGTGCCTGGCACTCAGGGTTGAGAACAGTGTCTATTTTCACCAGTTGGACAGGGATCCTCACAGTACAGGGGCAAGTCTTTGGGTTGAGTACTTAGAAAAATCTTTACTCAATAGTGTGTCATTATTAGACTTAGAATGGATATTTCTCTAGATTGATAAAATATAATAAGAATTTTTCAGAAAGATATATGGAAACAAACTCAAAATTATTTCCGGTCTACCTCACTGCACCACAGCAATGCTCAAGAATATTTAGAAATATAATCATACGTAATATTCTATATGATAAAACAATAAATTTAGGGAAATTCAGTGTAATGAATCTGACATAACATTCCTATGTACACATATGAATAGAGCACAGTGATTCTCACCAACATGCACATCCACAGGACAATAATTTAAAACATATTTCTTATATAAATAGTAGAAAGATCAGTAGAGTAGAGGGAAGAGAACAGGGAGCGGGAGGAAAGGACGGGAAGGGGAAATACTGGGGACTGAATTAGAACAAATTATATTTCAGGCTTTTATGATCATGTCATAGTGTATTATTATATTTTCTTGTATAACTAAAAATAACCAGTAAAAGAATAAAATCTGGCATCCAATGCAAAAAGTGTAAATTATCATCCAAAGCATAAAATGACACAATTTAAGTAGAAGAAAATAAATCAATTGAAACTGCCTCAGTGACAAATGGGAGTAATAGTCTACAAGGCTATTATAAGGAATTATAATTATATTCCATACTTAAAAATTACACAGACATACAAAAGATAAAAGATGACCTGACTTGAACTTGCTTAAGAAACAAAAGTTACAATATCTAAGGCAAAAATTGGGCATGGGATTAATAGCACATTGAATATTTCAAAAGAATTTATTACAGATACATTAAAACTATTAAAAATAAAATACATGCAAAAGTATAAAGCAGGAACACATAACAGTGAGTTGTGGAGCCACTTACTTGACCTAATAAATATGTAATATGGGGTTTCTGAAGAAAACAGTAATGGATAGAAAAAGAGTTGTGGAAAAAAATGGAAGAAAACTTTGTAAATTTGGTGAGTTCTTTATAAATACTGCCCAAGTAGCTGCATGAAGCCAGACATAAGACACATAAAAACAGTGATACAAAAGCACTTCCTAAACAAATTTCTCAAATTTAATAAGAAAGAAAATTCACTTGAGAATCAGGTTGATAAGGAAGAATTCAGGTTGATAAGGAAGTCACCCAGACTCATACAAAATGATCCTAGGTGAAAATATCAGTCTATGTAACCAAATGAAGAGAACCAAAAATAATAACTGCATGAGCAAATATTTAATATTTTTCTTATTATATAAATTTCTTTAAAATATTTTTGTTTAAGACAACGGCAGTATCATCTTATGGGGTTTTAAACATGCACACATATAGTTTACAATAACTGACAAGGAGCATGATGTCAGGTGGGTTCTTTGCCTCAGGAATTCAAAGAATGAGATCCAGGCACAAGTGTAGGGTAGAGTAACCACATTTATTTAAAGCAGAAAGGGTTTTGGAGTATAGGAGGGGTCCAAAGGGAAGCACTACTGGTGGTGCTTTGGGTGTTATTTAAAGGCATTGCTGATGGCCCAGTGCAGGTGATTGGTAGAGCCTTGTGAATGAGGGATGCTGTCCTAGACCAGTCAAGCTCTTCAGGGTCTGAGTTTAATAGGTCAATCAGAGCTGCAGAAGTTTAATACCTTATTTACATAATTAAGAGGACAGACCTAGTCTTGGAATTTGGTCCCTCTTTTGCAGAGGAAGTGCTTGGAGTAAGGGTGGGTACTGTGGTTGACTGTTGCTGGGATAGCTAAGGAAGAGCCCTTACAGTTGAGACTGTCAGGTCAGATGCAGGGTGTCCTCCAGGCCCTGGGTCTCCTTCTAGGAGGCCTGGATACCTCCCTCCTTCCCTCCTCTGAGGACCTTTTTCCTATCCATCTACAGCTGGTCTAGCTTCCTGTCTCAATATCATAAGGGTTGGAGTGGGAAATAGTAAGCTTACTATGCTAAGTTTTGATAAATACATAAATGGTATGATATCACTGCATGGTAGATTGTAAGTAGTTAAAATTGTAATTTCCAAGACCCCAAAATTAAAAGGTATGTTCAATCCTTTTTATAGAAGATAGAATCCATAAATAAACCAAAAGAAAGCATAAAATGAATAAAGGAGAATAAAAAACACAAAGCACATGGGAAAAAAAGGAAAATTATATGCTTTAAATTACCCTTAGCACAATTACCTAAAATGTAAATGGTCTAAATAACAAAATAAAATGCAAAGATTACAGACTCCATAAGAATAACAAGACTCACTTATATGCTGCCTATAAAAAACATGCCTTAAATATAAAATAAAAAATATATTTGAACATTTGTTGATCCATAATATCCTGTGAAATCATTAATGTAATCCAGATGAAAATTTATTTTACTTAATTCTACTATTAACTTTTTAAAAACTTTCTTTGGTTTCTATGTGTCATCTCTATATTTGAGATTTATGCTTCTTTTACTAATTTCATGAATAGTGATTTATTTATTCAATTTCTCATTCTGTCTTTAATTTTTAATTCAAGTGACTACATATTATATATTGCTATCATGTGAACCTGGGATGCTTCCAATTGTCCATGAAGGATGGTCCTCTGGCTTTTGGAAGATGGTTAACACTTTTAAAAATGAGGCCTAGTGGAAATTTTCAGGTGGCTGACAGGGATGCTTTTGATGAGAATTGTTAGGACACTGGCCTCTAATCTCTTCCTCTCTTTCATTTTCATGTTCCAGAAATGCTGGGAACAGTCTGCTCAAGCACATGTTCCTCACTATGATGTGTTGCCTTATCATAGGCCCAAAACAAAAGGGTCACCTGGTCAGGAAATGAAGCCTCCCAAACAGTGACCCAAAGTAAATCTTTTCTCTTACTAAGTCCTTCTTTGTAATAGTAATGGAAAACAATAACACAGATAATATAGCTCCATGGGAAAAGATTTTTATTTTCATTGTGTTCTCCTACCTACATTCTTTTTTTTTTTATTTAGTTTTTAATTTTTTACAGTCTGTATTTTGATTCATTTTACGCAAATGGAGTAGTGCATCATTTCATTTCTATGGTTGTACACAATGTGGATTCATACCAATCGTGTAATTGTAAATGTACAAAGGGTAATAATGTCTGTCTCATTCCACCATTTTTCAGAACCCCTTCCTCTCATTTCCTTCTACATATTCTAAAGTTTCCCCATTCTTCTCTCATTCCTCACACTCTCAACCCCATTATATAACATTCTCCACTTATCAGGGAAAACATTCAGCCTTGGGTTTTTTGGGCTTGGCTGATTTCACTTAGCATGATATTCTCCATTTCCATTCATTTATTTGCAAATGCCATAATATTATTCTTCTTTATGATTGAGTAATATTCCATTGGGTATATATACCAGAGTTTCTTTATCCATTTATCTGTTGAAGGACAACTAGGTTGGTTCCACAATCTAGCTATTGTGAACTGAGCTGCTATAAACATTGATGTGGCTGCGTTACTGTGGTATGCTGATTGTAAATCCTTTGGGTATAAACCAAGGAGTGGGATAACTGGGTTGAAAGGTGGGTACATTCTGAGTTTTCTGAGGATTCTACACACTGCTTTCCAGAGTGGCTGCACCAATTTGCAACTCCACCATCAATGTAAAAGTGTGTCTTTTTCCCCACATCCACGCCAACATCTATTATTTTTTGTGTTCTTGATAATAGCCATTCTAATTGGTGTAAGATGAAATCTTAGAGTTGTTTTAAATTGCATTTCTCTAATTACTAGCGATGTTGAACACTTTTTCATATATATATTAATTGCCTGTGTGTCGTCTTCTGTAAAGTGTCTGTCCACTTTCTTGGCCCATTTATTGATAGGGTTCTTTGTATTTTTGGTGTAAAGTTTTGTAAGTTCTTTATAAATACATTCTTTAGGTTAATTTTAGAGTTTTATTCTAACATTTTTAATTGGAAGATTAGTTAGCCTAGTATTTCTTTTGTTTTTAAATAATAAAAAGATTAAGGTCTTAAATTTCCTTTGAGCTTCAGTTATAATATTTCTTGGTTTCACATATAATTTTTGTTTGAATAATTTTATACTTTCTAGAATTTTGGTTTTGATTTTCTCCTTCACAAAAGAGTTTCAAAAATAGGCTTGTTGGCTTTAACAATTAAAAAGTAAGAATTGTTTCTATTCACTTGTTATGTAATTATGTGTCTTCATAATTAATTTGTCAAAATCTATAAAATAAGATCATAAAGACAAAAATTTTGATTGTGGAAAAGATCTAATTGGGAAGAACTGACCTTGATTGACAATATTGAGTCTTTCTATGCATGAACATGGGATTTTTTTTTTTTTTTCATTTAGTTAGTTCTGTGTTCATCAGAGCATTTGTAGTTTTCCTCATAGGATCTTGTAATATTTTCCTATGAGTTATACCCAAGTATTTCATTTTGAGAAGTACTAAAGTAAGTGCAACTGTGTTTTTAACTTCAACTTTCACCTGTTCATTACTGGTATATATTAAACTGAGAGTAATTGGATAATTAACCTTGTGTGTTATAACTTTATTCAAATAATTTTGTTTTACTCAGCTTTTTCACTGTTGTGACCTCTAAAGACATGAGAAGAACAAATTTAGAGGAGTAAAAGTTTATTTGGTGCTCCCAGTTTCAGAGGTCTCAGTCAATAAGTGGCCAATATCATCGGGGCCAGAGGTGAGGGAGAACATCATGGTGAAGCTCAGGAGATTGCAATCAGGAAGCAAAGAAGGAGCTCAGCTCAGCAGGGACACAATATAAAATGTAAAGGCATACCCCCAGTGATTCACTTCCCTAGTCACGTGCTACCTGTGTAGAGACACCACTCAGTTACTTCATATAAGTGGATTATTGCACTAGTAAGGCTCTCACAGCCCAATCATTTCGCCTCCAAATGCTTTTCATTTTTTCACATGTGAGCATTTGAAGGAACTTCATATTTAAATAACCCATTTATCGGTTCCAGAGTTTTGTAGAATATTGTGGGATTTTCTGCATAGATGATGTCATCTGCAAACATGACAGTTTGCTTTCTTTTATTAGCATGCATTTTTTTTTCTTTTTCTTGTTTTATTACATTGACTGATACATCTAGTACAATGGTGAAAATCTCTGGTGGGAGAGAACATCCTTCCCTTGTTTAGATCTTAGCAGAAAAACTCATAGATTATTAAGTATGATTTCAGTTTTTTGTTATTTTATAGATATTCTTTATTAAATTTATGAAGTATGAATCTACCCATAGAGAGAGAAAGTACTTATAATGAAGAAGTGTAGAATTTTATTAGCTGCTTTTCTTGCTAATATTGATGTAATTCTGTTATTTTTCTTTATCTTCTGGTGTGATAGAATACATTGATTTTTTACTGTTGAGCCAGCATTGCATACCTGGGATGAATCTCAGTTGGTCATGATGTCTAATTCATTTCATGCATGGTTAGATTTGGTTTGTAAATGTTTTGTGGAATTTTTGCTGGACTACTAAGTGGAAGTCCTCCATACTCTTATTTGAAAAGACTTTAAACAAAATCCGAATTTTTTAGAAATATCTGTAATACTACTGCAGGGTTTGATTTTTACTTGTATCTTAAACTATGTTCTATTTTCCTTCATGTACAGTGACTGTTTATTGTCTTGAAATTACCCAGCTCTGTTCCATGTTAGATCTTCCTACATGTATCAATGGACCCAAGGAGCAGCTTCTCATTCTTTGGAATTCAGCTCAAATATTACCTTTAAAACATTCTTATCTAATTACCTTGTTAAAAAAAGTGTCTCATTTATTTTTTCACAATGACCCATTGGTTTCCTTATTCATATTAAACACAAATTAAAACTCATAATTTAAATTATTACCATGATTATTTTGTGGTCCTATTAGAAGATAAAACTAATGCAGTAGGGGCCATATTTCTATTTTTCCTTCCATTTTATCTACTATTGTACAGCCATCTAAGATACTGTCTACAACAACTAGACACTCTGTGATTCTGTAATTTCATAAAAGAATAAAGGCTAAACACAAAAATAACTAATTAGCTACTTACTACATCTGCATAAATCTTTTTAAGGAAGTACCATATGAAAAGGGAAAAAAAAATTGAACATAAGAAAAATGGAAAATCAAAATGGTTCTGGCACAGCAGAGAAATGAATGACAGATTCACATACACTGGAACAAACTAAGAGGTCTGCTGTTCCATTTTGGATTTCTATTTGTCTTATAATGTTCTGAAGTTATTTTGTCTTATTTCATCGCTGTGACCCCACATATGTGTTTGATGTATTATGTGTGGAGACATGGATGTTCTTTTAAAATTATGTGGAGAGTCCTAGGGAGTATAATTAAGCAAGAATTAGCTTGGATGTGTTTCAGCTGCAGGGCTCCATGATTAATGTGTGCCCATGGTATAAAGTCTTTAGTGATTTTTAATCCTGTCAGGTGGACAATCTGTTAGTAAGATATCTAATTATTTAGAGAGATGCTTTCTTATTATTAAAGAAGGATTTTTAGGGGCACAGTGTATTCGCTCCTGTTGGCTCTGTCCCTTGATAGGAGACATTTTCCTCTCCTGTGTTCTGTGAACAGGTTGTTCTTCTGCAGTCTGAAAAACAGTCCTTCTGTGGTCTGTGAAACCACCACATTCTGTTTTCACACAGTTGTTTTTTACTTTCTGCTACCAACCTGTAGTCTGCCAAATAGGCTAGTACTGCTTTCACAAGGCATGACCTTTAAGACATATATGGCTAGCTTAACTGCAAGCATATAAAAAACAGTGTTATATGCAATACAGACAGACGCAGCTTCCTATGTGACAAGAGCTCCATTTCTCCTGAATAAAGCTCTTCTCCTCAGATCTTTGTGCAGAGAGTGAGTTTCCTTTTTTCATTGCTGCCTGGTGTTGCAGACTAGGAGAGTGCAACACAGGACGACCCTTCAGTATTGCAGACTAAGGCAGTGCAACACTCTGCATCTACCAAACACCAGTATTTAGCTGTACCCAGAACAAAAGGAGACAGGTTAAAAAGCTGAATGGTGTTTATTAAGTTACCAGCAACAATCTAGAAAACTTTCCTTTTTTAAAAATGCTAGATGTGATATAACTATGTTAAAATTATTTGTTTGAATATTTACTAAATAATTTTAATATGGAAAAAATAGTTTTATTTGTACCATGGAAATCCTTTGAATACCATGTACAATGCCAGTATTTGGAAAACTCTGGAGAAAGTTGACAAACACAAATGTGTGATTTTAATATATTATCCAAGAGTAACACAGCTTTTTCTCTTCTGTGTGCATACTAGATGGAAGACAGATTACTCACTTATTACAGATGAGGCAAAATTTCCTCCTTCAAGCAGACAAGCTTCCACAGGTAAGACTTCATAGTCAGTAGCAGAAATCAGAATTTGAGATCATGTGAATGTTTCATTATGGAGAAAATCATATTAGTCAAGTATGTAAGAAAATATTGATAAACTTCTGTAGGCAGAAAGTGGCTGTTCAGATTGTATAAGATGGTCATCAGAAATATATATATATTTTTTTTTATTGTAAACAAATGGGATACATGTTGTTTCTCTGTTTGTACATGGCGTAAAGGCATACCATTTGTGTAATCATAAATTTACATAGAGCAATGTTGTTTGATTCATTCTGTTATTTTTCCCTTCCCCCCACCCCTCCCACCCCTCTTTACCCTCTATACAGTACTTCCTTCCTCCATACTTGCCTCCCTCCCTAACCCTAACTCTAACCCTTCCCTCCCCCCCATTATGTGTCATCCTCCACTTATCAGCGATATCATTCGTCCTTTGGCTTTTTGAGATCGGCCTAGCTCACTTAGCATGATATTCTCCAATTTCATCCATTTGCCTGCAAATGTCATAATTTTATCATTCTTTATGGCTGAGTAATATTCCATTGTATATATATACCACAGTTTCTTTATCCACTCATCAATTGAAGGGCATCTAGGTTGGTTCCACAGTCTGGCTATTGTGAATTGAGCAGCTATGAACATTGATGTGGCTGTATCTCTGTAGTATGCAGATTTTAAGACCTTTGGGTATAGGCCAAGGAGTGGGATAGCTGGGTCAAATGGTGGTTCCATTAGAAGTTTTCTAAGGAATCTCCACACTGCTTTCCAGAGTGGCTGCACTAATTTGCAGCCCCACCAGCAGTGTATGAGTGTACCTTTCTCCCCACATCCTCGCCAACACCTGTTGTTGCTCGTATTCTTGATAATCGCCATTCTAATTGGGGTGAGATGGAATCTTAGGGTGGTTTTGATTTGCATTTCTCTTATTACTAGAGATGTTGAACATTTTTCCATATGTTTGTTGATTGCTTGTAGATCTTCTTCTGTGAAGTGTCTATTCATTTCCTTAGCCCATTTGTTGACTGGACTATTTGAATTCTTGGAGTAGAGTTTTTTGAGTTCTTTATAGATTCTGGAGATTAGTGCTCTATCTGAAGTATGATTGGCAAAGATATTCTCCCACTCTGTAGGCTCTTTCTTCGCATTGCTGATAGTTTCCTTTGCTGAGAGAAAGCTTTTTAGTTTGAATCTATCCCAGTGGTTGATTCTAGCTTTTATTTCTTGTGCTATGGGAGTCCTGTTAAGGAAGTCTGGTCCTAGACCAACAAGGTGAAGATTTGGACCTACTTTTTCTTCTATAAACTGCAGGGTCTCTGGTCTGATTCCGAGGTCCTTAATCCATTTTGAGTTTAGTTTCGTGCATGGTGAGAGATATGGGTTTAGTTTCATTCTGTTGCATATGGATTTCCAATTCTCCCAGCACCATTTGTTGAAGAGGCTATCTTTTCTCCATTGCATATTTTTGGCACCTTTGTCTAGTATGAGAAAATTGTATTTATTTGGGTTTGTGTCCGTGTCCTCTATTCTGTACCATTGATCTACCTGTCTATTTTGGTACCAATACCATGCCGTTTTTGTTACTATTGCTTTGTACTAGAGTTGAAGATCTGGTATTGCAATACCCCCTGTCTCACTCTTCCTGCTAAGGATTGCTTTAGCTATTCTGGGTTTCTTATTCTTCCAGATGAATTTCATAATTGCTTGCTCTATTTCTGTAAGGTACACAATTGGGATTTTAATTGGAATTGCATTGAATTTGTATAGCACTTTAGGTAGTATGGCCATTTTGACAATATTAATTCTTCCTATCCAAGAACATGGAAGATCTTTCCATCTTCTAAGGTGTTCTTTAATTTCTTTCTTTAGTGTTGTATAGTTCTCATTGTAGAGGTCTTTCACCTCTTTTGTGAGATTGATTCCCAAGTATTTTATTTTTTTCGAGGCTATTGTGAATGGGGTAGTTTTCCTAATTTCTCTTTCTGAAGATTCATCACTTATGTATAAAAATGCGTTGGATTTATGGGCATTGATCTTGTAACCTGCTACTTGACTGAATTCACTTATGAGTTCTAAGAGTTTTCTGGTGGAATTTCCAGGTTCCTCTAAATATATAATCATGTCATCAGCGAACAGGGATAGTTTGAGTTCTTCTTTTCCAATTCGTATCCCTTTAATTTCTTTGGTTTGTCTAATTGCTCTGGCCAGAGTCTCAAGAACAATGTTGAATAGAAGTGGTGAAAGAGGGCATCCCTGCCTTGTTCCAGTTTTTAGGGGGAATGCTTTCAGTTTTTCACCATTTAGAATGATATTAGCCATGGGCTTAGCATAAATGGCCTTTACAATGTTAAGGAATGTTCCCACTATCCCTATTTTTTCTAGTGTTTTGAGCATGAAGGGGTGCTGTATTTTATCAAATGCTTTTTCTGCATCTATTGAAATAATCATGTGATTCTTGACTTTAAGTCTATTAATATGGTGAATTACATTTATTGATTTCCGGATGTTGAACCAACCTTGCATCCCTGGGATGAAACCCACTTGATCATGGTGCACTATCTTTTTAATATGTTTTTGTATGCGATTTGCTAAAATTTTGTTGAGAATTTTTGCGTCGATGTTCATTAAGGATATTGGTCTGAAATTTTCTTTCCTTGATGAGTCTCACATGGACTCAGCAAAAAAGCTGGAGTATCCATCCTCATTTCCGATAATGTGGACTTCAAGCCAAAGTTAGTCAGAAGGGATAAAGAAGGTCATTTCATACTGCTTAAGGGAAGCATAAATCAGCAAGATATAACAATCATAAACATCTATGCCCCAAACAGTGGCTCATCTATGTATGTCAAACAAATCCTTCTCAATTTCAGAAACCAAATAGACCACAACACAATAATACTAGGTGATTTTAACACGCCGCTCTCACCACTGGACAGATCTTCCAGACAAAAATTGAACAAAGAAACCATAGATCTCAACAACACAATCAATAATTTAGACTTAACGGACATTTATAGAATATACCATCCAACCAAGAGTGAATACACTTTCTTCTCAGCAGCACATGGATCCTTCTCTAAAATAGACCATATATTATGCCACAAAGCTAATGTTAGCAAATACAAGAAGATAGAGGCACTAGCATGTATTCTATCAGATCATAATGGATTGAAGTTAGAAATAAATGAAAGAGTAAAACACAGAAACTATTCCAACATCTGGAGATTAAACAACATGCTATTATATGATGAATGGATAACAGAAGATATTAGGAAGGAAATTAAAAAATTCTTAGAGGTAAATGAGAACAAAGAAACATCATATCAAAATCTCTGGGAAACTATGAAAGCAGTACTTAGAGGGAAATTTATTTCATGGAGTGCATTTAATAAAAGAAGTAAAACTCAACAAATAAACAACCTAACACTACAGCTCAAAGCCCTAGAAAAAGAAGAACAGAACAGCACCAAAAGTAGTAGAAGACAGGAAATAATTAAACTCAGAGCTGAAATCAATGAAATTGAAACAAAAGAAACAATACAAAAAATTGACAAAATAAATAGTTGGTTCTTCGAAAAAATAAACAAAATTGATAAACCTTTAGCCACACTAACAAAGAGAAGACGAGAGAAAACCCAAATCACTAAAATTCGGAATGAACAAGGAAATATCACAACAGACAGGATGGAAATACAAAATATAATTAGAAGCTATTTTGAAAATCTATACTCCAACAAAATAGAAAATTTCGAAGACATCAACAGGTTTCTAGAGACATATGAATTGCCTAAACTGAACGAGGAGGACATAAACAATTTAAATAGACCAATTTCAAGTACTGAAATAGAAGAAGTCATCAAAAGCCTACCAACAAAGAAAAGTCCGGGACCAGATGGGTTCTCAGCCGAGTTCTACAAAACCTTTAAGGAAGAGCTCATTCCAATACTTCTCAAAGTATTCCATAAAATAGAAGAGGAGGGAACCCTCCCAAACTCATTCTATGAAGCCAATATCACACTGATACCTAAACCAGAAATATATTTAAAAATTGAAAATTTAAGTCAGGGACCATGTTATGTCCTCAACACAATTGCTTCCATCTGGAAAGGAAGAAGGTGCGAAGTGAAAAACTAATTCCTCAGTCAGCATAGAGATTTCTCTCTGATGACATGAGTCCAGTGTAGACCCTGAGCCTTGGTGAACTAGCGGACTCTAGTGATGACTGTAAGTTTGCCTTATGTGCACAGTGTGACACAACATAGTGATCTGTGAATACTTGTTGGTTGGATAAATGAAGAAAATATTTAATGTACCACATCCTTTGTACAATACTCACCATTGCTTTAAAGTTTGTGATGTCTGCTCTGGTCTCTGAAGTTGGCATCTGTCAAAGAGTAAATGATAGATGTGGTAGGGACTGTCACAGCACCCAGGGGTTGCAAGGGGATGGAATGAGAATGATCACATTTTCAAGATAGTATGAATAGAAAGCCCAGGGGAATGAATAAATACATGGATAGGCAAGGTGAGAGGAATAAAGGAAGGTAGAACACTGCCAGAATTTGGCTTGAAAAATAAGATGGAAGGAGGTATCCTTCAGTTAGCTTGACAAAATCTAAGAAGGAAAGAATTATTGTGAAAAATTAAAAATTTTCTTTGGTAAATATGAAATGAATATCTAATTGCAGATGTCATGTATGTAGTTGCAGACATCACTTTTGAAAGGAGGGGAAGAATAGTGCTGAAGATAGGCCAAATCAGAGTGCTTTAAGGATTTACAGGTTAGGTAAATGAGGGATACACAAGTAAAAGCTAGGAGGAGGTTCCAGTGACTGGCAAGCTGTCTGAGACTGTGGTACATACTGGTTCCTCATATTGTCACATGAAATAATTATGGTTTAGTTGTTCCCAGTTTGTTTGTTGAGGATCTACCTGTGGTACCTCAGAAAGGGGATCTATTTGGATATACAGAGTTTGTAAGTGTAATGCAGTAACAATACATTTATTAGATTGGATCTTCATCCAATATAACATGTTTTAGTGGAGTAAAAAATTTGGATTCAGGGAGGATAACACATGAACACAAGCTGGTCATCTGGAAGCCAAGGCTGATCCTTCTCTCATGGTCTTAGGGATCCACCATTACCCATACCTTTATTTCAAATGTCTAGCAACAGGACTGTCAGACACATTTGTGTTTAAACCAACTGGAGCTCTGGCAGGTGAATATGGCTTTTGGCACTGGGAAGTGGTTGCTGCTGCAATAAATATCTAATGCTTGATGTCAACTTTGTGACTGATTAATGGGTAGATGCTGGGAAATATTTGGGAAATATTTTAGAACCAGGTTTCCTTGAAGAGATGGTGGGTAGAATTGTGAACATTGAAAGGTGAGACTGGTGAGGGCTCAGCAAGGAAGGAGGAGAGCGATGGAGATGGCATCTGTCCTAGGGGACACAGACATCACTGTGAGCACAATGTTCCTGGAAACATGAATACTAAGGTGCCTTGAGGTGACATTTCCAGTGGACCTGAGGCCAAAGGAAGCAGAGGAAGGACTTCATTTTCTAAAGACCCAGAACCAGTGTTGATACAGTGACTGGTGGTCTGTCGTCTTCCGTTAGTAATTTATTTTATCCCCCTTCCTAGGAAAAATACCTTGAGTGAAACTTCAGTATTACACTGTGTGAGGTTTTACCTAACACATCTTTTCATGGATTTCCCTTTCATTCTCTCTTATTATTTCTTATCTTTAAACTCATCTAAAGAGTAACTTCATCTGAGACCTTCCCAAGTCACAACAGCTTTAGTAATTGCAGCATTGTGAATATATAGCATGGCATCAACAATTGTATTTATCAACACATTTCACAAGTTTAAATGTTGGACTACATAGAATATATATATCAAATCACTTAGGGCAGGAAAATTTATCTTATTTTACTTGGATCCAGCTATCTACTGAAGGTAGTGTGCCACCAGTACATGCTTTTAACATATATGGCAGATGAATAAAAGTGCTTATAATGCTTCTAAGGATTTTTTGGTTGTTTTATAGGTAAGGTGTTTTACTCTTTGAAATCAGCATCGATAAATGAACAGATAGAACATAGGAACAATGAATCTTACTTTGTCCTCTTGGGCCTCACCCAAAATCCAAAGGAGCAGAAAGTACTTTTTGTTATATTCTTGCTCTTCTATATTTTGACCATTCTGGGGAGCCTGCTCCTTGTCATAACCTTAACCTTCAGTAAGACCCTGGCCTCTCCAATGTACTTCTTTCTTGCTAACTTATCATTTTTGGATATCATTTATTCATCAATCATTTCCCCCAAATTGATTTCAAACTTGTTCTTAGGGGAAGTTATCATATCCTTCAAATTTTGTATGTTTCAGCTCTTTGCAGAACACCTTTTGGGTGGGTCAGAAATATGTCTTCTTTTGGTGATGGCCTATGACCGCTATGTGGCCATCTGTAAGCCCTTGCATTACTTAGTTACCATGAGGCCATGGGTGTGTATTGTGTTGCTGGTAGTTTCATGGGTTGGAGGTTTCTTGCACTCAGTAATTCAGTTGGGCACTATTTATGGGCTCCCATTCTGTGACTCCAATATCATTGACCACTTTATGTGTGACATGTACCCCTTTTTGCAACTTGTCTGTGCTGACACCTATGTCACTGGCCTCTTAGTGATTGCCAATGGGGGGCTGATGTGCTCTATTGTGTTTCTGCTCTTACTCTTGTCTTATGTGGTCATTTTTAACTCTCTAAAGAACCTGAGTCAGGAAGGGAGGCGGAAGGCTCTTTCCACCTGTGGCTCCCACATCACTGTGGTTGTCCTCTTCTTTGTTCCCTGTATTTTCATGTATGCCAGACCAGCTAAGACTTTCCCCATTGACAAGTCATTGAGTGTGTTTTACACAGTCGTAACCCCCATGCTGAACCCCTTCATCTACACTCTGAGAAACTCAGAGATGACAAATGCCATGAAGAAACTCTGGAAAATAAGTCATATCAGGTAATAAATCACTGAGTCTTCCACTATGAAGAGAAACATTTCACTGTGAAACTGTCTTCTTAGGATGCAATATTAATTTCAGAATTAAAACTGATACTAATTTGCTAAAGCATTTTTGTTAAGTTAATTAAAGAATAAAATATAAGTTTTGACATTAACATAGTTCCCTAGTGTATTGCTTTTTCTTTAGTGTCTTATTTATTGAGGTACCTAGGAATTTTTTGTGCATGTATACTAGTAAGTCAATAAAAATATGTAATTTCTTTATTGATAAAATATTTATAGTATTACAATCATGGTTATTTATTTTTTTCATTTATTTTTAGTACCTATGTTATCATTTCTCATTTTATGTTTACTTTCTTACCCATTTTTCTTTTATAGTATTAAGTGCTAAATATGTTTTTTATTTTATTTTACTAGCATTACATGCATAATTTTAGTGCAATAGTTTTATTTTTAAAATAAACATGGAAAGCATAATAAGTATGAATATAACAATGCAACACTTGTAAAATGGTAAATCTGAAAAAAATATATATGATGAATTCCTCACCAGCATCTCCCAGTCCTGATACAGGTGCAGGCACTGTGTTTCTCAGGTTCTTAGTTAAGAAATCTTATCATTTGTGTGACCTGGGTGGACTCAGAGGACATCATGCTAAATGATATAAGCCAGACACAGAAGACAAATACTGCATGATGTCATTCACACTAAAATCTTCACACTCACAGAAGCAGAAAGAAGAATAATGGTTGTCATGGCTGCAGAGTGGGAAAACTAGAGATGTGGTGGAGGAGTAGCAAGTTTCATATAGAAGCTAATTCTGGAGTCGATAGCATGGTAGCTATTGTTACTTTGATTTATTGTATACTGGACTCCTGAGAAGAGGGTAGTTCCCAAGTGCCCTACCACAAAAAGATTAAAGAAAACTCTAATCTTGTGACATGATGGATATGCTTATTATAGTCATCATTTCACAATGTACACATATATTAAATATCACATTGTCCACCCAAAACCTGTATGATTCTATTTGTCAATCAGATATCAGTAGAACTAAAAAAATTAAAGGAAACTAAAGATGGTACTACTATTATTGCTAAAATATGATTATTACTCTGTGATTTACTACTTTTTACAGTTCTTTTTGCCTATAAATTTCCTTTAGTGGAGATTCACAGTTGTGTTATTGTGTTTCAACTTTATTAGTTTGTCCATTTCTCTTTGTTTTGATGTCACCAACTTTATGAATTTTATTTTCATTTGGTGGTTCCTATTCAAATTTAGGTGTTACTTCTTTATTCTTTCTTGCTTTTTTTGCTATATTCTTTGGTCATTGTTCTAACCATAAGCAATTCTTTCTTTTCAAATTCTAACACTGTTAATGGATTTCTCTTTGTGAACTGGATTGATGGCTACATCCAGGATAATGTGAAATAATGATGAAGACAGCTGAGGTATGTCACAATGTTTTTATTGACATTATAAAATGAAAATGGTATGCTTTTCTAAACACCTTGTTTGCAGTTATTTAGGTAATTAAAATATTTTACCCTTATACATATTCATGTGATCAGTTATTACATAGGATTTTATTGTATTAAACTATCTTGGTATTTGTGGACTAAACTTTGGTAGGGTTACATTATGTTGTTTCCTTATATCAAAGGATTCTTGTGGTTCTTTTTAAGGTTTTTTGCATCAATTTGTATAATTTAAAAGGGTATAGATATCCACATATGTAACACTATTTTGGAAAGTTATATACCAAGATTTTGATCATATTTCAAAAATTCACCCCAATATTTTACATCCCTATCATACCTAAAGTTCAATTACAACATCTAAAGTTAGCATGGTTGGCTCGCTTCTTTGTTTTTTTTTTTTTTTCCATTAGAGGGACTTAATTATTTTTATTTTTTTCACTACTGGGAACTACCTGCATTCCCAGTTCTTTATTTTTTAAACAGTCTTCCTAAGTTGCTGAGGCTGGCTTTAAACTTGCAATCCTCCTGCCTCAGTCTCCTGAGCTGCACTTCACTATATATTTTACTTTAAATTTTTTTATTATTTATTTCTCTCTAGAATATAAACTACTGCTCAATTGATGGCACCTTTAATAGAGCTAGCCATGGTAAATAATTGTTGAATGAGTGCTTTATAGAAATACTATTTTGGGGGGCACTGGGGATTGAACTCAGGGGCTCTTGAACACTGAGCCACATCCCAACTCTATTTTGTATTTTTACTTAGAGAAAGGGGTCTCGCTAAGTTGCTTAGTGCCTCACTTTCTCTGATGCTGACTTCAAACTAGCTATCATCCTGCCTAAGCCTCCCTAGTGACTAGGATTGGAGGCATGCACCATTGCACTCAAGGACATATTTTTATCATTTAAATTAATTTATTTTCTGAGACGACTTAAGTAGCACTGGGATGATATTCTCTTTGAAAGTTTGTGAGTAACAATCACACCCAGCATTATAAAATGTTTATTCTATTCAGGACTTGTTCTATACGTGTTATGTGGGTTTCCTCCTGTAACATTCCAATGATTAAGTCCCCGAATAGCATCATGAGGTAGGCACTCTTACTGGAGCCATTTTACAGTTGCACAAAGGCTCATGGAGGTTTAAAACCCTGTGAAAGGTTATGACCTGCAGTGTCCAGGTCCAATCCAAGAAGTCTTTCTTAGGCCAATGAATGGTAGGTTTGGTTACCTGATAATGACAAGACCTTCAGACCTATATGCATATATAGAGTAAGTATCTATTGATTCTGCTATTTTTAGTGGTGTTTTAGTTCTATATTTTTCCTGTATAGTTGTTTGTTTATACCTTAAGTGTGATGTTAATTCAAAATCATTTAAGAGTTGAAAGATATCCTGGACACCCTTCTCCCAGATTCCCCATGAGTTAAAATTATTCCACATTTCCTTCTTACCATCTTGTCTCTCTTTTTGTATCAGTACATATTACTAAATATATATATGTATATAAATAATTAAATTTGCATATATGTCACTATACATGTGAATATCATTTTTAATTTTTCATTTCTCTTGGTCATTTATTTGTATAGATTTATTGTTTGTTTTTCTTAAAGGCTGAGGAGCCAATTGTAGACAGGATGACCATTTAGTCATAAAACTCTGTCCAAAACTCAAGACACTTTTGAGTAACCACAGTATAGTGCAAAATCAAGAAGTTGAATTGAGAAAATGTTATTACATAACCCACACAGATCATTGCTACTTCACCAACTGTCCCAATTACATTCTCCTTATGGCAAAAGAGAACACAAAGGCACACATTGCATTTTCCTGTCATATGCAAAGCAAGGATTCCTTTCATGGGAAACATTCCTGATCCTTTCTTTTCTTCTGGATTCAAGTATACTTAAGTTGTTTTTATAGGATTTGCCTCTGGAATCCACTCAAATGGGCATTTCAAGAGTGGACTTAGGCAATAGAAGACTGCATGTCCATATTATAAACTCTGTGTGTGTGTGTGTGTGTGTGTGTGTGTGTGTGTGTGCTTTAAGCTCAAACTCCTCCACATGACTCATGATGAAACCCCCACCTTGAGCAGTATGATGCTACCTATGAAGAGGCTGGATGACCTTTAGGCCTGCACAGTAGAAACCTAGAGCTCCCCTTCTCACCCTGCAAAGACTTGCAGAGTAAATCACAGTTATTTGGGAGAAATTCCTAAGTGCTCCTGTTTAGATTTGTGGGCTGTTTCTTTAGGTTGAGGTTCAGGTCATGCCTTTGGCAGGAGGTGCTGCATGGGATCCTGAATTCCTCTTACATACCACACCCATGTTCATCATTGTGATCTGAACTGTTACTTGCAATGCCACATCTATTCACTGGGCTATGATGATATCTTTTGTGCATGCCTATTCTTCAAGAAACAATTGTGAGCCAGCTTTGAGTTGACTCTGGAGGCACTTCCTTAAAACAACTTATAGATAATTTGTTTTCCAGGAAATACCAGGCACAGTGTTGCACACACATAATTTCAGCAACGGTATAATTACACAATCAGTGTGACACTACTTTGTATACAACCAGAGAAATGGAAGTTGTACCCCATTTGTGAACAATGAATAAAAAAAAAAAAAAAAAAAAAAAACTTGCACATCGCTGGCCACAGTAGTGCTACTCAGGAGGATGATTCAGGAGGGTCATAAATTCAAGGTCAGGCTGGGTAATTTAGGGAGACTCTGTCTCAATAAAAATTAAAATGTTTGGGGATGTAGCTCAGTAGTAGACTGCTTGCCTAGCATGTGAACGACTCTAGGCTTAATTCTCAGTACTATAAAAAACAAAATATAACAAACAAATAACCTGCACACAATTTTTTATTGTGATTTTTTACATGATCACCCCAAATTGGGAATAGCTCAATGTCTTTCAATTGGTAAGTGGATAAGAAAATGGGGTTATCTATTTAATTGAATACATTGCAATAATAAAGAGAAAAAAGCACAGATATAAGCAATGATATGGATAGAATATATCAATTTTTTATACTAAGTTGAAGAAGACAAATTCAAAAAGCTACATACACACGATTCCATGACATTCTAGAAAAGGCAAAAAATATATGGATAGTCAATAGATTGGTGATTGCCAGGGCCTGAGGTAGGGAGAGGGATTGATTATGACAAGGCCCTAAAGAATTGTTTTTAAATAAAATAAATATTTTATATATTAATTGTAGTGATGTTTGTACAACTGAATACATTGAAAGAATTAGCTTTTGGTTTACAAATTGTACCTAAGTAAATCTTACTTTATATATATAAAAAAAAATAATCCCAGCAGCTCAGGAGGCTGAGGCAAGAGTATTACCAGTTTAAAGCCAGCCTCAGCCAATTTAGTGAGGCCCTTAGAAAGTTAGCAAGACCCAGTCTCAAATTAAAAAATAAAGGAGGGCTAGGAATGTTTGATTAGTGGTTAAGCACCCCGTGATTCAATTCCTGGAAAAAAAAAAAGATGTAATTTGTATTTCAGGAAATTATGTCTAGGTGTGCCCATGTGTTAGCTGGTTCAGTTGATTCTTCATTTATTATCAATAATCTCTTCTTGCTTTTAGATATTGCACTATAAAAGAAAGGGAGGAATAGAGAGAGAAAGAGAGAAGTCTGAACAAAGAATTTTTAAGGGATGAGTCTACCCATATATGAGCAGCTCATGATTTTAACATTTTATCTAGTTTCTACTGATGTTTGCCTGAAAAGGTTTTGAAGGTCTCCCCCAACAGGAAAAGTAGAAGGGGCAGCTTCTGTGCAGTGAGTGTGTTGTGGGTGCAGAAATCTACAGAGGGAGGAGCTGGAGGGATTGGCAGAAGCTAGAGGACTTGTATGAAGTCCTGTTCCCTCAGTTCACATGGTGCAGGATGCACACTCTTCTCACCACCTGTTCTCAGGGTATCAGGAGCATCCTTAATAACTGGAATTCCATTCATGACTATTGTATTTTTGTTTTGACATGAAACTCACATAAAAAGGAGATATATTCTCTTTTAAAATGACTTAGAGAAAGAATCATTGATTTTAGTATTTTTCTATTAAGCATGGTACTGACTTTGGGTTTAAGATTTATTCCTTCATTTTATGCTAAGAAAAAAATAATAAATAATAAGTATTTTTCAGAAATTGATGTAGCATTAACTAATTATGCTTTAAGAACTTATTAAATGAACTTATCATCTTTCTTTTGGACCTATTTATGAGTATAAATAAATTTTCCAATGTTCATTTATACTTCTTCTTGGAATGTTCATTTTGACCATGATGAGAAAACACAGAGATTTACACTTACATCTATGAGAAGTTAATGAGCCAAAGACACAGAAACAACTCTTTTTAAATTTTTTTACATACTGCATTTTGATTCATTGTACAGAAATGGGGTAGGGTACATAATTTAATTTCTATGGTAGTACATGATGCATATTGATACCATTAGTGTAATCATATATGTACATAGGGTAATAATGTCTGTCTTATTCCACCAGTTTCATACCCCCCTCCCTCTCATTTCCTTCTACATAATCTAAAGTTCCCCCATTCTTCTCTCACATCCCACCCCCCCACCCTCTTTATATATCATTCTCTACTTATCAGGGAAAACATTTGGCCTTTGGTTTTTTGAATGAATAAAAAAAACTGTGGTATATATACACAATGAAATATTATTCAGCTATAAAGAAGAATAATATTATGGCATTTGCAAATAAATGGATGGAATTGTAGAAAATCTTGTTAAGTGAAATAAGCCAATCCCAGAAACAACTCTTTTGAACAAATTTGACAATAGAAAACAATTCATGGGAAACATTGAGAGATGGTAGACAAACAAGTTGATCTTTTGTATAATCCCTGCTTCTATTTACAGCTATAAAGACAAATGCGCCCAATACCTGACCATCTAAATATGCAAAAGAAATATTGGATCTGAAGGGAGATGCAAATTCTAGTATAATAATAGATGAGGACTTATATTGCCCACTTTCATTGATGGACAGATCTTGTAGACAGAATATCAACCAAGAAACTTCGGATTTAATCTACACTATAGACCAAATGGACCTAACAGATATTTGCAGAACATTTCATATAACAGCTATGAATTGTGTGTTATTTTCATCAGCACACAGAACATTTTCCAGGAAAGATCACGTTAGGACACAAAATAAATCTCAAAAGATTTTTGAAACATCAAAATTATATCATCTTTCTTCTCTGACTGTAACAAAATAAGAAGTCAACAACAAAGGAAATTGTAGAAGTTGTGCAAACACATGGAAATTAATCAACCATGCTCTAAAACAAGAAATGGATTAATGAAGCTATAAAAAGGAAAGGAAAAACTTCTTGAAAGCCCGAAATTGACAGAGAACATTCATAACATATGGAATGGAGAAAAAGCAGTATGGAAGTTTAGAACTGGGGATGCAGCTTAGTGTTAAGAGTATTAGACTAGCATGTGCAAGTCCCTGGGTTGGATCCCAGCTCTGAAGGCAAAAACAAAACAGGAAAGTTTACACAAAAAATTTGAATGATTTCAAATAATTAAAATCAGAGCATGAAAAATGCAACAAATATTTTAAAAGTCTAATAAATAAAAAGTTATTTTTAAAAAGTTATAGAAAATTAACAAACTTTTAACTATCCAAATTAAAACAAAGAAGACCCAAACAAACAATCTCAGAGATGAAAATGAAGGTATTAAAACTGACATCATGGAAATATGAAAGATCATTAATGATTCTTAAAAGCGATACACACCAACAAATTGCAAACAAATAGAAGACATGGATAAATCCCTCTGCACATATGACACCAAGATTAATATGTGACAACACATAAGATCTAAATACACTAATATTGCGAAACAAAACTTAATCAGTAATAAAAGTCACCCAAGAAAGAAAATTAAATCCCAGAACTCAATGTTTTCTTTATAGAATCTTATCAAACTTTTTATTTATTTATGCATTTATTGGTACTGAAGATTGATCCCTGAGCTCTATCCCAAGGACCCCCCCCCCCCCTTTTTTGTTTCTTTTGTTTTGGTCTTTAAATTTTGAGAGAGGGTCTCACTAAGTTACATAGGGCCTCACTAAGTTTCAGAGGCTGGCCTTGAACTTCCAATTCTCCTCCCTCAGCCTCCTGAGTGACTGAAATGGCAAGTATGCACCATTTGCACCTGGCTCTATAAATCTTTTAAGGAATAAACAAGTGTCCATTGTTCTCTCTTCCAAAAACATAAAAGGGAAACAATTCTTCAGATTCATTCTATGAGATAACATTACCCTGGGATCTGAATTCTCTTTAAATCAGATTTTTTTTTTTTTCATAGCACTAGGCAGTCAGCAACGCTTTCTTGGCAAGACCCAAATTCTCTTCCTCTAGAGATTGCTCAAGGGAAGCAAACTGTTCAGGAGAGATTACTTAATTTGAATTCATTCCAAATGTGGTAACAAGTTAATCTATTAGAAATAGAGATGATATAAAAAATCATAGATGGTATTTACACATTTAAATGGAAGGATTATTTTCTTGTTAGAATGACCCAGGAGATTTCTGAAAACTCAAATTCTCTCAAGTTGGAACATGTCTTCTCTTAGTATCTAGTCCTTTATGTCGCATTTTCTTGTTATAGTCTTGGCTGCTTAGAGAAGTTTCCACAAGGTCTCCATTTTCTGGGATGAGATTATGCAGATATGGGGACTGTTTTAATTAGTAAGGAAGGGGACTAAGGAAGATGCTTTTGAATGAGCAACACACTGAAGAGTTCTGTGTCTACCTGTGAGAAAACTCCATCGTGAGCTTTGTAGTGAGGTTACATCTCACTCTTTGGTAGGTAAAGTGTTTAATAAGTAAGCAATTAATTATCATAAACACTCAAACTCAAGTCCTTCTTGGCTTCTTCACAATAATTATCTAGAATACACAAAAATATCATGTAACTAATGTTAGTGTTCCTTGATCATTTGTTTACTGTGCCATCAAATAATGGGTTTGACCAAGTTCATTTTCACTAGTTAGATCAATTTTTGGTGCATTATGATTATACATAAGAGTGAGATACATCGTGACATATTTGTGAATGCACATAACATAATTTGATTGATTTCATTTCTCAGAACTGTCCTTTTCCTCCCCTCTTCCCTCCTCCATCTTCCTCAATTGTATTGGTCTCCTTTTTATTTTCATGAGGTCCCATTTCTTAAAAATAGCTTTTTCTCTCTTCTACAGATGAGAGAGAACATATGACCCTTGACTCCTGAGTGTGGCTTATATTGCTCAACATAATGCTCTCCAGTTCCATGATCTTTCCTACAAATGTAATTAAGTCTTGATTTTAGATAGTTTTTCCAACATAACATTATATTTTCTATGAAGCCATTTTCCCAGCAGGGGAGAATATCTAACTACATTTGTGCTTTAACTACTGATATTTTAAAATGTTTTTATATTTAAGGTATTCCCTTGGATACATTTATGCTTCTCTGAAAGACTGAGATAATAGAGATCTCTGGAAATATATTTGCTGTAGCCTTAGAACTTAGAACTATTCATGGAGTCACTAGTTAGCCACATATTACCATGTGTTCTATGAAGATTCATAGGTATATGAGGCACTGCAGGCACCCATGCAGTGATTGAATGCTTTGATTTGTGGATCAAGGATAAGACACTAGATGCAAATTCATGGAACTACTAAAAATGAATACTTATTGAAAAGTCCTGTGATCTAATTAAATAAAGCAAATGTCTTATAGTTCATGTATTCTCAAAGGAGGTATTCGAACTGGAAAACTGAGTTGGCAAAACAAAAATTAATTCAAATATACCAAGTATATTTGGTTTAATGTTACATCCTGATTAATATTTATTAAAGTTTGCCAAGTGACAAGTGATATATGTTACAAGTACAAAAAAGAATCAACTGTTTTTATTACTTGAATTTATGGGATATTATATTTTACATGATATGTAAACAAAAAAGTATAATTATTTTTAGAACATTTAGATGAGTGAAATTAAAATTGTATGACATACCAAGAATGTGATAATATAAGGGGACAAAGGTCTGTTATTTCCTGGAAGCACATAGGAACTTTTCTGTGTCAGTCTTGAAATTATCCCAGCATGTATGTCAGAGATAGGTACATAAAGAAACCCATGCTCAGGGAAGTACCTCATCTACTGTCACCGGGATTTTTTAAATTATTATAGTAATGAACCACACATGTTGACTTTAAATTATGAGTATCATTTTAAAGAGATATTTTCCTTAAAACTGTACCAAATTATTTTTATGGTATAGTGTTAATTCCATGGTTTTGGTGGAAACTACAGTATATTATATTTTCACTGTTTATAATATCAAATCTTTGACAATGTAAACTATACATTCATGCAATTTATGTAGTAGAGTTTTATACATTTACATAGTGTATATAGTATAGTTTGGGCACTATAGCATATTCATCCTGGTGAAATCCTACAATGATAATCAATGACCTTTACAAGTGTATAGCTTTGACATCCACAGAACTCCTGAATCAGAAAGAAAAAGTAACGTGAACAAGATGTGTAGAAGTTTCATCATAGCTGGACTCTAGAGAAAGCTCATCTGTACATGTTCTCCCCACTACCAAATCCATGAGAATAGCATCTTCAAATATGTTCCAAATATGTACCTGTATAGATAAATATTCTTAGTACTTATATATAATGAAATAGATAATTCCTTAGACATGCAGATTTATCTTACACCCCTGAAAGTAGGAGTCCTGTTAAGGAAGTCTCTTCTTTCCATTCATGAATGTCTTGGGTCCTATGTTGATAACTACTGAATGAGAAATTTAGAGTCATTATTTAGTCACCATAGTTATCACTTCTTGTTTACCACTAGCTAGCACTTTTAAACAGTAATAACCATGGAAATTTTATTTAATTCTGTAAATCTTTGTATACTTACCTATAGGTCATATTCTGACCTCAATAATTTTATTGTTAATTTACAGGTCAAAGTCTGATCTGTATGGACTTGAATTCTCATAAAACTCTTGCTACGATATACTATGGAACCTAGCATTTTTTGTTTAAGATAAAGCCAAGCCCAGTAATTTTCTGAGATTTTCCATTTTAGAGATGTCATAAATCAGGCAGACAACATAGTGCAAATGAAAGAGAAGAAATTGAAGTACAGGTCTATGATTCATTAGTTACAGAATCCTGAGATGATAAATTATTCTAAGCCATAGCTTTTCTATCAATTAGAAATAATGTATTTCATTTAAAAATTGTCTTGTAATTGATATGAAAGTGGCTTAAAGATAATGTATAACCTGTATAAATTTTCTTTTAATAGTGAACGTAGGACAGAAGAATAATGTGCTATTAACTGACTTAGAAAAAAAAAGTAAATGAATGAGTTGGTGATTCTAAATTCTCCTCAGAGTGTACATGAGAAATTCACAAAGAATCTGAGAAGTTGATGTATTTTAAATACCCAGAGGTTTTTAAACTCAGTTTTTAATGCTTCCATCGGTTCCATTAAGAAACAGTCTTCTTAAAGCTGTTGTGAAAGGCGATGTTGAAGAAGGATAATGCTATTCAGGTAAGTTGTTACTTGGGAAACATTATGGGACCAAGTCAAAGTGAGGGCTTGAGGCCAGGCAGACCTGAACTCTGCCCTCAGATCTGCTCCTCGATAACTCCGTGCCCTGAGCACAGGCTTGCCCCCTCCAAGTCCCAATTTTCCTATCCGTGAAGTAGAAGGAGTAAACATCCTGCCACAAATAGCTCTTTTAAAAACATACTAAATAAAACAATTCATGTTAAGTGCTTTGCACAGTGCTTGCATAAATGAAGCAATTAGTATTCATTTTGATTACCACATACAATGATCATGCTTAACCTTGACACAGGATTTTATACCTCTCCAAATTATTCACATAACTTACGAGGGAAGTAAACAAAATTTCTTCTGTTCTTAAATTTCTCAGAATTTGTTGTATTTATGAGGCCACAAAAAAGGGGGGTAAAGAGAAGATGAGAAAGAACTATAGGAACATTCAGAAGTGTATTAAAATTTCTTTAAAATTATCTTTTCTAAAATAAGAATAATATGTAGTCTACAGAATAGTATTAAATACAAACAAAAAAAGATTAAAATGTCTCAGTTTTACAGCAAATTATAACATAGCAGGATTGTTTTACTGTATTTATTTTGTTTTTGCAATGTATAATTATATATAACTGAATCTTTCTTTTCCAGAAAAGTACAAATTTTAATAATATATGAATGATTGTATTTGTATTAAGAAAAAATTCTTGAAGAAATTCTTTTTAATTCCAGAAGGCAAAAAGAATGACTTTTAAAAACTCAGTGGAACAGCATAACATTTGTACAAATTGAATGATTAGAGCTTTTCCTTCTTGACATGGTGTGTAGTTTGTTTCTTAATAGGAGATGGTTGCTTGGAAAGCTCCTCTTGGTTGTCAGTGTGTGTTGCTGTGTGAGGAAGTTAGTGAAAACATCACAGCTGATGAGGATGTTGCTTCTGGCATCACTGTTGAAAGCAGTCAAATCCATGGACTTCTCTTTCCCCCAGAGTTGAGATAGGTTTTCTTGTTAAAACACAGAAAATGATCATAGACTTATTGCTTCCAGATTATTATTTTCTTTACCTGAGAAATAAATCACTTGCTTTTGAAAAGAGAAACACTTGTTTCCCTCTACCAGGACATAAAAATAGAGTGTATTTCTATTTTTCACTGCTGTATTTCTATGAGACACATAGTAGATAATTAAAAGATTAGGCAGAAAGAATAGTATTCTCTGTTTTCCCTGTTTTACTTTATTGCAATAAAAAACCCTCAAAGCATTTCATGTTGATGGAGAGCTGTGAACAAGAAGAAATTAAGTTTTTGTTTGTTTTGTTTTGCTTTTGTTTTTGTTTTGTCGTGGAGGGAGGTTGCTGAGCAGTAAAATAGAAAAGATGGGTTTAAAGGGAAGATTGTCAGTGAACATCAACTTTTGTAAAGTAAATATGTAATTGCATAAATTATATTTGACGCTCATGTCAAAATATAATTGTGTCAACGTTTGTGTATGTGTGTGAGTTAAATAGCTTACAAACATTCATTCTGATTAAGAAGGAAAAATTAATGATCCATGTTGGGTGGTCAAGAGCCATGCAGAAAAATGATAAACAAGTGAGTTACTCTTTGAGATGATTCATTGCTTTTGGGTAACATCTGTCAACGTACCTCAGAAAATTAACACTGTAATTTTAAAGGTCGTGGCCACAGGTCATCCATTTTCAAAGTAAGTTGTGATATCCTACACTTCTAAGAAGTGCAATACAAATTAAAATAGCTGATGTTGGCACTTGCCTACTTTGTGCCAATAAGTGAGCTAATCTCCCTTTAATTAAGGTTACTCCCATTAGCTTCACTTTACAGAAAATATTTAAGGATTTGAGGGATTAAACACATTTCACAGAATGACTTTAACCATTTATTTCAATGTCAGGTTTGGACTACTACTGTTAAGCAAAGGGAGCAACTTCTCTAAGAATCATTTCACACCTTAAATCAGGATAAAATGGTATCTGACTCAATGTTGAGGTAAGGATTGAACATGTCAGCAACTTGACAAGTCCTCATGCCTGTTGGCTCTGTGAATTGTGGCTTCTGCACATGAAATTTCTCATTAAAGGCCTTGTTTTATTTCGGGGATATGTAACTGGAGTGAAGTTTACACTCTTTTTCTTTTTGGCTTCCCATGTCAAGAACATTCTACTAGATCTAGTTTCATATTACAACTCTTTCCAACTTTTCCAGCTTTGTATTCACCCTTTTCCATCCTGGTCCAGATCCCAGTCATTCAGCTGAATCCTACCTAGCCTCCCTGCATTCTTCATTCAGTGGTCAGAGGATCCCACTGACATCCAAATCACATCATGTGGGGCAAAACCACCCACTGCTGTGCTTGTCACTGAAAGCCATGCTCCTTACAATAACCTACAAAGTCCTGGGAGAGCTACCCTCAGCCCCCATCCCCATGGCCCCTGGGTCACGGATACTGAGCCTGACTCCTCCTTGGGGACTTGCCCTTGCTGATGCTTTTGTAGGGAATCGTCATCTAGATACCTTCTTGGCTCTTTCCTTACGCTCTTCCAGTCTGGTTATGTATTCCTTTTCCATGAAGCTTCCTCTGGAAATGGCTTCTCTTCTCAGACTCCAAGATTCATGTATTCTGCTTTCTTTTTCTGATAGCAGGTGTTATAGTCTGACATACTCTATCATTCCTTGTCTTCATTTGTCATCCTCTCTCTCTCTCTCTACCAGGACATAAAAATAGAGTGCATTTCTATTTTTCACTGCTACATTTCTATGAGACACACAATAGATAGTTAAAAATTTTGGAAATGACCATAAAATGGAATTATTAAACAGACCTGAAACTATATTGCACTGAGGCAGCCCTTCCCCTCCACATACACATGCCTCTCTGGGTGGAGGGGTGGAGTTGGGAGGTTCACAAAAATGCTCTTTAATAGCATTTTTATGTCCATTTGACTTCAAATGAAAATATTCCAAATAGAGTAAAACAGAAAAATCCATAGTGAAATACACGAAATAAGAATATAAGGATTTAAAAAATTTTCTTTGAATTTTCATAAGTAATTTTAATACCTAAAAAAAAAAGAATTTTTAAAAAGCAGCAGAGTCATGACTCTGATAAAAATGTAAAGCAAACACATGACGAAGACTTTATTTTGCTTATTAGTGATGGAACTAGAAAATTATTATCATTAGTGTAAAAAAATGCAATATATCACACATTGTTTAATCAGGGATTTGCAATGAATTCACAAATAAATGAAAATGCTTTATGTGCAATACTGAGGAAAATCACTTAAACTTCCATCAGGCAGCATTTGTATTTATTTCAGCAAGAATTACTTGGATCATTAGCAGTTCCCTACAACTTAAAGGGTTTGTAAAATAGCTCCAGGCAGTGAAAGATTAAAAACTCCATGGAATCCTAGACTCCATGGCCTAAAGAGCACTGTGGAGTGCACATGAATTATGTTACATTTTGTCTTTCACCAGAAATTCTAAATGGTGCCTTCAAAGTCTTTCCTGACAAAAGTAAATTTAATTTTCAGCCATGCTATAAAAGAAGTATATATATCTCCTGAATAAAATGCATTTTCAGGAAAGCAAAATCATTTTCTCATTCTTTTGAAAACAAAAAATATGAACTTTATCCATCCATTGTAGTCCATGAAACAAAGTATAATACTCACAGTGGAACATTAAAAAGTTTAATCAAGATTACTTACCAAATAAAATTCCTAGAGTTATATATCACAGTAGAATGCATTTTGAAAAATTGTGCATAAATGGAGTATATTTTCTTATTTTTCTGATTATGTACATTGTGGGATCACATTGGTCACGCAGTCATACAAGTACATGAGGTAATAATGTCAGTTTCACTCTACCATCCTTCCTACCCCCATATCCCTTCCCCTCCCTTCACTCCCTTCTACCTAATGTAAAGTAACTCTGTTCTTCCCTAGTGCTGTGCACCCCTATTGTGTGTTAGCATCAACATATCAGAGAAAAAGTTCAGACTTTGATTTTTGGCTTATTTCACTTAGCATGATAGTCTTCAAATTCATCCATAACTATTCAGAACAAATACCAAAAATTAAAACAAACTAATCAGGGATAAGGAATAGGGTAGTAATAATAGGCAACCAGTTACACACATTAACACAACCAATCCTGAGAGAGCTAGATGAAGGCGACTATGAGCACCCCAAACTGGAAATGTCATAACATCTGCCCCCCGAAAGTGCTGCTGTCTTGGTGAAAGTAACCCATCATTCAAATCATGGAAGGGAGACAGGCAAACAGATTCCTTGGCCTCCTTCCCTTTCCACCTGGCCTTTAGCCTTCAGCTGACTCTACATGTTGGCCAGAAGTAAGGTCACTGTTGAAACTGGATGTGGAACACAGCCACCCAAGGTGGAGAAGAATGAGAGGAGATCTGGATTGATGAAAGGAGCATAGGATCATGAGCTCTCCTGTTTGGAGTCAGCAAGGGAAAAATAAGACAGAAGAAATAAGTAAAAAGTCCTTCAACTTATTTGTTCATTTGATCAATATTTACTGAATACTTCTTTAATTCAGACATTGAACCAAATATTGCAATAAAAAATAAAACAAGTTATAAACAGCCTCATTTCTCTGTAGTTTATTTAAGAGTTTCTAAATAGAAGGGGCTGGATTAACTGTAGTATCAAGTGTACAGAATTATAAGAAGAGGTTTACAAAAAAGCCTTCTAAAATTTTGTACTAACTGAGAAGAAATCAGGTTTATTACCAGGCAGGTTCCCTATGCCTAGATGTCCTCCAGCAAAGGTCTAGTGACCACCTGTCAGAAGCTGTTGTAAAGGGGGTTTCAGCATCCTTGTTATAAGAAGCTGAATTAGACACCTGCAGAGGCTTAATATCAGCTCATTTTACAAAATCCAAGAAGTAGCTTGTTTCTTTTTTTCCAGCATAGATGGAAGAAAATATTCTTATATTCTTATATTCTCAAGATGAAAATTCAATATATTGCTCATCATATTTGCTACTAAGAATATTGTCTTTACAGATTAATCTACAACTTCTGAATTCATCATCAACACAGTAAAGAAAGAAATGGAATGAATGTTACTAATTTATCCTGCTGGGACTGATGCAGAACCCCCAGATGCAGAAGACTCTATTTTTGGTGTTTCTCATCACCTATGCTGTCATGGTCATAGGAAACCTGCTCATTGTGGTTACTGTCCTCTGCAGCCAGACCTGGCACTCCCCCATGTATTTCTTCCTGGCTTTCCTGTCTTTGATAGATGCATGGCATTCCTCTTCCATAATTCCTAAAATTCTATCTAATTTTTTTTTTTTTTTTTCTGAGACCAAAGCTATCTCATTCAATGACTGCATGTTGCAGCTTTTTCTTGAACATTTCTTAGGAGGTTCAGAGTTGTCCTTCTTGTGGTCATGGCCTATGACCACTATGTGGCCATCTGTAGACCTCTGTACTACGTGACCACGATGAGCCACCGCATGTGCTGCCTGCTGGTGGGGCTGTGCTGGGTGTGGATTTTCTCCACTCTTTTGGGAAGATTCTAGTTACTTTCTGCCTCCCATTCTGTGGCCCCAACACACTGGATCACTTCATGTGTGACATTTTCCCCCTGATACAGCTTGCCTGCACTGACACTTTCCTCCTTGGTCTCTTAGTTGCTGTCAATGGAGGGGTGATTGCCGTGATCACCTTTGTGATATTGCTGGTGTCCTATGTGGTCTTCCTGTGCTCCTTGAGGACTCACATCTCTGTGGGGAAGAAGAAGGCCCTTTCTACCTGTGGCTCCCACATCACAGTTGAAATCTTGTTCTTTGTGCTGTGTATTTTTATGTACATGTGACCAGTAGCTTCAATTCCCATGGATAAAGCAGTAACTGTATTTTATACCCTTGTAACTCCCATGTTAAATCCTGTTATCTATACAGTGAGGAACACAGAGGTAAAAATGCCATTAGAATGTTACTTAACAGGATTGCGATTCCAGACAATAAATGATCCACCATGGATATTTTATCTCTGTCATGACCTTTGCAATTTTATATTTTATCACAGTAATCCATCTTATCATCATGGGGCATACATTCCAAGACCTGGATTGGATGCCTAAAACCAGAGGTATTACTAAACCCTATAAATATAGTATTTTTTTTCTTATACATGTATATTAATGATAAACTTCATTTTATAAGTTCAGTCCCAGGTTAACAACTGATAACAAAATAAAACAATTATAACATGTAATGAAATTTTGTACTTTGGGATTATTATTAAGTGAGATAAGTGTTTGAACATAAGAACTATGATACCTACCATAACAGTCTGTCTGATAACCTAGACACATACAAAATGACTAATGGGTGGGTAGTGCACAATAGATGTGAATATGCTGGACAAAGAGGATGATTCATGTCCCACCAGTATGGGATGATGTAAAATTTCTTCATACCATTAAGGATGGCTTTTAATTGAAAATTTATGACTTATTTTTAGAATTTAAACTATGAATATGGTTTATCATGGCATGAATACATGAAAATTGCTGTACTTTGAAGCCTTTCTCACACCTATGGATTTACTGTCAAAAAACTTTCACAAAGTAAATTTTATTATCATTATTCATGTTTTATAGATGGAGAAAAATGCAGTTCAAGAAGTTTCAATAAATAGTTCAATGTCAGAGACAGACCTAGTGTTCAGATCTGCATTCTTTTAGGTCCAAAATCAATGTTCTTTCAAATATACCAAAGGACATTAGAAAAAGGAAAGTGTTTGCAGTAGAGCCTCTCTTGACTTGCAATTAGTTGAAAATTTTTCCATTATAAATTTGGATCTGCACAACTTGTTAAATATATAATCAATTGGTTTGAGAAAGCTGTACTGCTTACTGGCATTTAAGATATTGTGAAACAAAGACACAGGATGAGACCTGGGAATACCTTGATATATCTGATTTTAAATTTATATTTCATTTTGATTGCACTGAGTAAATATTGACAGTGATTATAAAAATGAGTTTTTTGTAAACCTATGTGAAAATTTTTAAATGTCCTCACATGGTCACAATGAACTTATAAAATTGAAATCTATAGTTCTATATTACAAGAAAAAGGATCAGAAAAGTTAAATAACTAAATCATACAACACATACATTCACCTCAATTCTAAATATTCTTAATACATATCCTGTGGTATTTTCCATATATAGAATTCCCTTGGGCTAGTGTTTAATTAAAATTTGGCATAAAATATTTTTATCATATGTCATAAGAAGTGCCAATTTATTAGTTTAAAAATCATCAGTGGTAACAAAATTCTGATTTTTTTCAAAAGTACACCACACAACTATTCTACTGTTAAAAAGTTGTTTTTATATTTAGTTCCTTGAATCTGGAATCCTTTTTGACGATTACTTTAGGAGATGGCTTATAATCATATAGAAAAAAATTCTATAATTGACCAAAGAAAATACTTCTCAGCTAACCAGCTCAGCTTACTTAAAAGTCTTTGTTGGGAATAACTTTCAGGTCTTTTAAAAACTGCAGTCTGTGACCACAGTAGAAATACAAATATCATGCTTATAGACGTGTCTAAGTTGTCACTTTCGATAGAGTCAGTCTCCCACTTCACAGCTACCACATGTTTTGTTTGAGGAATTAGTGGACTGTTATGTAACAATATTTAGCAAGCATATATTGATTGCAGAAACTTCCTGGAGAAGAACGCAGGCTTCAGCACCAGGAAGCCTGGGTCTACCTCTCACTGAGTCATCATCTCATTCCATGACCTTAAATAGCTCATCCTATTTCTACAAGCAGGTTACTTAGGAAATTTAGAAGGTGTAAAAGTGATTCTGTCCATATTAATATGTTTATTACCTTAATTATTGGTTTATTCTACTTTATCAGAAAAGTCAAACAGGAAGGTTTTTGAGAAATTATATATGATAGATGAATAATTAGCCATGTTTCTAAACTTTTTCATTTTGTAAGCCATTTAGGAGTGTCTTCCTGGGACAAAAGGGGTTTTGAATTGGACTAAGGCAATATGAGCCCTGCATGTGGTGTTTTGTTGCCCTGAGGAGTGTTCCTCTGCCTATGAAAGGCCATGGAAATGTCTAAGGCTTCCAGGTAGGCAGGTATGTGGTTTTTGTTGTCATGAACCTGTCAAATGTCATGTTAGCACAATGACTGCCTTCCTACTGACTGTGATCTGATCCATATTTAATTTCTCCCATTTTTCTTTCTGGTTTGCATTATGTTTGAAATATCTGTGGTGCTGTCTGTTCAGAGTGTTGTATAATCACTCATTGGATTTTCTTCTGGAATCAGACTTTCCCTTATAGCTCTAGGAATTACTTTATTAAAAAGATCCCTTCATACACAACACTCACTGATCTGGACCTTACTCCATAGACTCTGTCCTGTCTCCAGTTCACAGTAATCTATGCTCTGGGGACCTCAACTAGACAGCAGTGGGGAATCCAAAATACTCTCTACACATCAGTCTTTTCAGTAGAGGATGATGAACGATGAATAGCCTATGAAGAATGGGTTTTAATCATTATTATGTTGGGCATGACAAACTTTAGTATGTGCTCCTTCTCCATTCTGAGATTGTTCTTTTATTCCGGAACTGAAGGAAAAATTGAAGAACTTTTCACAAATGAAACTTTAGCTAAATGCATATTCATTATAGTTATTTGCACAGTTTCAATCCCTCATTCAAATTTCTTTGTCACCGATCACAAATGTAATAGCACTACAATAATTCAAGTATCTGGTCAAACTAGGCTTGATCATTTGGTTTCAGTTTTCTGAAACTGTTTTTCTACCCTGATACACACTGCTCACAGCAATGACATTTGTGCCAATTCAGAGGTATGTACAATTTATTTTTCTTATTTTAGAAAATATATTTGAACATGGATGAGTGAATATAATTCTATATAGGAATATTCCTGCTTTTAATTTAATTCAGTTTGTTCTTAAAAATAATTTTAAATATTAGTGAATGATTCCAGTAGGCCTCACAATTGGTGGCAGCATAAAAGTGTTATCACACATTAGTTATAAAGCTAAACAATCTAAAAATAAAGACCCTGGTCCAATACTTTTGTGTTACCTTGGGAGATGATGTTTTGATACCCTGACTTAGTTTTCCATGCTATTAGGCAGGATGCCTTTTGTCCATTCCACAGGGAATTTACTAGATTAAATTTAATGGTTGAAAAAATGTATTTTACAAGTCTAAAGATAATTTGAGAATGCAATTATTTTCATTATAACATTAATCTAGTTCCAGAGTTGGCATGAGAAATGACTGCTTTGAAGAACTACTATGAATTGTACCTGATGTGAAGTGCTGTTCTTATAACATGGGTCACAGGTCTGGGAGTGTAGCTCAGCAGTAGAGCCCTTGTCTAGCATGTTCAAAGCTGGGGTTCCATTCCCAGCATTGCAAAAACAAAAATATAACAATGAAGAATCAGTTGATAAAGACAGTATTATAATAAAATTTAAGACATCAGAGTTACCTACTCAAATGTTCAATTTATAGCACAGCAAATATTCAAACTCAATACTAATATACTAAGTTCCTGTATTATCAAATATCCAAATTCTGTAATGGCAGATTCATTTTTCTGTGTTTTTCTTGACAGAGGGATTTGACTTCGGGTGGATTTAAGGAAAAAGTTAACAATTAAGCATGAGTGCTGTGAAAGTCCTCTAATGTTCAGTTAAGGTGAAATAATTGAGTTTTGGCAAGCTCTGCTAATGGCAGTGAAACACCCCTGAGGTCTAGTTAGCCACAGCTAAGATAGGTCACAGGAAGTGTCTACAAACAGGATACGTGGCTAAGGCTCCAGAGAAAGGCACCATCCAGAGGTGCACTTATAAATCAACAAGGGCTCACTGTGGCTGAACTATGTGGCAATTTTATCCTCACTTTACCTTTTGGTGAATTAGCATTCATGGGGCCCTGGCCATGGAGCTATGTCAGACAAGATAATAGGTGAGAAATCATGTAATTACAGATTCACAGGATTTAATGCACCTTAAAAATCATATAGCAACCTCTCATTTTCACCAAGCTGAGGTTTTAATCTCTTCTTTGGCATGTCAGTCACCAAGAAAGATTGATGGGCTGGGGATATAGATATAGCTCAGTTGGTAGAGTGCTTGCATGCACAAGACCATGAGTTCAATCTCCAGCATCACCAAAAAATAAATAAATAAATAAATAAAAAAAGTTTGAATCAACTATAATCCCACCAATTTAGAAGTAAAAATATTTTGGTTCTTTTTTTCCTTTAGATGAAAATATTTAAATTAAGAAGAATTATAGTAGAAATTAAAATTTGCATTCTAAATATTACCCATTTATTATTACAACATAAGAATTATGAAATTATACCTATTTGAAATATCTCTGTTAACAGCTAGCAATTATGGGATGCACTATATTATACGCATAAACTTATCTAATGTTGGACTTACAGTTTCCAATCTTCCATGGTTCTTTGTAATTGTGCTGAATGTGTTTTTACCTAAGAATTCTCCACTTCTATAAATATTTCCCTGTATGATTTATTTCCAGAAAGATTATTGTGAAGCCAAAAAGAAAAGACAAAATGATTTCTATTTCTTCAGAGTTATTTCTCAGCCACTTTCTCATTTTATTTACACCATACTCTTTCAGATCTACCAAATAGACCTCAGAATAGTGGAATACAATGAAAGTGTTCAATTTCCTTTCCATTTATGTACACGATTTTTTGAAAATTAGGAAAGAAATCACTTTATCTGCTTAACTTTGAAAGGGAAAGAAATGTTTGCTTTTCCCAAAATATATTTGATTATATTTATGTTTTTTTTTTTTTCCTGTTCATTTCATTGGGGGGAATTTATGTCTCCAAATTGGGATGATTTTTTCCCCATTCTGTTCACGGGGAAATATTCTTTAACCACGAGTTATGCATGATGGATGCTGTGGAAAGACGAAGACATGAGACTGTGCATTGCAGAAACATAGAGAAGTAGAAGAGATCATCCAGCTCATGAATGGATGAGTTGCTGCTGTAGTGAAAAAAAAACAGGGGAGGGATCACTAAAGGATTTTGGTAGAGATGATTGTATAATTTGTATCCACAAAAATACATTAATATGCATAACAAGTGTCCAGTGAATATTTGTGGAGTGAGTCTAATAGTTACTTGCATTTATTATGAATTATATGTATTTGTATTTATAGGTGTGTATTGAGGCATAGTATCTTATCTATCCATCCTACAGTCACTATCTAGTCTCCACATTAAATTTCTTTTTTAAGAACTTTGTAAATAAGGTTTTCTTTTTGCCTTGTAGATTGTAATAAACTGACATTCTATTAAAAAGGCTTTTTTTGTTCCAGTCTATTGGAAATATAAATTTAATGAAAGGGATTATATTAAATTATATGTATAACATAATTTTGAAGGAGAAGCACTTTTAATTAACCAACATTATAATTATCCTGAAAGTTAAATTACCCAATAACATTACATAAAATGTATGCCAGAAACTGAACTGAAGTTTATGTTTGAGAAGTTTGTTTTTCATAAGTAGATGATGTGGAGAAGCAGACTGAGAAGACAAGGATACTTGAGTTCTTGGTTTATGGTCATGGAAGCTTGTGTATCCTCACATATGGAAATGTAGGAAGTGAGGGAATTCACTGTGCATTTATTCATTACCTCACTGTGAAGACACTGTGCCAGATGCTGTACTAAGTACACCAAGGAAAGAGATGAGAATGGCATGTTGCTATGGTAGGTGCCAGAGAGGTGAGTCTCCCATAATTTATATATATTTCCTATCTGCCTGCTCACTGTAGATATGTCTTGTCCATGTCCTTTCACAGGTAAAGCAGTGGGTTCAAATGTAAATTTTGGAAGAGAGAATAGCATTTATCAGTGTGCAGCACTTTACAGCTTACAAAATACATTCTGAAGTTATAATTTGTGAATTCACAGATGCAGATGGGGCTCAAAAACAGAGGACACTGGGATTATTAACAGGATCACATGGAGTTGGAAACAGGGGAATTGAGATCTCTTGTGTTTAGCCCAGTGTTTCTCAGTAAATTACACAGTAACTGTCAACCCACGGAGGCTACAGGTGACATGTAGATATCTGAGGAGAAGAAAGCATTATGGAGGAGAGTGAAAAAGAATAACTGAGGCAGTTACTAGGGTGGGGGACTGTGGGCAAGGATATGCTCCGCAGTAGCAATGACTGCCCCATCTCCATACTATGAAACTCAGCATGCAATACATTTATAGCTAGTGGGTTATCTTTATCTTTTTTGCAGGTAAGTAAGGCCCCAGGAAGATGTTATTTCCTGCAAGGATAACCTCATGCCTCCCAATAATGTGACTGAATTTGTTCTCCTGGGGCTCACACAGAATCCACACCTGCAGAGACTGCTCTTTATCATTTTTTGTTGATTTTTCTCTTTACTGTGCTGGCCAATCTGTTCATCATCATCACCATCTCACTCAGCCCCACGCTTTCCCCTCCTATGTACTTCTTTCTCCCCTACCTGTCCTTCATAGACGCCTCTTACATCTCTGTCACCATCCCTAAAATGATCGTCGACCTGCTATACCGGAGGAGGACTGTCACTGTGGGTGGCTGTCTGACTCAGCTCTTTGTGGAACACTTCCTGGGAGGCTCAGAGATCATCCTCCTCATTGTCATGGCCTATGACCGCTATGTGGCCATCTGCAAACCCCTGCACTACATGACCATCATGAGGCAGGGACTCTGCCGCCTCCTGGTTGTCATAACTTGGATTGGAGGAATCCTGCACGCCACTGTGCAAATTCTCTTCATGATCAGCCTGCCCTTCTGTGGTCCCAATGCCATTGACCACTTCATGTGTGATCTCCTCCCATTATTGAAACTGGCCTGCAGAGACACCTACAGGCTTGGAATGGTGGTGGCAGCCAATGGTGGAGCCATGTGCTTGCTCATTTTCTCCATGCTTCTCGTCTCCTACATCGTCATCCTGAGCTCCCTGAAATTCCAGGGCTCTGAAGGACGGCGCAAAGCACTCTCCACCTGTGGCTCCCACTTCACAGTTGTAGTTCTCTTTTTTGTGCCTTGCATATTCACCTACATGCATCCTGTGGCCACCTACCCAGTGGACTAGTTGGCGGCTGTGTTCTTTGCAATCCTCACTCCCATGCTGAATCCTATAATTTACACAGTGAGAAACACAGAGGTGAAAAGTGCCATGAGAAGCTTGTTGAAGAAAAGAGTTATGTAGTCCATTCATCATGCCAAGTGATGAAGACCCTAAATAGGGAATATCAAACCTGCTGCACACACAGTGCAAGAGGAGTAGCACATTTTGCTGATCATTAGGAAAAAAGTAAAAGCTCCCCCAAATGAACATTCATCTGACACTTAATAGTGGCAAGACCTTTTGCTCGGTGATTTTGGTAGTGTTTAATGTGTTTTACTGAATGTGATGTTTACATGCAGATCTCTGGTTTGATGATTCTGGGGTGTACATTCCTCCACAGATTTTGTGGGACTTTAGTAAATTCTTCATAAATGGGTTATTTGGGTAAAATTGACTTTGTGCAGAACCTTGGTCTCCAGAACTTTAAAAAACTATTTGTTTGGCCTTTTGTGGTGAAGGAAATTCTTAGATGAACTTATGGAAGGTTGACAGTTGGGGAGTGAAAGAACCATTGTTGATTTTCTTTATTTTGCATTTTTGTTTTTTTACAACCTGAATACACAGAAAAAGAAACACCCACAAAGGAAGAAAGAAACAATTCCGAATCTAAGAAGAAATTATTCCTGACCTATCTCTATTTCTTTTCCTGTCATAAGAATACGTTAGAATTTTTGAAATTACTCTTAATATCTTCTTATTTTCTTAGATATCCTCATGGCTCACAGTTTCTCTTGAACATAAAGTTTTTTTTTTTCCTTACCAATAGGAACCATTTGCAGCAACAAGTGTAAACATTCTTTTATTTAATGTCACCCAAAGGCATGAGTTTGTAAAGCCATTGGATGATATGTGTCATACATAAATTTATTTTAAATGAATACATCTATTTTTAAAATATAGGACTCATTTGCTTCAGTTAGATGACTTAATCCATGTACTACACTGGTAAGTTTCATTATAACTGTTCCCAATTTCCAAAGAAGCAAACTGAAGTTCAGAAAGTTTGACTAATGTACCTTCTGCAGTTCACACATCTAAGAGTTTTACCTGTGACCTTGGAATTGTGTCTTCCAACACTCAGTCCTACTTTCCTCAATGAAACACAGTTGTTTGTGTAGGTAAATGTCTATAGATAAGAAATTACATGTTAAATTTCATGTTACATGTTAAATTACATGTTAATTTGTCCTGGACGAAAATAATGCCAAATTTGTTGTAACCTTTCTTACTTGTAGCAATGTATTTCAGCAGAAATGCTCCTGTATGAACTCAGAAAATATCAGGGCATTCTATGTTACTATAATATCTTTGTGAATCAAAGCTTCTCTGATTGTAACTATCCAACTCTGGCTTCTTCCTACACATGTTCCCTTTCTCAAACTCACTGGTTATCTGAAGCTGTTTCTCCCATAATCTGCCATGCAGAAAAGTCAATATATAACACCTATTTTGGGGGCTGACTGACTGTTCTGACTTCTGCATGGATGCCTCAAATTCCTAAGAAATAGAACCTTTTTCCCATAAAGTCTAGGTCTGGAAGCTGATGTAGTAAGCCCCTGATCTAGTAAAAATGATCAAGTTTTCATTGCTGGTAAAAAATAAACATTTTTACAGACTCCAGACTAAATAAGTTGTGATTCACTTTGTCTTATAATAGACAGGAGATAAAGATACTCCAGGAATAAGAATGGGAGTGGTACTGAGAAAATTGTCAATTTTTTTCTAAGGTAAAAGAAAGGTTTGAAGGGAAAACTAAGGCCAGTGTTTCTGTCTTTGAGGGGTGAGGAGATCAGTGAGATTATAAATTGTCAACAGCAAACTTGGAAGGTGTAGGAACTAAAGGAAGAGATGTAAGTAAGCCTGACATCCTCAGTAGAGAGTATTACTGATTTGTAAATAGTTTAGGGATTGTTAAGATGATCCTTGGCATCCATTATCAGGAATCTCTCATGAAGATGGTGCATCTGATTATTTCTAGTGCCTAAAAATAAAATATCCTGAAAAAGTATATATATATTTACATATATACATATAAATTTACATATTGTTTTTCTTCTAAAACTCTTAAGAGAAACAACATTGGAATTTATTTATAAGGTTTAATCTGACACTTAATTCAGTGAAAATATTAGCCATTATCAATGAGGAGAGTAAGTGACCTATAGTTAAGGCCAACTGTGAGGCATATATGTTGTTAGGTAGTTTACATATCTTAACTCTCTTAACTCTCTTAAGGCCCATATGGTATCTCTGAATATCATGTTTTTTGGGGGGTGTTTGGGGGGGTGTACTAGGAATTGAACTCAGGGACATTCAAACACTGAGCCACATCCCCAGCCCTATTTTGTAGTTTATTTAGAGACAGGATCAAACTGAGTTGCTTTGTGCTTCATCATTACTGAGACTGGCTATGAACTCAAGATCCTCCTGTTTCAGCCTCCCGAGCTGCTGGGATTAAAGGCATGTGCCACTACGCCTGGCTCTGAATACCATTTTCTACAAGAGTAAAATGAGACTCAGTGAGGTTCCAAACTTTTGAACTCTACCCTCTGCCATTCTTGTCACAACACTTCTTGCTTGTGGCATGTAAAACATCAAAACATGGACCTGGTCCCTGGCTGGGCTGTTCTCAGATTTCTCTCTGTATTTATTTTGGGGGTGACCTTCCTCCCTTTACCTTGGCCTCCACTTTCCAGGTTTCGCACCCTCTCTTCATTCCTCTTGTGTCAGGGAAATGTCATCTGGACATCTCGTTCCCACCCATGTATGAGCATCATCAAAAGTGAGATGCACTGGACTCCAGAAATGAATAGTTAGTGGTTCAATTTCAAGGAAGTTGACACATGGGTGAGGGAGACGCTTGGAGGAAGATAAGCCATGCAGTCAGGGAGGTGACCTGACACCTATGGATATAAGGTTGGGAACTTGAAGAGACAAATGAGTGTCTGCAGGGATTTCCCCAGACTCTTCCATAGCATTAATGTGGTTACTTGAAAGTGGTTCTATGGACAGTTTACAATCAGGAAATTTTGACTTATTTTATTGATTTTTATTTAATGCTTGCAGTAAATCAGATAATTTCATGGACCAGATACACAACATGTCCCAATACAAACAAGAGTGTATTTATACTTAAATTTCAACTTGAAGTAGGAGTAAAATAAAACAAATAAATATATATAAAATAACATAATTTTGTTAAACAGTAATAAGTATGCCAAATAAAATAGCTTTAGATTGCAATGCAGAATCTAAGAACTGGGAATAGATTTATTTTCTTCTGAAGCATAGCTAGAGAATTTAATTAGACCCCCCCAAATAAACAACCACATTATTTTCTATTTCTTACAAAATAAGTTACCTAATGCAAGTATTATAATAGACATGATATTTCATGTCCTTACATATATAAAAATGGCATATTGGGGGATGAAAATAATCTTACTGATTTTTCACTTAAAGAACAGATGTACATAACATGCATAACAGGTAGATAGTGTGTCTGAGATATTAAAATTCCAGAAGCAGGATGATTAGGGGAACAGAAGTCTTTAACACTTCCTTAAGAGGTTCATAATAAAAAGATAATGGTTGAAGACACCTGCTCCAATTCATGTCTACATGGTTAGGTAAAAACATGAAGTAACTTTAGAGAGTTAGTAAAGGAATCCAAATGCAGAGCTTAGCCTTTCAGTTCTGAGGGTCATATTTGATAAAATGGAATCACTCTTTTTTTTTCCTGAAAGACTCCTCAGGATTTTTATGTTAAAGAACTGTGAGTCCAATATTCCTACATCAAAATGTATTATTTGAGAATGCTGCTATGGAGTGAGAAATTTTTGGGCTGAGGTAATTAAATGTTTTTTTTTTAATAATGGAGAACTATCCTGCAGGTAGATATGGACCCAGTTTGAATAATAGTCTGAAAAGGATGGAGTGGCAGACTAACTGACAGAAAAATTTGATTTTGGAATTGGATTGGTAGTCTAAATGAGTTATTCCTTTTTTCAAAATTTCATATTATTTGTCAGGAATGGTGGTACATGCCTGTAATTCCAGTGGCTCTGGAGGCTGAGGGAGAAGGATCGTGAGTTCAAAGCTGGTCTCAGCAGCTCAGAGAGGCCCTAAGCAATTCAGTGAGATCCTTTCTCAAAATAAAAACTTTACAAAAAGGACCGGGGATGGGCCTTAGTTGTTAAGTGCCCCTGGGTTTAATTCTTGGTATTAAAAAAACAAAAAAAACAAAAAAAAAAAAAAAATTATGAACAGATGGTACAGTGTGGCCATTCTCTATCAAGAGAGTTTAGTCATGAAGCAAATAACTGAAGGGTTAATACTATGGTCTGTTTTTTGCTTGTGGAGCATCAGCTTGGCCTGGCTCTAGTGAGGCTCTGCCTCTGTCGAAAGAGCAATCACGACAAGTGTGGATGGGAATTTACTGGTGCAGTAATTAGTTCTGTCAGTGGAGAAACAGCCACCAAGGGATGCAATTGGAATGATGCAAATATGGACATTTTGGAATTCTCTGCCACTTGAAACTGGTGCTCTATCCTCCTTTACCCCAGGTCTGTTACCCAAAGGATAACATTTGTTGATGATGTTTCTTCTGAAATGTGGACTGGAAATTGTTTATAAATAAGCTCAATGTGCTGGAATATGGTAGGCACAGTGCCACCAATCATTCTGTAAGCAGATTGTTGTTTGCCCTTTTTTTGTTGTTTGTTTGGCAACTTATCCTATTTAGAGGAAATAAATTCACTGACAACTACAGTGGATGTTCTTATTTAAGTCTGTGGATACTTAGAGCATCCTTTTTATAATTTTTTTTTTCAATAGAAAGTCTGTTCTATTGAAACAATGCCCCGTGTATTTGTTCTCTGTGCAGGTCCTGACTTACTTCAGACCTCTAATTTGCTGAGATTCCTAATCATGGAGGAGAAAGTTCATGTGAGTGACATCTTGGATGGGCTATGTCTTTTGTCAACCTAATGTGATCCTAGACTATTGACTCACACAATTTTTGCCTTCTACTTACTGGGATCATCAGGTACCAGACTCAAACCTTGAAGGTAGTCTGAAATTTTACTTGAGTATTAGACATGTTCCTGTTAATTTGAGGAACGAGTTTGAAGTTGTGGAGATAATTGAAACCACCTAACATGTGCACAATTATGTTTTAAAAGCGTCAGTATTTCATCTCTTTGTTCTATTTATATGCACAAACTGATCTCAGGAAGATGAGCCTTGAGCTGTCAACAACTTGCATTTTGATTTACATTAATCTCTTTTGTCAAGTTGTCAAAATTAATGTTACAACGGAGGATTTCATGGTAGTGATTCAACACCAAATTAAGAGTCCAAGGTATGGTGCAGCTCTTGAATTTGGTTAAAGCATATCTAAGGAAGGAAATGTTACAGATGAAAGATGGTAAATAGGATTTGAGTCAGGAGGTCAGAATAATAGCCATGCCCAGAAAACGACACTCTTTTCTGCTGGCAGGAACTGGCACCCAGCAGTGCTTGGGCTTCATGGTTAAATGCCATTTTCCTCAGATGAACTCCATTTTATGGATTCAATTAAATTTAATTGAAATGACGAGTGTGTACTAATGTAGCACAGTATTAGAAATATGACAAAACATAATAAATTAGCCATCCTTAAGCATCTCCATTAGGAGATAAATCCAACATGCAACTGTAATAGTATGAGCCAAGAAGATAAATGAATTGTTGCTAATTTATCTATATAGGTTTCATGTGATAAAGAGCAGGATAACAGTGATGAAGCTGGTAGAGGGGAGGAAGTAACAGATAGAGAAGGAAAAGGAGAAGATTTGCTAACAGAGGGCACAGGCAGAAGTAACAGAAAGCTGGGAGTTACATTGATTTGCCAACTCAGGCTGCATAGGGATGGTATCAGCTAGGTTGTAGATCTGGGTTTCTGGAGCAGATAAAGATGCTTAGGTCTTAATTTTCTTATAAGCACATCTGAAAAATGATTAGAATACTTGGAAAGTTTGTTAATGGATGTAATTCTGAGTATTACAATTGGAATAAAGTGGATTATAGATAGATAGATAATACAGATGCCAAAGCACTTGAAATTATAATACGATAAAACAAGATGGATTGTTATTAGCATAATTTTGGAACTTGGAAAATCTGGATTAGAATTCAACCTAAGTATTTACTAGTTGTAGGAACTTAGTAGTCATTATATTTCACCTTTTTAAGTCTCATTAACTAATCTCTAAAAGGAAATAGTTCATGGGATATTGAGACATAGTAGGGACTAGTTGAATATCAGAACTACACAATAATATAATTCAATTTTGAATTGAATTGAATGTAGATGGAAACAGTATAAACCATAATAAATAGAGTCCTTCAGATAGGACTTGTTTCAGTTCTTCAACTAGCACATTCTAAGTATTCAATATATATATGAAATAATCAATGGAATATTCATATATTTTCTAAGATCTTGGGTGAGAGAAATGAAAGTCAACAACCTAGCATGATCGTCCAAATACAGACAAACAGGAGCTGAGAGAAGGGTTTCATGCAGGTGGTTATTTTAGAAAACTAAATGGAAGCACTGGGGAGAATGAGACAGGGAAATAAGATGAATGTTAAGCTGGTTCCATTTATCCATTGACTCCTATCTACCCATGGTCAGTGGATTCCCCTCGGGTGTTAATGTCTCCTTGTCCACAGGAGTAGGTATGTGCAACCAGGATGAAGCAGAGTTTCTTAAGTGCTCAGGCACAAGCGGCTGGACAGAGAGCAAGTGTTGTACCAGTGGGAGGAGGAGGTGCTGAGGGATCAGTAGGGCCAAGCTGCTGTCAGGCTTTGTTAGGTGGATTCTGTGGCAAGCAGCTGGAGACAAAGGCAGGTTAGGAGGGTCTGGGACAGCACCACCTAGTGGTTCCTAATTAAAAATGATAATCCTTCTGCAGATTTTCCAGTGCAGAGTGGCATGCTGTCCTCAGCCCACATTCAATGGAAATCCAAACAATGTGACTGAATTCATCCTTGTGAGCATTACAAAGAATCCACAGCTGAGGAAAATACTCTCTGGTTTGTTTCTAATCATGTATATGGTCACAGTACTGGGAAACCTACTCATCCTGGTGACCGTAAGTGCAAGTCAGAGTCTGAAGTCTTCCATGTACTTTTTCCTTGCTTCCTTGTCCCTCATGGATGTCACCTACTCTTCCGTCATTGCCCCCAAGTTGATCGTGGACTCCTCTCTGAGAGCACTGCCATCTCCCTGGAGGGCTGCATGACCCAGCTCTTCGCAGAGCATTTCTTTGGAGGTGAGGGGATCATCCTGCTCACCGTGATTGGCCTGTGACCGCTATGTGGCCATCTGCAAGCCCCTGCACTACAGCAGCATCATGAGTCCTCGAGTGTGCTGCCTGATGGTGGGAGGGGCCTGGGGGGTGGATCCATGCATGCAACAATACAGCTTCTCTTCATGGTACAGAATACCCTTCTGTGGCCCCAATGTCATCGATCACTTTATGTGTGACTTGTTTTCCACTGTTGGAACTGGCCTGCATGGACACCCATGTCCTGGGTCTCTTAGTCATCCTCAACAGTGGGGTGATGTGTGAGACCTCTTCCTCATCCTTCTTGCCTCCTACGTGGTCATCCTCTGCTCCCTGAGGTCTTACAGCTCTGAAGGGAGGCACAAAGTCCTCTCCACATGTATCTCCCACCTCAAGGTGGTGGTGTTGTTCTTTGTGCCATGTATTTCTTGTATGTGAGGCCTGTGGTCACCTACCCCATAGACAAGGCGATGCTGTGTCCTTTACCATTGTGGAACCAATGTTAAATCCCTTGATTTACACCTTGAGGAATGCAGAGGTGAAGAGTGCCATGAGGAAACTATGGGTGAAGTGAGGGGCCCTGGTGGTCACTAGATTGCATTCTCAAGCAGTGCATTTTCCTTACAAAGCTGATGGAGTCTTATCCTCCCCATAATTCCAATCCACTGGCATAGGCAACCAGATTCATCTTTTTTAATATTAGTTTATTCATTGTTTGTTTTTAGTTATACTTGACGCAGAATCCATTTTTAACAGACAAGTCAAGATAGTACACACAAGTCCTGTCCAACCATCATATACTTCTAGGGCCTCACACAAGTACATTTTGTACTGCCTCACCTTGTCCTCAAAGGAACACTTTCAAATTGAATTTATTTTGAATAACCCTAGTATTCCCAAGTTTAGGTTTTTTAATGAATTATTTAATCCCCTCCTTTCTTTTTTTTTTTTTTTTTTTTTTTTTTTTTTGGTACTGGGGATTGAACTCAGGGCACTAGACTACTGAGGCACATCCCTAGCTCTATTTTGTATTTTTTGTTAGAGACAAGGTCTCACTGAGTTTCTTAATAGCTCACTTTTGCTGATTCTGGCTTTGAACTTGCAATCATCCTCCTTCAGCCTCTTGAGCCACTAGGAATGGAATCTTTTGCCACCATGCTAGTCTTAATTTTCTCTTTGAGATGATCTTTCCCAATGCATTTGCTTGGCAGGTTCCCTGCACTTTTTTTTTTTTTTTCCTCAAATGAACTTCTGCCAGAAAAGAGAAGTATTTCCTGACTATCTTTCCCCCACTCCTGCCCTTCAGCTGGCCCACACTTCTACACCAAGGTTGTACCCTCAACATCTACAATCACAAATTATACCTTAAAATACTTCTTGGGATTCAGGTTCTGTTTCTGGCTCCCTAAATAATAATCCTTGTCAAGGCAGGGATTACTTTTATTCCTTCTCACTGTAGCCTCAGTGGTTAGAACATTCCTGGTCACCCAGAATATGCTTAATAAATATTATTGGATGACTCCATGTCCAAAAGAGAGTTAGAGGTTTGAAATATTGCAAATAACCATAAAGAATGGGAAGGAAAATATTTGTAAGCAATTTCAGGATTAGAATGCCCTCAGATATCATACTGCCAAGTGTTCCTTTTGGAAAGACTTTCATTTGTTAATGTGCTTTTTAATACAAGGTCAAAGTGTGCCACAATTCTCAACTACCTCTTGACATTCTTCAGAGAAAGCATAACAAGTTTCACTCATGACCAAGTTAAGATGCTTTAAAATCAAGGGTCTATGTCTTGAAGTCATGTATTCTCTGTGAGACTGGAGAAACTGTATAGACTTTTATTTATTACTTATTAATTTTATTGGTTCTTTTTAGTTTTGCACACCAAGACCTATTATTTAATGATGGGAAAATGATTTTGCTGTTGCCTTCAAGATATGTATTTCCAAATCCAAAGAATGTTCATCTTCTCCCTGATGCTTCCATAAAAAGGACGAGGAAGGCACTGATGGGTTTACAGCCACTTCCCTTGATGAGGTACATGGGAAGCCTAAGGTCCTAGCATGGTTTAGCCAAACCTCCTTATTAAAACAAATATGCATGATATATGGGAGGGCAAACAATTTCAGCATGAGTTATGGTTTCAAATATAGCACATTTAACTCAAATATTTTTTTGAAATAACTATGTATGAGCAAGAAGAACCTAGCTCTAATAATCCCCAGCTATATTTATAACTTCAAGATTCATTCGTTCATTGATAGACAGTTGTGTTTGTATGAAGTTCAGATATTTTGGTAGGAGTGGGTTACAGTAGTGAAATAGAAAACTCACCTTCCTTGGGTCTCGGATCTTATATGTTAGTGCTGGAGACAGACAACCTATGAAGATGACAATCGACATCATGGAGCCATCACGTGATCAAAATCATCATAATGGAGTAGGGAGAAGGTGACTCGGGGCTCTACAGAGGTGGGGGAGGGGTCTTTTCTGGGAGGGATTTATTTAAAAAAAATTAATTCACATGTTAATTCACATTAAATAGTTTTACTCAGTATACACATTACTAGTAGCTCAACACTTAATTTTTCTAACACATTCACTTCTGGAATAAATCTTAATTTTTTTTGTAGTAACTTGCTCTTACCAATAATAGCTTTTCAAACCATATGATTTTCTGTATATTACAATTTGAAAAATCCAATATTATTTGTGATATAAAGACAGAAAAGTAGGAACATGGGGGCACTTTAATTGGAACAATAGTATGTATCTTTTGAAAGGTCACACATAAAACATAATGGTAACTCTTCTGTTTTGGATATGAGGCATCCACCCAAAGTTCATAGTGTGACAATTCAGGACTGTTCAGGAGTGAAATGGTTAGATTATGAAAGTTGTGAGGTTGGGTTAATCAGTGATTAATCCATGGACATTGATTAACTCAGCGGTACCTGCAGACAGGTGGGCTATAGGTGGAGTATGCAGATGACTAGGGGCCTGCCCTTGGGGTTCTTATTTCATCCTTGGTGTGAAGAACTGTCTGCATCCTGATCGATATGTCATGAACTGCTTTCCTCCACCATGCCCATTTGCCATGATGAACTGTCTCACCTCCAGCCCAGAGCTATGAATCAACCATCTATGAACTGAAACCTCTGAAATCATGAATCCCCAAATAAACATTTTATCTTCTTGTTGTTTTTATTCACAGTGACAAAAAAAAAATTGTCTTAAACAGTAACTATTAGGTGGACTTGCCTCCTATTTCACAAGAAAACTTAAGCCATCGAAAAAACTTGTACACACTCCACAGCTGCTTCTACTGATCTGCCAGCATCTGTTCACTTAGGTCCTACCTGAAGCTGCACATGAACCATCTGTGTCCCACTTCAGATCCAGTGAAGCCACTTGGCCTGTGTACTGGACTTAGGTTTCTCCCTCCTTGCTTACATAACAGCAATGATCTAACACTTGCTTTGATGTTTCTTCTTTCATTTACATTTCCTTTTCCACAGGATCATTTGTGTTAGAAAACAAATTGATCTCTTCTCTGAAAAATCTTCCTGTGGACCCCACTTCCTCCATCAGTTACTACGTGGTGTCCCTCTCCTTTATAACAAAACTCAAGAGATCGCCATAATGCTGATCTCTCATCTCTCTCCTTCTACTTTTCTACAAGCCCTTTCAGTCATACTTCCTTAAGACTTTCTGAAGTCTATTCTGAAGAATATCAAAGGACCCCTGTGCAATTTAATTTAATAGCCATTGTTCATTTCTCACCTTAAAAAATTCATTAGAAATTCTTAACCCAGTTTTTGTTGACGTACTATCTTAACAAGGTTAAGATTCTCAAAATTAATATCTCCAGCCAGACTTATTTCTTGATGCTGTGATGTGGAACTCCAACTTTCTCCAAGGCATTCTCCCCAGAACAGATAATTCTCAAAACTGAACAATTCCAAAGCTCTCCTCCTGGTTCTACCTTTATTTCCAAACCTATTCTACACGCAACATTTCTGTCAGTTCATGGCACATTTGGTCTATGTCACATGTAATATCTAGTCTCTCAGGAAAACCTGTGGACTCACCTTTCAACTTATTTCCCCAATTCATCTCTTTTAATGACCTTTAGAGCCATCACCTAGTTCCAAGCCACCGCTGACTTTCACATGAACTTTCCCTACTCCTTCTACTTTTATCTCAGCATATCCCTACTCTTATATTTGATCCTCAGCACAGCACTCAGAGTTGTCTTTCAAACTTATAAGTCAGGTTACACCACATTTCATGACAGTCAGGGTAAAAGCCCTTATGATCATTCAAGTTCTGACTGCCACCAATATGGCTAACCCTTTCTCTCTTTTGAACCTCCTCTCTTACAACTGACCCCTTGGCATTTTCCCTGAAAACTCTGGTAAACTTCTGGCTCTCCAACTGTTTAAGATTATTCATTCTAAAAAAAAAAAAAAAAAAAAATTGGTACTTGGGAATTGAACTCAGGATTATTTACCACTGAATCACATCCCTGGCCCTTTTTATTTTTTATTTTTAGATGGTATTACCTAGTTGCTTAGGGTCTCACTAAGTTGCTGAGGCTGACCTCAGTCTTGTGATTCCCCTGCTTCTGCCTCCCAAGTTGCTGGGATTATAGTGTGCACCAGTGTGAGCTCTATCTCTTGAGGTAGAGCTTTACACTGACCTTTCTGTTTGTCTATCTGCAATACATCCCCTCGACCTTTTTCATTGCTAACTTACTAAGTGTTAACTGGGGTTGGAAGGGACAATACTTCAGACAGTTTCTTCTCCTTAGACCTAGACCAATGGGCTTGACTCCCAAATCTTGGATTAATTTTGTTGAAATTTTCAGAGTTCTTGTTATACATCTGGAATTGGGCAGTGGTTTTTCATGAAGTATCTCAGTCAATAATCAAGGGCCTGGATAGCATCCTAGATTTTCTTTTTTGGGGGTGTGTTAGTCAACTTTTATCACTCTGAACAAAATACCTGACAATAACACAGAAGGGAAGTTTATCTTGGCTCATGGTTTCAGAGGTTTTGTCCCATGGTAAACCAGCTCCATTGATCTGGACCTGAGGCAATGCAAGACCTTATGGTGGAAAGGGCATGATAGAGGAACTAGGCTAACTCATACTAGGAATGAAGTGTAAAGAAAAGAAAGCAAGGAAGATATATTTACCAAGGTCATGTCCCTATTGATCTCCTTTCTCCAACCATGCCCCACGTGTCTACATTTGCCAATTACCCCCCAGTATTCCATTCAAATTGTTAATCCATTAAAGAATTCATATACCGATGAGTTACAGCCTTCATAATCCAATTCTTCCCCAAAGCCCCACCCTCAGACATGGCAGGTATTAGGAACCAAATGTCCAATACATGAGCTTTTGGGACATTCTAGATCCAAAATCATAGAGGTTGTTCTCCGCATATATCCTACCCATGGTGTCTACCAGGTGTCATCAGAAGCTCTTGCTGCTGTACCTATGAATTTATCCTAGATCTATGGCCTGAACTACTACTCAAGGATAGTTCATTTTTTCTTGATATTATGCTCTACATTGGTTTCTAGAGTGCTATTGATATACAGATTTGGGACACATAGGAGAAACACAAAGTTCTGGGCTGCAAATGTTCCTTATTCTCTTAACATTGGTCATGTGTGTGTGTGTTTTCATGAAACTTTCTCTTGCCTCTACGCAGACTTAAGTGCCAACCCTCTGTACCATGGAAGGTAGTAGGACTATGTCAGACATTATTTATCCTATTCCGTCCCTACTATGGACACTGAGGGAAGTCACTCCAGCCCTTCCACTGTCCCTATGGCAAGTATCAGAAACTTGTGAAGGAATGACTGTGTAATCACCTTCGTGGTCTTTCAGGATCATTTGTTCTGTGATGCTAACTTGCATCCCTCTCCTCATCCTAAATTGATGTGCTCTTTGGTTTCTAATTGTATGTGATGGCATGATGATGAGGGATATGACTTACATAAATTGGAACACTTTTTTTTTTTAAAGCAGTCTCATCTTTTCTCTATTCTACCTGCTAGTGACAGGGCACAGAGGTCAGGTATGTGAACACAGATAAAAAAATGCATTCTAGGAACTGATCATGACCTAACAAGTTCAAAGGAAGACAAGGGACAAAAAAGATGTATAGTTCTATACTTTTATATTAAAAGACCTTTAAACTTGACATGACCTAGAAAGGAATCACTAGAAAGGAATTCACAATTTTTTGGCATTAAGCTATCATTAGATTTACATTGCAATCATTATTAAGATAATATCTTTTAGGGGACTTGGAAGATGGCAGCACAGAAGTAGTTGCATGTCCCAGCTCCTCTGTAGTTCAGGATCAAAACAGCTGGAAAATAGCTACTCAGTGAGGTGGGAGATGGACAGAATATACTGAAGTTCAATATTGGGCAGTCAGAGATTTGAAGAGATTCAAAGCCTCTGGTTCCAGGAATAAAGAGTGAGAACTTTTAATCAAGTCTGAACTGGTACCCTAGCCAGTGCCAGAGAATTTAAAGGGAAGTGGTTACAGAAAGAAAATAAAGAAAGACACATCTGACAAAATTATGACAAACAGTTTGCAAAAGGTGAAGTCAGTTTGGATTCAGCTGAAACCAGAACTACATAATGGTATTGAGAAATACTCCACTTTTCCTAATTTATAAGTGAACAATTGTGGCAGGGAGCAATCCTTTTGGGGATCCCTAAGTCTGCACTTTAGGAAAAATATAATTCCCTGTATTTTGTCTCCCCCTGGAGATAACAGCAATAGCATCAGACAAAGATGGCCTGTTAGCAATACTTATGAGTAATTTATATAGTGAAATCACTGCAAGTCTAAAGTTACCAAATCTGCTGACCAATAGAGGCAAATGGAGCAAGGCCCAGGAGCACAATGCTTCTCCTAACACACATGAAGATTCCCAAGTACACACAAAGTGCCATTCCCAATGTCTGACTAGACTCAGTCTGCTGCTTACTGGGATGTCTTGATAACAATCTTCCACAATAGAAGGGGACCCATGAGTTCCCAGACCAGTCACTGAATTTTCAGAGCTACCTGTATGCTCCTCTGGGACAGAAACAGGGGTGTTGAGTTTTGATTAAGCCCAAGTTCACAGTAATTCTCCCTGCTCAACAGAAAATCCTTGTGAGCATGCAAAACTGCTGTCTGTACAGTGAGGTTACTGCAAATCTAAAACTTGCAAAACAAAATGCCAAGCAGGGGGAATAGAGATAGGTCAGATCCACTATCCATGTACTAAGGTACTCACCCACTGGATTTTGAGTGCACACAATGCACCATCAACACCCACATAAGAGAGGGTTCCACAGACAGGGGATGTGGTAGACATGAGGTCTAAGTAAGTGCTAAGACAGTCCGTGTGTAAGTAAGGACAAATTTCAACAAGTTTGTGTGTAACTAGATGGTTATATGTATGTGAGACAATCAGTTAAAGCTATTTAAGTTTTTTCCTAAGGTCAAATACTAATGTACTGATATAAAACAAAGTTTAATTTATATGTTAAAATGATAAGGATTTCTTAGAACACTAATTTATTCTTAACATTATGTCTGTTAAGTTTTCTTCTTGAAAAAAATTACTCTTGAAAATTGGGGTTTATACAGTTATGGTTAAAAAACTGTAGAGTACTGTAATACATTAGAGAGTCTAACGTTTTCTTTAAAAACTAAATTTGGTTAATATAAAGATATTAAGGTAATTGGGATTGTCATTATTTGTATATTAAATGTGCTCATTTCTTCCAGGTATACAAGTCTTTAAAGCAGAAATTTATCAAGCTGCTCTTCTCCAAATTAATATTGTCCTGTACTGGTAATTTTAAACTTTAAAGAGTAATTTTAATGGGAATTTGTTTCTATCATTTAATGTGCTATTAAGACCTGTTGTCAGTGGGATATATGTAAAATTTGTTACTTTTACACTGAGATACAAAAATTTAAATGACATATATTTCTAAAGTTAGTGAGTCTGATTTGTCTAAAGGTTAACATCATGAAACATAAAAAAACATTTTGCCACTTTGCCACGCAAAGGAAAGTTAAGAGTTCCTCAGCCTTTCTTTGTTTCGTGTTTTGGATATGATATTGAATTGTGTTGACTAATGATCATAAAGACTCAGGAAACAATAAATGTAAACTTAAAATGGTAGTTAAGAAAGTCAAAGATCAGCATCAGAATTAGAAACACTTAAGATTCGTGAGGGAACATGCCTTACCTCAGATAAGGCTCTGCCTCCCACCTTGCTGCAGGTTAGTGTGACTACAAAATAAGCCAGACTTCAGCTTATTTACATAGTCAGAAGATTGGTTCTTGTTGTGGAATTAGTGCAATCTCAAACAGAGGGGATATAATGTAGAGTCAAAATGCTCAGACACAATTCAAGATAGCTATTGTACATAGCTATTGTATTTTACTCTTGCTAATTTCATTTTGAAGAACTGTTACCTGCTAGTTTTGCAGAGGTACTGCTTCAAGAACACACAACCTAGGTAACTTGTGATAATAAGCCATTATCTACAAAACAGTTAGTATGTAATGGTAAATTCCAGTACTAATACACACTCTAGTTAAAGAAAAGGGTAAATACTGTGAAGTTACAGACATTGAAGTTAAAGCCCAGTATTCTTACTCTATGACTGGTGAGACTGGCAAAGTAAATAAAGAGGCCAAGAAAATACAGTATTTGGTTCTTTCCCTCAGTGTCAGCCTGAACCCAGTGAACAAGAGGACTTCTCTAAGGAGCTTTGCCACTCTGGGTCACATGACTTCCTGATCAGGGAGATTCATGAGACCACTGGAGGATGAAAAGCCAATCAGTGCACACGCTGCCGGGGAGGGTCATTGGAAAAGGAAGACATCCCTGATGCTTCCACGGGAATCCATCTCTTCAAGGAGACCCTACCTAGCAATGCGAATGGCACTAAAGGAGATAAGAAGCTGCTCTCAAGTTTCGTATGAGTGACCCCTGTAGGAACTCAGCTGACTCTTAACAAGACAGGAACAAATCAATTTAACCAGCTTGATCTTAAACATCTAGCAAAACAGTTAAAACCAAAACATAGCCATTCTTGGGCATTTAAAAGAAACAATAGTTAAGTGTAACTTATAAAATACTCATGTATAGCCCACTAGAATAAAGACTGGAAGCTACAAAAGAGAGATTCTTAGGCAATTGTGCCTGATAACTATCAAGAGAAACTGCCAGAGTCAGAAATTTTTAATCATTTGAGGCCTACAGACCTTCCTAAGCTGCACAGGTAGGCTTAATTTATGTTTGCTAGTATGATTATCTACCCTAAGTAACTGAAATATAGAGATTTCTGCTAAACACAGGTTATACCAATAAAAGGGTATTTTACAAAATCAGATGACATTAAGTAGCTTAGTTATATTTTCTGGGGACTTCAATGACATTAAGAGTTAAATGTTGTGTTTACATTCCTGATAACTTAGACAATGTTAAGGTTCCCACATAAAGGCCTTGTCCTCCCCAGCCTTTGTTAGGCCTTGTTATGGGAACAATTTCTCATTTCTTCCACCTCCTGGTGATAGATTATTGATGTCTGACATCTTCATGATATTCATTGACATGTTCCAGATTCTGCAACATTTATTTGTATTAATTTCATTTCAATACTCACATCTTTTTGTTTCTCTCTCATAGAAACACCCACCCCCAGATGACTTTATAACCTGCTCTTCCCCAATGAGACTTCTACCATGAACCCCTCAATTGACATGGTTTCTAAAAGGGAACTCCAAACTGCTTGCCTCGTGCCACCCCCTTTCAGCTCAAAGCAGCCGGAGTGGTTGTCACCCCCTTTCCTTATAGCATACAGAGTTCCTAAAGCAAAAGGGGGGAATGAAGCCAGAATTGGGGACAGGCAGTTAGTGTAGAAATATGGGATCAGGTCAAATGGAGGAAATGGAGGTCATGAAAGCCATCTGCCTCTGGAAGTAGGAGACTGCCCCTGGTAGAATGCAATATCAAAAATCTGCAGAGCCCATTGATTATCAGATTTACCTGCCCTTATCAAGTACTGCAGACAAGGAGCTGCTAATTAATGCTACCTGGGCCCTTACCTGGCTGAATCTCTTTGGCCCTGCCCCTGCCCATTTGCTTCTCACATTTTGCATCTCACCTGCAAAACCAGGCCTAGTAACATAGGCAGGAAGGAGATATAAGGGGGAGAGAACTGGAGAACAAAAGAGACCTTAACCTATAGAGAATGTAGGGTGCAATCACTTCTTGGGACTTTAGAACATCAGCGTGGCCCCCTTCTCCCTTCCGGGACAGGTATATCTTATTACCTTTAGATAGAACCTGCTTAATATGATAAATTCTACTATAATGTTAGGATTAGCCTGCATATTCTTCCTTGTAATACTTGCATTTCTTAAATGTTTGTGGTCCATTTTCAACAAAAGAATCATAAGGGTTCAGGTCAATCAATTCCTCCTGAAGGAATCCCTTGTCCAAATTAATAAAAATGGGGGAAATGTTGGGAGAAATCCTAGTTCTTGGCTGGCAGCAGTGAATGTCTCAAGTGTGTAAGGAAAATACGCATGGAGGAGAGTTCCGCTTTGGCTATCTTGGAAAGTAAACAACTGCCCCAAGTTGACTCAGTGTCACTAAGGGAACCCATATAGGAACCTGGTGATCTGATCCCCTGGTGGCACATTGTGATTGGGCAAGAAACCTATAAAATCTATAGCTGTTCCTGCAATAAACGAGTTTGCAGGTTGCTCACCACAAGCCAGCTTCCATCCAACTCCTGGAGTCTGGGTCTTGACTCAGTGCCCTTACCCCACATATGAGCTAGCCTGGCACAAGAGAAACTACAAGGGGACATTGTTGCACCAGTTCCTCTGCAATAATGGGTACCCACAGGTTTCCTGGGCAGTTATGAACATTTAGAACCACTAGATCTGCACCAGAGGAGGATGGGGTGAAATCTTTGTGATCAACCCAATTCTTTGTGCTTCCCACTATACACCACGGAAATGCAAGGGCAGACAAAACTGCTGCCTGCAATAGAGAGGGATCCAGCTGAGCTGGAAGGGCATACTCCCCAGGTGGTCTGCTGGTTCACAGGACCATAGTTAAACATCTTGAATTGCCTATGTTCATACCAGATAAGAGGAAATTGAGGTGAAGACTAGACATATAGTCTAGATACAGTGACTGAACTTTGCAGTTTTTTGAAGCAAGATCCTGATCCTGGAAAAAACAAATATAGAAGAACCACTTCAATTATGAACACAGTGTTAGGATGCTGTCTTCCCCTGCTCCACTCCAACCAAAAGTCTTTCAAAGACATCTTGAATAAGACCTCTAAAGCTCAAGAAATAATAGAAAGAATTAATAAATTCAATGTCATCACATTTGAAAACCACTGCACAGCAAAGGAAAAAGGGTAACTGAGAGAATGAGGGAAAATCTTTGCTAGATTCTCCTCTGACAGAAGACTCATCAAGAATATTTAAACAACTCACAAAGCTCAACATTAAAAAATAACACAAGTAACCCAAACACTACATGGGAAAATAAACCTAATTGGCACTTTTGAACAGGAATATCTATATGAAAAATTGTTGAACAGGTTTAGTAAATAGGAAAGTGAACTTGAAAAGTGTAGTGAGATTTCATTTCACTCCAGTTATAATGGCAAGCATGAAGAATACAAACAACACATGCTAGCAAGTATGCAGGGAAAAAAATAACTCTAATACACTCCTGGTGGGAATGTAAATTAGTGTAGCCAGTATGGAAATCAGTGTGGAGGTCCCTCAAAAAATTAAAGATAGATATTCCTTAAGATTCGATTATGCCACTCCTCAGTATTTAATCAAAAGGATTAAATCAGTTTATTTTAGAGATACATGCACATCCATGTTTATTTTAGCACAATTCACAATGACCAACCTACACAATCAGATTATATGTCCATCAATGGATAGTTGAGAAAAATAAATGTGGTATATGTGCACAGTGGAGTTCTATTTATTCTTAAAGAAGGACAAAATTGTGTCATTTGCAGGAAAGGGGGAAAAAGTAGAGATCATAATTTTGAGAAAAACAGAGTCAGAAAGAAATGAATAATGTTTTTTTTTTTCTCAGATGTGGAAGATAAAAGAAAAAAAATCAAATAAACAAACATAATATAGTCCTTCATGAAAATGGAAAGAAGACCAGTAGAGCAGAGGAAGGGGATGGGGGAGGTAGAAACAGGGAAGAGAGGTATAGGGGAGTTATAAGTTTCAAAATTTTTATGTACACAGATCCCTCCTATTATGTATAATTAATATGCATAAATAAGAATAAGCAAGGGTAACCCGATAGTTAAACATAAAAGCAACAACAATGAAAATAAAGTACCTTTGAGAGTCACTGGAAGCTAAGCCAACTACATGGACAATCTAATAAATGATGCAGCATGATGAAGACTGAATTAAAATAAGAGTGAAATAAGTGGTACTAAGGAACTGCAGAGGGACCATTTTAACATAAACAAGCTCTGCAGAGAACCACAGTGAAGGTTGTTGTACCTGATAGGGAGAGAGATGCCTGAAGAGCAGGAAGCATCTTTCTGTGTTCTGACTGGACGTTGAACATGTACATCAGTGCCTCCACTGTATTTAAAATTCTAAATCTCTGTTAATAAATCATTACATGAGACACTGGCTCAGGAATTTTGTATTACAATCTTCAGCTTAATGGTTTATTTTTATGTTGAATTGAATGTAAACTAGGGTTCCTGCAAAAAAAAAAAAAAAAAGAAAAAAGAAAAGAAAATGACTGGTTCTGCACATCATGGGATTAACCCTGATTTTACAGATGATAATGTTGTAATAAATTAATGCCTCTCTCCACTTCCTTCATAATAACAAACTATTTTCTGAGAAATTGATATGATAATGCTAAAATTATATGGGTATATGCCTGGGTTTGAAGAACAAGCTTGTTAGCGAAACAATATGAGAACAATGATGAGTACTAGAGAATTGGATACTGAGTCAAACTCTGGTGTAAAATGTTTTCTATAGACTGAATAATAAAGAATCCCAAAGAACAGAAAATTGTTCAGATGTTGAACCATCTCTCTCTCTCTGGAAACTTACTAGTAATTTTGTCATTAACTAAATGATGATAATGTATTTGTAATCACTGGAATGTTGGGTAAATTCTGGAAGAGCAATGTTTAGTCTCTTTTCCTGAGTTTGTTATAGATCTTTGACTGTGGCTCCCTTGGTCTTGAAATATGTCTTTTCTGAGATGAAATATTTTTGAAAACTACATTATTTTTTCACAACTAAGCAAATGTATTTCTTACATTAGCTTTCCTCCTCCATTTCCAAATTATTTTCGCTGTTACCCAGCTTGGTTTCCCTCACAGAAACAGAAAAGAAAGGATTAAGCAAGCAGGATATAGAACAGAGTAGAAGATGCTTGGCAGTTTGCAGCTAGAACCAGGGTTCCATAACGTGTTGAAGTTCTGTTGCTGAGTAATTTTTAAAATATCACCCTGAGCAGGTGTGAGACATATATTAGGGAATTATTCTGTATCAGGACACACATGTAAAATCTAAAAAACCCTAACAATTATATACACATTGTAAGCGTTGTTTTGCTTCTGGGCTTTAATTTTTCCTATGAATCACATCAGTTCTGAATTTTGTTTGGGGTGCAAATACACATAAAATGTGTAGAATACAATGTTTGCAGACTATGAAAAATCATGAAATTGTTATGGATCCTCCTGAAAGGGTTTGAGGAAATATGTCCACTTTTTTCCTTAAGTTTCATTCTCAATGCTGTGTTCTCTAACATTAAACAGACCTTAACATCTTCTTTTCAAGTATTTGTATTTCAAAAATATTCATAGAACTAGAAAAAAAGTACTAAAATTCATTTAGAAGAACAAAAACCCAGATACCCATACAATCTTGGCCAACAGAGCAATGCGAGAGCTGGGTATGTTTACTTGTGCCTCTAATCCAAGCAGCGTTTTCTTTAAAATTATCTTTTCTAAAATAAGAATAATATGGTACAGAATAGTATTAAATACAAACAAAAAAGATTAAAATGTCTCAGTTTTACAGCAAATTATAACATAGCAGGATTGTTTTACTGTATTTATTTTGTTTTTGCAATGTATAATTATATATCTGAATCTTTCTTTTCCAGAAAAGTACAAATTTTAATAATATGAATGATTGTATTTGTATTAAGAAAAATTCTTGAAGAAATTCTTTTTAATTCCAGAAGGCAAAAAGAATGACTTTTAAAACTCAGTGGAACAGCATAACATTTGTACAAATTGAATGATTAGAGCTTTTCCTTCTTGACATGGTGTGTAGTTTGTTTCTTAATAGGAGATGGTTGCTTGGAAAGCTCCTCTTGGTTGTCAGTGTGTGTTGCTGTGTGAGGAAGTTAGTGAAAACATCACAGCTGATGAGGATGTTGCTTCTGGCATCACTGTTGAAAGCAGTCAAATCCATGGACTTCTCTTTCCCCCAGAGTTGAGATAGGTTTTCTTGTTAAAACACAGAAAATGATCATAGACTTATTGCTTCCAGATTATTATTTTCTTTACCTGAGAAATAAATCACTTGCTTTTGAAAAGAGAAACACTTGTTTCCCTCTACCAGGACATAAAAATAGAGTGTATTTCTATTTTTCACTGCTGTATTTCTATGAGACACATAGTAGATAATTAAAAGATTAGGCAGAAAGAATAGTATTCTCTGTTTTCCCTGTTTTACTTTATTGCAATAAAAAACCCTCAAAGCATTTCATGTTGATGGAGAGCTGTGAACAAGAAAATTAAGTTTTTGTTTGTTTTGTTTTGCTTTTGTTTTTGTTTTGTCGTGGAGGGGTTGCTGAGCAGTAAAATAGAAAAGATGGGTTTAAAGGGAAGATTGTCAGTGAACATCAACTTTTGTAAAGTAAATATGTTTGCATAAATTATATTTGACGCTCATGTCAAAATATAATTGTGTCAACGTTTGTGTATGTGTGTGAGTTAAATAGCTTACAAACATTCATTCTGATTAAGAAGGAAAAATTAATGATCCATGTTGGGTGGTCAAGAGCCATGCAGAAAAATGATAAACAAGTGAGTTACTCTTTGAGATGATTCATTGCTTTTGGGTAACATCTGTCAACGTACCTCAGAAAATTAACACTGTAATTTTAAAGGTCGTGGCCACAGGTCATCCATTTTCAAAGTAAGTTGTGATATCCTACACTTCTAAGAAGTGCAATACAAATTAAAATAGCTGATGTTGGCACTTGCCTACTTTGTGCCAATAAGTGAGCTAATCTCCCTTTAATTAAGGTTACTCCCATTAGCTTCACTTTACAGAAATATTTAAGGATTTGAGGGATTAAACATTTCACAGAATGACTTTAACCATTTATTTCAATGTCAGGTTTGGACTACTACTGTTAAGCAAAGGGAGCAACTTCTCTAAGAATCATTTCACACCTTAAATCAGGATAAAATGGTATCTGACTCAATGTGAGGTAAGGATTGAACATGGTCAGCAACTCTGACAAAGTCCTCATGCCTGTTGGCTCTGTGAATTGTGGCTTCTGCACATGAAATTTCTCATTAAAGGCCTTGTTTTATTTCGGGGTATGTAACTGGAGTGAAGTTTACACTCTTTTTCTTTTTGGCTTCCCATGTCAAGAACATTCTACTAGATCTAGTTTTCATATTACAACTCTTTCCAACTTTTCCAGCTTTGTATTCACCCTTTTCCATCCTGGTCCAGATCCCAGTCATTCAGCTGAATCCTACCTAGCCTCCCTGCATTCTTCATTCAGTGGTCAGAGGATCCCACTGACATCCAAATCACATCATGTGGGGCAAAACCACCCACTGCTGTGCTTGTCACTGAAAGCCATGCTCCTTACAATAACCTACAAAGTCTGGGAGAGCTACCCTCAGCCCCCATCCCCATGGCCCCTGGGTCACGGATACTGAGCCTGACTCCTCCTTGGGGACTTGCCCTTGCTGATGCTTTTGTAGGGAATCGTCATCTAGATACCTTCTTGGCTCTTTCCTTACGCTCTTCCAGTCTGGTTATGTATTCCTTTTCCATGAAGCTTCCTCTGGAAATGGCTTCTCTTCTCAGACTCCAAGATTCATGTATTCTGCTTTCTTTTTCTGATAGCAGGTGTTATAGTCTGACATACTCTATCATTCCTTGTCTTCATTTGTCATCCTCTCTCTCTCTCTCTACCAGGACATAAAAATAGAGTGCATTTCTATTTTTCACTGCTACTTTCTATGAGACACACAATAGATAGTTAAAAATTTTGGAAATGACCATAAAATGGAATTATTAAACAGACCTGAAACTATATTGCACTGAGGCAGACCCTTCCCCTCCACATACACATGCCTCTCTGGGTGGAGGGTGGAGTTGGGAGGTTCACAAAAATGCTCTTTAATAGCATTTTTATGTCCATTTGACTTCAAATGAAAATATTCCAAATAGAGTAAAACAGAAAAATCCATAGTGAAATACACGAAATAAGAATATAAGGATTTAAAAAATTTTCTTTGAATTTTCATAAGTAATTTTAATACCTAAAAAAAAAGAATTTTTAAAAAGCAGCAGAGTCATGACTCTGATAAAAATGTAAAGCAAACACATGACGAAGACTTTATTTTGCTTATTAGTGATGGAACTAGAAAATTATTATCATTAGTGTAAAAAAATGCAATATATCACACATTGTTTAATCAGGGATTTGCAATGAATTCACAAATAAATGAAAATGCTTTATGTGCAATACTGAGGAAAATCACTTAAACTTCCATCAGGCAGCATTTGTATTTATTTCAGCAAGAATTACTTGGATCATTAGCAGTTCCCTACAACTTAAAGGGTTTGTAAAATAGCTCCAGGCAGTGAAAGATTAAAAACTCCATGGAATCCTAGACTCCATGGCCTAAAGAGCACTGTGGAGTGCACATGAATTATGTTACATTTTGTCTTTCACCAGAAATTCTAAATGGTGCCTTCAAAGTCTTTCCTGACAAAGTAAATTTAATTTTCAGCCATGCTATAAAAGAAGTATATATATCTCCTGAATAAAATGCATTTTCAGGAAAGCAAAATCATTTTCTCATTCTTTTGAAAACAAAAAATATGAACTTTATCCATCCATTGTAGTCCATGAAACAAAGTATAATACTCACAGTGGAACATTAAAAAGTTTAATCAAGATTACTTACCAAATAAAATTCCTAGAGTTATATATCACAGTAGAATGCATTTTGAAAAATTGTGCATAAATGGAGTATATTTTCTTATTTTTCTGATTATGTACATTGTGGGATCACATTGGTCACGCAGTCATACAAGTACATGAGGTAATAATGTCAGTTTCACTCTACCATCCTTCCTACCCCCATATCCCTTCCCCTCCCTTCACTCCCTTCTACCTAATGTAAAGTAACTCTGTTCTTCCCTAGTGCTGTGCACCCCTATTGTGTGTTAGCATCAACATATCAGAGAAAAAGTTCAGACTTTGATTTTTGGCTTATTTCACTTAGCATGATAGTCTTCAAATTCATCCATAACTATTCAGAACAAATACCAAAAATTAAAACAAACTAATCAGGGATAAGGAATAGGGTAGTAATAATAGGCAACCAGTTACACACATTAACACAACCAATCCTGAGAGAGCTAGATGAAGGCGACTATGAGCACCCCAAACTGGAAATGTCATAACATCTGCCCCCCGAAAGTGCTGCTGTCTTGGTGAAAGTAACCCATCATTCAAATCATGGAAGGGAGACAGGCAAACAGATTCCTTGGCCTCCTTCCCTTTCCACCTGGCCTTTAGCCTTCAGCTGACTCTACATGTTGGCCAGAAGTAAGGTCACTGTTGAAACTGGATGTGGAACACAGCCACCCAAGGTGGAGAAGAATGAGAGGAGATCTGGATTGATGAAAGGAGCATAGGATCATGAGCTCTCCTGTTTGGAGTCAGCAAGGGAAAAATAAGACAGAAGAAATAAGTAAAAAGTCCTTCAACTTATTTGTTCATTTGATCAATATTTACTGAATACTTCTTTAATTCAGACATTGAACCAAATATTGCAATAAAAAATAAAACAAGTTATAAACAGCCTCATTTCTCTGTAGTTTATTTAAGAGTTTCTAAATAGAAGGGGCTGGATTAACTGTAGTATCAAGTGTACAGAATTATAAGAAGAGGTTTACAAAAAAGCCTTCTAAAATTTTGTACTAACTGAGAAGAAATCAGGTTTATTACCAGGCAGGTTCCCTATGCCTAGATGTCCTCCAGCAAAGGTCTAGTGACCACCTGTCAGAAGCTGTTGTAAAGGGGGTTTCAGCATCCTTGTTATAAGAAGCTGAATTAGACACCTGCAGAGGCTTAATATCAGCTCATTTTACAAAATCCAAGAAGTAGCTTGTTTCTTTTTTTCCAGCATAGATGGAAGAAAATATTCTTATATTCTTATATTCTCAAGATGAAAATTCAATATATTGCTCATCATATTTGCTACTAAGAATATTGTCTTTACAGATTAATCTACAACTTCTGAATTCATCATCAACACAGTAAAGAAAGAAATGGAATGAATGTTACTAATTTATCCTGCTGGGACTGATGCAGAACCCCCAGATGCAGAAGACTCTATTTTTGGTGTTTCTCATCACCTATGCTGTCATGGTCATAGGAAACCTGCTCATTGTGGTTACTGTCCTCTGCAGCCAGACCTGGCACTCCCCCATGTATTTCTTCCTGGCTTTCCTGTCTTTGATAGATGCATGGCATTCCTCTTCCATAATTCCTAAAATTCTATCTAATTTTTTTTTTTTTTTTCTGAGACCAAAGCTATCTCATTCAATGACTGCATGTTGCAGCTTTTTCTTGAACATTTCTTAGGAGGTTCAGAGTTGTCCTTCTTGTGGTCATGGCCTATGACCACTATGTGGCCATCTGTAGACCTCTGTACTACGTGACCACGATGAGCCACCGCATGTGCTGCCTGCTGGTGGGGCTGTGCTGGGTGTGGATTTTCTCCACTCTTTTGGGAAGATTCTAGTTACTTTCTGCCTCCCATTCTGTGGCCCCAACACACTGGATCACTTCATGTGTGACATTTTCCCCCTGATACAGCTTGCCTGCACTGACACTTTCCTCCTTGGTCTCTTAGTTGCTGTCAATGGAGGGGTGATTGCCGTGATCACCTTTGTGATATTGCTGGTGTCCTATGTGGTCTTCCTGTGCTCCTTGAGGACTCACATCTCTGTGGGGAAGAAGAAGGCCCTTTCTACCTGTGGCTCCCACATCACAGTTGAAATCTTGTTCTTTGTGCTGTGTATTTTTATGTACATGTGACCAGTAGCTTCAATTCCCATGGATAAAGCAGTAACTGTATTTTATACCCTTGTAACTCCCATGTTAAATCCTGTTATCTATACAGTGAGGAACACAGAGGTAAAAATGCCATTAGAATGTTACTTAACAGGATTGCGATTCCAGACAATAAATGATCCACCATGGATATTTTATCTCTGTCATGACCTTTGCAATTTTATATTTTATCACAGTAATCCATCTTATCATCATGGGGCATACATTCCAAGACCTGGATTGGATGCCTAAAACCAGAGGTATTACTAAACCCTATAAATATAGTATTTTTTTTCTTATACATGTATATTAATGATAAACTTCATTTTATAAGTTCAGTCCCAGGTTAACAACTGATAACAAAATAAAACAATTATAACATGTAATGAAATTTTGTACTTTGGGATTATTATTAAGTGAGATAAGTGTTTGAACATAAGAACTATGATACCTACCATAACAGTCTGTCTGATAACCTAGACACATACAAAATGACTAATGGGTGGGTAGTGCACAATAGATGTGAATATGCTGGACAAAGAGGATGATTCATGTCCCACCAGTATGGGATGATGTAAAATTTCTTCATACCATTAAGGATGGCTTTTAATTGAAAATTTATGACTTATTTTTAGAATTTAAACTATGAATATGGTTTATCATGGCATGAATACATGAAAATTGCTGTACTTTGAAGCCTTTCTCACACCTATGGATTTACTGTCAAAAAACTTTCACAAAGTAAATTTTATTATCATTATTCATGTTTTATAGATGGAGAAAAATGCAGTTCAAGAAGTTTCAATAAATAGTTCAATGTCAGAGACAGACCTAGTGTTCAGATCTGCATTCTTTTAGGTCCAAAATCAATGTTCTTTCAAATATACCAAAGGACATTAGAAAAAGGAAAGTGTTTGCAGTAGAGCCTCTCTTGACTTGCAATTAGTTGAAAATTTTTCCATTATAAATTTGGATCTGCACAACTTGTTAAATATATAATCAATTGGTTTGAGAAAGCTGTACTGCTTACTGGCATTTAAGATATTGTGAAACAAAGACACAGGATGAGACCTGGGAATACCTTGATATATCTGATTTTAAATTTATATTTCATTTTGATTGCACTGAGTAAATATTGACAGTGATTATAAAAATGAGTTTTTTGTAAACCTATGTGAAAATTTTTAAATGTCCTCACATGGTCACAATGAACTTATAAAATTGAAATCTATAGTTCTATATTACAAGAAAAAGGATCAGAAAAGTTAAATAACTAAATCATACAACACATACATTCACCTCAATTCTAAATATTCTTAATACATATCCTGTGGTATTTTCCATATATAGAATTCCCTTGGGCTAGTGTTTAATTAAAATTTGGCATAAAATATTTTTATCATATGTCATAAGAAGTGCCAATTTATTAGTTTAAAAATCATCAGTGGTAACAAAATTCTGATTTTTTTCAAAAGTACACCACACAACTATTCTACTGTTAAAAAGTTGTTTTTATATTTAGTTCCTTGAATCTGGAATCCTTTTTGACGATTACTTTAGGAGATGGCTTATAATCATATAGAAAAAAATTCTATAATTGACCAAAGAAAATACTTCTCAGCTAACCAGCTCAGCTTACTTAAAAGTCTTTGTTGGGAATAACTTTCAGGTCTTTTAAAAACTGCAGTCTGTGACCACAGTAGAAATACAAATATCATGCTTATAGACGTGTCTAAGTTGTCACTTTCGATAGAGTCAGTCTCCCACTTCACAGCTACCACATGTTTTGTTTGAGGAATTAGTGGACTGTTATGTAACAATATTTAGCAAGCATATATTGATTGCAGAAACTTCCTGGAGAAGAACGCAGGCTTCAGCACCAGGAAGCCTGGGTCTACCTCTCACTGAGTCATCATCTCATTCCATGACCTTAAATAGCTCATCCTATTTCTACAAGCAGGTTACTTAGGAAATTTAGAAGGTGTAAAAGTGATTCTGTCCATATTAATATGTTTATTACCTTAATTATTGGTTTATTCTACTTTATCAGAAAAGTCAAACAGGAAGGTTTTTGAGAAATTATATATGATAGATGAATAATTAGCCATGTTTCTAAACTTTTTCATTTTTGTAAGCCATTTAGGAGTGTCTTCCTGGGACAAAAGGGGTTTTGAATTGGACTAAGGCAATATGAGCCCTGCATGTGGTGTTTTGTTGCCCTGAGGAGTGTTCCTCTGCCTATGAAAGGCCATGGAAATGTCTAAGGCTTCCAGGTAGGCAGGTATGTGGTTTTTGTTGTCATGAACCTGTCAAATGTCATGTTAGCACAATGACTGCCTTCCTACTGACTGTGATCTGATCCATATTTAATTTCTCCCATTTTTCTTTCTGGTTTGCATTATGTTTGAAATATCTGTGGTGCTGTCTGTTCAGAGTGTTGTATAATCACTCATTGGATTTTCTTCTGGAATCAGACTTTCCCTTATAGCTCTAGGAATTACTTTATTAAAAAGATCCCTTCATACACAACACTCACTGATCTGGACCTTACTCCATAGACTCTGTCCTGTCTCCAGTTCACAGTAATCTATGCTCTGGGGACCTCAACTAGACAGCAGTGGGGAATCCAAAATACTCTCTACACATCAGTCTTTTCAGTAGAGGATGATGAACGATGAATAGCCTATGAAGAATGGGTTTTAATCATTATTATGTTGGGCATGACAAACTTTAGTATGTGCTCCTTCTCCATTCTGAGATTGTTCTTTTATTCCGGAACTGAAGGAAAAATTGAAGAACTTTTCACAAATGAAACTTTAGCTAAATGCATATTCATTATAGTTATTTGCACAGTTTCAATCCCTCATTCAAATTTCTTTGTCACCGATCACAAATGTAATAGCACTACAATAATTCAAGTATCTGGTCAAACTAGGCTTGATCATTTGGTTTCAGTTTTCTGAAACTGTTTTTCTACCCTGATACACACTGCTCACAGCAATGACATTTGTGCCAATTCAGAGGTATGTACAATTTATTTTTCTTATTTTAGAAAATATATTTGAACATGGATGAGTGAATATAATTCTATATAGGAATATTCCTGCTTTTAATTTAATTCAGTTTGTTCTTAAAAATAATTTTAAATATTAGTGAATGATTCCAGTAGGCCTCACAATTGGTGGCAGCATAAAAGTGTTATCACACATTAGTTATAAAGCTAAACAATCTAAAAATAAAGACCCTGGTCCAATACTTTTGTGTTACCTTGGGAGATGATGTTTTGATACCCTGACTTAGTTTTCCATGCTATTAGGCAGGATGCCTTTTGTCCATTCCACAGGGAATTTACTAGATTAAATTTAATGGTTGAAAAAATGTATTTTACAAGTCTAAAGATAATTTGAGAATGCAATTATTTTCATTATAACATTAATCTAGTTCCAGAGTTGGCATGAGAAATGACTGCTTTGAAGAACTACTATGAATTGTACCTGATGTGAAGTGCTGTTCTTATAACATGGGTCACAGGTCTGGGAGTGTAGCTCAGCAGTAGAGCCCTTGTCTAGCATGTTCAAAGCTGGGGTTCCATTCCCAGCATTGCAAAAACAAAAATATAACAATGAAGAATCAGTTGATAAAGACAGTATTATAATAAAATTTAAGACATCAGAGTTACCTACTCAAATGTTCAATTTATAGCACAGCAAATATTCAAACTCAATACTAATATACTAAGTTCCTGTATTATCAAATATCCAAATTCTGTAATGGCAGATTCATTTTTCTGTGTTTTTTCTTGACAGAGGGATTTGACTTCGGGTGGATTTAAGGAAAAAGTTAACAATTAAGCATGAGTGCTGTGAAAGTCCTCTAATGTTCAGTTAAGGTGAAATAATTGAGTTTTGGCAAGCTCTGCTAATGGCAGTGAAACACCCCTGAGGTCTAGTTAGCCACAGCTAAGATAGGTCACAGGAAGTGTCTACAAACAGGATACGTGGCTAAGGCTCCAGAGAAAGGCACCATCCAGAGGTGCACTTATAAATCAACAAGGGCTCACTGTGGCTGAACTATGTGGCAATTTTATCCTCACTTTACCTTTTGGTGAATTAGCATTCATGGGGCCCTGGCCATGGAGCTATGTCAGACAAGATAATAGGTGAGAAATCATGTAATTACAGATTCACAGGATTTAATGCACCTTAAAAATCATATAGCAACCTCTCATTTTCACCAAGCTGAGGTTTTAATCTCTTCTTTGGCATGTCAGTCACCAAGAAAGATTGATGGGCTGGGGATATAGATATAGCTCAGTTGGTAGAGTGCTTGCATGCACAAGACCATGAGTTCAATCTCCAGCATCACCAAAAAATAAATAAATAAATAAATAAAAAAAGTTTGAATCAACTATAATCCCACCAATTTAGAAGTAAAAATATTTTGGTTCTTTTTTTCCTTTTAGATGAAAATATTTAAATTAAGAAGAATTATAGTAGAAATTAAAATTTGCATTCTAAATATTACCCATTTATTATTACAACATAAGAATTATGAAATTATACCTATTTGAAATATCTCTGTTAACAGCTAGCAATTATGGGATGCACTATATTATACGCATAAACTTATCTAATGTTGGACTTACAGTTTCCAATCTTCCATGGTTCTTTGTAATTGTGCTGAATGTGTTTTTACCTAAGAATTCTCCACTTCTATAAATATTTCCCTGTATGATTTATTTCCAGAAAGATTATTGTGAAGCCAAAAAGAAAAGACAAAATGATTTCTATTTCTTCAGAGTTATTTCTCAGCCACTTTCTCATTTTATTTACACCATACTCTTTCAGATCTACCAAATAGACCTCAGAATAGTGGAATACAATGAAAGTGTTCAATTTCCTTTCCATTTATGTACACGATTTTTTGAAAATTAGGAAAGAAATCACTTTATCTGCTTAACTTTGAAAGGGAAAGAAATGTTTGCTTTTCCCAAAATATATTTGATTATATTTATGTTTTTTTTTTTTTTCCTGTTCATTTCATTGGGGGAATTTATGTCTCCAAATTGGGATGATTTTTTCCCCATTCTGTTCACGGGGAAATATTCTTTAACCACGAGTTATGCATGATGGATGCTGTGGAAAGACGAAGACATGAGACTGTGCATTGCAGAAACATAGAGAAGTAGAAGAGATCATCCAGCTCATGAATGGATGAGTTGCTGCTGTAGTGAAAAAAAAACAGGGGAGGGATCACTAAAGGATTTTGGTAGAGATGATTGTATAATTTGTATCCACAAAAATACATTAATATGCATAACAAGTGTCCAGTGAATATTTGTGGAGTGAGTCTAATAGTTACTTGCATTTATTATGAATTATATGTATTTGTATTTATAGGTGTGTATTGAGGCATAGTATCTTATCTATCCATCCTACAGTCACTATCTAGTCTCCACATTAAATTTCTTTTTTAAGAACTTTGTAAATAAGGTTTTCTTTTTGCCTTGTAGATTGTAATAAACTGACATTCTATTAAAAAGGCTTTTTTTGTTCCAGTCTATTGGAAATATAAATTTAATGAAAGGGATTATATTAAATTATATGTATAACATAATTTTGAAGGAGAAGCACTTTTAATTAACCAACATTATAATTATCCTGAAAGTTAAATTACCCAATAACATTACATAAAATGTATGCCAGAAACTGAACTGAAGTTTATGTTTGAGAAGTTTGTTTTTCATAAGTAGATGATGTGGAGAAGCAGACTGAGAAGACAAGGATACTTGAGTTCTTGGTTTATGGTCATGGAAGCTTGTGTATCCTCACATATGGAAATGTAGGAAGTGAGGGAATTCACTGTGCATTTATTCATTACCTCACTGTGAAGACACTGTGCCAGATGCTGTACTAAGTACACCAAGGAAAGAGATGAGAATGGCATGTTGCTATGGTAGGTGCCAGAGAGGTGAGTCTCCCATAATTTATATATATTTCCTATCTGCCTGCTCACTGTAGATATGTCTTGTCCATGTCCTTTCACAGGTAAAGCAGTGGGTTCAAATGTAAATTTTGGAAGAGAGAATAGCATTTATCAGTGTGCAGCACTTTACAGCTTACAAAATACATTCTGAAGTTATAATTTGTGAATTCACAGATGCAGATGGGGCTCAAAAACAGAGGACACTGGGATTATTAACAGGATCACATGGAGTTGGAAACAGGGGAATTGAGATCTCTTGTGTTTAGCCCAGTGTTTTCTCAGTAAATTACACAGTAACTGTCAACCCACGGAGGCTACAGGTGACATGTAGATATCTGAGGAGAAGAAAGCATTATGGAGGAGAGTGAAAAAGAATAACTGAGGCAGTTACTAGGGTGGGGGACTGTGGGCAAGGATATGCTCCGCAGTAGCAATGACTGCCCCATCTCCATACTATGAAACTCAGCATGCAATACATTTATAGCTAGTGGGTTATCTTTATCTTTTTTGCAGGTAAGTAAGGCCCCAGGAAGATGTTATTTCCTGCAAGGATAACCTCATGCCTCCCAATAATGTGACTGAATTTGTTCTCCTGGGGCTCACACAGAATCCACACCTGCAGAGACTGCTCTTTATCATTTTTTTGTTGATTTTTCTCTTTACTGTGCTGGCCAATCTGTTCATCATCATCACCATCTCACTCAGCCCCACGCTTTCCCCTCCTATGTACTTCTTTCTCCCCTACCTGTCCTTCATAGACGCCTCTTACATCTCTGTCACCATCCCTAAAATGATCGTCGACCTGCTATACCGGAGGAGGACTAGTCACTGTGGGTGGCTGTCTGACTCAGCTCTTTGTGGAACACTTCCTGGGAGGCTCAGAGATCATCCTCCTCATTGTCATGGCCTATGACCGCTATGTGGCCATCTGCAAACCCCTGCACTACATGACCATCATGAGGCAGGGACTCTGCCGCCTCCTGGTTGTCATAACTTGGATTGGAGGAATCCTGCACGCCACTGTGCAAATTCTCTTCATGATCAGCCTGCCCTTCTGTGGTCCCAATGCCATTGACCACTTCATGTGTGATCTCCTCCCATTATTGAAACTGGCCTGCAGAGACACCTACAGGCTTGGAATGGTGGTGGCAGCCAATGGTGGAGCCATGTGCTTGCTCATTTTCTCCATGCTTCTCGTCTCCTACATCGTCATCCTGAGCTCCCTGAAATTCCAGGGCTCTGAAGGACGGCGCAAAGCACTCTCCACCTGTGGCTCCCACTTCACAGTTGTAGTTCTCTTTTTTGTGCCTTGCATATTCACCTACATGCATCCTGTGGCCACCTACCCAGTGGACTAGTTGGCGGCTGTGTTCTTTGCAATCCTCACTCCCATGCTGAATCCTATAATTTACACAGTGAGAAACACAGAGGTGAAAAGTGCCATGAGAAGCTTGTTGAAGAAAAGAGTTATGTAGTCCATTCATCATGCCAAGTGATGAAGACCCTAAATAGGGAATATCAAACCTGCTGCACACACAGTGCAAGAGGAGTAGCACATTTTGCTGATCATTAGGAAAAAAGTAAAAGCTCCCCCAAATGAACATTCATCTGACACTTAATAGTGGCAAGACCTTTTGCTCGGTGATTTTGGTAGTGTTTAATGTGTTTTACTGAATGTGATGTTTACATGCAGATCTCTGGTTTGATGATTCTGGGGTGTACATTCCTCCACAGATTTTGTGGGACTTTAGTAAATTCTTCATAAATGGGTTATTTGGGTAAAATTGACTTTGTGCAGAACCTTGGTCTCCAGAACTTTAAAAAACTATTTGTTTGGCCTTTTGTGGTGAAGGAAATTCTTAGATGAACTTATGGAAGGTTGACAGTTGGGGAGTGAAAGAACCATTGTTGATTTTCTTTATTTTGCATTTTTGTTTTTTTACAACCTGAATACACAGAAAAAGAAACACCCACAAAGGAAGAAAGAAACAATTCCGAATCTAAGAAGAAATTATTCCTGACCTATCTCTATTTCTTTTCCTGTCATAAGAATACGTTAGAATTTTTGAAATTACTCTTAATATCTTCTTATTTTCTTAGATATCCTCATGGCTCACAGTTTCTCTTGAACATAAAGTTTTTTTTTTTCCTTACCAATAGGAACCATTTGCAGCAACAAGTGTAAACATTCTTTTATTTAATGTCACCCAAAGGCATGAGTTTGTAAAGCCATTGGATGATATGTGTCATACATAAATTTATTTTAAATGAATACATCTATTTTTAAAATATAGGACTCATTTGCTTCAGTTAGATGACTTAATCCATGTACTACACTGGTAAGTTTCATTATAACTGTTCCCAATTTCCAAAGAAGCAAACTGAAGTTCAGAAAGTTTGACTAATGTACCTTCTGCAGTTCACACATCTAAGAGTTTTACCTGTGACCTTGGAATTGTGTCTTCCAACACTCAGTCCTACTTTCCTCAATGAAACACAGTTGTTTGTGTAGGTAAATGTCTATAGATAAGAAATTTACATGTTAAATTTCATGTTACATGTTAAATTACATGTTAATTTGTCCTGGACGAAAAATAATGCCAAATTTGTTGTAACCTTTCTTACTTGTAGCAATGTATTTCAGCAGAAATGCTCCTGTATGAACTCAGAAAATATCAGGGCATTCTATGTTACTATAATATCTTTGTGAATCAAAGCTTCTCTGATTGTAACTATCCAACTCTGGCTTCTTCCTACACATGTTCCCTTTCTCAAACTCACTGGTTATCTGAAGCTGTTTCTCCCATAATCTGCCATGCAGAAAAGTCAATATATAACACCTATTTTGGGGGCTGACTGACTGTTCTGACTTCTGCATGGATGCCTCAAATTCCTAAGAAATAGAACCTTTTTCCCATAAAGTCTAGGTCTGGAAGCTGATGTAGTAAGCCCCTGATCTAGTAAAAATGATCAAGTTTTCATTGCTGGTAAAAAATAAACATTTTTACAGACTCCAGACTAAATAAGTTGTGATTCACTTTGTCTTATAATAGACAGGAGATAAAGATACTCCAGGAATAAGAATGGGAGTGGTACTGAGAAAATTGTCAATTTTTTTCTAAGGTAAAAGAAAGGGTTTGAAGGGAAAACTAAGGCCAGTGTTTCTGTCTTTGAGGGGTGAGGAGATCAGTGAGATTATAAATTGTCAACAGCAAACTTGGAAGGTGTAGGAACTAAAGGAAGAGATGTAAGTAAGCCTGACATCCTCAGTAGAGAGTATTACTGATTTGTAAATAGTTTAGGGATTGTTAAGATGATCCTTGGCATCCATTATCAGGAATCTCTCATGAAGATGGTGCATCTGATTATTTCTAGTGCCTAAAAATAAAATATCCTGAAAAAGTATATATATATTTACATATATACATATAAATTTACATATTGTTTTTCTTCTAAAAACTCTTAAGAGAAACAACATTGGAATTTTATTTATAAGGTTTAATCTGGACACTTAATTCAGTGAAAATATTAGCCATTATTCAATGAGGAGAGTAAGTGACCTATAGTTAAGGCCAACTGTGAGGCATATATGTTGTTAGGTAGTTTACATATCTTAACTCTCTTAACTCTCTTAAGGCCCATATGGTATCTCTGAATATCATGTTTTTTGGGGGGTGTTTGGGGGGGTGTACTAGGAATTGAACTCAGGGACATTCAAACACTGAGCCACATCCCCAGCCCTATTTTGTAGTTTATTTAGAGACAGGATCAAACTGAGTTGCTTTGTGCTTCATCATTACTGAGACTGGCTATGAACTCAAGATCCTCCTGTTTCAGCCTCCCGAGCTGCTGGGATTAAAGGCATGTGCCACTACGCCTGGCTCTGAATACCATTTTCTACAAGAGTAAAATGAGACTCAGTGAGGTTCCAAACTTTTGAACTCTACCCTCTGCCATTCTTGTCACAACACTTCTTGCTTGTGGCATGTAAAACATCAAAACATGGACCTGGTCCCTGGCTGGGCTGTTCTCAGATTTCTCTCTGTATTTATTTTGGGGGTGACCTTCCTCCCTTTACCTTGGCCTCCACTTTCCAGGTTTCGCACCCTCTCTTCATTCCTCTTGTGTCAGGGAAATGTCATCTGGACATCTCGTTCCCACCCATGTATGAGCATCATCAAAAGTGAGATGCACTGGACTCCAGAAATGAATAGTTAGTGGTTCAATTTCAAGGAAGTTGACACATGGGTGAGGGAGACGCTTGGAGGAAGATAAGCCATGCAGTCAGGGAGGTGACCTGACACCTATGGATATAAGGTTGGGAACTTGAAGAGACAAATGAGTGTCTGCAGGGATTTCCCCAGACTCTTCCATAGCATTAATGTGGTTACTTGAAAGTGGTTCTATGGACAGTTACAATCAGGAAATTTTGACTTATTTTATTGATTTTTATTTAATGCTTGCAGTAAATCAGATAATTTCATGGACCAGATACACAACATGTCCCAATACAAACAAGAGTTGTATTTATACTTAAATTTCAACTTGAAGTAGGAGTAAAATAAACAAATAAATATATAATAAATAACATAATTTTGTTAAAACAGTAATAAGTATGCCAAATAAAATAGCTTTAGATTGCAATGCAGAATCTAAGAACTGGGAATAGATTTATTTTCTTCTGAAGCATAGCTAGAGAATTTTAATTAGACCCCCCCAAATAAACAACCACATTATTTTCTATTTCTTACAAAAATAAGTTACCTAATGCAAGTATTTATAATAGACATGATATTTCATGTCCTTACATATATAAAAATGGCATATTGGGGGATGAAAATAATCTTACTGATTTTTCACTTAAAGAACAGATGTACATAACATGCATAACAGGTAGATAGTGTGTCTGAGATATTAAAATTCCAGAAGCAGGATGATTAGGGGAACAGAAGTCTTTAACACTTCCTTAAGAGGTTCATAATAAAAAGATAATGTTGAAGACACCTGCTCCAATTCATGTCTACATGGTTAGGTAAAAACATGAAGTAACTTTAGAGAGTTAGTAAAGGAATCCAAATGCAGAGCTTAGCCTTTCAGTTCTGAGGGTCATATTTGATAAAATGGAATCACTCTTTTTTTTTCCTGAAAGACTCCTCAGGATTTTTATGTTAAAGAACTGTGAGTCCAAATATTCCTACATCAAAAATGTATTATTTGAGAATGCTGCTATGGAGTGAGAATTTTTTGGGCTGAGGTAATTAAATTTTTTTTTTTTAATAATGGAAACTATCCTGCAGGTAGATATGACCCAGTTTGAATAATAGTCTGAAAAGATGGAGTGGCAGACTAACTTACAGAAAAAATTGATTTTGGAATTGGATAGGTAGACTAAATGAGTTATTCCTTTTTTAAAATTTCATATTATTTGTGAGGAATGGTGGTACATGCCTGTAATTCCAGTGGCTCTGGAGGCTGAGGCAGAAGGATCGTGAGTTCAAAGCTGGTCTCAGCAACTCAGAGAGGCCCTAAGCAATTCAGTGAGATCCTTTCTCAAAATAAAAACTTTACAAAAAGGACCGGGGATGTGGTTTAGTTGTTAAGTGCCCCTGGGTTTAATTCTTGGTATTAAAAAAAAAAAAAAAAAAAAAAAAAAAATTATGAACAGATGGTACAGTGTGGCCATTCTCTATTGAAGAGAGTTTAGTCATGAAGCAAATAACTGAAGGGTTAATACTATGGTCTGTTTTTTGCTTGTGGAGCATCAGCTTGGCCTGGCTCTAGTGAGGCTCTGCCTCTGTCGAAAGAGCAATCACTGCAAGTGTGGATGGGAATTTACTGGTGCAGTGATTAGTTCTGTCAGTGGAGAAACAGCCACCAAGGGATGCAATTGGAATGATGCAAATATGGACATTTTGGAATTCTCTGCCACTTGAAACTGGTGCTCTATCCTCCTTTACCCCAGGTCTGTTACCCAAAGGATAACATTTGTTGATGATGTTTCTTCTAAAATGTGGACTGGAAATTGTTTATAAATTAAGCTCAATGTGCTGGAATATGGTAGGCACAGTGCCACCAATCATTCTGTAAGCAGATTGTTGTTTGCCCTTTTTTTGTTGTTTGTTTGGCAACTTATCCTATTTAGAGGAAATAAATTCTCTGCCAACTACAGTGGATATTCTTATTTAAGTCTGTGGATACTTAGAGCATCTTTTTATAATTTTTTTTTTTTCAATAGAAAGTCTGTTTCTATTGAAACAATGCCCCATGTATTTGTTCTCTGTGCAGGTCCTGACTTACTTCAGACCTCTAATTTGCTGAGATTCCTAATCATGGAGGAGAAAGTTCATGTGAGTACATTCTGGATGGGTTATGTCTTTTGTCAACCTAATGTGATCCTAGACAATTGACTCACACAATTTTTGCCTTCTACTTACTGGGATCATCAGGTACCAGACTAAACCTTGAAGGTAGTCCTGAAATTTTACTTGAGTATTAGACATGCTCCTGTTAATTTGAGGAACGAGTTTGAAGTTGTGGAGATAATTGAAACCACCTAACATGTGCACAATTATGTTTTAAAAGTGTCAGTATTTCATCTCTTTGTTCTATTTATATGCACAAACTGATCTCAGGAAGATGAGCCTTGAGCCGTCAACAATTTGCATTTTGATTTACATTAATTTCTTTTGACAAGTTGTCAAAAATTAATGTTACAAGGAGGATTTGATGGTAGTGATTCAACACCAAATTAAGAGTCCAAGGTATGGTGCAGCTCTTGAATTTGGTTAAAGCATATCTAAGGAAGGAAATGTTACAGATGAAAGATGGTAAATAGGATTTGAGTCAGGAGGTCAGAATAATAGCCATGCCCAGAAAACGACACTCTTTTCTGCGGGCAGGAACTGGCACCCAGCAGTGCTTGGGCTTCATGGTTAAATGCCATTTTCCTCAGATGAACTCCATTTTATGGATTCAATTAAATTTAATTGAATGACGAGTGTGTACTAATGTAGCACAGTATTAGAAATATGACAAAACATAATAAATTAGCCATCCTTAAGCATCTCCATTAGGAGATAAATCCAACATGCAACTGTAATAGTATGAGCCAAGAAGATAAATGAATTGTTGCTAATTTATCTATATAGGTTCATGTGATAAAGAGCAGGATAACAGTGATGAAGCTGGTAGAGGGGAGGAAGTAACAGATAGAGAAGGAAAAGGAGAAGATTTGCTAACAGAGGGCACAGGCAGAAGTAATAGAAAGTTGGGAGTTACATTGATTTGCCAACTCAGGCTGCATAGGGATGGTATCAGCTAGGTTGTAGATCTGGGTTTCTGGAGCAGATAAAGATGCTTAGGTCTTAATTTTCTTTATAAGCACATCTGAAAAATGATTAGAATACTTGGAAAGTTTGTTAATGGTTGTAATTCTGAGTATTAAAATTGGAATAAGTGGATGATAGATAGATAGAAATACAGATGCCAAGCACTTGAAATTATAATAAGATAAAACAAGATGGATTGTTATTAGCATTAATTTTGGAACTTGGAAAATCTGGATAAGAATTCAACCTAAGTATTTACTAGTTGTAGGAACTTAGTGTCATTATATTTCACCTTTTTTAAGTCTCATTAACTAATCTCTAAAAAGGAAATATTTCATGGGATATTGAGACATAGTAGGGACTAGTTGAATATCAGAACTATACAATAATAATTCAATTTTTGAATTGAATTGAATGTAGATGGAAAGAGTATAAACCATAATAAATAGAGTCCTTCAGATAGGACTTGTTTCAGTTCTTCAACTAGCACATTCTAAGTATTCAATATATATATGAAATATATCAATGGAAATTCATATATTTTCTAAGATCTTGGGTGAGAGAAATGAAAGTCAACAACTTAGCATGATCGTCCAAATAACAGACAAACAGGAGCTGAGAGAAGGGTTTCCATGCAGGTGGTTATTTTAGAAAACTAAATGGAAGCACTGGGGAGAATGAGACAGGGAAATAGATGAATGTTAAGCTGGTTCCATTTATCCATTGACTCCTATCTACCCATGGTCAGTGGATTCCCCTCGGTGTTAATGTCTCCTTGTCCACAGGAGTAGGTATGTGCAACCAGGATGAAGCAGAGTTTCTTAAGTGTCTCAGGCACAAGCGGCTGGACAGAGAGCAAGTGTTGTACCAGTGGGAGGAGGAGGTGCTGAGGGATCAGTAGGGCCAAGCTGCTGTCAGGCTTTGTTAGGTGGATTCTGTGGCAGCAGCTGGAGACAAAGGCAGGTTAGGAGGGTCTGGGACAGCACCACCTAGTGGTTCCTAATTAAAAATGATAATCCTTCTGCAGATTTTCCAGTGCAGAGTGGCATGCTGTCCTCAGCCCACATTCAATGGAAAATCCAAACAATGTGACTGAATTCATCCTTGTGAGCATTACAAAGAATCCACAGCTGAGGAAAATACTCTCTGGTTTGTTTCTAATCATGTATATGGTCACAGTACTGGGAAACCTACTCATCCTGGTGACCGTAAGTGCAAGTCAGAGTCTGAAGTCTTCCATGTACTTTTTCCTTGCTTCCTTGTCCCTCATGGATGTCACCTACTCTTCCGTCATTGCCCCCAAGTTGATCGTGGACTCCCTCTCTGAGAGCACTGCCATCTCCCTGGAGGGCTGCATGACCCAGCTCTTCGCAGAGCATTTCTTTGGAGGTGAGGGGATCATCCTGCTCACCGTGATGGCCTGTGACCGCTATGTGGCCATCTGCAAGCCCCTGCACTACAGCAGCATCATGAGTCCTCGAGTGTGCTGCCTGATGGTGGGAGGGGCCTGGGTGGGTGGATCCATGCATGCAACAATACAGCTTCTCTTCATGTACAGAATACCCTTCTGTGGCCCCAATGTCATCGATCACTTTATGTGTGACTTGTTTCCACTGTTGGAACTGGCCTGCATGGACACCCATGTCCTGGGTCTCTTAGTCATCCTCAACAGTGGGGTGATGTGTGAGACCCTCTTCCTCATCCTTCTTGCCTCCTACGTGGTCATCCTCTGCTCCCTGAGGTCTTACAGCTCTGAAGGGAGGCACAAAGTCCTCTCCACATGTATCTCCCACCTCAAGGTGGTGGTGTTGTTCTTTGTGCCATGTATTTTCTTGTATGTGAGGCCTGTGGTCACCTACCCCATAGACAAGGCGATGGCTGTGTCCTTTACCATTGTGGAACCAATGTTAAATCCCTTGATTTACACCTTGAGGAATGCAGAGGTGAAGAGTGCCATGAGGAAACTATGGGTGAAGTGAGGGGCCCTGGTGGTCACTAGATTGCATTCCAAGCAGTGCATTTTCCTTACAAAGCTGATGGAGTCTTATCCTCCCCATAATTCCAATCCACTGGCATAGGCAACCAGATTCATCTTTTTTAATATTATTTTATTCATTGTTTGTTTTTAGTTATACTTGACAGCAGAATCCATTTTTAACAGACAAGTCAAGATAGTACACACAAGTCCTGTCCAACCATCATATACTTCTAGGGCCTCACACAAGTACATTTTGTACTGCCTCACCTTGTCCTCAAAGGAACACTTTCAAATTGAATTTTATTTTGAATAACCCTAGTATTCCCAAGTTTAGGTTTTTTAATGAATTTATTTAATCCCCTCCTTTTTTTTTTTTTTTTTTTTTTTTTTTTTTTTTGGTACTGGGGATTGAACTCAGGGGCACTAGACTACTGAGGCACATCCCTAGCTCTATTTTGTATTTTTTGTTTAGAGACAAGGTCTCACTGAGTTTCTTAATAGCTCACTTTTGCTGATCTGGCTTTGAACTTGCAATCATCCTCCTTCAGCCTCTTGAGCCACTAGGAATGGAATCTTTTGCCACCATGCTAGTCTTAATTTTCTCTTTGAGATGATCTTTCCCAATGCATTTGCTTGGCAGGTTCCCTGCACTTTTTTTTTTTTTTTTCCTCCAAATGAACTTCTGCCAGAAAAGAGAAGTATTTCCTGATATCTTTCCCCACTCCTGCCCTTCAGCTGGCCCACACTTCTACACCAAGGTTGTACCCTCAACATCTACAATCACAAATTATACCTTAAAATACTTCTTGGGATTCAGGTTCTGTTTCTGGCTCCCTAAATAATAATCCTTGTCAAGGCAGGGATTACTTTTATTCCTTCTCACTGTAGCCTCAGTGGTTAGAACATTCCTGGTCACCCAGAATATGCTTAATAAATATTATTGGATGACTCCATGTCCAAAAGAGAGTTAGAGGTTTTAAATATTTGCAAATAACCATAAAGAATGGGAAGGAAAATATTTGTAAGCAATTTCAGGATTAGAATGCCCTCAGATATCATACTGCCAAGTGTTCCTTTTGGAAAGACTTTTCATTTGTTAATGTGCTTTTTAATACAAAGGTCAAAGTGTGCCACAATTCTCAACTACCTCTTGACATTCTTCAGAGAAGCATAACAAGTTTCACTCATGACCAAGTTAAGATGCTTTAAAATCAAGGGTCTATGTCTTGAAGTCATGTATTCTCTGTGAGACTGGAGAAACTGTATAGACTTTATTTATTTACTTATTAATTTTATTGGTTCTTTTTAGTTTTGCACACCAAGACCTATTTATTTAATGATGGGAAAATGATTTTGCTGTTGCCTTCAAGATATGTATTTCCAAATCCAAAGAATGTTCATCTTCTCCCTGATGCTTCCATAAAAAGGACGAGGAAGGCACTGATGGGGTTTACAGCCACTTCCCTTGATGAGGTACATGGGAAGCCTAAGGTCCTAGCATGGTTTAGCAAACTCCTTATTAAAACAAATATGCATGATATATGGGAGGGCAACAATTTCAGCATGAGTTATGGTTTCAAATATAGCACATTTAAATCAAATATTTTTTTGAAATAAACTATGTATGAGCAAGAAGAACCTAGCTCTAATAATCCCCAGCTATATTTATAACTTCAAGATTCATTCGTTCATTGATAGACAGTTGTGTTTGTATGAAGTTCAGATATTTTGGTAGGAGTTGGGTTACAGTAGTGAATAAGAAAACTCACCTTCCTTGGGTCTCGGATCTTATATGTTAGTGCTGGAGACAGACAACCTATGAAGATGAAAATCGACATCATGGAGCCATCACGTGATCAAATCATCATAATGGAGTAGGGAGAAGGTGACTCGGGGCTCTACAGAGGTGGGGGAGGGGTCTTTCTGGGAGGGATTTTTTAAAAAAAATTAATTCACATGTTAATTCACATTAAATAGTTTTACTCAGTATACACATTACTTAGTAGCTCAACACTTAATTTTTTCTAACACATTCACTTCTGGAATAAATCTTAATTTTTTTTGTAGTAACTTGCTCTTACCAATAATAGCTTTTAAACCATATGATTTTCTGTATATTACAATTTGAAAAATCCAATATTATTTGTGATATAAAGACAGAAAAGTAGGAACATGGGGGCACTTTAATTGGAACAATAGTATGTATCTTTTGAAAAGGTCACACATAAAACATAATGGTAACTCTTCTGTTTTGGATATGAGGCATCCACCCAAAGTTCATAGTGTGACAATTCAGGACTGTTCAGGAGTGAAATGGTTAGATTATGAAAGTTGTGAGGTTGGGTTAATCAGTGAATTAATCCATGGACATTGATTAACTCAGCGGTACCTGCAGACAGGTGGGCTATAGGTGGAGTATGCAGATGACTAGGGGCCTGCCCTTGGGGTTCTTATTTCATCCTTGGTGTGAAGAACTGTCTGCATCCTGATCGATATGTCATGAACTGCTTTCCTCCACCATGCCCATTTGCCATGATGAACTGTCTCACCTCCAGCCCAGAGCTATGGAATCAACCATCTATGAACTGAAACCTCTGAAATCATGAATCCCCAAATAAACATTTTATCTTCTTGTTGTTTTTATTCACAGTGACAAAAAAAAAATTGTCTTAAACAGTAACTATTAGGTGGACTTGCCTCCTATTTCACAAGAAAACTTAAGCCATCGAAAAAAACTTGTACACACTCCACAGCTGCTTCTACTGATCTGCCAGCATCTGTTCACTTAGGTCCTACCTGAAGCTGCACATGAACCATCTGTGTCCCACTTCAGATCCAGTGAAGCCACTTGGCCTGTGTACTGGACTTAGGTTTCTCCTCCTTGCTTACATAACAGCAATGATCTAACACTTGCTTTGATGTTTCTTCTTTCATTTACATTTCCTTTTCCACAGGATCATTTGTGTTAGAAAACAATTGATCTCTTCTCTTGAAAAATCTTCCTGTGACCCCACTTCCTCCATCAGTTACTACGTTGTGTCCTCTCCTTTATAACAAAACTCAAGAGATCGCCATAATGCTGATCTCTCATCTCTCTCCTTCTACTTTTCTACAAGCCCTTTTCAGTCATACTTCCTTAAGACTTTCTGAAAGTCTATTCTGAAGAATATCAAAGGACCCCTGTGTCATTTAATTTAATAGCCATTGTTCATTTCTCACCTTAAAAAAATTCATTAGAAATTCTTAACCCAGTTTTTGTTGACGTACTATCTTAACAAGGTTAAGATTCTCAAATTAATATCTCCAGCCAGACTTATTTCTTGATGCTGTGATGTGGAACTCCAACTTTCTCCAAGGCATTCTCCCCAGAACAGATAATTTCTCAAACTGAACAATTCCAAAGCTCTCCTCCTGGTTCTACCTTTATTTCCAAACCTATTCTACACGCAACATTTTCTGTCAGTTCATGGCACATTTGGTCTATGTCACATGTAATATCTAGTCTCTCAGGAAACCCTGTGGACTCACCTTTCAACTTATTTCCCCAATTCAATCTCTTTTAATGACCTTTAGAGCCATCACCTAGTTCCAAGCCACCGCTGACTTTCACATGAACTATTCCCTACTCCTTCTACTTTTATCTCAGCATTCCCTACTCTTATATTTGATCCTCAGCACAGCACTCAGAGTTGTCTTTCAAACTTATAAGTCAGGTTACACCACATTTCATGACAGTCAGGGTAAAAGCCCTTATGATCATTCAAGTTCTGACTGCCACAATATGGCTAACCCTTTCTCTCTTTGAACTCCTCTCTTACAACTGACCCCTTGGCATTTTCCCTGAAAACTCTGGTAAACTTCTGGCTCTCCAACTGTTAAGATTATTCATTCTAAAAAAAAAAAAAAAAAAAAAATTGGTACTTGGGAATTGAACTCAGGATTATTTACCACTGAATCACATCCCTGGCCCTTTTTATTTTTTATTTTTAGATGGTATTACCTAGTTGCTTAGGGTCTCACTAAGTTGCTGAGGCTGACCTCAGTCTTGTGATTCCCCTGCTTCTGCCTCCCAAGTTGCTGGGATTATAGGTGTGCACCAGTGTGAGCTCATGCTCTTGAGGTAGAGCTTTACACTGACCTTTCTGTTGTCTATCTGCAATACATCCCCTCGACCTTTTTCATTGCTAACTTACTAAGTGTTAACTGGTTGGAAGGGACAATACTTCAGACAGTTCTCTCCTTAGACCTAGACCAATGGGCTTGACTCCAAATCTTGGATTAATTTTGTTGAAATTTTCAGAGTTCTTGTTATACATCTGGAATTGGGCAGTGGTTTTTCATGAAGTATCTCAGTCAATAATCAAGGGCCTGGATAGCATCCTAGATTTTCTTTTTTGGGGGGTGTGTTAGTCAACTTTTAATCACTCTGAACAAAATACCTGACAATAACACAGAAGGGAAAGTTTATCTTGGCTCATGGTTTCAGAGGTTTTGTCCCATGGTAAACCAGCTCCATTGATCTGGACCTGAGGCAATGCAAGACCTTATGGTGGAAGGGCATGATAGAGGAACTAGGCTAACTCATACTAGGAATGAAGTGTAGAAAGAAAGAAAGCAAGGAAGATATATTTACCAAGGTCATGTCCCTATTGATCTCCTTTCTCCAACCATGCCCCATGTGTCTACATTTGCCAATTACCCCCAGTATTCCATTCAAATTGTTAATCCATTAAAGAATTCATATACCGATGAAGTTACAGCCTTCATAATCCAATTCTTCCCAAAGCCCCACCTGCAGACATTGCAGTATTAGGAACCAAATGTCCAATACATGAGCTTTTGGGACATTCTAGATCCAAATCATAGAGGGTGTTCTCCAGCATTATATCCTACCCATGGTGTCTACCAGGTGTCATCAGAAGCTCTTGCTGCTGTACCTATGAATTTATCCTAGATCATATGGCCTGAACTACTACTCAAGGATAGTTCATTTTTTCTTGATATGATTGCTCTACATTGGTTTCTAGAGTGCTATTGATATACAGATTTGGGACACATAGGAGAAACACAAAGTTCTGGGCTGCAAATGTTCCTTATTCTCTTAACATTGGTCATGTGTGTGTGTGTTTTCATGAACTTTCTCTTGCCTCTACGCAGACTTAAGTGCCAACCTCTGTACCATGGAAGGTAGTAGGACTATGTCAGACATTATTTATCCTATTCGTCCCTACTATGGACACTGAGGGAAGTCACTCCAGCCCTTCCACTGTCCCTATGGCAAGTATCAGAAACTTGTGAAGGAATGACTGTGTATATCACCTTCGTGGTCTTTCAGGATCATTTGTTCTGTGATGCTAACTTGCATCCCTCTCCTCATCCTAAATTGATGTGCTCTTTGGTTTCTATTGTATGTGATGGCATGATGATGAGGGATATGACTTACATAAATTGGAACACTTTTTTTTTTTTAAAGCAGTCTCATCTTTTCTCTATTCTACCTGCTAGTGACAGGGCACAGAGGTCAGGTATGTGAACACAGATAAAAAAAATGCATTCTAGGAACTGATCATGACCTAACAAGTTCAAAGGAAGACAAGGACAAAAAAGATGTATAGTTCTATACTTTTATATTAAAAGACCTTTAAACTTGACATGACCTAGAAAGGAATCACTAGAAAGGAATTCACAATTTTTTGCATTAAGCTATCATTAGATTTACATTGCAATCATTATTAAGATAATATCTTTTAGGGGACTTGGAAGATGGCAGCACAGAAGTAGTTTGCATGTCCCAGCTCCTCTGTAGTTCAGGATCAAAACAGCTGGAAAATAGCTACTCAGTGAGGTGGGAGATGGACAGAATATACTGAAGTTCAATATTGGGCAGTCAGAGATTTGAAGAGATTCAAAGCCTCTGGTTCCAGGAATAAAGAGTGAGAACTTTTTAATCAAGTCTGAACTGGTACCCTAGCCAGTGCCAGAGAAATTTAAAGGGAAGTGGTTACAGAAAGAAAAATAAAGAAAGACACATCTGACAAAATTATGACAAACAGTTGCAAAAGGTGAAGTCAGTTTGGATTCAGCTGAAACCAGAACTACATAATGGTATTGAGAAATACTCCACTTTTCCTAATTTATAAGTGAACAATTGTGGCAGGGAGCAATCCTTTTGGGGATCCCTAAGTCTGCACTTTAGGAAAAATATAATTCCCTGTATTTTGTCTCCCCTGGAGATAACAGCAATAGCATCAGACAAAGATGGCCTGTTAGCAATACTTATGAGTAATTTATATAGTGAAATCACTGCAAGTCTAAAGTTACCAAAATCTGCTGACCAATAGAGGCAATGGAGCAAGGCCCAGGAGCACAATGCTTCTCCTAACACACTGAAGATTCCCAAGTACACACAAAGTGCCATTCCCATGTCTGACTAGACTCAGTCTGCTGCTTACGGGATGTCTTGATAACAATCTTCCACAATAGAAGGGGACCCATGAGTTCCCAGACCAGTCACTGAATTTTCAGAGCTACCTGTATGCTCCTCTGGGACAGAAACAGGGGTGTTGAGTTTTGATTAAGCCCAAGTTCACAGTAATTCTCCCTGCTCAACAGAAAATCCTTGTGAGCATGCAAAACTGCTGTCTGTACCAGTGAGGTTACTGCAAATCTAAAACTTGCAAAACAAAATGCCAAGCAGGGGGAATAGAGATAGGTCAGATCCACTATCCATGTACTAAGGTACTCACCCACTGGATTTTGAGTGCACACAATGCACCATCAACACCCACATAAGAGAGGGTTCCACAGACAGGGGATGTGGTAGACATGAAGGTCTAAGTAAGTGCTAAGACAGTCCGTGTGTAAGTAAAGGACAAATTTCAACAAGTTTGTGTGTAACTAAGATGGTTATATGTATGTGAGACAATCAGTTAAAGCTATTTAAGTTTTTCCTAAGGTCAAATACTAATGTACTGATATAAAACAAAGTTTAATTTATATGTTAAAATGATAAGGATTTCTTAGAAACACTAATTTATTCTTAACATTATGTCTGTTAAGTTTTCTTCTTGAAAAAAATTACTCTTGAAAATTGGGGTTTATACAGTTATGGTTAAAAAAACTGTTAGAGTACTGTAATACATTAGAGAGTCTAACGTTTTCTTTAAAAACTAAATTTGGTTAATATAAAGATATTAAGGTAATTGGGATTGTCATTATTTGTATATTAAATGTGCTCATTTCTTCCAGGTATACAAGTCTTTAAAGCAGAAATTTATCAAGCTGCTCTTCTCCAAATTAATATTGTCTGTAATGGTAATTTTAAACTTTAAAGAGTAAATTTTAATGGGAATTTGTTTCTATCATTTAATGTGCTATTATAAGACCTGTTGTCAGTGGGATATATGTAAAATTTGTTACTTTTACACTGAGATAAAAAAATTTAAATGACATATATTTCTAAAGTTAGTGAGTCTGATTTGTCTAAAGGTTAACATCATGAAACATAAAAAACATTTTGCCACTTTGCCACGCAAAAGGAAAGTTAAGAGTTCTCTCAGCCTTTCTTTGTTTCGTGTTTTGGATATGATATTGAATTGTGTTGACTAATGATCATAAAGACTCAGGAAACAATAAATGTAAACTTAAAATGGTATTTAAGAAAGTCAAAGATCAGCATCAGAATTAGAACACTTAAGATTCGTGAGGGAACATGCCTTACCTCAGATAAGGCTCTGCCTCCCACCTTGCTGCAGGTTAGTGTGACTACAAAATAAGCCAGACTTCAGCTTATTTACATAGTCAGAAGATTGGTTCTTGTTGTGGAATTAGTGCAATCTCAAACAGAGGGGATATAATGTAGAGTCAAAATGCTCAGACACAATTCAAGATAGCTATTGTACATAGCTATTGTATTTTTACTCTTGCTAATTTCATTTTGAAGAACTGTTACCTGCTAGTTTTGCAGAGGTACTGCTTCAAGAACACACAACCTAGGTAACTTGTGATAATAAGCCATTATCTACAAAACAGTTAGTATGTAATGGTAAATTCCAGTACTAATACACACTCTAGTTAAAGAAAAGGGTAAATAACTGTGAAGTTACAGACATTGAAGTTAAAGCCCAGTATTCTTACTCTATGACTGGTGAGACTGGCAAAGTAAATAAAGAGGCCAAGAAAATACAGTATTTGGTTCTTTCCCTCAGTGTCAGCCTGAACCCAGTGAACAAGAGGACTTCTCTAAGGAGCTTTGCCACTCTGGGTCACATGACTTCCTGATCAGGGAGATTCATGAGACCACTGGAGGATGAAAAGCCAATCAGTGCACACGCTGCCGGGGAGGGTCATTGGAAAAGGAAGACATCCCTGATGCTTCCACGGGAATCCATCTCTTCAAGGAGACCCTACCTAGCAATGCGAATGGCACTAAAGGAGATAAGAAGCTGCTCTCAAGTTTCGTATGAGTGACCCCTGTAGGAACTCAGCTGACTCTTAACAAGACAGGAACAAATCAATTTAACCAGCTTGATCTTAAACATCTAGCAAAACAGTTAAAACCAAAACATAGCCATTCTTGGGCATTTAAAAGAAACAATAGTTAAGTGTAACTTATAAAATACTCATGTATAGCCCACTAGAATAAAGACTGGAAGCTACAAAAGAGAGATTCTTAGGCAATTGTGCCTGATAACTATCAAGAGAAACTGCCAGAGTCAGAAATTTTTAATCATTTGAGGCCTACAGACCTTCCTAAGCTGCACAGGTAGGCTTAATTTATGTTTGCTAGTATGATTATCTACCCTAAGTAACTGAAATATAGAGATTTCTGCTAAACACAGGTTATACCAATAAAAGGGTATTTTACAAAATCAGATGACATTAAGTAGCTTAGTTATATTTTCTGGGGACTTCAATGACATTAAGAGTTAAATGTTGTGTTTACATTCCTGATAACTTAGACAATGTTAAGGTTCCCACATAAAGGCCTTGTCCTCCCCAGCCTTTGTTAGGCCTTGTTATGGGAACAATTTCTCATTTCTTCCACCTCCTGGTGATAGATTATTGATGTCTGACATCTTCATGATATTCATTGACATGTTCCAGATTCTGCAACATTTATTTTGTATTAATTTCATTTCAATACTCACATCTTTTTGTTTCTCTCTCATAGAAACACCCACCCCCAGATGACTTTATAACCTGCTCTTCCCCAATGAGACTTCTACCATGAACCCCTCAATTGACATGGTTTCTAAAAGGGAACTCCAAACTGCTTGCCTCGTGCCACCCCCTTTCAGCTCAAAGCAGCCGGAGTGGTTGTCACCCCCTTTCCTTATAGCATACAGAGTTCCTAAAGCAAAAGGGGGGAATGAAGCCAGAATTGGGGACAGGCAGTTAGTGTAGAAATATGGGATCAGGTCAAATGGAGGAAATGGAGGTCATGAAAGCCATCTGCCTCTGGAAGTAGGAGACTGCCCCTGGTAGAATGCAATATCAAAAATCTGCAGAGCCCATTGATTATCAGATTTACCTGCCCTTATCAAGTACTGCAGACAAGGAGCTGCTAATTAATGCTACCTGGGCCCTTACCTGGCTGAATCTCTTTGGCCCTGCCCCTGCCCATTTGCTTCTCACATTTTGCATCTCACCTGCAAAACCAGGCCTAGTCACATAGGCAGGAAGGAGATATAAGGGGGAGAGAACTGGAGAACAAAAGAGACCTTAACCTATAGAGAATGTAGGGTGCAATCACTTCTTGGGACTTTAGAACATCAGCGTGGCCCCCTTCTCCCTTCCGGGACAGGTATATCTTATTACCTTTAGATAGAACCTGCTTAATATGATAAATTCTACTATAATGTTAGGATTAGCCTGCATATTCTTCCTTGTAATACTTGCATTTCTTAAATGTTTGTGGTCCATTTTCAACAAAAGAATCATAAGGGTTCAGGTCAATCAATTCCTCCTGAAGGAATCCCTTGTCCAAATTAATAAAAATGGGGGAAATGTTGGGAGAAATCCTAGTTCTTGGCTGGCAGCAGTGAATGTCTCAAGTGTGTAAGGAAAATACGCATGGAGGAGAGTTCCGCTTTGGCTATCTTGGAAAGTAAACAACTGCCCCAAGTTGACTCAGTGTCACTAAGGGAACCCATATAGGAACCTGGTGATCTGATCCCCTGGTGGCACATTGTGATTGGGCAAGAAACCTATAAAATCTATAGCTGTTCCTGCAATAAACGAGTTTGCAGGTTGCTCACCACAAGCCAGCTTCCATCCAACTCCTGGAGTCTGGGTCTTGACTCAGTGCCCTTACCCCACATATGAGCTAGCCTGGCACAAGAGAAACTACAAGGGGACATTGTTGCACCAGTTCCTCTGCAATAAGTGGGTACCCACAGGTTTCCTGGGCAGTTATGAACATTTAGAACCACTAGATCTGCACCAGAGGAGGATGGGGTGAAATCTTTGTGATCAACCCAATTCTTTGTGCTTCCCACTATACACCACGGAAATGCAAGGGCAGACAAAACTGCTGCCTGCAATAGAGAGGGATCCAGCTGAGCTGGAAGGGCATACTCCCCAGGTGGTCTGCTGGTTCACAGGACCATAGTTAAACATCTTGAATTGCCTATGTTCATACCAGATAAGAGGAAATTGAGGTGAAGACTAGACATATAGTCTAGATACAGTGACTGAACTTTGCAGTTTTTTGAAGCAAGATCCTGATCCTGGAAAAAACAAATATAGAAGAACCACTTCAATTATGAACACAGTGTTAGGATGCTGTCTTCCCCTGCTCCACTCCAACCAAAAGTCTTTCAAAGACATCTTGAATAAGACCTCTAAAGCTCAAGAAATAATAGAAAGAATTAATAAATTCAATGTCATCACATTTGAAAACCACTGCACAGCAAAGGAAAAAGGGTAACTGAGAGAATGAGGGAAAATCTTTGCTAGATTCTCCTCTGACAGAAGACTCATCAAGAATATTTAAACAACTCACAAAGCTCAACATTAAAAAATAACACAAGTAACCCAAACACTACATGGGAAAATAAACCTAATTGGCACTTTTGAACAGGAATATCTATATGAAAAATTGTTGAACAGGTTTAGTAAATAGGAAAGTGAACTTGAAAAGTGTAGTGAGATTTCATTTCACTCCAGTTATAATGGCAAGCATGAAGAATACAAACAACACATGCTAGCAAGTATGCAGGGAAAAAAATAACTCTAATACACTCCTGGTGGGAATGTAAATTAGTGTAGCCAGTATGGAAATCAGTGTGGAGGTCCCTCAAAAAATTAAAGATAGATATTCCTTAAGATTCGATTATGCCACTCCTCAGTATTTAATCAAAAGGATTAAATCAGTTTATTTTAGAGATACATGCACATCCATGTTTATTTTAGCACAATTCACAATGACCAACCTACACAATCAGATTATATGTCCATCAATGGATAGTTGAGAAAAATAAATGTGGTATATGTGCACAGTGGAGTTCTATTTATTCTTAAAGAAGGACAAAATTGTGTCATTTGCAGGAAAGGGGGAAAAAGTAGAGATCATAATTTTGAGAAAAACAGAGTCAGAAAGAAATGAATAATGTTTTTTTTTTTCTCAGATGTGGAAGATAAAAGAAAAAAAAATCAAATAAACAAACATAATAGTCCTTCATGAAAATGGAAAGAAGACCAGTAGAGCAGAGGAAGGGGATGGGGGAGGTAGAAACAGGGAAGAGAGGTATAGGGGAGTTATAAGTTTCAAAATTTTTATGTACACAGATCCCTCCTATTATGTATAATTAATATGCATAAATAAGAATAAGCAAGGGTAACCCGATAGTTAAACATAAAAGCAACAACAATGAAAATAAAGTACCTTTGAGAGTCACTGGAAGCTAAGCCAACTACATGGACAATCTAATAAATGATGCAGCATGATGAAGACTGAATTAAAATAAGAGTGAAATAAGTGGTACTAAGGAACTGCAGAGGGACCATTTTAACATAAACAAGCTCTGCAGAGAACCACAGTGAAGGTTGTTGTACCTGATAGGGAGAGAGATGCCTGAAGAGCAGGAAGCATCTTTCTGTGTTCTGACTGGACGTTGAACATGTACATCAGTGCCTCCACTGTATTTAAAATTCTAAATCTCTGTTAATAAATCATTACATGAGACACTGGCTCAGGAATTTTGTATTACAATCTTCAGCTTAATGGTTTATTTTTATGTTGAATTGAATGTAAACTAGGGTTCCTGCAAAAAAAAAAAAAAAAAAGAAAAAAAGAAAAGAAAATGACTGGTTCTGCACATCATGGGATTAACCCTGATTTTACAGATGATAATGTTGTAATAAATTAATGCCTCTCTCCACTTCCTTCATAATAACAAAACTATTTTCTGAGAAATTGATATGATAATGCTAAAATTATATGGGTATATGCCTGGGTTTGAAGAACAAGCTTGTTAGCGAAACAATATGAGAACAATGATGAGTACTAGAGAATTGGATACTGAGTCAAACTCTGGTGTAAAATGTTTTCTATAGACTGAATAATAAAGAATCCCAAAGAACAGAAAATTGTTCAGATGTTGAACCATCTCTCTCTCTCTGGAAACTTACTAGTAATTTTGTCATTAACTAAATGATGATAATGTATTTTGTAATCACTGGAATGTTGGGTAAATTCTGGAAGAGCAATGTTTAGTCTCTTTTCCTGAGTTTGTTATAGATCTTTGACTGTGGCTCCCTTGGTCTTGAAATATGTCTTTTCTGAGATGAAATATTTTTGAAAACTACATTATTTTTTCACAACTAAGCAAATGTATTTCTTACATTAGCTTTCCTCCTCCATTTCCAAATTATTTTCGCTGTTACCCAGCTTGGTTTCCCTCACAGAAACAGAAAAGAAAGGATTAAGCAAGCAGGATATAGAACAGAGTAGAAGATGCTTGGCAGTTTGCAGCTAGAACCAGGGTTCCATAACGTGTTGAAGTTCTGTTGCTGAGTAATATTTTTAAAATATCACCCTGAGCAGGTGTGAGACATATATTAGGGAATTATTCTGTATCAGGACACACATGTAAAATCTAAAAAACCCTAACAATTATATACACATTGTAAGCGTTGTTTTGCTTCTGGGCTTTAATTTTTCCTATGAATCACATCAGTTCTGAATTTTGTTTGGGGTGCAAATACACATAAAATGTGTAGAATACAATGTTTGCAGACTATGAAAAATCATGAAATTGTTATGGATCCTCCTGAAAGGGTTTGAGGAAATATGTCCACTTTTTTCCTTAAGTTTCATTCTCAATGCTGTGTTCTCTAACATTAAACAGACCTTAACATCTTCTTTTCAAGTATTTGTATTTCAAAAATATTCATAGAACTAGAAAAAAAGTACTAAAATTCATTTAGAAGAACAAAAACCCAGAATACCCATACAATCTTGGCCAAACAGAGCAATGCGAGAGCTGGGTATGTTTACTTGTGCCTCTAATCCAAGCAGCGTGGGAGGCTGAGAAAGGAGGATCACAAATTCAAAGCCAACCACAGAAACTTAGCAAGGCTCTAAGCAATTTGGTGAGAAAAAAATAATAAAATGTGGTTGAGTGGTTAAGTGCCTTGGGTTCAACTCCCTGCACCAAAACAACAAAACGAAACAAAGCAAAACACAAAAAAGCAATGCTGGAGGCATTGTAGTACCTGATCTCAAATTATGCTATAGAGGTATAGGAAAAAAAAGAAAAAAAAAAAGCATGGTACTGCATCAAAACAAACTTGGTGAAGACCAGAGAATTAAATAGAAGGCACAGAGACAAACCCACATAGACACAGTTATCTCATACTTGAAGTACATGCCCAAAATATATATTGGAGAGAAGATAGCCTCTTAAACCAATGGACATGGGAGAACTGAATATCTATAGTTAGAAGAATGAAACTATATCCCTAACTCTCACCCTTTACAAAAGTCAAATCTAAGTGGATTAAAGACCTAGACTAGAAACTTTGCATCTGCTAGAAGAAAACATAGACACTATGCTCTAACATATTGTCTCAGAAAGCAACTTCCTAAACTAGACTGCCAAAGAGAAGAAATCAAGAATCAATAAGAGAAATGGCATCAAATTAAAAACCCTCCATGCAATAAAAGTTTGATAAATACCATGAAGACTGAGCCTATACAATGGGAGAAAATCTGTGCCAGCCACTCCTGTGACAAGAGATTAATAATCAGAATATATAAAAATTTTAAAAATTGCTTAAAATACACAACACACACACACACAAACCCGCACATACACAAACCCAATCAACAAATGGGCAGAAGAACTAAACAGACATTTCTTAAAAGAATAAACACAAATGGGCAAATACTATATGAAAAAATGTTCAGAACATCAAGCATTCAGTGAATGCAAATCAAACTGACAGAGATTTCATTTCCAGCCAATCAGGAAGACAATCATCAAGAATGTAAATAATAATAAATGCTGTTGAAAAACAGTACAGTAATTCATATGTTGTTGGTGGGACTGTAAATTAATACAAACGCTCTGGAAAGCAGTATGGAGATTCCTCAAAAAACTCAGAATGGGTCCACCACATGACCCACCTATTCCATTCCTTAGTAATTGTTCAAAAACATCAATGTTTAAGCAGCACAATTCACAGTAGCCAAATTATGGCACAGCTGAGGTAACCATCAACAGATGAATGGATAATAAAATGGGCCATATACACAATGAATTTTACTCAAACAAACAGAAGGATGGAAGTATGGTATTTGTTGCTAAATAGATGGAAACGGAGAATATCATGCTAGGGAAAAAAGCTTGACTCTGAAAATCAAGTGTGAGATGTTTTCTCTAATATTTAAAAGCAAGAGCAACTTATGGGAAAAAGTTGGGGGGGTGGATAACATAAAGTCAAGGAAGATCAAAAGGAGATTGAGGGGGAGAAAAGCATGAAGGGAAAGGGAAGGAAAGGCAGAATGATACTGATGAAATGACACTACTGCAGATATAAACATACCACAGTGATGTCCACCTTTATATCTATCTCCAAATTAAAAATACATAGACTAGTGAAAGGTAGACCAATGGAGTAGAAGAAGGAGAATATGGGAAGGGAGAAGGGAAGGGAAATGGGGACACTGGGGACTGAAATGGAGTAAACTAGATTTCACTATTCATGATTATGTCAACATGAACTCAACTGTTATGTACAACTGTAACACACCAACAGAAGTGAAAAAGAAGAGAAAGGAAAAGTGAAAATTTAATCTCTACTACTTGTGATTTTAGTTTTAAAATCATGGAATCTCAAATCAACTTCTGAGAGTACTTTTAGATTGACCCATAAGTCTCTCCATATGCATATGTGTTCTTCTATAATAGGCACTCTTTACCACCCCAATTCTAATGCAATAACCATCATCCTATGAATAAACACTGCCCTCTTTCAGATCTCAGGTCTTTTTAAATTTAAATTGGATTTAATAGGTACACAGGCATTACACAAAGGTACACTGTTCCATCCCAGTGTATTCAATGTTCTATTTCAGAACCAGACAAATAGAAATCTTCAAATAGAAATACAGATATTTAAAAAGAAAGATAGAAAGAAAAATATTCCTTGGGGACATAGAGATTTACAAACACTTGAGGAAGTGTAAAACAACACAAAATTTGTCATGGAAAGTCATGCTAATGGAAAAATTCCAAGTCCCATGGGCTTTTGTGAGGTAGCTGTATGGATTTGTGATCTCTTAGGGAAACCTCTTCATATTCTAGTGGAAATCAAGAGGAGGCTTTGCTTCTTCATTTTTTCCTGAGATGTTGAAGGCAGCACTAAAAGTGTAGTGAAACACTGTCCCTTTTGACTGCTAGGGATGCTCTTCCTCTCCCACTTAGATGCAGAAGCAAGGGATGGAAAACCCTTCACATTTTTGGCACCACTGAATTGAATTTCTCTTCATTCAGGATAGGAAGTTATCATCACCAGGATTCTCAAGGAACTGACATGCGGTGAGATTCTTACTTCACAGATTAGCATTTTCAATGGGGATTTCAAACTGTGATTCAGGGCTAAAAAGTGTGGGTGTTGTGGCCAGGTACCATATTTAATGCAGTGGATGGGCCTGTCAAGACTGTTTGCACTTGAGCTAATTTACTAATCTTTCTGGCTCTCAGACTCCTCATCTTTAATAGGAACTGCATTTCCAAGTTTAAAGAATGTGTGTGCTTATGACACAATACACAGAGGCCCACAGAACAGCACTTGATCCCTAAAAGTTACCCAATGAAAAAAAAATTCTCACAACAGCAGCTAATTTAAAAGAATCAAATCTTTGTCCCAGTGGGGTGGTGTAGTTAGAAGAATCTATTTCTTCAAAAGTAATGAAATTAGAGGTTTATTTAATTTTTCATCTTCAAGTTAAATCCAAGTGACTTAGAAATGTTACAAGTGCACATTTTTTGTCCTAGCTTTCCAAGAGTATGTTTTTTGATCTTTCTAAACTCACTTTCATTGATCCTTTATCTTCTAATATTTTCTCTGTCCTTATATTTCAGACTGAAATATGGAATTTTCAGAGGCCCTAAAAAGAATGCTGATATATGAGTGTGGTAAATTCAAGCTCTTTCTACCATACCTTTCACAGTTATTGATGTAGGACGTGGTATTTATTATTTCCACAACCACAAACTGGCAAATGGAAATGGAAGGACTCTAAGGTAAGAAAGAGGTACTAAGATCACAGATTAGAGTCCTCTGATATAGCTCTGTCCCTTTAACTTTCCTTAAGTGCATTTGACATCACAAGTAGCATTAGGTTCCTGCCTGAGAATTGTTTAAGAAAGATTACAGTTGGTGGAATTTTAAACTTTTTGATATTAGTTGTTGTTTCTTGGTCTTTCCCTTAAAACAATAAGACAAGAGGAAAAAAGCAGGCTCATACATCCATTGGGAAGAAAAGGTGGAAACAGAGAGATGGATTTCTTTTTCCAAAATCCAGAAATATTAAGAGTATAAACATTGAAACATTGAGGGAAATCAACAGAGCTACATTGAAAGGACAGGAAAGGCACTGAAATCAGAAAGGAACCTAATTTCCTGGTAGTTATGAAAAAGAATATGGTGTGAGAGACAAATGAGAAATAAACCTTTTATAGGTGAATAATAGTCTTGAATTTAAAAATATGGTGAATTGAATAAGCTTGCAGGTAGGGTAATCACAAAAATTTAAAATTATTAAGATTTTAAATTATTCTTTTAATTTGTAAATATGTTTATTTAGAAATCATTTATTTAGAATACAAATGAAAATGTAAATGATACGCACACACACACATATATATGTATATACATATACATAGGTACATATACATATACATATAAATACATCTGAACTTTACTGCTTGAATTAGAGTTACAAACACTACTTACGTAATGAAGTTACTCCTAATCCCTGCTTTAGGTTTGACTGTTGTATGTGCTTCAACTTGAAACAGAAGTTCAGTTATTTTTTGAGGGATGGTGGTAGAATGGGTTTTGATTAAAATGAATGAGAAGGAAACAATGGGCAATGTGGGCAGTGGAGCACAGGCAGGTGAACTTGTCAAGGTCACTGCCCTAGGAGATGGACTACCACCCGCAGTTCAGGCTGCCATAGGGCACGGAGCAATCTCAGGAAGACCCAGCCTAACCAAGCGCATGGTTTTTGAGAAGAGAAAGGTCATCAGCTATTCAAGGAGAAAGATGAACAGAATGTAATAGAATGTGAATTTACAATTCATATCAAAACACATGCATAAAGGATGGGGAGTGATGGGCCATGGTATAGCTGTTCATACAAAGTTTACAAAAAAAAAGTTCATAATAGTTTAACATTTAAATGTATGATTCTTTTAAATATTAGCATGTTAGTTTCACTTTTGCAAACAAATTTTCTTCAAACCTCATGTACTTTCTAAACTATTTAATTAATTTTTTTTACATACTGCATTTTGATTTGTTGTCCACAAATGGGGTACCTCATTTCATTTATATGACTCTACACAATGTACAGTCATACCATTTGTGTAATCATTCATGTATGTCTGTCTCATTCCATGATTTTTCACACCCCCTCCCTCTCATTTCCTTTCTGAACTGTTTAAAGGAAGACTCTGGTGCTGTGTTTTTAAATTTATGTGCAATTTTAAATAATCTTCAAATGGTAAACAATTTGCATTGTAAATTTAAAACCTATAATTTTTATATTTATATCTGTACAAATGGGGGAAATTATTAGAGATTTTCTTCTGTGCTAGGCACAAAGGCATACACCTTTGTGTAATCCAGAGACTCAGGAGAGTGAGGCAGAAGGATCACAAATTTAAGAATAGTGTGGGCAACTTAGGAAGACCTTGTCTCAAAATAAATGAATAAATAAATAAATAGGACAGAGGATGTATCTCAGTAGTAAAGTGTCCCTGGGTTCAATTCCTAGTAGCTAACACACACATATCATTCTGAAAAATGCTTTACCTTTTCTATCCTCATATTATTAATTCTTTCTTTATTCATAGCATTATGTGAAATTAGTGTGTAATAGTCTAATTTGCAAAAACAGCTCAATCTTATTGAGTATTTTAGATATTCACTGTTTCATATGATAGATAATGCATTATCTTCTGGAATAAAGGTTTTCCATGCCATTTCAATTTTAGAATAAATTTTTAAGATTGGGGTTACTAGTACAAGTTTATGATTCTGTAAGTATTTACCAACATTGTTTTGAAAATGATTACATGAATGAACCAGTTTCATTGTGATATTAGTAGGTATAACTAATAAACAACTTGATTTTTAAGATACATATTTCATTCTTATGCCAATCCAATTTCCAGTTAATTTGTGTTTGTTGATACTGCCTAAAAACAATGCCAACATTGATATTTCAATTTTCTTTTGATCCATTCCTAGTTAAACTGTTCATAATGACTGCGCACTTGATTTTGTAGGTCAGGCAGCTGGGCCACTTGTACTATTGCTATTGTCCAGTAGAGGAGAGAGGAGCAGGGTAGTTTGTTTAAGGATACTTGACTATTTCATGATGAAGTTGAAACTGTTAGTGTTTTGGTAGCCAAAAATGAACAATTTTTTATTGAAATTTTATTTTTAAAAAATTCAGATCAGGAAAAACCTTGCTCAGAGAATGTAGAAACTTCCTGAATACCTCTCACTCATTATCTCCTAATATTATTCTCTTATGTTATCAAAGATACATCTGTCAAGATGATGAAATAAACATGGATATGTTAATCTTAATTAATTATAAATAATTTCAAATAACCTTATTTTATTTATATTTAAGTGATTTTTTTCAGCTACTGCATTTGTTTTGCCGTAGGAGTCTTCATGATAACTGATTGAATTTAAGACAATTACTTTTTAAAGGTCTGAAATCATGAACCAGGAGCACACAATGTTCTCCACTGCCAATATTTTGATACTAACTTTAGGTATTTCTTTATATGATTAATGTAAGAGTTGGTTTGTTTAGATTTGATGCATGTTTCAATTATTTTAATTCCAGAATGATACTGTTTTTAGAGCACCTCAGATAAAGTAGGGAGAGAGTATATAAGACAACATGCCAAAAATGTCCAGCGCACCTAGTGGTTGCTAATTAAAAATGATAATCCTTCTGCAGATTTTCCAGTGCAGAGTGACAGGCTGTCCTCAGCCCACATTCAATGGAGAATCCAAACAACGTGACTGAATTCATCCTTTTGGGCATTACAAAGAATCCAGAGCTTAGGAGAATGCTCTCTGGTTTGTTTCTAATCATGTATGTGGTCACAGTACTGGGAAACCTACTCATCGTGGTGACCATAAGTGCAAGTCAGAGTCTGAAGTCTCCCATGTACTTTTTCCTTGCTTCCTTGTCCCTCATGGATGTCACCTACTCTTCCGTCATTGCCCCCAAGTTGATCGTGGACTCCCTCTCTGAGAGCACTGCCATCTCCCTCGAGGGCTGCATGACTCAGCTCTTCGCAGAGCATTTCTTTGGAGGTGTGGGGATCATCCTGCTCACCGTGATGGCCTGCGACCGCTACGTGGCCATCTGCAAGCCCCTGCACTACAGCAGCATCATGAGTCCTCGAGTGTGCTGCCTGATGGTGGGAGGGGCCTGGGTGGGCGGATCCATGCATGCAACAATACAGCTTCTCTTCATGTACAGAATACCCTTCTGTGGCCCCAATGTCATCGATCACTTTATGTGTGACTTGTTTCCACTGTTGGAGCTGGCCTGCATGGACACCCACGTCCTGGGTCTCTTAGTCATCCTCAACAGTGGAGTGATGTGTGTGACCATCTTCCTCATCCTGCTTGCCTCCTACGTGGTCATTCTCTGCTCCCTGAGGTCTTACAGCTCTGAAGGAAGGCACAAAGCCCTCTCCACATGTATCTCCCACCTCACGGTGGTGGTGTTGTTCTTTGTGCCATGTATTTTCTTATTCGTGAGACCTGTGGTCACCTACCCCATAGACAAGGCAATGGCTGTGTCCTTTACCATTGTGGAACCAATGTTAAATCCCTTGATTTACACCTTGAGGAATGCAGAGGTGAAGAGTGCCATGAGGAAACTATGGGTGAAGTGAGGGGCCCTGGTGGTCACTAGATTGCATTTCAAGGAACAAATTTGCCTTACAAAGCCAGTGGAGTCTTAGCTTCCCCATAATTCAAATCCAGTGGGCACAGGGAACCAGATGCACCATTTTATTTTATTTATTTTATTTTATTTTTATTGGTTCTTTTCAGTTACACTTGACAGCAGAATCTATTTTTTAAAAAACAAGTCAAGATACTACAGTGTCCTGTCCAGGACCTCATATGGGTGCATTTTGGACTATATTACCTTCCACACAAGCCATTAGGCACACTTTTTGTTATGCGTTAAAGGTGCAGTGATGGTTCATCGCTAGCTCCCAGAAATGCTCCACAAATACAGGCCTCACACAAGGAACCTTTATTTTGTGCAGATGATTCACGTCTGCACAGGGGACAGGGAAGAAAGAAAAGGAGAAACATGGCGCAAAGTTTCTCTCAGACATAGGAATTTCACGGACTGAGAGGAACCAATTGCGGAGGAGAATTCTTACAGACTGACTGATGGACCAATGACATATTAGGATGTAACGTGGGAGGCAGGAAGATTACAGCAATGTAAGCTGGAAATTCCTGTAACGTGAGAGGCAGGGAGAACGCAGATTGACAGGTGGTGGGGAGGCCGGGAATTCCTGTAACTGGAGAGGCGGGCTAACGCAGATTGACAGGTGGTGGGGGAAGCTGGGAATTCCTTACATTCCCCCATTTCATTTTATATAAAAAATAAAAAATCTTGCTCTCCAGTTCTTTTTGAAGCCTTCTCTCTCCTTCCTGCCTAGGTGACTGGGGTTGGTTTTACAGGTGAGATGTAAAAAGTCCATTCTCCTCCCTGGCTTCCAAAGGTAGATGCTTTTCATGGACTTAATTTTCTCGATTTGACTGATCCCTATTTCTGCATTAACTGCCTGTCCCCAATTCTGACTTCATTTACCCCTCTAATACTAGGAACTCCTTCACTGCTGTAGGGAAAAGGGGTGATGACCGATCTGACTTATTTGAGCTGGAAGTGGGCAGCGTGGGGCAATCAGTTTGGAGATTCCTTTTTAGAAATTGGGTCGATTGAGGGGTTTATGGTAGAAGTCCAGTTGCGGGGAGAACAGGCTGTGAAGGCATCTGGGGATGGGTGCTTCTATGGGAGAAGAACAAAAAGACATGAGTACTGAAATGAGATTGATACAATATAAATATTGCAGGATCTGGAACATGCTAATGCATATTATAAAGATGACAGAAATCAATAATTCCTCACCAGGGGGTGGAAGAACTGAAAAGTTGTTCCCATAACAAGGCCGAGCAAAGGCTGGAGAGGACAGGCCTTTATTTGAGAGCTTTAACATTGTCTAGGTTATCAGGAATGTGAACACAACATTTAGTAGAGATCTCTATACTTCTGTTACTAGCAAACATAGATTAAGCCTACCTGTGTCTGTAGGCCTTAAACTGACTAAAAACTTCTGACTCTGGCAGTTTCTCTTGATAGTTACTATTATTTTTAAATGCCCAAGAATGGCTATACTTTGGCTTTAACTGATTTGCTAGGTGTTTAAGATCAAGCTGGTCAAAGTGACCTGTTCCTGTCTGTTAAAGAGTCAGCTGAGTTTCCACAGGGGTCACTCATAGAGAACTTAAGAGCAGCTTCTTAGCTCCATTAGTGCCATTTGGTTAGGCAGGGTCTTCTCGATGACGTGGCTTTCTTTGAAAGCATCAGGGATGTCTCCCTTTTTCCACGACCCTCCTCTGCAGCAGGTGCACTGAGTGGCTTTACCTCTAGCGGCCTCATCAATCTCCTTGGTCAGGAGGTTGTTTGACCCAGAGTTGCAAAGCTCCTTGGAGAAGTCCTCTTGTTCCCTGGGTTCAGGCTGACTTTGAGAGCAAGACCCAAATATGGACTTTTCTTGACCTCTCTATTTAAAATCTCTATTTCTAAGTTTGTTCTTAACCATCAAGCAAGTCAGTCTCACCAGTCATAAAGTAAGAGTACTGGGCTTTGGCTTTAATGTCTATAACTTTACAGTTATTTACCCCCTTTTATCTAATTGGGGTTTACATTATCTGTCATATAGGTGATGGCTTACTATTCCAAGTTAATTTGTGGGGTTCCCTCTTGAAGCAGTACTTCTGCAAAACATTGATCAGGCAACAATTAAAGTTTATAAGGAAAATAAAAAATGGAGTCATCAACAGTAAAACATTCAGTTTGTGCAATAGCTATTTTGAATTTTGGCTGAGTTACCATTTGAGATCACAGTAATCTTTACAACAAACATTAAACTTTTGAACACAACTTTAAATGAGTTAAAGTCAGGCTTACTTTGGAGCCATTGTAATGTGTAGCAAGATGGTGAGGCAGAGCCTTATCTCAGGTAAGGTGGCGCTTTTCAGTGAGGGGCAAAGGAGTATATAAACACAGATTTTGAAGATTAAGCTGAGATCAGATGGAGCTCTGTTCTCTGATGGAAACGTGGATCTAAAGAGTTATGTCAGCAATCTTTATATGTGTGCAATGTTAGGTTATATATACCCTATTGATGACAGGTCCTATAATAGAATATTAAATGATAGGTTTACCATTACAGACAAGTTTAATTTGGAGAACAGCAGCTTGATAAATTTTCTGCTTTAAAGACTTGTATACCTGGAAAATATGAACACATTTAATATACAAAGAATAATGTTTTTAAGTATGTTACTCCATGGAATAGCTTTATAAATTAATCAAATGTCTCTAACAAACACATTTGAGTAATCCCATACATGTTGCTTATTGTAGAAAAACCAAGACATCAGACAAGTGTGCCAATAGTATTTGCCGTCTCTTTCCTGTTGAAGAAAAGTCCTAGAAAAATTGATGTTAGACATTTTATAAACATTAATATTTTATTAGTTTGACCACTTAGAGACTTGTGAGTTAATTTTAAGGACATTTTACTTTTATTAGTTTACCCAATTTAAATTGAACCTTATTAAATCACATGACAAAAATATTTGGATTCATTTTTAAAATTTTAATTTTTATGCATGCTTATATGTAACACAAAAGCAAAGGCTTTGCAATATTTATTTCCATTGCAATATAATGGATGTTCAAAAATAACTCTAGAGTTGGATAAAAAGAACTGATCAAAAATTATTAACCTAGGTCTGTAGGATCAAAATTGTGAGCTCAAAAATACAGCATTTAAGAAAAATAAAGTCCTGGAAGAAAAATGATAATGGTTATTAATTAAAGCATGAGAAAATGAGAAGGAGAGAAAAGTTGAAAGGGAGAAAAGTATTCTGAGTTGTAGCCGAGGAGAAATTTAAAATGGACACTTTTACAGTTTTTTTTTTTTTTTTTCCCCCCCTTGGGTTTGAAACTGGCTTCCTACTGAGCCTTTCTTCATTTACATTTCAATGTAACCCTTGACTGAGATCTGAATCTGAAAGGGGCTAATATGTTCTAGCAGAAACTTGATGCTTAGGTCCTTTTAATTTCTTGAGCCTGCAGGAAGAGCTAAGAAAGAAAGAAAAAATTTGAAAATAAGGAATCAGCGAAGAGAACATGTTCAGGTTTTACTCCCTCTGCACCAGCCACCTCCCGTAAAGGAGCTAGAAAGTGTGTATGAGACCACGTGGTGGGGGGACATGGTGGGCTGAATGGTGGAGTGGAAGGAGAAACAGAAGGAGGCAAAGGAGAGGAATGAACAGGAGCTTCTGCAGTAGGAGACCTGTAAGGACATGACTCATCAGCTGCATTAAACTTAGAAGAGAAAGGATGAAAAGGGGGAGGAGGAGCAGCAAGAAAGAAAGGAAAAACTTAAAGGGGAAGGGTTCCTTTCCATTCACCAGGTTGCCCACATATGTGCTTAATTATAACTAGTATAATTAGGCATATAATTTTACCTAGTATAAAGCTAGAATTTAGGGTGCCATAAATAGACTATTCTGACTTACTATCTAAAGGGCAATTTAGCTCTGATTTAGGGAACAGGTGAAGGGGTTTGAGATGATTTAAACATCTCAGGGGTGAGTTTGCTGGGGTGGATGTCCTGAATCCTATGGTAAACTGAGACCTACCTGGCTAGTGATTTCGGCGTCCTGAGACCACGGTGTCAGGCAACAAGAGGTTAGAACAAAGGCTGATCATCACCAAAAAAAAAAAAAAAAACAATGTTTAACCGGGCATAAGCCAAGAGAGTCTGAAGACCTGGCCAGGATTTCGAGGGAGTCGCAGTGGGAAATAAGAGATAGAGCTTCAGACCCTGAGAAAGAATCTCAGCACCATAAAACCCAGGAGTCCACCCAGCAACTAGGACCAGTTCTGGGGACCATGGAGATACCCCCACACCTCAGCAGTCCGGCGGCGGGAGCCATGGGCCAGGCAGCGGAAGCTACGAGAGGGAAGCTGCAGGGCAGCGGGAGGGAGCCGCCGCAGGGCAGCAAGAAAAAGCTGCAGGCGGGAAACTGCAGTGTGTGGCAGGAGGGAACTGCACCACGGCGGGAGCCTGGGGCTGCGGAGATGTGTTTAAGTGGTCAGGGCCTGCCTAAGGGAACTCACCAATTCTGGAGTCTGGTGCAGAAAACTGGGCATCCAGGTAAATGGAAGATGAGCCTGTATAAGCGGATGCAGGAGCTTGCTATAGGATGGGATTCCGCCTGCTTAGTCAGCGGAAAAAAAACCTATCCCCGAGTCTTCGGTACCAGATGTTAGGCGATAAAAGGCGCAGTTATAGTTGTTCGCTAGCTCCCAGAAACCCTCCACAAATACAGGTCTCACACAAGGAACCTTTATTTTGTGCAGATGGTTCACATCTGCACGGGGGAAGGGGAAGAAAGAAAAAGAGAAACATGGCACATGGTTTCTCTCAGACATAGGAATTTCGCAGACTGAGAGGAACCAATTGCGGAGGAGAATTCTTACAGACTGATTGATGGACCAATGACATATTAGGACGTAATGTGGGAGGCAGGAAGATTACAACAAGGTAAGCTGGAAATTCCTATAACGTGAGAGGCAGGGAGAACGCAGATTGACAGGTGGTGGGGAGGCAGGGAATTCCTGTAACCGGAGAGGCGGGCTAATGCAGATTGACAGGTGGTGGGGGAAGCCAGGAATTCCTTACACTTTTAAATTAAATTCTATTTTGAACAACCCTAGTCTTCCCAAGTTTAGGTTTTTAAATTTATTTTTTTTTTTTTTCTTTTTGAGATGATCTTTCTTAAAGCCTTTTTTTAGTTGGTTCCCTGTTTTTTTTTTTGTTTTTTTTTTTTTTTTTTTCTATTTCAATATGAACTACTAAGAGTTACTTCTTGATGACTTTCCTCAAACCTTCCCTCAGCTGTCCTCCACAGCTACATTCAGGTTTTTACCTCAACATCTACAATCACAAATTATACTTTGAAATACTTCTTGAGGTTCAGATTGTTTTACCCTCACCAAATCACAGTTCTTGTCAATGTAGGGATTACTTTTACACCTTCTAACTGTAGCCCCAAGGGTTACGACATGTGAGGTCACCCAGTATGTGCTTAATAAACTTTATTGGATGACTCTGAGTCCAGTAGACACTTAGGCATGAAAACAATTTGCAAATAAACACAAAAAGTGGGGAATACAAATATATATGAGCACTTTAGGGGGTTAGGATACCCCCAGGTGGCATACTGCCAAGTGTCCCTTTGGACACATGATTATTTGTTCGTGTGGTGTGTAGTAAGGAGGCCACAAATATACCAAGATTCTCAACTACTTCTTGCCACTAGTTGTGGATTCAGGATGCCTTAAAATCAAGTGTCTATGTCTTGACATAATAATTCTCTCTGTAACTGGATCAACTGTATCAACTTATTTATTTTATGGATTCGTTTTAGTTATGCATACCTGGACTAATTTTATTGACTATGGGAAAACGATTTTGCTGTTACCTTCAAGATACCTATATCCAAATCAAAAGGATATTTATTTTTGCCAAGATTCTTCTATGAAAAAAACTAAAAGACCCTTATGGTGTTTTCACATCACTTCTCTTGATGAAGCCTAAGGTCCTAGTATGATTTGGCAAACTGTTTCCTTATTAAAACAAGTATGAATGATAAATGTGAGGACAACAATTTCAGCATGAGTTATGGTTTCAAATAAAACAACATTTAAGTCAAATACTGTTATTTTGAATTAAACCAAGTATATTCAATAAGCATGTAACTTTAAAAATCTGTATTTGTAAGTTCAAGACTCATTTGTTCATTTAAAAATAGTTGTTCCATTCTTCTCTCACTCCTCACACCCCCACCTCCATTATATATCATTCTCCATTTATCAGGGAAAACATATGTCCTTTGTTTTTTTGGGATTGGCTTATTTCACTTAGCATGATATTCTCCAATTCCACCCAGGGGTATTAAAAATAGTGGAATGAGACAGACATCATTATCCTATGTACACAGATGATTACACAAATGGTATAAATCTACATCATGTGCAGCCATAGAAACAAAATGATGTACCTCATTTGTGTACAATGAATCAAAATGCAGTCTGTAAACAATTTAAAAATAAATAAATAATTAAATAAAAAATAAATCCTAAAAAAAAAAAAAAGATAGTTGGTGAATTTGTATAAATTTCCCATATTTTGCTAGGAGCTGCATTACAACAGTGAATAACAAAACTCATCTTCCTTATGTGTCAGAGCTTTTATTTATTTATTTTTTTATGTTAGTGCAAGAAACAGACAACTATTGAAAATGAAAATAAAAACTCATAGAGCCATTACAAGATTGGCTAATTGTAATGCAGTAGTGCAAAGTTGACTGGGCAGCTCTATGGAGGTAGGCCAGGGGCTTTCTGAGGGAAATATGTAACCTGAAATCTGAATGATGAGAAGAACCATCCTGAAACATATCCATGGGAAGAGAAAATGTTATGCAGAGAGGATCCTGAAGTGAAGAGTGTGCACTGAGTTGGGGTGGGGCTGTGGTACCAGGTGAGAGAGGAAAGGCAGGCCAGGCCCTGGGAGACAATGGCATTAGTTTTTTGCTTTTTTAACTTTTTAAATTTGGTCTAATTTTATTCTTAAATTAAAACAGAGGACTGGCATCAAAAAGACTCTACTACTTTGAAACTAGCAGTGTTGATAAAGAAAATGACAGAAAAAAATCAGTATTTATGCCTACAATACTCAGTAGGCATTTTATTAGTGTTGATGGGGAAGGGGAAAATTGAAAACAAGTGATCTCTTATCTGATAAAATCTTCCCATGACCCCATGTCATGAACTACCCCATGTAGTTTGCTCTCCTCTGGAGCAAAACTCAAGAGATCTCTATAGTGCTTGTCTCTCATTTCTTTCCTATTTACCTACAAGTGCTTTTTCAATCATACTTCATTATCTAAGCCTTTCTGAAAATCTGTGTGGAAAAATATCAAATGACCCCTATGTCATGAAACTGAAAAACCATTGCTCATCTCTCACCCTATGAAATAAAATCCATTTGCAATTTTTAAATGAATTTTTCTGACATACTCTCTTAAAAACACTAAAATTATCAAACTAATATCTCCAGCCTAGAATTATTTCTCAATGCTATGATGTGGAAATCCAAATTTCTCCGTGGCTTTATCCCTGGAATAGATAATTTCTCAAATAAGTCCAAGGTTGTACTCCTGGATCTACACTTATCCCCAAGCCTATTCTACCTACAACATTTTCTGTCAATTAATGGCACATTTGGTTGATCTGTGTCACATCTAATATCCAGTCTATCAGGAAATCCTCTGGAATCAACTTGCAGCGTATACACCAAATTCAACCACTTCCAATCACTTTTCGAGCTATCTTTGAGAAACTCAGACCCTATGCTTACTAGAATAAAGAGTGAGAAATTTTTGATCATGTCTGAACTGGCACCCCAACCAATAGCAGGTTACAGGGAAGGGTCACTGACAAAACTATGACAGAAAGAGTACCAGAGGGGCAATCAGTCTGGATTCTGCTGAACACTAAACTGCATAGAACTGTGTGGGAAATACTCCACTTTTCCATACATACATGAGGAACTGTGGCAGGAAACAATTTTGTTGGGGATCCCTAATCCTTCATCGTAAGAAAACAATCCTGTGCATCTTCATCTCTTCTGGAGATAACAGCAAATAATATCATGGAGGAATGAGCTTTTATGAAGACATTGGAACAATTTATACAATGAAACCACTGCAAGCCTAAAGTCTGCAAACATTGCTTCCCAACAGAGGGAACAGAGCAAAGCCCAATCTGTTGCCCAGGAGCACAATGCTTCTCCTAACTCATGAAGACTCCCAAGGGCATACAAAGGGCCCTTTCCATGTCTGACTAGACTCAGTCTGCTTGCTGCTTAGGGGATGCCCTGACACCAATGTCTCTTCAATACAAGGGGGCCCATGGGTTCCCAGATCAGTCACTGAACTTTTAGAGCCACCTGAGTCCTCCTCTTATATCAACTTGAGTCCACTGTAATTCTACCTGCTCACCAAGAAATCCTTGTGAGCAAAAACAGAACTGTTCCCTTTGCCAGTGTGTTTGCTATAAGTCTAAAGCCTGCAAAAAGCAATGACCAGCAAGAATAAGAGAGATAGACCTGATTCACTATCCAAGTACATAGGCAACTTCTCACAAACTGAAGGATTGTAAATGCATCCAAACTACCACCAACACATACATCAGAGAGTGTTCCACTAGGCAGATGTCATTGTTGCACCAGCTCCTCTGCAATAATTGAGGACTCACAGGTTCCCAGGGCAGCCATGGAACTTTTGGAGTCATCTAGACCTGTACAAGAAGACAGGTGAAGTCTTTTGATCAACCCAGTTATTGGTGCTTCACACTGTACACCAAGGAAATGCAAGAGCAAATAAATTTTCTACCTGCACCAGAGAGGGACCCAGCTATAAGTCTACTGGCTGATAGGGCTACTACTAAACTTCTAAAATTGCTTATGTTCATTCCAGATGAGAGGAAGTTGAGGAGAATACTAGATATATAGTCTGCAATGACTGAGCTTTACAAATTTGTAAGCAAGACCCTGATCCTGGATAAAACAATCTCAGAACCACCCACATCAATGCTGAACCCAGTGGTTGGAATGCTGCCTCCCCTTTCCCTCCAGACCCATTCAGAGGGTATGTTGCCAAGTCTCAGATACATTGGTCATGCCTCTGATACCTAGCTCATTTCAACTCTGGAAGAACCTGGAAGAATATTAACACCTTTGCAAGGAGAACTTTCAGTTATTTTTAAATATGTTCTTGATTTTGCCTGTTATAGTCATACTTGACTGAATGGATTTATTTTTATGACTAGATTAACCATTTTACTTCACCTGTATAACTACTGAATTTTGTAGTATTAAATGATTGCAATTTTTACTTTAATTAAATTATAAAAATATCAGTCAAATATTAGAAAACAGCTAATACTGATAAAAAATCTTACATATTTTACCTTATTTGTGTTTAATGACTTTAGAAACATGTTACCACATAATCTTATGTCTGCATATTATGTTACCACATAATCTTATGTCTGCATATTTATCTCTGCTGTTGAAGGCAGAGATCTTCAATGGCTTGTCCAGGGTGATATGACTAACTAGAAAACTTGTACTTGAACCTGCATCTTAAGTTTTATGTTCAGATGAAAACTGGAGAAATGTGGGAACATCTTATTTTTAGCAATAATTAAATATAAATGTGTGTGGAAAAAATAATTCTATGTGAAATGCTTAATCTCAAAGACAGTTATTAACTTTATAAGTAAATATTTCAAAATATGATTCTGTAAGAAAATATTAGTATTTAGGCATTATGACACTGTAAAGTTTGATGCTGATTCTGACTAAACCAAGGGAATTAAAAATAAAAAAATCATAGGCCTCGAGGAAAGTTTGATGTCAATTCTGACTAAACCAAGGGAATTCAAAATTTAAAAAAAGTCATAGGCCTCAAGGACACAGAGGCCTTGAGTCAAACAGACTAAAGACCTAGAACATTTATTCAGAAAAATAATAACAAATTTTTTTTTCAGCTGATCTCAGAAAGGATATGGACATACCATTATTGGAGGCATATAGAAGTTCAAATAGGAGAAGAAAACAACTTCTTCATGACATAGAATAGTTAAAATGCCAAGAATTTAGAAGAAAGAAAGAATTCTAAAAGCTTCAAGAGATAAATACCAAATCTCTTAGAGAGGCAAACCCACCAGACAAGTAATAGCTTTCTCAGAAGAAGATCCAAAGAACAAGAGGACATGGATTGATGTACTCCAAACCTCGACAGAAAGGAAAAGTCAATTTAGAAAACTATACCCAGCAAAGCTCTCCTTCTGAATTGAATGAAAGAGAAAGATGAGCACAAACTGAAGGAATTCATGACCATTAAGCCAGCATATCAGAAGATTCTAAAAGAACTCTCCACACAGAAGAAGAAGATAAAAATCACTGAGAGAACATGGGAAAGAATGAACAATATTAGAAATATAGATAAGTAAATAAGAACTAGGAGTAATTAAAAAATTAGAAATAAAACAAAATGATAGTAAATAACACATACCTCTCCATAATAACAATGGAAATGAATGATCTTAATTAACCAATGAAAATATATAGACTAGCAGATTATATTGAAATACAAGACTCAATTTTGTATCTAGTCTCCAATAAACACATTTCACAGGCAAACATATGTACAGACTCAAAGTGAAAGGATGGAAAATGATATTTCATGCAAATGGAATCTAAAAGCTAATATCCAAAGAAACAGACTTCAAAACAAAAGTATTCACAAGAGACAAAAAGGTCATTACATATAAGGAAAGGATATAATCCAAAAAAGATTATGCTTCAAATATTGAGGAACCAAATTTCATTAAATAAACTTTATTGAATATTAAGGAACTGATAGACTCTCAATTCAATAATAATAGGGGATATCAATGCATCTCTCTCATGACAGTAAATCAGCAAAGCCCTGTTATACTTAAACTGTGCTATAGATAAATTGGACTGAACAAACATCTACAGAATATTTTACCCCCTAACAACTGAATGTATTTTTTTCAGCTACCCATGGAACTTACTCCACAATTTATCTTACAATTAGCCTTAGCAAATTGCAAAAAAAAAAAAAAAAAAAAAATTGAGATAATTTCTTTGATTTTTCATATTATAATTGAATGACATTAGAAAAATAATAAAAATAACTACTAGAACTATGAAACACATAGAAATTGAACAACATAATTTGGAATGATGAATGGGTCATTGAAGAAATTAAGAGAAAATTTTAAAAATACTCAGAATTAAACAAAGATGGAAACAAAACATCCAGATCTCTGGGATACAACAAAGGCAATGCTAATAAGGAAAAGAAGAAAGTTTAGAGTTGTGAGTGCCTACATTAGACAGATAGAGAGAGAGAAAGAGAGAGGGAACTCTCAAATCATAAACCTAAATTATATATCTTAATGTCTTAGGAAATAAAATAACAAAGCGATTCTGAAACTAGTATAAGGTAAAAAGTAATAAGCACTGGGACTGAAATGAATGAAATGCAAATTAAATAATAATAAAAAGGATCAAGGCAACATAAATTAGCTTGAAAAAGTAAAGAAGATTAATAAACCAGTAGCTAAAGTTAAAAGAAAGACCGAATACCGAGAACCACTGCTGTTTTCCGATGGGCTGCTTCAAGCAGCATTGGTTATGGAGGAAAACCGTGGCTTCTTTGCCTGGCTTGCTCCAAGTGGTTCGGCGTGGTTTCTTGCTCTTTTGGCTTACCTAATACTGCCGCTTCTCATGCTTACAACCCGACCAGCAGAACAGAAGACACGTACACTTCAAAAGTTCATCAAGTAGCTTCCCCTTTATTCATAACACCCTCAATATATAAGAAGTCTCATGCATAAGCAATTCAATTGTAACCAGATATGTCCATCCAATCCTGTTAAAGGTCAAGCAACCACTCGCTGGAGCATACATGTAAAGTATATCTGTCCACGCACTAGGCTGCTAAACTGATTATCATGCAGCCAATTGTAAACGCTTCCTGCCATTCTCCATGCATAATCAGGACGCTGTTTGCTCTCTGCCAGTGCCATCTTTAGATGCACATGGCGTAACCCTGGGCCCTGGGTTTCGCCCACCACAACTCCCCCATTCTGTTTATAGAAGGGACCGTGCCTGTCTTAGGTTGTCCACGGCAGAGCAACATCCTTACCCGTCATTGGACAATGAGGCTCTAGCCCCCATTTCCTGTCTTAGGTTGGTATGAGCTCCCCATGAATCTTACCCATCATTGGCTACCAGTCCAGCATGTTTAACCAGACTTGGGGAGATGGGCCGGCATCAATTGCAACGAGAGCTTGGCGAATAATGGCTGTTTTTCTGCGTGGATGTATATGCATTTTGTATAAGCACAGGACAGATACAACACACAAGAGGCCTCCCCTGGACAAAACCCCAAACCATTCTTTTCCCCATAGCACAGCGGGCTGCAGAAATGTGGCCAAATGTAAAAATAGGAGGATATAGAATAGAGGAATTGGTAAGGGGTCCAGGATAGGGCCACATCTACTATCCCCCACAGTTCACGTGAGTCTCCTCCGTTAATTTGGCGAGAATTCGCCAGCACCCTCAGGAGAAGTCTCCTCATCTTCTTCCTGTTTTGGGGTCTCTGTTGAGGCCTTGGCCAATCTCTCCGGCACCCAAATCGGCGATTGTGCGTCCTGTGGGAAAACGCAAACAGACCCTCGGGTCCAGATTAATACCGAATCTGGGCCTTTCCATTGTCCTGATAGAATGTCCTTCCAGAGCACTTGAGGTAGATTCTTTTTATTAGGCAATGAATGATGTTCAGCAGCCGATCGGCCCTCAGAATCAAGATTTAAAAAATTTAAAATGAACAAGACAACGGACAGTTTGTCTTTGGGGATATGAATGATGCCCCTATTCCCTCTTTTTGTTTATAAAGCATGTTTTTAAGCGTTAAATGGGCACGCTCAACAATGCTTTGTCCAGTAGGATTATAATAGGATTATAGGGAATTCCTGTGACATGTTGAATATCAAAGGTGGAACAAAATTGTTTAAAGGCCTGGGATATATATCCAGGACCATTATCTGTTTTAATTTGTCTGGGAACTCCTAGGATGGAGAAAGAGTGTAAACAGTGTGTTATTACATCTTTGTTTTTTTCTCCAGTAAGAGCAGAGGCCATAATAAATCCTGAAAAGGTATCAATAGACACATGAATGAATTGTAGTTTTCCAAATTCTGAATAATGAGTTACATCCATTTGCCAAATATGATTTGGCTGAAGCCCTTTTGGATTTACTCCTAACGAGGGGTTAGGAATAAATGTAACACATTTAGCACAAGACTTGACTATGTCCCAAGCTGTTGCCTTAGTAATTTTATAGCGTGTGTGTAGAGTGGAAGCATTTATGTGAAATTTGGAATGAAAAATTTTTGCATTTTCAAGCATATTAAAGATGTGTGGGTCTATGGTGGCCATGTCTGTTAAATCATTGTGTAAACTTAAAGGACCTGGAAGGCCAGTATGAGCCCAAACATGCCCAATAAAAAAAGGATTTTTTCTGTCACAAATAAGTTTTTGTAAACTTTGCAAATATTTAGTAATAGTGGAGGTGAGGGAAATCATACCAGTTAATTCTAAATTTTGAATAGCATTAACGTATTTGCTATCAGAAAATAGGTTAAAAGGCTCATGGTGGGTTTTGAATACTTCTATAGCTATTAATAAGTTCCATTTGTTGTGCAGACAGAGTATTAAACAACAGTATTTCTGTAACATTATCTATAGTAATAGCACCCGTACCATTTTTTGACCCATCAGTAAATATAAGGGTAGCTCCTGTAATAGGTTCTTTTTGGGTGACTTTAGGAAAAATTATAGGATGTTGACTCCAAAATTGGAGAAGAGGATCAGATGGCAAATGATTGTCAAACACAGCAGAAGTACTAATAAAGACTAGTACCCATGAATTTGAATTATTAATAAGATATTGTATCTGATCAGTAGTATATGGAGTAGTAATAGTCGAGGGATGTGATCCAAAGGTGAAAAGGGATACTTTTAATGCCTTAAGGATTAATTGTGCCACAGATTCAGTAAACAAGGCTAAGACCTTGTTAGGGGCATAATTCATGTGAACCCATAGAATAGGACACTTTTGCCAAAACACTCCTGTGGGTAACTTATTTGTGGCCAAGACAATGAATGATAAAGGCTTAGTTAGGTCAATACGATCAAGATGAGCCTTTCCATAGCTGTTTCAATAAGCTTGAGAGCTGTTCGAGCCTTAGGGGTAAGCACTTGCTTAGAAAGAGGGTCAGAATCACCTTTAAGAATATCAAACAGGGGGCCCAAACTTGAGGTGGGTAAATGAAGGTAAGGTCTAATCCAATTAATATAACCCAAAAGTTTTTGAAAATCATGTAAGTTCTAAGTTCATCCACCTGAACGGTAATTTTTGCGGGTTTAACCATAGTTGTATTTATGATAGATCCCAGGAAGTTTTTGGTGTCTGTGATTTGTACTTTATTAATGGCAATATGTAAGCCCCATTTTTCCAGTGACTTTAGTAAGGAATTATAACATTGCTCTAAGACAGGTTTTTCCTCATGAGCTAGAAAAATATCATCCATATAATGATAGATTAAAAGTTGAGGGTTAATTTGTTGATACACACTGGGGTGGAAATTAATCTGATTACCTGGCCCTTCATATTGTCCTTGGCCTATTAGCATGTGTAGATTCCATTGAGGATTGCCCCCAACTGCATTACATTGGGCAGTATCAGAACATAACTCCTGTTCAGCCACCTTCCATTTTAATATGGCTGTGCTTTTGTTAGGATTGGAAGCGATACCCAATCCCCTTAAAGTCTGATCTGCCTGTTGAAGTGTCCAGGCTTTGGGCCATTCTGTAATTTTGATACTTTTGTCAGCCCCAGTATCTAATAAGCCCTCAAAAGTTTTGCCTTCTATCACTAACTTTGTCATAGGCCTATCTTTTAAACCCCATGTAAACATGACCATATTTTGGCCAGTAGAACCTAACCCTTTATTTCCCCTAATAATATTTTTTGATGGATATTGATCATAGCAAATGGGTAAGACCAACAATTGTGCTATGCTATCACCCTGAGCTATTATTGCTATAGCTCTTGGTGAAGAAGCAAGGATTTTTATTTCTCCTGTAAAATCAGGGTTTATAACTCCAGGGACAATATTTAATCCTTTTAAAGCAGAAGAACTCTTCCCCAGAACTAGTCCCACCGTTCCTTTATGTAATGGGCCAACAACTGAAGTAGGTATTGGTTGTACTCCCATCTCTGGAGTTAATACTGCTCTGGCGGAGGCACAGAAGTCTGAACATCTACTTTCTCTTTCAGAAGCTTGACTTGATTGTTCTTTTTGTACAGTTTTTAATATCTTTTCCCCTTCTCTTGACTGTTTTTGAAAATTTGTTTTTTTGGAAGTCAGACAAAAACGAACTAATGTATACAACGCTATAACAACAACAAACAGAAACCAAACAAGAAAAGGTAACACAAACATTAATTTACACATATTTGTTATGTGACGTCCTTTGCTGTCTCTTGGGACAGCCTTTCAATATATTCTCTCTCTAGGAGAATCTTCTGTTAATATCCCTTTCTCAGTACCTTCAGTTAAAACCTTAAGGTAACTGTTTCCTTAAATAGGGAAACCTTCTCATTAATTACCCTAGCAAAACTGTTTTTTATATACCTGAGTGCTCTACCATTTCCCAGTTCGATCCTTTTTTGATCCCAGTCCAGACCACCAATTACCAAGGACCGCTGTTTGCCAACTGGCTGCTTCAAGCAGCTCCGGTTATGGAGGAAAACCGTAGCTTCTTTGCCTGGCTTACTCCAAGCGGTTCCGTGCGGCTTCTTGCTCTTTTCGCTTACCTAAAACCGCCGCTTCTCGTGCTTACGGCCTGACCAGCAGGACAGAAGATACATGCACTTCAAAAGTTCATCAAGGAGCTTCCCCTTTATTCAAATAACACCCTCAATATATAAGCAGTCTTATGCATAAGCAATTGTAACCAGATATGTCCATCCAATAATGTTAAAGGTCAAGCAATCACTTGCTCGAGCATACATGTAAAGAATATCTGTCCACACACTAGGTAGCTGAACTGATTATCATACAGCCAATTGTAAATGCATTCCACCTTTCTCCATGCATAATCAGAATGCTGTTTGCTCTCTGCCAGTCGCCATCTTTGGATGCACGTGGCGTAACCCTGAGCCCTGGGTTCTGCTCACCACAACTGAAAACATAAAAGGAGATTCAAATCAATAAAACTGGAGAGAAAAATGGGAATAGTATAAGAGGTACCATGGTTTCCAGAGAATTATTGGGGAATACTTTGAAAATAAATATTTCAATTGGTTGTAAAATCTAGAGGAAATGAACACATTTCAAGACATATATGATCTATCAAAACAGAACCAAAGGGAAATAGAAAACCTAAACAGACCAATTATAAGTCATGAAAAATATCATTACCCTAAATAAATATGTGATTACATGAATGGTGTGAATCTACATCATTCACAACCATAGAAATGAAAATTTGTACCCCATATGTGTACAATGAATCAAAAATGAAGACTGTAAACAAATTTTAAAAAGTCTCCTTCCTATTCCTACCACCAAAAATCCCAAGGTCTGATCAAATAACAATTTAATTTTACCAGATCTTTAAAGATCTCAAATTATTCCCTGAAATTAAATAGAAGAGATGCTCTCAAAGTCATTCTATGAGGCCTGTATCACCTTGATACCAGAAACAGATAATGGCAGTTCAAGTAAGAAAGCTGGAGACCAATAGCACTGATGGACATAGATGAAAAAAATCCTCAAAAAAATTTGTAAATCAAATTCAACTACAATTTAAAAAGATTATGCAGCATGAACTAGTTGTTTTCATACTAGGGTACAAAAATCTTTAGCATAACATAATTAATAAATGTAATATACTACATAAATAGAATGAACATAAAAAATCAAATGATCATCTCAATAGATGTAGAAATAGCCTCTGACAAAATTCTACACCCATACATGGGGATGTAGTCCAGTAATTAGTGACACTGAGTTCAATCCCCACTACGCCAACAAACAAACGAAACAATAAATATAACAACAACAAAAAAATGCTGGAGGCATCATAACACCTGATCTCAAATTATAATATACAGCTATTGTAATAAAACCAGCACACTATTGCATCAAAACAAGCAATGTGAAGATCAGGGAATGAAATAGAAGACACAGAGACAAACCCACGTAGACACAGTCATCTCAAACTTGAAGTAGGTCCCAAAAATATATATTTGAGAAAAAGACAGCCTTTTAAACCAATAGAGATGTGAAAACTGGTTTATTTATAGGTAGAAGAATGAAACTAGATCCCTAAATCTTACCCCGTACAAAAGTCAAATCTAGGTGGATAAAAGACCTAGACTAGAAACTTTGCATCTGCTAGAACAAAACTACATATTGGCTCAGGATTCAAGACTTTAACAATACCCTCAAAGAGAAGAACTAAAACCAAGAATCAATAAGAAGGATGTTATCAAGTTGAAAACCTTCAGCACAGCAAAAGACTTGAGAAAGAGCATGAAGATAGAGCCTATCTATCTTCATGGGAGAATATTTTGCAGGGAGTCCTGTGACAAGAGATTAATATCCAAAATATATAAAGACTTTTAAAAATTGCTTAACACACAACACACACACACATACAAAAAACAATTGGGCAGAAGAATCAAACAGACATTTCTCAAAAGAATAAACACCAATGGCCAAATAATATATAAAAAAATGTTCAGTGTCCCTAGCATTCGGGAAATACAAATCATAACTACATTGAGATTTCATCTCACTCCAATCAGAATAGCAATTATCAAGAATAATAATAGTATAAATAATAATAAATGCTGGTGAAAAATAGTACACTCATTCATACATTGTTGGTGGCAATGTAAATTAGTACAACCCCTCTGGAAACAGTATGCAGATTCCTCAAAGAAGTCGGAATGGGACCACCATATGACCCACCTATCCCATCCCTTACTTTTATTCAGAAAAACATAAGTCAGCATACTCTAGTGATACAGTCACATATATGTTTATAGCAGCACAATTAAAAATAGCTGAATTACGGAACCAGACCAGGTAACCAAAAAAACATATGAATGGATAATGAAATGAGCTATACACATGAGTTTTACCCAACAAAAAAGAAGAAGGGAAGGGAAAAGAGAGGAAATGCAGAATTAATTTGATGAAATTACACTACTGCAGATATAAATATACCACTGTGATTTCCCCCTTTATGTATATCTGTATCCCAAATTAAATATACATAGATGAGTGAAAGGTAGACAAATAAAGTAGAAGAAGTAGAATATGGGGAGGAGGGAGAAGGGAAAGGAGGATACTGGGGACTGAGATGGAGTAAATTAAGTTTTACTCATGCATGATTTTGTCAAAATGAACTCAACTATTATATACATCTGCAACAAACCAATAGGGTCAAAAATAGAAAGGAAAAATGAAAAGTGAAAAATTAACCTCTAGTATTTTGATTTAAATTTTAAAGTATGGAATCTCAAAACTCAACTTCTGAGAGAAAAAAATTACATTTTGATTAACACATAAATCTCCCCATATTCATATGTGTTCTCTAATAAGAAATCTTTATTACTCCAGTACCAATGCCATACTAGTCTTCCTATGAAAGTTTGCTGCCTTCTTCCAGAATACTATTGTTCAGAAAATGTTGGTCTACATTGTGACTGTTGGGGAAGTATACTGATTATAATGACCATTATCCTTAGTCCTGCACTGCTAGGCTTCCCCATGTACTTCCTGGGGCGATCCTGTCTTTTCTGGATGTGTGGTATTTCTCTACCATGGCCCCAAGGTTAATTACAGATTTGCTCTATGAAAGGAAAATCATCTCCTATAATGGATGTATGATTCAACTCTTTGCCCAACACTTCTTTGGTGGAGCAGAGGTGATTGTCCTCACAGCCATGGCCTTTGACCACTATGTGGCCATTTGCAAGCCCTTGCACTACTCTTCCATCATGAACTGGAGGCTCTGTGGCATTCTGGTGGGGGTGTCCTGGACAGGGGGTTTCTTGCATTCCATCATCTAGATTCTCTTTACTTTCCAGCTGCCCTTTTGTGGGCCCCAATATCATTGATCATTTCTTATGTGACTTGTACCCATTACTGGAGCTAGCCTGCACTGACACATCTTTGCACTTTTTGTGGTTGTCAACAGGGGGTATTCTGGATATAATATTCACCATGTTGCTTGTCTCGTATGTTGTCATCTTGCTTTCTCTGAGAACTCACAGTGCTGAAATGCTGAGGAAAGCTCTGTCCACCTGTGGACCTCACATTGCTGTTGTGGTTTTGTTCTTTGTTCCATACATATTGACATATGCACAGCCTCCATCTGCCTTCTCCTTTGACAAGATGGTTGGAATGTTGTATACCATGTAACCCCTTTGCTCAAACTTTTGATTTATACTTTTAGGAATATGGAAATTAAAAATACCATGAGGAATATGTAGAAGAGATTGGTGGTGGTTTCTGATGAAAAACAAAAGCACTAAATTTTATAAAAATAATGTAATTAGTAAAAAATTCAAAATGGTCTTAAACAAAAAACTTGATGGGACCCTCATTATGTCTAAAGTGGTAACACAATTCTATAGAAAAGTCACTACTGTGGGGTTCGAGATGATTTCACTATCTTTTCAGGCCTCCACTCAAGGTGGAAAGTCAATATTTTTTAATATAAATTGAAGATAATTGCATTTTACGCTTCCTTAAAATCTAATAATTTTTAAATGAAAAAAAAAATGCATTTCAGACTGTGGTCCATTGACTCCATGCTTTGAAAGATTTTGTGGAGGGATGAGCAAAGTATCTTAGAAATTAGAGATGGAAACTTATTCAGTCTTTCAAGTAAGAAAAAGTTTTGATTTAGGCTGTTGATCTCAGTGATGCTGGAGAAAAACCAACTGGAACACAGGAGGGACATTCAGAAGAACATTAGTGGAAATTTCACTGTAGGTTTCCTGTTTGCTGTGACCCTGTTCTTTAAGGTGGGTTCATTACTATCTGTACAGGCTTAGTCTTTCTTGAATTTCATGACAGGTAGACCTTGATGACACAGAGATGGCTGCCTAAGGTGAATTCCTCTCCAGTCAACACCACCTCATATCAAGCAACTTTCAAGAGCAAGAGGAGGCAGATTTCATGAGGGTCTCAACAATGAGTATTTCTTATTCAAGTACAATCAAAGGGAATTGACATATAGCATAACCAACAAAACCAGAACCAACTGAGACTGTAGAAAGCTAATCCTCCCAGCCCTAAAGAGGAAGTTCAGTGGCACCAGAGAGTAAAAGGAACTTTAAAAAAGATGATATTTCAATTTATTTGGTATTTTCATTTTTGGGGCTCTCTATATCCAAGTGAAAATAATCCTTTTTCAACAAGTGTCCATAAGGAGATCATTCAAATTTATACAGCTTATATGTCATTCTCATAGTGAAGGTTGGTTGATTTCAGGTAACAATGTGGCTTCTGGAATAAATCTATTTATGGTAAAAATTATTCAGTTTTCCTTAGCCCATCAACACCAATAAAACACCTATTGAGTAACATGGGAAAAAATGTTAAATCTTTCTGTTTTTCTTTGGCCAGGCCCAAAGTAAAAGAGTTAATGATAATAGTTTTCTTCCCCAGAGTAAACATAGTAGGAGATAGATAAGATTTCACTGTTGTTATAAATCCCTGTGGTATTAAGATGTAGGGTCTTCAATATGAATGATCTGCAGCAGACCAGGTGTGTGACAAAGGTTTAGGCATTCCAGTGCACCTGTCCTTCACTACTTTTTTCTTCTCCATCATCTGTTTGTTCTTTTTTTTCCTTTTTTTAATTAAAAATCATAAATTTACATAGGGCAATGTTGTTTGATTCATTTTGTTATTTTTTCCCTTCCTCCCACCCCTCCCACCCCTCTTATCCCTCTATACAGTCCTTCCTTCCTCCATTCTTACCACCCTCCTTATCCCTAACACTAAACCTAACCCTAACCCTAATGCTAACCGCTCCTACCTCCCATTATATGTCCTCTCCGCTTATCAGCGAGATTATTCGTCCTTTAGTTTTTTGAGATTGGCTTATTTCACTTAGCATGATATCCTCCAATTTAGAAGTAGGAGTATCATGTACTTTCCATGCCACAGAGGTCCATTCATCTAAAAAACTCTAACCAGTTCATTCATCTCTAAGTGCTAGCTCAAGAAATGAGGATCTGCTCTAATTGCCTCAAGTACTTTAAGAATCTATAAATCCAAACTTTGAAATACTATAACATAATACATTATTCTGGACTGATGGCAGTGACCAGCACAGATTCCTATCTGATTCATGAACTTGAAATAGACTAATTTTTCATTTTAATTCTGAAGCCCTCATTAGGTACTCTAGTAATGATACATGAGTAAAGAAAACAAAACATTCAGCAGAAGCATAAATAAATGCTGAAAGATATCTATATAAGGTTTTCATCTTTTCTAATTTATTTAACAGAATTTTGTAGAAGTCTCTTTACCAGAGTTATTGCTTTAGCTTTGTATTCTATTCTATGCTGATTTTGCCTAAGTGTGGTGAAATTCATTCCAAAATTTTTACTTCTTTGACAATGTAACTGTTGTTTATAGTAATTCATCTTATAGTTATTCTGATTATCAATATAATTTATAGAAACATAATGCCAATATAAAATGTGAAAATTTTAAGAAATTAGAAACCAGAAGGAAGTTGATACTTGATTTCAAGTTTAAAGAATGAAATTATTCATGAATTATATTTTGTTACATATCGAGTCAGATAAAATCATGATTTTGCTTAAAATCTTATACTGTTCCCCAATTCCAAACTACTGTTTATTCCTACCAGGGATCTCTGCCCATCCTTGCACTGTGGGTTTTTCCTTATTTCATTACCTGATTATGCTTCCTCATCTTGCTTTCACTAAAAATAACTTTTTTTTTTTTTTTTTTTTTGCTTTTGGCTCAGAGTGTTCCCATTATTTTTTTAAATATTTCTATGTCTTCCATGCTATCATTTTCAAATATACACATGACTTGCTGGTCAGGCTGACTCATCCTGAAGTTTGCATCCGTGGTAAGCAGTACGTGTTCTGAACACAACTGTGTTTTCCTTCATTGTCTATGGTTTCTTGGGTTTATGTTTGATTTACCTGGAGCTCAAAGGCTTTCAGTGCCAGTGTGGGACAGAGCCTTAGAGATTTCCATGTTGTATGAAAACTTAAATTCTCATTTTGGAATTTTCCTCTCTGCTAGACTATCTCCTAGTTCAGGCTGAAGCGCACAAATAGAATGGATATCATCTTGCTTCACAAACTATGGTAAGAGAATAAATGAAAGATGTTAAAGTAAAATGAAAGAAGGTTATTCTTAAAGGTAGGATATTCATAGAAAGACTCTGCAAAGAAGTAAATCTTTTAGTGTGGTCCCGCCAAAAAGGGGCCTGAGGTACTATGTCCCATTTTCCCTTCAAGATTCAGTTTTAAAAAACTATGTTCTTTTTTTTATAAAACAGAACTATAGTAACTTATTTTCAAGTAAAATGAAAAAAGAAAATTATTTTAATCTCCATAATTGTGCTTTCAGTTTTAGAGTCATAGAATCTCAGTATCAGTTTCTGAGAGAGGAAAATAGAAAACATAACAAATAACAATTTGAGTAACATAAAAGTTACACATAACATATGTATACAGAAATGTGTCTCTTTAACAAGCACATGTTGCTGCCCCAGTCCCAGTACAAAACACATTGTCCTGGTGGATTGATGCTGCCTTGTCTCAGATCTCAGTCTTGCATGTAATAAGTACCCTGGCATCTTCCCTTCCTTTTACAATTGGTCCCTGTATTCTATCCCTGCAAGCACAGTGTTCCTTTCCAAGGCATCAAGGAAAGTGAATGCATCTTCATACGGAAACACAAGAAGATTTTTAAAAGGGGCAGGGGAGTCTTTTATGGTGGGGGACATAAAGCTTTGTAAACACTTGAACAAATGAAAAAGCACGTGAAATTTTTCATGAAAATCATGCTAATAGAAAAGTTCCAAATCCCGGGAGAACTGAGAAGCAATTCTACAGGGTCATGAGCTCTCAGAGAAACCTCTTTAAATTCCAGTTGGAAATCAAGAAGGAAACCAACTTCTTCATTTTTGTTTATTCTGAGACCATGTTCAAGACCACAGTTGTGGAACTCTGAGAATGTTCTCCACCTTGACTGCCAGAGAGGATTTGCCACCCTCATTTTATATATATGAGAAAGCACTGGAAAAATCTTTCACATTCTAGTCATCACTGAATGGAATTTTCTTCATAGAGAATAGGGGGTGACCATCATTAGAATTTACAGGGAATCAATATGTAGTAAGATTTATAATTTACACTTTCCAGAGAGATTTCAAATTGTGAAGCAGTGTTTAAAAATTTTTGTGCTGTGGTCTGGGTATCAAGTTTAATGCAGTGCCTAAGACTATCAATAACTGTGCCTAATGCACTAATTACTTAGCCATTGTGGCTATCAGACTCTCAACTTTAATGGACATTATATTATCAAGCTCATTGATAGTGAAGGGGAAAATAATACATGTGGATCCTGTTAGATAGAGCTTGATAATAACATCAGTTATTTAAATGATTCAATTATTTCTTTCTGTCAGGGAAAGGTGGCAGGAGAATCTTTTCTTTCAAATATTATAAAATTGGAACTACATTTAGCTCTTCATCTTCAAACTAGAGCCAAATAAGTTAGAAAAATAACTTCACATTTTTGTTCTAATTCTTCTACAGCATTTTGTTTGTTAATAAATTTTCATTTATCATTTATCCTCCAATGCAGTCCTTGTATGGAGGTTTAAGATCAAAAAGTAGAATTTTTTGCCAGGCATGGTGATACATGTCTAAAATCCCAGAGGCTCAGAAGGCTGAGGTAAGAGGATCGCAAATTCAAAGCCAGCCTCAGCAACAGCAAGGCAGTAAGCAACTCAGTGAGACCCTATCTCTAAATAAAATACAAAAAAGGGCTGGGGATGTGGCTCAGTGGTTAAGTTCCCCTGAGTTCAATCCCTGGTATGAAAAAAAAAATATTTCTCAGTTTGTATAAAGTATACTGAGGTAGGAACATGGTAACTTCAAGTACTGTTGTATCATTCACAATTATTGATGTAGAATGTAACTACAGGGAAGGACATTAAAAGAAGAAAGAAAGACTCAAGTCACTGAGGACAGTTTACATTGCATTTAATGCTCAACCACAGAAAGTTGTGAACAAACATAGGCACATACATATTTATGCATTAAACTGAACATATGCTACAAGTCAAATTCATAGTATATTAGTTGTCATTCACTTTCAGCAATAAACCAAATTGTCCAAGTGTGTGTAAATTGTAACCCCCCCCCCCCCATATTCTCAGGGTCCTGATGTGTTGGTGATAAAGCAAAGATTCTTATTTTTTCATTTAAATTTTTTGGTAGTTATTGTAAATTGAATGAAAATAAGGACATTAAACATGTTTTTTAAACCTAAAATAAGAAAAACTAATTTCCTTTTTCAGAATTGTTCAAGTCTAAGTGCCTGAATGTCTGAACTGCTTTAGAGCTAGGTCACATGACTTGGTGTCTTCTTTAAAATAAGCTAAAGTACTGAGTAAGAAGGCTCATGCATGCATAAGGAATGTCAAAGATTGTAACAAACATATTTATTCAAATTCCAGAAATATTAAGTGTATAGATAATGAGATATTTAGGGTTATGATGACAGAGAAAATGCATTAACATTTGGGAAGAATATATTTCTCAGCTGGTCACAAACATGAATATGCTTCGCTAGATAGACAAGGAATAAATATTTTATAGATGAATAATAATCCTGAATCAAAAATATGGGGACTGAGTATCTTATCAAAAGGGTAATTACAAATAGGACTTTAATCCATTCTCTTAATTTATAATAGCAATAATTACTTGGTATAGTAAAATGGATGCACATGTTTATATACATGTATCTGAAATTTACAGCGCGAATATAGTTGCAAAACACTACTTATTATAACAACTTCCCTACTAACCCCTTTTTTAGTTTTGAATATATGCACTTTTAATTTGAAACATAAATTCTATTTTTTTGGAAGAATTGGTGATAGAGTTAGTTTTGTAGCTAAAATAAATAGGAAGGAAGCAGTGGACAATGTGGGTAGTGGGTAGAGGTAACTTTCCAAGATTAGGGGCCCTGAAAAATTTCAGGTACAGCTTCATCATATTCAATAGTATGACAACCAAGAAAAGAAAGACCACAGAATATTCTAGGAGAAATATGGACAGAATAAGGTGAATAAGCTGCTATTTGTAGAGAATTGGTTTTAAATTGACATGGAAATTAGGGCATACAGGACAGGGTGGGTTTTGTTCATGGGACAGCTTTTTATGGAAAGTTTGCAGTAGTCAAAATTTTTTGTATAAATTCTATGTTATTCTATGTGAACCACCTATTTCCTCCTATACAAATAAATCTTCCTTAACTTTGCCTTCTTTTGCTGAAGTCCAGATTGTTGGAAATCTGGTATTGTATGTTTAAACTTTGGATCTATTTTAATATTCTTAAAACCATAACTTGATACATATTGCAATTTAAAAGTTTCTCTCATTTATGTATTTTCTTCAAGATAAAAAATTATATTCAATATACCAATTCTAATAAGCTAAACTCTTTTATTGTTTTTCTTTTAGCTTACTGTAAAAGTGCTTAAACTATTTTTAATCAGTTTTGATACATCATATGGTGTTAATATGTAGCCATCTGATTTGCAACAACCATCTGTTGCAAATATTTTATATGCAACAGATATTTTATCTGTTGAATATTTTTTATGTCTCCTTTTCTCCACCATACAGGGCACTGTACCATATTCCAATGTAAAACTTTCTCTCCTCATTTCACTTTCAGAATAAACATTTAGGGTTGAGGTTGCTAGTACAAAATTACTAGCATGTTTATGATTCTCAAATTTTGTACCAATATGTTTTCCAGAAAAGTTAGATGAATGCACCAGATTCATTGCTATTTTAAGAGGTATAATTTAAAATAGCAGAATTTAAAAAGATTAATTTTTAAAGGGATCCAATTTCATCTCACACTGGATATATAGGCAGTGCTTAAAAATACTGCTCATGCAAATTTTTAATGTCATTTTATCAATTTATACTTTGAAAAACACATTATTTATAACTCTTTGGGGTCAGGTAGTTGATGAGTATTCCTTTATTTGAGACTCAAGGAGGTGGGAGATTACTACTTTCTTCAATGACACATGACTCCTGGATGATTTCACTGGGATTGATAGTTTTCCAGTAGCAAACACAGAAAGAATTTAAAAATTAGTTATTATTAGGGTAAGTTTAGGTAAGGGGAAAATTGCTAAGATAGTTTGGAAATATCCTGTGTACTACTCACTTTCTGCTAATATTGTCATATTAAATTAGTATAGAAATATTTATCGTGCTTGCCTAGCAAGCACAAGGCCCTGGGTTTGATCTCCAGCACCCAAACAAACAAACAAACAAAAAACAAACAAACAAAAAAGAAATATTTATCATGAACATGAAATAATAATGTATACTAACTTACTCTTAACTAATCAGTAGGTTTATATTTGACTAATTTTTCTACTTGTCTTTTTTCTGTTATATGATTCAATATAGAATTATCTATTGCCTTTAAGATAATTATCTTTCAAAAAAATTAAAATGATAAACCTTGTGATCAAAACCATCAGCACATTATATTCTCAGTTTTCAATTTTCTAATACTAATTTAAGAAATTTCCTAATTTGATAAAATAAGTAGATTGGTGTTTTATATGTAGTGGATATTTAGAATTTAAAATTGCATTATTTTAAAAACACCCTTAAAAAGGAAGTGAAAGAGCAAAATTTATTTATTAGATTAACATAGGGCCTGTCTTCCTTTTACCTTCCTGTTCCACTTGGTTTTCTTTGCACAATGAATGTGTTTGAGACAGGAATGGAAGCATATGGGGCTGAGGGTCTTGATGATGTATTCAAGGTCTGCAAAATATATTTAAATATGTTGTACAATTATATAGGCTATTTCTTCTCTGTCACTTGACAAATAATATACTTTTCATTTTTAAATACATTTAAAGATGAGTTACACACTTATCCGCCTTGGTCATGGGAGGGAGGATTTAAGAATAAGCATGGTGTCATTTCTGCTCTGGGTCAGGGGCTGTGAAAGTTGTTCTCACTGACATCACCTTCTCTGACTTGTAGGGACTAATCTGATCACCACAGGAGTCCTATTGACTGAAAGTCTAACTAAACCTGCAGGGAAGTGTAGGCTTACAAAATTTTAAATAAGATTTTGGAGCAATTGTCTAGAAGACTCATGGGAAAGGTTTAAGTGGAAAAGGCAACTGGCTTTTCATGGAGTACATAAAAACTGTAATTAGTAAGAGCATATTATCATAATCAACATTTTCATGTTTCTAAATATGATACTCAAAATGAACTTGGGAAACGAATGTGTAAGTTATATATAAGTATATTGGAGAATTATAGTTGATTAGACCCACATGTAAAAGTTATTGGAAAAGATTAATAGAGTCCTAAGATTCTGAGCAATGGTGGTTGCCTATTTGCATATGTAACTGATTGGCCATCACCTTCTGAGTCCTCATTATTTTCTCTCATTGCTTCACTAAGATGCACTTTCATTAATGAATCAGAACATGTAATGACTCAGGTGGACAGAAACTCTAGAAAAGTCACCCCAGCACTGAAATCCTTGAGAGAAAAGAGAAATTCCTACTACTTTCCTGAGTGATCCAGTGGAAAGAACTTGGTGTGAAGACAGATATTCTGTGAAAAATCCCAGATCAAGTATCTGGTGTTTGCTTGAACTTAACTCCTGGAAGCATGAGTTTCCTGTCAATGAAACAAGAATATAAATCCTAGAATGTTCCCTGGGCAGTGAGTATTGATAATGGCTCCCCTTTCCTTATATCACTTAGGCACTATTACAACATTTGGAGGTAGGCATTGTTTTTGTGAAATTCTCTCCTAATATCTAATTGAGGTAATTAAAAAGAGCCAACACATTTAGTGTAGTCTTATGATATGTTCTCTGTCACTTGGTACTTTTTCATAGATCAAGAAGAAATTGAATCCTGAAAAGACCAAATTCAGTTTAGACCATAAAGAAAGTTTCTAGGAGTATCCATGCTTTACAACTACCATTTCAATTGCGTGTTCTTTCTTCTTGTAGGCTTAAGGGTCTTCAGATCAACGATGGCTAGTAGTCACCCATGCTGGCTCCCAAAACAAAGGCAAAAATGAATATTACAGCTATAGTCCTCATCTCCTCATTATAGAGGGGAGGTGAATGCTTCCCATTGATCTCCTTAGGCCACTATTAAATAATCAAATCTGTCTTTTGAGATTAAAAACCAATATTGTTCTTCTCTACTATATAAGGATGGTTCCATTCATCTTTATAGATGCTCTAACAAGGTAATGAATACTATATCACCACCTCAATTCTGCTTGTTCTCCAGCTCCTATCCTCAATAAATGTCTAAATTGTGTTCTCAATCATAAAAGCAGCACTGAAGACAATAGTGCATTTGGATGCACTGACATACTTGATGACTCTAAAACTCTAATCTGATCTGAAGCAAATCTGTATCAAAATTGCAAACTTCAAAGATAACTGTTTTGTGTTCACCATTTCCTTGGACATTATGCCCAATCAAAGCTTTGTAAGTGAATTTGTACTCCTGAGGGTTTCACAAAATCTTACTTTGCAGAAAATAGGATTCATTGTGTTTTTCATGGTCTACACTGCAACTTTTGTGAGCAACATACTGATTGTAGTGACCATCATCTGTAGCCCTGCACTCTTTGGCTCCCCCATGTACTTTTTCTTGGATTTCTTATCCCTCCTGGAGGCCCGTTTCTCCTCTTCCATCATCCCAAAGATGATTGTGGACTCCCCATAAAAAAGAAAACCATCTCTTATAAAGGATGCATGATTCAACTTTTTGCTGAACACTTCTTTGGTGGCACTGAGATGATTATGCTCACAGCCATGGCCTATGACCACTATGTGACCATTTTGCAAGCCCTTGCAGTACTCTTCCATCATGAACTGGAGGCTCTGTGGCATTCTGGTGGGGGTGACCTGGAGAGGCAGCTTCATACATTCTATCATCCAGATTCTCTTTATTTTCCAGCTGCCCTTTTTGTGACCTCAATATCATTGACCATTTCATATGTGACTTGTACCCACTACTGGAGCTGGCCTGCACTGACACTCACATCCTAGGTCTCTTGGTGGTTGCCACTTGTGGGTTTATGTGCATGATAATTTTCTGCTTGTTGCTTGTCTCCTTTGGTGTCATCTTGTTCTCCCTAAGAACACACAGTTCTGAAGGGCAGAGGAAAGTTCTGTCAACCTGTGGCTCCCAAATTACTGTTATGATTTTGTTCTTTGTCCCATGTATGTTTATATATGCAAGACCTCCTTCTGCCTTCTCTTTTGACAAAGTGGTGGAAATATTTTATACCATCCTGACTCCCTTACTCAATCATTTGATTTATACTTTCAGAATTAAGGAAATGAAAATGCTATAAGAAAAATGTGGAAGACTTTGGTGTTAGTTTTCGAATGAAAAATAAGATATTAGACTCAAAACATAGTGCAAAGAGCAAAGCAATCTAAATGAACATAGACAAACTTTATGGGATGCTCAGCACATATTAAGAGGTAATACACTTCTATAGAAAAAAAATTTGGGTAGTCAAAGATGATGTTTTCCTTTTTGTAGCAGGTGTCTAATCTGAACTGGCAGGTCGATATCCAGACATATGAATTTTTATGCTTACCTGGAATCTAATCAAGAAAGAATGAATCTAGAAAGTAAAAGAAAGTTTTGAAAGATTATATCTCTATTTCCTGATGATTAAAATTTTTGTGTTTGTGTTGCCAATTGAAAATAATTCTATTTGAGTAATTATCATTAAAGATATATTTCAAATTTAGACAAATCTTAATTGTCATTCTAGTAGTTAAGGTTGTTTAATCTCAGGTTGCCATGTGGCTTCTGGAATAAATGCAGTTATAGAAAAGTATTTCAATTTTCCCCTAGCCCATCAACACTAATAAAATGCCTGTTCAGTATTGTGGGCAAAAATGCTGAATTTTTCTGTTATTTTCATAATCATCCATGCCAGTTTGAAAGTAGAAGAGTGCATACACAAGTTTTCTTCGTAAGAACAGACATAGCCAAATATACAAAAGATTTCATTGTTCTTTGGGATAAGTCCAAGAGGTGTTCAGATTGGGTCTAAAACACCAACTGGAAAATGTGGGGATCTGCAGACCAGGTGTGTCACAAAGCTTTAGGCATGCCAATGCACCTGTCTACCATTCCCTTTCTTCTCCACCAGTTGTCCATTCTCATAGCAGGGGTAGCTTCATGCTCTTTCCTTTCACACAGTTCTCTTCATTAAGGAGTTCATGTATCTCTAATATCCAGCTTGAGAAACAAGGAACTAATATCATTGGATCAATTAATTTATGGATCTGTGAATCCAATATTTGAAATAGCATAAAATAAAACATTATTCAAGACAGGTTATAGAGACCACTACAGATTCATGTCTTATCCATCATGCACTTGAATACAAACACATTTTGTCACTTTAACTCCCAACCTCATATTGTATATTTAGGTAATGATATACATGTGTACAGAAGATATAATATTCATTCAAGAAATAAATACTGAAAGACCTCTACCCAACATTATATGTTTTTTTTTTTATTCTCACAAGCCTGCTTATCAGAATTTTGCAGAACCCTGGCTATAATAGTTATTTTTACATTCCATTTTCAATATTGATCTTTGCCAAACCATGGTGACACTCATTCCAATGTATTTATCTTTGGCATTATAACTGTTGTGTTAGTGTAAGTTTGGCTAATGTCATTAATTTAGTTAGAAATGCTATATCAATATAAAATGTGGAAATTAGTGCATTTTGACATAAGTTAATGACATAAGTTAATGGAGAGCTGGTTTATAACTTAATTGATTTAGGAATTTTATCTGCTACCTCTTAAGTCAGATAAAAATCACCATTATACTGCAAATCTTGCAATGGTTCTCCATCCCAACTACTGTCTATAGATCTGTTTCCCCTTTGGACTGTGGGGTTTTCCTTATCTAACCCCCTGCTGTACTTCCTTTCTGGCTGTTGCTCAAAATGAGATATATATATATATATATATATATATATATATATATATATATATTTTTTTTTTTTTTTTTTTTTTTTACTCTTATTCTCCCACCTTTCTCTAACCTTTCTGCTTTCTTCAGTATAATATTTTAAATACATATTTCCAGTGCTTTTCTTTTGGGTGGAGGTCAAGATGGCTGAGTAGAACCCTGGTAGTATTCTCATTTCCTCCACTATTCAAAACTGAAACAGTTGGAGAGGAGCTGCTCAGAAGGCAGGTGACTAAGGGAATGCAGTGACGTTCAGTATTGGACAGTGAGATATTTGGAGATTGTCAGAGGTTCTGGTTATTAGAACAGAGGGAGGTAATGCACACTGGACCATTCCTGTCCTGTCACATCTGGAGTCATGCAGGGGAAGGTGGTGACAAAAAGGGAAGAAAAAGAGACATAGAGAACAAAATTGGTATAGAAACATCTGCATATCAGAAAATAAGTAAATAACTTAGTTGATCTGGGAGCTGAATAGTACGTGAGAAGTGCACCGAGTTTCAGCACTTATGAGTGGAGAGCTGCTGTAGTGAGTAATCTGTGGGGTCAGGCCTGGACTTGCTGCTTTGGGAAACATAAAGTCCCGGCATCTTCATTTTCCCTGGAGATTATAGGAGATATTTCTATGCTGACGAAGCCAGCTTTTACCTTGTGGCTCAGTTTAGCCCTGGTCTAATGCCACTGAAGCAAGATGTTATGATGTGAATATGAGTCTCCACACCCCAGTCTCCTGTATTAATGCATAAATGAGAGATGATTGGATTGTGAGAGCTGAAACACTCACTCTATCTTAGTTTGAATGACTGGGTGGTAACTGTAGGTGATTGGGTTAGGCCTATAGGAGCTGGGTCACTGGGGTGTTTCCTGGAAGGCTGCATCTTCCCAGTGGTCCTTCCCTGCTGCTCTCTGCTTTTTTACTGCCATGAGGGGAGCAGCTTTCCTCTGCTAGGCCCTTTCCCCATGAAGTGCTGCCTCACTTGGGCCCAGAGCAATGTCATTGGCCTTCTGTGGACTGAGACCTCTGGAACTGTCAGTCCCAAATAATTTTTCCTCCTCTAAGTTGTTCCTGTCAGTTATTTTGATGACAATGATGCAAAACTGACTAAAACCTAAGATTTTTGAATAATATATACAAAGAGATGGTTGAGAGCCAAGGCCACCAAAACCCACCCTCCAGTTGGCAGCTAGAACAGATCCTAGGCTACTCTCTATCATCTGGACATGTTGTGCTTCTCACTGGGAAGTGAGGATTATGCAGTGGGGGCAAGGAGTGGGTTTCACAGAGCTGCCACTCATGCTAAGGAGGTATACACTGAGCTCACTGAGCTACTGGAATCACGTCAGGACTTTGTGAATGGGCTTTTGAGCCTGACTGTCTCACGATTTTAGAATAAGGATGCTGATTTAGATGTGGTAATAAATAAATATAGACTTTTCCATTCCAGGACTGACATGGTCACCACCTCCACACCAAGACACATTCAGAGGATATACTATTGTACCCTGGACATTTGTGACCCCTGGATACCTGGCATGTTCCAAAACCAGAAACTCTCAAAATGGTCTCACCATCTTAAATATGTTGGCCAGGAGGAATTTTAGACTTTCTAGTTTGTTCTTTTATTTCCCTTGCATTGTATTTCTGTTGTTTGGTTTTGTTTCCCCTCATTGTTTTTTCACACAGTTTTGCCCCTTACATATTAAAAAAGTTATTAGTTGGATTTTTTTCATTTCCTTTCTTTTATCTCATTTTAATTCCCTTCCCTTCTCTCCTTTGTTTCTTCATCTTAGAACTAGTTCTCCTCTCTCTTTTTCCTCTTTCTTGTCTTCATTTCCTTTTTCTCTTTATTTTAAGTTAATATTATTCTCATTAAAGTCTATTTTTTCAGCATATTATACATTATTATCCCCTCTGTCTTTTCTTTGGCTAATGGAGAGGTAGAGATCATTTTTCAGGGAGTTTTATTTTATTTAGGTATTTGGGTTTGGTTATGAAGTATCCACCCAAAGCTCATGTGTGAGACAATGGAAGAATGAAAATGTTTAGACGTGAAATTATTGGGTCATGACAGCCCTAAGCATTTCAGTGAATTAATCCTCTGATATGGATTAACTGGGGATAAATATAGGCAGATAGAGAGTCATAGGAGGAAGTAGGCCTTAGTGGGTGTGCTTCGGGGCTATTTTTTGTCTCTAGTGACAGGAGCTCTCTGTGCTGCTGGGTGCAATGTCCTGAGCTGGCTTCTTCTACCATGCCCTTCCACCATGCTGTTCTACCTCATAACAGGCCCAGAAGTATGGAGTCAGCTGGCCATGGCCTGAACCTCTGAAACTCTGAACCAAAATAAGCTTTTCCTCCTCTATGTGGTTCATGTCAGGAATTTTGATCACAGTGATGCAAAGATGACTAGAACAGAAATTGGTACCAGGAAGTGGGGCCATTGTTGTGACTCACCTGACCATGTTGCTCAGAGTCTATCAGTCACTCCTCAGGGGCCTGAGGACTTATGTCCTAATTTTCCCTCCAGCTTTGGTCTCAATGCCCTGATTCCTTTATATTAAAAAGCCTGTCATAACTTCTATTCAAATAAAATTGACAAGGAAATATCATCTCTAGAAAGTGCGCTCTTACTTTTGAAGTCATAGAATCTTAAAATCAATTTCTGAGATTTAGAAATATCACTCTAATTAACATAAGTCTTTCCCTAAGTATACATAATTTTTTAAAAAAAGAACTGTTTTCTGCCACAGTCTGATAACACCAGGTGCTGTCCTTATGGGCTGATGCTGCCCTAGTGCAGAACTCAGCTCTTAACAGGGGCATCTTATTCTACTTCTGCAAGCAGATACTGTCTTCCATCCCCACATCCACAAGAACATATCTTTAAATAGAAACTTAGGAGAAGTTAATAGACATTTTTCCATGGAGAATAGGAGAGAGTTGTCACTAAAATTTTCAAAGAACTGATTGGTGGTGAGATTTACAATTCACACTTTGCATGGAAAATCTCAAATTATAATGTGATTAAAACGGTGGGTGTGGTGGTCAGTTTAATGCAGTGCTTAGTCCTATCCTAAACTGTATATTTGTGCTAATTACTCAGTCTTTCTGACTCAGACTCCTCCTCTTTAGTGAACATTGTGATGCTAAAAAAAAAAAAAAAAAAAAAAAAAAAAAAAAAAAAAGAAGAAATTGGGGTAAAACGTATGGAGCCCAGGGGACAGTACTCAATACATAAATGCCCAATAAACAACAAGAGCAGTTTTAAAAGATTCAGATCTTGTTTCCAATTGCATTGTGCTGGTTAGAACTTATTCCTTCAAGTCTAATAAAATTAGACCTGTATTTAGATTTTCATCGTCAAGTTAAAATAAACCAAATAAATTAGAAATACAACAAGGGCATATTTTTTGTCCTGACTTTCAAAGAGCATTTTATTTGTTTTTCAAAATATATGCTCATTTATTATTAAATCTCAAATAATTTCCAGAATTTGATGTTTTAGATTAGGAAGTGGAATATTTGAGGCTATATAAGGCATACCAATGTTGGGATATGCCTCAGGAGAAGATGTTAAAGGTAAGAAGGAGTGACTCAAGTCTTAGAGTATAATCTTCTGATTTTGCTGTGTCCTCTCGATTTTTCTTGAGTTCATTTGATGCCAGTAAGAGTGTCAATTTCCTGCCTCAAAATTGCTCAGAGGAGGGAAGGGTTAGTGTTAGGGTTAGGGAGAAGGGCAAGAATGGAGGAAGGAAGGACTGTATAGAGGGAAAAGAGGGGTGGGAGGGGTGGGGGGAAGGGAAAAATAACAGAATGAATCAAACAACACTACTCTATGTAAATTTATGATTACACAAATGGTATGCCTTTATGCCATGTACAACAGAGAAACAATATGTATCCCATTTGTTTACAAAAAAAAAAAAAATTGCTCAGGACTGTGGACACTGAAGATCTGAACTGCTTTACAGCTAGTTGTCTGCTAGTTGTAGAGGTGTAGTCTGTCCTTTGAAAAGAGACAACAGAAATGACACAGGTTCATGCATCAATTAGGATGGCCAAGGATGGGAATAAAGGTTTTTTTCTTCAAATTCTACTAAGAGAATAAGAGTTGAGACACTTAGGGAACTCAGCTCAGCAGCACTGTAGAGAGACAACAGGTACTGAAATTGGAAGCAAACACATTTCTCAGATGATCCAAAGGAGCTGCTTAGTTAGCTACTTAAGACAACAAAAAACTTTCATTGATAAACAGTAATCCTGAATCAAAAATATGGTGGATTGTAGAATCAAACAATGTGCAATTACAAATAAGTTATTATTTTCTTCTTTTAATTTATAATAGGAATATCTGTTTAGAGAGTTGGCTGCAAATGGAATTGATATGCACATGTATGCATTTTGAATGTTTATGAAATTTGTTGCTTGAATAGAATTACAAAAAACTGCCTAATAGCTCGTCTTTTAATTTAAATGTCATATGTACTTTGAAGTAGAAACAGAATTCCATTAGTTGCAGAAAAATTGGTGCTAGAATTAGTTTTGCTGTTAACAAGCATAGGAAGAAAAAAAGTGGGCAATATTTCCCAAGGTCACTGCCTCAGGAGATGGTCACAGGTCTTGCTGTGAGTGAGCACTTAGCAATCCTAGGTACAACTCCAGCACATTTTCCTTCTTTATAGCTATAAAGAAGGAAAGAACTGTGGAATACACCAGAAATATTATGGATGCAGTAAGCCATCACCTGTGAGAGAATGTGAGTTTATAAGTGACACCAGGGTGAGTACATAGGAAAGAGCTCCATCTGCGGTATGTTCATTTATGGAAAGTTAATAGTCTGAACTTTTTCATACAAGATTCTATGTTAGCCACTTAGTTCCACCTACACAAATGGATTTTCCTTTAACCTCATATTATTTTTCTGAATTGAGCTGTATGTAGATGATGGACAATCTGGTATTATTGGGGGATGAGAGATGAATGGAGATACATTTATTGTAATTTTAAGAAGTAAAATTTAAAATAACACGATTTTAAAAAGATAAATTTTGTTATGAGTGATTCACTTTATGTCTTATTTTGTGTATGTAGAAATGTAGAAACTGCTTAAAATAATGCTGAAATCAATATTTTATATTATCCTTTTGATTTATACTTTGGAAAGCACTAATAATAACTTTTTGATTCTTAAAGATCAGGCAGTTGAGAAGTGTTAACTGTTTTATAGCTAAATAGTTGGAACCATGGTATTTTGCTTAATGACACAGTATTAGACAAGTTCACAGTGATTCTAGTTTCTGATGATAGATATGGAATGACTTAAAATTCATTCATTAGAGTAAGTTTAGATTAACAGAAAATGTACCAAGATAGTAGCATTATAATTTTAAATGACAAGTGGAATATTTATCAAGAATATGAAATAGTAAATACATTGCTCTTAACTAAACATATGATGATGTTTCATTTTTTTCTACTTCTGTGCTCTTTCTGTTCTAAGATTCAATGCAGGATAGCCTATTAAATTAAAGACAATTATATTTCAAAGATTTAAAATCATAAACCCTGTGATCATAAACCAGGAGCACACTCTATTCTCCATTGTCCATGTTTTGACACTAATTTTGGAGACCCCCTTACTTGATAAAAGTACTTCTTTTGTTTACATTTAATAACGTAAAAAATTAAATAGTAGTGCTCTTAGAACACCATGTAAAAAGGGAAGTGGAGCAATAAGAATTGCTTAATTATTAATTTACTTTAGGACCCTGTTTTTCTTTAAGACTCCTACTCCATATAGTTTTCTTTGTACAATGTGTCTGACAAAACAGGAGTGAAAGCATGTGGGTCTGAGAGCACAATAATGCTTTCAGAGTCCACTAGGGACATTTAAAACTATTATGTACTTAAAAACATATTTTTCATTACATCTGAACAAATACGATTCATTTTCATGCATATTTGAAGGTGAGTAATACACTCATCATCCTTGGTTCTGGTGAGGCAGGGATTAGGAGTGAACATAAGGTCATTTCTGATCTTGGTCAGGGGCTGTGGCAGCTTGTTCTGATGACACATCACCTTTCCCTGTGACTGCATCAAGGTGTCTACCTGTAGGGTCTATTCTGATCCTCACAGGACGGTCCACACCATAGAACAAGTAGAAGATCCTGGATTTGCACCCATGTCAGCATCAGTCTGGGACCAATATTCTCACTGATTTCACTTCCTTCTCTTTCATGCTTATATCTATTGTAAGCAGACAGAACTCCTGTATATATCCACATTTTCTTTTATAATAAATAATTATTCACTGATAATTGGTAATGGATATTGAGTTCATAGTGTAGACATTGGTTAGGAATGGTCCTGAGACCACAGTGAATGGTCATTTTAAAGTAAGCAGGACAGACAATAATGCAAATATTTCATGTTTATTAGTTTTATTAGCACTTAAAATTGTTTCTGTAAATTGTAACATTCATAAAATAAGTTTATTTTTTAAATTCTCAAAATAAACACTTATTTTATTACAATTTTCAAATAACATATATATATATAGATTTATGCATATGAAATTATTCACACACATATATGCTGTTTTCCTGATACATTACAATAGTTTCTACAGGTGAAGATATAATCACCTCTTGAAGCTGTGTCAACCTGTGGAAATCTGACATCAAGAGTTTAGGCAGGCATGGTGGGGCATGCCTGTAATCCCAGCAACTTGTGTAGATGAGGCAGGAGGACTGCAAACTTAAAATCAGCCTCACCAATTTTGCGAAGTTCTAAGCAAATTAGTGAGACCCCGTCCCAAAATAAACAATAAAAAAAGGGCTGGGGATGTGGTTAAGTGGTTCAGCATCCTTGGGTTCAATCCTTGGTAAAAAAAAAAAAAAAAAAAAAAAATCAAAAACAAAAACAAAACAGAGTTCAGATAATTATGTGCAAACTGATGGAAACATTTTTGTGGCTAAGGCAGCTGGCTTTTAATGTGAACACATAATAACCACAATTGAGAAGAGCAAATTACCATAAGCAACATTTTCACATTTTCAAATTTGACTCATCATAATCCTGGGAAATGAGCAGGTAAGATATATAACATCTTTGCTTGAAAAGAAAGTCATAAAAATGTGAATTGCATCTTGGGGAGTTTTACTTGATCAGACTGGGCATATTCTGTCAAAACTTTGAAAATGATCAATAAGTCCTGAAGACTCACATTGATATTCAATGCTTTGCTTCTCTTTCTCACCTATGTGGTCAACTTTTCGCTGAGCACTTTCTTGCTGGGGCAGAGATGATTGTCCTCACAGTCACGGCCTATGACCGCTATGTGGCCATTTGCAAGCCCTTGCACTACTCTTCCATCATGAACTGGAGGCTCTGTGGCATTCTAGTGGGGGTGGCCTGGACAGGGGGATTTCTGCATTCCATCATTCAGATTCTTTTTACCTTCCACTTGCCCTTCTGTGGACCTAATGTCATTGATCACTTCATATGTGACCTGTACCCATTACTGGGGCTGTCCTGCACTGACACCCACATCCTAGGCCTTCTGGTGATCACCAGCAGTGGATTAATCTGCATCATCAACTTCTCCTTGTTGCTTGTGTCCTATGGTGTCATCTTATTCTCCCTCGGGACACACAGTGCTGAAGGGCAGAGGAAAGCTCTGTCCACCTGTGGATCTCACATTACTGTTGTGGTTTTGTTCTTTGTTCCCTGCATATGTATCTATGCAAGACCTCCCTCTACCTTTCCTTCTGATAAAATGGTGACAGTATTTTACACCATCCTGACTCCCTTGCTCAATCCTTTAATTTACACTTTGAGGAATAAGAAAGTGAAAAATGCCATGAGGAAAGTGTGGAAGAGACTGGTGGTTGTTTCCAGTGAAAAATAAAATATTAGACTTCACAAAAAAGGGTAAAAATAAAGAAAGCAAGATGGTATTACACCAAAATTTTATAGAGAGCCTGTTATCTGGGAATTGGGAAAGCAATTCTGTAGAAGTGGCAATATTCACGGGGTCAGAGATATTTTCACTTTCGTATCAGACATCTACTCTGAGTTGTCAACTCAATATTCCAATATGTAACTTAAGGAGAATCCAGTTTTATTCTTATATATACTCTAATAATCAATAAAAGAGATAGAAAAATGACCTATTAGATTGTTGGCTATTAATTCTGTAGTTTGAAAAGAATATGTGGAGGTAGACAAAAATGTTAAATATTTAGGACACAGTGTATTTCATGTCAAAAAAATATTAATATTTATTATCATTACTTTTTGCAGTGCTGGTGAATAATCCCAGAGCCTCATAAACCCTAGTCAAGCACTCTCCTGCTGAACCATGACCCCAGTCAGCACAAGAACTTTTTTCCCATTAACACTTTTATTCTTTTCTGTTTTTGTATACATTATTTTTTGTTACGTATACCATTAATGTTCCTTTTGACATAATTTAAAAAGCATGGAATATAATTTCCTGTAGTTAGGTCTTCAACATTTCTCCTTTCCTTTCTCTCTGCCTTTTTATTCCTTTCTCTTTACTAATTTTTTTTTTGATGTTTACTTTTAGTCATTTTTGTTTTAAAATTAGAGTCTTGTGGATGTACGTGGTGGTGCGATTTACTGAGGAATATTCATAAATATACAGAAGAAAATCATGTCAGATTTATTCTTCTTTCTTCCCTTATATCATCTCTTCTTCCTCCCTCTGAGTCTCTTCATCTAGTTCTTGGATCTTTCTACTATTTTGATGAAATCCTTCATCCATTTTCCCTTTCGCTCCCTTTCTCTATCTTCTGTGTCCTGGACTAGTTTCTGCATATTTGAAAAAATATTCAACCCTTGGTTTTCTGAGTCTGACTTATTTTACTTAGCAAGAGAGGCTCCATTGTATACATTTACCAGCAAATGCTATACTTCATTCTTCTTCATGGCTAAGTAATAATCCACCATATATATATATAACACATTATTTTTTTTTCATTTTCATCTGTTAAATGCCACCTAGCTTTGTTCCATAGCTTGTCTATAGAGAATTCTGCTTATCTAAATATTGATGTGACTGTATCACTACTGTCTGCTGATTTTAGATCTTTTGGATATGTACCAAGGACTAGGATAGCTGCACCATGTGGTGATCTCATTCCTAGTTTTGGGGAGAATTGCCATACTGCTTTCTTGAGAGGTTGCATTAATTTGCAGTACCACCAACAATGTATGAGTGTACATTTCCTTAACCACATTCTCATCAACATTTATTATTTTTTTTCTTGATAATTGTCATTTTGACTGGAGTGACATAAAATCTCTGTCAGTGTAGTTTTGATTTGCATTTTCGTGATTGCTAGAGATGCTGAACTTTTTTTTAAAATGTTATGGTTGGTGAAAGGTATTTCTTCTTTTGAGAAGGGGTTGTTTAGTTCTTTTGCCTGTTTATTGATTGGGTTATTTTATTTAGGTGTCAAGTTTTTGAATATTTTGAATATTCTGAATATTAATTTTCTATCTGAGGAGCAGGTGGCAAAGATTTGCTTCCATTCTGTAGCTATCTTAATGCTCTTGTTTCCATTGCCGCATAGAAGTTTTTCAATTTGATGTTATCCAAGTTATTGATTTCTGGCTTTATTTCTTGCACTTTAGGAGTCTTGTTAAGAAACCCATTTCCTGTGCTGAAATGTTGATGTGTTGGGCATACATCTTCTTCTAGTAGTTCAAAGTTTCTAGTCTAATTCCTAGGTCTTTGATCCATTGAGTGTAAAATTTTTGGTTTAGAAGGGTGGACTCAGTGACACTGGGGTGACCTTGGTCAGGAATGGGCATAGAGAAGAGAAATAATAGTTGTTCTAGTCAGCTTTTTTGCTGTTGTAACTAAAGGACCTGACCAGAACAATTGTAGATGAAAAAGTGTTTATTTAGGTCTCATGGTTTCAGAGTCTTAATCCATAGAAGCCTGGCCCCATTCCTCAGGGTTCAAGATGAGGAAGGACATCATTGTGGAAAAGTGGGACAGAGGAAAAGGGGTTTATATCCTAATCAGGAAGCAGAGAGAGGTTTCAATCATGAGATTCAAATATATACCCCAAAGCCACACTCCTAATTCCCACCTCCTCCAGCCACACCACATTACTCCAGTTACCACTCAGTTAATCCTAATCAGGGTATTACATGAGTTTTTGGGGGACAACACACCTAAAATCTAACAACAAACCCTCCACTGTAGGAACTCCTGTATCACAAGACTCTTTCATTTAATGTGGGTATGTTTGCTGCAGAATATGAGTCACTCCTTGAATTTCTTGACAGATGAAACTGGGTTGAAGTAGTGCTACCTATAGGTGAGCTCCTCTGGTTAGGTGACTTTCTTCTACCAATTAGCTTTGTGCAAAAAAGGGGCAGAAGATTCTGAGAGGTGGTCATCAATGAGTATCTCCTACTCAAGTGCAATCAGAGAGGATTCTTGAGCTACCACATTCCCAGCACACCTGTTGCCTGGGAATGTTTCTGTTCAAGGGTATAAGATTTCCAACTGTTTTGGTAAACATATGACCTGAAGAGGCTCTGTGCAAGAGTCTTATTAGTTTGGCCTTGGTCTCAGGCACATAGCTCCCAGGGATAGAGGAGTTCTCATGCTAGACAGCCAGCATGTTTTACCAGCTCTGCTTCTCCTGACCCTGCCTGCTTAACAGTAACTTAAACAATTAATCTCCTTGAACACTACACAAAGCTACTATTATTGCACACTGCAACTGTGGAAAAGCTGCATAGATGTTTCTAGTTCTGTAATGTTCGTGGACAAATAATAATTCTTGCATAGTCTTTAACTTGATCATGAGACATACATAAAGATTGCTGACATAACTCTTTAGATCTGCTTCTCCATCAAAGAGAAGCACTCCACCTGATCCCAGCTTTATTTTCATAGCTGCCTGTGTGAGTCTTTATTTTCTAACCCCCACCCCTCGCTGTTATCATGAGTTTGAGCTGGTTGCAGTATCCATCTATCCCTATTTGCTGAACATATAATTCTATATTTGGAAGACCCAAAAAAACTCCACAGAAAGCTTCTAGAACTCATAAATAACTTCAATGAAGTAGCAGAATATAAAATTGACACCAATAAATCAATTGTGTTCCTATAAAGTAATGATGAATCAACTGAATGGGAAATTAGGAAAACTATTCCATTCACAATAGCCTAAAAAAAAAAAAAAAAAAAAAACTTAGGAGTCAAGGTAATGAAAGAGGTTAAAGTCCTCTACAATGAAAACTATAGAACACTAAAGAAAAAAAATTGAATAACTTAGAAGATGGGAAGATCTCCCATGTTCTTGATAGGCAGAAATAATTTTGTCAAAATGGCAATATTGCCAAGCTCTATACAGATTAATGTAATGCCTAATAAAATTCCAATGACATTCTTTATAGAAATAGAAAAAGCAGTTATGAAATTCATTTGGAAAAATACGAAAAATAAGAGACCCAGATTAATCCAAGAAATCTTCAGCAAGAAAACTGATGCAGGAGGTATCAATAGTTATAGAAGTTCATTCACAGTAGCAAAGTTATGGAACCAAACTAAGTGCCCTTCAACATGTGAATGAATGAAGAAATGTGGTCTGTAAGCACAATGGAATATTTCTCACCCATAAATAAGAATGATATTAAGGCATTTGCCAATAAATGGATGAAATTGGAGTCCATAATGCTTAGTGAAATAAGCCATTCCCCAAAACCAATGGCCCAATGGCTGGATGTTTTCTCTAATGTGGCTGATAACACACAATAAGAGGGCTAGAAAGAAGAATAGAAGTTGATTGGTTTTGACACATGGGGAATGAAGATAAATTAGGGGGATGGAAATAGGAAAGACAGTAGAACGAATCAGACATAACTTTCCTTTGTTCTTATATGAATATATGATCAGTGAAAAATCACACACAACCACAGGAATGGGATCCTAATTAGAGTAAGTTATACTCCATTTATATACAGGTGTTAAAATCACTCCAATATTATGTATATCTAAAAAGAACAAGTAATAAAAGAAAATAAACCGTAGAGTATTAAAAGTACTACACAGAAGTTTAAAAAAAAAACCCTGAGTCAGTCATGGTGGTTCATGCCTGTAATCCCAACTGCTGAGCCAGGAGGATTATGGTTCAAAGCCAACCTCAGCAACTTAGTGAGACTCTTTCTGAAAATAAAAGATTTTGAAGGACTCGGAATATGGCTCAATGATTAACCACTCTGTCCATTCAATCTCTGGTACCAACAAAAACAATAACAACTATATATATATATATATATATATGTATATATATATATATATATAAATGAAAAATGAATCATATGAAAATATATATGATATAAATGATGCCATTCATTGGCTTACATGATATGATAAAATCAAATTAGTGAAAGATTTTGAAGCAATAACGAAGAAAGATATACTTAGATTACATGATTCAATCAATACACACGCATGCATACTCAACTGGAAATTTATCAGCAAGGCCACTCTTTGACTGGTATAATCAGCTCAGGGGATGCTTCTTTAATTTATTTCTATGTTAAAAATTGAAATTGAAGATTATATCAAAGGATCATAGCAAAAGAAAGATTATCAGACACTGTGAAACAAGGAACTTTTGGAGAATGAGACTTTCCAGGTGTATTTATGGGGAACACAATGTGTTGGGTGTGACTGGAGCATAGATGAGCAGAAGCTCTGGGAGTTGATGGAAATCAAGATGGCAGCATGAGGTCAGAAGCTTTGAAGGCCATGGTGAATATATCAACCATTGCATTTGCAACCTGAGTAATTAATACATTATATTTCCAAATCACCATTATTTAAAGTGCCCACTTTCCCTTTAACATGATATGAGGAAAGATGAGAGAATGCAAAAGGGAAAATAAGAATGAACTTTGACAAAGAAAACCTTTCCCAACTTTATAAGTTGGTTTCAATGTCCTCTGGCTAGGAGGAAAACTTCCCTTTCCAAGCTTTTCTATTGTGACTTTGAAATTTGGTTAAGGAGGTATTTATATTGATCTTTGGTTTGTCTGAGGAAGCATTTGCTAAGAAACAGGATTGGAATCTGAATCTCTTTCATTATACTTAATAGACTTACATAATTTTATATTCTTCATTGGACAACCTATTCTCTGATGTTAGCAGTGTGTGGAGAGCTGGGAAGTGGACAATGTTAAAGGACTTCACATTTCAGGAATGCAATAATTATGGCCAATTTCAATGGAAGACACAAGTAGAAAAGCATAGTTTTATATTTTTGCTATAGAATTCCAGTCAATTTAACATAAAGCTAAAAGGAAGCATGGCTCACATTTTTTTGTGTACAATACTCATCAGATTTGTGTCTGTAACTGTTACTGAAGTATCTTCAAGAGTGTCATCAGATGTCAGTGAACATAGGCATCAGAATAAATAATGGAGGATCATAACTAAATAGAGTGTAATCAGTGGTACCAAGGAAATTCAGAGACATTACTTCAACAGGAATGAGCCCTACAGACAGCAGTGAAAGGTGACTTCTGCAGGTGATATGTAATCTTTAAACAATCTGACTATATAAACTAGCTACCTATGACTGACTTTACCTGTGACCGACTATAGATGAGTCACTGATTTTAGAGATAATTTTTGATGAATTAAATATCAGTACTTCTCTCACAATGACAGTTTTCACAAAGACTGATAAGCCAACTCTAAACTTTATGTAGCTATCAGCCTGTATCTGAAAAGCAGCCTTGTTAAAACAAGTTTACAATAAAAATTAAATTAAATTAAATTTTAAAAATATATACATGATATTGGAAATTTGAAAGAAAAGGAACAATAATTAAACAAATGAATTGTTTGAAAAAAATGTGTAAATACAAATGGAGGTCAAGCTCTCTTGTATCAGAAAAAAAACATTAAAGCTTTGGTTTTAAAGTTTTGCTTTAAACTGAATAAAGTAATAGAGTATTCAGAACACAGAAAAAATTGCCCTGGAAGTCACATGTTTTACTTGGCTTGTAGTCACTGTGACCAAAAGACCTGAAAAGAATACTTTAAGAGGAGAATATGTTCATTCTGGTTCATGGTTTCAGAGGTTTATTCTATAACCTTAAAATAAAGAAGAACGTCAGGTTGGAATGGCATGGCAGAGGAAAGCAGCTCTCACATAGTAGCCAGGAAGCAGGGAGAGAGAGAGAAATAACTCTACTCAACAGGGACAAAATAGAAACCCCAAAGTCATAACCACAGTGCCTGTACTAATCCACTGATTAGCTTCCATCTCTCATAATTACTTTATCGCTGAAAATTCTTACATTGTCTTGCACATGAACTTTTGGGGGACACCTCATATCTAAACCGTAACATCATATCTCTCTGGAAATTTACTAGATGTTCTGTGGTTTAATGATGATGAAGAACAAACTTTCAATCAGTTGGAAAGTGTAGATCATTGGGCAAATTCTGGAAGGGCAAATTGCTAGTTCCTCTCCCTGTACCTCACAGCTCCTTGGCTATGAGTCCCTCCATCTCTCTTTTTCTAATTCCTGATTTGAATTTGAGGGGGAAGAACACCCCATTGTTTTCATATTATGCAAAATAATATTTAGTTAACTGTTGTAATTCATCTTCACAATATTATTTAAATTTATGGCACACTTTAAGAGAAACAAATAAACAATAAAGGATTAAGCAAAGCAGGACAGAAAATAAGAATAAGATGCTAAGGATGTTACTAAGTGAGAACCAGGGTTGCAGAAAGTTTTGATAGAGTCTAATTGCTGAATGATAATTTTAAAATATCAACTTACTCTAGAGTATGATTCATGCCTGGAGAATCTTCTGTGTCAGAAAACGCATGTAAAATTTCAATTAATGTAAAATAATCCTTCTTTTAAGTCTATGGACTATGGAAGTAATGGTCCCTTGGGGTCTCAACTTGTTTAATGTGTCACTTAAATTTTACAATTTTTGTGAAGTATGAATAGACATTAAAAACAGGCTGCAATATTTAAATACTGAAAAAATAGCAAATTTTTGGTGGGAATCCTTCTGAAGGGTCTTGAAGAGCTATGTCCATGTTTTCTCCAAACTTCAATTTAAATGCCATGTTTCTTTACATTAATTATGTCTGCCATACCATCATCCAGATAAATGAAAAGTGAAAACTTCCTTCAATATTCTCTGTAAATTTTATGTTTGTTTTTAAAATTATTGTTTTACAACATCAATTCCTTAAAGGAAAATAACACTTCAAATAATAAATACCTCTTCACATGTTTTATGTAAAATATTTCTTTTTAATAAGTAATTTTGCTACTTCCATCTCAGAACAGTACTTGGTTTCCATTTGGACTGATAGATAGATGATTTATCACAGAACTACGTTTTTATATTTAGTAAATGCACAAGCATTTGGTCTGAATCCTGTACAATACAGTATATTCTGTGCCCAAATACCCAGTACTCTATTCCTGAGTACCATGGGAAGTGAAAGTATCTTCAGATAGAAACCCAAAAGCAAGACAAGAAAACAGAAAAACAAAACCTCTTAATTGCTTGAGACAAAAGATTTGCAAATACTTGAGCAAGTGAAAAACTATGCAAAATTGTGTCTTGGCACATCATCTTGATGGAAAATCCCAAGCCCTGGGGAGAACTGAGGAGTAATTCCATAGGCACATCACTGGTGAATGAGGACTCTTTAAAGTCCAGATGGAAATAAGAATATTTTCCTTCTCTCTTTTTCTTTGCCAGAAGTGAGAACATGGTAAAAACAGCACTTGAGTAACAGTGAGGACATTTTCTACTTTGACTGTCAGAGAGTCCCTTCCTCTTTCTCTTAGATGTAGAGCAAAGACTGGATATTACCCTTTGGGGCCCACTGAGTGAAATTTTCTCCATAGAGATTAGGAGATGACTATTACTGCAAGTTTCAAGGAACTGACACATGGTGAGACTTACAGTTTAACTTTTTGGATGATTATGGTACAGTGCTTAAAATTGTGGGTACTGGAGTGGTACCAACTTCCATGCACAAGAGGTCTGTGTCAGCAACTGTGCACTTGGTATAACTGCATGACTTTTACAACCTCGGACTTCTTGAGTTTAATGAGGATTATTAGTTAGAAAGGTCGAAGGATGTTGAATTGAATAAAATAATATATGTGAAGAACACAGTACATAGTTGATGCAGAAAGTGTCCAGCAGGTCTCAGAATACATTGTTGTGAGGGGCAGTGACTTGGTGCATTGATGACATTAAATTTAATGAAATAAGACCCATTGTCAACTTTTTATATTCAAGGTAAATCCAAACACTTAGAAACACATCAAATGTGGTGTGTGGGTGTGTGTGTGTGTGTGTGAGAGAGAGAGAGAGAGAGAGAGAGAGAGAGAGAGAGAGAGAGAGAGAGGAGAGGGGGGAATTTACAATTAGTTGGGTACTCCAAATGATGAACATGTAATATTACTCTAAATATGTAGATATTTATTCTTACTTCTTAATTTTTTAATTACCATTTTTAATAGACATATGGTGACTATAAATATGGGAACAATTTGTTAAGATCAAGGTAATTGGCATTATCTGTCACCTCAAACATTTATCTTTTATTTGAGTTGGAAAATTAAAAAATCATCTCTAACAGCATTTTAGAAATACGCAATGAATTGGTTTCAATCCTGGTCACCGTACTTTGCTGTTCTTCCTATCCTAAGGCATCGCTGTACCATTTAACCATGCCCTGTCTGTCTTCCCAGCTGACTTTTCCCAGCCTTATAGAAATAGGATCTTACAGTCTGCTTCTTTAAGATCTATTCTTTTAGCTTCCACATATATGTGACAACAGGTGGTATCTATCTATGTCTGGCTTTTTTCAAGTGCATATTATTATGTTACCTCTCTGACAGTGTTTTTCTGAGAATCTTCACATTTATCATTTACTTGCTAATGTTTGTACCACTCTGACATTTCAGATTAAAGTGATTTCTTTTAGATGCTGTAGAAAGAACACAGATATATTAACATGCTAACCATAAGTCTTGCAGGATCAGTCACAGATTCATTGATACAGAATGTAACGTTCCCTATTTCCACAACATGCCACTAAAAAGCACAGGGAAAAATAGGTAAGGCAAAAAATAAGTTACTAAGCCACAGAATGGAGTCTTAGATTTTAACTCTATTTGCTGAATTTTTCCTATGTGCATTTGATGTCATAAGTAGCATTGGGTTCTGGCCTCCAAATTTTTCAGAAAAATCTAAGTGGCTGAGCTCTGAACTGTGTTAGTGCTGGCAGGTTTGGCTTTGTCTCTACCTTAAAATGAGCTAAACCATTGAGATGATGAAAGAAAAGACTCAGGCATTCATCTGGAAGTGAACCTGTGGAAATAAAGAATCTTTTTTCTCAAATTCTAGATGCATATTATGTGTGTATATGTATATATATACATATATGCAGATATCTGTCTTAAATATACATTATACATATAGAAGATTAAAAAAGGAATTCAAAAAAGGAATCTAAAATCTGGGAGAATTTATTTCTGAATAATTAGACTGAATCAAAATTATAGTTCATTTAAATAAATTATAGGGAAGGTAATACAAATAGGATTTTATTGTTTTAATTTGCAATAAAAATATTTAGAAACAATATGTAAATGTAATTGATATGCACACACATATGCAAATGAATCAGAAATTTTCTGCTTGAAATATGATCACAAAACACTATGATGACAATCTTACTTCTAATCACTCTTTTAGGTGTGAATGTCATGTATGTGTTTGGAAGTTAATGAAGAAATTGTATTTCTTTTATAATGGTCCTAAATTTATTTGTGCTGATAAAATTAGTAGGAAAAAACAGTAGACAGTGTGCCTAGTTGCGCAAAGTAAAGCAAACTTCTCCAAGTCAGTGCCCCAGGAGATGATCCAGTGCCAACAGTTCATGCTGTGAGGGGCCATGAACTATCACAGATGCACCTCCAGCATGTTTGAGGATATGGTTATGGAGAAAAGAAAGACCACAGAACACAGATTCCACTGAAAGTTTTAATACTAATATTTGAAATTACTTTAATCAAGAAAAGAAGGGATTTGATTTGTTTACTTACAACTACATTTTTAATTACCCAATGATATTGCTTTTAGGTCACCCAGAAAAAAGGAAGTGGAGAGGTAAGATTTATGTAATTATTAGATTAATTTAGGGTCCTGTCTTCACCTTCCCACTCTGTTTGGTTTCCATTGCACAATGAAGCATCTGAAGGAGGCATGGATACAGGCATGGATAACTTATGCAGGGGTTACTATTGACTTTCAGTGTACTGCATTTAAAAATACTATTTTTTCACAGCAATGATCTTCAGTAGTTTGATGTTATGACCCATCTGATTTCCATAAGAAATCTATTGATTGACATTCTTATTAAACCATAAGCAGAGTATAACCTGAGGCTTATAGAATTTTAAGGATTTTAAGTAACCTGATCCTTGTCATAGAACAAATAGAGGGATCTGGATTTGAACAGAGCTTTACACAACTCTGGTGTTGATGTTCTTACTCACTTGTTTTCTTTGTCTTTCCTGCTTTGGTCTAGACTAAGATGTACACTATTAGATGATGGATTACTATCCTTTAGTCTTTAATCGGTGGTTTCCAACTGATCCAATGAACTTCCAGAGTTTCTTGTATATTAGTGTTTTCTTGTAAATGGCTATGGAGTTCAAAGTACAGATGTTCATCAAAAATAACCTGTGAACATAATGGAAATGATTATTTTAAGATAAGTGAGTGAATATTAATTTATAGAAATACATATTAGCTAATTGTAAAAATTTTAAATTGCTCTGTTTACTCTAAATGGGAGTCATGAAACTCTGTTTATTTTTTATTCTCATATAAAACCCATTATCTATTGATTTTTCATCTTTATAAACACACACACACATTCTAATGAATTCAAATGAATTTTCTTATGTTCTTGTATGTATACATCATAATGAATCCCACCATGTACATCAAAAAAAATGGGGTATTAATAAGAAGGAGATATATTTCATGCTTGTATAATTCTATCAATATACATGTATATTCCATGTATGTACATATATATGTGGAAAAGTTTAAGTGAACAGACACGTACAATATTTCACTGATACATTTTGGTTGTGCATGCAGGTAAGGGCACATCATTCTCTGAAGCTCTGTCTAGGGAGTGTGATATTAAGAGTTCAAGTAATTATCTGTATGGATCATGGAGGAGATTTCTCCAGGCAAGGCACCAGCATCTTTTTTTTTATATGTGTATGATTTTATTTTTAATATTCTGGCACTGACTTCTTTAAGTAAGCACATAATAATTACAGTGGATAAAGGCCCATCAGCATAAGCAGCCTTTGCACACTTTCAAATTTGACCTTCATGATACCCCTAGGAGATGAACAGGTAAGTTATAAATGAACATCTCTGCCTGACAAGAAAGACTCATCAATTTGGAAATTTTATCTTGAGTTATCCCTGTTGTAGTAAACATGGGCAAATGATTAAGCATCTGGACAGCTAATGACTGACAGCTAATGTTCTTTACCTTACCTACGTGGTTGTTGCTGCTTTGCATGTTTAAGGGGGATTGGCCATACATGTTCATTCCCCATCATTTGTTGATGTTCCCCATCATCAAGGTGCCTCATTCAAATATGAACAAAGAACCAGAGACTTCAAGGATTACAACTGAAGAGAAATTCTAGAAAGATTAGTCTGTACCAAACTCCATGCAGGAATAGAAAAATCCTTGGATCATTTCTTATTGATCCAAGGTAAAGTATTTGGTGTGGGGACAGAGGTGCTGTCGGTGACATTCTGTAACAAGCATCTGTTGTTTGCTTGAACAAGTGTTGTTAAGCTTGTGTTTCCCATTAGTAAAATTGGGATGATAGCACCTAAAAAGACTGGTTTCTAGATAGTGAGCCCTAAGCCATGGCTGGCCTTGAATATATCATAGGATCAGACGGACACCCAGGATGAGGTATCATCAACTTGTTAATGTGTACTAGAGAGCTGGACACTTTCCCATGAATCCTCTTACAAAAAGAGGAATGAAATAATTTATTTAAAGGCTAATTCACTTCATATTTTAAAGAAATAATGGAAGAGTAGTCATTATTTTTGAGACTCTAAAGTTCATGCTTTTCTCCTTCATTTTATAGAGGAGACTGATTCCAGATGATTATCCTGGTAGTAACCACTGTGGTATACCCATGACAAGCAAAATTAATAAATCACAGTCCCCCCTTCTCTTATATCTTGTGCTCAGTTTCAGAATGGTTCTCAATAATTCACCCTGGAAGTCACCATTAAATTATCAAGATGGCACTATTACAGGAACTATTCTTCTTTAACACATGTGGATGCTTACCATTCCTCTTATTAAAACTCTGACATTTTGAAGTATTCACTAGTTCCTCCCAATCTTTATGTTTTCTGACCTCTGTTACCTTCAAATATATCTAATTTTGTGTTGTTAAAGATAATAACTCAATAAGTAGTTCTCATAATAACAATACAATACTCATGGAAGCCATCAACATGTTGTTGATTCCAATATTATAAACTGATCTGAAGACACTGTTTTTTTTTTTTCTTTTTTTTTATTGTAAACAAATGGGATACATGTTGTTTCTCTGTTTGTACATGGCGTAAAGGCATACCATTTGTGTAATCATAAATTTACATACAGTAATGTTGTTTGATTCATTCTGTTATTTTTTCCCTTCCCCCCACCCCTCCCACCCCTCTTTACCCTCTATACAGTACTTTCTTCCTCCATACTTGCCCCCCTCCCTAACCTTAACTCTAACCCTAACATTAACCCTTCCCTCCCCCCCTTTATGTGTCATCCTCCACTTATTAGCGATATCATTCGTCCTTTGGCTTTTTGAGATTGGCTTATCTCACTTAGCATGATAGTTGCAGATTTACATGATCACTACTGTACTTTCACCTTTCCTTGTAAATCATGCAAAATCAAAGTTTTATAACTGAGTTCATCTTTGTGGGACTTTCACAGGATCCTACTGTTCAGAAGATAGTATTTGTTGTGTTTTTATTGGTCTATATTGCAACTATTGTGGGCAACATGCTGATTGTAGTGACCATCCTCTGCAGCCCAGCACTGCTGGGATCACCCATGTATTTCTTCCTGGCAATCCTGTCCTTACAAGATGCTGGTTTCTCCTCGGCCATCACACCAAAAGTGATTGTGGACTCCCTATACAAGCAGAAAACCATCTCTTATAAAGGATGTATGATTCAACTTTTTGCTGGACACTTCTTTGGTGGGGCAGAGATGATTATTCTCACAGCCATGGCCTTTGACCGCTATGTGGCCATTTGCAAGCCCTTGCACTACACTTCCATCATGAACTGGAGGCTCTGTGGCATTCCGGTGGGGGTGTCCTGGACAGGGGGATTTCTGCATTCCATCATACAAATTTTCTTTACTTTCCAGCTGCCCTTTTGTGGGCCTAATGTCATTGACCATTTCATGTGTAACTTGTACCCATTACTGAAGTTTGCATGCACTGACACTCACATCTTTGACCTTTTGGTGATCACCAACAGTGGATTAATCTGCATGATCAACTACTCCCTGTTGCTTGTGTCCTATGGTGTCATCTTGTTCTCCCTGAGAAGACACAGTGCTGAAGGGTGGAGAAAAGCACTGTCCACCTGTGGATCTCACATTACTGTGGTGGTTTTGTTATTTGTCCCGTGCATATTCATATATGCATGCCCTTCATCTTCCTTTCCCTTTGACAAAGAAGTAGAAATAGTTTACACCATCCTAACTCCCTTGCTCAATCCTTTGGTTTATACTTTGAGAAATAAGGAAGTAAAAAATGCTATAAGGAAAGTGTGGAATAGTTTGTTGTTTTTTTAAAAGGAAAATAAAATACATTACTATGGAGAGCAGATGAGCCTCTGTTCATCAGGTGGCCCTGCTGGGTCAGCAAAAAGCCAAAGGCAAGGATGCTCTCAGCATTGACTTTCACCTCTGGTACTAGCAGTTATCACAAGTCCTAGGAAAATGGGTCTCCTGGATACAGCAGGATAGTAGTAGAATGTTCTTAGGACCACAATAGTAGGAAAGGTGCCAAAATTGTTTCTAGTCCTGTAACTTTTTAGTGAACAATGAAACCTCTAACAACTTAAAAGCCTTGAACAATTTACACTGTCCCTGTAGTTTAACATCCTGATTGTGAGACCCCAAAGAACGAACATGGAGAACTAGTTCTGGGCCACTTCTTCTCCATCAGGGTGCAGTGTTGCATTTGACCCAGGTTTTCATGAAAATATCTCTGTGTCTTCTTTGTCTCTGTGGTTTTCTTCACCTTCTGTCTTCCCTACTTGAGAATCCTTAGTTGATGTTGTGGGGGTGGCAGAATAGTACCAAAAGTATAATGTAAAAACTAAGTCAGTATTTATTTAGATAACTGGTTTATCAGCTGTTCTTCTTTGTAAAAAGATTACATAATTCTAATTAGAAGGCAATAACATGCCAGTGATTTAAAATTCACGTTTTCATTTTGAGTTATCCATTCCCTTTGAATTTACAACTCAATACTCTTATATGTAAACTAAAGATAGTTCAATTAATACTTTTGAAATTTATTTTTAAAAAAGGGAAGCAATTTAACTCATCAGAATTATTTTTATTTCTAAAAGTTTTGAAAAAAACAAAAAAAAAAGCACTTCTGGAAGAAGATATTAGAAATCAAGAAAAGAAGTATAAAACTTGATGTGAAAACAAAATTTTCTGATTCTACTATTAGTGATTCTAATGTAAAACTTCAAGACTTAGGAAAATCAGAGAAGAGCTTTCCAGTCACCTACATTTTTTCACTGGGTCCATTAATGTCAGTTGGAATTTGAGTTATTTCTTGAATTTTGAGAGATAGAATCTGATTGGTCCAATCCGACCTATGGGGATGGATCAAGTGACCACTGTTAGCACAAAACGACTGGACTGGACACACACTTCACAGATCTGCACAGCTTTTATCCAGGAACAGAGTGACACCTCTGAAGGACCACTTTCCTGGTTGAAAATGAGCCATCTGCCCAAGGGGTCACCTGTGCTTATATAGGTGACACTGAGAGGTGACTTAATTAATGAGCTTGTCAGTTTGGGAAACTTAGGAACTTGGGGTCTGTTTATTGGGTGAGACAGATGGTGTCTATGGTCAATGGTCAGTTTGGACACTCAGGAAACAGGTTTGTAAGAATTTGAAAATGTGTTCTCACTGGGCAATACTTTTTACTTGGAGAAGAATGGAGGGTCTGGGGTCAGTATTCAGTGCTTATGTCTTTCATTTCAGGGTCCCATTGTATTGTCCCTGAGAAAGGATTTATGTGAGGAAGGATCAATGTTTTGACTTCCTTTGTAGGGACTGTTCTCTCACTGGGAAAGTGTGAACTGGGAATGGAAATGCCATCAATGTGCTGCTTTTCTCTTCATTCCTTCTTCTTAGGCCACACTTGTGTGGTTTGTCATGTTCCATACTTCAAAACCACCTTACATCAATAGGCTCTGAGAGAGTAGGTGAGGAAATTCCATTGGGGGATCAGCAATGATAGTCTCTCATTTTAGTACAAACAAAAGCAACTCCTGAAAAACACACTAGTAGTAACCCCAAGGTTCAAAGCTACAGATATAGTGAGCACACGTTCCCCACACTCCCATGGAGGGAATAGAACCCAGAGAAACCAGGTGTAAAAGTACATTTTCTAAAGAGCATTAATTACAGTTTCCTTGGTGATTTTCATCTTCTTGACTTAATATACCCAAGTGCAATTCTTTCATTTGTGTATTTACCAATAAAGAATGATTCAAATTCAGAAACACATTTGGTGGTCATTTCATTGTTTTGCTAGTCTCATGTTGTCAAGTGTTGGGGGATCAATGTATTAATAATAAAATATTAAATTTTGCCTTGACAAATCAACACTGATAACATGCCAGTGGATTACAGTGGGCAAATTATCTTTTTTTTCTCTCTTTTCATTTTACATGCCACCCCCAAAGTACAAGAGTTTATGATATTAGTTTTAATTGTTAAAATAGACATGCAAAAGATACATGTAATTTCACTGATGACCAATGAAAAAGTCCATGAAAGATTAAATTGTGAGTCTAAAACATCACCTAGACTATGTGGGTGCTCAGGAGACCACGATTCTGACAAGGCTCAGACATGTGTTTACCTTTCTTCATGTCAGCCATTTGTCAAACAGAGAAATCTTCTTCATGTACTTTCACTTCATAGGTCTTGTTATTTAAGTTCATTTATTCCTAAAAACTAGCTCAAGAAGTGTGGATCTACTAGATTGGCTCCATTGCTTTATGAACTTGTGAAGTCAATATTTGAAATGAAGCTGTAAAGTGAAACACTATTCTGGCCAGATTGCACTGATCAACACCAACCAGTTAATGTCTGCTCCATCGTATGATCAATTTCAAACTTTTTAAAATTATTTTAATGCTCAACATTTTATTGTGGACTCTGTTAGGGAAAAATCCACTAACATTCAGTAGAGGGATAAATAACAATGAAAGGCACCTACCCAACATTTGTCATTCCCACTGATTTGGTGAACAGAATAGATCAAAATTCTCTTCAAAATGACTGTTGCTTTAACTTTCCAATTTGTTTTCCATGTAGGTTGTTTTAGGCATGATGAAGCACATTCCAATGCTTTTAGCTTTTAGGCAATCTAACTGTTATGACATGTCATCGTAAATACTTGGTTTGTAAGCTCCCATGACATTTACAATGAAAACCAAGAATATGTCACCCAAAGAGAAAGAGATTTTTGTCTGCCATTGAACTGTGTGCAACATTTTGTATGGAATTTATGAGTAACAAATATTGTGCAAAGCTTGTTTTTCTATATGTGATTAAAAAATGATCCTCTTAAAGTTGGGGAAAGATGTTAAGTTTTTATTTTTATACTCACAGATAACACTCAATAGTAAGCTCTTTTGAGCATTCAATGAGAAACAAATTGGCAAGTCCAAGGCCACTGATTGATGGCACTTGGAATCCCTCATGCCAGTCTTTATTTTATGGGGACCACCATGAGTCAGTTTGTATATTTTGCCCTGAATTACTGAATACAGGGAACAGAATGATGGATGTCATTCAGTAGGTGTCTGGCATCTGAAAAGGCATAGCCTCTTCATTGTGGATGATTTCTAAGTCCAATTGTATATAACTTAGGTAAGAGAAAGAGAGAGAGAGAGAGAGAGAGAGAGAGAGAGAGAGAGAGAGAGAGAGAGAGAGAGAGAGAGAGAGAGAGAATTCAGTTAAATAATTCTGAGTGACTTTTCTACTTTGGTGGTGATGTAATATTGAAAATCTGCTATTATTTTTTATGCATCCAAATTTTATACTTGCTTAAAAAAATTATCCAAATTTCATAACCTCACTTTTTTGGCTTACCTGGATAACCTCTTTCCAGGTTTTTTTAATTTTTTTTTTTTGTTTGACTGACAAAAGTGTGAGTTAACACACTTCACAGTCTGGTTGCATCTTTGTGTTTCAGAATCTAGTTGAGAACTTAACTATATGAATTGAAGTTTGCATAATTTTAAATTATCTGATCACTCTTCCTATTGATTTCAGTATGTGGTTGCAGGGCTGTGGACACCATCAACAAATATCACACCACTGAACGCAGTCATTAAATCCATAGAATCTGGAGGTCATGGTCCTTTAGTGTCTCATCCTTTCTCATGAATCACTTAAATATGGCACTTTTTTTCCTCTTTATTATTCACAAATGGGGTACAAATTTTCATTTCTCTGGTTGTACACAAAGTAGAGTCACACTGTTAGTATAATCATACATGTATATAGGGTCCTAATGATTGTCTCATTCCATTATCTTTCTTTTCTCCACTCCCTCTCCACCCCTCATTTCCCTCTACACAATCCATCCTTCCTCCATTTTCCCCCTACCCACCACCATTATGTATCATCATCCACTTATCAGAGAAAACATTTACCCTTTATGTTTTTGGAATTGGATTATCTCACTTATCATGATATTCTCCAACTCCATCCATTTACCTCCAAATGCCACAATTTTATTCTTCTTTATGGCTGAATAATATTCTCTTGTGTATATAAACCACAGTTTCTTTATCCATTCACTATTGAAGGGCATCTAGATGGGTTTAGCAATCTAGCTATTGTGAATTGAGCTGCTATAAACATTGTTGTGGCTGCATCACTCTACCATGGTGATTTTATGTCCTTTGAGTACTAACCAAGGAGTGGGATAAATGGGTCAAATTGTGATTCCATATGAAGTTCTATAAGGAATCTCCATACTTGTAATCTATTTGGTTTCTGGAATTGAGAAAGATTTGTCTGATGTACATGGATGCACCATTGATTGGGGCATATATATTTATGATTTTTATGTCTTGCTGATTTAATGCTTCCCTTAAGCATTATAAAATGTTCTTCTTTATTCCTTATGTCTAACTTTGGCTTGAAGTCCACTTTATCTGATACAAGGATGGAAACCTCCACATTTTTACTAGGTATATGTTCATGGTATGTTTTATCTCATCTTTTCACCTTAATGCTGTGTCTTTTTCTATGAGATGAGTCTTTTAAGGACAACATATTGTTATTTTTTATTTATTTATTTTTTTGTTATCCAGTTTGCCAGTCTATGTCTTTTGATTGAAGAATTTAGGCCATTAACATTCAGGGTTATTATTGAGATATGATTTTTGTTCCCAGTCCTTTTGGATTATTTTCAGTTTAAAACTTGAGTTGGTTTCTTCTTGATTGGATTTTCCTTTAGGGTAGTTCCTCCCTTTGATGCCTTATATTGATGTTTTTTCATTTCCTCCTGATGGAATACTGAGAATGTTCTGTAGCACAGGCTTTCTACTAGTAAATTTTCTTAACTTTTGTATATCATGGAAGGATTTTATTTCATCATCAAATCTGAAGGTAGGTTTTACTGCATATAAAACTCTTGGTTGTCATCTATGTTCTTTCAGAGCTTGAAATATGTTTTTCCTGGCCTTTCTAGGTATTAGGGTCTGGACTGAGCAATCTGCTGATATACCTACTGGTTTCACCCTATATATAAACTGATGCTTTTCTGTTGCAGCCTTTAAAATTCTTTCTTTATTTTGTATGTGTCTTAGTGTGGATCTGTTGTAATTTTGTACATTTGGTGTCCTGTAAATCACTTGTATTTGATTTTCCATTCCATTTGTCAGGTTTTGGACATTTTCTGATATTAGTTCATTGAATAGATTGTTCATTCCTGTGATTTGTATGTCTGTGCCTTCCTCAATTCTGATAATTCTTAAGTTTTGTCTTCTCATGATATTCCATAATTCATGGAGGTTTCATTTATGATTTCTAACCATCTTCTTTGTTTGGTCAATTTTATTTTCAAGATTAAATACTTTGTCTTCATTGTCTCAGGTTCTGTCTTCCCAGTGATCTAGTCTATTGGTGAGGCTTTCTATTGAGCTTTTAATTTGGTTTATTGTATGTTGGAGGCCGCTGCCCTGTAGGGCCCGCAGTGGTGGCTGGTTTCTCCCTAAGATGGCTCCGAGAAGCCCAGCTGCAAGTGCTTTCTATTGGCTGACTGATCTCCTCCGCGTCCGTGCTTAGCTCGTGATCAGTTCATGTCCTCATTACCCACCATTGAGTCTCCACGAGCCAAACGCCTGACCCATTAAGGTGATTGGCTGTTATATCCCATGAAGCTGCATACTTTGCGGGGCAGGGAGAGCAAGCAAGGCAGAGCAAGCAAGGCAAGGAGGGCAGGCAGCAGCTGCGGGACGCAAAAAGAGGAGAGGCGGCCGTGGCGCGACGAGAGAGGAAGAAGAGAGAAGTAACAGCTGCACGAGAGAAAAGAAGGAGATGAAAGCTGCACGACAAGAGAAGAAGGAGAGAGAGAGCTGCGCGAAAAGAGAAGAAAAAGAAGATGGCGGTGGTGGAGGAGGAGGAAGAACCAGGCACTTGGCTCAGAAGCTCTCCCATAAAAATAAAGACCTTAAAACTTCATTCGAGAGCTGAGTCTTCATTGTACTGACTGGACTAGACAATTGTGTCCTTCATTTCAAGGATTTTTTTTTTCACAATCTCTCAAGGATTTTTTTTCAGAATCTCTCTGTCTTTATTGAAGTAATCTTTTGCTTCTTGCCTTTGCTCTTTTAACTGTTTATTGGAGTGATCATTCATTGCCTGCATTTTATCTTTTATCTCATCTATGCTTCATAATTTTAATTATGTACATTCTAAACTACTTTTTTTACTTTTCTTCTACAATGCTGTCACTGGATTCTATTAATATAGCACCTTGACTTGTTTGGGACACTTTCTTCCATTATTTCTTCATGTCATTTGTGCATCTCCCTCTCTAGCAGAGCATATATGATATATTGTAGTTTCCCCCCATAGCCTTATTTTGTCCCTGCAGGTTTCCAATACCTAACCTTAAAAGGGGAGACCAAGGTTTTCAAGATGGCGGCCTAGAGGGAGGCTGCATTTCATGTTGCTCCAGGACTCAGGATTCAAAAGAGGAGATATTGAGAGACTTGGGACCAACTCAAAGCAGCCGGGTGACTCTCACCCATTGGGGAGGCGTTCCGGATGGGACGGTGGTCCCGGAACGCAGGGAACTTGTGAAGTAGAGCTGCCGGCGAGACGCCCCTCCCCCTGCTGGAGCAGTGAACTCAGACAACTGAGAGCGCCGTAAAGGAGGCCGCTCGGCACAGCACTGGGACTCGGAGCAACCACTGGGGCTCCGGCGGCTGCCCAGGGGAGGAGTGGCGAGGAGAGCTGTGTGGACTCAGGACACCGGGGCCTGCCCTGAGGAGGAGGAGGAGGAGCGTGGCCACTTGGATTCGGAGTGACTGCACCAGAGCTACAGGCGGTTGCCAGAGGAGAAGCCGCACGGCGAGCTGTTTGGACTCAGAACGATGCTTCTGAACCCCGGGGCCTGCCCTGAGTGTGAGGAGGAGGAAGAGGAACGCGGCCGCTTGGATTTGGGGTGACTACACCAGAGCTACAGGCGGTTGCCAGAGGAGGGGCTGCGTGGTGAGCTGTTTGGACTCAGACCACTTCTGAACACCGGGACCTGCCCGGAGGAGTAGGAGGAGGAGGAGGAGGAGCGCGGCGGGTCGTTTGGACTCGCAGTGACTGCATTAGCACTCCAGGCGGCTGCTCAGAGGAGAAGGCGAGTGGAGAGTTGTTTGGACTTAAAGTGACAACTCCTGAACACAGGGGGGCTGCCAGGAGGAGGATCGTGCTGGGTCGCTTGGTCTTGAGTGGCCGCACCAGAGCTCCAGGCGGTTGCCCAGAGGACCTGTGCAGCGGGTCACGTGGATTCAGAGCCACTCAGAGCGACCGCTCCGGAACACCTGGGGGGTTATCTGGAGAAGGAGGAGGAACGGGGAGGGTCACTTCGACTCGGAGTGATTGATTGCCCAGGGCTACGGGTGGTTGGTGGGAGGAGGAGGCACGAAGTGAATTTCTTGGACTCCTAGTGACCGCACCAGAATACTGGGCGGCTGTCTGGAGGAAGAGGCACGTGGCGGGTCTCTGGGACTCAGAGCAATTGTTCGGGGCCCCAGGTGGCTGCTCAGAGGAGGGACCGCATAGCCAGGCGATTAGGTGCAGAGCAGGGTTACAGGATCTAGGAGGCTTCTGGGCGGAAGAGCCGCACAGAGACAGGCTTAGGGCGGAGCGAAGGTTCCAGGCCTGTGGGCAGATTCTCTGAGGAGGGGCAGCCTAAGGAGATTCATCTGCGAAGGGTGAGGCTCCCAGGCCCAGGAGGTAGGGTCGGGCCCCTGGGAACTTTGCAGAGGAAGGCAGCCCAGCCCAGATGGTAGCTGTAAATTGAGGGGAACCTCTAGGAGGGAACTGACCAGCGAGACCTCCCCACCGGGTGAGTCTTCCCTGCCGGGTGAGGTTTCCCCACAAGTACGGTAAAAACAGAGACTCAGGCCCAAACAGGCCTTGCTCAGCCCGCAGCCTAGGTCCCCTTTGGATGGCCATTGGTCAACAAGTGGAGGCACCTCTGCCCACTAGCAGGGATTATACCCCACCTGAAGGCCACCACTCCTAGAGAGGCATCTTCCTTGTGGAGCACCGCACTATCAACTTCCTCCAAGACTTCAGCCTACTGAAGGCTAAGAGGGGATATATATAGAAATCTTCAGGGACATTGTAAGTCAATAGAGGAAATCTGCAATATCTCAGCGGTCCACTGATACCTGAACAATATGAGAAAACAAGGAAAGAAAATGCTGCAAACAAATCTAGATGTTATATCAATAAAACCCAATGACAGCATGGCAGAAGAAATGACAGAAAAGGAGTTCAGAATGTACATAATTAAAATGATCAGAGAAGCAAACAATGAGATGAAAGAGCAAATGCAAGCATTGAATGATCGCACCAATCGACAGTTAAAAGAGCAAATACAGGAAGCAAAAGATCATTTCAATAAAGAGTTAGAGATATTGAAAAAAACAAACAGAAATCCTTGACATGAAGGAAACAATAAACCAAATTAAGAACTCCATAGAAAGCATATGCAGTAGGATAGAACACCTGGAAGACAGAACCTCAGACACTGAAGACAAAATATTTAACCTTGAAAACAAAGTTGAACAAACAGAGAAGATGGTAAGAAATCATGAACAGAATCTACAAGAACTATGGGATATCATGAAAAGGCCAAATTTAAGAATTATTGGGATTGAGGAAGGCCTAGAGAAACAAGCCAAAGGAATGAACAATTTATTCAATGAAATAATATCAGAAAATTTCCCAAATCTGAAGAATGAAATGGAAAATCAAGTTCAAGAGGCTTATAGGACTCCAAATACACAAAATTACAACAGACCCACACCAAGGCACATTATAATGAAAATACCTAACATACAAAATAAAGACAGAATTTTAAAGGCTGTGAGAGAAAAGAACCAAATTACATTCAGGGGGAAATCAATACGAATATCAGCAGATTTTTCAATCCAGACCCTAAAAGCTAGAAGGGCCTGGAACAACATTTTTCAAGCCCTGAAAGAAAATGGATGCCAACCAAGAATCTTATACCCAGCAAAACTTACCTTCAAATTTGACGATGAAATAAAATCCTTCCATGATAAACAAAAGCTAAAAGAATTTACAAAAAGAAAGCCAGAATTACAGAACATTCTCAGGAAAATATTCCATGATTAAGAGATGAAAAACAAAGAAGCAAATCAGCAAAGGGAGGAATTATCCTAAAGGAATTGTCAAATAAAGGAGGAAACAAGTTGTGTCAAACAAATAAATAAACAACATTTAAAAAATGAACCAAATGACCGGGAAACCAAATCATTTCTCTATAATAACCCTGAATGTTAATGGCCTGAATTCATCAATCAAAAGACATAGACTGGCAGACTGGATTAAAAAGAAAGATCCAACAATATGTTGCCTGCAAGAGACTCACCTCATAGAAAAGATACCCATAGACTAAAAGTGAAAGGATGCGAAAAAACATACCATGCACATGGACTCAGCAAAATAGCTGGAGTATCCATCCTCATTTCCGATAATGTGGACTTCAAGCCAAAGTCAGTCAGAAGGGATAAAGAAGGTCATTTCATACTGCTTAAGGGAAGCATAAATCAGCAAGATATAACAATCATAAACATCTATGCCCCAAACAGTGGCTCATCCATGTATGTCAAACAAATCCTTCTCAATTTCAGAAACCAAATAGACCATGACACAATAATACTAGGTGATTTTAACACGCCTCTCTCACCACTGGACAGATCTTCCAGACAAAAAATGAACAAAGAAACCATAGATCTCAATAACACAATCAATAATTTAGACTTAACGGACATTTATAGAATATACCATCCAACCAAGAGTGAATACACTTTCTTCTCAGCAGCACATGGATCCTTCTCTAAAATAGACCATATATTATGCCACAAAGCTAATGTTAGCAAATACAAGAAGATAGAGACACTAGCATGTATTCTATCAGATCATAATGGATTGAAGTTAGAAATAAATGAAAGAGTAAAACACAGAAACTATTCCAACATCTGGAGATTAAACAATATGCTATTATATGATGAATGGATAACAGAAGATATTAGGAAGGAAATTAAAAAATTCTTAGAGATAAATGAGAACAAAGAAACATCATATCAAAATCTCTGGGACACTATGAAAGCAGTAGTTAGAGGGAAATTTATTTCATGGAGCGCATTTAATAAAAGAAGTAAAACTCAACAAATAAACGACCTAACACTACAGCTCAAAGCCCTAGAAAAAGAAGAACAGAACAGCACCAAAAGTAGTAGAAGACAGGAAATAGTTAAACTCAGAGCTGAAATCAATGAAATTGAAACAAAAGAAACAATACAAAAAATTGACAAAATAAATTGTTGGTTCTTCGAAAAAATAAACAAAATTGATAAACCTTTAGCCACACTAACAAAGAGAAGATGAGAGAAAACCCAAATCACTAAAATTCGGAATGAACAAGGAAATATCACAACAGACAGGATTGAAATACAAAACATAATTAGAAGCTATTTTGAAAATCTATACTCCAAAAAATAGAAAATTTCGACAACATCAACAGGTTTCTAGAGACATATGAATTGCCTAAACTGAATGAGGAGGACATAAATAATTTAAATAGACCAATTTGAAGTACTGAAATAGAAGAAGTCATCAAAAGCCTACCAACAAAGAAAAGTCCGGGACCAGATGGGTTCTCAGCCGAGTTCTACAAAACCTTTAAAGAAGAGCTCATTCCAATACTTCTCAAAGTATTCCATAAAATAGAAGAGGAGGGAACCCTCCCAAACTCATTCTATGTAGCCAATATCACACTGATACCTAAACCAGACAGAGACTCATCAAGGAAAGAAAATTTCAGACCAATATCCTTAATGAACATCGACGCAAAAATTCTCAACAAAATTTTAGCAAATCGCATACAAAAACATATTAAAAAGATAGTGCACCATGATCAAGTTGGTTTTATCCCAGGTATGCAAGGTTGGTTCAACATCAGGAAATCAATAAACGTAATTCATCATATTAATAGACTTAAAGTCAAGAATCACATGATTATTTCAATAGATGCAGAAAAAGCATTTGATAAAATACAGCACCCCTTCATGCTCAAAACACTAGAAAAAATAGGAATAGTGGGAACATTCCTTAACATTGTAAAGGTCATTTATGCTAAGCCCATGGCTAATATCATTCTAAATGGTGAAAAACTGAAAGCATTCTCCCTAAAAACTGGAACAAGGCAGGGATGCCCTCTTTCACCACTTCTATTCAACATCGTTCTTGAGACTCTGGCCAGAGTAATTAGACAAACCAAAGAAATTAAAGGGATACGAATTGGAAAAGAAGAACTCAAACTATCCCTGTTCGCTGATGACATGATTATATATTTAGAGGTACCTGGAAATTCCACCAGAAAACTCTTAGAACTAATAAGTGAATTCAGGAAAGTAGCAGGTTACAAGATCAATGCCCATAAATCCAACGCATTTTTATACATAAGTGATGAATCTTCAGAAAGAGAAATTAGGAAAACTACCCCATTCAAAATAGCGTCTCAAAAAATAAAATACTTGGGAATCAATCTCACAAAAGAGGTGAAAGACCTCTACAATGAGAACTATACAACACTAAAGAAAGAAATTAAAGAACACCTTAGAAGATGGAAAGATCTTCCATGTTCTTGGATAGGAAGAGTTAATATTGTCAAAATGGCCATACTACCTAAAGTGCTATACAAATTCAATGCAATTCCAATTAAAATCCCAATGACGTACCTTACAGAAATAGAGCAAGCAATTATGAAATTCATATGAAAGAATAATAAACCCAGAATAGCTACAGCAATCCTTAGCAGGAAGAGTGAAACAGGGGGTATTGCAATACCAGATCTTCAACTCTACTACAAAGCAATAGTAACAAAAACGGCATGGTATTGGTACCAAAATAGAAAGGTAGATCAATGGTACAGAATAGAAGACACGGACACAAACCCAAATAAATACAATTTTCTCATACTAGACAAATGTGCCAAAAATATGCAATGGAGAAAAGATAGCCTCTTCAACAAATGGTGCTGGGAGAATTGGAAATCCATATGCAACAGAATGAACCTAAACCCCTATCTCTCACCCTGCATAAAACTCAACTCAAAGTGGATCAAGGACTTTGGAATCAGACCAGAGACCCTTCATCTTATAGTAGAAAAAGTAGTTCCAAATCTTCAGTTTATTGGCTTAGGTTCAGTCTTCCTTACAGACTCCCATAACACAAGAAATAAAAGGAAGAATCAATAACTAGGACTTATTCAAACTAAAAAGCTTTCTCTCAGCAACGGAAACTAACATCAATGTGAAGAAAGAGCCTACAGAGCGGGAGAATATCTTTGCCAATCATACTTCAGATAGAGCACTAATCTCCAGAATCTATAAAGAACTCAAAAAACACTACACCAAGAATACAAATAATCCAATCAACAAATGGGCTAAGGAAATGAATAGACACTTCACAGAAGAAGATCTACAAGCAATAAACAAACATATGGAAAAATGTTCAACATCTCTAGTAATAAGAGAAATGCAAATCAAAACCACCCTAAGATTCCATCTCACCCCAATTAGAATGGCGATTATCAAGAATACAAGCAACAATAGGTGTTGGAGAGGATGTGGGGAAAAAGGTACACTCATACATTGCTGGTGGGGCTGCAAATTAGTGCAGCCACTCTGGAAAGCAGTGTGGAGATTCCTTAGAAAACTTGGAATAGAACCACCATTTGAACCAGCTATCCCATTCCTCGGCCTAAACCCAAAGGACTTAAAATCAGCATACTGCAGAGATACAGCCACATCAATGTTCATAGCTGCTCAATTCACAATAGCCAGACTGTGGAACCAACCTAGATGCCCTTCAATTGATGAGTGGATAAAGAAATTGTGGTATATATATACAATGGAATATTACTCATCCATAAAGAATGATGAAATTATGGCATTTGCAGGCAACTGGATGAAATTGGAGAATATCATGCTAAGTGAGATAAGCCAATCTCAAAAAGCCAAAGGACGAATGATATCGCTAATAAGTGGAGAATGACACATAACGGGGGGGAGGGAAGTGTTAGTGTTAGGGTTAGAGTTAGAGTTAGGGAGGGGGGCAAGTATGGAGGAAGGAAGTACTGTATAGAGGGTAAAGAGGGGTGGGAGGGGTGGGGGGAAGGGAAAAAATAACAATGAATCAAACAACATTACTCTATGTAAATTTATGATTACACAAATGGTATGCCTTTACGCCATGTACAAGCAGAGAAACAACATGTATCCCATTTGTTTACAATAAAAAAAAAATAAAATAAAATAAAAAAAGAAAGTGAACAGGAGAGCAAAAACAAAAAAAAAAAGGGGGGGGGAGACCAATATTAGCAGCACACAATACAAACAATATTCAGTCTTATCCTAAATAGCTCAAATTAAGATAGTAAGAGTATTACGTAATAAAAAGAGATGATGAGTTTCATCATTACCTACCACATCAACAACTTGTTTGCAATAAGGTCCACAATTTCTAATAGTGTACAAAGAGAATGGGAAGGGGTGTAAGATGTAATGTTAATGGGATGAGAAGTGAGTATACAGAGGTACTAGAACATAGGAACAGTGAAATTAAAATCAAAGATGTTGGTCATTATCATGAGAAAATGGAGAAGGAGACTCCAAAGACACAGAGAAAAACACAGAGAGTGAGAAAAATAATAAAGAAATAGAAAAGGACAAATAAAAATAATAATAATAATATTAAAATCTACAACAAAACTGTAATATGCTATTCAAATCTCCCAGTCTTTAGTATCCTGATGCATTAAAGGTACTTGATAAAGTGGAGAATGGGAGCAGCCCGAAATAAAGATGGTGGAATGAGGGTCAGGGACCATCCATGATAGTGGGAAGAGGCATCCTTTTATGTTGGTGGATGGGGAGCCTCAGTGTGGCTCTAAGTCTTCACATGTTTGTTGGTTGACTTGGTACATGCTGAGCCTGTGGTCTGGCCAAGAGGCGCTGGAGATCAGTGAGCTGGGACTGGACCTGGGCCTGCGTGGTACAGCAATGGAGATCTGCATGTGTGCAGACTACAAAGTTGGCAATTTTTTTAGAGTGTGAATAGATATAAAATTAGATAGGATGCAATATTTAGATATCAGAAAAGTAGAAAATTATTGGTGAGGGTCCTCCTGAGGGGACTTAAGGAGCTATGTCCAAGTTTTCCCCAAACATCCTTTTCAATGTTATGTTTCTTTACATTCATTACATCTACCATACCATCTTCCCAAATAAATGAAAAGAGATCTCCTCTGCAAATTCAATTTTTGTTTTTAAAATTGTTTTACACATTCAGTTTGAGATAAATATAATATTTCAAATAATGCATACCCCTTCACATATTTTATATGAAATATTTTTCTTTAGTAGTATCACAGAACTCTTATTTTATATTTAGTAGATACATAAACATTTGGCCTGAATCCTGCAGGGGACAGTGCATTCTGTGCCCTAATACCCAGTGCTATATTCATGGATATGGTGGAATATGACAGCATTTTTAGATATAAACCCAAGAGAAATAAGACAGGAAAACAAAACAAAATCTCTAATTGCTTGGGACAAAAGTTTTGCAGATACATGAGCAAGTAAAAAAATCACACAAAATTGTGTCTTGGCACATGATGCTGACGAATAATTTCTCTCTGGGGAGAACCAAAGAGTAATTTTACAGGTGCATGACCTATGACCAAACACTTTTTAAAGTCCGGATGGAAATCCAGAAGGAACTTTTATTTCTCTTTGTTTTCTTTGTTCCTGAGACTGCTCTCAAGGAACAGTGGGAACATTTGACCGTAACAGAGGCTCTTCCTCTCTATCTTAAGTGTTGAGCAAAGACTGGATAAAGATATCACAATTTGGGGCACACAAGTGAACTTTTCTCCATAGGGATCAGGAAAGGCCATCACTAGAATTTTCAAGGAACTGACATATGATGAGATTTATCTTTTCACTTTTTGGATTTTCATGGATTGTTTCAAACTGTGATGCAGTGCTTAAAATTGTGGGTCATGTGGGAGAGCTGAGATCTGTGCACAAAATGAGTCTGTCAGCAACTGTGCACTTGGTATAACTGCATGACCTTTACAACCTCGGGATTCTCATGTTGAATGAGGATTATAAGGTTAGCAAGGTCAAGGGATGTGGAAGTCCATACAATAATACAGGAGGAACAGACAGTGCATAGTTGACAGAATGAGTGTCCAATGAGCAGTGGCTCTAACAGGGCATTGTTTTTGTGGGAGAGTTTTGGTGCACTGATAGCATCAAGCCTATGAAATGAGACCCACTTTCTGATTTTTATCTTCAAGGAAAATCCAAACACTCAAAAGCACATCAATACATATTCTTTTGTAAGAGTAGTGGGGAGAATTTCTATTTCATTGAGTGCAACACCCCATGAATATGGAAGTTCTATCCAAATACGTAGGTATTTTCATAACTTTTAATTTTTTTTTTAGTATCCACTTTTAATGGATACAAGATGATTGTACTTATTTATGGGAAGTGTTTAATCAGATCAAGGTAATCAGCATTATCTGTCACCACAAACATTTATAATTTATTTGACTTGGGAAAATATAAAATCTTCTCTGCTAGCTTTTGGTTTTAACCCTGGTTATGCTAAGGTAGAAGCTAAGATAAGCATCACAGCACCAATTAACCATCCTCCAACCTCCCGTCTCACTTTCTGCAGCCTCTAGGAAACACTATTCTACTCTCTACTTCTCTGAGATCTGCTCATTTGGCTTCCACATATAGTGAAAACAGGTTATTTGTTTGCTAATGTTTGCACTATTGTGATGGTAGAATAAAATGTGGTGTTTCAGATGATGTATAAAGAATACTGACATTTTAACATGGTAAACATAAGTCTTTCAGGACCAGTCAGATTCATTGATGAAGAATGTAATATTCATTAATGTTACATTAGTAATATTACTAATATTCACAATATCACTCTACTAAAAACACAGGGGAAAACATTGAGGTTAAGAAAGAGTAACTAGGTTGATGGCAGTCGTGGAGCAAGCAGGTGGCTGAGCAAGGCCGCCTACATCTTGGAGGTAAGCAGCGGTCAGACAACCCACCCAGCCAGCAGGCCAAGGACAGAGGTCACAACTGAGTGACCCTGCCTGATCCCTGCACCTAGGTCGGTGCCATCACTGGTTGGTGGCAGTCATGGAGCAAGCTGACGGGCAAGTCAGGCCACCTGCATCATAGAGGTAGGCAGGCGGGCACCCAACTCACCTGCTTTGCAGAGCTGAGCAGCAGATAACCAACCCCCTCAACCACCAGGCCAAATACAGACGCCACAACTGAACAACGCAGCCGACCACCATGCTGAAGTTTGTCGTCTTCATGGAGTTAGCCAGAGGCTCCTTTATAGGCTGGTGCAGGCATTTTAACTACTCCTGAGGACATGGCCATCATCATTAGAAGGGCAACTCCCTTCCTGAGATACCTACAGGGAGCTAGAAGACCTTTGGCAAGATCCAGGAGCCAAGAAGAGGAACTAATGAGAGACTTGGGACCAACTCAGAGCCACCAGGGAATATACCCCACCTGAAGGCCACCTCCCATAGAAGACCAGCTTTCTAGTGGAGCACACATTATCAAGTTTTTCCAAGACTTCAGGCTACTGAAGGCTAAGAGGTGAGTTATTGGAATTCTACAGAGACAATATTAGTCAATAGAGGAATTCTGCAATATTCCAGAGTTTCACTATTAGAGGGGTAGATTCCTGAACAATATGAGAAAACAAGGGAAGAAAATGTCCCAAACAAACCTAGATGGTATAGCAATAAAATCCAATGACAGTATGGCAGAAGAAATGTCTGAAAGGGAGTTCAGCATGTACATAATCAAAATGATCAGGAAAGCAAACAAGGAGATGAAAGAGCAAATGCAGGCATTGAAGGATGAGATGAAAGGGCAAATGCAGGCATTGAATGATCTCACCAATCGACAGTTAAATGAGCAAATACAGGAAGCAAAAGATCATTTCAATAAAGAGTTAGAAATATTAAAAAAAAGAAAACAACCAGAAATCCTTGAAATGAAAGAAACAATAAACCAAATTAAAAACTCCAAAGAAAGCATAACCAATATGATAGAAACACCTGGAAGAAAGAACCTCAGATATTGAAGACAAAATATTTAATCTTGAAATAAAGTTGACAAAACAGAGAGACAGTAAGAAATCATGAACAGAATCTACAAGAAATAAGGGGGAAAAACCAGTTGGGGGAGATCCAAGATGGGAGACTAGAGGGTGACTGCATTTCCCGTCGCTCCAGAACTAAGGATTCAAGAAGGGGAGGTAATGAGAGACTCAGACCAACATAGAGCCACGGGGTGAGTCTCTCCTACAGGGTGAAGCACAGCCCGGGTGGCAGGCCCATACAGGGGCAGCTTCTCGGAGCAGGGCAGGGCAGTGAGTCTTCCCGAAGCAGCCCTGCTCTCTCCAGCAGCAGGCTCAACCCACAGCCAGCTTCTATGAGCAGGCCCGCCCAGTGAGAGTGTTTTCACACAGAGCCAACCCCAAGTCCTGAACCCAGCAGTAGGCCCCGGACCACAGGTAGTTTCTAGGACAAAGGCAGAACAGGGAGAGGCTTTCCCCAAGCAGCCTGGCTCCCTCAGGCAGGGGAAGACTCTGTCTATAACCAGCTTCTAGGAGCAGGACCACCCAGTGAGAGGATTTCCATGCAGAACCAGCCCCAAGCCCTGGACCCAGATCAATTTCAGTGCTCAAAGTATTCCATGAAATAGAAGAGGAGGGATCCCTCCCAAACTCATTCTATGAAGCCAATATCACCCTGATACCTAAACCAGATAGAGACACATCAAGGGAAGAAAATTTCAGACCAATATTCTTAATGAACATCGACACAAAAATTATCAACAAAATCTTAGCAAATCACATACAAATATATATAGTTCACCACGATCAAGTGGGCTTTATCCCAGGTATGCAAGATTGGTTCAACATCCAGAAATCAATAAATATCATTCACCATATCGACAGACTTAAAGTTGAGAATCACATGATGATTTTGGTAGATGCAGAAAAAGCATTTGATAAAATACAGCATCCCTTCATGCTCAAAACACTAGGAAAAATAGGGATAGTGGGAAGATTCCTTAACATTGTAAAGACCATCTATGCTAACCCCATGGCCAATATCATTCTAAATGTTGAAAAACTGAAAGCATTCCCCCTAAAAACTGGAACAAGGCAGGGATGCCCTCTTTCACCACTTCTATTCAAAATTGTCCTTGAAACTCTAGCCAGAGCAATTAGACAGACCAAGGAAATTAAAGGGATACAAATTGGAAAAGAAGAACTCAAACTATCCATGTACGCTGATGACATGATTCTATATTTAGAGGAACCAGAAAGTCCACCAGAAAACTTTTAGAACTCATAAGTGAATTCAGTCAAGTAGCAGGTTACAAGTTCAGTGCTCATAAATTCAATGCATTTTTATACATAAGTAATGAATCTTCAGAAAGAGAAGTGAGGAAAACTACCCTATTCACAATAGCCTCGAAAAAAATAAAATACTTGGAAATCAATCTCACAAAACAGATGAAAGACCTCTACAATGAGAACTACAGAACACTAAAGAAAGAAATTAAGGAAAACCTTAGAAGATGGAAAGATCTCCCATGTTCTTGGATAGGCAGAATTAATATTATGAAAAAGCCATAATACCTAAAGTGCTATACAGATTCAATGCAATCCCAATTAAAGTCCCAATGATGTACCTTACAGAAATAGAGCAAGCGATCATGAAATTCATCTGGAAGAATAAGAAACCCAGAAGAGAGAAAGCAAACCTTAGCAGGAAGAGTGCAGCAGGGGTATCACAATATCAGGTCTTCAACTCTATTATAGCAATAGTAACAAATATGGCATGGTATTAGCACCAAAATAGACAGGCAGATCAATGGAACAGAATAGAGGACATGGACACAAACCCAAATAAATACAATTTTCTCATACTAGACAAAGGTGCCCAAAATATGCAATGGAGAAAAGATAGCCTCTTCAACATACATAGCTGTGAAAACTGGAAATTCGTATGTAAGAGAATGAAACTAAACCCCTATCTCTCACCCTGCACAAAACTCAACTCAAAGTGGATCAAGGACTTTGGAATCAGACCAGAGACCCTTCATCTTATAGTAGAAAAAGTAGTTCCAAATCTTCAGTTTATTGGCTTAGGTTCAGTCTTCCTTACAGACTCCCATAGCACAAGAAATAAAAGAAGAATCAATAACTGGGACTTATTCAAACTAAAAAGCTTTCTCTCAGCAACGGAAACTAACATCAATGTGAATAAAGAGCCTACAGAGCGGGAGAAAATCTTTGCCAATCATACTTCAGATAGAGCACTAATCTCCAGAATCTATAAAGAACTCAAAAAACTCTACACCAAGAATGCAAATAATCCAATCAACAAATGGGCTAAGGAAATGAATAGACACTTCACAGAAGAAGATCTACAAGCAATCAACAAACATATGGAAAAACGTTCAACATCTCTAGTAATAAGAGAAATGCAAATCAAAACCACCCTAAGATTCCATCTCAACCCAATTAGAATGGCGATTATCAAGAATACAAGCAACAATAGGTGTTGGAGAGGATGTGGGGAAAAAGGTACACTCATACATTGCTGGTGGGGCTGCAAATTAGTGCAGCCACTCTGGAAAGCAGTGTGGAGATTCCTTAGAAAACTTGGAATAGAACCACCATTTGAACCAGCTATCCCATTCCTCGGCCTAAACCCAAAGGACTTAAAATCAGCATACTACAGAGATACAGCCACATCAATGTTCATAGCTGCTCAATTCACAATAGCCAGATTGTGGAACCAACCTAGATGTCCTTCAATTGATGAATGGATAAAGAAACTGTGGTATATATATATATACAATGGAATATTACTCAGCCATAAAGAATGATAAAATTATGGCATTTGCAGGCAAATGGATGAAATTGGAGAATTTGATGCTAAGTGAGATAAGCCAATCTCAAAAAACGAAAGGTTGAATGATATCGCTAATAAGTGGATGAGGACACTTAATGGGGGGAGGGAGGTGTTAGTGTTAGGGTTAGAGTTAGGGTTAGGGAGGGGGGCAAGAATGAAGGAAGGAAGGACTGTATGGAGGAAAAGAGGGGTGGGAGGTTTGGGAGGGGTGTGTTTCACATTGTATATGTAGAAACTGCTTAAAATAATGCTATCATCAATGTTTTATATCATTCTTTTGATTTCTACTCTTGACAACACACTAATAATAAATGCTTGATTCTTCAAGGTCTGGCAGCTTGACAAGTGTTAACTGTTTTATAGCTGAAGCATTGGAAGCATGGTACTTTGTTTAGTGGCACAGTATTAGACAAGTTTGAAGAGATTATATTTTCTGATGGGAGTCAAGAAATGATTTTTTAAATTAATTCATTAGACTAAGTTTAGATTAACAGAACATTTACCAAAATAGTAACCTTATAATTGACAAAAAATATTTATCAAGAATATGAAATAATAGTGGATACATTGCTCTTGTTTTTTGGTTCTATAGACTCTGCTTTTTTATTTTTATTTTGTTAAATTTTGATTCATTGTACACCAATGGGGTACAACTTTCATTTCTCTGGTTGTACATGAAGTAGAGTCACACCGTTTATGTATCATACATGTACATGGAGTAATGATGTTTGTCTCATTCTATTATCTTTCCTTCCTCCAGCCTCATACCCAACCCTCATTTTTCTGTATATAATCCATTCTTGCCTCTACCCCCTAGGCTATGAATCATCGTCCACTTATCAGGGAAATTATTTGATCTTTGACTTTTTGGGGATTGGCTTATTTTACTTAGCATGATATTCTTCAACTTCATTCATTTGCCTGCAAATGCCATAATTTTATTCTTCTTTATGTCTGAATAATTTTCCAGTGTGTATATATATATATACCACAGTTTCTTTATCCACTCATCTATTGAAGGGGATCAAGGTTGGTTCCACAATATAGCTATTGTGAATTTAGCTACTATCAACATTGATGTAGCTGTGTCATTATTATGCTTATTTTAAGTCCTTTGGGTAGAGTCTAAGGAGTGGGATGCTGGGTCAAATGATGGCTCCATTCCAAGTTTTCTAAGAAATTCCCATACTGCTTTCAATAGTGGTTAGACCAACTAGGAATCCCACTAGCAATGTATGAGTGTATCTTTTCCCCCACATCCTTGTCAACACCTATTGTTGTTTGTATTCTTGATAATAGACATTCTAATTGGGGTGAGATGAAATCTTAGGGTAGTTTTGATTTGCATTTCTCTTATTACTAGAGATATTGAGCATTTTTTCATATATCTGTTGATTGCTTACAGATCTTCTGTGAAGTGTCTGCTCAGTTCCTTAGAGCATTAATTGTTTGGGTTATTTATATTTTTGGTGTAAAGTTTTTTGAGTGTTTTATACATTCTAGAGATTAATACTCTATCTGAAGGAAAGGTGGCAAAGACTTTCTCCCACTCTGTAGGCTCTATATTCACATTGTTGATTGTTTCCTTTGCTGAGAAAAAGCTTTTTAGTTTGAATATATCTCATTTATTCATTCCTGCTTTTATTTTTTATGCTTTGGGTGTCATGTTACAGAAGTCTAGTCCTAAACTAACATGATGAAGATTTGGACCTACTTTTTCTTCTATTAGATGCAGGGTCTCTGGTCTAATTCCCAGGTTTTTGATTCATTTTGAGTTGAGTTTTATGCAGGGTGAGAGATATGGGTTTAGTTTCATTTTGCTACATATGGATTTCCAGTTTTCCCAGCACCATTTGTTGAAGAGGCTATCTTTTTCTCCATTGTATGCTTTTGGCACCTTTTTCTAGTATGAGATAACTGTATTTTTGTGGATCTGTCTTCATGTCCTCTATTCTGTACCATTGGTCTACCCATCTATTCTGGTGCTAATACCATGCCACTTTTCTTACTGTCCCTCTGTAGTCTAGTTTAAGGTCTGTATTGTGATACCACTTGCTTCCCTCTTCCTGCTAAGGATCGCTTTGTCTATTCTGGATCTCTGATTCTAACAAATAAATTTTATGATTGCTTTATCTATTCCTATGAGGTATGTCATTGGGATTTTAATTGGAATTGCATTTGTATGCATTGAATTTGTATACTGGTTTTGTTAGGATGGCCATATTGACAATGCTAATTCTGCTCATCCAAGAACATGGGAGATCTTTCCATCTTCTAACGTTTTCATTAATTTCTTTCTTTAGTGTTCTGTAGTTTACATTGTAGAGGTCTTTCACTTATCTTGGTAGATTGATTCCAAGTATTTTATTGTTTTTGAGGCTATTGTGAATGGGGTAGTTTTCTTAATTTCTCTTTCAGAGAATTCATCATTTATGAATAAAAATGCGTTAGGTTAATGATTGTTGATTTTATTTTTTAATTTTTTTTTCACATAAGGGAGTTTATTAAGCAAACAGAGTGTCTCCCTACAGGGTAAGAGAGAAAATGAGAGGAAAAGAAAGAGAAAGAGAAAGGGCGCACACTAGAGAGAGAGTGGAAAGCGAGGAGGAGAAAGAAAGTCTGATTGTTGATTTTATATCTTGATACTTTGCTGAATTCATTTATGAGTTCTAAAAGTATTCTGGTGGAATTTTTTGGTTCCTCTATGTATGGAATCATGTCATTGGCAAATAGTGATTGTTTTAGTTCTTTTTCTATTCATATCCCTTTAATTTCCTTGGTCTGTCTAATTGCTCTGGTTAGAGATTCAAGACAATGTTGAATAGAAGTGGTGAAAGAGGGCATCCCTGCATTGTTCCAGTTTTTAGTGGGAATGTTATCAAATTTTCTAAAATTCCATTTAGAATGATATTAGTGGTGAGATTAGCACAGATAGCCTTTACAATGTTGAGGTATGTTCCTACTATCCCTGTTTTTTCTAGTGTTTTGAGCACGAAGTGGTGCTATATTAAATGCATTTTCTGCATCTATTGAAATAATTTTATGATTCATAAGTTTAAGTCTGTTGATGTGGTCAATTACATATATTGATTTCCACATGTTGATCCAACCTTGCATCCCTAGGACAAAACTCACTAGATCATGTTGCAACATCTTCTTAATATGTTTCTGTATGTGATTTGCTAAAATTTTGTTAAGAATTTTTGCATCTATATGCATTAGGGATATTGGTCTGAAGTTTTCTTTCCGGAATGTATCTTTGTGTGGTATTGGTATCAAGGTGATACTAGCTTGGTAAAATGAGTTTGGAAGGGTTTTCTCCTTTTCTAATTCAGGAAATACTTTGAGGATTATTGGAGTGGGTTCTTTGAAGGTCTTGTTGAACTCACCTTAGAATCCATCTGGTCCTGGCTTTTGATGTCTTCCATTTCATTGCTTGAAATTGATCTGCTTAAATTGTATATGTCCTCCAGATTCAATCTGGGTGGATCATATTTCACAAAAAATCTGTTGATGTCTACAAGATTTTCTATTTTGTTGGAATATAGATTTTCAAAGTAGCTTCTAATTATGTTTTGTATTAAAATAGTGTCTACTATAATATTTCCTTTTTCATCACTAATTTTTATAATTTGCATTTTCTCTCTCCTCTTCATTAGTGTGGCTAAAGTTTTATCAATGTTGCAAAGTTTGAGTTTTATCAAAACTCTTTGTTTTGCCAATTTTTTAAATTCTTTCTTTTGTTTCAGTTTCATTGATTTCACTTCTGATTTTAATTATTTCATGTCTTCTACTACTTTTGGTGTTGTTCTATTCTGCTTTTTCTTGGGCTTTGAGCTGTAATGTCATGTCATTTATTTGTTGACTTTTTTCTTTTATTGAATGCACTCCATGCAATAAATTTTCCTCTTAGTGCTGCTTTCCTAGCATCCTAGATGTTTTGATATGTTGTATCTTTGTTTTTGCTTACCTCTAATAATTTTTTTATCTCCTCCCTGCCGTCTTCTGCTCTCCATGTATCATTCATTGTCATATTATTTAGGCTCTAGGTATTGGAGTGTTTCTGTTTCTCATTTTATCATGTATTTCTAATTTAATTCCATTCTGATCTGATAGAATACAAGGTAGTATCTCTAAATTTTGTATTTGCTAAGAGTATCCTTGTGGCATAACATATGGTCTATTTTAGAGAAGAATTCATGTGTTGTTGAGAAGAAAGTGTAATCCCTCCTTAATGGATGGAATATTCTATATATGTGTGCTGTCTAAATTATTGATTGTGTTACTGAGTTCTATGGTTGCTTTGTTCAATTTTTGTTTGGAAGATCTGTCCAGTGGTGTGAGGTTTGAATTAAAATCACATAGTATTATCGTGTTGTGGTATATTTGGTTCCTGGAATTAGGCAGGATTTGTTCGAAAATATGGATGCATCATTGTTTGGGGCATAAATATTTATGATTGTTATGTGTTTCTGATTTATGCTTCCCTTAAGCAGTATGAAGTGTCCTTCTTTTCCCTTCTAATTTTGGCTTGATGTCTGTTTTATCTGATATGAGGAGGTAAACCCACACTTTTTTTCATACAAAATCTTGTGCATGGTATTTCCTCCCCCCGATCCTTTCACTTTTAGTGTATGAGTGTCTTTCTTTATGAGATGAGTCTCTTGCAGGCAGCATATTGTTGGGTCTTTCTTTTTAATCCAATTTGCCAGTCTATGTCTTTTGATTAATGAGTTTATGCCACTAATATTCAGGGTTATTACTGATGTATGACTTATATTTCTGGCCAATTTGGTTTATTTTTGGTTTATTTTCAGTTTTTAACTTGACTTGGTTTCTCTTTTAATTGGTAGTTCCTCCCTTTTCTGACTTACATTGTTGTTTTTATTTCTCCCTCATGGAATATTTTGCTGAGAAGGTTTTATAGTGCAGGCTATTTGTAAATTCTTTTAACTTTTGTTTATCATGGATGGATTTTATTTTGTTATCGAATCTCAAGGTAAGTTTTTTTGGGAATAGGATTCTTGGTTGGCATTCAGTTTCTTTCAGAGATTGAAATATGTCATTCTAGGCCCTTCTAGCTTTTAGAGTCTGGGCTGAAAAATCTGCTGATATCAGTATTGGTTTCCCCCTATATGTAATCTGTAGCTTTTCTCTGGCAGCCTTTAAAATATTCTTTATTTCATATTTTAGGTATTTTCATTATAATGTGCCTTGGTGTGGATCTGCTGTAAAATTGTACATTTGGTGTCCTGTAAACCTCTTGTATTTTATTTTCCATTTCATTTTTCAGATTTGGAAAACATTTTGATATTATTTCATTGAATAGATTATTCATTTTTTGGTTTGTATATCTGTGCCTTCCTTAATCCAAAAATTTTAAATTTTGTCTTTTCATGATATTTTGTAATTCTTCAAGGTTCCATAGGTTCCATTCATAATTTCTTACCATCTTTTCTGTTTGATCACCTTTGTTTTCAAGATTAGGCATTTTTTCTTCATTGTCTGAGGTTCTGTCTTCCCAGTGATCTAGTTTGTTTGTTATGCTTCCTATTGAGTTTTTAATTTGGTTTATTGTTTCCTTTGTTTCAAGTATATCTGATTTTTTTCAGAATCTCTATCTCTTTATTTCTTTATTGAAATAATCTTTTGCTTCCTGCATTTTCTCTTTTAACTACTTATTTTTGTGATCATTCATTGCCTGCATTTGTTCTCCCTGATCATCCTTTGCTTCCAGATCAATTTAATTATGTACATTATAAACTCCCTTTCTGACATGTCTTCTGCCAAGCTGTCATTGGATTCTATTGAAATAGCATCCAGATTTATTTGGGGAAATTTCTTCCCTTGTTTTTTCATGTTGTTCATCTATGTTTTCTAGGAGTGCAAATCTGAGGTATTGCATTCCCCCCCCCATAGACTTATAGTGTCCCTGCAGGTTTCCAATACCTCACCTTAAAGTGGGAGATCAATATTAGCAGCACACCATGCAAACAATATGCATCTTTAACCCAAAAAGTTCCTACTAAGATATTAACCACACTGTCTTAATAAACAGAGGTGATGAGTTTGATTATTATCTACAGCATAACCCAGTTTTTGCAATAAGGACAATTTCTCATGGTGGACAAAGAGGATGGGAAGGGGTGTAGAATGTAATGTTAATGAAATAAGAAGTGAGTCTATAGAGATATTAGGTTGTAGGAATAGTATAACAAAATTAAAAGAAATCGGTTGTTAGCATGAGAAAATGGAGAAAGTGTCTCCAAAGAAGCAGATAGATAAGAAGGAAACAGAGGTAGGAAAATAATAAAAGAATGTAAAAGTAGGAATAATAGTGGTATGATAGGAATAATCATAATAATATTACTAATAAAAAACTCTACAATAAAAGTATATTCTACTGTTCAAACCTTCTAATCTTCAGTAGCCTGATACCTGAGAGTTACTTGATAATGTGGCATTTCAAGAAGGGAGCTGTCCCACTAGGGATTTTTGCCTCCAGGTTGGAAATAATCCATGCTAGCTGGCAGAGGTGACCCTGTGTGTTGGTAGATGGTCAGTTGCAGCATGGGCTTTAGACCTCTAGTGTGTTGTATAGGGGCATTGCTGGAGTTGAACCCAGGTGCTGGGCAAGGCCATGGCTCTTAACATATGATGATATTTAACTATTTTCTACTTCTGGCCTTTTTCTGTTCTAAGATTCAATGTAGGATAACTCACTGTATTCAAGACAATTATCTTTCAAAAGATTTAAAATCATAAAACTCTGTGATCATAAACAGAATGCACTATATTCTCCATTGTCAATGTTTTGACACTAATGTTGGAAGTCCCTTCATTTGATAATAGAAGGAATTTTTTGTTTATAGTTAATAATTTAAAAAATTAAGTACTATTGATCTTAGAACACTCTGTAAGAAGGAAGTGGAATGATAGTCTTATTTAATTATTAGTATAGGGCCCTGTCTTTAAGACTCCCACTCTATATGGTTTTCCTTATACAATGAATCTGTCAAAAGAGGAGTGAATATATGTGGGTCTGAGAGCAAAATAAGACATTCAAAGTCCATCAGGGACATTTATGTTATCATTACTTAAAAACAAATTTTTGATACATCTGAATAAATACCATACATTTTAATGCAAATTTGAAAATGAGTAGCACACTTATCAGCATTGGTTGTTGTGAGGCAGGAATTAACAATGAGCATATTGTCACTTCTGCTCTGGGTGGTGAACAGTGGCAGCTTGTTCTAAGCACACATCACCTTCCCCTGTGCTATTGACTGAAAAAGTTTTCTACCTGTAGTGTCTAAACTGATACTCACAGGAGTCCTATTGATGGACATTCTAACTAAACCCAGATGCAGAATTGTGAACTAAGACTTACAAAACTTTAAGAATTTTAACCTGGTCTACACCACAAAGCAAGTAGAAGATCCTAGGTATGCACCCAGGCTTGCATGAGTCTGGAGACAGTGTTCTCACTAGTTTCACTTCCATTCTCTTTACTTCTTGAGGCCTACAATCAACTGACCAGAACAAGATCATATATTCATACTCTTTCTTTTATAATGAATACTTTATTTACTGACAGTGAGAGAATATTGAGTTCATAGGACAGATATTGTTTAGGAATGGTCCTGAGACCACAGTGAAAATGGTTGTTTTAAAGTCAGCAAAAGGACAGATAGTAATGTAATAATTTGTATATTTGTTAGTTCTATGAACATTTAAAACTGTTCTTGTTAATGGTAGCATTCATAAACCAAGCTTATTTTCTAATTCTCACTATAAACACTATTATTCCTTTATGACAATATTTTAATCATGTATATGTATATACATATAAAATTATTCACACACATATATGTTATTTGCCTGATATGTTGCAGTAGTTTTTACAGGTGAGTACATAATCATCTTTTGAACCTGTGTGTATCTGTGGGAATATGACATCAAGAGTTCAGGTAATTAATAACAGGGTGTGGTGAGACACACCTGTAATCTCAGCAGTTTGGGTGGCTGAGGAAGGAGGATCACAAGTTCAAAGCCAGCCTCAGCAACTCAGCAATGCTCTAAGCAAATTAGTGAGACCCTGACTCAAAATAAACAATGAAAAAAAGCACTGGGAATATGGCTAATTAGTTCAGCATCCCTGAGTTCAAACCCTGGTACAACAACAAGAGAATTCAGCTAATTGTCTGCATGACTGATAGAACTGCCTGTAAGGCAGCTGGTTTTTAACTTTAACACAGAAAAACAACAATTGGTATGGACAAATTATTATAAGCAACATTTTCACACTTGGCCCTCAGCATAATCCTGGAAAAAGAGTAGGTAAGCTATGTATGATATCTCTGCTTTGAAAGAAAGTTGTATAAATGTGAGATGCATCTTGGGGAGGTGTACTTGATCAGATTGGGCATATTACATCAAACATTGGAAAATGAACTAGAAGGCCTTAAGACTCTGATTGATATTCAACACCTGCTTCTCTTTCTCACTTGTGGTTTACGCTGTATGTCATATGGAGGTGATTGGGCTGTCACCTACTGATTACTCATTGTTTGCTCTTTGCTTTATTGTGATGCCACATTCACACAGGTATGAGAAGCCTTAATGTTTCAGGAGGTCTCAAACTCTAGAAAGGTCACCCCTGCTCTGAAGTTCCTGATGGAAAGAAAAGATCCTTACCTTTTTCCCTGTGATCCAGTTAAAAGGGTCTGGGCATGGGGACAAATGTTCTGTGTAAGATCCCTGATCCTGCATCATTTGCCTATTTAAACTCAATATCTTGAAGCATGTGTTTCCTAACAGGAAAACAGGATTAATAAGATTTAGAATATTTCCTAAACAGGAGGTTTTATGGGATTTCTCACCTTGCCTTCTTTCACTTAGTCATTAGTACAACATTGGGATTTGGGCTTTATTTTTTTCATGAATTTCTGTTCTCATTTTGAAAGATGAATAGTAAAAAAAGACCTCAATATTTGGTGATGTGTTAGGTGTGTAACTAAGACACAATTTTCTAGGACTTTTTCTTATATAAAGAAGGAATTAATTCATGAAGGACCAAATTCAGTATAGACTGTAAACAAACATTTGATGTATAAATAGTATTTATAAGTGTCTTCTAAAATGAATGATATGTCTTCTACTTATAGACATGAGGGTCTCCAGATCAGCGATGACTGGCTTGCAAGTCAACACTTTCATGACAATGACATGCAGAACTAATGCAATCACTGTCCTCATTTTCATATAATATGGGTAGGACTTCATAATCTCTCCCAAAGAACCACTTAGGGAAGACACTAGTAAATTATCAAAGCTGGCATATGAGTTAAAAAGTATTAAACTTCTCTACCACATGAGGATGCTTCCATTTCTCCATTTAGAAGTTCTAGCAAATTTAAATTACAGATACTTTATCTCCAAATCAATTCTATCTGATCTCCAACTGTAGGGATTTCAGGTCAGTCAATGTACAGAGCAGCAAAAGTTCTTCAAGTCAAGCAAACTCCTCAGGACAAAAGGCACTCTGTTTGAATGGCTAAGAGCTGCTATGCAACTCTTCTGTCCTTGAGGCCTGGAGACATTACCTTATTATAATAATCTTTAATAGTGGTGGACTCTGAGAAGCAAGCATGTTATGTGATCCGTACATGCACAAAGCTAACTGTACTGTGTAACCTAGGTAATGTGATATGATCCTGGAATAGATAATAACACTGGACTGATAACTGTACTGTGTAACCTAGGTAATGTGATATGATCCTGGAATAGATAATAACACTGGACTGATCCTGGAATAGATAATAACATGGCTTTCCCATGGAAGATACCTCTTGTTCTTTGCCATCTGTGTGCTTGTCTCTTTCTTTCCCTCTCCTTAACCCTTATAGCTGGACCCCAATTAACCTTTACAGTGGGTGCCTTGAGCAGGGAAAATTCTGGATGTGTTGATGGGAGAAGGGGATAGCTTACTGCCTGGAACAGGCTTTGATGCATGTCACTCATTGACTGGAACCAAACCCACTGGTAATCTATGGGGAATTCCCTGTCTGATGCTCAACGTTGTCTTCGGGCTGAACTTTCTTGCTTCCTAAGGCTACACATACTGTGAGTATTGTTGATATTCTTCATTTACTGTCTGAAAGAGATTCTTGCTGTCCATGGTACCTGGAGAGTGGGTCCTTAGGACCCAAATATTGGGAAGACATAGGTAAAAATTTGCATGAGGAATCGAGGGCTCCTATACCTGTGTTACATTCTTGGTATTTGTGTTGAGATGCTCTCTCAAAAATAGCCTTGACAGAGCTGGAAACTTCTCTGGTAGTCTCTAAGACTGAAGTTTTTTCTCAGTCCTCTCCTTGCATTCCTTCTCCTCCCCCTCCAACTTTTTCTCCTCCAGTTCACTCTTGTTTTTCTGAATGTCTCAGGCAGGAAACCACAGAGGGAGAAACTCAGACTTTGCTGTCTACTCCATTAAATTAAACAATGCTGAGCAGGCAGAATATTACCAATGGCCTTTTGCTCTGTTTAAAGAATTAAGAAGGACAGTGTTGGAGAGTGGGATTAATAGTAATTTCACTCTTACTCCATCCATTTACCAGGAAATGCCACAATTTTATTCTTCTTAATGACTGAATAATATTCCATTGTGTATATATACCACAGTTTCTTTATCCATTCATCTATTGAAGGGCATCAATGTTGGTTTCACAATCTAACTGTTGTGAATTGAGCAACTATGAGCATTGATGTAGCTGCATCACTGTAGTATGTCGATTGTGAGTCCTTTGGGTATAAACCAAGAACTGGAATAGCTGAGTCAAATGGTGGGTCCATTCCAAGTTTTCTAAGCAAGTCCCATACTGCTTTCAGTAGTGGTTACACCAACTAGCAACCCCACCAGCAATGTATAGTGTACCTTTTTCCCCACATCCTTGTCAATACCTAGTTGTTGTTTGTATTCAAGTTTAATTTGCATTTCTGTAACTACAAGAGATGTTGGAGAATATCATGCTAAGTGAAATAGGTCAAGCCCAAAAAACCAAAGGCCAAATGTTTTCTCTGGTAAGTGGACGATGATACATAATGAGAGGGGTACTGGTATGGGAAGAGAAGAATGAAAGAACTATGGATGGTGTAAAGAAAAAATAGGGCTGGAGAAAATAGGGCTGGAGAGGGTGGGGAAGGAAAGATAGTAAAATGAGACAGATGGTATTAACCTATGTATATGCATGATTACATGAATGGTGTGAATACAACCATAGAAATAAAAAGTTGTACCCCTTTTGTGTACAATGAATCAAAATGCAGTCTGTAGAAATTAAAAATTTAAAAAAAGAAATAATTTATTATATTAGTGTAAACAAGATTTTAAAATGCATTTGAAACTAATTCTTATGAAACAAGAATTTCACTCAATATGATAGAGGGGCTGGGGATGGGCTATGCTTTGGTTCAAGTGATTGGAAAGCATTGGTGAAGATGCTTACTTCTCCTGCCCAAAATACAATGTTTTTACAAAAATATTCTGATTGAGCACACATTCAAGCTGAAGATAATGCTCAAGGAAATGAAAATATTGATTATGATGACTTATTTCACATGAGGCAAAGAGAGACATTACAACAACAAGCTCAGTTCCCTGTTGCCGCCATTGCCCAGATTAGAACCTTAGGTTGTAAATGATGGAGGAGGATCCCAGACACTCTGGACCCTTCCAAGATCTTTGCTGTAATTAGATAAGTATCAGGGGAGCCTTCCATTAATTTTGTTAACCAATTGACTAAAGCTATTGAACAAAATGCCCTTGCTGATGATGCTATAAACTCACTTTATCCTCTATTTCCAGATGCCATGGAATCACACATATTTTTTTTCATTGAAATGCTCATTCCTTAATGAAAACCTTCTCTATTTCCTCTCAACAGGCCCATTTTACCATTAATAATTGCTCTCATTGCACACCCTTTCATTCCCCTACTTGGGCAACTGTAAACTCTCAAGGTTTACACTCTTGTGCCCTTTGGCAGATGGATGTAACTTATTTTTCTCCTTTTCATCCCTATTCCTTCATACATGTTACTATAGATAACTCCTCAGTCCTTATATGGATCAGTGCACATTGTTCAGAGAAGGTCTCAGCCTTTATCTCTCATGTGCTCCTTTGCATTGCCACCATGGGTAATCCTCATGGTTTAAAAACTGACAATGCCCCCTCTTATACTTCTAGTGCCTTTGCTCCATTTTGTAATCAATGGAATATAATTCTAACCCAGGGAATTCTTCACAATTCTACTGGAAAGGCCTTAGTTAAATGTGCACATTGCATGCTTAAAACTTGCCTTTTAAAACAAAAACTATAAAGGACAATTAGCTTTATTCATATTAATAATGCTCTCAATATTGCCTGGTTCACAATAAATGTTCTTAATGTACAGTATGAAGATAATACACATCATTGGTCCTCTGCCTTGGACAGGCACTTTACCCCTAAGGAACAACTACCAAAGATTTATGTAAAACAACGAGTTCCACCAGATCTAATATGGCAGTACCCTATGTCTTTGATTACATGGGGGAGAGGATATGCTGTTCTTACTCCTACAGTTCTGGATTCCTGCCAGATGTGTGAGACCAATCACGATGAGTTGGCATCAAGGACTTCACCATCTGATTCCCAAATTCCATTTGACCTTGGATGAAGACAATCGTGATTCAAAGAAGGAATATCCAATAAGAACAAAAGGCCCAAGGGACCCTCTGTCTTCTAATCATCTAGTGACTTGGGGAGATATAAAGAGTATAACAACATCTGCTCAACAATTGGTAGCCTAGATGGGTTTAGAATGTACCCCAGAAAACTTGGTCACAACTCTGTTTGCCAAACTTACCCAAAATTCTATAACGATACTGGCTCTTATTGTGTTCTCTGTTATTGTATCCCTGTTGGTAGTGGCTCCATACTTAGTGGAAATTTTTAATTCCTCTAAAATTTGTATCATCAAGCTAGTCCTGATAATAGGGCTGCTATTGATTATTTGTTGTTATTACATCATAAGGGATGCCAAGATTTTAACAATATTGGTTGTTTCAATTTAACTGATAATAACCCCATTCAAAGAGAATTGGATCATCTTAAGGATATTGTGAAGAAAGTACAAAAAGATGATGGAGGTTGGGATTTATTAGATTTTTAACCTCATGGCTGCTAAATTTCACATGGATCAAACAGGTTTTCATTGGAAGATGTTTATTGGTACTTGCCTTAATATGCTGTGCTTTGCTTTGCCAATATTTGATTGCTTTCTCTTTCCACCTTCCTTAAACAGAAGACAAGTCATATCTGTTCAAAAGCCAAATAAAACAAAAGAGTGGAGGTGTAGGGATCTCAGGACTGTCAACATACAGAGGAACAAAAGTCCTTCTAGTCAAGTAAATGCCTCAGGACAAAAGGCACTGTTTGAATGGCTTAGAGATGCTCTGCAATTCCTCTGTCCTTGAGGCCTGGAGATGTTATCTTATTATAATAACCTTTGGTAGTGGTGGACTCTGAGAAGCAAGCAAGTTATGTGATCTGCACATGTACAGAGATAACTGTACTATGTAACCCAGGTAACTTGATATGACCATGGAATAGATGATAACACTGGACTGTCTTTCCCACGGAAACCACTACTTGCTCTTCGCCATCCTGTGTGCTTGCCTTTTTATTCCTCTCCTCTTAACCCTTATAGCTGGACCCCAATTAACCTTTACATTCAACTTCCATCCTTAATACATGTCTAAACTTCTGTTCTCAATGGCAAAAGAAGCATTAAAGTTAAAGGTGCAGCTAGGTACACAGAAATATTGAGAATGAAAAAAATGATAATCTGATATGAAGCAAATGTTCCTTTATCATAATTACAAATTTTGATTGTGCAATTGCAATAACTGTTTATTTTCACCATTTCTTTGAAAATTATGCAAAATGAAAGCATCATAAATTTGTTCTTCTGGGGCTTTTATAGTATCCCACAGTTCAGAAAACACAGTCTATGTTGTGACTATTGTGGACAATATGCTGATTGTAGTGACCATCCTCTGTAGCTCTGAACTGCTGGGATCCCTGTGTACTTCTTCCTGGTATTCCTGTCCTTCTGGGTGTGTTCTTCTCCTTCACCATGACACCAAAATAGTTGTGGATTTGCTGTATGAGAGGAAAACCATCCCTTATAAAGATGGATGATGGAAATTTTGCGAAACACTGCTTCACTGGGGCAAAGATGACTATCCTCCCAGCCATGGTCTATGACTCTTATGTGGCCATTTTAAAGCCCTTGCACTACTCTTCCATATGTACTGGAGGCTCTGTTGCTGCCATTTTGTGGCCCCAATATCATTGATCATTTTTTATGTGATTGTACCCATTACTGCAGTTGGCCTGCACTGACACATCTCTGGACTTTTGGTGATTACCAACAGTGTATCTTTCTTCATGATTTTTTCCTTGTTTCTTTTCTTCTATGGTGTCATATTGCACTCTCTGAAAATCATCAGTTCTGAAGGGCCAAAGAAATCCTCTGTCTACCTGTGGATCTTACATTGCTATTGTGGTTTTGTTCTTTGTCCTGTGCATATTTATATACGCAAGACTACCTTCTGCCTTCCCCTTTGACAAAAGGGTGGCCATATTCTACAGTATCTTAACTCTCTTCCTCAATTCTTTGATTTCTACCTTGAGGAATAAGAAAGTGAATAATGCCATAAGGAAAGTGTGGAAGAGACTGGAGGTGGTTTCCAATGAAAAGCAAAACCTTAGACTTTACAAAAAAATGGTAAAATATAAAGAAATAAAAATAGTATTAAACCAAAATATTTGGGACGCTCATTATCTGTGAAGTGAGATGCCAATTCTATAAAAATTGCAATATTATTAGGGTCAGAGATGATACTTTTATTTTCACATTAGTCATCAATTCCATGTTGGCAATTCAATATCCTGTTATGTGAATTAAAGAAACATAAATTTTATCCTTATATAAACCTAGTAATCAATAAAAAAGGATAGAAAAATTACCTGTCAGATAGTTGTTGTTGGCTATTGATTCTATGCTTTAAAACATGTGGAGGGTAAACAAAATTCCTTAAACATTCAGGATACAAATGCATTGTATTTGAAGTGAAAAAGTTTTAAAATATTTATTAATATTATTACTTTATGCAGAACAGATGATAAAATCCAGGGCCTTGTAAACCCGAGTCAAGCAATCTACTGCTGAGTATGACCCCAGCTGGCACGAGTATTTTTTATCCATTAATGTTTTCTTTTATTTCCCTTTTTATTGTTTCTTTTTTAGTTATACATAAAAGCAAGATTCTTTTTGACATAAGTGAAAAAACATGGAGTATAATTTGCTTTAAATCATTCCCCAGTATTTACCTTTCCCCTCCCTCCTCCTTCTCCCTGTTCCCTTCCATCTACTGATCTTTCTGCTATTTACTTTTAGTTATTTTTTTCAAGTTAGTGTTTTGTGGATATACACCCTGATGGGACACACTGTGTTATATTCATATATGTGCATAGGAAAGTTAGGTTAGACTCATTCCTCTGTTCTTCCTTTATCCCATCCTTTTCCCCTCTCCCTCAGTCCCTTTCATCTAGTCCATCAGTCTATGTTCTACATTTTCTCTCTGTCTCTCTCTGTCTCTGTCTCTGTCTCTGTCTCTCTCTCTCTCTCTCTCTCTCTTATTATGTTTTTGCTCTTATTTTGGAGTAGTTACCACATGTCAGAGAAAATATTTACATTTTGCCTTTATGAGTCTGATTTATTTCACTTAGCAGGGTAGTCTCCAGTTCCATTCACTACCAGCAAATGCCATAATTTCATTCTTTTTTATGGCTGAGTAATACTCCATTGTGTGTATACCCCATTTTCTTTATTCATTCATTTGCTGAACAGCACTTTGGTTGTTTCCACAAGTTGGGTATTGTAAATTTTTCCAGCACATTGAAGTGACTGTATCACTATACAATGCTGATTTTAGACCTGTGGATATATACCAAGGAGTGGGATAGCTGGATTACATGATGTTTTCTTTCCTAGTTTTTAAGGAATCTACATAGTGCTTTCCAGAGTAATTGCAGAAATTTGCAGACCAATCAACAATGTAGGTGTGTACGTTTTGTTTTTGCCACATTCTCATTAACATGTTATTATTGATATTCTTGATAATTGCCACTCTGACTGGAGCGAGATAAAATCTAAATGTAGTTTTCAGTTGCATTTTTCTAATTAGTAGATAAGTTGAATTTTTTTCACATATTTGATGACAAATTGTATTTCTTCCTTTGAGAAGTGTCTGTTTAGTTGTTTTGCTCATTTATTTATTTTTTTGTATGTGTGTGTGTGTGCGTTGTGTCTGTGAAGTTTTTTGGATCTTGATATATTCTGGATATTAATACCCTCTCTGAGGAGCATGTGGAAAAGACCTTCTCCGATTCAGTAGTTTCTCTCTTCATGCTCTTTTTTCTTGCTGTGCAGAGCTTTTTAATTTGATGCCATTGGTTTAATGATTTTAGGTTTTATTTCTTGTGCTTTAGGAGTCTTATTAAGGAAGTCAGTTCTTTTTCCAATATTTTGGATTGTTGGGCCTACATTTTCTTCTAGCAATTGCAGTTTCTGGTCTAATTCTTAGATCTTTGATTCAACAAATGAAAAAAGTATATGATTTAGAACAATGAACTCAGTGACACTGGGGGGAAAAATAATTCAAACTCAGGAAGGGCATAGATAAGAGCAATGATAGATCCTCCATATAGCAGTTCCTCTATATAACTGTATCATTTAACATGGGTCCAGTACCATTTACTACAGATTTTGAGTCACTCCTTGAATTTCTTGACAGATAAAACCTGGTTACCCAGTGATACCTATGAAAAGTTTCTCTTGGATTAGGTGACTTTCTTCTACCAATTAATTGGCTTTGGGAGAAAAGGGGCAGAAGATTTCATGAGAGAGTCAGGAATGAATATATCTTACTCAAGTACAATCAAAGGGAAATTTTGAGATGCCGTATTACAAACAAAAACAGGACCAATTGTGGATGTAGAGAGCTGAATCCTCCTATCACCAAAGAATGAGTAAATCTAGAGGCATCAGAAATTAAAGGACTGTTTAAAAGATTACATTTCAATCTACTCAATGATTTTAGATTTTGTGAATCTGTGTGCCCAAGTGAAAAATAATTATATTTGAATAATTGTCAAGAGATCAAGAGATCTTTCAAATTTAGACACATTTTAGATGTCATTCTCACAGTTAAGGCTGGTCAATCTCAGGTTGTCATATGGCTTCTGGAATAAATATGATTACAGCAAAATCTTTCAGTTTCTTCTAGCCCGTCAACAGTAATGAAATACCTATTATGAACACAATCTAAATCTTTCATTTCTTTCCTTATTCTTCCACATCAGGCTCAAAGGAGAAGAGTGAAGATGTCGATTTTTCTTTCTCAATCTTCTCATGGATTTTTGTCCTTCTTTGCACTGTAGGTTTATTTATTTATTTTTTTTCTTATTTTCTTATTTTACACCCTGGTGATCCTTCATTCTCAAGGGAAGTATGGATTGGCTTTGAATTCTCCCATCATTCTTTAACATTTCTATTTATTTATTCCCCCTTTTATTTTCAAATATATGCATAAAATTCTGATCTCTTTGAACCACACTAGTGAGTGTATGTTTGGTAGTCAGAACATATTTACTCATAGCACATAGCCAAAGCATCTGTATGTTTTGCTAATACTGGACAATATAACCTTTAAAGCAACCCTAAAATGATAGAATTTTATTATTTCTGTTTCACATGTGAGTATCAAGGGACTTGTTAACTGGCAGACCACCATTGTGCAGGGAAAGAGTTTGAGACTAGGCAGTGAGGCTTCACGCTATGCACTGTTTTCTCATAATGGTCTAACTTTGGATTCATCTGCATTTGGAAGAATCAGGATTGGAATCTAAATCTCTTTCATTATATTTCATTGAGTTACATAATTTTTTATTCTTCACTGGACAACCTAGCCTCCCTGATGTTAACTGTATCTGGAGAGCCATAAAGTGGACCATGTTAATGGACTTCACACTTGAGGAGTGTAGTAACTATGGCCAATACCATGGAAGACATAGGTAGAAGATGCATAGTTCTGCATTTGTGCTGTAAAATTCCAGTCGATTTAACATTACACTGAAGAGAATCATTGCTTCCATTTTCTTATGTACTCTAGTCATCAGATATGTGTCTGTAACCATGATTTAAGTATCCTTGAGACAGTCATCAGAAGTCAGTAAATATAGGCAGCTAGATAAATAATTCAGGATCATGAATAGAGTGAAGTAAATGGTGCTAAGTAACATCAGAGACATCACTTCAACATTAACAGGCTCTACAGGGAACAGTAAAAGATGACTTCCATAGCTGATATGTAGTCTTTAAACAATCTGACTATATAAACAGGTTATCTGCAACTGGCTATAGATGAGGTACAGATTTTAGAGGTAACTTTTGATAAATTAATACCCTAGTATTTCTCCCCCAAAGACAAACAGGTTTTCACAAAGATCAAGAAGCCAACTCTAAACTTTGTATAGATATCAGCCTGTATCAGAACAGCAGCCTTGTTAAAAAAATGTGAATCTAAGTGGACGTCTATATCTCCTGTTATCAGAACAAACATAAAAACTGTACTTTAAAAGTTTTGCTATAAACTGAATAAAGTAATAGGACATTCAGAACATAGAAAAAAATTAACCCAAAGGCCACATGTTTTATTCAGCTTTTAGTTATTCTGACCAAGTGAACTGAGACCAACTAAAAGGAGATGTGTATTCTGGTTCATGGTTTCAGAGGAGCTAATTATTTTATCTCAAAATTCTTTCATTGTCTCACACTTGAACTTTTCAGGGACACCTCTCATCTAACATCTAAGCCACTGTGTCTCTGGAAACTCAGTAGACTTCTGTGATTTAACAATGGTGAAGATGGAACTTTTGATTATTGGGAAGTTATAGACCTTTGGACAAATTCCTCAAGGGCACATTGCTAGTTCCTCTCCCTGTACCTCACATCCCCTTGGCTGTGATTTCCATCTATCACTCTTTTTCTAATTCCTGATTTGAATTTCAGGGGGGTGGATTCACCCTGTTATTTTCACATTGTGCAACATATTTTTAGTTAGTTAACTGTTGTATTTCATCTTGCAAAACTATTTAGATAATATGGCACACTATCTAACTGAAACAAATAATACCCAATGAAAGATTAAATAAATCAGGACAGTATAAGAAAATGATAAGAATGTTAAATAGCGAGAATCAGGGTTGTAGAACATATTGATAGAGTCTAATTGCTGAATGGTATTTTAAAAATATCACCATAGTCTGGAGTTTGATTCATGTTAGGTGATTATTATTTGTCAGGAAACACATGTAAAATTTCCATTAATGGAAATAACATTCCTTTTAAGTCTGTAGAATATGGAAATGATGGTCCTTTGGGTTTTAACTTTTCTTACAAATCACTTAAATGTTACAATTTTTATGGAGTGTGATTAAACATAAAAATAGATAGAATGCTATATGTAAATATTGCAAAATAGCAAATTATTGGTGAAGATCCTTCTGAAGGGGCTTGAGGAGCTAGGTACAAGTTTTCCCCAAACATCATTTTAAATGCTATGTTCCTTTACATTAATTACATCTGCCATACCATCTTTCAACTAAGTGAAAAGTTTCTTCAAACTCCTTTGTAAATTTTGCTTTTGTTTTTAAAGTTCATGTTTTATAAGATCAGTTTATGAAAGGAAAAGTAACATTTCAAATAATGTATACCTCTTCACATTTACATAAAATATTTCTCCTTAATAAGTACTCCTTGCTACTTCTATCTCAAAACAGAACATCATTTCTCTATGGATTGGTGAATAGATGATCTATCATGGAACTCTCTCTTTATATTTACAAGATGCACAAGCAATTGGCCTGAATCTTGGAAGGGACAGTATATTCTATACCCAAATATCCAGTGCTCAATTCCTGAGTATGAATGGAAATGAAGAACCTGCAAATAGAAACCCCAGAGCAGTAAGTCAAGAGAACAGAAAAGAACAACAACAACAAACAAAAACTTCTAATTGCTTAGGACAAAAGTTTTGTAAATACTTGAGCAGGTGAAAAACCACACAAAATTGTGTCTTGGCACATCGTGCTGATGGAAAATTTCCAAAGCCTGGGGAAACCCAAACAGTAATTCTACAGGTTCATGAACTAAGACAGAAGCTCTCAAAAGTCCAGATGGAAATCCAGAAGGAAACTTTTGTTTCTCTGTTTTTCTTTGTTTCAGAGACCTTGGTGAATATAGCTCTTGAGTAGCAGTGAGGACATTTGCTACTGTGACTGCCAGAGAGGTTCTTCCTCTCTCCCTTGAATGTAGAGTGAAGACTGGGTGCAGATATTACAGTTTGGGGACCACTGAGTGAACTTTTATCCATGGAGAACAGGAGATGGTCATCACTAGAATTTTCAAAGAACTGACACATGGTGAGATTTATAGTTTAACTGTTTGCATTTTCATTGATGATTATTATACATTGTGATGCAGTGCTTAAAATTGTGGGTGTTGTGGTAGTGTCAACTTCAGCCACAGGATGCCTCTGTTAGCAATTGTGCACTTGGTATAACTGCATGACCTTTACAATCTCTGACTTCTCATGTTTAATGAGATTTATAACATTAGCAGGGTCAAGGGTTGTGGAATTTAAGAAAATAATATATGTCAAGAACACAGTACATAGTTGAGGCAGAATAAGTTTCCAAAAGCAACACATCTTGGAGTGCATTGGTTATTTTGGAGGGGAGGGGGGATAGATTGGTGCATTGATACTGCTAAATCTAAAGAAATAGACCCATATTCAACTTTTTATCTTCAAAGTAAATCCAAACACTTAGAAACACATCATGTGCATGAGAAGAGGGGAGAATTTATAATTCATTGAGTTTTTCAAACAATGAACATGGAATTATTCCAAATATACAGATGCTTATTCATACTTCTTAATTAATTTTTTCATTATCTATTTTTGATGGACACATGATGATTGTTAATATTTATGGGAACATTTTGACCAGATCAAGGTAATTGGCATTATCTGTCACATTAAAGATTTATATTTTCTTTGATTTGTAAAATTAAAAATCAACTCTTCAAGATTTTTATAAATATGCAATAAATTGGTCTCAACCCTGGTCACACACTGTGTTGTTCTTCATATCCACTATCCCATTTAACCATGCCCTATTCATCTTCCCATTCCACTTTTCCCAGCCTCTAGGAACCAGAATTCTACACTTTGCTTGAGAACTACTCTTTTAACTTCCACATACTTGTGATATCAGGTGGCATCTGTCTTCTGTGTGACTTATTAAGGTTCATAAATGAGAATACTCATTTATGAATACTCATCTCATTTATCATTTGCTTGCTAATATTTGCAGCACTCTGATGTTTCAGATGAACGTGGTCATTTTGGATATTATACAAAGAATACTGGCATATTAACATGTTGAACATTAGTCTTGCAGGAACATTCACAGATTCATTGATACAAAATGTAATATCCACTATTACCACAACAACATACTACTAAAAAGCACAGGGAAAAACATTAAGGCTAAAAAGGAGTGAATAAGTCACAGAATGCAGTCATTAGATTTAATGGTTTAATTGTTCCTATTGTATTTGCTATCATAAGTAGCAGGAGGTTCTTGCCTCAATTGTTCAAAAAATCTAAGTGGCTAAGCTCTAAACTGCTCTAGTATTTGATGTTTTGACTTTGCCTACACCTTAAAATGAACTAAATAAACCATTGACACAAAAGAGAAGAAGGCACAGGCATTTATCTTGAAGTGCACCAGTGGAAACAGAATATTTTTCCCGAAGTTTAGATGTATATTATATGTGTGTATATGTATATAGTACATATATGAAGATATCCATCTGAAATACATTATACACATATAACTATACATAAATATACATTATACACATATAGAATTAGACATTTAAGAAAAGCCTTGGAGCAACATTTACATTTGGAATAGTATCTGAAATCTGAGAGAATTTATTTCTGAATAATTAGCCTGAATCAAAAATATAATTGATTAAATAAATTATAGGGGTGGTAATACAAATAGGATTATATTGTTTTAAAATGCAGTTACAGTATTTAGAAACAATGTATGCAAATGCAACTGATAAGCACACACACACACACACACACACACACACACACACATATATATACATAAATACTTCTGAAAGTTACTGCTTGAGATGTGATTACAAAACACTATTTATGAAGACAAATATAGACACATTAAATTTCTACCTGTAGGAGAACATAAATTTAAAACTGATATCAGTAACTGCATAAAGGATGGGGAAAGCTGGATCTATGGTAGGACCATTAATAGAAAGTTTACAATAGGTTACAATTTTAATTAAAGATTCCTTATCATGAGAGTATGTAGTTTCCACTTTTGCAAAAGAATTATCTTCAATCCTCACACCCTCTTTCTGAACTGTACTCATAGTGGAGAGTATTTTGTTGTGTTAGTTAATTATGTTCAATTATATATTTATTGCAAATTAAAGTCTCAATCATTTAGAAATTTTCTGGGTGGTAAGCTGTAATTAAAATATTAATATAAATGGTGAGGGTTATTAGCAATGATTTTCTGTTTCTGACTTAACATATAGCAAAATGTTTCACTGTTTATTATATCATTAATTATTGTTCTATTCATTACATCATGTGATATTAATGCAATGGTCTGATTTATATAGATGTGTTTCTCACTGAATATTTTAGGTATGTTTCTGGTTCATATGTTACTATAGCATTTCACATTATAAAATGTCACTATCATTTCACTTTCATAATAAATATTTAGGGCGTGGGTAATAAGTAGAGAGAATACAAATACATTTATGATTCTGGAAATATCTATCAATATGTTTTAAAAGGATGGCATGAATGAAGTTGTTTTATTACAATTTTAGTAGGAATAGAACTTTAAAAAATAGAATAACTTCAAAAGGCATTCTTGTGATGCAAACTTTAATTTCATTTTGTGTATTTACATGCTCCTTAAAAACAGTGGCATCAGGATTCCTTATATTCTTTTTGACCTCTAATGCACACAACATGTTCATAAATGCTTTCTGTTTGACCCTATGGTCAGGCATCTTGAGGCACAGGACTTTGATTAATGTTGCATCAATATCACACACTGAGGCTAGAATTATAGATTTCTGATAGCAGAGATTGATCACTATATTTCATTCTATTTAACTTTTTGTTTGGAGTACTTTTAGATTAATCAAAAGGTTGTATAAAGATGGAAAATTCATGTGGACTACTCACTTTTCCTTGACTTTATTACCTTACATTACTCTGGGTACATTTGTCAATGTATGAAGTGAAGGTAGATACATTATTCTAAGTAAATAGCAAATTTTGTTCATATTTCATTAGTTTTGCCCCTATTGTCCCTTTGATGTTGCAGGATTTGATCCATAACAATTATTTTTATTCAAGACAATACCAATTAACTGTTCTAAAATCCTAAACCTTGTGATCATAAACCATGGACTACACCATAGTCTCCATCATCAGTTTTAATGCTAATATTGCTTTCATCAGGAAAAAAAAAAAAAGGATCCATTTGTTTATATCCAACAATACTTTATTTAAGCAATGATATTGCTTTGAGATCACTCAGAATAAGGAAGCAGAGAGATAAGATTTATGTAATTATTAGATTAATTTAGGACCCTATCTTCACTTTCCCACTTCATTTGTAATTTCCCACTTCATTTGCACAGTAAAGTAATCTGAAAGAGGTATGGATACACAGTATGTTTGAGTCCACAATCACATATTCATGGACTACTAGACATATTCAAAAGGGTAGTGCATTTAAAAATACTATTTATTCACTGCTAATGACCATCAGTATTTTTGTGTTCATGACCTATCTGATTTCCACAAAAACCCTATTAATACAAATTCTTATGAAACCATATGTAGAAGTACAACCTGAGGTTTACAGAATTTTAAGAATTTTAGGTAATCTGATCCATTTCATAAAACAAATAGAGGGATGTGGATTTGAACCCAGGCCTACACAAGGCTGGTGTTGTTCTCACTTATTTCCTCTTTGTCTTTCCTGCTTTGATCCTAGGCTAAGATGTACACTGCTGGATGATGGACTGCTGTTCTTTGTTCCGTAATCAGAGGTTTCCGACTGATCCAATGAGCTTTCAGAGTTTCTTTTATATTAGTGTTTCATTGTAAGTGGCTATGGAGTTCAAAGTACAGACGTTGGTCAGAAATAACCTGTGAACAAAAAAGGAAATGATTGTTTTAAGGTAAGTGAACACAAAAATATTAAGTTACAGAAATATATATTAGTTAATTATAAAAATTTTAAATCATTTATGCTTACTCTAAATGGGAATCATGAAACTGTTTATTTTTATTCTCATATAAAACCCATTATTCATTGATTTTTAATTCATTTATATACACACAGAGACACACACACACACATACAGACACACACATTGGAATGAATCTGAATTAATTTTTCTATGTTCTTATATGTATACATCATAATGAATCACATCATCATGTATATCCATAGTAATGGGGTACTAGTTAGAATAGGACATATTCCATGCTTGCATAATTCTATCAAAATAAATTCTACTGTCATGTATCAGTAAGTAGAACCAATATAATTATATATCTATGTACATAGGTATGTATAAAAGTTTTACGCACACACACGTATGCTATTTCACTGATACATTTCATTTATATGTACAGGTGAGGGCACATCATTCTTTGAAGCTATGTCTGTCTGTGTCTGTGATGTCAAGAGTTCAAGTAATTATCTTGAGATTTCTGGAGGAGATTTCTGCAGGCAAGGCAGCTGTCGTCTTTAAGTGAGCACACAATAACTACAATGGGTAAAGTCCCATCATCATAAGCAACCTGTGCACATTTTCAAATTTGACCCTCATGATAACCCTGGGAGATGAACAGGTAAGTTACAAATGAACATCTCTTCCTGAAAAGAAACTCTCATCATTTTGAAACATGTATCATGAGATATGTCTGATGAAAGTGGGTCATGTTGGAGTAAGTATTGGAAAATGACTAACTAAGCCTCTGTACTATGACTGACAGCTAACATTCTCTTCCTTACCTTTGTGGTTGTTGCTGGTTTGCGTGTTTAGGGGATTGGCCATACATTGCCATTTCTCATCATTCATTGTGTTTCCTTCATCAAGGTGCCTCATTCAAACATGAACAAAGAATCAGAGACTTTAAGGTTTAAAACCAAAGAGAAATTCTAGAAAAATCAGTCTGTACCAAATTCCTTGCTGGAAAGGAAAAATCCCCATTCTTTTGATGTTGATCCATGGTAAAGGAATTGGTGTGGAGACAGAGGTGCTCTCTGTAATATCCATATCAGGCATCTGTTGTTGGCTTGAACATAGTGTTGTTAAACTTGTGTTTCCCATTAGTAAAATTTGGATGATAAATCTAACAAAGACTGACTCCTACAGAGTGATCCCTAAGCCAAGATGGGCCTTGAATATATCATTTAGGGATCAGGAGGAAACTCAGGATTATGCATAATTAACTTGTTACATGTACTATAAACCTGGACACTTTCCCATGAATCCTCCTCTTATAAAAATAATTAATTCACTCATTTAAAGTCTAATTTGCTTCATATTTTTAAAGAAATATTGGAGGAGTAGTCATCATTTTTCAGACTGTATTAAAGTGTATGTTTTCATAGATGTGACCATTTCCAGATAATAGTTGGCTTGGTAGTAAACACTGTTGTGTACCCATGACAAGCAAAGTTAATAAATCATAGTCCTCCTTTTCTCATATCTTGGGTTCAGTTTCAGAATGGTTCTCAATAATTCACCCTGGAATTCACTAAAAATGATCAAGGTGGTACTTGGTATAAAAACTACTCTTCTTTAACACATGTGGATTCTTATATTTCCCCTTATTAAAACTCTGACATTTTGAAGTATTCACTATTTCTTCCCAATCTTTAATTTTTTCTGACCTCTGTTACCTTCAAATATATCTATTTTGTGTTGTTTAAAGATAAAAACTCAGTAAGTAGTACTCAAAATAACAATACAACACTCATGGTAACCATCAACCTGTTGTTGATTGTAATATTATGAACTGATCTGAAGAGACTGTTATTTATCATACTTGCAGATTTACATGATCACTGTTGTACTTTCACCCTTTCCTAAAATTTCATGCAAAACCAAAGCTACATAACTGAATTCATCTTTGCGGGACTTTCACAGGATCCTACTGTACAGAAGATAGTATTTGTTGTGTTTTTGTTGGTCTACATTGCCACTATTGTGGGCAACATGCTGATTGTAGTGACCATCCTCTGCAGTCCAGCACTGCTGGGATCCCCCATGTACTTCTTCTTGGTATTCCTGTCCTTACAAGATGCAGGTTTCTCCTCGGCCATCACACAAAGATGATTGCAGACTCCCTGTACAAGCAGAAAACCATCTCTTATAAAGGATGCATGATTCAACTTTTTGCTGAACACTTGTTTGGTGGGGCAGAGATGATTATCCTCACAGCCATGGCCTATGACCGCTATGTGGCCATTTGCAAGCCCTTGCACTACTTTTCCATCATGAACTGGAGGCTCTGGGAATTCTGGTAGGGATGTCCTGGACAGGGGGATTTCTGCATTCCATCATACAAATTTTCTTTACTTTCCAGCTGCCCTTTTGTGGACCTAATGTCATTGATCATTTTATGTGTGAGTTGTACCCATTACTGAAGCTTGCATGCACTGACACATCTTTGGCCTTCTGGTGATCGCCAACAGTGGGTTAATCTGCATGATCAACTTCTCTCTGTTGCTTGTGTCCTATGGTGTCATCTTGTTCTCCCTGAGAAGACACAGTGCTAAGGGAAGGAAAAAAGCTCTGTCCACCTGTGGATCTCACATTACTGTGGTGGTTTTGTTATTTGTCCCGTGCATATTCATATATGCACGGCCTTCATCTTCCTTTCCCTTTGACAAAGAAGTAGAAATAGTTTACACCATCCTAACTCCCTTGCTCAATCCTTTGGTTTATACTCTGAGGAATAAGGAAGTGAAAAATTCCATGAGGAAAGTGTGGAAGAGATTGGTGGTGGTTTTTAAGGGAAAATAAAATACTGTACCATAAAGCCTGAATAAGCCCTGGTTATAGGGTGATCTGTTGTGTTGGCAAAAAATCAAACTTGGTAAACATTTCTTGCCAAAGGTGAGAATGTTATCAGCCTTGACTCTGGACTCTGGTGCCAACAGTTATGAGATGTCCAATAACAGTTGGTGTCCTGTTTACTGAAGGATTATAGAAGAATACTCTTAGACTGCAATGGTAGGATGGTTGTAAAAAATGTTTCTAGCACTGTAACATTTTAGTACAAAAAGAAGCCTCTGACAACTTAAAAACCTGGAACAACTTACAGTGCTCCTTAGCTTAACTTTTTGATAAACTTGGGGAGCTAGTTCTGAATCACTGTTCCTCCATCAAAGTGCAGTGTCCTACTTGGTCCAGCTTTTTGCAAAAATATCTGTGTCATGTTTTTCTTCCTCTCCTCTTTCCCCTACTTGAGAATCCTTTGTTGATGCTGTGCAGGTCACAGAACATTACCCAAAGATTCATATAAAGAGTAAATCAGTTATTATTGATCTACAAAATAATTAATTAAATGTCCTTCTATGGAAAGAGATTACATATTTCTAAAAAGAAGATGTTAATATGTGAGGGATTTAAAATTCATGTTTTCAATTTGAGATCATCCCTTCTCTGTGCGTTTACTACTCGTCATTGTTATGTAAATTAAAGATAGCTCAATTTTGTACTTTCTTAAATTTACTTTGGAAAATGGAAGGGATTTAGCCCATCAGAATGATTTCCAATCATATAAAGCTTTGAAAAAAACCCTTGTTGAAGAAAATATTAGAGAACAGGAAAATAAACATAAGATATGATGTAAAAAGATATAATGTTTTGTTACTAGTATCAGTCATTCTGATGTGAAACATCAAGACTTAGGAAAATCAGATAAAAGAGCTTACACCTTTTCAATTCCTCTTACAGGTGGGTTCATTGAAGTCTGTTAGAATTAGAGTTATTTCTTGACTTTGAGAGAACCTGATTGGTCCAATTCTACCTATGGTGGTGATCCCCTGGGTTCAGGTACCCACTTTATATCAATGGACTCTGGGAGAGTAGGTGGGGCATTTCCACAGAGGTCAGCAATGTGAGTCTCTTACATACACTAGTACAAACCAAGGCAGATCCTAAGACACTGTACTACTAGCAACTCCATGTCAAAGCTACAGGTGGGGTGAGTATACTTTCCCCAAACCACAACAGAGGGAATAGAACCTAGTGAAATGAGAAGCAAAAGCGGATTTTTCTAAAGATGATTAATTAGTTTACTCATCGATTTTCATTTTCTTGACTTAGTGTACCTAAGTGCAAATAATTCATGTGATTATGAATAAAGAGATCATTCAAATTTAGAAACATATTTGGTGGTCATTTCTGTTTTGTTAGTCTCAGGTTGTCAAGTTTTATGGGCAATACATTTATTTAGAGTACAATATCAAAGTTTCCCTTGGCAAAACAACACTGATGACCTGCTAGTTGAGTACTGTGGGGGAATTATGTTTTTTTTTTCCCCTGTCTTTAACCTTATATGTCACCCCCAAAACAGAAGAGTATATGATATTAGTTTTCTTTCTCATAGCAGACATGCAAAAGGTACATGTAATTTCACTGACCACCCCTTCAAAAGACTATGAAATTTTAAGTTGTGAGTCTAAAGTTTCAGCTGGACTTTGTGGATGTTAGCCTACTAAGATTGTAACAAGAATCAGACATGTGTTCCCTCTTCTTCACCTCTGCCTGTCCTCAAAGTAGGCAGAGCTTCTTTAGGCCCTCTGCATTCCAAGGTCCTCATATTTCAGTTCATTTATCCCTAAGAACTAGCTCAAGAAGTGTGGATCTGCTAGATTGGCTCCATTGCTTTTTTAATCTGTGAAGCAAAGATTTGAAATGAAGCTACAAAGGAAAACACTATTCTGGCCAGATTGAATTAACCAACACCAATTCATACACTCCAATTCTAACAGGTTTTTATTATTTTAATGCCGAACATTTCATTGCCAACTCTGTTGTTATATACAAGGGGAGAATCTGCTAACATTCAGTAGAGGAATAAACTAGTATGAAAGCTATCTACCCAACATTTGTCATTCCCACTGGTTTGGTGAACAGAATAAGTAAAAATTCTCCCCCAAATGACTGTTTCTTTAACTTTCCATTTTCTTTTCTATGTAGATTGTCTTAGGCATGATAAGGCACATTCTGATGCTTTTAGCATTTAGGTATCTAACTCTTGTGTTAATACTAAGTTCAACGATTACAGTTTCCGTAGTTATTCAAAGGGTTTTCAGAGATAGAGTTTGTTAATGTAAAAAGCATGAATTTAGAAAAATGTCTCTGAATATCTGAAAGAAGACAATATAGAACAAGATCCTAATTTCAAAAATTATTCAGAAATAATCCTTCATGAAATCATAAGTCAGATATTTTCTTGACTTTGTTTACTATCTTGCAATAGTTCTCTTCCCAAACTACTCTGTGGCTACCATGGATTATTGCTCAGTCTTGTACTAGAGATATTACTATGTCTGATTCCCAGATTATCTTTCTTGAGTAGCTCTTAGTGAAAACGTCATTATTTTCCCTTTGGCTCTGACTCCTCTCCTTATCCTCTAAACATTACCATATTTTCCTTACTATTGTTTTTTAAATATAAACTGACATTCTCTTGGAGCCATTCTGAAGATTGTCTCCATAATTATTAGTCAAGAAATTTTGTGAACAGGTAGTAGTTTCCTCAATTAATTATCTATGATTTCTGGATTTATGTTGGCTCTACCTGGATTGTTAGAGTATGTGGCTTTGTGTGGTATGTTGGGTGGTGTGTTAGAGTGTCATACCATGGAGTTTTAAATCTCAGGGTCTCACCCTGGATCTCTGATTTCTCCCTACAAAACTCTATCACCCAGTTTGACCCCAGCTGGGCAGAGCAGTTATATTAAAAAGTCTTATAAAGGAAATCTGTTGAAACAAAAATGTGGGAATGACACATTAAAAGATTATATGATTCAACTCATATCCCCAAACATTTTAAGACTTTATCAAGTATGTCACTTGCTTGGAGAAATCTGGGAAGGCTTTTCTGAGGAGATGATATGTAAACTGGTGTTGTATCCACAGTACAAATGGACAGTGGGATGGGGGATGTCAGAGGCAAGGTTGATGGTGAGATATCAAGCAATTAGGGAATTTATTCAGGATGGAGAACACTTGTTACACTGCAATTTCGATGATCTCAAGCCCAAGAAGGACAAGTGGAAAGGTGGATGGTGGTGCAGGGAGCTCTAAAAGTCATGGTAAGCATCTCAATCAGTGAATCTAAAACTGTAGTAATTACTTTATTATGTTTATGAATCATATTTTAACTGCCCTCTTTTGCAGAGACATGTTTGGGTAGCCTAGGATGGTGGCTAGCGTTGAGCCAAGAGGTGGCGCATAGTTAGTGTTAACACAGCGTGACCTACTTTTGCCTGTTTAGTTAATGTCTCCTCTGTGCTAGTGGTCAACAGATGTTCCTCATGCTTTCTTGATTGGTACCATGCAGCATGCTCCAACCATGCTACTTAATTCTAAGCTGATTGGCTGCCTTAGGTATATAAGACATGCACCTATAGGAAGCACCTCTGATAAGCAGCACCTCTGAGAGATGGCAGAATGAAGATTGCAGAATGCTAGATAGCAGATCACAGATAGCAGGATGAAAGACTAAAGCCACATCTCTAGGTCACAGGTTGCAGGTCACAGGATGCACCTTTAAGAAGCACCTCTGATAGAAAGCACCTCTGATAGCATGCACCTCTAGCATGCACCTTTAGGACGCAGGATGCAGGACGCACCTCTAAGAAGAAGCAGTAGAACTTTGATAAGCATAGCCTCTCTGGAAGAGTAGCACCTCCAAAATTAAGCAAAGTTTCTCTTCCTCTAAGCAGTCTCTCTTCCTCTAAGCAAAGTCTTTCTTCCTCTAAGCAAAGTCTCTCTTTCTCTAAGCAAAGTCTTTCTTCCTCTCAAATCCTCTCTTCCTCTAAAACTAAAAGTAAGCAAAGTCTCTTTTCCTCTATAAACTATAAACAAGTAAACAAACAAGGAAGTAGTACAGATAAAGATAATAGAAGTAGTTCAGTTCCAGTCCACCTCCGATTAATTACCATGGAATTGTTGCTGTGGGCGGCAACAGCAGGATTCTTGCTGCGGGCAGCAACACTCTTTTACTTCGCAAGTGATAGGAAATGAAAAGCTGGGACTGATTGGAAAATGTAAGAATAATTGGTATTATCTGAATTTTCTCCTCTAGAGAATTAAAATAAGCATCTCAATAAAAGCCTGTGAGGATCTACTGAAAGGATTGTAGGATTTACCATATCATACTACGACTTATGACATGTCATTGTGAATATCTGGTGTGTAAGCTCCAATGACTTTCTCACAGAAAGTGAGAGAGATTTTTGTCTGCCATTAAACTGTGTGCAACATTTTATATAGAATTTATAATAATAATAAATATCGTGCAAAGCTTGTTTTTGATGTTTGTTAACATAAAAAGATGTTCTTAAAGCTGGGGGAAGATGTGAAGTTCTTTTTTTTTTTTTTTTTATACCCACAGATAACACTTGATAGTAAGCTTTTCTGAGCCTTCAATGAGAAAGAAATCGGCAAGTCCAAAGCCACTGATGGAGGGTATTTGGGAATCCCTGCATGTCAGTCTTTATTTTATGAAGAGCACAATGAGTCTGCTTGTATATTTTGCACTGAGTTTCTAAATTCAGGGAACAGAAAGATGGATGTCTTCTGTGGGTGTCTGACATTTGAAAAGGGATAGGATCTTTATTGTGAATGATTTCTAAATTCAATTGTAAGTAACAGGTAAAAAAATAAAATAAAATTCAATTAAATAATTTTGAATGACCTTTGTTCTTTGGTGAAGACTTAATCTTGAAAAGATTCTATCATGATTTTATTTTATACTTGCTTAACCAAAAGGCACCCAAATCTCACAACCATGTTTTTGTGGCCTCCTGCTAGGAGGATGACTTATTCCAAGTTTTGTTATTGTTTTCATTGTATGACTATGACATGGGAATCTGGATAACTAGAAATTTCACATTGAACTTTTTGCCCAGAAAAGTGTTTTCCTTATTTCCATTATAGTTTGGTCTCATTTTTCTAATTGTAAATTCCCTCATTCCTAGGGTTTTCATACATGTAGATAGCAGTCTTTTCCACAACCAAAAACCTATTTTATTTTTATTTTATATTCATACAAATCTTCAAGATGTCATGCACTTTAAATTCATTTAATTCTTTTATAATTACTTAAGTTTTTTGGATCTATCATTTGTACCTTCTGATTTTTTGAAAAGACTAGGATGATCTATGGTACCAATATAACTTATTTCACTCAGAAAAGGAACTTTTTGTTTTAAAGCTGTTGTACAGGCATCTGTTTTATAGGTAAGTGAACAATTGCAATTAACGTTTTTAAACAATAAAATTTACCTCTTGGGAAGTCAGTACAAATGATCATAATGAATATAATAACCCCAATAGCACATGGTGCACAGCCACATCTTCTATATGCTCTGCCTACATTGAATTTTCTAGCCTTCCTGGCATCCCTTAAATCTAGTTTTTAGAATGATTATGTTCTACAAGTGAAGATCAAGGGACTAGTTAAATGACAGATCCCTGGTGGACAGTGGGATGTGGTTTGACATCAAACTTCATAGGGATCACTGAGAAAACACACTTCTTAGTCTGGTTTCATCTGTGTCTCAGAATCTAGACAAGAACTTGGTTATCCAAACTGAATTCTGCATGGCTTTAAATTGTCCGACCACTCTCTCTTCTGGTAGATTGCAGTGTGTGGCTGCAAGGCTGTGGGCAATGGCCACATTATGAAATGCAGTACATTAAGTCCATAGACTGTGAAATTAATGGTTCTTTTAGATCTCAACATTTCTCATGAATCACCTAAATTTTGCACTTCTGTGGTGGGTGAATAGACATAAAATTAGATAGGATGTTATATTTAGATGCTGCAAAAATAGAAAATTGTTGATGAGGATCTTCGTGAAAGGGGTTAAACAGTCATATCCTAGTTTTCCCCAAAATATCATTTTAAAGACTATGTTCCTTTACATTAATTACATCTGCCATACCATCTTCCAAATAAATGAAATTAGAAAAGTTCCTTCAATTTCCTCTGTAAATTTTTGTTTGTTTTTAAAAATAAGTGTTTTATAAGCTCAGTTTCTGAGAGAAAACTAACATTTCAAATAATGTATACCTCTTCACATATTTTACATGAAATATTTTTCTTTCATAAATATTCCTTGATGTAGTACATGTTTTCCATATGAACTGGTGGTTGGATAGTTTATCACAGAGCTCTGTTTTTGTATTTACTAGATGCACAAGCATTTAGCCTGAATCCTACAGAAGACAGTACATTCTATACACAAATGCTCAGTGCTCTATTCCTGAGTATGGTGGGAGATGAAAGCATCTTTAGATAGAAATCCAAGAGCAAAAAGACAGGAAAACAGAAAACAAAAGCTCCAATTGCTTGGGACAAAAGTTTTGCAGATACATGAGCAAGTAAAATACCACAGAAAATTGTGTCTTGGCACATGACACTGATGAAAAATTTCTCCTTGAGGAGAAACAAAAGAGTATTTCTACAAGTTCCTGACCTATGAGGAAGACTCTTTAAAATCTAGATGGAAATCCAGGAGGAAAATTTTTCTTCTCTCTTTTACTTTATTTATGAGACTGCTCCTGAGAAGTGCTGGGGACTTTCTCTACCTTGAGGTCATAGGGTCTCTTCCTCTTTCTTAGGTGCAAACCCGTGGATACAGACATCACATTTTACAGCCCACTGAGCAAAATATTTTTCCACAGGGATGGCCATCACAGGAATTTTAAAATAACTGATGCATGGTGAGATTTATGGTTTGGATTTTCATGAATGATTTCAAGTTGTGATGCAGTGCTTGAAATTGTGGTTGTTGTGGCAGGCCTTAGTTCAGAGCGCAGAATGAAACTGTCAGCAACTGTGCACTTGGTATAATTGCATGACTTTCAGGAGCTCAGGTCATGTTGAACAAGAATTATAAGAATAGAAATGTCAAGGGATGTGGAAGTCAATAAAATATTACATTTAGAGTGCACTGCACATAGGTGGCCCAGAATAAATGTCCAATAAGCAGCAGCTCTTAGAGTGCATCTTTTTTTGGTAGGAGATATTTGGTGAAATGATAACATCAAATCTAATGAAATGAGGCCCATTTTCAGTTTTTTTATCTTCAAGGGAAATCCGATTTAAACTAAAATTAGTAAATGCATAAAGGGTGTGGAGGGCTGGGCCTGTTGTAGGGCCATTAATGGAGAGTTTACAGTAGGTTAAATTTTAATTTAATATTCCCTGTTTTGGGAGTGTGTTGTTCCACCTTTGCGAATAAAAGGTCTTCCAACATCACATCCTCTTCCTGAACCATTTTGATGATGGAGAGTCTTGTGTGATGTTTGATAATTATGTTCAATTATAAATATTTTCATAATTGTAACCAGATGGTTATAGCAAATTAAGAATCTCTCACTGTAATATTTTATCTTTCGGATTTTAAAACTCTATTTAAAATGTGAATAGCAATGGGGGGAATTATTATAATGATTTTGATTTTTCCTTAATCTGTTGCTGTCTTTTACCTTCTATAACATTTTGTCATTAAATATATTATTAAATGGGCATCTTTCACATTGAGCTGAAATTCTTTCATATGATACTGTGATATTTTCCATGATTGAACTGTCCCCATGTCATTTACCTTCATGATATATTTTTAGGATTTAGAAAAGTAGTTGACAGAATACAAACACATTTACATTCTGAAAGTATTTGCCAATTTGTTTTCAACACCATTACATTTAAAAGATATTTTTATTACAATTGATAATCTTGTGATTCATTCAGTCCTTTATTTCACTGTAGGCTTGTGCTGTTCAAATATGGTGACATCAGTATCTCTTATATTCCTTTTGACTTCCACTGTGAACCCACATTTATAATTCCTGTGTGTTTTTTGTCATAGTCAGGCAACTAGAGATATGGGTCTTTGTTAAATGGCACATTTCTGTTAGACAATGAGGATGGAATTAATTGTAGGGTTTTGAAAGCAGACATTGATCACTGCTTTTCTTTCTATTAATTTTTCATTTGGGGTAATTTTAACCAACCAAAAAGTTGCATAAATATAGAAAATTCTTGTGGAATATTCAATTTTTGTTAATATTATTACACTGTTATGGGTGCATTTGTCAATGTGTGAATTAAACATAGACACATTTTTATAAATACACACCAAATTTTATTCATATTTCACTAATTTTTCCACTATTGTTCTTTTGATATCCCAGTGTTCAATCCAAGAAAACAACTTTTAATTAAGATAATTACCATTGAATGATTTAAAATTCTGAACTATGTGATCATGAACCATAAGGCAGAGCACATTCTCCATGTCAGATTTTTGACATTAATATTGTGAATTACTTTCATTTGGGGAAAAAAAGATTGTTTCATTTACATTCAACAATATTTTAATTGTGCAGTGGTATTGCTCTTAGACCACCCAGAAAAAAGAAGTGGAAAGATAAGATGTCTATAATTATAGATTAATTTAGGACCCTGTCTTCACCCTCTCATTCCATTTGGTTTTCTCTCACAATGAAATATGTGAAGGAGGAATGCATACAGATGGGTCTGAGTACACAGTAACATAATTAGGGGCTTCTAGGGATAGTCAAAATGCAGTATATTTAAAATAATATTTCTTCACTGCTAATGAGTATTTTTATGTCTATGACTATCTCATTTTCACAAGAAATCTATTTATAGGCATTAATCCCATAACTAGAAGAACTATAACAGGAAGCTTACAGAAATTTAAGGATTTTAAGTAACCAAATTCATGCCATAGAACAAACAGAAGGATCTGAGATTGAATGCATATCCACCAATATTCTCACTCATTTCCTTTCTTTGCCTTCCTGCTGTGGTCCTAGCCTAAGAAATACACTTCTTGATGATGTATTACTATTCTTTATTCTGTAATCAGTGGGTTTCTTACTGATCCAATGACCTTTGAGAGTTCCTTTTATACTATTGTTTTTTCTTTAAGTGGCTATGAAGTTCAAAGTACAGACATTGGTCAGGAAGTAACTGTAATCCCAATGGAAATGATTGCTTTAAAGTAAGTGGACAAAGGAGTATTAATTCATACAAATATATATTAGTTAAGTAAAAATTTTAAATCGGTACTGTTTACTCTAAATGGGAGTCATAAAAATCAACTTGTTTTTTATTCTCACATAAACCCCTATTAATCTTTGTGAATACATATATATGTAGAAAATTTTATATGAACACACATATGCTATTTGACTGATGCATTTCAGTTATACATACAAGGAAGGACACATCGTTCTTTTAAACTGTGTCTGTCTGTGGACTGTGATAACAAGAGTTCAAGTAATTATATGTGTGAACCATGGAGGAGCTCTCTGAAGGCAAGACAGCTGGCTTCTTTAAGTGAGCACATAATAACTACAATTGATAAGCAACATTTTCACACTTTCAAATTTGACTGTCATGATAACCCTGGAAGATGAGCAGGTAAGCTATAGAAGAACAACTCTGCCTGACAAGAAATGTCTCATCTGTTTGAAACATTTATCTTGAGTTATACTTGATGAGAGTGGGTCATGTAGTAGTAAACATGGGCAAATGATTAAGTCTCTAGACTGTGGCTGATAGCTATCATGTTCTCTTCCTTACCTATGTGGTTGTTGCTGGTTTGCATGTTTAGGGGATTGGCCATACATTCTCATTCCTGATAACTTGTTAGATTTCCTTCATCAAGGTGTCTCACTCAAATATGAACAAAGAACCAGACACTTCAAGATTTATGAGTTAGAGGAATTATAGACTGGTAAGACTGCAGTGAAGTCCTTGCTTGAAAAGGCAAATCTCATCCTTCCCTGCTGATCCAGGACAAAGGACTTGGGTGTGGAACAGAGGTGCTGTGCATGACATCCCATGTCAAGCATCTGTGTTTGCTTGAACTTGGGGTCTTTAAGCTTGAGTTTCTCATTAGTAAAATTGAGATAATAACATGTAAAACAGACCGGATCCCAGACTGTGAGCCCTGAGCTATGACTGGATGTGAATATCTCATTCAGGGGTCATGATGACACACAGCAGTAGGCATCATTATTTGCACAAACTTGCATACTTACTTTTAAATAATGAAATATTGAAAAAAAATCTATACTTGTTTCATGCTTATTATAGAGCTATATACTTTCCCAAGAATTTTTCTTATTAATGAAAGAATAAATTCAGGTGAATGGTCAATTCACTTTAAAGTTTTTAAAGAAATATTGAGAAGTACCTCATAAAGTGAATGCTTTTCTATTTCTTTTATAGATAATACTGTCCCCAGTAGTAATTGGCATGCTGTTCTCCACTGCTTCATGCCCATTGCAGGCATGGTCAGTAAATGAAAGTCCTTCCATAGTTTCAGAATGGTTCTCAGTCATTTACCCAGAAGTCACTGTTAATTCATCAATGTCACTTGAAACAAAAACTATTCTTCTTTAACATATGTGCATGCTTTCTTTTCCCCTTATTAAAGCTCTGGAATTTTGAAGCATTTGGGATAATTCATCCCCATCACAATTTTATCTGACCTCTGAAAACTACAAATTTCTTGCTTTTGCTCTCAGTGATAATAACTCAATGAGTAATTCTCATCATCATAATAAAATATTCATAAGCAGTATACAACGTGAGCACACACTTCTAATTTCAGAGGCTCAGGAAGCTGAGGCAGGTTGATCACAATTTCAAAGTTAACCTCAGCCACACAGCAAGAACCTAAGAAACTTAGTGAGACTCTGTCTCAAAATAAAAAATAAACAAATGCTGGGAATGTGTGTCAGTGTTTAAGCACCTCAGGCTTCCATTTCTGGTACCCAGAAAAATAAACAAAGAAAGAAAAAAAAACCTCATGAGTATGTATCAGCTTGTTGGTGTGACTTATAAAAAACTGTCATGTAAACTTTTTTTTTTTATTGTACTGCAGATTTACATGATCAGTTTTACTTCAACCATTTCATTAGAAATCATGAAAAACCAAAGCTTCACAACTGAATTTGTCCTCCTGGGCCTTTCACACAATCCTACTGTTCAGGAAATTGTATTTGGCATGTTTTTGTTGGTCTACATTGCAACAATTGTGGGCAACATGCTGATTGTAGTGACCATTCTCTGCAGCCCTGCACTGCTGGTCTCCCCCATGTACTACTTCTTGGCAGTCCTGTCCTTCCTGGATGCCTGCTTCTCCTCTGCCATTACACCAAAAATGGTAGTGGACTCCATTTATGAAAGGAAAACCATCTCTTATGAAGGATGCATGATTCAATTTTTTGCTGAACACTTTTTTGGTGGGGCAGAGATGATTATCCTCACAGTCATGGTTTATGACCACTGTGGCCATTTGCAAGCCTTTGCACTACTCTTTCATTATGTATGAACTGGAGACTCTGTGGCATTCTGGTGGTGGTGTCCTGGACAGGGGGCTTCTTGCATTCCATCATCCAGATTCTCTTTACCTTCCACTTGCCTTTCTGTGAGCCTAATGTCATTGATCATTTCATGTGTGACCTGTACCCATTACTGGGGCTGGCCTGCACTGACACCCACATTCTAGACCTTCTGGTGATCACCAACAGTGGATTAATCTGCATCATCAATTTCTCCCCGTTGCTTGTCTCCTATGGTGTCATCTTGTTCTCCCTGAGGACACTGCTGAAGGGAGGAGGAAAGCTCTGTCCACCTGTGGGTCTCACATTACTGTTGTGGTCTTGTTATTTGTCCCGTGTATATTTATATATGCAAGGCCACCATCTGCTTTGTCTTCTGATAATGCAGTGGAAATATTTTACACCATCCTGACTCCCTTGCTCAATCCTTTGATTTATACTTTGAGAAACAGGGAAGTGAAAAATGCCATGAGGAAATTGTTGAAGACTATTGATGGTTTCTGATTAAAACATAATATATAACAATTCAAAAATATAATGTGTAGTGTGAAAAAACTTAGTATTTACTTAGATGAACACTCAGATACTTTCTGGGATCTCCCTTATATGAAAAGATGTTACATAATTCTCAGGAGAAATTATACCAATGGGAAGTTAAAACTTATGTTTTCAATTGGAAATCACACTTTTACTGGGAGTTGCCTACTCAGTATTCTCATATGTAAATTAAAGATAGTTCAATTTTAATACTTTCTTGAATTTTTAAAATTAGAAAGTATTTAAATTATGAGAATGATTCCCATTCATAAGTTTGAAGAACAAAAACCTTTGTTTAAGAAAATATTAAAAAGTACACATTTCAAGTGTAAAGAACATATTCTCTGACCATGAAATCAGTGATTCTGATGTAAAACATCAGGAAACAGAAAAATTAGAGAGAGGAGTTTTCAAGGCACCTGCATCACTTCACTTCATTTTAATGGTGGGTCTAATATCATCTGTTAAAGTTTAGTCACTTTTTGAATTTGAAACATAGAATCTGATCAGCTCATTCCTGCCTATGCAGGTAGTCCCCTTGGATCAGGTGGACACCTCATACCAATTGGCTGTAACAGAGAAGTTGGACTGATTCCACAGGGGAGTCAGCAATGGAGGTCTTCCATTCTCTTACAATCACTGACAACTCCTGAGATACCACACTACTAGGTATACCAGGTCAAACTACAGGTGTAGTGAGCACACCTTCCCCATGCCCCTGCAGAGGGAATAGAACTCAGAAGAACTAGATGTAAAAGAAGATTTTCAAAAGAGGGTTAATTAGAGATTACTTGGTGATTTTCATCTTCCTCACTTCTTATACCTAAGTACAAATAATTAATTTGAGCAAATATCAATAAAAAGATCATTCCAAGTTATGAATATATTTGTTGTCATTACAATGTTTTGTTAGTCTCTGGTTGTCAAGAGTCACAGGTGATAAGTTTGTTGAGAATTAAATGTTTAACCTTTGCCCTAGCAAACAAAAACACTGATAACATGCCAGTTGAGTATTATGGGCATTCAAAGTAAATCATCCATTTTGTCCTTCTTTAATCTTACCAGCCACCCCAAAGTAGAAGAGTATATATTAGTTACCTTTCTCATAATAGACTGCAAAAGATAAATGTAATTTCATTGATCACCCTTGAAAAAATTCATGAAAAACTGAATTCTGAGTCTACACCTCACTTTGACAGTGTGGGTGCACTGCAGCAGACCAAGTGTGATGAGGCTCAGACACGCGAGTGTGCTTCCCCTTTGCCTTTCCGTTTCTTCACGCCTTCCTGTCCTCAAAGCCTGGGAAGCTTCTTCATGCCCTCTGCCTTTCAAGGTCCTCCTTTTTCGTTCATTTATTCCTAAGAACTAGCTCCAGAAGTATGGATCAGATAGGTTGACTTCATTGCTTTATGTACCTGTGCAGCCAAGACTTGAAATGTAGCTATAACATAAAACACTGTTCTGGCCAGATTGTGCTGACAAACACCAAATCATATCTGCACCATCATACATCTGAATTCAAATATGTTTATATTATTTTAATGCCCAACATTTCACTGTGGACCTATAGTTCTATACACGGAGAACTTCCACTAATATTCATCAGGGTGGTAAACAAATAGTGAAAGTAATACTTAGGAAGTAAGTGACTTTCCTGGTGCAATTGGGAAGGCTTTTCTGAGGTGGTGGTATTTAAATTGGTATCCTGTCCACATTAGAAATGAAGACCAGAGGAAGGGTTTACGGTGTGCAACATGGATTGATCAGGGAATGTGTTCAGTAGGGACAGGAGCTCATGGAGCATGCATGAGCTCAAGTCTAGGAGGACAAATGGAAAGGCAGATGGCGGCACAAGGAACTTTGAAAGTTATTAAGAACATTTCAACCATTGCATCTGAGAACTGTAGCAACTATTTCATTATGTTTATCAAGCATCATACGTTTTTTGGGGGGTATCAGGAATTGAATTCAGGGTACTCAATGACTGAGCCACATTCCCAGCTCTATTTTGTATTTAATTTAGAGACAGGGTCTCACTGAGTAGCTTAGAGCTTTGCTATTGCTTAGGCTGACTTTGAACTCACAATCCTCCTGCTTCACCTCTGGAGTCCCTGGGATTACAGGCATGGACCATGGCATCTGGTACTGGGAAGGACATTAAAGATAAGACAATGGAACTCATAATACAGAATGGAAGCTTCTGATTTAACTGTCTGTGTAGTTTACTAAGTGTGCCTGATGTCATAGATTGCATTAGGCTCCTGCTGCAGGATTGTTCAGGAAAATCCATGTGGCTGATGTGCAGAACTGCTTCAGGTCTAGTTTTCATAACTTGGTCTCACCCTTGCAATTTGTTAAATCATTAAGACAACAGAAGAGAAGTTCAGGCATTTGTTAAGAAGGAAACCAGCAGAGAGAAAGGATATTATTTTCATCCACATTTAAGAAACAGTAAGAGTATAAATGTTGAGACATACAGGGAAATCAGCAGAGCTATGCTGTGGGAAGAGGAAAGGACCAGCAATCTGAGAAGAATGTATACCTTAGATAGCCAGGAAAGGGTATATGATTACTTAGGACAAGATAAATTTTTAATTGCTAAAGAATAATCCTAGATCAAATATATGGTAAATTTAAAGAATAACAGAAAACTTAATTACAAGTGGGATTTGAATTTATTGTTGAATTTGTAATAATTATTTAATAAAATGTTACTGATATGTACATACACATACATGTAAATTATCTGAGATTTATTGCTTAAAGTACAGTTAGTAAAATAGTACCTCTAATGACAGCCCTATTACCAATCTCTCTTACAATTTTGAAAGATCCATATATATGTATAAATAATAAAACTTAAAACAGAAATTCTATTGTTTGTAGAGCAATCGATGCAAGAAATAGTTTTGTTGCTAAATAATTAGTTTTGTTAGGAAGAGTAGAGTGAGTAATGTGAATATTGGGGGCACAGAGAGGCCAACTTTCCAAAACCACTGTTCAAGGAGGTGGTCTGGTGCCCACAAGTCATGATTTGAGGGACCCCTGAACAATCTCAGGAACAGGAACAGCAATTCAAGAGTAGACTACCAAGGAAGAAGAGGCTGAGGAGTGTTCTAGGAGAAACATGCTACCTCATCAGAATACAGACCTAAAATTGATATTGAAGAATATATGGAGGTTAGAGAGGGCTATGTCCATGGTGTGGTCATTTATGGAAAGTTTTCAATAGTTTAAAATGTTTATATAAGATGCTGGATTATTTTAGCCTGTTAGTTCCACCTTTGCAAATAAATTAAACATAAACCTCACATTCTTCTGAACTTTAAGGAAATTTGATATTTAAGTTTTAATCTTGAGGTTTAATTCTAAATATTTCTATAACAGTAACAAACATACATTTCAATTAAAAAGTCTTTAATTGTTTTATGTTTCCTTCTAAATTATAATATTATATTTAAATATTTATAAATGGTCAGTGATTTTTTTCTTCTGCATTTCTCACTTATTATTAAATGCTTCTTATTTTATGTCCTCATGCTATTAATGTTTTATTGATAGTATCATCTGAATGACAATTTGTAATAGTCATATTTATATCAACATCTGAATTGCTGAATACATTAGATATTTCTCAATTAACAATATTAACATTGAATAATTTTGCAATGTAAATATTTCCCATCTCTTCATTTTTAGAATAAATTTTTATGCTGGGGGTTACTAGTATAAGCGATAGATGCATACTTATGATTCTGGAATTATTTAGTTGTATATTTTTCAGAAATTATTACCTGAATTGATGAATTTTGTTGCCATTTTAGAGTAGGAGTCATTTTTTAAAGCATTTTTTTTGTGAGGGGTGGTGCCGGGGATTGAACTCAGGGGCATTTGACCACTGAGTCACATCCCCAGCCTTGTTTTGTATTTTATTTAGACACAGGATTTCTTTGAGTTGCTTAGGGCCTTGCTTTTGCTGAGACTTGCTTTGAACTTGAGATCCTCTTTCCTCAGCCTCCCAGGCAGCTGGGATTTGAGGTGTGCACCACCATGCCCTGCCAAAGCATGATTTTTAAAAGACACATAATATTCTTATGACTGGTTAATTTTTACTTCACTTTGTTTATGCAGACCCTGCCTAAAATATTGCTGACCTGAATATTCACATTTTCCTTTTGATTTATTCCTTTCATGAATCAGAAAGTTTAGGCATGGTAGGTCATTCAGTGGTATACAGGTATTAACAATGAAACTGGGATTGCTGCCTTTTGGATAAAACAAAACAAAACAAAACAAAAACGGAACAGATATTTTCTTTTTGCTCAACTTTGGAATAATTTTAGATTATCAGAAATAAGATGGTATAGCAGGTTCTAGTATGTTACTCACTCAATTTTCTTTAACACTGTTTTCTTATGCTATCGTAGGTATGTTTGCCAAGATCAACAGAGACTTGTAAATAATATAAGACTTTGCTGGGCATGGTGGCACATGCCATAATCTCAGCCACTGGGGAGGATGAGGCAGGAGGATCACAAATTTCAGGCCAGCCTGAGCAACTTAGTGAGGCCCTAAGCAACATAGTGAGAATGTCAAAAAATAAAAAGGACTGGGGATGTGGCTTAGTAGTTTAGTGACCCTGCAGTCAATGTTTGATATTAAGTAGTAATAATAATAATAATAATAATAATAATAAAAATGACAATTTATATTTAAATAATTCTCCACTACTTTCCCTTTTCCGTAGTAGGATTCAACCTGGGAGAACACAGTACATTTAAGAAATTACATTTAAATGATATAAAATCATAAAACTTGTGGTCATAAACCATGAGCACACTGTAATTTTTATTGTTGCTGTTTTAGGACTAATTCTGGAAATTCATTCTTTGAATAAAGAAAATTTGTTTTTATTTGAAGAGTATTTAATCCAAAAATGGTATTGGTCTTAGATCACCTCCTGGTAAAGGTAATGAATAAATGAGTTATTTAATTATTTGATTAACATGAGGACTTGTCTTCCTTTCAACCTTCCACTCAGATTGGATTTTTTTGGTACAGGAAACAGGAATGGAACCAGGTAGGATTGAGGGCCACAGTAATGCATTCAAGGAATGCAGGGATGCAAGAATGCAAGATGCAAGAATGCAGATATTTAAAATTGTTGTGTATTTTTAAAGCATCATTTTTTTATGGCAAACAATCATCAAAACATTTTACATTTGTAAATCAGTAAGAGGAAAAGTGCTTATCAGCCTTGTCAACGTGAGGCTGGAGTCAGAGGCAAAGGTTGTCATTCTGCTCTGTGTCCTTGGCTGTGGCAGGTCATTCTCAGCCCTCCCCACCATATGTGCTTCTGACTGCATTGAGGTCTCTAGTGGCTGACCTCACTGGTCTCTGCAGAGGAATGATGCAGATATCCTTTCCTGTGAATGAGTTTAATAGGATTTTAGAATTTTTAAGAGCCATTAATAATCTGGTCTCATCCTCAGAAAGATTGGAACCCAGGTCTGCATAAGTCTGGAGAAGATATCCTTCCTCATTCTTTTTCTTTCCTGCTTTGGTAATTATATATTGATCTTCTAAGACTGTTGTCTGACTGAGTCACCTTGTAGGGTTTGCTTTATACTCTTGTTTCCTTGGTGACAGCGTGTGAGTGGTAGACACAGAGCTCATGGTGCAGACACTAGTGAGGAATGAAGTGAAAGCACAGTGACAGTGATTGCTTTCAGACTGGCAGAGGACACATGCTAAGTAAGGCACACAGTTGTGTATGTTAGCTTTATTAACATCAAGTTGTTTCTGCTGGCTCTAAGAGGAAGTCATAAAAATCAGCTCACTTTTCATTCTTGAAAAAACCCAATGATTGTTTTATTCCCCTATTTTAACAACCAAAACTGCATATGTATGCATATATGTTCATATAAATATCCACAGGTACAAACGCTATTTGCATTTCAGTTACATGGACAGGTGAGGATACAGTCACATTTGAAACAGTCAGCCAGTGGTAAATGATTTCAAGAATTGGGAGTGTATTTCTGGAGAATTTATGGAAAAGATTCCTGTGAGTGTGACCATCTGGTTTTCAAGTAGGGACGCTTTTATCTTTCATATTTTTACATTTATAAATTTCACCATCATTATAATTCTGGGAGATGAGTACTTAAGCTGTTTGTGAATATTTATATCTTACAATAAAGTCACTTAAACTTGAAACAATGTGTTTTGAAGAATTATATCTGCTTAGACAGGGTCACATTGAATGTATAATTAACATAAAATAAAGTCTCAAGACTTTCAATTCCTTCAGTTCTTTCTTTCCTTACTTAGGAAAGGTAAGGAGATTGCCAATATGCATTTGTAGATGGCTCGAAAATTGCCTTCTGACTCTTCATCATGTGCCCTGCTTACTTTATCAAGACTCCTCATTCAAACATGAGTAAAGGAATAATATACCTTAAACTGAAGATGGACTGACACTATAGAGATCATGTCTGAAATTCCTGCTGGAAAAGGAAAAGTCCTACTTATTTCTTTGTTGATCTTCTTAAAAATAATTGAATTTTAAAGCTAAAATTACAAATCAAGAATCTGTCATTTGCTTCAAATTAACAACTTTAATTATAAATTCTTCTCCAATAAATATGGATATTAAGACCACACAGATGTGAATCCTGAGCAATGTGCCAGTAATTCATCGTAAAACAGGTATTATTTTTATTAACCTTCTTCAGATTTTTAAATGATAAGTTGCAAGTAAAAATCTCAACACTTTGTATATACTTACGCATCTAGAATAGTAGAGCTATGCAGTTTTTGTTTTATAAAAATGAATCATCTCATTCAAAGGACCAATTCTTTCCAAAGTCTTAAAGAAAGCTTTCATTTCTTCTTCTAATGGTAGATGAGGTAGTCCTCTTGTCAAGCATGGCAGGCTACTCGTCACTGTCTCATTCCATGCCTATGGAAAGCATGATTAATAAATAATAGTCTCTCCTGGTTTGCAACTTGAGTATGGCTTCAGGATGCCTTTCAGTAACTCTCTGTAGGCAGGTACTACACAAAGGTAAAAGCTGGACTTGAAAATAAAATGTAACATGCCCACCATTTTGAAAATATGTCTTTTTCAAAGTATATAGCAATTTACCTGTACCTTAACTTTTCCTGATCTACAACAGCCTTCAATAAATATCTAATATTATGTTCTTATTAATAACAAAAGCACTCAAAATAAGTTCACATAATGATGCACCAACTAGTTGATGACTATAATACTACAAATAGCTTGAAGCAATTTTTTAATCCTAATAGTATGTTTTCATGACTGCTCTTTTATCTTCGCCTTTTCCTTGGAAATCATGCAAAATCAGAGCACTGTAACTGAATTTGTCCTCTTGGGGATTTCTAATCATCCAAGAGTTCTGAAAATACTATTTGTTATATTTTTGTTGGTCCACATCTCAACCATTGGAGACAACATGCTGATTGTACTGATCATCCTCTGTAGCCCTGCACTGCTGGACTCCTCTATGTACTTTTTCTTGGCAGTCCTATTCATCCTTGATGATTGCTTTTCCTCTGTAATCACATCAAAGGTTATCATAGACTCCCTGTATGAGAAGAAAACCATCTCTTACAAAGAATGCATGATTCAACATTTTGCTGAACGCTTCCTTACTGGGACAGAAATGGTTACCCTCACAGTATGGCCTATGACTTCTATGTGGCCATTTGCAAGCCCTTGCACTACACTTCCATCATGAATTGGAGACTCTGTGGCTTTCTGGTGGGAGTGTCCTGGACCCCCAGGGGGCTTCTTGCATTCTGTCATCCAGATTCTCTTTACCTTCCAGCTGCCCTTTTGTGGGCCTAATGTCTTGATCATTTTATGTGTGACCTGTACCTATTACTGGAGCTGGCCTCCACTTACTCACATCCTAGGCCTTCTGGTGATTGCCAACAGTGGGTTAATCTGCATCATCAACTACTCCTTGTTGCTTGTGTCCTATGGTGTCATCTTGTTCTCCCTGAGGATACACAGTGCTGAAGGGCGGAGAAAAGCTCTGTCCACCTGTGGATCTCACATTACTGTGGTGGTTTTGGTATTTGTTCCCTGCATACTTACATATGCATGGCCTCCATCTTCCTTCCCCTATGAGAAAATGGTGGTCACATTTTACACCATTCTGACTCTCTTGCTTAATTCTTTGATTTACACTTTCAGGAAGAAAGAAGTGAAAATGTCATGAGGAAAGTGTGGAAGAGTGGTGCTGGTTTCTGGTGAAAGTTAGACATCAAACACTTAAAAAAATCAAATTCTTGAATTAGCATTTAAAGTGTTTTTGATTAAAAACTTTATAGGATTTATTTGTATAGAAATATGATAATATACATTTATAGAAAGTCTTCCATGTCAAGGTCAGAAATTGGTTTACTTTCACATTAGGTATTAGATCTGAGCTGACAACTTGATATATCATATGTAAATTTAAAAAGTTTGAATTTTATGTTTCCTTAGGATATGATAATAAATTAAGAATGAAAAGACAAAATACTTACTGATTACTTTCCTTTCACTTTATTCTTTTCAAAATCTTTGCAGAGGGAAGACAAAAGTATTTTTCCCATTACTAACAGAAATTTAGTCCCACTATTTCATGTTATAAAAGATTGAGGACAGTGATTTTAGTGACTGTTGAAGAACAACCAGGACTCAAAACAAGCAGAGAGTAGAGACTCACCAAACCTCTACTGTAGGACATACTGTGTTAGGTGACTTCAGCATTCAGTGTGAGCTGCAGAATTTGAGTCCCATTTTGCATTTCCTGAGAGGTAGGAATTGATTGGTCCAGTTCTGCCTATGCATAGCTCCTCTCAGATCAGAAAAGCACCAGTCAGCTACAAAGGGACAGAGGGCACATTCCATATGGGAGTCAACAATCAGTATTTCTTATTCATTTGCAGCAAAGGGAACTCTTGGGGCACCACTGTACCATCAATAACCTTATTATGGTGCATATGTAGTCCTGTGAATTCTCCCCCTAGCAGATGAAATAATAACCTGAGGCACCACAAAGAAAAAAGTCAATTTTAAAAGACAATCACATTTCAATTTATATGATTTTAATTTTCTTGACTTTGACTACCAAGTGAAAATAATTCTATTGGAAAAATTATCAATGAAGAGATAATTTAAATATAGATACATATGTCATTCCCATTACTAACATTTAGTAATCTCAGGTTACCATGTAGTTTCTGAAACAAACCTATGTACTGAAATATTTCAATTTCTCCTCCCAACACTTATGGCTTTAGATTGCCATTTTGTTTTCTAGGTAGCTATGCTTAGGCATGATGACATTCACCCTAGAGATTTTGTTGGGCTAACATTAAGCTGATTCCTTGTAGTTACATTGTAGTTTCAGGAACACATTGCAAATGTAAAATGTGGGGATTAAAAAAAATTTTCTGTATATTTGAAAGAGTAACAGGAAGTTTCTAACTTTAAACAGGAAATGATTCAGTAGTGATGCTGTATTAACTCATAGGTAGTAAGAAAGCATGACTTTGCTCATATTCTTGCAATTGGTCTCCATTTCATTAGAGAAAAAAGTGGAGTCCTGACAGTCACCTCCAAGGCTCTACAAATTGGGTGACTATGACCTCCCTGACTGCTTCTTTCTCACACCTCCCTCCCTCTGGGCTCCTTTTCATTCAATGAACACACAGGGGCATCTACTAGTTCGCAGCCTCTGTACATATTTCTTGCCTTAGACCCTTCTTCCATCACTGTGCTGGCTCACTCTCTTACTCTCTCTTCATCCCACATCGTCTAGGTTTTAAAAAGCAGAACTCTGCACTGTGGCTTTCATTAAGCCTCCTCATCACCAACTATCTGTTCTTACAACTGTATCCCTCTCTGATCCTCCATATAATTTGTATACTTGTATTTTTATTTGTCTCCTTTGATAGACTCTAAGCTCCATGGGAGGGGATTTCTTTCTGTTTTGTTCACGGATGCATCTCTGTCTTACTAAACATTCTTTGGCTGAATGAATGCATGTTATATCTTCCCTTAGAAAAGTTTAAACCTATCTCTGATATTAACTCCTTGGAAAGGTTTGCAAAGTGAATATAGTTATTGTGGGCATTATTCTGAAGATGTTGATAAAAATTACAGCTCATACTTTAATATAGTATAGAATGGGATCTTTCAAATAAATTCTATTTTTAGTTATGTCCTATATCTATACTACATTATTTTCTATAAGACTTTTTATTCTCCATTCATTCTCCCAACCTTTGCAAAAATAAATGTTAGCCTTAGTGATCTGTAGATATTTCAGAGCTCAGTAAAATATTGTTTCAAATGTCCATTTTATTGGTTAGATTTGATGTGAACCATTTATTTATTATTCATTGGAAGGTTTACCCTAGTAAGATGTAATTTTAAGTGAACAGATTTTAAAGAAAGGTCCTAATTCACTTTGAGATCTTACATGAGACACACATGGATCAAAAGACAAAAGAGTTCTGGGAATATGGTACACATCTCTAATCCCAGAGGCTTGGGATGTTGAGGAAGGAGGATCACAGGTTCAAGGCAAGACTCTCCAATTTCATGAAAACTTATTTAAAACTAGACCATTAAAAAAATGGCTAGAGCTGTGACTCAGTGGTAGAAAGCCACACCTTGGTTTAACCCCTGGTACAAAAATAAAATAAAATAAAAAAAGACAAAAGAGTACAAACATCAGTTGTCATCTTTTCTGACTTGCGTAGATTCCATGACTGAATGACCAGAGTTCAATGTCCTCAACAAAATCTTAGACTAGCCCTGGTTTCGCTTTATGTGAAGTTGTTAGGCATCTTAACTGTACCATCCACAAGAAATATTTAATGAGAATTCATGGAATTCACTCAGAGTTTGAACAAACTCGGTGAGATCATTGACCCGGGTCAACTGGCCTCAATGAATTCCGTAATTCCAGAAGAGATGATTTTAAGCCAATTTATAAAATGGAATATTTTTTTTTTTTTTAGCTGTAATTCAGAGTGAATTGAAATTTAACTACATTTCTCCAGTGCTTCAATTGTCTTCAGACTGGGTCAACTAGGTAACTCATTGACATCCTTTGGAACTGTGTTGGGAATATGGCTTCCTTAGAGCTGTTGAGTGTGATGGTTTGACATATTTGATTCCATGGAAATGTTATAGGCTTTATGGACATGACTAAAGAGACTCCATTTTACCTTGAGACTCCATGTTATGTAGGAAATGCTTCTCCTGTGAAAACACCCCTCCTCTGTACCCATCATCAGTAGCTTAGCATGACATGTTTAGCAACACAAAATGGCAATTCTTGTACAATGAAAAATTGTTCTCTTTTTTGCGGGGGTGCCTGGCTCTCCTTACAGTGCTTGATAGAGTTCCACTGAAGGATGATTGCAAAGACTCATCCTAAAAGGATTGCATGCCAGATGTATGCCTGCCTAGCTTGGATGTTATTCTGTGGAGTTTTCCTAATAATATATTACTCACTTCAGTCTGGGGATCTTGCTAGAGGTGATGGGAATAATTCTACAAATTTCCAGGAAAACATCATGGAGACAAAACACACGTTGAAACCCTGTGATGATTAACCTCACAACAGCAGAATGCTTTTATTATGTTCAAAACCAAACACTGCATTTACTGGCACAGCCAGAACCTGTTGGGGCACAGAAACTTATAGATAACAATGTTTCCCCAAGTTCTAAGCACAAAGCACCTCCCACAGTAGCTACTAGATATGGACCAGCTTATTTTATCAATGGCAAGCCCTGGTGATTAAGTAAGGATAATCTGTAAGGTTACTGTTTTCTCACAATCTTTCGGTAAAAACAATTTCTGCCTATGCTTTGGAAACTTCTTTGATTTTATTAGTCACAAGCCTGTCATCAAAGCCTGAAGAAAAATGTATATAAACCCAGCCTTCCCCAGAATAAAGTGGGATTGATTGCACCAGAACTAGAGTCTGTGTCTTTCATTCTCCATCCATCGCCAACATTGTCTCCCCACGCCCCCTTACCAGTGTGGAACCCATGGACCCCTGTTGGGGCTGGACTCCGGCACTTTTTGATTCCTATTTTCCTAAACAATATACCATGTCAACAGTGATTGTCTACATGTTAGTAACCATTCTTGAATTTGTACCTAAGTAAGGTCATTTTGACTCCCTTCCCCCTTCTGCTAATGATTTTAGATATCATGATGTTAGTTTGTAATTTTAAAACATAGGAACAGACTCTTATGATTGATGTACTGACTTATGGTATAAAAACCCCTGCAAACCTATGGTCAGAGTTGTTCTTCCAATAGCCATTTTGGGGCATTGTGTGAAATAGCCGTACGGCTAATAAAGACTCTCAAATTTTGACTTCTTGGTAGTCAAAATTCTTGGTGGTGATCGTTCTGTTCTTACATTGTGCCTCATCACAACATTTGGAGGCCCCAGTGAGATCCTTGCTGCCTGGTATATAGCCACTGCTCACCACTGACCTGGACACTCTTGTGGAGGGGAGAGGCTGCACCATTGCTCCTAGGGGAAGCCCTCTGAGAGACATTCTTCAGCCCCAGGCTGCATGATCTCTGGAGCCCCGCCCCAGGACTGAACTAAATTCTCTGAGAGTTGCCTGTTTCCGCACCCCCTGGAGACTCTCTTAAGTCTGTTTCTAGCTGATCTATATCTGGTGACTCTGAGGAAGGCTGGAGGCAGCATTACCTCCCAAGTTCAGGACTGGCAAGACGTTGCCCAGGCCCTCAGTTCAGGAATCTGGAGTGTCACATCATTGTCTTTGGTGCCTTACTTGTTCTGTGGTTTTTCATCTTTTTCTGTTTTTTGTTGCCCTTGAGTGTGGACATGGGTCAGTCTCTCTCATATTCATCATGTACTTCCCTTCAATGCATATTGAGCAATTTCCAGGAATTCCAGAGAAGGGCTGCTGACTATAGGACCTAGCATGACATCTTTTCTCTCTCTAAATTCTGCAAAGGAGAATGACCAACTTTTGAATTGGAAAGGCCCCTCAGGGGACAACCAAATTGTCTTTGGGCAGTCTTGACATCCTGATCAAATGTCTTATATTCAAATTTGAAAAAAAATAATTAAAAAGATTTTTTAATCATATTCACTAAAGCTTGCATTAAAATGTAAATTGCTGCCAGCAGGAACTCCCAACTATTGGAGTTTGTCCACCAAAATACCAGGCAAAATTTGGATGGTTGCTATCTAAGAGACCAGAGAAACCAGTTCAGAACAAAAACTCAACCTGAGGGGTCTCTCCCAAGAAGACCATTGGAAGCAGGCTCCCTTGCTGTCTCTTCGGGAAACTCCTTCAGGGAGGGATATGGTACAACCTTTGTCTATATTCTCTTAATTCTTTTCATCACTGATGAGCGGGACCACATCAGGATGGAGGCCAGAAAGACTTTTAAAATTCTATTTTTTCAAGTTCATAATTTCAATCTGGTGCACCTAGGTTAATATTTAGTTTTTTACAAATGTCCTCTTTTATTTTATCATTTTTTATTTTATTTATCTTATTTTATTTTTTAATTTTGATTCATTGTACACAAATGGGGTACAACTTTCGTTTCTCTGGTTGTACACAAAATAGAGTCGCACCATTTGTGTAATCATACATGTACATAAGGTAATGATGTTTGCCCCCATTCTATTATCTTTTTTTTGCCACCACCACCTCCCCAGTCCTCATTTTCCTCTATACAACCCATCCTTCCTACATTCTTGCCTCTCCCACACCCCCCATTATGTGTCATCATCCACTTATCAGAGAAATCATTCGACCTTTGGTTCTTTTGGATTGACTTATTTCACTTAGCATGATATTCTCCAACTCTATTCATTCACCTGCAAATGCCATAATTTTATTCTTCTTTATGATTTAATAATATTCATATATTATATATATATATATATATATATATATATATCACACTTTCTTTATCCTTTCATCTATTGAAGGGCATCCAGGTTGGTTCCACAATCTAGCAATTGCGAATAGAGCAGTTATGAACATTGATGTGACTGTGTTACTCTGGTATGCTGATTTTAAGTCCTTTGGGTATAGGCAAAGGAATGCTATAGCTGGATCAAATGGTGGTTCCAGTCCAAGTTTTCTAAAGAATCTCCATACTGCTTTCCAGAATGCTGCACCAATTTCCAAACCCACCAGCAATGTATAAGTTTACCTTCCCACCCCCATCCTCTTCAACACCTATTGTTGCTTGTACTCTTGATAATAGACATTATAATTGGGTGAGATAAAATCTTAGGGTAGTTTTGACTTACATTTCTCTTATTAGTAGAAATGTTGAACAGTTTTTCATATATCTGTTGATTGCTTACAGATCTTCTGTGAAGTGTCTGCTCATTTCCTTAGTCAATTTATTGATTGGGTTATTTGTATTCTTGGTGTAAAGTTTTTGAGTTCTTTACAGGTTCTGGAGATTAGTGCTCTATCTGCAGTGTGTGTAGCAAAGATTTTCTCCCACTCTGTAGTCTCTCTCTTCACATTGTTGATTGTTTCCTTTGCTGAGCAAAAACTTTTTAGTTTGAATCTGTCCCACTTATTGATTCATGCTTTTATTCTTGTACTTTTGGAGTCATGTGAAGGAAGTCTGGTCTAAACCAACATGATGAAGGTTTGGACCTACTTTGTTTTCTATTAGGTGCAGTGTCTCTGGTCTAATTGTTTCATTTTGAGTTGACTTTTGGGCAGGATGAGAGATAAGGGTTTAGTGTCACTTGCCAGAATCATTTGTTGAAGAGGCTATCTTTCTCCATTGTATGTTTTTGGCACCTTTGTCTAGTATGAGATAACTGGATTTGTATTTGTGTCCTCATCTGTACCATTGATGTACTTGTCTAATTTGGTGTTGTTTTTGTTACTATGGATCTGTAGTATAGGAGCCCCATTAACAAAGAGAGGGAGAGAGAAAACTCAAATTACTACTATTGGTGATGAAAAAGGAAATATCATGACAGACATTATTGAAATATAAAACATAATTAAAAGCTATTTTTGAAAATCTATACTCTAACAAAATGCAGCATCTTAAAGACATGGACAGGTTTGTAGAGACCTATGATTCACCCAAACTGAATCTGGAGGACATGTCTTAACTTTTTTTTTCTGTATATCTCTTTTGAATAATTTCAGACTCCAACATTACAAATTCTCATGGGTAATCAAACAATGTTCTTAATCAAAAAATAATTCAAAATGTTTTGGAAGGAATATCATCTGCCTGTGAAAGACCATATCTGTGATCCAGGTACCTGCACAGTACTAGAGTTATTGTTTAAAGAGAAGAAGAATCTCATGTATATTTTGAGTTTTGTAAATACATATAGTAAGCATCGACTTCTATCAAAGAGTCTTGCAATGACCTAGTGCTTTAAAAAGTAAGGAGTTAATTTTTTTTTTGGTGTAATAATCCCATGTAAATGGTTCAACTTGTCAAAGCACTGGCAGATGTTGACAGATTTATGCTTTCCTTTCCTTTGGGATCTTTTCATAAGCTTTTTCAAAATTATCTCTTTCTTTTCTCATTGTAGGATCCTTGATGTGGGAGGAAAATGTACAATCCTTATAATGATCACTGATGCCTTCTTTGCTCATCAAACTGCCAGTGGCTACCTTCAAAATGCTCTGCCTTCTGAGTGACTAAATACCTACACCTATATCTCTGAATATATAAAGATGAACACAACTAAGTTTCTTCAGCTCTTGTAAAATTATATTTAAAGAACATAATAAAAGCCTATTTGAGTTAGAGCCCACTCAAAAAGAGCATTATATTTCCCTCCCTTTTCCCATTTTATTTAACAATGTGACAGGATCACTGAATGTTCTAGGTATGAGATTGTCAGAGCTTCTCTAGGCCAGGTTGCAAAGTTTAGACATTCTAAGTGTTATGGTTCTTCACCTCTTACCACTTTATCAATTGAATTAAAGTAAAAAATACTTCTAACCATAAAATAGGCATGAGGGAGTTTAGCAAAATAATGCATTTTCCATCAACTACTTAGACCATATCATAGATAATGAAGTTCTCATAGGAAGTATTTGTGATTCCTCTCTTTTATATTCTTTTGGCTTTTGCATTTGCTTAGTTTTTCAAATGGGCAACCTATTTCCTGAACCACTACTAAGGAGCAGGTGCACTTTCTCTGCCAGGGTCGGAACATGTTCCCCAAGTCATCAGCAGTCCATCAACAGCCTCAAGTCTCCCTTGAGTCATTCCACCTTCCTTTCAAATGTTTACAAACACTCATTGTGCTAAAGACTTTGAGAGCCTAACTTCTTTCTTTCCTTTCCTCTTTCCTTCATTAGTAATCTGGGTAAAGTACTAAGGAAACAACAAGTTTCCCAAAAGGAAAACAGTAGGACAGGAACAACTCATGTGCTTGAATAAGCTTTTCCACATGGGGCTTTTGAACATAAAGGTCCCTCAATGTTGAGGGCATTGCCTGCTGATGAGAACGAACCCAATGGATTGGGAAGGAGATGAGGGGCTGAAGCTGGTGGAATCTTAGCTCAACATCCAGTTCTAAGGATACTGCTACTGCTTTCCACTTAGCAAGAGATTCCATCCACTTTAGGTCTTCTCCTACTGGGGCACTAGAGCAGGAAGGAAGCATCTCACCCCTGCTGCAAGGGCACTTCCAATAGAAGGAGGCAGAGGAGTTCAGAGTTACATTGCCAATTTCTGTACTTGATGATATAGATAACATATATAGGTAAATGTGGCCTGTGGCCTCAAAGAGCCAACAGCTTAATAGGTTACTGGGGGTACAAAAAAAATTTAAAAAATTATTTTATATATAAATCTATATTATAGAGAGAGAGAGAAAGAAGAGAGAGGGAAAAAGGGCCAAAGAAACAAAACCAGATTATTATAATGCATTATTTAAAGTCAAGGTTAGAGGTAGAACAAAGGCAGCAAGACATGATCAGTGGAGAGGATTAGATAATCTAGCTGGAGTATCAAGGAAAGCTTGCTAGAGGACATAGACTCCAGGAACCCTTGGAATGTTATCTGGCATACAGTGCTTACTCAAATATTTCTTGAATCAGCATATGTTAGTTAGCTTTTCATTGCTATAATAAAATAACTGAGAAATTAGGAAAGGTTTGTTTGGCTCACAGTTTTGGAGGTTTCAGTCCTTGGCCACTTGGCTCTGTTGCTTTGAGCCTGTGGCAGTACAGTTCTTTAAGATAGGAGCATGTGCTCATAGAAAAAGTAAAGAGAAGGACAGTAATGGGCTAAGGTCAAGTAAAGAGAGGAACAGTAAGGGGCCAAGGTCTCAATATCCTTTTCCAGGTTGATATCCCCAACGACCTAGCTTCCTTTAACCATGCCCTTCTTCCCAAAGGTCTACTACCTCCCATAGTGCTACAGGCTGGTGACCAAGGTTTTAATACACAGACCTTCATGGGACTTCAAGATCCATACTCCAGCAGCATATTTTAGAAGCTCAGAGAAAGATATGCCACAGTCCTTTAGGACAGTGAAGGAATAAGTGGAGTATGGGCCTACAGTGTGTAGCTCAGTCAGCTTCCAGAGTTCACTTGAGATTCAGCTATTTATTTAAAGTGTGTCTCATCAATGTGATCCCAAATGACACTGGACGAGTGAAGCACAACTTGATGAAATGTTCACACAATTCATTAATGTGTTCTGAGGATAAAGTTAAATCTAGGAAATCTTTGGGGATTAGATTAAATGAGTGTAATTCTCATTTTTTGTGACTGGAATTTGCTAGATTCTTGGATACATAGACATAGAGTTGTCATCAAATCTGGAAAAACTTTAGCCATTCTTTTTTATTCAGTCATGCAAGATATGGAACATTATTCTTCTATAATTGAACTTAATTTCTATATTGAACCTCTCCTATCCACCAAAACTTTAATCTTAATTTGTCTCCCTTCCGTTCATCTTAGGTTATGTCACAGTTTTTTCATTTGTTTCTTCATTGGTTATACTTAATTACATAAGATATTTTAATATAATTTTACAAGCATGAGTACATCTTACTCTAGTTAGGACCCTATTCTGATGGATGTACATGATGGTGGGATTCACTGTATCGTTTTCATAAAGTCATTCCTCTTGAGATTGCTCACTGTCAGGCGCCTATCATCTGCCATTTGCCTGCCTCTTGCCTGTCCATCGCCTGCCTGACACCTATCCATCACCCAACGCAGGAGGTTCCCCTCCCGATCGTCCAACAACAGTCAGCAAACTGATCGCTAAATGCCAGTGGAGCACCAGCTGCCTGCTGCTGCCTGGAAGTTAATTGTTACAGTACCTGCAGGTTTGATTACACGTGACTGCTGCCATTTGGAGACAACAGCCAGGCCCCATAGGACCCCTGGACGGACTGACTGACACCAGTCTCCAGGATCCCTCAGCCCCACCGATCACTCCCTGCCTCTGGGGCCCTCACATTGACTGACTGCTCCCTGCTGCCAGGATCCCCAGACCAACTGACTGCACCCTATCACCAGGACCCCAGATCGACTGATTGAACCTGACCTCCAGAATCCCACAACAACACCAAACACATGGGACCCCCAGGACCCCTGCCGGACCAACTGCATCCCATCTCCAGGACCTCCAGCTGACCACGTACACCCCTGAGCTGCAGCTCCACATTTGCAAACACATTTCGAAGCCAGAGCGGCCATCTTGGATAATCCTGGAAGCCATCGCTCTGATCTTTGGGTGGGGCAAAATCCATCCTAGGACCCCTGCTGGAGGCTTGAAGCTCATTGTCAGGTACCTCTCATGCATCAGGCTACTGAACACTGGGAGGTTTCATTAGTATATGACTGTTATACTGTAGATTTTCATTTTTCTCCTTTTTAAAAAAAATTAAGTTTTTATTTCTTTACTTTTCTTGCTCTTTTCCTTTTGTTTACCTGTTCCTTAGAGTCTCTTTCTCCCTGTTTTGCATGCTGACATCCGATTTTTTTTTATTACACTCTCGCCCTTTCTATTATCTAGAACTTCTGTATATTCTTTTCTTATTCCATTGACAGCCACATTCTACATCCCTCTGCATCCTCTTTGTCCTCCATTAGAAACTGCAGACCTTATTGCAAACCTGTTTGTTTTACCGAAGATAATATTTGAATGCATTTTGTTTATTATGACCATTTTGTTATTGTACCCATAGGGGCTATTTGGTCTAGGAATGCATAGTGTCTGAAATGGGCACTGCAATATTGATCTCCCCTTAAAGAAAGGGTATTGAAAACCTATAGGGCCACTATAAGCCTATAGGGGGAAATCTGCTATACCCCAGATCTGCACTGCTAAAGGGGAAGACATATGAACAACATGAAAAAACAAGGAAAGAAAATGATCCAAACAAATCTAGATTCTATATTAATAGAACCAATGACAGAATGGTAGAAGAAATGCCAGAAAAGGACTTCAGATTATACATGATTAAGATGATTCATGAAACAAAGGATGAGGTAAGAAAGAAAATGCAGGCAATGAATGATAATACCAATAAGCAGTTCAAAGAGCAACTTCAGGAAGCAAAAGATCATTTCCACAAAGAGATAGAGATTCTCAAAAGGAAAAAAAAAAAACAGAAATACTTGAAATGAAGGAAACAATAAACCAAATAAAAAACTCAATGGGAAGCATCATCAAAAGCCTAGACCACTTGGAAGACTGAACCTCAGACAATGAAGAGAAAATATTCAATCTTGAAAATAAAGTTGCCCAATCAGAGAAGATGGTAAGAAATCATGAACAGAATCTCCAAGAACTATGGGACATCATGAAAAGACCAAATTTAAGAATTATTGGGATTGAGAAAGGCACAGAGAAACAAACCAAAGGAATGAACAACCTATTCAATGAAATAATATCAGAAAATTTCCCAAGCCTGAAGAATGAAATGGAAAATCAAATACAAAAGGCTTAAAGAACACCAAATGCACAAAATCACAACAGATCAACACCAAGTCACATTATAATGAAAATGCCTAATATTCAAAATAAAGATAGGATTTTGAAGGCCAAGGGAGAAAAGCAACAGATTACATATAGAGGAAGACCAATACAGATAGCAGCCGACTTCTCAATCCAGACTCTAAAAGCTAGAAGGGCCTGGAAGAACATATTTCAAGCTCTGAAAGAACATGGTTGCAAACCAAGAATCCTATACCCAGCAAAACTGACCTTCAGATTTGAAGATGAAATAAAATCCTTCCATGATAAACAAAAGTTAAAAGAATTTACAAATAGAAAGCCTGCACTACAGAATGTTCTCAACAAAATATTCCAGGAGGAGGAAATGAAAAAGGACAATGTAGATCAGCAAAGGGAGGAACTAACTTAGAGAAAAACCACTCAAAGGAGAAACCAAGCCAACTTAAAAACCAAAAATAAGCCAAATGACTGGGAATACAAATCATATCTCAATAATAACCCTGAACATTAATGGCCTAAACTCATCAATCAAAACACATAGACTGGCAGAATGGATTACAAAGAAAGACCCAACAATATGCTGCCTGCAAGAGGCTCATTCTTAGAAAAAGACATCCACAGACTAAAGGTGAAAGGATGGGAAAAAACCTACCACGCTCATGGATTCAGTAAAAATGTGGAGGGTTCCATCCTTATATCAGATAAAGTAGACTTCAAGCCAAAATTAGTCAAAGGGATAAAGAAGGACATTTCATACTGCTTAAGGGAATCATAAATCTGGAAGACATATGAGTAAATATTTATGCCCCAAACAATGGTGCATCCTTCTACATCAAACAAACACTTCTCGATTTCAGGAATCAAATAGACCACAACACAATAATTCTGGGTGACTTTAATGCACTGCTGTCACCACTAGATAGTTCTTGCAAGCAAAAACCAACCAAAGAAAACATAGAATGCAATAACACAATCAAAAACCTAGACTTAATAGACAGATATAGAACATTCCATCCATCAATGAGCGGATTCACTTTCTTCTCAGCAGCATATGGAACCTTTTCAAAAATACACCATATGTTATGCCATAAAGCAGCCCTTAGGAAATGGAAAAAATAGAGATACTGCCTTGTGTTCTTTCAGAACATAATGGACTGAGAGTAGAAATAAATGACAAAATAATAAACAGAAATTATTCCAACACCTAGAGACTAAATAATATGCTATTCAATGAAACATGGATAACAGAAAACATCAGGGAGGAGATTAAAAAATTCTTAGAGGTCAATGAGAATGACAATACAACATATCAAAATCTCTGGAACAATATGAAAGCGGTAATAAGAGGAAAACTCATTGCATGGAGCACATTCCAGAAAAGAATGAAAAGTCAACAACTAAATAACCTAACATTACAGCTGAAAACCCTAGAAAAAGAAGAACAGAATAACAGCAAAGTTGTAGAAGACAGGAAATAATTAAAATCAGTGCTGAAATCAATGAAATTGAAACAAATTAACTATTAAAATAAACTGACAAAACAAAATGTTGGTTCTTTGAAAAAGGAAACAGAATAGACAAATCCTTAGCCACAATAACAAAGAGAAGGACAGAGAATACTCAAATTACTAAAATTTGTGATGAAAAGAAATATAATGACAGACACCACTGAGATACATAACATAATGAGAAGTTACTTTGAAAATCTATATTCCAACAAAATAGAAACTACTGAAGATATTGACAAATTTCTAGAGACATATGCTCCTCCCAAACTGAACCAGGAAGACATACACAATATAAACAGATCAATATCAAGCAATGAAATAAAAGAAGCCATTAAAAACCTACCATCCAAGAAAAGCCCAGGATCAGACAAATTCTCAGGTGATTTCCACAAGACCTTCAAATAAGAACTCACTCCAGTACTTCTCAAAGTATTCCAGGAAATAGAAAAGGAGAGTACCCTATCAAACTCATTTTATAAAATTAATATCACCCTCATACTCAAACCAGGCAAAGACACATCAAAGAAAGAAAATTTTAGACGAATATCCTTGATGAATATAGATGCAAAGATCCTTAACAAAATATTGGTAACCCGTATTCAAAAACATATTAAGAAAATTGTGCACCATGATCAAGTGGTGCATCCCTGGAATGCAAGGATGGTTCAACATTTGTAAATAAATAAACATAATCCATCATGTCAATAGACTTAAGGATAAGAATTATGTGGTTATTTCAATTGCAGAAAAAGCATTTGACAAAATACAACACCCCTTCATGCTCAAAACTAAGAAAAAATAGGAAAACTTGAAAAAATAGGGATAGTAGTAACATCCCTGAACATTGTAAAAGCTATTTATGCTAAACCCATGGCCAACATCATTCTTAATGGAGAAAAATTGAAACCATTCCCTTTAAAAGTGGAACAAAACAGGGATATCCTCTTTCACCATTTCTATTCAACATTTTCCTTGAAACTCTAGCCAGAGCAATTAGGCAGACTAAAAAAATTAAAGGGATACAAATAGGAAAAGAGGAACTTAAGCTGTCACTATGTGTTGATGATATGATTCCATATTTAGAGGATCCAAAAAACTCCTCCAGAAAACTTCTAGGCCTCATCAATGAATTCAGCAAAATAGCAGGCTATAAAATCAACTCACATAAATCTAAAGCATTCTTATACGCAAGCGATGAAACATCTGTAAGGGAAATGAGAAAAACAACTCCACTTGCAATAGCCTCAGAAAAAAAATAAAATACTTGGGAATCAATCTAACCAAAGAGGTAAAAGATCCGTACAGTGAAAACTACAAAACTTTGAAGAAAGAAATGGAGGAAGACCTTACAAGATGGAAAGATCTCCCATGTTCTTGGAAAGGCAGAATTAATATTGTCAAAATGGCCATACTACCAAAAGTGTTATACAGATTCAATGCAATTCCATTTAAAATCCCAATGATGTAGCTTACAGAAATAGAGGAAGCAATCTTGAAATTCATCTGGAAGAATAAGAAACCCAGAATAGCTAAAGCAATCCTTAGCAGGAAGAGTGAAACAGGGGGTATTGCAATATCAGAACTTCAACTATACTACAAAGCAATAGTAACAAAAATGGCATGGTATTGGCACCAAAATAGACAGGTAGATCAATGGTACAGAACAGAGGACACAGACACAAACCCAAATAAATACAATTTCCTTGTATTAGACAAAGGGGCCAAAAATATGCAATGGAGAAAAGATAGCCTCTTCAACAAATGGTGCTGGGAAAACTGGAAATCCATATGCAACAGAATGAAACTAACCCCTATCTCTCACCCTGCACAAAACTCAACTCACAATGGACCAAGGACCTTGAAATCAGACCAGAGACTCTACATCTTATAGAAGCAAAAGTAGGTCCAAATCTTCAACTTGTTGGCTTAGGATCAGACTGCCTTAACAGAACCCCACTAGCACCAGAAATAAAAGCAAGAATCAATACCTGAGATAGATTCAAACTAAATAGCTTTCTCTCAGCAAAGGAAACAATCAGCAATGCACAGAGAGAGCCCACAGAGTAGGAGAATATCTTTGCCACTCATACTTCAGATAGAGCACTAATTTTCAGAAATCAAAAAACTCTACAAGAAGAATACCAATAACCCAATCAACAAATGGGCTAAGGATATGAACAGACACTTCACAGAAGAAGATCTACAAGCAATCAACAAACATATGAAAAAATATTCACCATCTTTAGTAATAAGAGAAATGCTAATCAAAACTACCCTAAGATTCCATCTCACCCCAATTAGAATGGTGATTATCAAGAACACAAGCAACAGTAGGTGTTGGAGAGGATGTGGGGTAAGTGGTACACTCTTACATTTTTGGTGGGGCTGAAAATGAGTGCAGCCACTCTGGAAAGCAGTGTGGAGATTCCTTAGAAAACTTGGAATGGACCCACCATTTGACCCAGCTATCAAACTTCTTGGCCTATACCCAAAGGACTTAAAATCAGCATACTACAGAGGTACAGCCACATCAATATTCATAGCTGCTCAATTCACAAAATAGCCAGATTGAGGAACCACCCTGGATGTCCTTCAATTGACTAATGGATAAAGAAACTGTGGTATATATATATATATATACCACATATATATATATATGTATATATGTATATATATATATACATATACATATACATATATATACATATACATATACATATATATGTATATATATATAATGGAATATTACTCCACCATAAAAAATGATAAAATTTTGGCATTTGCAGGCAAATGGATGAAATTGGAGAATATCATGCTTAGTGAGATAAGCCAATCTAAAAAATACAAAGGATGAATGATCTCGCTGATAAGCGGATGATAACACATAATGGGGGATGGGAGGGGCCAAAATTGAGGAAGGAGGTACTTATAGAGGGAAAAGAGTGGTGGGAGGAGTGGGAGGGGTGGGAGGGAAGAAAAAAGTATCAGAATGAATCAAACATCATTACCCTATGTAAATTTATGATTGCACAAATGGTATGCTGTTACTCCATGTATAAACAGAAACAACATGTATCACATCTGTTTACAGTAAAAATAAATTTAAAAATGTCATTCCTTTATGCCTTAGAAATACTCCATTATGTACATATACCACATTTTCTTTATCCATTCATCTGAAGAAAGGCATCTAAGTCATTTCCATAGCTCAGCTATTGTGAATTGAGCTGCTATAAACATGAGATTCCATCTTGCTCTAGTTATAATGGCAATTATCAGGAATATGAGTACCATTATTTTTTAAAATATATATTCTATCCCTTCTCCTATCCTAGTCTTTAAGAACTCCACTACTCATGTGGTAGAATGTTTAAAAATTTCCTGAAGACTTTATTTCTACCCTTCTTTATTTTTCAATTTAGATGATTTTTATTCTTGTCTGCACGTTCACCAATTTTTTTCTGTTGCTGTGATCAACACTTTGCAGGGTTCAATAGTCTGTTGTCCAGCATGTTTTTCATCTCAGGTGTTCTAATTTTCATCACTAGTGTTTCAACTTCAGTCCATTTTTCATTTTCTGTATCTTCACATACCGTGCTTGATGAAAATGAAAATATTTAACATAGTTATCACAACCCCTTTAATGTTCTTGTTTACTAGTTCTATAATCCTATCGTTATTAATTGGGTTTGATTGGTTGATTTTCAATTATATAATTTTGTTTCTTTACATACTTGTCTGTTTTTTTAGGATCCCAGGTATTGTGGATTTAGCCTTGTTTGTTTGCTGGAGATTTTTCATTCCTATAAGTGTTCATAAGCTTTGTTAAGCAGCACTAGAGCAGTGTTTATTTTAGGTCAATGTTTTTTTCTTACAGCTGAGGTAGTCAGTCTGAGTGCTCTACTAGGTGCACTGTGAATTATGAAGTTTTCTTGTGGGTTAGAAACACAGCCTGGTTCAGGTCTTCTGGGAGCTCCAGAAATTCTTCCATTTCATGTCACTAAGCCTGCATTGTGACCAAAGATATGAACATTCTAAAGATCTTAACTCTCCACAAGTCAATCTACACATTAAAAATTTCTCCAGTAAAATTATCAACATATTTTTTTTTAACTAGACAAGTCTGTTCAAATTGAAAACAAATTTGAAAATCATGGGTGAGTAACTATAGATGAAAAAATGTGGAGGGGTATTTGTGTTGTATTAAAAAAATTTGCAATGATTACCAACACATGGTATTATCACCAGCATAGACATAACAGTGAAACTGAACACAAACTCCTAAATTAGAAAAAGTAGGTATTGTATTTTGAATAAAGTTAAGATGATATCTCAAATTTCTGGAAGAATATATTATTCAACAATTTTGATGGAATAGTGTATTCCTATATACACTATTGTTGTACAATGTGTTTAATAATTTCATTGTTCATAGGTAACTTTTCTTCCTTGAAATTTTAGGATGGAGTGTATCAAATTACAGAATGGGTTGCAAAACTGAAATGCAGACGTGCTTACATGTGTCAGCTGCTGCTCCAGGCAGGGATTCTAATAATTTTATTGAGTTCAGAAGAGACAGAAAAATGTTTTTAAATATTGAAGTATTTTAATCAAGGGGAATAATAGTGGCTAGAATAGATACAATTGTAATATTTATATGTTTTATTTGTAGCAGCTGTAAAATTAACAAAAGTTATCCTTAATAATTTTATTTATTTACTTCATTTAGGCTGGGAATCCTTCAAGCACAATTTAGAAATTCCCAATATTGAGGAGCGATGAATTAACAAAACAGAATATCCACTTGTCATATGAAAATATTAGCAACAAGAAAGTACTCAAAATGTATATGAAAGAATACATAGCAAATTGTATTTTTAACTAATTTCAATAAAATAAACAATATGACAATTCTGAAGACAAAATGGTTTTGGCTTACATCTGAGTAACCAGTCGGTTTTGTTTTCTTTGACAGCTGGGATGATGAAGGAGTGTTCAAAGTCCTCTTCAGACTGACAGTGTTTTCATTGTGGGTTACTAGGACCCAATGAGTGCCTCTCTGATCCCATGTTCCCAGAGGGCTGCCCCTCCACACAGTGTGCTCACAGATGGAATCCAGACACACCCTGCTGGTTCAGCCATATACCACTGATATCACAGTCATCTCCCTATGTACTCAGGTGTGCAAGCACCTTTCCTTGATGCTACACAGCAAGAACAGACTCCTTGATTACCTTTAATTCCACAATAGCTGAAATACCTAGATCAACTTATTGCAGCATATTCTGTTGCAAAGTAATCCAAAGAAATCATATTGGAAACATTATTGGGTAATAATGTTAGTACTTAAATACTACTTAATACTACTTAAATACTACTTAAATGACTACTTAAATAGTACTTAAACCATCCACAGATCTCAGGGATAGAGAGCTTATTTTTCAGCTTCCCAGTGATTGTGCATTTTTACACTAATCCAGGGCATGGTTTGGATATGGCTTGGGTGTGTTCCCTAAGGGTGCATGTACTGGAAACTAGGTCCTCACTGTGGAGGTATTGGGAGGTGGTAAAGCCTTGAAGAGAAAATGCCTGGAGCACGGTATTTGGGTTATAGTGGCATCACCATTGGAAGGATAATGCTGATTTCACAGAGTACGTTAGATCCCACAAGAATGGGTTATTAGGAAGAGAACAAACCTGATACGTGAATCTGTTTTCATTATGTAATCTCTTCTGTATAGGCTTCTGCCATTGTGATGCCATCTGTCCTGATGCACTCACCAGAGGCCAAAGAGATAAAGCCACCCAATAAGGAACTTTAAACTTCCAGATAAATCTGTTTACTGTATAAAATACCTAGCATCATGTATTTTGTTATAGCATCAATTATCATGTTTCTAAATGTTCTTTCTCCTCTCTCTCATCCTTGCTCTATCCTGGAAACATATCTAAACATATCTCCAACATCTCAATAGAGTAATTTTTCCATATTCCTTCTAATGGTGAAGATTCTCTATATAAGTTCAAAAATTTATAAATTTAGGGGATTGTGTATGTGCGTGTGCGTGTGTGTGTGTGTGTGTGTGTGTGCATGCATGTGTGTGATTCAGTGTATGTACATGCTCTTTGTTTTTCAACTTTGCATTACTTTGACAAAATGCCTGAGATAATCAATTTTAAAGGAGAGGTTTGTTTTGGCTTATAGTTTTGAAAGTCTCAGTCCATGTTTTCTTGGTCCTGTTGCTGTGGGCCTGTGGTGATACAGTACACCATGGTGGGAGCAGGTGTTGGAGGAGGGCTATTCATGTTTGTCATCTGTAAAGCAAAAGGAAAGCAGAGGAAGGAATGGGCCTAAGTCCCAACACTCCATTGAAGGCCACATCCCCATTGACCTAATTTATTCCACTAGGCCCCACCTCCTAAAAGTTCTGCAACCTCCCAATAGTGCCACAGATTGAGACCAAGTCTTAATACCTGACTTTTTGGGGAGTCACCTGCTCAAACCTATAGCACCCACACAGATAGGACAGAACTACAAAAGCCCTACTAGGTAATATTATTAGTTTGTTACAAAAAGATAAAACAGGCTTCCTTTCTGTATCAATTAGGTGTTAAGTTTAACAAAGTGAAGGAAGAAAAGATTGCACAATTTCATTTTGTGTGTGATACTGTTAATATTTGGTCCTGATGTGATGTACCATCAGTTACAGCTGTGGCTATCCTGCCTGTTTTGCAGTTCAGGAAAGAGGTTCATGTTGTAATTATTCACATTATAAGAGTGTCAATCTTGTTAATGTTTTGTATCCAAAAGGAAACAAAAACAGAAAAATAAAACAAGGAAAATATTCTCTGCAAGTTACATCGGTAATATTTACCAATACTTGAGAGTGAATATTCATGTATTGCCAATGAATCTTACATGAATGACTAGTAAAAAGAGTGACATCATGCAGATTAGATATGATGGTAACCTATACAGTTGTATTTCTGCATGTCAGAAATAACTATCATGTAGGCATTTATCTCCTTGGCCTGTCAAATGTTGAGGTCTATGTGACACTTTGGAAACAAAGGATGAAATTGAACTTCAGAGTTTCCCTATTCTGTCACCAAGAACTTAAATTTGAGAAACAATTGTCTGCTTGTTATGAAGGTGTTTTCTGATGCTGTATATATAAACAATGGAAAATTCCAAGGAACATGCAAGTCTTGAGTGAGGATGGAGATGAGAGTCATCTCAGGAAGATGCTCTTGCAGAGGCAGAGAATTGGCATGAGTTTATGGTCAGGGAGAATGGAAAGAGGTCCCAGAGACAGTTCTTGAAGAGACCAGACACTGGAGGCAGAAATGTCATGCTGGTCACTGATTTAATGACTTCAGAGAATCTTTTCCTGTGTTGAGGGATTTGGAGTCTGCTAGTAGGACCCATTTTCAATAGTTCATTAGTAGGATTCAGCTCCAAAGCTTCTTGCCAGAAACTGTTGGCTGCTAGAAGTTATCACTGGGGAATTGAAACACAACAGTACCTGTTAGTGTAGAAATGGTTTTGGCAGCAAATATTCTGAATAATTAAAGCATTTCAACAGCCTTGGAGACCAAGGGACCATGACCACAGCTTGCCATTCACCTCAGGGAATGCTTCTTTCCCTTACCAGCTTCTCTGGCCAGCAGTCAAAGCTGGTTTCAAGGGATCTGTAAGTTGGACCGATCTAAAGAATGTATCATCGTCATCGCCTCCGAATAGTTTATATCCCTAGGAAATTACACCCTAGAAAACCACTTGGCACATGGCTGCAAATTTCTGAATATCAGCAAGTTCATCATTTAGGTTTTTAAATTGTGAAACAGTATGAAGACAAATCTTTGATTAGACAACCACTTTGAATATTTACTTTAAGTTGTTTCTGATAGACAAATGTATCTGCATATAGCCTTCTATTAGAAGGTAGCAGGTAAGACTCAATGTTCTGAAAATTCATCTATTTTATTTTTCAATTGCATAACAAACCAGTAAAACAATAAAGACAGTACATCTCTTTATCATTTTCCAAATGGGAGATCTCATTCTATTTGGCTAGGCTTTTTTTTTTCTATTAAATTATACTGTTTTATTTTATTGTAAACAAATGGGATACATTTTGATTCTCTGTACGTGGAGTAAAGGCATATCATTCATGTAATCATAAATTTACACAGGGCAATGTTGCTTGATTCATTCTGCCATTTTTCCCCCTTCCTCCCCAACCCCACCCATCCCTCTTTTCCCTCTTTACAGTCCTTCCTTCCTCTATTCTTGCCTCCCACCCTAACCCTAACCCTAAACCTAACCCTAACCCTAATGCTAACTTAGGCTAGACTTTTGATTCTAACTCTAACACTAACTTGGCTAGAATTTTGATTCTAAGATCTGCTCAAGAAAGAAAGAATACTAACTTGTCTTATATTCTAAGATTCATTGTTATGTCTCTGATAATCCATGCAAGTAATCTTTTATTAATGTAAATATATAGAAGTAGAAGGAAATTTCTTACGAATATGCTTGTCAATAATAGGATAATCACAAACCCTAAATCTAACTTTCTAGGTCACATATTTCAATGTATTTAATAAATAATTGTAGTCTTCATGACACAAAGGACATCAGTGTAATGCAGTGCTCAAATATTTTCTGCTAAATATGATACATATCAACTGATATTTAAAAATTAACATAAGAAATATAAGCTCAAGGATTTTGTGGATTACTGATTTATCCATATATCTAATTAAAACAACAAAAATTAGAGGAATCTTAGTAACTTCTAGAGGAATTTAGTAACTTCTCATAATGCGGAAGTTTTTAAGTTGTTTCACTCGGTCTCTCTCTCTCTCTCTCTCTCTCTCTCTCTCTCTCTCTCTCTCTCTCTCTCCCCCCTTTTTGGTACATAGATTACATTTCCTAGACTGTAGAAATGTCTATTATACTGCAAAGCTGAATATTGGCATATCCTGCAAGCCATCAATTACATTCCTAGTACTCATGTTTAAAATGTTTGCAACTATAGTTCATAGGTATTAAATACCCACTGACAGGATATTGGATAAACATGTGTTAACATGCTCACAATGGCATAAGACAACCACAGTGAAAATGATTCTGGAACTACATTCAACAAGGGATACAGAACTTAACAACTTAATGTTGATTGATAAACCAAAAGCAAAAATGAAAGCAATTCCCCTAATTCTGTATATTGCATGTTCAATTAGTTAACATTATAAGTTACATGAAAGTCTAAAGATATAAATATGTTTTAACTTATTTGTAAGAATCAATATAATTATGCACTAAAATCCTGATATTGGTTACTTTTAGGATGAGGTGGGGGCAGAATAGAAAAAGGAGTAAAATCAGATATGTTTTGGTAATATTTTAGTTTTTAGCATGGATACTACTTTTACAATATCCTTTATATTTTTTAAACAAATGTACAAAAATCAACAATAACAAATAAGTGAAGTAAAGATGTTAAAATAGTCTGGAAATGGCTGATTTCTACAGACATTTTAAAGTTAGCATTGTTTCTTCTGATGGTTTGTTGCTCTGCTCCCTCTTGGGTTTCCACATTTGATCAGTACTTTCTGCTCTTCTGGTCTGTCCTCTCAGAAGCTCTATTAATGGGGGAGAAAATAATGACTTTCTTGACTTTTCTCAATAACAAACTAAGTATTGAGTTTGCTTCTCCTTTGATACTGGATTTATAGTCCTGGGAAAATGTTTTCTGATGGAGTCATAGGAGTCATATTCCCATCCATGGGAGATAATATGACCCAATCCTACATACTGAATATGAAGAAGTTGTGGTTTCTTAGAGGAAAATCAGTTTTCATCCATCGAAGAAGAAACTGGACTTCTATTAGGTGTAAACCATCAGGGCTCATTGAATGAATTTTAACAATTTGTCTTTAGCTATCTCTGTGAAGCAGACTGATTGCATCTACAAAAGTGTTCCAATATTTGAATTAATTATCCTTATTGATTCTGCCTTTCAACTGTACATCATGAAAAATATCATACTCCATTATAGAAACAACCTAACACCTTCAATATCCCATTTTATATTTTCCAGTTCTGTTCCTTTTGCTTCTAAGTCAAATATCTGAATGAAATTACTAGAGGAACATTTATAGGTGTCCCCAAAACCTGCACTTACTTCATGTGCTGTTTTTAAGATTAGGACTTCTACTGCAGTTTGGAAAGAATCAGAAGAGTTTATTTCATTTGCCTTTAAGGAAATAGTTTTTCTGAAGGAATAATTATACATTATCATCAAATTTGTTTTAATTTGGTTTATTTGTTTTATTGGTTCTTTCACTTACTAAACAATTGATTATTAATTTCCTACTCTAAGTTATAGTTTATAAATGCATACTATGGTTAATTTGGTGGTGTGAGCAATATGCATTTATACCTTGCAGAATTTAAGAATTTAAGGAATAAAATAAGAATTATTTCCTTGTTTCCAGCCATTACACAACACTGTCCTGTTTTAAAGTTCTCTAGGTCTTGATCAACTTCAATCAGGACTTGCATGTGTGTTTCAGACAGTAGAACTTATGTGGTGTTATGCAGAAAATTCATTTATTCCCTCCTGGGAGTTTATTTCTCCAGGTTCCATGAGGATACATGTTCATGATCTTATCATAACTCTTTGATCGTGACTCCTAAGCTCCTTCAAGGATTCTTTAAAATGTATGCTTCCTTTGAGCCACTTCATCTAATTTATGATTTAAAATATTATTTACAAAGATTGGTTTCCAAGTCAGTTTTCTCAGTACTGACTTTAAATTCATACTTTTAAAAATATTGAACTGTCTACTAAACATTTTTGCTCATGTATCCCATGCTAGCTGAGTTTCAATTTGACCCACAGCCTTACTGTTAATTCTAAGCACCTCAACCCAAGATGCCAGTATTCAGCCATTAGAAAGAGCCTCATCATCATCATGGACCTCTAGAACTCTCTGGTTTTGAATTCATCCTAGTAGAAGCAAAATGTGTGGTAAGAGGTAAAAATACAGATTGAGACACTCAATAGCAGAGCTCTCAGTACTGAAGTTACTAAACATGTGATCTGAGAGAGCTGCTTATCTTATGTGAATTTTAGTTGCTCTTGTAAGAAATGCTATTGTTTACACATACTTCAGGGTAATTATAGTTATATAAATTTATAGTTAAATTAAAAGATGTAATTTTCATTATAAACACTGTCTATTTTGTAATCATATTTGTTGAAGTAAAATTATATCAATTAGATTTATTCCTTAAGATTTTTTATCTTTACTGACATGAGTTAGAAAAACAAATGAAATGAATTTTTTTTAAATATGAGTTTCAGTACTAACTTGGTATATATATATTAATCCTTGGGCCACATGTTATATACGTGCCTAAGAATCGTTTGAAAGATGGGTTTGTAGCCTATGGAATAGAGCCTCTGGTTTGAGGGCACCACATTGCTTTCTTTGGGTGACACTTTACCAATATGCTACAAGTGCATCACAGGTTCTAGAACAGTTCCCCTGAGACAGGCAGTGGTAACTTAGGACACTGGAGGGAGCAGATCCATTTCTTGGTGAGTGGATTTCTCTTTTACCAGTGGCACTACTTTTTCTTCTTCCTGTTCTCTATCACCCTCTCTTCCACACACATTCATTATTATTCTTTCCCTGGTGTCTTTGATGCCTGAGGCACCTCCACACCCTTCTTTCCATCTGGTTCCGTAGTATGAGGAGGCTTGACTTGCTTTTCTTACAAGCTAAATGGTCAGACCTAAATTTAATTTATGATAGCATCCAAGATGCTTTTCATTATAAAAATAAGGGAAACTTTAGAAACTTTAAGGAATAATACTTTTTAAGATATAATATATTACATTTTTTTGTACTAATAATTCCCTCTGAAATTAGAACTAACTTTTTTTTCTTCTTTTAGTATTCTATGCAAAGGCTACTTTCAAAAGGGGACAGATGGTGCCAATTCAGAACTCCTCTAATTGGTAAGTGACACATTATTTCTGCTTTTTGAGTTGAGAGAGTTATTATTACATTAATTCAGGGTAATTTAATATATTTGCATATTTCTTGTAACACTATCATTCCCACACCCTTTGAAAAACAAGTCTTTAAAATTTAATGATAATGAAGAAAATAAACTTAATGAAAAAAGCATTGGGATAAAAACTATCCTTTGAATGCAACAGATGCTTTGTAGGCACCAGGTAGATAAAAGCCATCAATGTTGTGTGGAAAGAGAAGGATGTATTCCATGAGCTAAAATTTATCATAACTTTCTGAGATGGCAGAGCATAGAAAAGTGTCCAAATGCTTTTCATGTGAGGCAGCTGGACAAGATAACCCCTCAGTAAGTGCTTAATAAGGCACCAGAATATTGGAAGAGATTATGCCTGATAAACAAAGAAAAGGTCAACAGACAGTAGTGACCTGGTCAAGTTTCTGGAGGATGCAATTTTTTTCATCTTCAACTGATAGTTATACAATGCTGTATTTCACAACAAGAAAATATTACTCCTTGACTTTTTGTTAAATGACCTCATGAGAACCGAATTTGTAAATGGTTTACATCTAAGATTTAGTTTGAGAGGCTGAATAACTACTCAGAGAACATTCAGAGCAAACATGATTATGAGATTAAATATAATATACACTATATGAAAAGAATATAATAATATGACTAGTGTATTATACAATGTAACATAATAGCATAATACTTCATGGAAATATAAATATATATTGAGAGTGAAATAAAACATGCCATAGATGTAATATGGGTGATCCTGAAAATACTTTGGGTAACTTTTCCCTTTTCCTCTTTTTTTGTCCCTGCCCAGCTTATTTTTGTCACTTTATCTATCCTCCCTCCTCCATAATGTTCCTGTTCTCTCTCTGGTAAGACTTGGAAACAGGAACAATTGAACATTAATTTCATGACAGTTAAGGCAACCAGATCTATAAAGTGTAGGCAATGACATTGAGATTTTGATGGCCTCTGCTCCTCAGTTGGGCATCTCTTGACCAGACAGCAGGAATCATGGGACTGAGTTACAGAGGGAGGAGATCGAGGAGGCTAGATTATGTCGCTCACTCATTTTGGCTTGGAAGGATCAAATAGTGTTTCCACCCTCATCCATCTTTTCTTGATTGCTTTGTTTCAGCTCCTGTCCATTAATTATCTCCAACAACATACACTGTCTGTTGACTATTGCTTTGACCACTGTATCCATGCTAAAGTTGGCCAGTCTTATTTGGTGAACTGAGGTAAGCACAGCAGTTACTAGAAGAATGTTATGTTACTGGTGCTGTTATCTCTCCAGAAGTTTGTGACCCATTTTGTGTTTGTTTTGAGAATCTGATAGAAGGTATTACCACTCTCTTATGGGGGACATAGTGTCATGTTCATAGATACCCAGAAAACTGCTCCTCAGTAGCACGAGGATGTGAAAAATGTCACATTGCTCCTTGCTTCTCTAAAGGGTTATGGGTCCATAAAATATAACAACAAATTCTTAGGATGAATGCTCATTTAATGGGTGTCAGAGTCCCAGCACCATTCATAAAGGGTGGTACTGTGCAGACCACAAGTTTTACTTAGGTTGTGGGGATAATTCAACATGTTATTTGACTCCTTTTAAAAATATTTGAATCATATTTGTTTTTTCTAACATACATAATGGTTAGAAAGCCACAGAAAATTAATGACATGAATCTGTTTTACAATCAGAAGAGTATTAAAATAATCAAATACATATTATATTTTAAAAGGTAAGACTGTTTAACTTAGAAATGGCACCTACAAACTTAATGGACACCTACATATGTAAGACATTGGATAAGATATTGGGTTTGATACAGTGGAAAATGTATCCTGAGAACAGTTATATTTCCAATATGCTCATTCCAGGAAGGAGAGTACAAAATGCATATACAAAATATGTGTAAGAAAAAAAAGAAAGAAAAAGATATGAATAAAACCCATTAAGAGTAGAAATAATTTCCTTTATCATTTGGCAATCATTGAAGGAAACTTTTATACAGTTGAATCTTAAAGATCCAAGATGGTTGAAATAGCTAGAAATAGAGTTCCAGAAATAAAGATGGCTATTGGTTATTGATTAAACTATTGAGTAAATATGTGATAAAGGTCTGCAACCTTTACCAGTTAATTAAATCATATGTATTTATTATCCTTAATTAATCTTAAAAATCCATGTCTAACTGTATAACACAAACAAGCTTGTCTCGCAATCTATAGTCTAGTGGGATTGGTAAGAAATAAATCAAAAGTTACACACACAAAGGAGTGGTTAGAACAAAGGACTATTGGAGGTTCAAAGTTTCTCACATTTTCATGCTCTCAAGGCCTACTGCATTTTCAAGTACGATCATTTCATGATGGAAACCTCTTTCAAACAAGTGAAGGAAAGAATTAGCTTGTTGTGATGATTAACCATCACAAGTGATCGACTCAGATTCTTTATAGTTTAGGATCCTTTCCAAAGATTGCAGAGTTAAAAGTGACTAACTTTTGATTTGATTTTGGACATTTTAAGTGTATTGAGAATAAGAAAATTCACCAAGATATAGGAAAAATTTACCTAAAGGTAATTTTTTGTCTCTTTTGTCTATCATACCCCATGCTCTGGACAATTCACAACTCTCGACACAACATATGGACAGTATAGATGGGGATAGGGAGGAACATAATGGACCAAATATGTCTTCCATACTGCATTTAAGTAACTTGCACTTCAGTTTATGATTTTACTTCCCTATATCAGTCTTCTAAGTTCGTTTGACAAGAAGGTTCTAAAGAAGAGGTTTTGCTCTTGAAAATGAAACCCATGATAATATTATCACTCACATTTAAATAAATTTTCATGACAAGAAATGCCATTTCAAAATTGAATAATCATTGATTTTACAGAACAGAAACAAACCTAAGAAGTCAGGTAGTATCTACTATTCCTCTTTTCTAAAACAACATAACTTCCTTTTTCTGGATTTCTGGTCTGTTCCAAGAACATGGAGTTTTCAGATTGGATAATAAAAATTCTACTTGCAATCTTGGGATTACAAACATGATCTGGTCCTATGCCAGCTGCCTGATGATGTCCCTCGAAACCACTCCAGTTCTAAACATCTTATGCTAAAAACTTCAATGAGAACAATATGAACAACGAATAGTCATTTGCTCCAATACCATTTCATTTAAACGTAACCAAGAGACTCCAAATGCTCTTTATATGGTCACAGTTAGCTTTTGGCTTAATATTTGTATTATGAAACTCTGAGGTAGTCAGATATATATAAATATTTAGTCATATGTTTGTAAAAGATGGGTCCTGATATTTACTGACTATCAAAATAATGAAGTTATTATTAAATTGATCCATACCTCTTAAATTTACATTAATTTGGCAAAAAATTGATCAGAATCATGTCAAAACTAAGCATCATTTGTGTATGAGGAAGATTGTGGAAAAGCATTAAATATATAAGAATATTTGATACTCATAATACAATGAATTGGTTAATAAAATCGAAAAACATGTGCTGAAGTGAGTTATTAAGAAACATAGCTGGGCATGGAAGTGCAAGCCTGTAATTCCAGAGACTCTGGAGTCTGAAGCAGGAGGATGGCAAGTTTGAGGCCAGACTTAGCAACTTAGACATTCAACAATTTAATGAGACCCTGTCTCAAAATTAAAAAAAAAAGAACACTTAGGATCTAGCTCAGTGGAAAAGTAAGAGAAAGAAAAGAAAAAAAGAAAAAGAAAAAAGAAAGGAAAAAAGAAAACAAAAAGAAACCAAAGTCAGAGGGTCATTGATGAGAAATATAAATTTTCCTTAAAACATTCTATTACATAACATAGCACATTATTAATTCCTTTACTTTTACAGATTAACCATCTCACACCTGCCCCTTCATGATTTCATTATTCATGAAATCATGAAGCTGAACCATAATGTGACTGAGTTTGTCCTACTTGGGTTGACACAGGATCCAGTTAGAGAGAAAATAGTATTTATCATATTTTTGCTTTTCTATTTAGGGTTTTTGCTGGGTAAATTGCTCATTATCACCACCATCAAGACAAGTTGGGGACAGGGAGCCAGGGACTCCCCCAAGCAGCCCAGCCACCTCTGGTGGGAAGCGCCTCTCTAGGCTAGCTTCCCGGGGCAGACCGCCCAGTGAGAGCCTCTCGACCCAGAGCCAGCCACAAGTCCCCAAGCCAGCGGAGATATTCGACACGCAAGCAGCTTCTGGGACCAGGGCTGGGCAGCCAGAGACCTCCCCAGGCAGCATTGTCCCCCTCCAGCTGCAGGCTTTTTCCACGGGGCGATCCAAGATGGTGGACTAGAGGGTGACTGCATCTCTAGTCACCCAGGAACTCAGGATTCAAGAAGGGGAGGCATTGAGAGACTCAGACTAAGATAGAACCACGGGGTGAGTCTCCCCCACCCAGTGAAGCTCAGCTGGGTGGCAGGCCAGGATTCAAGTGGCTTATTAGAGTAGGATATGGCAGATAGTGTCTCCCCAAGGCAGCTCTGTGCAGTCTGGGGGTGGGCTCCGCCCACAGGGACAGATCCTCCAGCCTCTCAGGACAGGCCCCCCTGTGAGAGCCCTCCTGCACAGAAGCAGTGTGGCCAGCTCCGGCCCGCCCCTCTGCCAGCTCCAGCCCACCCACAGGTTGCTTCAGTGACCAGCACAGGGCGCCAGGGACTTCCCCAAGCAGCCCAGCCCCCCTCAAGCAGGAAGCGACCCTGTAGGCTAGCTTCTTGGGGCAAATAGCCCAGTGAGAGCCTGTCTACACAGAGCCAGCCACAAGTACCCAAGCCAGTGGAGACCTCCGACCTACAACCAGCCTCTGTATCCAGGGCTGTGCAACAAGAGACTTCTTCAGGTCTCTCTCCCTGGAACCAGTAGCGGGCTAGGGGCAGCGTTCTTCGGAAGCACTGCATTAACAAATTAATCCAAGATTTCTGGCTACTGTAGGCTGGTAGGTGATGCAATGGAAATCCACAGGGTCACTATAAGCCAATAGAGGAAATCTACAATATCACAGAGTCCCATAGACATCTGACCAATATGAGAAAACAAGGGAAGAAAATGTCCAAAACAAACCTAGATACTATATCAATAAAACCCAATGACAGCACAGCAGAAGAAATGTCTGAAAGGGAGTTCAGAATGTACATAATTAAAACAATCAGGGAAGCAAACGAGGAGATGAAAGAACAAATGCAGGCATTAAATGAACGCACTAATCAACAGTTAAAAGAGCAAATAATGGAAGCAAAAGAGCATTTCAATAAAGAGTTAGAGATACTGAAAAAAAAAACAAACAGAAATCCTTGAAATGAAGGAAACAATAAACCAAGTTAAAAACGCCATAGAAAGCATAAACAATAGATAGATCACCTGGAAGAGAGAACCTCTGATATTGAAGACAAAATATTTAATATTTAATTTGAAAACAAGGTTGACCAAACAGAGAAGATGGTAAGAAATCATGAACAGAATCTACAAGAATTATGGATATCATGAAAAGGCCAAATTTAAGAATAATTGGGATTGAAGAAGGCTTACAGAAACAAACCAAAGGAATGAACAATCTATTCAATGAAATAATATCAGAAAACTTCCCAAATCTCCAGAATGAAATGGAAAACCAACTACAAGAGGCTTATAGGACTCCAAATATGCAAAATTACAACAGACTTACACCAAGGCACATTATTATGAAAATACCTAACATTCAAAATAAAGACAGAATTTTAAAGGCCGTGAGAGAAAGAATCAGATTACATTCAGGGGGAAACCAATAAGAATAATCAGCAGATTTTTCAGTCCAGACCCTAAAAGCTAGAAGGACCTGGAACAACATTTACCAAGCCCTGAAAGAAAACGGATGCCAACCAAGAATTTTATACCCAGCAAAACTTACGTTCAGATTTGATGATGAGATAAAATCCTTCCACGATAAACAAAAGCTAAAGGAATTTACTAAAAGAAAGCCGGCATTACAGAACATTCTCAGCAAAATATTCCATGAAGAAGAGATGAAAAACAACGACGTAAATCAGCAACAGGAGGAACTAGCCTAAAGGAATACCAAATAAAGGAGAAACCAAATCATGTCAAAAAACAAAAACGAGTCCAATGACTACAAATACAAATCATATCACAATAATAACTGTGAATGTTAATGGCCTGAACTCATCAATCAAAAGACATAGACTGGCAGATTGGATTAAAAAGAAAAATCCAGCAATATGCTGCCTACAAGAGACTCATCTCATAGAAAGAGATACCCATAGACTAAAGGTGAAAGGATGGGAAAAAACATACCATGCACACGGACACAGCAAAAAAGCTGGAGTATCCATCCTCATTTCAGATAATGTGGACTTCAAGCCAAAACTAGTCAGAAGGGATAAAGAAGGACATTACATACTGCTTAAGGAAGCATAAATCAGCAAGACATAATAATCATAAATATCTATGCCCTGAACATTGGCTCATCCATGTACGTCAAACAAATCCTTCTCAATTCCAGAAATCAAATAGACCACAACACAATAATACTAGGTGATTTTAACACACCTCTCTCACTGCTGGACAGATCATCCAAACAAAAATTGAATAAAGAAACCATAGATCTAAATAACACAATCAACAATTTAGACTTAACCGACTTATATAGACTATACCATCCAACAAAGAACGAATACACTTTCTTCTCAGCAGCACATGGATCCTTCTCTAAAATAGACCATGTTTTATGCCACAAAGATACTGTTAGCAAGTACAAGAAGATAGAGATACTACCTTGTAATCAATCAGATCATAATGGACTGAAATTAGAAATAAATGACAGAATAAAAAACAGAAACTTCTCCAATACTTGGAGATTAAATAATACACTATTATACGATGAATGGATAACAGAAGACATCAGGAGGGAAATTAAAAAATTCTTAGAAGTAAATGAGAACAAAGACACATCATATCAAAATCTCTGGGACACTATGAAAGCAGTACTTAGAGGAAGATTTATTTCATGGGGCACATTCAACAAAAGAAGTAGAAATCAACAAATAAACGACTTAACACTACAGCTCAAAGCCCTAAAAAAAGAAGAGCAGACCAACACCAAAAGTAGTAGAAGACAGGAAATAGTTAATATCAGAGCTGAAATCAACGAAATTGAAACAAAAGAAACAATCAGAAAAATTAACAAAATAAATAGTTGGTTCTTTGAAAAAATAAACAAAATTGATAAACCCTTAGCCACGCTAACAAAGAGAAAAAGGGAGAAAACTCAAATTACTAAAATTCGGAAAGAACAAGGAAATATCACAACAGACACGAGTGAAATACAAAACATAATTAGAAGCTATTTTGAAAATCTATACTCCAACAAAACAGAAAACCTCGAAGACATCAACAAGTTTCTAGAGACATATGAATTACCTAAACTGAACGAGGAAGACATACATAACTTAAATAAATCAATTTCAAGCAATGAAATAGAAGAGGTCACCAACAAAGAAAAGTCCGGGGCCAGATGAGTTCTCAGCCGAGTTCTACAAAACCTTTAAAGAAGAGCTCATTCCAATATTTCTCAAAGTATTCCATAAGATAGAAGAGGAGGGAACCCTCCCAATCTCATTCTATGAGCCAATATCACCCTGATACCTAAACCAGACAGAGACACATGGAGGAAAGAAAATTTCAGACCAATATCCTTAATGAACATCAACGCAAAAATTCTCAACAAAATCTTAGCAAATCACATACAAAAATATATTAAAAAGATAGTGTACCACGATCAAGTGGCTTTTATCCCAGGGATGCAAGGTTGGTTCAACATCAAGAAATAAATAAATGTCATTCACCATATCAACAGACTAAAAGTTAAGAATCACATGATTATTCCAATAGATGCAGAAAAAGCATTTGATAAAATACAGCACCCTTCTTTCATGCTCAAAACACTAGAAAAAATTGGGGTAGTGGGATCATTCCTTAACATTGTGAAGGCCATCTATGCTAAGCCCATGGCCAATATCATTTTAAATGGTGAAAAACTGAAAGCATTCCCCCTAAATTCTGGAACAAGGCAGGGATGCCCTCTTTCACCACTTCTATTCAACATTGTTCTTGAGACTCTAGCCAGAGCAATTAGACAAACCAAAGAAATTAAAGGGATACGAATTGGAAAAGAGGAACTCAAACTGTCCCTGTTCGCTGATGACATGATTATATATTTAGAGGAACCTGGAAATTCCACCAGAAAACTCATAGAACTCATAAGTGAATTCAGTAAAGTAGCAGGTTACAAGATCAATGCTCATAAATCCAATGTATTTTTATACATAAGTGATGAATCTTCAGAAAGAGAAATTAGGAAAACTACCCCATTCACAATAGCATCAAAAAAAAAAAAAAAAAAAAAAAAAAAAAAACCTTGGGAATCAATCTCACAAAAGAGGTGAAAGACCTCTACAATGAGAACTACAGAACACTAAAGAAAGAAATTAAAGAAAACCTTAGAAGATGGAAAGATCTCCCATGTTCATGGATAGGAAGAATTAATATTGTCAAAATGGCTATACTACCAAAAGTGCTATATAGATTCAATGCAATTCCAATTAAAATCCCAATGATGTACCTTATAGAAATAGAGCAAGCAATTATGAAATTCATCTGGAAGAATAAGAAACCTAGAATAGCTAAAGCAATCCTCAATAGAAAGAGCAAAGCAGGGGGTATCGCAATACCAGATATTCAACTCTATTACAAAGCAATAGTAACAAAAATGGCATGGTATTGGTACCAAAATAGACAGGTAGATCAATTGTACAGAATAGAGGACACGGACACAAACCCAAATAAATACAATTTTCTCATACTAGACAAAGGGGCCAAAAATATGCAATGGAGAAAAGATAGCCTCTTCAACAAATGGTGCTTTGAAAACTGGAAAACCATATGCAACAGAATGAAATTAAACCCCTCTCTCTCACCCTGCATAAAACTCAACTCACAATGGATCAAGGACCTCGGAATCAGACCAGAGACCCTGCATCTTATAGAAGAAAAAGTAGGCCCAAACCTTCTACTTGTTGGCTTAGGACCAGACTTCCTTAACAGGACTCCCTTAGCCCAAGAAATAAAAGCAAGAATCAACAACTGGGAATGATTCAAACTAAAAAGCTTTCTCTCAGCAAAGGAAACTATCACGAATGTGAAGAGAGAGCCTACAGAATGGGAGAATATCTTTGCCAATCATACTTCAGATAGAGCGCTAATATCCCAAATCTATAAAGAACTCAAAAATCTCTACACCAAGAATACAAATAATCCAATCAACAAATGGGCTAAGGAAATGAATGGACACTTCACAGAAGAAGATGTACAAGCAATCAACAGATATATGAAAAAAATGTTCAACATCTCTAGTAATAAGAGAAATGCAAATCAAAACTACCCTAATATTTCATCTCACCCTAATTAGAATGGCGATTATCAAGAAGATAAGCAGCAATAGGTGTTGGTGAGGATGTGGGGAAAAAGGTACACTCATACATTGGAGGTGAGGTTGCAAACTAGTGCAGCCACTCTGGAAAGCAGTATGGAGATTCCTCAGAAAGCTTGGAATGGAACCACCATTTGACCCAGCTCTCCCACTCTTTGGCCTATACCCAAAGGACTTAAAATCAGCATACTACAGAGATACAGCCACATCAATGTTCATAGCTGCTTAATTCACTATAGCCAGATTGTGGAACCAACCCAGATGCCCTTCAGTTGATGAATGAATAAAGAAACTGTGGCATATATATACAATGGAATATTACTCCGCCATGAGGAATGACAAAATTATGGCATTCACAGGCAAATGGATGAAATTGGAGGATATCATGCTAAGTGAGATAAGCCAATCTCAAAAAACTAAAGGACGAATGATCTCTCTGATAAGCGGATGAGGATATATGGGGGCGGGTAGGAGGGGTTAGTGTTAGGGTTAGGGTTAGGTTTAGGGTTAGGAATAAGGAGGGTGGTAAGAATGAGGAAGAAAGGAATGTATATAGGGAAAAGAGGGGTGGGAGGGGAGGGAGGAAGGGAGAAAAATAACAAAATGAATCAAACAACATTGCCCTATGTAAATTTATGATTTTTAATTAAAATTAAAAAAAAAAGACAAATTGGGCACTCAGCAGTTCAATATACTTCTTCCTTTTACATTTATCCTTATCTGATACCTGCTTCTCTACTTCCATAGTTCCTAGAACAATTGTGGATGCCCTTTTGAAGAAGACCACAATTTCTTTCAGTGAGTGCATAATCCAAGTCTTTTCATTGCATTTCTTTGGCTGCCTGGAAATCTTCATCCTCATCCTCATGGCTGTTGACTTCTCTGTGGGCATCTGTAAGCCCCTGCGTTATATGACCATCATGAGCCACTGGGTCTGTAGTGTGTTGGTGGGTGCGGCCTGGGTGGGGCCTGTGTGCATTCTTTAGCTCAGGTTTTTCTTACCTTGCATTTGCCTTTTTGTGGTCCCAATGTTATCAACCACTATTTTTGTGACTTGCAGCCATTGTTGAAGCTTGCATGTACAGATATATATGTGACCAACCTACTCCTGGTGTCCAACAGTGGGGCCATTTGTACAGTGAGTTTCATCATGCTTATGTTCTCCTACATCATCATCTTGCATTCTCTGAGAAACCACAGTGCAGAAGGGAGGAGAAAGGCCCTCTCCACCTGCATCTCTCACATCATTGTGGTCATGTTCTTTGGCCCTTGCATATTTATATACACAAGACCTGCAACCACTTTCCCCATGGATAAGATGACAGCTGTGTTTTATACCATTGGAACACCTTTGCTGAACCCTCTGATTTACACACTGAGGAATACAGAAGTGAAAAATGCCATGAGGAAATTGTGGAGCAAGAAAATGATCTACAATGACATAAGATGAATATCATTGTGTTCTGTATTTACCTGGAAGAAGTAAATAGAGCATATTATCTTTTTATTTTTTCTTAATATGCTAAAACCTTAGCTTCTGTGGATTAGTTCCTTCTGGAAAGAAGGCAGTGTAAATACAGACACTAATTAATGTTGAGTCAGTTGTATTAGAGGGAGGGGCATCTTGAGGTACAGAGAAGTGTATAAGATTTTTTGTTTCTCATGTTACTGATTGCTGTGTCTCTGCCTTTCTAAAATACCTAGCATCACTTATGGTTTTGATCTGTGGGTTTTCTGCCCTCCTTAGTGTGGAGTTCTCTGATAATACTACCCTTTTATGTAACCGAAGCTTACATCTAGAACTTGGCATGTTGTTACTCTTCCAAGCAGTTTCCTTCATTAGATCCTTTTGTCTCATCAGGCCTCTTCAACTTTCTTGTTCTTCCTGGCTCAGTGAACAGTACCAAATTCAAATAGTTGTTGAGGTTTCCTATCATAAGGGACAGTATCTATACTTTAGGTAGACTCTCTTCTGATTTTAGGATACACTCTGAAATCTTATCTGTGTTTACCTGGATCCTTCTAAGATAGTCATGAAAGATGGAGAGAAAATTCATCATTCTGAAAGAGACCTTCATCTTAGGAGTGCTCTGTTCTCTTTTTGGGGTTGTAGTCATGCAATGATTCCTTTTGTAAAATTTATTTTTGCCCCTAATTTTCTTCCTTCTAATTTTGTTGAAGTATTACTATTTCTTTTGAATTTTGATGATTATGACAATTTGTTTATAACAAATGGCAATTATGATTGTAGCACATCATAATCCAATTAAAGTAGAAATATGTACATGGGCTAGAAATGTAGAGTGCAATGAGTTCATGGTAGCAAATTTGGAAATATTATAAGATTAGTGTCAGGTGTGGTGTCCCACAGCTGTAATCCCAGTGGCTCAGGAGGCTGAGGCAGGAGGATCCTGAGGTCAAAGCAATCTCAGCAACTTTGAGAGGCTCTGAGCAATTTGACAACCTCTCTCTCTAAATAAAATATAAAAAAGGGATAGGGATATAGCTCAGTGATTGAACACCCTTGAATTTAATTCCTTTTATATAAAAAAGAAAAATATTTCAACATTTGAGAAAAAACTGTGATAACCCTGGAGAACAATTTTAGGTTTTGAAACAAATAGTTGTATTACATTTATCAAATATTTGAGTGAATTATCAGTCCATCCCAAAACAGTAGCTTTCCCACATAAGAAGGAAATATTTAGATGAAAAGTATGTTACTGTAGCAGAGATAGTTATCACCTTTTGTCATTATTCAATAACACCTCAATCTCTAGTAGCATGGACTCTAATAATCTTTGAATTTCAGCTTATTTTATTTGTATATTTACACATATAGAACAATAAACATATTTTGTATATGCTTTATATTGGGGATTTTTATTGCCATTTATAAATTATAAAATCCTATAAAGATTACATTTTGTCAAATTCTTATCCCAGAAATTTTAGAATTTCTTTTTTTATTTTTTTAATGTTGCTTATTTAGTGACTTTGTTTTTAAAATGTTTTTAAGATTGCATTATCATTATATATAAAGAGGGTTCTTTTTGACAAGATCATATATGCATTAAATATAATTTGCTCCACCTCAGTGCCCAGTGCTTCCTTGTTCATCTTGAGAAAATGATCATCATTTCTGCATTTGGGAATAGAATGCTGTAGATTCTTCAATGGACTATAGCAACATGTATACATCCCTGCTTTTTAGATTGTTTGAATTTCAATGTGAAATCCATCTCTAATTTATCATTGCACAGCATCAGAGGCAGTTTGGTTTTGCGGTTGCAGAATTTGTAACACAGTAGATTCCAATTAAGAGTTATGCCTGATAACTTCTTTACTTATATATCTAAGACAAGGAAAATATAAAAAGGGTATATATATATATATATATATATATATATAAATTTATATATATATATATATATATAAATTTAAGTGATTTCCAAAATATGCTCCATCTAATGTGTTCTGGATTTGCATTCCACACAGAGGCCACGTGTCTACTGTCATATCCTTTCCAAACACACTGTACTACAAACAAGTTCAGTATTTTAAAATAAAGATGCAGAAAAGACCGAATGTGCAACCTCAACAGCTAATTTGATTGAAATCAGTGTTCTGATAGGGATATAATGGGAATCTGAGGATTAAAGCAGAAGCATGATTATGGGGAAGGGTAAGAACCATTAACTGATAAGGTATCTACCATTCTTTGGATGAAAGAAGAGTAGACTCTTCTCCCTCAAAGGGAAAAAAATAGTCTTCCCTTTCCTAGACAATGTTATTACCCTATTGGACGAAATTGTTATGCAGTATTTGCTCTCCTTCCAAGCTTGCTCCTATGCCCCTTATTGATTCCAAACAGCCTACCAGGAAAAGTCTCAGGAAAATCAAAGAGGAAAGTAAACCTTGCTCTAGGAGAAAGTGACACATACAAGGACATTGTAGGAATTAGCCAGTATGTCCTGGTGTGAACCAGAAGAGAGCTTCAGGAGGGGAGTGGATCACGAAGTTGTTAACACAGGTGGACTGAATCTAAGTCTAGTGATTGAAAATTTTTTTACATTGAGGTACTCACTTATGACTTGAGATTGGTTGTTAACCAAGAAAAAGGGGTGTGTTGACACCCTGATCCCCAGTACTTTAGAATGTGACCTCATTTAGAGAGAGGGTACTTACATAGGTAATCAGATTAAAAATGAGATTGTAGGGTGAGTTCTAATATAATAGGCTGCTGTAGTTATAAAAAGGTAAATTTGGGCATTGGAAGTTCTTTCCATCTTTCAAGGTCTTCTTTAGTGACTTTCTTTAGTGTTCTATAGTTTTCATTGTAGACATATTTTAACTCTTTTGATAGGCTGATTCATAATTTTTTTGCAGCTAATGTGAATGGGATTGTTTTCCTAATTTATTTTTAAGTAGATTAATTATTGGAGTAAAATATGCAACTGACTTTTGAATATTGATCTTGTATCCTGCTACTTTACTATATTCATTTACAAGTTCTAGAAGCCTTTTGGTAGAGTGTTTTGGGTTTTCTTAATGTAGGGTAATGTCATTAGCAAACAGAGATAATTTGACTTCTTCATTCTGTTTGAATCCCTTTACTTTCCTTCTCTTGCCTGAATGCTCTGGTTAGTGTTTCAAGAACTATGTTGAGTAGGAGTGGTGAAAATGGGCATCCTTGTCTTGTTCTTGTTTTCAGAGGAAATGCTTTCAGATTTTCTCCATTCAGTAAATTGTTCGCTGTGGGTTTGTCATACATATTCTTATGTTGTTCAGGTAATTTTCTTCTAGTTTCTCTAGTGTATTGAAAGTGAATGAGAACTGTACTTTCTCAAATATATTTTCTGTATCTATAGAGATAATTATCTGATTGTTGACCTTGACTCTATTCATGTGTTGAATCACATTTATTGACTTTTGTATGTTGAAACAACTCTTCAACCCTGGGGTGAAATCCACTTGGTCATGGTGCACTATCTTTTCACAATAGCTAAGCTATGAAACCAACCTAACTGTCCTTCAATAGAACAATGGATAAAGAAAATATGGCATACATACATGCTGGAGTATTACTCAACCCTAAAGAAGAATGAAATTATGGCATTTGCCAGTAAATGGATGGTACTGGAGACTGTCATGCTAAGTGAAATAAGCCAGTCCCCCAAACACAAATATGGAATGATTTATCTGATATAATGACACTAATCAAAATAAGATGTATCTGAGTGAGAATTATGAAAAAGAAAGAAAGAGAAAAAGAAGGAAAAAAATTTATTAAAATAAAGGAAATATCAATAGAGTATATTGATCATGCTTGATCATGGTGTACATTCTTCTTGTGTTTTTTATTGTTCGCTAATATTTTATTAAGGATTTTTCATCTGTTAAATATAATAAATGCTGATGAGGATATGGGGAAAACTGTATTTACTGTTTTGTAAATTAGTATAGCCACTATGGAAATAAGTATGGATGTTTCTTAAAAAAAAAAGTGGAGCTACATTATGATCCATCTCTATATGACTCCTCAGCACTTATCAAGGCAACATTCTTTAAAAAATGCATGTATATTCATCTTTACTGTGGCACAATTCTCAATAGCCAATTTATGGAATCAGCTTAGGTGTATCTATTAACAAATGAATGAGAAAATTACACACACACACACACACACAGAGTACAGTTTTATTAAGTCATAAAGAAGAATAAAATTGTGCAATTTGGAGTAAAATGGATGGAACTGGAAAACATCATAGTAACTAAAATAAGGCAGACTCAGAAAGACAAAAGTTATATTTTCTGTTTTGTTCAGCTTTTCTTGTTGCTGTGATCAAAAGACCTGACAAGAAAAATTTTAAAGGGGGATAAGTTTATTTAAGGACTTATGGTTTCAGAAGTTTTAGTCTGTAGTGAGCTCACTCCATTCTTTGGGGCTCCAGGTGAGACAGAACATCATTGTAGAAGAGTATGGCTGAAGAAATCATCTGGTGATGTGGCAAAGGAAGGAGGCAGGGAGGAGAGAGACCAGAGAGAGAGAGAGAGAGAGAGAGAGAGAGAGAGAGACAGAGAGAGAGGGCTCCCTTACTCAGGGACAAATATATACCCCAAAGGAACAACCCCAATGACCCACCTCCTCCAGCCATACTCTACCTCTCATAGTTACTATAACCCAGTTAACTTACATCAGAAGATTAATGTACTGATTAGGTTAAGGCTGTGATAATCCAATCATGTCACCTCTCACGTTTCCTGCATTTGTCACACATTAGCTTCTGGGGGACACCTCATATCAAATATTCCACCCTTGGCACCAAAAACCTCATGACCATTTTATGATGCAAAATACATTTAGTCCATTTCCAAGAGTCCCAATAGTCTCAACAGTTCCAGTTCAGCTTGTGGAGACTCTGACCCTGATGCACTTTGCCTGACCTCTCAGGCCTTTGAGATCTTGTTGGAAATCCCCATGACCCCCTAACTCAGCGTATGGCAATCCTGAAGAACCAGCACCACGTAGATGATGCCAAGGTTGGCTACCATTTCCACCAATAGCCAAACTTCCAGGGACCGTGGCTTCAGTAACCTCCAAGTGCCTGGGTGGCTGAACATGGTGAAATATCTTTCTAGGTCCCTTTGTGCAAGGAGAATGCCTCACTTGTCTGGTCAAGGGAATTTTTACTTTTATTTCTTCAAGTTTGAGATGGGTGTGGTCTTGCAAATTCATGAGATTCCTCAAGCCATCTTTCTTATTGTCTTTGGGCAGTCTTTGGTTTTTCTGTGGTGGCTGTAATGTCAGTAACAACCACATATTTCTTGTTCGATTTTACTTGCAGTTTTCTGGCCAAACTTTGAGTTTTTGAAATCTTTCTGGTTTGCTTCTGCTCCTGATTATCACTATGAATTTGGCTACAAGCTGCCAATATTATCATTCATTGCCACTGCCTTATTACTATACTGCCTAGAAATTGTTTTCCACCTGGTTAAGAAGCCCATTACCTTTAAATTCAGCCTTAAACAGAGTCTCATGACATGGGAGAAAATATAAATGGTTTATTTGGGGGCTCACGGTTTCAGAGATCTGAGTCCATAGGCAGTCGACTCAGTTATTTGGGGCTCAAAGTGAGGTAGATCATCATGGTGGAAGAGTGTGCCAGAGGAAAACAGCTGGGGATGTGGCACCTGGAAGCAGAGAGAAGTGGAGAGGCAGAGAGAGAGAGAGAGAGAGAGAGAGAGAGAGAGAGAGAGAGAAAGAGAGAGATACTCCCCTCCCTCACCAGTGGAAAAGAATATAAATAATTTAACCTACAGGCATGCCCCCAATGAACCTCCTCCTCCAGGTACACCTTACCTACTTATAGTTATCACCCAGTTAATCCCTATCAGGGGATTAATGCACTGTTTGGGTTAAGGTTCATAGCTCAAATATTTCACCTCTAAATTTTCTTGTATTGTCTCACACATGAGCCTTTGGAGGACACCTCATATTGGTACCATAACACTCTCCTAAGTGTAAGCCAGAGGGGAAGGAAAACAAGTAATCTCATGAAAGTAGAAGGGAGACCAACAGAGTAAAGGAAGGAGTTCAGAGGAAGGGAGGAGGAGGGAAGGGCAAGGGGTACTGCTGCATATTGAAATTAATCAAATTATGTTATTTGAATGTATACATATTCCACAATAAAACTCACTGTTCAGTGTAATTACTATGCAGCAATACAAATTAAATGAAAAAATAATCTTCAAAGCTCATTAGGTTCTCATTTATATGCACAGTTCAAAAAATTAAGTTGTTTTTAAATGTAGGTCACTTTGACATCATAATTTAAAATGTTTAAAATCTTAGGAATGTTTTCACATTGCTGCTAAATTTCCACTATGAATGGACTATAATTTGGAGGAAAATATGTAACATATCTTCAATACCAGAGGACCAAGCATTTTTTAATTTTTTTTATTTTTTGTTCTCAGTTATACATGATAATAGACTGTATTTTGACATATTATACATTATTGGAGTATAATTTTCCATTTTTTGGTTGTATATGATGTGGAGTTACACGGGTCATGTATTCACAGAACACAGGAAAGCAATGACCAATTCATTCTACTGTCTTTCCCATTCCCATTCCCCCTCCCTTCTCTTTGTTCCCTTCTATCTAATCCAATGACCTTCTATCCCCCACCCCTCTTGTTGTGAATTGGCATCTGCATATCAGAAAATACTGTGACATTTTTATGGACAAAACTGATAATTTCTTATTAGTTTGATTTGTAGTTTTGATTGCATGAGGTAATTTTTTTGTAATTAGTTATACATGACTGTGGAATGCATTTTGACATAGCATACTTAAATCGAGTGTGAATTCTCATTCTTCTGGTGGTACATCATCATTTTAGTCAGTTTTGCTGCTGTGACTAAAGGACCCAACCAGAACAAATGTAAAGGAGGTAATGTTTATTTGAGGGCTCACGGTTTCAGAGGTCTTAGTCCATAGAAGGCTGGCTCCATCCCTCAGAGTTTGAGGTAGGGCAGAACATCATGGCTGAAGAGTGTGGCAGCGGGAATCAGCTCACATGGTGATCAGTAAGCAGAGAGAGGGTACGCTGGCCAGATACAAATATATGCCCAAAGCCATGCCCCAATTCCCATCTCCTCGAGCCACACTCTACAACTTAATTTACCACTTAGTTAATCTTTATCAGGATATTAAATCACTGATTGTGTTAAGACTCTTACAACTCAATCATTTCTCCTCAGAACTTTCTTGCACTTTCTCACACATTGGCTTTTGGGGTACCCCTCACATCCAAACCATAATAATGATGTGGAATTACACCCCTCATGCAATTATATAATTATTCATGTAATTATATAATTACATAATTATCATGTAAGTACTATATATGCACGTAGGGTAATAATGCCTGATTCATTCCATTGTCCTTCCCATCCCCATATCCTCTCCCCTTCTTCCCCTCCTTTCACTTCTCCCTTCTGTCTAATCCAAAGTAACTCTATTCTTCCCTAGGCACTCCCTATTGTGAACTATCATCTGCATATCAGAGAAAAAAATTGGCATTTTGTTCTTTGAGACTGGCTTATTTCACTTAGCATGATATACTCCAACTCCATTCATTTACTGGCAAATACCATAATTTTATTTCCTCTAAGGCTGAATAATATTCCATTGTGTATATGTACCACAGTTTCTTTATACATTCATCTGTTAAAGGACACCTATATTGGTTCCACACTTTAGCTATTGTGAATTGAGCTGCTGCAAACATTGATGTGACTGCCTTACTGTAGTATGCTAATTTTATGTCCTTTGTGTATAAAGTGATGAGTGGGATAGTGGGTCAAATGGTGGTTCCATTCCATGTTTTCTGAGGAATCTCTATACTGCTCTCCAGAGTTTTTGGACCAAGTTGCCATCCCACCAGCAATGTATGAATGTACCTTTTCCCCACATCTTCACCAACATTTATTGTTTCTTATATTCTACATAATTGCCATTCTGACTAGAGTGAGATGAAATCTCAGTGAACTTTTGATTTGTATTCAGAGATCCATATTTCAAAATCTTAATTTTATTTGAATCCTACCCATATGATTCAAAATTTAAACTTGACTTTGAAATAGCACATTATTTTGTTTATCATATTTTATACTAAAGTTTGTAAATATTTTCTATGTGTCCATTCTTTATAAAGAGTGAGCATTCACAGTTATTGTGGTGTTAATTTAGCATCTGAGCTGCTTTGACTTACTAAATTACCTCCAATGCTTCTGTGGAAATATTAACAGTGCTATATAGTTCAAAAAATTAAAATATGTGTATTAAATTCAAAATCATTTTATAGACTTTTCACAATTTCCAGTGCATTTTAATGAATGTTTACAATTAATATAAAAAGGTAGAAAGGGTAGATCTTAATTTCATTTGGTTAATAGTCATTTAAGAAAGAGGAGCAGTTTAATTGAAACAAAACACAAAATTTAACTAAAAGAACAATCAAGTGATCTGGAGGAGTTAGTCATTGGCAGTTTAGTGAAATGTCTTGTGGTATGGAATAAGGTTTTAGGGAAGGCAATATAATAAGGAAAAACCTTATGGAAATGGGAACATTTAAGTTTGACCTCAACTGTGATAAGAAAAAGAAAAATTCCTTCACTATTAATATATGATCAGCCTTGATAGCAGAAGAAGAAGATTACTAACACATATAATGAATGCATAAAGATTTATTTTCTGCATAAATAATATTATGACTACTTTTTAAAATTTTTGGTTGCTAATCATAAAACCTATTCTAAGTATTTAAAATCACATATTTAAAACAATTTAATATACTTTAAAAATCACATTATAAAAGTCAAACAATAACTAGTTAAAGTGATGAGAGTTTCTTGTTAGATTTGTCCAAGAATTTCCCTAGGGATTGCCATTGGGCTTGCATCCAGATCCCTCCAGTGTCTTTAAATAAATCTCCTAACTCTCTGTGCAGCTACTTTAGGAGGCTTTAGACTCCATGCATTTAGGGAAGTGATCTTGGATACTTATTATTGCATGGAAGGAAGAAAGAGCAAAATACCCCTATGCATCTGATTTTTCTCTTTCAGTGTTGTGACAAAATTCTTATTCTCATTCTGAGTTCTCAGAGGGAAATTTCAAGATACAATTTTACGTTAAACATAAGTTGAAAGCTAGATACAGAGAATGAGAGCTTTTTCATTGATTTTCTGCATCAGATATTTGCTTCTTACTTTAGGTTAGAACTTAGTTTTTTGTTGTTGTTGTTATGAATTCAAGAATTGAATTCTATTGCTTCAAAGAATGGAATTAAATGAAGACAAATGTGAGTTATTATTTTCATATTGTTTTTCCATCTTCCTTTGCTTTTTCTTAAATATCTGCTATGTAAAAAGTCATCATTTCAAATGATCATAACATCATGTATCCTTATTCTCCCGTTTTTCAAGAACATTTTCCCTCTTGGATAAATATTCTGAAAATATAAGTGTTTGGCAACCTTTTTGTAACTTTTAGATTCTTCTAACTTAAGTAACTATTTTTAATTTTCATAGTTTATCAGACAGTTTTAAGGAATCTGTTCTAACAGAAAGTTGACAATGAGAATACTGCAGCAAAGTGCTAGTTTCGAATTTGGGACTCTTAGAGCCTGCAAAGGAGACTAAGATAAACTGTTGAATGTTTTTGCTCTCTTTCAGATAGAAAAGGAATGCCAAAAATTATGAACACCTGAATGTGTTGACAAATAATTAAATAAAATGAGCAATGAACAGAATAAATCAAGAAAATTATGCAAACTCTTGATTTTGGGTAATTGATCAATTATTTGACTTTCTTTCTTTATTCTGTGGGGTTACATAAGGAACCCAGAGTTTGCAGATTGTAGGCAAGTGCCCTGTCACTGAGCCATATCCCCAGCTATTGCTTCCTTAATTTCTGAAGATAAAAGAGAGGCCAATAGAGTTGAGGAGTGAACTTTTCCTAAATTAAATAATGTGTGTGGCAGATGAAAGGACGGTGTCTGTTCCTGGTCGTAGTCTAATATATATTCCACAAAATTTTGGCATTAAGGTTGAATGTGGTTTTACAGAAGAAAATTTCAGTAGCCATAGTTGAAGTTCAAATTATAAAATAAATGATTATTTATTTAAAAAAAAGTAGAATACATGTATATACATAAATATATATGATATACATATATATAATGTGCATACATATGATATATATATACACATATATATGTATCACTTCTTTAACAAAGGGAGAATATAATCTATGAAATAACCTAAGTATAATATAGATATTATTTTCTAGAAGTTTTTCATTCCATTATTCTTCTTTATAAAAGAGGGATTCCCTATAGATATTATATTAGAAGTCTTCTCAAATAAATGTGTTAGCTTGATTTCAGTTCTGTGAAATGAGAAATCCTATTATATATACCATATCCTGGTAATTAATTTTCACTGTAGTAGTTGTAAAAGTAATTCAAACCTCTGTAGAAATCTGTATGTCAAATCTAATGAAGAGAATTTATATCCTGAGCTTCCTTGGTCTTAAAAATTTTGAGAACATTAATACTTTTAAAATTAAAAATAAAGGAACTGATTCTAGTTAGTAGTTATAATGTGTTAAAGTCACATATCTTTACCTATTTCATGTGAACATTTTCGTTTGATTTCAAAGAATCCTAAGTGTTAGATAACATTACCACTCTCTTATAGATGGAAAAACCCAGGCTCAAAGAGTGATGTAAACTGCTTAATTATTCAACCACTAAGGCTGGATCATATATTGGAATCCACTTAGTCTAAAAGAAGCAGCACATTCATCCACAATGATAACCTGTGTTATACACCCTGAGAATTCAGCATTTGAAACTATGCTAAGAGATAGTGTCAGTTTGACAAAAAAAGACAAAGAGAAATTTGTAAATCGAGTCCTCCATATCAGCTATTATATTTCAGAGATCACTCATGAAATTGCTTCAAGTCCTATTAGGAATTTCAAAGTATATTGAGAGTTTACTCTTGTTTATACTAAAATCATACTCAGATATACGTGTACAATGAGATGCAGATATAAAGATATTCCCTGTTTCCTTAAATCAAATATTCCCTGTATAGGTGTAGGGCACAGGAATGTATCTGCCTAGGTATTTTATATTTTATATGGCAGTTCATAAAATATAATTTTAGGTATTAGCATCTTAATCTATGTTCATTTAAGTAATTGAAGAAAGGGTTTACTGAATTTCAATAATCTTGAAACAATATTACATTCATGTTTAATTATTAATAAAGAAATCTAAATAATCTATTTTGATTATATTCCCATTTGGATATTAGTCCCTGAATTCCTCAGATGTACATGTATCCTTCCATACTTTTTCCTTTTTATTCACAAGCACACAGGTACTCATTTAAACTCCTTAGTATTCCTTTCATTTATTCAAAAAAATTGTCATATTTTTCCATTTATGTGTATCTTGTTTGCTTTATGCTCAACTATATCTCTTAATGCTTTATCCAAGTTACGTGTCCTGTGTCGACCCACTTAAGACAATTAAGTTTCTATCTATTATTCTATGATAAAATATATCACCACTTGTTTCCCATTCCATTATCAGCAGGTATTTAGGTCAATTCCCTTTTTCAAGTAGGACCAAGGCTTCAGTGAATATTCTTGTGAATTCTTTGTGGTTTCCCTAGATCAAAGTTTATTCTCTAAACCATTATCGTATTTTTATAGATAGGCTTTTGCATTTTATTTTTACAAGGCTGATGAGTGAAACTATTATCTAAATGTTGTTTAATTTTTATTGCCATGATTGTTAATGAGTGGGAGAATTTTTATATATGTTATTACCCCATTGTAATTTCCTTTCTGTATATTGCCCATTCAAATTTTGCTCTTTCAGTAAAATTGAGTGACTTAGATTCACATTATAGATATGAAGGTGTTATAAAGATTTATTACCATTTTGTCACTTCTTAAAATACTTTCCCAGTATGACATTTTGTTGGATATAATATTTAAGTATATTACACATTTTATTATGAACTTTTTTGCTTAGAATTTTTCCTAGTCTAAGCTTATTCACCTACTTATTCCTAAATATTTGTTTTAGTTTTATTTGATACATTTGCATAGTTCAACCATCTGAAATATATTTCTTGTGACTAATAAGAAATTTTCTTTTCTTTTTTATGGGGGTTGGGTGGGTACAGGGCATCTTCTCAAGTGGAGACTCAAGTTCTAATATTAGTAACAGAAAAATCTTGTATTTTGAGATGTTACTTTAAACATAGATTAAATCCAATGTATTTCTGTGCTTGTTTATTGCCTGTATTTGCATTGTCATCTCTATTTAATGACACTTCTTTGTCATATATTTTTAATGTACTTCAATATCTGCAAAGATATTTTTATTTACCTGTGCTGGATATTGACTAGTGCTGAATTTTGGAAGCTTACTTTTCAAACTTTTAGTAAAAACTTTGTCACAATTTAATTTATAATTATTGATGGTATTGGTTAATTGGGAACAAATTGTTTTCTTTTTAGTGCACTCATCCTTCCTAACCATAAATCATGTAAATTGGTTTTAATTTTTTTAAAATTTCTAATAAAATTCCATGTTTATGAAGAAGTTTCCATTTTCAGCAATGGTATATATAAAAACAATTTTCAAGCTTTTACTCAAAAAATTTATATGACATTTCAGGTCCATTGCAATTGGACTTTTTCAACAATTCTAGAGAGTGCTACCTACCCCCCAAAATAGAAATTAAACCAGAAGTTGTTAACTTGAGGTTCATACAGAAACTTAGACCCACACCTCCATCATATGTCTAAAGTCATATTGAAAATCTCTTTGTATATCAAATGTGATATTTCTAAAACATTTTTCATTGGAACACATACAGTGCAAAGGGCATGATTTCCTTGCTGTTCTAACTCTTTACAAGCTTGCTGACAAATTTTTCTCAGTGATTAGGATTTATCTTCTATAAACCAGGCTTGAGTTTTGCAGTTGTGTGACTCCTTTTAGATCAAGTTACTCCAAGTCGCAAAAAGGAAGAAAGAGATGTAGGGTGGTCATTTGCATCAAATAAATATTTTTTTTTCTTTTTACTGACATATTCCAGGATTTGACAATGAACATATAGCCAGCCTGTTGAGGGAAAAAAACATGATTCAATTCTGAGATCCAAAGCAGTAAAACAGAAAAATCTCTGAATGCAAGTGTCTCTGCAAGTTTGCTATTGCAAGAAGAAATGCTAGGAAATCTGACAACAGACCCACATCATGAGAACTTGAGAACTCCTGGATGAGACAGGAAAATGGACATGGAAAAAAGGAAAAGTCTAGGAAGTAATAACCATTCTGGAGGTCCATACGATGGATTAACCCTCTTCTCCACAGATTGGTCTGTTGCTTCCCTCTCCCTTCATTTTTTAGAAACATTTTCTTAAGTCCTAAAAGGACTTGAGATTGTTATCCAGAGGTTTAATATTTGTATGAGTTTGCTAAAGTATGTTGTCACTAGACATGATTGAGTTTTAAGTTTATCAGTTTAGAAGAACTGAGAATGAGAGTATCTATCCTCTCTTTGAAAAACAAACTATTGGCTTTTTAAACACACTGGAGATTTCAAAGCTACTAATAAGTTGTAAAACTGAAACACCATCTTAAATTGAACTGAAAAACTGTGTTTTGTGCTTAAAGTATTCACCTTATTTTTCGTGGTGTGAGGGTTTGGGATTCAGGATTGATTTTCTGTGCTGTTCCTGTTACTACTGAGTCTGCTCTAATGACCTGCATTCTACTTAACAGTAAATATTCTACATATTTTATCCATTGCTCTACTCCTAGTGCCAATTATACTGATTCATTCATAATAAAAAATCAATATATGTATTTACTGAACACATGATTTTGAAAATAAATCAATGATTTCCAATGGTCTAGTGTTTCAGGTATATTATCCTCTTCCTTTAAATAATCAAGCCCATGAAAAAAAAATGGAATATGAAAACATTACCAAATTTATTCTTCTGGGACTATTTAGTAATGCAGATGTGAAGATTCCCTGCTCTGTGATATTTTCACTTTGCTATCTTGCAATTCTTTCAGGAAACTTGGCCATTCTTCTCACCATCAGGGGAAGCCACCTTGGTGAGCAACCCATGTACTTTTTCCTCAGCTACCTGTCCTTCATGGATGTCTGTTTTACTTCCACAGTGGCCCCCAAACTGATCATAGACTTATTGATTCAGTGGAACACCATCTCCTTCAGTGGCTGTGTGTCCCAGATGTTTCATGCCCACTTCTTTGGAGCCACTGAGATCTTTATCTTGGTGGCCATGGCCTATGATCGCTATGTAGCCATCTGTAGACCCCTTCACTATGTGGTCATCATGAGCAGAAGGTCGTGCTACATCCTTGTGATGGCTTCTGTCATTGGAGCGTTTATCCATTCACTGATGCAGGTGTTGATCATTGTTCAACTTCCCTTCTGTGGCCCCAATCAGATAGACCACTATTTCTGTGATGTCTTCCCCCTGTTGAAGTTGGCCTGCACTGACACGAGGCTCTTGAAGATCATAATCGTTACCACCACAGGGGTGCTGTCCATTCTGACCTTTGTTGCCTTGGTAATTTCTTACATCATCATCCTGTCCACCTTGAGGACTCGCTCATCTGAGGGCCGCCGCAAAGCGCTCTCCACCTGTGGCTCGCACATCATGGTTGTGCTCATGTTCTTCTTGCCCCTCATCTTCACCTATGTCCCCATGGCTGATTCTGTCAGTGATGACAAAGTGTTTGCTCTGTTATACACCATGATTGCCCCCTTGTTCAACCCTCTCATCTACACACTGAGAAATACAGACATGAAGAATGCCATGAGGAAAGTGTGGGGCCCACACAAATTATCGGAAGGGACTTGAAGCCTCAGGGTTGGCACTCTTGGCCTGATCTTGTTCTCTACACTGAATCAATGTCAGTAAACAGGGCAGGTGCAGAGAGGTGGTATGCATCACCCACAGCAGCACGCCTTGAAGAGAGAAGACCGCTGGCCACTCTCCTTGCATTTCTTTACTTTTCTGAGACCTTACACAAGAGAAGGGAACCAGATGATCTCCAGGTTCTTCCTGGCTCTGACATTCTAACAGTTAATCTGTCCTTCATAAACCAAGACAAAAGAAACATTATGTTACTGATATTGATTCAAATTAGAAAGGCTTCATGGTTTGTCAGTATGCCCTGTCTCAGGAAGCAGGTTTCTAAAATGAGACATCTGCTATAGACACAGAATTAAGAACTTTACTGAGGCTTCAACTGCAATTAAAAGATGACAAAATAAAAGAAAGATGTATCTGTTGCTTATTCTAAGGTTTGAAAAGAGTGTGATGCAATGTAGTTTTCCTATTCACATTGTAATTGATGGAAGATACGGTAAGTGATTCTGAGGTTTTTTTTTTTTTTTTTTTTTTGTAAACAAATGGGATACCTGTTGTTTCTCTGTTTGTACATGGAGCCTATGCATACCATTTGTGTAATCATAAATTTACATAGGGTAATGTTTTTTGATTCATTCTGTTATATTTTCACTTCCCCCCACCCTTCCCACCCTTTTCCCTCTCTACTGTCCTTCTTTCCTCCATTCTTACTACCCTCCTTAACCCTAAACCTAAACCTAACTCTAACCCTAACACTAACCCCTCCCAAACCCCATTGTATGTACTCATCCGCTTATCAGTGAGATCATTCGTCCTTTAGTTTTTTGAGATTGGTTTATCTCACTTAGCATGATATCCTCCAATTTCATCATTTGCCTGCAAATGCCATAATTTTATCATTCTTTATGGTGGAGTAATATTCCATTGTATATATATGCTACAGTTTCTTTATCCATTCATCAATTGAAGGACATCTAGATGGGTTCCACAATCTGGCAATGGTGAATTGAGCAGCAATGAACATTGGTGTGGCTGTATCTCTGTAGTATGCTGATTTTTAGTCCTTTGGGTATAGGACAAGGAGTGGGATAGCTGGGTCAAATGGTGGTTCCATAACAAGTTTTCTGAGGAATTTCCACACTGCTTTCCAGATTGGCTGCACTAATTTGTAACCCCACCAGCAATGTTTGAGTGTACCTTTTTCCCACATCCTCGCCAACACCTATTGTTGCTTATGTTCTTGATAATTGCCATTCTAATTGGGGTGAGATGGAATCTTAGGGTGGTTTTGGTTTGCATTTCTCTTATTACTAGGGATGTTGAACATTTTTTCATATATCTGTTGATTGCTTGTACATCTTCTTCTGTGAAGTGTCTGTTCATTTCCTTAGCCCATTTGTTGATTGGATTATTTGTATTCTTGGTGTAGGGTTTTTTGAGTTCTTTATGTATTCTGGAGATTAGCTCTCTATCTGACGTATGAATGGCAAAGATATTCTCCCATTCTGTAGGCTCTCTCTTCACATTACTGAAAGTTTCCTTTGCTGAGAGAAAGCTTTTTAGTTTGAATCTACCCAGCTGTTAATTTTTCCTTTTACTTCTTGTGCTATGGGAGTCCTGTTAAGGAAATATGATCCTAAGCCAACAGGTTGAAGATTTTGTACTTACTTTTTCATCTATAAGATACAGGATCTCTGGTCTGATTCTGAGGTCCTTGATCCATTTTGAGTTGAGTTTTATGCAGGGTGAGAGATAGGGGTTTAATTTCATTCTGTTGCATGTGGTTTTCCAATTTTCCCAGCATCATTTGTTAAAGAGGCTATCATTTCTCCATTGCATATTTTTGGCACCTTTGTCTAGTATGAGAAAATTGTATTTATTTGGGTTTGTGTCCATGTCCTCTATTCTGTACCATTGATCTACCTGTCTATTTTGGTACCAATACAATGCCTTTTTTGTTACTATTGCTTGTAATAGAGTTGAAGATCTGGTATGGCGATACCCCTTGCTTCGCTCTTTCTACTGAGTATTGCTTTAGCTATTCTGGGTTTTTTATTCTTCCAGATGAATTTCATGATTACTTGCTCTATTTCTGTAAGGTACATCATTGGGATTTTAATTGAAATTGCATTTAATCTGTATAGCACTTTAGGTAGTATGGCCATTTTGACAATATTAATTTTTCCTATCCATGAACATGGGAGATCTTTCCATCTTCTAAGGTTTTCTTTAATTTCTTTATTTTGTGTTCTGTAGTTCTCATTATAGAGGTCTTTCACCTCTTTTGTGAGATTGATTCCAAAATATTTTATTTTTTTTGAGGCTATTGTGAATGGGGTAGTTTTCCTAACTTCTCTTTCTGAAGATTCATCACTTATGTATAAAAATGCATTGGATTTATGAGCATATTCTTGTAACGTGCTATTTTACTTTATTCACTTATGAGTTCTAAAAATTTTCTGGTTGGATTTCCATGTTCCTCTAAATATATAATCATGTCATCAGCGAACAGGGATAGTATGAGTTCTTCTTTTCCTATTTGTATCCCTTTAATTTCTTTGGTTTGTCTAATTGCTCTGGCTAGAGTGTCAAGAACAATGTTGAATAGAAGTGGTGAAAGAGGGCATCCCTGCCTTGTTCCAGTTTTTAGGGGGAATGCTTTCAGTTTTTCACCATTTAGAATGATATTGGCCATGGGCTTAGTGTAGATGGCCTTTATGATGTTAAGGAATGTTCCCACTATCCCAATTTTTTCTAGTGTTTTGAGCATGAAGGGGTGCTGTATTTTATCAAATGCTTTTTCTGCATCTATCAAAATAATCATGTGATTCTCAACTTTAACTCTGTTTATATGGTGAATTACATTTATTGATTTCCAGATGTTGAACCAACCTTGCATCCCTGGGATAAAGCCCACTTGATCGTGGTGTACTATCTTTTATTATATTTTTGTGTGTGATTTGCTAAAATTTTCTTGAGAATTTTGCGTCGATGTTCATTAAGGTTATTGGTCTGAAATTTTCTTTCCTTGATGTGTCTTTGTCTGGTTTAGGTATCAGGGTGATATTGTCTTCATAGAATGAGTTTGGGAGGGTTCCCTCCTCTTCTATTTCATGGAATACTTTGAGGAGTATTTGAATGAGCTCTTCTTTAAAGGTTTTGTAAAACTCCGCTGAGAACCCATCTGGTCCCGGACTTTTCTTTGTTGGTAGGCTTTGATGACCTCTTCATTATCATTGCTTGAAATTGATTTATTTAACTTGTGTATATCCTCCTCATTCAGTTTAGGTAATTCATATGTCTCTAGAAACTTGTTGATGTCTTGGAGGTTTCCTGTTTGTTGCAGTATAGATTTTCATAATAGCTTCTAATTATGTTTTGTATTTCACTTATGTCTGTTGTGATATTTCCTTGTTTATTCCAAATATTAGTCATTTGAGTTTTCTTCCTATTTCTCTTTTTTAGTGTGGCTAAGGTTTATCCATTTTTTTTTTAATTTTTTCTAAGAACCAAATATTTATTTTTTTAATTTTTCTCGTTTTTTCTATTGTTTCAATTTCATTGATTTTGGCCCTGATTTTAACTATTTCCTGTCTTCTACTACTTTTGGTTTTGGTCTGCTCTTCCTTTTCTAGGGCTTTGAGCTTAGTGTTAAGTCATTTATTCGTTGATTTCTATTTCTTTTGTTGAATGGGACCCATGAAATAAATCTTCCTCTAAGTACTGCTTTCATAATGTCACAGAGATTTTGATATGATATGTCTTTGTTCTCGTTTACTTCTAAGAGTTTTTTTTAATTTCACTCCTAATGTCTTCTATTGTCCATTCATCATATAATAGTGCATTATTTAATCTCCAGGTGTTGGAGAAGTTTCTGTTTTTTATTCTGTCGTTTATTTGTAATTTCAATCCATTATGATTTCATAGAATACAAGGTAGTATCTCTATCTTCTTGTATTTGCTAACAGTAGCTTTGAGGCATAAAATAGGGTCTATTTTAGAGAAGGATCCATGTGCTGCTGCGAAGAAAGTGTATTCATTCTTTGTTGGATGGTATATTCTATTCATGTCCATTAAGTCTAAATTGTTGATTGTGTTATTGAGATCTATGGTTTCTTTATTCAATTTTTGTTTGGAGGATCTATTCAGTGGTGAGAGAGGTGTGTTAAAATCGCCTAGTATTATTGGGTTGTGGTCTATGTGATTCCTGAAATTCAGAAGGATTTGTTTGATGTACAGGGATGCACCATTGTTTGGGGCATAAATATTTACTACAGTTATGTCTTACTGATTTATGGTTCCCTTAAGCAGTATGTAATGACCTTCTTTATCCCTTCTGACTAGTTTTGGCTTGAAGTCCACATTATCTGAAATGAGGATGGATACTCCAGCTTTTTTGTTGTGTCCATGTGCATGGTATGTTTTTTCCCATCCTTTCACCTTTAGTCTATGGGTATCTGTTTCTATGAGATAAGTCTCTTGCAGGGAGCATATTGTTGGATTTTTCTTTTTAATCCAATCTGCCAGTCAATGTCTTTTGATTGATGAGTTCAGGCCATTAACTTTCAAGGTTATTATTGTGATATGATTTTATTCCCAGTCATTTGACTCATTTTTGTTTTTTGACATGATTTGGTTTCTCCTTTATTTGGCTATTCCTTTAGGCTAGTTCCCCCTGTTGCTGATTTGCATCATTGTTTTTCATCTCTTCCTCATGGAATATTTTGCTGAGAATGTTCTGTAATGCTGGCTTTCTTTTCATAAATTCCTTTAGCTTTTGTTTATCATGGAAGGATCTTATTTCATCGTCAAATCTGAAACTAAGTTTTGCTGGGTATAAGATTCTTGGTTGGCATCCGTTTTCTTTCAGGGCTTGGTAAATGTTGTTCTAGGCCCTCTAGCTTTTAGGGTCTGGATTGAAAAATCTGCTGATATTCTTATTGATTTCCCTCTGAATGTAATTTTATTCTTTTGTCTCGCAGCCTTTAAAATTCTGTCGTTATTTTGTATGTTAAGTATTTTCATAATAATATGCCTTGGTGTGGGTCTGTTGTAATTTTTTATACTTGGAGTCCTATAAGCCTCTTGTACTTAGTTTTCCATGTTGTTCTTTAGATTTCGGAAATTTTCTGATATTATTTCATTGAATAGATTGTTCATTCCTTTGGTTTGTTTCTCTAACCCTTCTCAATCCCAATAATTCTTAAATTTGGCCTTTTCATGATATCCCATAATTCTTGTAGAGTCTGTTCATGATTTCTTACCATCTTCTCTGTTTCTTCAACTTTGTTTTCAAGGTTAAATATTTTGTCCTCAATGTCTGAGGTTCTGTCTTTCAGGTGTTCTATCCTACTGGTTATGCTTTCTATGGAGTTTTTAACTTGGTTTATTGTTTCCTTCATTTCAAGGATTTCTTTTTGTTTGTTTGTTTTTTTTTTTTTTTTTCAGTATCTCTAACTCTATTGAAATGATCTCTTGCTTCCCATATTTGCTCTTTTAACCGTTGATTGGTGCAATCATTCAGTGCCTGCATTTGCTCTTTCATCTCCTCCTTCAATGCCTGCATTTGCTCTTTTATCTTCTCGTTTGCTTCCCTGATTGTTTTAATTATGTACATTCTGAACTCCCTTTCTGACATTTCTTCTGCTGTGCTGTCATTGGGTTTTATTGATATAGTATCTAGATTTGTTTGGGATATTTTCTTCTCTTGTTTTCTCATATTGGTCAGATGTCAGTGGGACTCTGAGATATTGCAGATTTCCTCTATTGGCTTGTCGTTTCCCTGTAGATTTCCAGTATATCACCTTCTAGCCTTCAGTAGCCTGAAGTCTTGGGGGAACTTGATAATGCAGAGCTACCAAAGAAAGCTGTCCCTAGCCCACTATTGTTTCCAGGGCTTGGAGCTGGGTCAGTGTGGAAAGGTTCTCACTGGGGGGCCTGCTCCGAGAATCTGGCTGTGTGGAAGGAGCCCACTGCCAGAGGGAACAGGGCTACTGGGGAAGACTCTAGCTGCCCTGCCCTGCTTTGAGAAGCTGCCCCTGTCCAGGCCTGCTGCCCTGGCCGAGGTTCACCTGGTGGGGGAGACTCCCATGGCTCTATTTTAGTCTGAGTCTCTCAATGCCTTCCCTTCTTGAATCTTGGGTTCTAGAGCGACAGGAGATGCAGTCACCTTCTAGTTCACCATCTTGGATCACCCCGTGGAAAGAGCCTGCCACGGGAGGAAGCAGAGCTGCTTGGAGTAGTCTCTGGCAACTCTGCCCTTGTCCCAGAGGCTGCCTGCAGGTCGGAGCTCACCGCTGGCTCCGGGACTTGTGGCTGGCTCTGTGTAGAAAGACTCTCACTGGGCAGTCTGCTCTGAGAAGCTGGCAGTGAAAGGAGCCTGCTGCCAGAGGGAGTAGGGCTGCTTGAGGAAGTCCATGGCTGCCCTTTCCTGGTCCCTGAAGCTTCCTGTGGACCCGTAAGTGATTCTTAATAATCTTTTTTACTAATCAGAAGTTTCAAATTGAGGCTGCGAGTATGAAATTGATGAAATAGAAACTTCTAGAGTTCTTCCCCAACAGAAATATCAATTTGAACAATTGTCAACGTGCATATATCCTTTCACAAGAGTTTCAAAACCATGTGAGATTTTATAACATCTGAGTGGAACACAGACATTAGAAAAGATGAATTGGAAAAGGCAGGAAGAAGAGTTTTACCTTCTCTGAATCACTCTTTTTCCCAACCCCAAGCATGAAGAGCAATACTTTCCCAGCCAGAAAGATGAGGAAAGTGAGCACTGAACTTGGCCATAGACCCCTATGTGGGCCCTGCCTCAGTAAAATCTAGTGCTGTGCAGACTCTTTTAGCATCAGAATCTATTCCCAGTACCTGTGGACTAACCTCTAGCTCACCACAGCACCAGAGGTCCAGAGTCTAGGTCTACCTTCAAGTTCTAGGAGCCTGCCTCACCACTAGCCCAACTCTACTAGCCCATGGCTCTAGACCAAACACATCAAAAGACTGACCTTTGCCACAGGTGTTAGAATGGTCCCATGATCCTAGTCATCAGGCTGGTTCTTACAAACTCAGTCTTCAAGAAGATACTTCTGATACAAGCTCCAAGCTGGCACCTGTGGATTGAACTTCCAAGTCTACCCAACTGCCAGGCTGGAGTCTGTAGCCCCAAATCCAAGCCTGTCCCATAGCACCAGGATTCAGGCCCACTCCAGCACTAGATTTGTCCTGTGACTCTGTTCATAAGGCCATCATCATCTCTGAGTGCAGGACAAACCCTGCAGATATAGACTCCAGGATGTTACCCACTGTCTGAACTTCCAAGCCTTCCCTCCTGCCAAATAGGATCCAATGACCCCAGGTTCTAGTCCAGGATCGTCCCCCTGGCCCCAGGCACCACACTGGTGCTGTGCATACAGCCCCATGTTTAATCAGTGTCAGGTCAGTCACCATGGCCTCATGCTCAAGGCCTGTCCTGTCACAAACAACAGATTAAGGAGCCATTCTTGTCCTGGTAATTCCCATTCCTGGACCAGTTACCAGAATCTCAGGTTCATGGACCATCCTTTTGGCCCATGTTCCAGTTTATCCCCAAGGTAACTAACCTCCAGATCAGCTAACATGTATGCTAGCCTCAGTGGTCTTAGGCTTCAGGCCAATCTTCAAAGTCCAGGTAACAGGCTAATATCAGACTGGCTCTAGGCTATATGTACCCAGTCTACATGCCTAGCTCATACCAGTTTCAGGCTCCAGGATGGTATATGGTCCAAGATCCTTTGGTATTTAGGATCTATGCCAAATCCAGAATACCTAGTGTCCAAGTTCTTTTCAGCAGATTCCAAAGACAGAATGTTTCCTATAAACTACATTTCCAGGATAACCCCTGTAGACCCAGGCTCCAAACCAGTCACCACAGACCTACAATCCTATCTGGAGAATCAGTCTCCAGGACAAGCCATAGGCACTGAGTCCACAGATTCATCTCAGTTTTAGAAGAACAAGGCCTAATTGAGTTATTAGAATCACCTATAGATCAGAATGTCTCCTGTGGACAAAGACTGAAGTCCATCCACTATGCATATAATCAATAGATCCATCTCAGTGTGTCCAGGATTCAAAAAAAATTTCATGGAACTAGATACCAGGCCTGCCAATTCCTTCTTATATATCTCATCTATTCTTTAAGTCTGTGTGCTTTATCCATGAGAACCTTGCTATGGATGGAATGTCATGAATTCACAACTCACATGTTGAAATCCTAACCGCATCAGGATGCCATGAGAAGATGGAGGCTTAAAGAGCAATTCAGTTGTGAAGGCCGAGTCCTCAAGCATGGGATTGGTACCCCAACAACAAGAGAGGAGGGAGCCTGAATTCCCTCCCTCTGTGCCCTCTGCCATAAGAAGATATGGCAGAAGATGGACATCTGAAAACCAGCAAGAGGTCCCTCCCAGGAACCAAGTAAACTGACACCTTAAAAATAATTTTCTTAGTCTTCAGAATTCTTGGAAATGAATATCTGAGCCCTGCAGTCTATTATTCTTATGTTCTAAGAGCTTGAAATGACTAAAAGACCTCAGCATTTTAATCATATTTGTTTTGATTCCTGGTTTGAAAATACTAACATCACTGCCAATCTGGTTCTGGTTCTACTGTCTACATTGTCTTTTAAACTGTGTTCTTGTTTTTGTTTTGCTTTGCTTTTACTTTTTATTACACTGTGTAAATTTTTCTCTATAGGCATATAAATATCTCTTTAGCACTGTGGGTTAAGTTGCCAGGGAGGAGAAGCATACTATAGCCTTATGACAGGTCTCAGTGTAGCAGTGAGCCTGTTTCATGGACTGTGGTTCACAAGTGCTTCATAGCCCCCTTCTGATTTGGAGTGGATGGCTGAGGGGTCTGGAGTTGGATGTTTCCATCCCTCAATCAGTTGGCTCTGATAACACCCCAGCAGGTTAGCCTATTAGCTTATTTTTCCAGAAGGCACACCTTGTCAAGGCAGACAGAATTCACTCCAGTATTCAAACTGGTTCCTTTATCATCTTTCTGACAGGAGGACAAGGGAATTTCCTCAAATGCTTAAAGTGGAAACTCCTCAGTGTTTCAGCAGGTAAAACTCACAGGGGATGCCCCTGAAGGTCATCTCTTGTCTACTCTGAGCCTCCCAATATGTCCCAGTTAACCACTGATGCTTTCCTACAACAGCATTGTTAATGCAGAGCCTTCTGCCCTAGCAGAAGCCTATGATTCCATTTATTTCACTCTCTCCCATTTTAGAGTAATAGTGTGACTTGTAACCTTATTTCTCTTATGGATCCAAGAAGAATTGACTTTTAAGCTTATTCATATATTTACTTTTGTTAAGATAGAATGGGGGCCTTTTTTGAGTGCAGATTGCTGTCAGGCATCTATCATCCGCCGTTTGCCTGCCTCTCGTCTGTCCATCACCTGCCTTACACCTATCCATCACCCAACCCACAAGGCTCACCTCCTGATCATCCAACAACAGTCAGCAAACTGATTGCCAACCAACAGTGGAGCACCAGGTGCTTGCTGTTGCCTGGAAGTTCACTGTTACAGTACCTGCAGATTTGATTACACATGGTTGCCGCCATTTTCAGACAACAGTCAGGCCCCATCAGACCCCTGGCTAGACTGCCTGAGCCCCGTCTCCAGGATACCTCAGCCCAACTGATCACTCCCTGCTCTGGGGCCCTCACATCGACTGACTGCTCCCTGCCGCGAGGACCCCCAGACCAACTGACTATGCCCTATCACCAGGACCCCAGACCTAACTGATTGCACCCGGCCTCCAGGATCCCACAACCACACCAAACACACTGGACTTCCAGGACTCCTGCCTCACCAACCGCATCCTGTCTCCAGGACCTCCAGCTGACCATGTCCACCCCTGAGCTGCAGCTCCACATTTGCCAACACAATTCAAAGCCAGAGCAGCCATCTTGGAAAATCCTGGAAGCCATAGCTCTGATCTTTGGGTGGGGCAAAACCCATCCTGCGACCCCTGCTGGAGGCTTGAAGCTCATTGTCAAGTACCTCTCATGCATCAGGGTACTGAACACTGGGAGGTTTCATTAATATATGACTGTTATACTTTAGATTTTCTTTTTTCTCCTTTTTTTAAAAAAAATTAAGTTTTATTTCTTTACTTTTCTTGGTCTCTTTTCCTTTTAATTACCTGTTCCCTCAGAGTCTCTTTCTCCCTTTTTTGCATGCTAGCATCCAATTTCTTTTGATTACACTATCACCCTTTCTATTTTCTAGAACTTCTGCATATTCTTTTCTTATCTCATTAACATCTACATTCTACATCCCTCTGCATCCTCTTTGTCCTCCATTAGAAACTGCAGACCTTATTGCAAACCTGTTTATTTTACCAAAGATAATATTTGAACTCATTTTGTTTACTAAGACAATTTTGTTATTGTCCCCATAGGGGCTATTTGGTCTAGGATTGCATAGTGTCTGATTTGGGCACTGCTAATATTGATCTCCCCTTAAAGAAAGGGTTTTGGAAACCTATAGGGCCACTATAAGCCTATAAGGGGAAATCTTCAATACCCTAGATCTGCACTGCTAGAGGGGAAGATACATGAACACCATGAAAAAACAAGGAAAGAAAATGATCCAAACAAATCTAGATTCTATATTAATAAAATCCAATGACAGTATGTTAGAAGAAATGTCAGAAAAGGACTGCAGATTATACAAGATTCAGATGATTCGGGAAGCAAAGGATGAGATAAGAGAGCAAATGCAGGCAATGCATGATAATACCAATAAGCTGAAAGAGCATCTGCAGGAAGCAAAAGTTCATTTCAACAAAGAGATAGAGATTCTAAAAAAAAAAAAAAAAATGGAAATCCTTGAAATGAAGGAGACAATAAACCCAATTAAAAACTCAATGGAAAGCATCACCAAAAGACTAGACCACTTGGAAGACAGAACCTCAGACAATGAAGACAAAATATTCAATCTTGAAAATAAAGTTGCCCAAACAGAGATGGTAAGAAATCATGAACAGAATCTCCAAGAACTATGGGACATCATGAAAAGACCAAATTTAAGAATTATTAAGATTGAGGAAGGCACACAGATACAAACCAAAGGAATGAACAACCTATTCAATGAAATAATATCAGAAAATTCCCCAAACCTGAAGAATGAAATGGAAAATCAAATACAAGAGGCTTACAGAACACCAAATGCACAGAATCACAACAGATCCACACCAAGGCATATTATAGTGCACATGCCTAACATTCAGTATAAAGATAAGATTTTGAAGGCCGCGAGAGAAAAGCATCAGATTACATATAGGGGGACACCAATACAGATAGCAGCTGACTTCTCAACCCAGATCTAAAAGCTAGAAGGGCCTGGACCAACATATTTCAAGCTCTGAAAGAACATGGTTGCAAACCAAGAATCCTATATCCAGCAAAACTAACCTTCAGATTTGAAGATGAAATAAAATCCTTCCATGATAAACAAAAGTTAAAAGAATTTACAAATAGAAAGCCTGCACTACAGAATGTTCTCAACAAACATTCCATGAGGAGGAATTGAAAACCAACAATGTAGGTCAGCAAAGGGAGGAACTACCCTAGAGAAAAACCACTCAAAGGAGAAACCAAGCCAACATAAAATCCAAAAATAAGCCAAATGACTGGGAATACAAATCATTTCTCAATAATAACCCTGAACGTTAATGACCTAAATTCATCAAACAAAACACATAGAGGGGCAGAATGGATTAAAAAGAAAGTCCCAACAATATGCTACCTGCAAGAGACTCATCTCATGGAAAAAAAATCCACAGACTAAAGATGAAAGGATGAGAATAAACCTACCATGCACATAGACTCAGTAAAAAAGCGGGGATTTCCATCCTTATATCAGATAAAGTGGACTGCAAGCCAAAGTTAGTCAGAGGGATAAAGAAGGACATTTCATACTGCTTAAGGGAACCATAAATCAGAGAGACATAACGGTAGTAAATATTTATGCCCCAAACAATCGTTCATCCCTGTACATCAAACAAATCCTTCTCAATTTCACTAGACCACAACACAATAATTCTTGGTGACTTTAATGCACCACTGTCACCACTAGATGGATCTTCCAAACAAAATCCAACCAAAGAAACCATAGAACTCAATAACACAATCATTAACCTAGACTTAGTAGACATATACAGAATATTCCATCCATCAACGAGAGGACTCACTTTTTTCTCAGCAGCACATGGAACCTTCCCAAAAATAGACCATATTTTATGCCACAAAGCATCCCTTAGGAAATGCAAAAAAATAGAGATACCGCCTTGTGTTCTATCAGATCATAATGGACTGAGAGTAGAAATCAATGACAAAATAAAAACAGAAATTACTCCAATACCTGGAGACTAAATAATATGCTATTGAATGAAACATGGATAACAAAAAACATCAGGGAGGAGATTAAAAAATCTTAGAGGTCAATGAGAATGATGATACAACATATCAAAATCTCTTGGACTTAATGAAAGCGGTACTAAGAGGAAAATTCATTGCATTGAGCGCATTGCAGAAAAGAATGAAAAGTCAACAACTACATGACCTAACATTACAGCTCAAAGCCCTAGAAAAAGAAGAACAGAATAACAGTAAAAGAAGTAGAAGATAGGAAATAATTAAAATCAGAGCTGAAATCAATGAAACTGAAACAAAAGAAACTATTCAAAAAATTGACAAAACAAAAAGTTGGTTCTTTGAGAAAGTAAACAAAATACACAAACCCTTAGCCACACTAACAAAGAGAAGGAGAGAGAAGACTCAAATTACTAAAATACATGATGCAAAAGGAAATATCACGACAGACACCACTGAGATACAGAACATAATGAGAAGCTACTTTGAAAATCTGTATTTCAACAAAATAGAAACTACCCAAGACATTGACAAATTTCTAGAAACATATGCTCCTCCCAAACTGAACCAGGAGGACATACACAATTGAAACAGATCAATATCAAGCAATGAAATAGAAGAAGCCATTAACAATCTACCATCCAAGAAAAACCCAGGACCAGACGAATTCTCAGCCGAGTTCTACAAGACCTTCAAAGAAGAACTCATTCCAATACTTCTCAAAGTATTCCAGGAAATAGAAAAGGAGGGTATCCTACCAAACTCATTTTATGAAGCTAATATCACTCTCATAGCCAAACCAGGAAAAGACACATCAAGGAAAGAAAATTTTATACCAATATCCTTGATGAATTTAGATGCAAAGATCCTTAACAAAATATTGGCAAACCGTATCCAAAAACATAATAAGAAAATTGTGCTCCTAGATCAAGTGGGGTTCATCCCTGGAATGCAAGGATGGTTCAACATTTGTTAATTAAAAACATAATCCATCATGTCAATAGACTTCAAGATAAGAATCATATGGTTATTTTAATTGATGCAGAAAAAGTGTTCAACAAAATACAACACCACTTCATGCTCAAAACACTAGAAAAAATAAGGATAGTAGGAACATAAATGAACATTTTAAAGGCTATTTATGCTAAGCCCATGGCCAACATCATTCTTAATGGAGAAAAACTGAAACCATTCCCTTTAAAAATGGGAATAAGACAAAGATGCCCTCTTTCACCACTTCTATTCAACATTGTCCTTGAAAATCTAGCCAGAGCAATTAGGCAGACTAAAGAAATTAAAGGGATATGAAAAGGAAAAGAGGAACTTAAGCTGTCACTATTTGCTGATGACATGATTCTACATTTAGAGGATCCAAAAACCTCTTCCAGAAAACTTCTAGACCTCATCAATGAATTCAGCAAAATAGCAGGCTATAAAATCAACACACATAAATCTAAAGCATTTTTATATGCAAGCTACAAAACAGCTGAAAGAGAAATGAGAAAAAGAACCCCATTTTCAAGAGCCTCAAAAAAAAAAAAATAAATAAATAAAATACTTGGGAATCAATCTAACCAAAGAGGTAAAAGATCTCTACAATGAAAACTACAAAATATTGAAGAAAGAAATTGAGGAAGACCTTAGAAGATGGAAAGATCTCCCATGTTCTTGAATAGGCAGAATTAATATTGCCAAAATGGTCATACTACCAAAAGTGTTATACAGATTCAATGCAATTCCAATTAAAATCCCAATGACGTACCTTACAGAAATAGAGCAAGCAGTCATGAAATTAGTCTGGAAGAAAAAGAAACCCAGAATAACTAAAGCAATCCTTAGCAGGAAGAATGAAACAGGGGTATCACAATACTAGAACTTCAACTATACTACAAAGCAATAGTAACCAAAACAGCATGGTATTGGCACCAAAATAGACAGGTCGATCAATGGAACAGAATAGCAGACACGTACACAAACCCAAATAAATACAATTTTCTAATACTAGACAAAGGTGACAATAATGTGCAATGGAGAAAAGAGCACTTTTTCAACAAATGGTGCTGGGAAAACTTGAAATCCATATGCAACAGAATGAAACTAAACCCCTATCTCTCACCCTCCACAAAAATCAGCTCGCAATGGATCAAGGACCTTGAAATTAGACCAGAGTCCCTGCATCTTATCAAAGAAAAAGTAGGTCCAAAATCTTCAACTTGTTGGCTTAGGATCAGACTCCCTTAACAGGACTCCCATAGCACCAGAAATAAAAGCAAGAATCAATAACTGGGATAGAGTCAAACTAAATAGCTTTCTCTCAGCAAAGGAAACAATCAGCAATGCAAAGAGAGAGCCTACAGAGTGCGAGAATATCTTTGCCACTCATACTTCAGATAGAACACTAATTTCCAGAATATATAAAGAACTCAAAAACTCTACACCAAGGATACAAATAACCCAATCAACAAATGGACTAAGGATATGAATAGATACTTCAGAGAAGAATATCTACAAGCAATCCACAAACATATGAAAAAATGTTCACCATCTTTAGTAATAAGAGAAATGCAAATCAAAACTACACTAAGATTCCATCTCACCCCAATTAAAATGGTGATTATCAAGAATATAAGCAACAATAGGTGATGGAGAGGATGTGGGGAAAAAGGTACACTCATACATTGCTGATGGGGTTGCAAATTAGTGCAGCCACTATGGAAAGCAGTATGGAGATTCCTTAGAAAACTTGGAATGGACCTACCATTTGACCCAGCTCTCCCACTCCTTGGCCTATCCCCAAAGGACTTAAAATCAGCATACTACAGAGATACAGCCACATCAATGTTCATAGCTGCTCAATTTAAAATAGCCAGCCTGTGGAACCAACCTAGATGCCCTTCAATTGATGAATGGATAAAGAAACTGTGGTATATATATACAATGGAATATTACTCATCTATAAAGAATAATAAAAATTATGGCATTTGCAGGCAAATGGATGAAATTGGAGAATATCATGTTAAGTGAGATAAGCCAATCTCAAAAATCCAAAAGGCGAATGATCTCAGTGATAAGCGGATGATGACACATAATGGGGGGTGGGCGGGCAAGAATGGAGGAATGAGGGACTGTATAGAGGAAAAAGCCAGGTGGGAGGTGTGGGGGGAAGGAAAATATATAACGGAATGATTCAAAAATCCTTACTCTATGTAAATTTATGAATATGAAAATGGTATACTGTTACTCCATGTACAAACAGAAACAACATGTATCCCATTTGTTTACAATAAAAATAAATTTAAAAATATATGTAATCAATAAAAAAAATTTCAGAAAAATAAATAAATAAAAAAATAGAATGGGGATGCCCAGCTCCTTACAAGCTGAGCTAGATACCAGAGTACTTTGGCTTTAAAATGGCACCTGTCTTTACTGTTCTTTTGGAATTTTATAGACGTTGAGATTATAATAAAATATTATTGTGATGGTTAATAAATAACATAATGTTAAGAATTAAGTACATTTTGTTTAAAATATGTTATATTTAGAATTATTAAATTTTATATTGAATTAAATGAAAACTACTCAATATGTAATATAAGAAATTTAAAAGGTATAATTCCATTTGTACTTGGAATTTATGCTTTTATTGACATATTTGTTTGTCATGTGTGATTTAAAATTTACAAACCATTCTTTACTTTTGAACTTTAAGTGGTGAACTGTATATAAAAAATTCAGGAAGAAAAGTACTGAGTAGTTACATATTTTAGTTCTCTCTATTTTTTCCTGGAGTTCTGAATTTCCATCTGGTGTGTCTTCTATTCCAAACTGTATAGTTCTTTGGTCATGTGTCTCTGCTTTTGATTAGTAGGTAAGGTCATTGTAGCTAGTTTTGCAGGCTGTCTTTAATTAATACAGAATTCTGTATTGACATTGTTTTTTTCCTTATGTTAAATGTGCTTTTCTTTTGAATATCATCTCCCCAGTTTCTAATAGAAGTAAGCCATCATTATTATCTTTGTTCCTTTGTATATAATATAATACAATATGAATTTTTCTTGGCCTAATTTTAAGATTAGTCCTTTTACTTAGATTTCCAGTTTCTCAATGTCATGTACAAAATTTTTTATAATTAGTTATACATGGAATGCATTTTGACATATCATACATAAAAATGACTATAACTGGTCATCTGGTTGTACATTTTGTAGAATTAAACTGCTGCTATAATAATGCATGTACATAGGGTAATAATGTCTGATTCATTCTACTATCCTTCCTACCCCTCTGGCCCATTTCTTCCCTTCACTCCCCTCTACCTTATCCAGAGTAGCTCTTTTCTTTCCTAGCCACCCTGCTTTCCTGTTATTGTGAAGTAGCATCTGCCTACCAGAGAAAACACTCAGCCTTTGGTTCTTTGGGATTGGCTATTTCACTTAGCATGATATTTTCCAGCTCTATTCATTCATGGGTAAATACCATAATTTCATTCTTCCATAAGACTGAGTAATCCCATTCTGTATATACACCACATTTTCTTTATCCATTCATCTGCTGAAGGGTACCTAGATTGGTTCCATAGTTTAACTGTTATGAATTGAGCTGCTATAAACATTGATGTGGCTGCCTCAGTGTAGTATGCTGATTTTAAGCCCTTTGTGTATAAACCTAGGAGTGACTCAAATGGTAGTTCCATTTCAAGTTTTCTGAGTAATCTCTTATTTTCTTTCTTTTTGACCACTGATATTTATAATCAAACAAGGATATATTGTAAACATTCCTTCAAATATATTTTCTGCACTATTTTCTCTCTCTGTCTCTCTGTCTCTCTGTCTCTCTCTCTCTCTCTCTCTCTCTTTCTCTCTCTCTCTCTCTCATAGGAATCTACTTTTGATAAGGTTAGGTCATTTGATATAGTTCTACTTGTCATTTATTGAGTCACAGTTTATTTGTTAATAATTTTTTTCTCTGAAATTTAAAAAAAATATATTTTATTTCCGTGTATATACTTTGTTTGTTTTGGTACTGGGGATTGAATGCAGGGACACTTGACTACTGAACCACATTCCCAGCCCTACTTTGTATTTTATTTAGAGTCAGGATTTCACTGAGTTGCATATTTTTTATTAATATTTAACTGATCCTTTCCTTTGAATTGTCCAGTACTGCTGGTTATACTATCTGATTATTATTTATTCCAGAAATTTCTTCTTTCAAATGTATGTATTTAAAGTATAAATTTTCTTCTTGGGATTGGGGTTGTAGATCAGTGGTAGAGAGCTTGCCTAGCATGTGTGAAGCCTTGGGTTTAATTCCTAGCATAAAAAATATATATATTCTTAAACCTATTTGGCTCTGGCCAACAAGTTTTGATATACTGTATTTCCATTTTCATTAAGTGTATTGTTTTTAAAATTGAGTTTCTCTTTGTTCTGAAGGGTATTTAGGAGTGTCTTTATTCCAAAACTTTGGAACTCCCTGCTATCCTTTTGTCATTGATTTCTAGTTTATTTACCCTGCAATTGGAGAGTATATTGTCTACGATTTTAAACTCCTTAAAATCCACCCACTAATGTTATGTCTCATCTCATAATCTATCCAGTTTACATTTTGAAGACAGATGAAAATAGTGTTACTCTGATGTTGTTAAATTGAGCATTCTATAGGTGTCAAATAGTCAATGGTGTTGCCTTCTGTTCACTTGATGATTTTTGATCTTGTTCTATTAATTGCGAAGAAACAATTCTTTAAGTATCTTTTTCTCAACTAGGCTAGTCTTTGATTTTTATATCTGGCAGTCTCTATATAGTTATATACACGCCAAGGTTCTTGTGTTATATTTTATAATTGATGTCTTCAACTACTTACAAAATCATACTCATCTATATTCATTGAGACAGAGAAAAGCAAAATAGACAGTCATCATAGTAAGGGAACTTTTTAGATAACTAAATTTGAACATACTAAAATCTTCCCCTGGAAAGTAATCAAATTATTTTAATGCAAATTATTCAATACTTATGAATATTTAATACTTCTCAATATTAAAAAATGGTGCACAGAAATTATAGTATTGTGCATTTAATAATGGCATTTGCATCATTTGCTTTGCACTGTAGTGAAAATTTTGGGTGGTTCAAGGGCATCAATATGTTAATAAAAGATGTACTTATACCAAAATTTCGGAAAAAAATTTCCAATAATGCATTTTAAAATACTATGATGGGAAGTTGGGTTTTCTGTTGTGAGTATAACTTTTAAAACTGTACTTTATTTTTAAAGCAGTTTTAGGGTCACATGAAAATTTCACAGAAAGAACAAAGAATCCTTAATACCTGCACTCTGCCCCTTACAGTTCCCTGTCAACGCCTCTTGCATTGATATGGAACATTTGTTGCAGACGTTGAACCAATATTAATAAATGCTTACTGAAATTCACAGATTATGTTACTCTTTACTCTTTGTATGGTTGAGTTTATGACACAGGTTTTATCGAGCATCTATCATTACAGCACCATACAGAATAGTTCACTCTTCTGAAAATGCTGCACGCTTCACTTGATCACTTTTCTTCTCCTCCTGAACCCCTGGAAACCACTTTTTGTTTTGTTAGTCTCCTCAGTTCTGCCTTTTCCTATGGGAAAATTCATAGTTCATACACTTACAGTAAATATATGTTAAAAAATAACTTGAGAATTCTCTCTTTGGTATTTCGTACTTTGATGAAATCTCTTCATATTTCAAAATTAATTACCATCAACTGTTTATATATATAGTTTTTACTTTGCAAAACTGGGTGTTGAATTAAGAGGTGTGCTACCACTGAGTTACAATACAGTCCTTTTTAAATTTTTGAGACAGGTTCTCACTAAAATGAAAGCCTGTCCTTGAAATTGTGATCATCCTGTCTCAGTCTCCTGAGTCACTGGGATTACAGGGGTGCAGTAGTACATCTGACTCAACTGCTTATATTCTTTGCTTTTATTACATGTAAATATACCATTTTTCATTTGTGCCATCAGTGCCACAATTGTCATAATACCATATTATGAGCACATTTCCATAACTGTAAATTTTTAAGCAATTTTGATAACCACTCCCTCAAATTAGAAGAACTCAAATTAGGAGCACAAAGTATATTTTAGAAAAAAAGAATAACTTTATTAGCCAAAGAAAAGAAAACAACAAAGTCTCCCTAAGATCAAAATACTCCTTTGGAAGGGTAAAATTTCTGCCCATATTCTGTCACTGTTCTTGAAGTTTCTATGTAAACACATGATAAGAGTCCAAAGTATATATATTTTCAAGTATCGGTTTGGGGAGTACCTAGATTGTCTATAATCCATGATAACAGGATGCTTTTCCAATTGCTGCACATGGTACATTCTGCTGAGTCAGGAAGAACAAATAAGTTAAGGTACATAATCAGATATAAGAGGTTGAAATATCAAACAAATAAGGCTATTTGGTAGAGAGAGAACGTGCCCCTCTGTGGATTTGAGCATGTGGAACAACATTACTAGCAGAGAACACCAGGCACCAATGTGAAAAAAGGCAAGAAAAACACTAGATAAATTCTACAAGAGATAATAGGCAAATAAGAGACACAGAGGTGAACATTTAATGTAGCAACCCCTGAATACTTGTTTGCAACTCATCCTGTCTCCTTTTCTACACAGAGTCCATTTAAAGTAGTCAGTGTACACATACACATGTCATTTCCTGAAAGAATTCTCATTCCCCTAGGGACTATTCTGTTAAATCTGCAAATAGAAGATAAATTTTTTGATTTACTTCTTCTATTTTAACACAAACAAGGATTAAAACTGGTCATCTGAGACCAGTTTTTTGCTCTACAACTTCCTCATGGCATTTTTCACTTTTGCATTTCTCAGTGTGTAAATCAGAGGGTTCAGCAAAGGTGTTCTGATGGAATAAAAACACAGCTATCATCTTTTCTTTTTTCTTGATGCTCCAGGTTTTTTTTTATTGTAAACAAATGGGATACATATTGTTTCTTTGTTTGTACATGGCATAAAGGCATGCCATTTCTGTAATCATAAACTTACATAGAGTAATGTTGTTTGATTCATTCTGTTATTTTTTCCCTACCCCCCACCCCTCCCACTCCTCTTTTCCCTCTATACAGTCCTTCCTTCCTCCATTCTTGCCCCCCTCCCTAACCCTAACTCTAACCCTAACACTAACCCTTCCCTCCCCCACATTATGTGTCATCATCCACTTATTAGCTATATCATTCCTCCTTTGGCTTTTGAGATTGGCTTATCTCACTTAGCATGATATTCTCCAATTTCATCCATTTACCTGCAAATGCCATAATTTTATCATTCTTTATGGCTGAGTAATATTCCATTGTATATATATACCACAATTTCTATATCCATTCATCAATTGAAGGACATCTAGGTTGGTTCCACAGGCTGGCTATTGTGAATTGAGCAGCTATGAATATTGATGTGGCTGTATCTCTGTAGTATGCTGATTTTAAGTCCTTTGGGTATAGGCCAAGGAGTGGGATAGATGGGTCAAATGGTGGTTCCATTCCAAGCTTTCTAAGGAATCTCCACACTGCTTTCCAGAGGGGCTGTACTAATTTGCAGCCCCACCAGCAATGTATGAGTGTACCTTTTTCCCCACATCCTCTCCAACACCTATTGCTGCTTGTATTCTTGATAATCACCATTGTAATTGGGGTGAGATGGAATCTTAGTGTGGTTTTGATTTGAATTTCTCTTATTATTAGAGATGTTGAACATTTTTCCATATCTTTCTTGATTGCTTGTAGATCTTCTTCTGTGAAGTGTCTGTTCATTTCCTTAGCCCATTTGTCGATTGCATTGTTTGTATTCTTGGTGTAGAGTTTTTTGAGTTCTTTATAGATTCTGGAGATTAGTGCTCTATCTGAAGTATGATTGTCAAAGATTTTCTCCCACTCTGGAGGCACTTTCTTCACATTGCTGATAGTTTCCTTTGCTGAGAGAAAGCTTTTTAGTTTGAATCTATCCCAGTTATTGATTCTTGCTTTTATTTCTTGTGCTATGGGAGTCCTGTTAAGGAAGTCTGGTACTAAGTCGACATGTTGAAGATCTGGACCTACTGTTTCTTCTATAATCTGCAGGGTCTCTGGTCTGATTCTGAGGTCCTTAATCCATTTTGAGTTTAGTTTTGTGCATGATGAGAGATATGGGTTTAGTTTCATTCTGCTGCATATGGATTTCCAATTCTCCCAGCACCATTTGTTGAAGAGACTATCTTTTCTTCATTGCATATTTTTGGCCCCTTTGTCTAGTATGAGAAAATTGTATTTATTTGGGTTTGTGTCCGTGTTCTCTATTCTGTACCATTGATCTACCTTTCTATTTTGGTACCAATACCATGCCATTTTTGTTACTATTGCTTTGTAGTAGAGTTGAAGATCTGGTATTGCAATTCCCTCTGTTTCACTCTTCCTGCTAAGGATTGCTTTAGCTATTCTGGGTTTCTTATTCTTCCAGATGAGTTTCATAATTTCTTGCTCTATTTCTGTAAGGTACATCATTGGGATTTTACTTGGAATTGCATTGAATTTGCATAATACTTTAGGTAATGTGGCCATTTTGACAACATTAATTCTTCCTATCCAAGAACATGGGAGATCTTTCCATCTTCTAAGGTGTTCTTTAATTTCTTTCTTTAGTGTTCTGTAGTTCTCATTGTAGAGGTCTTTCACCTCTTTTGTGAGATTGATTCCCAAGTATTTTATTTTTTTTACGGCTATTGTGAATGGGGTAGATTTCATAATTTCTCTTTCTGAAGATTCATCACTTAGGTATAAAAATGCATTGGATTTATGAGCATTGATCTTGTAACCTGCTACTTTACTGAATTCACTTATGAGTTCTAAGAGTTTTCTGGTGGAATTTCCATGTTCCTCTAAATATATAATCATGTCATCAGCGAACACGGATAGTTTGAGTTCTTCTTTTCCAATTCGTATCCCTTTAATTTCTTTGGATTGTCTAATTGTTCTGGCTAGAGTCTCAGGAACCATGTTGAAAAGAAGTGGTGAACGAGGGAATCCCTGCCTTGTTCCAGTTTTTAGGGGGGATGCTTTCAGTTTTTCACCATTTAGAATGATATTAGTCATGGGCTGAGCATAAATGGCTTTTACAATGTTAAGGAATGTTCCCACTATCCCTATTTTTTCTAGTGTTTTGAGCAAGAAGGGGTGCTGTATTTTATCAAATGCTTTTTCTGCATCTATTATTTCAATAATTATTTGAAATAATCATGTGATTCTTGACTTTAAGTCTATTGATATGGTGAATTACATTTATTGATTTCCGCATGTTGAACCTTGCATCCCTGGGATAAAACCCACTTGATCGCGGTGCACTATCTTTTTAATATATTTTTGTATGCGATTTGCTAAAATTTTGTTGACAATTTTTGCTTCAATGTTCATTAACGATATTGGTCTGAAATTTTCTTTCCTCGATGTGTCTCGGTCTGGTTTGGGTATCAGGGTAATATTGGCTTCATAGAATGTGTTTGGGAGGGTTCCCTCCTGTTCTATTTCATGGAATACATTGAGAAGTATTGGAATGAGCTCTTCTTTAAAGGTTTTGTAGAACTCGGCTGAGAACCCGTCAGGTCCCGAACTTTTCTTTGTAGGTTGGCCTTTGATGACTTCTATTTCATTACTTGAAATTGGTCTATTTAAATTGTTTATGTCCTCCTCGTTCAGTTTAGGCAATTTGATGTTGATGACTTTGAGATTTTCTATTTTGTTGGAGTATAGATTTTGAAAATAGCTTCTAATTATGTTTTGTATTTCACTCGTGTCTGTTGTGATATTTCCTTGTTCATTCCGAATTTTAGTGATTTGGGTTTTCTCTCTTCTTCTCTTTGTTAGTGTGGCTAAAGGTTTATCAATTTTGTTTATTTTTTCGAAGAACCAACTATTTATTTTGTCAATTTTTTGTATTGTTTCTTTTATTTCAATTTCATTGATTTCAGCTCTGAGTTTAACTATTTCCTGTCTTCTACTACTTTTGGTGCTGTTCTGTTCTTCTTTTTCTAGGGCTTTGAGCTATAGTGTTAGGTCGTTTATTTGTTGAGTTTTACTTCTTTTATTAAATGCGCTCCATGAAATAAATTTCCCTCCAGGTACTGCTTTCATAGTGTCCCAGAGATTTTGATATGATGTTTCTTTGTTCTCATTTACTTCTAAGAATTTTTTAATTTCCTTCCTAATATCTTCTGTTATCCATTCATCATATAATAGCATCTTGTTTAATCTCCAGATGTTGGAATAGTTTCTGTTTTTTACTCTTTCATTTATTTCTAACTTCAGTACATTATGATCTGATAGAATACAAGGTAGTGTCTCTATCTTCTTGTATTTCCTAACATTAGCTTTGTGACATAATATATAGTCTATTTTAGAGAAGGATCCATGTGCTGCTGAGAAGAAAGTGTATTCGCTCTTGGTTGGATGGTATATTCTATAAAAGTCCATTAAGTCTAAATTATTGATTGTTATTGTGATCTATGGTTTCTTTGTTCAATTTTTGTTTGGAAGATCTGTCCAGTGGTGAGAGAGGCATGTTAAAAATAACCTAGTATTATTGTGTTCTGGTCTATTTGGTTTCTGAAATTGAGAATAATTTGTGTGACATACATGGATGAGCCACTGTTTGGGGCATAGATGTTAATGATTGTTATATTTTGCTGATTTATGCTTCCCTTAAGCAGTATGAAATGACCTTCTTTATCCCTTCTGACTAACTTTGCTTGAAGTCCACATTATCTGAAATGAGGATGGATACTCCAGCTTTTTTGCTGAGTCCATGTGCATGGTGTGCTTTTTCCGATCCTTTCACCTTTAGTCTATGGGTATCTTTTTCTATGAGGTACATCTCTTCTAGGCAACATATTGTTGGATCTTTCTTTTAAATCCAATCTGCCAGTCTATGTCTTTTGATTGATGAATTAAGGCCATTAACATTAAGGGTTATTATTGAGATATGATTTGGTTTCCCTGTCATTTGGTTCATTTTTTAAATTTTATTTATTTATTTATTTATTTATTTGACATGACTTGGTTCCTCCTTATTTGACAATTCCTTTAGGATAATTCCTCCCTTTGCTGATTTGCTTCTTTGTTTTTCATCTCTTCCTCATGGAATATTTTGCTGAGAATGTTCTGTAGTGCTTGCTTTCTTTTTGTAAATTCTTTTATCTTTTGTTTATCATGGAAGCATTTTATTTCATCGTCAAATTTGAAGGTAAGTTTTGCTGGGTACAAGATTCTTGGTTGGCATCCATTTTCTTTCAGGGCTTGAAAAATGTTGTTCCAGGCCCTTCTAGCTTTTAGGGTCTGGATTGAAAAATCTGCTGATAACTGTATTGGTTTCCACCTGAATGTAATTTGGTTCTTTTCTCTCACAGCCTTTAAAATTCTGTCTTTATTTTGTATGTTAGGTATTTTCATTATAATGTGCCTTGTTTTGGGTCTGTTGTAATTTTATGTATTTGGAGTCCTATAAGCCTCTTGAACTTGATTTTCCATTTCATTCTTCAGATTTGGGAAATTTTCTGATATTATTTCATTGACTAGATTGTTCATTCCTTTGGTTTGTTTCTCTAAGCCTTCCTCAATCCCAATAATTCTTAAATTTGGCCTTTTCATGATATCCCATAATTCTTGTAGATTCTGTTCATGATTTCTTACCACCTTCTCTGTTTGCTCAACTTTGTTTTCAAGGTTAAACATTTTGTCTTCAATGTCTGAGGTTCTGTCTTCCAGGTGTTCTATCCTAGTGGATATGCTTTCTATGTAGTTCTTCATTAGGTTTATTGTTTCCTTCATGTCAAGGATTTCTGTTTGTTTTTTTTTCAACATCTCTAACTCTTTATTGAAATGATCTTTTGCTTCCTGTATTTGCTCTTTTAACTGTCGATTGATCATTCACTGCCTGCATTTGTTCTTTTATCTCATTATTCAGTGCATGCATTTGCTCTTCATCTCATCGTTCACTTCCCTGATCATTTTAATTATGTACATTTTGAACTCCTTTTCTGTCATTTCATCTGCCATGCTGTCATTGGGTTTTATTGATGTAATATCTAGATTTGTTTGCGGCATTTTCTTTCCTTGTTTTCTCATATTGTTCAGGTATCAGTGGACTGCTGAGATATTGCAGATTTCCTCTATTGACTTACAATGTCCCTGAAGATTTCTATATATATATCACCCCTTAGCCTTCAGTAGGCTGAAGTCTTGGAGGAAGTTGATAATGCGGTGCTCCACAAGGAAGCTTCCTCTCTAGGAATGGTGGCCTTCATGTGGGGTATATTCCCTTCTAGTGGGCAGAGGTGCCTCCACTTGTTGACCAATGGTCATCCAAAGGGGAACTAGGTTGTGGGCTGAGGCAAGGCCTGTTTGGGCCTGTGTCTCTGGTTTTACCATCCTTGTGGGTAAACCTCACCAGGCAGGGAAGATTCACTTGGTGGGGATGTCTCGCTGGTCAGTTTCCCTCCTAGAGGTTCCCCTCAATTTACAGCTACCACCTGGGCTGGGCTGCCTTCCTCTGCAAAGTTCTCAGGGTCCTGGCCCTACCTCCTGGGCCTGGGAGCCTCACCCTTCGCAGATGAATCTCCTTAGGCTGCCCCTCCTCAGAGAATCTGCCCGCAGTCCTGGAACTTCGCTCCACCCGTAAGCATGTCTCTGTGCGGCTCTTCCACCAAGAAGCCTCCTAGGTCCTGGGACCCAGGTCTGCACTTAATCGCCTGGCTATGCGGCCCCTCCTCTGAGCAGCCACCTGGGGCCCCGTACAATTGCTCTGAGTCCCCGTACAATTGCTCTGAGTCCCCGTACAATTGCTCTGAGTCCCAGAGACCCGCCGCACGCCTCTTCCTCCAGACAGCTGCCCAGTGTTCTGGTGCGGTCACTAGGAGTCCAAGAAACTCACTGTGTGCCTCCTCCTCCCGCCAACCACCCGTAGCCCTGGGCAGTCACTCCGAGTCCAAGTGACCCGCCCTGTTCCGCCTCCTCCTCCAAGTAACCCCCCGGGTGTTCAGGAGCATTCACTCTGAGTCACTCTGAGTCATTTGAATCCATGTGACCCACTGCATGCCTCCTCCGGGCAGCCACCCAGAGCTCTGGTGCAGCCACTTGAGAGGAAGCAACCCACCATGCTTCTCTCCTCCAGTCAACCCCCTGGTGTTCAGGAGTGGTCGCTTTGAGTCCAAACAACTCACCACTCACCTCCTCATCTGAGCAGCCGCCTGGAGCTCTAATGCAGTCACTGCGAGTCCAAACGACCTGCCACACTCCTCCTCCTCCTCCTCCGTCTACTCCTCAGAGCAGGCCCTGGTGTTCAGAAGCTGTCGCTCTGAGTCCAAACAGCTCGCCATGCAGCTCCTCCTCTGACAACTGCCTGTAGCTCTGGTGCAGTCACTCCGAATCCAAGCAGCCATGCTCCTCCTCCTCCTCCTCAGGGCAGGCCCTAGTGTTCAGAAGCAGTCACTCTGAGTCCAAACAACTTGCCGCACTGCTTCTCCTCTGGCAACCGCCTGTAGCTCTAGTATAGTCACAAGGAATCCAAGCGGCCACACTCCTCCTCCCCTTCCTCCGGGCAGGCAGGTCCCCAGTGTTCAGGAGTGGTTGCTCTGTGTCCAAAAACCTCTCCTCGCCGCTCCTCCTCTGGGCAGCTGCCCAGAGCCCCAGTGGTTGCTCCTAGTCCCAGTGCTGTGCTGAGCGGCCTCCTCTACGACGCTCCCAGTTGTCCGAGTTCACTGCTCCAGCGAGGGGAGGGGTGTCTCACCAGGCAGCTCTACTTCACAAAGTTCCCTGCATTCTGGGACTATTGCCCCATCTGGGACGCCTCCCCAACAGGAGAGACTCACCCGGGTGCTTTGAGTTTGTCCCAAGTCTCTCAATATCTCCTCTTTTGAATCCTGAGTCCTGGAGCAACCTGAAATGCAGCCACCCTCTAGGCCGTCATCTTGAAAACCACACAGCTATCATCTTATCCATGGGGAAGGTGGTTGCAGGTGTTGTGTATATAAATATGCAAGGGACAAAGAACAAGATGACCATGAGAATGTGAGAGATGCAGGTGGAGAGGGCTTTTCTCCTCCCTTCTGCACTGTGATTTCTCAGAGAATGCAAGATGATGATGTAGGAGAACATCAGCATGATAAAATTCACTGTACAAATGGCCCCACTGTTGGACACCAGGTGTAGGTTGGTCACATATGTGTCTGTACAGGTGAGCTTCAACAAGGGTTCCAAGTCACAGAAGTAGTGATCGATTTCATTGGGACCACAGAAAGGCAAACACAAGGCAAGAAAAATCTGAACTAAAGAATATACACAGGACCCCACCCAGGCCGCAGCCACCAACACACTTCAGACCCGGCGGCTCATGATGGTCATGTAGTGCAGGGGCTTACAGATGGCCACATAGTGGTCAACAGCCATAAGGATAAGGATGAAGATCTCCAGGCTGCCAAAGAAATGCAACAAGAAGACTTGGATTATGCACTCACTGAAAGAAATAGTGGTCTTCTTCAAATGGGCATCCACAATTGTTCTAGGAGCTATGGAAGTAGAGAAGCAGGTGTCAGATAAGGAAAAATGGAAAAGGAAGAAGTACATTGGACTGCCGAGTGCCCGACTGGTCTTGATGATGGTGATAATCAGCAGGTTACCCACCAACACCCCCAAATAGAAAAGCAAAAATGTGACAAACACTATTTTCTTCCTAAATGGATCTTGTGTCAACCCAAGTAGGATGAACTCAGTCACATTATTGTTCAGCTGCATGATTTCATTAATGAGGAGAAGGGGCAAGTGTGAGATGATCTATTTGCAAAAGAGAATGGATTTCTATTATGGTGAGTTCTGCTAAGTTATGGAATATTTTGAGCAAAATATTTCATGGTGCTGTGTATGTTTATGAGATATTCAAAGCCAATATAACATTAATCTTTGGGTAACTTCCAGATATGACTTCTTAATAAGTCATCTAACACTTGGGTTCTCAACCTCAGTACTTGACTTAGTAGTATATCATTTTTAAATGAAGATTTGAATATGATGCTTTCCTACAAAATTCTTCAAATACAACTCTTCCTTATCTTTGGCAAAATTCTGAATGATTTTACTCCTTATATGTTTCACCACATTGATATTTACTTTATTTTTTCCATCTCAAAAACTTGGCAGGCCTGGTAGGGTGGTGCACACCTGTAATCCCAGCAGCCCTGGAGGCTGAGGCAAGAGAATTTTGATTCGAAGCCAGCCCCAGCAACAGAAAGGTGATAAGCAACTCAGTGATAAGCAACTCAGTGAGACCCTCTCTCTAAATAAAATAGGACTGATGATGTGACTCAGTGGTTGAGTGCCCCTGAGTTTAATCCCCAGTAGCACCCCCCCCCAATATCACAGCAGTATGCTTGCATGGTGTAACACACAGCATTTAGGACATGTTTTATTGTCATTGGAGTTCATGATAAAAACGTAAATTCACATAGTATCCTCAAACCCATATAATTACTTAAGTGGGTTTATGTATGATAGATTCGATTCTTATTAAACTTATTTACAAAAATGTGTGATTTATAGCTACATAATATTTCTACTTCTCTGCATATTTCCCAAAATATATGCCAGCTTGAAAATGATTCTGTTCAGCCTTCAAGTATCTTTAAAATATTTGGCATTTAACATATAGAAGGAACTGAAATGAATGCTTTTCCATGGTTTGTTACAACTCAAAGATTCCAATTATATTTTTATTTCTCCCATTTCTTCTAAGTAACGTTAGAGCCCTCAGAGTCCCAAAAGACATTTCTAACATAAAGGGTGCACATTATTCTACTTGATTTTGAAATGTTCTCATGGTTCAGGTTTTTAACTTAATTTAGATATGAATGGGTTATGTGTGATGGTTACTACCAGTCATTCGGTTAGGACCAGATAAGGATCTTAATGTTCCAAACCTCACATTTCTGCAGCACACCAGAAAAGAAGAAATGACAGGGGATGTGGTTTAGAAAGAGACACAATAATCAGTAACTAATTTCAATCAATTTCTTTCCATCCCTGTCATACTCAATGATTATCCACCATTTAAAAGTCAATTTAAGAAGAAATTTTCACTTGTACATTATAGTTGTGCATAATAGTGGAGCTCACTTTGACATTATCCCACATGCATGTAGTGTAATTTGGTCCATTTCAGTCCTAGGTACTTTTCCTTCCCCCTCTCCTCCCTCCCCACTTCCCACTCCTCCACTCTATTCATCATCTTTCTATTTATTTATTGTTTTAAATTGGTGCTGTATATATATACAGAAAAGTGAAATTTACTGCAGGATATTGAAATATGTACATACACTTCTTTTAACAAAGATTTCTTTTCCAAATTTGGAAAAAAAAATCTTATCATGAACTTTCTAGTCAAGATGATGTTTGAAGGGAAATTCTGTAAAGACATAAGCTGAAATGTTGTGTATTTAAATAAAATACAGAAGAAGCACTTAATCTATTGTCTTCCCCATATCTCATTCATAACACCAATAAGTTATTTTGAAAGTTGTGAGTTGATCAAAACAGATACTATGATGAACTAAATTGACACAAAATTTTGCTTCTGCATATTTTTTCTCTCTTGGTGACTCTTAATTTCAATAGACTTTAATACAATTTTCTCCAAATCAAAAGCACTCTTAGGAAAGTATTTGATGAATTCATTTTGACAGGAAAAACAAAACGAAACAAAACCCTTCTTAATATATTCTCTTGATCAAGGATTTTAACTACAGTGGACCTGAGTCCCAATACCATAATCATTGCAATAAGCTCATTTTCTCCTTTATCAATTTACAAAAGGATTTATGGCAAATATTGACACTTGAGTACTAAGTAGGCTTTGGTAGTAAGACAAAGTGAAAGTGATGCCTATGTCTCCAAGATTTAGCCACCTCTATCAGATATCACCTCTATATCTATATATATATATATATTTTTTTTTTTTAAATTGGTGTTTTATAGGTATACAGAAAGATGAAATGGGAATTCTTCATTACATATATATATATATATAGCATCAGTCCCATTAGCATCACTATTATTAGGGAAAGCTTATTTCTTTTTACTCTTGCACATATGATTTAAAATAAATTATGCATCATAAATGCATATGATTTATTTAACTTTTTAATGATTTTTGGTCCTTTTCAAATATGTAATCAATAACATCAGAATAATATTTAGTTGTTAGCAACATCTGTAGCCCCAAAGCCTATTTCAATCCTGTTATGTTATAGATAAACCATAATACATTCCTCACGTATTCCTTTATATCTTTGAAAACCATTTCCTGTGCCCCCAAGTATATTTCAAGGATTTATTTTACACTGAAATAGAACTTATATTGTAATCTACAATAACCTGCAGTTGAGAAAATAGAGAACATAGTTCTCAAATCACCAATTATTTACTGAACTACATTTTCATCACGTTAAGTTCAGCTGCTTTGGAAGCATACTGAAGGTTGATATTCACATCCCATGGGTTCTCTGTGATGGGGAAACTAAGGATCCAAATGTTAAAAACACAGAGTGTAGGGTATCCAAGCTGATGTTGGTTTCTCCTTTCTAGGAGTGCCTTTCAATTTCCATCTGGTTAACTGCAGGACTTGCATTCTTTTTTTGTTTGTTTTTAATTTTTAAAATTTGTTTTAATTTGTTGTACATGACAGTAGAATGCATGTCTACATTTTGATAGATCATATGTAAATGAAGTGTAATCTTTTTTTTATTGTAAACAAATGGGATACATGTTGTTACTCTTCTTGTAGATGGCATAAAGGCATACCATTTGTGTAATCATAAATTTACATAGAGTAATGTTGTTTGATACATTCTGTTACTTTTTCCCTTCCCCCCACTGCTCCCACCCCTCTTTACCCTCTATACAGTACTTCCTTCCTCCATACTTGCCCCCCTCCCTAACCCTAACTCTAACCCTAACACTAACCCTTCCCTCCCCCACATTATGTGTCATCCTCCACTTATTAGCGATATCATTCATCCTTTGGCTTTTTGAGATTGGCTTATCTCACTTAGCATGATATTCTCCAATTTCATCCATTTGCCTGCAAATGCCATAATTTTATCATTCTTTATGGCTGAGTAATATTCCATTGTATATATATACCACAGTTTCTTTATCCACTCATCAATTGAAGGGCATCTAGGTTGCTTCCACAGCCTGGCTATTGTGAATTGAGCAGCTATGAACATTGATGTGGCTGTATCTCTGTACTATGCTGATTTTAAGTCCTTTGGGGATAGGCCAAGGAGTGGGATAGCTGGGTCAAATGGAGGGTCCATTCCAAGTTTTCTAAGGAATCTCCACACTGCTTTCCAGAGTGGCTGCACTAATTTGCAGCTCCACCAGCAATGTATGAGTGTACCTTTCTCCCCACATCCTCGCCAACACCTGTTGTTGCTGGTATTCTTGATAATCACCATTCTAATTGGGGTGAGATGGAATCTTAGGGTGGTTTTGATTTGCATTTCTCTATTACTAGAGATGTTGAACATTTTTCCATATGTTTGTTGATTGCTTCTAGATCTTCTTCTGTGAAGTGTCTATTCATTTCCTTAGCCCATTTGTCGACTGGATTATTTGAATTCTTGGAGTAGAGTTTTTTGAGTTCCTTATAGATTCTGGAGATTAGTGCTCTATCTGAAGTATGATTGGCAAAGATATTCTCCCACTCTGTAGGCTCTTTCTTCGCATTGCTGATAGTTTCCATTGCTGAGAGAAAGCTTTTTAGTTTGAATCTATCCTAGTGGTTGATTCTAGCTTTTATTTCTTATGCTATGGGAGTCCTGTTAAGGAAGTCTGATCCTAGACCAACAAGGTGAAGATTTGGACCTACTTTTTCTTCTATAATCTGCAGGGTCTCTGGTCTGATTCCAAGGTCCTTAATCCATTTTGAGTTTAGTTTTGTGCATGGTGAGAGATATGGGTTTAGTTTCATTCTGTTGCATATGGATTTCCAATTCTCCCAGCACCATTTGTTGAAGAGGCTATCTTTTCTCCATTGCATATTTTTGGCCCCTTTGTCTAGTATGAGAAAATTGTATTTATTTGGGTTTGTGTCCGTGTTCTCTATTCTGTACCATTGATCTACCTTTCTATTTTGGTACCAATACCATGACGTTTTTGTTACTATTGCTTTGTAGTGGAGTTGAAGATCTGGTATTGCAATACCCCCTGTTTCACTCTTCCTGCTAAGGATTGCTTTAGCTATTCTGGGTTTCTTATTCTTCCAGATGAATTTCATAATTGCTTGCTCTATTTCTGTAAGGTACGTCATTGGAATTTAAATTGGAATTGCATTGAATTTGTATAGCACTTTAGGTAGTATGGACATTTTGACAATATTACTTCTTCCTATCCAAGAACATGGAAGATCTTTCCATCTTCTAAGGTTTTCTTTAATTTCTTTCTTTAGTGCTCTGTAGTTCTCATTGTAGAGGTCTTTCACCTCTTTTGTGAGATTGATTCCCAAGTATTTTATTTTTTTCGAGGCTATTGTGAATGGGGTAGTTTTCCTAATTTCTCTTTCTGAAGATTCATCACTTAGGTATAAAAATGCATTGGATTTATGAGCATTGATCTTGTAACCTGCTAATTTACTGAATTCACTTATGAGTTCTAAGAGTTTTCTGGTGGAATTTCCACGTTCCTCTAAATATATAATCATGTCATCAGCGAACAGGGAAGTTTGAGTTCTTCTTTTCCAATTCGTATCCCTTTAATTTCTTTGGTTTGTCTAATTACTCTGGCCAGAGTCTCAAAAACGATGTTGAATAGAAGTGGTGAAAGAAGGCATCCCTGCCTTGTTCCAGTTTTTAGGGGGAATGCTTTCAGTTTTTCACCATTTAGAATGATATTAGCCATGGGCATAGCATAAATGGCCTTTGCAATGTTAAGGAATGTTCTCACTATCCCTATTTTTTCTAGGGTTTTGAGCATGAAGGGGTGCTATATTTTATCAAATGCTTTTTCTGCATCTATTGAAAAATCATGTGATTCTTGACTTTAATTCTATTGATATGGTGAATTACATTTATGGATTTCCTGATGTTGAACCAACCTTGCATCCCTGGGATGAAACCCATTTGATCAGGACGCACTATCTTTTTAATATGTTTTTGTATGTGCTTTGCTAAAATTTGGTTGAGAATTTTTGCGTCGATGTTCATTAATGATATTGGTCTGAAATTTTCTTTCCTTGATGAGTCTCTGTCTTGTTTAGGTATCAGGGTTATATTGGCTTCATAGAATGAGTTTGGGAGGGTTCCCTCCTCTTCTATTTTATGGAATACTTTGAGAAGTATTGGAATGAGCTCTTCTTTAAAGGTTTTGTAGAACTCGGCTGAGAACCCATCTGGTCCCGGACTTTTCTTTGTTGGTAGGCTTTTGATGACTTCTTCTATTTCAGTACTTGAAATTGGTCTATTTAAATTGTGTATGTCCTCCTCGTTCAGTTTAGGCAATTCATATGTCTCTAGAAACCTGTTGATGTCTTCAAAATTTTCTATTTTGTTGGAGTATAGATTTTCAAAATAGCTTCTAATTATGTTTTGTATTTCAATGCTGTCTGTTGTGATATTTCCTTGTTCATTCCGAATTTTAGTGATTTGGGTTTTCTCTCGTCTTCTCTTTGTTAGTGTGGCTAAAGGTTTATCAATTTTGTTTATTTTTTCGAAGAACCAACTATTTATTTTGTCAATTTTTTGTATTGTTTCTTTTGTTTCAATTTCATTGATTTCAGCTCTGAATTTAACTATTTCCTGTCTTCTACTACTTTTGGTGCTGTTCTGTTCTTCTTTTTCTAGGGCTTTGAGCTGTAGTGTTAGGTTGTTTATTTGTTGAGTTTTACTTCTTTTATTAAATGCGCTCCATGAAATAAATTTCCCTCTAAGTACTGCTTTCATAGTGTCCCAGAGATTTTGATATGATGTTTCTCTGTTCTCATTTACTTCTAAGAATTTTTTAATTTCCTTCCTAATATCTTCTGTTATCCATTCATCATATAATAGCATCTTGTTTAATCTCCAGATATTGGAATAGTTTCTGTGTTTTACTCTTTCATTTATTTCTAACTTCAATCCATTATGATCTGATAGAATACATGGTAGTGTCTCTATCTTCTTGTATTTGCTAACATTAGCTTTGTGGCAAAATATATGATCTATTTTAGAGAAGGATCCATGTGCTGCTGAGAAGAAAGTGTATTCGCTCTTGGTTGGATGGTATATTCTATAAATGTCTGTTAAGTCTAAATTATTGATTGTGTTATTGAGATCTATGGTTTCTTTGTTCAATTTTTGTTTGGAAGATCTGTCCAGTGGTGAGAGAGGCGTGTTAAAATCACCTAGTATTATTGTGTTATGGTCTATTTGGTTTCTGAAATTGAGAAGGATTTGTGTGACATGCATGGATGAGCCACTGTTTGGGGCATAGATGTCTATGATTGTTATATCTTGCTAATTTATGCTTCCCTTAAGCAGTATGAAATGACCTTCTTTATCCCTTCTGACTAGTTTTGACTTGAAGTCCACATTATCGGAAATGAGGATGGATACTCCAGCTTTTTTGCTGAGTCCATGTGCATGGTATGTTTTTCCCCATCCTTTCACCTTTAGTCTATGGGTATCTTTTTCTATAAGGTGAGTCTCTTACAGGCAACATATTGTTGGATCATTCTTTTTAATCCAATCTGCCAGTCTATGTCTTTTGATTGATGAATTAAGGCCATTAACATTAAGGGTTATTATAGAGATATGATTTGGTTTCCCGGTTGTTTCATTCATTTTTTAAATTTTATTCCTTTATTTGTTTGACACAACTTGTTTCCTCATTTATTTGACAATTGCTTTAGGATAATTCCTCCCTTTGCTGATTTGCTTCTTTGTTTTTCATCTCTTCCTCATGGAATATTTTGCTGAGAATGTTCTGTAATTCTGGCTTTCTTTTTGTAAATTCTTTTATCTTTTGTTTATCATGGAAATATTTTATTTCATCGTCAAATTTGAAGGTAAGTTTTGCTGGGTATAAGATTCTTGGTTGGCATCCATTTTCTTTCAGGGCTTGAAAAATGTTGTTCCAGGCCCTTCTAGCTTTTAGGGTCTGGATTGAAAAATCTGCTGATATCCGTATTGGTTTCCCCCTGAATGTAATTTGGTTCTTTTCTCTCACAGCCTTTAAAATTCTGTCTTTATTTTGTATGTTAGCTATTTTCATTATAATGTGCCTTGGTTTGTGTCTGTTGTAATTTTGTGTATTTGGAGTCCTATAAGCCTCTTGAACTTGATTTTCCATTTCATTCTTCAGATTTGGGAAATTTTCTGATATTATTTCATTGACTAGATTGTTCATTCCTTTGGCTTGTTTCTCTAGGCCTTCATCAATCCCAATAATTCTTAAATTTGGCCTTTTCATGGTATCCCATAGTTCTTGGAGATTCTGTTCATGATTTCTTACCATCTTCTGTGTTTGTTCAACTTTGTTTTCAAGGTTAAATATTTTGTCTTCAGTGTCTGAGGTTCTGTCTTCCAGGTGTTCTATCCTATTGGATATGCTTTCTATGGAGTTCTTAATTTGGTTTATTGTTTCCTTCATGTCAAGGATTTCTGTTTGTTTTTTTTTTCAACATCTCTAACTCTTTATTGAAATGATCTTTTGCTTCCTGTATTTGCTCTTTTAATTGTCGATTGGTGCGATCATTCAATGCTTGCATTTGCACTTTCATCTCATCATTCAGTGCATGCATTTGCTCTTCATCTCATCGTTTGCTTCTCTGATCATTTTAATTATGTACATTCTGAACTCCTTTCCTTTCATTTCTTCTGCCATGCTGTCATTGAGTTTTATTGATGTAACATCTAGATTTGTTTGCAGCATTTTCTTTCCTTGTTTTCTCATATTGTTCAGGTATCAGTGGACTGCTGAGATATTGCAGATTTCCTCTATTGACTTACAATGTCCCTGAAGATTTCTATATATATATCACCCCTTAGCCTTCAGTAGGCTGAAGTCTTGGAGGAAGTTGATAATGCGGTGCTCCACAAGGAAGCTGCCTCTCTAGGAGTGGTGGCCTTCAGGTGGGGTATAATTCCTGCTAGTGGGCAGAGGTGCCTCCACTTGTTGACCAATGGTCATCCAAAGGGGACCTAGGCTGCGGGCTGAGGCAAGGCCTGTTTGGGCCTGTGTCTCTGGTTTTACTGTCCTTGTGGGGAAACCTCACCCGGCAGGGAAGACTCACCCGGTGGGTAGGTGTCACTGATCAGTTCCCTCCTAGAGGTTCCCCTCAATTTACAGCTACCGCCTGGGCTGGGCTGCCTTCCTCTGCAAAGTTCCCAGGGACCCGGCCCTACCTCCTGGGCCTGGGAGCCTCACCCTTCGCAGATGAATCTCCTTAGGCCGCCCCTCCTCAGAGAATCTGCCCGCAGTCCTGGAACCTTCGCTCTGCCCTAAGCCTTTCTCTGTGTGGCTCTTCCACCAAGAAGCCTCCTAGATCCTGGGACCCTGCTCTGCACCTAATCGCCTGGCTATGCGGCCCCTCCTCTGAGCAGCCACCTGGGGCCTCGTACGATCGCTCTGAGTTCCAGAGACCCGCCACACACCTCTTCCTCCAGACAGCTGCCCAGTATTCCGGTGCGGTCACTAGGAGGAAAAAGAAACTCACTGCGTGCCTCCTCCTCCCACCAACCACCCGTAGCCCTGGGCAATCAATCACTCCGAATCGAAGTGACCCTCCCCGTTCCTCCTCCTTCTCCAGATAACCCCCCGGCTGTTCAGGAGCAGTCGCTCTGAGTGGCTCTGAATCCACGAAACCCACTGCACGGGTCCTCTGGGCAACCGCCCGGAGCTCTGGTGCGGCCACTCAAGACCAAGCGACCCACCACACTTCTCCTCCAGGCAGCCCCCCCTGTGTTCAGGAGGTGTCACTTTAAGTCCAAACAACTCACCACTCGCCTTCTCCTCTGAGCAGCCGCCTGGAGCGCTAAAGCAGTCATTGCGAGTCCACATGACCCGCCCGCCTCGCTCCTCCTCCTCCTCCTCCTCCTCCTACTCCTCCGGGCAGGCCCCGGGGTTCAGAAGTGGTCTGAGTCCAAACAGCTCACCACGCAGCCCCTCCTCTGGCAACCGCCTGTAGCTCTGGTGCAGTCACTCTGAATCCAAGCGGCCGCACTCCTCCCCCTCGTTGTCCTCAGGGCTGGTGCCGGTGTCCAGAAGCAGTCGTTCTGAGTCCAAACTGCTCGCCGCGCAGCTTCTCCTCTGGCAACTGCCTGTAGCTCTGGCGCAGTCACTCCGAGTCCAAGTGGCCATGCTCCTCCTCCTCCTCCCCAGGGCAGGCCCCGGTGTCCTGAGTCCACACAGCTCTCCTCGCCACTCCTCCCCTGGGCAGCCGCCGGAGCCCCAGTGGTTGCTCCGGGTCCCAGCGCTGTGCTGAGCGGCCTCCTTTACGACGCTCCCAGTTGTCCGAGTTCACTGCTCCAGCGGGGGAAGGGGCATCTCGCCGGCAGCTCTACTTCACAAAGTTCCCTGCGTTCCAGGATCACCGTCCCATCCAGGACGCCTTCCCAACGGGTGAGAGTCACCCGGCTGCTTTGAGTTGGTCCCAAGTGTCTCAATATGTCTTCTTTTGAATCCTGAGTCCTGGAGCAACATGAAATGCAGCCACCTTCTATGCCACCATCTTGAAACCCTGAAGTGTAATCTTTTATTTCTCTGATTATACATATTGTAGCATCACATTGGTCATGTAGCATATATGAGGTAATAATGTTTGTTTCACTCTACTATCCTTCCTACTCCCTACTACTTCCCAGGATTTATATTCTGAGAAAGATCTCCAAGGCAGCCTTTAATAATTATATTATTATGAAGGAAATTCTTATTTCTGTTCTCTAAAAGCTTTCTTTATAGCTTGTAAAATAACATCACATATTACTGCTTACCACACAAGCATCCTTCCTAGAATAAGAGTATCGGGAAAATAGAATAGGTGTTATCAGCATATTATTATCCATGTTTCAAACCAACACCTGTACAATGTAGGTATCCTCTAAATGGTTTTGAATTAACCACTCTTTACCACTTCTGAATTGCAACAGTATTTGTCAGTGTTGTAGTACTGCTCGCATTACAAAACACATTGACATCATGAATCCACTGCGGCTTTCTATCTATCTTGTATGCAGAGACATAAACATGCTCATAATTCATAAAGCCAGGAAGAAAGTAAAACAAAATCCTAAGATAGATAGATTTTAAATAACTTTGTAAATTAACTCTACAACCCGAAGCAGAAGATTTTGAACTTTGCAAATCATCAAGTTGAAATGTAGGACATTGGGGATGTAAAACTCACAAAATGATCTTTTTAAAGTGTTTGTGTTGTTTTTGTTTGTCTTGTTTCTCATGAATATTTTCCCATTAAGGATAAAGGAAGAGGTTAAACAAGTCCTCCTGATTAATTCATACTTTCATGTGTGTATGTGTGTATATACACATAATGGTTTGGAGACAAAATGTGACTAGTGATAGGCACGTCCTTAATGCCTGGCACAGTGGTGCACACCTTTAATCCCAGCTACTGGGGAGGCTGAGACAGGAAGATTGCAAGTGTGAGGCCAGTTTGGCAACTTAGGGAGACACTCTGTCAAGATTTTATTAAAAAAAAATTTGGATGTAATTCAGATGTAGACTGCTCCTGCCTTCAGTCCCTGGTATCATCAAAAACAAGCATCAAAAAATAAATCACCTAAGAAGTAATGTACTCACCTCAAATCTTCAGATAGAAATGACCAAATTTTGAATGCAAAATTTTCTCACAATGACATTAATAAGCAGATAACCTGTTGCCATGGTTGGCACCAGAAGTGCTGAAAGCAAGGGAGGCAGCATTGTGTGGAGGATGGAGGAGGGAGGGAGGCAGTGTCAGGGGTCTCCTGTGATTCCTGCTACAGAGGGAGACCACAGCCAGGGCCTCTGCTGCTCCTTCTGGCCTCTCTCTCAAACTACCCAACTTCTCTGATTCAGCCTATATATCTGGAAAATCTCTACACTTACTTTATTTCTATTCAAAATTTCCCATTCTTTGTGGGAAAACTGACATTTACTCACATATTTTATCCCCCATAACCTCCTTGTGCTCCTTACTTTATGAAACTGAATACCATGATTCCTGCTCACTGGCCAAGAGCTAATAAAATTTAGTGCCATTGCCCTTGCACTAGTGTGTCTGGCTGCCCCAAATATATTCACATCAATATACAGTTATTCCTCTTTGGAAATGTCATAGACAGTGCAGAAGCACTGTGCATGAACAAGGGTAGATGGGACAACACACAGAAGAAATCTGGACAAGAGCAAATACTGAGGAAAAGGGTAGGCTTTTTATCCAAAATATTTTCAGATACTTCCTCACATGCTTTATCTATTTATCTATCTATCTATCTATCTATCTATCTATCTATCTATCTATCTATCATCTATCTATCATCTATCATCTTTTACCTTCATTATAGTGTTTAGTCTATAAATCATCATCATGTTTACTCTGAGCAATAATGATTCAACTTATAAGTCTCAGAAATGTGTCAACTACAAGTTGTGTTCTTGTAATACCATTTAGGAAACAAGCAAAGAATAGTAATTCTTGACTGATAAACAATGTGCATTCAAGATTGTCACTCAGAGATGGACAAGCTGGCATTCTTCAGTAGCTTGTCAGAGTCATTATGCCCATTTCTCTCAGTTCTGACTAGGCAAGAAGTCTCATTTTCTAGTACCCACTCACCTATTCAGGACATATTCTGCTCAGAAACCTGATTTAAGCACCTTGACAGACTTTTTTTTTCATTCTTCCACTTTTAGAAATCATGGTACATTTTAATTAAGTCATCCCCTTTTCCCCACATAATGATGGTTTTCACATGCCTAGTGTTTATAAATTATAAGTTGAGCTCAAAAGATCATTTTTCTCCTTAAACTTGTTTTTAATTCATCTATTTTCTATATTAACATTAATCTAAAAGAAGTCGCTTAGATGGTTCTTTAAAAACAAAATTCTTCTTTTCCCAGAGTATGTGTCAACAGTATAGTCAGGAGACCTATAGAATTAAATTTCAAATTTACACTGGATATTCTGTAATGATGACTCTTTGTTCACAAAGCTGGAAATAGTCTCTCACTCACCTGTTAGAGGATTCTCTGAATTAATGTCAGGTGTGCTCCTCCTGTTTTGATAGTGGCCTTTTCATAGGAAACTGGGGGGGGGGAGCCCTTTCTATATTCCAGGGGGGATATTTTAAGACAGAATAATGTAAGGCATTAGTATCTAGAAGAGTATTACCTACAAGTCTTTGCCTACTTTGCTACCCTGTCAGCATCTTAATTGCAGTGCACTAGAGTTGGTTTTGTACTTTGACTACAAGAATAGAAAGCAAATCTTCCTCACAATAATTACTCAAATAAAAACAAGGGTTTTATTCTGTTAAGTACTCAAGGCTGAACAAAGTTCCAGGGAAAAGATAAAAATCATCATTCATAGGGAAGCAGGGAGTAGAGAAGGGAGATGAGAAAAAAAAAGTGATATTAGTAAAAATGGAAGTGAGTAATCAGGGCTCGACTCTGTTCTTACCAAGTGTCCTATATTGTCTCATCTTGCAGCAGAAGACACGTTTTCTAGGTCTTGTAATTTATTTGCAAGTACAAGCTAGGGAAGTCAGTGATGAATTCTGAAATCACAGGTTCCAAGCAGTGGCCTCTACACATCCCCTGTTACTGATAATGGATTTATAACAAATATTCTGAGGATTAAGAATTACATTGAACATGGATTGCAAAATAATTTTCAAATTAATTTCCACTTGTTTTGCTAGGTCATATGAGTAAACAATACCTCATGACAAAACCATTTGTGTTAAAATAATTTTATTTCACCAAATATTTATTGACTGCTCTTATGTATAATATGTTGTTTGTCACTTTGCATAAATTGTAGTTTCAAGTTGCATACACATCCCATGATGTAGAAATCCACAGTTGTTCAGGATAGAAAAGTGAAGCTCATAGAACTTAAGCGGCTTGCTCAGCTTGCCTGCTTAGTAAATTCAGTAACAAAATCTGCGCTAATGATCACCCCATTCCATGGTTTTTAAAATTTCCCATATTTTTCTATACCAGATAAAATCAAAAAGCAAGGAATACTAGAAAGACCTAGAATACATTTCTGTTGGCTGAGTGATGTAGCCTCAGGTTGAGGAGCTTAAAATCCAAAGTAATATAATGAGTTCACATTGATATTCAGGTAGATATGGTCAGAATTGGCCATATTTTCCCATTTAATAATGCTGAATTTGGCATCTAAGTTGAAATCCTCCTGACTCAGTTTCTCAAGTTGCAGGGATTACAGGCGTGCACCTCTGTGCCTGGCTAGTGAAGAAATATATTAAAAAAGGGATGGAATCTAATTAACAGTTACTGAAATTGGGGTGCACACCGAAACTTAGGAATTTTGACTCTTCATGATACAACCCAAGGCTTGCAAAACTAACATGTAGCTGTTAATTTGCTGTTCACATTTTGGGCATGAAAATTCCATTAACAATTCTAATTTGTGCATAATCTATGCAAACACTTTTTAAATAGCATGCTTATAATTTCAGTGGCTTGGGAGTCCCAAGTAGGAGGATCATAAGTTCAAAGCCAGCCTCAGCCAATTAGTCAATTTAGTGAGACCCTGTCTCAAAAGAAAAAAAAATAAAGAGAGCTGGGGATGTAACTCAGTGGTAAAGCACCCCTGAGTTCAATCGTAGAGCAGTTGTGTGCTCTCCCTAATCTCATTGAAGAGACAAGCATTATGAGGGTCTTCTGGATACCTGTGATCACTTCACTTGTTTCAATGACATTAGCAAATTCTAATAACACAGATCATATTATTTTATCTTCACACCAGGTTCTACATTTTTGCCCTTCAGTCTGAAAATATGCCACATCTTCAGTATACTTAAAAAAAAACTTTCAGATTAGTTTGCAACATCTATTATTTTACTTTCCTATTTCTTGAGTTACACGGTTTTGTGATTATAACTTCAATGCTCTAATTACTTAAGGAGCTGAATATCTCAAGATTTTTCACTAGTGCATTTACGAATCTCATAAATAGTGTGTCATTGATCTAAATAGCCAAAGGAATCAATAAAGAAAAACAAATTTAGATTTGTAGAATATAATGAGTAAAATATGATTTAAAAGAGCATGATTTTTAAAACATAAATGAGTGATGAAACGAAACATGAAGTCCTGATACACTGAATCCATTCCTTGGCCCTAAAAGGTTCACGAGGAACATTTGTTGGAAATCCATTATAGAGAAAATTAAATATCAAGAACTGTACATTATTGGTGGATTCTCACAAGTTTGAACAGTTGGGATTTGATAAATATTTTCCTTTTTACCAAATCCATATTCAGACCGTGTTGTGAGATATAGCTCACAGGCAGAAACACCAGAACTGAGCTCTCAGGAGAACTACGATTCAGAATTGAGATTTCAGGGAAGCTCCTATCTAAAGGTCAGGACTCATCAGTAAGGAAATCAAATGTTATATTACAGTTCAAAGCAGTAGTCACAATGGTGGAAAATAAAAAGACAAAAGACTCTAAAAAGTCTTGGAAAAATATTATCTGAATACTCTATCTCTGACATGACTTAGAATTAATATGTTCAATTAACTAAAAAAATTAAGAACCACAGACATACGCAGTGATAGTAAAATACATTCATAATATTGAAAGATGAACATACTCAATATCTGTACTTATTCATCAAAGCACAACTGAATAAGTATAAGACTTAGATCTCAATTCATCCCTTGCTTTACGATTCAGATTTAACATGACACAGCTTTCTCATGGCATTTTTCACCTGTTTTCCTCAATGTGTAGATGAGTGGAAGAGAAAAGGCATTCCAATGGTATAAAATACTGCCACCAGCTTGGCCATGGGGAACATGGTTGGGAGATGTGTATATATGAATATACAGGGACCAAAGAATCAGACCACTACAATGATGTGAGAAGTGCAAGTGGATAGGCCTTTTTTCCTCCCTTCTGCACTGTTGTTTCTCAGTTAATGCAGGATGACAATGTATGAGATCATCAAAATCATGAAGCTGCTGGAGCAAATTGCCCAACTATTGACACCAACAGCAGATTGATCACACAATAGTCATGAAGGTGAGTTTTAACAAGGGCTGCAGATCACAGAAATAATGGTCAATCATATTGGGTCCACAGAAGAGCAATCTCACGACCAGGATAACCCAAGCAGTGGAATGCGTAAAAGACCCTATCCAGGCAAGAATAGTCAAGATGAGAGATATCTGCCTCCTCATGATCCTTGGTAATGCAAAGGCTTATGACTGGTCACTAGCAATTGGTGGCAACAAGGATGAGGACAAAGATCTCCATGCAGTCAAATAAGTAAAGTGCAAAGACCTGTGTCATGCACTCATTGTAGGATAGGACTTCCTTTGCAGAGAGAGCATCTACAATCTATCTAAGGACTGTGGAAGGTGAAAAGCAGAAATCAGCCAAGGACACACAAAACAGGGAGAAGTACATGGGACTACCAAGAGCCCAGCTGCACTTGATGGTCACAATAACAAGCATTTTCCCACTACAGTTCCCACAAAGAAAATTAAGATTAAAAATACCATTTTCTGCCTCAGAAGGTCCTGTGTCAATCCTAGCAATATGAACTCAGTCACAGTGTTCTTCGCTGCATCATCTCAGTTGATGTGGGGGCACCACAAATTAGAAACCCTCATTCTGCAAAGGGGGAAAGAAAAAAATGTAAAATGAATACTAATGTACTTCAAATATAAATTCTCAGCCATGAACCTGAAACTTTCCAAGAGATTATCATTTACAATTTTCTGGTGGGAAGAGTATGGGGGATTGAATTCAGGGGCACTCAACCACTGAGTCACAGTCCCAACATTATTTTGTGTTTTATTTAGAGACAGCATTTCACTGTGTTGCTTAGTGCCTGGCTGTTGTTGAGGCTGCCTTTGAACTCACAAATCTTCTGTCTCAGCCTCCAGAGTCACTGGGATTACAGGTATGGGCCACCGCTCCCAGCTTCATTTACATTTCACATTTTATTCTGAATAAAATTGAATTTCCAGAATTTATTTAATGCATTTACAGTTGCCTATGAAAATAATGAAATATAAAACTTATAAAAAGCAAGGGCTTCTTTAAGCAAAATAAACATGACTATTGGATTTAGTATCTGAAGAGAACTATACAAGCTTAATGTGTTTCATTAGTTTTCACTAAGGACCTATCAATATTAGGATGGTGCATTGCAAACCTAGAGAAGACTTACACATTTTACTTCAATAGCCTTTAACATTATGTGAACCTAGAGCTACCATTAAAATATATAGTATTTTGAGCACTCCAGTGATGATTGTTAAAATATTTGAGATTGCCTTCCTTAACCCATTTCTTCCTTTGTCCTATAATAGGACAGCTATAAAAAGTTGAATTGGGCAATTTTGCAGGCTTCCTACAAAATACAGGTTTTTATAGATGTTCTACAAGTAATATGATTGGGCATAACAGGTTAATAGAATCTAAGCACAGAACGGGTGTGAAGAGGGGAAGGAAAGAAAGAATGAACATTAAAAATTAGCAGGGTATGACAATTCAATCAGTCTTGTCCAGCAGCACTGAGCATTTTAACCTCTTGATTATTTTTTTTTCCTTAACAGTTACTTCTTGAATTCTCTAGTTCTTTTAAATTCTAATTTCAGCCTCTATTTTAAAATACTTTTTTCTTTTAAAATTATACTTGATATTCAACATTAAATTTCACCCATTTTAAATTTTTTTTTTCTGAAGTCTTCAGGAAGTTGTCATAAGATATAAGCAGACACTGAGACCAATAAGGAGAAAAAGAGGGAGAACAGATGACATAAATTAACATATTCCTCTAAATTTCAAGTTTATGAGTGGCACTAGGGGTTTAGAAAATAATTTCTGGATACTTCATTCATAAGTTAAACTTTCAGCGGAATTCTTAGTAAGTATAATCCTGAGTATTCTATATCCTGATTTCAAATAAGAGAAGATATATATAAAAAGCAAATTAATATTTATTTTCATTCATTCAATACTGAACACACTCATTTTTTTACTAAATACAATATATTCCCAAAAAAAAAGCACAGTCTAAAGCAAAAGATACATGCCAAAATGGTAAATATATATGTATACACATACATATAAATATGTTTATATATATATCACCTTTGACATGTAAATACATAATTTCTTCAAGTACAAATTGAACACAGTTCAGTCTTAAAAACCCCAGCACAATTTAATGGAGGGCAAAGAATATATTCCCAAAGAGATTTTTATTTTTATTAAAATGATTAAGCATTTGGACTGATGCTCAATTTCATTCAGTTTAATACATTCAGATTAAAATTCCAGTTGGATATCTTTTGCACATAGATCAATAAAGCAAAACTTTGATAATTGTCTTTTTAAAAAGGTATGGAGAAATGTGTAAGAAACGATCAATTACACCTATCTTTGGTGGGAGTTCAAGTGCTTGCAAGCTCTTAGAAAATGATCGCAAAGCCTGCAGACTCACAACTGCATGCACTCCATGATCCAATGATTCCTTTTCCATAGAAACAGCCACTCGAGCACAAAGAATCATTTTAGAGTTGGTAAACAAAACCAAGAAAGTAGCAGTGAACAAAATCAGTACTGCAACCCTTTCAATGGTTGTTAAACAGAGGAAATAACTTCAAGAAACATCAAAATGTCAATGGAGAAATCAAGGATGATACTTTTATGCAAACACTATCAAGCATACATACACAATTGTTTCTAAAATACATTGTAAATTGTAATTCAAGATGTCAACACAGTATTCTCATAGGACAGTACAATTTTCATTAATAGGAAAATATGCTTGCATACATACACATCCTTGTATCAATGAATATTATTTAAAAGACTACAAAAATATTTGTAGGGGGGACCCTTCTTTCTCTGCATCCATGTGAGGAGGATCTATTTTTAAACTACTCACTTTGGTAGTATTTGAAAATACACTATAATCATGCCACTATAAATAATATTTGAAAAACCTTACCTGATTCTTCACAACTGTCTTCTGCTGTGTACAGGAGGAACGTGCTAATTTTAGACAGCACTGAGATCCAGAAGCTTGAATACGAGGTGAGTCTGTATAGAGGTATGACACTCAGGGCTCTTTAGGTGCTTCATAAACCACCACACGGCCATTAACTATAGGTTCACTTGATTCATTGGATATTTTTGAAATATATTATTTATGGGATCTCTTTAGGAAAGAGAGATAAAGAAAATATTTTTTACTTCTATGCATTAAGTAATTTAAAATATCTTCATCTATGTCTGTATATCTATTTTCCTTCCATGTTTGTATGAACAGATAAATTTAGATAGTAAGCATCCTAATACATTCATATGGCACTGTGTGTGTGTATCTGTGTGTGTGAAAGTGTGTATCTGTGTGTGTGTATGCTATAAGCATAAGTATGCTATACTTTGGAGTAAATTAGTATAATAGAATTAAAAGATTTTTATAGATACAAACATACTGTTCCACACCATTCTATACATAGTTACTATTGAAGTAAAGGTATTCCTATATTGCACAATACCCATGGAAACATTTAAAACATCAAAAATATTATTTCTATTTATATGGTACAACCCAATCTATCAACAACCATACCTACTAGTGCCTAGGAAATACTGTGCCTATTTTTCTTTTCTTTTTTTTTTTTCTAATTTTAGTTTATTGGTACTTCCTAGTTACACATGACAAGAATCCATTTTGATAAAATTATACAAGCATAGACTATATATTATTAACTAAGACACCATTTGGTGGGTGGGCACAATGAGGGAGTTTACTTAGGTAATTTCATGTGTATACAGAGAAAAAAATGTTAGATTTATTCTACAGTTTTCAGAATATCATGCTAAGTGAAATAAACCAATCCCAAAAAAACAAAAGTCAATTTTTTTTTTCTGTTATGTGGAATGTAAACCACAGTAAAGGGGAGTATGGGAGAAGACAAGGTCAGTAGGTTAGACAAAGGACAAAGAATGTCAGGGAGGGTTAGGAATAGGAAAGAAGTAGAATGAATCTAGCATAATTTATTTAAGCCATGTTCTCACTTTGGATTGCAAAGTACTCCTAGAAAAGACCCTAAAGGTCCTATCCTTCAACAAGGGCCTGCTTTGTTAGATACTGGCTGTTACATTAATCTGATTCATTTTCTATAAGTTTAAATACAAATAATACCAATTTTACCAATTTCAGCAAGATTATGCAAGGTTAGTATGTTCACTTGCCCACTTTCCTGAGTAATTTAGAGGCTACTTACTCAAATGAGAATTTGAAAAGTGCTTCTAAATCAATGCCTGATTATTCTGGAATCAGGATGTCTTCTGTCTCACCAACAAGTTGATGTTCTCACCACTTGCTAGAAGGCAAACTAAATTGCTCCAGATTCATTCACTAGTTTCTGAAATCTGTCCACACACAGGATTTTCACTGTTACCTCCTTCAAACAAGACAGTATGGAATGGTGAATGATATAGAGGGGAAGGTGATCATGGTGCCTCACCAAGTGGGCAAGGTTCCCATCTGGTGCGGGTCACACTGATAGCACACACCCACTGACGTGACATGAAGAAAATGAAACTTTACTTTTTTGATATTCCTCTTCACAAAAGCTCATAATTCCAGGCCTAAGGAATAACAGGCAAGTAACTATTGAGGACTTTAGATCAAAATGTTTGACTTGCATTCCCAAAAAGTATCAAAGTCATTGCAAACAAAAGAAATATGAGAAAGTGTCCCTGTTGAGGTGTGTTAAAGAAAACATAATAACTAAATTAGTGTGTCATTCTGGATAGGATTCTGAATAGTAAAAGGAGAGGTTGGAAAAATAAGATTATCTGATTTAAGTGTGAATCTCTGCTAATGTTCATGTACTAAAATTGATACATCTGTTTTGAAAAAAATGTTATCAATTAATTAGCAAAGACCTAAACTGATTCTTCTCAAAAGAAGAAATACAAACAGAAAACAAATACATGAAAAAATCGTTCACTGTCTTTAGCAATCAGGAAAATCCAAATCAAAACTAGTTTGAGCTTTCATTTCACTACAGTAAGAATGGTAATCCTCAAGAATACAGATGCAAGAGTGTGGTGGAAAAGGTACATTCATACATTGATTTGACTGAAAATGAGTAAAACCACTTTGAAATGCAGAATAATGACTCCTTTAAAGGTGGAATCACCATCAATTTGGCTTTCCCACTCCTTGTTGTTTATCTAAAAGAACTAAAACCAGTATCCTGTAGTGACACAGGCACACAAATGTTTATAGATGTGCAATCCACAATGGCCAAGTTATGAAACCAGCCCAGGTGTCCATCAGCAGATGAATGAGTAAAGAAAATGTGGTACATATTCACAGTGAAGTTTTACTCAGACAAAAAGAATGAAATTATGTTATTGGGTGGCAAATGGATGGAAATGCAGAACATCATAAGTCAAATAGACCATAACCGGAGTCAAGAGTTGAATCTTTTCTCTCCAATGTGAAGGCTAAGGCACAATAAGAGGAAAGGTGGGGGAAGGATTCCATGAAAATAGAAGGGAGATCAGAGTAGAGGAAGGAGATGTTGAAGCTTAGACAATTGCCACTCCCTCACCCCGATAGGCAATTGCTGTTCTGCTCAGGTTTTTGACACCATAGATTAGTTTTGCCTCTTACAGAAACTTATATAAATGAAACCATAAATAATGCACTCTTTTATGGAAAGATTTTTTTTAAACCAGCAAAATAGTTTTTTGCTATTCATTACAGGTATTGTGCATATCAGTGGTTCTCTCCATTTTCTTCCTGAGGTGCATTTCATTGTATGTATACTGGAGTCTGCTCATTTTTTCTATTGATAGACATTTGAGTCTTCTCAAGTTCTTGCTCATTATTCACAAAGCTGCCTAAATTGTAAAGTGCAATTCTATAGTAATAAATACACTGTAGTTCTTGGACAAATAGCTAGGAATGGGTTTGCTGGGATATGTTTTAAGTGCATATTTACTTACTTGATGAGCAGTCAGACTTTATTGGAATCCAGGCCTGGTGGTGCACACCTGTAATCCCAGAAACTCAAAGGAGGCTGAGGCAGGAGCATGGCAAATTCAATGCCAGCCTTAGCAACTTGGTGAGGCCCTAAGCAACTCAGCATGACCGTGTCTCTAAATAAAATGTAAATAAGGGCTGGAAGCATGTCTCAATGGTTGAGAGTGCCTAGGGTGGTTCCTCAGTACAAAAAAAAAAAAAAAAAAAAAAAAAAAGAAAAAAGAAAAAAAGAAAAAAGAAAAACAGAAAAAGAACACTTTATTGGATATATCATTTTACATTCCCTTCAATCATGCAAACCACATATATGTCTAATTTTTCTCACTATGTGCAATGATTTTCACCTGGTCCTTAGTATCACATTCCCTTTTCTATTGTATTTCAGTATCCTCCTGATTACTAGCTCAGCCTCTGTTCTTTAAAGGATTCAGAGATATCCTTCAAAAGCACAAGCCACAAATTCACAAATGACTTTCTCTTTATATTTCTGACCTCACTTGCCATTATTCTCTTTCTTTTTCACAAAGGAAGGGATCCTTGATTTTCTTCCCACGGAATAAATGTATCCCATTTGCACTTGCTGTTTCATCTGCTTAAAACTCAACATCTGCTTAGAACCCAATCCCTGAATATATAAGCAGTTTGGTATTGTTGGGATAGGTTTCCTAACCTTAGAACTATAGATATTTGGAGTTAGATCAGAAGTTTGTATCTCTAAGGAGCTGTCTCATGCATATGAGACTGTTCAGCCTTCAACCAATCCATCTTACACGTATGGCACACATTGAGGTGGACCAGAAGAAACACAGACACAATTCACACTTCATGTGACTTCTCCACAAGGAGCTAATCTCCTTCCAGGAGATTCTATTCTCACTCCAGTGAGAGTGACACACAATTTCAGTAGCACTTTTCTGGAAGGGAGAAGCAGCGATCCACCTGTTTATACACCACCATTTACAGAGTTTAATATGAAGTACATTGATTATCTAATTTACACTAAACTACACTGTTCAGTGTGAGTATGAATTCATGTTATAAATCACTATGAATCCTGAGTGATGGAATTAATGTACTATTCTTTTTTCACATTTGAGATGAAGACAGGAAGGAGGAGAAAAAGGAGCAGAAGGAGGGTTGAGGAGAAAGAGGAGGAAAAGAAGAAAAGGGAGGAAGAGAAAGAAGGAGGAGGAGCAGTAGGAGAAAGGAGAAGGAGAAGGAGGAGGAAGAGAAGGAGCAGGAAGAAAAATAATTCTCCCTCCATGTTAATTCAGGACATGTGCTTCCTTTGGGTAATTTACAACCATTTGGAGTTATATGTTAACTTCTGCTTTGAATTAAAAATCAAGGAATTCACTTTGTAGTGAATGCACTTCCCCTTCCTTTTGATTGGCAATGTCCATGTACAGAATACGTTTCAGAACTATGTCATCCACTTTATTCAGTTGAGGATTACTGAACGAATTGTCCATGCTCCTCAGTGACCATTAGACAGAAACTGCTTGCATACAGGTAGTGTGTCATTGCAGCCCTTGGTCTTCACCCCTCAACTTTCTACTTCACATATATGCCCACAAGGTCACACACCTCTTTTCTCTCTCCATTATTTGAAAACTTGTTTTTCTAATTTCCTATCTTCCAACAGTGCTGTGAAAGAGTAAATGTGAACCTCAATTGAACAATATAAAGAAGGGAGGCAGAAAAAAAGTTGGTTGACTATTCAATGATCCAGTTCATTGATCTGCAGTTGTGCTGGTAACATCACAACATGAATAGAGTTTCAATCCCATCTCCCCTACTGTTTTTCACAATTCAATAAAAAGAAAGAATCGAGAGGACGTGGGGATGGTGAATATGGGGAGAACACAATATAGGAGGTGAGGAGCTGTTTCTCAGAGTGATAGTCTGGCCTTTCTATCTCTTTCATCTTTCCTATGCTTGAACAAAAAAAGATTCAGCAAATTTTATTTCATATTTTTATAATTATAACAAAATTAAATTCTATCATCATGTATAAAAACAATAAAATTTAAAAAATAATAAAAAGTAAAGTGATGTAACAACAAAAGTTGTGAGTAGAATTGTAGTTATCAGCAGTTGGTTAGGGTGTGTGTGTCAGGGGGTGTAGAGCAGGAAGCATTGGTCAAAAGAGAAACAAGTGATATATATGAGGCACAAGTTAAAGGCATCCATTGTCCAGCATCATGCCTGTAGTTACTAAGGGTGGGTTTAATTTTTGAAAAGAAAGTAGAAAGACAAATACTGCAAGTTCTCATCTACATGTGGAAATCAAGAGTGGAACTCAGAAGCAGTGCTGTAGCATGGGAGTTACCAGGTGGGGAGGGGCAGGGGGAGGGACAGATGTGGACATGTTTGTCAAAGGAGGATTAAGTTTCCTTTACATAGGAAGCACATGTTACTGACATCCATTGTGTAACTGTAAGTATTTTGTAACAATGTGTAATATTCTTGAAAATTACTTACAGTAGAATTTGTTTTCATAAAAAAATGAAAATTATCAGTTAATTATAACACAAATTTAAATAGATCAAATTAGTTATTCTAAATGTCTACATATTTCAAACCCTATTTCATATGATAAGTATATAAAACTTTTATCAACTAAACAAACCTTATGTGCAAAATGTATAGGGTATATGCCAGGCTGACCAAAGATTCCCTTCTTTTTTGCTTAAGAAATACTGCCAGGTGTGGTGGACATGTCTGTAACCCCAGTGCCTTAAGAGACTGAGGCAGGAGGGTTACAAGTTCAAAGCCAGCCTCAGCAACTTAGGTAGGACCTCAGTGACTTAGTGAGACTCTGTGTCGGAATAAAAAATAAAAAGGGCTGAGGTATGGCTCAGTGGTTAAACACTCCTGGGTTCAATTTCTGGTACCAGAAGAAAAAATAAATACCAAGGAACTTAGTATTTTCTTAGGTTTATATTGTCACATTAACACCACACTTCACTATTATTATTTGCTACATTTCCATTATAATATTAAATTATGTTCACTGAATAAAATAAAAATATGATTAGTAAATACCTATAGTGTTTATACCTGAAAATACCAACTTTCATTAATATATTTGAAAACTCTGTTTTACAAAAAAAACAGATAGCCACACTAAATTGTTTATTATGTTCCTTATGTGCACCATAGTTTTTAACTCTCATGACAAATCAATAAAATAGGGTTGATTTTAGTATACAGTTTACAAACAAAGATTTTAGCCCAGGATTTGGATTCATGTAATCCAACTTCAGAGCTTGCAATTTTACATGATGTTCACCCACGGATCTTGAAGCTAGAATAAACACAGTCCCTGATCACCACATTGTCTACCTAGAGGTTCCTGCTTTTAGACAATTAGCAGCTATGTTTGAATTAATGGATACAGTAGGACAGAAGCATTGATCACATTGGCTTAGGAAACTTAGAGAACTTGTTAATGAACCTCTGGCATTGGTAGAGCAAGCTCAAAAACTGTACTTTCTCTGAACTTTAGAGTGTAGATGTCTAACTTCTCCATGGAAATATCAATTTTTATGTTACTTGTGTGAAACATAATTATAAAAACAGCAACACTTGTTCTCCAAGTGAAAGGATAATTAGAATTAGGTTTCTGATTTAGGTGAAAGGACTGATCTCATTGAAAGTGTCCATTGAATACATATGGTGTCCCAGAAATTTAAAATATGTTATTTTCCCAGTTTTACTTTTCTTTTAAAATGGACAAAAAAAATCATTCCTATTTATGTAATATGGAACCACATAAACCTTTTAACCTTTTTTTCTCCTACAGAGTTACTTCTTATTTTATAATCCTACTTTTAATTCTGCATTTTATCCACATTTTAGTATTTTCATTTCTTCTAATCCTTTGACCTTGCTTTGTTCTTACAAAATGAAAATCACTATGAACCCTCTATGTAATGGGTATGTGCATAAGTTTTTTTTTATTTTTTTGTGATCAGTATAATAAAGGAGTACATTAGAGAAGTTTATGTCAGAATCAGTTCATTTCCTGGGTCTATAAAGTATGTGAGTGTCTTTGTGAATGAGATTACTTGAAAGTAACTTTTGACAGAAGGATATGGTTAATACTGGTAAAGATTTCTAATTAAGTTATGAGACACCATATTAAAAAATTAAGTGGAATTTAGTCACAGATACTAAAGAAAGGGTGCAATTTCCTACAGGGAAATCAATGTGTATTTATAATGTTCATGATATAACTAAGACCTGTGCCTCTGAGGTACACCTCTTCATCTGTTCTTTTCCCCAATATGTGCTAAAAATTTCAATGGCAATTGTAATTTGTAAAGCTATTCGACCCCTTTAGTACTGGTGTGTGTGTGTGGGGGGAGAGAGAGAGAGAGAGAGAGAGAGAGAGAGAGAGAGAGAGAGAGAGAGATCAAATATAAAGGAAAATAATATGAGAAAGTGACTTCTTTCAGCAATAGTGGAGTCCCCCTGGCCCCACTATCTTGACACAAGTGCTCTATTCTCCCAGTGCCCATGGTAATTTCATTTAGTTTTTCAATATAGTCAAGTTTAAACAAAAAAGATCATATCTTTTTTTTTTTTAAATCAGTTTCTACTTTTCTTCTTCTCAATTTGAGAAAATATGCTGGATCACTGTCATATTCGTAGTTTTTGTGTTGTTTTGATTTTTTTTTTTTTTTTTGAGGTATTGGGAATTGGAAGCAGGGGCACTTGACCACTGAAGCCCATCTGCAACCCTAATTTGTATTTATTGACAGGGTCTCTGAGTTTCTTAGCGCCTCACATTTGCTGAAGCTGACTTTAAACTCACAATCATCCTGCCTCAGCCACTGGAATTACAGGCACGTACTATCAGTCCTGGCTATATTTATAGTTTTTATTTAGCCGCAACAATATCCATTGTTTCGCTTTTTTTTTTTGGTGCTGGAGATTGAACCTAGGGTTTTGTGCATGCAAGCACTCTACCAGTTGAGCTTATACTCAGTCCCATTGTTTTACTTTTATTTATCCTAGATTTAGAGTTATGGTGCTCAAACTCCTATACAGTAATCATGTATGATACTCATCTCAAGACATTGTTGTACTACATTTTACAGATGACAAAAACAGTATTTTGATTTAACAAGCAAAAGTAAAAGAAATATACAGTTTAGAATAATTTTTATGAAATACAACACTAATTCAAACAGATGAAATTTCTGACACAAAAACCAGTGACAAAATTAAATGTAAGTTCTTGATTCCATGAGTTATCTGCTTTGCCCTGTGTGTGTTCAAGACAGTCAACACATTACTAAAAATGGGTGAAAGAGGGAAATAAAAATCACAATGAACTGCGTGTGCTTTCTGTAAACTATAAATTTCAAGAGCTCTGTGCTATAGCTGTCTCTCTTGTCAGGAAATCACAGTACAGACTGACTTGACATTTACAGCTTATGCTCAGAATTGCAGGAATGAATTTAGGAAATAAAGAGTTAGACTAATGATGTCAGGGACACTAATGGTCTGATGTCAGAGGCAAAGAAAATTCAAAGGAAATAAGGTACTAGTCAGGGTAGTGTGTATATAAATAGGCAGGTCTTGGAAACACAGGGGTTGGGGAAAAAAGTGAAAGTGTAGAGAGAAAAGACATTTCCTCCTAACTACCTGCAAAACGATGATGCTATAGAATTTATAATGACTGTCATGTAGAAAAATTCAGAACCCGCACCTGAAACATAAGTACACTTTACTGTAACAATTATCACAAATGATCATGTTTTGTCATTCAAATCATAATAAATAAGAGACTGGACTCTCAATTCATCGCTTGCTTTCTGATGCAGTTTTAACACACCACAGCTTTCTCATGGCATTTTTCACCTCTGCATTTCTCAGAGTGTAGATGAGTGGGTTGAGGAAGGGTGTTCCAATGGTATAAAACACCAACACCATCTTGTCCATGGGGAAGGTGGTTGGGGGGCATGTATATATGAATATAGAGGGACCAAAGAACAAGACCACTACAATGATGTAAGACGTGCAAGTGGATAGGGCTTTTCTCCTCTCTTCTGCACTGTGATTTCTCAGTGAATGCAGGATGACAATGTATGAGATCATCAAAATCATGAAGCTGTTTGAGCAAATTGCCCCACTGTTAGACACCACCAGCAGGTTCAAGACATAAATTTCCACGTAGGCGAGTTTCAACAAGGGCTGCAGATCACAGCAGTAATGGTCAATCAAATTGGGTCCACAGAAGGGCAATCTCAAGGCCAGGATAACCTGAGCAGTGGAATGCATAAAAGACCCTATCCAGGCAAGAATAATCAAGATGAGACAGACCTGCTTCCTCATGATCCTTGGGTAATGAAAAGGCTTAAAAATGGCCACATAGAAATCAACAGCCATGAGGATGAGGACAAAGATCTCCATGCAGCCAAATTAGTGCAATGCAAAGATCTGTGTCATGCACTCACTGTAGGATATGAGTTCCTTCACAGAGAGAGCATCCATAATCAGTCTAGGGGCTGTAGTTGTTGAAAAGCAGAAATCAGTAAAGGAGAGATAAAACAGGAAGAAGTACACGGGGCTCCCAAGAGACCGACTGCACCTGATGGTCACAATAATGAGCATATTCCTGGCTACAGTACCCACATAAAAAATTAAGAAGATTAAAAAGACAATTTTCTGCCTCAGAGGATCCTGTGTCAATCCTAGCAATATGAACTCAGTCATGTTGTTCTTTTGGTGCATCATCTCACTTGATGTGCAGACATCACAAATTTGAAACCCTCATTCTGCATTGGAGGAAAGAAGAAAATGTAAAATAACTAAATTTGTAGTTCAAATATATTTTCTCAGTCATTCATCTGTAACTTTCCAGTGGGTTATCATTCACAATCCTGTGAAATTTTCTGAATATAATTGAATTTCTAGAATTCATTTAATGCATTCACCAGATTGCATATGAAATGAATGAAACAGGGAAATAATGAAAAAGTAAGTGCTTCTCCAAACAAAGTAAATATTGCTTTAGTGGATTTGGTATGAGCAGATAACCCTCCAAGCTGAATGTGTTTCCTCAGTCTGTAGCATGGAGTTGTAAGTGTCAGGGTCGTGCTTTGCAACAGAGAGAACACTTATGCTGGATTGGCTGCAATGGGCTTCAACCTTGCTGGACCCCAGTAGTAGCATTCAAGCAATCTTACACAATATTTTGGAGATCCCATTTTGAATTTTTTAAACATTTGAGATTGCCATCCTTAACCCAGTATCTCTTTGCCCTACACATATAAGACACCTATAATAATTTTGAGCAAATTTATAGGTGTCCTACAAAATTTTATATTTTCATAGATATCCTATTTATAGAAAAAAGGTGATAATGTTTTTTTTAATAGAACTTAAACACACACAGAAAGAGAGGGAGACAGAAATAATGGACATAAAATTACACTTGTGTAGAGCCAACTGTTCAATGTGATCCAGTATAGGACATTTTTATCTCTTGCCTTGAATAAAACTTACCTCACAATTTATGTAGTTCTTTTCAATTGTAAATTCAGCCTCTATTACACTGTGGTTTCATCTTTTAAATCATACTTGTTACTTAAAATTAAATTCTTTCCCTTTTGTTATTTTTCTGAGTCCTTCAGAAAGTTTCTGTAAGACCTAAGGAGACCCTGGGATTAATACCAAGGAAGAAGAAGGAGAACAATCACCGTAAATCAAATAACCCTTAAAATTTCAGGTACAGGCAGCACCAGGGAATCAAACAATAATCTCTGTTCTGGGTATAGTACCAATGGCCTATAATCCCAGCAACTTGGCTGAGACAGGAGGATCTCAATTTCCAAATCTTTCTGAACAATTTAGTGAGATTCTGTCTCAAAGTCCAAACAGTTTTTAGAGCCCTGCATGCGGTCCACAAGGAACATTGCTGACCAGTACCTGAGTTATAACTGTTTATGTCTGTGGCAGGTGGTCAAAGCATGTTTCCTCCATGTTGCAGAATAAAGCCCTACTTCCTCAAAAAAAAAAAAAAAAAAAAAAATCAAAAAACACAAAACAAATGGCCTGGGAATGTAGTTCCAGGTTAGATTGCCTCTAGGTTCAATCCTCAGTACCATGAAATAGAAAGAGAGAGAGAGAGAGAGAGAGAGAGAGAGAGAGAGAGAGAAGGGGATGAAGAAAGAGGTTGGGGGAAGAGGAGAAGAAATAGAGGAAGAAAATAAAATGATCTCTGGTTGCTTTAGTCATAAACTCTCAAAGAAATTCTTACTAAATGTAACTCTCCCATATTCTATACCCTAACTTCAGGGAAGAGCATATAGACACAAAAAGGAAATTAATATTCAGTTTAATTTGCAAAATGTTTAAAAAACCTTTTTATTTTCCTTCTAACATAACATACTTTCAAGCTAAAGATATTTGTAAAAATGATAAAATATATTTGTAACTTATGTGCCATATTAAAGCATCAATTCTTCAAATACAAATGGATTTCATAGGTCATTAAAAAAACAAAAAGAGAAAAAAAAACAGGACACAACAGAGGGCAAAGATTCAATTTTAAGAGTTTTTTTTCTTTTTTATTCAAAATATAAAGCATAAGAATGGATGCTCAATTTCATTCCCAGGTTAATATATTCCAATTCCAATTCCAATAGAATGTCTTGTGCTCCTCTATGGGATGGTTAAAGCATTTGTTTTGGTAACTGACTCTTAACAGATGGTGCTGATCAATGTGTGAGAAACAGTTTCACCTATCTTTGATGGGAGTCCAAGTACTTGCAAGCTCAGAATGTGATCTCAAAGCCTGATTCTCACAACTGCATCTAGACCCTGATCCAGAGCTTCCTCTCCAGACACAGCCACTCAGGCATACAGACATGTGGAGTCCTTTCAGTGGCAGCAAAACATAGGAAGCGATTTTAACTCATCAAAATGTCAATGAATGAATCAAATATTACATTTTTTACACAAACATGAACTAAGTGTATATTATATATTAGACACACTTGTTTCTAAAATATGTTGTAAAATGAAATTTATGATTTCAGTACTGTATTCTCAGAGTGGTAAAATATTTGTTAATAGGAAAAATACATGTGACACACATATAAATACTTACAGAAATGTATTGTATTTGGATTATAATCATATTTATAGCTTCTGAGAGAATATTCCTTTCTTGACATTTGAAGTGTGAGGAAGACCTACTTTAAAATTAGTATGCATTCTGGCAATACTTGAAAAATATGTCATCATGTGTTGATCCATATCTGTATGCATTGGTACATTTAGACAGATTAACATGCTGAAACAGTTGTATAGCATTATGTATATATACATTTTTAAAATTATTTTGTAGATATAAGAATAGTGTATGTTGTCATGAAGAAGCACCATAGAAATAAGAGATTTCTTTTTTTTTATTTTAGATGTTGATAGACTTTATTTTTTTTCATTTATTTATATATGGTGCTGAGAATCAAACCCAGTGCCTCACACATGATAGGCAAGTGCTCTACCACTGAACCACAACCCCAGCTCAACAGACTTTTAAAGATATAAATCAATAGTGTTGCACACTAGTCTATACTTAGTTGTAACTGAGGGAAAGAGATTCTGCATCCAACTATAACAATAGGAACATCATCGCCAACAGCATTACCTAGAACACCCAAAATAGACATTATTTCCATATATCTGTTAAAGCTCCATCTATCAACAACCATAACTAATAGTTCTCATTTCCATCTGGATCTTCTTTGCCTGTTTTCTGTTTGTTTGTAGTTGTATTTATATTGTAAAGCACTCCTAGAAAAAACCCTAAAGGTCCTGTCCTGCAACAAGGGCCTGATAGGTTAGAAACTGGCTGTGATGTTAATCTGATTCATTTTCTGCAAGTTTTAATACAAGTAAGTGAATACCAACTTGGGCAAAATTATGCAAGGTAGACCGTTCACTTGCCCACATTCCAAAGTAATTTAGAAGTCACTAACTCAAGTGAGAATTTGAAAAGTGTTTCCAAATCAATGCCTGTTTATTCTGGAATCAGGATGTCTTTGTTCTCAACAAGAAGCTCATGTTTCCATCTGCATGCAAGAAGGCAGACTGAGTTGTTCCAGAATCATTCAGCACTTTCTGAAATCTGCCCACACACAGGATTTTCACTAGGACTTGCCTCACCTTTCCATTCCCTGGAGGTGTATTCCATATGAATGACTCAAACCATAGGAGTCCTGGAAAGAAGTTCTCTCAAGTGTCCCTTCCCTCTCAGGAGAAAGACAAGTCAGATGTGATAAAGAACTACTCTTCAAAAAAAAAAAAAAAAAAAAAAAATTAAAAGAAAAATGAATGACTCTTCAATTTACGAGGTAAATGGGTGGCCTATTTTTGTAATTAAACCTACAAGTTTGTGTGATGTGAGACTTTTGGCTAGGAAAAACCAAAATCCAAAACAAAACCCATGTGGGACCTGGATCTTTCTTTCCAATACTATTGTTCAATAAAATGACCCAGCCTTCTTGAAAGAGTATCTGCTTCCAGACCTGGGCTCACAGAGGAACTAGAGCATGTTACAGTGGTAGAGAGTGAGGATGTGCTGAAACACACAGGCCCACAGTGATGGCCATGAGGGAAGGGGACATGGGTCAACTCAAAGAGCCTAGAGGGGTCAAAGCTGTGAAAATGTAGCAGCAACAGAAGGAAACAGTACTGAAATATAACCTGGAGTAAAACATGTGCATCCAAGAGTCCACAATGTTATAATTAAAAACATAACTAAGTAAATAGAGAAGACAGACTTGTATGAATGTAAATTTGAAGTATTTAGAGAGAAGGTGCCCTGGAAGGTTTAGAGGACACACATGCCTCTTCTTGTAGACTATGTATGCATGGTGACCTCCTTCAAACAAGAGAGTACGGAATGGAGGAGGAATGGCTACAGAGGGGAAGGTGGTCATGGTGCCTCACCAAGTGGGCAAGGCTCCTGGTAGGTGTGAATCACACTGATAGCACACACCCACTGATGTGATGAAAGTGAGTTTGTATCTTTTACATTTCTCCCCACATCCATAATCCCAGGCTGTTGTAGGATGCCATCCACATTATCTGGCTTGCATTCCTGAAAATTGCTGTGGTCTTCAAAAACAAAGTATGGCAATTTTCCCTGTCAAGATATGTTGAAGGAAAGGTGAAGACTAAATCAACATGTTATCTCAGACAGGATTCTGGAGAGGGAAAGAGCAAGAGTTAAAAAATAAGGAGATCTGAATACAGCATGAATCTCAGTTAATACTTATGTCCTGACACTGATTCATTGGTTTTGAAAAATGTTTCCCATTCATATATTAAGCATACATTTTTCCCATGGAGATTATGTATGGTGAGTTTTCAAAATACAATTTTATTGAGATTAAATTTTTGTAAAATGAAATGCAGACCTCAGAAATATATGATTTGGTTAGTTTTGCTACTTTAATATTTTCAAGTAACTATTAAAAAATTTAGGATGCAAAATATTCCCAATAACTCAGGGAGTTCATTTTTGCTCTTTTCCAGTAAAAACATCTCAAATCCACCCAGTATTCTGATTTTTATCACTTTATATTCATTTTGGCTGTTGTAGAAATTCATAAATATTAAACATCCGTGTTGAATGGTTTGTGCCTAGCTTTGAGATGTATCAGGTTAGTGTAGCAGTAATGCACTAGCTTTATTTGCTGAAAAAATGTTTCATTGAATGGGACAATTTCTGATTATAAAGTGCACATTTGCAGTAACATTATTATTATTAAGATTTTTTAATCTGAGTTTACTATTATTTTTTTCTTTCCTTCCTTCCTTCCTTCCTTCCATCCTTCCTTCCTTCCTCCCTCTTTCTTTCTTTCTTTCTTTCTTTCTTTCTTTCTTTCTTTCTTTCTTTCTTTCTTTCTTTCTTTCTTTCTTTCTCTTTCTTTCTTTCTTTCTCTTTCTTTCTTTCTTTCTTTCTTTCTTTCTTTCTTTCTTTCTTTCTTTCTTTCTTTCTTTTTTTCTCTCCCATCTGTTCTTTTCATTCTATTGAACGATTGAATAGTGGTTTTTATTTTTATATTTAATTCTTCCTTTCCTACTGGGTTTAAAGATTTACTTGTTCTTATTGTTCTTCCACTAATATAGTCAGGGATTATGATAAAATATTATAACAAAGAAGAAACATAATTAAGTGTGGTAGTTATATAAAGTAATCACCTCTTATCTTTGATTAAATACACTACTTTCTATGTGATGTAAGACTCACTCTAGTGGGATTCCAGTTACCCTTTTATGTGCTATGTTCTATCGTCATATTTTTTTTGGCAACATATGTTTTCTAAGTAGTACTTCATTAATTGTTGTGTTGACTGTACTCAATTTTATTACACAAAGTTTTTATCTATACACAATTGTTCACTTTAGTGACATATGTCATATTTCTTCCTGGAGCACCTGGTATATGTTCCCCTCTCCACTTTTTCTGAAACTCCATTTTTATCGAGGTTAGAGTTTTGATTCCGACGTGTTCTACATTGGATCGTGGCTTAGTTTTAAAGACTTTTTGTCCTTGGTATTCAATTTGTATTTTTTCTACTGACTTTTCTTGAAATGTACTGATTCTTTTTTCTTTACTGTCTAATTCTTCTCAAAACTATCCAAAGATTATACATTTCAGACTTTTATTATTTCTTACACGTGTTTAGTGCCCTACATTTCCTAGTCAGCCGTGTTTCAGCAATACTCCACCAGTGTTGATCTGTTACATCATCATTTTTATTCATTTTTTTTTAATTCTCTTGAGATTTTCTTTTTTATTGAAGGATTATTTATTTAGGAATCTGTTTACTTTCAATTCTTAAAAGATAAAGGAAATAGGTAAATATGTACAGGGGAGTTTTTCTCACTCATTAAGAAGTGTGTACTTGTGATATGGCTTTTGTGGGTAAATGGGTGGAAATGGAGAACATCATTCTAAGTGAAATAAGGTAGACTCAAAAAAGTCAAGAGTCAAATGTTTTCCTTCATATGTGGAAGTTATAGCAAATTAAGATGAAAACGGGGGAATCCCATGAAAATAGAAGGGAGATCAATGGAGCAATTGAATCAGTGGATTGATGGGCGAGGAGAGATGATTGAAACAAAGAGGAACTTCAGAATGAAGTTGACCAAATAATGCTATGAGCATAAGTGAATGCATCAGTAAATTCCACCATTGTATGTTTATAAAACAACAATTTAAAAAATAATAAATGCAGAGAAGAAAGACCAGTTAGAGTACAGGTAGGGAAATGGGGAAAGAGGGAGAGAAGGAGGAAAGGAAGAAGCAGTGGGAACTGAAAAGCAGCAAGACGTATTTCATGCACATATGATTATGTCACAATGGTCCCCACTGATATGTAAAACTTTAATGCACTCATTAAAATAAAAATAAACCTAAAAAAAGGCAAAAAAGGAACATAGATGTTAAGACACCATAGACATAGAATTATAGAATTTGCATTCAGGTGTCTAACTTCAAAAGTTCTACTGTTACATTGTATTACCCTTCTTGAAGTTAAAATATGCACTAATTATAATCACTGTACTGCTCATCTAAAGTTTCTAGTCTTTTAGGACTTTTGCAATAATGTTTGAATTAAGGATAAAATAGGGTATAGACATTTTCACTCACACTGAAGACTAAAAGAAGTGGTCTAAAACCTTAGTTCTGCCAGGCACTTTGGGGCATACCTGTAATTCCAGTAACCTGGGAGGCTGAGGCAGGAGGATAGCAAATTTGAGGCCAATGTCAACAACTTAGTAGGACCCTCAGTACTTACAGAAACCTTGTCTCAAAGTTAAAAATAAAAAGAACTGGAGATGTTGCCTAGTGGTAAAGTACCCCGGGGTTCAACCCCAGTGTACAAATAATTATAAATAATAATAAACAACACAATAAATAATGATAAAATATAATTTAGAAACTAATAAAAATAAAAACTTTTTTCTGATTATTAGCAGGGCAATCTCAAGAAATTTATACATTTCTCTAAACCTTAGATTTTCATTTGTAATTTCTTAATAGAAACAGAAAACTTTGTACTGTTTGCTGAGGCATAATTATATGATAACAACAATAACAAAAAGAACTGGATACATATTAACCTCTCTACTTATTCTTTAAGTGAAAAGATAGTTTGAATTCATAGTTTTAGCTGTATTTATATGAGAGATCTGGTCACTTTGAAATTTTTCATCAGATGTATATGGTATCCTGGATTTATTTTTAATTTTACTTCACTTTAACAGTTTTGTTTTTTCATTTTTTAAAATTACAAATAATAATCATACATATTTATGGTGCTTTGAATTGCATAAATCCATTTTTCTTTCTCTAGATGTCTATTTCTTATTGCATAATCTTCTATTCATTTTACTCTATATTTTAGGTACATTTTAGAATATTTTATTTTTTTCTATACCTATGATTTTGATTTATTATTCTAAAATGCAAAGCATTATGAGCCTCACAGTGATGTGTGTGTGTGTTTTTATGTATGTGGCTTGTATTACATAGGAGTAGATTAGATGCGTTTACCACATAATCAATTCATTGCAGACTCTATAAAGTATATTACTGTCTTTATGTGTGAATTTACTTTAAAACAGTTGTGGCAGTAGGACATGGTGAATAGTGGTAAGAATTTTTCAATTAAATTATAAGGGGCAGTATAAAAAATAAACTGTTATCAAATTGGTAACAGTTACTAAAAATGTGGTACCATTTTCTACACTGAAATCAATGAATATTTAAAGTTCAGGGTATAATCTGAGACCTGCACCTCTAATGAACCAGGGTTCACCTGACCTTCTGCCCATTCTGGACATGAAAATTTCAATGGTAATTCTAATTTGTGAATCTATACAATCCCCATGTAACAGATGCATAGAGAAATAACAAAAAAGGAGACATAGCAATATAAATAGAGAAAGGGGCTTTCCACGGCAGTAGTGGGTTCTCCCTGAGTCCACTCTCTAGACACAAGTGCTATATTTTCTGAATGTCCATGGTAATTTCATCAAAATCATTCACTTGAAAGAAAATAGGTCATATCATTTTGGGGCTCACATCAGTTTCTACATTTCTGCTCCTCAGTCTGAGAAAATAGCTTGTATCTCTGTATTTCCAATTTTTACTTAGCTTTCAAAATAATCACTGTTTTTATTTTATTTGCAATTGATTTAGAGAAGTTTTGCTACAAGTCTTGAACACTAATTTTTTATCTTTTATTTTTTTATAGTCTGCATTTTGATTCACTTTACACAAATGGGGTACATAATTTCATTGCTATGGTTGTACACAATGTAGATTAATACCATTTGTGTAATCATACATGTACATAGGGTAATGATATCTGTCCCATTCCACCATTTTTCATACCCCCTCCCTCTCATTTCCTTTTGCATAATCTAAAGTTCCCCCATTCTTCTCTCACTCCCCACCCTCCCACCCCCATATATCATTCTCCACTTATCAGGGAAAACATTTGACCTTTGGTTTTTTGGAATTGACTTATTTCACTTAGCATGATATTTTCCAATTCCATCTATTCATTTGCAAATGCCATAATATTATTCTTCTTTATGGCTGAATAGTATTCCATTGCGTAGATATACCAGGGTTTCCTTATCCATTCATCTGTTGAAGGGCATCTAGGTTGGTTCCTCAATCTAGCTATTGTGAACTGAGCTCCTATAAACATTGATGTGGCTGTGTTACTGTAGTTTGCTGATTTTAAGTCCTTTGGGTATAAACCGAGGAGTGGGTCAAAATGTGGGTCTATTCCAAGTTTTCTGAGCATTCTCCATACTACTTTCCCATGTGGCTGCACCAATTTGCACTCCACCAGCAATGTAAGAGTGTACCTCTTTCCCCACATTCACTAATTTTGTAAAAAGCCAAACAAAAGAGAAAAACCCTGTATATCTCAATTCCATTTATAGTCAGTTCTTAAAAAACTCACAATGTTTTGATTAGTTTAGCAAAGGTAAAAGAAATATATAGTTTAGAATAACTTTATATCAAAGGAGACTCTTATTTAAAAGGATGGAACTTTCTAAAGACAAACCAGTCATAAATGACATGGGTTCTTCTGATACCATCAATTAATTTCTTTGAGAGTGTTCAAAGACACTTGCTACCTTACTGGGAATGCCTTACAGAGTGAAGAATAAAACACAATGGACTGACTGACCTTTATTTATCTATACTCATAAGTTTCAACTGCTCTAATAGAATAAATGTTTTCTCATCAAACCAGAGTGAAGATTGATGTGACTTGTAGTTAATGTTCACAAGTGCCAGAAAGGAACTCTAAGGGAAAGAAGGAGTCAGACTAAATATGTGAGGGTTATTTATAGTCAGAGGACAAAACACAGAAAACTCTAAGGAAATCAGGTACATGATTTTAGAATGTAGAGTAGTCAGGCCCTAGAACAACAGTGACTGGAAAAGAAGAGAATCTTCAGAGAGAGAATATTTTCTCTAACTTCATGATTTAATTTCCAAATTAGTTCTATAAAAAGAAAAAAAGAGAGATACCATGGAATTCATACGGCTTTTCAACTAACAAAATTAAGAACTAACAAATATATATGTAAGTACATATTACTCTTACAATTATCAGAAATGATCATATTTAATATTCATAGAGATTCAGTCATATCATATCTGGATACATATGAGGTTGAACCCTCAATTCATCCCTTGCTTTCTGATGTCATTTTATTTTATTTTATTTTTTTAATTAAAAATCATAAATTTACATAGGGCAATGTTGATTGATTCATTCTGTTAGTTTTTTCCCTTCCCCCCCTCCCCTCCCACCCCTCTTTTCCCTTTATACAGTCCTTTCTTCCTCCATTCTTACCACCCTCCTTATCCCTAACCCTAAACCTAAAACTAACCTTAACACTAACCCCTCCTACCCCCCCTTATATGTCCTCATCCGCTTATCAGTGAGATCATTCGTCCTTTAGTTTTTTGAGATTGGCTTATCTCACTTAGCATGATATCCTCCAATTTCATCCATTTGCCTGGAAATGCCATAATTTTATCATTTTTTAAGGCTGAGTAATATTCCATTGTATATATATATGCCACAGTTTCTTTATCCATTCATCAACTGAAGGGCATCTAGGTTGGTTCCACAATCTTGCTATAGTGAATTGAGCAGCTATGAACCTTGATGTGGCTGTATCTCTGTAGTATGCTGATTTTAAGTCCTTTGGGTATAGGCCAAAGAGTGGGATAGCTGGGTCAAATGGTGGTTCCATTCCAAGTTTAATAAGGAATCTCCACACCGCTTTCCAGAGTGGCTGCACTAATTTGCAACCCCACCTGCAATGTATGAGAGTACCTTTTTCCCCACATCCTCGCCAACACCTATTGTTGCTTATGTTCTTGATAATCGCCATTCTAATTGATGTGAGACGAAATCTTAGGGTAGTTTTGATTTGCATTTCTCTTATTACTAGAGATGTTGAACATTTTTTCATATATCTGTTGATTGCTTGCACATCTTCTTCTGTGAAGTGTCTGTTCATTTCCTTAGCCCATTTGTTGATTGGATTATTTGTATTCTTGGTGTAGGGTTTTTTGAGTTCTTTATAGATTCGGGATATTAGTGCTCTATCTGAAGTATGAGTGGCAAAGATATTCTCCCACTCTGCAGGCTCTCTCTTCACAATACTGATAGTTTCCTTTGCTGAGAGAAAGCTTTTTAGTTTGAATCTATCCAGCTGTTGATTTTTTCCTTTTATTTCTTGTGCTATGGGAGTCCTGTTAAGGAAATATGATCTTAAGTCAACAAGTTGAAGATTTTGGACCTACTTTTTCCTCTATACGATGCAGGGTCTCTGGTCTGATTCCGAGGTCCTTGATCCATTTTGAGTTGAGTTTTGTGCAGGGTGAGAGATAGGGGTTCAATTTCATTCTGTTGCATATGGATTTCCAGTTTTCCCAGCACCATTTGTTGAAGAAACTATCATTTCCCCATTGCATATTTTTGGCACCTTTGTCTAGTATGAGAAAATTGTATTTATTTGGCTTTGTGACCATGTCCTCTATTCTGTACCATTGATCTACCTGTCTATTTTGGTACCAATACCATGCCGTTTTTGTTACTATTTCTTTGTAATAGAGTTGAAGATCTGGTATTGTGATACACCCTGCTTCACTCTTTCTACTGAGGATTGCTTTAGCTATTCTGGGTTTCTTATTCTTCCAGATGAATTTCATAATTGCTTGCTCTATTTCTGTAAGGTACATCATTGGGATTTTAATTGGAATTGCATTGAATCTATATTGCACTTTTGGTAGTATGGCAATTTTGACAATATTAATTCTTCCTATCCATGAACATGGGAGATCTTTCCGTCTTCTAAGGTTTTCTTTAATTTCTTTATTTTGTGTTCTGTGGTTCTCATTGTAGAGGTCTTTCACCTCTTTTGTGAGATTGATTCCCAAGTTTTTTTTTTTTTTTTTGATGCTATTGTGAATGGGGTAAATTTCCTAATTTCTCCTTCTGAAGATTCATCACTTAGGTATAAAAATGCATTGGATTTATGAGCATTGACCTTGTAACCTGCTACTTTACTGAATTCACTTATGAGATCTTAGAGTTTTCTGCTGGAATATCCAGGTTCCTCTAAATATATAGCCATGTCATCAGCGATCAGGTATAGTTTGAGTTCCTCTTTTCCAATTCGTATCCCTTTAATTTCTTTGGTTTGTCTAATTGCTCTGGCTAGAGTCTCAAGAACAATGTTGAATAGAAGTGGGGAAAGAGGGCATCCCTGCCTTGTTCCAGTTTTTAGGGGGAATGCTTTCAGTTTTTCACCATTTAGAATGATATTGACCATGGGCTTAGTGTAGATGGCCTTCACAATGTTAAGGAATGATCCCACTACCCCAATTTTTTCTAGTGTTTTGAGCATGAAGGGATGCTGTATTTTATCGAATGCTTTTTCTGCATCTATCAAAATAATCATGTGATTCTCAACTTTATGTCTGTTGATATGGTGAATGACATTTATTGATTTCCGGATGTTGAACCAACCTTGCATTCCTGGGATAAAACCCACTTGATTGTGGTGCACTATCTTTTTAATATATTTTTGTATGCAATTTGCTAAAATTTTGTTGAGAATTTTTGTGTCGATGTTCATTAAGGTTATTGGTCTGAAATTTTCTTTCCTCGATGTGTCTTTGTCTGGTTTAGGGATCAGGGTGATATTGGCTTCATAGAATGAGTTTGGGAGGGTTCCCTCCTCTTCTATTTTATGGAATACTTTGAGAAGTATTGGAGTGAGCTCTTCTTTAAAGATTTTGTAGAACTCGGCTGAGAACCCATCTGGTCCCAGACTTTTCTTTGTTGGTAGGCTTTTGATGACCTCTTCTATTTCATTGCTTGAAATTGATTTATTTAAGTTGTGTATGTCCTCCTCATTCAGTTTACGTAATTCATAAGTCTCTAGAAACTTGTTGATGTCTTTGAGGTTTTCTGTTTTGTTGGAGTACAGATTTTCAAAATCTAATTATCTAATTATTCTAATTATGTTTTGTATTTCACTCGTGTCTGTTGTGATATTTCCCCATTCATTCCGAATTTTAGTAATTTGAGTTTTGTCCCTCTTTCTCTTTGTTAGTGTGGCTAAGGGTTTATCAATTTTGTTTACTTTTTCAAATAACCAACTATTTTTTTTGTTAATTTTTCTGATTGTTTCTTTTGTTTCAATATTGTTGATTTCGGCTCTGATTTTAACTATTTCCTGTCTTCTACTACTTTTGGTGTTGGTCTGCTCTTCTTTTTCTAGGGCTTTGAGCTGTAGTGTTAAGTCATTTACTTGTTGATTTCTACTTCTTTTGTTGAATGTGCCCCATAAAAAAATCTTCCTCTAAGTACTGCTTTCATAGTGTCCCAGAGGTTTTGATATGATGTGTCTTTGTTCTCATTTACTTCTATGAATTTTTTAATTTCCCTCCTGAAGTCTTCTGTTATCCATTCGTCCTATTGATACCGCTCTTTACCGGTGACGAGTCCTGCTTCCTCAGGTGTTGAAGTATAATGCCGGAGAAGCACGCTGAGGCAAATGTAGAGTGGAAAATGCAGCTTTATTAAAGAAAAGTAAAAGCAGACATCTCCCAGGTGGAAGAAGGGGACCCAAAGGCAGAATCCATGGGATGAGCAAATCCTGCCCTTTTTATGGGTTTTATTCTCCCATTCTTTCCCCCTTATCTCTTTCCTCCCTGTCTATGGGATTAGGCTTGGTTTTGCAGGTGAGATCTAAAAAGTGAAAAGCGGATGGGGCAGGGGAGGGCCAAAGTGATTCAGGCAGGTAAGGGCCCAGGGGGCATTAATCATCATTTTCTTGCCTGTAGTCTCTGACAAGGTCAGGTAAATTTGGTTATCAGTGGGTTCTGCAGGTCCTTGACATTCCATTCTCCCACAGCAGTCTCCAACTTCCAGAGGCAGATGGTTTTATGGCCTCCATTTCCTAGATCTGACCTGATTCCCTATTTCTACACTAAGTGCCTGTCCCCAATTCTGGCTTCAGTATAATAGTGTATTATTTAATCTCCAAGTATTGGAGAAGTTTCTGTTTTTTATTCTGTCATTTATTTCTAATTTCAGTCCATTATGATCTGAATGAGTACAAAGTAGTATCTCTATCTTCTTGTGTTTGCTAACAGTAGCTTTGTGGCATAAAACGTGGTCTATTTTAGAGAAGGATCCATGTGCTGCTGAGAAGAAAGTGTATTTGTTCTTTGTTGGATGGTATATTCTGTATAAGACAGTAAAGTCTAAATTGTTGATTGTGTTATTCAGATCTATGGTTTCTTTATTCAATTTTTGTTTGGATGATCTATCCAGCTGTGAGAGAGGTGTGTTAAAATCACATACTATTATTGTGTTGTGGTCTATTTGATTTCTGGAATTGATAAGGATTTGTTTGACATACATGGATGAGCCAATGTTCGGAGCATAGATATTTATGATTGTTATGTCTTGCTGATTTATGCTTCCCTTAAGCAGTATGTAATGTCCTTCTTTATCCCTTCTGACTAGTTTTGGCTTGAAGTCCACATTATCTGAAATGAGGATGGATACTCCAGCTTTTTTGCTGTGTCCATGTGCATGGTATGTTTTTTCCCATCCTTTCACCTTTAGTCTATGGGTATCTCTTTCTATGAGATGGGTCTCTTGCAGGCAGCATATTGGTGGATTTTTCTTTTTAATCCAATCTGCCAGTCAATGTCTTTTGATTGATGAGTTCAGGCCATTAACATTCATGGTTATTATTGTGATAAGATTTGTATTCCTAGTCATTGGACTCATTTTTGTTTTTTGACATGATTTGGTTTCTCCTTTATTTGGCTATTCCTTTAGGCTAGTTCCTCCTGTTGCTGATTTACATCGTTGTTTTTCTTCTTTTCTTCATGGAATATTTTGCTGAGAACGTTCTGTAATGCCAGTTTTCTTTTAGTAAATTCCTTTAGCTTTTGTTTATCATGGAAAGATCTTATTTCATCGTCAAATCTGAAAGTAAGTTTTGCTGGGAATAAAATTCTTGGTTGGCATCCATTTTCTTTCAGGGCTTGGTAAATGTTCCACGCACGTCTAGCTTTTAGGGTCTGGACTGAAAAATCTGCTGATATCTGTATTGGTTTCCACCTGAATGTAATCTGATTCTTTTCTCTCATGGCCTTTAAAATTCTGTCTTTATTTTGTCTGTTAGGTATTTTCATAATAATGTGCCTTGGTGTAGGTCAGTTGTAATTTCGCATATTTGAAGTCCTATAAGCCTCTTGTACTTGGTTTTCCATTTCATTCTTCAGATTTGGAAAATTTTCTGATATTATTTCATTGAATAGATTGTTCATTCCTTTGGTTTGTTTCTCTAAGCCTTCCTCAATCCCAATAATTCTTAAATTTGGCCTCTTCATGATATCCCATAATTCTTGTAGATTCTGTTCATGATTTCTTACCATCTTTTCTGTTTGGTCAACCTTGTTTTCAAGATTAAATATTTTGTCTTCAATATCTGAGGTTCTGTCTTCCAGGTGATCTATCATATTGGTTATGCTTTGTATGGAGTTTTTAACTTGGTTTATTGTTTCCTTCATTTCAGGGATTTCTGTTTGTTTGTTTGTTTTTTTTTTTTTCCAGTATCTGTAACTCTTTATTGAAATGTTCTTTTGCTTCCCTTATTTGCTCTTTTAACTGTTGATTGGTGCGTTCATTTAATGCCTGCATTTGTTCTTTCATCTCCTCATTTGCTTCCCTGATTGTTTTGATTAGGTACATTCTGAACTCCCTTTTGGACATTTCTTCTGCTGTGCTGTCATTGGGTTTTATTGATATAGTATCTAGGTTTGTTTCGGACATTTTCTTCCCTTGTTTTCTCATATTGGTCAGATGTCAGTGGGACTCTGTGATATTGTAGATTTCCTCTATTGGCTTATAGTGTCCCTGTAGATTTCCAGTGTATCACCTACCAGCCTTCAATAGCCTGAAGTCTTGGATTAACTTGATAATGTAGTGCTTCCAAAGAACGCTGCCCCTAGCCCGCTACTGGTTCCAGGGAGAGAGACCTGGAGAGGTCTCTTGCTGCCCAGTCCTGGTCCCAGAGGCTGGTTGTAGGTTGGAGGTCTCCACTGGCTTGGGGACTTGTAGCTGGCTCTGTGTAGACAGGCTCTCACTGGGCAGTTTGCCCCAAGAAGCTAGCCTAGAGAGGTGCTTCCCGCCGGAGGGGGCTGGGCTGCTTGGGGAATTCCCTGGCACCCTGTGCTGGTCACTGAAGCAAACTGCGGGTGGGCCGGAGCTGGCAGTGGGGCAGGCCAGAGCTGGCCGGGGCAGGTCGGAGCTGGCCACACTGCTTCTGTGCAGAAAGGCTCTCACTGGGGGGCCTGCTCCACGAGGCTGGAGATTCTGTCCCTGTGGGAGTAGCTCACCACCAGAGTGCACAGAGCTGCCTGGGTGAGACTCTATCTGCCCTGTCCTGCTCTAATAAGCCACTTGAATCTGGGCCTGCTGCCCAACTGAGCTTCTCTGGGTGGGGGAGACTCACCCCGTGGTTCTATTTTAGTTCGAGTCTCTCAATGCCTCCCCTTCTTGAATCCTGGGTTCTGGAGCAAGTGGAGATGCACTCATCCTCTAGTCCGCCATCTGGGATCGCCCCATGGAAAAAGCCTGCAGCTGGAGGGGGACAAGGCTGCCTGGAGAGGTCTCTGGCTGCCCAGCCCTGGTCCCAGAAGCTGCTTGCATGTCAGAGGTCTCAGCTGGCTTGGGGTCTTGTGGCTGTCTCTGTGTCGAGAGGCTCTCACTCCTGATGTCATTTTAGAATGCCAGAGATTTCTCATGGCATTTTTCACCTCTGCATTTCTCAGTGTGTGGGTCAGTGGGTTGAGGAAGGGTGTTCCAATAGTATAAAATACTGTCACCATCTTGTCCATGGGGAATGTGATTGGGGGGCATGTATATATGAATATACAGGGGCCAAAGAACAAGCCCACTACAATGATGTGAGATGTGCAAGTGGATAGGGCTTTTTTCCTCCCTTCTGCACTGTGATTTCTCAGTGAATGCAGGATGACAATGTATGAGATTGTTAAAATTGTTAAACTGACTAAACAAATTGCCCCACTGTTAGTCACCAACAAAAGATTCAGCAAATAAGTGTCTGTGCAGGCAATTTTAAACAAGGGCTGCAGATCACAGCAGTAATGATCAATCAAATTGGGTCCACAGAAGGGCAATCTCAAGGCCAGGATAACCTGAGCAGTGGAATGCATAAAAGACCCTATCCAGGCAAGAATAATCAAGATGAGACAGACCTGCCTCCTCATGATCCTTGGTAATGCAAAGGCTTACAAATGGCCACATAGCGATCAACAGCCATGAGGATGAGGACAAAGATCTCCATGCATCCAAATAAGTGCAATGCAAAGATCTGTGTCATGCACTCACTGTAGGATATGAGTTTCTTTTCAGAGAGAGCATCCACAATTAACTTAGAGGCTGTGGATGTTGAATAACAGGAATCAGCAAAGGACAGATAAAATAAGAAGTAGTACATGGGACTTCCAAGTGTCCTGTTGGATTCGATGGTCACAATAACAAGTGTATTCCCCACTACAGTTCCCACATAGAAATTTAAGAAGATTAAAAACACCATTTTCTGACTCAGAGAATCCTGTGTTAATCCTAGCAATATGAACTCAGTCACATTACTGTTTTCCCACATGGTTTCAGTTGATATGGGGACATCACAGGTTGGAAACAATCTGCAAAGAAGAAATGAAAAAAAAAATGTGAAATGAATACTAAATTTTGAAGTTGAATACATATTCTCAGTCATAAAATTGCAACTTTAAAATGGATGCTATTAATGATAACTCTCAATAGGTTCCAGTCACATTTTTATTCTTTTTACTGGATTATATGGAATTCCTAACAACTATTTCACTCATTTCCCATATTGGATATGATAATAATTAAATAAGACATAGAAAATGTAATAAAAAAGCAAATGCTTCATCAAGCAAATTAAATATTGCTTTCGTGGATTTGGTATGAGTAGACAACTTTCCAAAGTGAATGAGGTTCATTAGTCTTCAGCATGAAGCTATCAATGGCAGGGTCATGCTTTGCAAATCTAAAATACACTTAAGCTAGATTTACCTCAAAGGACTTTTACATTATTTGAACCTGGTAGTCTCATAAAATGTAGCTATAGAATAAGCATGTTGAACATTAGAATAATTATTGTTTAAACATTTGAGATAGCCTCTCTTGGAGTCCAAGCATTCAAACACACACACACACATGCACACACACACACAATGAGAAGGATAGAGAAAGAGAAACAGGGAGAAACAGAGAGAGGTAATGAAGGTACCTTGAATCTGTTAATGCAATTTAATATATTTATTTAATAAATATTCTGAACATTTAATAAATGGCATTCTAAACATTTTAAATTGCCTTCCTGAAAAGAGAGAAGAGAAGAGAAGGGAAGAAAAGGGAAAATAATTAAAACAATAAACAAAATTTTATGAATGAATAAGACAGTTGCTCTGGTCCATCAAGACTTAGTTTAATATTTTGCTTTAATTAAAGCAATCTCTTTTTACTTTACCTCTTAAAATACCCTAATGTTTCTCATGTCCAAATCCAGCATCTATCATTAAACTATATATTTTTATAATATTGTTATCCAAACTTAAATTATTCTTTTTACATCTTTATATTTCAGAATATTTGAATAGATTTTCTTCAGACCCCAGGAGACACATTATAATACAGGAAAAAGAGAAAATACACCAATCAGAATATTTTCCAAATTTCATGCTCATGACTAAGTAATAATAATTTTTGCAAATGTTAGCAGGAAATGCTCCAAGTCATAGCTGAAACTTTCAATGAAATTATAATTGATATTATCAGATGTTCCATTTCCTGACTTCAAGGAAGAAAAGGTAGAAATAAAATGGCAATTCATTTATTTTGACTATACCAATATGGGATAAATTTTTCTATGAACCTTGTCACATATGTTCTCCAAATAATACCAATGTCAAAAGCAAAATTAACTCCGAGTGGATTATATAAATTAAAAAATCTCTTGCCAGAAGAAAGCATATTTGCTTCAACTTTAAATGGATTCCACAGGTCAACTTTTAAAAAAAAAAGGCAGAACAAATACAGAATTGGCAAAGTACCAGTTTTAGAGGACACCCTTTCCCTTATTAGGATGAATCATAAGAAAGTTTGATTTTTATTCACAAGTACATTGAAATTTAAAGTTCAAATAGATATATCTTCAGTCGTCAAACTAAAACAGTGATTTTTTTTAAATGTCTTTTTAATAAACAGTAATGTCAAAGGTCTGTCAAACAGTGAACCCTAAATATTCTTGGTAGGGATTTAAGTAGGAACAATCTCTTAGGCAATAATTTTCAATACTTACAAATAATATTATTTATAATAAATATTTAAAATATACACAGCCACTCATGGTCACAAAGAGATTCTTAATAGCCATTTCTATGGCAGTGAGATAGGTAATAATTTAGTGCCCATATGTCTCAGTGAGATTAAATAAATCATGAATGATGCTTTTATGCAGATGTTAAAATATCATATACACACATGGGTCTTTAAAAATATTCTAAATTAAAATTTAAGAAATCTGGAGCCATACTGGAGAAGGGAAAAGAAAGAAAAAAAAAGAAACTACATAAAAACTATATTTACATAACATAATCTTCTGCTGTGAACACAATGTTACCCTCCAAAGCACACATAACTGATTTCTTTTTCTTTTTTATGGTTACATCAATAGTTTATTTTATGATTACATTACAATATCTCATTGGAAATGCATATTGGGAACAGGGTATGTGTTGTAATATTTAAAACTTGGAGACTCTTCATATATTGTCTTTGCCTGTGATATAAAATAGGAATAAATTCTTAGTGAATTTGCCTTATAAGGAAGATATAGTAATAATATATACCAAACTATATGTATATCCTATTAGAAGGGTACCCAAAACAGCAAAGTGTTCACAGTCTCTGAGTTGAAGAGAAGGTTGGCAGAAGATCTAATTTTAAAAAGTACTCACTATTGTAAAATTTGAAAATGTGTTATACTCTTTGCTGTGAAGGCTTTATAGTTACACATAGTAATTGGGTTTATCACAACATACTCATACACACATGAAAATCAATTTCAGTTCACAATCCCCCCTTTTCCCTACCTCTTGTCCTTCATGAATTCTCTCCCCTCTCTGGTTCTCTTTTCTCTACTCTGATTTCTTTTTGATCATCTATTAACTTATATTTGATTGGTTCTTTATATTCTCCTATTGTTTCACCCCCTCCTTTCCTTTATTTTCCTCTGGGCTTCTGCATATAAGAGAAAACACTTGACCTTTGAGTCTGAGTTTGGTTAATTGCACTTAACATGTTATTCTCTACTTTTGTGTGAAAATGTGTTATATTCTTGATGCATGAAAAATAAAGCTCTTACCTTCAGAAAAGGTCTATTCACACTGGCATAAAATTTAGCCTTAACAATTGTGTTCTGGTGTAGGCAGGAGGCACCGTGGTATTCCCAGGGCAACATTATGATCCAGATACTTGATGGAGATGACGAGTCAGTTGCAGGGGTATCTTAGAGATCAGGTGTTCTTTAATCACATTACGCACTACCACATTGCCATTACCTACAGGTTCGCTTGCCTTCCTGAGATTTTCCACATGCACTCAAACAGAAATAAATATCAAATAAATACACACATGTAAATTTCATAGGTACATAAGAAAGATGTACATTACAATGAAACAACATAAGAAAGGGGGCTTTATATGTTCATATTTCTTATAGATATAATGCAATGGTGTTCCATGAAAACATCATCACCACTGTGAACCATGAAGTATTTTCCTGAAATGCAGCAATATCTGTTTTCATTTGCTTCTCATTTCCCTCTCCCAGTATTCCTTACCCACAGAGTAGTGCCCATATCCACCAACAACTGCGGAGCATGCTTATTTTCATATTCTTCCCTTATATTGTAGTGCTCTCAGAGGAGTCTCTAACAATTCTGTCTTCCACAAGTGCCTCCTTTGCATCAGACACTGGCTGTGGCCTTCTTTTGTGCCATCCTGGGATGAGTCTTTATACACAAATGATGCTGAACACAGGAGTCTGTGGGAAGACTTATCTAAAGTGTCCCTACCCTCCCAATTAGGAAACACAAACAAGATGTGATAATGAATCAACCTTTAATTTGTCTTAAGTTGTGGTAGAGAGAGGTGGCCTATTTAATTTAAAGGTACTAAAGTGCCATTATTTAATAGAATAAGAAACAATAATTGTTTAGAGTCCTGGGATTGTTATTAATACCAATCCCCAATAGAAATCTCAAGGTTTCTTGAGATTGAGCATTATGAAGTGTCAGAAAGTAAGGAATTATAAAATGAACATATATTAATGAGCATCTATGACAGGGAAATTGGAGTCAACAGATAGAACCCATCACAGCCAAAGCTATAAATAATTTGGACATCAAAATAAATAACATAATGTTGAAATATAGCTTAAGGGATAAAGTAAATATCCATGAGTGCCTAAATATGTAAAATATTGAGTAACTAAATAAAGAAGCATAAAACATCTCCCATGAAAATAATTCCAAATACTCCAAAGAGCCAAGTACTATACACACATGATTCATTTTATTGGTTAGAATGACCTTTGTGGTCAGCATTATTTTGCACATTTAACAGTTAATGAAATGATGTCAGTGACTAATGTTTACTGTTCTAAAAACAATAATAATATTATCTATTTTTTTCTGAATATTTCAAGTGTTTTAAGATAGTTTGCAGATTCTTGTTACAGATTCTCTTACTTGGGGTGCATTTTCTGACACTTCACACACTTATATTATCATCTATAAACTGAGAGTAACAATACCACCTCATCATCTGGAAAGAGAATTGATTGTTATGTGAATATATACACCACAGTTCTGGAGATACCTAAAGGAAATTTCATCAACTTTTATAAATGTGCATGCATTCAGCAGAGAAGCAGACCTGACAGTTTGAAAAATGACACAAAGAAACTTTTGACCCTACAACAAGCTGAGGAGAAATGCTTTCAAGATTAATTTTAAACAAGCCAGAGAGACTTGTATTATACACTGGATTTGACACCAGAAAAAGTCCCACTTGCCTGTGCTTGGACTAACAAGTGATAATTTTTGAACATTAATAATCATATTTAGGTCATTTCTATATGAGAGTTGCATTAATATTGTTTCCATCTTCAAGATAAATTTAGGTTCTTCATTGATATGTGTCTTCACTAAATAAGTTCCTAGTACTAGACAGTTGGGTTTTAGAAAGTGCTTCATCTCTATGAGTCTCAAATCGTTCAATGTTAAATTAGACTAATAATGTATTATGAATGTGTTTTGAAAATTTGGGATAAGGATGAGATTTTCTATGACTGTATTTTACAAATATAGAAAAGTAATGTTAACCATATATGAAAAATAACAATATTTAATAAGCATCACAAGTGTTGAAAACCTACCTTTGCAGTTCTAAATGATTTTTGTGGCATTTCGGTGTGTTCAGGCAAAAATCCATCTTCAAATGAGTTCCTCTTGCAATAAGTATATTTTGATGTCAAAGATAAAATGGAATTGAGAAAAAATGCTCAGATAATACGATACCAAATCAACCACTTTTAAGGATGTGTCTTTATGACTTTAAAACTTTTAGTCTCACATAAGCCTAATGTGACTTCACAGAAATTCTGAGGTTTGAATTCAAAATGGATTCACTTGATTCACCATGTAGAAATGATCCTCATTACCTGGTTCTGGTCCATCAGGGCAGGATGTAGGAAGTGCAGAGGAAAAGCATTTCAGTGGATTTCTGCACACATGAGGAGTCTTGCTCTGGAAACATCGACTACAACAAGGAATATTTTCATCTCACACTATCAGAATATTGAAAGTGTTCCCATAAAATCTCAGGTATCTTGCTTATAGCTGTGCATCCTCTCCCAGGAATTAGTTATCCCTTGTTGGAAAGGCTTTGATTTAGAAGTGGATGTTTTGGTATTATGTTTGAGAATCACCCACGCTTAAATATAGATCTTATTCCCTGCACTTAGAACATAAACAGATGGGAGTTGCCTTTCCCTGTCTGAACATGGGTTGCTAGCTAAATGCCATGTAAACAGCATGGCAGCCTAAGTTCAGCCTGGGGACCAGTGGTGCAGGCTCCCTGATGATGCCTGTCACAGAGGGACTTCTTTCTTCTTACCATTTTTAAACCTTTCTGAAAACTCATCTTGATTGCTTGAGAGCTGAAGCAGTGAAGACATAGCTTTAATGAGAGGCATTTTAAGTAGATAACTCCAAAACTGCTTTTCCTAATTTTCATAGTGTTTTGGAAGAAGACAGAACCCCAGAAGGCTCTAAGCTAGTCATGGTCTGGTCAGTGTGGAATAATAAGCAGCATGACAAATTTGGAAAGATACTTGAAACACAGAAAGAGAGTTTCGATCTCTCCATATTCTGTCACTTGGCATTGTTTATTATTTTCCATTCTGTCATTCTGTGAAGTACAAAAGTATAAATTGTCTTGGCTTTAAATTAAAATTTCCAGATGACTAACTCAGGAATTTCTTTCATATTCTTATTTTTCATTAATGATAATATTTTGTGAAAATTCTATTTATATATTTGCATAATTTTAAAGTATTTGTTCTTAATTTCTTCCTATTTAGTTGAGAGTACTCTGCAATATCACAGATACAGGTCTTTGTCATGTATATAATGTTTAAACACATATACACACAATTTACTAAAAGACTGAGAATCCCGTTATCATTTCTCAAATAACCCGTGTTTGAGGTGTAATTAACATGCAGAAAAATATACATATTAAAATAAAAAACTTGCTGTTCGAAGATGGCTATAAATATATGAACCTGTCCCCACAATCTAAATCATAAAATCATCTAATCACCTATTTTATTATCTTCAGAAGGGTCCCTCACCTCCTGTTTATTAATATTGCTCTGATAATAAAACCCAACATATGATCTATTATCCTAGCAAAATTTTAAGTATGGAAGAAAGTACAGATAAGCGTACACACTAATATGTATAGACCTCTAGAACTTATTCATGTTGTGCAGCTAAAGTTTTGTATTATTTGAGTTTTTTATTTTGTTTATTGTTTCCTCTATTTCAAGGATTTCTGTTTTTTTTTTTTTCAGAATCTCTATCTCTTCATTGAAATAATCTTTTGTTTACTGCAGTTGCTCTTTCGATTGTTTATTTCATTGCCTGCATTTGCTCTCTGATCTCATCCTTTGCTTCACAAATCATTTTAATTATGAATATTCTGAGCTCCTTTTCTGACACTTTTTCTACCATGCTGTCATTGGATTCTCTTGGTATAGAATCTTGGCTTGTTTGGAACACTTTCTTCCCTTGTTTTTACATGTTGTTCCCATATCTTCCCCTCTAGCAGTGTGTGCATGGGGTATTGCAGTTTCCCCCTATAGGCATATAGTAGCCCTGCAGGTTTCCAAAACCTCTTCTTTAAGAGGGAGAGCAATATTAGCAGCACCCAATACAGACAATATGTAGCCCTAAACTGAATAGCCCCTATGAAGATGTTAACAATATTGTCATAATAAACAGAGAGGATAAGTTCAATTATTATTGACAGTATAACCAGTATATTTGCAAATGAGGTCTACAGTTTCTAATGGAGACAAAGAGGATGGGGAGGGGTGTAGTATGTAACAGTTAATGTGATAAGTAAAGAGTGTATAGAAGTAATAGATCATAGGAAGAGTGAGAGTGGGATCCAAAGAAGTCGGTCATTAGCATGGGAAAAGTGAGAAAGATACTCTGAGGAACCAGGTAAACAAAAGGAAAATAGAGTGAGAAAAATAAAGAAATAAAAACTTAAAAATTTTCAAAATGGAGAAAAACATAATATACACTATAACAGTCATATACTATTCAAACCTCCCAGCCTTCAGTAGCCTGATGCATGAGAGGTGTCTGACAACAAGCTTGCAGTCTCCAGTAGGTGTCTCAAGATGGGATTGGCCACACCTAAAGATGTCAGCTTTTGTTTCAAGGATAATCCAAGAATACTACACTGGCTTCCAAACATTTTAGCAAATGAGGAGCTGTAGTGCAGGGTGTGGGTGCTGAGTACATGTGGGTTGGGGTTGGTCAGGCCAGGGGTCCTGCAGTTCCTGGCTGTCTTCCCAAAATGGCAGCAACCACGTGTAACCAAACTTGCAGGTAGTGTTACAGTGAACTTCCAGGCAACAGGGGGCAGCTTCCAATCCACTGGCAGTCTGTGAGAGGTCTGCAGGCTACTGGGGATGATCATCAGGGAGAATTCAGTGATTGGTAGGTGCAAGGCAGGTGATGGGCGGACAACAGGTAGACAAATGGGCAAATGGAGGATGAGAGGCAGCAGTCAGTGAGCAATCTGCACTCAAAAATTAGTTGATATGCTGGCAGATTGCAGGTGATCAGAGGTGGATAAAAGGGGAAAACAGCAAGGGATACATAAGTAGCAAAGACTGCCTCAGAGAGAAACATGTTTTCCTCTGTTTGAAACCAAAGTTATGGAGCAACAAGGAAGGCAGCCTCCCTCTATTCCACCATCTTGGATCTCCTCAAGAAGATTTAAATTATGGCATTTGCCAGTCAACATATGGAAATAGAGAATATTATGCTACGGGAGACAAATAAGAAAATCCAGAGTCAAATGCTTTCTTTCTTGTGTGGCACCATTTCCAGGAGCAGTCCTAGGGATCTTCAGTACCTACACAGCAGAGCAACACAGAAGTCTGAAGTATGACAGTGAAGCCCAGAACACAATGGCAAAAGTGGCCTGTATTATTTGATTAACAACTTCTTTTTCCCCTTCCCTCAGCTCATGACCACTGATATTACACTCTCTGAGTCTGACAGACTATTATAGATTTATTCTATAAATGTCAAGTAATATTTTTCCTTTATTTTCAGATAATCCAATTGTAAGTGGAATGTTAGTGGTATAGATGGGTACCGAAGATGAATTTCAATATAAGACCTTAGGAACTTTGAACAGATTCTTGGCATCCTTCATTGGTAGCTGTTACACTTTTCAGATACAATTCTTTTACTGCCAGACCTTCTTTTCTTCTAAACATATTATCTTCTGCATTCATTTATTTTTTGTGTAAATAGAAGAATTTTATTCTTTTTTTAAGTCTGAATAGTATTCCATTATAAACAAATGTTGGATATTCTTTATGCAATGATCTTCCATATCTTGGCTAGTATGAACAACACATAATGGTCTCAAGTGCATATATGACTTTGAGATCCTGATTTTAATTCATTTGACTACATACCCAGAAATAGCATATCTAGATTATGTATAGCTTAATTTTTTTTTTTTTTTTTGGAATAGTGTAGAGGAGTGACCTCATTGTTTTCCCTAGAGACAGAGCCAATATTGTATTTACACTAACAATGACAATATTTTCCTTTTCACAATTTTATTGCCTCTATTTGTTTTGTTGATTTTTGGTCTATTTTTATAATATACTTCCTATAAGACTGAGTTGCTAGTTTGTTTTGATTTGGATTTTCACTTTTCCTTATGATTATTGAATTACTGACTTGGATTTCTCTTTATTTAGCTGTTGACCATTGTAATTATTCAAATAAATGTTGATTCAAGGTTTTGCCCATTTGATTTTTATTTATTTAATATTATTTTATGTTGAACTGATAAATATTATACAAATTATATTATATACTACTGGGTGTACTCTGTTATATTTCCAAACATATTTCATAATGTATAATGTTTATACCAGGTATTTAACTTGATATAAATACCCAAGGATGGGATTCCAACCTATTTCTCTTTCTTCTTTACTTCCTAGCCATGATCTAAGCAATTGTTTCTATACTATATGCATTTCCTATGAGGTACTGCCTCATACAGGGACAAAGTAATGCAGTCAACTAAAAATGGACTGGAAACTCCAAAACTCTGAGCCAAAACTTAACTTTCCTCTATATACATTGATTATATCAGGTATTATAATATAGAGATGGAAAGGAGAACGTGGCCAAGAATTGTATCTGAAAAGTGTAACAGCTACCAATGAAGGATACCAAGAATCTGTTCAAAGTTCCTAAGGTCTTATATTGAAATTCATCTTTAGGACCCATGTATACCACTAACATTTCACTTACAATTGGATTATCTGAATAATAATGTTTATGTGGCAGAAATTTGCTATTTATTATAGAGTCCTCTCTTCTTCTGGGCCCCACTCAAAACTAGAATTTTTTTTTTTGAGTGGGAGAGTCACTGTGTAATTAGGTTGATGTAATCCATCCCAATGAGAAATAGGTTGTCTCTAAAATCTAAAGTGATCCACTAGGAATTGTACCTCTTTCCATGTATGAGGGGCAGATGCCTCAACTTATCATTATGCCTCACTTTAGAAGGAATTTCTGGACATAACTCACACCACTGAATTCCTAGATATTTAACACAGGTAGGTGGTTCATGAATTTTAGTCAGATTTATTTCTCTCTCACACTCAAATGTGTGAACAATAAGTTTAGAGTAGTTGCTTCTTCTTATGTAACAGATAGAATCATCATCAAATCATCTATCTGACAGGCCAGAATGATATGTTGAGGAAGAACAAGTCAACAAGATACCTGTGAACTAAGTTATGATGTTATTCTGGAGCATGAACGTACCCCTGAAGTAGGCATTGCTCACCCTTTTAGCTGAAACCAAACTGTTCTGGTGATCCTTTATGGAAAGGTAAGGAAAAGACTTTTCCAGATCACCAGCTACATACCATGTACCAGGGGAATGTGTTAATATGTTGAAGCAACCAAGTTGCATCTGGTATAGCAGCTATAATTAGAGCTTCCACCTTATTAAGCTTATGGCAATGAACTAACATTTTCTCATAACCATCTGTTGTTTGCACAGGCCAAAGAGTTGAGTTGAATTAATTTGTGGTAATAATCACTACTGGTGCATCTTTCAAGATTTGATGATACAGCAACCTCTGAAATTCTTCCAGGAATCCAATTTATATGTGTAATGCAATAGTGTATTTATTATCCTAATACAGTCCTTCTTTTGGTGGACTATTTTCCTAGATAGAGGAAGTTCTACTAGTTTCTATTTTGCCATTCCCACCATAATATTCTTTACTTCTTAGTTTATGATGTCAGTGTGGAGATTCTACCAGTACTAAGTCCATTCAATTTTGTATTTCAAGATTGGGGAAATAGCCACCAAATGAGTTTGAATAGCCAATTGCTCCAAGAAAAGAAATAACCTGAGTTATTACTTCCATTAATCACCTGAACTCCATGAGATCTTCTGACTGCTAGACCAGGTATATATGTTAATTTGTTCAAGCAATGAAAACATGTCTAGTACACAGCTATAATTGGAGCCTCTATCTGATTAAGCTTGTGGTAATTGACTTCAATTTACCTATACCAACCTAACTTTTGCACAGGCAAACCACAGTGATGTTTTGGGTGTCCATGAATTGGTTTTTAACCAGAGTAAAGTTGTCCAGCAATGTCTAAACTATTGCACTGCTCAGTTGCTGTGGATAAGGTTTTAGGTCCTCTTGGAGAAGACTGGGAGAAAAATTTAAACATAAATTTTTGGCAGCATATTATGGTCCTACCTCAAGTAGATCCACTTCACTCAACTCAGGGGTTCTGAATCTATAGACTGGTTCAAGTCTGGAGGTTGATTTATGGATTATGACTTTTTGTTCCTGTGATTCAATTTTGGCTTTCATTTACTTATGACAGAATTTTTCTCCTTAAACAAAGTAAGAATAGATTACATTTTTTATATATCTCACTTCTGGCAATATTATAAACAACTAGTTCTGCCTAAGTCACATTATTCTGATTTCTGCTTTAACTCTGTTTTACATAATGGTAATCACATCCCCAGTACCTTTGAAAGTTGAGTACTGCCACTTAGTCACTGCAAACCTTTGATATAATTACTCACTTTGTACTTAAGTTTTTCAGTTCAGGGTCTATAGTTCCCACCATAGAATCTCACCAACAGGGAAAAACATTTACAGAACTATTTAAGGATAATAGCTTTCCTTTCACAAATTTGTTTCCCATAGTTGTGATGCAAAATATGGTTTTTGACTGTTCCAGGGTGGGTGAGTAGATCTTAAATGGTAAATTGAGCTACATTCCAATTGCCCTAAGTTTTTGAGTCCCTTCCTCATATTAAGATACAGAATGTCTAAGGATTTCTGTTTCACTCACTGTGGAAAATTTCCTTTTGGTCTTCTGGTAGCTAATAGCCAAAATGAATCCTTCCTAACACTATCAAGTGCAACAGTAAAACAATAAACTTAGATTACTGTGCCTGTAACAATAAATTTGGCCTGATCCAAGTGTACGTTTGTTCTAATATTATCACACACTCTCAATATGTATTATGTCATGTGTCCCTGTGTTCCTGTATGATGAAATCATGTAAGTCTCTGGAGTGTATGCACCTATTCGTGGGTCACACTTTATATCTCTTTTAGGGTCCTGCTGGGACTTGAATCTAGATATAAGTCTAGAAGTAAAGAAGGGAGATGGGAGACAATATTGTCTTGCAGAGCAACTTGGCCTTTATAATTTCCTCAGGCCATGTAGGATATTCCTTTGAGGGGGTGTGGGGAGAAAATACCAACTGGTAGTAAGAAGGCACTCTACTTGACATGGAGAAGCCTCTTTGACTTGTACAGTCACATAGTTCTCTGTTCCATCTTCTCAGTTCCCTCATCCATCTAGTATGGAAGTCAGAACCTGGATCTCACCCATAAATACTGTTTCTTATCTTTCTAACATATCAATTCTCTTGTGAATTACCAGCAAATATTTGGGAATTGCCTCTCTCTTTCCATAACAGTGTTCAGTCTATAGATGCAGAACATGACATGAGAATTTCTATTGAAGGTGTCATTTGGAAGCAGGGGTAGGGAAGCTGATAAGATCAGGGGAAGTCTGGTGTAATTCTGGGACCATGATAACTCTAGAGTGTGCATTGTACTATGGTTTCACATGGAGACAGGGGACCCATGCTTTCTGTAGACCTGTGGTAGTGTTTTATTGTCCACTTCAGGGCCCTGCAGTGTGGGTCACAAGCACTGGCAGAATCTTGCATTTTCTTTAGTGTAATTGTCCAGAGAGTGTCAGGGATGTCAACTGTTGGCAGCCCAGACTCACAGTAGCTGGTTCACGGGCTCAGTAGTTGGTTCACAGGCACCCTAGTCTGATGGAGGGGTTCTGAGCTGGATTTAACAGTTTATCATAATCCATGCCAGAGGACCAGAGTCTAAACATCCACCCTTTCACACTCAGATCTATACAATGGTCTCCTGTTCTCCTGCTGATCTTGCCCTCTTCATTACATTCTTCTTACTGTAATCTGAGGTAGTTAGATAAAACTCAAATCTAACTGCATCACTCACTAACTTAAAAATACTTCTGATGTTTTCCTCATGGTCCTTACCATTAAGCTGTATCAAGATTATGAGACCCTTGCAGATCTTGTCTGTTTCTGTCTCCTGTGTATGAAGAGTTACAAGAGCTACCTTTATAGTAGCTTTGCCTGCACTTGGTGGCTGGCACTAGTGGGCTTTCAATAAAGAGATAAATAAACCCAGGCTTGTTAAATCGATTACTTTTTCCATACAGTTTTTTTTTTTTTTTTAACTGTTTTCTATCCCCTGTTCTAGGGATGCTTTTGAACAAACTCCTGCTTGTTCCCTCTGCTGATACCATACCATGGGTGCCATTTTTCATGTCTTTTATTCCAAGAATCCTTTATTGATCCAACACCAGATTTTAGGGATCCCTTCTGTATATTTTCATAGCATCTTATTCATCTTAACATTTATAATACTCAGCATTAATTTTATACTTCTTTCCAGGAGCCTCTAAATGAATTTTAAATTCTATAAAGGAAGAAGTAAATCATCATTTTAACCGCATCAGATCCCCTCCTTCAATATGCATATACATTAGACCCAAAATTATGTGCTTATTAATTAGGTAAGGAAGATTTGAATGAAACATATTGAATCTTAAAGTCCCTCTGTGTGTAGACAAACCTTCATATTTAAAAAAAAAAGTTTTAAATAATGAAATATGATCACAAAGTAACAGAAAAAACATAAATAGCTCATATTCATAGGGTAATAAAATCTTCTTGAAGTACTATCAATGTAAAGTTTATTTTCATATGCTGAGCAACAAAGTTCCAAGATTTTCTCATTCCTCAGTTTATGAAATAATAAAAACAAAATATGGTACTTCTTTGAATTCTGTCTAGGATTTTCCACTGAGTCAAAATGAGACAAAGGTAGAAACTATTTTTCTAGTCTCTATTACTCTTTTCTTACTGGAAGTTTTATTCAATTTATATGTTACTTTATACATTTATTCATTTCTTCAGTATCCATCAGTTGCAAGACTTTGAGCTACTTATGGAAAGTATTGGCAGCCACCAGACAAGTACTTTATGGATTATAGCTGCACCTTTCATGAAAAGGAGTTCCTCCTTGACATTCAACTGTTTTGTTTCTGTATTTATTCATTATTGTTTCTGATGGGTTATCAGCCTACAGTGACATGAGGAATATCCTAGTTCTAATGACTAAAAAAAAATGTTGAATCTTTCCTATGTCCAATAGGGTAATAAATGTCCACTTGTTCTTTGCCCAAAAGTAATTAGATACCATAATTTTATTGAAAACAAAAAAACCATACATTCTGATACATTAAATTATGAGGGATATGAATGAAAATGATTTAATTTTGGTTATAGATAATCAATAGGAATTAAAATACACAAAGCACAATCTTTTCTAAAAAAATGCTCCCTAGTATCATTATTGGAACTTCTCCTCATTATTATGTGATAGTATATCATAGTAGTTAAGAGAATGATCTGATAATCAGTGATATTGTGGTTACTGGATCATCAGTATATTTATATTAATAATTGTCTCTTTCTGTCAGTATCTTATATGTAAAAAGCCCTACAGGTAAAATAGCAGAGCTTACCTGTATTGAGAGTTACAGAGATTATTGCTCAAAACCAGGCCCAGAGTTATTAAAAGTTTCCAAACATACATGACATGATCTTAGGTTAGGTTGACTCCATTTTTCAAACCAATTTCTACTTTCTTAATAAAAAATTTATAAATAACAATTGTTTAGTATTTGTCATAATTATATTTTGTTGATATGCTCTAAAACATCTTTGCATCTTTTCCTTAGCTGAATAGCTGCTGAATTTTAGGCACAATCATTCATTATCTGAATTAGTTTTGCTGATAAATAATTTCCTAATAGCATTTTTCATCTGAGCATTTCTGAAAGTGTAGATAAAGGGATTTACCATGGGAGTTATCATGGTATAGAATACAGCAATTGCTTTATCGAAGGACAAAGTAACTGGTGGCCTCATGTACACAAATATGCAGGGAACAAAGAACAGGACAACCACTGTGATGTGAGAGATACAGGTGGACAGAGCTTTGTGTCTGCCCTCTAAGCTGTGGTTTCTCAGGGAGCGTAGGATGACCACATAGGAGACCAGCAGTAGGAGGAAGTTTAATGAACAGATGAACCCACTGTTGGCAGCAACAAAAAGCCCCAGAGTGTGGGTATCAGTGCAGGCCAGATTGAGCAAAGGGTTCAGATCACACATAAAGTGATCGATGACATTAGGGCCACAGAAGGGTAGTGGGAAGATAAAGAGGAGCTGGATGGTGGCATGGAGAAATCCTCCCATCCAGGACACTCCAACTAGTAGGACACACACTCTCCAGTTCATGATGGTTGCATAGTGCAAGGGTTTGCAGATGGCCACATAGCGGTCATAGGCCATCACTGTAAGTAGAATGACCTCTGCACCTGCAAAAAAGTGTTCTCCAAAGACCTGGGCCATGCATCCATTGAACAGAATGGTCTTCTTTTGATGGATTGAATCTCTAATCAGCTTAGGAGTATTGACAGAGGAATAGCAAGCATCAATAAAGGAGAGATAGGCCAGGAAAAAGTACATGGGGGACCCCAAGAGTGAGCTGGCAATGATGGTTATCACAATGAGCAAATTTCCTACCACAGAGATGATGTAGATGAACAAAAACACAACAAATATAATTTTCTGCATCTTTGGATTTTCTGTAAGTCCCAGAAGAACAAACTCTGTCACATTGTTCTTTTTCTCCATAACTTCATGTGAAGGTTAATTATACAACCTGAAAATAATAATAATCTTCGGTTACTTATATTCCTCCATCCTAATAATTAATATATGCCTGAATTCTTCCAAGTTGTGGGATCTTATGTTTTATTGATTCTTTTCTTGCCTGTATATTTTTTTTATTTTCTCAAGTGGAATAAAGAACTCAAAATTGTTAAAGATTATTCCAATTATCTCCTCTGTGGAGTTTTTGCAAATACCGTGCAGATGAAGAACTTTTGTACACACACTAGGTGATCTACCATCTGAGTTTACTAAATTGTCTGAAATGACTCAAAACCTGGGTTGACATGAGAGATTACACACATTGTAGCAGCCTAGTCCAAAATGGGGGGTAAAAGATGGGTATAATTGATATTTCAACACAGGTAAATAATTTTGTTCTTTTTTGTTAGAAAATGGAGAATGATAAAAGGTAATTGAGAATGGTTGAAAGATGACAAGGATTTTGAGGAAGGGGGAATCTTGGTTACTATTTTCACAAAGAACTTTGTGTGTCCTGGATGAAGCAGTGTGAGGTTCAATAGTGAGTGGAAGAAAGAAACAGGAAGCACAGGTGAAGTACTTAAAATAGCTGACATGAGAATGATGGAAATTAAAGAAAGTGAAAAAAGGAATACTACATAATATTCTATGATACTTACTGACTAAATCTTATAACTATACAATAGCTGCTATTGAAAAATTTAATGTACATTTTATGCATTCCAAGGTACCAAGGGCTATGTGCACATGATTCATTTTAATAGTTAGAATAACCTTTGTGGTTGGCATTATTTTATAAATTTAACAGGTAAGGAAATGATGTCAGAGACTAAGGTTTAGAGTTCTAAAAAACAATAATAATGTTATCTAAATCTTTCTGAACATTTCCTGCCTTGAAGTGATTTTGTAGACCCTCATTACAGATTTTCTTACTTGGGGTGAATTTCCTGCCACTTCATGTACTTGCATCATCTTCTATTATCTGAGAATAACTACCACCTCATTGTTTGTTACAAAATTGACTGTTATATGAACATATTCTTTATGGTGCTGGGGATACAAATAGGAACTTCTGGCTACTCGTATAACTGCGTACCCACTTATCAGAGAAACAGTTGATAGTTCAAGGAACGGCAAAGAAACTTTTGACTCTGCAACAAACTGAGGAGGAATGATTTCCAAAATTAGGTTTAGAGAAGCCAGAGAGAACTTTATTATCCATAGTAGTTGATGCCAAAAGAGTCCCACTTGTCTGTGCTTGGACTAACAAGTGATGACTCGAGTCCATTAATATTCACATTTAGGTCTTTTGTGTGTGAGTCCAAAATTGTCTAATATTAAATTAGGTTAATGACTTTTTTACAACTATTTGAAAATTTGGGGTAAGGATGAGTTTTTTCTGTGACTGTTTTTGACAAGTATTGCGGGAGCACCTGGCTCTCCTTGCAGTGCTTGACAGAGTTCCCCTCAAGGATGATTGCAGAGACTCATCCTAAAAGGATTGTAGCCAGGTGTATGCCTCCCTAGCTTGGATGTTATTCTGTGGAGTTTTCCTAATAATATATTACTCACTTCAGTCTGAAGATCTTGCTAGAGGTGATGGGAATAATTCTACAAATTTCCAGGAAAACATTATGGAGACAAAACACACGTTGAAACCCTGTGATGATTAACCTCACAACTGCAGAATGTTTTTATTATGTTAAAAACCAAACACTGCATTTACTGGCACAGCCAGAACCTGTTGGGGCACAGAAACTTATAGATAACAATGTTTCCCCAAGTTCTAAGCACAAAGCACCTCCCACAGTAGCTACTAGATATGGACCAGCTTATTTTATCAATGGCAAGCCCTGGTGATTAAGTAAGGATAATCTGTAAGGTTACTGTTTTCTCATAATCTTTCGGTAAAAACAATTTCTGCCTATGTTTTGGAAATTTCTTTGATTTTATTAGTCACAAGCCTGTCATCAAAGCCTGAAGAAAAATGTATATAAACCCAGCCCTCCCCAGAATAAAGTGGGAACGATTGCACCAGAACTAGAGTCTGTGTCTTTCATTCTCCATCTATCGCTGATGCTATCTCCCGGTGCTCCCTTACCAGTATGGAACCCATGGACTCCTACTGGAGCTGGACCCCGGCAAAGTATAGCAAAGAAAGCTAACCGTATAAGGAAAATAGCAATATTTAGTAAGTATCACCACTGTTGAAAACCTACCTTTGCAGTGTCAGGTGATTTTAATGAAATTTCAGTGTGTTCAAGCACAAATGCATCTTCAAATAAATTACTCTTAGAATAAGCATCTATGAATATGAAAGATAAGATGGGGTTAAAATAAACTTACTCAGATAATTCAATTTCAAATCAACCAGTTTTAAGAAAGTGTCTTTATAAGTCTCCATCTTTGTGCTCACCAAAGTACAAAGTGATTTTACAGAAATCACAAGGTTTGAATTTAGAACAAAGTCACTTGATTCACTATTATGGAGAAATGATCCTCATTACCTGGTTCTGGTTCATCAGGTCAGGATGTGGGAAGTGCAGAGGAAAAGCATTTCAGTGGGTCACTGCACAAGAGGAGTCTTTCTCTGGAAACATTAACTACAACAAGGAATATTTACATCTTACACTAACAGGATATTTAAAGATGTTCCTGTAAAACCTCAGGTGCCTTGCCTGTAGCAGTACATCCTTTCCCAGGAGTTAGTTATGCCCTTGTTGGAATGGCTTTGTTTTAAAATTGGGTGTCCTGGCAGTATGTTTGAATATCACCAACTCTTGAATATAGATCTTATTCCCTGCACGTAGGACATAAACTAGTGGGACTTACATTTCCGTGTCTTAACCTGGGTTGCTAGGAAAGCTGAATGCCATGTAAATAGCATGCTGACCTAAGTTCAGCCTGGGGACCAGTGGTCCAGGCTCCCCAATGATGCCTGTCACAGAGGGACTTCTATCTTATCAGTTTTAAGCCATTTCTGAATACCCATTCTTAATTGCTTGAGATCCTAAGCAATGAATGTCTAAATGTTATGGCAGTTATTTTAAAGCACTTAGATCCAAAATCTGCTTTTCCTAATTTTCATAGTGTTTTTGAAATAGCCAGAATCCCAGAAGGCTCTAAATTGAAGTTGTCCCTGGACTCATGGGTTGGTTAATGTGGATTAATAGTCATCATGAAGAATTTGGAAAGATATTTAAAACACAATGAGAGAGTTCCAGGCTTTCCATACTTTGTCATTTGGTATTGCTAATTATTTTTCATTCAGTAGTTCTAGAAGATACATAGTCATACATAATTTTGATGCTTAAATTGAAATTTCCTGATCACCAAAGATGTAAATTTTTTTCATATATTTACTGACTATTTATATGCCATCTTTTGTGAAGATTCTATCTATAACTAAACTGCATTGGTTTTGACTTCCTTCTTGTATGTTTTTAAATGTTTTCAACATGTGGACTTTTGTTATGTACATAATATGTAAGAAAACACACATATAATTTTCTCAAAGACTATACATTAATTTTATTTCCTCTCATCTCCAGTTAACACCCCCTGTGGATTGCTTTTTCATTTCTAAAAATCACTTCTTTGAGGTATAGTTCACAGGCAAAAACTGTACACACATAAAATATGTGAGTGGATGTGTTGAGGGATACATGTACACATTTGAAACTGTCATCATAACCTATGCTATAAAGTTCCCCAATCACATATCTGATCTCAGTTGCAAGTGTCTTCCCAACTTCTTGTTTATGATTTTTATTGTGATAAGTACACCTAACACGAGATCTACCCTCTTAGCAAACTGTAATGCATACCTACTCTATCGACAATATTAGCGCTCTGGTATGTAGACCTGTAGGACTTACTTGTGTTGTGCAACCCAAGCTGGAGGTGTTGACTGACATCTCCCACATCCCCCTTCTGCAGCTCATTTCAGCCTTTGATTCTGTGACTCAGTCTACATTACATTTATCCTGTAAGTGGTAACCTTTGCATTTTTGCTTCTGGCATAATTTTTTTTTTTAATAATGTCCTCTGAGTTTATCCATGTTTTTGGAAATGGAAGGGTTTTCTTCTTATTTATGACCAAAGGATATTTAATTATAGGCACACATCACAGACTCTTTTCTAGTCATCTGTTGATTGAAATTTAAGTTTCTTCCAAATCTAAAATACTGTGAATAGCATGTAAGGGATATGGGAATGCACATGACTGTAAGCTTCTGATTTCAATTCCTTTAAGTATTGGTATTATCTTGGTACAGTGTACTTTTAGTTTTTGAAAGTTTTAAAGGAACCTCCATAGTTTTCCATAGATACTGTGATTTTGATATGCAATTTCCCTAAAGATTACTAACAGAGAGCACATTTTTTATATAGATATTTACCATAGTTTTGTCTTCTTCGGATAAATGTCCATCCCAGGAAGTCTACATTTCATTTTTGTTTATTTGCTTATTTTTTACTTATTTATTTATTTATTTTTGGCATTTTTTTATTTTTTAATTTTTAAAAATTTTTGTTTGTTCTAATTAGTTATACATGACAGCAGAATGCATTTTGATTTATTGTACACAAATGGAGCACGACTATTCATTCATCTGGATGTACACGATAGTGTCATACCTTCTGTGCGATCATATGAGTACCTAGGGTAATGATGTCTGACTCATTCCACCATCTTTCTCACTCCTTGATCCCTCACTGCCTTCTGCTCAATTCCAAGTTCCTCCATTCCTCCCCCGGCTCTCATTATGGATCATCACCTACACATCAGAGAGAACATTTGGTTTTTTTGGGGAGATTGGTTTATTTTACATTGCATGATATTCTCCATCTCCATCCATTTACCTGCAAATGCTATAACTTTATTCTCCTTTAACACTGAGCAATATTCCATTGTGCATATATATCACAGTTTCTTAATCTGTTCTTCTCTTGAAGGGCATCTAGGTTGGTTTCACAGTTTAGGTATTGTGAATTGTGCTGCTGTAAATATTGATGTGGCTGCATCATTGTAGTCTTCAGATTTTAAGTCTTCTGGGTAGAGATGGAAGACTGGGAAAACTGGGTCAAATGGTGGTTCCATTACAAGTTTATTGCCATTCCGACTGGAGTGAAGTGATATCTTAGAGTAGCTTTGATTTTCATTTCTCTAATTACTAGAGATGTTGAACATTTTTCCATATATTTGTTGATTGATTGTATATCGTTTTCTGTGAAGTGTTTACTCAGCTTCTTAGCCCAATTATTGACTGGGTTCTTTGTTTTATTGGTGTCAAGTTTTTTGAGTGTTTTATATATCCTGGAGATTAGTGCTCTTTGTGATGTGCATGTGGTAATGATTTTCTCCCATTCTAGTCTCTCTCTTTATGTTATTGTTTCATTGGCTGAGAAGAAGCAGTTTAGTTTGAATCCATCCCCATTTGCTGATTCTTGATTTTATTTTTTGGACTTTAGCTGTACTCTTTCTCCGAGAGATTAATTATTTCCTTTGATGGGAAGTTTTTGTCTTAGGAGCAGACATCCTGGAAAGAAGTTTTGAGAATCTTCCCCTCCTGTGTGGGGAATTGTATTTCCTGCATTGAGAACTATGCTTTATTTGCAATACTGTGTTAAATGAGATAGTGCATGTGGAACACTCAGCACAGTGCCCACACAGAATATTGTCTCAATAAAGGTTAAGATCTTCTTGAGTCTGTTTCTTTTTGTATGGGTTGATTAATATAATGCCACATTTCCTATCCAAACTTCTAAACTCTTTCCAGCTTGTCTTGCACTAACTAGTGCATACATCATGCAGTATTTGAGTTTTACAAATAGTGGAATCAATAACAAAGAAAATGATGAGAGATTAAGACAAAAACTTAAAAAGAGAAATAGAATGAGATGATGTTGATATTTCAAAAGGGAAATTCAAGAAAGCAATTTGAAACTTTCTATGACATAAAACTCAGGCAACACAAATTATATCTTTGCAACAATAATTTCAAAGCCAATCAAATATTTGGCATTCAGCATTTACACAAGCACTAAGATGGGGGAGCCTGAAATTGTTATCTGTGAAAAGTGATTGACATCCAAGCTCTGGGTGAGAAGGGCAGAAGTTTTCCAATTGCACTGTCACTTGGAGCCAGAACTTGTGTCACCACAGGTGGTCACAGTCTAGAGTCTTAAAGAAATAAATCCCAGAAAACTCAAGTAGAAGCATTCTGTAATTGTGTCTAACTGCATGGAATTTGATATTAACCCTTGGAATGAAATATGGACCTGAGATTTAGTAATAGTAGCTGAATAATTTGGGGGAAGTGGAACTCTTGATAAGGTGTCATCATTCAAAAGTGAAATGGTTATCAAAAGCTATGGCTGAATGGACTACAGGGAATTGGGACCTAGTTGGAGGAAACAGGTCACTGGGGGTGTGCACTGTATGGGTTTATCTTCTTCAGGGATCTTCCTCTCCTTCTCCTTATCCCCCCTCACTCTTACCCTCCCTCCATCCCTTTTCTCCCCCCCCTCCTCCTCTCTGTCTCTGCTTTCCAGTTGCCATGAGCTGACAGCTTTCCTCCACCATGCCCTTCTGCCATGATATTCTGCCTCACCTCAGGTCCAAGGCAATGGGTTCAGTTTACCATGGACACAAACCTCTGAAATCACAAGTCAAAATAAGCCTTCCTCATCTCAAGTGTCCATCTCACGTGTTTCTGCAACAGCAATGAAAAGCTGACTAACACAGAGGGCTTTTCCATCTCCCAATTCCATCTTGAAATCTCTGAAAACTCCATAGATTTTGTGCAGATGTTTAAAAAGTGCTTCACAATAATCTTCAATAGTAATTTGTAATGGTAGCTTCATTTCTAGATGGGAAGCTGAGAAGAGAGAATTGGGATGATTTTTAGAAGAGAAAGTTAATTATGAGGCTGAGACCAAGAATTCCAGACTTTGGGATTCTGGCTGTGCCCAGGATTTAGTACATGCCATCTGGTGACTGAGAAAACATGCCAACTTCACTCAAGAAAACCAGTTTGAGATTTTAAAGACCTAAGGAAGCAGGGAGAAAAGACCAGAAAAAAAGTGGGAAGAGAATGATGAAGGGAGGGAAGGAAGGAAGAAATCATCTTACCATCATACCCTCCTGAGAACAATGTCACTTCCTACTTTCCTCCTTTCAAATACCTAGCACACAACAACATCTAGACTTTCAGATGACATGGCTCCTGGACACAGGCATCCTGGGTGCAAACTTGGGATCTGCTCTTTGCTATCTGTGTCATGTGGAGGTGATCTTAAACCTCTGTAAGCCTTATGTTCCTCATGACAACATGGGAAATAAAAGTAGCTTCCTCTTTCTATAGTTGCTTTGAGGTTTCATGTCACTACAGGTCAAAGTTTTAGTTTCAGGTGCTCAAAAGATGTTAATTATTATTGACAGCATCATTATCATTAATCATAAACTTATGCATACATGGAGAAATCACTCTGGGGAAACAAGCTGAGGAGGTTATCCAAATGAAACCCTAACTCACAGGATTTCAGATTACCTTTACATTGTGTATAAAATGCACTATTTTTCCTTTAGTGCCTGGGTCTCCAACACGCAGTACAGCATTAGAAATATTAATTATTAGGCTGAAAACAGAGGATTTCAAAATTTTCTGCTTCTTGTAGGATTCAAAAGCCTATATTCAACCTTTCCTTGGCTGCCAACACCCAGGGTCCTGTTAGGCGAACCTGTCTGACTGATATCGTCAGATGTTGCACACCCCCGCCAGGCTCCAGGCCCTCACCACTGCCTGGTTATCTCCCTTCCTTGAGGTTTAGCTATGTCTCACCTACAACATGGGCTGCCTTCATTCTTCTGCTAATGTTATTTTTGAAATCTTTAGGCTCAAAACCCTCAAGATCTATTTCTATTGTATAGGCACAGAGTGGAGGTGAAAGAGCAGGGTCCATGGAGTCAAATGAACCTGAGTTTAACCACTAGCTAAGTGACCTTCAGCAAGCCACTCACCTTCTTGGAGACTTAGGTTTCCTGCTCTTCTTCAGGTTGGAGTGTGGTTAAGTGATAAGATAAGTACAAAAGCAGATGCCCAGTGCCTGACACACCACCCTCTCCCCACATTTGTCCCTCTCCACTCTTCATCAGCAGTCAGTTCTACTTAGTATCATCTCACCAGGTGTGATCCCCAAACAGGCTAAGCTTGCATTTATATTATCCACCTGTGTAGTCCAGCACACTGGCCATGAAGGAATTAAGCAAGATGCCTTGGTTGACTATTTCCTAAGGGTAATGTAAAGAAATTTTCATTCTGTCCATTTTTATTTTTTCGAGGACTGTTCCTAAGTCAGACTTTTAGCTGAAAGGATATCAGTTGTGGAAAAGCCAAATCTCTCTCAGTCTGTATACACTGTTAGTAGAAATGTGAATTAATACAGTCATTATGGAAAAATTATGGAGGATCCTCATAAAATTTAAATTAGAACTACTGTATGATCCAACAATTTCACCACTGGGATTACATTCAAAGGAAATGCAATCCATGTGTCAAAGAGACAGTTGCCCTTTCATCTTTACTGCCAAACCAGTCACAATAACCCAGATACAAAATTAACTTTGGTGTCCATCAACTGAGGAATGTATGAAGAAATGTGGTATGGTTACATCATGTACTACTACTGTGCCATAAGCAAGATGGAGCCCTGTTATTTGCATCAGCATGGACAGACATGGTAGACATTATATTAAATGAAATAACTCAGGCATAGAAAGACAAATGCCAAACTATTTCACTCCTATGCTAAGGCTAGACAAAGCTGATCTCAGAGAAGTTAGGAACATAATATTACTGGTGGCTGGGGAGAGTAGTGGGGAGGAACGGTGGGGGGCTGGTCAATAATCTCAATATTACAGTAAGACAGGAGGAATGGATTATGATGTTTCATTGCATAATAGGGTGAACAGGGTTGACAAGAATTCATTGTATTTCTAGAAATAGCTAAAAGAGAATTTTGAACTTACTCACTATAAAGAAATAATAAAAGTTTAATGAAATGGATTTGCAAACTACCATGATGTGATAATTACACAATGTGTACACAAATCAAAATACCACATTATACCCCACAAATATGCACAATTATTTTGTGTCAATGAAAAGATTGAAATCATTTCAAAAATCTTTCTTTTCTATTCACAGTGGGCAGAGAACATAGAATCGCATCAGTTTACTATGATTTATTTCCTTGAGTAACTGTAAGAAGTAAGAATTAGGGCAAGAAAGTGAAAGTGTGAAAAATAGTTTCCAATAGAAATAACCCTGTGCAACAAGAACATCCCTGAACAGGCTCCAAAATGGAAACTTGATACTAAAACCACATTTTTATATTCCATCCCCGTTTTTTTGTTTGTTCGTTGTGTGTGTATGTGTGTATGTGTATGCACATGTGTTAAAAAGAATGTGAGATTTTTTAATCTGCCAGTGAGAATTGTGATTTTGTTCTATAGTATTATATGTTAAATTTATTGAGTTTTTAAATACAGCATGAATCCAGAAATTCTCCTAAAAGTATTTCCATTTATTTCATAAAGCTCTCAGTTACAAAAATATTTTTGCAATTATATTCATCCATTCACTCAAAAGCTGTTGATGTTATCAACAGCACTACCCTAAGCCCTTATCACCCAATGCTGATCAGCGGAGATAATGGCCTTAATCTTATGAAGCTTACCTTTAGTGGAGGGAAAATACACAAGATACAAATAAAAATACAAAACTGAGGCGATAATAAGTACTATGAGGGAAATCTTAGTACTGTTATGTAGTAAAGAAGTACTGAAAGAGGTGTTATGACTTAGTCACAAAAGGCCTATAAATTGACCTTTGAGAAGAAATATGAAGGCAGGAAGGGAGCAGGCCAGACAGACATGTGGGTGGGAAGTGTTTCAGGCATAGAGAAAGGTGTTCATTGCAATGTCCTTACCATGGGTTCATAACCAGCATGTGCAGGAATTGCAAGAAAGTCAAATGAGTTTAGGGCTAAGTCACAGGAGATGGCATCAAAAACTCAGGGATCCTCAGTTCTATCTGTGTCTTTCAAACATTCAAGAACTTTAGGCTGTTGCTCTGAATGCAATGAAGAGTCATTGGGATGTTTTGTGCTTAAGAATGATAGAATGCCATTTAGGTTTTAGCAAGCCTTGGTGATCTTAGGCCAATCAGAGAGCTATTAAAACAATACAGATGAGGAATTGATGTTCAGCTTGGCCAGTGTGATAGAAACAGGTGTGAGACATCAAGTATTTTGCCTTCCTCTAGTAGAATTAGAATTTAGGAGTTTTACAGACAACAATATGACAATATGGACAATGTTTTTATGTGCTTTCTCTGCCTGGAATTCTTTTTCTCATGGGTAATTTGGGTAAATCTCTACTTGGCTTTCACATCTTTGCTTAAATATCTCTGAATTGGAAAGTATCTTGATCCTGATAATCATCTCTCTCAATCTACAAAGTGAAAAGCCTGTTTTAGGTGCTTAAGGTTGCCATAACATATTCCCACAGATTTAGTTAGTGAGCTACTCTCCAACAACCCAGCCCCACAATAATGACAATTAGGGTTGACATGGCTTACAGCCCATACCACATCTAGGTATCTGTGGTAAACAGAAGATCTAAACATGCAGTGTCTACATAGCTGATGCTTCAGCACCAGGCAACCCAGGGGGCAATCAGCGTGTGTTTCTCAATTAGGTGTGCACATCCAGAGGTTGGGCCTTGCCTACCCAAGGCAGATTCTACCACTCTCTATCTCCTCCAATACAGCAGTGCCATTGAATCTGCCCTCTGCGCCTTCCCTTTCTTGCTTTCTGGGCATCAGTTGGCTGAGAGGAACCAGCAGTCATGGCAGAAGGGCAACAGAAAAGCAAACCTGCTTTCCATTTCTTGCTGCACCCTGAAGCTCAGCAACTCCACTTCTAAAATAGCATCCAACATGTCCCTACACAGTCCCTCCACCCAGGCCCTGGGTGATCACAGGAGGTGGGAAGCAGAAAATAAGTCCTCTGAGGGTACATCATCAGAAGAAAACTCCCTCTTCACTGGGAAACCCCATCACGAAACTGCAGCTGCCTGTGTTTTACACATAAAAAGAGCAAGGGCTGGAAAGGGGATGATTAGGAAGCTTGTCACCTGTACTCCAAGAATATATGACTTCATGCCACCTTGCCATACATTGGCCCAGAAGGCACGGATTCAGAAACAAAGCAGCTCCTATTAAAGTGGATAGCTGAATTAGAGACAAAGCCAGACAGGAGATTCCGGAGCTCCATGAATCCTAACATTTTTGCATGAGAATCAGCCGGACATGGATTTAAACAGGTACAGGAGGGAGGAGAGCAAAGTTCATTGGGCTTCTGCATATGGATTCCAGTCACAAGAACATCTGGAGCCACCTGGGCATGAGTGAGCCCCTCCACCACCACCTGGGAGAGACATCAGAGATTGTTTTTCCTGGGACACTTCCCCTGACCTGCTCTTCCCTGTCCTTTCTCCCATATTTTGGGATAGCAGAGATGATCCTTAATAAATTTATTTCACTCCTAAATCTTATAATAAAATTGGTGCTACAAAGATTCAGAAAATGTTTTAACATCTATTTTCTTCTTTAATAGAATGGAATATGCATGATAGGTGAAATTATACAATTATTCATCAGGCAATGGAGGAAAACACATCTTAACCAAATGTACAAAGGAATTTTTCGTGGTACGGTAATTTTCCATTTGCTGTTTTTCAAAACGGGTCAGAAACTCTCAACATTCAGAATGATATACTTAATATTGAACTCAAATTAGGAAAAGGGGATTGGTGATACCTGGACATAGAATCCAAAAACCTGAGAAATAGTAGGAATGAAAGGGAAGGAGGGGACGTAGACATCAGACCACAGTTAGAGTGGTGTCCAAGATAAAGCAGGGAAGATGTGTGACATTTCTAAATATGAAGATAAAGAGAGAAAATGGAGAGAGGGTAAGTGTGGATACTGTCTCTCCACCTAGCTTGTAATAAAAATTTTGAGTGCATGACTTCTGAGATATGCCACTATCTATCAGATTTTTAAAATCTGTTGGCTATTCGGGGACAGAGAATGAAAAGACTGAGTCTTACTTATTTTAAGAGCTGCATGGCAAATGGTAATGATTACGATCCAGTAGACTGTGAAACATTTAATGAAAGACCAAATCAATTTCTGTTCATTCTCTTGGCTTCATTAGTATTACTGTGATCAGATACAGCCATAATGAGGACAAACTCCCAATGCAGGACTGCACACTAATGCTTGCCACAGCAGAGCACCAAGCTACACTACAACACAATAGTGCATTGTAACCTATACTGCAGCATTTACAAGAAAAAACAAGCATAGACAGGTTTCTTTATCATCTAAGGCAATTTAAGATATATATTCCAATACTCAAATGGTCAAAATCAGTCTCTTCCACTGGTTCACTGCTAAAAAAATTAAAGGAGCACTATTTTACTAGACTACTAGGTAAATATTAGACTAAGTTCTATATTTTATTTTCCAAGAAAGGAATTTAAAGGTGAAACAAAGCAATGTAGATTTTAAAAACCAACGAACCAAACAAAAACAAAATCATCCAGAGCACCAGAAAAGTTCAAAAACATTTTCTGAGATCTTTAGAAAACTCCTTTCTGAATACACTGTGATCTTAGCATTTTACATGCTGATAAACTGAAGGTTGACAATACCATTTCTTGCCAAATAGACTCAGGCAGATGCTCATGAATTACATTTCCCTCCAACTCCCATACTCCAATAGATTAACTGTTCTCACATGTATTAGTGCTGCCAGCTCCCATAAAATACTACCACTGATGAGTGGTAAATTCCATCTCCTGGACTAGTTTAATGTAGCACAAATATAACAACTTTTTCCAGAAGCAAAAGAATTGTTTTTCTTGCTGTGTTGTCTTTCCATTTCTCCAATAGCTGTAGACATAATATACAATGATTCTTCATCATTCTACTTAGGTGCAAGGTCACCAAATATCCTCTGTCCATCCCATCTTGTTGCTGCTTCTTTAGATATATATAATTTCTGAGTGTCTTACTCCTCTCACTAAAGATCTATGAAGACTCTTCATTATTATCTAAAGATGGCTCCATTGGCATGATACATGAAGCAATTCGTAAACTGATCTCATCCTAACTTTCTTAAGTGTTCTTTCAAGACGGCTTAACTAATTAGACTACAAACAAAATTCTCACCTAGAACACTGAATTTCACATGATTATCCACTCTCTAATTCTCTTCACCACCTACAAACTCATCCTTCAAGACCTAGTTTTCTGCAGAGATTTTTGCAGTTCCAGGTAAAATCAGACATTTCCCTTTCCTTGCTACCTCAACCCTCTGCTGCTATCATCAGCCTTTAAAAAAAAAAAAAAAGCATTGAACATTTATTGTGTGCTGGATAGTGCATAGGCCCTTTTAAACACTGCTTATTACTTTTTAATCCCACCCCAAAATATTGTAACACAGATATTATTCCATTGTATAAATAAGAAAACACAGGTTTAAGGAAAACCAATACTTCCCAATTTACACAACACTTGAATGTTGAAGCACCAGTCACATGTCACTGAAATTATTGGTTTACATGTAATGTATTGCTATCTGTACTGACAGCAGAGTATGAGCCCTGAGATTCTCATGCGTGTGTCTTTCCTAGTGCCTAGCAAAAACTTGGGGCATATTAGGTAAATGGATGGCATGTGTTGAATGACTAAAGAAAAGGAGAATAAATCCAAAAAACATATTTAGCTCTAATGCATTTTTCATTTTAGATCCAAAGTTTTCATCCTGCTGAGGAAATAAAACCAACATTTGGGAAATGACTTGGCCATAGTTCCACTATCTAATGTAACCTTAGTGATTCCATGATATAGAAAACAAAATACTCCAGAAGACAGTTCAACCCAGCTGACTCATCTTCCTGCCTCAGAACTCTCAACCATAGCAGGTCATCATGACATCATAATGGGCCATTAGAACAGGATAACAAATCATCATAACAACACAGCAGGGGATTATGACATCATGGCAGGTCATTATGACATCTTGGCAGATCATTATGACATTACATCAGGTCATTATGACCTCATAGCTGGTCATTATTGCACCATGGCTAGTCATTATGACCACAGTAGGTCATTGTGATATCACAGCAGGTCATTATGACATCATGGCAGATTATGACTAAATAGAAAGTCATTATGACACCACAGCTGGTCATTATGATGTCACAACAGGTCATTTGTGCACCACAGGAAGTAATTATGACATCAAAACAGATCCTTATGACACCACAGCAAGGCATTATGACATAAAGAGAGGTCATTTTGACACTCTAGCGGCTCATTATGACACCACAGAAGATCATTATGATATCATAGCAGACCATGTCACAGGGCTGGATGACTTTCTCCTGGGGTAAGAGAAAAAATATTCATTGCTGGTATTTTTAGATGAAACCACAGTCCTTCTGATGGTCTTTTATCAAAAGGTATGGAGAAGCCTTTGCCAGATCAGTAGCTGCATATCAGGCACCAGGGATATATGTTAATTTTTTTCAAGCAAGGAAATCATATCTGGTTCAACAGCCACACATGGAGACTCCTTCTGATTAAGCTTATGGAATTCCACTCTAAGTTTGCTAAAACCATCTCTATTCTATACAGGACAAATAGTTCAAGTGAATGTGGTAAAAATCAGACCTGGTATACCTTTCAAGGTCTTCATAGTGGCAATAAACTCTGAAATGCCTCCAGGAAAGCAATTTTATTTTTCATGCAACACTATACTATGTAAAATAAGTTTTGCTTTTCCCCCCCCTATTTTTCTAGATAGAGTCAGTTGAACTGGCTACCACTTTCCCACCATAAGCTTTTCATCTCTATAGGTCAATATGTCAGTGTGGAGATGCTTCTTAATTTTATTTCATAAAAGCATAAATAACCACCAAATGAGTCTGGGACACAGCACACAGAGAGAAAAAGCTGTATTAAAATTTCATTCATCTCCTAATCTTCATGAGACTTTCCTCTTCAGGACCATACTAATGTTGAGGTGTTCTTTAATTAGTGCCAATTGATATTTGGGGTCCAGTAGTCACAGAGGTACCTAATTATTTCCCTTTGTCTAATGAACTGTTACCCTGAAAAGGGCTTTAGGGTACCTTAAATAAGGGTTGGAGAAAGGTTCACATAAATTTTAGACAGCGTTCCTGTTCCTACCTCAAGCACACCCAACTTCTCTTTCATTTTAGGGGTTCTGAATCTGCAAAGTGACTCAAGGCAGGAAGTTGATTGAGGGAACATGACTTTCTGTTTTCTAAATTCAGTTTTGCTTTGATTCACTTAAAACTTATCTGCTGAAATCTAGCAAGTAAGAACTCTTTAGGGTTTCTGTTATATTTCACTTTTAGGAAGCCTAAAATCAACCAGCCAAGGTCATAGATTTTTCTTGTAGAATTATTCAGATTTCTTCTTTAACACTGTTGTTCACAGTGGTGGCCACACCACCCAGACCTTGGAGGTAGAGTGCTGCCACTTGATTCCTGCCATCTGTGGACCCAATTATTAACATTGCATCTAGGTTTCTCCAGTTCAGGGACCACAGTTCCCACTGTGGGGTTCCACCAGCAGGGAAGAACAGTCACCAAAATCTTCAAGGATGTCAGGACTCCTCTCACAAACCTATTATTCATACTTGTGATAAAAGTTATCTATTGGACTTATCCATGGTGGGTGAGTCTTAAATGACAAATCACAGTGCATTTCAATTTCTCTAAGCTTTCCCTATCTAATCCTAAATCCTTAGATGCTTAGCATTTTTAGCTCACTCTTGAGGACTACATGTTGGTCCTTGTTGTAGCTAACTAACCAAACAGAGTCTTTCCGAACTCTATGACACATGACTCTAAGAACATTTGCTTTGTGAACTTGCATCTATAAATTTGGCCTGATTCAACTTTGTTCCACCATTATCCCACACTTGATATTCATTTACACATATTTTCCTGGATTCCTCTTGTACATAAATTTTAAAAATCTTGTAGTTTTCTGGAGTGTAGTGCATCTAGTCAGAGCCACACTTAGTAGTTCTTTAACTTTAGACTTGAATCTAGATATGGGTCTAGAAGCAATGAAGGAGGTGGGGTTAGTCCCAAGCAGAGTGACCACTTTCAGGGCAACTGCCTCAGGGGAGGCCATGAGAGAATCCTCAGGCAATGTTGAATAATCCTTATACAGAGGTGGAAAGACCACCTACTGGTAGCAGGAGGACACTACTACAGAATATAGAGCAGCTTTATTCACTTGCAAAGACTCACAGATCTCTCACTTCCATCTTCTCAATTTCCTCATCCATCTTGTCATGGGAGGCAGAACCTGAATCTCACCTTGGCTTGTCTGTCTCCCTGTCATTTTCTGTTGCACAGACACAGAAACTGATGTGGGGATTTCTATGAAGGTAACAGACAAGCAGGAACTGAGGGAAACTGACAAGGTAAGAAGAAGTATGTTGTATCAAAGTAAATTTGGCTTTAACCTGGGGCCTTGACTGCTCTGGACTATTCACTCTATTCCAAACCTTTTCTGCCTGGAGGCAAGGGGACCCAATATTCTTACCCTTCTGTGATAGTCTTTTACTTTCCACTTGAGGAGTCTAAGCGGGTAGAGAAGATCCATGAACCAAAGCTCCGGTTTTCTTTAGTGTAATTGTTCAGAGAATTGTAGGTCTGCGAACTGTTCACAGCCCAGAGTCACAGTCACGGGGTATGGTGCACACTGGCCTTTTGGAGGGGATTGGAGCATGATTCCAGTGTCCACTGCACTCTGCCTCTTCACCAGCAGGATCAGAGTTCAATCTGTGGCTTTCACAATCAGATCATGACAGTAGCCTTCTGCTCTTCTGCTGCTGATCTCATTCCCTGAATTCATTTATTAAACTGTAGGTTGAGTTTTCACTGTAAATCCAATTGCTTCATTAACCTAATTGTAAAATCTAATTGCATCGCTAGCCATCTTAAAAATACTTGCATTTTCTCCATGATCCTTACAATTAAACTGTAACAAGATTTTGAGATCTGGCCCATTTCTGACTTTCTAGTCTCAGACTTGAAACTTGATTTAAAAAGGGGCGAGGAATGCAGCCTCCCTCTAGTCCGCCATCTTGGATCTTTATAATTTACCTTCAAAGCAGCTTAGTGTGCAGTTTCACTAAACAATTGCTGAATGAATATTTAAACTAATATCCCCACCTATGTTGAATTATTTAGGTTCCCTGCATAATTATATTTTTCCTCCTTGCCTTTTTTTTTTATTGTATACAAATGGGATACATGTTGTTTCTCTGTATATGACATAAAGGCATACCATTTGTGTAATCATAAATTTACATAGGGTAATGTTGTTTGATTCATTCTGTTATTTTTTTCCCTTCCCCACACCTCTCCCACCCCTCCCACCCCTATTTTCCCTCTATACAGTCCTTCCTTCCTCTATTCTTGCCCCCCTCCCTAACCCTAACTCTAACCTTAACACTAACTCCTCACACCCCCCATTATGTGTCATCATCCACTTATTAGCGATATCATTCGTCCTTTGGTTTTTTGAGATTGGTTTATCTCACTTAGCATGATATTCTCCAATTTCATCCATTTGCCTGCAAATGCCATAATTTTATCATTCTTTATGGTTTATGGCTGAGTAATATTCCATTGTGTGTATATATATATATATATATATATATATATATATATATATATATCACAGTTTCTTTATCCATTCATCAATTGAAGGACATCTAGGTTGGTTCCACAATCTGGCTATTGTGAATTGAGCAGCTATTAACATTGCTGTGGCTGTATCTCTGTAGTATGCTGATTTTAAGTCCTTTGGGTATAGGCCAAAGAGTGGGATAGCTGGGTCAAATGGTGGTTCCATTCCAATTTTAATAAGGAATCTCCACACCGCTTTCCAGAGTGGCTGCACTAATTTGCAGACCCACCAGCAATATATGAGTGTACCTTTCTCCCCACATCCTCGCCAACACCTGTTGTTGCTTGTATTCTTGATAATCACCATTCTAATTGGGGTGAGATGGAATCTTTGGGTGGTTTTGATTTGCATTTCTCTTATTACTAGAGATGTTGTACATTTTTCCATATGTTTGTTGATTGCTTGTAGATCTTCTTCTGTGAAGCGTCTATTCATTTCCTTAGCCCATTTGTCGATTGGATTATTTGCATTCTTGGTGTAGAGTTTTTTGAGTTCTTTATAGATTGTGGAGATTAGTGCTCTATCTGAAGTATGATTGGCAAAGATTTTCTCTCACTCTGTAGGCTCTTTCTTTGGATTGCTGATAGTTTCCTTTGCTGAGAGAAAACTTTTTAGTTTGAATCTATCCCAGTTGTTGATTCCTGCTCTTATTTCTTGTGCTATGGAGGCCTGTTGAGGAAGTCTGGCCCTAAACTGACAGGTTGAAGATCTGGACCTACTTATTCTTCTATAATCTACAGGGTCTCTGGTCTGATTCTGAGGTCCTTAATCCATTTTGAGTTTAGTTTCATGCATGGTGAGTGATAGGGGTTTAGTTTCATTCTGTTGCATATGGATTTCCATTCTCCCAGCACCATTTGTTGAAGAGGCTATCTTTTCTCCATTGCATATTTTTGGCACCTTTGTCTAGTATGAGAAAATTGTATTTATTTGGGTTTGTGTCTGTGTCCTCTATTCAGTACCATTGATCTACTTTTCTATTTGGGTACCAATACCATGCCGTTTTTGTTACTATTTCTTTGTAGTAGAGTTGAAGATCTGATATTGCGATACCCCCTGCTTCACTTTTTCTGCTAAGGATTGCTTTAGCTATTCTGGGTTTCTTATTCTTCCAGATCAATTTCGTAATTGCTTGCTCTATTTCTGTAAGGCACGTCATTGGGATTTTAATTGGAATTGCATTGAAACTGTATAGCACTTTTGGTAGTATGTTCATTTTGATAATATTAATTCTGCCTATCAAAGAACATGGGAGATCTTTCCATCTTCTAAGGTTTTCTTTAATTTCTTTCTTTAGTGTTCTGTAGTTCTCATTGTAGAGGTCTTTCACCTCTTTTGTGAGATTGATTCCCAAGTATTTTATTTTTTTCAAGGCTATTGTGAATGGGGTAGGTTTCCTAAATATTCTTTCCAAAGATTCATCACGTATGTATAAAAATGCATTAGATTTATGTGCATTGATCTTATATCCCACTACTTTACTGAATTCACTTATGAGTTCTAAAAGTTTTCTGGTGGAATTTCCTGGTTCCTCTAAGTATGTAATCATATCAGCAAATAGGAATAGTTTGAGTTCTTCTTTTCCTATTCATATCCCTTTAATTTCTTTGGTCTCTCTAATTGCTCTGGTTAGAGTTTCAAGGACGATATTGAATAGAAGTGGTGAAAGAGGGCATCCTTGCCTTGTTCCAGTTTTTAGGGGGAATGCTTTCAGTTTTTCACCATTTAGAATGATATTAGCCATGGAATTAGCATAGATGGCCTTTACAATGTTAAGGAATGTTCCCACTATCCCTATTTTTTCTACTGCTTTCAGCAAGAAGGGGTGCTGTATTTTATCAAAAGCTTTTTCTGCATCATTTGGAATAATCATGTGATTCTTGACTTTAAGTCTACTGATATGGTGAGTTACATTTATTGATTTCCTGATGTTGAACCAACCTTGTATCCTTGGGCTGAAACCCACTTGATCATGGTGCACTATCTTTTTAATATGTTTCTGTACGAGATTTGCTAAAATTTTGTTGAGAATTTTTGCGTCGATGTTCATTAAGGATATTGGTCTGAAATTTCTTTCCTTGATGTGTCTCTGTCTGGTTTAGGTATCAGGGTAATATTGGCTTCATAGAATAAGTTTTGGAGGATTCCGTCCTCTTCTATTTTATTGAAAACTTTGAGAAGTATTGTAATGAGCTCTTCTGTAAAGGTTTTGTAGAACTTGGCTGAGAACCCATCTGGTCCCAGACTTTTCTTTGTTGGTAGGCTTTTGATGACTTCTTCTATTTTATTACTTGAAATTGGTCTATTTAAATTGTGTATGTCCTCTTCGTTCAGTTTAGGCAATTCATATGTCTCTAGTAACCTGTTGATGTCTTTGAAATTTTCTATTTTGTTGGAGTATAGATTTTCAAAATAGCTTTAATTATGTTTTTTTATTTCAGTGGTGTCTGTTGTGATATTTCCTTATTCATTTTGAATTTTACTGATTTGTGTTTTCTCTCATCTTCTCTTTGTTAGTGTAGCTACAGGTTTATCAATTTTGTTTTTTTTTTTTTTTCAAATTACCAACTATTTATTTTGTCAATTTTTTGGATTGTTTCTTTTGTTTCAATTTTGTTGATTTCAGCTCTTGAGTTTAACTATTTCCTGTTTTCTACTACTTTTGGTGTTGGTCTGTTCTTCTTTTTCTAGGGCTTTGAGCCTTAGTGATGGGTCGTTTATTTGTTGATTTTTACTTCTTTTATTGAATGCGTTCCATGAAATAAAGTTTCCTCTAAGTACTGCTTTCATAGTGTCCCAGAGATTTTGATATGATGTTTCTTTGTTCTCATGAACCTCTAAGAATTTTTTAATTTCCTTCTTTATATCTTCTGTTATCCATTCATCATATAAAAGCATATTGTTTAATCTCCAGGTGTTGGAGTAGTTTCTGTTTTTTACTTTTTCATTTATTTCTAACTTCAATCCATTATGATCTGATAGAATACAAGGTAGTGTCTCTATCTTCTAGTATTTGCTAACATTAGCTTTGTGGCATAATATATGGTCTATTTTGGAGAAGGTCCCATGTGCTCCTGAGAAGAAAGTGTATTTGCTCTTGGTTGGATGGTATATTCTATAAATGTCTGTTAAGTCTAAATTATAGATTGTGTTATTGAGATCTATGGTTTCTTTGTTCAATTTTTGTTTGGAAGATCTGTTCAGTGGTGAGAGAGGCGTGTTAAAATCACCTCATATTATTGTGTTATGGTCTATTTGGTTTTTGAAATTGAGAAGGATTTGTTTTACCTACATGGATGAGCCACTGTTTGGGGCATAGATGTTTATGATTGTTATGTCTTGCTGATTTATGGTTCTCTTAAGCAGTATGAAATATCCTTCTTTATCCCTTCTGACTAACTTTGGCTTGAAGTCCACATTATCTGAAATGAGGATGGATACTCCAGCATTTTTGCTAAGTCCATGTGCATGGTATGTTTTTCCCCATCATTTCACCTTTAGTGTATGGTTATCTCTTTCTATGAGGTGAGTCTCTTGCAGGCAACATATTGTTGGATCTTTCTTTTTAATCCAATCTGCCAGTCTATGTCTTTGGATTGATGAATTCAGGCCATTAACATTCAGGGTGATTATTGAGATATGATTTGTATTCCCAGTCATTTGGTTCATTTTTTAAATTTAATTAATTAATTTATTTTTTTGACAGGACTTGGTTCCTCCTTTATTTGACAATTCCTTTAGGATAATTCCTCCCATTGCTGATTTGTTTCTTTGTTTTTCATCTCTTCCTCGTGGAATATTTTGCTGAGAATGTTCTCTAATGCTGGCTATCTTTTTGTAAATTCCTTTAGCTTTTGTTTTTCATGGAAAGATCTTATTTGTTCGTCAAATCTGAAAGTAAGTTTTGCTGGGTGTAAGATTCTTGGTTGGCTTTCATTTTCTTTCAGGGCTTGAAAAATGTTGTTCCAGGCCCTTCTAGCTTTTAGGATCTGCACTGAAAAATCTGCTGATATCTGTATTGGTTTTCCCCTGAATGTAATTTGATTCTTTTCTCTCACAGCCTTTAAAATTCTGTCTTTATTTTGTATGTTAGGTATTTTCATTATAATGTGCCTTGATGTGGGTCTGTTGTAATTTTGTATACTTGGAGTCCTATAAGCCTCTTGGACTTTATTTTCCATTTCATTCTTCAGATATGGGAAATTTTCTGATATTATTTCATTGAATAGATTGTTCATTCCTTTGGTTTGTTTCTCTAAGACTTCCTCAATCCCAATAATTCTTAAATTTGGTCTTTTCATGATGTCCCATAATTCTTGTAGATTCTGTTCATGATTTCTTACCATCTTCTCTGTTTGTTCAACTTTGTTTTTAAGGTTAAATATTTTGTCCTCAATATCTAAGGTTCTGTCTTCCAGGTGTTCTATCATATTGGTTATGCTTTGTATGGAGTTTTTATCTTGGTTTATTGTTTCCTTCATTTCAAGGATTGCTGTATTTTTTTTTCCAGTAAGCATTACCTGTCATAGGGATGATTTGATCCAATCTCTTGCCTCTTCACTTTCCTTACCCAGAAAAAATATGCCATTTTTGTATATTTCCTTATAGGAATCCTTTACCATCTACACCTCTCTTCAGGTGAGGTGTGTTTTGTCAACCATGAACATGCTTCAATAGCCCTCTGTCCATCTTAACATGTATATTTAACTCTCAGCTGTACTTTTTCACTCCCTTCTGGGAGTTTCTCCATGGATCTTAATCACTGGGAAGGAAGAAACTGGTTTGTTTTCATTCATCTCCGGGCAATTCCTCAAGTTAGTGTGTTTTTTTAATGAGCAAAGGAATCACTGAATAAAAAAAAAATCCTGAAATTGCTTTTGTGTAGAGAAAGCGATATATTTTGACAAATAGATTTTACTACTGAAATGATACCTCAAAATTACATGAAAAATTCATAAATAGCTCACATGCATAGGATAGTGAAATCTTGCTGATAGAATATCAAGGTCTAATATTTTTCTCCTATCATGAGACTGTCAGTGTCAAGCTCTTTGTCATTGCTCAATTTCTATAGGATAAAAAAAAATTGTGCTTTCTCTTGGTGGTCAAGTTCAAATTCTACCCGAATCTGAATCAGATTGAGGGTAGGAAAAAAAAAAAAAAATTCTTGTAGTCCCCAGTACTCATTTTACCAAATTTATTTATGTTTCTTTATAATCATTACTGCTTGTTAGGGACCAAACGTCGTGATGCTTCAGGGAAAGTACTGCTAGCTAACAGGCAAGTACTTCATGGAGTCCAGCTGTGCATTATAAAATTGGAGTTCCTGTGCAATATTCAAGTTTCTTTTGTGTGATCCATCATTCTAGTGGGTTATAAGCATTGATAATTTTACAACCTGAGTTACAAAATGTTTTCTGAAGACTGTGAGGAAATTCAGAAACATGATCAAATCTATGTTGTTTACTACTCAAGGTTAAACGTCCCTCAGGTTTATAACCATAGTCTGTAATTCCATAATATTACCCAAAATGCATTACTATAAAATGTGATATATATGTTTATAAGAGATATTTACAAAAATTATTAGATTTTTAGGTTTGGAAAATCAATTACTAAACAGAATGTACCCAGAATAGTCTTTTTAAAAATTTATATTTAGCACATTTATACAATGTATTTATTTATTGTCATTGCATTGTCATGTGACATGGGAAATAATAGTATAATCTAGAAAACTAGTCATATTCAGATACAAAGGGGATAATAGTTCTGCTTACTTCCTTTGAGTGTTATAAAGATTCCTCATCAATACAAATGTTTGTTTATATTGTTGTTATTAGAAGGACAGCTTATGAATAAATGTCATAGATAAAGATTAAAAAATAAAAGTCTTAATTTGGTAGATTTTTCCAACATGCAACATAGTCCTGAGTTTGTTGCTTCCTTTTTATTCACACATTTGTAATTCCATCAATGCAAAATTTAAAAATATTACCACATTATAATTATGCATAATCAGGGTATGGCATGTTCATACATGCACATAACAATTTGATAAATCTCATGAATTGATGAATGAGATTGAACAAAGCAGAAGCTTTGAGTGAACAGGAGTTTTGTCTTTAAAGTGCTGCTTGGTGAGATCATTCAAAGGGCATCCTGACACTTTTTTCAGTTTAATCAATGCTGGTCTTAAGGCATATATTTTGTCCAACAGAAAGAAACTTCCTAGTAAATAATTTCTTAATGGTACTTTTCATCTGGGCATTTCTCAAGGTGTAGATCAAAGGATTTAACATGGGAGTTATCAGCATGTACAAAACAGCAACTGCCTTATCAATAGGTAAAGGAACTGCAGGTCTCAAGTACACAAACATGGAGGGAAAAAAGAATAATACCATCACTGTGATGTGGAAGACACAGGTAGACAGGGCTTTGAGCCTGCCCTCCATGCTCTGTGTCCCCAAGGAGCACAGGATGACCACATAGGAGACCAGAAGGAGGAGGAAGATTAGCAGGCAGATGAACCCACTGTTGGCAATGACAAAGAGCCCCAGAGTGTGGGTATCAGTGCAGGCCAGATTGAGCAAAGGGCTCAGATCACACATAAAGTGATCTATGACATTAGGGTCACAGAAGGGTTGTGGGAAGATGAAGAGGAGCTGGATGGTTGCATGGAGAAAGCCTCCCATCCAGGACACTCCCACTAGCAGCATGCACACTCTCCAGTTCATGATGGTTGCATAGTGCAAGGGCTTGCAGATGGCCACATAGCGGTCATAAGCCATCACTGTAAGTAGGATGACCTCTGCACCTGAGAAGAAGTGTTCCCCAAACACTTGGGCCATGCATCCTTTGAACAGAATGGTCTTCTTTTTATGGAGTGAATCCGCAATCAGTTTAGGAGTATTGACCGAGGAATAACAGGCATCAATAAAGGAGAGATAAGCCAGGAAAAAGTACATGGGGGAGCCCAAGAGTGAGCTGGCAATGATGGCAACCACAATAAGCAAATTTCCTAACATTGTGATGATGTAGATGAGCAAAAACACAGCAAATATAATTTTCTGCATCTTTGGGTTTTGTGAAAGTCCCAGAAGAACAAATTCTGTCACGTTGCTCCTTTTCTCCATGTACCCCCTCTGCAACTTTATTACATTACCTGAAAAACATCAGTACAACCTTGAATTTGTTAAACTTCTCTATATAATAAAGAAAGAATGGCTGGATTGTATTGAGCTGTGAAATCTCATGCGTTCTACTACTTGTTTCCATAAATTTTGTTGATTCAAAATATTGATTCTGGGATCCTCTAGTTAATTCAAATGCCTCCTGACTGATGATGGGGCAAGAAGCATGTGCATGAGAAACTTTTATAGTCCTAAAGTCAGGAGGCCTTCCTTCTGAATACATGGGCTTTTCTGTGGAAAGTAGAAAACTAAACTAATATTTAGGAGACTAATTATAAGTAAAAGATTGATCAAATTGTGGCAATGAAGCTCATAAAGGGGGCAGACGATGGATGCAAGAGCCATCATTGCATATCTAAAAATTTTCAACTTTATTCTTAGGGAAAGGGAAACCACAAATCATAACTGAGAATTTGAGTGCAAGTATGGCAAGGTACTTGGGGAAGGGGGAGTCTGGGGTGTTACTCTTATAAATGCCCCTGTGTGTCCTGGAAGAAGCTGATCAAGGTTCAGTGAATAGTGGAAGCCAGATACAGAAACCCCAGGTAGCAGACACTCCCTGAGAGCTGATGTAAAGAACAGCAGTGCAACAGTGATGGAAATGTAGGCAGAAAAAGCTCCTGTGAAATAATTCATAATGCTGGGTGACTAAACCCAAGAACTTCATAACAGCCAATGCCACATTACTTTGCAATGTTTGCTCTCTATATTTCATGGTACAAGGTGCTTTGCTCACATGATTCTTTAAATACTCAGAGTAACCTGTGTGGTACATACTACTTCATTGCACAGGTAAGGAAATGGTCTTGGATATAAATGTTCACAGTGGTTTACCAATGGCAATGCTAACCAAAACTTATTGAACTCTTCAGGCATCCCAAGTGCTTTTTCAGATGCCTGTTGATTTAATTCTTACTGCAAGACTAGTCAGTACTGACTACCTTCACTTTATATGTATATTTATACTTATTTGGCTTATAATAAAACACAGAAAAAATAATAGTTCTGCTCTAAAACAAGCAGCAAGTAAATGGCAGAGCTAAAAAGAACTCAGGTTTTTCTTATTCTATTTATTTTTTTCCTCCAACTTATCAGCTTTTACTTACGTACCCTATATTGCCATGTTATACAAATGTTGTACCAGTAATCCTCTTTTGACATAAACACAATTATTATAATTAATTAAATACTACCTGAGAGACTTTACATGAAGTAATTTCTTCAGCAGACCCATAGCCATGTCATGATTCATTTGAACCCTCAAATGTTTAGAAAGTAAATCTTTCTGCATTCTTAGAAGAATTCCTTTGTCCTCATCTGTCCCTCATACCCTATTCTCCCTTCCCTAATACTGTTATGATGTGGATCAAAGATTCTGTGGGTACTGTTGGAAAACCACTATCACAGTGGTTCAACATCTTGACTTGAGAATCAGTGAAACCTGCTTAGAATCCTGGTTTTTCCACCTAGAACTCTTCTTTCCTGAGCTATTTCCTGGCAAAGCACACATCTATGTCATCTATCTATGGAATGAAAATTAAGAATATCACTTCATAGGTTGATCTGATAATTGTTATATGAACACACCTACAATTTTTCTGAGGGTTTGATTTATGTTGAACTATATGCACTTAGCAGATATGCAGAATTAACACATTGAGTGAAGAAGGAATTATCTCCTGTATTACTTCTGTAGAAGCTACAGAGAACCATATTAACCATAGGCATTGATCCCAGAAAGAGTTCTCCATGTTTTACTTGTACTCAGCACCTGATGTCTTTACCATCTAGTATTCACATTAAGTCTTTTGTGTGGGAGATGCATTTACATTTTGTCTTCACTTCAGTGAATTATTTTAGTTAACAAGAGTGTCTCATGTAAAATACTGGCTTTAGTTGCTAAAGGAACTTTGCTTCATTTTTGTGAGTTTTGAATCAGGTCAATGAGATATATCATCTCTCCAAAAATTAGGGTGAAGGTGAAATACACAATGATCACATTTAAAAATCTTGAAAAGTAATAATCACAGTACATGAAATCTAACAATAATGAGCATCAGCTCTGTTGAAGAACTTACCTTGGTAGTCTTAGAGGATTTTAATGATGTTTATAGGTGTTCAGAAGCAATCCCATTTTCAGAGTGACCTATGCTTAGAGTAAGAATCTTTAAATATTAAAATATAAGACAGAATTGAAAAAGATTTTTCAGATAACCCTACATCAAATCAAAACATACTAAGGAAGTGTCCCTATAAGTCCAAATCTTTCCTTCTCACACCAAACCTTGAATGTCTCACAAACAACCCAGGGTTAGAATTCAGAATGGATTCACTTGATTCACTATGGAAAAATGATTTTCATTACCCAGCTCTGGTCTTCAGGACAGGAGGTAGAACATTTGGAGCAAATATATTCAAGTGGGTGCTCTCTTCATGATGAATTATGCTTTGATGAATTGACTGCAATAGAAGGTGTTTCCTCTTGCATTATGTGAGTATTTAAGGTTTGACAAAGACTCTTGTTCCTTGCCAGTAGCTGTGCTTTCTCTCCTAGGGATTAATTACCTTCCATGAAAAGATTTTGTCTGAGGAGCAGGTATCCTGGAACGAACTTTTGAGAATCACCCCCTCTTGGGTGGGGAACTGTATTCCTGCACTTTGGACCACAAGCTCTTAGGAGTCCCCATTCCCTTTCTGAATCTGGTTTGTTTAGAAAGCATGGCAACAGGAGCCTGGTGTGGAGACCAGTGGTGCAGTGTCCCTGATGCCGCATGTCGTCCAGGAAAGTCCTGCTGCTGACTGATGCCTCACCATTTCTGAAACCCTTTGTTGATTGCCTGAAAGCAAAGCAGAGGAGGCAAAAAACTAATGGTAGCATGTTGGAGTACTTTCCTCCAAATGCTGCTCTTCCTGTTTCTCAGAGTGTTGGGAAATAGCCTGAAGCCCAGACTGTTCTACATTACGATTATCTTTGGGTCACATGTGCTGTCCTGTGTGGGTTAAGAGATAGCACTACACATTTGAGGACATACTAAAAACAGAAAAGTTAAGCCTTTTGGTCACTTGGTATTTTCACTTATTTCCCACTTATTTGTTCTAGGAGGTACAGAGTCAAAAACTATACATATATGATTTGATGAATGTATTACTATATGGAACTGTTACCACATTCTATACTGTAAAACTAGCCAGTCTCCTACAATGATGTCCTCTCATCTTTTTGTTGATTATTATCATAGTTGTGATAAGAACACCCAACACAAGACCTACTTTCTTAGCAGAATTTGGGGTGCTGCATCACACCCAAACAGCCCCTTCCCCTCTACTCATCATCCTTTGATCAACAGTTCTTCATTCTCTGTCCTCTATTCTCTTAGCCACGGGCACCTCCATTCCACTCTTAATTTCTAGACTTTTAGATTCCATCTGTAAGTGAGATCATAAATTTGTCTTTGTGCCTTAAATATCTTACTTAACATGATAATCTCCAGCTCTACCCATGTTGTTGCAAAAATCAGAATTTTATTCTTTCTATGGCTGAGTCAGCTTCCATTGTGTATGTGTACCACAGTTCATTATCCATTTATCAACTGATTGATATTGCTATTGTTTCCTATTTAGATTATGGTAATTCGTTCTGTATGGAACATGGTAGTGCAGATGTCTCTGGCATACTGATTTCATTTCCTTTGGATATATACCAGGTAGTAGAATAGTTGGGCTATAAAGTAGTTCTAATTTTAAGCCTTTGAGTAACCTTCACATAGATTCCATAATGACTGTACTAATTTACATTCCCTCTCACATGGTGCCAGAGTTCTCTTTTCTTCATAGTTTTGCTCACACTTATTATATTTAGTCCATTTGACAGTAACCCTTCTATCTATGTTGAAGTGACATCTCATTGTGGTTTTGCTTTGCAGTTTTCTCTTTTCACTACCTGTAGGCTATTAATATATCTTCTTTGGAAGAATTGCTTCAAGACCATTTCTCATTTTTCTTTCTTTCTCTTTCTTTCTTTCTTTCTTTCTTTCTTTCTTTCTTTCTTTCTTTCTTTCTTTCTTTCTTTCTTTCTTTCTTTCTTTCTTTCTTTCTTTCTTTCTTTCTTTCTTTCTTTCTTTCTTTCTTATCTTTCTTTCTTTTTTTTTTCTTGGTACCAGGAATTGAACCCAAAGGCACTAGACCACTGAGCTACATTCCCAGACCTATTTTTTGTGTTTTATTTAGAAACAGGGTCTCATGGAGTTGCTTAGAGCCTCACTTTTGCTGAGGTTGGCTTTGAACTTTCAATGGACCGTCTCTGGAATTACGAGTCTCTGGAATGGACGAGTCTTTGGAATTACGTGTGAGCACCACTGCGCCCAGTTCTTTCTCTCCACTTTTTAAATCAAACTGATTTTTCTTTTCATTTTTATTTGTAAGTATTCCCCATATATTTTGGATCTACCATTTCCAGATAAGTTTCACAAATATCTGTTCCCACTTTCTAGGGTGCATTTTCATTTTGGTGATTGTTTTCTTTGCAATGTATAAAAAAAATTTAGTTTGTTATGGTCCCACTTTTTTTTTTTGTTTGTTTGTTTGTTTTTTTGACTTTTTCCTGCATGGTAGGTGTCATACCTAAAAACTCACTGCCAAGACTAATGTCAAGGAAATTTACCTCCATATTTTCTGCTATGAGTTTTAGTGTTTCAGGTCTTACATTTAAGTTTTTAATAAATTTCAAGTTGATTTTTGTAAATGGTACAAGATCATGATCCACTTTCATGTTTATGTATGAAAATCCAGTTTCACCAACAACTTAAAAGAGAATATCCTTTCTGTATTGTATATTCTTGATATCCTGGTCAAAGATTGGCTGACCGTTATGTGCATGGTTATGCCTGCTCTCTCTATTTTGTTTCTTTGGGCTCTGTGAATATTTTAATGACAACATCATAGTGTTTGAGTGGCATAGATTTATAGTATATTGCAAAATCAGGCAGTGCTATGCCTTCAGGTTTGTTCTTAATTCTCACGATTGCTTTTGCTTTCTGGCCTCCTTTGTAGTTCTGTATGAATTTCAGGGTTTGTTTTTTCTACTTCTGCCACAAACACCATTGGACTTTTGATAAAGATTTCACTGAATTTCTGGATTGCTTTGGGTAATATGGACATTTCAACAATATTATTCTTCCAATCCATTAGCACAGGGTTTCTTTTAGTTGCTTTGTATCTTCTTTATCTTATAGTTCTGAAAGCACATGTCTTTTCATCAACTGGTTAAATTTATTCACATGATTTTAATCTTCTTGCTCCTATAGTACATGGTATTTTTGTATAGAAACATGACCCATTGTTTTGATGATTTTTTTGTCTTGCAACTTCACTGAACTAACCCATTTATTAGTTCTAAGAGACTTTTTTTGTATGACATCTTAGGAGATTCCTAGCTGTATATGATTAAGACCTTTACAAACAGAAACTATTCCATTTCTTCCTTCTTCTCTTGCCTATCTTTTGTTTTCTTTCTTTCTTTCTTTTCCCCTAAATTTCAAGGATTCTGTTTCACAGAAGTAGTGAGAGAGGGGCTGCTCCTTGGTCTTGTACTTACAGAAAAAGCACATAGCTTTTTAAGTTTAAGACAGTGGTAGCTGAGGGTTTGTCAGAGAGGATTTATTATATGGAATGTTGAGGAGTATTCCTTCTATACCTAAATAATATGAGTAATTTATCATGAAAGTAAGTTGAATTTTTGAATGATATTTTTTATATTTATTAAGATGATCATATTATTTTAGCTTTCACTCTGTTGGTGTGTGCAAAAATCATTGTCTTGTACATCTTTTGCACATCAGGGATAAACCCATTTCATCTGGATACATGGTCATTTAATGTGCTTTTGATTCTTGATTACCAGTCTTATTTGGAGGATTTCAGTTTCGATCTTCTCAGGGATATTTTTGTTATCTTGTTTTCATGTAGTTTTCCTAAGTCTTTCTTGAATTTTAGTAAATATTGATTTTTAATTTTAAGTTCTTCTGAAATATTTTTAATGTTAGTTCTTTGTTTTTATTTTTAGGTGTAGATGGACATTATGCCTTTATTTTGTTTATTTATTTTGTGTGGTACTGAGGATGGAACCCAGTGCCTCACACTTGTGAGGCAAGTGCTCTATCACTGAGCTAAACCCCCAGCCCCATGATAGTTTTCTTTAACAACAGACATTCAGGAAAAGCTAAATGGTAATTAGAGAATGAATTCATTTGAGAGAAAAGTTATTAAGCCACTGAATTTGTGCATGACAATCATTGTGAAAGTATGAGCTTTTGAAACATACAAATATAGATTAGATGTAATCTTCCATATTTGAATTCGGTTGTAATATTCCTATTTGCAAAAAGGGACAGCAATACAATAATATATATCTCTTTGGGCCATGGGCAAATATAATAGATAAGTGAATGAAAAATATTTAATACCATGCCCATAACATATTAATAATTATGCCACATAAACATTTTGCATCAAATAATTATGCCTACATCTTTCCATTTTAATTTTTCATAGTTGAAAATATGATAAATAGTTAACAGAAAAACATATAAAATTGTTCGTGATGGAGTTTCATACTATCCACATGTTCTCTGGACCTCAGTCATGCACCCATTTCTGAAGATTGACACTTCAATGGATTTCTCTTTTTTTCTTGGCAAAGGGAAGTTGACATAACTTTGCAAACAATTTTGCACAAAATACTTTCTCAAAGAATTTACATAGTAAAGGAGAAACTTTTGGAAAATGCACTTAAAGTGAATGGTATGTGATCAAATGGACTCAAAATTCTTCACTCCTACTCCCTTATGTTTCTATGAGAGAGACAGAGAGAGAGAGAGAGAGAGAGAGAGAGAGAGAGAGAGAGAGAGAGAGAGAGAGAGAGAGAGAGTGTGTATGTATTTGTAGACAGAGACGGAGACATAGACGTTGAGAAGTTCAGTATTGTAAGAACAGAAGTGATTTATGAACAGGATGGGACCTGGGATATTTCAACATGAGGTGGCTTTTTCAGAGGGCTCCTAGAAAAGGCTCAGGGTACTGCTTTGAAGCATCTTTGCCCCTGTAGTTCCTTAGTATCCTGATATTCAATCATTATAACTAGGAGAGTCCTGGACCAATGTTTAAAAATACTGGTGCTTTTGTCAAAATCAAGGAAATATTTTGAAGCAAGATTTGTACTTTCTATGATTTCAATATTCTAGTTTTCTACAGTTCTGTAACCATAACTTTAATGAGAAATTATCCAGAAATTCTTTTGTTTTCCAATTGACATATTTTTCCACAAAATTGGAATCTGAAATGAGCACAGCAACACACATTTTTCTGTGTGCTTAATGTGTGTTTAAAATGTATACTTCAACATTTCTCCTTGTGGCAGATACAAAATCCAATAGCTGGAAACATCAAGAGAAAATATTGATATTCACTTCCCTTTACACGAGTTTGCTCCTCTGCAAAAGATTTCAGAGGGCAGGGCTGTTCTGTGGACTTGGGAAGTTGTATCACATATTATTACATGAACTCCTTTTTCTTGCTTTCAGCATACAGCAAGAAGATTGAGTAGCATCATTTCTGCTTACCAGCAGAAGGAGGCTCAGAGAGGATGATTTGCTCAGTGCCAACAACAAAGAAGGTAGCAGAGCATCTGAGAGGGCACTTACTCCATGCTCCTTTGTGGAGGGACTGCCCATGAAAACATAATGGTCTCTCACTTATTCTACTGAAAGAATACAGAGTCTGAAGTAAAGAATGATTTTTTTTTTTTTTTTATTTACAAGGACATTGAGATCCTGGTTAAAGGTGAAAATTTCAATGTATTTGCTGTCTGTTCCCAGATGCACAGTAGCAGAATTGCTGTATCGCCTGAAGGTGTGATTAAATAAGTAGGGTGCATGAGGTCCTTCAAACTGTCATCCAAAGATTACAAGATCCCTACAGTTTCTAGTGCATTAGCAGTAACCTCTAAAATGTGCCTTCAGAAATCTTAGAGAAAAGGTAAAGTTTGCATATAGTAATACACTGTGCTCCTCTACTTAGATGGTCTTATTTCCAGCCTCTCCATGTCGTGAACTTGGACCCAACATACCATGGAGAGGCACCAAAACTATTATCAGGCTATTTTTCTACTATGAGTAAGAGTCTGGCAACTTTAAAAAGAATAAATATTAATTCTACTGGATTTATGAATTAGTAGTGAGATAAAATTTCATAGGTAAATTATATGAAAAATATAGAAGGAGAAGTCTTCTTCAATATGATAAAGTTATAAAAATAACAGAGATGATGAAAGATACCCCCACTTTTATTACAGGGATGGTACTCAGCTGAAGTTCCATTTGATCTGTGGAAAATGTTGCAGGCCTCTTAGAGGTGTGGAATCTGGCATTGGATCCAGTTTCATATCTTTAGTCTGCTTTTTAATAATTTAATGATTTTGTGTAATTAACAGACCCCTTTTATTCCTCTATTACTTCATGTGCAAAATGAATACCAGAACCTTTCTTCCTGGGTTTTCATGAGAGTTAAATGCATTTAAAATGTTTATAAAAGTCTGAAGTATAAAACATGCTTTCACTAAATATCATTATAAATGTAATGACTATTTATATCTAAAAAGATTTGAAAGATTAACCCTATATAACTTTGGTTACTTCTACATATCTTTATAATTTATAAAAGTCTCCAAAACAGAAAAGTGGCTATTAAGATGTACTATGTTCTGTCTCATTTCAGACGAATTAAGTTTCTGCTGTGCACGGTGGATTCCAGTTGACTTCATGGGGCATCAGAAAAATGTCACGGAATTTGTTTTCATGGGTCTTTGGGCAAATAAGGAGATAGAACTGCTTTTCTTTGTCCTCTTCCTCCTTTGTTACCTGGCGGTCTTAGTGGGGAACGTCCTCGTTCTGCTCACCATCACCTGCAGTCCCCTCATTGAGCAGCCCATGTACTACTTTCTGGGCCACCTTTCCCTCATGGACCTGTGCTACACCTCCACCGTGGTTCCCCGGCTAATCAGGGACTTGGCAGCAGCAAGGAAAACCATTTCCTATAACAGCTGCATGACTCAGCTCTTCACGGCCCACTTGCTGGCAGGTGTGGAAATATTCATCTTGGTGTCCATGGCTCTTGACCGCTATGTGGCCATCGTCAAGCCGCTGCACTACATGGCCATCATGAACCGGAGGAAGTGCAACCTGCTGGTCGTGGTGGCCTGGGGGGTGGGTTTTTGGCACTCCATTGCCCTATTGCTCATGGTGCTCAGGCTGCCTTTTTGTGGTCCTAATCAGATAGATCACTACATTTGTGACGTGAAGCCTCTTTTGAAATTGGTCTGCGAAGACATTCACATTGTTAGCATCTTAGTGATCGCCAATTCAGGGATGGTGGTAGTTGTGATTTTTCTTGTTCTAGTAGCTTCTTATCTACTGATTTTATATCACCTTAGGACAAGATCTTCTGCAGGGCGGCGCAAAGCTCTCTCAACCTGTAGCTCTCATGTAACGGTAGTTGTTCTATTTTTTGTTCCCTGCATTTACACCTATGTGCTCCCTGCCGGCAGTGAGAACAAGGACAAGGAAATCTCCGTGTTTTACACTGTGGTCGCCCCCATGCTGAATCCTCTCATCTACACGCTCAGAAATATGGAGATGAAAATTGCCATGCAGAAGGTATGGGCTCGGATGTCACATCGTTAACTGAATAAGCAGGAGACATTTGTGCTGCTTCCCACCATGTCCCCAGTCTGCTTTCATTTGAGACTCAGATCCTATGCTGGAGAGTTCACATCTTAGAGATAATCTCCACCTGCCACTCTCCAGGAATATTTTTGAAGACCTGCCTATATATCAGTTATATTTTTCCCTCTTATTATATTGGTATTCTGTGTACATTTGCTATCTATTAAATAATCCTAGTTTTTTCTTATGAATTATGTCTTTATCATTTGATTGAACCAGAAGATTATGTGCTGTATTTTAACATTTCTTTGAATTTATATATTTTGTCTAGAAATTGACTCTGATATAAGTTAAGGAGTAAGTAAACAAGCGTGAAATTGTTCCTAAAGTAGTATTTTCTCTTTTTATTTACCGATATGTGTTGTTCTTAAGGGTCTAGATTATCTCCTTCTGTCATTAACAATTGTACATTAATAATAAAATAATTGAGTTAAATTTCACTGACTTTCCTGATTTGAATTAATCCTGTCTCAATAGTCATGTCAAAGTGAAGGAAAAGTCACCGAGGATTGCCTTTATTCACATTTCAAATCTTAGAATTTATGGTACATATAACTACTCACTTTTCCCATCCCAAAACTGCAAAACTCTGGAATATCTTCAGGAAATATTCTGTCCATTCTAAAACAAAGTTGGTTCTGACTAGTTACTTTATTCATACCTTGATTTTAGTTGCCTTATTGTATTATTTTTCCACAGAGCTAAATGTGTATTGGTTTGTTGCTTCAGCTAAAGTTTATGAAATAGTACTATTTTATTTGGAGTTATGATATTTCTACTGTACAATGAGCCACAATCTAGTTTAATCTCACAAAGGGAACTTGGACTGTCAGTTGCATATGCCACAGAGGGATGCAAGGTCTCACATAGATTTTGGGCTTCTATATTTTTGCCCAGTTCATAATTTCATCCTCCTAACCTCTCTTTAGATAGCTTTAAAGGTGAAATCTACCATACATGAATGAAAAATAATAGTTATCATTTACAAAATATTTCAAATATAGAACTAAAGAGGAGCTTCCTGAATTCCTATGGACTCATCAATCTCGGATACTTATATGATTTTTCCTGTATATTTCTTAGAATTTCTACATAGACCATCAATTTCTTGTGATTAAAGACATTTTCAGTATGTTTTTCTCAATACATGTGACTTCCAGTTTGTAATGCGAATTTGAGGGATGAGATCAACATACAAAGATCATTCATATAGTTTGTACTGGCAAATAAAAACCAGAAATTTCATTTTTTTTAGATGTTTTCAGATATGATAGATGAATTAAAAATGTACATATTTAAGTTGTCTGTGATGGTTTGCCTTACATAAACATAGCAAAATGATTACCATAACCAAGTTAAAATGTCATCACCAATATAAAATACTTAAGAATGATGGTTACTAAATATGTTTGTTTTTGTAGTACTGGAGATTGAATCCAGGGCTTTACCCATGCTAGGAAAGTGCCCTACCAGTAAACTACATCCCCAGCCATTGGTTACATAATATAAGCAAGACATGTACACTACCAACTGAAATCCTTGCTAAGAAAATCTGATTATGTTAATGAATAGAAACAGATGAACTTATGATCCAGACTACTCAACATTGTGAACATTCTCAAGTTAATCTTTGGATTGAAATAATTTTCAATAAAATCTGAATATGCAATTTGTATAATTTTGACAACATATCATACTATTTATATGGAAATGCACAGGAAGTAAATTAGCTTCTTCAGCCTAAAAAAGAGCAAATTTGGAGAATTTACATTTCTTACATAAATGCTATATTCTAAAATATGAAAATGATGAAAAGATGACAATTGAACTTGGAAGTAGATTTGAATTTATATGATTAATTTTAGCAAAGTTATGTCAGCAAATTGGGAAAGAAAAGTAGCTTTTGCAACACAGTGTTGTAGAAGTATTGGATGTTTTTCTATTATATACAAAACAAACAAATAGGAACCCCTTTATGCCTCACTGCCAGTACAAGTTTAATTCACAATAGATCTTAGGAATATACAACTTAAAAGTAGGACTGGGGAGGTAGCTCAGTTGGTAGAGTGCTTGCTCACAAGCACAAGGCCCTGAGTTCGATCCCCAGCACCTCAAAAAGAGAAAGAAATTATAATGCAGTACAATTTAAAAGTAAATTTAGAACTTTATGTGTAGAAGATTTTGTGACCCTTAAATAGGCAATTAGTTCTTAAATAAACTAAGTTCATTTATCATTTATTAATGGTATCTATCTAAATTATCTCCTACTATCATTAACGATCATACATTGATAATAAAATAACTGAATTAAATTTTACTGACTTTCCTGATTTGAAATATTCCCATCTCAATAGTCATGTCAACATGAAGGAAAAGTCACAGAGGCAGTAGTGTTTGACTTTAGTGACAGGATCACCTTTATTTACTTTCAGTGTATGAACCATTAATAAAGGATATATTGAACTCCATTGAAATTAAAATATTTACAACATAAAAAGTATGTGACTTTGGTTGAGTTCCACATCTGAAATCTTAAATGCAACACCCTTCATATTTCTAAGGGGCATCCTGGAGTGTGTGTTTGTAGGGTAAGTAAGTGGTTAGAGGGGTGAGGGGCAATCTTCCATGGAGTAGCTTGAGTGAAGTTTGGTTACTGATGAGCATAATGTTGAAGTTGAAAAACTGTACAACACAGAGTTTTGAAATCTTTTTTTACTAGAGTAAAAAACTTTCATCTACTCAGTAATCCTTAGCTTTCAAATTCTTGAAGTAAACCCTGTAGAAGAACCCATTATCATCCTTCTGCTTTCTACCTGTTTAAGCTGGCTCTTAAGCCTCTAGAAGCTTCTGTGTTCTTATCTAATAGAGCTAGTAATAGTTATGTTAAAGTACAAGTATAGAATATATGGCTAATGTAAATCACCTAGTAATCTCTTAACAAAGTATTACTATTATTTGCTAAGTAGTTTAATGCCAACAGTATCAGGTATATTCAATTGGATTTTCTAAAGTTTTAAAACTATGAGGAATCTTAAAATCTACGAATTTGTCTTGCTGGAAATGAGACACCAACTGGAGTGTGTGCGCCTAAGGTGAGCTTCAACAACCATGGATGTCCACTGAAAAGAATAAGTAGAATACAGCTTTGGTGCCCTTTGAGTGCCATCTTCCTCTGAATATTCCACCTGATCTTTACCTTATGATGGATCCTTTACCTAGTGCCCAATGTATGAGCAAAGGAGTTTTTATTTTTTTAATTTCTCCTTTTCCTTTTCTCCCATTTCTCAACCATATGTCCCAGTGATATTATTCTCTGGCAACAGTAAATTTGTTACTAGTTATGATCTTGCAGTTCATCGATTTTATTGACCTATCAAATCTCTATACTTATGGTCAGTAATAGACCATGTCTGAAATACAAACATCTGTCTCTGATTCTCTTTGTTCACCCCCAACTCAGATGTTCCTGGAAGCTAAAATAATACCATTATAGGCTATGGCATTTCCCTTCCTATTCCTCAGAAAGCTAGAAGAGCACAGACCAGGAATTGTCCAGAGTGCCCTGTTGGCTACAGTATTATGGAATCTCCAGGGGACTGCTATCAGAGCCAGACTAGCCCACAGGTGGAAGTAACATACACAGAGGCATCAGGCACCATTACCATGGACAGTGGCTTGGAAGGATTTAACCAGGAACTGCTCAGAAATCTCATGAGAAAGGAATATACTTCTTAGAGCTTTCAATGGCCTATTAATTCTGGCCTGATATTTAAGTTTATATGTTGCTTTAGGTAAACAAATTTTCTGTAGACACAGAGTTTAGGACTTAAAAATGAGCAGAAGTTCGTGAATGAATATAAAATACTTTTTAATCATTTGGTCTGTGCTTGTGTTAAGATGCTGTTTGATTGAAATTCAGATTTTCCAGCCTGCTTCCCTGATGGATGAATGTGTACTTCTCCTTCATCCCTGATTTTAGTGAGTGTTTAAAGTCCATTCTTCTTGGAAACCTGTAGATCCTTTAAACATTTTGAGATTTGCAAATTATTTTGGGGATACTAATCTTGGTAAGTTGAATTACTGTGTAATTCTCTGAAATTTATTGTATATTTCAATGCTGAGCTAGCTATATTGATGAAATGAGGATCTCAGGGCTGAACATTTCCTGATCTTCACACAAATCCAACCAGTCAGTGAGACCTAATGGTCAGTGTATTATCCATTTTCCCTGGTTGTAGAGAGTTCCACCACCCACTGTGCTGGGTGAGAATGTGATTTTTGTCATTGATTCTATATAATTTCATTCTAAAGATTTGAACAACCTTGTAGCATATGAAAATTTTTTACTATAAAATATTTAGCATACTTAAGATTTATTGGGTATTATATGTAAGCAAAATTTCAATTAAGAACAAAAGTAAACATTAAGGACATACAAAGTGGCAGTGAATTTCATTGTCTCTTAGTCCTGTATTGCACATATTCCCATTAAAAAAAATGCCCAGTTTAAGTTGGCACAGTGGCACATGACATTCCAACTACTCATGGGGCTTAGGCAGGTTGACCACAAGTTTGAAGCCAGCCTGGAAAACCTAGCAAGACCCTTCCCCAACATCATAAATAAAAATAAATAAATGAATACAGTTTTAATATGCAGTGAGTGCAGTTTTCCTATCACACTATCATTATGTTGGCACTTAATGATATACTTTTTCCATCCTGGTATGTGCATTGGGAATAGCATATTATTCATTTTTCTTTTCACTTCTATCATCCATTCCATAGACATGGGTGACATAAATGTTAACTCTTGGCAAGAAAAGCTAGGTCTTGGTCCTGACCTTGCTTGTCATCGATTTTAATGAACTATCTACTTTAAGCATGAATATCACTGTTGATAATAACCCATTTTTTGAACTACAAATGCCTATCTCTGATTCTCTTTGCTCTTTCTCCTCCTCATCTCATATATCTCTGAAAACTAACATTATACTATTCCACAAGCCTTTGTTTTCCTCCTTCCTTTAGAATACAGATGAAAATAAAGCAGAAAGAATTTCCTGAACTGCTCTGTATAACAGAAGCATTTTCTTCTCCAGAGAAGCAATGCCTGATCCAGGCAAATGTAAGTAAAAAGTAAAGTTACAGTGAAAAAATGCACAGTGGCACCAGGGCATTGCCTCTGATAGTTGCTCAGAGGCACTTGATGATTATCTGTTTATGCCTCTGGGAATATACATTCTTAGAGTTTGCAAAGAGCTATTAATTCTTGCATTATCCTAAAGTTTAAATTCTGCTCTTCTGAACCAAAATTTCTTCAGGAATAGGTATAAAATGAATCACTCCTAGGACTTAAAATAGCATTTGCTTTCATGAGAAACTAAAAATACATCTGTTTTTGTTCTATGAGGCTTGTATTTCTAATGGTTAATGGTTATTAATGGATGAAAACCTACAAAAGATTTAAGACTGCTAACATTCAGAAGTAATTTGAGAGAATTGACCTGAACGAGTCTACAAATCTCTGTATGCTATTATATTTAGAGACTGGAGAAGAATTGGTAGGGAATCAACCTTCCTCACCTATTCTCAGGCTATCCTGACAGCAACTCAGTCCTGATGGTCTGTAAATTACTATTGACAGTGCCCTTGGAGGATATACATGCTGTTTAAAAGTACTTTATTTAATTTCATTCCAAAGAATATAATTTCTTAAACTTTTTCATTGGTGCATTACACTTACGCATACACATAACGATTTGTTCACTCTCTTTCCCCAGAATCTCGCCTTTCCTTCACCTGTTCTTGCCCCACACCATCTACTTGCTCTACTCTACTGATCTCCTATCAGTTGCAATTTCCATTATTTTAATTAGTATATTATCCTTGTATACATAAGTGGGATTCATTGTGATAGTTATGTGGAAGGACAAGCATAACACAGTAGATTTTTTTCCCCAGCACTTTCTCATGCCCTTCCTCGCCATTGTCTTCCTCCTCTCTATTGAACATTATGATTTCTTTTACAACATAAGGTAATTCGGTTACTATGGAAACTTGTTATCTATTTTATTCACAAGCAGATCTACAGATGAGAATGAGAATAGTTGAGGCAAAGATTTCACTAAAATCTTCAAGTTGCGGTGAACTTCATTGACTCCTGCTTTAGTGCTTATGTGCCTATCCATATGCTGAACAGGATGGTTTAACTTTGACATCTCCAAACAGGAAGAAATAATTTCCCAACTTTCAAAAATGTGCCACCTTAAAGTGCACTCTAATCATCAGATTCATCTAAGGTAAGTTTGCTGCCTGTCATATTCTGACACCAGATGTAGCAAATTAGAAGTTATGTAAAGTAGAATCTTAAACTACAAGAGTAATGACTCTTATTATCTTGATAGTAAAATCAAGAGGAATGTAGAATTTGTATTCAACCCTACCAAAGAGGTCAAATAATCTTTTGAGTATAATTTAAAATGCCTGAAAAAGTTCAGCCTAGTGACTAGTGTTAAGCAATGCTCAAAGAACAACAGCAAGATATCTTTCACAGTAATTTTATGTAGTTTTAGTAATAGGTTGTTGAAACGGAAATTTCTCTGAATACCCTCATTATATCTGTTTTGTTATATGTTTTTCCTTATTTCTTCACTGAACTTGTTTATGTACGTGTGCATAGCAATGTCAGAAACTGCTGTTACACAACCTAAGATAAAACTAATGTGTGACTGACTGTTAATCATGTACGAGACTGAGGTGTTCCATAATAATTCTTGGGTTCCTCATTATAAGGTTGTATTGTGTAATAATATCCCAATTTATAGGTGCAGAAATTAAAGTTTACAGAGATTAAAAATTATGTCAAAGTTCATGAGTGGTATAGAAGGGAAGAGAGTTAATTCTGTGTTCTGAGTTCCTTGTTGAATTTTTCTGACTTTTAAAAGGCAGATAACAATTCATGCGAGTAAATTTAGACAGTGTCTATACTTATATTGGATAATTATTTTCTCATAAAATATTATTAAGATTGTGCTGATTCTAATTTCTACATTAACTCTATGTAACTATAGGAATAGTGAAAATAAGATAATTATAAGGGTAAAGTTCGGATAATACAAAATCTCTGAATCTTAGAAACATTCAGGTACGGGTTGTCTTTATATTTTCAGATGTTGACAGCTATATAAATGCTATTTGAATTTAAACAGTTCACCATCCAGTTTATTTTACATCTCTCCATGCATCTATAATGTTGTTGACACATTTTCAGCCACATACGAAGCAAATGCATAATATTGTACTTTCATAACTTTGATGCCAAGTAGTTTAAAAATTGAAAAGTCTGATCAAGACAATATTATATGTTTTAGGGCAGCAGTTCTTCTCCCCGATTGTATTCAACATGCCTTCCCCTCTGCTAACAGCAGTGATCATCAGAGCATGATCCCTAAAAATGTAAGATGGGATTTTAGGAGAAACTGTGGGTTAAATATCCACTGTGACCTCAAAACGAATCAGAATTCCATTTTAAGGAATGCATGTTATCTAAAACTGAAAAATAAAAAGTTACACCAAACTGATTGGAATAATAAATAAATAAATAACAAAAATAGGAGATCTGAAAGGTATAGGTAGGTTTTGGGTAGGAAGGAAGGAAAGAGAAGTCACTAAGGAATAAAATTGTGTTCATGTGTGGATATGCTACATGGAACCCCACACTTAGTTATAAATAAAAGCATTAAAAGACAAAAAGAATGTTGGGTTCTGTTAACTTCTAGATACAGTCACATAATATTTCAGAACTTTGCTGGTGTGATAATCTGTCATCTTGCATGTCCCTGGGGGCCAAGATGAGAATTCTGAAGCCTGTACTCTTATGCTGTCCTGCATAGTACCATACTCTGCTTTGGTATCAAATATGCAAATAGCCTAAATCAGGATAACTTGAGAACCAGGATATCAGGCCTCTAACATCCACAGGTGAGTACCTGATGATCCAGAGAAATACTTGGATTCTCTTGGTCTGTGCCTCCTGTATTGAAAATCAGGGGTTTGGATATGCTAATTGACAGGACAATTTGTTTCCTAACCTATTTCTATAACTATAAGTTTTACATCAATCTGTTTCAGATAAACACATCTATTACTAATAATTCATATCATTATAATTCTCTTAGTTGTAAGAGAATAAGGAAAAATTTGGTAAAAAAAAAAAAAAAAATTGAAGTCCTATCTCGTATTAACACTTGAGCACTATGAACCTGATAATTATTTTCATTTTGTTATAAAATATTATCAAAATAATCAAATCAATTATATTATATATAAATACAAATACATCCAGGAATACATGTTAGGATGGCTGATACAAAATATTTATATTATATCTGCATTAATACATATCATAATTATAAATACATAATATGTATTAGGAAAGTTTATAGCAATACTAAAGTCATGACGAGAGGAAAATTAGAAAATGGGTGAAATTTATCTCCTTGATAACAATAAACTTATGTAATTGGAAATATTTTTTTTTCACAGTCTGGACCATACTTAATGCCATACTTATGATCTTTTCTTCACCCAAGCTGATTTTAAAGGCACAGATTTTGAATTTGTGAATGACTGTATTTGATGACTTGTGTATAAGTTTCCCACAGCAAAGGTGTCCTTTCTTTTTAGATACTAAACTCATGTTTATAAGACAAACTGAGACGTATGGAAAACCAGAGGAACGTCTCAGAATTTATTCTTCTAGGACTTTCTGATGAACGGAGCACACAAACATTGTGTTTTGTGCTCTTCTTACTCTGTTACATCGCCCTTTTGCTGGGAAACTTTCTGATCCTTATCTCGATTCGCTGCAGCCCTCTATTTCACCAGCCAATGTACTATTTCCTCTGCCACTTGTCTTCTATGGACATCTGCTATACCTCCTGTGTGACACCCAAACTGATTGGTGACCTGCTGGTGAAAAGAAAAACCATCTCCTATGGTAACTGCATGTTCCAAGTCTTTGCCATACATTTTTTTGGAAGTATTGAAGTCTTCATCCTCACAATCATGGCCTTCGATCGCTATGTCGCCATCTGCAGACCTCTTCACTACCTGATTATCATGAGCAAAGCAAGGTGCCACCTCCTGGTTCTAGCTGCTTGGGCTGGTGGGGCTGTCCATTCCTTTCCTCAGCTTTTTATAGCAATCCAGCTGCCATTATGTGGCCCTAATAAAATTGATCACTATTTTTGTGACATTTTCCCTTTGCTAAAACTTGCCTGTAGTGATACCACTACTGCTGGTGTCCTGGTGGTTGCTAATTCAGGCATGGTTACCTTAGTGACATTCGTGGTTTTGTTTGTCTCTTATGTCATTATACTGTGCACTTTAAGACATCATTCAGCTGAGGGAAGACGCAAAGCCCTCTCTACTTGTGGGTCTCATGTCACCGTGATAGTTTTATTTTTTGGACCTTCCATCTTTATCTACCTTAGACCTCCTACCACTTTTCCAGAAGATAAAGTGTTTGCACTGTTTTACACCATTATCGCTCCTATGTTCAACCCCTTAGTATATACTTTGAGAAATACAGAGATGAAGCATGCCATCAGAAAAGTCTGGTGTCAAACACATAGCTAACTTGAAAATAAAAAAGGGCTGTGTGGAGAAGTATAGAGCTAGAAATAGATCTCAGTGCTTAATTATACCATTGGTCTCATTTTATGAATGCTGAGAGTAGATTTAGAGGTAAAATATAACTACTAATCTAACACTATTTCTACTGTGCAAAAATTGAGTCAAAAATGTAGTTATTTTGTAGCTTAATTAGATACTGTGAGTAGAGTTACCCGAGTGAAAGTAATTCAGGATACAGTAAGGAAAATGTTGGGCAGTGAATCATGACATAAAGAGGAAAACCTTCATGATAATTTATTATACATTACAAGATTAGTGGCTAGGCTATGTTATGCAAGTTCTCTGTGGCAAAGGAGAAGTTGTTATCTATAAATTAAATAAAGAACTTTAATTTGTGATAATATTTTTACCTAAAAGACCTCCAGTGCTATTCATCACATAACAAGAAATCAATATAACTATAGTAATAATAATAATTTCTGGTTTAAAGTCATTCCTGAGCATTAACTATGTTGATAAGCATTGGATAAATATTACTAGCAGAGGTAACACAAAATTAATTACTCAAAATGTTGGTAACTTACTCCTTGCTATTCTATTTTTGATAGATTAAAAAAATCTCATAAAGCATAAAATAAGTAAAGCATAACATTTCAGAAATTAATAAGACAATAATTAGTTAATAATTATAAATATAATTAGTATAATTATATATAATACATAGTATATATAAATTATAAATATAAATATGAATATAAATTATAAATATAATTACAATTAGTTACAAGTTTGAGGTCAGCCTGAGTAATTTACTAAGACCCTATCTCAAACTAAAATACTAAAATGTAAAAAGGGGTGCAGACATAATTCAGTGGTGAAGTATCTGGGTTCAGTCTCTAGTACTGGAAAAATGAAAGGGTATGGGAGAAAGAGAGGGAGAGGGAGAGACAGAGATGGGGTGGGGGAAAAACAGAGAGGAAAGGAGAAAGGAAGGAAGAAAGGGCAAATAAGAGAGATGAAATTAACAAGATTATGAGTAGGATTATAGTTAAAGTGCAGTGTTTTAGAACATGTAAATACAATACTCACTCTAGTGATTATACACAGAAAAATAAAAGGTGTAAAAATAAATGTGATGTTAATTGTTTTAGTAGAAGAACTTGGTAAATTACTATTTTGTCAAGTTACTGTGAAAACAAAATATTGCCTGATTTAAAGTTCTTTTCTTTAACAAAAACAACATAACGGCTCATTTGGCAAAGTTTGAATGCTTGAGGGGAACATTTTGAAAATGACAGATTTTTTTTGTCAGATTTGCATTTCATGATGAAGCAAAACAGCAATACTTCATTTTCATGTGGGTTTATAGATAAAACAACTCATGTGTCTTTCTTGAAGAATAAATATTGAAAAATTTCCTAATAAAATAATAAATGAATCAAGGTAAAGTACTCAAGATGAAGCCAGATGTATTTAAAAGGAATTGGTACTTTCTGTTCCCATTATCAAAGGACACTCAGATTAATTCCAGATCAACTTTGGGGAGAGTAAAGTGTTTTATAGTACAAAATTGTATTTCAAATTTTACCGCTTCTTTACTAGGTCAATTTGACTAAATCAACTAACTTTTGTAATTTTTTAGTATTAAATCTCTAAGTAAAACTTGCAACATAATAAGGTTCTTAATGTGAAACTGAAAAAATAAAATAAAGTGCATATGAAAGAAAGCCCCTCTCTGCTTTAGACACAGGAAATTCATGCAAGGAATTAAACTGTATTCCAAAACAGCACAATTGGTCTTGTGGTCATTTCTGGGACTCCTCTGAACACATAATGGCTTTGATTCCCCCTCAATTCCTGAACAAGGAATTTAGTGATGGACACAACTTTCACTTGCTTCACCTTCTGAACTTCTAAATTCTTGATTCAGTTAGAACGTATGAACCTCTCAACTGAGTAAAGGAACTTTGTTAGAAACAAACAGTTCCCTGTCCTTAGCCATGCCCCGCCACTCACAAGCAGATCATAGGTGAATTGGCAATTTCCTTTCTTCTGAACTCACACTGTGGGCACCTTACTTCCATACCTTTGATCCTCCTGTTCCCCCCTCATCTAAATGATCTACCTGCTTCATATTTTCTTAATCAGATACTGCCTAACTTTCTTTGGGCCATTCAAATGTCCTGACCCTTAGGAAGTCTTTCCTAATGACACCAACCATTCTTGACCTTTCTTCTTATTTTTATTAGTACATTACACTTTTATGTAATATCAGGATCCATTTGGGTATACTCTTAGAGACGTGGAAAGTACTTTAATCCAAGTAGTCCCTAAGACTTCCTATTTCCCTCAACTGCTCCCTACCCCTGCTCTCTTTCTTCTGCTCTACTGGTCTTCTTTCCATTTATTTATAATTTTTTTTAAAATTAGTGCTTTATGGATGTACATAAAGGTGACATTCACTGAGATCTATTTATTTATGAACATAGCATAATTTGGTCCATTTCATTCTGCAGGTCCTCTCTTCCCATCTCTCCTCCCTCCCCATCTATCCACTTCCTCTACCCTACTCATCTCTCTTTCATGGGATTCTCCCCCATTCGTGTTTGCCCCCTTATTTTGGTCTAGTTTCCACATGTAAGAGAAAAATATTGATCCTTGACTTTCTGAGCCTGGATATAATATTCTCAAGTTCCATCTATTTACCAGCGACTGGCATAATTTCATTCTTCTTTATGGCTGAGTAAAATTCCAAAGTGTATATATACATCATTTTTCTTTCTCACATTATTTATTGGTGAGCATCTTGGCTGGTTCCCTAACTTAGTTCTTGCTGTTGCAAACATTGGTGTGCTTTTATCACTATATATTCTGATTTTATTTTTTTTTGGATACATATTTATTGTCTGAACATAAAAATATGGTGTTATTTATTGTACAAGCCTGTTTATGTAAGTTAGAATATATTATTTTGAAAAATATCTTCACTCTGTTTCTTATCTCACAACAATTTTGGACTTCCTTCAGCAAAATAATGTACAGCAAGAATTTTAATAAGAACAAGTATATATACAACACTGAATATCATATGCAAGATTTAAAGTTATAAATAAATACCACAAACATGAAAACACAATAAAATGAGAAAAATATGCAGAATGTTTGAATTAAATATTATTGACTATGGTTCTATAGAGATCATAGTAAATTTGTTTAATTTTATTTTGGAACTATTGATGTTCATTGAAAAAGTAGAAAGACAACATTTATTTTCATTGTGAACTGATTATATATTATATATTTTTATCATAGATTAAATTAGGTTACCTCCTAAAGCGTAAAGAGTTAACATAATGGGGGGTGGGAGGGGTTAGTGTTAGGGTTAGAGTTAGGATTAGGTAGGGGGCAAGAATGTAGGAAGGAAGGACGGTATAGAGGGAAAAGAGGGATGGGAGGGTAGAGGGAAGGGAAAAAATTAAAAAAGAGTTAAAACAAGAATCAATAAATGGGATGGTATCAAACTGAAAATCTTCTTCATAGCAAAGAAAACAATCAAGAATGTGTACAGAGATACTACAGATTGGGAGAAAATCTTTACCAGGAGTACCTCACATAAGGCATTAATTTCCAGGATATACAAAGAACTCAATAAACTTAACACCAGAAAAATAACTCACCCAATCAATAAATGGGCAAAGGAACAGAACAAACACTTCATTGAAAAATACAAATGGTCAAAAATGAAATGAAATGAAAATGAAAAAATGTTCAACATCTCTAGCAATTAGAGAAGTACAAATTAAATCTACACTGAGATTCCATCTCACTCTAGTCAGAATGGCAGTTATACAGTTTTTCCAGTTCTTAACAATTTGTAATGCCATGGTTCATTTGTCAATATTCAGAAAACATCATTAACGCATTCCTATTAACTGAATTTCAGACTTTATTTGGATTTTATCAGTTCTTTCATTAATAACCTCTCTGCATTCCAGGATTCAATTCAGGAAACCATATTGCATTTAGTGACCTTGATCACTTCTGTTTTTGTCTTTTTATTATTATTCCTCAGAATCTTGAGAATACTGATCAGATACTCCCCAATCTGAATTATGTTTTTTTGGATATAATACCAAAAAGATTAGAAATCCTACTTGTTATGTCATCTTCACATGATTTCAATATTAATGTAAATGTTATTACTTGGTTAAGACAATATTTGTTTACCATGTCTCTGCATAGTAAAATTTACTATAGTCCCTGTACCTAATCTTTTCTTTGGATTGACACACTAAATAGTCAGTGTAGATACGCAGGAACTATGCATGGTATAGTTCACACCCTGTGGTGGAAGTAATTTTTTGGAAATAATTTTAGAGAAAGATTTATTACATACATACATACATTCCTGGAATCATCATTTTGAAATATTTTTCTCTTCTCTCTTATTTATTTATTTAGTCTTTGCTAATTTATATTAGTATAGACTTATTTATATTCATTCTATGTTTTGGTGTAAATGTAATGCTACATTATTTACTTTGTTACTTTAATTATTCCATCTTTGGTCATTTGGAACACTATCATGTTGGTCCCTCTGCTTCATTGATATGTACCCATTTTTTTTTGTTTGTTTTTTTGAGCACATAATTTTAAGAATTGCAAGATTCTCAAAACTCATCTTTTTCTCCCCCTATTGGAGTCTTGGAATCAACCATTTCCCCTACAAATCCTGTTTCCCTGTTATTGGAATATGGTATTTGCCACCAAAAGATAGGTAGTGAACATGGCAGGTAGGCTTGTTTTAAATGGGATGACAGTATTTCTACTCCTCTCAGAATTAAGAACTAGGTCCTATACTTATGTATACTAACCTTTGTATGCAAAAGTATATTTGATTTCTTGTATGTGTATGATTGCTTATCTATCTATCTATACATATCCATATATATCATATATATATATATATATATATAGAGAGAGAGAGAGAGAGACAGAGAGGCATGTATGTATGTGTGAGCTAAAGATAAATTCATACTAAAATCTCTGCCCCTAAAGCAGTACTACAGGATCCATCCTAGACATTGTTTTCTCAGCATCTACCATTTTTTTCCTTTTTTTTATCTTTAATTGCTCTAAAAGTCAAACTCAGAAAGATAGGCTCCTAAGAGAAGACCATTTATAGCAATGAGAGTAAAAGCATATTGCTTACATATAGTGAGAACTAAAAGATAAAATAAAAATGGTGTGATCAGTCAGGGTCCTCTCTGCCACATCCAGAGGAGGAGGAAAGGTTTGATTGCTGGAGGAGGATATTGGTGGTTTTTCTCTCTATTACCCCAAAAAACTTATCTACTCAATAAACACACGAGGGCCAACACTCTTTTACCGGTGTGACGGTCTGGCCATACCGCTCTGACCTCTTTACAGCATTCAACCTCCAGTGGCCCAACTCTCTTATTTATAGACACAGGTGAAGGGGCAAGGACTGGGAGGAGCTTCTTCTGTGATGGACAGGATAGGGTGGAATTAGGGGACCCATCCTCTTAGGGGGAAAATTCCAGGAGACAGGGAAGCACTCCCATGCAGCACACACTTCCCCACAGTTCCTAGAAGCCAGGCCTCTGCATCACATGGCTCAACCTAGTCTGACTCTGGTACATAAAGACGGCTTCCCACAGTGATCCTTAAGGGGGAGTTATTGGGAAAATTCTAAGATTCCATAATCACGTGAGAGTAGGTGTATTATTTGATAGCATAATCACATAAAAGAATGTTGTTATCTCTAAAGAGACCACTTACATTTTTTATTAATTTTTAATTTGTTCTAATTAGGTGTACTTGACAGTCAAATGCTGCAAAAATAATAATTCAATTCAGAAGAGAAAAATGTATTTTTAAAATAAGTCAAAATCAGTGAAGCAGATTACATAAAACAAAGACCAGAAAGAGTTGAATAACTTATAAAATGATTGGTAGGATGACAGACTTTAAACCAAATGTATTCTAATTTCCTTCAGTGTGTGTGATCTAAATACATCAACTAAAAGACAATAATGTAAGTAAAGGCATGGAGAATGGTATAGCACAAGTACACCAAAGCAAGCTGAAGAAATATTAATTTCTAACAAAGTACATGATGGAAGTGTGATCTATCAGAGGTACAGAGAAATTTGTGCAATCATAAAAGCATCAGTTTTCTGAGAAAGCCTAAGTAACCTAAAGTAACCTAAATTACATGATCCTAGTGATGTTTTAAAGATATATACCATCCCTTTGCTCACGCCTGCTACATGTTTACCTGTTGTTTTGTTTTGTTTTGTTTTGCTTTTGTGCCAGGAATTCAACTCAGGGGCTCTGGACCACTGGGCCACATCTCCAGCCCTATTTTGTATTTTATTTAGAGTCAGAGTCTCACTGAGCTGCTTAGTGGCCTTGCTTTTGCTGAGACTGGTTTTGAACTACCATCCTCCTGCCTCAGCCTCCCAAGTTGTTGAGATTACAGGTGTGTGCCATAGTGCCCAGCAACATGTTTGCTTATTTGCTAAATATTTACTCTCTTAGTAAAGCTCACAGAGGAAATCAGAAATAAACACTAGTTTTCAGCATAGAGTTACAAAAAAGTATTTTTTTAATTATATAAAACTAGGGGAAAATTACAGGATTTTTGACTGTACTGTTGATGAGCATTTTGGTAAGTATTTGGTAAAACTGAAATGAAAGGAAGTTCTACAGGTTTGTAATTTTCTAGAAAACTCACATTAATAGGAATATTTGAAGCACACATAAACACACACTTCTTCCCCAGAGAACATGATAAAATGCTGCCTGGGAATTGGTGAGAATCATTTCTTAACATGAGGACCAGGTTGTGGATATGGGGAAAAGAACTTAAATTGCATCAACAGCACCTCCCAGTCATCAAAAGTACTGTGTTGAATGGGATTTGAAGCACATTCTGCAAATTGTCTTTTTTGCAATATATTTATAATCCCAATGTAGAGTTGCTCTGATAACTCGACTCTAAAAGGATGCTAACTGGTGAGTTAGTATAAAGAGTTCACTTTCTGTAAATAAGCAAAATCCTGGAAGGAAGTAAAAATGTACCTTTAGGATATAATGCACCTCTAAAATTTTACTTGTATTTGAAACTGATAATACTCAGGACTAATTTGGCTCTCTAAAAGCTATGATTAACTTCTCTTTAAAAACCAAGTACTCCTGCTTCAAATTTTATCTTTCCTTATGGGGTGACCTCCTGTATATTATCTGATGCAGTGATGTGACGTATGACAGTAGTTACAAAATGATGTGAATTTTGTATTTGTTCATGACTAAATTGGGAAAAACAGAAAGTGAAAGATCAGTAAACCTGTGCTAAAGATGTCAAGTCAAAAGTCACAAGGAAATAATTTAAGTAGTTAAGGAATGACAGTCATTTCAGTAAAGAGAGAACAGATAGGACTAAAATTTGAAAAGAAAATATTCAAAATCAGTTAAGAACCTACACAAATTCTTTTCTCTCTCCCTCTCTCTCTCTTTCTTTCTTTCTTTCTTTCTTTCTTTCTTTCTTACCATTACTTATATAAACATGTGATATTTGTTGAAAATATCGTTTTACTCCCTCATTAAGAAAACGTAACTAATTCACATCTCATTTTCAAACTTGATCTGTTTGTAAATTCTATTGATTAAGATTAAGAAATCATGAAGTTCCAGGAGGAGTGGAGTATCCATTGGTGGTGGGGTTTTATAATCTAGAAAAGTAAGGTCAATATCAAAATAAAGCTGCCCACTCTCTTGGGGGAACTCACATAAAGAGGAACATGCTGTTACAACTCTAAAGAGGTGGTAGACCTTGGCTAAGAAGAATATTATTGGAATTCTGCAGAGCACAACATTTTGGGCAGGATTCTTAAAGATCAAGGAGGCTGATTTCCTCACTTTACGAGAGGAGACTTACGGGCAAGAGTGTAAGGTCCTGTCCCTAATTGTCTCTGAGAACTGGCATTGTAGTCATGCTTGAGGGAGTAAAGACCCATTGCTTCCTGGAGAAGTGTGTGAGCTTTGCATTTGTTATTTCTAGGACTGGTTTCTGTGTAGTTAAGTTTGTCGCTTTTATAATTTCCCAGGTCAATCCAGGTGGCTAACATGGAATGCTGACTGATATTCAGGAGGAGTCCTGGGTTTGCCTGAGATTTAGACATGTACACACATTTCAAAAGTGGGCAGCAGAGTTAATGTCCAATTTACACTGTTGCTGTACAGTTTTATTTTTATTTATTTATTTATTTATTTATTTTTAACTTTTAATTGGACCCATAATGACATGTTTGTGAGCTTAGGCTCCGGAGTCAGAAAAATCATTTTTTAAGACCGGAATACTTGTTGTGCTACTATGTACTTGTTGTGTTATTATGTTTCACCTGTATAAACATGAAGTAATTTTTATTTCTTTCTCTTTGTGATGTATTGATGTTAGCACAGTGAAATTATCATTCATCCATTATTTTATTCTTTAAAATACTCTTCCCCATCTATTTTCAAGGTTGATTCTCTGCACTGAAGTCCAATTATACAGTCAAATATATTTTCCTGTATTTAAAATGAAGAAAAGCTCTTTTTCAAAGAGAAAGTATCAAATTTGCAATCAGATCTGAAGTTAGTGATTGAGTTAAGACATGTAACCAGAGATTGCCTCTAAATTATAATTAATTATTATATTGTCTTAACTCCAATTTATTCTATTTTTACTCATAAATTACTCTTTGTGGTAGTAAAACATAGTACTAACCTATTTTTCAAATAGAAAAATTGTCTGGTAGGGAAATTAATCACCAGCCACTGCCTTGTGGATCGTGGTGACTTGATTACCTGAATCAATAAAGATCAGTGAAGATAGATGAATACGGTGCCTTTTCCTGAAAACATTTTGAATTTTACTTCACTTTGAAGTTCAATTTTATTTAAGAGTGTATATGCTTGTATATTTCAGATAGGTTTTAAATCACATTTATATATTTGGTTTATTAAAATGAAAATGCTTACAAATCCCTTTGAAGAATAATTCAAATCACATAATAAGTTCAATATACTCTTTTTCTTCAAATGAAATAAAATGGCTTTTCTTATTTAGTGGAAAATATTATTGTAGCTCAATATGGGGGAAGATCAAAACCAATTTCTCAAAAATGTGCCCTTTATCTAATTCTGAAAATTTGTATGGAAATGAATGCCTTTGTTTTAAAACTCAACCTCTATTACAAATAAGTTTTTCACTGTGTTGGTAACAAAATTTGCCTAGAATCATGGAGAATTGTGGAGGAATTGTAAGTAGAATTTGATTAAGAAATTAATTGTAAGATTAGGGCAGAAAATTTACACTGCCAAAGGGCTGTTATTTTGAGATCATTTGGTAAGAATTAATTGTAAGCATTTTAATTTAAAATAATAGAAACTAAAATTGATGGAACATGTTTATGGAACATGATGATAATATGTTCATGTCATATTTCAGCAACATCCATAATGTGGCTTAGCACTGGGTCTTACCACCCAGTAAAATGTTGTGAGCTTACAGGATCAAATTCTTTTGCATTGAAATGACTTTTACTGACTGGTGATGATATGCCCTCTACTCAAATATTTTCATTGATTTGAAATTGAAAGTTCCAAGTTGTGGAAAAAGGAAAATTGAGAGTCTGATTGATTAACATTAGATGCAAAATGTTTTAATCTTCTTAAATGTTATTGTATTTGACAGAGTAAAGGCTATCAGATTGTTTTTCCCAATGCTTCAATAACATCTGTACAAATATCACTATAATTTACAAAATAGCTTCACATTTCATTATTATTTGAATGCCACAAATATATGTATTGCTCAAGTTATGTAATTCCATATTATTTTTACTCAGATGAAATTTTTGATCCACAAGGTAAATACATATGATGCAAAAAATAGAGCCTACCTCACAAACGGTTTCCTTCTAAACCTCATTTCTGCATGGGCTTGTCACTGACTGGACAGTTTGTGGGACTGGACAAAATGATTGTATTGGACGTATTCAGAAAAAATCCATACCCTCCAATCACAAGGAATTTGACTTCCAAAATCTAATATCCTGCCCTGAAGGCAAACTTTAGTATAACATTACCCAATGCACAGTCTTTTCTAGGACTTAATGTTTAGGTTTATTTGGTGGTTCAAAACATTTTGTTACTTTCCTAAAATTAGTCATCAGAATCAGCTTTTATGTGTTTTAAAGTGTCAGCACAGAATTTTCACTAAAACTTTAAAGAAAACGTATAACAAGAAATCAAATAAAAATATTTCTTAAGGCTTGTTTCAGGTTCTTAGAGAAAGATCATTGCATCTTAAAATATTTCCTGTAAATTTACTTAGTTTTTAACTTAATGTATATTCCACTAATAAAACAAGTTAAATAGTTGGTACATGAGGAAAAATACATCAGCTATGTGATTTACCCCTGTTTCCTTAATGCATTTTGTGTCTCAGAAAGTCAGAGCAGCATTAATTATAGGGAGTTATGGCCTGTTTCATTAAGATTTAGGAGTAGGTTTTACCCAAATAAAATATTATATTGTTACTTGAAAAAAAGCATTGGTGCTTACTAAGGCAGGAGTTGATAGCGCTTTGTAAAGTGGTAATAGAAATAATGTAGTATGTATTCACAGGGAGTCTTGAGAGCCATTTTAATTGAACACTGGGCTTTTATTCTGTTAGATACCATAATGAAAATAATTAAACCTAGTTTAGTTCCTCAAATAGACAATGATCATTTTTCAGCAAATACTTGTAAATGTAAGCTCACCAATTGTGTCATTTCAGGTGCTTTATGTGTTCCATCTACCCTGGGTCATGGAGAAAAGCAATAATATCACTATATTTATTCTCCTGGGACTTTCCCACAATAAGAACATAGAAATCCTCTGCTTTGTATTATTTTTAGTTTGCTACATTGCTATTTGGATGGGAAATGTGCTCATAATGGTTTCTATCACATGCACTCAGCTCATCAACCAGCCCATGTATTTCTTCCTCAATTATCTCTCCCTCTCTGACCTCTGCTACACATCCACCGTGACTCCTAAATTAATGACTGACTTATTGGTTGAAGAGAAGACCATTTCCTATAATAACTGCATGGCACAGCTCTTTACCACACATTTATTTGGAGGCATGGAAATCTTCATCCTCACGGGGATGGCCTATGACCGCTACGTGGCCATCTGCAAGCCCCTGCATTATGCTGCCATCATGAGCAGGCGGAGGTGCAACACAATCATCCTGGCATGCTGGACTGGGGGATTTGTACACTCTGCCAGTCAGTTTCTTCTCACTATATTCTTACCATTCTGTGGCCCCAATGAGATAGACCACTACTTCTGTGATGTGTATCCTTTGCTGAAATTGGCCTGTTCTAACACACACATAATAGGTCTCTTAGTCATTGCTAATTCAGGGTTAATTGCTCTGGTGACTTTTGGTGTCTTGATGTTTTCTTATTTTTTCATATTGTATACCATAAGGGGATACTCCATGCAGAGCCGCAGCAAAGCTCTTTCCACTTGCAGTTCCCACATAACTGTTGTGGTCCTGTTTTTTGCACCTGCACTATTCATCTACATTAGACCAACCACGACTTTCCCAGAAGACAAAGTGTTTGCTCTTTTCTACACCATCATTGCTCCCATGTTCAACCCTCTGATCTACACACTGAGAAACACGGAGATGAAGGATGCTTTGAGAAAAGTTTGGTGTCATCAGACAGTTCTGGAAAGAAAGTAAATTTGTGAATCATTTCTGCTTTTCATACCATGGTACCATGAGAAAACAATCCTGAGTGAGACCCACTCTTGAAATTCTTCTGTTCTCATGACTTGGAGAAAAAATGTGATCAAAAAAGAGCATATCTTATCTGTTTCATGATTCTACCTTAAGTCTTCACCAACAAATTAAGCATTATTCTTATTGATACTCTGTTCCATCTTACTTAATCATTAGGCTGTGCTTACATGAACAATGAATGATTTTTTTAAATGAAAGATTACATGGTAATGTGTTGAAAAAGTTATGCTTTTTATGCCTTCACATACTGAAAAGCTGACCAATATCTTGCTTTCATTTTTTAAAACTTTCCACTGCAACGTAAACATACAGACAATTGTATGTATCACCAATATTCACTTCTGACTTTTCACACACTGAACACTACCAAATAATCAGCAACCACGTTGCATCAGAAACTGTCACTATACTAGAAGCCCTCCTCATTCTCTTTACAATGAATAACTTCATGTAACCATCATCTTCATCTCTAAATTCATTTTACTTGTACATATACTTTGTAAAATAAGAATGACACAGATTATGCATTTTAGTATTTGTCTTGTCTTTATTAGATTTGTGAGAGTCATTCCTTAAATTTGTGAAACATCTAATTATTTTCAATACTGTGTATGATCTTATTATATGAATTTATAATGATTATTATTTCCACTTTCATATTGGTAGAACTTGAGTAGTTCCCCCTTTACAGAAATTATGTATAGTGCTGCTTTGAACACTTTGGAACATGCCTTGTTGATAATGCATCTTCTATCTATTTTGTATTGTAATTAATACTTAACATTTTAAGAAAGGTAGTGTGCATTTATTTCGATTCTCTACCATAATATGTTCTGCTATGAAATGAAAGATATTAAACTCAAAAAAAAGTATTTATTTTTTTATGGAAAACTACTGGGATGAATTTAATCAGAAACTTAGAAATACTTGAAGCCCCTGGCCCTTGTAGGATCTATGTAATGGGATATGAGGTATACATATACCTCACAACCTGCCTGTCACTCATTGGCAAAAAGAAGAAAGTTCTGAAAAGTGTAATATAGCCAAGGGAGCTAAAAAATAAAGTATAATTTTCAGCAATGCCTCATTAAGTTATGCTACCAACATTAACACATAATCACTGTTGGGATGTTTTATGAAATAAGATCTTCTTTGTAGCAAATGGAGCAGCTTGACATATTAAATAAAGATGAGTAAATTATGTATTTGTTTTCTTAGAAAACATCTACTACATGGACTCACAGTAAAGGAAGAAAGCCATGTGTTCCTGCAAACAGATTCTCACCATACAAAAACACCCACAAGCGTGTGCAAAGAAATCATATAAAAAATAAGAACTTTTCAGGGGCTTCTATTTCTGGCATAATTTGAATATAACCATTCATAAAGAAAACAAAAATGAAGTTGGAAATATTTAATTTCCATATAAATGCTCCGTAAAAAATTACTCAACACAGGAGGAAATGCAGTTGGAAACAGCTATGTCAGAGTAAAGAGTACAAAGAATGCATTTTTTGCAGTTAGGCACAAAATTTAATATGACTATGTTTATTTTATAAAAATATAAGATAATTTTCAGAGCATGAAAATCTAAACCATCTAATACAAATAATAATAAATAAGAAAAAGAATATTTTTATTAGAAACTTGAGGGATAAAACATAGTAGCTGTATCTTAAGAAGTAATCAATGGTCTGAAGTTATATGCTGATAAATTACTCAGAAGACAAAATAGAGTGAAAAATAAATGAACAAAATTAAGGTGATATTAAGATACATTGAACTACTTGTGAAAAAACCTCCAGCCCAGGACATGACCAGCAGCTCAGCACATACCCAGGGCCTCCTGATAACCAGATGATGCAAGGGCTTACAGATGTCCACAGAGCAGTCGTAGCCATCACCAACAGAAGAAATATCTCAAAGGAGAAGAAAGACGAAATTGTCAAAAGAGTGCTCTGTGAAAATCCAGTTAGATAAAATCATTATAACAATACGGCATTTTCTCAGAAGAACAAGTTTGAAATTGATTTTGGAGAAAAGACTGGGGAATAGATGCTTAAATGATAAAAAATCAAGAAAGAAGACCAGTGAGCCCATGGTCTTACTGGCAGTGTCAGTTGGGACACAAGGAGGTTGCACACCATGGGCAAAATGCAGAAGAACAAAATGTAGAGACCCAAGAGGACAAGTTTCATTGTCCTTTTCTTCCTTCTATTTTTTCACAGATGCAGATTTCAGATATTAGGATTTCAACTTATAAAAGACCAGAAGAAACATTCAATGTAGTATTTTATTTATTTTCTGGGTAAAAATAAACCTGTGTTTTGTCAAACTACCTATGGTAGACTTTGGGTTTACTAAATTAAATAAAACATCATTTCTTACCTGTGTTGGTTTGCTAACATGTTAATGGAATCATAAAATTACAACTCAATTTAGTAAGTGCAATTTTAAATATGTTCATGATGTGCTAAGGGGTCATGGAAACTATTAATCAATCTGGGATCAGAGAGGGCTTCTCAGAGCAAACATTCCCTAACTGAGCTTTAAAGTGGATGAAGTGAGAATTCACAAGAGTATGAAAAGGTGGAAAGATGCATTCCATATGAATTCATAATAAGTATAATACTTATGTACCACTTAAGATAATTTGCACATTCAAGCGAAGTCACATCTCCAATTTGATCTCAGTTTCATATTTAAAAAAATCTGTCGTTCATTTCCCGCAAATGTCTTTTTCCCCTAGGTGTTCTTCATCTCACATTATCATAGTGCCTGTGCAATCTCTTTCACTACTCTTTACATCTTATTTAACAATATATTTTAAAGGATTATACCTTCAAAATATTCCTAATTTCATCATTGCCATTACTGCTTTGATACTTCCTGCCCCCAACATACCACAATATCTTCCAGAAAATTCTCTGTTCTTTAACTTGGGTTCCTAACAAACTATTCTGGCATTGTAGTCCAATTGTCCCTTTTGAAATCATGTTTGGATCATATCTCTTCTGTGTAGAGCAGCCTTGCATTGGATTTTTATCCTACACTTAATAAAACACAATCTTCCAACCTTCAAATGACAATGGGTCCATGTGACATCTCCAGGCTCAGCTCGTACATGACTTCATATGCAATCTGCTCAAGATTTTTTTTGTTTATTTATTTTTGTTTTCCTTCAAATGTCCAAGATACTTTCCCATCTTCTTAGTTTTATCCATATTTTCTGTGTTGCTTATTTCCAAGTTCAGAACAGTTAACCTCTAAAACAATAGTGAATATGGTGTAAAGCTATTTTCACCATTTGTTTGTTAGTTGAATAAATAATGCTTATAGAACATTTGCATGAGGCTCAGGATGCACATAGGGGTTAGGTCATCAGAGGATTGAAAAGGAGCAACAATTGACAGGTCACCATTTCACCATTCGTCTGCTTTTTCAGAGACTTTGCTTTATGATTTCTCAGATTTTTTCATGACAAGAATCATGTAAATTCTGACCTGTGATTTTCTAAAATTTCTTCTTATATTTTAAGACATGGAACTTCCCTTGAGGAAGTCTCTGTTTAGCTAGTGGACTCTTACACATATCTCTCACCTAACTCAAAAGCCTATTTTATATACCCGAAAACCTAAAAGACTTATTTACTCAGGTTTTACATAGAAATGTAATTAATGTACATGCAGAAAAAAGTGAGGTTTATGGGTGGGAATATAGTAATGATGAGGAAGGGTCATAAGATAGGTTTCTGGTGTGCTGAAAAGTTCTATACCTTGATGCAGTAGGGTTAATTTTATATAATTAATTGAGTGGTTCATTTATGTTGATGCAACTATGTATGTGCCGTACTTGACAATATGCTTTATTATAATAGTTTTTATCATTCCTCTATCCCTTACCATATAATTGGCTTTTACCATCCAAGAAATTACTGTCATCTGTTATCATTTTCTTGCTCATATTTTCATGTGTGAAATATGAACTTCAATATGGACATTAATATTCTATATTTATGTGTAATATTTAGCATTTTATCCAAAAAACATATTTAAACTTCTCCAAGATCTTAAACCATATTTTTTAAAAAAGTGGGCAAAAAAGAAGGCAGATTGATTTTCCCAACCACCCAACTAAATGCTGAACTGTGGTAAGCAGAATGTGGACTCCCAAAAATGTCTGAGATGTAGTTCAAAGAACATATGAATAGTTTTTAGAACATTAAAAAGAGAGATCCAGATTGGAGCCACTTTTAGTAATCAATTAACCTTAAAACAAGGTTATTATCCTGAATTATCCAGGTGGGTCCAATTTATTCACAAATTTTCTTGGTGGAAAAAAGAGGCAGAAGAGAAGGTTAGAGTCCTAGAGAGACTTGAAGAAGTGATACCACTGGTTTCAAAGATGGGGGAAAGGCCTGGAAGGAAGAAGACAGTCTTCAGAAGTTGCAAGAATTAAGGAAATTAATTTTTATGTACAGTTTATACAGAATGCAATTCCCAGTTCTTTTATTTTTAGTTCAATGAGGCCAAATTTAGATTTCTGACCTTGAGAATTCTAAGACATTGAATTATATTGATTTAAGCTACTAAATTTGCAGCACTTTGTTGCAGCTGCAATAGGAAACCTATACAGTACTTAATCATGTTGAGCGTTCCCTCAAATCTGGGCACACTGCTCCTTCATCATGCTCTTGATGTTTTAGGCATTTCTCTGCTAATTCTATGGATAGTGGAGGTCTGAACAAGATGTCTTTTACATTTTGCAAGCTGTGTGAGAAAGGAAGGAGATAGTGAGGTCAATGTAGGAAGGAGAAAATAAAAGGGACGAGTAGGAAGGAAAGGAAATAATAGGAGTAGGAAAGGAAAAAGCAAGAGAGTGATTGGTCAAAAATCAACCAAATCATTTGTAGTCAAAAGTAAATGCAGAGGCTGAGGCAGGAGGTCTGAAAGTTCAGAGTAAGCAACTTATGGAAACACTGTCAGAAAAAAAAAAAAAAAAATCCAAAGGGCTAGGGTGTGGGGTTTTGTATCTGGGTTCAATTCCTGATACAAATGCAAAACAAAACTGGGTAATAAAGGTGACTGGATTATGCTATGTACATATGTGAATATATCACAATGCATTCCAATTTTACATATTACTATCATGCACCCCTAAAAAGAAATGAGTGAAATGAAGACCAATAGATTAGGGGAAGGAAGAAGAAGTCAGGAGGGAAGGGGAGGGGACAATACTGGGAACTGAAACGGAAAAAACTATATGCATTTACCTCTTTGTCAAAATAAACCCAACTATTATGTATAAGGTTCTAAAAAAAGTAAATGAATTACAGCCAAAACCACTATTTATCTCAATACAGGCCAGAAATGAACCTCATATTTCCTGCAGAAATCAGCATAGACTTAATTAAGGAGAAAACAAAGAAATCCAAGAACATAATTGAATAAACCCTTTTATATTCAAATAGGGATTTCAAGAAAGAGTAGAAAAATTAAAGTTCCATTAATAACATATATATTTTAATATGGATATTAAGTGTGTACTATTTAGTACATGTATTGAACCATATAGACTCAACGAAGAAGGTATACAATCGTAAAAATTATTTGTTTGCTTAATTGATTTGAGTTAGCATTTTGATCTGATAATTGATTGACTTGCAAATTTAAGGTTTTAGTTTATTTTTTTTATTTTTTTAAATTTTATTTTATTGTAAACAAATGGGATACATGTTGTTTCTCTGTTTGTACATGGCGTAAAGGCATACCATTTGTGTAATCATAAATTTACACAGAACAATGTCGTTTGATTCATTCTGTTATTTTTTCCCTTCCCCCCACCCCTCCCACCCCTCTTTTCCCTCTATACAGTCCTTCCTTCCTCCATACATGCCCCCCTCCCTAACCCTAACTCTAACCCTAACACTAACCCTTCCCACCCCCACTATATGCCATCATCCACTTATTAGCGATGTCATTCTTCCTTTGGCTTTTGGAGATTGGCTTATCTCACCTAGCATGATATTCTCCAATTTCATCCATTTGCCTGCAAATGCCATAATTTTAAGCAGACTCCACAAGAAGTAGAAAATAAAAGAGCATTTATTATTAAAAGTACTGTGAAACTGCAGATTTAAGCAGGTGAGATAACCAGGAACAACAAAGACTGACTTCTACCAGCTTTTGAATTTAAGATGTCTGGGATTCTCTGGTGCTAACCATTTGCAAAGCAATTTCCCAGGTATCACTCTTTAATTTGATCTTCTGCACTCACATTTTCTAAGGAGGAGAGAGAAAAATAAAGCAAATTCAAGAGCTAGAAAATACTGGTGAGATTTTCTTTCTTTTTTTTTTTTTTAATGAATACAGAGTATTTGTTGGAAAGGGAAATTCATTTAAATTCTTAGATTTTGTACATTTGTAATAAAATTGCAATACAATACACCACTTTCTAAAATAAATGGAGAATAAAGTTATTATATAATGATAAGATAAAGGGTTTTCTATAAATAACTGTGAGATAGGGTGTTATAAATGCCACGATAGGAAAATGCCAATCATTTCAAAGGACATTGTGGTGTCAAGTTCAAATGCTCAGCAAAGGCAGGAAGGCATCTGTGGGTTGGGGCTTGGTTTAAGGAGAGATAAGGTTTCCTCTAGGACCTTGTGTTTTGGATAGTAAAGGAATAGTTCCTCAACTTGTGTGCATGTGCCTGGTTTGTTCTACAGAACCGGGCAATTTAAGTGATATTTGCCAATTTAAGTGATATTTGCTATGCTGTGATCTGCATTAAATTGAGGGAAGCTCACTGGAGAACAGGTTGTTTCTAAGATCAACGAAAAAACTAAAGGTGTATGAACATATAAAAGCAGGGAAAGTGCTTGATCCCAAATCTGAATTACATTCTTGCTATTGCAAATGTGATCATTACGATCATCATTTTGTAACACCCAATAGAAGGCATGACTTCCGAAGGTAATGAGTAACGAATCCAATACACAGCCTTGGTGGAACAATGACCTGCAATTTCCCCAAAGGTGGAAGTGCCAAGCACAACAGAGGAATGGGTGGGCTTGGTGCAACACAGAGATCAGTAGTGGTAAGCACTAAACTCAGTGGATTCTCAGCAGCACAGTCTGAAACTAGAGGAAACATTTACATCCGTGGCTTGATTTGAGGAAGAACTCTTTTACAATTATTCCACACACATTTCCACTAAAACCTACTAGTAATCTCTACTAGTGTGCCTGGAATTCCACCACTGAATGTTCATCTCTTTAACTTATACTTCCTCCTCATCTTAAATTAATTTTAATTAGTATTCAATGGTAATTTCTTCCTGAAATACTGTATTCTTCCACACTGGGAGATCTAATGCAACGCCCATAAAACTGAAATACCAGAAGGACATTCAAAAACTGTGGACATTAAAGGACTGAATGATGCCTTTTTCCCCTCTTTTTTACATAGATCCAGTTAAGAGAGAAATGGTGTTTTGATTAATCCATGCTTACAGAAGTGACTTAATTTCATAGTAGAAATAAGTGCTAAAGTGATAAGTAATAGAGCGAAACTCTTGTCCTTTCACAAATGAGATGATGGAAGCTCTGGCAAGTTAGACAATGTACCCATGTTACGACAGCATCACTTCAGTCTAACTTTTATAATTTTGGTTCTCTTTCTATGACCTCACACCACATCTGGAGCTTGGAATCAAATAAGGGGCTATGCAGTCACTTAGTCAAGATCTAAGTTCAGAAGGAGAACCTGTGGAAGTTTGTAGTCCCAAGTCCTTGAGGACCTATGAGTAGATATTGTGAACAGGCATGGAAATACTCAGCAAGGAAAGTGAGGACATGCATTTTTACTTATGCATCAAAAATGAGGAAAAACATTTTTTTAAGCATTTTGAAAGATAGTCTTTGTTCTGGCACCATTGTATTAAATTAACACTGGCCTCTCTAATGAGGAGAGGACAGTGGCAGACTCAAACTGAGAGGGAACAGAACATGCTTTACTCAGCAGCTTAACTAATTATTGAAGTCAGTTAGATCATCTGGGGGGAAGGAGGAAGTTCTAGTTTACTTGATGAAATTTATGCGAACATTTGCTTAAAATTCAAGAGGTCTGGTTACGGACTCAAGACCTATACACTTTCTTTTTAAATTTTTTTATTAATTTTTTAGTTGTTCTAATTAGCTACACATGACCACAGAATGCATTTAGGCATTTTGATAAATCATACATAAATGATATAAAATTCCTCATTTTTCTGATTGTACATGTTGTAAGATCAAAAAACATTTTCTTATATATAAATATTACTATTTCCCCAAACAAATGTTCTTTCAAAATTAGAGCGCCTTATGCAAAATAAAAACTATTTTGATCAAATTGCATTTTTATGTAAATGTAAGTATTCCAAAATGAATCTCGTAATTCTGTATAAATAATATGTATCAATCATAAGTTAAAAAAAATAAAAAATTCATTTGGAAACAAACCTTAATACATAGCAAAGGAGAAAAGATACCTGATAAATAGTGAGACTCAGGGGATTTATGTTATCTCTCTGGACACTGTTTCTTTATCTGAAGTGAAAAAAATGAATATTATATAGAAGTAAGATAATTGGAAAAGATGCAATTTAATTTTAAACATGTTTGCCAATCAAGACTAGCTATCAATTTTTCTATTATCAACAACTAAAATTATTCATTTGTTTTCAGTTAGAAATAAATGATGATAGTCCTTTTCTTGAGTCCTTCAGGTAATTTGTCTCTTGGGAAGATGGGCATATGGACTCATCCCATGGAAAAAAAAAAAAACAAAAAAACAATGTATCTGAGTTTATCTTCTGGGGCCTTTCTCAGAACCCAGAAGTGGAGGAAGTCTGTTTTGTGGTGTTCTCCTTCTTCTACACAGTTATTCTTCTGGGAAACCTTCTCATCATGCTGACAGTTTGCATGGGCAACCTGCTCAAGTCCCTATGTATTTCTTTCTCAACTTCTTGTCTTTAGTAGACATTTGTTACTCTTCGGTGACAACACCTAAGATGATTGCTGACCTGTTAGCAAAGAACAAAACTATCTCTTATGCAGGGTGCATGCTGCAACTCTTTGGGGTGCATTTCTTTGGTTGCACTGAGATCTTCATCCTTAATGTAATGGCCTATGATCCTTATGTGGCCATCTGTAAACCCCTGAACTACATGACTATCATGGACCGGGAAAGATGCAATAAAATGTTGCTGGGGACCTGGGTAGGTGCGTTCATACGCTCCGTTATCCAAGTGGCTATGGTAGTCCAATCACCCTTCTGTGGACCCACTGAGATTGATCACTACTTCTGTGATGTACACCCTGTGCTGAAGCTTGACTGCACAGACACCTATGTTGTTGGTATTGTTGTGACAGCCAACAGTGGTACCATTACTCTGGGAAACTTTGTGATCTTGCTCATCTCCTACAGTGTCATCCTGGTGTCTCTGAGAAAGCGGTCAGTGGAAGGAAGATGCAAAACTCTGTCCACCTGTGGCTCCCACATTGCGGTGGTCATCATATTTTTCAGTCCCTGTACTTTTATGTACATGAGGCCTGACACTACCTTCTCAGAGGATAAGATGGTGGCTGCATTGTACACCATTATCACTCCAAAGTGGAATCCTCTAATTTACACACTGAGAAATGCAGAAGTAAAAATTGCTATGAAGAAACTGTGGGGCAAAAAGTTTTTTTGGACCAGTGGCAAATAGTTGGGAGTAATAATTTAAGTGAAATGATCTTTTGAATGACCTTAAATTTTCTCCACTGTGGTTAACTCCTCTGTACAGTAAAGACAATCAGAACAAATTCACAAAATTTGAGGGAAGAACTGGTGCATATTAAGCTCTCATATGTATATATTGCATGGATTGTAGAATACAGAAAAAAGCAACATATCAAAGCTAATGTTCTCCTATACAAAGTATTCGAAAGACAGGGAAAACATAACCTAATACACCTGGACTGAGAGGGGAGGTGTTTGCAGAATGTCAAAGAACTAAGATCCAAGCTGAAAAGACAAATGATTCATTTTCATCATTTGGTATTGGGAAGAATCTTTTCCATACTCTGGTGCTCATTGTATCCAAACAATAAGAAGATTGGACTGATTAACCTACAATTAAGAGTCCCCTTTTCATTTGCAACATTTCAGTAATATTCTCATCATGGACAATTATTTCTTTTTTGTTTGAATTGATACTTGTTCCAGTGACACAGGTCTTCTGCCCTTACCATGAGCCACAGCCTGAAATTTATTTTTCTTTAGTAATTGTACACAGAACTAATGACCACTATCACTGTTTCATTGACATTTTCTGAAATCTATTATCCATGCTACTAACTATTCTTGAGCTTCAGGCATTGACTGGGTGTGGAGTATGAACATTACTCATGGAAAGAACAATAGTACTTACAAATGACATATGGTATTGATGTAGCTATAGAACTAAAGGTAAAACAGATTAAAAAATTCCACAAGATGTCTGAATTCAAAAACATATTTAGGTATTGTACTTGAACGATACAATTGCATGTTGATTTTCCCACTTTAGACTTCATTTACTGGGTCTCTATATGCCTCCATTTCTTTTTCTTTTTCTTTTTTAATTTGGAAGGACTAGGTCAATGCTTTGCAAACTCATCATGATATACCTTGAGAGCATTTGTTTGTCATGCACAAATGGACTGTTTTAAAGAGTTTCTTATAAATTAGGCTCAGGTTAAAGGTCTACAAGAATCTACATTTTAAACAAATTTCCCTGTTAATTTCTGTGCCATCAGTGAAATGTCTGGAAACAGATTTGGGAAAATGAAACTTGATGATTCTTTTTGTTCTTAGAATGTAAAAGTTCTATGAGTTGATAAATACCAACAGGTGTTTTGAATATGTTTCCCCACATTAGACTGTTGAGTAAACAGCTAAAATGGAGTTGAGCTTACAAAACTATATAATAAATAAATATCATGTGTTTGACATAATACTCTTGGTTTTATGCCTTTACATGAAATAATTGATTATTTTTATTGTTAATAATATTATTACTCTTAATATTATTATGATCATTATTTCAAATAATAATTATTATTAACAATAATTATTATGACAATGATTTTCTGATGTCCCAGGGAAGGTAGTAGATGCCATATTTTTGATTCACAGACACCAGTATCAAAACATATAAAAGAGTATTCAATTTTTCACCAGCTACTTTGTAAAGTTACACTTGTTCATGAAGTTTTCTGAGTCAGTCCCTATTGGAGATATCAGGTGGATTTCTGTTGATTCCTCAGCAGGAGGTGAATAAGAATCATGAAAACTGGGGCTGGGGCTGGGGCTCAGTGGTAGAGTGCTTGCCTAGCACTTGTGAGGCACTGGGTTCCATCCTCAGCACCACATAAAAATGGGCAAATACAATAAAGGCAAGCTGTTCATCTATAAAAACATAAAAAAACAGAATCATGAAAACTCAGACTTTTCCCAGCTCTTAATTCAAGATCAGACTATCCATGAATGGAGAGGATATTAATTTGAATAGTTTGAATGTCATAATAAAAATTTCAAGCCAGGTGTGGAGGCTCATGCCTATAATCTCAATGGCTCTGGAGGCCGAGGCAAGAGAATCATGAGTTCAGTTAGCCTCAGCAAAAGTGAGGTGCTAAGAAAATCAGTGAGACCCTGTCTGAAAGTAACATACAAAATAGGGCTGGGGATGTGGCTCAGTGGTTGAGTGCCAGAATTCAATCCTGGTCCCCAAAAAATATAATAATAATTCAGTGCTATATGCATGCTTTATGTAAAGATTAACAAGTTGTATCCCAGTAATATCCATTTTTTTAATCTATAATTTTATTCTAATTTAAGAGCAGCACACAGATTGGGAAATTTTCCATGCTTTACATTTATCAACAATGTCCTTTTGAACTATTATAAAGATTTTTTGCTGAATTCATTGATTAGTTCTGGAAGTTTTCTAGTGGAGCTTTTTGGATCTTCTAAATATAGGATCATATCATCACAAAATAATGAGAGCTTAAGTTCTTCTTTCCCTGTTTGTATCCCTTTAATTTCTTTGCTCTAATTATTCTGGCAAGTGTTTCAAAGATGATGTTGAATAGAAGTGGTAAGAAGAGTATCCATGTCTTGTTCCAGTTTTTAGAGGGAATGCTTTCAGATTTTCTCCATTAAGAATAATGTTGGCAGGTGCCATCACTTGTTGGTCGCAGTCGTGGAGCAAGCTGGCAGCTGAGTCAGGCCGCCAACATTGCAGAGGTAAGCAGCGGGGAGATAACCCACCCAGCCAGCAGGCCAAGGACAGAGATCACAACTGAGCGATCCCACCTGACCCCTGCACCTAGGTTGGAGACATCACTGGTTGGTCCTACTTGCAGAGCAAACTGACAGGCAAGTCAGGCCACTTGCATGGTGGAGGTAGCAGGCGGGCACCCAACACACCTGCCTTGTGAAGCTGGGCAGCCAACTCGCCCAACCACCAGGCCAAATACAAATGCCACCACTGAAAAACCCCACCCAATCACCACGCCAAGGTCTGTTGGCATCACGGAGTTAGCCAGAGGCTTCTTTATAGGCTGGTGCAGGCATTTTGAATTACTTCTGAGGGTGTTGCCATCATCAATGGATGGGCAACTTCCTTCCTGAGACACCTACAGGAGGCTAGAGGACACAGGAGCCAAGAAGAGGAGGTATTGAGAGACTCAGGACCAACTCAGAGCCACCAGGGAATATACCCCACCTGAAGGCCACCACCTGTAGAAGGCCAGCTTCCTAGTGGAGAACTGCATTATCAAGTTCCTCCAAGACTTCAGGCTACTGAAGGCTAAGAGGTGAGTTATTGGAAATCTGCAGAGACAATATTAGTCAATAGAGGAATTCTGAAATACCCCAGAGTTTCACTATTACAGGGGTAAATACCTGAACAAAATGAGAAAACAAGGGAAGAAAATGACCCAAACAAACCTAGATGGTATAGCAATAATATCCAATGACAGCATGGCAGAAGAAATGTCAGAAAGGGAGTTCAGAATGTACATAACTAAAACAATCAGGGAAGCAAATGGGGAGATGAAAGACCAAATGCAGGCATTGAAGGATGAAATGAAAGAGGAAATGCAGGCATTGAATGATCGTACCAATCGACACTTAAAAGAGCAAATACGGGAAGCAAGAGATCATTTCAATAAAGAGTTAGAGATAACTGAAAAAAAACAAACAAACAGAAATCCTTGAAATGAAGGAAACAATAGACCAAATTAAAAACTCCATAGGGAGCATAACCAATAGGATAGAACACCTGGAAGACAGAACCTCAGACATTGAAGACAAAATATTTAATCTTGAAAACAAAGTTGACAAAACAGAGAAGATGGTAAGAAATTATGAACAGAATCTACAAGAATTATGGGATATCATGAAAAGGCCAAATTTAAGAATTATCAGGATTGATGAAGGTTTAGAGAAACAAACCAAAGGAATGAACAATCTATTTAAGGAAATAATATCAGAAAATTCCCCAAATCTGAAGAATAAAATGAAAAACCAAGTACAAGAGGCTTATAGAACTCCAAATACACAAAATTACAATAGACCCACACCAAGGCACATTATAATGAAAATACCTAACAAAGAAAATAAAGACAGAATTTTAAAGGCTGCAAGAGAAAAGAGTCAAATTACATTCGGGGGAAAAAATAAGAATATCAGCAGATTTTTCAGTCCAGACCCTAAAAGCTAGAAGGGCCTGGGACAACATTTTTCAAGCCCTGAAATAAAATGTATGCCAACCAAGAATCTTGTACCCAGAAAAACATACCTTCATATTTAACGATGAAATAAAATCCTTCCATGAAAAATAAAAGCTAAAAGAATTTACAAAAAGAAAGCCAGCATTACAGAACATTCTCAGCAAAATATTCCATGAGGAAGAGATGAAAAACAATGATGTAAATCAGCAAAGGGAGGAACTACTCTAAAGGAACAACCAAAAAAAAGGAGAAATCAAGTCATGTCAAAAAAAAAAAAAAAGAGTAAAATGACAGGGATTATTTAATCATATCTCTATAATAACCTTGAATGTTAATGGCCTGAATTCAACAATCAAAGGACATAGACTGGCAGATTGGATTAAAAAGAAATATCCAATAATTTGCTGCCTGCAAGAGACTCATCTCATAGAAAGAGATTCCCACAGACTAAAGGTGAAAGCATGGTGAAAATTATACCATGCACATGGACACAGCAAAAAAAAAAAAAAAAAAAAAAAAAAACAGAGTATCCATCCTCATATCAGATAACATGGACTTCTAGCCAAAGTTAGTCAGAAGGGATAAAGAAGGACATTTTGTACTGCTTAAAAGAAGCAAAAATCAGCAAGATATAACAAGCATAAGCATCTATGCCCCAAACATTGGCTCATCCATATATGTCAAACAAATCCTTCTCAATGCCAGAAATCAAATAGTCCACAACACAATAATACTAGGTGATTTTAACACACCTCTCCCACCACTGAACAGATCCTCCAAACAAAAATTGAGCAAAGAAACCAATGATCTCAAAAACATAATCAATAATTTAGACTTAACAGACATTTATAGAGTATACCATCCAACCAACAGCGAATACATATTCTTCTCAGTATCAAATGGATTCTTCTCTAAAATAGACCATATTTTATACCACAAAACAACTGTTAGCAACTACAAGAAGATAGAGATAGTACTTTGTATTCTATCAGATCGTAATGGATTGAAAATATAAATAAATGACTGAGTAAAAAACAGAAACTACTCCAACACATGGAGATTAAATAATAAACTATTGTATGATGAATGGATAACAGAAGATATCAGCAAGGAAATTTTAAAAAAATTTTTCTTAGAGATAAATGAGAACAAAGAAACAAGGTATAAAAATTTCTGGGACACTATGAAAGCAGTACATAGAGGAAAATTTATTTCATGGAGCACATTCAATAAAAGAAGAAAAAAATAAAAAAATAAATGACCTAACACTAAGGCTCAAAGTCCTAGAAAAAGAAGAACAGACCAACACCAAAATAGTAGAAGACAGGAAATAGTTAAAATCAGAGCTGAAATCAATGAAATTGAAACAAAAGAAACAATTGAAAAATTGACAAAATAAAGTTTGTTTCTTTGAAAAAATAAAAAAAAATCAATAAACCCTTAGCCACAATAACAAAGAAAAGAGAGAAAACCCAAATTACTAAAATTCAGAATGAACAAGGAAATATCAAAACAGACATGATTGAAATACGAAACATAATTAGAAGCTATTTTGAAAATCTATACTCTAACAAAGTAGAAAATCTTGAAGACAGCAACAGGTTTCTAGAGACATATGAATCCCCTAAACTGAACTAGGAGGACATACACAATTTAAATAGATCAATTTCAAGTAATGAAATAGAAGAAGTCAGCAAAAGTTACAAAAAAAAAAAAAAAAAAAAAGCCTAGGACCAGATGGGTTCTCAGCCGAGTTCTACAAAACCTTTAAAGAAGAGCTCATTCCAATTCGTCTCAAAGTATTTCATGAAATAGAAGAGGAGGGAACCCTCCCAAACTCATTCTATGAAGCCAATATCACCCTGATACCTAAACCAGACAGAGACCCTTCGAGGAAAGAAAATTTCAGACCAATATCCTTAATGAACATTGATGCAAATATTCTCAACAAAATCTTAGTAAAGCTCACACAAAATATATTTAAAAGATAGTGCACCACAATCAAGTGGGTTTTATTCCAGGGAATAAACACTGGAAAAAATAGAGATAGTGGGAACATTCCCTAACATTGTAAAGGCCATCTATGCTAAGCCCATAGCCAATATCATTCTAAATGGTGAAAAACTGAAAGCATTCCCCCTAAAAACTGGAACAAGGAAGGGAAGCCCTCTTTCACACTTCTATTCAACATTGTCCTCGAAACTCTAGCCAGAGCAATTAAACAGACAAAGGAAATTAAAGGGATATGAATAGGAAAAGCAGAACTCAAACTATTCCTATTAGCTGATGACATGATTATATATTTATAGGAACCAGAAAATTTCACCATAAAACCTTTAGAACTCATAAGTGAATTCAGTAAAGTGGCAGGATATAAGATTAATGCACATAAATCCAATGCATTTTTATACATAAGTTATGAATCTTCAGAAAGAGATTTTAGGAAAACTACCCCATTCTAATAGCTTTGAAAAAATAAAATACGTTGGAGTCAATCTAACAAAAGAGGTGAAAGACCTCTACCATGAGAACTACAGAACACTAAAGAAAGAAATTAAAGAAAACCTTAGAAGATGGAAAAATCTCCCATGTTCTTGGATAGGCAGAACTAATATTGTCAAAATGGCCATGCTCCCAAAAGTACTATGCAGATTCAATGCAATTCCAATTAAAGTTCCAATGATGTACCTTACAGAAATAGAGCAAGCAATCATGAAATTTATCTGGGAGAATAAGAAACCCAGAATAGCTAAAGCAATCCTTAGCAGGAAGAGTGAAGCAGGGGTTATTGCAATACCAGACCTTCAAATCTACTAGAAAGCAATAGTAACAAAAACAGCATGGTATTGGCACCAGAATAGACAGGTAGATCAATGGTACAGAATGGAGGACATGGACAAAAATCCAAAAAAATACAATTTTCTCATGCTAGACAAAGGTGCCAAAAATATGCAATGGAGAAATAATAGCCTCTTCAACAAATGGTGCTGGGAAAACTGGAAATCCATATGCAACAGAATGAAATTAAACCCCTAGCTCTTACCCTGCACAAAAATCAACTCACAATGGATCAAGGACCTTGAAATCAGACCAGAGACCCTGCATCTTATAGAAGAAAAAGTAGGTCCAAACCTTCAACTTGTTGGCTTAGGATCAGACTTCCTTAACAGGACCCCCGTAGCTCAAGAAATAAAAGCAAGAATCAATAACTGGGACAGATTCAAACTAAATAGCTTTCTCTCAGCAAAGGAAACTATCAGCAATGCAAAGAGAGAGCCTATAGAGTGGGAGAAAATCTTTCCCACTCCTACTTCAGATAGAGCATTAATTTCCAGAATATATAAAGTACTCAAAAAACTCTACACGAAGAATACAAATAACCCAATCAACAAATGGGCTAAGGAAATGAACAGAAACTTCACAGAAGAAAATCTACAAGCAATCAACAAACATATGAAAATATGTCCAACATCTTCAGTAATAAGAGAAATGCAAATCAAAACTAACTTAAGATTCTATCTCACCCCAATTAGAATGGCGATTATCAAGAATACAAGCAACAATAGGTTTTGGCGAGGAGGTCAGGAAAAAGGTACACTAATACATTGCTGGTGGGGCTGCAAATTAGTGCAGCCACTCTGGAAAGCAGTTTGGAAATTCCTTAGATATCTTGGAATGGACCCACCATTTGACCCAACTATCCCACTCCTCAGCCTAAATCCAAAGAACTTAAAATCAGCGTACTTCAGAGATACAGCCACAAAAATGTTCATAGCTGCTCAATTCACCATAGCCAGATTGTGGAACCAACGTAGATGCCCCTCAATTGATGAATGGATAAAGAAACTGTGATATATATATATATATATATATATATATATATACACACCATGGACTATTACTCAGCCATAAAGAATAATAAAATTATGGCATTGCAGGCAAATTGATGCAGTTGAAGGATATCATGCCAGTGAGATAAGCCAATCTCAAGAAACCAAAGGACGAATTATGTCACTGCTAAGCGGATGATGACACATATAGGGGGTGGGAATGGGACAGGAATGGAGGAAGGAGGGACTCTATAGAGGGATAAGAGGGGCAGGAGGGGTGGGGAGAGGAGAAAAAAAATAGAATGAATCAAAAACTATTACCCTGGTAAATGTATGATTACACAAATTGTATGCCTCTACTTAATGTACAAACAGAGAAACAAGATGTATCCCATTTGTTTACAATAAAAATGAATTTAAAAAAAAGAATAATGTTGACTGTGGTATTAGCATAGATGGCCTTTACAATGTTGAGGTGTGTTCCTACTATTCCTATTTTTCCAGTGTTTTAATTATGAATGGGTGCTGTATTTTATTAATTGTTTTCTCAGCATCTATTGAAATTATCATATGATTCTTAACTTTAAGGCTATTAATGTGATGAATTACATTTATTGATTTCCGGATGTTGAAGCAACCTTGCCTCCCTGGTATAAACCCCACTTGATCATGGTGCACTATATTTTTAATATATTTTTGTATGCAATTTGCCAGTATTTTGTTAAGGATTTTTGCATCTATGTTCATCAGGGCTATTGGTCTAAAGTTTTCTTTCCTTGATAAGACTTTTTCTGGTTCTGGTAGCACAGTGATACTAGACTCATAGAGTGAATTTGGAAGGGTTTACTCCTTTTCTCTTTCCTGGAATTCTTTGAGGAATATTGGTATTAGTTCTCCTTTAAAGGTCTTGTAGAATTCAACTGAGAATCCATCTTGTCCTGGGATTTTCTTGGTTGGTAGGCTTTTGATGGCTTCTTCTATTTTTGTGCTTGAAATTGATCTATTTAAATTGTGTACATCTTCCTGATTCAGTTCAGAGGGATCATATGTCTCTAACCGTTTGTCATTTTGTCAATGTGTTCAATATTTTCTATTTTGTTGGAATATAGATTTTTGAAATGCTTCTATTTATATTATGTATTTCAATGGTGTCTGTCATGATCTTTATTTTCCATCACAAATTCTAGTAATTTGAGTTTTCTCTCTCCTTCTCTTCACTAATGTGGCTAGGAGTTTATCAATTTTGTTTACTTTTTCAAAGAACCAACCTATTTTGTCAATTTTTTTAATTGTTCTCTTGTTTCAATTTCATTGATTTCAGCTCTGATTTTGATTATTTCCTGTCTTCTACTATTTTCGTGTTGATTTCTTCCCCCGCCCCCGCCCCGGGGCTTTGAGATGTAATGTTAGGTCATTTACTTGTTGACTTTTTATTTTTTTAATGCATGAACTCAATGCAATTAACTTTCCTCTTACTACTGCTTTCAGAGTGTTCCAGAGATTTTGATATGTTGTGTCATTGTTCTCATTATCTCTAAGAATTTTTTATTTCTTCCCTGATGTCTTCTGTTATAATTGCATCATTCAATAACATATAGTTTAGTCTCCAGGTGTATAAGTATTTTTTGTTTGTTATTTTATTGTTCATTTCTAATTGCATTCCATTATGGTCTGATAGGATACAAGGTAGCATCTCTATATTTTTGTATTTATTAATGGCTTCTTTGTGGCATAGCATATGGTGTATTTCAGAGAAAGATAAATGAGCTGCTGAGAAGAAAGTATATTCACTTAAAGATGGATGAAATACTCTGTAAATGTCTAGTAAGTCTATATCATTGATAGTATTATTTAGTTCCATAGATTCTTTGTTCAGTTTTTGTTTGGAGGATCTATCCAGTCATGAGAGCAGTGTGTTAAAGTTCCCCACTATTATTGTATTTTGGTCTATTTCATTCTTAAAATTAAGAAGGGTTTGTTTGATATACATAGATGCTCCATTGTTTGGGGCATAAATATTTAAAATCATTATGCCTTGCTGTTTTATGCTTCCTTTAAGCTGTATGAAATGTCCTTCTTTAACCTTTCTGACTAACTTCAGTTTGAAGTCCACTTTATCTGATATGAGAATGGAGATTCCTACTTTTTTACTGGGTCCATGTGCATGGTATGTCTTTCCCCATCCTTTAGCCTTTAGTCTGTGGATGTCTTTTTCTATGAGATGAGTCTCTTGAAGGAAGCATATTGTTGAGTCTTTCTTTTTAATACAATCTTCCAGTCTATGTCTTTTGATTATTGAGTTTAGGCCATTAACATTCATGGCTATTATTGTGATATGAGTTGTATTCCCAGTCATTTTGGCTTATTTTTAATTTTTAACTTGGTTTCCCCTTTGATTGACTTTTCCTTTAGGGTAGTTCCTCCCTTTGCTGACTTTTATTGTTTTTCACTTCCTCCTCATGAAATATTTTGCTGAGAATATTCTGAGGCAGGCTTCCTATTTGTAAATCCTTTTAACTTTTGTTTATCTGGAAAGATTTTATTTCAACATCAAATCTGAAGGTTAGTTTCTCTGGGTATAGGATTCTTGGGTGGCTTCCATGTTCTTTCAGAGTTTGAAATATATTGTTCCAGGCCCTTCTTGCTTTTAGAGTCTGGGCTGAAAAATCTGCTGATATCTGTATTAGTTTTTTCTCTTATATGTAATCTGATGTCTTTCTCTCACAGTCTTTAAAATCATATCTTTATTTTGTACATGATACATTTTCATTATAATGTGTCTTGATGTGGATCCATTGTAATTTTGTGCACCTAGTGTTCTGTGAGTCTCTTGTATTTGATTTGTCATTTCATTTTTCAGGTTTGGAAAATTTTCTGATACTATGTTGTTGAACAGATTGTTTATTCCTTTGGTTTGTATCTCTGTGCCTTCCTCAATCCCAATAATTCTTAAATTCAGTCTTTTCAAGATATCCCATAATTCCTGGAGGTTCTGTTCATGACTTCATAACATATTCTCAGTTCATTCAACTTTATTTTCAAGATTAAATGTTTTGTCTTCATTATCTGAGATTCTGTCTTGCACAAGATCTATTCTGTTGGTGATGCTTTCTATTGAGTTTTTAATTTGCTTTATTGTTTCAAGAATTTTTTTTTTTTTTCAGTATCTCTATCACTTTATGGAAGTGTTCTTTTGCTTCCTGCATTTGCTCTTTTAACTGTTTACTGGAATAATGATCATGCATTGCCTGCATTTGCTCTCTTTTCTTGTCTTTTGCTTCACAAATCATTTTAATTATGCAAATACTAAATTCTGTTTCTGTCATTTGTACTGTCATGCTGACATTGGATGCTATCAAATTAGAATTTTAGTTTGTTAGGGACACTTTCTTCCCCTGTTTTTTTCATATTGTTTCTGTGTTTTCCCCTCTAGCAGTGAAGATCAGAGGTACTGAAGTTTCCCCCCTGCAGGTGTAATGTGATCCTGAATTTTCCAGTACCTCTCCTTTGAAGGGGAGATCAACAATAGCCACACCCAATACTGAGAAAATGCATCTCTGAACCAGAGTGTCCCTCTAAAGACTTTAACATTATTGTAATTAACAGGATGAGTTCGATTACTATTTACAGTATTTCTAGTTGTTAGGCGGGCACAGTGTCCTTCTGCAGTGGGTCAGGTAGGCAGGCTCAATGACAGGGTCTGTCTGAGGTGTTGGGGGTTCTGTCTGCAGTGTGGGGGGGAGCAGGTGGGCTCAGCCAGTTTCATTTTTTTTTTAGTGCAATGAAAACTGATGAATGAAGTCAGTTAGCAGCTCCTTATACATATAGCAGGTTTTTCAGACGAGATGTTTGTTTCCTAAAGCAGGGCAGACCTATAGTTCTTAAACTTTGCCCTGATAACAGAATCATGAAGCCCATTTTGTGTGGGATGTTGAAGGACAGTATAAGTTAAAGAATGTCAGGGCTAGGAGGGACCTAGAGGTCGTGTGGTCTATTTTTCTTGTGTAAAATCTCAGAAAAGTAAAGCAACAGAAAGAGAGCAGCCAGGGGTCCTTTCTCCTCAAGACTTGCTCCTTTGGGTGACAGCACATCCCACCTTGGCACTTCTGTGTTTGCTGACATTGATTCTGGGTAGGGAACCAGATCAGGCAAAGAGCTCCAACAGGAGAGGATTCAATGACCTTCAGCTTGTCTTAGTCCAACTCTCTCTCTGTTCCATTCTTTCATGTCTGTATTTCTCAGTGTGTAAATGATGTGGCTATGCGAGGGAAAAACAATGGTGTCAACAAAGCATACACTTTGTCATTGCTGGCAGATTCAGCCCTGACATAGTTGAAGAAGAGGAAAAGCACAGTGATGTCTGAGCCACAGATGGAGAGGCTTTGAGAGCCACTTGGAGAAGTAGGTCCTTAGTGCTTTCTAACAAATGCACCCCACAGAGTAGCAGCATGCAACCTGCATAAGAGACAGTTTTGTTCTTTGCTAACAGGTCAACAATCATCTTGGGTGCTCTGAATGAAGAATAACAAATGTCAAGAAGACAAGAAGTTGAGAAAGAAATACATGGGAGACTTGAACAGGTTGCCCATGCAAACTGTCAGCATGATGAGGAGGCTTCCCAGCAAAATCACTGTGTGGAAGAAGGACAACACCACAAAACAGACTTCCTCCACTTCTGGGTTCTGAAAAAGGCCTCAGAAGATAAACTCAGCTACTTTTTATTTTTTCCATGTAATGGATTCAGTAGGCCAAATTCCCAAAAGAATTACATTACCTGAAAAGCAAAAATTAGAAAGACTATCAGCACTTATTTCCAACTCAGAATAAACCAATGAACACAGTACTAGAATATTGAAAAATGGGTAACTACTATGGATTGCCATGCATCCCTACACTAGTTATAGTGCATGTATTCTGATCATTTTTCCTCAATTATATATCTAATGTATTCACTATGAATAAGGAAGCCAGTACAGAATAATAAATCACATCTAAGTGTTAAAAAAGTCACAACTAATCAAGAGTTTATCTTATATATTTTTGCTAATATTTATTTGTGGATAATAATTCTCTTAGTTCTCTTCTTATAAAAGATATAATCAACATTTGGAAGCACTCTGTTTGGGGATATGGTGCTAACTGTATATCTGATATTCCTTTACTTTGATCATAGAAGTAAAAACATGTCCATGTTGTCCCTTCTGAATACTGCCAAGCCTGGTCACTACATTCACTAAGGGGTCCTTAGTGTGTCAAGACTGAGTGACTTCTGCAGGCTCTTCTTCAGGTATTTCTGTGGATGAACTTAGGTCCCTGCTGAGCTCAAGCTCCTACAGTGAAGCGGTACTGGATTGTGTGTTTGAAAGAAGAGGACTCTTACACAACCCTGACTCTGGAATGGCATTATTGTATACTGGATAGATCATTTACCACTGAGGAGCTTTGGTTTTCTCATTTGTGAAAGGACAGGCTTTTAATTTCATTATCACCATAGGGATTGTAATTTCTACCTTGATAGTGAATTTCTCCTGTAGGTTAGAATAAAATAGAAAATAAACAGAAAAGAAGAAATTTGTGGAGACAAGGAAACCCTGTTTGATTTGAAAGAGGAGAAATGGAGTCTCAGGATATTTTTCTACCTTTTAACTCAGAGTCATGGAGGATTCCCCAGAATTTACTCTGGCTCGACATTTTAAACATTTGTCAAGTAAGTGAAAAATATATCAATAACAACAACTGTAGGGAACATTTCTCAAGCTTATCTGACAGCAGTCACTGACACCATGGTCTAAGTAAGCCAAACAGTCTGTACAGAGACACTGAGGTAATGGTAAAGACTTGCCATGGGATGAAGGTCTTTGCAGTTGCTGAGGCTGAGCTGGAGCTGAGGGAAGGCCTCGTTCTGTCAAGCATCCCAGCAAGCTGTAATGTGAGCTTGCCTGTGCTGCCTTGCCTCATGCTGTGTGCAGGAGTTTACCAAACCCCCAGTCCTTTGTCTTAGACCTGTTGCTGCTGTGCAGAATCACTTAGGCATGCTTGGTTTGTTTACACTACCTAGATATAAAGTACACCTATAGGCTGACTCTGTTATACTTTAACAAGCATGGAATTCTAACTCTCAAGAGCATCATATTCCAAAGACATGATTATAAGACTGACTGCCAATCCTGTAGTGCTCCATCCTTCCTGTGACAAGATAGTAAAGTATAATTTTCATTGATTCTTTCATTAATTAAAAAAATAAGAATCTTTCTTATTTTGCATGTGAAACAATTTAGTTAGTAGTGGAACAAACAGAAAACATTTCTTCCTTCATCTTCTAACTGGAGGTTGTAGAACTATCCATTAGAGCAATGTAAACTAGTGTAAACACATTTCTAAGCAATTCTCCTTGGAATATGTAAACAGAGCTTTCATCTTTCTCCATAGGCCAGTGGTTTTCTCATTTAAACATACCCAGAAGTGAACACATTTATCACATCAGGGTCTCCAGAATTCAAGTCTGCAGTTTACAAATGGGAATGTCTTGTTGGTTCATTGTTCTTATGCCTCTACTTCCTGTATGGTGATTACTTGTGAAGGTGATCTGTCATGCAGAAAAATATATTTTTTTAAATATATGCATAGGTGGAAAAGTCACCTTGAAACACCAGCCGTACCATGATGTCTGGAAGTAAACCCAGTCAAGCACCACTAGGTCAGCTGAATGCCAGTTTGTCCAAAGACCCAGAAGAGACAAATATAGCTTTCTTTGTATCAATCATGAATTCAGAATGGACATTTGTACTGTATCATTGAGCTTGCTGATCCAAGGCAAGTATTGATCAAACTGTACAGTTGGGAAACTGGGGCCTCTAATGTATGTGCACTGAACAGAAATGCCACATTACTCAAAGCATCTGATTACTGGATTTTTTCATATCTGCTGCAACAAGTTTGTTAGTCAAATCTGCACTGGATGGCACCTTGACAGAGAGAGAACATCAGTGTTCAACCTGCCTCACCACAGCCTCTAAAAGGAAGAAAAAATATCAGCCCCTGATTTTCAGCATCACTTTGAATTCCTTAGTTTAAAAGATAACATTTCTTAGAAATTAAGATTAATATTCATCTTGTAAAGTAAAGGGGGCTATTGGTTTGGCAACAAAGCAAGTTATTAGGAATGAGTGTGCTTGAGTTAATTACCTTATGTGGTTTCCAATAAATGGCCTATTGCTTCATTTTTGTGTGATCTTAGTTAAGTTCCACAACTTTCTGGTTTTTAAATTCTTTCACTTGTCAAACAGTGATTACAGAACATATCACAATGATTCTTGTGTAAAACATGTGAAGATATGTATATACAATGAAGTAAAAAATTTTTGGCTATTTATTATTGATTTTACAAGGACTAATTCAAATGACATACATATGGAAAAGTCTTCAATATTCCTAGAAATCAAGGAAATGCAAAGCAAAACTACACTGTGAATTCATCTCACTCCAGTCAGAATGGCAGTCATCAAGAATAAAAAATAATGATACATGCTGACAAGAATGTGGGGGAAAGATACACTCACACATTCTTGGTGGGACTGCAAATTTGTTAAACCACTTTGGAAAGCACTATGGGTACTCCTTAAAAGACTAGCCATGGAAACACTGCATGGCACTACTATCCCACTCCTTGGTATTTATCTAAAGAACTGTAATCAGCATACTCTAGTGATACAGGCTCATCAATGTGCTTACACTAATCACGATAGCCAAGTTATAGAACCAACCCAGGTGCCTGTAAAAAGACAAACAGTGGAGTTTTACTCACCATAAAGAAAGTGAAATTATGACATTCACTGGTAAACGGATGGAACTAAAGTGCATCACACCAGATTCAGAAAGTCAAGTGTCAAATGTTTTCTTCATGTAAGCAAAATAAGGAAAAAAATAAGGGAATAAAGGGAATGATTGTATAAAAATAGAAGGGAGACAAGGGAAGCAAACAGAGAGGATAGAGGGGTAAAGAGAAGGAACATAAAAAGTGAAGAATGAAACTGGCCAAATTACACTATGCACATATATCAATATACCTCAGTGTATTTCATCTCTCCTTATATCTACAAAACCTCACTTGAAACATTAAATAATTTTTAAAAAGACAAATAGTTTGTGAATTTCTATGAATTTTTAAAACAAGTGAAGCTCACTTTCATTGAATGAGATTAACATTCAATTGAATATATATTTAAGTAGAAATAGAAAAACCAATTGTGAAATTCATTTGGAAAAATAAGAAACCTAGAATAGAAACCTAGTAATTCTTAGAAAGAAAAGTAAAGTAGGAAGTATCATAATGCCAGAACTTAAAACTATGCTACAGAGCCACAGAAACAAAAACAGCATGGCACTGGCACCAAAACAGACACATAGACCAATGGTGCAGAACAGAAGACACAGAGACAAAGCCACATAAATACAGTTATCTCACTCTAGACAAAGGATCCAAAAACATTCAACAAAGAAAAGATAACCTATTCAACAAATGCTGCTGGGAACAAAATGAAATTATATCCTTTTCTCTCACCTTCCATGAAACTCAACTCCAAGTGGATCGAAGACTTAGGCACTAGAACAGAGAACCTGCATCTAATAGAAGAAAGAGTAGGCCCAAATCTTCACCATGTTGGCTTAGGACCTGACTTCCTTCACAAGACGCCTAAAGGACAAGAAGTAAAATCAAGAATCAAAAAATGGGATGGAATCAAGTTAAAAAGCTTCTTCCCAGCAAAGGAAACAATTAATAACATGCAGAGAGTCTACAGAATAGGAAAACGTGTTTACTACATGCATCTGAGATAGAAAACTAATCTCCAGGATATATAAAAATTGAAAAAAATTAACACCAAAACAACAAATAACCCAATCTGTAAATGGGTCAAGGGACTTAACAGACACTTCCACAGAGGAAACACAATTGATCAACAAATATATAAAAAATGTCAAAAGCCTTAACAATTAGAGAAATACAAATCAAAACTACCCTGAAATTTCATCTCACTACAGTCAGAAGTGCATTATCAAGAATATAAACAACAATAAATGTTGATGAGGATGTGGAAAAAAAAGGTACGCTCATACATTGCTGGTTGGACTGCAAACTGGTGCAAGCACTCTGGAAAGCAGTATGAAAATTTCTCAGAAAACCTGTAATGGAACCACAATTTGACCAGCTATTCTGCTCCTAGGTTTATACCCAAAGGACTTAAAATCAGCATACTATAGTGACACTGTCACATTAATGTTTATAGCAGCTCAATTCACAATAGCTAAATTATGGAACCTACCTAGGTGCCCTTGAACAGATGAATGGATAAAGAAAATATGGTACATGTGCACAATGGAATATTACTCACTTAAAGAAGAATTAAGTTATGGCATTCACCAGTTACTGGATAAACTAGAGAATATCATGCTTAGCCAGTCCCAAAGAACCAAAGGCCAAATGTTTTATCTAATATGCAGATGCTATTTCACAATAAGTGGGGGGGGGGTAGGGAAGATTGAGGTATTTTGGATTAGACAAATGGGAGTGAAGGAAGGGGAGGGCAGGGGGAAGTAGGAAGGATACTAGAATGAATTGGACCTTGTTACGCTAAGTGTATATATGATTACACAACTGGTGTAATTCTACATCATGTACAACCAGAACAATGTGAAGTTATACTCCATTTATATATATGATGTTTCAAAATGCATTCTACTGTCCTGTACACCTAATTAGATAAATTTAAAAACAAGTGATCCCAGAATCAGACAGTGGTGGCCCTTCGTATTAGCAGTACCCCAGGGAGGGTAATAACAGGGCCTGAGCAGAAGAGTGGATGAGCAAGTGAGTATAGGTCATCACTTCCTGTGACCTCCACGATTCAGAGGGTCCTCAAGGAGACAGGATGCAACCTTTCAGGACTTCCTGAATATGTCCCTGATATCCATAACCTGGGAATGCTTTCCACTTTCACAAAGAAATTCTGCTCATGAACTCCATGTGGAGTTGTTACAGGGCCAGTGCATGTGGATGCATGACCCTTGTGTGTTACCAAGTCAAGTTTGCCAATAGCCTAATATCCACATCCCCAAAGCCTTGGAGAGATTCAAGATGCTATCCATAGAAGGGAACAGTGGCACATGGGTAGGTGACAAGAGAAGGTCCTATTCTTGTTTTAACACTAACACTCTTAGAGAGGTTCTCTCTAGAACAGATCAAATGTTTGCTTTAAGTTCTTCTTAAACTTTCCTGTGGTTCCTGATTTCTCAAAGAACAGGTATTATTAGTTTTATAATCAGAGAACAAAAGAAAAAATGATTTAAGATATAAGATCCTTTAAAAATAGTGTCTGAGACCTGAATGGTGTCTGAAAAGGTGTGAAATATTGTTATTCCAAAGAGGTCCTAAGACAAGATGTGAGCTTGGCACAGTACTGTGCACCTATGTTCCCAGCTACTCAGGAGGTGAAGGGAGGATCACTTTAGCCCATGAATTCAAGCAAATCTATGTAACATGGCAAGATCCAGCTCAATAAATAAATATATAAGAAAAAAAAAAAGAACTGGTCAGCTATTGAGAGATCAATTTATGACATTAAGTAGAATAATCTAAAAGATATAGAAGAAATATTTGCTAACTAGATATATTTTCAGAATGTATATATATAATTCTATATATATATACATATATAATTTTTCTTATAAAACCAGAAAATCAAAATAGATGATTCTGTGACTGTTCAAAGAGATGGCTTTACACAGACTCAGACTGAAATAAGACAGGACTGGGGATATAGCTTGGTGGGACAACAGTTGCCTTGCATGTATAAGGCTCTGTTCAATCTCCAGCAATGAGAAAAAGAAAAACAAACAACAACAATAACAAAGAAAAAAACAGGGCACAAAGAACACACATATTTATATCAGTCAATTTCAATCAAAGTTTCAAAGAATATACTTGTTTCTTAACTCACGACAACAAATGAAAAAATTTCTAACTCTAAATTAGAAATACATATTTTAGGGGAAATAATGAAAAAACTATTTGCTATTTAGTTTAGAAATCATATTTAAAATAAATAAGCCAGCTAGCTATCAGTGGATGAATGGCTAAATTAAGTTGTGTTATATACACACAACAGAATTTTGCTCAGCCCTAAAGAGGAATAAAATTATGACATTTGCTGGTAAATGGATAGAAATGGAGAACATCATGCTAAGTTAATTAATCTAGACACAGAGAGTAAGTGTTGAAGGTTTCCTATCATATGTGGAAGGGAGACCAAAATAAGGGGGAAAACAGGAGGGGGAAAATCTTATGAAAATAGAGGACAGATCAATAGAGAGAGGAGGAGGATTATAGGGCAGAGGAGGAATGGAAAAGACAGGAATGGTGAAATGAAATTGACTAAATTATGCCACATATACACATGAAAATTCTGTGAATATCACTTTTATGTATTTATATAAAGCACTAATTAAAGGTGAATACCAGTAGAGTAGAGAGCAGTGAATAGTGAGAAAGAGAAGGAGAGACAAAGAGCAAGTACTGGGGACCAAAGTGGAGCAAATTACATTTCATGCAAGAATGATTATGTCAACGTGAATCCCAATAGTATGTACACCTATAATGAAACAATAAAAACATAAAACGTACCTTAAAAGCTAATGTTATTTATTTCCTGGCCCATTTCTTGATTGCATTGTTTTTTGTTTTTGTTTTTGTTTTTTGGTGTTTAGTGTTTTGAATTCTTTATATATTCTGCAGATTAATGCTCCATCTGAGGTGCATGTGGTGAAGATTTTCTCCCATTCTATAGGCTCTCTCTACGTGTTACTGATTGTTTCCTTTGTTGTGGAAGCTTTTTAGTTTGATTCCACACTGCATTTTGATTCATTGTACACAAATTTCATTTCTATGGCTTTACACAATGTAGATTCATACCATTCATGTAATCATACATGTACACAGGGTAATGATGTCTGTTTCATCCCACCATTTCTTATACCCACTCCTCCCTCCCATTTCCCTCTATGTAATATAAAGGCTTGTGTGTCTGTGTGTTTGTGTGTGTGTCTGTGTGTGTGTGTGTGTGTGTGTGCGCACATATGCATATATATTGATACAAATGATATTAATCTTATTTTTGTTTTCTACTTCACTATAATGTGATTTTGAGGTAGAATATATCCATCTATTTAAACTGTTACTGTTACACTTTGAATATGTAAACACATTGTGTAGGATCAATATTTATACTTTGACACATACTTGAATTATACTTCTATCTTAAACAATATTTGAATTGATAATCCTCTGAAATGTTGCCTTTATAAGGACTCAGTTGTATATCAGAATAATAATTTTGAATAATAATATTTATATTAGTGTATTATATGTAGGTGGTGTTGATTTTGCCATATTTGAACATGCACTTGACATAATTTGTTCAATCTCTTTCTCCAGTACCTTCCTTTTTTCTCCCCCTCATCCACAGCTTTACTCTACTGATCTTAATTCTGGTATTATTGCTATTAATTTAATTAGTGCATTATCATTATACAGATGAGTGGAATTCACTGAGGTAGATTGGTACATACACAGACCTTAATTTGGTAGATTTTGTTTCCAAGTATCTCCCAATTCCCTCCTGCCTCTCTCCCTCTTGATTCCTTTCTCTGCTCTATTTGTCTCCCTTTTACACTTATGTTGTCCCTCTTTTTAAACTTTTTTTTCTCTCTATCTTCTGTATATGAAATAAACATCAGCCCCTTGATTTTAGGGGACTGTCTTATTCCACTCAGTATGATGTTCTTTGGTTCCATCCATTTACCAGCAAATTATGTATTTTAATTGTTTATGGATGAATAACACTCTATTATGTATGTATACCACATTTTTAATCTAATCTGTTCTTGAGCACCTATCCTGGTTCCATAACTTGGCTATTGAGAACTGTGCTGTAAAAAGCACTGGAATTCACATATCAGTACAACATGTTGATTTTACTTCTTTTGGATACAAACAAGGAGTGGTGCATTTAAGTCATGTAATGTTTCCATTCCTAGTCTTTTGAAGAATCTCCTCAGTGTTTTCCAAAGTGGGTGTACTAATTAGTAGACTCACCAATAATGGATTAGTATACCTTTCCTCCACATCCTCACTAGCAATTCTTATTTTTATTATTTTGGGAGAGGGACCTGGCATTGAACTAAGGGGCACTTGAACACTGAGCCACATTCTCAGCCCTATTTTGTATTGAGGTAGGGACTCACTGGGTTGCTCACCGCCTCACTTTTGCGGATGCTGGCTTTGACAGGTTGGCTCCTGCCTCAGCCTGCCAAGCTGCTGGTATTGCAGGCTTGTCTCACCACAGACTTCACCAACAATTTTATTTTAATTGATGATGATTGTCATTCTGACTGGGGTAAGATGTAATTTTATTCCCCTATTTATTAAGGATGTTGAGCATTTTTTCATATATTTCTTCTTTTGTGAAATATCTGTGTAGTTCATTTACTCATTTTTTGATTGGTTAACTTATTTTTGGTGTTAATTCTTTTTGGTTCTTTATATGTTCTGTATATCGATCAAATGTTGGAAAAATATCTGGTAAAAATCTGGTATTCTGTAGGCACTCTCTCCATGCTGATCGTTACTTACTTTGCTGTGCAGAAGCCTGTGAATTTGATGCCATAGAACTTATTGATTCTTGATCTTTTTCCTTAGCGTCATCTTATGAAGTCAGTATTTACGCCTATATGTTGGAATATTGACGCTAGTTTTCTTTTTGTAGTTGCATTGTTTCTTGTTTAATTCCAAGGACTTTGATCCACTTAGAGTTTATTCATGCACAGGGTGAGAGAGGCTTAGTTCCATTCTTCTAAATATGAATATCCAGTTTTACTACGCCATTTGTTAAAAGTCTATCTTTTGTCAAACATATGCTTTTGACCATTTTAAGTGATTTTTAATTTTTCATAAACAGCATGTTTTATTTGTTCTTTTTATATATATTTTCACAGTATAGTGTATTTTGACATATTCTACATATTGGTGTATAACTTTTTCTAATTAGGATTCCATTCTTGTGGTTGTACATGATGTTTGCATATTTAAATGTGAACATAAGAAAGTTATGTCTGATTCATTCTACTGTCTTTCCCATTCCCATCCGCTCTCCCTTCCATTCATTCCCCTTTTTTAAATCCACTGAATTACTATTTTTCTCTCCGCTTGTGTTTTTTTAAGTTTTTAGACTGAATGTATTTATTTTTATCATGTCAAGATTGAATAATATTCCTGAAAGGTTGTCTTTGAAACTCAACCTGACAATAATCCAAAGAGAATAACACACTTTTAATAAAAATGATTTTCATTTTTCAACGTTGGAATCCTCTTTATGAAACATAGCCTCCTGATGTTAGCATTATCATACTCTCCATGAAATTTCTCACATTGACCTATGCACTATGTCTTTTCAGGTGGCTGTTATGTATTTTTACTGAACTGGACCATGGCATAGGAATAATGTCACAGTGGTTATTCTCCCAGGACTTTCTCTAAACAGGAATATTGAAGTTCTCTACTTTGTATTATTTTTAGTTTGCTTCATTGCTATTTGGGTGGGAAATGTGTTCATAATGATTTCTATCACATGCACTCAGCTCATCAACCAGCCCATGTATTTTTTTCCTTTATTACCTCTCACTCTCTGACCTTTGCTACACAACCACAGTGACACTCAAACTAATTACGGACTTACTAGCAGAAAGGAAGAGAATTTTCTATAATAACTACATGATACAGCTCTTCATCATTCACTTCCTTGGAAGCATGGAGATCTTCATCCTCATGGGGATGGCCTATGACCACTACATAGCCATCTGCAAGTCCCTGCACTATGCTGCCATCATGAGCAGGCAGAGGTGCAACATAATCATCCTGGTGTGCTGGACTGGGGGATTTGTACACTCTGCCAGTCAGTTTCTTCTCACTATTTTCTTACTTTTCTGTGGCCCCAATGACATAGATCACTACTTCTACAATGTGTATCCTTTGTTGAAATTGGCTTGCACTGATACATCCAGAATTGGTTTCTTGGTAATTGTTAATTCAGGACTGACTCCTTTGGTAATTTTTGTGGTTTTGATGGTGTCCTATTTTCTGATATTATACACCATCAGGTTTTAACCTGCAAAGAGCCGTGCCAAAGCTCTCTCAACTTGCAGTGCTCACATAACAGTTGTGGTTCTATTCTTTGTGCCTGTCCTCTTTGTTTATATCAGAGCAAATGTAACTTTTCCAGTAGGCAAAGTGTTTGCTCTTTTCTACACCATCATGGCCCCCATGTTCAGTCCTCTGATCTACTCGTTGAAAAACTGGGAGATGAAGGTCTTGAGGAAAATGTGGTGCCATCAAGTGATTCTGGAAGGGAAGTAATTTCTATGAAAGGCATCTTCGAATTTCACTTTAGAGCTGAACCCTAAATCTGAGAACTAGTATGGAATAAAAGCAAAATTACATGTAAATAGGAGGAATAAGTTCTAATATGTAATGGCACAGTAAAGTAACCACAGTGAACAATTATTTTCTGTAGCTATTTAAATAGCTAGAAGGGAAGATGATAATAAATGTTCAAGGTATTGGATGGTATAATTACTCAGATTTATTGCATATATGTATTAAACTATCACTGTACCCATAACTATGTATAATTATACATAGATATATCATGTTTTATAAAAAAGTCATATAAAGCACATGCAAAATGTGAGTCAAAGTTCAGTCTTTCCAGCATTTGTTCAGACCTTTGTTTGTTGGGCAATGTTATTGTTATCTTTTAATGTTTCCTTTTCCTCTATTTCCACATACTTGCCTTAAGTTCTCCTTAATGTGACTTTGTATTTTGAGTGCTTACCTGTGTCTTTCCTCCTCTCCATTTGATTTCTAATCTAAGCCTAACTAGATAGAGATGTCCTTCAGAAAATAGAGCATATGGAAGGGTTAAGAGAAGGTGACACTAATGTGGATCCACTAGAAAGCACTACTGGCAGAAGGAAAACTTGAACAACCAACAACAAACTACTTGGAACATCAAATGAAGAAACATAGCTGCACATGAAGAATGACACAAATATACTGATTAATAAAAGACTGACAGAAAGAGTAATATCATATAACTGCATTTATATAAAGTTGAAAAACAGGTAAAAGTCATCTGACTTCTAACAGAAGTCAGGGTACTGGTTACCACTGGAATCCCAAGGAAGGTAACCTCTGGGCGATTGCTCATATGCCCCTTCATAATCTGGAAATCTATGACTATTGCACGGGAAAGTTCCATTCTTGAAAACTAAGAGTGTGATTTATGATTGTACAATAAAATTAAAGCAATAACTGATGAGCTAAAGAAAAATTTAAAGCATTAAGTAGCTACATTGGAAAATCAAAACTAAAATTATCGTTATATTCAGCATATGAAGTTAGATGACGACCAATAGATTGTACAAAAGCAAAGAAGTGAATGAATGAACAAAATAGAAAGAAACATCTAATGTCATTTTTCAGTTTAAAATATGAACAAATGTCACAGTTCTTATATGAACTGGTCATTCTGAAACTAAGGAAAAGACCTATCTAAAAATGATTATATCTGTGTTGGTGGGAACACTGTGCTGAAATAAAGTAATTCTCCTTATAAAATGTATGCATCTTTCTGAATGTGAATATTCATGTATTTTGCTGTAGGAAATTTGCATGTGCAATTATGAAGTGTTACTTCAGATTTTACTGGGGAACTATGCAAAGTATACTTCATGGAATTCATTACATTATAAAATATGAAAAATTCTGTACTCATGAGCACTTCAAGAACAATGCATATGCTGAAAGAGATGAATGGATTTACATTTGAGAAAAGAAGTATAATTAATGAAAATATTCATATTAAAACAAAATGAAGGAGAATTACAAAGACACAAAAAGTGATGTTAAGGATTCAAGGTAGACATTAAAGATGCACAAACAAATGAAATAAGAAATCACACTGAAAATAGATTAATGAACTTGTAAATAAACTATAAATTACAATATATAAGCAAAATATGAAACAGTAATTAAAACAAAAGTGGATCTGTCAATTTAGAACAAAATTAATCAATTATTTAATATAAAACTTTATTAAACATTACAGGAAATGACAATTCTAAGACCATAAAATCTTGTTCAGAAAATAAGAGTGGAAATTCATTTCATTTAATAAAAGTAGTATGATCTTATCATATAAAGTAAATAAAAAAGAGTTGTAACTCCAGTCTCACATATGAATATTGAGGTGAATCCTAGGCACATTATTAGAAAAATTAATATAGCAATGTATGAAGTACTCTAACTCATCTTAACTGATATTTGTTTACCAAGAATGCATCATTTTTTACATTAGTATGTGCTCATATATACAAGGAGAAAACCTATGTAATTATCTCAACAGATATTTTAAAACAATATAAATTGTTGGCAGATGAAATTTTTATATCTGGTATTGGTTATATAAAAATGAACAAACAGTATACTATTTAATGTGAAAGGTGAAAATATTCCACTTAACAAAAGCAAGTCAGGGACCTCTGTCATCATTTCTATTTAATATTGTACTTTTAAGTCCTATTCAGTACATAAAGATAAAAGCTTCAAGAATTTATATATGTGTGTATTATAAACTATCATTTACAATTTACATGAATGACTGTGTTAAAAAATTACTGCACCTGTATCCCAGCAACTTGGAAGGCTGAGGTTGGAGGATCACAAGTTCCAGGCCAGCCTCAGCAACTTGGATTAAGCAACCTAGGGAGACCCTGTATCAAAATTAAGAAAAAAAATTGGGGGAGGAAGGCTGCAAATGTAGTTAAGTGTTTAAGCTCACTAGGTTAAATCCCCAGTATGAAAAATAAATAAATATATAAATAAGCACCATGATCACCAACAAAAATAGCTTAAGTTAAAAGAAGCATTAAGGGATCACTTTACTTTTTTTATGTTTTCATAACTGTAACTGATAACAAAACCCAAATTCATTTCTATATACTAGCAATCAGCAGAACATAAAACTTCAAATAGATGTATTTTTCTATAAAAACAAACATTTTAGGACCTCAGGACTAAGTCTCACAAATCACACAAAAAGTATACACTTGTTTAGAAGACATTATAGAAGACTTTGCAAAATGGAGAGATGCTTGCTGTATAGAAAGCATTTCCTCCAAAACTGGTATGTAGAATCTATAAAATTACAATTAGCTGCTCAGTAGTATCTATGATGGAACTCATTGGGCATATTCTAAAATATCTGAGAAATAATCAAAGGCATGTTTATACTGAAGAATAAAATGAAGAGGAATTGGTTATGAAGTGTTGATGGGAATTTCAGGGTTGATGAAAAAAGAATGTATGACCTCGAGGTGGCAGTAATACTTGTTGAGTTTTATTTGATGCTTTTGGACAATTTTCTCCCAGCATGAGACCATCCTCAGCAACTGGGAGGGGACCTGCATTCAGAATGGGAGAAGAACAAGGGAACTCTGGGGGAGTGGAGGATCAGAGAAGCTCACATGTCTAAATGGTGCACTCAGCAGTGAGGTGAGAGCCATTGGGTCAGGGAGCCCCAGAGGGCAGTAGACACTGGGGTCTTTATAACTATAGAACTTATCTTTCTCATGGCTAGAACATGTTGGGTACAATTTCATGAATTAGGCAAAGTAGGGAGACTCTGGATGACTTAAGATCTACTTATTTAGGTTTATATTAAAATAATGGAAAGTGTAAAGAGTTGAGTTTAGTGATAATGAACTTTTAAACTAATCAGTCTCAGCCTGCTGTGAGAAAAAAAAGAGTTGATATACAGACGCTATGTTTGAATCATTTATGTAATCATTTATGTAATATTGACCTTTGAAGATAACATCATTTAATACATCCATATGAATTTATAATGTGTCATATTAGCACAGACAGGCACAAGTAGTCCAATGTAAAGTGCACATTGAAACTACAGTGAAATAAAATTTCAGCTTCCCCAGTCTCAGACCATTTAAATTATGAATGGTCACGTTCTAGCAAGAATAGTAAACTCTCTAGCTCTCTATGTATGGTAACACTCAAACATTACTTGTGAATATCAATTTTCACAACCTAATGGATAAGGATTAAATATTCAGTAGCATACATACATTTCCTGTGACTCAATTGCTTATATTATTTGTGTTCATCAGTGATATTCTTACATATTTCTACCAAGATCAACTTCTAACAGTTTGGATGACTGGAGTGGATTAGTAAAAAAAAAAAAAACAAAATAATGGATCCTTGAAATATAGAGGAACATATAAATCAATTTTATGTTTTTCATAAAATAAAACTGTTAGGTCAGAATTTGGGCAATTTTATGACAGAGAGTGGAGCAACTGAGGCAAAGGGCAGTGCGCCACACAGCAACCAATCAAACAGGCAGGAAAACTCCACTGACCCTTACCTTCACCTGTCACTCAGCAGGACCCCTGCCCATTCTGGCCTATAAAGATCCTGGTTTGGATCTCAAAAAGTATAATTTTGAGGTGAAGGCATCATTCCTAAACTGGCAAAATCGGACAATAAGTTGTTTCAGGTCGTGTGTGTGTGTGTGTGTGTGTGTGTGTGTGTGTACACTCATGTCTAGGTATATATGAAACTGTACCCTACAGTCCAGCCCACGGGACCCCAGGCTCTAGCTGGACCCAGGGCCCTGCCCTATCTCGAGACCCTAATGCTAGGCTAGCTCCCACACCCACAGTTTCCATGATTACTTTTAACACTTGGATGCTAAGACAGAGGATTAAATCTGAAAACTTTTTGTCACTGGGAGAATGAAGGAATTCATTCATTCAGATTTGAGATAACATTTTAGAAACAAGCAACACATTTTAAACTGAAGTGGGACAGAAGAGGATGGACACCTGAAGAATTTTCAGGATGAAAGTTTATTGACTGCAAGGTCCAGAGGGGCTGTCACCTAATAAAATTCTCCACTGAACCAAGAGTATAGAATTTATGTGATCTTTATACCCAGTGTGTGTGAGGGGGGTGAGGGGGCTAGGAGGGTCACATGACAAGTGCTTTTCATTCCCTCTTCTAGATGGATGTTTAACAAGTTCTTTTTCTGCAAACCTGGGATTTACAAAAAAGAGGAACGTATCAACCACAACGTCCATTCATCAAAGTTTGTGCTGATAAAAGCTTTCTGACAGATTAGGAGGAATTTACATGCCACAAATATGGTGGGGTTTCTGCTTAATTATGGTAAGTGTCTTCTGGGTGTACATCTGTAGCCTGCTTCAAAACAACTTTTTTTTTCTTTTTATTTTTTTTTTCCCCCCTGGGATAAACAGAGTTGCAAAACTTGCTTCTCATTCCCTTGGCTGTAGGCTTATCTGGTACTTTTTATTTCCTCTGCTCAGACCTTAGTTTCCTACTCTTTTCTCAAAATTTTTTTCCACATTGAACTCAAACTTTAGGGCTTAACATTGAATGAAAGTGGACCCTTTGATTGTGCTCAGATTCCTTGGAGCACAAAGGATTAATAACCATGGCAGAGCTATTTTTAAGGACCTGAGAGAATTTAAATAATTTTAACTGCATATTGCCCAACTTTTCTTCTGGGAGATGTCTCAGGCCTTAGAAAAATAAGAGAGGTTTGTGGTTATTCTGGCCCTGGTAATCTACTTTAAATGACACTTGGAAATTAAACAGAAATTTATATGTGCATTTGCATCCCTGAAATCATAAAGGATATGCAACTTTACGATAGAAAACACAGAACTTTTTAAGTACAAATGCCGAGGATGCTTTTATTTCCTTTTGGTTAGAAAGTCATAGTGAATATTTTCCTTCTTGAATCAAAACTGGGAAGTCCTACAGCTAGGACTCCTCATGTGGGCTTATTGATTATCTGGTAAGTAAAATTTCAATCAGCTGACAGGAGGTAAATGCTAGTATGGAGAGAGGAAATTAGAAGTCCATACACATATAAGGTATAAATTACATTTTAATTTATCGGTATTCCATGTGTGCATTTTCTTTTTAAGCATTTATAAATATTTCATATACCATCCAATATTTAAGGCAAATGCATTGAATGTTGTCATAGTCCTTCAGCACATGTGCAAATCATGTAGTCCTTTTTTCTTAGGTTTTAGAACATGAAGGCAATAACAAAACTATTCAGTGTCCCATATAAGATTTCTTAAAGAGAAGAAAAAGACATTGTCAGATAAGCTAAGTAACTAAAACTTAATGCAGAAAACATCTACAGAAAAAAGAAATTCAGTTGAAAAAAATGGAAAGAATACATTAGAGTGAAAATTTATTTTTGTTTTCCTACTGGCTTTATTAGTTGTGATGAATATACTGTAAGTGTAGTGTGTAAAATATTATGTTTCAGAATACCATAATATCACACAATACTGGACATTGGGGTGGAGCAAATCAGATGTGTACAAATGATAATAAGGTAAAAAGTAAGTGAGGAAATAAATATAATTAGTTCAACTGAGGTTCTGTACTTTATATAAAACTTCCGTGCTTGGGGGGAAACACCAGTTTGACCTTGACTTTTTGAGTCAAAAAACATCATTGAAAGAAAGAACTAATAGAAAAGGAAATATATCCCTGTAATAATTCTAAAAATATTTAGACCTGTCAACCACCTTATTCGTATCAAGACATCAAGAAAAATTAAAATATGTCAAAAATAATCCTCACTGTCAGCCAGTATTTACCCAAGTTATAAATAATACTTGCTTTCCTTTCTTGCAAAATAGAGATAATAAAAAGAACACTGGGTATTTGGTTTGATCATTGACCTAATACATATGAAATACTTTAAACTGCATCTTGGACATGGTCAATACCAACTAAAGAGTAAGTATTGTCATTTTTTTCCTCTTCTAGATCTGTGCAAGATCTTAATAATAATCCATTTGACATGAATGATGATCACTTTCATCTTTCTTTTCATTGTTCAGTGTATTTTTGTTTTTTCTCTTTTCATTATATATATATTGTCTATTCAATGCATAGTAATAAGAGAAGAAAAAGGTGAAAGTAAAATGAAAGAAAAAAGAATTAGCATTTTAACCCAGTGAACTCCAGGTAATCCAGTCTGTGCAATCACTGAAGATTGATAGTAGAAATGTTCATGTCAAAAAGGAGTAGCTGAATGTCAGGCAAGTTCTTGGTCCAGATTAGATGGCAAAATCTCTCGCCTGGTCTCTCCTCTGAGTCCAAAATTCACAGAATGACAGACACTGATTCGGTTTCCAAATCATCAAGGACACACACTATGAGGCACTGTGGTTACTTTGCGAAGAACAACCTTAAAATAATTAAATAAGATCTATCTATCAACCTGCTGCTCAAAATTAAATGTTCATAATGAGATTAATGGGAGTGTATTAGGGAGGATTAAGGGGATAAATATCTGCATAGTTTGAAGAGCCCAGTAAAACTTCCTGGAGGTAAAGGAGAAAGTGATGTCTTTTGAGCATGACTATACAGAAAGGAACCAAATATTTATAGTTTCAAAAGCATGGTATGCTGGATGAATCAAATGTGGGGAGAGGGCTATTTTAATAGAGATGAATGACTCTGTGACAATCGAGGAGGCATGCCCTGAAGGCTGTGCTATAATGTCTTATTAATAGGAAGAGAAAGGTCTGTGAGTGGGGGATTCTGAAGCCCAAACCCTAACAGGTGACTTAAATCACTTATTTATGAAAAGAAGACATGGAAAGCAGTCTGTTACCTGATGCATCCTTTGATCATATTCTGAGACTCAAGTAATCAACCATGAACAGACCTTTTGGAGTTCCAGAAAAATGATACAATCCTTATCTTTTAAGAAATAAGACTGTTTAGAGTTTACAAAAGAACTGGATAACAAGGCATATAAATTGATATAGCAAAGTTTGTTTTCAAAGAATATTAATGTTAGAGAAACAGGAAAAACTGTGAGTCATTTAATTATTTTCCCCTTGTGTGGGTGTAGAATCTAGTTAAGATCAGAGAGAGAGAGAAAGAGGGTTTTTCAAATCATCCTGCCTATTAAGTAATAAAATTTTCCCTAGTATAAATTTTATTATTTTCATCAATATATAAATTGTTATGCTTCAAAGCTATATAAACAAAATTTTAAAGTTATCATAAACGCATGGAAAGGATCTGAGGTATACTGAATAGTATAAAAACATATTGCCAAATTAATGGGAAATGAATGTATCAATAATCTGAACTGTGGCTATTTTTAAAATGATTTTTTTCTGATTATAGAACTCTAAAAATAAATGTGATATTTTAAAAAATGTTCCTTGGGATGCAGTATATGCACAATCATTATTTCTAAAATCAATACTTTAGTCTTTTTTATAAAATAAAACTAAAATAATTAGTCATATAATCACTAATATACTTTAAGTCATTATTGAAGTCCTATGTATGCTTATTGCCATTGATAATATTTTATTATTGTTGTTCCTGCCTCTAGTAGGAAATATACATTTCTCAACTCTAAATATTTAATAAGTACTATTTTTTTAATCTGTGTGTGTAAGTCAAAAGAAGTATCATTTCCATTGGACTTCAAAGAGTACTATATTCTCTTTCTTCCTTACCACACTGTTGATAAATATAAATGTTGTCTAGTCCAAAATCAGGACTGAGCAGAAGCAAATGCAATATTCACCTTGGGATCAGACCATTTAATAAGCAAGATATAATATCTAAATATTTAAAGAACAAAATTTTACAATAAAGAATTAAAAGCTTAAATAAAGATGGGATTCCACCTTGGCTTGCAGGATGCCCTTCATGGGCTGCACTGTTCTGAAACTGTGAGCAGGCATGTCACTCCAGGACAGGACGTGCTTTCTCATGAAGCTAACCTTCCCGTAACATGCAGAGGGTGACTGCACATCTTTGTTTATGCCTTAAGCAAAACCAAACATTAAAATTATTTCCTTTCAGTATAAAATACAACTTGAATATGATGGTAAGTTACATAGCTTGCCTAGCCATATGAACTAATTACTTCATAATATAAGGAATATGATTAAATAAATGAATTCATTTTATAATACTGAAATTCATACTGAGGTAAATCAATATTTCTCATGCTGGTTTATCATTTTTTTCAGCCAAATCTATTGTGCCTGAATTTCACCGGATCATGGAAAATACCCTTCTTCCTTAATTATCTTGCTCTCTCAGACCTGTGCTACACCTCTACAGTGACACCCAAGCTAATCACAGACTTGCTGGCAGAAGGGAACATGATTTCCTATAATAACTGCATGGCACAGCTTTTTACCATGCACATTTTCGGGGGCATCGAGATCTTAATTCTCACCGTGATGGCCTATGACCGCTATGTGGCCATCTGCAAGCCCCTGCACTACACCAGCCTCATGAGCAGGCAGAATGTAATGCTCTAGTCACTGCTTGCTGTGCTGGTGCACTTCCGCATTCCTTGGTTCAGGGCCTCCTCATCTTCAACCTACCCTTCTGTGGCCCCAATAAAATAGACCGCTATTTCTGCGATGTGTACCCTTTGCTGAAACTGGCCTGCACTGACACACACACAGTTGGAATCCTGGTGGTGGCCAATTCAGGCATGATGGGGTTGGTGACCTTTGTGGTTCTGATGCTATCTTACTTTTTGATATTATGCACCATCAGGGCTTACCCCGCAGAGAGCCACCGCAAAGCTCTTTCCACTTGCAGTTCCCACCTGACTGTTGTGGTTTTGTTCTTCATGCCTGTTCTCTTCATTTACATTAGACCCGCCACCACTTTTCCAGTGGACAAAGTGTTTGCTCTTTTCTACACCATCATTGCTCCCATGTTCAACCCTCTGATCTACACACTAAGAAACATGGAGATGAAGAAGGCCCTGAGGAAATTTTGGTGCCAGAAACCGTTTCTGACTGGGAGGCATGTCATCTGAGACACACATCTGTTTCTCAGAACCTTTCCACAGACTGGGAGGCATGTCAGCTGAGACACACATCCCTTTCTCAGAACCTTTCCACAGGTTGATACCTGCAGTTCAGCTTTCTTGTCTTTGGTCCAGGAGTGAATCTCCAGCTATACACAACTGCCCTCATCCCAGTTGTATCTGTCCTAAACTTTATTGACCTTGCTTTCTGTGTTTCACATCAAAAAGATTTATAAAGTACATTTTCTGTTTGTTAAAGATATTTCATATACATTTTAGAAATTTCAAAAGCAAAAATTATGTACATAAGTTCTAAAAGATACATTATTTGTATTTATAGTAATGTTTATATAGAAATGGGAAGAAATGGTTATATAGAAATAATTTCTAAAATCATTTTAATGAGATTATTTTAAAAATCACAAAATTTTATTAATGACAGAAATACTTGCTAAAAATTTCCCCTTTGTATTGTAATGAAAATGTGATGTTGATATAGGTTGGGTAAGCATGTAATTTACTTTCAATCATGAACAAATGAGTATAAGATTACAATAAAATATAGAGTTGAAATGATATCGTGTTTGGAAGGCAGGATGTCTATCTACTAGCAAATGTATGGGAAGTATGGACATACATGTCAAAAAATAAGTGCAGAGATATTGTGGAAACTTCACTTATTACTTGGTGTCATGAAATTGGAAACAGAATTCAAATTCTACTTTTGAAAGTTGACCCAGAGTATGCATAAATTAATTTTGTCCATTACCATCAAAATTAAAGTTACACATTTACACTTTACTGTAGAAGTCATACATCTGGATATTCATAGATGCCTATAGAATTAAAATACTTTTTAATAATCAAATGTCTTGTCTTTTTATATTTCTGAATAAAATAGGACTTGTTTGAGATGGAGAAGTGGTTCACTGGTAGAGCACATAGCTGCCATGCATAAAATCATGGGTTCAAATAAAAATATTATTCTAACATTGTATTGAAATGCTTAAAGTATATATTATCTAAATAAACCAAACCCAAAAAACCAAAGGCCGAGTATTTTCTCTGATATGCAGATGCTAATTCATAATAAGCAGGGAGCACTAGCTGTGAATAGATTTACTTTTATTAGGTAGAGGAGAATTAGGGGGGGGAAGGGGTATGGGGCTAGAAGCACAGTAGAGGGAAACGGACATTATTACCTCATGTACGTGTATGACTGCATGGTTTATGTGATCCTACAACGTGTACTATCAGAAAAATGTGAAATTACACTCCATTTATGTATGATTTGTCAAAATTTGTAAATGCATTCTACTGTCATGTACAACTAATTATAACAAATTTAAAAAAATACAAATTATCTCAAAAACTTCAAGAAGAGGAGATTCAAGATGGCGGACTAGAGGGTGGCTGCGTTTCGTGTTGCTCCAGGACTCAGGACTCAAGAAGAGGAGATATAGAGAGACTTGGGACCAACTCAAAGCAGCCAGGGGAGTGTCTCCCATTGGGGAGGCATCCCAGACGGGGCGGTAGCCCCGAAAAGAGAGAACTTTATGAAATAGAGCTGCCAGGGAGACGCCCCTCCCCCCGCTGGAGCAGTGAACGCGGACAACTGGGAGCATCGAAAAGGAGGCCGCTCGGCACAGTGCTTGGACTCGGCACAACCCACCCGGGCTCTGGGAGGCTGCCCAAAGGAGAAGGTGCTTGGTGAGCTGTTTGGACTGAAAGCGACCACCCCTGAACACAGGGGGCTGCCCAGAGGAGAAGGAGAAATACGGGCTCGGCACGTCACTTGGAATTGGAGCAGCTGCGCCAGGGCTCTGGGCGGCTATCCGGTGGAACAGCGTGGTGAGTGGTTTGGTCCCAGAGCATCCGCTCCTGAACACAGGGGGATTGTCTGGAGAAGGAGGAGGAGCGCGGCGGGGTGCTTGGGCTCGAAGTGACTGCACCAGGGCTACGGGTGGCAGTCGGGACAAGAAGGTGCACGGTGAGTTCCTGGGACTCATGACGCACCAGATCTCTGGGTGACTGCCTGGCGGAGAAGGAGGTGCGTGGTGGGTCACTTGGACTTAGAGCGACTGCAGGGAACACCAGGTGGCTGCTGGAGGAAAAGGCGTGTGGCGGGTCACTGGGACTCGAAGCGATATTGTAAGGGGCTCCAGGTGCCTGCTCAGAGGAGGGGCCGCATAGCCAGGCGAAAAGTGCAGAGCAGGGTCCCAGGGCATAGGCGGCTTCTTGGTGGAAGAGCCCCACAGACAAACTGAGGGGCGGAGCGAAGGCTCCAGGTCTGCAGGCAGCTTCTCTGAGGAGAGGCAGCCTAAGGAGATTCATATGTGAAGGGCGAGGCTTCCAGGCTGAGGAGGTAGGTCCGGGTCCCTGGGAACATTGCAGAAGAAGGCTGCCCAGCCCAGGAAGTAGTTGTGAATTGATCGGAACCTCTGGGAGGGAAACCGACCAGCGAGACCTCCCCACTGGGTGAGTCCTCCCTGTCGGGTGAGGTTCTCCCAAAAGGACTGTAAAATCAGAGACACAGACCCAAACTGGTCCTGCATCAGCCCACATCCTACTTCCCCTTTGGATGACTATTCATCAGGAAGTGAAGGTACCTCTGCCCACTAGCAGGGAATATACCCCACCGGAAGGCCACCTCCCCTAGGGAGTCAGCTTCCTTGTGGAGCCCCGCATTATCAACTTCCTCCAAGACTTCAGGCTACTGAAGGCTAAGAGGGGATATACTAGAAAGCTTCAGGGATATTATAAGACAATAGAGGAAATCTGCATTATCACAGCGGTCAACTGATACCTGAACAATATGAGAAAACAAGGAAAGAAAATGCTGCAAACAAATCTAGATGATACATCAATGAAACCCAACGACAGCATGGCAGAAGAAATGACAGAAAGGGAGTTCAGAATGTACATAATTAAAATGATCAGGGAAGCAAATGACGAGATGCAAGAGCAAATGCAGGCACTGAATGATCGCACCAATCGACAGTTAAAAGAGCAAATACAGGAAGCAAAAGATCATTTCAATAAAGAGTTAGAGATATTGAAAAAAAAAACAAACAGAAATCCTTGAAATGAAGGAAACAATAAACCAAATTAAGAACTCCATAGAAAGCATAACCAATAGAATAGAACACCTGGAAGACAGAACATCAGATATTGAAGATAAAATATTTAACCTTGAAAACAAAGTTGAAAAAACAGAGAAGATGGTAAGAAATCATGAACAGAATCTCCAAGAACTATGGGATATCATGAAAAGGCCAAATTTAAGAATTATTGGGATTGAGGAAGGCTTAGAGAAACAGACCAAAGGAATGAACAATCTATTCAATGAAATACTATCAGAAAATTTCCCAAATCTGAAGAATGAAATGGAAGATCAAGTACAAGAGGCTTATAGGACTCCAAATATACAAAATTACAACAGACCCACACCAAGGCACATTATAATGAAAATACCTAACATACAAAATAAAGACAGAATTTTAAAGGCCGCAAGACAGAGGAATCAAATTACATTCAGGGGGAAACCAATACGCATATCAGCAGATTTTTCAATCCAGACCCTAAAAGCTAGAAGGGCCTGGAACAACATTTTTCAAGCCCTGAAAGAAAATGGATGCCAACGAAGAATCTTATACCCAGCAAAACTTACCTTCAAATTTGATGATGAAATAAAATCCTTCCATGATAAACAAAAGCTAAAAGAATTTACAAAAAGAAAGCCAGCATTACAGAACATTCTCAGCAAAATATTCCACGAGGAAGAGATGAAAAACAAAGAAACAAATCAGCAATGGGAGGAACTATCCTAAAGGAATTGTCAAATAAAGGAAGAACCAAATCGTCTCAAAATAAATAAATAAATAAATAAAATGAACCAAATGACCGGGAATACTAATCATATCTCAATAATAACCCTGAATATTAATGGCCTGAACTCATCAATCAAAAGACATAGACTGGCAGATTGCATCAAAAAGAAAGATCCAACAATATGTTGCCTGCAAGAGACTCATCTCGTAGAAAGAGATACCCATAGACTAAAGGTGAAAGGATGGGGAAAAACATACCATGCACATGGACTCAGCAAAAAAGCTGGGGTATCCATCCTCATTTCAGATAATGTGGACTTCAAGTCAAAACTAGTCAGAAGGGATAAAGAAGGACATTACATACTGCTTAAGGGAACCATAAATCAGCAAGACATAACAATCATAAACATCTATGCCCCAAACAGTGGCTCATCCATGTATGTCAAACAAATCCTTCTCAATTTCAGAAACCAAATAGACCATAACACAATAATACTAGGTGATTTTAACACGCCTCTCTCACCACTGGACAGATCTTCCAAACAAAAATTGAACAAAGAAACCATAGATCTCAATAACACAATCAATAATTTAGACTCAATGGACATTTATAGAATATACCATCCAACCAAGAGCGAATACACTTTCTTCTCAGCAGCACATGGATCCTTCTCTAAAATAGACCATATATTATGCCACAAAGCTAATGTAAGCAAATACAAGAAGATAGAGACACTACCTTGTATTCTATCAGATCATAATGGATTGAAGTTAGAAATAAATGAAAGAGTAAAAAACAGAAGCTACTCCAACACCTGGAGATTAAACAATATGCTATTACATGATGAATGGATAACAGAAGATATTAGGAAGGAAATTAAAAAATTCTTAGAGGTAAATGAGAACAAGGAAACATCATATCAAAATCTTTGGGACACTATGAAAGCAGTACTTAGAGGAAAATTTATTTCATGGAGCGCATTCAATAAAATAAGTAAAAATCAACAAATAAACAACCTAACACTACAGCTCAAAGCCCTAGAAAAAGAAGAACAGACAAACACCAAAAGTAGTAGAAGACAGGAAATAGTTAAACTCAGAGCTGAAATCAACGAAATTGAAACAAAAGAAACAATACAAAAAATTGACAAAATAAATAGTTGGTATTTTGAAAAAATAAACAAAATTGATAAACCCTTAGCCACTCTAACAAAGAGAAGAGGAGAGAAAACCCAAATCACTAAAATTCGGAATGAACAAGGAAATATCACAACAGACACGACTGAAATACAAAACATAATTAGAAGCTATTTTGAAAATCTATATTCCAACAAAATAGAAAATTTCGAAGACATCAACAGGTATCTAGAGACATATGAATTGCCTAAATTGAACGAGGAGGACATACACAATTTAAGTAGGACAATTTCAAGTAATGAAGTAGAAGAGGTCATCAAAAGCCTACCAACAAAGAAAAGTCCAGGACCAGATGGGTTCTCAGCCGAGTTCTACAAAACCTTTAAAGAAGAGCTCATTCCAATACTTCTCAAAGTATTCCATGAAATAGAAGAGGAGGGTACCCTCCCAAACTCATTCTATGAAACCAATATTACCCTGATACCCAAGCCAGACAGAGACACATCGAGGAAAGAAAATTTCAGACCGATATCATTAATGAACATTGACACAAAAATTCTCAATAAAATTTTAGCAAATCGCATACAAAAATATATTAAAAAGATAGTGCACCACGTTCAAATGGGTTTTATCCCAGGGATGCAAGTTTGGTTCAACATCCGGAAATCAATAAATGTAATTCACCATATCAATAGACTTAAAGTCAAGAATCACATGATTATTTCAATAGATGGAGAAAAAGCATTTGATAAAATACAGCACCCCTTCATGCTCAAAATACTAGAAAAAATAGGGATAGTGGGAACATTCCTTAACATTGTAAAGGCCATCTATGCTAAGCCCATGGCTAATATCATTCTAAATGGTGAAAAAGTGAAAGCATTCCCCCTAAAAACTGGAACAAGACAGGGATGCCCTCTTTCACCACTCCTATTCAATATCGTTCTTGAGACTCTAGCCAGAGCAATTAGACAGACCAAGGAAATTAAAGGAATACGAATAGGAAAAGAAGAACTCAAACTATCCCTATTTGCGGATGATATGATTATATACTTAGAGGAACCAGGAAATTCCACCAGAAAACTGTTAGAACTCATAAGTGAATTCAGTAAAGTGGCAGGTTACAAGATCAATGCTCATAAATCCAATGCATTTTTATACATAAGTGATGAATCTTCAGAAAGAGAAATTAGGAAAACTACCCCTTTCATGATAGCATCGAAAAAAATAAAATACTTGGGTTCAATCTCACGAAAGAGGTGAAAGACCTCTACAATGAGAACTACAGAACACTAAAGAAAGAAATTAAAGAAAACCTTAGAAGATGGAAAGATCTCCCATGTTCTTGGATAGGCCGAATTAATATTGTCAAAATGGCCATACTACCAAAAGTGCTATACAGATTCAATGCAATTCCAATTAAAATCCCAATGACGTACCTTACAGAAATAGAGCAAGCAATCATGAAATTCATCTGGAAGAATAAGAAACCCAGAATAGCTAAAGCAATCCTTCGCAGGAAAAATGAAGCAGGGGGTATCGCAATACCCGAACTTCAACTTTATTACAAAGCAATAGTAACAAAGACGGCATGGTACTGGTACCAAAATAGACAGGTAGATCAATGGTACAGAATAGAGGACACGGACACAAACCCAAATAAATACAACTTTCTAATCCTAGACAAAGGTGCCAAAAATATGTAATGGAGAAAAGATAGCCTCTTCAACAAATGGTGCTGGGAGAATTGGAAATCCATATGCAACAGAATGAAACTAAACCCATATCTCTCACCCTGCACAAAACTCAACTCAAAATGGATTAAGGACCTTGGAATCAGACCAGAGACTCTGCAGATTATAGAAGAAAAAGTAGGTCCCGATCTTCAACATGTCGGGCTAGGACCAGACTTCCTCAACAGGACTCCCATAGCACAAGAAATAAAAGCAAGAATCAATAACTGGGATAGATTCAAACTAAAAAGCTTTCTCTCAGCAAAGGAAACTATCAGTAATGTGAAGAAAGAGCCTACAGAGTGGGAGAATATCTTTGCCAATCATACTTCAGATAGAGCACTAATCTCCAGAATCTATAAAGAACTCAAAAAACTCTACACCAACAATACAAATAATCCAATCGACAAATGGGCTAAGGAAATGAACAGACACTTCACAGAAGAAGATGTACAAGCAATCAATAAACATATGAAAAAATGTTCAACATCTCTAGTAATAAGAGCAATGCAAATCAAAACCACCCTAAGATTCCATCTCACCCCAATTAGAATGGCGATTATCAAAAATACAAGCAACAGGTGTTGACGAGGATGTGGGGAGAAAGGTACACTCATACATTGCTGGTGGGGCTGCAAATTAGTGCAGCCACTCTGGAAAGCAGTGTGGAGATTCCTTAGAAAACTTGGAATGGACTCTCCATTTGACCCAGCTATCCCACTCCTTGGCCTATACCCAAAGGACTTAAAATCAGCATACTACAGAGATACAGCCACATCAATGTTTATAGCTGCTCAATTCACAATAGCCAGACTATGGAACCAACCTAGATGCCCTTCAATTGATGAATGGATAGAGAAACTGTGGTATATATATATATACAATGGAATATTACTCAGCCATAAAGAATGACAAAATTATGGCATTTGCAGGCAAATGGATGAAATTGGAGAATATCATGCTAAGTGAGATAAGCCAATCTCAAAAAGCCAAGGGACGAATGATATCACTAATAAGTGGAGGATGACACATAATGGAGGGGAGGGAAGGGTTAATGTTAGGGTTAGAGTTAGGGTTAGGGAGGGGGGCAAGTATGGAGGAAGAAAGTACTGTATAGAAGGTAAAGAGGGGTGGGAGGGGTGGGGGGAAGGGAAAAAAAACAGAATGAATCAATTAACATTGCTGTATGTAAATTTATGATTACACAAATGGTATGCCTTTACGCCATGTGCAGAGAAACAACATGTATCCCATTTGTTTACATTAAAAAAAATAATAAAAAAAAACTTCAAGAAGAGTGATAATTAAGAACTTAGACTACCTGATTTACTATAAATATACTACAAAGCTACAGGACTATAAATATACTATAAAGCTACAGGACTCAAAGCAATATGGTATTGTCATAAATGCAGGGAGGTAGATCAATGCAACAGGTAAGAAATTTCAAAATCAGATTGATACATCTATGTTCCAAGAATTCTCAACAAAGGTCTTTCGGCAATTCAGGTGAGACAATATCATCTGTTCAAACAATGTTGATGGAGCAACTGAGCTTCTGTATGTGGCTAACAAAACCCTTTACCTATTTCTCCTGTCATGTATGAAAATAATAAAAATGAATCCAGATACATACTTAAAATGCAAATGTCTGAAGTCTCTAGAATGAAGCATAAGAGAACACCTTCATGAATTTAAATTAGTCAGAGTTCTTAAATAGTATACCAAAAGTATCCTAAAAAGGGGGAAAAAATGGCTACATAGATTTCATCAAAATTAAAATATTTTCTGTAAGAATGAGATTGTTAATAGAATAAAAACAAATTATATATTGAATGAAACTATTTTAAAATTATATAACTGCTAAACAACTATTCAGTATACATGAACATATCAGAAAACCCATCAAGAAAATGAAAGAGCCAACAAAAATGAGCCAATATTTTGAACATTTAATTTACCAATATAATATATACATTGAGAGTAAAGTACACATAAAGATCGAAAGCACCATTAAACTTTAATGCAAATTAAAGCACTATGATCTTATTACCTACTCTGTAGAGTGCCTGAAAGTAAAACTGAACACTATGAGAGGTTTCAAGAATGTGGGGAGATCAGATTGAACAACCCCATGAAATGGAGATTTAAAATGGTAGAACTGTTCTGGAGAACAGTTTGGGAACTTAATTAACATATTGAATGTACACTTCCAACATGACCAACCAGTTTTCTTCTTCATATTTACTCAAGAAAAAGATTCATTTTTCTGGAAAATATTGGTACACAAATTGTTATAGCAACTAATCAATGGGAGTCAAACTATAGATACAATTTGAAAAATCTGACACTGGGGAAATGGCAAGCAAATTATGTCACTTTTATACAGTGGAATACACATTAGATGTGAAAAGGAAAGTGCACTGATGTTCACAAAGACATGACCAAGCCTCAGATTATACAAGTTGGTTGAAATATAAAGCAAGTCCATTGGTTGGCAAATATGCTTATAGCTCAGAAAATTCTAGAAAATGCACATTAACCCTAAGGGGCATCCTGTGTGTGTGTGTGTGTGTGTGTGATGGGAAGAGATATGCACAGCTATTTTCTTCTTTGTATGACTACTACAGCTTCATGGATGCTTGCTCAGTGTCAGGCATTCTGTTGAAATGACAACCTGTAACACACAGTCTTCTCACATTATTCATCCTGAAGTGCTTGAATCTACAATTTCCTCATGTTACTTAATTTATAAACAAAATTAATTTAGAAATAATTAATTTAATAAACGAAATTTATTTAGAAATACCTGTGTCTTTCACCCAAAGAACACACAGATTTGTGCTTTTCCTGTGCATTAGCTGTTTGTGCTGTCACTCAATCTCCAGAAACTTGTGTTTGTATCTGCACAGTAGTGTTGATGGCAATTATGCCAAAATATACATTATTGTGTGCACTAGATGTTATGACCGACTAAAATCATGCAGTATTTCTCAACAAGTTGTTATGATTATTCTATAATAGGTAAGATTTTATGCTAGATAAAATATAAACATAGACTCCCTGAAATTTTACACGTGTGAAGGAGATTAATAATATATGGAATTGCATATGATGGAGGGGAACTGGTGAACTGAACTTCAGTGAACATGTTTTGGGTTCATCCTGTATAAGCTGTGTGTATGAAGTGACATAGGAGAAAAAAGTGATAAAATAACAGTTATCTGTACATTGAGTGTTGATTTCTTCTGATGTTTTTATTATGTTCTCAATTTTATGCCATTTCTACCTTCATATGTAGAATGCTGTTTTTGTTTTTGTCTTTTCCTCTTCCACTCCCCAACCACATATTCCATCAAGTTTAGGTCCTGTTGACCACCTGATGGCAGCTCTGATCTCACTAGCCACTACTTTTATCACCCATCTACTCTAGGTATGAAGGTTTCCCTTGATAATTACCTATATTACTTACAGTTGGGTTGCAAATGCCTGCCTTGCTAACTCAGTATTACTTCATGCTATATTATTTTCCTCATTCTTTCAAAAGCTGGCTGAGTGAGCAGGCAGTGTTTCCTGATCCGCATTGTCTGACTGGAACATTTTGTTAACTCCAGAGAAACAGTGTCAGAATCAAGATCAAAGGCAGAAGAAACTCAAGGCACCAGGGACTTCACATTGGACAGTATCACGTGGTGAAGACCTTTTCAGAATTCCTTTGAGAATTTAGAGCTTTAAAATATATTAAAAGTTTATGTTATGCTCTTTTGAACCAAATTTTCTTCAGGGAAATTCATGAAATAAATTGCTCCTAGTACTTAAAATGTCATTTTCTTTGGTTGTATTCAAAATACTTTGTTTTTTGACTAAAGATCCACTTCTTGCCTGCATAATGATTAAGGAATATGTAAGTTCCAATTACCATGCACACTTCAAAAGGTCATAAACATGTCAAAATTCCAAAATAATTTTAGAAAATGGACATGCATGTTTGAATTACTGGTTGGCAAATCTTAGCATTTTATTTCAGATTTACATACAAGGAAGAATTAGACTAAATATCTCAGTCTAATAGTATCTTACTGTTGAAACTGAAAACTGATGTGACCATTTCTTAGACCTGATTGTCTACAGATTATCTATGCAATTGCTTTTGGAGATAGACTAATTCATTTAATTTCATTTCATTCTTAAGACTATAATTTTTATTATTGAATGAGAAAATTTAATTAACTTAAAATTCACTGATAAATTTTATTTTTAATTGTACATTATTCATAAGCAGATTTCCAGTTGAGAATGATAAAGGTCATATCAGCCTAGTGAAATCTTAAAGCTGCAATAAATATCTTAAGTCCTTTTCTGGTGCTTATATATATCTTCTTCCATATTCTTATCAAAGAACAACCCAGGGAATCCGGGAACATCTTCATTGATGAATAATTTCTTTATTTTCAAGACATTTGTCTTCCTGAAGTGAACTAAATTTATCTGATTCCACCAAGGTAAGTTATTATCTAGCATACCAGATGTTGGTGATAACACTGGAAGAAAATTGTAACTTATGGTAGAAACTCAAAAGAAATGTCTTAAGTTCTAAGAAATGTCTTAGGCACAATCAAAAGTTAATGCAGAGTTTTTTGTGCAACACTGTCAAAGAAACAGTATAAGAAAAAGTCAAGCTAATGGCATAAAGAAATATTTTATGAGAACCAAACTCTCAGAGTAATTTTAATCCTTTGAAATAATGAATTGTCAAAATTGATATTAATTCTGATCACTCTCATTAAATTTATTTTTGGATATTTTCTTTATTGTTCTGCTTTTTCTTTTCCCCAAAACCAGGGAGAGGACCAGGGCTTTGTACATGCTAGACAAGTGTTCTACCATTAAGCTATGTATATATATCCCCAGTTCCTTTGTTGTTCCTAAAATGGATTTAGTTGTGTATGTGTCCATGAAAATTTTAATAACTGATCACTTGAAAATATAAAAATGGAAATTAATATGTGTGGTTAGGAACATGCATGTCATTACATTTTAATTTTTTTCTTGAATTCCTAAATATATTTCTGAATTATGTAATAATTTCATAATTTTTATAGAAGTAGAATGTGAGGTTTTATGAAATACTAGGGTTCCCAAGTTATATGGAAAAAATGAATGTTAACTCTGCTTTTATGGTTCCTTATAAAATTTTACTGCTTTATAGAAAAAACCTTTAATAAAATTGTTGAGAATTCTGTTTGAATACTTTCTATGCTTATACTGGGTGATCAAATTCTCTCAGAATTTTGGCAAGAGTGCTCAGATTTGAGCTTCTAAGTCAATTTTAAATAACTAAATGTAAAGAGAAAAAAGCAAATACAGCACTTTTCACTTAATATCAAACATCTGAATCTTAAAAATGTCTGAGATAACAGTGCATCATGTACAACCCCTAGAGTGGGATCCTGAATAGAATAAGTTTTACTCTATATATGTATAATTTGCAAAATGAAAATGTATAATTAAAAAAATTAACAATAACTTGAGAATTACTGCTAAAGAAAAGCAAGTTGAATCAAAACAGCTCACCATTCGCTTAGTTTGATATGCATTTTTCTGCCTCTTTTTTTGTTGTTGCCAGTATTTCAGCCATTTTTAGAGTGAATGCAAAACATTTCTTCTTTTCACTATTAATGAGAGAACTTGGAAAACATGGACAAGACACTTATCTGTTTTAGCGGTAATAATTCTCCACACCTGACTGTAGTCACATGTATCCCTTAAGTCTGCTAACAAGGCTGATTAAAATAGTGTGTTCCTCACAATAGAGAATAGAGGATTTTAGAAGCTGCTATGGATTGTTCACCTATAATGATTCAGAAAGGAGAGAGATCCCTGACTTAAGAAATACACTAATTGCTAAAACCAAAGGAAAATTATTTCAAACTGATTTTGAATAAAAAATGATGGACCACATGTTTATATAAATGCAGGAAGTGTTGACATAAATATTCAGAAAGCCACGTGGGTGTTTTGCTAATCTACTACCTGGCATATCATTTTCTATAGAGATGAGCATCCAAACTACTTTCTCTCACAGTTGTTGAACATGATAACCCACATCGATCTGTATTATTTAGTGGTCCTCAGAAATTACTTATATCCTCTTGATCTAGTCTATTTATTGAAAACCAGAGGTTTGGATATATTGAGATACAACCAGATTAGGTAGTTCAATATCTACATGTGTAACAATGATCTTTAAATCAATTTTTTTTGTCATAGAAAGTAAGTATGCAAAGTAGAATTATGACCTAATTAAGTCTCCTAAACAGAGACTCAGCATAGTTTGTAATGAGGTAAGGAGAAAATTGGCCATTGAAGCACTAAAGAAACTTTGCTTATGTATTGTTCATTTCTTAGCACTATAAGCTGGATAAGTATTATTGTTTTATAAAACAAAAACAGCAAAACAAATATAGATTAAGAAGTTTTCAGCAATCTATGAGTCAGAATATTAGCATGCAGAAATTTGACTCCTTGATGAAATTAGAGTTGAATATTAAATTTAATTTTTTTTACAATTTGTTCATTTTTAATGCCTTACTGATGATCTAGCTATCATCAAAAAACTCATAAAGAGAGATCTTAAATTTTTTTCAATTTATTTTTATTGTAAACAAATGGAATACATGTTGTTTCTGTTTGTACATGGAGCAATAGCATACCATTTGCATTGGGTAATGATGTTTGATTCATTCTGTTATTTTTTCCTTCCCCCCACCCCTCCTACCTCTCTTTTACCTCTATACAGTCCCTCCTTTCTCCATTATTGCCCCCCTCCCACCCCATTATGTGTCATCATCCACTTATTAGCGAGATCATTCGTCCTTTGATTTTTTTTGAGATTGACTTATCTCACTTAGCATGATATTCTCCAATTTCATCCATTTGCCTGCAAATGCCATAATTTTGTCATTCCTCATGGCGGAGTAATATTCCATTGTACATATATACCACAGTTTCTTTATCCATTCATCTATTGAAGGACATCTAGGTTGGTTCCACAATCTAGATATTGTGAATTGAGCAGCTATGAACATTGAGGTGGCTGTATCTCTGTAGTGTGCTTATTTTATGTCCTTTGAGTACAGACCAAGAAGTGGAATAGCTGGGTCAAATGATGGTTCCATTCCAAGTTTTCTAAGGAATCTCCACACTGCTTTCCAGAGTGGCTGCACTAATTTGCAGCCCCACCAGAAATGTATGAGTATACCTTTTTCCCCCACATCCTCTCCAACATCTATTGTTGCTTATATTCTTGATAATCGCCATTCTAATTGGGGGGAGATGGAATCTTAGCGTAGTTTTGATTTGCATTTCTCTTATTACTAAAGATGTTGAACATTTTTTCATATGTTGAACATTTTTTCATATATTTGATATGATTGCTTGTAGGTCTTCTTCTGTGAAGTGTCTGTTCATTTCCTTAGCCCATTTGTTGATTGGGTTATTTGTATTCTTCATGTAGAGTTTTTTGAGTTCTTTATATATTCTGGAAATTAGTGCTCTATCTGAAGTATGAGTGACAAAGATTTTCCCCCACTCTATAGGCTCTTTCTTCGCATTGCTGATAGTTTCCTTTGCTGAGAGAAATATTTCTGAATTCATTCTGTTGGGACTTTCTTATGATCAAGACATACAAATATTTTGCTTTTTTCTCTTCTTAACCTGCTATGTTGCCCTTTTGGTGGGAAACCTTCTGATCCTCATCTCCATTAAATGCAGCCCTCTCTTTCACCACCCAGTGTACTATTTCCTCAGCCACCTGTCTTTTGTGGATATCTGCTTTACCTCCTGTGTGACTCCCAAATTTATCAGTGACCTACTAGTGACAAGGAAAACCATTTCCTATGGCCACTGCATGTTACAGGTCTTTGCCATGCACTTCTTTGGAATGACAGAAGTCCTAATCCTCACAGACATGGCCTTTGATCGTTACGTAGCCATCTGCAAACCTCTCCACTACATCATCATCATGAACAGGATGAAATGCAATTTCCTGGTTTTAGCTGCTTGGGCTGGTGGGGCTGCCCACTCCTTTCTTCAGGTTTCCATTGCAATCCTATTGCCCTTCTGTGGCCCTAATGAAATAGATCATTACTTTTGTGATATTTTCCCTTTGCTGAAAGTTGCCTGTATCAGCATCTATATCACAGGTGTCCTTATGCTTGTAATTCAGGAGTGGTTACCTTAGTGACATTTGTGATGTTATATATTTCTTATGTTGTGATATTATTCACATTAAGAAATCACTCTACTGAGGAAAGATGTAAAGCCCTCTCTACATGTGGGTCTCATATCACTGTGATAGTTATATTTTTTGGACCTGCACTCTTTTCTTACTTTAGACCTGCATCCACTTTTCTTGAAGATAAAGTGTTTGCACTATTTTACACTATCATCATTCCTATGTTTAATCCCTTAATCTACACTTTGAGAAATACTGAAATGAAAAATGCCATGAGAAAAGTCTGGTGTCAGTCAACATAACTAATGAAAAAATAAATAAAGAGGGATTATGTGGAATCAAAGAGATTGATTCAGAGTTAGAAAATGAAAATGTCTCACAGATTAATTATGTCAACAGTAAAACTTTACCAGTGAGAAAACAGTTATTTAGAAGTTTTGAAGCAATTGATATATGTAATGATAATTCTATTGTACAAAAATGTGTTGGAAATTTGATCAATTTTACATAATACTCTGATAAAGGACTATATTATAAAAGTAATCTGGCCCATAGCAATTATGACACTTCTATGTTCAACAGTGAATTACCAACAGCAAAAAGGAAACTTTTAACTTAAAATTCAGATTTTTAGTACCAGAACACATAGTGAAATATTTTCGTGCAGTGGTGAAATTAAAATGCATAAGTTAAACATCAAGAGTTAATTTATGATAGGATGTTCTCCTAAGGACCAAAGTAGAATTTGAATTGTGTGTAGTCAGAACTTGGTATAATAGAATCTATTTAAAGAAGTTTTTAAATGTTAACTGCCCTGAATGTCCAATAGGGGAAACAACATGAAATTGTGAAAATAGTATAAAATCAATCAGGAAACTGAAAACAAATTCATTATTGTTTTACATATTGGTTTAAGACCTTTTAAACCTGCAAAGGAAATGAAACATAAAATTGAAAAAAATTATTATTTATTGAGTTGGGAACCCAAGATGCTTTCTAACTATATGATAAACATGCTAGAAAAACTCAGATTGGCACTGACACAGAATGCAAAGAATACTGTTTTTTAAAAACCACAATTCAAAATCATGAAACAAGACAGGGATGCCCTCTTTCAACACTTCTATTCAACATCATCCTTGAAACATTAGTCAGAGCAATTAGACAGACCAAAGAAATTAAAGGAATACAAATAGGAAAAGAACTCAAGCTGTCACTATTTGCTGATGACATGATTCTATATTTAGATGATCAAGAAAACTCCACTAGAAAACTTCTAGAACTAATAAATGAATTCAGCAAAGTAGCAGGATATAAAATCAATACACATAAATTTAATTGCATTTCTATTCATAAGTGATGAATCCACTGAAGAGATATTAGGAAAACCACTCTGTTCATAATAGCCTAAAAAAAATAAAATGTTTAGGAATCAATCCAACAGAAATAGTGAAAGATCTCTACAACAAAAACTACTGAACACTAAAGAAAGAAATTGAAGAAAACCTTAGAAGATGGAAAAATCTCCCATGTACTTGGAAGACAGAATTAATATTATCAAAATGACCATTCTACCAAAGATGCTCTACAGATTCAATGCAATTCCAGTTAAAATCACAAAGACATTTCTCATAGAAATAGAGAAAGCAATCATGAACTTCATCTGGAAGAATAAGAAAACTGATTAGCCAAAGCAATCCTGAGCAGAAAGAGTTAAGCAGGAGGTATCACAATACCAGACCTTAAACTATACTACAGAGTGATAGTAAGAAAACTGGCATGTTATTGGCACTAAAATAGACAGACAGACTGATGGTACAGAGTAGAAGACACTGAGACAAACCCACATAAATCCAGTTACCTCACATTAGACAAAAGAGCCAAAAACATACAATGGAAATAAGATAGCCTGTTCAACAAATGGTGCTGGCAAAACTGAAAATCCATATGCAATAAAATGAAACTAAACCTCTATTTCTCACCCTGCTCAAAACTCAACTCAAAATGGTCAAGGACATGAGAATTATACTAGAGACCCTGCATGAAATAGAAGAAAAGTAGGCCCAAATCTTCATCATGTTGGCTTAGGATGAGACTTCCTGAACAAGATTCCCAAAGTACAATAAATTAAAGCAAAAATCAATAAGTGGGATGGACTCAAACTAAAAAGCTTTTTCTCAACAAAGGATACAATCAATAATGTGAAAAGAGCCTACAGAGTGGGAGAAAATCTTTTCCACATGTACTTCAGATAGAGCACTAATCTCCAAAATTTATAAAGAACTTACAAAACTTTACACCCAAAATACAAAGAACCCAAGCAACAAATGGGCCAAGGAACTAGACAGACACTTTATAGAAGAAGACATACAGTCGATTAATAAATATATGTGTTCAACATCTCTAGTTAGTAATTAGAGAAAGGCAAACTAAAACAACTCTAAAATTTCAACTTACTCCAATTAGAATGCATATTATCAAGAACACAAACAATAATAGATGTTGGTGTGGATATGGGGGAAAAGTCACAGTTTTACATAGCTGGTGGAGTTGCAAATTGGTGTAGCCACTCTGGAAAGCAGTGGTGAGGTTGCTCGGAAAAGTTGGAATGGACCACCATTTTTTTTTGTTTGTTTGTTTTGATTTTTGCGGTGCTGGGGATTGAACCCAGGGCCCTTGCTTGCAAAGCAAGCACTCTACCAACTGAGCTATCTCCCCAGCCCGATGGACCACCTTTTGACCCAGTTATCCCACCTCTCAGTTTATACCCCAAGGACTTACAATTAGCATACTGTAGTAAAGCAGCCACATCAATGTTTGTAGCAGCTCAATTTACAATAGCTAGATTGTGGAACCAACCTAGATGCCCTTCAACAGAGGAATGGATAAAGAAACTGTGGTATATATACACAATGAAAACTTATTCAGCCAAAAAGAAGAATAATGTTATGGCATTTGCAGATAAATGGAATTGGAGAATATCATGCTAAGTGAAGAAAGATAAAAAAAATCAATGGCTAAATGTTTTCCCTGATAAGTGGATGATGATATAAAATGGGGGTTGGAGGGTGGAGTGTGAAAGAAGAATGGAGGAATTTTAGATTTCATAGTGGGAAATGGGAGGGAGGAGGGAGTTGGGGTATGACAAATAGTGGAATTAGACAGACCTAATTATCCTATGTACATCTATGATTACATGAATGGTATGAATCTACTTTGTGCACAACCATAGAAAAGAAGAGATGTACCCCATTTGGGTACAAGGAATCAAAATGTAGTCTGTTAAAATAAAAAATAATAATAAAAATTTCATGATGACAAATCATGACAATATTAATCAATGAGCAATCATCTCAGTATCATGAAAAGAAGACATCTTTTTTTCTTAGAGAAAGCAGAATAAAGTTTGACATGTATATGTCTATTGCATCTCTGAGAAGTAAAAAAGAAAAAAAAATTAAAAATGTCATCTATAAGAAAACAGAGTAATTGACATAAGGAAGAGACTTGGTTACAGAACTGTAAGAGCAGATGGTAATTCGAATATAGGAGTTTTAGAGTAGGCAAAGCAAGTCTTACAATCTATTCCAGAGTTTCTGTACACAGAAGAACAAAGGGAAAAATGTATTTAAATGAAGGTCTTACAGAGGAGCAGAATTGGACAAATTATTTTTTGGCAACTTACTATAAAACAGAAGTACCAAATGTAAATTTCTCTTCTGGAAAGACAACACAGGACATTTGACCAAGACTAAATATATGAAGTGGGTATTTTGAAAATAACATTTTTTGTTACAAGGAAATTTGTATTTCATTGTTTAGGGAAAAATAAAATCTTATTTAAATACATTTTGTACTAAACCACCCATAGGACTTTGTTTTAAAAAAATTCTGAAAAATAAAAACTTTGGAAATTAATACAAGAAACAAGGAAATCTACACAAAGTGTGGACATCTGGGGTCAGAAGGATTCATGCTTTCCTGTCTTTCTCGCCAAGGGCACCCAGACTAATGAAGAACAGTGGTTTTCAGAGTACATAGCTAGGAGCTTCAGCTTTCACCCTTGTTTCCTGTCTTACTGTGACCAAATAAGTTGACCTTCGGGGTTTTTAGATTTTCCATCTTGAACTCAAACTTTCGATATAGTATTATTGATAGCATATGAATTGAAAGGTTAAAAAGAGTGTTCATGAAAGACACCTGCATTGTTCTTAAAATACATGAAGTCATCATTCATAGAGAAAATTAGACCTTTAAGCCAAAGTGACACAGTAATTTCTATAGCTAATTCTGGGACGGTATGCTGGTATGTGGAGAAGGAGATCTGCCCAGGTACATCAACCTGTGTAATTCACATAAACCCATAATTATGATCCCATAGGAAGAATTTCAAAGGAGCGTCTCAAGCAACAGGGAAAAATTTATTAGAGAGACAGTGAAATAAGGGCACACAGTCCCCACTACAGACACAGTCTGTAATCTTTGTTCCTATTCCTGTACTACTGGGTACTTCTAACCATTATTCCAACAATCTAACATTTTTTTCCTTATATATAATTGATTTAGAAGTGTAACATCTTATTGTTTGCTTGTAGTCTATGGAATATCATGACACTGGGACAGTGAAAAAAGACCTGGCAATCATCAATTATCAGGCTCTTCAACTAAGTGGGAAGCAGACACATTACCTGATAGTTTAATCATTGAATTTAAAATTATATTTTAAGTTCTAAGGAATTCACTAAAACGTCTTTAAAAGAATTATAAAATATAGCTACTAGATAAAAGGGATTGTAAAATGTTTCTATTAATATCCAAGACAGCAGATTAAAATAAATCAAGTAGCAAGAATACATCAAATAAAAATTAGCAAGATGGCATATTTTAACATAAATATATGAATATTTATTCTAAGTGTGGGTGGTCTAAATACGTCAGTGAAAAGTTCAATACATGAGTATCATGAGTAAAAGTAAAGATATGAAAAATATGCCACAAACATTAAAGAAAAAGGAGCTAAAGAAATATTAATTTCTGAAAATGCAGATTTCACACATGAAAATTATCCAGGTAAAGGAGAAATGTTATGAAATGTTAAAAAATTTAATTTGCTTCTACATATTAACCTCATGGTCAGTCACTATTCTGCTCTGCAGCTTCCAATAATATCTATAAGTTCTTTAGGTTTTCTACAAAATATCATGCCCTTCTCAAATACTGTCATTTCTATTTTTTAATATATGAGGTTTCTCGTGACCCTTTGTGTGGGTTGAGGGCTGCATTATGTTAAAGAAAATGGTGATAGGCATGGGCATGTTGTTTCCATGTTTGTTTTAAAGAGGAATTTGACATATTCTCTTCAGGATAATAGTATCTATAGGTTTATTAATAAATTCTATGGAAGTCCCCTTTTCTGTGGTTTCTGTAACATATAGTCAATTATAATTAAAAATATTAAAAGAAAAATTCCAGAAATAAATGATTCATAATATAAATTGTACACTGTACTGAGCAGCCTGATGGACTCTCATGTCCTCCCTTTCTGTCCAGTCCAAGGCATGAATCGCCACTCCTCCAGGAATCCATGCAGTGTATGTGCTCTCCCTGTAAGTGGATGTCCAGATCAACTGGCCTAGTATCACATGCTTGTGCTCAAGTAATACCTGTTTTATTTAATACTGGTCAGACAATGCTAGAGTAGTGATCCTGACAATTTGGATATGCCAAAAGAAGTAGTAAAGTTATTCCTTTTTGTGAAAATGTGAAGGTTCTCAACTTAATATAAAGGAAACAAACCATTAGCTGAGGTTACTCAGATCTAGGGTAAAAATGAATGGCCTATCTATAAAGTTGTGAAAAGGAAATGGGTTATATTTTTGTTGCCTCACCTCTAACTGTAAAGGTTATCACCATAATGTGTGACAAGGGCTTAGTTAAAATGTAAAAGTCATTAAATTTGCGTATGTATTCATAGGAAAGATGATATGTAAGGATTTGGTGCTAACTGAGCTTTCAGGCATGAACTGTGAGTCTTGGGCCATCTTCCTCTTGGAAAATGGGTACTACTATATTTTTTAGTAGTAGGGAAATTCCTTCATAATATTAATATAATTTTAACTGGGATAAATCATTGATATTGTCAATGATTATTATTTAAAAATATGATCTTGATAAATCCAAAATTTTGAGTTCTGAATATTTTTGAATGTGTTTATTCTCAAAAGAAGACATTTTGGAAAATATGGATTGTAGCAAAGTAAAAGTTAGGATTTTAAGCTTTCATTATATTTTTGAGAAGATTTTTAAGCACAGTGGGAAAAGTATGAGTGCCCCATTATACATAGTTTGATATATGTGTTCTCATATGTTCATGCATTATATTGGATTATAATTTACTTATTGAAGAACAACATCAAGAACACAAGTAATATATGCCTCATCAGGTCATGGAGAAGATGAAATGGGTTGATATCTGAATAATGTGTAAGAGTGCTTAGAAAATGGTATTGTTCAATATGCGATAGCTAAATATTTTACACTAAATTCATCACATAGTTAAACACATTGCTTTTGATTTCACATTTTTATTTATTTTAAATGTGATATAGTGCTAAATAAATGAAAGCCCATATCAAATGGCCCCTGAATATTTTTTACATATATTCTAATGATTCTAAAGATAAATCCCGCTTCTCAATGATATTAGTATAAAGATAATATCATGTTTTGTCTTTCAAACTTAGTTGTCAGGCTTTTCTTTGCAAACCATTCTTCACTAGCACCTTTATCCAGAAATTTAAATATCATGTGGGATGATAATCTTTAACTGAAAGTGGTGTTGTTACAATAAAGGAAGGCTTAATTTTTTTCCTGAAACTTCTTTTTATTCTTAATTCAAAATTTTTATTTGTTCTAAATTAGTTGTATATGACAGTAGAATGCATTTATATGTTTTGATAGAATATACATAAATGGAGTGTAATCTGTCATTTTTCTGATTATACATATTGCAGGATCACATTGGTCATGCAGTCATACATGTACATGAGGTAATAATATCTGATTCACTCTACTATCATTCCTTCCCCTATACCTCTTCCCCTCCCTTCACTCCCCTCTACCTAATATAAAGTAACTCTATTCTTTCCTACTTCCTCCGTTATTGTGAATTATCAGCACATACCAGAGAAAACATTTGGCCTTTGGATTTTTGGGTTTAGCTTATTTCACTTAGCATGATATTTTCTAACTCCATCCATTTACTAGCAAATGCCAGAATTTCATTTTTCTTTAAAGCTGAGTAATAGTCCATTGTGAGGGCTTAAAATTCTTAACTATAAAATACTTATACTATGTCCATGTATGTGGTTAAAGATTAAAAAAAAAGAAAGGATATGATAGAACTGGTTGATATTTCAATATGGGGTACACAGGATTCCTAGCAGAGATTCTAATGGCAGTGCTTTGAAGCATCTTCCTCTGCATGGATCTCTATTTACCTAACTGATGTTCTGTAAGTATGGCAGGACTGGGTCCATATGTTGAGTTCAAGCTTGAAATTTAAGTCTGCACCAATGTTAGGGTACATTTATAATATAATTGTGCTTTCTATAATTTCAATCCTCTAGTTGTTCTACAGATTTTTTGCACAATTTCAATGATGTGTTATCTCTTAATTCTTTTTGTATTTTGCCTCCTCAGATTCCCACACATAAATGAAGATGAGATTTGGATATTCTCAATGTATAATTAAAGTACTTTGCTAAATTACATTTTGAACCCAGAGCAAACTTGTATCCACACCAAGTTCCTTTCCTGATATTATAAGGGAGAGAAGCTGAGGTTGGGGGTCTTCATCCACCAGTTTTTGTGATCCTTCAGGAATTATTTCAAAGGATTCACACAGGGTAACATTTAGGAGTTCATTAGAGACAGTGAGGTAAGTGCCCAGGACACACACTTAGCAGATCCTCATGAAGAGAAAGGCACGGCTCACACAGGGTCTGGGCTTTTATGGGATTTGGGTCCCTCTGTCCTTGCCTTCTTTGTATGACCCTCAGCATTAGTGTTAGTATATTCACATGCCCAACAATCCTTCCCTCCAGTTCCCTATTTGCTGTGTCTTCTTATTCTTAACCTCGATAAACATGTTGAGAAAAAGTCACTGAAACTTTTACCAAATAATTCAGGGATAGTCTGTGCTCTAATTAGGAAACCTGGTTTTATAAAAAATTGAACAATAAATATCTGGATCTAAGGAATGGGACTCTCTAGGAAAATGTATGCAGGTTAGAGAAGGGCAGGGACTTGCTCAAGTTCTATAATAGTTAATAATACAGATGGAGAAAGACTATTTCTATTAGACATGGAAAACATCTGGATTTCCATTGGTTACTGGACAACATGGAATAGACATTTGGAGGGTATAAAATGTCCTCATATATTGCTTAAAATCTCAGATTTTCTACATAATATCTTAAGTTTTGGCATAATAAACTGAACCATGCTATTTCACTACTTGTTTCTTCAATATATAACAAATGGTATTAAACATCTTTTTATATTATTTCAGATTAATGCCATATGTCATATACACTTGGGCTTGTCACACCCTCATGGAAATGTTTTTTAAGTGTAACAGAATTTGTTTCATGGAATTGTGGGGAAATGAGCAAATAGAGCTACTGTTCTTTTCTTGTTCTTGCTTTCTTGCCTGACAGTCTTAATGGGGAACTTCATCATCTTGGAGAAATTAGCAAATAGTGAGTCGAATAATCAGTGTACTATCTTCTCCAACAACTTTCCCTTGTGATCCTTTGCTGTACCTCTGTCTTGGACTACTTACGATTCAGGAAGTTACTACTTCTACAAGAAAAAATGAAATGCCTCATTATTATTGTATGCCCCAGCTCTGCACCACCCCCTTGCTCAAGTATAAAGATATTCATTTTGTTTTCAGTGGCTTTTAACTGCTCTGTGACCTTTGTCCAGCTGCTGCACTCCAAGGTCATCATGGATAGAAGCAGTGCACAGTGTTGATTGTCAGGCAAGACTAGTGGGGGACTTCTTGATACTGTATTGCTCTATTTCTCATGGTGCTCAGTTTCACTTTGTGTGGTCATAATCATGTAAGTTACTACACATGTATTTGGTGCCTCATTGAAATATCTGCAAAGACATTGGCTATGTTAGTATCTTGGTGATTATTTATTCAGAAATTGTGGTGCTTATAATTTTTATTGTTCTATCAGCTTCTGACATAAGACAAGTGTCACAGGAGAGTGGGGAGCAGAAGTTTGTATCTAGACAAAAATTAAAGTCAGACATGAAAAGTCAAAGAAGAAAATTTTACTATGAGTGAGAGTAAAATGAATGTAAATTAAGTCTGAAATAAAGAATGAGAGAGAGAGAGAATATCTCTGAGCAGAGAACAACAAAGAAAACAATGATGCTTCCAGATTTGCTGCCATTTCACATTAGTATTAAGAGCTGGGTTCCACCTTCTGCTCTCTTCATCAACCTGATGAAAACTCCTTCACGTTTTTTGGCCCTAGTTCATCCGCTCTGGAACTGTTTTGGCGACCATCCTATTGGTGGGGGAGGGGGCTTCATCTAAAAGTCAACCCTATATTAATGTGGGTGCTGGGGTCAATGACTGGAGAAACCTGACCTTAGTGTGCCTGTGCTACTGAAGAAATTTTCCTTTGAAATATATTAAGAAACTTCTGGCCATAAAGTCAAACTTCAGTGACCTTAGTGGACCCTGTCAGGAGTTAATCCCATTGACCTTTCCTTCTTGACATATTCCTTACTTGACTCTCTTCATTTCTCCCTGTGAATTCTCAGTGCTCGTGCACCTGTTATTTTTCCATAAGTTATTTGGATGTTCATTAGCCTTAAAATCAATTTAAACAAAACCTGTGACCCTGCCTTATTATTGGTTTGCACTCTGCTGTTCATATTTAACTATAACCTAACACAGTGTCCTTTATAGAGAAATATAAAGCTGTCTCAGCCTGTAACTCTAGTTTTCTGCTTCATGCCATGGATCTGTGGGTCATATTCTACCTGCAGGTAGTGAGAACATGTTGAGTTCTCTCATTTACACTCTGAGAAATGTGGAGATGAACACTGTCATGCAGAAGGTATAATCATGAGTGGAACATTCATAACTAAAGCCAATAAGGCAATTGTTTCCTTTAACCCTGTGGATCCAGGAGGGTTATCATTTCAGACTTTGCAGGAGGAATATAAGATTTCTTTAGGAAATTGCATTGGAGAACCTTAGTAATATAAGAAACAAAGAACCAAGTTACCATTATTCAGAATCCAGTCATTAATTGGAGAAGGATGAACTAGTTTAAAGTGTGATCATTTGAACTTGAAGAACACAAGAAATTTTCTATCAAAGCACCTCTCTGTTCATGCCAATTCCTCTCCACAATTTACATGAAATTCTATTTTTCTTGGTAAAAAATCAGACTTTCTCACTGGTTGATTATAAATCATCCAATAATGATTCAAGTTTGACTTTCTGATGTTGTAATTCACTACACTAGATAAATAATTCTGTTCAGGCTTTGGGTTATTCAGGCAGACCTGGGTAACAGAATAACCTATCAGCATTTTTCTCAGTGTGTCTCAGCAATATGCCATCAAGTAATGATTCTCCATTGAAAAATATCTATGCCATTTAGTAATATTATATTTTATAAAGATTTAAGATCCCTCTGATGAACAGGGGAAATTTTAACATGACATGTAGCATAACAAGCTCATATTATGTGTTTTCCTTCTTTCCTGTTTTTCTCTTGGCTTGAATTTTTTTGCATAGCTATCCTGGGTCCCTCTAAGTTCTCCAACATATTTTAAAATCTCTCACCTCTAGGACTTTACTTCTGTGAGCTTCTCTACTTAAAACTCCCTTTACCATATGCTGGAGGGACAGTTTTTACTTATAATTCACATTCCTTACATCATCTTATAAAGGAAGATTTGGCAGACCATCAACAGGCCAAAAATATATCTGGTTTCTCCCATATTCTTATATCACTATTCCTCTATGTTCACTCTATATCAAATAATCTTATGCCATACAATAGTTTTTTTTTTATGTACTGTGTTTCTCTTTGACTGAACTGGAATATTATGTGCTATAACTTTTCTTTATTTTTTGGGGGGGGTCATTTTTCTTTCCTATCAATGATCCTTGTACAAATTAGGAAGTGACTATGCACTTACTAAATTGAATTCATTGATACAGTTTTATTTTTCAGCATACAATGTTCTCACATATCCATAAAATTTCCTTATGTAATTAACAATCTTGACATTATTATACAATTAGATAATGTCAGGAAGCCAAAAATTTAGCATGTGTTTTCTCCATACAACTCTGGGGAAAGAATAAAAGTCAGCCAACTCAAACTTCTATAAAAATGTATTAATTCTTAATTTTTTACAGTTAGGAAACATTAATATCCTGATTATTCTTTACCCTCAAGTTTTGTCAATTATGAAACCCAATCTCAACTCTGTACATTGGTGTTATTTGTCTAGACATTTCACTCTGCCCAGGCACTTTTTTTTCCTGAATTACCTCCTCAGCGTTCCCCAGACTGTTCTTCTTGCCAGGCAAGTAGGAAAAGATACAGAGGAAAGACACAGGCAGCAGTGTTTCTCTAGTGCCAAGAAGTCCTTTGTCAATAGGACTTCAACTGTTAGGGTTTTACATGCCCTGAATAGCATTTTCCACCCTCTTGGAGTCACGTAAACTTTTGAAATATTTTTTCTTCAATTATTTATTTTTTTAAATTTTTTCACAGACTGCATTTTGATTCCTTGTACACAAATGGGGTACATCTCTCCATTTCTATGGTTTTACATAAGGTAGATTCATACCATTCATGTAGTCATACATGTACATAGGGTAATGATATCTCTCTCATTCCACCATTTTTCATAACCCCTCCCTCTCATTTCCTTCTACATAATCTAAAATTCCTCCATTCTTCTCTCACTCCCAACCCCTCCTTGGTATTATTTTCTGAGCTTTAGGGATTATATTGAGAAACTTGTTGCCTGTGACTAAATGCTGGAGTGTTCACACTGAGATTTTTCTAGGAGCTGCATAGTTTCTGATCTAATTCAAAAGCCTTTGACCCATTTTGAGTTGATTTTTGTGCAGAGTTAGAGATAAGGATCTAGTTTCATTCTTTTATATATGGATTACTAGTTAACCCAGCATCATTTGTTACAAAGGCTAACTTTTCTCTAATGCATTTTTCTGGCACCTTTGTCAAGAATGAGATGACTATCTGTGTTGGTTTGTCTCTGTTTTCAGTTCTGCACCATTCATCTATGTGTTTGTTTCTATGTCAGTACCATGCAGTTTTTCTTACTATAGCTCTGTAGTATAATTTGAAGTCAGGTATTGTAGTACCTCCAGCATTGCTTTTTTGGCTTAAAATTGCTTTGGCTAGTCTGGGTCTTTTATATTTCCAGATTAATTTTAGGGCTATTATTTCTAGTTCTGTGAAGAATGCCAGTGATATTTTGATAGGGATTACATTTAATCTGCATTATTGTTTTTGGTATTATGGCCATTTTAGCAATATTAGTTCTGCCTATTCATGAATTGGGAGGATTTTCCATCTTCTGTGGTCTTGTTCATTTTTTTTCTTCAGTTGTATAGTTGTCATTATATACATCTTTTACTGTCTTGGTTAGATTTATTCCCATGGTTATTTCGGCGTTCTTTTTGTTTTGTTTTTTCTTGTTTTTGGAGACTATTATGAATGTAATTGTTTTTCTGTTTTTTTTTTTTTTTTTTTTTTTTTTTTTTTCTCAGCAGATTAGTTGTTGGTAGACAGGAAAACTATTGATTTTGTAACTTGATATTTGCCAAATTTGTTATCAGCTCTAGCAGTCTTTTGGTGGAGATTTTTGGATTTTCTAGGTATAGGATCATATCATGTACAAACAGTGATAGTTTGACTTCTTTTTCTTCCTATTTTTATCCTTTTATTTCTATCTCTTACTTAATTGCTCTGACTAGAATTTCTAGCAGTATATTTAGTAGAAGATATAAGAGTGTACATCCTTGTCTCAGTTTTGAAAGAAAATGCTTTCAGTGTTTTCCCATTTGCTATGAAATTGACTTTGATTGTTTTTATAGAAAGCCTTTATGATGTCGAGGTGGGTTTCTTCTCTCCCTAGTCTCTTCAGTGCTTTTTGTTTTTGTTTTTTTTTAATTTTTTTATCATGAATGGGTGCTGAATTTTGTCAAATGCCTTTTCTGCATCTATTGAGATGACTAAGTGAATTTTTGTCCTTCTCTTAGTGCGATGTATTAAATTTATTGATTTGCATATATTAAAACATCCTTGCATCTGTAGAATAAAACCAACTTGTTCATGGAATAGAATATTCTTAATACAATATTGAACACAGGTGGCTAATATTTTATTAAGTAATTTTGCATTTGAGTTAATTAGGGATCAGGGATATTTGTCATTAGTTTTCTTTGCTTCATGTGTCCTTATCTGACTTTGAATTGAGTGTGATACTGGCTTCATAGAAGGAATTTGGAAGTGTTCCATCCCTTTGTATTTCAAGGAGTAATTTGAGGAGTATTGGCATTAGTTCTTTAAAGCTTTGGTTGAATTCAGCTTAGATTCCATCAGGTCCCAGGTTTTCTTTGTTGAAAGGCTTTTATTGTTTTGTTTTGTTTTACTTCTTGTTTCTCATTATAAGTTATTAGTCTATTTAGGTTCTCTATGTCCTCTTGATTCAGTTTTGACAAATTATATTTGTCTACAAAAGTATCTGTTTATTCTATATTTTCCAATTTATTGAAGTATTAGTTTTCAAAATAGTCCCTAATGATTTGCTGAATTTCTGGGTTGTCTATGTTGATTTCTCCTTTTTAATCTCTAATTTTATTAATTTAATTTATATTCTTTTGTATTTTGGTTAATTTGGCTAAAGGCTTATTAATTTTGTTTGCCTTTTCAAAGAATGAACTCTTTGCTTCCTCCTTCTGTAGTTCTGGATTTTAAATTATTGTTTTATTTTTTCAGACTGCATTTTGGATTTTTTTGTGTGGGGGGGGGGGCTGGGGATTGAACCCAGGGCCTTGTGCAAGCTGGGCATGCACTCTACCAACCAAGCTATAACACTAACCTTTGCATTTGATTCATTGTACACAAATGGGGTACATCTTCTCATATCTATGGTTGTGCACGATGTAGATTCACACCACTTGTGTAATCATACGTGTACATAGGGTAACAATGTCTGTCTCAGTCCTCCATTTTTCATAGCCCCCCTCACTCTCATTTCCCTCTATATAATCTAAAGTTTTCTTCTTTTTTAAAGGCATTGAGGTGCATCATTAGGTAGTTTAGTTTGGATTTTTATGATTTTCTTATTCAGGGACTCATAGCTATACAATATCCTCTTAGGATTATCTTCGTAGTGTCCCAGAGGAACTGATATATCATTATTCTCATTTATGATTTTTTTTAAATTTCTCCCTGAATTTTCTCTATCATCCATTCATCATTCAAATATTTTGTTCAATCTCCTTTTATATTTGTTTGATCATGTTGATTTCTAATTTCATTCTATTATGATCTGATAAGAGGCAAGAAATTATATATACATATGTACTTATATATATGTAATATACATACATATCTAATTTTTTATGGATTTTCTAAGAGTTGCTTTGTAGCCTACACACTGCTTCTGGGTTCAACTCCTAATTTCCACACATAGGTGAGAACTTGCAGTACATTTCTTTCTACTTTCTTTTCAAGAATACTACCCACCCTTAGTAACTTCAGGTGCCATGTTGGACAATGGATGCCTTCAACTTGTGTATCATATATATCACTTGTTTCTTTTCTGACCAATGCTTCCCACTCTACACCCCCCAACACACTAACTGCTGATAACTATAAATCTACTCAGAATTTGTTGTTTTTGCTGTTGATGTTGAACCATTTTTTTTTCACATTTTTATTGGTTCTTTCTTATACGTGATGATAGAATTTATTTTGATGTAATTATAAAAATGTGGAATATAATTTGCTAAATCTTTTCCTGTTTATTTCCACATATAGGTGAGAACATGCAATATTCGTCTTTCTATGTCTGACTTACATCACTTACTATGCTACAAATGGCTTGAATAGTATTCCATTGTATATACATAATATTTTATTTATTCTTTCATCCCTTCATATATACTTAGGTTGATTCCTTCTCTCACTATTGTGAATAGGGTTGCAATAAACGTGAGAGTTCAAATATCTCTTAGAAATACAATTTTTATTGTCTTTGGATATATACACAGTACCACCTTTCAGGGTCACATGGTAGCTCAATTTATATTTACTGTTTAATTTTACTTTAACAATTGAAATTGTGTATAATTATGGGTTTAGGTTGGTGTGTAATCCAATTCACAATTTAATTGAGAAAAATACTTAAAATAAATTTAACAAAGAAGTTTGTTTTAAATTTTTGAGAATTGCAAAATATTTTCCAAAAAGTCCATATTAATTTACATTCCTACCAGTGTGAAAGGATTTCCTTTGTACATGTTAGCCATATTCTCCATATTCTTGCCAATGTTTTATAAAAATATTATTCATTTAAATTTTTATTTTGAATAGCTTCAATCACAAAAAAGTTTCATAAGGTTCTTTACAATGCTGAATGTCCAATTATGAATGTAAGTCATTTTGAGAACAGGGTGCCACTCTTGACCAGCAATACAAATTTAAAAATATAAAGATGAAGCATCACTTCTTGCCAATATTTTCCTTACTTCTTTTTCATTTAAGCTATTCTAACATATGTGATGTAGTACATCACTGTGGTTTTAAGTTCTCTAATATTTAGTGATGCTCCACATTTTTCATGTATTTGTTGGTCATTTATACATCGTTATTTTTCTTTTCCTTTGGGGGGCTGCTGGGGGTTGAACCCAGGGTCTTGTGCTTGCAAGGCAAGCACTCTACTAACTGAGCTATCTCCCCAGCCTCCAATAACATCATTTTTTAAAAAAATGTCTATTCAGATCTTTTTTTGCATTTCTCAGTCTGGTTATCTTTTTTCTTGCTATTGAGTTGAGTTTATTATTTATTTTGAATATTGAGCCAATTTAGAATAAAATACACCTCCACAAGAAAAGGGAGAGGAACTTTGATTTACACAGTACCTGTAATGAATAGTAAAAAATATTTTGCTAGTGAAAGAACCTGTGCAAAAAAAGAGTGCATTATTTATAGTTTAATTTACATAAGTTTCAGGAAAAAAATCATCTATGGTGTCAAAAAACTGAAAGCAGCAGAGCAGGAATTGCCTTTGGGGGTGAGGGAGTGGCAATTGTCTAAGTTTCAACAACTCCTTCCACACTGATCTCCCTTCTGTTTTCATGGGCTCCTTCCCCCACTTTTCCACTTAATTTGCCTTAACTTTCGCATTCAAGAGAAAAGAGTCAACCCTTGACTCTGGGTATGGTTTATTTAATTGAGCATGGTGATCTGCACTTCCATCCATTTGCCTCCCAATAACATAATTTCATTCTTCTTTAGGGCTGAGTAAAACTTCACTGTGCATATATGGCACATTTTCTTTACCCATTCATCTGCTCGTGCAAACCTGGGTTGGTTCCACAAATTGGTTATTGTGAATTGCACTTCTATAATCATTTATATGCCTGTAACACTACAGTATGCTGATTTTTGTTACTTTAAATAAATACCAAAGAGTGGGAAAGCTGGATCAATGGTGTTCACACTCCTAGTTTTTAAGGAATCTCCATTCTACTTTCCAAAGTGGTTGCACTGATGTGGGTCAAATGCACTGATTCAATATACCTTTTCCCCCACACTCTTGTCAGCATCTATTATTATTTGTATTCTTGATGATTGCCATTCTCACTGGAGTGAGATAAAATATCAAAGTAGTTTTGATTTGCATTTTCCTGGTTGCTAAAGATGTTGAACATTTTTTTTTTCAAATATTGTTTTCCATTTGTATTTCTTCTGTTGAGATGTATTGCAGTATTTTGTTAAATTATTGTATTTTTCAAAACAAACGAATAACTCAGTATATGATTATTAACTGAGATTCATACTTTATTCAGATACTCTGATTTTTACATCCTGCCCTTTTTCTCTCCAGAATCCTGTCCAGGATGACACATTGATTTAGTCATTATGTTTTCTAGAGCACAGCTTGACAGGCACACTGTTTTCGTTTTCAATGACCTTGACACTTTTTGGGAACAAGCAAGTCAAATGTTTTGAACTGAAGTCCTCCACCTTTGCTTGTCTGCTATTTCTCAGACCTAGAATTATGAGCTTTTGTGGGGAGGAATGTCAAATAAAGTTTCACTCTATTCACATCATATCAGTGGCTATGTGCTATCAGTAAGATTCACACTTGCTGGGAACCTGGCCCATTTGGTGAGGCAGCATGATCACCTTCCCCTCTGTAGCCACTTGTCCTCCATTTATACTCTCTTGTTTGAAGGAGGTCACTATGCACAGCCCACAAGAAGAGGCATGGGTGTCCTCTAAAACTTCCAGGGCACCTTCTCTCTGTAAATACTTCAAATTTATATTCCAACAAGTCTCTCTCCTCTCCTCTATTTAGTTAGTTATTTGTTCAAATATAACACTGTGGACTCTTGGATGCACAGATTTACTCCAGGTTATATTTCAATACTGTTTCCTCATGTTGCTGCTACATTTTCACAGCTTTGACCCCTGTAGGCTCTTTGAGTTGACCTATGACCCCATCCCACGTGCCCGTCACTGTGGGCCTGTGTGTGTTTCAGCACATCCTCACTCTCTACTCTACCATTACAACAAGCTCCAGTTCCTCTAGTGCATTCTCAGTTCAGATCTGGAAGCAGGTACTCTTTCTAGAAGTCCTGATCATTTTATTGGTGAATAGTATTGGAAAGAAAGATCCAGTTCCTACAGTTTTTTCCCCTAGTCAAAAGCGTCCTTATCATCCACATTAGTACCTTTAATTACAAGAATAAGCCACCTCTTTACCCTATAATATGAAATAAATTTTAGAGTAAGTTCTTTATCACATCTGACTTGTTTTTCTCCTGAGAGGGTAGGGGCCTCTGAGGGAATTTCTTCCCATGACTCCTATGGTTTGCGTCATTTATATGAAAACACCTCCATGAGGGCAAAAGTGAGGAAAGTCCAAGTGAAAATCCTGTGTGTGGGTAGATTTCAGAAAGTGCTGAATGAATCTGGAGCCAATTCAGTCTGCCTTGTAGCATGCAGGTGGGAACACAAACTTCTTACTGAGACCAAACACATCCTGATTCCAGAATAATCAGGCATTGATTTAGAAGCGCTTTTCAAATTCTCGTTGGAGTAAGTAGCCTCTGAATTACTTTGGAAAGAGAGCAAGTGAACATTCTAACCTTGCTGAAATTGGTAAGGTTGGTATTATTTGTACTTAAACTTGCAGAAAATGAATCAGATAAACGTGAAAGTCAGTATCTAACATACTCCAGGTCTTGTTATAGGATAGGACCTCTAGGGTCTTTTCTAGGAGTGCTTTACAATGTAACCTGAGAACATGGTTTTAAAAAAATTATGTTAGAGCTGGGGTTGTGACTCAGTGGTAGAGACCTTACCCAGCATGTGTGAGGCGCTACTTTGATTCTCAGCACCTCATATGAATAAATGAATAAAATAAGGGTCCATCAACAGCTAAAACATTTTTTTCTAAAGAAAAATTGTTACATTTATTCTACTGTCTTTCTTATTCCTATCCTCCCTCCTTTATTTCCCCTTTGTCTAATGTACTGACATTCTCTTCCCCTCCTCCCCTTTATGGTGGTTTAGCTTCCAATTTTCAGTGAAAACATTTGAGCTGTGTGTTTTTGGGACTGGCTTTTTTCACTTAGCATGATATTCTGAGAGAGAGTAGAATAAATCTAACATAATTTTCCTATGTATACACCTGAAATTAACTAAGTAAAATCCACCATTGTGCCCACCCACAAAAATGAGGTACTAATTAGACTAAGATATATCTATGGTTGTATAATTTCATCAGAAGGGATTCTACTGTCATGTATAGCTAAGAAGTACCAATAAAATAAAATTTAGGAAAGGAAAAGAAAAATGGGCACAGTATTTCCTGATGGAAATAGGTACTACCAGGTATGGTTGCTGATATATAGGGTTGTATGGTGTAAAGAAAAATAATATTTAGGGTATTTTAGATGCTATCATGGATATTGTGAGATACAGGAAAACCTTTTCTTCAATAGTAGCTATCTATAGAATGGGATGGAACAGCATTTATTTGTATCTATAGAAAATCTCTTAATTCAATCATACTAGTTTACTCCAATGTATACCATTCTTGTGCCTGTAACACACACACACACACACACACACACACACACACACACACACACACAGTGCCATACAAATGTGTTAGTATGCTCACCTCTATAAATTTATCTATCCATATACATACATAAGGGAAATAGATATATTGATGTAGGTGAACATATTTTATTTTACTTAATGTACAGAAGCCAAAAATATTTTCTACTTCTCTTTTTCCTAAGAATCCTTAAAGAATATGCTTAGAAAGTATCCAATTGAGGAAGCAAACCTATAGCGTGGTGGTTTATGATGCACTTAAAGAGCTCTGAGTTTCACAAATACCTCTATACAGACTCACCATGGTACTCAAGCTTCTGAAGCTCAGTGCTGTTTGAAATTAACATATTCCTCCTGTACACAACAGAAGACATTTGTGAGGAATCAGTGAAAGGCTTACATCAATAACATTCTCTCCTCAGGTAAGATTTTTAATTTTTTTTTATTGTGGCATGATTATATTTCCAAGTATTATTAAAGTGAGTAATTTAAAAATAGATCCTCCTCACATCATGAACCCAAAGAAAGCAGTGTTCCTCTACAAATACGTTTGTAGTCTTTTAAATAATATTCATTTACATAAGGATGTATATGTATGCAAGCCATGTTTTCCTGTTAATTAAAATTGTACCATCCTATGAGAATACTGTGTTGATATCTTGAATTACAATATACAATGTATTTTAGAAACAATTTTGTATGTATGCTTTACAGTATCTGCATAAAAGTATCCTTGATTTCTTCATTGACATTTTGATGATTCTTGAAGTTGCTTCCTCTGTTTACTACAACTGAAAGGGCTGCAGTACTGATTTTGATCACGGCTACTTAGTTGAATTTGTTAATCAGCTCTAAGATGATTCTTTGTGCCTGAGTGGCTGTGTCTATGGAAAGGAATCTCTGGATCAAGGTCTGCATGCAGTCGTGAGATTACAGACTTTGAGATCACTTTCTAAGAGCTTGTAAGCACTTGAACTCCCTCCAAAGACAGTTGTTATTGACTGTTTCTTACACATTTCTTCACATCTTTTGTTAAGAGACAGTTATCATATATTGCTTTATTGATCTGATATAGGTGCAAAAGATATTCAACTAATATTTTAATTTGAATGTACTAAGTGTGAATAATATTGAGCATTGACCCATATGCTAATCTTTCTAATAAAAAAGAATCTCTTTTGTAATATTTTCTTTGCCCTCTGTTAAATTGTACTGTGATTTTCAAGACTGATGTGTGATCCATTTGTATTTGAAGAAATTATGCTTTCATATGTCAAACATGATACATATATATGAATATATATACAATTTTACCCTTTCGGTATATATCTTTTGCTTTTGATGGTGATATTATTTGGGATTTATGGTATAAAATAAAGAAAATGTGTTCAGTATTTAATGAGTGAAAATAATTATTACTTTCCTTTTTGTATCTATCTTCTTTTATTTGAAGTCAGGATAGAGGAGGAGTATACGTACTAAGAATTTCGTTGAAAGCTTAATTAATGAATGAAGTATCCAGAAATGATTTTCTAAACACCTAGTGGTACTCATAAACTTTAAATTAGAGAAATGTTTTTGTTCATGTCAGCTGTTCTCCATATTGGTCTCAGAGTCTGTTTATTTCATATGTATACTTGCTGAGGACCCCAAACAAAATTTTACAAAGGGGTCAATTTAACATTGAATATGAAGACTAATTTTAAAAAATGTTTTAAATAGGGGTTGAAGTTGGAAATGAAAAGAACTAGATAATTCAAGAGGTAACTGTTAAGAAAATAAAATTAGTCAAGAGGTTAAAATGTTTGAAGCTGCTGGACCAGACTAATTGAATTGTCACACAGTGGTATTTTTTTTTTTTTTTCTTTATTCTTTTCTTCCTTCTGGTCTTCCCCTACTGTGCTCTTAGATTATATCAACCTATTATGTCCAATCATCTTACATATAGGAGATCTATCAAAAACTATAATATTTTGTAGGACATCTACAAAATGGCTTAATTCAACTTTTTATAGGTGCCCTATATATAGGACAAGTAAATATAATGGGGTAAAGAAGACAATCTCAAGTATTTAAACAATCATCACTGGAGTGCTCAAAATACTATGCATTTTAATTGTAGCTCTAGGATCAAAGAATGTGAAAGGCTATTGAAGTAAATCATGTAAGATTTCTCTAGGTTTGCAATGCACCGTCCTAATATTGATAGGTCCTTATTGAAAACTAATGAAACACATTAAGATTGGAAGCTATCTTCTGATAACAAATCTAATAGAGTCTTATTCACTTTGCTTGATGAAGCCCTACCTTTTTATTACTTTCATATTTCATTATTTTCACATGCAATTGATGAATGCATTAAAAAAACTTCTAGAAATTCAATTTTATTCAGAAAATTACATAGAATTGTGATGATAACCCCTTGGAAAGTTTCTGCTTCATGACTGATAATTTATATTTTCAGGAAACATTTAGTATTTATTTTACATTTTCTTCTTTTCTCCTTTGCAGATTGAGGGTTTCCAACCCGCCATGCCCCCACATCAACTGAGACGATGCAGCAAAACAACAACATGACTGAGTTCACATTGCTAGGATTGACACAGGACCCTCTGAGGCAGAAAATGGTGTTTTTAATCTTCTTAATTTTTTATGTGGTGACCATAGTGGGGAATATGCTCATTATTGTGACCTTCAAGTGCAGTTGGTCTCTTGGGAGCCCCATGTACTTCTTCCTGTTTTATCTGTCCTTTGCTGATTCCTGCTTTTCCACATCCACAGCCCCTAGATTGATTGTGGATGCTCTCTCTACAAAAAAGTCATATCCTACAATGAGTGCATGACACAGGTCTTTGCTCTTCACTTATTTGACTGCATGGAGATCGTTGTCCTCATCCTCATGGCTGTTGATCGCTATGTGGCCATTCGTAAGCCTTTGCATTACCCAAGGATCACGAGGAGGCAGGTCTGCCTCATCTTGATTATTCTTGCCTGGATAGGGTCTTTTATACATTCCACTGCTCAGGTTATCCTGGTCTTGAGATTGCCCTTCTGTGGACCCAATTTGATTGACCATTACTGCTGTGATCTGCAGCCCTTGTTGAAACTCACCTGCATGGACACTTACAAGATTAATCTGCTATTGGTGACTAACAGTGGGGCAATTTGCTCAAGCAGCTTCATGCTTTTGATGATCTCATACATTGTTATCCTGCATTCACTGAGAAATCACAGTGCAGAAGGGAGGAAAAAGGCCCTATCCACTTGCACTTCTCACATCATTGTAGTAGTCTTGTTCTTTGGCCCCTGTATATTCATATATACACGCCCCCCAACCACCTTCCCCATGGACAAGATGGTGTCGGTATTCTATACCATTGGAACACGCTTCCTCAACCCACTCATCTACACCCTGAGGAACACAGAGGTGAAAAATGCCATGAGAAAGCTGTGGCATGTTAAAACTGCATCAGAAAGCAAGCGATGAACTGAGGGCCAAGTCTTATACTTATTCAGTTGTGATTTGATGAATAAGTACATATATGAAATACAATCTCATCTGAATATTGCAGGTTCTTAATGTTTTTAGTTAACAAACCATGTTAATTTTAAGTCACTTTTTGTGTGTCAGAGCTAGGTAGAGTATTCAGGTACTCTTGGTCTAATAGACTTTTTAGAGTCTTTTTATTTTCCACAATCCTGATTATACCTTTGAGCTATAATATAACATTTGATTTTCTTACTGATGAGTTATGTTCCTGATTCATAGACAGGAGCTTCCCCGAAATCTTAATTCTGGCTTATAGTTTTTCTGAGAGCTCAGTTCTGGCTTTGCTGCCTGTGAGCTACATCTCACAACACTGTCTGAATACGGGTTGGGTAAGAACTCTTCAAACTTGTAAGCACCCCCCAATAATGTAGAGTTCTTGGTATTTAATTTCCTCTATAACAGATTTCCAACAAGGTATTGGGCTTCTTCCTGAACATTTTAGGGTCAAGGGATGGATTCATTTTATCAGAGCATCACATTTAATTTTACTACCAGTTGGGGTTTGAAAAGTTACATTCTCTTTAATCAGAGGTTTTACTTGTTATATTCTAAATTTGTTTTTCTCTATTGTTTACTTTGGCTATTAAGACAAACAGAACACTATTTATGAGATTCCTAAATGTGTTAGTGAAAAACCTTGAGATATTTAGCTATTTAAGTGATTAGTGCATTGATGTTATAATAACAAAACTGTGGGACTCAAGAAATAGAAGGATAAGATAATAGATGTTGCAAACCAAATTGAAAGTTTTATTTTAAATATAATGAAGATACAACATATTTTCAGAGACTGAAGATTAAAGAGATAGAAGCTGGTTTTTAGAATAAAATGATATGATCTGTATTACAAAGTTGATGATTAACTTTTTACTTGTTTCATTCACATCAACTTAATATATACCATATCATTTCATTCTTCTTTAAGGCTATTATTCCATTGTGTACATACTACATTTTCTTTATCCATTCCTCTGTTAAAGGGCCCCTAGATTGGTTCCATCATTTAACTATTGTTAGTTGAGCTGCTGTCAACATTGACATGGCTTCATCACTGTAGCATGTTGATTTTAAGTCCATTATGTATGCAGTTTGATCTTTTGTTTATTTTTTAAGACAGGGTCTTTCTGTGTTGACCACGCTCTCCTGGAACGCCTGGTCAAAGTAGTTATTTCCTTTCAACCTTCAGATGACCTTGGCATATAGGTGTATGCCACCATGCTTGGCTTATTTTCTCAGTTTTAATTTGACTACTAGTGCTTTTGATATATAAAAATATCTTCCATTTCTAATTTCACTAAGTATCTTCTTTTTCATTTTTTACTTGTTCTAATAAGTTATACATGACAGTAGAATGCATTTATGCATTTTTATGAATGATACATAAATGGAGTAAAATTTTTCATTATACCCAAAGGACTTAAAATCAGCATGCTACAGTGACACAGTCACACACCAATGTTTATAGCAGCTCAACTCACAAAAGCTAAACTCTGGAATCAACCTACGTGTCCTTCAACAGATGAATGGATAAAGAAAATATAGCTGCTTCTTTTTCTGTTTTTGTGTCCACTTCCTTTTTGTTTCCTGAGAAATAATAAAGTCCAGTGCTCACATTGGTGTCCCACAACTGATACATCAGGCATGATGAGGATCTTAGATTTAATAGACCACAGGAATATGAGTCCAACATAGATTTGTTTGATCTTCTCCTTTCATAACACCCACACACGTGCACACACATACACACACGTGCATGTGCATGCACACTCCTAAACCCCAATACAGGATTTTTTGACCATGGCTTCTGTCAAAGATGATTTTCAAACAATTTAAGTTCCTAAATGCAGGGACAATTAGAATTACTAGTTTCTCTTTAGATCAGTCATGTGGAAAGGTGGGTAGTCACTCCAGAATTACCCTTTGGCTGGAGATTGGTGTCATTCCACATTATAAAGGTCACTAAATTTACTGATATCTCAAATTGTTTTTCACATGAACTTACGAATATCATAATTTGAATTACTATTTTAAAATAATTATTACCAAAGCCAGTTCTTCAGCCCTGCCCAGGAATTCTTACTTTTAAATTAACCTTCCTCTGTCTTCATCTGTCAACTAAATATTTTAATTTGCATAACTCATGGCTTCCTGAATTTCAACAAGTCCTCAGTAAATTACTATGGATTTTCAACTCCACAGCCTGAGGCTACATCACTCAACCAGTAGAAATGTGTTCTAGGGCTTTGTAGTTATCTGTGTTTTTTTTTTTTTTTTTAATTTTATTTTAAATGGTATAGAAGGATATGTGTAAATAGTAAAAACCATGGAATGAGGTAATCATTAGTGCAGATCTTGTTACTGAATTTACAAGCATGTAAGCTGAGCAAGCTGCTTAACTTCTATGACCTTCACTTTTCTCTCATGAACTATTGTTGACTTATACCTCATGGAATATGTATGTGAATTAAAACTACAACTTATACAAAGTGACAAATACAGAGCATAGTATACAAAAAACAGTGAATAAATATTTGGTGAAAGAAAATTATTTCAACACAAAAATCTTAGTCATAAGGTGTCTTTTTACTCACATGAGGTGGCAAAACAAGTGGAAATTAATTTGAAAATTATTTTGCAATCCATGTTCAATGTACATATTAATCCTGATAATATTTGCTATAAATTTGTTGTTTGTAGTGGGGGAAGTCTAGAGTCCACAGCTTGGAACCTGTGATTTCAGAATGCAACACTAACTTCCCTAGACTGACCTTGCAAATAAATTACAAGACCTAGAAAACTTGTCTTTTAGTGCAAGATGAAGTAACAGAGGGCACTGGATGGGATTGAGTCCTATCCTGATTTTTCACTTCCTTTTTCACCTATGACAGTCTTGTTTTTTCCCTGCTTTATTATCCATTGGTGATTTTTCTCTTGTACCCTGGACCTCTGTTCAGCCTGAAGCACTTAATATGTCAAAACTCTTGTTTGTATCTGACAAATTATTTTGAGGAGGATTTTCTTCCATTTTCTTCATTTTCTTTCCTTTCTTTTTTTTTTTTTTTTGCAGGGGGTACTGGGAATTGAACTCAGGGACACTCCCCCACTGGGTCACATTCCCAGTCCTATTTCGCATTTTATTTAGAGACAGGGTTGCACTGAGTTGCTTAGTGACTCACTTTTGCTGAGACTGGCTTTGAACTCACAATCCTCTTGCCTCAGCCTTGCTGGGATTACATGTGTGCACCACCATGTCGGGCTGCTTGCTATTCTTATATTAAAGTAGAAAACCCAAACTTAAGTATATTACAATTGAGATGCTCTGGATAGCAAAGTACAGGAAGCCTTGGGGAATAATACTCTTTTGGATACTAATGCTTTACATCATTCTGTCTTAAAATATCCCTCCTGGAATATAGACAGGAATTATTCTTTCCAATTTTCTATGAAAGGCCACTATCATTTGAAATACAATGAGCACACCTGACTTCTCTAACAGGTAAGTGAGAGTTTTGTCCATCATTGTGGACAGAGACATCCTGAAAAAATAATAAAATGTAACTTTCAATTTTTAGTTCTATAGGTCTCCTAACTACAGTACTGATATATATTCTGGGAAAGGAAAATATTTTTGAAAACAAAGAACAACACAATGGTGCTTCTTTTAGATTAATGTTTACATAGGAAATAAATTAATAAAAACAAGTATTGGGAGATAGATGATTTTTTAAACTCAACTAATAATTTATGAGCACCAGGCATGTAAAGTCATCATTATGTGGGAGAAAAGAGATAACTTAATTAAGATTTAGCACTATTTCTTCAAATGGAAGGATGTATTACAAAAAGTGTTAATGTTTTAAAATTAGGTTGCTGGGCAGAATACATCCTCAGTAGGTGTGTGGGTACTAGAAAATGAGAAGAGATTATGTCTGATCAGAACTCAGAGAAATGGCTATAAGAAATAAAGACTTTGACAAGCTACTAAAGAATGTCAGCCTTTCCATCTCTGAGTGAGGGTCATAAATACATATTGATTTTCACAGTATGCAATTAATATTCCTTGCCAGTTTCCTAAGTGGTATTTAAAGAGCACAGCTTGAACTTCAGACATTTCCGGTACTTATAAGTTGAAGCATAAAATAAACAAGATGATGCTTTATAAACTAAACACCGTATAATGAAGGTGAAAGATGATAGATTAGATAGATAGATAGATAGATAGATAGATAGATAGATAGATAGATAGATGATAGATAGATCACAGGAAGAAGTTCCTGAAAATAGTTTGGATAAAGAGCCTTCCCTTTACCTAGATATTTGTTCATGTCTGGATTTCTTCTGTGTTGTCCAATCTACCCTTGCTAATCCACAGTGCTCCTGCACTGTCTGTGGCATTTACAAAGAGGAATAACAGTATATTGATGTGATGATATTTGGGGCAGCCAGAAACACAATGAAAGGACAATGGTACTGAATGTTATGATGAGCTCTGGACCATATACAGGGCTGTTCTCCAGGGCAGCTCTTGGCCAGTGAGCAGGAATTATGGTATTCAGTAAGGAGCTCAAGGAGAGTAGATTATATTACTCCCAAATTTGACTTATGGGGGATAAAACACCATGGGAATGCATATCAGTTTTCCAACAAAGAATAGGAAATTCTGAATAGAATAAAGTGAGTGTAGAGATTTTCCAGATGTATCAGACTGAATCCAGGTTGGGTAGTTTGAGAGAGAGGCCGGAAGGAGCAGCAGAGCCCCTGGCTGTGATTCTGTAGCAGGAATCACAGGAGACCCCTGACACTACCTCCCTCCCCGCTCCATCCTCCACACAATGCTGCCTCCCTTCCTTTCAGCACTTCTGATGCCAACCACGCCAACAGGTTATCTGCTTAATAATGTCATTGTGACAAGTTTTTTCATTCTAAGTTTGGCCAGTTCTGACTGAGGATTTGAGGCCAGTACATTAGTTCTTAGGTGATTTATTTGTTGATGCTTGTTTTTGATGATACCAGGGATTGAAGACAGGAGCAATCTACATCTGAGCTACATCCCAAGTTTTTTCTTTTTTCTTTTTTTTTTTTTTTTTTTAATAAAATCTTGACAGTGTCTCTCCCTAAGTTACCAAGTTGGCCTCACATTTGAGATCTTCCTGTCTCAGCCTCCCAAGTAACTGGGATTAAAAGTGTGCACCAGGCATTATTAGTAGTGACATTTGTCTCCAAACCATTGTGTATACACACACACATACAAACATGAAAATATGAATTAATACCAGGAAGACATGTAAAACCTCTTACTTTATCCTTAAGGAGGAAAGTTTCTTGAGAAACAAAACAAACAAAAATAAGACAAACAAAATGATCTAAAATGGTCATTTTGCGAGTTTTACATCCCCAATGTCATACATCACATCATGGTGTTTTTCAAACTTCAAAATCTTGTACTTTGGGTTGTGGAGTTAATTTACAAAGTTATTTAAAATCAATCTTAGGTTTTGTTTTGTTCCTGGCTTTATAAAGTAAGAGGATGATTATGTCTCTACATACAGGATAGATAGAAAACCCCAAAAAATTAATAATGTGAATGTGTTTTGTAATGAGAGCAGTACTACAACAGTGACAAATGCAATTGCCTTGCAGAAGTGGTAAAGAGTAGTTAGTTCAAAAACATTTGGAAGATACCACATTGTACAAGTCTTGGTTTGGAACTTAGGGAATAATATCCTGATAACACCTATTTTTCCAATACTCTTATTCTAGGAAGGAAGCTTGTGTGGTAAGCAGTGATATGTGATGTTATTTTACAAGCTGTAAAGAATGGTTTCAGAGAGCAGGAGTGAGAATTTCCTTCATCATAATATAATTATTAATAGCTGCCTTGGACATCTTTCTTGGAAATTAAGACCTGAAGTGAACTAAATGGAAATTGAAAGGCACTTCTGGAAAGCAAAGAGCAAGATCAGCTTGGATTCCCTACACTCTGTGTTTTTAGCTTTTGGATTTTTCATTTCCCCATCATAAAGATGCCACAGGATGTGCATATTAATCTTCAGTATGCTTCCAATGCAGCTGAATCTAAGGTGATGAAAACATACCTCAATAAATATTTAGTGGTTTGAGAGCTATGTGCCCTATTTTCTGGATTGCAGGGTATTGAAGATTGTAAAATAATCTTTGTTTAAGAGTCAAGAACCTTTAAATATATTTGGGGGTTGCAGAAAAAGGTTTTCAAAGATATCAAGAAATACATGATGAATGTAGTATAGTTGTCTGGAATATAAAAGGATTGAAATGAGCTTCATGGGCACAGTTGTTGCTGGGAACTAATGTTATTCTGATACTATTGATTACATTTTTTAAAAGGACCAGGACCAAAAATTATTAAAAACTTAAATAGATCATATAGATCATATGTATGCATAATTTATCTTGAAATACATGTACAAGTAAAAAAGAAATAAGCTTCTCTAGAAAATAAATAAGCTAAAGGGAAAGATGTTTTATATATATACATGGCTGTTGGCCGCTATGTGGCCATCTGTGAGCCACTGCACTACATGCACTACATGATGTTATAAAATAGTTAGTATTTAGTCAAATACTAAATGTTATAAAGGTGCTTGATGGTTGAACATATTTTGTTTATACAAAATACATACATGTATATACATACATATATTTGGAAATAGTTAGATATAATAGTTTTATATATTTACACACACACACACACACAAACATATTCACACACTGATAATGATGGCTAAAATCATGAAGAGATAGGCACTTTTAAATCATCTTACTTCCAGTGCCTACTTACTACTCATGTCAATATATGTGATAAATCCCTTTGTGAATATATGCAGGAGAAAATGAGCTTATTTTAATGGTTATGGTATCAGGACTCAGGTCCTTTGTAGTTAAAATCCTTGCCCAATGTTATATAGTACAAAGGGTTTTATTTGGTTTTTCCTCTCAAAATAACTAAGTCAGACACTTTTCCAAAAGTGTTTTAGATTTGGAGAAAGATGTATTCACGTTTATTGAAATTAAAATTTACCAAGGGAGAAAAGAAAAAAAAAAAAAAAAAAACAAGCAGAAGTAAAATTTTGTCTTAATTTAGTTCATCATAGTATGTGTTTTGATTCACTCACATCTTCCAAAATAATTTATTGCTATTATGAATGAGATATGGGGAAGACAATAGGTTAAGTGTGTCTTCTGTATTTTATTTAAATACACAGCATTTCAGCTTATAATTTTCCTTCGAACATCATCTTGACTAGAAAGTTCATGATAATATTCTTTTTCCAAATTTAGAAAAAGAATTCTTTGTTAAAAGAAGTATATGTACATATCTGAATATACCACAGTGAATTTTATCTTTCTGTATATTTATAAAGCACCAATTAAAAAAAATAATAAATAAATAGAAGGTAGACCAGTAGAGTGGAGGACAGGAAAGTGGGGAGGAAGGAGAGGAGAAAAGAAAAAATACTGAGGACTGAAATGGGCCAAATTATATTCCATGAATGTGGGATAATGTCAAAGTGAACTCAACTATTATGTACAACTATAATGTATGAGTGAAAACTTTATTTTAAAGTGACATTCGAAAGGTGAGTGAATATTGAGTATATCAGGAATGGAAAGAAATTGAACAAAATTTGTTACTGACTTTTGTGCCTCATTTTAAGCTACATCTCCTGTGATTTCTGCCTTCCTGGTATGCTCCAGAAATGTGAGGTTTGAAATATTAAGATCATGACCTGGTCCTAACCAAGTGATCAGTAGTAACCACCACACATAACCAATTCATATCACATTAAGTTAAAAACCTGAACCTTGAAAACATTTAACTGTCAAGTAGAATAACCCCCCCTTTACGTTAGAAATGTCTTTGGGGACTCTGAGGGCTCTAAGATCTGTTTTCAGAAATGGGAGAAATAGAAGCAAAACTGGGATCTTGGATCTGTAACAGGAAAAACATTCATTACGGTTCATTCATATGTCAGATACTAAATATTATAAAGGTGCTTGATGGGTGAACAAAATCATTGACAAGATCAAGTGCTTCTTTCTCCTCTTTTCAAGCTGGCATGTATGCTGGAAAATAATGGAGAGAAGTAGAACATATTATGTAGCTGTGAACCATATCTATTTTTGTAACTAAGTTTAATAAATATGAGATCTCTTACACACAGAAACACTTAGATGGGTTTGAGGGTAGCATGTGACTTCACATTCTTTCATGAAATTCCAAGGGCAATCAAATGAGTCCTAATGCTAAGTGTTGCACCATGCAGACATACTGCTAAGATTTTTTTATAAGGAAAAAATGAAGTAGATAACAACATGGTGTAATATCTAAGGAGCAGCATCAATCAGAATTATGCCAAAGCTAAGAAAGAGTTGTAATTGAAGAATTGTGTAGGAAAGTATCATATTCATATGTTTATGAATGAATGAGATATGGGAAAGACAATAGGTTAAGCACATCTTTAAAAATAATATCCCACTAAGTGATCACTACAAATTGAGGAATCAAGTGTTGAGATGACTTATTAAGAAATCATATCTGGACAGTACCCAAAGATTAATGTTATATTTGCTTTGAATATCTCATAAAATCACATACAGCATCATGAACTATTTTGCTCAACTATTTCATAACTTAACAGAACACACCATAAATGAAATCCATTATGTTTTGCAGATAAACCTTCTTATACTAGACTTTTCTCTTTCATGAAATCATGCAACTGAACAATAATGTGACTGAATTCATCCTACTTGGGTTGACCCAGGATCCACTGAGGAAGAAAATAATATTTGCCATATTTTTGTTTTTCTATTTGGGGATGTTGGTGGGTAACTTGCTGATTATCACCACCATCAAGACCAGTCAGGCCCTCGGCAGTCCATTGTACTTCTTCCTTTTCTACTTGTCCTTATCTGACACCTGCTTCTCTACTTCCATAGCTCCTAGAACACTTGTGGATGCCCTTTCAAAGAAGACCACAATTTCCTTCAACCAGTGCATAATCCAAGTCTTTACATTGCACTTCTTTGGCTGTATGGAGGTTTTCATCTTCATCCTTATGGCTGTTGACCGTTATGTGGCCATTTGTAAGCCACTGCACTACATGACCATCATGAGCTTCCGGGTCTGTAGTGTGTTGGTAGTTGTGGCCTGGGTGGGGTCCTGTGTGCATTCTTTAGTTCAGATTTTTCTTGCCTTGAGTTTACCTTACTGTGGTCCCAATGAAATCGATCACTACTTCTGTGACTTGGAACCCTTGTTGAAGCTCGCCTGTGCAGACACATATGTGATCAACCTACTCCTGGTGTCCAACAGTGGGGCCATTTGTACAGTGAGTTTTATCATGCTGATGTTCTCCTATGTTATCATCTTGCATTCTCTGAGAAACCACAGTGTGGAAGGGAGGAGAAAGGCCCTCTCCACCTGCATCTCTCACATCATTGTGGTCATCTTGTTCTTTGGCCCTTGCATATTTATATACACACGGCCTGCAACCACCTTCCCCATGGATAAGATGATAGCTGTGTTCTATACCATTGGAACACCTTTGCTGAATCCTCTGATTTACACACTGAGGAATGCAGAAGTGAAAAATGCCATGAGGAAGTTGTGGAGTAAGAAACTGGTCTCAGATGATGTGAGATGAATGGAGGTTTTCAGTCCTCATTAGTTTGGATTAAACTAGAAGTAATTAGAAAAAATTAACTTCTGATAGCAGATTTATCAGCATAGTCCCTAGGAAAAGATGTGTACATGGACACTGGCTAGTTTGAATTGAATGTATGTAGAAAATGAGACAGGATGATGTACAAACAGGTATGTAGGGGTTAGTGCCTTAAATATTGTTCACATCTGTGACCCTATTTCTTTCATTTGCCTAATATCACTTGATATCTCTTGTAGAATTTATCTAGAGGTTTTCTTGCCTTTTTTTACAGTAGAGCTTGGTGTTCTCTGCTTCTCAATATTGTACCAAATGTTCCAATCCACAGACTGGCAGATTCTCATTCTTTCACATAGTCTGATTTATTAGAAAATTAAACCAGTTATATCTGATTATAACTTATTTGTTCTTCCTGACCATTAGAATGTACGATATGCAAATAATGGTAAAAGTGTCTTGTTATCATGGATTTTATAGATAATCTAGTAATCTCTTAACCAATACTTGCAGGTCTATAATTTGGATTCATACATAGAACCTTCTGGGATTGTGGTAGAATATGGACAGAAATTTCAACTTTCTGAAGAATTCCTTAGATCTTAAGGACACTTAGTAGTTTTGTTTGGCTAATAAATGCATTCATTTTCTAAAAGATAATTTATGTTTCTAATATGATTCCTTATAATTTGAGGGATTGTCATAAAGTATTGTTAATTCCATTTGTGGAAATTTTCTCATAATATGGTGTTATTATGATTGTGGCTCAGATGACTCAAATAAAAAATGATTATACTTACAAGGACTAGAAACTAAGAATATAAGTAGTTAAGTCAGATGTAGTGGTGCATCCCTGCAATCCCAATGACTCAGGAGGCTGAAATAGGAAGATCGCAAGTTCAAGGACAGCTTCCTCAATTTAGAGGGACCCTGTCTCAAAATTTTGAAAAAGGACTATGAATGTAGCTCAGTGGTAGATGAACCCTTGATTCAATCCTCAGTACTGCAAAGTAAATACATATATATAACCAGGTGATGTTAATGAATTTAAAAATATGAATGGATTTTAACAAAGTTTTTTTATACCAAAAGGAGAATTTTAAGCTTCATAACAAATATTTACCATAAGTGTATGAATTATGAAACTTCCTTCTGGAAAAAGCAGAACTGAAGACAATACAAAAGAGTAAGTAGTCGCCAGGGGTTCAGGAAGAGAAGAGTAAAAAAAAAGTGGAGTGCATAAGATTTTCAAGACAGTGTAATGGTAGATACATGACAAGAGGTATGTCATAAAACTCTACATACTAAAAGGAATTGGCAACATAATCTGTGCATTTCATTAAAAATGAATTAATGGTGCTGGGGAGATAGCTCAGTTGGTAAAGTACTTGCCTTACAAGCACAGTGCCCTGTAAGGGGCCAAGTGCAGGTATCAAGGATTCTTTGCACTTTCTGTGTAATTTTCATGTGACTCTAAAACTGCTCTAAAAATAAAGTATATTTTTAAAAGTTGTGCTCACAACAGAAAGACTAAGATCTCATTATTAGTTTTCAAAATGTATTATTGGAAATTAAAAAAAAATTGGTATCAGTACATCTTTTATTAACACATCGATGCACTCAAACGTCCCAAAGTTTTCCCTAGTGCACAACACAGATGACATACATGACTTTATTAAATGGACAATACTATAATTTTTGTGTGCCATTTTTAAATAATGACAAGTGTTAAATATTCATAAGCATTAATTTGAAAGCTGGTACAAATTATGAATAATTTGCATTAAAACTACTTTGCATTAACTACTTTCCATAGGAATATTTTAGCATGTTCAAATGTAAATATCTAAAAAGGGCCTTTACTATGTTTGCCTGTTTTACTTTTCTCTTCAAAATCATAACTTTTTATTTTTTTGAATAAATATAGGTGAGTATATAATTTTGTAAGTAGTTGAAAACTTCATTAATAAAATGTGACATGAGAACCCTGATGTGTGTGTACCTATACAGAGACTGCAAAATATAAAAATCAAAGACTCGGCAAGTGGAGAAAAAGACACTTAAAGAATTTTTTTCTTTACAATTAATAGAACAAGTCCAAAAATCCCCAGGTGTATAGAAGGCAACACCATTTACTATTTGACATCTATGGAAGACTCAATTTAATAACAGTAGAGTAACATTATTTTCATCTGTCTTCAAAATATAAATAAGGATAGATTATGTCATGAGAAATAACATTAGTGCATGGATTTTAAGGAGTTTAAAATCATGCACGATATTGTGTTCAATTACAGGGTAAATAAACTAGAAATCAATGACAGAAGGACAGCTGGACATCTCCAAAGACTTGGAATTAGAGACACTCCTAAATCTCCCTCAGATCAAGGAGAAACTCAACTTCAAAAAGAGTACACTGAATGAAAATGAAAATTTGCACTAAATAAAAATGAAAATATAGCATATCAAAACTTGTTGGGCAGAACTAAATTAGGATTAAGAAAGGTTTCTTTTTATATATATATATATATATATATATATATATATATATATATATACACATACATACATACATACTACAGATTGAATCCAGGGCTTCACACATGCTAAGCAAGATCTGTACCACTGAGCTATAACCCTAGTACCAAGAAGGAATTTATGCTTAAAATACATATATTAGAAAGAAAAAAAAGTCTGAAATAAGTAAAAATTAAATGATATAACCAGCAGGAGTGGACAATTCAGAATAAAGGATGAGTTAAAGCCTAATCAAAAGAACATGCACATAAATAAAATATTTTTTGAATTACAGAGAAAATTTTTTTGAGAAATGAACTGTGCTTGATGAGTGACATGTAGTAGGTCTATATCAAATGACCTCATCTTATGAAAGGTAGAGACCTGTGTGTTATGTGTGTGTGTGTGTGTGTGTGTGTGTGTGTGTGTGTGTGTGAGAGAGAGAGAGAGAGAGAGAGAGAGAGAGAGAGAGAGAAAGAGAGAATAGCACAGAAAATACATTTGAAGGAATATTTGAAATATCTCCACATTGGATTATAAATATCAGTGGTCCACAAGTAGGAAAATAAAAGTAAGCCATAAATAGGTACATCACATTGAAAAAAGTCATAAAGAACTAATGTTAAAATTAGGCAGAGACAAAAAATCATATTGTATCATTATGTACAAATGAGCAAGGATAATAAGGATGGCTGACTTCTATCAGAAAATGTGGAGGTGATATGCAAAAGAAAAGCACATTTAAAGTAAGGAAAAAAGTGTCAATACAGAATCCTGTACTAAGTGCAGACAGCTTTCAAAACTAGCTAAAACAATGACCTTACCTACTAATCAAAAACAGAGACACATGACCAAAGGACTACATCATGTTGAAGAGAAAACATACCAGATGGAATTCAGAACTCCAGGAAGAAATGGAGAGCACTAGAATATATGTAATCACATAATATTTTTCTTCCTAAATTCTTTAAATACCATTGACTTCTTAAAGTTGAAAAATAAAGAATGCTTTATACATTTTAAATAACACATGGCAGAAAAATATATGCAATAAAAGCACAACTTATAAGTATAAATGGAATTATACCTCTTAAGTTTCTTTTATTACATATTGAGTAGTTTTACTTTAATTCAATATATTTTAATAATTCTGCCTACAATATATTTTATACAAAATGGACTTATTTTTCATTTATCATGTTATTATTAACCCGTCACAATCATATTTCATTATAATTTCAAATACTAAAACACTAAAAGAACAGTAAGGACAGGTGCCATTTTGAAGCCAGTTTGCAGTCTGCTGGGTATTCCAATCTATCCTAACAAATATAAATATATGAATAATCTTAAAAGTTAACTCTTCTTGGATCTTTAGGAGAAATGAGGTTACAAGTCACACTACTATTTCATAATTGGAGAGAATTAAAGAAATGGAATTGCAAGCTACCAGAGAGAAAACCCAGGGTGGAAATCTCAGCATTAACAATCCTGATGCAGGAAAGCATCAGCTGTTAACTGGAAATATTTCAAGGCTCTGAGTACATAAGAGATGAACTTCAGGGGCATCCCCTGTGAGTTTTACATGCTGGAAATGTATTCATTTCTCATAATAAGAACTTGAGGAAATTCTCTTGTCCTCCTGTCAGAAAGATGATAAAGGAACCAGTTTGAATACTGGAGTGAATTCTGTCTGCCTTAACAAGGTGTGCCTTCAGGAAAAATTAGCTAACAAGCTAACCTGCTGGGGTGTTATCAGAGCAAACTGACCTAGAGATGTAAAAATCCAACTCCAGCCCCCTCAGCCATCTAGTCCAAATCAGAAGGGGGGCTATGAAGAACTTGTGAACCACAGTCCATGAAACAGGCTCACTGCTACACTTAGACCTGTCTTGAGACTATAGTATGCGTCTGCTCCCTGGCAACTTAAACCACAGTGCTAAAGAGCTATTTATATGCCTATAGAGAAAAATTTACACAGCATAATAAAAAGTAAAAGCAAAGCAAAACAAAAACAAAGAACACAGTTTAAAAGACAATGTAGACAGTAGAACAACAACCAGATTGGCAGTGATGTAAGTTTTTTTTCAGACCAGAAATTAAAACAAATATGATTGCTATATGAAGGACTTATAGTCATTTAAATCTCTTAGAATGAAAACATAAGATTGCTTGGCTAAAATATTTATTTTCCACAGTTATGGAGAATAGGAAATTCATTATTAAGGTGCCACTTGTTTTGGTTCCTGGAAAGAACTTCTTGCTGGTTTTCAGATGTCCATGCTCTGCCATGTCCTCTTATGGCAGAGGGCACAGAGGGAGGGAATTCAGGCTCAATTCCCTCTTGTTGATGGGGCACCAATCCCACACATGAGGACCCTGCTTTCCCAACTGAATTCCTCCTAAAGCCTCCATCTCCTAATGTCTTCCTGATGTGGGTTAGGATTTCAACATGTGAGTTTTGAATTCATGAATTCAGTCCATAGCAAGGTTCTCATGGATAAAGCACACAGACTGCAAGATCAGATGGGAAATGTAAGCAGGAATTGGCAGACCTAGTATCTAGGTCCATGAAATGTGTTTTGAATCCTGGCCCCACAGAGATATTATGTACAGGGTAGATGGACTTCAGCCTGTGTCCACAGGGGCCAGTCTAATGTACTGGGGCTTCTAAGTATTAAATTAGGCCTTGCTCTTCTAACATTGAGATGAACCTATAGACTGAGTGCTTAGGGCCTGTCCTGCAGATTGAATCACCAGATGAGATTGTGAATCTGTGGTGACTGGTTTGGAGCCTGATTTACAGGGGTGATCCTGGAATTTTAGTCTATGGAAAATATCCTGGGTTTGAGATCTGCTGGGATTAACTTGGACTCTATGTGCCTTGGAGAGGTCATGAACTCTAAATGCTGAAGTAGGTATGGAGACTGGGGACATATGGCCTGGGGTCAGCCTGGTGCTACCCTGTTACTTGAACCTTTGAAGATTGGCTTGAAGCCTGAGCCCACTGAGGAGAGCCTGATGTTAGCTGATCTGGAAGCTAGTTCCCTCAGGGATTAACTGAAACCTGGTCAAAAGGAATGATCCTGGGGCCTGAGATTGTGAGAGCTGGTCCAGTGACGGGAATTACTAGGACAAGAATGGCCCCTTAATCTGTTGTTTGTGACAGGACAGGCCTTGAGTGTGAGGCCATGGTGACTGACCTGACACTGATTAAACATGGAGCTATATGCTTAGCACCAGTGTGGTGCTTGGGGCCAGGGGGACGATCCTGGAACAGAAATAGGGCTGGAACCTGGGGCAATGGAATCCTATTTGGCAGGAGGGAGGGCTTGGAAGTTCAGAAAATGGGTGCCATTCTGGACTCTGTGTCAGTAATGTTTGTCCTGGACTCTGACTCAGTGATGATGACCTGACGGACAGGGTCACGGGGCCAGCCTGGTGCTGGAGTGGGCCTGAATCCTGGTTCTGTGGGACAGGCTTGGATCTGTGGCTGCAGAATCTAGCCTGGCAATAGGGCAGACTGGGAAATTCAGTCCAGGGGTGCCAGCTGGGACTTTGTATCAGAAGGGTCTGCTTGAGGACTGAGATTGTGGGAGCCAGCCTGGCAACTAAGGTCCTGGGACCATTCAAGTCCCTGGGGCTAAAGTCAGTATTTTGATGTGACTGGTCAAGAGCCTCAGGTTACAAGAGTTGGACAAGAGGTGAGGCAGCCCCAGGATCTCCCAGTTAGGCCTAGATTCTGGGCCTCTGGTGCTGTGATGAGCTGGAGCCTAGTCCATAGGTAGTGAAACTAGAATCCGATGCTGCAAGAGTCTGCACAGCACTAGATTTTACTGAGCAGCCCCCGCCTAGGGGTCTATGGTCACGTTCACTGTTCACTTCCCTCTTCTTTTCTGACTGGGAGAGTATTGCTCTTCATGCCTGGGGTTGGGAAAAAGGGTGATACAGAGAAGGAAAGTGTCTGCCTTTTCCAATTCATCTTTTCTAATGTCTGTATTACACTCAGATGCCATAAAATCTCACTTGGTTCTTAACTCCTGTGAAAGGATATTTGTACATTGACAGTCACTCAGATTAATGTTTCTGTGGAGGGAAGAGTGATAGAAGTTCCTATTTCATCAATTTTATAATGGCATTACCTCAATTTGAAACTTCTCATTAGTAAAAAAATATCACCTACAGTTATTAATAATCCCTTACAATAAATTCTATCAATCACAATGTGAATAGGAAAACTACATTGTGTCCCTCTATTTTCAAAGCTTAAAATATGCAACAGATGCATCTTTTTCACATTTTGTCAGTTTTTAATTGCAGTGGAAGCCTCAGAAAAGAAGTTCTTAATTCTCAGTATCTATAACAGAGGTCTCAGTTGAAATACCTGTTTTCTAAGACAAGGCACAACTTACAAACCACACAGCATTCCTAATTTGAATCAATAGCAGTAACATAATTTTCCTTTTGTCTTGGTTTATGAAGGGCAGAATAACTGTTAGAATGTCAGAGCCAGGAAGGACCTGGAGATCATCTGGTTCCTTTCTCTTGTGTACAGTCTTAGAAATGTAAAGCAACAGAAGGAGAGTGGCCACAAGTCTTCTCTCTTCCATGTGCTGCTGTGGGTGATGCATACCACCTCTCTGCACATGCCCTCTTTACTGACGTTGATTCAGTGTAGAGAACAAGATCAGACCAAGGGCGCCAACCCCAAGGCTTCAATTCCCTTCCGACAATCTCTGTGGGCCCCACTCTTTCCTCATGTCCTTCTTCATGCCTGCATTTCTCAGTGTGTAGATGAGAGGGTTGAACAATGGGGTGTCATGGTATAAAAAAGAGCAGACACTTTGTCATCGGTGACAGAATCGGCCATAGGGACATAGGTGAAGATGAGGGGCAAGAAGAACATGAGCACAACCATGATGTACAAGCCACAGGTGGAGAGGGCTTTGCGGCGGCCCTCAGATGAGCAGGTCCTCAAGGTGGACAGGATGATGACATAAGAAATTACCAAGGCAACAAAGGTCAGAATGGACAGCACCCCTGTGGTGATAATGATTATGATCTTCAAGAGCCTCGTGTCAGTGCAGGCCAACTTCAACAGGGGGAAGACATCACAGAAATAGTGGTCTATCTGATTGGAGCCACAGACGGGAAATTGAATAATGATCAACACCTGCATCAGTGAATGGATAGAAGTTCCAATGACAGAAGCCATCACAAGAATGTAGCACACCATCTGCTCATGATTACCACAGAGTAAAGGGGTCTACAGATGGCTACATAGTGATAGGCCATGGCCACCAAGGTAAAGATCTCAGTGGCTCCGAAGAAGTGGGAATGAAACATCTGGGACACACAGCCACTGAAGGAGATGGTGTTCCACTGAACCAGTAAGTCTGTGATCAGTTTGGGAGCCACTGTGGAAGTGAAGCATACATCCATGAAGGACACGTAGCTGAGGAAAAAATATATGGGTTGCTCATCAAGGTGGCTTCCCCTGATGATGAGAAGAATGGCCAGGTTTCCTGAAAGAATTGCAAGACAGCAAAGTGAAAATATCACAATGCAGGTAGCCTTCACATCCTCATTGGTAAATAGTCCCAGAAGAATAAATTCAGTAACATTTTCATATTCCATTTTTTTCCATGGGCTTGATTATTTAAAGGGAAAGGATAATATGCCTGAAACAGTAGACCTTTGGAAATCATTGATTTATTTTCAAAATCTTGTGTTTGTTCAGGAAATACATATATTGAGTGTTTATTATGAATCCACAAGTATAATTGGCATTAAGAATACAGAAGTGGATAAAATATATAAATATTTACTCACAAATAGAGGGCAGGTCATTGCAGCAGACTCAATAGTAATAAGGATAGCATTGAAAATCAATCGTGATGGTGATGAATTCCAAACCCTCACACTTATCGTGAACAGCAGGGTGAATATTTTAAGTACAAAACCCAGGTTTCAGTTCAATTTTAAGATGAAATTTCAGTATTACTTAATACTACATAAATTTACTTAATAGGAGTTTTGAAATCCCCAGTCTGTTTAAAAAGCCAATAGGTTGTCTCTTCTTCAGGATGGATACTGTCATTCTCAATTCTTCTAAACTGCTAAATTTAAAATTTGGTCATGACTAGTGACATTGTATTTCAGCAAACTCATTATGCCAAATATTAAGCCTCTGGATAGCAATCTCATAAATTCCCTTTAGGACTTAAAACAGTGTGTTTTATTAAATGAAGGGAGAGGGAGAGCAACCAGCCAATCTGTGGAGAAGAGGGTTGATCCATTGTATGGGCCTCCAGAATGGTTAGTGCTTCCTGGACTTTTCCTTTTGTCCCAGTTCATTTTCCTGTCTCATCCAGGAGTTCTCAAGTTCTCATAATGTGAGTCCTGTTGTCAGATTTTCTAGCATTTCTTTTGCCAACAGCAAACTTGCAGAGACACTTGCATTCAGAGATTTTTCTTCACTTCATCTGTTTTACTGCCTTGGAGCTCTGAAATGAATCATGTTTCTTCCAGGTTTGCTACATGTTCATTGTCAAATCCTGGAATATGTCAGTAAAAGAGGAAATATATTTGATGCAAATGATCATGCTACATCTCTTACTTCCATTCTGCAACCTGGAGTAACCTGATGTAAAATGTGTCACACAACTGCCAAACTGAAGCCAAGTTTTATAAAAAGTGAATCCTACTGACTGATGAAAATTTGTCAGCAAGCTTGTAAAGAATTAGAACAGCAAGGAATCTATCCCATTTGTAATGTAATGAGTTCCTATGAAAAATGTTTTGGAAAAATTGCATTTGATATACAAAGAGATTTTCAATAGAACTTTAGACATTTTATGGACAAGTGACTTATGACCATAAAGTTAACAGTTTCCAGTTTAATTTCTTTTGGGGGAGGCTGGGTGGGCAGTATTCTGTAGTAGTGTTGTGAAAATCCAATTGCAAAGGTGATATGAATTTTTTCAATAAAAGCTTGAAAATTATTTTGATCTTTACCATCCCTAAAAAGGTAAACTTATCCTTGAACATGGAATTTTGGTGGAAATATAAACAGATTAAAACCGGTAAACATATTTATGGTTTATGATTAGGAAAGATAAATGTAGTAAAAAGGGTAGTTTGTTCCCAATTAATAAATACAGTCAATATTTAAACACCAAAATTGTGACAAAATTTTTAGTAAAATTTGAAAAGTACATTCCCCAAATTCAGCACTAGTCAATATCCAGCATGGATAAATAAAAATGTCTTTTCAGATATTGAAATATATTAAAATGTATGACAATTAAAGAAGTGTTATGAAATACAGATGACATCACTCAAACACAGGCAATAAACAAACATAAATACACTGGATTTAATCTATGTTTAAAATAACATCTCAAAATACTGGATTTCTCTGTAACTAATATTAGAACTTGACTCTCCATTTTAAAATGTATTAGTCACAAAAGATTATTTTTCAGATGCTTGAACTATGTAAATGTATCAAATAGAATAAGAACAAATATTTAAGGAGTAATTAGGTAAATTAATTTATATCTTAGAATAGGACAAATTTTAAGCAAAAAATTCAAATATGTATTATGCTTACATATCATATATGACAGAGTTCCATATGAAGAAAGTGACAAAATGTTCTTAAATCTTTAGGTGATACATTATATCCACTGTTTGAGATCACAGTAATATTTACAACAAAAAATCATCTTTTTAAATTTTTCATTTTTTAAATTTTTACAGACTGCATTTTGAATCATTGTACACAAATGGTGTACAACTTTTTATTTCTATGGTTGTGCTCAATGTGGATTTATACCATTTGTGTAATCATGCAAGTAAATAGGGTAATGATGCCTGTCTCATTCCACCATCTCTTTTGAACACAACTTTAAATGAGCTGAAGTCTAGTTTGTTTTGTAGTCATTCTAACATGGAGTAAAGTGGGAGGCAGGGCCTTATCTCAGGTAAGGAAGGACTCTTCACAAATAACACAATATAACATTACATCTGAAACATGAATCAAAGGCTAAGAAAACTTATAACTTTCTTTTTTGTGGAAAAGTGGCAGAATGATTCCATGTTTTACAATGTCACCTTTAAACAGATTAGGCGCTCCTTATTATCTTATTTAAAATGCATTTAAATTCTAATTCCAGTGTGAAGTGTAACACAAAATTGTATATATAACTTTGTGACAGCAGGTTTCTTTATCCAGCCATAAAAAATGAAAAGACATAATAGATACCAACTGAATTTACCATTTTTATACAAATCTGAGACTTTTGTTGCACCTAATTTTAGTTTGAGAAACACCAACTGGGCAAAGTGCTCTCCTAAGCTTTTCATTTAACTAAGTTTAATTTTTAAAGTATAATTTAGAATCCAGAGTGTATGGTAACAATAATCATAGGTCTGCATGAGTTAACAAAAATCAAAGGATTGCCTGAAATCTCTTATACATTTAGGAAACAGTGTTGATGAGAACTTTATTTAGTCAAAGCAAACAGATATAAGACAGATCTTCAAATGACAGTGTGACCCTTTTATGTCAGATGCAATGTATAAAAGACAGCATAAATTGGTTCTTGTAAATAAACATATAAACTTTCATTTTATAAATGTTTACATAACACTTAGACAAGGCTTAGACAGAGTTCTCTGATGCATACATATACCTAGTCATATATTTAGGGTGTCAACTGTATTGTTGTAACCTAAATAACAGTTTAACCAGTTACAAAATAATAATTTAAGACTGTAAAACAGATACAAACCCTAAACTTTAAGACTTAGTTTCCCCAAGTAATAAAACCTAACAAATACAAGAAATTATCTTTGATAGATAAGAGCAGATCAGTGTTTTGATCTCATAGACCTACAAATCTTCCTAACCTCCTACATTGATAGACTTTATCTGTTTTCACTGATAAGACTGAGTTATTGTCCTCATGGTTTTCAGATACTGGATGAAATTCTACTTACTTTTGTGCTAATTGTTGCAAAAGTAATGTTTGCTGTCTTGTTTATTGTTGACTTAGCATGATCCCTGTCCAATGTATTCTTTGTCTAGTCACCTGCCATCTTCCACTGTGGACCTCTGAGCTGCTCTGGTGCTGAATGCCCTTAACTGTCCATGTCCTGCCTAAGAGAGAACAAGAACTTAGGTTTACTTCCACCAACTTTGCTCCATTTCAGCAGGAAGCCAGTTTGGAGATGTCATTGCCCATTTTTCCATAGAAATGGAATGTGGAAATTGACAGTGGGAAACGTAACAGTGGTCCACATTATGCTTTGAATATAGCCCTTGTTGCTTCACCATTGAAACTTATGTTTTAAATGGGCATATTTCTTTCTCTCCCTCTCTTTCTGCTCCTGCCTAATCTCTTCCCTTACCTAATCTAAAGGGAAACAGGACTACCTTTCTTCCCATCCTAGACATATTCATGTCTCCTTGAATATACACCCACCTAGGAATAAAGTAATCCAGACTTTGAGAATGGTACCAGGAGACCTCAGAAATGACTACCTGCAAAATTAACAAGTGAATTACAATTCCAACAGAGAATACATGGAATGTAGCCTTTGACTCACCTCTTTAAAAGCCCCCTGTTCCTGCTGATGGGCAGAATCACAGCCTTTCGGACAAGGAGACTCCTGTATTTTTCCTTTGCTAACAAAGCAATAAAATATCTTTTTCATTTTTCTCAAAAAAAAAGAATAATGACAAAATGGTAATTAATCTTAATAATTCCTTCATCTCTATAAAATGAACCTTAGTCACCGAATTTTCAAAAAACAGCAAAATTTGGGTAATAAACAGAAAGGAAATTTCAATGGCATAATAGTATATATAAAAATTCTCCCACTCATTACATCATGGCAAAGAAAATTAAATGACATTGAGATAATTGTGTCATTCATTAGCCTTGTAAAAATAAAATGCAAAAGCCTATCTATAAAAATGTGATAATTGTTTAGAGAATACGCTTTGACCAAGTGAAACCACTCCACAAAGACATCACAAGAATATTTACTGAAGCCTTCTTCACACTTGAAAAAGGGAATTGATCCAAATATCTCCTAATAACAGAATGATGATATAAGCTGTGACATATTTTATTATGAAATAATAGGTAGAAAGTTAAGTGAGTCTACACAGAAAATATAATTTGGATGAAACATCAAGATATACTGTTGAAAAGAAAGCAAATAAGATACATATAGGTGGAAAAACCATGATAACAATTTTGTTCCAAAATCGTAAAGAATACCAAGGAGTTTCAATGAGTACCTGTTTATAAATAATTAGGAAAATGTAAGGAAGGAAACATATACATCTGAGGAACTAAAGGGGTGATGTGCAAAAGGGATTATAATCAAAATATAGTGTTCAAATTTCTTTATTAATAATTAAACATTAAATTAATATTGTTTCATTAAAATTTTATTGGAATTCAGTGAACCTTTACATAACTGGTTGCTAAGTAGTTACTGCATTGTTTCCTTAATTACTTAAATGACTGTAGATATACATGCTAATACCTAAATATTATATTTCATGAACCACCATATAAAATGTAATATACCTAGTTAGTTACATTTCTGTGCCCCACACATATATAGGGAATATTTGATTTAAGGAATCAGGCAATATCCTTATATCTGCATCTGACTACACACTTATTTCTGAATTTGATTTTTGTGTAAGCAAGAGTAAACTCTTGGTCTACTACTGCTTGCTGCTGACCAGCGGGACAAACTACATGTACTCTTCAGAAGTTCATGAAGCAGCTTCTACTTTGTTCGGATAACACCCTCAATATATAAGCAATCTCATGCATAAGCACTTGTAATCAGATATTTCCATCCAATCCTATTAAAGGTCAAGTGATCACGAGCTCAAGCATACATGTAAGATATATCTGTCCACCCACTAAGCGGCTGAACTAATTATCATACAGCCAATGGTAAACACTTCCTGTTTTTCTTAAGGCGCATTCAGCATGCCCTTTGGCTCTCTGCCAGTTGCTATCTTGGATGCATGTGGCATAACCCTGGGCCCCAGGTCTCGCCCACCACAGTATACATTTAAATTACCAATAGGATTTGAATAAATTCCATGATTGATCTCTGTAATTTAATAGCTGACATTGAGGACTCAGTGTATAAATTTCTCGTTTGACTATTTTTTTTTTTTTTGTCAGACTAACACTCTCTCTTATCATAGTTTTAAAGGAATAGAGAATAAATTTGGAACAGGTCAGAGAGGATGCTGAATTCCCAGGGCATATTACAAAGACTGACAGTGTCTGACACCTGTGCACTGAGGAGACATACCATCATATTTAAACCATCTCTGCTGCAATAAGTTTCATTCCTCTAGGAAGGAATGAAAAAGGAGAAAATACCTGTGAGGTTAACAGTCATCTTGATTTCTGTTGCCTACAGAAATTTTCCTCTTAGGAAACAAGATTTACCTCTAACTCCTAAAACAAGATTCATAATTTTATCTAGGAGGGAGGGAGGGAGGCTATCATCGAGGGTGAGTGTGCTGCCTGATTTAGACTGAGTGGATTCCAGTGTATGGTTCACCTTTTAATCATTGAATAATTAATCAGGTAAAATCACTCTTTTTGAAAAAAAAAATTAGTTATATATGAATACAATACCTTTATTATATTTATGTATTTTTATGTGGTACTAAGGATCAAATCCAGTGCCTCACATAAGGTAGGCAAGTAGCTCTACCACTGAGCTACAACCTTATCTTAGAGTACATCACTCTTTGAGCCTGGGTTTTTTCATCAATAAAAAAAGTGAAAATGTGATTTAACACATAGGATTCTTGTGAAAAACAAATAAAAATGTTCATATAAAATAGGTAAAAATATGTGAATTTAATGCATTTTAATAACTAAGTATTGTCCTTTATTTTTAAATTAAAAAATGTTAATGTTCTCAAAATTTTTAAGATCAAGGAAGCCTGGAATATAAATTCTCTTCATTGCATTTGCCACGCCACCAAGTACAGATTTCTACAGAATTTCAAACTAATTTCATAACTACTGGAGTGAAAGTTATCAGAATACGGGGTATATAATAGGATTTCTGACTTCACAGATGTAAGAACTGAAATCAAGCTAACACATTTATTTGAGAAGTCTTCTAATGTAATATCTACAGGGAATCTCTCTTAAATAAATAAGAATAACAGAATCAAACACTTCCACAAAATCATATCTCTATATTATACTTAGATTATTTCATAGATTATATTCTATATTAAAGAAGTGATATATATACATATATATATATATATATCATATATACACATATATACCATATGAATTTATATATACAAATTCTATTTTGTTCCACCTTTTGACCCAGTTATACCACTCCTCGTTTTATACCCAAAGGTCTTAAAATCAGCATACTACAGTAACACAGCCACATCAATGTTTATAGCAACTCAGTTCACAATAGCTAGATTGTGGAACCAACCTAGATTCCCTTTAACAGATGAATGGATAAAGAAACTGTGGTATGTATACACAATGGAATATTATTCAGCCATAAAGAAAAATAATATTATGGCATTTGCAAGTAAATGGATGGAACTGGAGAATATCATGCTAACTGAAATAAGCCAAGACCAAAAAACCAAAAGTTGATAAGTGGAGAATGATATATAATGGGGGTGGGGGTGTGGGGAGGGAGAGAAGAATGGGGGAATTTTAGATTAAGTAGAAGGAAATGAGAGGGAGGGGGTATAAAAAATGGCAAAAAGAGACAGACATCATTACCCTATGTACATGTATGATTACACGAATGGTAGGAATCTACATTGTGTACAACCATAGAAATGAAATGATGTACCACATTTGTGTACAATGAATCAAAATGCAATCTGTAAAAAATTAAAAGATAAGTAAAAAAATACATAAAAACTAAAAACTAAAAATTAGAAAAAAAGAAATAGTAATTTATTTTATGATTTGAACTTCAGTTGTGGCTACTGAAATTTTCTTCTATAACACCACAATCAACATTAATGCCAAAATTTTGTAGAATAATGATTGACTAAGACCAGGAGCAGTCACCCTCAGTTCATCTGCCATGACCATTATTTGTCGTAGAAAAAGCCCACCCCCCCAACTCTATTGGCATCTATTTCCTCTTGAGAAATTAAGAAAGACCGTGGCTCAGTGACAGAGCACTGACCCAGGATTTGTAACCCTGGGTTCCATCTGCAGTCCCACAGAATAAATAAGTAAAGAAAGTTAAATTTATCAATTAATCAAAATTGAATTTCCATAATTTTCTTGTTTTTATTCTGCTTACTGATCATTTATTTATTTGCTAACACTGCCAAATGTTATGATTTTTAGCCTTCTCTTACTATCAGATATAGAACAAAAACATTCAAAAATTTATGTTACCCTCCTTTGTAGCATGTAGGTTGGAGTCCCACATTTGAAATTCAGACTTTGGTATAGTATTCTCATTGTCAATTTTCTGTTAGAACAGATTCCTTAAAACTGTGTGATAAACCATGAAAATGAAAAATGATGACTTCAGCTAGAATAATCTAAAACTTATAAAAAATAGTTGCCACCCAGCTATATTTTCAGAATATTTATCCATGGGGAAAAATGGAAAATGTTCTCAAAAAACAGGAAAATCATGGTACATATGCTGTGATTATTTGAAATGATGACTTTTACATAGACTCAGGCATGCAAGAAAAAACAAAGCTGAGGAAGCTGTAAAAATGAGATGAAAATATAAGAACTGACATTTGTCTTTATTCAATTCCAATCAGTTTGAAGCAATATCTTTATTCTTGAATTCAAAAGAACAAATGAAAAAATTCTAAATTCTAACCCTTAATAAGAAGTAGACATCTTAAGAAGAAAAGCAGTGAAAAAAATCCTCATGCTTTGTATCTGGCTCTCAAATTATATTCAAAATAAAAAATATATCTTAAAAAATCAGTGTGTACTCAGAATGAGAATTTTTTCACAATACTGCAAGAGACACATCGGATGCGTGTTGCCCTTTTGCTTTTTCTTTCTCTCTTGAAATAATGGGCACCAAGACCCATTCCTTAAATGCAGGGGAATAGAGGCTCCTGAAGAAACTGCACATGGAGTTGGGAAAGGTAGTTAAAGGCACAGAGGGTCTGGGGTACAAGTCCATTGGTAAACCCTGTGGTAATTCTTAGACAAATTAGTAACCAGAAGCTCATATGACTTTGCTGCTTGGGTTTTCTAATGCAATTATTAAATTGTATTAAATACTTAATATTTTAAATATTTAAGATAGGTTTATGGTGACCAATAATTTTAAAAAGTAGTCCTCAGACCGTTTATGTGAGAAATGAACCTTTCTCTATTCATTGTAAATATTGATCATCTTCCTCTTCTGTTACCATGACTGATAAAACTTAAATACTCCCATTTCCATAGATTTTTCCTTCTTATATTGCCTTCCCTAAAACCTTATTCCATACCCCAGGTCATTGAATTGAATTCCCAATGACAAACATCTCTAGATCACTTGATTGTTCTTTCACAGTTAAATTCTGTATTTTGTTTTAATTAAATTCCTCTTCTCTTCCTCTCTCATACTACTATTAATCAAGTGACATTAGGATCTATTCTTTCTTGCCTTTTATCTATTAGTTTCAAACATTCTTTAAAATGTGCTAGAAATTGTTAAAAGCACTATAAAATTAGTTTTAACACATATATTTTAATTTCATGTATGATATAGCACTGTTAATATTTCCACAGAAGCACAAGGAGGTAATTAGGTAAGTAGATGTAGCTAAAAAGCTATATTTCCACAATAAATGAATGGTCACACTTTATAAAGAGTTGATCCATAGGAAGAACTTATGAATTTACAGTACAAAATATGATAATGAAATAATGAGCTATTTCAAAATCAATTTTAAATTTTGAATTATAGAGGTAGGATTCAAGTAAAATTAAGACTTTCAAACACCATTTGCTGATATTGAAGATGTAAGTTACATATTTTCCTCCAAATCATACAGCCCATTCTTAGTGGAAATTCAGCAACAATGAAAAACATTTCTAAGAAAATCTTCATTATTTTTGTGATGACGGCAAAATAAACCCTACTTGAAGGATTAATTTAAATTTTTTTTCTTGAGCTATTCATATAACTGTATTTAACTGAGAACATAATAAACTTTGAAGATGATTTTTCCACTTTATTTGTATTGCTACATACTAAATATACTGAATAGTGGGTTTTATTGTGGCATACTTACATATGCATATACATAATTTGTTTAATTTGATCATCCAGCACTACCCATTGTCCTCCCCTCCTTCCCCCTTCTTCTGATCTCCTTCCTTTAATTTATTGGTCTTCCTTATACACTCATGAGATTACATGCTTTCCTTCTTCCCCTTGGGCTTCTATTTATATTATGGTTCCAATATGTGGTATCTTCCAAAAGCTCATAGGTGAGACAATACTACTTCAGATAGAGCACTAATTTCCAGAATATATAAAGAACTCAAAAAACTCTACATCAAGAATACAAATAACCCAATCAACAAATGGGCTAAGGAAATGAACAGACACTTCACAGAAGAAGATCTACAAGCACTCAACAAACATATGGAGAAATATTCAACATCTCTAGTAATAAGAGAAATGCAAATCAAAACCACCGTAAGATTCCATCTCACCCCAATTAGAATGGTGATTATCAAGAATACAAGCAACAATAGGTGTTGGAGAGGATGTGGAGAAAAAGGTACACTCATACATTGCTGGTGGGGCTGCAAATTAGTGCAGCACTCTGGAAATCAGTACGGAGACTCCTCAGAAAGCTTGGAATGGAACCACCATTTGACCCAACTATCCAACTCCTTGGCCTATACCCAAAGGACTTAAAATCAGCATACTACAGTGATGCAGCCACATCAGTGTTCATAGCTGCTCAATTCACAATAGCCAGTTTGTGGACCAACCTAGATGCCCTTCAATTAATGAATGTATAAAGAAACTGTGGTACATATATACAATAGAATATTACTCAGTCATAAAGAATAATACAATTTTGGCATTTGCAGGCAGATGGATGAAATTGGAGAATATCATGTTAAGTGAGATAGACCAATCACAAAAAAAAAAAGGACAAATGATGATGACATATAAGAGGGGGTGGGAGGGAGGCAAGAATGTATTAAGGAGGGACTGTATAGAGGGAAAAGAGGGGTGGGATGGGTGGAGGAGAAGGAAAAAAATGACAGAATAAATCAAACACCATTGCCCTATGTAGATATATGATTGCACAGATAGTATGTCTCTGCTTCATGTACAGAGAAACAAGATGTATCCCATTTGTTTTCAACGAAATAAATTAAAAAAAAAAAAAGAAAGTGAAATATTTGAGTTATGAGCCTTAACCCAGCCAGTGCATTAATCCCCTGATAGGGATTAACTGGGTGGTAACTATAGGGAGACAGAATGTAACTGGAGGAGGTTGTCATTAGGGGCTTTCCCTTAGGGTATATATTTTGTCCCTGGTGAGGGGAATTTCTCTGTCTCTCTCCTTCCCTTTCCCTCTCCCTCTCCCTCTCTCTCTTCCTCCTCTCTCTAACTCTGTCTGCTTCCTGCTGCAACATCCCAAAATTCTTTCCTGTGCCACACTCTTACACCATGATGTTCTGCCTCACCTCAGACCCTGAGGAGTGGAGTCCTCAGCATATTTACTGAGATGTCTCAAACCATGAGTCTCAAAATTAATGGAAAGAAAGTAGTCTACATTTTCCCCATGTCCTGAGACTCTAAGGCTGAATTTAAAGGTGATGGCCTTCTTACTTCGATAGAAAAAAATTCTAGGCAGTATAGTATTCAGGCAGTGGCAAAGACAGTGCTGGCAGCTTTTAGTCAAATTTATTTTGATAATTAGGAGTAGAAAGCAAAACGGAAAGATTTGAGAAATTTGCAGTTAGGGCAGAAAACTGAGCTAAGGAATATGTGGTTGTTAATAACATAGCTACTAAAGAAACACTAAAGAATTTGCTCTGAGACAATAAGAAAAATGGCTTGAGGACATCTCAGGAATTGGCAAGACCACCCTCATCTCAAACTCAAGGATGTAAAAGTAAAAATTCCCTTGGCCAGAGACAAGTGGGGCACCCTGCTTGCACAAAGAGGGCTTAGAAAATTTTTGCACCATGTTCAGCCACCTAGGCACTTGGAGGTTACTGAAACCATGGTCCCTGGAATTTTGGCTACTGCTGAAGATGGTGGCAGATCTTGGCATCATTGTGTGGGGCTGCTTCTTCAGGATTGCATTATGCTGAATTTAGGGGATAATGGAGGCTTCCACCAAGATTTCAAAGGCCTAGGAGGCCAGGTAAAGTGCATATGGATTGGACTTCTTACATGCTGCACTGGAGTTATTGTGACTATTGGGATTTTTGGAAATGAACTAAATATATTTTTTGCATTGTGAGATGGGCATGAGCTTTTGGAGGCCAGGGGTAGATATTATGATTTTGATATGATGCCTTCAAGAGTTCATCTATGAGAAAATTCAAGAAATCCAGAAGATGAAATGATTGAATTATGGAAGCCTTAACCTAATCAGTGCATTAATCTCCTGATAAGAATTAACTGGGTGGTAGTAACTATAGGCAGTAGGATGTGACTAGAGGAGGTGAGTCATTGGGGATGTGCCTTTGGAGTGTGCAGTCCTAAAAAAGAATGAAATTCATTCTTTTAACTTTTTTGAGAAATCTTCATATATTTTGTCCCTGATGAGTGGGTCCTCTCTCTCTCTCTCTCTCTCCCCCCTCCCCCTCTCCCTCTCCTTTCTGGTGCCACTTCCCCATCTGCTTTCCTCTGCCACACTCTTCCATCATGAAGTTCTGTCTCACCTTGAGCCTCAAAGAATGGGTTCAGCTGACTATGGACTGAGACCTCTGAAACCATGAGTGCCAAATGAATTTTTCCTCCTTTTTAATTGTTCATGTCATGTCTTTTGGTTGCAGCAGCAAAAAATCTGACCAAAACAGAGAGAAAACACAATATTTGTCTTTCCAAGTCTGCCTTACGTTACTTAACATGATGTTCTCCATTTCCATCCATTTTCCTGCAAATTACACAATTTTATTCTTCTTTATGATTAAATAAAACTCTACTCTGTATATGTGTGTGTGTGTGTGTGTGTGTGTAATTTTCTCTATCCATTTGTTGATGGACATACCTAAGCTGATACCATAAATTCACTATTGAGAATCATGCTACAGTAAAGATGGATATACATGTATTTTAAAAATATATTGCCTTGGTAAATGCTAAAGAGTGGTGTATAGATGGAACTTATGGTAGATTCATTTTAACTTTTTTGAGAAAACTTCATACTTGGCTATACTAATTCACAAAAAATATACACAAGGATTCCCCCCATATCCTCACCAGCATTTATTGTTTTTAACAGATGCAGAAATTCTTAATAAAATATTAACAAACAACATTCAAATTCATATTAAGGGAATTGTACACCATGATCAAGCTGGATCAGTCTACTCTGTTAATATTTCATCTATTTTGATAAAATTTCCTCTTTTGTTTCCTTTTTTTCTCTTTCTTTCTTTCTTAAAATTATCACCCAAACACACCTTAGTTTGGATTAGCTTTCTCAAGTCAGAGAAAATATTTGAATTTTGCCTTTTGGGGATTGACTTATTTCACTTTGCATGATGGTTCCATCCATTTTCTAGCAAATGCCATAATTTCATTCTTTTTTAGGACTGAGAAATCCTCCAATGTGTGCATAAGCCATACTTATTTAATCCATTGATCTATTGAAGGACAGTTAAGTTGTTTCCTTAGTTTAGGTATTGTGAGGATATAGTGCAAGATGGTCAAGTGGGTTTCACCCCAGAGTTGCAAGGTTGGTTCAATATAGAGAAATCAATAAATTTAATTCACCACATAAATAGAGCCAATGTCAAGAATCACATAATTATCTCAATAGATGCAGAGAAAGCATCTATTGAGCATTTACATGTGTGTGTGACAAATCCACATAAATATAGTTGTCTCATACTAGGCAAAGGTGCCAAAAATATTCACTGGAGAAAACATAGCCTATTCAACAAATGATACTGGGAAAAATGGAAAGCCATATGTAACAAAATGAAATTAAACCTTTATCTCTCACCTTGCATAAAAATCAACTCAAAGTGGATCAGTGACTTAGGCACTAGAACAGACTCTGTGCCTACTAGAAGAAAAAGTAGACCCAAACCGTATGTCAGCCTAGGGTCTGACATCCTTAACAAGACCCCTAAATCTCAAGAAGTTAAATCAAGAGTCAATAAAGGGGATGGACTCAATCTAAAAAGCTTCTCAGCAAAAGAAATAGGCAATAATGTGAAGAGCGAGCCTATCGAGTGGGAGAAAATCTTCATCACAATCACAGCAGATTAACCTTTAATCTCTAGAATATATAAAAAACTTAACACCAAAAAACAAAGCCAATCAATAAATAGGCTAAGGTACTGAACAGCCACTTTATAGAAGAAGATATACAGTTGATAACAGATTTATGGAAAAATATTCAACATCTCTAGCAATTAGAGAAATGCAAATCAAAAGTACTTTAAGATTGCATCTCACTCCAGTCAGAATGGCAATTTTCAAGCATCCAAGCAAAAATAGGTGTTGCCAAGGATGTGGGGAAAAAGGTACACTCATACATTGCTTGTGGGAATGCAAAATGGTGCAACCACTATGGAAAGCAGTATGGAGATTCCTCAGAAAACGTGGAATGGCACGACCATTTGACTCAGGTAACCCGCTTCTTGGCCTATAGTCAAGGAACTTAAAATCAGCATACTACAGCAGAGAAAGTACATTTTTGTGAACAGTTCATCATGTTGTTTAACAGTTATTATAATTCCTAAAGCACTCATTTATTAGTTTTCTTTTTCATAGCACAATGTAATAAAAGAAACAGAATAATAAGGCACATAATGTCATATCCAGATGATCTATTTGTATAAAAGTATGAAGGATCACATTGACATAAAAGAATGGAGAACTGAAGCTCCAAACCTCTCTTCTTGTGTCCCAGTGAAAGAAAATGTAATTTCAAGTCTGACAGTAAAGTGAATGTGAAGTAAGTCTCATGCAAAGAACACTGAAGAGACTGGTAGTGTCCCAGCAGAGTACAACAAAGGTAATAATGTTGCTTCTACACATATTGCTGTTTGCTATTTGTCAGGAGAACTAGGTTCCACCTTATGTAGTCTTTACCATAGATGCTTATCTCCTTCTCTATATTGAACCAGGGAGTTTTTGATCCCTTCTGGTCCTCTAGGAAAATTCATGGTGAGCATCATATTCAAGAGTGCTTCATCTACAAGTCAATCCTACGTTCATGTGGGTTCTGGAGCCAGTGACCAAGCGAATTTCATCTTAGTGCACCTGAACTATTAACAAACTTTTCCTTTTGAGATACATGAAGAAACCTATGGTCATAAATCCACCCTTTATGTTGACCTCAGTAGACCATGTCAGGAGTCAACCCCATTGGTCTTTCCTTTTTGACATATTTTTAAATTGCCCCCTTTGTTTTGCACTGTTCATTCTCAGGGTTAGTTTAAACATTCTTTTTTTTCTATAAGTCACTCAGTTATTCATTATCTTTAAAAACAGTTTAAAGAAATCCTGTGACCCTGCCATATTATTGGTTTGCATTCCACTGCTCATTATTACCTCCTAACCACATGCATAGATTTTGAAAATTCAAGTCTTTCAAAAATGTGTCAAATGAATAGCAATATAATCATATTTTCCCCGTCCTTTCTTTAAGAGATATTCTTTCTTAACTTCTTAGGATTTCTCAATTTAAAATAAGCTTATGGGCTGGTGTCGTAGCTCAGTGGTAGAGCGCTTACTTTGCAAGCATAAGGCACTGGGTTCAATTATCATCATGACATAAATAAATACAATAAATAAGTTAAATGTATTGTGTCCATCTACAACTAAAAATAAAACAATCTTTTAAAATATAAATAAGCTTATGCCAATATATACATATACTTGCTATTTCCTAGGGTGATTGATTATATTCACAGAAGGGAAAGATGCTATTCTATAACTTTTCTTTTCATAAACGCCTTGACTGTGATCCCATACCAGCATGTACAAATGAAGTTCCATGGTCTGAGCACTCTGGACCTGAGTGTTCTTACCACAGAATATACAATGGAGACCACAAGAGAAAGTTCTCTTTCAGGGAAGGTTAAAGCAACTGGCAGTGTGAGAAGATGAGATGAATGTTGATATTCAATGTTGCAATTGAGCAGGTGGCCAAATGTTTGGGAGATAGTAACCCAGAAGAATGCCCTTAGATTGTGACCAGTCACTTTTTTTTTTTTTTTTCCAAATGAGACCTTAAAGAAGAACTCGGTCTAGAATATGTTCCTTACCATCATAGTGAATCTCAGTACCATAGATGATACAGAAGAATTCCCTCTTCCACCACCCATTCTAAATTTCTCTCTCATCCTTAGCAGCATTTCAGCTGGTTTGGATTATTTGTCTTTTTGGGGTGTGAAAGGTTATGGAAAATAATATTCCTACAAAACAGCACCCCTGAAAAAAATGAAGAGAGGGTGCAGCTCAGGAGGAGGGAGGCAAAATTAGCCAAGCATTAATCTCTCCCAGTAAATTCTTTCCCCAAAACAATGGACCCTAAAGGAAGGGGGCAGATGCTGGGTTCTGAACTGTGACCTTCCTCTATTGCAATTTAGTCCTAAATGGAAGCACAGTAAATATCAATACTCTGGGAAAAAATGAATCCCAGGGAAAGAAACAATGGACCAGATTTAATTATTCATCCCTCCAGGTAAAAATGAGTTTCAACTTTTACAATTGCCTCCCTGAGTTAAAGTTTTAAACTGCACAACTAGTCCTTGACTGCCTCAATGGCATGCCCATGGTTTCCAATGATTAAACCACCCTCTGTTAGGACAAAAAACTGGGCAGGACACAAACATAATGAGTCATCTCAGCTTTTTATTTAGTGGAGTTTAGGGATGAAATGGAGCCTGTGGAAAGGGACTGGATTTATATAGGTTATTTTGGGGGTCATCAAGTGTGCATATCAGTTTCCTTGGACACTCAGGAATTTGAGATTTTTTGGTCAAGATTGTGGGCAGTATCTGAAGAGGTTTTACTTTGGAGGAGATGAATGCCTCCTGGAGACTGTTTGTTTTACAGGTGATAAACCACCTCCTCTCTGCCCGCAACCAGCATCTGGAAAACATTGGTCTTGGGAAATGAAAGCTGTCAATGCATAACCTTCAGTTCTACTCCCTTTTTTTTCAGGCCACATTATCTTGGGAATTTCTCTTTCTCCATATCTATTACCATCATTGTACCCTTTAAAACTAAAATCCCCTCTATAACCAATGGCCATTTTCACATCCAGAAAATGAGTCCCTACAGTGCCCAAGTCCACAAATGAATAATGGGCTTCTCTGAATATGTTAAGATCTGCATCCATCATTTTGTGCTTACAGGGTGGCTGAAAACTATCTCCAAAAGTTCAATCCATTAGTTTTCATGTTCTTCTTGGGCTGCAGTTGCAATCTAGGCTTATTTACCTTCAATACTGCCAATGAGCCAGAGTATGATTCATCACGGTTCTTTATAGATTAACATCAATATATTGTGGTGATTTTTCTGTAAATCAAACAAGTGTCCTTTTTTCCTTCTGTCGATTGGCCACAGAGTATTCTCTATGAGGTCATCTGTGTAAGCCAGAGACACTGATTCAACAGAATGAATGTGAGACTCAGAACCACTTATTCATCCATGAATTACTATTGCATTATGATTTTCTTAGATACATATAGTTCTTAACAGTTCATACTGATTAACCCTCAAAGATAAGATTCGTTGAATCCTACTACATCCAGTTCCTAATGGGTACTTCAAGTTGCAACCTCTCCTGGTGTTTCTTGTCAGTGCCTATATATTTTTGTAGATGCTATGTACAAAGAAACTGATCTTATCCCCACTTTTTATGAAGATTGAGAAATATGCATTCACATTGTGCCAAAAGTTCTGTGATCATACCAAAGGTAGGAGACAAAGATTAAGGATCTGTGACTGAGACACAACATCAACCACCTTATGACAACTGATCGTAGCAGGAATAAGAACAAGATTGTCACCTCTTCATTTTTCACTTCTGTGACAGTGTCACTGGGGTCAGCAATATCTTCCAGGGTGAAAAGTCACTTCAAAGTGACTGTCTGTTATGGAGGTTAAAGGATGCCTTAGGAATAAGAATTGTGTTCACTTCTAAATAAATTCAAAGAGGGGAAAAAAACCTGTGTTACAGTGAAACTAAACTAAGTCCCAGAACTCATTCACCAGATTGGAGGATGTGTTTGGGTCATATCTTTGTTACCTCTATCACAGTTTCTTACTCTAGACAGAGAGAAAAATGATACTATTTTGGGTCCCCTGATAGCATTGTCAGTTCTGAACCCATAACTTACAGTCTCTCATAAACTTAGTATTTACTTTTCCCTATCATAAAAGTGAAAGTGACCCTACAGGTCTAATAAGGAAAGGATCAAAAGAATATTTACATGTCTTCAGTGCAGTAGACCTTATTCAAGTTGACTCAGCCTACCATTCAATTATTGGGCTCTAGGTCTGAAAATCCATTTAATTCATAAACCATTCTGTCAGGGTTGTGTCTAACCATTGTATCTAATCATCGTTGCCCCTAAAAATAGTACAATCTACTTACTATTACCATACAACCCTACAGGAAAAGGCACTTGATTGCATTTCAGTCTTTCTGTCATTGCTATGATCATACCCACCTTACGTCTAGCAGGTTTAAACCTTCTGCACCTGCTCTACTGGAATGCCATCTGTCCCGTTCATAGTACAGAGCAAAGTTATACATAAGTATCATCATTTTTATTCCCAGTAAGCTTCTCAAAAAGTCTGAGATTCTTTAATCAGTGCATTTCATTGTATAAGGGAGAGTCCAGAGGACCGTCCAGGAAAACAGTTTGTGGGGTTTCTGGTCTTAGCTATTCACATTCTCACAACTCTGCTCTTATAATCTCTTTCTCAGCACTATGTCAGAGAACCCAAAAATATTTATTTCATTTAGTGGGATTACTGGAGTCAGCAAAATTATAGTCCCAAAGATGTTCCTGATCTAATACCTGGAAGGTGTGAATATATTAGTTCACGTGACAGTGGAAAATTAAGGTTATAGAAAAATTGGTTTCCTGATTCATTAACCTGAAAATGAGATTTTACCACAGTATCTGGTTTGTTCAATCTAACAGTGAGAGTCACATAAGTGAAAGAAGAACTTCATGAGTCAATTTGAGCCTGATCTCATAGACCTACAAATATTCCTAACCTCCTACATAGATAAACTTTATCTGTTTTTCACTGGTATATTATGAGTTATTATCTTCATGACTTTCAGATGCTAGCTGAAATACTAATTGCTTTTGTGCTAATTGTTTACAAAAAAAAGGAATGTGTTGTTGCCTTGTTTACTATTGTTGTAGCATGATTTCTGCCTGATGTATGCCTTGTCCAGTCACCCACCAACTGCCACCATGGACCCTGGACTGCCCTCATGCTAAACACCCTTAGCTATCCATACCCCACCAGATGGAGGAAAAGGACTTTGTGTCACTTTGTCCAACTTTGTTCTTTCTCAGAAGGAAGCAGCTTGAAGATGTCATCACCCATTTTTCCATAGAACTGGAATGTAGAAATTGAGAGTGGGGAAACATAAAAGTGGTCCACCTTATGCTTTGAATATAACCCTTGCTTCTCTTTCACAGCTACTTATTTTTAACAATACATGTTTCTTTCTTATCATCTCTCCCTACCCCTCCTTCATCTCTGGAGGAACACGATTACCTTTCTTCCCCATCCTAGGCAGAGTTATCTGTCCTTGAGCACACACCCATGAAATGAATGAAGTAATTCAGACTTGGGAATGGCACCACAAGATCTCAGAAATGACTGTCTTCCATAGTGACAAGTGAACTACAACTGCAACTGAAAACATGAGAGATAGTCTTCAAATCACCTTTTTTTTTTTCCTGTTCCCCCTGATAGGCAGATTCACAGCCTCTGGAACAGGAAAGCAGCAATCCCCCATGTTTCTCATTTTCTAGAAAAGCAAGAAAGCTTCTTTTCCTTTTTTTTCCAAAGAAAGAAAAGAGAAGGTGAAAGAAAGAGAAAGGAAAGAAGAGAGAGGGAGGCTTGAGAATGGGAGGACAGCCAAACAGATGCAACATGTTTACTCTGGAGATGAAGTTAGGAGGCCACAAGCTGCAGCCTAGCACTCCCATGCCTCAAAGCACTTAGAACCTGGAAAATCCAAGGACATGGCTTAGTTATTTGTACTTCTGGAAGGATGCAACCCTCCTGAGACTTTGATTTTAGTCCAGTGAGATCTGTGCAAGACTTCCAGCCCACAGAAAAATAACATAATAGATCCATTGCTTTCCTCTCCACATGACATTCTCCCTATGCCCAAATTTGCACTTTTATAACAAAACCAGTCATATTATATTAGAACCCACCCTAACAATTTCATTTTTAATCTATTTATCTATGTAAATACCCTCTCTCTAAATGAGGTCACATTCTGAAGTACTGGGGATCAGTGTTTGAACACATCCCTTTTTCTTGGTAAACCACCAATCTCAAGTTATGAGTGAGTACCTCAAGGTAAAAAAATTCTTCAATCTCTAGACTTGAATTCAGTCAACCTGTGTTAACACCTTCAAGATCCATTCCCATGCTGAAGCTCTCTTCTGGTTCAAACCAGGACATATAGGCTAATTCCTACAATGTTCTTGAATGGGTCACTTTCTCCTAGAGCAAGGTTGTACTTTCCTGTTTGACTTTCTGAGACTTTTTCTGATACTGTTTGGAAGGCAAAAGGAGCATAAGAGGAAGCTTGGAAGGAGAGTAAATACTGTGTGACGCATTCTTCCATAAGGCAATAACATTGTCTAGGCAAGGGAAGACTATTGTTTCTCCTTTGAGGGAGAAGAGCCTACTATTCTTTCATCCAGAGGATGGAAGGTACATTATCAGGTCACAGTTCTTACCCTTCCCTGCATTCATGCTTCCACTCTAACTCTCGGATTCTCATTATTCCCTATAAGAGCACTAATTTCAATCAAAATGACTGTTGAAGTTGCACATTCAATCTTCTTTGCATCTTTATTATAAATACTGAACTTGTTTGTAGTACAATAGGTTTGTAGAGGATATGACAGTTAAAGTGGGATCTCTGTATGGAATACAATTCCAAAAGACATTAGATGGGGTATATATGGGAAATCACTTAAATTCCATATTCATCCTTTTCATATTTTCCTTGTCTTAAGTAAAGAAGTTATCAGGTCTAACTCTTAATGGGAATCTCCTATGGTACAAATCCTGCAACAGCACAGCCAAACTGACTGATGCTGTACAATGATAAACTAGAGAGATTGATTTCACATTGTGAAATTGACACAATCTACACAGCAGGGATGTGTACCTATCACTACAGTCCTTTGAAGAATCTATAGCATTTCCATCTCAGACACAGAAATGATGATCATTTTCTCAAGATAAAGAAGGAAGCCCCAGGCACTGAGGTGGAACAAATTATATTTCATACATGTATGATTTTGTCAAAAGGAACCCACTAATAAGTATAATGATAATGCACCACTAAAAACATTTAAAAATAAAGCCACTAAATATATAACAAAAAAGAAAAAAAGAGAAAAATAATTCTAAAATTTCTGTAACAAAATGGTAAAAATCATATAACCTTAATATAATTTAGTAATTTATAAATGGAAATGGACATCTCCAGTAGACAAAAGTACTTATGTTTAATGTTCTGTGTGGATAAAAATATACACATGAAATGAACTGAATTCAAAGATTATTAGAGTTCATATTATTAGAGAATGAAGTGTTAATGAATAATGATAAAAGGTGATATGAATCAGTAGCATAATTTTCATCTAAATATTTCCTTCTTGCCTGGTAAAGCTACACTTTTGTGTCATACTGATAACTCACTAAATATATAATAAATGTAATATAACTATTTCTGTTTCAAAGCCTAAAGTCATTCTCCAGGGTTATCACATTTTGTCTCATATTGCAATATTTAGCTTCTTTAAATTTTTTTAAATTATTTAAACAAATGGGATACATGTTCTTTCTCTATTTGTGCATGGAGTCAAGGCATACCATTTGTGTAATCATAAATTTACATAGGGCAATGTTGTTTGATTCATTCTGTTATTTTTTCCCTTCCCCTGACCCCTCCCACCCCTCTTTTCCCTCTATACATTCCTTCCTTCCTCCATTCTTACCACCCTCCTTATCCCTAACAATAAAACTAATCCTAACCCTAATGCTAAACCCTCCTACCCCCCATTATTAGTCCTCATCCGCTTATCACCGAGATCATTGATCCTTTAGTTTTTTGAGATTGGCTTATCTCACTTAGCATCATATTCTCCAATTTCATCCATTTGCCTGCAAATGCCATAATTTTATCATTCTTCATGGTGGAGTAATATTCCATTGTATATATATGCCACAGTTTCTTTATCCATTCATCAACTGAAGGGTATCTAGGTTGGTTCCACAATCTGGCTATGGTGAATTCAGTAGCTATGAACATTGATGTGGCTGTATCTCTCTAGTATGCTGATTTTAAGTCTTTGGGTATGGGCCAAGGAGTTGGATAGCTGGGTCAAATGGTGGTTCCATTCCAAGCTTTCTGAGGAATCTCCATACTGCTTTCCAGAGTGGCTGCACTAATTTGCAACCCTACCAGCAAGGTATGAGTGCACCTTTCTCCCCACATCCTCGCCAATGCCTATTGTTGCTTGTGTTCTTGATAATCACCATTTTAATGGGGGTGAGATGGAATCTTAGGGTAGTTTTGATTTGTATTTCTCTTATTATTAGAGATGTTGAACATTTTTTCATATATCTGTTGATTGCTTGTAGATCTTCTTCTGTGAAGTGTCTGTTCATTTCCTTAGCCCATTTGTTGATTGGGTTATTTGTAATCTTGGTGTAGAGATTTTTGAGTTCTTTATAGATTCTGGAAATTAGTGCTCTATCTGAAGTATGAGTGGCAAAGATATTCTCCCACTCTGTAGGCTCTCTCTTCACTCTACTGATAGTTTCCTTTGCTGAGAGAAAGCTTTTTAGTTTGAATCTATCCCAGTGGTTGATTCTTGCTTTTATTTCTTGTGCTATGGGAGTCCTGTTAAGGAAGTCTGATCCTAAGCCAACAAGTTGAAGGTTTGGACCTACTTTCTCTTCTATAATCTGCAGGGTCTCTGGTCTGATTCCTAGGTCCTTGATCCATTGTGAGTTGAGTTTTGTGCAGGGTGAGAGATAGGGGTTTAGTTTCATTCTGTTACATATGGTTTTCCAGTTTTCCCAGCACCATTTGTTGAAGAGGTTATCTTTTCTCCATTGCATATTTTTGGCACCCTGTCTAGTATGAGAAAATTGTATTTATTTGAGTTTGTGTCCATGTCCTCTGTTCTCTACCATTGATCTACCTGTCTATTTTGGTACCAATACCATGCCACTTTTCTTACTATTGCTTTGTAACACAGTTGAAGATCTGGTATTGCGATATCCCCTGCTTCGCTCTTTCTACTGAGGATTGCTTTAGCTATTCTGGGTTTCTTATTCTTCCAGATGAATTTCATAATTGCTTGCTCTATTCCTGTAAGGTACATCATTGGAATCTTAATTGGAACTGCATTGAATCTGTATAGCACTTTTGGTAGTATGGCCATTTTGACATTATTAATTCTGCCTATCCAAGAACATGGGAGATTTATCCATCTTCTAAGGTTTTTTTTTTTTTTTTAATTTCTTTCTTTAGTATTCTGTAGTTCTCATTGTAGAGTTCTTTCACCTCTTTTGTGAAATTGAACTCAATATTTTATTTCTTTTGATGCTATTGTGAATGTGGTAGTTTTCCTAATTTCTCTTTCTGAAGATTCATCACTTATGTATAAAAATGCATTGGATTTATGAGCATTGATCTTGTAACCTGCTACTTTACTGAATTCACTTATGAGTTCTAAGAGTTTTCTGGTGGAATTTCCAGGTTCCTCTAAATATATAATCATGTCATTAGTGAACAGGGATAGTTTGAGTTCTTCTTTTCCAATTCGTATCCCTTTAATTTCTTTGGTTTGTCTAATTGCTCTGGCTAGAGTCTCAAAAACAATGTTGAATAGAAGTGGTGAAAGAGGGCATCCCTGCCTTCTTCCAGTTTTTAGGGGGAATACTTTCAGTTTTTCACCATTTAGAATGATATTGGCCATGGGCTTAGCGTAGATGGCCTTTACAATGTTAAGGAATGTTCCCACTACCCCAATTTTCTCTAGTGTTTTGAGCATGAAGGGATGCTGTATTTTATTGAATGCTTTTTCTGCATCTATTGATATAATCATGTGATTCTTAAATTTTAGTCTGTTGATATGGTGAATGACATTTATTGATTTCTTGATGTTGAACCAACCTTGCATCCCTGGGATAAAAGCCACTTGATCGTGGTGCACTATCTTTTTAATATATTTTTGTATGTGATTTGCTAAGATTTTGTTGAGAATTTTTGTGTCGATGTTCATTAAGGATATTGGTCTGAAATTTTCTTTCCTCGATATGTCTCTGTCTGGTTTGTGTATCAGGGTAATATTGGCTTCATAGAATGAGTTTGGGAGAGTTCCCTCCTCTTCTATTTCATGGAATACTTTGAGAAGTATTGGAATGAGCTCTTCTTTACAGGTTTTGTAGAACTTGGCTGAAAACCCATCTGGTACCGACTTTTCTTTGCTGGTAGGCTTTTGATGACCTTTTCTATTTCATTGCTTGAAATTGGCTTATTTAAGTTGTGTATGTCCTCCTAGTTCAGTTTAGGTAATTCATATGTCTCTAGAAATTTGATGATGTCTTCGAGGTTTTCTGTTGTGTTGGAGAATAGATTTTCAAAATAGCTTCTAATTATGTTTTGGTTTTAACTTGTGTCTGTTGTGATATTTCCTTGTTCATTCCAAATTTTAGTAATTTGAGTTTTCTCCCTCTTTCTCTTTGTTAGTGTGGCTAAGGGTTTATCAATTTTGTTTACTTTTTCAAAGTACCAACTATTTATTTTGTTAATTTTTCTGATTGTTTCTTTTGTTTCAATTTGGTTGATTTTGGCTCTAATTTTAACTATTTCCTGTCTTCTACTACTTTTGCTGTTGGTCTGTTCTTCTTTTTCTAGGGCTTTGAGCTGTAGTGTTGTCATTTATTTGTTGATTTCTACTTCTTTTGTTGAATGGGCTCCATGAAATAAATCTTCCTCTAATTTCTGCTTTCATAGTGTCCCAGAGATTTTGATATGATGTGTCTTTGTTCTCATGTACCACTAAGAATTTTTTAATTTCCTTCCTAATATCTTCTTTTATCCGTTCATCATAAAATAGCATATTGTTTAATCTCCAGGTGTTTTTTACTCTTTCATTTATTTTTAACTTCAATCCATTATGATCTCATAGAAAACAAGGTAGATCTCTATCTTCTTCTATTTGCTAAGAGTAGCTTTGTGGCATAAAACATGGTCTATTTTAGAGAAGGATCCATGTGCTGCTGAGAAGAAAGTGTACTCGTTCTTTTTTGGATGGTATATTCTATATAAGTCGGTTAAGTCTAAATTGTTGATTCTGTTATTAAGATCTATGGTTTCTTTATTCAATTTTTGTTTGGAAGATCTATCCAGTGGTGAGAGAGGTGTGTTAAAATCACCTAGTATTATTGTGTTGTGGTCTATTTGATTTCTGGAATTTTGAAGGATTTGTTTGACGTACATGGATGAGCCAATGTTCGGGGCATAGATATTTATGATTGTTAAGTCTTACTGATTTATGCTTTCCTAAAGCAGCATGTAATGTCCTTCCTTATCCCTTCTGACTAGTTTTGGCTTGAAGTCCACATTATCTGAAATGAGGATGGATACTTCAGCTTTTTGCTGTGTCCGTGTGCATGGTATGTTTTTTCCCATCCTTTCACCTTTAGTCTATGGGTATCTCTTTCCATGAGATGAGTCTCTTGCAGGCAGCATTTTGTTGGTGTTTTCTTTTTAATCCAATCTGCCAGTCTATGTCTTTTGATTGATGAGTTCAGGCCATTAACATTCAGGATTATTATTGTGATATGATTTGTATTCCCAGTCATTTGACTCATTTTTGTTTTTTGACATGAATTGGTTTCTTCTTTATTTGGCTATTCCTTTAGGCTAGTTCCTCCTGTTGCTGATTTGCATTGTTGTTGTTCATCTCTTCCTCATGGAATATTTTGCTGAGAATATTCTGTAATATCGGCTTTCTTTTTTAAATTCCTTTAGTTTTTGTTTATCATGGAAGGATCTTGTTTCATCGTCAAATCTGAAAGTAAGTTTTGCTGGATATAAGAATCTTGGTTGGCATTCGTTTTCTTTCAGGGCTTAGTAAACATTGTTCCAGGCCCTTCTAGCTTTTAGGGTCTGAATTGAAAAATCTGCTGATATTCTTATTGGTTCCCCCTGAATGTAGTTTGATTCTTTTCTCTCATGGCCTTTAAAATTCTGTCTTTATTTTGTATGTTAGGTATTTTAACAATAATTTGCCTTGGTGTGGGTCTATTTTAATTTTGTATATTTTGAGTCCTATAAGCCTCTTGTACTTGGTTTTCCATTTCATTCTTCAGATTTGGGAAATTTTCTGATATTATTTAATTGAATAGATTGTTCATTCCTTTGTTTCGTTTCTCTAAGCCTTACTCAATCCCAATAATTCTTAAATTTGGCCTTTTCATGATATCCCATAATTCTTGTAGATTCTGTTCATGATTTCTTACCATCTTCTGTGTTTGATCAACTTTGTTTTCAAGATTAAATATTTTTTATTCAATATCTGAGGTTCTGTCTTCCAGGTGTTCTATCTTATTGGTTATGCTTTCTATGGCGTTTTTAACGTGGTTTATTGTTTCCTTCATTTCAACGATTTCTGTTTTTTTTTTTTTTTTAGTATCTCTAACTCTTTATTGAAATGATCTCTTGCTTCCTGTATTTGCTGTTTTAACTGTTGATTGGTGCGGTCATTTAATGCCTGCATTTGCTCTTTCATCTCCTCCTTCAATGCCTGCATTTGCTCTTTCATCTCCTCGTTTGCTTCCCTGATTGTTTTAATTATGTACATTCTGAACTCCCTTTCTGACATTTCTTCTGCTATGCTGTCATTGGGTTTTATTGATATACTATCTAGGTTTGTTTGGGACATTTTCTTCCCTTGTTTTCTCATATTGGTCAGATGTCAGTGGAACTCTGTGATATCGCAGATTTCCTCTATTTGCTTTTAGTGTCCCTGTAGATTTCCATTGTACCACCTCCCAGCCTTCAGTAGCCTGAAGACTTGGAGTAACTTGATAATGCAGTGCTTCCGAAGAAAGCTGCCCCTAGACTGCTACTGGTTCCAGGGCTTGGAGCTGGCTCTGTGTAGAATGGCTCTCACTGGGGGGCCTGCTCTGAGAAGCTGGCCGTATGGGAGGAGCCCCCCACCAGAGTGCACAGGGCTGCCTGGGGAAGACTCTATCTTCCCTTCCCTACTCTAATAAGCTGCCCGTATCCGGGCCTGCCACCCTGGTCGAGCTTCACCTGGTGGGGGATACTCACCCTGTGACTCTATCTTAGTCTGAGTTTCTCAATGCCTCCCCTTCTTGAATCCTGGGTTCTGGAGCAACTGGAGATACATTCACCCTCTAGTCCGCCATCTTTCCCATCTCATTTCTAAAAGAATCTTAGGGCTGTGCTCCAGTGGCCTCGACTTTGGTGGCCAAGCCCTCTGCCACTGTACAGGGTGCCCCAGAGCATTGTTTGAAGAGTATCTGTGCACGGTGCTTTCCGGCGGCAGGGGGGTGGCCTCTGTTCTTTAATTTTTCTTGATATTGGGGCTTAAACCCAGGGGAACTCAATCACTATATCCCCTTCCCTTTTTAATATTTTATTTCGAAACAGGGTATTGCTGACTGCTTTAAGCCTGGCTATGTTACTGAGGCTGCTTTGAACATGGGATCCCCCTCCTCAGCCTCCTGAGCCACTGGCATTATAGCGTGGGGCAGCATGACCAATATTAATCTTGTAATATTTTGAACTTTGCTATCATCAGCTCATTGCACTCTTCATTTCTAGCCCTTGTACATATTTCTACTATAATTGGAATATTATGTGCTACAATTTGCAATTGCCATTTATTATGAATAAACTGTTATAATCATGATGATTCAAGAGAAATCTTAATACTCCCCCAAAATTTGAAGGAAGAAATTATGGGCAAATGTAAATTTTACAAAAGGTATCATTACATTTCTACAACCCCAACAAAAGAACAGAACACTCCTAAGATGAAGGACCCTTTCAGCAGGATGAATTTTCTCTCCACATTCCATCACTGTCTTAGAAGGATCTAGGTAAACACACATAAAATTTCAGAGTGTGTCCTAAAATTGGAAGGGAGTCTACCCAAAATATATATACTGCCCCTTATGATAGGAAACCTCAACAATTGTTTGAATTTGATACTTTTCACTGAGTCAGGAAGAACATGTAGGTTGATGAGGCCTGATAACTCCAAAGCATCTAATGAAAGAAACTCTTTAGGAGAGAAAAAACATGCCAAATTCTGGATCTAAGCTTTGGTTACATAGAAGGGTAACACTATCAGACAACTCCACATTAAGGAGGCAATGAACACACAGACCAAAACCATGAGTGATACAAGCTGGTTTAGAAAAGCAGAGACTGAGCAATCAGCAACATCAGAGACAATGGGTCAATTGTCTGTGCCTCAAGATACCCCTCGCTCTACATGAAACATTAGTTTCTGTGTGTACACTCTCTGCTTTACACAAAGAACTAAACTACAAGAGCTAAGATATTAGTGCATTAAGCAAAAATAAAAAGATAATATTCTCTGTTTACTTCTTCCAGGTCAATAAAGAATACAGTGATATTCATCTGTTGTCATCGGATATCAATTTCTTGCTCCACAACTTCCTCATGACATTTTTCACTTCTGCATTCCTCAGTGTGTAAATCAGAGGGTTCAGCAAAGGTGTTCCAATGGTATAAAACACAGCTGTCATCTTATCCATGGGGAAGGTGGTTGCAGGCCGTGTGTATATAAATATGCAAGGGCCAAAGAACAAGATGACCACAATGATGTGAGAGATGCAGGTGGAGAGGGCCTTTCTCCTCCCTTCTGCGCTGTGGTTTCTCAGAGAGTGCAAGATGATGATGTAGGAGAACATCAACATGACAAAACTCACTGTACAAATGGCCCCACTGTTGGACACCAGGAGTAGGTTGGTCACATATGTGTTTGTACAGGCGAGCTTCAACAAGGTTTCCAAGTCATAGAAGTAGTGATCAATTTCACTGGGACCACAGAAAGGCAAACGCAAGGCAAGAAAAATCTGAACTAAAGAATGCACACAGGACCCCACCCAGGCCACAGCCACCAACACACTACAGACCCGGCGGCTCATGATGGTCATGTAGTGCAGGGACTTGCAGATGACTACATAGCGGTCAATGGCCATAAAGATGAGAATGAAGATCTCCAGGCAGCCAAAGAAATGGAATGTAAAGACTTGGATTATGCACTTGCTGAAAGAAATAGTGGTCTTCTTTGAAAGGGAATCCACAAGTGTTCTAGGAGCTATGGAAGTAGAGAAGCAGGTATCAGATAAGGATAAATGAAAAAGGAAGAAATACATTGGACTGCTGAGTGCCCGACTGGTCTTGATGGTGGTGATAATCAGCAAATTACCCACCAACATCCCCAAATAGAAAAGCAAAAATATGACAAATACTATTTTCTTCCTAAATGGATCCTGAGTCAACAAAAGTAGTATGAACTCAGTCACATTGTTCAGTTGCATGATTTCATGAATGAAGAAAAGGGATGAAAGTGAAAGGGTTTATCTCCAAAAATAAAGGAATTAATTAAAGATGTTCTAAGTGATATTATGAAATATATAAAGCAAAATATGTATTTCACATCAGGGACATTTTTCTTCTTTCCTTCCTTCCTCCCTTCCTCCCTTCCTCCCTTCCTTCCTTGTTTTTCTTCCCTACCCTTCCCTTTTATTCCTTCCCTTCCCTTCCCTTCTCTTTCCTCCCTCCCCCCCCCTTTTCTTTCTTTCTTTCTTTCTTTCTTTCTTTCTTTCTTTCTTTCTTTCTTTCTTTCTTTCTTTCTTTCTTTCTTTTTATTCTTCTTTCTTCCTTCCTTCCTTTTGTTTTTCCACTAAGCTGCATCCAAAAACTTCTTTTATATTTTGAGACGGGGTCTCATTAACTTGTTGAGGGTCTAACTAAGTTGCTGAGCCTGGCCTCAAACTTGTGATCTCCTATCCAAGCCTCCAGAGTCTCTGGGATGCAGGCATGCACTACCATGCCAGTTGTCTATGGTTTCCTCATAAGTCATTTCAACACACGTTCCTCAATTTTAATAGTTAACTTCATTGGTTATGAGTCTTAAATATTCTTATGTATGTGATGACTTTCTATAATCTTCTTCAAATACAAATGCTGTTTAGCTTCTAAATCTAAATGCTGTTTAGATTCTAATCAATATTTTGACAATTCAGTTAATGTAAAATTAAACAGTAGGGATCAATTTAATATTTACTTCATTTTTTTCATTGTCAGTCAATATTAGGACCCATGTTTTATGTATGTACCACTCAATACTTATTAGTTATCTGAGTTTCATGACAGAAATATGAAGCCACACACCACTGTCACCCTGTATTTAATTTATGTTACATATTTTATATATCATTTGCATATTTATATAAACATTATTGATGAATGGATATTTTCTGCTCTTTGCACTTTTTCTCCAAGGTACTCCAACTGGAAAAGATGTTCTAAGTGACACAATCTCTAAATAATCTCTCTCCTTATTGTGCCTTAAAATTTTTGCTACTTGATATATACTAATTAACATATATGAAAATTCTTTGATAGTTGGTAATATCTTAAATATACCCCATTTTTATTTTCTATTTTATTAGAAACGCTGCTTTAAGCATTTGGAGTCTTGATTACATTTAAATAAAATGGTAGTGGACCACATGACTACTCCATTGCTCATATTGTCCCAATTCAAGTTTTTAGCATATGAAGTTTTGAACTGGAGTGGTTTGGAGGAACAGCAGCAGGCAACTGACGTAGGATCAGATCATGTTTGTAATAATGCCCAGTAGAGATTTTATTACCCAGTCTGAACATTCCATGTCCTTGAAATAAAGCAGAAATCCAAAAAAAGGGAAGAATATGTTGTTTTATAGAAGAGGGATAGTAGATACTACCTGACAACCTCAGTTTGTTCAGTCCTGCAAAAATCAATGATTATTCAATTTTGAAATGGCATTTCTTTCAATAAAAATTTATTTTAATGTGAGCAAAAATATTATCATAGGTTTCACTTTCAAGAACAATACCTTTTCTCTAGAACCTTCTTGTGAAGATGACCTTCTTGTAGAAGACTCATAAAAGGAAGTACAAACATAAACAGAAGTGCAAGTTATTCAAATGCAATCTGGAAGACACATTGGGTCCATTATGTTCCTCCCTATTCTCTTCCATCCTGTCTGTATGTTGTGTGCAGAGTTGTGAGTTGGCCAGAGTATGGGATGTGATGGGTAAAGGAGACACAAAATTACCCTTAGGTGTATTCTTCTTCTTTCTTGATAAATTTTCTCCTTCTCAATAGACTTGAAATGTCAAAAATCAAATCAAAATATCCACTTTTGACTCTAGGCTCCTTGGAAATGACCTTAAACTGTAAAGGATCTGAGTTGATCATTACACTTGTGCTATGATAATTATCACAAGAAGTTAATTCTTTCCTGTATTCATTTGGAAGAGGGTTCCATCATGAAATGGTTGCACTTGAAAATGTGGTAGGCCTTGGGGGAATAAAAATGTAAGAGATTTTCAACCTCCAATCATCCTTCATTTTAGCCACTCCTTTGAGTATAGGTTTTGGTTTATTTGTTATCAAGCCCATTAGACTATAAATTGCAAGAACAAGCTTATTTACTTTACACAATTATTTATGGATTTTTAAGATTAATTAAGAATCATAAATACATATGATTTAATTAATTTGATAAAAATTGTAAGTCTTTATCATATATGTAATCAATAGTGTAATGAATAATCAATAGCCATCTTTCTTTTTGGAACTCTATTTCTATTTCAACCATGATGATTTGCAAGATTCAACTGTAGAAAAACTTCCTTCAGTGATGGCCATGTGATAAAGGAAAATATTTCTGCTCTCTAAGGCTTTTATTCATATCTCCTTTTTGTCACACATGATTATGTATATGCATCTGCTTCCTGGAATGAGTATACTATAAATCTATGAGTTCTCACCATTTTATCTCCACTGTATCAAACCCAATATCTTCTCCAATGTCTTTCATAAGTAGGTGCTCATTAAGTGCTTCCAAATTAAATATCTTACCTTTTAAAATGTAATATGTGTCTGATTATTTTAGTACTCTACTGATTAAACAATATCTTCACATCATTAATTTACTGCAGCTTTCTAACCACTATGTGTGGTAGAGAAAAGTATTGTTCTAATTGTTTTTAAAGGTCTGAGAGTCAAAAGACATGGTGAATTCTCCCGACAACCTAAAGTAGAAGTTGTGATCTGCACAGTACCACATTCTATAAATGGTGTTCGAATTCTGACACTCACAAAATGATCATCCATCCTAAGAATTTGTTGTTATGTTTTATGGACCCATATCCCTTAAGGGATGCAAGGAGAGATGTGACACTTTTCATATTCACCTGCTACTGAGACCCAGTTCTCTCCCTATTCCCAGAGGAGTGTGGTAACACCTTTCATCAGATGCTCAAAACAAACACAAAATGTGTACAAAGGTCTGGACACAGAATAGTACCAGTGACATAACACATCTTTTAGTAACTTCTTTACTTAACTTAGTTCACCAAATAAGATTGGCCAAGTTTAGTGTGGCTACAATAGTCAACAGATAATGTGCTGGTGTTGGAGATAATTAATGGACAGCAGGTGAAACAAAGCACTCCAGAAAAGATGGTTGAGGGTGGAAACCCTACTTTATCCTTCCAAAGGCAAAATGAGTGAGTGACATAATCCACCCTCCTCGAGCTCCTCCATGTGTAACTCAGTCCCATGATTCCTGCTGTCTGGTCAAGAGATGCCAGCTGAGGAGCAGAGGCCATCAAAATCTCAATGCCATCACCTATACTTTGTATATCTGGTTGCCTTACTGTCATGAAATTAATGTTTAATTAATTCCATGAGTCTGGCATAAGTCTTACCAGAGAGAGAACAGGAGCATTGTGAAGGAGGGAGGGTAGATGAAGAGTTAAGTTAAACAAACTGGGCAGGGCCAAACACTGAAGAAAAGGAAAGAATTTTACCCAAAGTATTTTCAGGATCACCCATAGTACATCTATGACATATTTTCTCTCACCTTCAACATATACTGATATTTAAATAAAGTATCATGCTATTATATGTTGCATTGTATAGTATACTAAAGTCATATTGTTATATTCCTTCCATGTAGTGTATATGGTATTTAATCTATTTTCATGTTTGCTCTGAACATTCTCTGAGTAGATATTTAGCTTCTCAAACTAAATCTTAGATGTAAACCTATTACAAATTATGTTCTCATGGTGTCATTTAAGAAACTCTCAGAGTAATATTTCTATACTGTGAGATACAGCACTGTATTCAACTTTATCAGTTGGAGATTAAAATGTTTGCATCTCCCAGAAAACATGGCAAGGTCACTCCTCTCTGTTAACCTTTTCTTTATGTTTATCGGGCATAATATTTTCCAAGATTCTAGTGCCCACAGCACTGACTGAGGAGTTATCTTGCCCACCTGCCTTCCATCTCAGAAAGCAGGAAGTCATGATAAACTTTAGCACATGGAATACATCCTTCTCTTTCCACACAACATGATGACTTTTATCTACCTGATGCCTACAAAGTATTTATTGGGTTCAAGGGATGAATTTTATTCTAATGCTTTTATTTCATTAAGTTCATTTCCTTCATTAACAGTGACCCTTTAAAAGTTTGAGTTATTCTTTCTCTTTTCTATATTTCCTCATGTGGGAATGATAGAGCTACAAGACTATGGAAAGGCATTGAATTATATTAAATCAACCTGCAGTAATGACTCTCTCAACTCAAAAATCAGACGTAATGTGTTACTTACCTTTTAGAGGATTTCTACATTAGCAGCATCTGCCATCCCCTTCTGACAGCAGCCTTTCCACAGAATACTAAAAGAGAAAAAAAAGTTCTTTCTGCACTCCAGAGGGAATCATTAACACATGATAATGTAATACACTACCATCTTAAAAGGTATTATTCCTTAAAGTTTCTAAAGCTTCCCGTAATTGTTAATGAAAAGCATCTTGAATGCTATCATAAATTAACTTTCAGTTTGTCTATTTCTTAAGAAAAACAATCCTATAAGAAAAACAATCCTCCTCATGCTCAGTAACCAGATGGAAAGAAGGGTGTGGAGGTGCCTGAGGCATCAAAGGCACCAGGAAAAGAAGAATAATGAATGTGTTGGAGGAGAGGTCCATAGAGAACAGGAAGAAGAAACAACAGTGCCACTGGTAAAAGAGGAATCAGCCCACCAAGCAATAGGTCTGCTCCCGCCCGAGTCCTACGTTGCCACTGCCTGTCTCAGGGAAACTGTTCTAGAGCCTGTGATACGCTTGGAGCATGTTGTCAACATTTCACCCAAAGAAAGCAGAGTGGTGCCCCCAAAACAGAGGCTCTATTCTATAGGCTACAGACTCGTCCTTCTAAGGATTCTCGGGTTTATACATAACATATGGACTGAGTTAGCACTGAATCTCATACATGGTCTGAGTTAGAACTGAATCTCATTTTTTTTTAAACTCATTTGTTTTACTAACTTATGTCAGTAAAGAAAAAACACTTACGGAATAAATCTAATTGACACAATTTTACTTCAACAAATACATATTAACTTCCTCTTATAAAATAGGTTTAGTGTTTATCACATAAATTACATCTTTTGATTTATATAACTATTCCATGAGGTAGGTATTAACAGTAACATTTCATACAAGAGCAACTGAAATTCACAGAAGTTAAGCAGCTCTCTCAGATCACGTTTAGTAACTTCAGTACTGAGAGCCCTGCTATTGTCTCAATCTGTATTTTTTCCTCTTAATACACGTTTTGTTTCTACTAGGATGAATTGAAAACCAGAGAGTTCTAGAGGGCAATGATGATGAGGCTCTTTCCAATGGCTGAATACTGGTATCTCAGGCTGAGGTGCTTAGAATTAATAGTAAGGTCCTGAGGGCAAGTTGAAACTCAGCTTGCACAGGATACATGAGTGAAAATGTTTAGTAGACAATGCAGTATTTTTAAAAGTGTGAATTTAAAGTCAATATTGAAATACTTGATTTGGAAACCCATTCCTGTGTATGATATTTTAAATTCTGAGATTAAATGAGGTCACTCAAAGGAAACAGAGATCAGAGAAAAGAGTCAACAATGAAATAAAGGGTTAGGTCAACATTTAAAAGAATCCCTGAAGTAGCTCAAGAGTCATGTTCAAAGAGTCACGATAAATGTAGCCACACAGAATCTAAATAACTAGATTCTCACAAAGAAATACATGAATTTTCTGCATAACACCAAGTAAGTTCTAGTGTCTGAAACACCCATGCAATCCTGACTGAAACTGATCAGTGACTAGAGAACTTTGAAACAGGACAGTGTTCCATAATGGCTGAAAATCAGGAAAGAATTCTTACTGAGTTCCTCAAATTCTTCAGAAATTCTGTTAACTATGAAACAATAGCTTTACACCATCAAATTTATCATTGTATGCATTTACAAACTGTAACTTACAGTACAAAATTAATAATCAATTATTTAGTAAGTGAATGAACCAATAAAACAAATAAACAAAATTAAAGCAAATTTGATGATAATTTATAATTATTTCTTCAGAATAACTACTTCTGTCATGGTGAATGAAATAAAGTCTTTTGATTCTTTCTGCAGTAGTACTAATTTTGAAAGCAGCACATAAAGTGAGCTCAGATTTGGGGACACCACAAATATTCCTCTTGAAATCCCTCTCAGATATTTTACTTAGAACAACAATGAACAGAGCTGGGAAACATAAAATGGAATATTGAAAGTGTTAGGTTGTTCCTACAATAGAGTGTGATATTTTTCATGATGTAGTGCTCAAATGCATCATCAAAAAAAGATGAATTCCAATATCTGAACACTTGTAGATGAAATCAATCTTCTTCACAGAGATAGCTAAAGAGGAATTGTTAAAATTCTCTCAATGAGCCCTGATGGTTTACACCTAATAGAAGTCCAGTTTCTTCTTCAACAAATGAAAACTGATTTTCCTCTAAGAAACCACAACCTGTTCATATTCAGTATATATCTCCCATGGATGGGACTATGACTCCTGATGACTCAGAAAACATTCCCCAAAGACTGTAAATCTGGTACCAAAGGAGAAGCAAACTCAACGCTTGGTTTGTTACTGAGGAAAGACAAAAAATCATTCTTTTTTCTCTCTGAGAGGACAAACCAAAATGTCTGCCTATATTCTTACCATGCACCGTAAGGGCTGATCAAATATGAAGCCACAAGAGGAAGCAGAGCAACCAATGATCAGAAGAAACAGTGCTAACTAACTCTGTAGAAATCAGTCATTTCCAGACTATTTTAACATCTTTATTTTATTCATTTGATATTGTTGATTTGTGCACATGTATTTAAATAATATAAAGGATACTTGTAAGCTTAAATTACCCATCATAAAAAATTTAAAATATTACCCCTAATTAAATCTGCATTTAGTCCTTTTTACTTTTTCCCCACTTCATCCTAAACAGAACAAATACCATGACATTAATGCATAATTATCTTGATTCATAAAAATAATTTACATTAATTAATATCTTTGGAGTTTTACCTAACTTTGAATATTAAGTAATTGACCATGCAGTATGCAGATTTGGGGAAATTTCTCTTGTTTTCAAGATTAACTTTTGAAGTTTTGTATAAGTTGTTGAATGTAGTTCCAGAATCATTTTCACTGTAGTTGTCTTATGCCATTGTGATCATGTCAACACGTGTTTATCCAATATCCTGTCAGTGGATATTTAGCAGCTATGAACTACAGTTACAAACATTTTAAACATGTCTCCTAGGAATGTAATTGATAGTTTGAAGGATATGCCAATATTCAGCTTTCCAGGATAATATATATATTTCCATAGTCTAGGAAATGTAATCTATGTATCAAGAAGGTAAGGGAGATCTTTCCATCTTCTAAGGTTTTCTTTAATTTCTTTCTTTAGTGTTCTGTAGTTCTCATTGTAGAGGTCTTTCACTTCTTTTGTGAGATTGATTCCCAAGTATTTTATATTTTTCAGTGCTATTGTGAATGGGGTAGTTTTCCTAATTTCTCTTTCTGAAGATTCATCACTTATGTATAAAAATGCATTGGATTTATGAGCATTGATCTTGTAACCTGCTACTTTACTGAATTCACTTATGAGTTCTAAGAGTTTTCTGGTGGAATTTCCTGGTTCCTCTAAGTATATAGTCATATCATCTGCAAATAGGGATAGTTTGAGTTCTTCTTTTCCTATTCATATTCCTTTAATTTCTTTGGTCTGTCTAATAGCTCTGGCTAGCATTTCAAGTACGATGTTGAATAGAAGTGGTGAAAGAGGGCATCCCTGCCTTGTTCCAGTTTTTAGGGGGAATGCTTTCAGTTTTTCACTATTTAGAATGATATTGGCCATGGGCTTAGCATAGATGGCCTTTACAATGTTAAGGAATGTTCCCACTAACCCAATTTTTGGATATGCAGAATTAATATTGTCAAAGTGGCCATACTACCAAAAGTACTATACAGATTCAAGGCAATTCCAATTAAAATCCCAATGATGTACCTTACGGAAATAGAGCAAGCAATTATGAAATTCATCTGGAAGAATAAGAAACCCAGAATAGCTAAAGCAATCCTCAGTAGAAACAGTGAAGCAGGGGGTAACGCAATACCAGATCTTCAACTTTGTTACAAAGCAATAGTAACAAAAATGGCATGGTATTGGTACCAAAATACACAGGTAGATCAATGTGTACAGAATAGAGGACATGGACACAAACCCAAATAAATACAATTTTCTCATACTAGACAAAGGAGCCAAAAATATGCAATGGAGAAAAGATAGCATCTTCAACAAATGGTGCTGGGAAAACTGGAAATCCATATGCAACAAAATGAAACTAAATCCCTATCTCTCACCCTGCACAAAACTCAACTCAAAATTGATCAAATACCTCGGAATGAGACCAGAGACCTGGCATCTTATAGAAGAAAAAGTAGGTCCAAACCTTCAACTTGTTGGCTTAGGATCAGACTTCCTTAACAGGACTCCCATAGGACAAAAAATGAAAGCTAGAATCAACCACTGGGATAGATTCAAACTAAAAAGCTTTCTCTCAGCAAAGGAAATTATCAGTAATGTGAAGAGAGAGCCTACAGAGTGGGAGAATATCTTTGCCACTCATACTTCAGATAGAGCACTGATTTCCAGAATCTATAAAGAACTCAAAAACTCTACACCAAGAAGACAAATAATCCAATCAACAAATGGGCTAAGGAAATGAACAGACACTTCACAGAAGTAGATGTACAAGCAATCAATAGATATATGAAAAAATGTTCAACATCTCTAGTAATAAGAGAAATGCAAATCAAAACTACCCTAAGATTTCATCTCATCCCAATTAGAATGGCGATTATCAAGAGCACAAGCAACAATAGGTGTTGGCGAGGATGTGGGGAAAAAGGTACACTCATACATTGCTGGTGGGGTTGCAAATTAGTGCAGCCACTCTGGAAAGCAGTATGGAGATTCCTCAGAAAGCTTGGAATGGAACCATCATTTGACCCAGCTATCCCACTCCTTGGCCTATACCCAAAGGACTTAAAATCAGCATACTAGAGAGATACAGCCACATCAATGTTCAGTTCACCGTAGCCAGATTGTGGAACCAACCTAGATGCCTTTTAGTTGATGAATCGATAAAGAAACTGTGGCATATATATACAATGGAATATTACTCCGCCATGAAGAATGATAAAATTATGGCATTTGCAGGCAAATGGATGAAATTGGAGAATATCATGCTAAGTGAGATAAGCCAATGTCAAAAAACTAAAGGACGAATGATCTCCCTGATAAGCGGATGAGGACATATAATGGGGAGTAGGAGGGGTTAGTGTTAGTGTTAGGGTTAGGGTTAGGGATAAGGAGGGTGGTAAGAATGGAGGAAGGAAGGACTGTATAGAGGGAAAAGAGAGGTGGGAGGGGTGGGGGGAAAGGAAAAAATCACAGAATGAATCAAACAATATTGCCCTATGTAAATTTACGATTTTTAATTTAAAAAAATAAATAATAAAAATATATATTTTAAAAAAAAGAAGGCAAGGGAGGGAGGAGAGAGGGAGAGAAGGAGAGAGAGAGAGAGAGAGAGCGAGGGAGAGAGAAAGAATATTTGTGAAATAATTTTGTAACTTCCACACTATAAGAAGATGATTAATTTGAAAAATACTCTATTTTTTATTGTTTTAGTTAGATATATGTATAAATCAATAATCTACAAAAACTTGAACTTATATTTCTAATATCAATTTTTAAATATTGTTTGGTCTGTGTCATATTTGGTCTAAAATATTTGAACAGTAAAATAGATATCCTTTCTTTATGTCCTAAAGACTTACCTCTATCTCTTTAATACTTTTAAATATATGACATAGAAAGTCAGATTTAGGATTTACAATTATTCTGTTACTGACATGCACATTTATGAGAAATTTTCTACCCCTCCTATGTATTTAAATTAAAAAAAGATGACTCACAGAAGTTATCAGTGGCCTAATAATGGAAAATCTTAGAATACCATATGAGAACATAGTGTTCTTTCTTTCCTGAGCAAAGCTTAGAATCAAAAGACTAGCTGATTAGGATTATATCTCTCATTTGAAAAATGATAATTTGATGTATTGTCTTTACTCTTTTACTGATTTGTTATGCAACTGAAAGAAAAACAGATGACATTTCAGAACCTTGAGTCTTACCTTCTACCTTCTAATGGAAGACTATGCAAATACTTTTGTCCATAAGAAATGACTTAAAGTAAAGATTCAAAGTGGTTGTCTATTCCCAGATTTATTTTCATCCTGTTTCACAATTTAGAAAGCCAAAATGATGAATTTGCTGATATACAGAGGATTGCAGTCATGTGCCTATTGGTTCCCTAGGGTGTACCTTCCTAGGGATATAAGCTATTCTGAGGTGATGTCAATGGTACATTCTTTAGATCAGTCCTACTTACAGATCCCTTGAAACCAGCTTCAGCTGCTGGCTCAAGAAGCTGGTAAGGGAAAGGAGCATTCCCTGCGGTGAATGGCAAGCTGTGGTCAATAGCTCTTTCCAACATGGTCCCTTAGTCTCCAAGGCTGATGCAATGCTTTAATTATTCAGAATATTTGCTGCCAAAACCATTTCTACACTAATGGGCATTGTTGTTTATCAATTCCCCAGTGATAACTTCTAGCAGCCAACAGTTTCTGGGAAGAAGCTTTGGAGCTGAATCCTACTATTGAACTACCAAAAATGGGTCCTACTAGCAGATTCCAATTCCTTCAACACAGGAAAATATTCTCTGAAGTCATTAAATCAGTGACCAGCATGATATTTCTGCCTCCAATATCTGGTCTTTTCAAGAACTGTCAATAGGCCCTCTTTCCATTCTCCCTGATGATAAATTCATGCCAATTCTCTACCTGTGCAAGAACATCTTCCTGAGATGACTCTCATTCCTTCTCACATCTCCGTCCTCACTTGACTTGCATGTCCCTTGGAATTTTCCAATGTTCATATACATGGCATCAGAGAACACCCTTGTAACAAGTAGACAATTGTTTCTCAAATTTAAGTTCTTGGTGAAGGCTTTTAAATAGGGATGCTCTGAAGTTCAACTTCACTGTCTTTTTTTTTTTCCAAATTATCACATAGACCTCAACATTTGACAGGTGAAAGAGATAAATGCCTACATGCAAGTTATTTCTCTTATTTCTGCCCTACAGTAAATGCAACTCTATGACCTACCATCACATTTAATCTGCATAATGTCACTATTATTACTAGTCATTCATATAAGATTCATTGGCAACACATGAATATTTACTTTCAAATATTGGTGAACATTACAGATGTAACTTGCAGAGAATATTTCCTTTTTCTGTTTCATTGTTTTCTGCTTTAGTTTTCTTTGGACATAACATATTAGCCAGAGTAACATTCTTATAATGTAAATAATTACAACATGAACCTCTTTCCTGAAATGCAAAAACAGGCAGGACAGCCACAGCTATAACTGATGGTATATCACTTCAGGAACAGATATTAACAGTATCATACACAAAGTGAAATTGTGCAATCTTTTCTTCCTGCACTGTTTTATTAAGCTTAACACCTGACTGATACAGAATGGTAGCCCATTTTATCTTTCTCTAACAAACTAGTAAGATTACCTAGTAGGGTTTTCATAGTTCTGGCCTGTGTGAGTGCTACCTGACTACCCAAAACGTCAGTTATTAAGACTTGGTCTCAATCTGTGGCACTATTGAGAGGAGGTAGAACTTTTAGGAGGTGGGCCTAGTGGAATACATTAGGTCAATGGGGATGTGGCCTTCAATGGACTGTTGGGACTTAAGCCCATTCCTTCCCCTGGTTTCCTTTTGCTTTACAGATGCCAAACATGAATAGTCCTCCTCCAACACCTGCTCCCACCATGATGTACTGTGTCACCATACACCCACAGCAACAGAACCAAGAAAACACAGACTGAGACTTCCAAAACTGTAAGCCAGAACAAACCTCTCCTTTGAAGTTGATTATCTCAGGTATTTCATCAAAGTAATACAAAGCTGAAAGACAAAGAGCCTGCACAGATACTGGAATGTGCACATGCATGAGCGCACACACACACACACACACACACACACACACACATACACACAATACCCTACAGTTTATGGATTTTTTTATTGAAATAATATTTAAATTTTTTATTTGGTTTGAACATTCATAGAGAATGTTGACCATCAGAAGGAATCTGGAAAATTTATTCTAATGAGATGTTGAAGAAATGTTTCTAGGATAGAGCAGGAAAGATGAAGAGCAGAAAGAACAGTTAGAAACATGAGACTTGATGCTATAAAAAATACCTTATGATAGGTATTTTATGCAATAAATAGATTTATTTAGCTCCCATCTCTGGAAGCCAAAAGTCCAAGAGTGGGTGACTATCTCTCTTTGTATTCTGGCGAGTACCTCATGACACACGGCATCACAATGGCAGAAGCCTATGCAGAAGAGATTACATAATGAAATAGGAAAATAGAATGATTCATGTATCCGGCTTGTTCTCTTCCTAATAACCCATTCCTGTGGGATATAATTCACTCTGAAAGATCAGCATTGTCTTTTCCAATGGTGATGCCGCCATAACCCAATTACTTTGCTCCAGGCATTATCTCTTCAAGGCTTCACTACCTCCCAATACCTCCATAGTAAGGACTTACTTCCAGCTCATGTACCCTTAGGGATACACTCAAACCATATCCAAACCATGCAGTAGATCAATGTAAAAATGCACAGTCACTGGGAAGCTGGGAAATAAGTTGTTCATTCCTGAGATCTGTGGATGCTTCAAACCCACTATCATTTCCAAAATGATCTCTTTGGATATTGTGCAGCAGAGTATGCTGCAATATAAATTGATCTAGGGTTTCTAGCTATTGAGGAAAAAAATTTTGTCAAGATTTCTGTTCTTGCTGTGTAGTAACAGGGAAAGGTGCTGCATACCTGACCACATAGGGAGATGACAGTAATATCAGTGCTATATGGCTGACCCAACATGGTGTGTCTAGAGTCAGTCCATGGAGCACATTGTGTGGAGAGCCAGTCCTCTGGGAACACAGAATCACAGAGTCCCTCCTTAGGTCATAGGATCCCACAGTGAAATACAATATCAGTCTGAAAAGAACTTTGGAGACTCCTTCATCACCCCAAATGTCAAAGGAAACAAAACCAATTACCTAGATGTAAGTCAAAACCAATTTGTCTTCAGAGTCATCATATTATTTATTTTATTGAATTTATTTAAAAAACACAATTCACTATATATTATTTCATATAAATTTTGAGTATTTTCTTGTTGCTGATATTTTTAAATGACAATGTAGACATTGTGATTTTTAATTCATCAATCCCAATGTTGGGAACTTCTAAATCATGCTTGAAGGATTCCCAACCTAAATGAAATGCATTTATAAAATAAAGTTATTAAGAGTGTGTGTTAATTTTATAGCTGCTACAAATAAAACATATAAATATTGCAATTTTATGTATTTTAGCCACTATGATTCCCCTTGATTAAAATACTTTAATATTCAAAAACATTTTCTTTCCCTTTTGAAAGGAAGTATACATTATAATACATACAGAATTTATCAATTAAAGTCATACTTTGCTACACCACAATTTTTTCATCACATTTTTCACCTCTGCATTCTTCAGTGTATCAAAGGATTCAGTGAACGTGTCCCAATTGTGTAAAATGCAGCCACCGTCTTGTTCATTGGAAAGGTCATGGGTGGACTAGTGGATGTAAATACACACAGACCCCAAAAAATGACAATGATAAAGTGGGAGGTGCATGTGCAAAGAGCTTTTTGCCTTCCTTCTGCACTTGTGATTTCTCAGAGAGTACAGGATGAAAATATAGGAGATAAGTAAGAATAAAAAAAGTCACTATGCATATGACCCCACTATTAAACACCGTGAATAGGTTGGTGACATAAGTGTCCATACAGGCAAGTTTCAACAAATGTTGCATATCACAGAAATAGTGGTCAATCACATTGAGTCTACAGAAGGGCAATCTCAAAGGCAGGGAAATCTGTACTGAAGAATAGATGCATGATCCCACCCAGGCCAGAGTCACTAGGCACCACAGACATGCTGGCTCATGATGGTTGTGTATCCCAGGGGTTTACAAATGGCCACATGGCCATCAAAAGCCATGAGAATGTGCACAAATATCTCCATTCAAAGAAATGGGCTGCAAAATCTTGAGTCATGCACTCATTGTAGGAAATGGTCTTCTTCTGAGAAAGGGCATCCACGCTGATTCTGGGGATTGTGGTTGTAGAGAAGCAAGCATCTGCAAAGGATAGATAGAAGAGGAAAAAGTAAGTGGGACTCCCAAGGGTCTGGTTCTTTTTAATGGCCACCACAGTGAGAACGTTCCCCAGCTGAGTCATGAGGTAAAGAATCAAGAAGATCCCTACTATTGCATTCTGCTTGCCAGCATCTTGTGTCAGCCCAATCAGAGTGAATTCAGTCACACTGCCATTATGCATCACCATGTCAATGCCTGTGGGCAGCAAGCAGTTGACAAATGTTTGATTTACGGATTAAAGAAATTATATATTGAGGAGATTGTGGTCCTATTTCTGAATTCCTGGGTTCTGTTCCATGCTGTGCCATCTCCAACTGCCTGTGGAGTGAAAGAAAATCCCTATGAATCTTCATAAGCTGATTCCCAGACCTCTAACATTTGTCTGTTGTCTCAGAACAAAAGTGTTCGGTTTTGTGGAATTAAAAAAAAAAATTATACTCCAAATATTTTATTCTTACCTATATTTACAACTGTAGAACTTGTTCTTTCCTTTGGTGAGTTAAATTTTTTGAAGCCTAGTTCTTGGGTATGAAAATGAACGCAAATGGTTGTTCTATGCTTTCTGAGCTTTCAGAGGAATTTAATGGTGTTATGCCCACACATATGCACACATAAACACATATATATGGTGTATTAATGCACTTTACTCTGTACTCTGAAATTGGAAAAAATATCACTATTCCAAAACAACCAGCACTAATAATTTTGTATAATTTCCACCTGATAAGAATCCTCTCAGATCAGTTCACTCATTTTTGTGTCCATTATCTCTCATTTCCTTAGTATCCTGGAAGAAAGATGCTTTACAAAAAAATCTATTTTGACAACCATTTACCTATACCCCTTGTGTCTAACACATTAGTTCATTTTAGTTCATAATATAACAAGGTCTGGATAATTCCCTGAGACCACCATAATTTAAGGAAACTACATTTTACTCTCATTCTCTACACAAATATTTTGCATTAGAATATTGATATTCTTGACCCATAAATTGGAAATGGTACAAAATTTTTAATGTACTTGTAACCTAAGCAGTGTTTTTCTTTTTTTTTTTTTGTTTGTTTCATGTACATCCTGAATTCTCCAGAACACTTTCTTTGAAAATAATATCTACAATTTAAAAATATCCATAGTTCCAAAATTAAACTAGTAATTTTTCTATTTCAAGTCCTTATTCATAGCATGTATAGTTTATATGATTTAAATCATCATATCATGCCATTTTATATTATTATTTTGACTTAGAATTATTGTATCAACTCTTCTTATTTTATTTTTCATACAATAATTGCTAGTTTAATAGTATGATCACATATGATATTTTAAGAAGCATTTGATCATTTGCTAATTGAGATATTTATGCCTTTTCCGATCTTTACTCTCATAACAATTCTACAAATAACTTTAGAAAAATTTCCCAAGTACAATATTATTACTCAAATGTAAGAGATTACCAATGTTATTGATAACTCTTCACAATCATTTTCAATATTTTGTGCTTCATTTTAATATATAGTTCTTATAGAATAATTCATGATCATGATGAAACATTCAGAGGCAACAATGAAAGAAGAAAATTAACATCTCTCTTTATATTATTTGAATCTTCTTTTCTCCTCTCTGGAAATAACCACACTTATTTCTATTAATGAATCCTCAAAACTTTTTAGACATTTTGTATGTGCCTCTCTATATTCATTTTTCTCATGTACAGGTGAGGCCAGTGTATCAATCTTGATCACTTTTCCAGAAAAGTTTAGACATTGCAAAAGAAAAAGTCATTGTATTATTTTATGATTATTCCAAAATTAGATTTTAAAAAATAAGTTATATACCTTCTATAAAAATGTGTTATATCATATTCATATATTATCAATTTTTACATTTTTTGCAGTTTTTTTTCTGAATACTGCCCTTCTCCTCATATATCTTTTTTTTATCATATCATCCTTAGCAATCTTGATATTTTAGTAGAATACATATTAATCTCCCCATACCATCACTATAATTTTTAGGTAAGTAAGACAGTTTGGCTTTTCTTCTGTCTGTTCTTTCTTTTTCTCTGTGACTTGTTTCCTTTTTATACAGTTCAGTCTGTCAACTTTTCCAAACTAATTTATTGCTTGCTTAAAATACTTTAAAAATTGTATTAACTATCTAGTTTGCACACATAATTTCATATTTATCTTTTGCCTCTAATACTGAAAAAAAAATGAATGGGAGAAAATGCTCCCTTTCATTAACAACTTATGTGAGCTTCAAGATAAATGTGAATAGGATCATTCATTATGGATGGCAGTTCATGATTGGTTTTAAAACAGGAGAAACAATCTTCAGAGAGCACAACTCCTATTTGATGAATTCACCAGTAAAGAATTCAAAATAAAGTAAGGAGGTGATCTGCAACTTTCACTGAAAAAAGTCGCATTCCCACCCTGAGGTGCAAACATTGAAAGCCAGAGTTAGAAGTGGATTAGCTCTGTGGCCTGACGTGGTCTGAAGACACACTGCCTAGTCTGAAGTCCTAGCCATTGCCCAACAGTGGTCTGATACTTAGAAAGTCCTTGAAATAGACATGTAAAACATAAGTAATAAGATAATCTGCCTTTTTTTTGTTACTATGAAGCTTCAATACATCTGCATACCATACAGAAAAGGTGGCTATGGACTATGTCATTGGAGTAGTTTCATTGTGACTCTCAACCCTGCTTTCCAAAATGTATTGCCCAGTGTTCAAAAGCAATTCCAATTCTTCGTGTACTCATAATGCAGCTGCACAACAGGTTTTTTTTTTTTGATTTATTGTACACAAATGGGGTACAACTGTTGATCCTCCAGTTGAACACGAAGCAGATTAGCACCATTTGTGTACTCATACGTGTACATAGGGCAATGAATTTTATCTCATTCTGCTATTTTTCCTTTCCCCCAACCCCTCTCCAACCCTCTTTTTCCTCTATACAATCCTTCCTTCCTCCATTCTTGCCTCCCTCCCACACCCTCTTATGTACCATTCTCCATTTATCAGACAGATCATTCAGCCTTTTGTTTTTGGGATTGGTTTATCTCACTTAGCATGATATTCTCCAACTGCATCCATTTACCTGCGTATTTCATGATTTTATTCTTCTTTATGACTGAGTAATATTTCATTGTGTATATATAACAGTTTCTTTATCCATTCATCAATTGAAGGGCATCTAGGCTTGTTTCACAATCTAGCTATTGTGAATTGAGCAGCAATGAAGAGTGAAAAGTATGCATCATTGTAGGATGCTGATTTTAAGTCCTTTGGGTATAGACCAAGGAGTGGGATAGCTGGGTCAAATGGTGGGTCCATTCCAAGTTTTCTAAGGAATCTCCACACTGCTGTCCAGAGTGGTTGCACTTACTTGCAACCCCAACAGAAATATGTGAGTACACCTTTTTCCCCACATCCTCACCAACACCTATTATTGTTTGTGTTCTTGATAATAGCCATTCTAATTGGGATGATATGGAATCCTAGGGTAGTTTTGATTTGCATTTCTTTTATTACATGAGATGCTGAACATTTTTCCATATATCTATTGATCACCTGTAGATCTTCTTCTGTGAAGTGTCTGCTCATTTCCTGCATCCATGGATTGATTGGGTTATTTGAATTCTTGGTGTACAGTTTTTTGAGTTCTTTACAGATTCTGGAGTTTAGTGCTCTATCTGAAGTGTGTGTGGCAAAGATTTTATCCCACTCTGTAGGCTCTCTCTTCACATTGTTGATTGTTTCCTTTGCTGAGAAAAAGCTTTTTAGTTTGACTCTATCCCAATTATTGATTCCTGCTTTTATTTCTTATGGTTTGGTAGTTATGTTAAGGCAGTCTGGTCCTAAGCTGACTTGATGAAGATTTGGACCTACTATTTCTTTGATTAGGTGCAGGGTCTCTGGTCTAGTTCTGAAGTCTTTGACCCATTATGATTTGAGTTTTGTGCAGTGTGATACCAGTTTTGTTTCATTTTGCTGCATATTGATGTCCAATTTTCCTGGCACCATTGTTGAAGAGGCTATCTTTTCTCCATTGTATGTTTTTGGTACCTTTGTCTAGTATGAGGACATTGTATTTATGTAGGTTTGACTCTGTGTCCTCTATTCTTTATCATTGATCTACCTGTCTATTTTGGTGCCAATACCCTGCTATTTTTATTACTACTGCTCTGTAGTATGGTTGAAGATCTAGTATTGTGATACCCTTTGCTTCACTCTTCCTGCTAAGGATTGTTTTAGCTAATCTGGTACTCTTATTCTTCCAAATGAATTTCATGATTACTTGCTCTATTCCTATGAGGTATGTCATTGGGATTTTAATTGGAACTGCATTGAATTTTTATACTACTTTTGGTAGTATGGCCATTTTGACAATATTAATTCTGCCTATTCAAGAACATGGGAGATCTTTCCATCTTCTAAGGTTTTCTTTAATTTCTTTCTTTAGTGTTCTATAGTTCTCATTGTAGAGGTCTTTTACCTCTTTGGTTAGATAGATTCCCAAGTATTTTATTTGTTGAGGCTATTGTGAATGGGGTAGTTTCCTAATTTCTCTTTCAGAGTATTCAGCACATATGAATAAAAATGCATTCAATTTCTGAGCATTGATTTTATATCCTACTACTTTACTGAATTAATTTATGAGTTCTAGAAGTTTTCTGGTGGAATTTCCCAGCTCCTCTAAATATAGAATCATGTCATTGGCAAATAGAGATAGTTTGAGCTCTTCTTTTCCTATTCATACCCCTTTAATTTCTTTGGTCTGTCTAATTTTTCTGGCTAGAGTTTCAAGGACAATGTTGAATAGAACTGGTGAAAGAGGGCATCCCTGACTTGTTCCAATTTTTTAGGGGGAATGTTTTTAGTTTTTTTTTTCCTTTTAGTATGATGTTGGCTGTGATCTTACCATAGAGAGCCTTTACAATGCTGAGGAATATTCCTACTATCCCTATTTTTTTCTAGTGTTTTGAGCATGAAGAGATGATGTATTTTATCAAATGCTTTTTCTGCATCTATTGAAATAATCATGTGATTCTTAACTTTACATCTGTTGATATAGTGAATTACATTCATTATTTTCAGATGTTGAACCAACCTTGCATGCCTGGGATAAAACCCACTTGATCATGGTGCATTATCTTTTTAATACATCTTTGTATATGATTAGCTAAAATTTTGTTAAGAATTTTTGCATCTATGTTCATTAATTATATTGGTCTGAAATTTTCATTCCTTGATGTGTCTTTGTCTGGTTTTAGTATCAGGGTGATATTAACTTCATAGAATGAGATTGGAAGGGTCCCCTCCTCTTCTATTTCATGGAATACTTCGGGGAGTATTGGCATGAGCTCTTTTTGAAGGTCTTGTAGAACTCGACTGAGAGTCCATCTGGTTCTGGACTTTTCTTTGTTGGTAGACTTGATGACTTCCTCTATTTCATTGCTTGAAATTGACCTTTTAAATTGTGTTCATCCTCCTGATTCAGTTTGAGTGGATCATATGTCTCTAGGAAACTGTTGATGTCTTTGACATATTCTACTTTGCTGGAGTATAGATTTTCAAAATAGCTTCTAATTATGTTTTGTATTTCACTCGTGTTTGTCATGATTATTTCTTTTTCATCCTGAATTTTAGTAATTTGAATTTTTTCTCTCCTTCTCTTTGTTAGTGTGACTGTTTATCAGTTTTGTTTATTTTTTCAAAGAACCAAGTTTTTATTTTGCCAATTTTCTTGATTGTTTCTTTTGTTTCAATTTCATTGATTTCAGCTCTGATTTTTACTATTTTCTCTCTTCTACTACTTTTGGTGTTGATTTGTTCTTTTACTAGGACTTTGAGTTGTAATGTTAGGTTGTTTATTTGTTGACATTTCCTTCTTTTATTGAATGTGCTCCATGCAATGAATTTTCCTCTTAGTACTGCTTTCATAGTGTCCCAGAGATTTTGATATGTTATATTTTTGTTCTCCTTTACCTCTAAGATTTTTTTTTTTAAATTTTCCCCCTCATGTCCTCTGTTATCCATGCATCATTTGATAGCATATTATTTAATCTTCAGGTGTTGGAGCAGTTCCTGTTTTGTTTTGTTTTTTATTTTGTTATTGATTTCTAATTTCATTTCATTATGATCTGATAGAATACAAGGTAGTTTCTTTATCTTTTTGTATTTGCTAAGAGTAGCTTTGTGGCATAGCATATGATCTATTTTAGAGAAGGATCCATGTACTGCTGAGAAGAAAGTGTATTCGCTCATTGATGGATGGAATAATCTATATATGTCTGTAAAGTCTAAATTATTGATTGTGTTATTGATATGAATGGTTTGTTTATTCATTTTTTTCTTTTGGAAGATCTGTCCAGTGGTCAGAGATGTGTGTTTAAAGTCATCTAGTATTATTGTGTTGTGGTCTATTTGGTTCCTGGAATTGCGAAGGATTTCTTTGATGTACATTGACAAGCCATTGTTTGCTACATAAATATTTATGATTGTTATGTTTTTCTGATTTGTGCTTTCCTTAAGCAGTATGAAATGTTCTTCTTTATCCCTTCTAACTAATTTTGGCTTGAAGACTGCTTTATCTGATATGAGGATGGATATCCCTGCTTTTTTACTGAGTTCATGTGCATGGTATGTTTTCCCCATCTTTCATCTTTAGTCTGTGGGTATCTCTTTCTATGAGATGAGTCTCATGCAGACAGGAAATTTTGGGGTCTTTATTTTAATCCAATCTGCCAATCTATGTTTTTGATTGATGAGTTTAGGTCATTAACTTTCAGAGTTATTATTGAGATACAATTTGTATTCTTGGTCATTTTGGCTTATTTTTGTTTTTTAACTTGACTTGGTTTCTCCTTTATTTGACTATTCTTTTAGGATAGTTCTTCTCTATGCTGTCTTTCATCATTGTTTTTTATTTCTTCCTCATGGAATATTTTGCTGACAATCTTTAATTCTGGCTTTTTATTTATAAATTCTTTTAGCTTTTGTTTATCATGGAAGTATTTTATTTTGTTGTCATATCCAAAGGTAAGTTTTGCTGGGTATAAGATTCTTGGTTGGCATCCATTTTCTTTCAGAGCTTGAAGTATTTTGTTCCAGGCCCTTCAAACTTTTAGGTTCTGGGTTGAGATATCTGTTGATATCTGTATTGATTTCCTCCTGAATGTAATCTGCTTTTTCTCTCTTGTAGCCTTTAAAATTCTATCTTTATTTTGTATGTTAGGTATTTTCATTATAATGTGACTTGGTGTAGATCTGTTGTAATTTTGTACATTTTGTGTCCTGTAAGTCTTTTGTATTTGTTTTTCCATTTCATTCTTCAGATTTGGGAAATTTTCTGATATTATTTCATTAAATAGATTGTTCATTTCTTTGGTTTGTATCTCTGTGCCTTCCTCAATCCCAATAATTCTTAAATTTGGTATTTTCATGATATCCCATAGTTCTTAGAGGTTCTGTTCACGATTACTTACTATCTTCTCTGTTTGGTGAACTTTTTTTCACTATTAAATATTCTGTCTTCAGTATCTGGGATTCTGTCTTCCACATGATCTAACCTATTGGTTATGCTTTCTGTTGAGTTTTTAATTTGGTTTGTTTCCTTCATTCAAGGATTTCTGTTTGGTTTTTATTTTCAGACTCTCTATCTCTTTATTGAAATAATCTTTTGCTTCCTGCATTTGGTCTTTTAGCTATTGATTGTTGTGATCATTCAAAGCCTGCATTTGATCTCTTATCTCATCATTTGCTTCTCTGATCATTTTAATTATGTACATTCTGAACTCCCTTTCTGACATTTCTTCTGTCATGCTGTCATTGGATTTTATTGATGTAGCATTAGTTTTTTTTTTTTTGACACTTTCTTCCCTTGTTTTCTTATATTTTTCATCTATCTTCCCTTTTAGGACTGCAAATCTGAGGTAAATCAGTTTCCCCTCTATAAACTTATAGTGTCCCTGCAGGTTTCTAATACCTCACCTTGAAGTGTGAGATCAATATTAAGAGTACAACATACAAACAATGTGCATCCTCAACTCAAATAGTCCCTTTTAAGATATTAACTATTTTGTCTGAATAAACAGAGATTATGAGTTTGATTATTATCTACAGGTTAAGCAATAGGTTAGCAATAAGGACCACAATTTCTAATGCTGGACAGAGGATGTGGAGGAATGTACGATGTAATGTTACTGAGAAAGGATTGTGTGTATAGAGGTACTATGTCATAGGAATAGTGAAAGCAGAATTAAAACAAATTGTTTGTTACCATGTGAAAAGTGAGAGAGTGTCTCCAAGGAGACAGATAGATCAGAGGAAAATAGGGTGAGAAAAATATTGATTAAAGAATGGAAAAGTAGGAATAATAGAAGGTATAAAAGGAATAATCATTACTACTAATAAAAAATCTACAATAAAACTACACAGTACTGTTCAAACATTCTAGTCTTCATTAGCCTGATTCCTGGGAGAAATATTATAATGCGGTGACCCAAGAAGGGTGCTGGCCCTCTAAGGGCGGTGGCCTCCAAGTGGGTTATAATCATGCTACTGGGCAGAGAATCCTCCTTGTGTTGACAGATGGTCAACCACAGCACAGATTTTAGACTGCTTGCTGGGGCTGGGCAGGGGCCGGGCTGGGCTGGGCCTGGTTCTCTAGCTAGGCCTCCCAGGCATGGAAGTCTCTGCATAGCAGTTTTAAAGCATAAAGTTCTTTTGTTGAGTGACTAAAATTATGCCAATATTATGGATCATTCCTGTTTTTTCACTGTGGTTAGAAGCTAGGAATGACAGTTCCAAATATCTTAAATAATATAAAAAAAATGAAGAAAAGTACATCACATTTTGAATGAATAAGGCCTAGAATGAGAGAAAAATAGAAATAAAGTAAGACATTGGTTATAAAAAGAGTTGGAATCCAAAGATACAAAAATCAGAGAAGTGAGAACATTAAGGTCAGAGAAATGAAGCCACATTTTAATGGAAATGAGAAGAAAAATATTTTCTCAGGCAAGGAGATCTGTGTGATATTACTAGTTAGGCCAAATCCAAATATATTACAGATAAGCTTGGAAGCATAACCTGTCCTTCAACAGAGCACCCTGAAATCTAGGTTGCAATATTTGAATATCTTTTCATTGACAGAGTATAAAACTTGGAAGCATAAAGTATGTAAGATCAGCTTTTTATAAGATTGATTCATCATCACCTAAGAAAAAGAATTACTCTAAGTAATTTACATGAATTTAACCATCAGTTATTGTTTCTGAAGATTGTATGATTGGACATAAAGCTTATCTGTCCTGAAGTATCTACCTCCTTCAAGATGCTACAGGCACACTGTAGACATCTGGTTTCTGTTCCTTGCACTCAGAAACTCAGTGTAAAACATAAAAGTATATTTACCATGGTCCCCATAAACTAAAGAGAGCCCTGAAGGCATTTCAAATACAACATGCCAGAGACTTCAGACTTATCAATTGTTTTCATTGAGACAGATCAGAAGTGCCCACTCTCATCCATTGTCTGTGAAGAGTAGCAACATTAAACATCTTCCCTCAACTTTAACACAACTACTTTTATATTTCCAGAATTTAGACCATAATTCCTTTTGTACAATATTTAGTATTCATTAAATTATAAATAAAATGTTTCACACATTTTAGTGGATTAAATATTATATCTCACTTTGGGTAAAAAACTATGTGAGTTTTTATTATAAGAGATATTATATCCAAGAACTTCAGTCCTTGATTTTGTGCATGCCAATACCATCAATGGCCAATCCTAGAATCCTTTGCTTAGATTATCCAGGCATTCACTGAGATCCTAGTCTGTATCTCCAACAGGGAAGAAGGACCCAAATTTGGTGTTCCCTCGTCTCCTCATTTCTCCCATCTCTTTCTCCTTTTGCCTTCTTTCTATTCCAGGAAAAGTGGGCATTTTAGAAATACATTGATTGACAAATACAAGTAAACAATTACTGTGGTTTCCAATGCAATGGTTGATATACTCACCTCGGCTTCCAAAACCCTTGCCCAGCGTTGCTATCTTACTGTCCACTTGTCCTCTCAGTGTTCTGCTCATCTGTGCTCCAGCCACACACGACACTTTCTGCCCCTCATGAGTAAACCTGAATAGTCTCATTCCCCAAATGTTCCACATCTTACAATCAGATGATATTTTCTGTGCTATGACTTCCACTCTTCATTTCCACCAATGTGTGTATGTGTGTGTATTGAGATGTACATTTCCTAAATCTACACTTCTGTCTCTTTTATTTCAATATCTTTTGTTGTTTTATCTGATGTCTTGTAAAACGAGTTGCCTTGTTGTTCTATGTGCACTTCAGTGTATGCTGGAGATAGAAGTGAGCAGAGATCAGGCAGAGAAAATCCAGTTCCAGAACCCAAGACTCGTGTTCCATGGAATTCCTCTCTATTACTCCATCTCCCTTTCCTTTCAAAGAATCACACTCCAACCACCATCCAGGTGGAGCCAAAGTAAACCTGAAAAACCATACACAGGAAATGAATGAAACCACTCACATATTCAGGAATATGTCCTATCAAATGGACACAGTCTTCAGAGATCAGCATTTTATATGGGTGTTTGAAAAATAATAATGAAAAAGAGGTAGAAAGTTTAGGAATTGATGGGTGGAGTCAAAGCCAAAGGAGGGAAGGTTATTGTGAGCAAGAATTACAGTAGAATTACCAAGGGAGGAGATGGGGGATAATCCTGCTATGCAAGGATGCTCAAAGAACCATGGTAAAATCAGGAGGATTCTTTTTCTAGGATTTCACTAAAGATTTTTACTTCTCACTCTTCCACTCATTTCATATCCCTACCCCAACCCCTATAAAAGGAGACACTAAGGAAGGGAGATGAGAGGTCCCAGATAGCCAATGTTAGTATTATCAGAATTAAAGTCACTCCTTGTCATCAGTATCAGTGCAAACCAACTGCACGTGATCTGTGTGCATCCCTATCCTTGTCCTGACCTCAGACATGGCAAATAAGTAGTCTGTAGATGTTGGATATTACACCATTGCTCCCTTCACTGTGTGTGCTTTTTCAGCTGCAATTGCACTTGAGATGCTATTTCATGAAGCAGAGGTCAATGTAAGCTGGAAATATTGGATCTTTTCATCATTGGGAAAATTTGTCCCTGGAATTTTACTTTTCTCAGGAGATAAAACCAGAGAACTGTGACTGCCAAAGAACCTGGTCACAAATGAGAGGGAAGAAAAATCAAATATTTCAGTGGGGCTTGTTGTCTTATAAAATAAAGAGGTAGCATCTAACAGGGAACATATAGCTCTCTCCTTTTCAATTCTTATTTACATTGAATATGAATCTTGTGCAGTATATCTGCAACAAGTAAATTGTACCTCAGATTCTTCCATTCTGGCTTTTACTTGCAGAAACTATGGAGAGGGGAGATAATCCACAGATGAATTTTCCTATAAGATTCAAGTTAGACTGTACCAAAGGATATGAAATGTTGGCAGAAAATTTCTTACTTCTGTTTCTGAAGTCTTCTAGAATAAAAAGAAAATATACCCTCTACTCTGTTTAGAAACATCTCTAAATTCAGTAAACTTAAACTCAAAATCCCCTAGTTAAACTTGGGAATTACACATCTCTTTTTTCTCCATCAAATATTTATAGCTATTTCATAAAATGCACAAATATTCAGCTTCCATAGGGACAAAACCCACAGCTCTTCCCAATGGACCCTGAAGGATTTGCTCAATGAGCTACTTAACAGAGTGAACCCAGGACCACAGCAAAATGTGAGCCAGTTAACCCAAGACAAAGCTGTGAATAGGCAGTATCTGTTGTTAGCCTCTACTCTTGACCTGTCTTCAGGGACAGCTGCCATTTTAATTACTGAGTGTTCCATCCAAGTACTGTTTTAAAGTCACACTGAAGTGTAGACTACTAGAGTTACCAAAGAATTTGTTCCTAAAGTCAATCTTTTTGCATGGCAGGCAAATCTTTGAGATAAAGTAAAGATTCAAATAGACATGATGTAGTTGAATTGTATTTCCATTGCCTGTGTTACTGGGATTGTAGTTACTTTTCTTAACTTCTATTAGCTTCCTTTGTCTGGAAAATATTACCATTAGAAACAATATTTTAAAAGGTAAGAATAATTTTCTATAAATCTTACTGATATTGATAACATAATAGAAATAATCACATGAAAACTGCTCATTAAAATTTATATGATTTCTGAAATACTTTGAAGTCTGTAGAGAAAGGAAAAGTGAAAGCAACTAGATAGAAAAATATTTTTACTTTTTTATTTTAAATCAACTTTTTAAGGCACAATTTTCATACAAGAAAATGTAGCACTTTCAAATGCACAATAGGTGAGTTTTGTAAAATTATACAGCCACATAACTACTAACGCAATGTAGGTGATCATCAGTTTATCTCTCCAAAGAACTAGGTTTAGATTTTGCATTCTTCTCATATTTATATTTGAGTTCTTTGCCTTTTACTCCTTATTTTGTAGTTTTAGTGTATAATTCTCTTTCAGGACTGTGAGGGAGAATCTTTTCTACACATCTCTACTGGCATTTGATGGTTTGCTGGCAATCTTTGGAATTCTTTGATTTACAGATGCATAACTTCAATATGTCATACTCCTGTTTACAAGACATTTTATCTGTATGCATGTCTGCTTTTCATATGGTTGTGTTTATGTTGGATTGGATTCATCTTAATAACCTCATCTAAACTTGATCATCTGCAAAGACCTTACTTCCAACTGAGATACTATTCACAGGTCCTGGAAGTTAGGATTTTAACATTGAGGAAATATAATTCAACCCACAATGCATCCTAAAGATCCCTAGAAATGGGGGGAAAGTACTACAGCATTCTATCTCCAAATTCCTTCAAATAGCTCCTGAGAGTCTCTGTCCCTGGACAGAGACTGGTCTCTGGAAGTGACCCTGTACCTGGGCAAAACCCAGATTCTTCACCTCTGGTTTATGCCCCAAATTAGCAACTGTTCCCAGGGTACAAACAGTTACTTCCTTTCTATTGCAGAATTAAACTCACTTTATTGAAAGTGTTGTCTCTCTAGAGCTTTTCCTTTCAGTTTTGCTTGCTTTATCAGATTTCCAGTACCCCATAGAGGTGATTTATCTATTGTATGTAGATTTTCTAGTTCTTCATAACTATAGAACATGTGATCACAAGTTATTCCACCACACATACTTCCCATATATTATTGTCAATTAAACAAGTATTTGTTAACCATTCACTATGTGTCAGACACTATGGTAGGGAGTCAGATTTAAGAGAAAACATTAAAAAACAAGAAACCCCCACTTTTTTTTATAAATTATCTTCATGTGTATAAAAATAAACAAAATAAATTAATTGTATTACATCGTAGATTATAAGCTTTAGGTAAATAAGTAATAAAATAATTGAAATCTATAAGAGAAAAGGAAAAATGAGAGTCATAAAATGGATAATGTTTATATTTTTTTTTTTTTTTTTTTTTTTTGTGCACCAAGATCTGAGAAGAGCTTTATTTGGGAGAGATGGAGCACTTGTCACATAGGAAGCAGCTTCTGTCTTTTTTTTTTAAGGTGGTTTTTTTTTTTTTTATTTTAATTAAAAATCATAAATTTACATAGGGCAATGTTGTTTGATTCATTCTGTCATTTTTTCCCTTCCCCCCCACCCCTCTTTCTCCCTCTATACAGTCCTTCTTTCCTCCATTCTTACCAAGCTCCTTATCCCTAACCCTAAACCTAACCCTAACCCTAACGCTAACCCCTCCTACCCCCCCTTTATATGTCCTCATCCACTTATCAGCAAGATCATTCGTCCTTTAGTTTTTTGAGATTGGCTTATCTCACTTAGCATGATATTCTTCAATTTCATCCATTTGCCTGAAAATGCCATAATTTTATCATTCTTCATGGTGGAGTAATATCCCATTGTATATATATGCCACAGTTTCTTTATCCATTCATCAACTGAAGGGCATCTAGGTTGGTTCCACAATCTGGCTATGGTGAACTGAGCAGCTATGAACATTGATGTGGCTGTATCTCTGTAGTATGCTGATTTTAAGTCCTTTGGGTATAGGCCAAGGAGTGGAATAGCTGGGTCAAATGGTGGTTCCATTCCAAGCTTTCTGAGGAATCTCCACACTGCTTTCCAGAGTGGCTGTACTAATTTGCAACCCCACCAGCAATGTATGAGTGTACCTTTTTCCCCACATTCTCGCCAACACCTATTGTTGCTTATGTTCTTGATAATCGCCATTCTAATTGGTGTGAGACGAAATCTTAGGGTAGTTTTGATTTGCGTTTCTCTTATTACTAGAGATGTTGAACATTTTTTCATATATCTGTTGATTGCTTGTACATCTTCTTCTGTGAAGTGTCTGTTCATTTCCTTAGCCCATTTGTTGATTGGACTATTTGTATTCTTGGTGTAGAGTTTTTTGAGTTCTTTATAGATTCTGGAAATGAGTGCTCTATCTGAAGTATGAGTGACAAAGATATTCTCCCACTCTGTAGGCTCTCTCTTCACATTACTGATAGTTTTCTTTGCTGAGAGAAATCTTTTTAGTTTGAATCTATCCCAGTTGTTGATTCTTGCTTTTATTTCTTGTGCTATAGGAGTCCTGTTAAGGAAGTCAGCTCCTAAGCCAACAAGTTGAAGGTTTGGACCTACTTTTTCTTCTATAAGATGCCAGGTCTCTGGTCTCATTCTGAGGTCCTTGATCAATTTTGAGTTGAGTTTTGTGCAGGGTGAGAGATAGGGGTTTAATTTCATTCTGTTGCATATGGTTTTCCAGTTTTCCCAGCACCATTTGTTGAAGAAGCTATCTTTTCTCCATTGCATATTTTTGACACCTTTGTCTAGTATGAGAAAATTGTATTTATTTGGGTTTGTGTCCATGTCCTCTATTCTGTACCATTGATCTACCTGACTATTTTGGTACCAATACCATGCCGTTTTTGTTACTATTGCTTTGTAGTAGAGTTGGAGATCTGGTATTGAGTTAACCCTTGCTTCACTCTTTCTACTGAGGATTGTTTTAGCTATTCTGGGTTTCTTATTCTTCCAGATGAATTTCATAATTGCTTGCTCTATTTCTGTAAGGTACATCATTGGGATTTTAATTGAAATTGCATTGAATCTATATAGCACTTTTGGTAGTATGGCCATTTTGACAATATTAATTCTTCCTATCCATGAACATGGGAGATCTTTCCATCTTCTAAGGTTTTCTTTAATTTCTTTCTTTAGTGTTCTATAGTTCTCATTGTAGAGGTCTTTCACCTCTTTTGTGAGATTGATTCCCAAGTATTTTATTTTTTTTGATGCTATTGTGAATGGGGTAGTTTTCCTAATTTCTCTTTCTGAACATTCATCACTTGCGTATAAAAATGCATTGGATTTATGAGCATTGATCTTGTAACCTGCTACTTTACTGAATTCACTTATGAGTTCTAAGAGTTTTCTGGTGGAAGATCCTGGTTCCTCTAAGTATGTAATCATATCAGCAAATAGGGATAGTTTGAGTTCCTCTTTTCCAATTCATATCCCTTTAATTTCTTTGGTTTGTTTAATTGCTCTGGCTGTAGTCTCAAGAACAATGTTGAATAGAAGTGGTGAAAGAGGGCATCCCTGCCTTGTTCCAGTTTTTAGGGGGAATGCTTTCAGTTTTTCACCATTTAGAATGATATTGGCCATGGACTTAGCATAGATGGCCTTCACAATGTTAAGGAATGATCCCACTACCCCAATTTTTTCTAGTGTTTTGAGCATGAAGGGATGCTGTATTTTATCGAATGCTTTTTCTGCATCTATTGAAATAATCATGTGATTCTTAACTTTTAGTCTGTTAATATGGTGAATGACATTTATTGATTTCCAGAATATGTTTACATTTCTATAAGGTAAAAAATTTATTAAGGAGACATATTTGGATTTTCAACCAAAGGAAGTGGCGAAGCAAACTATGTGGATATCTGGAGGAGGAACAATCGAGACACAGGCAACAACCATTCAAAGTCCCTCCAGCAGAAATGTTGAAAGCTGGCAGTTGGCAGCACAATGACTTGTACGTTGTGATGGGGTTAAAAAACAGAGTTAGGGGCACTAGTATGAAGAAGCAGAATGTAACTGAGATGTGGCTGAAAATTAATGGGTATAGAATTTGATGGTTATGGCAAGGTATTGGTTATGCCTCTTAAACTAAGGAACTGAGATAGATTAAAGGGTAAGAGCAAGAAACATGACCAACTGGTCAACTTAAGAGCCAGTGCATAGGAAGGATCTTCTCTGTGATGTTAAAATAACTGTGATGCAGAACAGAACCATGTTGAATGATGGTGAGCAGAGAGCCAACACCTTCAAGGTGCAATGACCTGGAAGCCCTTGATGACTTTTCTAAGGAAGAGTGGAGTTCAGCATAATCAGATTGAGAGGAAAAACTAACTGGAGAAGGGGCCTGAGCCAGAAGTGGTAGTTAAAAGTAATCACAAAATCTCACCTCTAAGATGTTGGCATGAGACCTGTGAGAGAGAAAACACTTTTCACTTAAGTAGAAGCACAATGCCAGGAAAACCAGGGAGGCAAGAAAACAAATGTTCACAAAACAAATTGAAAAGCTAGGAGATTCTGCCCATCACTGACCTGAGATCAAGAAGCTCTAATGAAAGGGGCTCTTAAGGGATGAGAGTTCTAATTTTAAAAGGGGAAATTTATCCTGCTATAAGAGATTTAAACCATGAATTTAAAATATTCTCTTAAAAATGGTAGTCCCTTTTTGGAGAAACAGTCAGGTAATGTCTTCAAATCCTGGGAATTCAGAAAAATTCTGGACTTACTTTTAGGCTTTTAGAAAAAGCATAATCTGCTATAATGTTAGCTTTGAACACAGAATTTTTTTATTGTCTTCTAAAATAACACTTGAGAATAATGAGTCAACAAAAATTGAATTGTATTATGAACAGAAATGATTCTCAGATGCTCCTGCTGCGAGGTGCCTGTGGCAGACTGCTACTTGTCCACTAAAATAAAATTGCCCCCTTTGCAGTAACCAAAGAGTATCAGCATTCATGGCCACCAGAGGAGTGTCTATATTCCTCAGATCCCTTCACAGATAATGGTAGCTCTGTGACTCAGGTTTTGTCAATTGGATATAAATAGAAGAGAAATGCGTAACTTCCAGGCTGAAATCTAAAATGTTTGAAGTGTGCTCCTTGGATTTATTTCCTCTGCTGGACAGATGGTGTCACAAATACAGTGCTCTGTGCTAAAGCTTCTCAATCTGCAAAGTACACCTGGAACACTTAGAGTTAAACTCAAATTATCCTCTCCAGTGCCATGGTAAGACTTGGGATTCTGCATTTTTAATAAACTCCCAGGAGATGCTAGTGGTTCTAGCTATGATAACACATTGGACATGATCAATATGTTCATGCAACAAATCAAGCAAAGGACTGAAAGGAATCTAGGTCCCTAAATGAAGAAGAAGAAAAGGTTTGCCAAGTTGAACCATTTACATGGGTGGATTGTTGCATAATAAAAAATGGACCTCTTATTTTTTAAAGTACTATATCATTGCATGTCTCTTTGATAGAAGTTTATCCCTACTCTAAGTATATACAGAACTCGAACTGTACTTGAGACCATTCTCCTCTTAATTCAATAACTCTGCTCCTGGAAGGGTACTTAGATCACCCATATGGTCTCTCACATGCAGAGATGGCTTTCCTTCCATAACATTTTGAATTATTTTTTCCATAAGAACATGGGTTTATATTAACCATGAGAATTCTAATGTTGGAGTTTGAAAGTCTTCAAAAGAGATATAAGGAAAGAAAAGTTAGACATTTCTTAAATTTCAGAATTCAGAGCTTCATTCTTGGTTGCTCTACTGTGAAATAATTCTAATCTTCTGACTTGGAGGGCAACAATTGGTTCTATTGAATCAGTGGAGTAGAGGAAGGGAATTAAGAGGGACTGAGGAGAGATGGGAAAATAAATGTCCAGTTGTGGATAGTCTCTCACTCTCTAGCTATTGTAGCCAGATAAAAAGGGTCCACATTTTAAACCAGAATACATGTTTAGTAATATACTAGGAAAATTAAATTGGAGAACAGAGCAAAATACAATATTGCTACTTAATATCATTAAAAAAAAGATCACAAATTTAGCAGCTTAAAATAACTTACATTTATGTTTTCAGTTTCTCCAGGTCAGGAGTTTGAGCAGGAGTTATCTGGGTCTGTCAGGGGTCTTTCACAACACTATAAACAGGTCTTATTTCTCTGCTGTGTGGTACACTCCAAAGGACAGCTCATAACCTGGTACTTTGCTTTATTGAAACCAGCAAGGTGGAGAATCATGAGAAAGATGGAAATTTCTTGAAATAATCACAAAAGTAAATTACCATCTAACTCTTTAAGAGTGGGAAGAGAACCCTAGAAACTGAGAGCAGAATAGTATTTACCAGAGACTAGGGAGATGAGTGGAGGGAAGGAAAGGTTGATCATCAGGAAATGTTATTGTTTAATAAGAAGAATAACTTTTGGTGTTCCATAGCACAGCAGGGAATATAAGTAACAGTAAAGAATTGTATATCTCAACATATTTAGAAAAGTGTAATTTGAATGTACTCACCACAAAGAAATGATAAAATGATAAATATTCTAAGTATGCAAACTGAATCACTATCCAATGCATACATGATATATGAATAAAATATCACATTGTATCTCATAAATATGTACAATTATTTGCATTGTTACACATGTAATATATGATAATATATAATAAAAAAGAATAATTAATAAAGGTGATCTTGATTCCACCCAGTGATTAGGGGGCCATAGATAATCATCATACACTGGGCCACAGATCTTTCTACTGCCCAGATAATCTCATAAAGATATGTCTTATTTTTCATTTGTATTTTCCTATTTGCATACACATTTTTATTAAGCAAATTTTTTTCTACTACAAATAGTTTTATTTTTTAGAGACTAGATATTCTTCCTTTTAAGTAACATGTAGAATTATTTGAAAGAAAAAAAAAAACACTTTCTATAAACCCCAGTTCTAACTTAAATGATTCACTTAAATTAATGTAATAATACAGGTGGAAATATGAAACTAATTATAAGTGCTATATGCTTATAACTTACACAAATGTAAAAATTAACAAAATAGCAAGAATGGTAAATTTTTTTAAATTAACAAAATGAATGTTAACTAAATTAAGTAAGGCTAAGTTAGTATAATTTTTGTTTTAGTAAACCCTGCCCACCTTTTGCCCTCCAATAACAATGTAGCAGTGTTTGACACCATTGTAACAACTATCAGATTCAGGTGCTCAAATTATGCAATTATACCTGCATTGAGGTATTCATCAGATGACCCAAATCATGCTTTTATATGTTTTGAAATTATCAATTCAATGAAAACAGAAAATTAATAATTAAAAATTCTTATGCAAATCAGCACAAATCTAGGTAGAGATGATGGGAGCTCATATAAGAGTGGTAGAAGGGTTGACGAGAAAACATACCACATCCTGGTTGTATATTAAAGGCCAATTATTTCTTTCTAAGAGATTTGATATCAACTGTTATAACTTCATTGCATTTATTTGATTTTCACTTTAATGCTCTGACTGCAGAAAGAACAAGTTTACTGGGAAAGACTGCACATAGAGCAAGCATGTGACAGTAACTCAGCAGCTGTGAAGATGTTTATATGTCTACAGAGGAAGATGTTACAGAATCATCCCACAAATGCTGTGCTAAGAGGAGCTTTCCAGAGTATGGGGATCTCCTCTGTTACATTATTTCAATTTCCACTTGTTCATTCTCCTGTGCTCAATTCCTAATCTTCCCTCCTGTTTATATCATAAAGCTAAACTATAGCAAGGCAAGTGATTTGCTGATAGCTGATGTCATGATCCAGGAAATTGCTGCCTTGTAGAACTTGCCATCTGTAGAACTTGGACTTTGAGATTTTCCCAGCAAAGAATATGGGCATTAAGTAAATCTTCCAAACTGTGTTAACAGAATTTGAATGTCCATGAGGAACCAGATTCATACAAATTCTTTTGAAGGGTTACAGTGCAAATTCATCCACCATAGTTTAGTGTCATACATGTAGGAGAGCAATTATTTTCATCTTGGCTCCAAAAGTGGCCTTTTATTGTTCACAACTGCTTAAACTGACACTTTTTGTCTAAAACCCATTAAAAGTATCTGAATCAGAATGTATATCAAATGAACCACTACAAAACAGATAAATCAGTACACCAAAATGTTTATTATAGTCATTGGGAACTATCCTTTCTCTAGATGAGTGTCCATAGGAAGCTCAAATACTATATGAATTTGACTTCATACCAGCAGAATTTGGCCAAAAAGGCATTTCTGTATATGGGCTGAAGGGTTCTTCCTGAAATGAAAACATGCCTGCCAGACAGACAAAAATGAAACATTTTCTCTTACACTAGGACCGTACCTCATACCTAGTCAAAACTGTACTCCCATGATATACTTTGTGTGGTATTTTAAAGCCCAAAATTTCACTTTGGCAGACATCTTCATTCTTTGCAGTAATGATGATACTAGGTCTTTTTTCTTTACTGTGACTATTTTAACAATTATGTGTCTTCCATGATGGTGATCATCTTTACAATTCTCATAATTTTACAAAAGATTCTCAACTCATCAACAAAATGATTTGGGCAATGTGCATTGATTATAACAAAAATAATAAATACATAGAAAGAAATTATGGTTAAATACTCAGTAAGTGCATTATAACCAGTATTCATCTTATTTTAAAAGAACAAGTGATCACTCTATTTATGTTCATGAGAGGAATAAAAGGCTACTTTCAAGTTTGTTACAAAACTACTCAAGTATCAAACAGAAATTAATTATCTGATATTTATGATCCTTTGGGAACATAGTTTTCTTGGGGTAACTTTGAGTTGTTGATTGTTAAGGCAGATAAGAGATGACACAGATTTAAGAGTGCCAGAATGGATTTCCTCAAAGATTTGATGTTAGAAATGCATTTTGAGAAAGAAAATGAAGAATAAAAATCACAATCACAATAGTGTATAAGATAAAATTATAGAAACAATAAGATCTGTCTCCCAAGCTTCCAAGGGCAGGTGAATAAATGCAGAGAGCCAAAGTGTGTGAGCGGTTGCTCCCCAAATATGGCTGCACTTGGTATTCTATCACTACAAGTAATGTGGTCTTAAAATAAAAATTTCAGTCTGCTTATTTTACTAAACATTCTACTAAAATAGAATTATACTATAACATCAGAATAAGAATATTTATTTTTCTCTATGGATGCAATTTTATTTAAATAATCATAGAATCAGTAAGGAGCCTACCATTCTTCACTGCCTTGCTTCAGAGTTTGTTGAACCATAACTTTCTGATGGCATTTTTGACTTCTGCATTCCTCAGAGTATAAATCAGAGGATTGAGCAAGGGTGTCCCAATTGTGTAAAACACAGCCACCAACTTATCGATTGGAAATGTAATTGGAGGACGAGTATATGTGAATATACATGGAACAAAGAATAAGATAACCACAATGATGTGGGAGGTGCAGGTAGAGAGAGCTTTCCTTCTTCCTTCTGCACTGTGATGACTTAGAGAATGTAAAATGAAAGTGTAGGAGATAAGCAGGATTATGAAACTCACCATGCATATGGCCCCACTGTTAAATACTATGAGTAAATTGATGACATAAGTATCCATACAGGCAAGTTTCAACAAAGGTTGCAAATCACAGAAATAGTGATCAATCACATTGGGGCCACAAAAGGGTAATTTCAAAGCCAGGAAAATCTGTGCTGAAGAATGGATACAAGACCCAACCCAGGCTAGAATCACCAATGCTCCACAAACCTGTGGGTTCATGATAATTGTGTATCGCAGGGGCTTGCAAATGGCCATGTAGCGATCAAAGGCCATGAGGATGAGAACCAAGGTTGCCATGCAGCCAAAGAAGTGAACAGCGAAGATTTGTGTCATGCACTCATTGTAAGAGATGACTTTCTTCTCAGCTATAGCATCTATAATCAATCTGGGGGCAGTGCTTGTTGAAAAGCAGGAATCTGAAAAGGATAAGTAGAAAAGGAAAAAGTACATGGGACTCCCAAGAGTCCAGCTGTATCGAATGGTCATCAAAATGAGCAAGTTTGCCAACAGAGTTGCAAGATAGAGAAACAAGAAGACCACAAACACTATTTTCTCCTTTAGAATATCCTGTGTTAACCCAAACAGAATGAACTCATTCACACTGTGATTCAACTCCATGGTTACAGTGAGTAGAGAAAGGGCACAGCTGAGAAGTGGTTTATCTGCAAATAAAATTGATGAAATGATAATTTGATAGTAGAAGTGGACTGCACTCAATCACATCTTTGTAGTTCCAAAACATTCAACATAATACAGTGACTCTTCCATTTGTTCATGTATTGTAAAAAGTTGATAAAATTATTTTTAAGTCGATGCCCTCTAACCACAGGCATTGATGCAAGGTCTTCTTACTTGGGACAAAGAATATAATATTTTGTGGAAAAGAATAAAACGTACTTGTGATTGTGGTCTCCGCCCATGTCTGAGAGCTAGTGACTCTGTTGTAGCACCTTACTCAGGTCATCTTAATGTCTTGTAATTTTCATTTTTATAAAAGTTAAAGATTCCAACAGACTCGTACACCAATGTATATGGTAAAAATGTGCAAAGAATGGAAATGCATCTCAATTACTAAAACCGTTATCTATATATCATATCAAAGTATTAAATTAGAGAAGTCCTCTTGTAAAATCACATTTTTAGATATGCACTGCAGTTTGTGCCCATTCTTCCTCTTCAGTGTCTTGACCAAGTTTTGCTTTAAGATGGAATTATTTCCTCCACTTTCGGTTCACACAGTCCTAATTTTACTTTCATTTTCAGTCAGCACACATGAGATCTTTAAATAAATCATTAAGTTTGGAATTAGTAAGTAAAGTTACTACATATTTAAAACAATCCATCACTCATGTTAGATTGAGTCTCACACCTTACACATTAAACTTAGTGTGTCACTTTGTATACGCCTAAAACTGAAAAAGTGGATTTTCCTACCAAGTTTTCGAGAAGTGTTTGTATTTGCCCGTCTCTGTTTTTTCCAAATCATTAACCTAAAGGATTTCAATACATAGACCTTTTCCCATCATTTGTTCAATCTTCCTTTATAAGCACACTTCTCTACGCAATTTAAATCATCCTATAATACTTAACTTTCTGGCGTTCACAAAGAGTATCCATAACACAATAATTCATTTTATCAATTATAGATTAACATTCAAAATTTCATGGTATAAATTTTTGATTTATTTTCAAAGTTGTTTTCAAATTTTAACTCTCATGTATAAACTTTTGCACAAATATCTTATTATTTATATATGTTATTTTTATGAATTTTATTTAAAAAAGACAAAGGGATCTCTAAGGCATAAAATGTATATATTTTCAAATGAATTGGTAATCATACTCTAATACCCTTCCAATTTACTTGCATTGATGTTTATTAGAAATATTTTGATTATAGTATAGGAGTATTTTCACAATAAAATAACCAAAGTTAACAGTGAATTACAAGATAACAATTCATATTTTTTGATCTCACTCTCCAGAAGTAACTTTATATATTATTCAAATTTTTCATATACATATGTTTTTGTTAAATATCCCTTTTATGTATAGATACTCAGTAAGGTTATACTGGATTTCTCTAAGTAAAATCATTATTTAATAATTAGTAATTCAAACTGTCCATTTACTTCTACAATAAACACATATAATATAAATAAAAAATTAACTTTCTTTGCCATCCAGCTAAAATAGTATTAGCTCAATGTGATAAACTAGGGTTTTTATAATAACTACAACTGATTTTAATTCTAGTTCTCTCTGACAATTATAAAAAAGAAAATGAACTAATTATTAGTTAATTTCAATACATTAGGTTCCTCATGAGCGAAAACTAGAAAGCGGGTGTGAGAAAAGGACCAGTGAGAAAGTACAAGAAGAAGAAAAAATGCTTTTCATCAGGTGAACACACAGAGGACCTTCAGAAAAAAACTACATTCTCATCACATACAAAGGCTGTTTGAAATACAGTCATGGGCAAATGATGGACACCCACGCTATCCAGGCATGCAAACCTATTTTGATTTAATTTAAATAAGAGGAAAAAAAGATTTAGGGACAAGGAGCACTTTGTCAAGATCCTTGCATAAGCTTAGGTCAATACTGCTTCAGGTTTATCATTGAAGCCAGTCATTATTTCTTAAACTCCTGAACTAAGCTATATCTCTGATTGGGGGACCACCATGGTAGTGAAGCATACCATTTACTCTTCTTTAAATTTTATTTCTACTCATTAGAATTTTAACAATTTCAAATTATATCTGGGCACAAAACCCTTCTGTGCTTTTGTCCAGAAAAACATCTACCTCTATTCCTTTTCTTTGATATTACTATGTGTTTTGATTTGACTTGAATAAAATACTCTACATTACATATTTTCCTTGTTTCATTACCTTATGGTTTAAACAAAAGTTCACTTTTCTTATTTCATTAGATGTGAATGTTTCCTTACAAGGTAAGTATGGCCACTGGTCTTGTTCTTTTCTGCGTATTAACTGTGACCTGTAACATAGAGAGTTTTACTGAGCCAAAACAAGAATGGGATGCTGATACTAAACAGTTATTCTCTTTTGCATCCGCCTCACCTGTCATGTAAAATAGCAAACCACAATCTTCCATGTCGATTGCAACCTCAAAAAGAGAAATCTTGAGCCATCAGAAAATGCCAGGTGTTTTTATTTTCCTGACTTGATCATAAAATCAAGTTCTTCAACTTTCATGTTGAGAAAAGTATGAAAACATGAATTAGATAGCTAATGAATAATAGTGAAAAGGAGACAGGGCAGAGAGTCAGTGAATCTGAGTAGCAGAGAGGAGAATGATAGCAAAGAGAGAGCAGCAGAGTCAGGGGGTAGGAGAAAGGAAGATCTAGAGAGGAGAGGTCTAATGAGTCTGTGACCCAAGATTTCATCTCAATGTTTAGCCTCCTTCTTTCGAACCCAATTCAAAGCTCTTGTGCCATAACCAGAGAAGGGAAGTTGTGCATAATGAGCAAGGAAGACAAAGGGTCCTGAAACTCCAGGTGGGTAAAAACATATACTCTGTCCCAGAAACACCACCACTGGCACTAAACTCTTCAAATGAAATGATCCTATGATTAAAAGTACAGCCATGCTGGTTCAATGTCATGGTGATGTCTAATTCCACCTTCTGTTAACAGAAAGCCATTAAAGATATAGTACAGGTTCCTGCTGAGGCCAGGGGGGTATCACGAATCCTGGACCACCATAACTGTTCTTTTGGGAAATACTCCCCAGGAGCTCCACTTTTCATAGGATAAAAAGTCAGTATAGGTTCCATCAAATCAATCTAGAGAAGGTAAAGTGCAGAGAGCCTTTTAGAGAGATTAAAACCCTTACCTCTTTTCTTTTAAGCAAACAGATGATTTCCAAGAAACTTCAACTTTTATTTACAGGAAACTGAATCACATGAAGCCTGGTTACAGCTTTCTATCATAATTATGGGATGTGGAGATACTATGCAGAGAGGAGATTTTACAAGTGAACATTATGTATTACACAGGGTTCCTCCAAAAGCACTGTGTCGTATGAAAACAGCAATTTCTCTCCTGGAGCAAAGAAGAAAGTTGTAAAAATTGGAGGAAGTTTCTTAATTTGGTTCTTGAAAACATTATGGAACAAACTATTCCAGCATTTGGAGAAACCTCTGAAACCAGCTTTTGTTCCAAGTTTGTCTTTGGTAACAGTGTAAGTAAATGAGTTTCTTTTTATTGGATTGGATATTTATAGTAATTCCACAAAGGTTTTAGAAGCCTAAAGTTTTTATTCTCAGGAGCTCTAAGAAAGCCAAACTCCCAATCAGTCCCAAAGGTTGTCAGTAAGTTACCTAGTTGACACAGTCCAAAGACAAAGCAGGCACTGGAGTTAAATTTCAACTCAGTATTAATTGCAGCTGAGGAAAACTTGCTCATTTTTTATGTGATTATGACTTACGTTCCTCTCTTATGGAACCATGGGATTCATTGAAGCCAGTTAGATGTCCACATACCATGAGCCCTGGCTCTACCACTACCTGCTATCTGAATTTAATCAACTACATTAATCTCTTCAATTTTCAATTTAATCTTGTGTAAAGGTCAACTAATAATATTTATTTACCCCATTTCCACTCCCATCTATGTTTTAATATAGAGCATAGAGAAGAAAGGGATGAGAATTATTGAATTTTTTTAACATATTTTTCTTTTTATTTGTAAAGATATATTCTCTTCCACACAAGGAAGATGGCTAGATCTTTGCTTTTGAATCGGATCATAAGCTATTACAGTTGGGACATAACAAAATTACTTTTCTATGATGGATGGAAACTGTGATTTACTAGCTAGTGTATGTATCTGCTAGGTATGCCATTGCCTCTGTAATACCTACAATGAGGTTTATGTCACAGATCCAGAGAGGTGGTGGGAGGACAGAAGCAGGAGACAAACTGCACAATTCTTCACACTTTTGCCCATGTGTCTGAGCACCAACCAGCAAATCCAAGTGCCTGAGAGAAACATCTTAGGGAAAATATTACTGCCAGCCTGGATTTTTTCATTGCAAACAGACTGGAAGAATTTTGAGAACATTTTTTGGTGTGTCACCTAAAGCTTTTGGACCTCAATTTCTCCACCAATTAAATGGGAGTGTGATGAAAAATTTATAATGTTACCATTTTACCAGTATACAATTTTATAAAGACTTCAAGATATATCATAAAAGAAGTAATCCCTGACTCAGAAAAAGGTGCAGAAGTAGGTATTATGTTTTTATGAATCCTTCTTAAATATGAGGAATTAAGGTGAGATAGTGAAAAGATTCCCTCAAGGCGACAAAACCCATTAGTAACTGAACGAGCTTAGAATCTAAATCTCTCAACTAGGAGTCTAAAGCTTTAAAGAAAAGTAGTAAGATATTTTTAGTAATGTCGTAAGATTTCTTGTCCTGTAAAACAAGATCAGTCAACTAGGCAGGAGTCTGGATCAATGATCTCACCTAACCCCTTCAAGCACTGAGTGAATTCTGTGAATGCACATTAAATATTTCTTGTGGACAGAAGAGTTGAGATACCTAACAACTCCCCATAAAGCAAAACCAGGGCTAGCCAGGGATGGATTGAGGGCAGTGAACTCTGGTCATTTAATCACAGAAACTATGCAAGTCGGAATAGATGACAACTGATATTACTGATATTTGTACTCTTTTGTCGTTTCTTTCTTTCTTTCTTTCTTTCTTTCTTTCTTTCTTTCTTTCTTTCTTTCTTTCTTTCTTTCTTTCTTTCTTTCTTTCTTTCTTTTTTTTTTTTTTTATTTTGTACCAGGGATTAAACCCAAGGGTGGCTCTCTACAATTGAACCACACCCCTAGCCATTTTAAAAAATGTTTTATTTTTAAAAAAGTTCTCACTACATTATTGAGGCTGGCCTTGGACATTGTGATCCTCTTTCCTCAGCCTCCCAGGCCCCTGGGATTACAGGTGTGTTGCGACCATTGCAACCTAGCACTCTTTTGTCTCTCTTTTTTTTCGAGGGTGGGGGTTCCTAGGGATTGAATGCAGGAGCACTTGGCCCTGAATTTCTTAGTGTCTCACTTTTGCTGAGGCTGGCTTTGAACTCACTTTCCTCCTGCCTCAGCCTCCTAAGCCTCTGGAATTACAGGTGTGTTCCACCGCACCAGACCACTCTTTGTCTTTTGATCCACTTGTCTTATGTAAAATCTCAGAGTGAATTAGGACCTTACTCTAAAATTTGGTCATTTAATGTTACTTCTTACTAGGGTAAGCATGTCAATGAATAATAAAGAAATTGTTCAGATCAAAACTAACCAATAAAATGGAAAATTGAAGCGATAGATTATTTTATTGAGATCCAAAACACCTACAGATCACTGAAAGCAACTTTTATTTTTGAAAGCAATGGGAGATGAATGGAGAATGAACAGACTTGTAGAAAATAATTTAGTATAGACATAGGAAATAACTAAAAATAAAATTTATTTGAAATATCCCATTCCAAGTTATGTTAAACTATGAACTGTAGTTTTTATCACTATCTGCATGCTAATGACTACATGCACTCTGCCAACATTTCAATGAATTAATATTAGAGATAGGTTTGAACTTTTCTAAGGGAAGATATATCATGCATTCTTTCAGTCAAAGTATGTTTAATAAGACAGAGATGCATCAGTGAACCAAAGAGAAAGAAATTTTGTTCCTCATAGCTTAGGGTTTATGAAAGGAGACAAACAAAAATACAAGTATACAAATTATATGGAGGATCAGAGAGTGATATAGCTGTCAAAGAACAGGAAGTGTGACAAGGGGCTTAATGAAAGCCACAATGCAGAGTTCTGCCTTTTAAAACACAGGTGATGTGGAATGCATGGGGAATCACAGAAGAGAGTGAGCCGGCACACTGATGGAAGAGGGGTCCAAGTCAAGAAATAGGTGCATAGGCTGTGAGCTAGGATATGTCCCTGTGTGTTCAGTGAAAGAAAAGGAGCCCAGAGGGAGAGAGGGTGTGAGAAAGAAGCAGTCAGGGAGGTCACAGTCACCCAAACTGTAGAGTCTTGGAGGTGACTGTCCGGACTCCATGTTTTCCTCTAATCAAATGGAGAAAAATTGCAAGATCATGAGCAAAGTCATGTTTTCATGGTACCTATGAGTTAATACAGCATCACTCCTGAATTATTTCGCTTTTAAAGTTAGAAACCTGCTGTTATTCTTTCAAATATCCAGAAACATTTTTTCGAATCTCCACTTTTAACATTGGCACTGTATTCCTGCAAATTCTTTAAATAACTCTGGTAACTCCAAGGAGCCAACTTAGTGTTAGCCCAACAACATTATTGGAATGAGTGTCATCATGCCTAAGCAGATCTACATGGAAAACAAAATGCAAATCCAGAGCCACATCTGTGGTTCAGAGAGAATGAAATATTTCAGTACATAGGTTTGTTATAGAAGCTACCTGGTAACCAGAGATGACTAAACTTTAGCAATAGAAATGACATATGTATCTACATTTAAATTATCTTTTTATTGATAATTGTTCAAATAGAATCATTTTCACTTGGTAGTCAAAGCTATGAAAATTAGAATCATACAAATTGAAATGTGATCCTCTTTTAAAATTGACTTTTTACTTTGTGATGCTTTTGGCTACTATTTTTTCTGCAAGAGGGACATTTCACAGCACTATGTATGTTCCTTAATAAGGCATTGCTGGTATAGAGGTGTTCCAACAGTTCCCTTTGACTTTACTTGGATAAGAAATGCTGATTGCTGACTCCCACATGGAGTGTGCCCAACTATCCCTCCATAACTGACTGATGGTTTCTGATCTGAGAGGAGCTATCCATAGGCAGAACTCTCAGGAAACACAAGAAGGGACTCAAATTCTGCAGCCCACACTGAATGCTGAAGTCACCTGACACAGGGAGTCGTACAGTAGAGGTTTGGTGAGTCTTTACCCTCTATCCATCTTGAGTCCTGGTTGTTCTTCAACAGTAACTAAGATCACTGTCATCCATATTTTATAACATGAAATTGTATGAATAAATTTCTGTTTCTCATGTGCAAAATATTTTGTTTTCACTCTGTAAGGATTTTGCAAAGAGTAGAGAGAAGGGAGAGTAATCAGTAGGTATACTCTCTTCCTATTCTTTCTTTCTTTCATTTTTAGATTCAAAGAAATGTAAAATTCAATTCTTTTGAATTTATATATGAAATATCAAGTTGCCCATTCAGATCTGATAACTCATGTGAACATAAAAACCATTTCCTGTGAAGGTTTTTTCATACATATAAATATTATCATGTTTCTATACAAAGGAAATCCTATCAAGTTTTTAAAAGAGAAAAAATTTATTATTATTTCAGAAATTTAACTTTTCAAGTTTTAACATCTATATTTCATCAGAAAGCACCACCACTCTCTTCCACACTTTCTTTACAGCATTTTTCACTTCCTGATTCCTGAAAGTGTAAATCAAAGGATTAAGCAAGTGACTCAGGGTGGTGTAAAATATGGCCACCATTTTGTCAGAGGTGAAGGCAAATGGAGGTCTTGCATAGGTACATATGCATGGAACAAAAAACAAAACCACCACAGCAATGTGAGATCCACAGGTGGACAGAGCTTTCCTCTGCCCTTCAGCACTGTGCATCCTCAGGGAGAACAAGATGACACCATAGGAGACAAGCAGCAGGGAGAAGATGATGATGCAGATTAACCCACTGTTGGTGATCACCAGAAAAACTAGGATGTGGGTGTCAGTGCAGGCCAGCCCCAGTAATGGGTACAGGTCACACATGAAATGATCAATGACATTAGGTCCACAAAACAGCAGCTGGAATGTAAAGAGAATCTGGATGATGGAATGCAAGAAGCCCCCTGTCCAGGCCACCCCCACCAGAATGCCACAGCGCCTCCAGGTGATGAGGAAGAGAAGTGCAAGGGCTTGCTATTTGCCTGATAGTGGTCATAGGCCATGACCTAGAGAACAATTACCTCTGCCCCAGCAAGGAAGTGCTCAGCAAAAAGTTGAATCATGCATCCTTTATAAGAGATGGTTTTTCTTTCACGAATAGAGTCCACTACCATTTTTGGTGTGATGGCAGAGGAGAAGCAGGCATCCAGGAAGGACAGGACTGCCAGGAAGAGGTACATGGGGGAGCCCAGCAGTGCAGGACTGCAGAGGATGCTTACTACAATCAGCATGTTGCCCAAAACAGTTGCAATGTAGACCGACAAAAACACAGCAAATATCATTTTCTGAACTCTTGGAATATTTGAGAGCCCAATAGGACAAATTCAGTTACAATGCTATGGTTTTACATCATGTTCAAGGAAAATATGAAGGTAAAAGAGTGATCATGTAAACCTACAATTAGAATAAAAAATGGCTTCATGCTATTTTTAATATAGTCATCAACTAGTTTGTGCTTCATTATTTGAACGTAACTTGAGTGCTTTTAATTTTATCACTTAGAACATAATATTAGACATTTATTGAAGGCTGTTGTAGATCAGGCAAAATTGAGGTGGAGACACATTATTGTGCACTGAGGAAAACCAGATTTTCAACCTGATGGAGAAGTTGCTTTGTATTTCAAAGTTTATCTTTAAAACCATTGTGAATTATTTAGAGGCATTTGAAGCCACACACAAGTTGCAAAACAAAAAATTAAAAGACTATTATTTATTAACCAAAACTTCCATAGGCATGGGATGAGGTAGCGTTGAGTAACCTGCCATGCTTGATCAGAGGACGGCCTCATCTATCATTAGAAAAAGAAATAAGAAATAGTTGTGGTGGCTTTTGAAAACCATGGTTGTTCCTCAATTTTTTAAAAAAATTTTGGAAAGAATTGGTCCTTTGAATGAGATGATTCATTCTTTATAAAATAGAAAGATATGAAAAAGTACAGAGCTCTGGATTCATAAATATATACAAAGTGTTGAGGTTTTACTGGCAATTCATCATTTAAAAATGTGAGCAAAGGTCAATAAAAATAATGTCTATTTTATGATGAATAACTGGAACAATGAGGGAAAGCAATAGCTCAGGAGCCACAACCTGTGTGAGGTCTTTTGATCCCTATTATTGGAAAATAATTTGTAATTAAATTTTAATTTGAATCAAACAACAGATTCTTCACTGGGAATTTCATGTTATGAGAAATCTCTAGCTTCAAAATTCAATTCTTTTAAGAAAGATTAGCAGAGAAAGAAATAGAACTTTTTCTCTTCCAGGAGGAAGCTCAGAGCAGGCATGGTCTCGCTACAGTTTCAGTCCATCTTGAAATTTAAAGTATATTATTTGATTGCTCATGTTTAAATGAGGAATCTTGACAAAGCAAATGAGCACATCATGAAGAATTAGAAGGTGATTGTCCAGTCACCTACAAGTGCATATTGGCAACCCCTAGGTAAGAAAAGGAATAACTGGGTGAATATAATTTAGAGTCTTGAGACTTTATTATGTGTTAATTATTTATACAATGTCACCTTATCTGAGCAGATATAATTCTTCAAAACACATGTTTTCAAATTTATATGAATTTATTGTAAGATAGAAGTGTTATAAATAGCTTATATACTCATCTCCTAGGATTATAATGATGGTCAAATTTGGAAATGTAAAAACATAAATGATAAAATGTTCTTATATGAAAACCAGGTGGCCTCACCCACAGGAAGTGTTTCCATGAGTTCTCCAGATAAATACTCCCAACTCTTGAAATCATTTGCCTCTGGTTGACACAGCTTCAAAGAGTGACTATCCTGGCCTGTTCATGTAACTAAAATGCAAATAGCATTTGTGTCTGTGAATATTTATATGTACATATATGCATACATATGTATTTTTGGTTGTTAAAAGAGGGGAATAAAACAATCATTGGGCTTATTCAAGAATGATAATGACTTCCCTTTGAGTCAACAAAAACAACTTGGAATATTAATAAAGCTAACATATACAACTGTGTGCCTTAGCATATGTCCTCCGTCAGATTGAAGGCAGCCATTGTCACCATGCCTTCAGTTCATTCCTCACTAGTGTCTGCTCCTTGAGTTCTGTGTCTACTGCTCACAGGCTATCACTAAGGAAATGAGAGTGTAAGCAAACCCTAAAATGTCAGAGGGTCAGACAACAACCCTGGAAGATCAATATATAATTTATCAGAGGTCTGCTAAACCAAGAACCAAAGCAGGAAAGGCAAAGAATGAGGAAGAACATCTGCTCCAGACTAATGCAGACCTGGCTTCCAATCTTTCTGAGGCTCAGATCAGTTTATTCATAGATCCTAAAAATTGGAAAAGCCTCAAGTTTCTGCTCAGTGAATGAGGTTATTAGGAAATGACTCTCTGTATGGATTTTCTGCAGAGTCCAGTGAAGTCATCCACTAGAAACATCAATTCAGTCAGAAGCACAGATGGTGGGGAGGCGTGAGAATGACCGCAGCCCAGGACACAGAGCAGAATGACAACCTTTGCCTCTGATTCCTGCCTCACCTTGACAAGGCTAAGTGTTTTTCCTCTTACTGATTTATAAGCGTAAAGTCTTTTGACGATTATTTGCAGTGAACAAATGATACTTTTAAAATACACAACACTTTAAATGCCTTTAGCATTCCTTGAATGTATTACTGTGGCCCTCAGTCCCCCCCTGGTTTCATTCCTCTTTCCTCTACAGAGAAATCCAAACTGAGTGGCAGGTTCAAAGGAAGATAATTTCCTAATTAATCAAATAATCAAGGAACTCTATCTTTTTCTTGAGGAGTTCTTAGAGCAATACCATTTTTGGATTAAATACTCATCAGATACTAACATGAGGGTGTGATCATGGTTTATGACAAGTTTTATGATTTTAAATTATGTAAAATATAATTGTCTGAAATGTACTGTGCTCTTCTGGATGGAATCCTACTATGGAAAAAGTACAGAAGTGGTAAATAATCTAAATGTACATAAAATCTCATATTATTATTATTTTTATTATTATCTGATACCAGGGATTGAACCCAGGGGTACTTAATCACTGAGCCACAACCCCAGCCTTTTTACTTTGAGACAGGTCTTCCTAAATTGCTTAGGACCTCACTAAGTTGCTGATGCTGGCCTCAAACTTGTGGTCATCCTGCTTTAGCCTCCTGAGTGGCTGAGATCACAGGCATATACCATCATGTCCATCAAAGTCTTATATTATTTTAAAGTGTCTCTTAATCTTGGCAAACATACCCATGGTAACATAAGAAAACAGTATGAAAGGAAACTGAGTAACATACTAGAAGCCTCTATACAATCTTATATCTCTTAATCTATAATTATTCAGAATAGTTAAGAAAAAAGAAATAAATCTGTTCAGTGTTTCTATCAAAAAGATAGCAATCCCAGTTTCATAGTAAATAGCTGTGTGTCAGCTTTCTGATCCATGAAAAGCATAGATCAAAAGGAAGATGTGAGTATTCATGTCAGCAATATTTTAAAGTGTCTGCATAAACAAAGTGAGATAAAACTGAACTATTTATAAAAATAAAAATGTCTTTTTAAACTCATGCATTAAAAAATGACTCCTACACTAAAATGGCAACAAAATTGATTCACTCATGTAATACTTCTGAAAAATATATTAGTAAATGTTTCCAGAATCTTAATTTGCTTGTATTGCTTATACTACTAACCCCAGGCATGTAAATTTATTCTAATAATGAAAAGAGAAAAAAAAGTGGAAATTTTATATTGGAAAATTATCCAATGTTAATAATGGCAATTGAGAAATATCTAACCTATTCAGCAATTAAGATGTTCATATAAATATGACTATTACAAATTATCATCACATAATACTAAGAATAAAACATTAATAACATGAGGACATACAACACAAAGCGTTTTATACTGAGAGGCAGAAGAAAAAGGAAATCACTGACCTTTCATAAATCTTTTAAATATAAGCTTTTTAATTTAGAAGGGAACATATAACAATGATAATTTTTTTGTTACTATTATAGAAGTATTTAGAATTAAACATCAAGATTAAAATCTTACCATCAAATTTCCTAGAAGTTCAAAAGGGAAGGTAAGGTTTGTGGTTAATTTATTTACCCAGCATCTTATATAAAAATTTTAAACTATTGAAAACTTTCCATAAGTGACCATAGACCCACCCTCTCTAACTTCCATGTGTTCTTCAATATCAATTATGTTTAGGTCTACTTTGAGATGTAGGTAGCATGTTTTACTATCCACATTTCTCCTTGAAAATGCCTTGGTTTCTCCTTCCTTCATGTATACTCTTGAATATGATGGTCCTGTTCCTGAGATTGCTCAGGGCTCCCTCAAATCATGACTTGTGGGCACTGGTCACCACCTTGGGCTGTGATCTTGTAAAGTTGGCATCTCTGTGCCCCACTCTTCACATTACCCACTCTTTTCTTCCTAACAAAACAAATTATTTAGCAACAAAACTAATTCTAACATCAATTGCTCTGTAAATAATAGAATTTCTGTTTTAAATTTTATTATTTATATATACATGTGTATCTTTCAAACTGTAAGAGAGAGCTGTAATAAGATTTTCATTACAGGCAGTCTTTTTGTAACTGTACTTTAAGCAATAAATTTCAAATAATTTATATGCACATGTATGTATATATCAGTCACACTTTCATATAGCTTATTAAATAATTATTGTAACAAATTTAAAAATAAAATACTACTTGTAATAAGCTTTTCTGTTAAATTCCTTAAATTTTCCATATATTTGATCTAGGATTATTCTTCACCAATTAAAGATTATTTTCTTGTCCTGTCTAATGAAACATGCCCCATCTAATTAAGCACATTCCCTTTCCTGACTATCTAAGATGCATATTCTTTTCGGATTGCTGGTCCTTTCTTCTCAGTGTACTCATGCTCATTTTCCTAGATCTCTCATTTCTGCTAAATGTGAGTGAAAATATATTCTTTCTCTCTGCTGGTTTCCTTCTTAGCAGATGCCTGAACTTCTTTTCTGTTGTCTTAGTGATTTAGCTAATTGCAAGGGTGATGTCAAGCTATGAAGACTACTCCTGAAGCAGTTCTGCACATCAGCCACTTGGATTTTCCTGAACAATCCTGCAGCAGGAGCCCAATGCAATCCGTGACATCAGGCACACTTAACAAACTACATAGATAGTTAAATCACAAGCTTCCATTCTGTGCTATGAGTCCCCTTATCTTTATTGTCATTTCCTGTGCTATTTGTTAGTTTGTGGTTGTGGCAATAGTAAACTCTCTATCACTACCCATGATTGGCACAGGAGTACTTAATTTTTCCATGTTCCTACATCTGTACTTTGACATGAATTCATAATATTCACCTTTAAATATAAAGCATTAGGATGGGGGTATCATTAGAGAATAAATGAGAATGTATTTAGAAGGAACAAATAAGATGTTTTAGAGAAGTAATAGAAAAATATTCGCTTGAATTCCTAAGTTATTCAGTTTTTACTCAAGATATGAGACTGAGTATGGATTTACTTTCATAGGAGTTCCTAAAGCAAAGGAAGGAAAGTAATTAAAATAAGAGAACGATTTGAATGCTCTCCATTGTGTACTTAGATGTCAAGTGCTGTCCTCTCAGCTCCACATATGCCGTTTCACCCCTGCTATATCCATTCATCTTGGTACAATCCCCACTAAAGATGAGAAATCTGGGGGCCAGAAAGTTTATGCAGCTAGCTCAAGTGTTCACTGTTACTAAGGAAAAGGACAGTGCGTGACATTAACCATGAGAACCCGACTACAGCACCTGCACTTTGAAGCAGTGCATCACCATTGCAAATCCTGTCTGAAAAGGCCGAAGTGTTAATTAGTAATCTCACCTTTTGTCAGGTCCTTAAACACTCTGATAATGGCCAAAGCATGATGCTCTTTCTTTCTTCAGGTCTTCATTCTTCACCTAAGAGAGAAATGACTTCTCTGGTAGTAGAGATGGAGGATGTTCCCTCTGCTGCTCAACTGAGGCCTTCAAGATGGACTTAGGAAAAAAGAAAAATGAAGTAAAAGTTTCTGCCTTGGCTTCTGACTGGAATTTAAAGAGGCTCCCTGAGAAACCATGAACCTTTGGAATTGCTTCTCAGCCTCCCTGGGGATTGGAATTCTTTCCATTACCCTGATTAACCAACATGATTTTATGTGGCTTTTCACTTGCTCAGGAGTTTACAAAGCATTTATGTCCCTGTGTAACAGGATTCTTTCCTTCTTTTTTTAAACTTCTCTTTGTTAAGATGTTTTCATTTCCTCTCTTATTCAGGAATAGAGTACAGTGTATAAGAGGATGGGATGTCGTATCACTTTGCAGTATTCAGGCAAAGTACTTATATTACTAAGCTTAAGAGCTGAGTCCTGGATAAGAGATCCTTCATCAGTCCTTGAAGAAAATGCATACTGCTTGTGGACTAAGGTAGCAAGGAGTGTGTATGAGAGAAAAAAACTTTACATAAAAGTATATGAATAGTATACATTACTTGAATTGCTTTTTTAAAAAGCTGATCTAAAGAATCCATGACTTTAAAACTAAAACACAATTTCTGAAGAGTCAAGGCATTTTTTTCTCTTCTAATCTGAGAGATGATAAGGCAGATCTGTGTGATGTCAGGGAACACAGCATGGAGACTAATGCTTGAGGGAAAACTCAGAGGAAGCCATTCAGTCTCTTTTAAGAGGACCCACAACAAACCATTTGCTACTTTACAGTCTTCAAGCATGGTGTCCTATTTTTGTTCCTCTTCACTCCCAAAGGAAAAAAAAAAAAAGTAGAAAAAAAGTGATTTGTGAAAAAGAATATTAAAGCTCAGAATCCTTATCAATCATTCATAGAATTAAGAAACAAGTTTAATTTTCTTTTAACTGAAATTCTACTTGTGAGTGCTGACACAGAAGAATTATCTGACATGAATCACACTCCCGGTGAGGGGGATATTTCAAGAATTTCAGTCAGTAATAAGGTGCCACCAACACATCTCAACTTCAAACTGCACTGAAACTCCCACTTTAGTCTTAGGCCTGCTTTGCTAAATGCTTCATTTGTTTCCGTTAGAAAAATAGAGTTGGATAGCTTGGGAATAAAATCACAAAGAGAATGGTGCAGATAAGATAATAAATATTATATGCACAGTTGTGAAAAATAGGAGAATTAGAAAAATTTATTTTTTTTAGTTTGACTCAGAAAAGAAGCAGAAACAGAGAGAGCCTCAGTCAGAAAATGGAGAAATGTGAACAAAAGGAGGTGTGGGGTAGCAATTAGGTCTTCCATGATTTAGCCTATATTCCATTCTTTCCCATACATTTAGTGTCACGGATAATATATTTTATTAGTTAGATCACTTTGGCATTCCTTTTCTTTTTTATGATTTTGTTAGTGCAAAGTAGTTAGGTAGAACAGTGGAGTACATTCTGACACAATATAAATGCAGTACTGCCTCTTTCTCTCCCCTCTCCCTCCCCGGATTCCCTTCCTCTATCCTACTGGTCTTCCTTCTGTTTATCATATTAAAATTCCATCTTTACCATTAAATTTAAAAATTATAAAATATTTCCAGAGACAAATCATTTAATTTTTGAATACTTTCTTCTTTTTTAAAAAATTCTTTAAGATTCAGTTTATAGCAAATATAAACAAAAAAATGACGTTTTGAGATTGAATAGACCCAGTCTTCCATTTCTTCTAATAATTTTTTTTAATTACCAATGCTGCTTTTCAAACATAGGTACACATCTGCACATATTTTAGAATTGTCTGATCAATTTCTGTGAAAAAATTTGTCATTAGGAGGGGAATGAATGGGTGGCAATCAATTCACCAGAAAAATACTGTTGGTAAAATCAGGGCCTCTCCCATGATGTGCAGGGTCAGCCAAATGTTCTTATGGGAACACTCCTTATATAACCAGCAAGATGTAAAGGATAATAAACAATTTGAATAAAGAAGAGTGTATTTTTAAAATTCTTGAGACAGTGTCAGATGTAGTGATTTATGGATGAAGATTTAGAACAGTGAGCAAACAGGAGGTATGAATCAAAGCACAAGAAGACTCTTCCTTCTGAGCCAGCATGTCTCCATCATACCCAGGAATCATCTCTTCCTTTTCTGTGAAAAACCTATTTTGATGAAATAATTCCTCTGAATTTCCTTTACTACCCTTATTAAACTCCATGTTACATCAGTTCAAGAAAACCCATCATTTATTGGGCTGCCCAAGATTACTGTCCTCCAGGAACTCTGTTACATAAACTTTTTGATAATGATCACAGGCACAAATAAAATGAACAAAGTATGTAAGAAAATGCAAATAATAACTCCTTCCTTGTTCATGTCAAATGTAACATTTAGAATTTCTTAAGAAAGAACCACATATTCTGACCATATTATTCCTTGGACTCCTCAGGCATTAATCACTGCATGCTATTATGTGATGTTTGTTGACACTGTTCACAACCTGCAGCCACACACTGCAAGCAGAAGGGAAAAAGAATAGTCAGCTAATTTAAAACCAATCAAACTTTAATTTAGATAATCAGGTTCCCAACCAGATGCTCAGACATGCAAATAAAATGAGATTGTAAAGTGTGTTATCTCAGTGATTAGCATGGAGTCTGAAGCCACATTGACTTCTGTCAGAGGACACCCTACTTCCCACCAGGGATCTGTCATTCAACCCATTCCTTGATCTTCACCGGTAGAAAATAAATGATTCTAGAAACTACCTTTAAGGGACTCTAGAATGGCTAAGTTATTCAATATGTGCAAAACATATGGAGGTGACTGTGCACTGTGTACAATTGGGGCAATTGCATTCATTATGATTATTAGCATTGGCTTTCCAAGAGGACATTTTTGCTTCTTAAAAATGTTAATTGCAATTATTCACTTATCAATAATACAGTTAGAAAAGTGCTTTAAAACGTGATGTTCCTTTGATGAGTGATATAATTTATATTGGTACCTTAGATCATCCTAGTTTTTTCACAGTGATCAGATGGTGTGAATGAGAGCTCCAAATAACTTCAGTAAATAAAAAAAATGAATTGAAAGTTCATGCCATCTAGAATATTGGCTTGAGAAGAAAGAAAAAAATGCTTTCTTGGGCAGATGAAGAATCATGAAAACTCTAGGCAGAATTCAAGGTCACAGAAGGAAAACTTGAAAATTAGTTGTCTTCTTAGGTGTAGTTCATGAAAGCAAGGTTATGAAATTTTGATATCTGTCAATTAGTGAAGTAAAAAATTTGGAGTATGGAATGATAGTGTTTTGATTATGTCATATGGGAACAAAAAGCAGTCAGAATTATTTAATTGAATTTTATCTTTCTTTCAAACTTAAATTGCATACAATTGGACTTGGAGGTTATCCATAACAAAGAGCTTACTCCCTTTCAGTTGCCAGAGGCCCACTGAAGATATCCATCTTTTTCTTTCCTGCACTTAGTAATTCAGTGCAAAATACAAGCAGATGTTAAGGCAAGATTGCAACAAATCACCAAGTCAATCTTGAAGCAAGAGATGGAAACGATCTCTAGTTGGTAGCCGAAGGGCAGGCTACAAGTCTGCACTCTTTGACCCCCTCCAGGGGTCAGAGCACATCTTTTATAGTTCAAAACCACAAGTAGAGCATGTCAATACATTAATCATAAGGGGATGTTGCTGATTCAAAATCACTAACAAAAATCATGAGATCTAAATCATATGTAGAATGGGAAGTGGGTCAAAATGACACTATTTGAGTATAATTTAAAGAATGATTGCTAACATCTAGACAAACATTCTCTGACATTCTATGGGGTTAGGGTACATTGCACAAGTAAAGTGTACAAGAACAGAAGGAACAATTTTGTCACTTTGCTTTGCCAAATATGCTATGCTAAGCAATTGTTGGTGGGTATAGAGGTGGGAGAAAGTATTCTTACATAAAATGAATTCTCATGGGAGAAGCATTTCTTACATAAAATGAATGAAGTCTCAGAGTAAAATTGAGATTGTTTGGTGAAGACACATATAGTTTAACCCATAACAGTGGTCCCTGCTAAATAAACACTGGCATGGAGAGCATCCAAATATCATCCCTCAGTGCCAATTTCTTTCTTATAGAAGACTCAAAATACCTTACTCTCAAATATTCTCTGGGAGGTATATAAAAACTAAACATCCTTCCTCAGCTTTAAGAGAATCATAAGGACCAAATATTCAGGCCAACATGTCATTAATTCCAGTATGATAGTCACTGATCCTAGAATGATTTAAGTAGAACCTCACAGCACTTTACTGAGATGCCTATTTTATTTTTTTAAAGAAGGGAAAAAAATCAGTTATTATATATTCTCACTGTTTTTCCAAGCTCTCCTAATAGTTTGATTCTTTGTTATAAGATTTTGAAAAAGAAAAGTAAGCTGGGCATGGTGGTGCACGCCCATAATCTCAAGGGCTTGGCAGGCTAAGGCAGGAGGTTCATAAGTTCAAATCCAGTCTCAGCAACTTAGCGAGGTCCTCAGCAACTTAGGAAGACACTGTTTGAAAATTAAGAAAAAAACAAAATGAAAAATGGAAAGGGTTGGAGATAAGGCTCTGTCGCCAAGCACTCCTGGGTTCAACACCTGGTATCAAAAATAAATAAGTGTGTGTGTGTGTGTGTGTGTGTGTGTGTGTGTGTGTGTAATTCAATGCATTTGAATTACTTGAATTTACAATGATTCGTAAACAAAATTAAATAGTCTATACAGTTCTCAGATGCACTTGTTGAGATGCTTACTATGACGTTCAAAGCTCTCAGTACCATCTGCCTTTCCATTTATCCTCATAGAGCTTGACCTCATCCCTATTGCTGTATGACCACTGCTGTCTCTCCTGAATGCATTCCATGATCACTCTGTGTCTCACACCATCAACACTTCCTCTGCTCTCACTTCCACTGGCCATTTCCACTGTGGACAAAGGACTAGTTTAAATTCCACTGCCTCAGAAAAGCCTTCCCAGATTGTACCAGACAAGTAACTTACTCCCTAAAGTCACCCAGTATTAAAATGTGTCCATATTTATTGAGTCACATAATCTTGAAGGTATCATGTTCTCATTTTTAGTTCAACAGTTTTTTTAAAATACTTTACAATATATTAAAACTATCATGCACAGCTCAGGCTAACCTGAATGATAGAGTTTTGTAGGGAGCATCAGAGATCCAGGACGAGAACATGAGTTTTCAAATTCCATGAAGTGACTCTAATATACTGTCCCACATGTCATACAAAGGGCATGCTCCAACCATGCAGGTGGTGCCAACATAAATCCAAGAAACCATAGAGACATAGGAGAAGAAATCACTTGCCTTTTCACATTTGTGAATACCCTAATGGATGTAATCTTCATGATGACTCAAAGAGAATGTCAGTTTATATTCATACTTGAAAAAATAATAGCAACAAAAATATTTCAATGATTAGAGGATAAGGGGAGGAGTCAGAGCCAAGGGAAAATAATGGAATTTTTACTAAGAGTGATAGAAGAAAGATAATCTGAGAATCAGACAGAGTAATACCCACAGTGGAAGAGTGAGCCATGATCCATGGTAGCCACAGAGAAGTTTAGGAGGGAAAACCATTCCATACATTGAACAAAGTAAAGAACATGTCTGACTTATGATTTCACAAAATACCATTTCTGAATAATTTTTAAAATTAGGATTTTGTTCTACATGTACTGTCTTCTTTCAGCTATCCAAAGACCTTTTTATAAATTCATACTTTTTACATTATCATAATGTGTTTCTGCAAACTCTTTGAATAACTACAGAAACTGTAAAAGGTGAAATTGTAATTAGCATAACAGTTAGATGGCCTAAAAGTTGAAAACACTGGAATGTACTTCAATATGCTTAAAGTTATCAACACAGAAAACAAATTGGAAAGTCAAAGCTACCATTGTTTTGGAGGCAATTTTGAAGTATTGTTGCTCAATAAACTAGTGGGAATGAAAAAGTTTGGGTAGATGCCTTTCAGTATTTGTTTACCCTCCACCCCACCCACTGAATATTAGTGCATTTTCTCCTTGTATATAACTAGGGTCCACAATGAAATGCTGAGCATCAAAATAATTTAAAAAGTTTGAATTTGAGCACATGATGGATCAGACATGATTTGGTGTTGGTCACTGAGCTCTGACCAGAATAGTATTTTATCTTGTAGCTACATTTCAAATCTTGGCTTCACAGATTCATAAAGTGAAGCTTTATGGAGTCAAGCTAAAAGGTCCACATTTCTTGAACTAATTCTGAGTGATAAATGAACTGAAAAAAATGTAGACCTTGAAAGGCAGAGGACCTGAAGAAGCTCCTCCTGCTTTGAGGACAGGCAGGTGTGAAGAAAGGGAAAAGTGAAGCAGACATGCTTGAGTGTCTGAGCCTTGTCACACTCTTGGTCTGCTGCAGGACACCCGCATTGTCCAGGTGAGGTTTTGACTCACAATTTAATCTTTCATGAACTTTTTCTGGGGTGATCAGTGAAATTACATGTATCTTTTGCAATCTATTTTGAGGAGGAAAGTAATATCATATGCTTTTCTACTGTGGTGGTGGCCTGTAAGATTAAACAGAGGAAAAAGAAAAGATACTTTACTACCTTTGCCCACAGTACTCTCAATGGTATGTCGTCATTGTTGATTTTCCAATTACTACTGATGACACTTGACTACCTGAGACTAGCAAAACAGAAATGACCACCAAATAAGTTTTTAAATTTGAATGATCCCTTTATTGATAATTACTCGAATTATTTGTACTCAAGTACATTCAATCAGGAAAATGAAAATCACTAAATAAACTGTAATTAATACTCTTTAGAACATATACTTTACATCTGGTTCCTCTGGGTGCTGTCCCCTCTGTGGGGACATGGGGAAAATGTGTTCACTACACCTGCAGGTTTGACCTGGTGTTGCAGGTAGGTGTTGCCTCAGGGGTTGCCTTTGTACTAGAATAAGAGACTCTCCCTAGTGATTCCTCTCTGGAATTGCCCCACCTATTCTTCTGTAGTCACTTGATATTAGGTGGTCACCTGATCCAAGGGCCCACCCATAGAGGCAGAATTGGGGCATTTCAGATTCTATCTCGCAAATTCAAGAAGTGACTCAAACTCTAGCAGATGGTAACGGACCCATCATTCAGAAGAAGTGAAATGATGCAGATGCCTTGAAAGCTCTTCTCTCTGATTTTCCTAACTCCTGAAGTTTTACATTGGAATCACTGATTTCAGCATCAGAAAGAATGTTCTTTTCACTTGAAATGTTCCTAATTTCTAATAGTTTCTTCCACAAAGTATTTTTTCAATGCATAATATGAATGGAAATCATTGTTATTAGTTAAAATCCTTCCAATCTTTGATGAAGGTAAGAAACTGTAAAATTGAACTTTCATTTACATATGAGATATAGAGTGGTAACTCTGAGTGAAAGTGTGATATTAAATTAAAGCATAGGTTTTCACTCCCCAACACAGGACAACTCTGCCTTAGAATTAGGTAATCTCATTCCATGACAGCAACTGTTTGTCTAACTAAATATACTAATGTTTTTACACTCTACATCATATTTTTTATACTGAAATACATTATTTTTTAAGTGAAACCACCAATAATCTCTTCCACAATTTCCTCATTGCATTTTTCACTTCCTTGTTCCTCAATGTATAAACCAAAGGATTGAGCAAGGGAGTCAGGATGGTGTAAAACATTTCCACTTCTTTATCAAAAGAGAAGGCAGATGGAGGCCGTGCATATATAAATATGCAAGGGACAAATAACAAGACCACAACAGTAATGTGAGATCCACAGGTGGACAGAGCTTTCCTCCGCCCTTCAGCACTGTGTGTCCTCAGGGAGAACAAGATGACACCATAGGAGACAAGCAACAGGGAGAAGTTGATGATGCAGATTAATCCACTGTTGGCGATCACCAGAAGGCCTAGGATATGGGTGTCAGTGCAGGCCAGCTCCAGTAGTGGGTACAGGTCACACATGAAATGATCAATGACATTCGGCCCACAGAAGGGCAGCTGGAAGGTAAAGAGGATCTGGATGATGGAATGCAGAAAGCCCCCTGTCCAGGACACCCCCACCAGAATGCCACAGAGCCTCCAGTTCATGATGGAAGAATAGTGCAAGGGCTTGCAAATGGCCACATAGCGGTCAAAGGCCATGGCTGTGAGGACAATCATCTCTGCCCCAGCAAGGAAGTGCTCAGCAAAAAGTTGAATCATGCATCCTTCATAAGAGATGGTTTTCCTTTCATGAATGGAGTCCACGACTATCTTTGGTGTGATCACAGAGGAGAAGCAGGCATCCAGGAAGGACAGGACTGCCAAGAAGAAGTACATGGGGGAGCCCAGCAGTGCAGGGCTGCAGAGGATGGTCACTACAATCAGCATGTTGCCCACAATAGTTGCAATGTAGACCAACAAGAACAGAATGAGTACTATCTTCTGAACAGTGGGATTCTGTGAAAGCCCCAGGAGGACAAATTCAGTTACAAAGCTTTGGTTTGTCATGATTTCTAATGAAATGGTTAAAGTAAAACTGATGATGCAAATCTGCAGTATGATAAAAAAAAAATATGATTAGTTTATAAATGTCACCACCAACAAGCTGCTATACACTCATGATGGTTTTGTTTGTTTTGTTTTATGGTACCAGGAAAGGAAGTCTGGGCGGCTTAACCACTGAGACACTTTATTAGTCCTTTTTGTTTTCTTTTTATTTTGAGACAGTCTCAATAGTGGCTCAAGGCCTTGCTATCTTGGTGAGGCCTGCTTTCAAGATGTGAGCCTCTCTAGCCCTGTGATTAGAGGATTATGCCCCATCCCAGGCTACTTATGACTTTTTCATTATGATTGTGACTACTGCTTACTATTATCACTGAGAACAAAAATTAGAAGTTTGTTGAAAGTAGTTATCAGAGGTCAGATACAATTGAGGTAGGTGTAAACTATAGAATACTTCAAAATGCCAGAAATTTAATAAGGGGAAAGGAAAGCATCCACGCTGTTTAAAGAAAAAGAATATATATTTTTTTAATTTCACGTGATATTGATAATTTAACAGTGACTTCTAGGGTAAGTGATTGGGAAACTTTCCAAAACTACACAAGTACTGTGATTTATTAACTATGTCTGTTGTGGGAATGAAAACCAGCATGCCAACTGTTCCTGGAGACAGTCTAATCTATAAAAAGAATTAGAAAAATATGCACCTTAAGAGGCACTCAAAAATGATAACTTCTGCACCATTTTTTCTTTAAAAATCGTGAATGGGCCTTTTTCTTAGTTGGCTATTTATTTAATATTTATTAAGTTTTTTTCCTGGTTCTCTTTGATATACACGACAGTAGAGTATATTTTGACATACACACATGGAGTCCAACTTATTCTAATTAGGATCCCATTATTGTGGTTGTACAAGATGTGGAGTTTCACTGGTCATGTTTTCATATAAGAACATAGGAAAATTATGCATTGTTCATTCTACTATCTTTTTGTTTCCCATCCCCTGACCCAGAAGTTCATTTGATTAGAAAAAGGGGAATGAAGTTAGATGAATTGGCTTTTAAATGAATTAATTCATTTCTTTTTTAAAAAAGGAAGATTTGGGTAAAATATTCTGCTCTATAATAACCAGGTAACAAGTAGAACTTTTTTTTTTAATTTATCTTGTAAATATGCAATAGAACTCCATGCAAAAAACTGATTGCTACTCCTGAGTGTTATCATGAGCCCTGAGTAATGTATTCCAGGTCAGACACAGCTCAGGACTCATTCGCTGTGAGCCATTCTGTAGTTGCTATTATCTTGATTTTTTTTAATGGGAAACCCAAGCTTAAAGAACTTAAGTTAAAGCAAGCAACAGATACTTCATATGGGATGTCACCCACAGTACCTCTGTCCCCACACCCATGTCCTTTCCTCTGGATCAACAGGAAAAGGATGGGGGTTTTCTATTTCCTGCAAGGACTTCAGTGCAACCTGACCTTTCCAGAATTACTCTCAAAACTCATAAATCTTGAAACCTCTGATTCTTTGTTCATGTTTGAATGAGGCACTTTGATGAAGCAAATCTAACAAATGATGAGGAGTGAGAATGTATGGCTGATCCCCTAAAAGTGCAAACCAGCAACAACCACACAGGTAAGGAAGAGAACGTTAGCAGGTTAGCAGCCAGCCACAGACTAGAGGCTTAATCATTTGCCAATGTTTACTAAAATATGACTCACTCTGATCAGGTACAACTCAAGGTAAGTGTTTCAAACTGATGAGACTTTCTTGTCAGGCAGAGTTTTTCATTTATAGCTTACCTGTTCATCTCCCAGGGTTATCATGAAGGTCAACTTGAAAGTATGGAAATGTTGCTTATGATGATAGGCCTTTACCCATTGTAGTTATTATGTGCTCACTTAATGGAGCCAGCTGCCTTGCCTGGAGAAAGTTCCTCCATGATTCATATGGATAATTCCTTGAACCCTTGATATCACAGTCCACAGACAGAACTTCAAGAATGATGTGTTCTCACCTGTATGCATAACCAAAATGTTTCAGTGAAGTAACTGATGTGTGTGTCTACATAAAAATTTCTGTATTTATATGTATGTAAGTTTATTAAAAATAGATGTATTGAAGTATAAGGGGTTTTATAAGAGAATAAAAAATCATCTAAGTTTTATGATTCCCATTCAGAGTAAGCAGAACAAATTAAACATTTTACAACTAAGTAGTATGCATTGTATAAATTAGTATTTGTTTGTTTTCTTTAAAACCATCATTTATATTGTGTTCTCAGGTGGTTCCTGACCAAAGTCTCTACTTTCACCTTCAGAGCTGCTTAAAACAGAACATATAAAACAAACTCTGATTTTTCATTGGATCAATTAGAAATTAGTAGCAATGCATCATCCAGAAGTGTACATGTTAGCCGAGGACCAATACAGGAAAGAAAGAGAAAGGAAATGAGTGAGGACGTTGTGCATATGGGTTCAAATACAGATTGTTCTGTTTGTTGTATGGCATGAATCAGGTTACTTAAAATTCTTTAAGGCTCTGGTTTATTTTTGTACTTATGAGTTTAATATCAATAAATACCTTTCTTGTGCAAATCAGATAAAGTCACGAAAATAAAAAACACCAATGTTCATTAGCAGTAAAGAAATATTAATTTTTTATGCACTGCAGTTTTGAAGGTGCATCGTAGCCCCTGAATATGTTATTGTGGAGTCAGACCCACCCATATCCATTCATCCTTCAGATGCTTCCTTGTGAAAGAAAACCAAATGGAGTGGCAAGTTGAATAAAGGGTCCCAAAGTAATCGAATAATTACAGACATCACTCCACTTGTGTTTTCTGGGAGGTCTAAGAGCAATACCACTGCATAATTAAAACATTGAATATAAGCACATCAATCCCTTTTTGTCCCAAATGAAAGTAATTCTCAATATTAATGTTAAAAATCTGATGTGGAGAATATACTGTGCCTCATGGTTTATGATCACATGGTTTAGAATCTTACATAATTAAATGCTAATTATCTTAAATAAGATTGTCTTGGATTGAATCCTGGAATATTAAAAGGACAAGAGTGGCAAAATTAGTGAAATATGAATAAAATGTGGTGTTTACTTATAAAAATTTACATATATTCATTTCATATATTGACAAATGGACTCATGAAAATGTAAGGTAATAATATTAAAGGTAATTGAGAATTCTACATGAATTTTCTGTATTCATGCATCTTTTTGGCTAATCTAATATTACTTCAAATGAAAAGTTAATAGAGAAGCAGTGATCAATTTCTGGTATAAAAAACCTACAATTCAAGCCTCATTGTCTACCAGAAAAGTACCATTTAACAAAGTCCCGTGCCTCAAGTTGTCTGACCAAGGAGCTGACTACAGAGGAATCGTGAATGTGGGGTTCACAGTGGAAGTCAACAGGAATATCATGATAAGTGAAATAAGCCAATCACAAAAAAAATAAAGGCTGAATGTTTACCCTGTGGAGAATGATATGTAACGGGGGTGGAAGTGTGGGGAGTGAGAGAAGAATGGAGGAACTTTGGATTATGCAGAAGGAAATGGGGGGTATGAAAAATGGTGGAATGAGACAGACATCATTACCTTGTGTACATGTATGATTACACAAATGATATGAATCTACATTGTGTACATTAGAAACAAAATGATGTACTCCATTTGTGTACAATGAACCAAAATGTAGTCTGTAAAAATTTTAAAATAATTAAATAATAGAAAAAAAGAAAACTAATATCACCATTTTTAAGCAACACATTCACCCCATGAAGTAAAAGACAACATGAATCACAAGATTATCAATTTTAATAAAAATACCTTTTAAATGTAATCCTTTTGAAAGCAAATTGACAAATATTTTTAGAGTCATAAATGCATTTGTATTTTTTGACTAATTTTCCAAACCTAAAAATATATAATGAAAGCAAAATGACATAGGTACATTTTATAATGGAAAATGCTGCCATATCACATAAAACAGAATTCAATGAGAAAGATTCAATTAGAAAGATGTCTGTGTAAATCAGATCATGACATTAATGTAACATGATGCTATGAATAAAGCCATAATTAATGAAATATAAGGTAAAAACATTTTGCAACATTTTAAAGAAGAAATAAAAATATGATAAATCCCCCTCATATGTACTGATATTTTAATAGAGTCTTACAATTCAGAAGATAAACTACTACAGTGAGTCTTAATTTGCAATAAATACCTGGTTATTATGATGACAATTATTTATAATTAAATATAATTAACAAACACAATGAAAGACTCACCATTATCAGAACAGTACAGAAAGAGGATGTGAAGTTTGAGGACAATTCATTCGCAAATGTGGCAGTAATACCCTACCAAAGGGGGAATCTTAAATTAAAATTGTAACCTATTGTAAGCTCTCCCCTAATGGTACTACATATGCCAGACCCCTCCACCCTTTATATATTTATTGATATCAGTTATAAATTTACATTCTCCTACAGGCATAAGTTTAATGTGTCTGTATTAGTCCTGGAACATTCTGGGATCTTTTCTGTCTCAGTAACGATATTCTCCAATATGCTGGAGCCACATCTGAGATTGCTCATGGACCCTCCCAGCATGATCTGTGGCTACAGGACCTGTGAGGGTGAGAATTTTGAGAAGTTTGCTTCCCTTTGCAAAACTATGTACACTGACCACTGTTTTCTTCCTATCAGTTTTATCAGCACAAATATTTTTAGCACTATTCTAAAGAAGTTATATTTCTTTAATTTTCAAATATGTATATATAACATTCAGACCTAAAAGAGAGATTAGCAATAAGATTGTCATTATCACTAGTAGTAATACCTTATTAGTAATAAGGTTTAGTAATTATTTATCAAGCAATAAATTCCAGATGTAGTTACATATACATATATGTACATATCAGTCACATTTTCCTACGTTCTTCTAAATATTGTTATTGCAAATTAAAAGAGTAAAGTCCTATTTGAAAATACTCTAACTGTTATTGCTTTAAATAAACCACATTTTTCTTGTTCTTTTTGATTAAATTTTAGATTCATTTTGAGATAAATATAAAAGCATGAAATATAATTTGCTGTAATTCAGTCCCTAGTACTTCCCCCTTCCTTTCTTTCCTCCCTTCCCCATTCCTTTTCCTCTATTTACTGATCTTTCTGCTATTTACTTTTAGATTTTTTTAACCATATTTTTAATCCAGGGTTATATTCAGCAACAAAAGATAAAGTTTTTGGATTTCAGATCCTTTGTTTGCCCCTCAAGATTCTTCTGATATTTTTCCTAAACTTCAAAACACATATATGTATAATATATACATTTCAAATGTGTGTGTGTGTGCGTGCGTGTGTGATATCCTTATGGAATTTGAGAAAAAAATTTCTTTGTTTCCACTGGTGTGCTTCCAGATATCGCAATGGTTTGACTCATTTTAAGACAGACAAACCACAACAGGAAGCACTACAGAAGTTCATAGCTTAGTCACTTAGATTTTTCTGAACAATTCTGAGGCAAAAACCCAAAGTTACTTATGACATCAAATGAACATAGGAAAAATTCAACAGATAGAGTTAAAATCTAAAGGCTCCATTCTGTGTCTCAGTCACTTTTTCTTAGGCTTGATTTTTTTCTCTGTATTTTTTAGCAGTGTGGTTGTGGAAATAGTGGATATTACATTCAATACCAAAAAATTGTGGCAATTCTGAAAGAGTTATGTTTATCAGGTTAAAACATCAGCATTGTTTGTACATCATCTTAAAAGACCACTTTTTTTTTTTTTTTGTTGTTGTTGTTGTTGTTGTTGTTGTTGTTTGGAGATTTAGCCCAGGACCTTGTGCATGCTAGGCAAGCACTCTACCCACTGAGGTATAGCCCCAGCTCTGAAAAGACCAATTTTAATCTAAAACATTACAATTGTGCAAATATCAAACAAATGACCTGTTGTCACTTATATTTGGAAGCTAAATGAGCAGCTCTCACAGAAGTAGAGAGTAGAATAATAGTTCCCAGAGGCTGGGGAAAGTGTGGCAGGAAGATGGAGGATGGTTAACTGGTGCAGTGGTGCCCTAGGATAGGCAGCATAGCTTCTACTTTAGCATAACCAAGATTGAAACCAATGAATTGTATGTTTTTTTAAATGCTGGCAGACATGATTTTGTATTTTACCAAGTTGAAAAAATGATAAGTATTTGACATGACAGATAATGCCTATCTCCTTTGTCTGATCAAATTTTTCCCATAAAAGTCATCATGTACAATCATCATGTGTCCATCAAAAAAGATAATAAAAAATAATTACAATTATGAAAAGATATATGAGATATTGGAGAGATATTCCATATTCACTGGTCATAGCACTAAATGAAATGGAAATTCTCCCCCACAACTGTCACAAAAAAAAAAAAAAAAAAAAAAAATCACATTTGATATGTGTTTCTAAGTGTTTGTATTTGGCTTGAAGATAAAAAGCTGAAAATGAGTCATATTTCATTAGACTGAATGTTATCAATGAACAAAATATTCCCACCAAAAATGCTGCACTCTAAGAACTGATGCTCATTGGACACTTATTCTATGTGAACTATGCATTGTCTGTTCCACGTGTATTATTTTATTAACTTTCAAATCCCTTGACCCTGCTAATCTTATAAACCTCATTCAACATGAGAATTCTGAAGTCATAAAGGTTGTGCAGTTTTAACAAGTGCACAGTTGCTGACAGACTCATTCTGTGCACAGAGCTCAGCACCCCCACTCTATGCATAATTTTAAGCACTGCATCACAATTTTAAATCATCCATGAAAATCCAAAACATTAAACTATTAAACCTCACCATGTATCAGTTCCTTGAAAATTCTAGTGATGGCCTTTCCTATTCTCTATGAAGAAATGTTCACCTGCATGTCGAAAACAGTGAGGCTATATTCATTCTTTGCTCCATACCAAAGATAGAGAGGAAGAGCATCTCTGGCAGTCAAATGGCCCCACTGTTCCTTGAGAGCAGTGTTAGGAACCAAGAAACAAAGAGAAGGAAAAAGTTCCTCCTGAATTTCCAACTGGACTTTAAAGAGGCTTCCATCACAGGCCATGCACCTATAGAATTCCTAATTGGTTCACCCCAGGGAAAAATTAGTCATCAGCTCAATGTGCCAAGACACAATTTTGTGTGGTTTTCCACTTGCTCAAGTGTTTACAAAAATTTTGTCCCAAGCAATTAGGTGTTTATTCTGCTGTTTTCTTGTCTTCCTGCTCTTGGGTTTCTGTCTGTAGATGCTTTTATTTCCCATCATACTCAGGAATAGAGCACTTGCTGTTTTGGAACATAATATAATGGCTCTTGCAGGATTCAGGCCAAATGATTGTGCATCTACTAAATGAAAATACAGAGTTCTGTTTGATAAGCCATCCATTCACCATTCCAAATGGAAACATGTACTGCTGCAAGGAGTACTTGTTAAAGAAAAATATTTCATGTAAAATATTTGAAGAGGTATACACTCCTTGAAATATTGTTTCTCTCAAAACTGATATTATAAAACAATAATTTTAAAGACAAAAACAAATTTAAAGAGGAGATTTAAGAAACTTTTCTCTTTTCATTTATTTGGAAGATGGTTGAGCAGATGTAGTTAATGTGAAGGAAAATGTCATCTAAAATGATGGTTGGGGAAACATGGACGTAACTCTTTAAGCCCCCTCAGGAGGATCCCCACCAATAATTTTCTATTTTTGTGGTATTTAAAAATTACATCCTATCTAATTTTATGTCTATTCACAAACCACAAAAAGTGCCAAGTTTAAGTGATTTGTGAGAAAGGTTTAGACACTAAAGGACCATCACATCCACAGTCTGTGAACGTAATCACTGCATTCAATAATGTGAAATTTGTTGTCTGTGTCCAGAATCCTGAAGCCACACACTGCAATCAAAAGCAGGAGAGAGTGTTCAGACATTTTAAAACCATGCAAACTTCAAATCAGATAATGAAGTTCTCAACTAGATTGTAAAACACACAGATGGAACCAGACTACAGTGTGTTATCTCAGTGATTGGCATATAGTTTGAATCCACACTACTTCCTGTCAAATCACACTCTACTGCCCATCAGGTTCTGTCATTCAACCTGTTCCTTGATCTTCACCTGTAGAACATAAATGATTCGAAAAACTACCTTTAAGGGACACTAGGAAGGCTACAAAATTCAATACATGCAAAATACACAGAAGATGTGACTGCACAGTGTGCAGTTGGGGTGTTTACATTTATTATGATTGTTAGCAGTGGCTTTCCAAGACGTAAATTTCATGTTCAAAATATTGATTTAAATTATCCACTTACCTATAATGCAGATAACTGCTTTAAAACAAGAACTTTCTTTGCTGAGTGACATAAGTTATATTTGTACCATAGATTGTCCTAGATTTTTCACAAAGATGAGAAGGTATGAAGGAGAGATAACAACAACAAAAAAATTTAGTCAATATAAAAAAAAAAAAAAACAAAATGAATTAGAAGTGAATGGAATCTTGAATATTGGTATAGAAAAAATATCAATAAAATAGGTCTTTGGTTGTGGAAAAGGCTTGTATCTAGAGATATGAAAGTCAGAGGAGTGAGAACATTTGGGATGAGGAAAATGAAACCAAGCTATAATGGAAATAAGAAAAAAAATATTTTTGGGGCAAAAAGATCAATGAGAAATTCCAGATTCCAATGTTATAGTCACACGCACACACACAAACACACACACACACACACACACACACACACACACACAAATCAATAACAAAACCTGGAAACATGTTATCTGGGTAGGCCATAAAAGCAAGGTTATAAAATTTAGATAACTTTTCATCAAACAATTATAACATTTGGAGACATAAAAACATGATAGCAGCTTTTCCAGATTAAGTCATCACCAAAGAAGAAAAGTCACTCAGAAATTTTAATTGAATTATTTTTTTTTAACCTAAGTTACATACACTTGGACTTAGATATCATCCACATGAAGAGCCTACCCTTTTTCAGATGCCAGACACTCACTGAAGACATCCATTTATCTGTTCCTTGCATTTAGTAACTCAGGGCAAAATATACAAGCCAACTCATGGTGGTCCCCATATAATAAAGATTGGCATGAGGATTTACCAAGTAAAATACATCAGTGGCTTTGGACTTGGCAATTTGTTTCTCACTGAAGGATTAGAAGAGTTTACTATCAAATGTTATCTGTGGGTATAAAAACACTAAACATCTTTCCTCAGCTTTAAGAGAATTATTTTATATTATCCAACATATAAAACAAGTTTTACACAGTATTTGTTACTCATAAATTCTCTATAGAATGTTGAATACATTTAATGGCAGACAAACCTCTCTCACTTTGAGTGAGATACCCTTGGTTCTCATTGTAAAAATCACTGGAACTGACAAACCAAATATTCAGGCTGAGATGTCATGAACCCCAGTGTGATAAAATGGTCAGCCCTTTAATTCTTTCAGTAGGTTCTCACAGGCTTTGTCTGATATGCCTATTTTATATCTCTAGAGAAGGAGGAAATTCAGGTAATGCCAATTCTCCTGACTTTTCCCAACCACTCCCAGTTTTTTACTTCCCTTCTATCACTTGAAAAGTAAAAGAGGGCAGTTTTTACTTATAAGATATTACAATACATTGTAAGTGCTCTGTCCAACTTAGACTAACCTGGGTGATAGAATTGTTTAGGAAGCAATCAGGATCCAGGATGAGAACCTGGTGTTTCAAACTCCATGAAATGACACTCTAATAAACTACCCCACAGGCCACACTAAGCCTCACACTACAACCATCCAGGTAGAGCCAAGAAACCATGGACAATTAGTATAGGAAACTACTCACATGTTCATGAAATTTCTTGACTAATAAAAATGAATGCAAACTTTAGGATGGCTCAAAGAAATCAGCATTTTATATGTATACTTGAATGAGGAAAATATTTCAATGATTAGAGGATAAGGGGAAGCGTCAGAGTCAAAGGAAAACAATGACAATTTTACTAAGAGCCACAGAAGAAAGTTAATCTGCGAATCAGATGGGTAATATCCACAGTACAAGAGTGAGCAATGATCCAATGTAGAGACAGAGTAGTTAGGAAGGAGTATTATTGCAACATGGTGAACGAAGCCAAGAATATATTTGACTTAAGATTTTATGAAATGTCTTTCTGAATAATTTTTAAAATTAGAATCTAGTTCTGTATGGTTGTCTTTCAGATATCCACAGACATTTTTCTAAATTCACACTTTTAACATTAACATATGTGTTTCTGAAAACTCTTTGAATAGCTACAGAAACTGTAACAGAAACAGATGAACTTAGTATTAGTGCAACTCTTAGTTTGCCTAAAAGCTGAAAATATTGGAATGCCCTTAATCATGACAAAAGTAATCTACATAGAAAAGAAAATGAAAAGCTAAAGCAACAGTCATTTGGGGGAGAATTTTGATTTATTCTGTTCATCAAACCAGTGGGAATGACAAATATTGGCTACATACCTTTCATAGTTATTTATTCTTCTACTGAATGTTAGTGGATTTTCCCCTTTTATATAACTACAGAGTCCACAGTGAAATGTTGGCATTAAAATAGTAAAAACATGTTGGAATTTGAGTGTATGATGCATCAGACATGAATTGTTGTTGGTCAGTGCAATCTGGCCAGAAAAGTGTTTTACTTTGTAGCTTCATTTCAAATCTTGGCTTCACACAGGTACATAAAGTATTGGAGTCCATCTGGCAGGTCCACACTTCTTGAGCTAGCTCTTAGTAATAAATGATCTTAAATGACAGGACTTCGATGGCAGAGGACATGAATAAGCTACCCCTGTTTCAGGATAGGTGATGTGAAGAAAGGGAAACACATGTCTGAACCTTGTCACATCCTTGGTCTATTGAACACACATGTAGTCCAGGTTATGATTTAGACTCACAATTTAATCTATCACAGACTCTTTCAGGGGTGATCAATGAAGTTATATGTATCATTTGCATATCTACTATAAGAAAGAAAACTAAAATCATGTACTTTTTCTAGAGTTGTGTTGGCCTGTCAGATTACAGAGAGGGAAAATAAAAGATGATTTGCCCACAACATTCAACTGGATATAATCAGTATTGATTTATCAAAGGAAACTAGTATTTTACTGTAAATAAATTTATCCCAATTTGACATTTGACAACCTGAGACAAACAAAACATAGAAATGACCACCAATATGTTTATAATTTGAATGATCTCTTTATTGGTAAATACTCAAATTAATTACTTGAACTCTCATTGCTGACTCCCTTGTGGAATTGCCCAACCTGCTCTCCCACAGCAGAATGATGTAAGGTGGTCACCTGGCCCAAGGGGACCACCAACATAGGCAGAATTGGACTAATCAGATTCTCTCAAAATTCAAGAAATAACTGAAATTCTAACAGACATTAATGAACCCATTTTGGAGATGAAGTGAAAAGATGTAGGTAACTTGAAAGCTCTCCTCTCTGATTTACTAAGTCTTGATGTTCTAAATCAGATTCTCTGATACTAGTATCAGAAAACTGTATCCTGTCACATTACATCTTATGTTTTTTTTTTCTTGATTTCTAGAATATTTCCCATAAGGTTTTTTCAAAGCTTTATGTAAATGTATATCATTCTTATGGGTTAAATCCCTTTCATTTTTAAAAATAAATTTCACAAAGTACAAAATTGAACTATGTTGAATTTACATATAACATTACTGAGTTGTCAACTCAGAGGGAAGGGTTTATTTCCAATTGAAAACATAAATTTTAACTCCCCAGCATATTAATATCTTCTCCTCAGAATTATGTGATCTCTTTCCATAGAAGGCTGTCTGATAGTATTTGTCTAGATAAATACCTTTTACTCCTTACATTATGTTTGATTCTATAATATTTTATTTTCCATGAAATACCTCCTCTGGTCTCTTCCACACTTTCCTCATGGCATTTTTCACTTCCTTATTCCTCAAAGTGTAAATAAAATGATTGAATAGGGGAGTTAGCATGGTGTAAAATATTTCAACTTCTTCGTCAAAGGAAAAAGAAGATGAAGAAGGTCATGCATATATAAATATGCATGGGACAAAGAGCAAAACCACCACAGTAATGTGAGATCCACAGGTGGACAGAGCTTTCCTCTGCCCTTCTGCACTGTGTGTTCTCAGGGTGAACAAGATGACACCATAGGACACAAGCAACAGAGAGAAGTTGATGATGCAGATTAACCCACTGTTGGCGAGCACCAAAAGGCCAAAGATGTGAGTGCCAGCTTCATTAATGGATGCATCTCACACATGAAATGATCAATGACATTTGACCCACAAAAGGGCAGCTGGAAGGTAAAGAAAACTTGTATGATGGAATGAAAGAAGCCCCAAGTCCAGGACACCCCCACCAGAATACCACAGAGCCTCCAGTTCATGATGGAAGAGTAGTACAAGGGCCTGCAAATGGCTACATAGCAGTCAAAGGCCATGGCTGTGAGGATAATCATCTCCGTCCCACCAAGGAAGTGTCCAGCAAAAAGTTGGATCATGCATCCTTTAAAAGAGATGGTTTTCCTCTTCCAGAGGGAGTCTGCAATCAGTTTTGGTGTGATGGCCGAGGAGAAGCAGGCATCCACAAAGGACAGGACTGCCAAGAAGAAGTACATGGGTGAGCCCAGCAGGGCAGGGCTGCAGAGGATGGTCACTACAATCAGCATGTTGCCCACTATAAACAAAAACACAACAAATACTATCTTCTGTAGAGTAGGATCCTGTGAAAGCCCCACAAAGATGAATTCAGTTATGAAGCTTTGGTTTTGCATTGATTTACAAGGAACGGGTGAAAGTACAGCAGGGATCATGTAAACCTGCAAGTATGATAAAAAAGTTTGCTTCACATCAGTTCAAAATATTGCAATCACCAACAAGCTGATGGCTCTCAAGAGCATTGTATTGTTATTATGATACTACTTATTGAGTTGGTATCTTTAAAAACACAAAATTAAATATGTTTATGGTGGTAGAAAGAGATCTGAAAAAATAAAGATTAGAACGAACTAGGGAATACTTCAAAATGCCAGAGTTTTAATAAGGGGAAAGGTTAGCATCCACATGTGTTAAAGAAGAGTAGTTTTTACGATAATGGCATCTTGATCATTTAATAGTGACCATCAGGGTGAGTTCTTGACAACCATTCTGAAACCAAACCCAAGATAGGAGAGAAGGACTGTGGTTCATCAACTATGTTTGTTCTGGTCATACAGTAGTGGTAAATGCCAGGTCACCCACTATCCAGAAACAGTCTCATCTATAAAAAGAAGAAAAACATGCATTTTTAGAGGGTGGCAAAAATAATGACTACTCTTCCAAATTTTCTTCAAAAATCTGAAGTGAATGGCCCTACAACGAATTAATTCATTCTTTTTTTTTTTTTTAAGTAAGTCTTCATGGGTAATTGCCCACCTCTATAATAACCACAGAGAAAGTTTAGGTTTTATTGAGATTTTAATAATTCATCATTTAAAATAAGAATAGAAGTTCATGCAAATAATGATGCCTACTCCTGAGTGTCCTCGAGATCCTTAAGTGATGCATTCAAAACCAGCCATGGCTTAGGGCTCACTGGATAGGAGCCAGTCTTTGTTAGACATTATCATCCCAATATTACTAATGGGAAACCTGAACTAACAACCTTACATTTAAGAAAACAATAGACGTTTGACATGGGATGTCACACAACACCTCTCTTCCCACCCCCAACTCCTTTCATCTGGATCATTAGGAAAAGAATGGGGATTTTTCTTTTCAGCAAGGACTTTAATGCAGGCTGAGCTTTCCAGAATTACTCTCAAAACTCATAAATCTTGAAACCTCTGATTCTTTGTTCATGTTTGATGAAGCACCTTGATGAAGCTAATCCAACAAATGATGAGGAGTGAGAATGTATGGCCAATCCGCTAAACATGCAAACCAGCAACAACCACAGAGGCAAGGAAGAGAATGTTAGCTGCCAGCCACAGTCTAGAGGCTTGGTTAATAATTTGCCAGTGCTTACTACAACATGACCCACTCAGATCAGGTGTAACTGAAGACAAATGTGTCAAATTAATGAGACTTTCTTGTCAGGCAGAGTTGTTCATTTATAACTTACCTGCTCATCTCCCAGGGTTATTATGAGGGTCAAATTTGAAAGTATGGAAATGCTGCTTATGATGATGGGCCTTTACCAATTGTACTTATTATGTGCTCACTTAAAGAGGCCAGACTCCTTGCTTGCAGAAAGCTACTCCAGGAATCATCCAGATAATTAATTGAACTCTTGACATCACAATCCAGAGACACTGCTTCAGAGAATGATGTGTCCTCACCTGTGGGTATAACCAAACTCTATTGGTGGAATAGCATATGCGTATGTCCACATAAACTTTTCCACACGTATATGTACCTATATATGTATAGGTACGTATATCTGTGTATATATATATATATAATATATAATTACATATATACATATATATAATAATATATATAATTTTATTAATTCTTTTTACTGATACATGAAAGTAGAATTCATTTTGATAGAACTATAAAAGCATGGATAGGTCTTTTACTAATTATTACCCCATTCTTATAGATGTACATGATGGTGGGATTCATTATGATGTATTCACATAAGAACATAGAAAATTAATTTGGAATCATTCCCCCGTGTGTGTGTGTGTGTGTGTGTGTGTGTGTGTGTATAGAGAGAAAAATCACTGAATAATGGGTTTTATATGAGAATAAAAAAATAAACTGAGTTTCATGACTCCCATTTAGAATAAGCAGAAACAATTTAAAATATTTACAATTCACTAATATGTATTTCTGTAAATTAATATTTATTTATTCACTTACTTTAAAATAATCATTTCCATTTTGTTCAAAGGTTATTCTTGATCAACATCTGTACTTTGAACTCCATAACCATTAACGAGAAAACACCAAAAGAAACAAAGCACTGAATTTCATTGGATTAGTAGAAAAACACTAATTACAGAATAAAGAATAGCAATACATCATCCAGCAGTGTACATCTTAGCCTAGGACAAAGCAGGAAAGACAAAGAAAGGACATGAGTGAGTGAGAGCATCAACAGCAGACTTGTGTAGACCTGAGTTCAAATCCTTATCCCTCTATTTGTTCTATGACATGCATCAGGTTATTTAAAATCCTTCAATTTCTGTAAGCCTCAGGTTATACTTCCATTTATTGTTTAACAAGAATGTCTATCAATATGCTTCTTAAAATTCAGATAGGTCATAAACATAAAAACATGGATGTTCATTAGCAGTGAAGAAATAATATTTGTAAATGCACTGCATTTTTGAAGTTCCCAAGTAGTCCCTGCATATGTTATTTTGGACTCAGACCCACCTGGATCCATGTCTCCTTCAGATGCATCATTGTGCAAAGAAAATCAAATGGAGTAGGAAGTTGAAGATAGGGCCCTAAAAAAATCTAATATTCACATAAATCTCATCTCTCCACTTTCTTTTTCTGAGTGGTTAAATGATATTGCTTTTAGACCACTAATTAAAATGCTGAATGTAAACAAATCAATCCCTTCTTTTCCAGATGAAAGTAATTCCCTATATTAGTATTAAAATTGACAATGGAAACTATTTGTGCCCCTTAGATTATGATAACAGGGTTTAGGATTTTAAACATTTAAATGGAATTATCTTAAATGAAAGTCATTGGCATGAATTGACATTAAAAGGACCATCGACCGTCGTGGTAAAATTAGTGAAATATGAATAAAATCTGGTGTTTACTTAGACTAATGCATCTATGTTCATTTCATACATCAACAAGTATACCTATAATAATGTAAGTTAATATTAAGGAGAATTGACTATTCTACAAGCATTTCCTGTAGTTTTTCAACTTTTTGGTTAATCTAAAATTACTCCACATTAAAAATTAAATAAGAAAAACAGTGGTTTTTTCCTGCTATGAGACATCTACAACTCTAGCCTTCTTGTGTGATAGTGATAAGTCATTAACAAGGTCCTGTGCCTCAGGTTGCCTGATCATAGAGTCAAATAGAAAGCAACCCTTTGTGCACAATAGCGGTCAAAAGGAATATAAGGAATCCTGATGCCACTGTTTTTAGGCAGAAAGCACACACACAAAGTGAAATTAAAGTTTGCATCACAAGAATGTCTTTTGAAGTATTGCTATTTTTTAAAGTTCTAGTCCTACTAAAATAGTAATAAAACAACTTCATTCATGCACTCCTTTTAAAAACATGTTGGTAGATATTTCCAGAATCAAAAAGGTATTTGTGTTCTTTCTACTAATTACCTGGAAATCTAAAAATTTATTAAGAAAGTGAAATGACATGGGGACATATTTTAATGGAAAATGCTGCAGTATCACATGAAACAGAAGCATACCTAAGCTATTCAGTGAGAAAGATAACTACCTAAGTCAGATCATTGCATTCATATCATACAATGTAATGAATGAGACAATAATCAATGATATAAGGAAATAGTGAAACATTCTGCAATATGTTAAGGGTGAATCAGAAAATGGTTAATAGTAACTGCCCCCATTTATATTGGTATTTTAAATACAGTTTTACCATTCAGAAGAGAAAATTTCAAAATTTTGAGGATTATAATTTGTAATAAATGTATGGTTACTGTTGTGAGAATATTTCTAATTGAATATAATTCACAAACAGCATAAAACTTTCCATCAACTGAACAATTCACATAAGATGCGAGGTATGCAGAACTTTCATTTGCAAAGGTGGAAGCAACACACTACCATAACAGGGAATCTTAAAATTGTAACTTATTGTAAACATTACACTAAAGGCCCTACAATAGGCTCAGCCCTCTCCACCCTTCACACATTTACCGATATCAGTTTTAAATTCACATTGTCCTACAGGTAGGAGATTAATGTATCTGTATTTGTCCTAGAATATTTTGTGGTCCTTCTTTTCTCAGTAACCATATCCTTGAATATTCTGCACCTTCATCTAAAGTTGTTCAGGCCCCATCACAGCACGAACTGGGGACACCGGACCATCTAATGGGATGGTGACCTTGAGAAGTTTCCTTCCCTTTGCACAACTATGCACAATGCCCACTGTTTTCTTACTATTAATTTTTGCACAATTTTAGAAATACAGTTTCTTCATTAACTTTCAAACACTTACATAACTTTAAAATCAAAAAGAGGGATTAGAAGTAAGACTCTCATCACAGTGTTTTATGATCATATCAAGCAATAACTTTCAGATGCATTTTGTGTACATTTCTGTGCATATCAGACACATCAGTCACATTTACATACATTGTTTCTAAATATTATTATTGCAAATTAAAACAATAAAGTCCTATTTGTGTTACCTTTTCTGTAATTATTTAAATCAACTCTAATATTGACTCAGGCTAATTTTTCAGCAATAAATTCCCTCAGATTTCAGATACTATTAAAAATCTTGATGTTGATCATATGCTTTTGCTAAATTTCTACTCATATATGTGTAAAATATATTTCACAAGAATATCTACATATATTTATATGTTCATATATATATATATATAGACATGTGTAGACACACACATAATATGGTTCTGCAATTTGAGAAAAAAATCTCTGCGTTTCCACTGGTGCCCTTCCAAATGAATGCCTGAGATTTCTTTTCTCATGTCTCAAATGTTTAGTTCATCTTAAGGTACAAAGCCACAGCGGTAAACACTAAAGCAGTTCAGAGCTTAGCTAATTACATTTTTCTGAATAATTCTGAGGCAAGAATCTAATGCTGTCACATCAAATGTTCATAGGAACAATTACACAGAGAGAGATAAATCCTAAAAACTCCATTCTGTGGCTTAGTCACTCATTTCTAGGCTTAATGTTTTTCTATTTGGTATTTATGAGGGTGTTGTTATGGACATAGAGGGTGTTACATTCCATATCAATGAATTTGAGCATGGTCCTGCATGACTTCAGTGTTTTTTTTTTTTTTTAATTGTAAACAAATGGGATACATGTTGTTTATCTGTTTTACATGGAGTCAGGGCATACCATGTGCGTAATCACAAATTTACATAGGGTAATGTTTGATTCGTTCTGTTATTTTTTCCCCTCCCACCTCTCTATTCCCTCTATACAGTCCTTTGTTCCTCCATTCTTACCACCCTCCTTAACCCTAACCCTAAAGCTAACGCTAACCCAAATGCTAACCCATCCCACCCCACATTATATGTCCTCATTCGCTTATCAGCGAGATCATTTGTCCTTTAGTTTTTTGAGATTGGTTTATCTCACTTAGCATGATATTCCCCAATTTCATCCATTTGCCTACAAATGCCATAATTTTACCATTCTTTATGGTGGAGTAATATTCCATTATATATATATATATAAATATATATATGTATATTTACATTCCATTGTGTGTGTGTATATATATATATATATATATATATATATATATGCCACAGTTTATTTATCCATTCATCAATTGAAGGACATCTAGGTTCGTTCCACATCTGGCTATGGTGAATTGAGCAGCAATGAATATTGATGTGGCTGTATCTCTGTAGTATGATGATTTTAAGTCCTTTGGGTATAGGCCAAGGAGTGGGATAGCTGGGTCAAATGGTGGTTTCATTCCAAGCTTTCTGAGAAATCTCCATACAGCTTGCCAGAATGGCTGCACTAATGTGCAACGCCACCAGCAATGTATGAGTGTACCTTTTTCCCCACATCCTCGCCAACACCTATTGTTGCGTGTGTTCTTGATAATCGCCATTCTAATTGAGATGACATGGAATCTTAGGGTAGTTTTGATTTGCATTTCTCTTATTACTAGAGATGTTAAACATTTTATCATATATCTGTTGATTGTTTGTAGATCTTCTTCTGTGAAGTGTCTGTTCATTTTCTTAGCCCATTTGTTGATTGGATTATTTGTATTCTTGGTGTAGAGTTTTCTGAGTTCTTTATATATTCTGGAAATTAGTGCTCTATCTGAGTATGAGTGGCAAAGATATTCTCCCACTCTGCAGGCTCTCTCTTCACATTACTGATAGTTTCCCTTGCTGAGAGAAAGCTTTTTAGTTTGAATCTATCCCAGTGGTTGATTCTAGCTTTCATTTCTTGTGCTATGGGAGTCCTGTTAAGGAAGTCTGATCCTAAGCCAACAAGTTGAAGGTTTGGACCTACTTTTTCTTCTATAAGATGCCAGGTCTCTGGTCTGATTCCGAGGTCCTTGATCAATTTTGAGTTGAGTTTTGTGCAGGGTGAGAGATAGGGGTTTAATTTCATTCTGTTGCATATGGATTTCCAGTTTTCCCAGCACCATTTGTCAAAGAGGCTATCTTTTCTCCATTGCATATTTTTGGCCCCTTTGTCTAGTATGAGAAAATTGTATTTATTTGGGTTTGTGTCCATGTCCTCTATTCTGTACCATTGATCTACCTGTCTATTTTGGTACCAATACCATGCCGTTTTTGTTACTGTTGCTTTGTAATAGAGTTGAATATCTGGTATTGCGATACTACCTGCTTTGCTCTTTCTACTCAGGATTGCTTTAGCTATTCTGGGTTTCTTATTCTTCCAGATGAATTTCATAATTGCTTGCTCTATTTCTATATCGTACATCATTGGGATTTAAATTGGAATTGCATTGAATCTGTATAGCACTTTAGGTAGTATGGCCATTTTGACAATGTTAGTTCTGCCTATCCAAGAACAAGAACATGGGAGATCTTTCCATCTTCTAAGGTTTTCTTTAATTTCTTTCTTTAGAGTTCTGTAGTTCTCATTGTAGAGGACTTTCACCTCTTTTGTGAGATTGATTCCCAAGTATTTTATTTTTTTCAATGCTATTTTGAACGGGGTAGTTTTCCTACCTTCTCTTTCTGAAGAATCATCACTTATGTAAAAAATGAATTGGATTTATGAGCATTGATCTGTAACCTGCTACTTTACTGAATTCATTTATGAGTTTTACAAGTTTTCTGGTGGAATTTCCATATTCCTCTAAATATATAATCATGTCATCAACAATCAGGGATATTTGAATACTCTTTTTCATTTCCAATCCCTTTAATTTCTTTGGTTTGTCTAATTGCTCTGGCTAGAGTCTCAAGAACGATGTTGAATAGAAGTGGTGAAAGAGGGCATCCCTGCCTTGTTCCAGTTTTTAGGGGGAATGCTTTCAGTTTTTCACCATTTAGAATGATATTGGCCATGGGTTTAGCATAGATGGCCTTTACAATGTTAAGAAATGTTCCCACTACCACAATTTTTTTCTAGTGTTTTGAGCATGAAGGGATGCTGTATTTTATCGAATGCTTTTTCTGCATCTATTGACATAATCATGTGATTCTTAAATTTAAGTCTGTTGATATGGTGAATGACATTTATTGATTTCCTGATGTTGAACCAACCTTGCATCCCTGGGATAAAACCCACTTGATCGTGGTGCACTATCTTTTTAATATATTTTTGTATGCGATTTGCTAAAATTTTGTTGAGAATTTTTGCATAGATGCTCATTAAGGATATTGGTCTGAAATTTTCTTTCCTACGTGTATCTCTGTCTGGTTTAGGTATCAGGGTGATATTGGCTTCATAGAATGAGTTTGGGAGGGTTCCCTCCTCTTCTATTTCATGGAACACTGTGAGGAGTATTGGAATGAGCTCTTCTTTACAAGTTTTGTAGAACTCAGCTGAGAAACCATGTGGTCCCAAACTTTTCTTTGTTGGTACGCTTTTGATGACCTTTTCTATTTCATTGCTTGATATTGATTTATTTAAGTTGTGTATATCCTCCTCATTCAGTTTAGGTAATTTACATGTCTGTAGAAAATTGTTGATTGCTTCGAGGGTTCTGTTTTTTTGGAGTATAGATTTTCAAAATAGCTTCTAATTATGTTTTGTATTTCACTCGTGTCTGTTGTGATATTTCCTTGTTCATTCCGAATTTTAGTAATTTGAGTTTTCTCCCTCTTTCTCTTTGTTAGTGTGGCTAAGGGTTTATCAATTTTGTTTATTTTTTCAAAAACCAACTATTTATTTTGTTAATTTTTCTGATTGTTTCTTTTGTTTCAATTTCATTGATTTTGGCTCTGATTTTAACTATTTCCTGTCTTCTACTACTTTTGGTGTTGGTCTCCTGTTCTTTTTCTAGGGCTTTGAGCTGTAGTGTTAAGTCATTTAATTGTTGATTTCTGCTTCTTTGTTGAATGCACCCCATGAAATAAATCTTCCTCTATGTAATGCTTTCATAGTGTCCTAGAGATTTTGATATGATGTTTCTTTGTTCTCGTTTACTTCTAAGAATTTTTTTATTTCCTTCCTGATCTCTTCTGTTATCCATTCATCATATAATAGCATATTATTTATTCTCCGGGTATTAGAGAAGTTCCTGTTTTTTATTCTGTCATTTATTTCTAATTTCAATCCATTATGATCTGATAGAATACAAGGTAGTATATCTATCTTCTTGTATTTGCTAACAGTAGCTTTGTGGCATAATATATGGTTTAATTTAGAGAGGGATCCATGCACTGCTGGGAAGTGTATTAGTTCTTTGTTGGATGGTATATTCTATATATGTTGGATAAGTCTAAATTGTTGAATGTGTTATTGAAATCTATGGTTTCTTTATTCAATTTTTGTTTGGAGGATCTATTCAGTGGTGAGAGAGGTGTCTTAAAATCACCTAGTATTATTGTGTTCTGTCTATTTGATTTCTGGCATTAAGAAGGATTTGTTTGATGTACATGGATGAGCCCCTGTTTGGGGCATAGATATTCATGATTGTTATGTCTTGCTGATTTATGCTTCCCTGAAGCAATATACAATGTCCTTCTTTATCCTTTCTGACTAGTTTTGGCTTGAAGTCCACATTATCTGAAATGAGGATTGATACTCCAGCTTTTTTGCTCTGTCCACGTGCATGGTATGTTTTTCCCATCCTTTCACCTTTAATCTATGGGTATCTCTTTCTATGAGATGAGTCTCTTGCAGGCAGCATATTGTAGGATTTTTCTTTTTAATCCAATCTGCCAGTCTATGTCTTTTGATTGATGAGTTCAGTCCATTAACATTCAGGGTTATTATTGTGATATGATTTGTATTCCAAGTCATGTGACTCATTTTTGTTTTTTGACATGATTTGGTTTATTTGGCTATTCCTTTAGGCTAGTTCCTCTGATTGTTGATTTGCATCGTTTTTCATATCTTCCTCAGGGAATATTTTGCTGAGAATGTTCTGTATTGCCAGCTTTCTTTTTGTAAATTCCTTTAGCTTTCGTTTATCATGGAAGGATCTTATTTCATCGTCAAATCTGAAAGTAAGTTTTGCTGGGTATAAGATTCTTGGTTGGCATCTGTTTTCTTTCAGGGTTTAGTAAATGTTATTCCAGGCCCTTCTAGCTTTTAGGGTCTGGATTGAAAAATCTGCTGATATTCTTATTATTTTCCCCCTGAATGTAATTTGATTCTTTTCTCTTGCGGCCTTTAAAATTCTGTCTTTATTTTGTATGTTAGGTATTTTCATAATAATGTGCCTTGGTGTAGGTCTGTTGTAATTTTGTATATTTGGAGTCCTATTAGCCACTTGTACTTGGTTTTCCATTTCATTCTTCAGATTTGGGGATTTTCTGATATTATTTCATTGAATAGATTGTTCATTCCTTTGGTTTGTGTCTCTAAGCCTTCTTCAATCCCATTAATTCTTAAATTTGGCCTTTTCATGATATCCCATAATTCTTGTACATTCTGTTCATGATTTCTTACCATGTTCTCTATTTGGTCAACTTGTTTTCAAGATGAAATATTTTTTCCTCAGTGTGTGAGTTTCTGTCTTCCAGGTGTTCTATCCTATTGGTTATGCTTTCGATGGATTTTTTAACTTGGTTTAATGTTTCCTTTATTTCAAGGATTTCTGTTTTTTTTTTTTCAGTATCTCTAACTCTCTATTGAAATGATCTCTTACTTCCCGTATTTGCTCTTTTAATTGTTGATTGATACAATCATTTAATGCCTGCATTTGCTCTTTCATCTCCTCCTTCAAGCCTCCATTTGCTCTTTCATCTCCTCGTTTGCTTCCCTGATTTTTGTTTGGGAAATTTTCTTCCCTTGTTTTCTCATATTGGTCAGATGTCAGTGGGACTCTGAGATAATGTAGATTTCCTCTATTGGCTTATAGTGTTCCTGTAAATTTTCAGTATTTCACCTCCCAGCCTTCAGTAGCCTGAAGTCTTGGAAGAACTTGATAATGCAGTGCTTCTGAAGAAAGCTGCCCCTAGCCCACTACTGGTTCCAGGGCTTGGAGCTGGCTCTGTGCGGAAAGGCTCTCACTGGGCAGTCTGCTTGAGAAGCTGGCCATGAAAGGAGCCTGCCACCAGAGGGAGCAGGGCTGCTAGGTGAAGTCCCTGGCTGCCCCTGACCTGGTCCTTGAATCTGCCTGTGGGCCAGAGCTCACCATGGGCTCCAGTACTTGAGCTGGTTCTGTAAAGAAAGGCTCTCACTGTGGGGCCTGCTCCAGGAAGCTGGCCGTGTGGAAGGTGCCCACTGCTGGAGGAAGCTGGGCTACCTGGGGAAGACTCTAGCTGCCCTGCCCTGCTCTGAGAAGCCACCCCTGTCCAGGCCTGCCACCTGGGCTGAGGTTCACCCAGTGAGGGAGACTCACCCCATCTGAGTCTCTCAATGCCTCTCCTTCTTGAATCCTGGGTTCTGGAGAGACAGGAGATGCAGTCACCCTCTGTTCCGCCATCTTGGATCGTGAAGACTTAGGTGTTTATCATATTAATATGTCATTATTCTTTCTAAAGCATCTGAAAAGATCACTTTAATCTAAAATACCATAATGGGGGGAATGTTTAGCCTGCAAATGATGAATGAGAATACTATTAGAAAAACATACTGTCATAGAGTGAGCATAATAATATGCTCTTGAAATAAGTCATACAGAAAGATGGCATTTGCTCTCACTTTATGTAGATGCTAAATAAATAGGTCTCAATGAAACAGTGTAAAATTGTGGTTCTTAAAGCCTGGGAGAAGAGGAGTGGGAAGATAGTAAGGGCATGGTTAATTGGGAGCGTGGTGCTGCTAGACAAGGAGAATAATCCTGCAGCACAGTGGAGTCACCAGGTTTGAAACCAATTCATTGTTGCTTCTGAAAAGCTGGTAGAGGTGATTTTTAATTCTCCAAGTCAAAGAAAAGATAAATGTTTCAGGTGACAGACAATAGCAATTACTTTGATCTGATCAAACTGTTCCCAAATATATATACAATCATCATGTGTCTATTCAAATACACAATGAAAAAAATTAATTAAGAAGTATGAGTAAATATCTACATATTTGGAATACGATTCCATATTCATTTTTTGGAGTACTGAATGAATTATAAATTCTTCCTTTTATACACACAGAAAAAAGACATGAATTTGATGTGTTTTGAGTGTTTAAGTTTACCTTGATGATGAAAAGTTGAACATGGGTCATATTTCATTAGATTTAATGTCATTACTGCACCAAGCCGAAAACAATGCATTCTAAGACCTGCCCCTCATTGGACACTTATTCTGAATCAACTCTATACTGTGTTCTTAACATGTATCATTTTTATTCAATTTCACATTCCTTGACCTTGCTAATGTTTTAATCCTCATTAAATATGAGAACTCAGAGTTTATAAATGTCATGCATTATGCCAAGTGCAGAGTTGCTAACAGAGGCATTCTGTGCACTGAACTTGGCACATCCACACAACCCTGTTTTAGGCACTGCATCACAATTTATAATCATCCATGAAAATCCAAAAAGTTAAACTCTAAATCTTACCATGTGTCATTTGCTTGAATATTTTGCTGATGTCCAATCTCCTGTTCTCCATGATAAATGGTTCCTCTGTGGGCCTCAAACTATGATGTCTATACCCAATTTTTGCTCTGCACCTAAGAGACAGAGGAAGAGCCTCTCTGACAGTGACAGTAGAAAATGTCCTCACTGCTACTCAAGAGCTATGTTCACTAAGGTCTCAGAAACAAAGAAAAAGAGAGAAGCAAAAGTTTCCTCCTGGATTTCCATCTGGACTTTAAGAGGCTTGCAACATAGGTCATCCACCTGTTGGAAATTTTCTAGAAGCATGATGTGCCAAAACACAATTCTGTGTGGTTTTTCACTTGTTCAAGTATATGCAAAACTTTTGTTCCAAGTAATTAGATGGTTTTTTTTGTTTTGTTTTGGTTTTGTATTTTTTTTTTCTGTTTTCTTCTCTTACTGCTCTTGGATTTCTATCTGGAGATTCTGATTTCTTATCATATTCAGGAATAGAGCACTGGGTATTAGGACACATAATATACTTCCTCTTGCAGAATTCAGGCCAAATGTTTGTACTTCTTGAAAATATGGAAATAGAGTCCTATGATTAATTATCCATCCATCAGCCCACATGTAAACCATGTACTGTTCTAAGATGGAAATAGCAAGAGGTTCTTATTAAAAAGAAATATTTCCTATAATACATGTGAAGAGGTGTACATTATTTAAAACATTACTTTTCCTCTCAGAAACTGCTCTTGTAACCCAATGATTTTAAAAACAGAATGAAATTTAGAGATGAGACTGAAGGAAATTTTTCCTTTTTATTTTTTATTTTTTGGGGGGAGAAGATATGGCAGACATAATTAATGGAAAGGAACATAGTATATAAAATAATTTTGTGATAAAACTTGGACATACCTCCTCAAGGCCCTGCAGAAAAATTCTCAGCTACATTTTGCTATTTTTCAATTTTTAAAACTGATTCCTATCTATTATTATGGCTATTCACACTTTACAAAAATGCAGAATTCAATTAATTCATGAGAAAATTGAGATCCATGAACCACAATTTAAATAGTTTATAAACTTGAATGTTATTTTATGCTAATTGAAATTTAACCTGTGTTTCCTGACACAGAAGAATCACCTGACATAAATCACATTCCATGTTAGGATGATATTTTAAAAATATTATTCAGCTATTAGACTCTATCTGTACTTTCTGTGACCATGGTTCTCACTAAATAACATTCTTATCATCTTCTTGATATTCCCTGCCTTGCTTTGTTTAATCCTTTATTATTTGCTACTTGTTTCTGTAGGAGAAATTGTGACATAACATGTAAACAATATTGTGACTATGAAGTAGTACAGTTAATATAAGAAATCATATTATTTTGCACAATTTGAGAACAATGGGGTGATTTTTTCCCATAAATTTAAATCAAGAATTAGAAAAAGAGAGATGGAGGGAGACATAGCCAAGGAGAAGTGAGGTACAGGAAAAGGAGCTAACAATGTTTCCTTCCAGAATTTATCCAACAATCTACATGTTCCCACTGATCAGAATTCCATCTTCATCATTGTTAAATCACAGAACTACTACTAAGTTTCCAGAGATATGGTGTTATGTTTTAGATATGAGCTGTTCCCAACAATTCATGTGGGAGACAATCCAAGAATTTTCAGAGATAGATTGATCATATCATGAGAGATGGAAGCTAATCAGTGAATTAATTCATTGATCAATTAACCTGTAGTAACTATAGACAGGTAGGGTGTGATTAGAGGAAGTAGGTCACTGGAATTATTACTTTGGGGTTTCTACTTTGTCCCTGTTGTTAGAGTTCTTTCTATCTTTGCTTCATGGTTGCCATGTACTGAGCTGCTTTCCTCATCCATGCTCTTCCATCATGATATTGTGCCTCATCTCAGACTTAAAGACAGAACCTCTGAATGAGTAAACTAGAATAAACTTTTCATCTGTAGATGTTTGGAGGAGGGGGTCTGCTGAGAGGGAGCGACAACGATGTCTACTCCAGTTCAGACATTGGATACCAGGCTCGGAAGGCACAGATCTAATTTTACTTAGTATTGTAGAAGACATATATAGGCACATCATCCAATCAGGTTAACACTCTTGTTAAAACATAACAGAATCAACCTGTAGGTAAGCTATACATTGAACTAATGTAAACAAACCAAGTATGCCTAAGTGATTCTGCCCAGCAACAAGTCTGAGACAAAGGCAGCACAGGCGAGCTCACATCACATCTTGCTGGGATGCTTGATGAGTGAGGCCTTCCCTCAGCTCATAACTCAACCTCAGCAACTGCAAAAGGCCTTCAGTCCATGACGAGTCTTTACCATTTCCTCAGTTTCTCCATCCAGACTGTTTGGCTTATTTAGACCATGGTGTCAGCGACTACTGTTAGATAAGCTAGAGGAATGTTCCCTACATTCATCCTCAAAGTTGTTCTTGGTCACAGTGACTATAAGCTAACTAAAACATGTGGCCTCCTGGGCAATTTTTCTGGGTTCTGAACACCCTATTACTTCATTCAGCTCATAGCAAAACTTTTAAAGCAAAGCTTTAGTCCTTGTGTTGATAAAAGAGATCTAGACCTCCATTTGGATTCACACATTTTCTAGGCTAATATCCATATAAAGTTGAGAGTTGACTTATCAATCTTCATGAAAACTTATTTGCCTTTGTGAGAGAAGTACTGGAATATTAATTCATCAAAATTATCTCTAAAAAAGTACCTCATCTATAGCCAGTCACAGTTGAAGCCAGTCATAAGTAGACTGTTTATATAGTCAGGTTGTTAAAAACTACATATCTGGTAGTGAAGTCATCTTTTATTGTTTTCTGTGGAGCATTTTCATGTTGAAGTGATGTCTCTGAAGTTACTTGGTACCATTTACTTCATGCTAATTACTCACAGGCCTGCATTATTTATCTAGCTGCCTATTTTACTGACTTCTCTTAAATAATGGTTATAGACACAAATCTGACGACTAGAGTACAAAGAAAATGTGAGCAAGGATTCCTTTCAGCTTTATGTTAAATCAACTGGAATTTTATAGCACAAATATAGAACGATGCACCTTCTAAATGTGTCTTACATTGAAATTGGTCATAATTACTGCACTCCTGAAGTGTGAAGTCCTTTGACATTGTTCATTTCCCAGCTCTTCAAACAGGGCTAACATAAAGGAGGATGGACTGTACAATGAAAAATGTAAAATTAAGTCAATTAAGTATAATGAAAGAGATTCACATTCTAATTCTGGTTCTTACAAACGCAAATAAATCCAGAGTTTGACCCTCGTTCAAGATCAGTGCATAGTGTGAGTCCTCAGAGATTAGTCTCAAGCCCAACCCACCACTCAATAGTGGTCAGTTTACAAGTCTCTTGAGATTCATGTGTGAAAAAGAAATAATAAAAATTCTGCCATTTTAGGATTACTGATCCATATCAGCAAAACATACAGATGATTTGGCTGTGTGCTATGAGCAAATGAAATGCTTGCTTTCATGATGATATTTAGTATTGGCTTTCTATGAGGCTGATTTCATTGTTCAAAAATATTAATTTCTAATTTCATTTATTTATTTACATATACTACAGCTGTATAAGTGTTTTAAAACATGAAGTTGCTTTGCTGAGTAATTGAAATTATATAAGCACTATGGATCACACAGTTTTTCTTATGGTGAATAAGTATCTAGTTATGACCAGTCTCAAAGACTTTAATTAATTTAAAAATTAAATTAGTAAAATACATACCTTCTTTAACATATGGGACTCAGAGTGAGAGGAAATGAGAATGAAATAGGTCTTTGGATTCGAACAAATTGGTGATCCTGAGATATGAAAATAAAAAGAGCAAGGACATTTGAGATTTCAGAAATAAAATTAAAGATTAACGGAAGTGAGAAAGAAAATTCTTTCTGAAACAAACTGAAGATCAATATAAATAACTTGTTAGCCAAATTTCAGTCACAGTAGAAAAACTTTGAAAAATAAATTTTCCTACTAGTTCGAGGTCATAAAAACCAACATATGCAGTTGGGATATGTTTTGGTGGGCACCGTTCACTCTTCTTTTCACTTTTCCATTCTCTTTCTTCTTTCCTCCTATCACATTAGAGGGAAAGTAGGGCCAGGCATGGTGGCACACTCCTGTAAGTGTGGCATGAGGCAGAAAGATCACAATTTCAAAGTCAGACTCAAAGAAATCGAGGTGCTAAGCACCTCAGTGAGACCCTGTCCCTTAATAAAATACAAAATAAGACAGACCATGTGGCTCAGTGTTTGAGTGCCACTGAGTTCAATCCCTGTTACCAAAAATAAAAAACAAGAAAGAGAAAATAGTCACTTTAAAAATATTATGATTTATAAATATAATGCAATGATTACTCTGGTTGTTGAGATAGTTGCCATGGCCTTTCGAGTCTTTAACCTCATGCTACCATCTTGCTTTCCACCTGCCCTCCCAGAACTTCTACTCATCCATGCTTCAGTTACTCCCAACACATTCTGGTCCTCATAAACACACCTGGGAAGTCTCATTCTCCAAATGTTCCTTACCTCATAAGATCTAATAACCCTTCTTTTGCTGTGATACTTTGCTAAAGTCTCCACTTTCCATTTTTAACTAATGAAAATAAGCAACAGTAAGTAAAGATTATAGCAATAAGTGAAAATAGCATTGCATTAGCAAATGTTACTAATTACCCCAAACAATGGTCTTGCTGATAAATTTCCACTGTTAAATGTGTGTGTATAGACTGAATCATACAATCTTATAAGTATATCCTTCTTCATTATTGCATCAAAATTTTTCATTCATTTGATTTTACCATATCTTATAAGGCAAGTTAATGTTGTTTTACTTTGTGTCCTTCAAACTAACTTGGTGGATAGAGTTTAGCAGAGAGTGGTCAGAAAAATATTCCAGAACAGGAAAATCTCTCTAGCATGACTACACGTTTGTTACACAATTCCTGGTCAGCTACAATGTGTTCACTTTGTCCTGATGATGCTTAGACCCTAATATAAATCCCTGTGGATTTTTCAAAAAGAAATCAATTAATCTTACTGACTTTTTGCCATATCTGATCTGAGAAAGAAAACCAACATTGTACCCTTCTCCTTTGGACCTAACATGAAAGATTAAGGAAATAAATAGAAGATTTAGACTTTTGTTCTCAGCACACAATAGGCATTTCATTACAGTCAGTGGGCTAGGGGAAACTGACATTTTTCTCTATTTTTTTCTAAATTTTTTCTATTTTTTTCTAAATTTTTCCTAATTTTTTTCTAGATTTTTTCATATTTAACCCAGAAACTAAATGACAGCCTGAGATTAGCCAAATTTAACTGTGAGAATGACATGTAAGATGTATCTATATTTGAATGATCACTTTATTAAAAATAGTTCTCATAAAATTATTTTCACTGGGTGCAAAGACTCACAAAATTAAAATCATTGAGAAAATTGAAATGTAATATTTTCAAACAATCTTTTACCCTCTGGTTCCAGTAGACTCTTTCAGCAGTAGACTGCTCAACTAGGGTTCACAAGGTCCTGGGTTTGATCACCAGTTCTGCATAAAGTTATAATAATACATGTTTTTAAAGGTTTTCACTTTAAATAGAGTATATTTGTATACTGAAGGCTTTGGGAATTTTGTTAACACTCATATTTTTTAAAGGGTGACTGATGACAATGACCAACAGTTCGACAGGAAGTTTTTCTATCTACTTTTTTTATTGATTACTAGATTCACATAAGAATAAAATGCACTTCTCTTTAATTCACATATCAGGATATTGAATTGCCAACTCAGAGTAGATGACTGATGCGAAAGTGAAAGAATCATCTTTCACCCCAAGAAAACTGCAATTTTTATACACGCATGAGCCAATATTCTTTTCAATTGGAAGGGGTGCAATGGATTGGGCCATACCAGAAATGACCAACAACATGAAGTAGCCCACATCTCCTTTATTTATAGGTAAATAGGGCCAATACTGGGAGAGGCTTCTTCTGTGAGGAACAGAATGGGGTGGAGTTAAGGAAACCATTTGCTTAGGGAACTAGCATATGCCCACACAGTAATCCACTCCCATACAGGGCCACCTACTCCCTAGCAGTCTGGAAGAGTCTCTCAGTTCCTGGGAGTCAGACCTCTGTATCCCATGGATCAGTCAAATCTGATTCTGCTAGGCATGGATTGCTCCCCACATATTCCTCCTTTAATATTTTTTAAGAGGAGAATGCTTATTTTGAGTTTCTAGATCTTGGTTCTGAAATCTGCTTTGAGGTCCCAAAGTGTGATTCTGAGGGTATGAAAAACCTACTATCATGATAGAAAAAAGAATTAGTAGCAAACATATCATTCCAATAATGCACCATTCAATTAAGGAAATATTTGATCAGCTAGAGATGCAGAGTCCATGAGATAAATTTTGCTTTTTGAATATGCTGGACGTGGTGATGTGATTTAATAAGATCCAGGTTATTATTATTGCTGTGTCAAATGTTCATTAGATGATTCTTGATCATCTCTTAGTCCCATTGGGAAGTATAGTATTTAGTTGCAATACAGACATGCTTACAGTCATTGTGGTATTTAAGCCTTTGTTTAAATTGGAGAGCAAAAATCTCATCACTGATATTTGTAATAACACCTATTAAAGCATATAATTTGATCTCAATCATTTTATTAATACTTATCTTTCAGGGGCCATAGCATATTAACAGAAGGAATTATACCCCTAGATATAATGAAGGTGAGAACAGATAGAAACCAAAAAGAATACATTAAAATATACAAGACCAAAATTATCATCAAATAAGGAATATCTGTTAGAATATATATGTGAATTATTATTAATCTTTCTAGTGCAATATCAATCAGTTTGTTGGATTCAAATTTTGTCTTTATTACATAGTTACCAGCAGTGCAATGTAAATTCCAAATAACGGAACAGTCCAAATTTCATGGAGTTTCAAAAATCAGAATGATTCTATATCTAATCTTATAATGTGTTCTGAAAAATAGGTTTAAATAACTCCATTATTTGCCTAAATTCTTAGATCTCCCACTGTATTAAAAATTTAGATTAAACATGGTTGCTTGTAAATTCTTTGAAAGAAGTGAAAGTGAAACATATTTAGTGGCAATGTTGCCGCAATAGGACTTGCTAGCTTTGAATCTTCTAGAGGAAGATATTTTGATATAGCTGTCTTTTGTCAGTTGTTGAAGATCAATCCAAAAAGATGTCCAACATCTTTAGAAATTTTGTGTATTATTGGCAAGACATTTGTATGTTTTTAACATTTATGGAAGGTGCCAGACTCTATTGCAGAACAAGTAAGGCAGTAAGATATTGGTGGATATTTCATAGAAGTGAGTGTCTTTTTAAAAGAAAGTCCCATTCTAATAACTGTTTGAACACAGAATCTTAAGTTTCAAGGGCCAGTATAATTAACTTGTCTAAGTATTCCTTATTCTGTCTTCTCCTCAAAGGTTACCTGTAGACAACCAGAGAGTCTATCATGGGGCCAGCATATAGAGAAGTCTCCATTGAATCCAGTGTAATTAAATCCAGTCACATAGATGGGCATGATGTGTCTGTAAAACCTCCCATCATATGAATATCATTAGTAAATACTGGGATTGATTCTCCAGTCCACATTGCTGGGTGTATTAAAGGTGGATCTGGGAAATGGGCCCAACAGATTTCCCATACATTTCACTTACCTGAGAGTTCAATAGAGCCAACACACAAATATTGTGGTTGGAGATTTAAGATCTCCTTATTGTAAAATTTTGTGCATTCTATTGCTCCATGTGTATAAGATTCCTAATATCATAATTTTAAAAAAGTTTTTGAAATTAAGTGGGTCTACAAAGGGTTCTGTTTCCCCCTATTTTTTAAAATTGCAGAAAAAGATTGATATAAACGGAAGCATTATTAACCTTAAATTATAGACAATGTCTTAGCATTGTACAAGTATTTAAATCATAAGAAGTGACATAATAAATATTTCTCTTTGACCAGGAAAATTAATAAAAGTTACCTATTGTTAAAGTTAATGTTGGTGAGTTGAAAGTGCATTATAATAAAAGAAGGGCTAGTTTTTACCAAATATGTGATTTGAGTTCATCTCTAATAGGGGGCTGAGTTACAAAGTTGTAAAATGAAGTCATTAAAGACTTGACAATCACTATCATGACCTATTTGTTCTACACATAATGGCCTTATTATTTTAAATTAACTTATTATAATAGAATTGGTAGCTTTTTTCAGGACAGTGATCTAAGAAATCATTTAAAAATCTTAGAATTTATGTCATTGATCTACCACTTGAATTTTAAGGTATCTATGTAAAGATAATCTTTATGTATATAGTTGTATGAATACCATTAATAACCTTGTTTTTAAAGTAGGAAAAATAATCCAAATGTCCAGTGTATGGGTTTGGATAAATGAACTATATGACAAAAACTCAGTAAAAGTAAACACAGTAAAAGTCATGTTGTAAAAGAATATTAATTATGTACAATCTAAAGCAATCTTTTAAGAATTAAAATTAATAATATATTTCATATATATAAAATAGATATATCTTTAAGCTTATGCATGGAAAGCAGTTTAGAAGGTTATTTAGTAAATGCTAATAATACTTGTTTATGGAAGGTAAAGTCTCAAAAAATAACTTATGTGTACTTAATTTTCCCTAAGTGGGTTTCTTGACAAAATTCAGGGAAGGTATTTTAATTTTGAAACCATCTTTACCCTCTTATCTGAATATTATTTCACAAAACCTCCATATATGATTGTCTGGATTAATATAAATTAAGTAACATAATCCAATATCACATCTGAAACATGAAACAGACAAGCCAAGAGAGCTTCCATCCCAATGGGGGATAGTATCAAAATGCTTCCATATCCCATATTGTTAATCTTTAAATGAGCCAGTATCTCTGGAATGTCCTCCACAAATATAGTTTAGTTTACTTCTTAATGTAGAGAGTAACATAAAAATGTATAACATATTTATTCAATTTTAAAATATTAAATGACATAATTAAGTTTTTAATTAATGTTATTATTATATAAGTATTTAAGAGCATTATTGAAAAATCTTTGGTGTGAAGAGCATTGGCTTAGTAAAATGTCCCTTCAAATCTTATAGTTTAAAGACTTCTTTATCTGGGAAAGGAGGATACCACTAACATCATAAGTTAGTACCCATTACCATGGTTAATTAAATATAGACATTGATGTATTTTTATTCATCAAGTTTGGCTTCTAAAGAGAAATCTGAAATTTGGAATGTAAGGTGTTATTTTTAAAAAACAGTTATTGTTTAACCAAGTTGTATAAATCATAATTTCTTTGAAATTAAGTTTTTTAGATAATAGAAATTCAACAGGCATGTTATTTTATTAGATTAGAAATTATTGTTTTAATATTTCCTTTTTCTATTATCCTTTAGTTAGAAGACCCAATTAATAGGGGTTGTGAAAAGATCTTATCTATATGTGTAAATAGCCTTTATGATAGAAACTTAGTACTTAGTAGAATTTAAAGAATAAAAAACTTTTAATAACCTTAGATGATTGTGTTAATTAGCCAATGTAATTACATGTAAACTTTTAAAATTATTTTGTACAAATTTTGTTTTAATTTACTCAGACATGTTATAGTCTTTTATTTTATCAGGTGAAAAATAAACTTTTTTGACCCTATATATCACACCTGATAGTATAAGTCCTAGCATCTTGTTTCTCAATGAGAACACAGAGAATAAAGGAATTTTAGACCTTCTTTATATTAACCAAATCACAAAGTCATCTAAGGTTTAAATATATTTCAGTAAAGAGTAAAAATCTGATGTTTTTTATATTTAGTAGATGATGTTTCATTGGATGCTCTTTAAGCATTTCATCCTTGTATATCAAGAGGTATCTCCTGTTATAAAAGCCAAGATAATAAATTCTGATTACCTCAAATTAGATTCATTTATTCTTAACTGCAAAAGCTAAGACATCAAACAAATGCATCTCTTTCCTGTTGAAGAAAATCCTTAGAAACAAGATATACGGATGCTAAATTTTATAGAAATTAGCAATTTTATTATTTATTTGAACACATGGAAAAATGTGAATTGCTAATTATAAAAAAGCCTTTTTATTTTTATTTATTTACCCAACATAAATTAAAACATATTAGTTCACGTGAACTAAAGTTCTTTGGATTCATTTTTATTTTAATTTTAAAATGTGAGCATGCTCAATGAAATGTAAGCACATTTTGAAATTATGTAAACATAGTCATTGTGTGCACACATTTATAGATCAGTCAAAAAAAGAAAATTTTTTATAGTTTGTTATAAGTGAGGCACCACAGCAATGAACAAACACCCTTCAAGGCCTTGATTCAATTTGTCTAAAAAGTTACAAAAAAATTCTTAAATAAATTTCAGGTTGCTGGCTTCTGTCCTGATGATTATTATGCACTTTAAAATCATCCCTAAAAATCAAATGATTAGTCCATTAAGAAGCACAATTAGAACATATTTTATTTACTTAAGAACTTTTTATTTGTCCTTTAATTTTGGCTAAAGGCAATCTATTTGAGAAAAGTGGGAAAAAAAAAAAAAAAACCCTCTGGTAAAGACTGAACTCCAGTTCATTGTAAAGGAGATGCTCTTTAAATTTGCATTTCTCTAATTACTAGAGATGTTGAACACTTTTTCAAATATTCATTAATTACCTGTATGTATTCTTCTGTAAAGTGACTGTCCAGTTTTTTGCCCTGTTTGTTGATTGGGTTCTTTGTATTGTTGGTGTAAAGTTTTGTAAGTTCTTTATAAATTTTGGAGAAAAGTGATCTATCTGAAGTGTGTGTGGAAAAGAGTTTCTCCCACTCTGTAGGCTCTCACTTCACATTCTTGATTGTATCCTTTGCTGAGAAAAAGCTTTTTAGTTGAGTCTATACCATTTATTGATTCTTGCTTTGATATCTTGTGCTTTGGGAGTCTTGTTGGGAAAGTCTGATCCTATCTTACTCCAATTAGAATGGCTATTAGCAAGAACACAATAATAGATGTTGGCATGGATGTGGGGAAAAAGGCACACTTTTACATCGCTGGTGGAGTTGAAAATTGGTGCAGCCACTCTGGAAAGCAGTGTGGAGAATCCTCAGAAAACTTGGAATGGACCCATCTTTTGACCCAGTTATCCCACTCCTCAATTTATACTCAAAAGACTTAAAATCAGCATATTGCAGTAATACAGCCACATCAATGTTTAGAGCAGCTCAGTTCACAATAGCTAGATTGTGGAACCAACCTAGATATCCTTCAGCAAATTAATGGATAAAGAAATTGTGGTATATATACACAATGGAATATTATTCAGCCATAAAGAAGAATAATATTATGGCATTTGCAAATAAATGGATGAAACTGGAAAATATCATGCTAAGTGAAATAAGCCAATCACAAAAAAACTAAAGGCCGAATGTTTTCCGTGATAAGTGGAGAATGATATATAATGGGGGTGGGAGGGTGGGGAGTGAGAGAAGAATGGGGGAACTTTAGATTATGTAGAAGGAAATGAGAGGGGGGTATGAAAAATGGTGGAATGAGACAGACATCATTAACCTATGTAAATGTATGATTACACGAATGGTATGAATCTACATCATGTACAACCATAGAAATGAAATGATGTATCCCATTTGTGTACACTGAATCAAAATGCAGTCTGTAAAAAATTAAAAGATAAAAAAAAGGAAGAAAAGGAGATGCCCTAGTGCAGGGGTCATCAAATTTGCCTCACACTCGAAAGGTCATTGGTTCTCCATCGGCTTACAAAGATTTTCAATCATTTGCTTATTTTAATCATCTTTTCAGGGAGTGGACACTTAGGGAAGTAGAAGATCTCAGTCAAGATCTCAAATCCCCCTTTCTCTTGCCCCATAGAATTAAGAATAATTAAGTCCTAAGTGCATCAGAGCAGGTAGGAGGGACTAGAAATGAGACCCAAAAAACCAGGTGGTTCTGCCATGGTGTTTCCTAACTCTTTACAGTTCTTGGCAAGGCACTGCCAATTCACTTGCCATCCACCCAGCCATCTGCCTGCTCTTCAAACAGCTGTTCCAAAAGCTCCATCTGCTTAGGAATTAGCTCTGCTCCCCAAGAGCAGGCAGCAGTCTGGTGAGCTTTCTTGGTGCTGTCTGGTGCTTCCCATCTTTCCCACCCAGGATTAAAAATCATGCCACTAAGAGGGAAGATGGGTGCTTGATTTAGACAATGAAAGTTGGGAAATAATCTCCCCTGATCAGTTAGAAAACCCTACTAAATTTTTTATTAGAATGTTTCTTCCCAGGATTCTAAATTTGTGCACCTATCTCAGCCACGTTAGGTCTCAGTCTGGAGTCAAGTCACACTGTGAGACTTCACAGTGCTGCAGCAGAGAGACCCACACAGACTGGTTGATCAAGTCTGCAAGATTTAAAGTCACAGGTATCCATTTACATTTTAACAACTGTAAGAGTTGCTTTCTTTCCACTGAATTTTCACTCTGGCTATGTATTGAATATAGCTGAATAGATTTCTGTTTTTACTTCTCTATATACAGAGAGCAAATTCCCCAGGCCTATTGTCACACAACAAAAAATTCCTTTCTAGTTTCTATTAATAATATATTCACATGCACATGCTTCCCAGGAGAAAGGTATGGACATACATCTTAATTTGGTTATTCTAAACAGTTCTGGAACAGTTGCTGTTTCAGGAACCAACTGTGGGGATTCCAAGCTATGTCTAGCTGGGATGAAGGAAGGGTTAACTGCCTGGGAACAGTGATACCAATAATAAATCAATTACTAATAAACTTATCTAATCAGTAAACACACAAGAGTCAATACTTTTTTCACTTGCAAGGGGTTATAACAGATTGGGCCATACCAGAAATGACCTCCAACAAAATGGAGTGGCTAACCTCTGCTTTGTTTATAGTTGCATAAGTAAGTGGGGGCCAAGACCAGGAGAGGCATTTTCTGTGAGGAACAGGATGGTGTGGAGTAAGGAAAGCCATTTGCTTTGGGAACTAGTATATCACCAGTTGGTAAAACACTCCCATACAGGGTTACTTGCTCCTGGGCAGTCTGGAAGAGTCTCTCATGACTGCCAGTTCCTGAAAGTCAGACCTCTGTCTCCCATGGCGTGGTGTCTGAATCTGCTAGATGGATCCCCACATCAGATTGTCTCCAAGATCTCACTGCCCAATACTGAACTTCGCTTCATTCTCTCAGTCGCCCAACTTGCTGAGTACTCCTCTCCAGCTTTTTCTACTTTGAGTAATGGAGAAGGTGAGAGTGCTAACAGGTTCTAGTTTGCTTTCTTTACCTCCACCCATTGGGTATGTGTATTTAAAGTATTATAGTGAGGAAGGTAGAACGGTTAGAGAGAGGTAGGAGAAGTCAGGGTCAAAAGGAAAAATGTCATTTTGAGCAACAGCAAGAAAGGAAGAATAGCAGGGGATTAGATAAGGAAAAACCCACAGTCCAAAACTGAGCCAATTCATGGTAGGATAGACCATAGCTGGGAGAGAGAACCATTGCAAGATTTGCAGTAGAGTGGTCATTTTCATTTGATTTATGATGTGGTAAATAAAATTCCTGAATCAATTAAGTTAGTAACCAGTTCTCCATTAACTTATGTGAGATATACAAATGCACTAATTCCCACATTTTATATTGGCATGGCTTTTCTAACTAAATTAATGACACAAGCCAACTTATGTTCACACAATAGTTATAATGCCTAAGATAAATTCATTGGAATGAGTGTCATCATGGCCAGGCAAAAATCAATGTAGAAAATCATATGTAAAATAAATATTGTAGCCAGGATTCTGCAAAATTTTGGTAAGCAGATTTATAAGAATAAAAAAATATGGGTTAGATGTCTTCTGGTATTTATTTATTGACTGAATATTATATCATTACCTAAAGGTACAATAAGATGTTGGGAGTGGAAATGATGAAATGTGTTGTATTCAAGCATATAATTAACATATGGGTACTGACTTGCCAACTCAGACTAGACACCTACCTTTTCTTCCATAGACATGTATTACCTCTTAATAGGTACTGAGCATCTCATAAAATTTTGTTTAGGACCATTCTGATTACTTTGCTCTTATACAATTTTTTAAATTTACTGTCTTATTTTTCATCAAAAACTCATCCTTATCTCTTCCACATTTTTCTTATAGCATTTTTCACTTCCTTATTTCTAAATGTATAAATCAAAGGATTGAGCAAGGGAGTGATGATGGTATAAAACATTTCCACCACTTTGTCAAAAGGAAAGACAGAAGGAGGCCGTGCATTTATAAATATGCATGGTACAAACAACAAAATCACAACAGCAATGTGAGATCCACAGGTGGTCAGAGCTTTCCTCCGTCCTTCAGCACTGTGTGTCCTCAGGGAGAACAAGATGACACCATAGGAAACAAGCAATAAGCAGAAGATTATAATGCACAAAAATCCACTAGTAGCAACCATCAAAAGACCTATGAGGTGAGTGTCAGTGCAGGCCAGCTCCAGTAATGGGTACAAGTCACATAAGAAATGATCAATGACATTCGGCCCACAGAAGGGCAGCTGGCAAGTGAAGAGGACCAGTATTATGGAATGCAAGAAGCCCCCTGTCCAGGCCACCCCCACCAGAATGCCACAGAGCCTCCAATTCATGATGGAAGAGTAGTGCAAGGGCTTGCAAATGGCCACATAGCGGTCATAGGCCATGACTGTCAGGGTAACCATCTCTGCTCCACCAAGGAAGTGCTCAGCAAAAAGTTGAATCATGCATCCTGTATAAGAGATGGTTTTCCTCTTATGTAAAGAATCCACAATCACTTTTGGTGTGATAACACAGGAGAAAACAGACTCCAGAAAGGATAAGAATGCCAAGAAGAAGTACATGGGGGAGCCCAGTAGTGCAGGACTACAGAGGATGGTCACTACAATCAGCATGTTGCCTACAATAGTTGCAATGTAGACCATCAGAAACACAATAAATACTATTTTCTGTACAGTAGGATTCTGTGAAAACCCCAAAAGAACAAATTCAGTTATGAAGCTTTGGTTTTGCATCATTTTCAAGGGGCTGGTGAAAATCAACATTTATTGAAATTGTCCAATTGAAATTTGCAATTATGACAAAGGAAGATTTGCTTTATATCAGATTACTATTTTATCATTGTCAACGTTTCAGTGCACATTTACCTTTATTGCTTCCTTTGTCATTGAAAACACCAGTTCAGACATTTGTTGAGGAGAGGTGTTGGAGATCAGGCAGCATTGATTTGGAGATAATTGATTCTGTACCTTAAATTCGCTAGAGATTCTATATAGGGAAATGCAAGCATCTCCATGTGGTAGTGATGATTAACGGTTTCTAACTCAAATTCCACCTTTGAGAATTTACTAGTGTCTTCGCTAAATAAAACTTTGGGAGGCATTCTGAAGACTCATTCATTTAAGAAAATGAGGACAGTTATTTTATTAGTCCTACTTCTCATTGTAATGCAAAAGGAAGGGGTGACTAGCAAGCCATCTGTGATCTGGAGACTCTCATACCTGTAAATAGAAGAAGAAACATCATTCATTTTAGGAGGCACTTAAAATACTATCTATACCTCAAATTTCTTTACAGTCTATACTGGATTTGCCTTTTCATGGATTAATTCCTTCTTTATAAAAGAAAAAGACCTATAAAATTGTGACTAGTCACACACTTAATACCTCATTGAATGTAGAGGTCTTTTTTTTTTTTTTTTTTTTTCTCATCTTTGAAAATGAGAATGGAAATCCATGAACAAAAGAAAGCCTAGCTCCAAATGTTGTACTAATTACTAAGTGAAATAAGGCAAGGAGAGAAATCACACAAATCCCACTGTGTAGGGGACAGTCCAGGTCTTATTAACTCTATTTTACTGATAGGAAACACATGCTTTAAGATATTGAGTTTAAATAAGCAAATGATGAAGGATCAAGGACCTTACACAGAACATTCATCCCCATATGAGGCCCTTTCCACTAGATCAACAAGAAAAGAGGTAGGGATTTTTCTTTCCCTCAGGAACTTCAGAGAAAGCATGACCTTCCTGGAGTCTGTCCATCTGAAACATTAAGAACTGTCATACTTCTGTGAAGGTGGCATCTCAGTAAAGGAAAGAGCAAATGATGAGGAACCAGAAGGTGGTAGCTCAATCACCTCCATATGACAATTGTCATCAACCACATAGGTGAGAAGGAGAAACAGGTGTAGAATATCAATCAGAGTCTTCAGGCTTTATTGATCATTTTCTAATTTTTTATACAATAAGCCCAATCTGGTCAAGTATAACTCTGCAAAATGCATATTACCTTTATCTGACTTTCTTTTAAAACAAAGTTGCTATATGTAGCTTACCTGGTCATTTTCCAGGCTTATGATGAGTGTCAAATTTGAAAATGTGAAAGTGCCATTTATAATAATTTGCTCTTACCATCTGTGGTTATCATATATTTACATTACAAGCCAGCTGCCTTAGCCACACAAAGCATTTCCATTGGTCTTGCAGATAATTGTCTGAACTCTGTTTTGTTTTGTTTTGTTTTGTTTGTTTTTCCCCTGGAAGCAGTGATTGAACCCAGGAATGCTTACCCAGTTAGCCACATCCCAGCCCATTTTTCATTGTTTATTTAGGAACAAGTTCTCACTAATTTGCTTATGATCTCACTATGTTTCTGATGTTGGCTTTGAACTTGCCATCTTCCTGCTTCTGCCATCACGCTGTTGGAATTACTGGGACTGCACACCACACCAGGCTAGTGATTAACTAGACACTTGATGTCACATTCCCAGAGGTAGACACAGATTCAAAAACTGATTAATCCTCACCTGTACAAACTCCTGTAATGTATCAGGCAAATAGCACATATTTCTGTGAATAACTTTATATGCATAACTATATCAATCTATATATGTTTGTTTAAAATATAATAAAAGAATAGTAGTGCTTATTGTGAGAATTAGAAAATAAGCTTGCTAATGAAGGCTTCAGTTAACAGAAACAATTTTAAATGTTAATAAAACTTACAAACATGCAATATTCCCTTTACTACTGGCCCTTCTGTTTACTTTAAAATGATCATTTCCACTGTGTTCTCAGGTCCATTCCTAACCAATGTCTGTACTAGAAATCAATAGCCTCTCACTACCTCTCAGATAATAATTATTTATTATAAAAGAGAGGGAATCCAATGATCCAGTTCTGGGCAGCTTACTATAGGCCTCGGCAAGGAAAAATAATTAAGTGAAACCAGTGAGAAATCTGGCTTCAGACTTATGCAAGCCTGGGTGCAGATTCAGGACCTTACCCTACTTCTGTGGTGTGGATCAGGGTGCTTGAAATTCTTAAAATTCTGTAAGCCTCAGGTTACAGTTCTGCATCTGGGTTCAGTTAGAATGTCTATCACTAGGACTCCTGTGAGTATCCGATTAGGTCCTCAGGTAGAAACCTGGATGCAGTCAATAGCACAGGGGAAGGTGATGTGTGGTGAGAACAAGCTGCCACTGCCCCTGAGCCAGAGCAGAAATGACAGCATGCTTACTTGTAATTCTTGCCTTGCCATAACCAAGGCTGATGACTGTATTACTCATCTTCAAACGTGCGTGAACATGTATTACATATTTTCAGACTTAGCAAAAAATACATTTTTAGATATATGATAGTTTTAAATGTCCCTGGTGACCCCTAAAAGCATTATTGGGTTCTCAGACCCACATGCATTTACTCCTGTTTTGACAGACTCATTGTATCAGGAAAACCAAATTGAGTGGGAGCCTTAAAGAAAACCAGGGCCCTAGGTTAAACTAATAATTAAATAAGATTTTCCTCTCCAGTTCCTTCTTACAGTGTTCTAAGATCAATAGTATTTAAGTTTTTTACACTTTCAACTAAAAACAAAACAACCCCTACTTTTAGCAAATAAAGGGATTTCCAAAATTAAAGTCAAAACCTTGACAAAAGAGTATATACTGTGCTCATGGTTTATGATTTTAAATCTTTGGAAAGGCAATTGTATTGAATGCAACAAATATCCTGCATTGAATCCTAGAACAGATAATGAACAGCAGTAGAAAAAATAATTGCATATCATAATATGTTTAATTAATAGTTACATATCCACTATGATTTCATATTCTTCACAAATATTCTTTTTTCATCTAAAATGATAGTATCACTATCTTGGCAAATGTTCTGTTAATCTAAACTTACTCTAATAAATTTGAAAATCATTGTGTCTACCATCACAAACTAGAATCCCACTAACCTGGTTAATACTGTGTCATTAAACAAAATATCAGGCTTCCAATGTTTTAGCTATAAAAGAATTAACACTTGTCAAGATGCCTAACCTGTAAGAATTGGTTTTAATTAGTATATCAAAAGGGTGCCATAAAATATTGATATCAACATTATTTTTAAGAAGTTTCTTCATATACAATGTGAGACCAAAGTTGAATTATTCCTCACTTAGTTTATCTTTTTAAAATCATGTTATTTTAAATTATACCTCTTAAAATTTCAATGAAACTAATTCTTTTGGAAAACATATTAGTAAAAATTTTATATTCACAAACATGTTTGTGTTTTATACTAGCAATCTCAACCCTAAAATGTGCTCAAGAAGTGAAGCAAGATAGGGAAAATTTACAGTGGAAGATAGTACTGGGTCATGTACAATAGTGAAATGGAGAGATATGTAAGTGCTCAATACTACACTAATGTTTAATGTGAACCAGGCTGTTGCAAATTCACACTCCATGGCATGATCAATAAAACATTAAAATATGAGGCTTTGACATTTTTAAAACATGTTGAGAAAATCAGGTAGAAAATTGTAAACAACTCAGCTTTTTGCATGAATGTATCATATAACTTATAATCAAGATGGAAGTCTACAAAATAATGGACTATTAAATTGCAATGTAAAACTGGTCAGTATTATACAAAATATTTAAATGGATCACACATTTAAATTTACTATGCCAGATTATCCATTGTGTACATAAGTTCAGTTCAGAAAAATAATAGGAGGTTTGAGGAAAATTTATTTATACTGGAAGAACTAAGTGACTAACATAGAATCTTGTATGAAAATGTTTACATAATTAGCTTTCCATAAATGACCTTACTACAGATGGAGTTCTTCCTTTGTACTCACCTGGTTGTGTCAATTGTAAACTCACATTCTCTCATGGGTGATGGTTTACTGTGTCCTTAAATTTTCTGGAATATTCCAGAGTCTTTTATTTCTTGATAGCCATGCCCTGAAATGTGCTGGGGCTGCAGGTGGGATTGCTAAGGGCTCCCTCACAGCAAGATCTGTGGCCATCTCCTGGAGCAGTGACCTTGGGAATTTTGCCTCCCTGGGCCCGACTATTCAAAATCAAAACTAATTCTAGCACCAATTGTTCTGCAAACAAGGGATTTTCTGTTTCATCTTCAAAGTACATATGACATTTAAAACTAAAACCAGTATTATAGGTAGTTTGTTGCAACTATATTCAAACAAGAAATTTCATAACATTCAATATGCATATGCATGCAAATCATTCACATTTGCAGCTAATTCTCTAAACAAATATTACTGTTATGTTAAAAGAATAAACTAACATTGCATTTGTAATTGTACATTTTAATTTCACAATTCACCATATTTTTGATTCAGGGTTATTATTCACCCATGAAAGTTTTTTTTTGTCTAGATATCTCAGCATGTTCCTTTTCTCGACTGTCTGGGAAATATGTTTTCTTCCAATTTTCGTACCTGTTTCCTCTCTTCAGTGTTGCTCTGGGAGTTCCCTAATTGTCTCAACCTTTGTACTCTTAGCAGAATTTGAAAAATCAAAAAATATCAGCAAAATAAAAAGACCTTCATTTCTGTCTTTGTCCACCCTAATTGATGCATGAACCTGTGTCATTTCTGTTGACTCTTTTCAAGGGACAGACCACACCTCTACAACTAGCACACAACCAGCAGTAAAGCAGTTAAGAACTTCAATGTCCGCAGTTCTCCTGAATAATTCTGAGGCACAAATCTGACATCGAATGAACTCAAGGAAAATCAAGAGGACACTGCTAAATCAGAAGGTTGTACTCTAAGAATTTAGTCACTCTTTCTTACCTTTAATGTCCTTCCCTGTGGCAGTGATTAGTGTGTAGTGTAGAAAGAGTAAATGTAAAATCTCTTCCAACAGTGTGAAGGTGCACCAGCACATGCATTTACCATCTCCCCACAATGCTATGCTTTATGTAGCCTCAAAAATTCCACTTCATAATCCTAAAACTTTAGGATGGTGAGAGCATTAGAGGTTAAAATGATAAATGAGCATATATTTTGAAAGAACCAATAAAATGCTCTTTGAAAGCCAGTTCAAAAATATGCACTTGCAGCATTTCTAGTATATTTGGTTTATTTTGAGTTGATGATAGAAATCTAAATAAAGGTCTAATTTTATTGGAATTGAAGGAGTAAATTCTAACCAGCACACCCAATTCAAACAAAGATTTGAGTCTTATAGAATAGCTATTGTTGCTTACTGGGCACTTATGTATTGTGAACTGTCCCGTGGGCTCCACATGTATTACATCAATTACTTTCACATTTTTGAGGTTGGAAATGCTCACGAAGAAGGAAAAGGAGTCTGAGTCAGAAAGGCTGTGTAATTAGCACAAATATACAGTTTTGAAGGGGCCTAGGTTCTGCATTAAACTTGGTGCCCTGAACAAACACCCAGGTTTAATCACAATATTACAACTTGAAATCTTACATGCAAAACTGTGAATTATAAATCTCACCACTTATAAATTCCTTGAAAATTCTAGTGACAGCTGTCTCCTCTTCTCCATGGAAAAATGCCTATTCAGTGGTGATCAAACCATGAAGGTGGTTTTCAAGTCTTCCTTCCACATCTAAGTGAGAAAGAGGTAGAGTATCCCAGGCGGTCAGGATAGGGAATGTTCCCTCTGCACCACTAATGCTGCCTTCAATGTGGTCAAAGAAAAAGAACAAGTGAGAAAACCATACTTTGCTCCTTGATTTCCAACCACAATTTAAGGAGGATTCCCTGAGAGCTGGTGATCCTGTAGAATTCCTTTTCAATTCCCCTAAGGGCTTGGGAATTTTCCATCAGCACAATTTGCTAAGACACAATTTTGTGTGGGTTTTACAATTGCTCAAGTGTTTATGAAACTACTAAATCCCCCCAAATTTAATAGTTTCTCTCTTTTATTTTAATTTCTCTATAATTTCTATTTAAAAATGGGGTTCATTTCCCATCATGTAAAAAATAGGACACTCTGGAGAGAGGATGGAAGATAGTATCTGCTTGGAGAATTAGAACAAGATGTCAGTGCACTTACAAAATATAAGAGCTGAGTTTCGCAACAATACAGCATATGACAGCACATGGTATTATGAAACTGTAGTAGCAAAAAGTTCTTATTTTATAAATGTATGTATATTTAGGGAAAGAATTATATCAATTAGAACATAATTTTTAATCTCAGAAATTGATTTTAAGAGTCTTTGACCTTAAAACTAAAATAAAAATTTCTACAGATTAATTTTTGTCACTAAACTCATTTGAATAGAAGTTATGACAGGTCTGTTTATTATAAGGAAAGAGAACATTAAGACTAAAGCTGGGACATAAAACCTCAGACCCCATGAGGAGTGCCCAAAGTCTTCTGAACCACATAGTCGGGTTAGTCACAGCAACAACCCTATTTCCTTTTTAGTTAGCTCTGTTGCTGTGACCAAAAGGCTTGATAAGAACAATGTATATGAGGAAACTGACCTTATTTTGTCTCAGGTTTTCTGAGGTTGAGTCTACGGTCAGTCTACGCCAGAGCTTAGGCGTAGCCTAAGGTGAAGCAAAAGACATTGTGGAAGTGTTTGGTACAAAATATGACCACCAAAATCATGCTACCAGGGACCTACTTATTGCACTGACACCCTTCCTGACTACAGTAGTCACCTAGTTAATTCATATCACAGGATTAATTTGCTGATTGGATCGGGGATCTCATATCCCAATCATTTCACCCCTGAACATTCTTGCACATCTCACACATCAGCTATTGCGGGATACTTCATATTTAAATCAGAACACCTACTTTTAATAAAACTTGAAAATGATCTCTACATCTTCACTAACCAAAGTAAAGAAAGGGAGAGTAATAATGTACAATAGGCAGAAAAGCTAGGAATTAAGGGCAGTAAAATTAATATTAAGATATAGAGAACATTGGAAGGAACGTAAGAAGGAGGAAGGAGAGAAAGAAGAACAAATTCTAAGAGAAAAAATGAGGGAAGGGAAGGGAATTAAAATGAGGTAAAACACAGAAGATGGAAAGTATCCAATTAATGAGTTTTTAAAAATATCTAAAATGACTTACATATGTGAAGCTATAACAAGGGGAAATAAAACAGAACAATATAAACACAATACAAGAGAAATAAATTCTAATATCTTATTTTTCATCAGAAAATAATGCCAATCTCTTCCACATTTTCCTTAGAGCATTTTTCACTTCCTTGTTTCTAAAAGTATAAATCAAAGGATTGAGCAAGAGAGTGAGGATGGTATAAAACATTTCTACCACTTTGTCAAAAGGAAAGACAGGAGGCCTTGCATTTATAAAAATACACGGTACAAAGAACAAAACCACAATAGCAATGTGAGATCCACAGGTGGACAGAGCTTTCCTCCTCCCTCCAGCACTGTGTGTCCTCAGGGAGAACAAGATGACACCATAGGAAACAAGCAACAAGCAGAAGATTATAATGCACATAAATTCACTAGTAGCAACCATCAAAAGACCTAGGATGTGAGTATCAGTGCAGGCCAGCTCCAGTAATGGGTACAAGTCACACATGAAATGATCGATGACATTAGGGCCACAAAAGGGCAGCTGGTAAGTGAAAAGAACCACTATAATGGAACGCAAGAAGCCCCCTGTCCAGGCCACCCCCACCAGAATGCCACAGAGCCTCCAGTTCATGATGGAAGAGTAGTGCAAGGGCTTGCAAATGGCCACATAGCAGTCATAGGCCATGACTGTCAGGGTAACCATCTTTGTGCCACCAAGGAAGTGCTCAGCAAAAAGTTGAATCATGCATCCTGTATAAGAGATGGTTTTCCTCTTTACAGTGAATCCACAATCATTTTTGTTGTGTAAGCAGAGGACAAACAGGCCTCCAGAAATGATAAGCATGCCAAGAAGAAGTGCATGGGGGAGCCCAGCAGTGCAAGACTACAAACAGTGGTTACTACAATTGACATGTTATCCCCAATAGTTGCCATGTAGACCAACAAAAATACAGCAAATACTATTTTCTGAACAGTAGGATTCTGTGAGAACCCCAAAAGGACAAATTCAGTTATGAAGCTTTGGTTATGTATGATTTCCACAAAAAGGGCAAACATACTACAATTTTTGAAGTTTGTAATTATGATAAAGATTTGCTTCAGACTAGTTTATAGTTTTAGAGTCATCAACTATTTTGTCATTCCAAACACAAATTTAAACATTTATTGAGAATAGGAGATAGACATCAGTCAGAACTGAAGATACAGTATTCATTACCTTTGAATTATTAGAGCTTCTATAAAGATGAATAAAATCATCCATCTCTGGTAAAAAAAATAAATAATAGATTTTAATCTCCAAAGACAGCTTTGATGATTTACTAGTGACTTTCCTAAGTGGATCATAGGGAAGCATTCTTTACTTCAGCCCCATAATGAGGAGAGGAGGACTGTAGCTGTATTATACATTTCTGCCATGGTCACAGGAGGAGGTAGGGGTGACCAGCAAGTCATCTCTGAGTTGGAGACCCTCATTCCTACAAGAAGAAATGATATGTAAAATAAGCAAAAGTTTTAAAGCATGGCTACTCCTCAACTTTCTTTAAATTGAATTTGTTTTATATGATTCAATTTCTTCTTTTTCAAAATGAAGTATCTGTGAGAAAGTACCAAGTGACAGACAACACATAAAACTGCAATAAATGTTAAGGTTTTTCTTTTTAATTACCTAATGGTCATTGGAAGAGAACCTCATGAAAACAATAATGCCTACCTCTGAATGTTGAAATAGTGAATAAATGAAATAAAGAAAGGGGAGCATTTATATAACACTCACTGCCTAGTGAACCCTGAAGGATTTATATCCTTATTTCATTGACAGAAAATTCATGCTTCAGGAGGATAAGTTCAGACAAACACCAGATGTTTGCTCTAGAATGTTACACAGAACATTTGTCACCACACCCAAATCCTTTCCACTGGATCCCTCAGGAAAGGAGTAGGGATTTCTCTTTTCTATCAAGGTCCTCAGGGTTGGGGATATCTTCCTAGGGATTTCATCCACCTGAATCATTAAAGCTTCTGATTCTTTGTTCATTAGTGAAGGAGCATCTTAATGGAGGAAGTATAAAATGATGATGAATGAGAAGATGATGACCAATCGCTCATGTATACAAATAGGCAACTGCCATAGACCAGAGTCTTCAGACTCTATTAGTCATTTTTCAATAATTTACACAATGTGACTGGATCTGATCAAGTGAAACTACCCAATATATTCTTATTTAGCTTACACATTCATCTCCCAAGTTCATGTTGAGGGTCATATTTGGAAGCTTGAAAATGTTGCTTATGATAATAGGCTCTTACTAATTATAGTTATTAAGTACTCCAGGAAAAGCCAGTTGAGTTTTCCACTGAAAACATTTCCATGAGTCATCCAGTTACTCCATAAGGTTACTTAAAACAGTTAAAATTCTGTAACCCTCAGTTAACACTTCCATGTGAGTTTAGTTAGAATGTCTATCAATAGGACTCCTGTGGTGATCAGACTAGACCCTACATGTGGGAACCTTGCTGCAGACAGGGACCAGGGGAGGGTGAGATGTGCTGAGAACTGCTACAGCCCCTGACCCAGAGCACATATGGCAGCATGCTTATTCCTAAATCCCACCTCACATGACCAAGCCTGATAAGTATGTTACTCATCCAATCTATTTTATGATGAAAAAATATATTCTTTAATGAATAGCAAAGAAGAAATAACCTGTTTAATTGTACAACACCTTTAAATATATTTGACAGACCTTGAGTACATCATTGTGGCCCTCAGCCCCACATGCATTCACTCCTGTCTCAGATACATTCATTGTGAAAAGAAACCAAGTGGAGCAGGAGGGTTAAAGGAAGACAGGTTTGATGTTAATCTAATAATTAAATGAATCTTGCCCTTTCACTTACTTTTTTAAGGGTATTTTAAAAATAATTTAATTTTAAATTTTAAATATTCATTAAATATAAAAGAAATAACCTCTCATTTTATCAATTAAAGACATTTGACAAGTTGGTGTCAGAACATTGACAGTGGAGAATATAGTGAGCTGATGGTGTTGCTCACAAAGTGTATCCTTTTAATTTTTTTGTAAGGTAATTATCTTAAAAGCAATTGATTATTTTGGGTTGAATTCTAGAACAGAAAAAAAATAGTAAAAAGTTAGCCAAATATAATCTAATGTTTAGTAAAGAGTAAGTTAGTAGTCATTATCATTTCATATAACTGATAAATATTTCTATGCTAATTAATGGTGACATTATTAGGGGAAAGTGAATAGTACACAGGATGTTACTATAATAGTACAATGTTATCAATTTTCTGTTTAACTGGACTTACTTTAACAAAATATAATTTTAAAATTCTTTCAGTGTTTGGTATTGGAAAACTATCAATTCCAGGGAAGTATTTGGTAGTCATGTGTCACTGAAGAAACCAACATTAATACTTCCAGGAGTCTAAAATAGAGAAGACTTCAACTGCCTGACACCAAAGAATTAGTTGCTTATAAATAATGTTTTTTAAGTATAAATTAAAAGGATGAGGCGATCCAAGATGGCGGACTAGAGGGTGACTGCATCTCCAGTCGCTCCATAACCCAGGATTCAAGAAGGGGAGGCATTGAGAGACTCGGACTAAAATAGAACCACTGGGTGAGTCTCTCCCACCTGGTGAAGCTTGGCCCTGGCAGCAGGCCCGGATTCGGGCAACTTATTAGAGTAGGGTAGGGAAGCTAGAGTCTTCTCCAGACAGCCCTGGGCAATCCAGCAGTTGGCTACTCCCACAGGGCCAGCTTCTCGGAGCAGACACCGCAGTGAGAGCCATTCCACACAGAGCCAGCTCCAAGCCCTGGAACCAGTAGCAGGCTAGGGACAGCTTTCTTCAGAAGTACTGCATTATCAAGATACTCAAAGACTTCAGGCTACTGAAGGCTAGAAGGTGATATACTGGAAATCTACAGGGACACTAAGAGCAAACAGAGGGAATCTGCAATATCAAAGACTCCCACTGACATCTGACCAATATGAGAAAACAAGGGAAGAAAATGTCCCAAACAAACCTAGATACTATATCAATAAAATTCAATGACAGCACAGCAGAAGAAATGTCCGAAAGGGAGTTAAGAATGTACATAACTAAAACAATCAGGGAAGCAAATGAGGAGATGAAAGAGCAAATGCAGGCATTGAAGGAGGAGATGAAAGAGCAAATGCAGGCATTAAATGATCGCACCAATCAACAGTTACAAGAGCAAATACAGGAAGCAAGATATCATTTCAATAAAGAGTTAGAGATACTGAAAAAAAAAAAAAACAGAAATCCTTGAAATGAAGGAAACAATAAACCAAGTTGAAAACTCCATAAAAAGCATAACCAATAGGATAGAACACCTGGAAGACAGAACCTCAGATATTGAAGAAAAAATATTTAATCTTGAAAACAAAGTTGACCAAACAGAGAAGATGGTAAGAAATCATGAACAGAATCTACAAGAATTATGGGATATCATGAAAAGGCCAAATTTAAGAACTAATGAACAATCTATTCAATGAAATAATATCAGAAAATTCCCAAATCTGAGGAATGAAATGGAAAACCAAGTACAAGAGGCTTATAGGACTCCAAATATACAAAATTACAACAGACCCACACCAAGGCACATTATTATGAAAATACCTAATATAAAAATAAAGACAGAATTTTAAAGGCCGCGAGAGAAAAGAATCAAATTACATTCGGGGGAAAAAAAAAGAATATCAGCAGATTTTTCAATCCAGACCCTAAAAGCTAGAAGGGCCTGGAACAACATTTACCAAGCCCTGAAAGAAAACAGATGCCAACCAAGAATCTTATATCCAGCAAAACTTACTTTCAGATTTGACGATGAAATAAGATCCTTCCATGATAAACAAAAGCTAAAGGAATTTACAAAAAGAAAGATGGCATTACAGAATATTCTCAGCAAAATATTCCATGAGGAAGAGATGAAAAACAACAATGCAAATCAGCAATGGGAGGAACTAGCCTAAATGAATAGCCAAATAAAGGAGAAACCAAATCATGTCAAAAAAACAAAAATGAGTCAAATGACTGGCAATACAAATCCTATCACAATAATAACCCTGAATCGTAATGGCCTGAACACATCAATCAAAAGATATAGACTGGCAGATTGTATTAAAAAGAAAAATCCAACAATATGCTGCCTGCAAGAGACTCATCTCATAGAAAGAGATACCCATAGACTAAAGGTGAAAGGATGGGAAAAAACATACCATGCACACTGACACAGCAAAAAAGCTGGAGTATCCATCCTCATTTCAGATAATGTGGACTTCAAGCCAAAACTAGTCAGAAGGGATAAAGAAGGACATTACATACTGCTTAAGGGAAGCATAAATCAGCAAGACAAAACAATCATAAATATCTATGCCCTGAACATTGGCTCATCCATGTACATCAAACAAATCTTTCTCAATTCCAGAAATCAAATAGACCACAACACAATAATACTAGGCAATTTTAACACACCTCTCTCACCGCTGGATAGATCATACAAACAAAAATTGAATAAAGAAACCATAGATTTCAATAACACAATCAACAATTTAGACTTAACTGACTTATGTAGAATATAGCATCCAACAAAGAAGGAATGCACTTTCTTCTCAGCAGCACATGGATCCTTCTCTAAAATAGACCATGTTTTATGCCACAAAGCTACTGTTAAAATACAAGAAGATAGAGATACTACCTTGTACTCTATCAGATCATAATGGATTGAAATTAGAAATAAATGACTTAATAAAAAACAGAAACTTCTCCAATACTTGGAGATTAAATTATACACTATTATATGACGAATGGATAACAGAAGACATAAGGAGGGAAATTAAAAAATTCTTAGAAGTAAACGAGAACAAAAACACATCATATCAAAACCTCTGGGATACTATAAAGCAGTACTTAGAGGAACATTTATTTCATGGGGCGCATTCAACAAAAGAAGTAGATATCAACAAATAAACGACTTAATACTACAGCTCAAAGCCCTAGAAAAAGAAGAGCAGACCAACACCAAAAGTAGTAGAAGACAGGAAATAGTTAAAATCAGAGCCGAAATCAATGAAATTGAAACAAAAAAAACAATCGGAAAAATTAACAAAATAAATAGTTGGTTCTTTGAAATACTAAACAAAATTGATAAACCTTTAGCCACACTAACAAAGAGAAAGAGGGAGAAAACTCAAATTACTAAAATTCAGAATGAACAAGGAAATATCACAACAGACACGAGTGAAATACAAAACATAATTAGAAGCTATTTTGAAAATCTATACTCCAACAAAACAGAAAACCTGGAAGACATCAACAAGTTTCTAGAGACATATGAATTACCTAAACTGAACGAGGAGGACATACACAACTTAAATAAATCAATTTCAAGCAATGAAATAGAAGAGGTCATAAAACGCCTACCAACAAAGAAAAGTCCGGGACCAGATGGGTTCTCAGCCGAGTTCTACAAAAGCTTCAAAGACGAACTCATTCCAATACTTCTCAAAGTATTCCATGAAATAGAAGAGGAGGGAACCCTCCCAAACTCATTCTATGAAGCCAATATCACCCTGATACCTAAACCAGACAGAGACACATTGAGGAAAGAAAAGTTCATACCAATATTCTTAATGAACATTGACGCAAAAATTCTCAATAAAATTTTAGAAAATCGCATACAAAAATATATTAAAAAGATAGTGCACCACGATCAAGTGGGTTTTAACCCACGGATTCAAGTTTGGCTCAAGATCCAGAAATCAATAAATGTCATTCATTATATCAACAGATTAAAAGTTATGAATCACATGATTATTTCAATAGATGCAGAAAAAGCATTCAATAAAATACAGCATCCCTTCATGCTCAAAACACTAGAAAAAATTGGGGTAGTGGGATCATTCCTTAATATTGTAAAGGCCATCTACACTAAGCCCATGGCCATTATCATTCTAAATGGTGAAAACCTGAAAGCATTACCCCTAAAAACTGGAACAAGGCAGGGATGCCCTCTTTCACCACTCCTATTCAATATCGTTCTTGAGACTCTAGTCAGAGCAATTAGACAAACCAAAGAAAATAAAGGGATATGAATTGGAAAAGAAGAACTCAAACTATCCCTATTCGCTAATGACATGATTATATACTTAGAAGAACCTGGAAATTCCACCAGAAAACTCTTAGAACTCATAAGTGAATTCAGTAAAGTAGCAGGTTACAAGATCAATGCTCATAAATCCAATGCATTTTTATACGTAAGTGATGAATCTTCAGAAAGAGAAATTAGGAAAACTACCCCATTCACAATAGCATCGAAAAAAATAAAATACTTGGGAATCAATCTCACAAAGAGGTGAAAGACCTCTATAATGAGATCTATAGGACACTAAGAAAGAAATTAAAGAAAACCTTAGAAGATGGAAAAATCTCCCATGTTCTTGGATAGGCAGAATTAATATTGTCAAAATGGCCATACTACCAAAAGTGCTATACAGGATTCAATGCAATTCCAATTAAAATCCCAATGATGTACCTTACAGAAATAGAGCAAGCAATTATGAAATTCATCTGGAAGAATAAGAAACCCAGAATAGCTAAAGCAATCCTCAGTAGAAAGAGCGAAGCAAGGGATATTGCAATACCAGATCTTCAACTCTATTACAAAAAAAGCAATAGCAACAAAAACGGCATGGTATCGGTACCAAAATAGACAGGTAGATCAATGGTACAGAAAAGAGGACATGGACACAAACCCAAATAAATACAATTTCCTCATACTAGACAAAGGGGCCAAAAATATGCAATGGAGAAAAGATAGCCTCTTCAACAAATTGTGCTGAGAAAACTGGAAACCCATATGCAACAGAATGAAATTAAACCCCTATGTCTCACCCTGCACAAAACTCAACTCGAAATGGATCAAGGACTTTGGAATCAGACTAGAGACCCTGCATCTTATAGAAAAAAAAGTAGGTCCAACCCTTCAACTTATAGGCTTAACATCAGACTTCCTTAACAGAACTCCCATAGCCCAAGAAATAAAAGCAAGAATCAACAACTGGGATAGATTCAAACTAAAAAGCTTTCTCTCAGCAAAGGAAACTATCAGTAAAGCGAAGGGAGAGCCTACAGAGTGGGAGAATATCTTTGCCACTCATACTTCAGATAGAGCACTAATCTCCAGAATCTATAAAGAACTCAAAAAACTCTACACCAAGAATGCAAATAACCCAATCAACAAATGGGCTAAGGAAATGAACAGACACTTCACAGAAGAAGATGTACAAGCTATCAACAGACATATGAAAAAATGTTCAACATCTCTAGTAATAAGAGAAATGCAAATCAAAACTACCCTAAGATTTCATCTCACCCCAATTAGAATGGCGATTATCAAGAACACAAGCAACAATAGGTGTTGGTGAGGATGTGGGGAAAAAGGTACACTCATACATTGCTGGTTGGGTTGCAAAATAGTGCAGCCACTCTGGAAAGCACTATGGAGATTCCTCAGAAAGCTTGGAGGAATTTGACCCAGCTATCCCACTCTTTGGCCTATACCCAAAGGACTTAAAATCAGCATACTACAGAGATACAGCCACATCAATGTTCATAGCTGCTCAATTCACTGTAGCCAGATTGTGGAACCAACCTAGATGCCCTTCAGTTGATGAATGGATAAAGAAACTGTGGCATATATATACAATGGATTATTATTCTGCCATGAAGAATGATAAAATTATGGCATTTGCAGGCAAATGGATGAAATTGGAGGATATCATGCTAAGTGAGATAAGCCAATCTCAAAAAATTAAATGACGCATGATCTCGCTGATAAGTGGATGAGGACATATAATGGGGGTAGGAAGGAAGGACTGTATAGAGGGAAAAGTGTGGTGGGAGGGGTGGGGAGGAAGGGAAAGAAAGAACAGAATGAATCAAACAACATTGCCCTATGTCAATTTATGATTTTTAATAAAAAAAATGTTCTTTGAGAGAACAGATAAAATAAAAAAAAGGATGAGACAGAAAATTGGTAGCAGCAGTTTTTTAAGCACTGCCTATATACACAAAGAAAATGAAGTTGAATTACTCTAAAAATTCATCCTTATAAAATCACAGTATTTTGTTATACTCTTAAGATAGCAATGAAACAGGTTCACTCATTTAATTCTTTTGTAAAACATATTTGAGAATAATTTAAGAATCATAAATATGTTAGTAATATTATACTAGCAACCTCAACCCTAAATGATTATTCTGAAAGTGAAATGAGGAGAGGAAGTTTTACAGTGGAAAGTGGTGCAGTGCTGTGTGTGATGGAGAAAAAGGAAACATATCTAACGTATTCAATTACAGAAAGATGTTTATGCAATCAAATAGGTACATATTAAGCATATGATAACACCATAGGATGCATCAAAGGTGTTTAAAAATAGGTGAAGCACTTTTACAATAGGTTAAATGAGAAAAATCAAGAACATTTCCAATAGCTTGTTTGCATTAATTAGTTAAATATAATATATCTGGAAGGAACAAAATTGATAAAAATAATTTTTAAAAAACTCTTAAATTGCAATATATCTCATTATGATTTTAACAACTTTAAAATTGATCATAAGTTTAAACATACAATACCAAATTTTTCACCATCTGGAGTTCAGCAAAAGAAGGTGAATTTAAGGGAGATTGACTTGTGTAGGAGGAAATAACTGGTTAAAATAACAGATAATCTACATCAAAAATGTTTAACTATTGTTAAGTTTCCATAAAAAGTCATACCATGCACAGAACCCTCCCTGTCCTTATGCATTAATTTTTATATCAATTTTAAACTGATTGTCTTACAAGCAGCAGTTTATTCTGACTATTTTTCTCCTTGGATACTCTGTGATCTTTTCTTTCTTGATTTGCCATACTATTGAATATGGTGGAGCTGTACTTGAAATTTTTCAGGGCCCCCTGGGAGCATGGACTGTGTGGACACTGGGCCATCTCCAGAGCAGTGAGTGACCTTGGGAAGTTTACCTCACTGAGTCCCACTACCCACATTGCACACTGTTTCCCTTCGTGCCCACATTGCCCACTGTTTGCTTTCCATTCATTTTAGCAACAAAACTAACTCTATCACCAATTTTTCTGAAAATAATAGAATTTCTGTTTCAACTTAAAGTACACGTAACATTCACTACTGGAAAAGGGGTTAGTAGTGAAGTTTTCATTATAAGTAGTGTTTTGTAACTATATTCAAGTTGTAAATTTCAGATGCAGGTATATATACATAAACCTGCACATCAGTCACATTTCATCCATTTTACTAAGTAAGGATTGATATTGCAAATTTAAAAAAATGAATTAAAATCCTGTCTGTAATTACTTTTTATGTTAAATTACTTAACCATGTTTTTATTCAAAAATTTTATTCACCTATAAAATATTTATTCCTTGTCTATCTAGCTAAGCTTATTCATTTTGTGGGCATTGAGACATATTTTCTTTTCAGATTTCAGTGCCCTTTCTGTCTTCAAGATATCCCCAAATATCTCATTATTTATACACTTAATATTTTTGAAATTTGAAGGAAAGCCATTTCTTTGTTTCCACATTTGACCTTTCTTATGAGTGCATGAACCCTCTTATCTCAGTAATTTAGCTCATTTTAAAAAAGAGACTAAGTCTTGTCAAGTAGTACCAAAGCAGTTCAGAAATTCAGGCCCTTAGATTTTCCTGAACAATTCTGAGGAGGGAAACTAAAGCATTTTCTTTTTAGGTTTAGAAAACATTTACTAAACATTTTTGTTTTCATCCAATTCACAAAAAATACAAAATTTTTTAAAGAAAAAATTAAAATTTTTTGCTTTATTACAAACACATCAGGACCATGTAGGGATGGCCTTTTTGCATATGCTTGGACAATTTGATATATATTGCTGCAGGTGAGTAAGACCTAACTTACTAAGGATTTTAGTCAGAGCATATGTTATGTTTCATGCATTAACTTATATCTATTTGTTTTGTTGGCAGCTTTCTATGGCTGAGCAGTAAGTGAAAATATGTTTGTGCTGACACATAATATATTCCACTTTCTGGTCATATGCAAACAAAGATGAAAATATTGTCCTGCTTTTTCAAAAGTGAAAAACTCTGTCTTAAGAACATCTCTTTAAGCCCAATTCTAAGGGATTCTTAACACATTTTAAGCCATTTTTTCTTTTTGCCATCATTGTTTCTACTGCTAGGGGTTTACAACCCCTAATGCACTGAAGGAAAATTAAATGGTCATTGTTAGAAGACTGGACTCTGTGGCTTGAGTCCTTCTTTCTTACATTTAATATTCTTTCCTGTGCTACTTGTGGGATTGTAGTTGTGGAAATAGCAAAGGCTACATTCTACATCAATAATTGTGAACAGCAGTACTTGGATTTACCATGGTTCAAGTTCAGTGTATTACATACAGCCTCAGAAAATTCCACTTTTTGATCTTAAACCAGCAGATTGGGAGAATATTAGAGGATAAATGATAAATGAAATTTTATTCAAAATAAAAAATTGCTGTAGGAGAACGAGGACAAAAATATGAAGTTGTAAACTGTATAAAGTATTTGGCTTTACCTTGAAGATGAAAATCTAAATGGTAGGTCTAATTTTATTATACTTGAAGGAAGAGATTCTCCCCACCACCATATCCTGACTGAAAGAAATATTTGAATCATTCAAATAGCTGTTGTTATTTCTGGGTACTTAGTTTTTATCAAGTGCTGCCTGAGGCTCCACATGTATTATTTATTCCATTTCACTATGACTGAGCTCAGTAAAATAAGGTCCATTAAAGATAAGGACTCTGAGAGCCACAATGGCTAATTTGTCCAATATGCACAGTTATGGATAGGCCAAGGCATGACTTTAAACTTAGTACCCTGACCTCAACACAAACACACACTTTTACATACTGCTTCACTATTTGAAATCTCTATGAAAATGCGGAAATGTGAATTATAAATCTTACCCCATACTGATTCCCTGAAAATTCTAATGATTGTCACCCCCTATTCTTTGTGGAGGAAATTCCATTCAGTGGTGGGCAGAATGTGAAAAGTTTTCCGATTCTTCCTTGTACATGTACAACGGGGTGGCAGAGCCTCTCTGGCAGTCAAGGTGGAGAATGTTCTCAGTGGTCCACAATTGTGGTCTTGAACATGGTTTTAGGAAAGGAAAAAGGAAGAAGCAGGTTTCCTCCTTGGTTTCCTACTGGGATTTAAAGAGGCCTCCCTGAAAGGTTATGAACCTAGAGAAATGCTTCTCAGTTCTTCCGAGGCTTGGAAATTTTCCATAAGCATATTTGCATGAGAAATTTTGTGTGTTTTTTCAACTGCTCAGGTGTTTATAAAACTTTGTGTCTACCACCAAGTAAAAGACACACAGCCCATTTTTTAACTTCTCTTGGGTTTCCGTGTGAAGATTCATCACTTTCCTTGATGCTCAGGAATGGAACACTGTGCATGGGGATGGAATATAGGGCCTGATTATAAAAGTAGGACAAGATGCCAGGGCACTTTTTAAATTCATGACTGAGATTTGGGACAAGGCAACTTCAATCTACCTGGACAAGGTGTGCAGTACTCAGACTGGGGCATGTGCTTGTTAAAGAGACACATTTCTGTACACAGAAATTTTTATATCATTTAAATTGTTGTGTTATTTTTTTTCTCTCAGAAATTGATATTGAAATTCTATGACTTTAAAAATAAAGCACAATTTCTGGAGATTAAAATAAATTTCACTTTTCATTTTATTTGAAAAAAAGTATGACAGTTCTCTTGAGTCTACAGCCATATCATCCTGATGCTCCTGATACCATCTGATAGTTTTGTTGAATGAAAAGGACCCAGTTTTTAAAACTGAAGCTTGTATATACACAATGGAATATTATTCAGTCATAAAGAAGAATAAAATTATGACACATTCAGATAAATGAGTGGAGTTGGAGAATATCATGCTAAGTAAAATAAGCCAATTCCAAAATACCAAAGGTCGAATGATTTCTCTGATAAGTGGATGAGGATACATAAAGGGGGGAGGCAAGGATGGAGGAAGGATGGATTGTGTAGAAGAAAATGAGGGGTGGGGAGGGGATAGGGTGAAGGAAAGATAATAGAGTGAGATAAACATCATTACCCTATATACATGTGTATTATGCAAATGGTGTGACTCTACTTCGTGCACAACCAGAGAAATGAAAGTTGTACCCATTTCTGTACAATGAATCAAAATTTTAAAAAAATGAAGGGAAAAGGGAATGCAGCACTTCAGGCCCCTTTTTGGTGGGACCACACTAAAATATTTGCTTCTCTGGAGAGTCTTTACATGAATATTCTACCTTTAAGAACAGCCTTCTTTCATTTACACTTCAACATCTTCTATTTTTTCTATTTTACCGTGTTTCGTGAAACAAAATGATACCAGTTCTATTTGTGTGCTTAAACCTAAAATAGGAGAGTTTAGCACAGAGAAACATTCCAGAACAAAAATCCAAACTCTTTTTATACAACAAGGATCTCTTACACCCTGCCCCACCATGGCAAAGCCTCACACTGCAACATTCCAGGTGCAGACAACCTAAATCCAAGAGACCACAGACCATCAAGAATACCACTACCATGTTCAGAACACATACCACTTACCATGGATGCAAACTTCAGGATGAGTCAGCCTGACCAGCATGCCCTAGGCCTATTTGAAATTGACAGTAAGGAAGACATAGGAATATTAAGTTACTATGGGAGGATTCAGAGCCAAAAGAAAAAAAAAAATGTTATTTTCATTGAAAGCAAGACAAGGCAGGATAATTGGATAGTGAAATAAGGAAAAAGCCACAAAGCAAGGATGGGAAGAGATCCATGGTAGAAATAAACTGAATTTTGGGATTGGGGAACACTATAAGGTATTGAGCCAAATCATGATTTTATCGGACCTGTGATGTAACACAATATACTTCATAATTAATTTCATTATTTAAACTTGAAATCAACTATCATCTTCCTTCTGGTATCTAGTTTTTTAAAAATATTCACATTTTATATTGGCATTGTGTTTCTGAAAATTATTTTGATAACTATATTAACTATAAGTTGATTACTGTAAACAACTGTTACATGGCCAAGAGTAAACACATTGGAATGAATTTTACCACACCTGGACAAAATCACCATGAAATAGAATACAAAACTAAAGAAATAACTGTTGTAAAGATGCTTATGCAAAATTCTCTTAAGTAAATTAGAAAGGATTGAAACCTTAGATAGACGTCTTGCAGCATTTGTTTATGCCTCTGCTGAATGTTTTGTTTTCTTTAACGAGGTATCATTACCAGAGTACACAATGAGGGGTTTAGGATTAAAGTGAAAACATTTGGTCTATTTCAAGTTTATGATGAATCAGAGAGGAATCGGGTGGTCACTGAAAACAGTGCAGAATAATGTATCATTTTATACTATTTCAAAGTTTGGTAAAGTAACTGAGCCAATTAGAGCAGATCTCATTTCTTGAGCTAGTTCTTGGAGGTGAATGACTGTTTAGAGTCTGTAGGGATGAATGTATCTCTGTGTACCTGGGAAGGACATGATATCTCTATGATAAGAAAAGACAGATGATAGAGAGAAAGGGAGAGGTAAAAGACAGGTGTGCTGGTATGTCTAAACCTTTGTCACACACCTGGTCTGCTGCAGGGCTCTCACATTGTCCAGGTGAAAATTTAGACCCTAATTCTCAGTTCCTCATGGATTTATAATAGCAGTGAAATCTTATCTATCTCCTACCACATTTATTCTGGAGAAGAAAAGTATTATCACTAACTCTTTTACTTTGGGTATGGCAAAGGAAAAAAATAGAAATATTTAGTACTTTTCCCACCATAAATAATAGGTGTTTTATTAGTGTTGATGGGCTAGGAAAAACTGAACAATATTACTGTAAATACATTTATTCCAGAAACCACATTGCAACCTCATATCAACCAGCCTTCACTGTGAGACTGACATATAAATTGTATAAATTTGAATGATCTCCTTATTGATACTTGTTGAAATAAGTGTGTTTTAACTTGGGAACATAAAACCACAAAAATTAAAATACCAAATAAATTGAAATATTTTCTTTTTTTAAAGTTTCTATTTATCTCTGGTGTCTCTGAACTTCCTCTTTAACTCTGGGAGGAGTCTGCTCGCTACATTCACAGTTGATCCTGTTTTTTTGGTTATGCCATACATATGTCAATTCCATTTGATTGTACTTGAATAAGAAATACTCATTGTTGAGTCTCACATGAAATCTGCCTCCCATTGCTCTCCAAAGTTGATTGATATGAGGTGGCACTGACTGAAGAGGAACTCGCCTTAGGCAGACAGCTCTGGGCCATCAGGGTCTACCTGTCATGAAATTCAAGAATGACTAAACCTGTAGAAATGGTAATGGACCCACCTTAAAGAACAAGATTTCAGCAAACAGGAAACCTGCAATCAAAGTTCCACTAATGTTCTTCTAAAGGCCCCTCCTGAGTTCAGGTTGGTTTTCCTCCAGCATCACTGAGATTAATGAACTAAGTAAAAATTTCTTATCAATTGAAATACTTTGAATAAGTATCTGTTTCTAAATTCTAAGATACTTTTGTCATCCTTCCACAAATTTTTTCAAAAAAAAAAGAAAAATGGGAGGGAACCTAAACTTGGGAAGACTAGGGTTGTTAAAAATAGAATTTAGGTCAGTTGCAGTCCCAGAGCGAGCTGGCAGGTAAGCCAGGTCGCCTGCACCACGGAGGTAACAGGTGGGCACCCAACCTGCCTCCCTTGTGGATCTAGGCGACCAGCATCCAAACCACCCAACCACCAGGCCAAGCACAGATGCCATCACTGAGCGACCTCGCCTGACCATCACACCAAGGTCTGTGGCTATCTCCGAGCAAGCCAGCAGAGGAGCCAGCCTGCCTGCATCACAGAGCTAGCCCAAGGCTTCTTTATAGGCTGGGGCAGGCATTTCAAATTGTTTCTGAGGGTGTGGCCATCATCATTGGAAGGGCAGCTCCCTTCCTGAGACACCTACAGGAGGCTAGAGGACATTTGGCAAGACCCAGGAGTCAAGAAGAGGTATTGAGAGACTAGGGACTAACTCAGAGCCACCTGCTGACTCTCTCCCACTGGTCAGGGTCCTCGGATGGGGCAGTAGTCCCAAAATGCAGGGAACTTCATGGAGTAAAGTGGACCGCTGAGATTCCCCCGCTGGAGCCATGAATCCAGTCAACCAGGATCATTGCAGAGGAGGGCCGCAAAGAGAGAGGTTTCAACGCAGAGTGAGGGTCCGAGGCCCAGGCAGTAGCTCTGATCCCCAGGGAATGTAGCACAGGAGGGCTGCTCAAAGAGGGAGTCCCTCACAGGGACAGGCTCCCCAGGCGAGGCAGTAAGTCAAGAACCCTGGAAACATCACAGAGGAAGGTTTCCCAGTCCAAGTGGTAGTTCTGGACTGAAGGGAACTGCTCAGAGGAGAGCAGCCCCGCAAAACTTCCCCAATGGGTTAATCTGCCCCACTGGGTGAGGCTTTTGCACCAGGGCAGTAAAACAAGAGACACAGGCCCAGATCAGACGTGCCTCAGTCTGCAGTCTTGTCCCCCTTTGGCTGACCATCAATAAACAAGTGGAGGTGCCTTTGCCCACTGATAGGGAATATACCCCACCTGAAGGCCACCACCCCTAGAGGGGCAACTTCCTAGTGGACCACCGCATTATCAAGTTCCTCCAAGACTTCAGGCTACTGAAGGCTAAGAGGTGAGCTACTAGAAATCTACAGAGACAATATTAGTCAATATAGAATATCTGCAATATCCCAGAGTTTCACTATTAGAGGAGTAGTTACCTGAGCAATATGATAAAACAAGGGAAGAAAATGTCCCAAACAAATCTAGATGTTACATCAATAAAATCCAATGACAGCATGGCAGAAGAAATGTCAGAAAGGGAGTTCAGAATGTACATAACTAAAACAATCAGGGAAGCAAATGGGGAGATGAAAGACCAAATGCAGGCATTGAAGGATGAAATGAAAGAGGAAATGCAGGCATTGAATGATCGCACCAATTAACAGTTAAAAGAGCAGATACAGGAAGCAAAAGATCATTACAATAAAGAGTTAGAGAAAAAAACAAACAAACAAACAAACAGAAATCCTTGAAATGAAGGAAACAATAAACCAAGTTGAAAACTCCATAGAAAGCATAACCAATAGGATAAAACACCTGGAAGACAGAACCTCAGATATTGAAGAAAAAATATTTAATCTTGAAAACAAAGTTGACCAAACAGAGAAGATGGTAAGAAATCACGAACAGAATCTACAAGAATTATGGAATATCATGAAAAGTTCAAATTTAAGAATTATTGGAATTGAGGAAGGCTTAGAGAAACAAAGGAATGAACAATCTATTCAATGAAATAATATCAGAAAATTTCCCAAATCTGAAGAATAAAATGGAAAATCAAGTGCAAGAGGTTTAGGACTCCAAATACACAAAATTACAACAGAACTACGCCAAGGCACATTATAATGAAAATACCTAACATACAAAATAAAGACAGAGTATTAAAGGCTGAGAAAGAAAAGAATCAAATTACATTTAGGGTGAATCCAATAGGATAACAGTAAATTTTTCAATCCAGAACCTAAAAGCTAGAAGGGCCTAGAACAACATTTTTCAAGCCCTGAAAGAAACCATATGCCAACCAAGAATCTTATACCCAGCAAAACTTACCTTCAGATTTGACGATGAAATAAAATCCTTCCATGACAAACAAAAGCTAAAAAACTTTACAAAAAGAAAGCTGGCATTACAGAACATTCTCAGCAAAATATTCCATGAGGAAGAGATGAAAACAACAATACAAATCAGGAAAGGGAGGAAGTACCCTAAAGGAACAGCCAAATAAAGGAGAAACCAAGTTGTGTCAAAAAAAAAAAAAAAATGAGCCAAATGATTGGGAATACAAATCATATCTCAATAATAAACTGAATGTTAATGGCCTGACCTCATCAATCAAAAGACATAGACTGGCAGATTGGATTAAAAAAAAAATGATCCAACAATATGCTGCCTGCAAGAGATTCATCTCGTAGAAAGAGATTCCCAGAGACTAAAGGTGAAAGGATGGGAAAAAAACATAACATGCACATGGACACAGCAAAAAGCCGGAGTATCCATCCTCATTTCAGATAATGTGGACTTCAAGCCAAAGGTAGTCAGAAGGGATAAAGAAGGACATTTCATACTGCTTAAGGGAAGCATAAATCAGCAAGACATAACTATCATAAATATCTATGCCCTAAACAGTGGCTCATCCATGTATGTCAAACAAATCCTTCTCAATGCCAGAAATCAAATAGACCACAACACAATAATACTAGGTCATTTTAACACACCTCTCTCACCACTGGACATTTCCTCCAAACAAAAATTGAACAAAAAATCCACAGACCTCAATAACAATCAATAATTTAGACTTAACAGACATTTATAGAATATACTGTCCAACAAAGAGCAGATACACTTTCTTCTCAGCAGCACATGGATCCTTCTCTAATATAGACCATATTCTATGCCACAAAGCTAATGTTAGCAAGGACAAGAAAGATAGAGATACTACCTCATATTTTTTTCAGATCATAATGGATTGAAATTAGAAATAAATGAAAGAATAAAAAACAGAAACTACTCCAACACCTGGAGATTAAATAATATGCTATTTTATGATGAATGGATAACTGAAGACATCAGGAAGGAAATTAAAAAATTCTTAGAGGTAAATTAGAAAAAGGAAACATCATATCAAAATCACTGGGACACTATGAAAGCAGTACTTAGAGGAAAATTTGTTTTATGGACTGCATTCAATGAAAGAAGAAAAAAATCAACAAATTAATGACCTATCACTACAGCTCAAAGTCCTAGAAAAAGAAGAACACAGCAACATGAAAAGTAGTAGAAGACAGAAAATAGTTAAAATCAGAGCAGAAATCGATGAAATTGAAACAAAAGAAACAATTGAAAAAATTGACAAAATAGTTGATTCTTTAAAAAAAAATAAACAAAATTGATAAACCCTTAGCCATACTAACAAAGAGAATGAGAGAGAAAACCCAAATTACTAAAATTCGGAATGAACAAGGAAATATCACACAGACACGATTGAAATACAAAACATAATTAGAAGCTATTTTGAAAATCTATACTCCAACAAAATAGAAAATCTTGAAGACATCAGCAGGTTTCTAGAGACATATGAATTACCTAAACTGAACCAGGACGACATACGCTCTTGGGGGCTATGCCATGGGGACTATGCCAAGATGGCGCCTGGCAGCCAGCCAGAAATTGTTCTGGTCACATGGGCAGTGAGGAGGTTAATTAACATAAGCACACTCAGGTGATTTGTCCTTGGCCTTATTCAATTAAGTCAATGCACACAACACGTGCACAGGTGTTCCCGAGTGCTCTTGATCAAGCCTGCTCGTTTTGACCTTCACAGTGATTGACGACTAGCTCCTTGCCTAATCTTTGCATAATTGGCATCAGCCCTACCCTTTCACCTCCTGGAGGGGATAAAAGCTGGATCTCCTCAAGCACTGGGGTTCCAGGTTTGAGGTTCTTGTTCCCGGGTTTCCTAAATCTACAATAAACAGATCTGAATTCAAGAGCCTCACTACTCATTTGTCCCACGCCAAATTGACTCTGCTGGATGGCATCAATACACAATTTATTTATTTTTTTTAAATTTTTCTATTTTTTATTTATTTATTTTTTATTGTAAACAAATGGTATACATGTTGTTTCTCTGTACATGGCATAAAGGCATACCATTTGTGTAATCATAAATTTACATAGAGTAATGTTGTTTGATTCATTCTGTTATTTTTTCCCTTCCCCCCCACCCCTCTCACCCCTCTTTTCCTTCTATACAGTGCTTCCTTCCTCCATACCTGCCCCCCTCCCTAACCCTAACTCTAACCCTAACACTAATCCTTCCCTCCCCCCATTATGTGTCATCATCCTACTACAAAGCAATAGTAACAAAAACGGTAGCGTGGTATTGGTACCAAAATAGAAAGGTAGATCAATGGTACAGAATAGAGGACATGGACACAAACCCAAATAAATACGATTTTCTCATACTAGACAAAGGGGCCAAAAATATGCAATGGAGAAAAGATAGCCTCTTCAACAAATGGTGCTGGGAGAATTGGAAATCCATATGCAACAGAATGAAACCATAAACCCATATCTCTCACCATGCACCAAACTAAACTCAAAATGGATTAAGGACCTCGGGATCAGACCAGAGACCCTGCAGATTATAGAAGAAAAAGTAGGTCCAGATCTTCAACATGTTGGCTTAGGACCAGACTTCCTTAACAGGACTCCCATATCACAAGAAATAAAAGCAAGAATCAACAACTGGGATAGATTCAAACTAAAAAGCTTTCTCTCAGCAAAGGAAACTATCAGCAATGTGAAGAAAGAGCCTATAGAGTGGGAGAATATCTTTGCCAATCATACTTCAGATAGAGCACTAATCTGCAGAATCTATAAAGAACTCAAAAAACTCTACTCCAAGAATTCAAATAATCCAGTTGACAAATGGGCCAAGGAAATGAATACACACTTCACAGAAGAAGATCTACAAGCAATCAACAAACATATGGAAAAATGTTCAACATCTCTAGTAATAAGAGAAATGTAAATCAAAACCACCCTAAGATTCCATCTCACCCCAATTAGAATGGCGATTATCAAGAATACGAGCAGCAACATGTGTTGGCGAGGATGTGGGGAGAAAGGTACACTCATACATTGCTGGTGGGACTGCAAATTAGTGCAGCCACTCTGGAAAGCAGTGTGGAGATTCCTTAGAAAACTTGGAATGGACCCTCCATTTGACCCAGCTATCCCACTCCTTGGCCTATACCCAAAGGACTTAAAATCAGCATACTACAGAGATACAGCCACATCAATGTTCATAGCTGCTCAATTCACAATAGCCAGACTGTGGAACCAACCTAGATGCCCTTCAATTGATGAGTGGATAAAGAAGCTGTGGTATATATATACAATGGAATATTACTCAGCCATAAAGAATGATAAAATTATGGCATTTGCAGGCAAATGTATGAAATTGGAGAATATCATGCTAAGTGAGATAAGCCAATCTCAAAAAGTCAATACACAATTTAAATAGAAGAATTTCAAGAAATGAAATAGAAGAAGTCACCAAAAGCCTACCAACAAAGAAAAGTCTGGGACCAGATCGGTTCTCAGCTGAGTTCTACAAGACCTTTAAAGAGAGTTCATTCCAATTCTTCTCAATTCTTCTCAAAGGATTTCATGAAATAGTAGAGGAGGGAACCCTCCCAAACTCATTCTATGAAGCCAATATCACCCGGATACCTAAACCAGACAGAGACACATCTAGGAAAGAAAATTTCAAGCCAATATCCTTAATGAACATTGATGCAAAAATTCTCACCAAAATCTTAGCAAATTCCATACAAAAATATATTAAAAAGATAGTGCACCACAATCAAGTGCATTGTATCCCAGGGATGTAACATTGGTTCAACATTTGGGAAATCAATAAATGTAATTCACCATATCAACAGATTTAAAGTCAAAAATCACATGATTATTTTAATAGATGCAGAAAAAGCATTTGATAAAATACAGTATCCCTTCATGCTCAAAACACTAGAAAAAATAGGGATAGTGGGAATATTCCTTAACATTATAAAGGCCATCTCTGCTAAACCCATGGCAAATATTATTCTAAATGGTGAAAAACTGAAAGCATTACCCCTAAAACCTGGAACAAGGCAGGGATGCCCTCTTTCACCACTTCTATTCAACATTGTCCTTGAAACTCTAGCCAGAGCAATTAGACAGACCAAGGAAATTAAAGAATGTGGATAGGAAAAGAAGAAGTCAAACTATCCCTATTTGCTGATGACATGATTATATACTTAGAGGAACCAGGAAATTCCACCGGAAAACTAATGGAACTCATAAGTGAATTCAGTAAAGTAGCAGGATATAAAATCAATGCTTATAAATCCAATGCATTTTTATACATAAGTGATTAATCTTCAGAAAGAGAAATTAGGAAAATTACCCCATTCACAATAGCTTCAAAAAAAATAAAATACTTGGGTATCAGTCTAACAAAAGAGTTGAAAGACCTCTACAAAGAGAACTACAGAACAGTTAAGAAAGAAATTAAATTAAACCTTAGAAGATGGAAAGATCTCCCATGTTCTTGGATAGGCAGAACTAATATTGTCAAAATGGCCATACTACCAAAAGTGCTATACAGATTCAATGCAATTCCACTTAAAATCCCAATGACGTATCTCACAGAAATAGAGCAAACAATCATGAAATTCATCTGGAAGAATAAGAAACCCAGAATAGCTAAAGCAACCCGTAACAGAAAGAGTGAAGCAGTGTGTATCATAATACCAGACCTTCGAATATATTACAAAGCAATAGTAACAAAAATGGCATGGTATTGGCACCAAAGTGGACAGGTAGATTGATGGTACAGAATAGATGACACGGACACAAACCCAAATAAATACAATTTTCTCATACTAGACAAAGGGGCCAAACATGCAATGGAGAAAAGATAGCCTCTTCAACAAATGGTGCTGCGAAAACTGGAAAGCCATATGCAACAGAATGAAAATAAACTTCTGTCTCTCACCCTGCACAAAAATCAACTCAAAATGGATCAAGGACCTCAGAATCAGACCAGAGACCCTGCAGATTATAGAAGAAAAAGTAGGTCCAAATCTTCAACATGTCTACTTAGGATCAGACTTCCTTAACAGGACTCCCATTGCACAAGAAATAAAAGCAAGAATCAATAACTGTGATAGATTCAAACTAAATAGCTTTCTCTCAGCAAAGGAAACTATCAGCAATGTGAAGAGAGAGCCTACAGAGTGGGAGAAAATCTTTGCCACTCATACTTCAAATACAGCACTAATCTCAGGAATCTATAAAGAACTGAAAAAACTCTACACCAAGAATAGAAATAACCCAATCAACAAATGGGCTAAGGTGTTGGAGGCCGCTGCCCTGTAGGGGCCGCAGTGGTGGCTGGCCTCGCTCTATGGCGCCAAGAAGCCCAGTTGCAAGTGCTTTCTATTGGCTGACTGATCTCCTCCGCGTCCGTGCTGAGCTCGTGATCAGTACAGGTCCTCATTACCCACCATTAAGTCTCCACGAGCCAAACGCCTGACCCGTTAAGGTGATTGGCTGTTATATCCCATAAAGCTGCGTACTTTGTGTGGCGGAGGTGGGGCAGGCAGCAGCTTCATGACAAGAGAAGAAGAAGAGAGGAAGCGGAGGTGCGAGGAGAGAAGAAGAGAGGCAGAGGCGGCGCGACGAGGAAGAAGAGAGAAGCAGCAGCTGCGCAAGAAAAAAGAAGGAGAGAGAGAGCTGCGCGACGAGAGGAAGAAGAAGAAGAAGACTGCGGCGGTGGAGGAGGAAGAAGAACCAGGCACTCGGCTCAGAAGCTCTCCCATAAAAATAAAGACCTCAAAACTTCATCTGAGAGCTAAGTCTTCATTGTACTCGCTCAATGAGACACTAAGGAAATGAACAGACACTTCGCCGAAGAAGATCTACCAGCAATCAACAGATACATAAAAAAAATTCAACATCTGTATTAATAAGAGAAATGCAAATCAAAACTACCCTAAGATTCCATTTCACCCCAATTAGAATGGTGATTATCAAGAATACTAGCAATAATAGGTGTTAGGGAGGATGTGAAGAAGAAGGTACACTCATACATTGCTGGTGGGGCTGCAAATTAGTGCAGCCACTCTGGAAAACAGTATGGAGATTCCTTGGAAAACTTGGAATGGACCCACCATTTGACCCAGCTATCCCACTCCTTGGCCTATACCCAAAGGACTTAAAATCAGCATACTACAGAGATACAGCCACAAGAATGTTCATAGCCGCTCAATTCACAATAGGCAGATTGTGGAACCAACCTAGATGCCCTTAAATTGATGAATGGATAAAGAAACTGTTATATATACATATATATATATATATATATTTATATATATTTATATATATATATATTATATATTATATTATGTATATATATTATATATAATATATAAATATTATATATAATGGAATATTATTCAACCATAAAAAATGATAAAATTATGGCATTTGTAGGCAAATGGATGAAACTGAAGAATATCATGCTAAGTGAGATAAGCCAAACTCAAAGAACCAAGGACAAATGATCTCCCTGATAAGTGGATGATGACTCTTAATGGGAAGTGGGAGGGGGCAAGAATGGAAGAAGGAGGGACTGTATAGAAGGTTAAGAGCAGTGGGAGGGGTGGGGGGAAATAACAGAATGAAGCAAATACTATTATCCTACGTAAATGTGTGATTACACAAATGGTACGCCTCTACTTCAGGTACAAACAGAGAAACAAGATGTATCCCATTTGTTTACAATAAAAATGAATTTAAAAGATAGATTTAATTTAAAAGTTTTCCTGCTCACTTTTGGGGAAGGTGAGTCAGTGCAAATTATACCCATGTGAGGTCCTGGAGGCATGTCACTCACTGTTAGACGGGACACTGTGGAATCTTGCTTTTTAAGAAGTGAATTCTGCTGTCATGTGTAACTAAAATAACCAATAAATAAAATGAAATAACATAAACTGAAATAAAATGAGACATTGGGTTTCCTGTGCCCAATGGATTGAAGTCATCTGGGGACTAAGACTCCATCGACATTTTAAGGAAAATAAATATGCTGCTTGAAATTCAATCTAGTGACCACCAGGGCCCCTCACTTCACCCATAGTTTCCTCATGGCACTCTTCACCTCTGCATTCCTCAAGGTGTAAATCAAGGGATTTAACATTGGTTCCACAATGGTAAAGGACACAGCCATCGCCTTGTCTATGGGGTAGTGACCACAGGTCTCACATACAAGAAAATACATGGCACAAAGAACAACACCACCACCGTGAGGTGGGAGACACACGTGGAGAGGGCTTTGTGGCTCCCTTCAGAGCTGTAAGACCTCAGGGAGCAGAGGATGACCACGTAGGAGACAAGCAGGATGAGGAAGGGGGTCACACACATCCCCCCACTGTTGAGGATGACCAAGAGACCCAGGACATGGGTGTCCATGCAGGCCAGCTCCAACAGTGGAAACAAGTCACACATAAAGTGATCGATGACATTGGGGCCACAGAAGGGTATTCTGTACATGAAGAGAAGCTGTATTGCTACGTGCATGGATCCGCCCAGCCAGGCCCCTCCCACCATCAGGCAGCACGCTCGAGGACTCATGATGCTGCTGTAGTGCAGGGGCTTGCAGATGGCCACGTAGCGGTCACAGGCCATCACGGTGAGCAGGATGATCCCCACACCTCCAAAGAAATGCTCTACGAAGAGCTGGGTCATGCAGCCCTCCAGGGAGATGGCAGTGTTCTCAGAGAGGGAGTCCACAATCAACTTGGAGGCAATCACGGAAGAGTAGGTGACATCCATGAGGGTCAAGGAAGCAAGGAAAAAGTACAAGGGAGACTTGAGACTCTGACTTGCTCTTATGGTCACCACGATGAGTAGGTTTCCCAGTACTCTGACCACATACATGATTAGAAACAAACCAGAGAGCATTTTCCTCAGCTCTGGATTCTTTGTAATGCCCAAAAGGATGAATTCAGTCACGTTGTTTGCATTCTCCATTGAATGTGGGCTGAGGACAGCATGTCACTCTGCACTGGAAAATCTGCAGAAGGATTATCATTTTAATTAGCAACCACTAGGTGGTGCTGTCCCAGACCCTCCTAACCTGCCTTTGACTCCAGCTGCTGTCACAGAATCCAGCTAATGATCAAAGCCTGACAGCAGCTTTACCCCATCCCTCACCACCCCCTCCTCCCACAGGCACAACTCTTGCTCTCTGTCCCACTGCTTGTGCCTGAGACACTGAATGCGGGGGCGCCTGGCAACCCAACCAGTGCTTGACAAGGATCCACGGGGGGAATGATGTTGGCAAGGACTCATTGTCCTGGGAGATGCCAGATGCTTGCCTCCGGGCTCTGGTGCTTTTTCTGCATTTTATGTTTCTAATATTATATTACTCATACTATTCCTTGGTAGTAATCACTGAGGGTGAAGGGAATACTACAGAATTTCCCAAGAATATTAATAAAACATTAGGGACTATAAATCCTTCTCAGCCACAAGTAGTAAAAAATCTTTTACCACTGTGTGATGTGTCTTCTTCCTGGGGTGCTTGTTATGAACATGTAATGCAGTACATAAACTTAGCCATGGGAACCATTGGGACCACTGCCCTCCTGTAACCCTTAACTCAGTAATTTAGATATTAACCAGAAGGACCTAGTAGAGATGGTCACATGACATTATTTGTCTATCGCTTTAACCGCAAGAATAATAATAGTCTTAGGTCGCATAGAGTTTAGATATTAAGGATATAAACATTGTATTAGCTCATTGACTTAGTTAAATAATTGTAATCTGTACGGTTACTGATTTCTCACAATCTTTCGGTAAAAACAATTTCTGCCTATGCTTTGGAAACTTCTTTGATTTTATTAATCATAAGCCTGTCATCATAGCCTGAAGAAAAGTATATATAAACCCAGCCTTCCCCACAATAAAGTGGGATTGATTGCACCAGAACTAGAGTCTGTGTCTTTCATTCTCCATCCATCGCCCATGCTGTCTCCCTGCTCCCCGTTTACCAGTATGGAACTAATGGACTCCTGCTAGGGCTGGACCACGGCAACTTAAGAAACTGCTTCATTATGGTGCACATACCTACTCCTTTGGACAAGGAGACATTAACCCGGTAGGGGAATCCACTGACCATGGGTCGATAGGAGCCAATGGATAAATGGATAAATGGAACCAGCTGAACTTTCTTTTATTTCCCTCATTCTCTCCTGTGTTTCCAGTTTTCCAAAATAAACCTGTTTTTTTTTTTTTTTTTTGTTGTTGTTGTTGTTGTTTTTTAGACTACCATGCTAGGTTACTTCCTTTCATTTCTCACACTCAAGATCTTAGAAAAATATGATTTTCCATTGATTTATTCCATACACTTATTTAACACTTAGAATGTCTAGTTGAAGAACTCTGAGACAGGTCGTAGCTGAAGGGCTCTCTATTTATTATGGATTACATTCTTTCCATCTATAGGTCTACCTCCTAAAATTGAATAATGGATAATAATAATATGTATAGCACTGATATTCAACTAGTCCCTACCATGTGTCAATACCCTGTGAAAGAGTTTCCAGTTGAAATTTATGTTCAAACACAACTTTGTTTGTATTGTGAAACATTGTTTATCTAGCCCCTGAAATTATCTGACTTACTACAAGAACTAAACAACATTTTGAAATAGATAACGTAAGTCAAAATTTCCTGATTATAATTGTCAAGTAATCATATTAATGCTATGGAAGAGTCTGGGAAAATCCCTGTAGAAACATCATTTGTCTCTTCATGTTCCCAAATTTATATCCATAAAGGGCATCACACCACCTCCCTGACTGCATGGCTTATCTTCCTCCAAGCGTCTCCCTCACCCATGTGTCAACTTCCTTGGAATTGAACCACTAGCTATTCATTCCTGGAGTTCAGTGCATCCCAGTTTTGATGATGACCATACATGGGTGGCAATGAGAGGGCCAGATGGCTTTTCCCTGACTCAAGAGGAATAAAGAAAGTGTGCATATCCTGGGAAGTGGAGGCCAAGCAGAGGTAAAGGGAGGAAGGTAACCCCAAAATAAACAAGGAGAGAGACCTGAGAACAATCTTCACAACACAGCCAGAGACCTGGGCCATGTTTTGGTTTTGCATGCCACCAACAAGAAGTGTTGTGACAAGAATGGCAGAGAAGGTAAAACCCAGAATATCTGGAGCCTCCCTTAGCCTCACTGAGTCTCATTTTTCTCTTGTAGAAAATGTGTTCAGTGTGAACTAATAATACCTGCTGCTGCATTAAGAGATATAAAATGTGTAAAGGAACTAACAATGCACATGCCTCCCAGCTGGCTTTAACTATAGTTCACTTACTCTCCTCATTAAATAATGGCTAATATTTTCATTGAATTAAACATTGAGATTAAAACAAGAATCCTTAAATATCAACTTCCAATGTAGTTTCTCTTAAAAGCTTTCAGAAGAAAACCTACATATTTCTTTTTAGGTTATTTTATTTTCAAGCACTAGAAATAATCATATGCAGTGTCTGCATGAGAGATTCTTAATGATGGATGCCAAGGATCATCTTAACAGTCCCTAAAATATTTATAAACCAGTAAGACCATCTACTGAGGATGCCAGGATTACTTAGGTATTTTCCTTTGAGTCCTACACCTTCCAAGTTTGCTGCTGAAAATTTATAATTTCATTAAACTCAACCCTCCACTGAGCAGTTGGTGTAACCTCAAAGACATAACCGTAGGCCTTAGTTTCCCCCTTCAAACATTCTCTTTTAACATGGAGTACACATGAAAATTTTCTCACTACTGTTCCCATCCTTATTCTTGGATTACCTTTATCTCCTGTCTATCATAAGACAAAGTGAATCACAAATTTTTCAGTCTGGAGTCTGTAGAAATAATTATTTTTCACCAGCAATGAAAACTGATCATTTTTACTAGATCAGAGACTGTCTACATCGGCTTCCAGGCCTATACATTATTGGGAAAAGGTCCTAGTTCTTGTGAATTTTAGACATTCATACATAAGTCAGAACATACAGCCCTCCTACCCCCTAACAAAATGGAAGTTATACATCTGAATTTACTGCATGTTGAAATTAAAGGAGAAACAGCTGCAGGTGACCAGTGAGTATGAGAAAGGAAACATTTGTTAGAAGAAGCAAAAGGAGACAGTTAAAATCAGAAGCTTTGATTTACAAAGATATTATGGTAATGTAGAATGACCTGATATCTTCTGAACATAAGATAAATATATTTATGACATATACCACATCCAACAGCTTTACAAACTCATACCTTTTTAGTAAGAGTAAATAAAAGAATGTTTACACTTGTTGCTGCAATGTTTACACTTGTTGTTGTTGTTGCTCCTAAAGTACTGGTAAGAAAAAAAAAATTCTTAATAGTCAAGAAAAACTGATCCATGAGAATATCTAAGAAAAGAAGAAGAAATTAAGAGTAATTTCAAAAATTCTGACTTATTCTAATGACAGGAAAAGAAACAGAGCCAGGTCAGGAATCATTTCTTGTTAGGTTATGAATTGTTCCTTTCATCCTTTTATGGGTCTCTTTATTTATTTTGTGTATTCAGCTTGCAAAAAAATGCAAAATTAAGAAAATCAACAATGATTCTTTCACTCCTCAACTATCAACACCTAAGGATTTCCTTTACCACAAAAGGATTTCCTTTACCACAAAAGGCCAAGCGAATAATTTTTTTTTAAATTCTGAGACCAATTTGTAGAAACTCTTCTGTAGAAAGTCAATTTCACACAAATAACCCATGTATGAAGAATATACTAAAGTCTCCCTGAAACTGTGGAGAAACACACTCCAGAATCATCAAACCAGAGATTTACAGTTCTTTCCATTGAAAATTCAGAACCTTTGCATGTGAACATTGCAGCCTTAGTAAAAACACACTAAACATTACCAAAAGCACTTATCAAAAGTCTAACTAACCATTATTAAGTAACCAATAAATGTTAGTTTTCTGAGGGAGGGCTTTTGTGGTTTTCCAGTGATCTGTAAAATGTGCTACTCCTCTGTAAAGATAGAAAGAGCCCGCACCTGTGTAAATACAAATATGAGACTCTTCCCAAACTGCCCTCAACCCCTCATAAAAGCTGCAAAGAATTTTCATCTGTTATCTTATCTGTAAAGGCCAGGTGACTGACCCAAAAGCAAACTTTGCTGGCACAAAAGCAAACTTAAAGATAATGATAACCCTCCTCTCGGAGGTCAGGGTGACCCACAACTTAAAATGACATGTTTTGTATACAATTTTATATGTTAGCCAATCAAAACGAACACTGTAAAACTGTTTGCCTTTCATTATAAAAAGCCTGCTAAACCAAGGCTCAGTGCCTCTTAGCGTCACCAGTTACTGACTGCCCGGAGGACCAGGCCCGACCTTGCTAATAAATGACTCTTTGTTGCTTGCATTGATCGTGGTCTCTGGTGGTCTTTGTGGGGTCTCGAGCCGCTGGGCACAACACCTCTTGCACGTGCAGCAGGTTCGATCTTCCATATTTAGGGTCGTCATCACTTGGCACGATGAATGGACTACATAACTCTTTTCTTCAACAAGCTCCTCATGGCACTTTTCACCTCTGTGTTTCTCACTGTGTAAATTATAGGATACAACATGGGAGTGAGGATGGCAAAGAACACTGCCACCAACTTGTCCCCTGGGTAGGTGGCCACAGGACGCATGTAGGTGAATATGCAAGGCACAAAAAAGAGAACAACAACTGTGAAGTGGGAGCCACAGGTGGAGAGTGCTTTGCGCTGTCCTTCAGAGACCTGGGATTTCAGGGAGCTCAGGATGACGATGTAGGAGATGAGAAGCATGGAGAAAATGAGCAAGCACATGGCTCCACTGTTGGCTGCCACCACCATTCCAAGCCTGTAGGTGTCTCTGCAGGCCAGTTTCAATAATCGGAAGAGATCCCACAGGAAGTGGTCAATGACATTGGGACCAGAGAAAGGCAGGCTGATCGTTAAGAGAATTTGCACAGTGATGTGCAGGATTCCTCCAATCCAGGTTATGACCACCAGGAGGTGGCAGAGTCCCTGCCTCACGATGGTCATGTAGTGCAGGGGCTTGCTGATGGCCACATAGCGGTCATAGGCCATGACAATGAGGAGGATGATCTCTGAACCTCCCAGGAAGTGCTCCACAAAGAGCTGAGTCAGACAGCCACACACAGTGATAGTCCTCCTCTGGTAGAGCAGGTGGACGATCATTTTAGGGGTGGTGACAGAGGTGTAAGAGGCATCTATGAAGGACAGGTAGGTGAGAAAGAAGTACATAGGAGTGGAAAGCATGGGGCTGAGGGAGATGGTTATGATGATGAACAGATTGGCCAGCACAGTAAAGAGAAAAATCAACAAAAAGATGATGAAGAGCAGTCTCTGCAGGTGTGGATTCTGTGTGAGCCCCAGGAGAACAAATTCAGTCACGTTATTGGGAGGGATGAGGTTATCTTTGCAGGAAGTAACGCCTTCCTGGGGCCTAAATTACCTGCAAAAAAGATAAAGAAAGATAGCCAACTAGTAATAAATGTATTGCAGGCTGAGTGCCATAGTATGGAGATGGGGCAGTCATTGCTACTGCGGAGCATATCCTTGCCCACAGTCCCCCACCCTAGTAACTGCCTCAGTTATTCTTTTTCACTCTCCTCCATGATGCTTTCCTCTCCTCAGTTATATACATGTCACCTGTAGCCTCTGTGGTTTGACAGTTATTGTGTAATTTACTGAGAAAACACTGGGCTATACACACAAGATCTTGATTCCCCTGTTTCCAGCTCCATGTGATCCTGCTAATAATCCCAGTGCCCTCTGCCTTTGAGTCCCCTCTGCATCTGTGAATTCACAAATTATAACTTCGGGATGTATTTTGTAAGCTGTAAAGTGCTGCATACTGATGAAGGCTATTCTCTCTTCCAAAACTCACATTTGAGCCCACTGCTTTACCCATGAAAGGACATGGTCAAGACATATCTACAGTGAGCAGGCAGATAGGAAATATACATAAATCACAGGAGACTTGCCTTCTCTGCACCTACCATAGCAACATGCTGTTCTCGTCTCTTTCCTTGGTGTACTTAGTACAGCATCTGGCACAGTGTCTTCAGCATCAGGTACTTGTGAGGTAATGAATAAATGCACAGTGAATTTCCTCACTTCCTACATTTCCATATGTGAGGATACACAAGCTTCCGTGGCCATAAACCAAGAACTCGAGTATCCTTGTCTTCCCAATCTGCTTCTCCACATCATGTACTTATGAAAAACATAAACTTCTCAAACATAAACTTCAGTTCAGTTTCTGGCATACTTTTTATGTAATGTTATTGGGTAAGTTGACTTTCAGGAGAATTATAATGTTGGATAATTAAAAGTACTCCTTCAAAATTATGCTATACATACAATTTAATATCATTCCTTTCATTAAATTTATATTTCCAATATACTGGAACCATAAAAAGTCTTTTGAATACGATTTCAGTTTACTACAATCTACTGAGCAAAAAGAAAACCTTATTACAAAGTTCTTAAAAAAGAAATTTAATGTGGAGACTAGAAAATGATGGTCAGTTGGATAGATAAGGTACTATGCCTCAACACACACCTATAAATACAAATGCATGATTCATAATAACTGCAAGTAACTATTATACTCACTCCACAAATATTGACTGGATACCTATGATGCATATTAATGTATTTTTGTGGATACAAATTATACAATCATCACTACCAAAATCCTTTAGTGATCCCTCTCCTTGTTTTTTCACTACACAGCAGCAACTCATCCTTTCATGAGCTGGATGATCTCCTCTACTTCTCCATGTTTCTGCAATGCACAGTCTCATGTCTTCGTCTTTCCACAGCATCCATCATGCATAACTCGTGGTTAAAGAATATTTCACAGTGAACAGTATGGGGAAAAATCATCCCGATTTGGAGACATAAATTCTCAAATAAAATGAACAGAAAAAAAAAAACCCATAAATATAACCAAATGTGTTCTGAGAAAAGCAAACATTTCTTTCCCTTTCAAAGTTAAGCAGATAAAGTGCTTTCTTTCTGCATTTTAAAAAATCATGTACATAAATGAAAAGGAAATCGAGCACTTTCATTGTATTCCACTATTCTGAGGTCTGGTAGATATGAAAGAGTATGGTGTACATAAAATGAGAAACAATCAATAATAAAAGTGAGAAATAACTCTGCAGAAATATAAATCATTTTTTTTTCTCTTTGACTTCACAATAACCTTTCTGGAAATAAACCATATGGGGAAATATTTTTAGAAGTGGAGAATTCTTAGGTAAAACACATTCAGCACAATTACAAAAACCATGGAAGATTGGAAACTGTGCAGGTCCAACGTTAGATAAGTTTATGAGTATAATATAGTGCATTCCATAATGGGTAGTTGTTAACAGAGATATTTAAAATTTGTATAATTTCATAATTTGTATGTTGTAATAATGGATAAAATTTAGAATGCAAATTTTAATTTCTACTATAATTCTTATTAATTTAAATATTTGTATCTAAAAGGAAAAAGAGACCCAAAATATTTTTTACTTCTAAATTGGTGGGATTATAGTTGATTCAATCTTTTTTTTTTTTTTTTTTGGTGGTGCTGGGGATTGAACTGAGGGTCTTGTACATGCAAGGCAAGCACTCTCCCAACTGAGCCATATCCCCAGTCCCTCAATCTTTCTTGGTGAATGACATGCCAAAGAAGAGATTAAAAACTCAGCTTGGTGGAGATGAGAGGTTGTTATATGATTTTTAAGGTGCATTAAATCCTGTGAATCTGTAATTACATGATTTCTCACCTATCACCTATGATTTTGTCTGACATAGCTTCATGGCCAGGGCCCCAAACAGGTGCTAGTTCACCAAGAGCTAAAGTGAGGGTAAAAAGGTCATGTAGCTCAGCCATAGTGAGCCCTTGTTGATTGATAAGTGCACCTCTGGATGGTGCCTTTCTCTGGAGCCTTAGCAAGAGCTGCCAAGTATCCTGTTTGTAGACATTTTCTGTGACCTATCTTAGCTGTGGCTAATTAAACCTCAGGGGTGTTTCACTGCCATTAACAGAGCTTGCCAAAACCCAATTATTTCACCTTAACTGAACATTAGAGGACTTTCACAGCACTCAAGTTTAATTGTTAACTTTTTCCTTAAATCCACCCGAAGTCAAATCCCTCTGTCAAGAAAAAACACAGAAAAATGAATCTGCCATTACAGAATTTGGATATTTGATAATACAGGAACTTAGTATATTAGTATTGAATTTGAATATTTGCTGTGCTATAAATTGAACATTTGAGTAGGTAACTCTGATGTCTTAAATTTTATTATAATATTATCTTTATCAACTAATGTTTCTTTGTTAGACTTTTTGTCTTTTCAGTGCTGGGAATGGAACCCCAGCTTTGAACATGCTAGACAAGGGCTCTACTGCTGAGCTACACTCCCAGACCTGTGACCCATGTCATAAGAACAGCACTTCACAGCAGGTACAATTCATAGTAGTTCTTCAAAGCAGTCATTTCTCACGCCAACTGTGGAACTAGATTAATGTTATAATGAAAATAATTTCATTCCAAAATTACATTTAGACTTATAAAATACATTTTTTCAACCATTTAAATTTAATCTAATTAAATCCCTCTGGAATGGACAAAAAGCATGCTGCCTAATAGCATGGAAAACTAAGTCAGGGAATCAAAACATCACCTCTCAAGGTAACACAAAGGTATTGGGCCAGAGTCTTTATTTTTAGATTGGTTTGCTTTGTAACTAATGTGTGATAACACTTTTATGCTGCCACCAGTTGTGAGCCAGTAATATTCAAAATTATTTTTAAGAACAAACTGAATTAAATTAAAAGCAGGAATATTCCTATCTAGAACTATATTCACTCATTCATGTTCAAATATATTTTCTAAAATAAGAAAAATAAATTGTACATACCTCTGAATTGGCACAAATGTCATCACTGTGAGCAGCGTGTATCAGGGTAGAAAAACAGTTTCAGAAAACTGAAACCAAATGATCAAGCCTAGTTTGACCAGATATTTGAATTATTATAGTGCTATTACATTTGTGATAGAAGGTGACAAAGAAATTTGAATGAGGGATTGGAACTGTGCAAATAACTATAATGAATATGCATTTTGCTAAAGTTTCATTTGTGAAAAGTTCTTCAATTTTTCCTTCAGTTCTGGAATAAAAGCACAATCTCAGAATGGAGAAGGAGCACATATTAAGTTTATCATGCCCAATCTAATAAAGATTAAAACCCATTATTCACAGCCCATTCATCATTCATCCATCCTCTACTGAAAAGACTGATGTGTAGAGAATATTTTGGATTGCCCACTGCTGTCTAGTTGAGCTCCCCAGAGCATAGAATTCTGTGAACTGGAGATAGGCAGAGTCAATGGAGTTAGGTCCAGATCAGTGAGCATCGTACAAGAAGGGAACTTTTTAATAGAGGATTTCCTAGAGCTATAAGGGAAAGTCTGATTCCAGAAGAAAATCCAAGGAGTGAGTACACAAAACTCTGAAGGGACAGCACCACAGGTATTTAAAACATAATGCAAACCAGAAAGAAAAATTGAAGAAATTAAGTATGGATCAGATGGCAGTCAGTAGGAAGGCAGTCATCATGTTAGCATGACATTTGACAGGTTCATGACAACAAAAACCACATACCCACCTACCTGGAAGCCTTACAGACATTTTCATGACCTTTCATAGGCAGAGGAACACTCCTCAGGGCAACAAAACACCACATGCAGGGCTCATATTGCCTTAGTCCAATTCAAAACCCCTTTTGTCCCAAGAAGACACTCCTATACTGCTCACAAAAATGAAAAAGTTTATAAACATGGCCAATCATTCATCTATCATATATAATCTCTCAAAAACCTTCCATCCACTTTGACTTTTCTAATAAAGTAGAATAAACCAATAATTAAGGTAATAAACATATCAACATGGACAGAATCACTTATACACCTTCTAAATTTCCTAAGTAACCTGCTTGGAGAAATAGTATGAGCTATTTAAGGTCATGGAATGAGATGATGACTCAGTGAGAGGTAGACCCAAGCTTCCTGGTGCTGAAGCCTGCGTTCTTATTCTCCAGGAAGTTTTTGCAATCAATATATGCTTGCTAAATATTGTTACATAACAGTCCACTGATTCCTTAAACAAAACATGTGGTAGCTGTGAAGTGGGAGACTGACTCTATCCAAAGTGGCAGCTAAGACACATCTATAAGCATGACATTTGTACTTCTACTGTGGTCACAGACTGCAGTTTTTAAAAGACCTGAAAGTTATTCCCAACAAAGACTTTTAAGTAAGCTGAGCTAGTTAGCTGAGAAGTATTTTCTTTGGTCAACTGTAGAGTTTTTTATTTTTTTATTTTTTTCTGTATGATTATAAGCCATCTCCTAAAGTAGTTGTCAAAAAGGATTCCAGATTCAAGGAACTAAATATAAAAACAACTTTTTAACAGTGGAATAGTTGTGTGGTGTGCTTTTGAAAAAAATCAGAATTTTGTTACCACTGATGATTTTTAACCTAATAAATTGGCACTTCTTATGACATATGATAAAAATATTTTTATGCCAAATTTTAATTAAACACTAGCCCAAGGGAATTCTATATATGGAAAATACCACAGGATATGTATTAAGAATATTTGGAATTGAGGTGAATGTATGTGTTGTATGATTTAGTTATTTAACTTTTCTGATCCTTTTTCTCTGTAATATAGAACAATAGATTTCAATTTTATAAGTTCATTGTGACCATGTGAGGACATTTAAAAATTTTCACATAGGTTTACAAAAAACTCATTTTTATAATCACGGTCAATATTTACTCAGTGCAACCAGAAATGAAATATAAATTTAAAACCAGACATATCAAGGTATTCCAAGGTATAATCCTGTGTCCTTGTTTCACAACGTCTTAAATGCCAGTAAGCAGTACAGCTTTCTCAAACCAATTGATTATATATTCAGCAAGTTGTGCAGATCCGAATTTATAATGGAAAAATTTTCAAGTCATTACAAGTCAAGAGAGGCTCTAATGCAAACACTTTCCTTTTTCTAATGCCCTTTGATATATTTGAAAGAACATTGATTTTGGACCTAAAAGAATGCAGATCTGAACACTAGGTCTGTTTCTGACATTGAATTATTTAATGAAACTTCTTGAACTGCATTTTTCTCCATCTATAAAACATGAATAATGATGATAACATTTACTTTGTGAAAGTGTTTTGACAGTAAATCCACAGGTGTGATAAAGGCTTTGAAGTACAGCAATTTTCATGTATTCATTCCATGGTAAACCATGTTCATAGTTTAAATTACAAAAATAAGTCATAAATTTTAAATTAAAAGTCATCCTTAGTGGTATGAAGAAATTTCACATCATCCCATTCTGGTGGGACATGAATCATCCTCTTTGTCCAGCATATTCACATCTATTATGCACTACCCACCCCGTAGTCATTTTGTACGTGTCTAGGTTATCAGACAGACTGTTATGGTAGGTATCATAGTTCTTATATTCAAACACTTATCTCACTAATAATCTCAAAGTACAAAATTTCATTACATATTATAATTGTTTTATTTTGTTATCAGTTGTTAACCTGGGGCTGAACTTATAAAAAGAAGTTTATCATCAATATATGTGTATAAGAAAAAACATACTATATTTATAGCGTTTAGTAATACCCCTGGTTTTAGTCATCCAATCCAGGTGTTAGAATGTATCCCCCATGAATGATAAGATGGATTACTGTGATAAAATATAAAATTGCAAAGGTCATGACAGAGATAAAATATCCGTGTTGGATCATTTATTGTCTGGAATCGCAATCCTGTTAAGTAACATTTTAATGGCATTTTTTACCTCTGCGTTCCTCACTGTGTAGATAACAGGATTTAACATGGGAGTGACAAGGGTGTAAAATACAGTTACTGCTTTATCCATGGGAAATGTAGCTACTGGTCGCATGTACATAAAAATACACGGCACAAAGAAGAAGACAACAACTGTGATGTGGGAGCCACAGGTAGAGAGGGCCTTCTTTCTCCCCACAGAGCTGTGAGTCCTTAAGGAGCACAGGATGACCACATAGGACACCAGCAACATCACAAAGGTGATCATGGCAATCACCCCTCCATTGGCAGCCACCAAGAGACCAAGGAGGAAAGTGTCCATGCAGGCAAGCTGTATCAGGGGGAAAATGTCACACATGAAGTGATCCAGTGTGTTGGGGCCACAGAATGGCAGCCAGAAAGTAACTAGAATCTGCCCAAAAGAGTGGAGAAAACCCACCACCCAGCACAGGCCCACCAGCAGGCAGCACATGCGATGGCTCATCAAGGTCACGTAGTGCAGAGGTCTACAGATGGCCACATAGCGGTCATAGGCCATGACCACAAGAAGGACGATCTCTGAACCTCCTAAGAAATGTTCAAGAAAAAGCTGCATCATGCAGCCATTGAATGAGATAGCTTTGGTCTCAGAAAACAAATTGGCTAGAATTTTAGGAATTATGGAAGAGGAATAGCATGCATCTAACAAAGACAGGAAAGCCAGGAAGAAATACATGGGGGAGTGTAAAGTCTGGCTGCAGAGGACAGTAACCACAATGAGCAGGTTTCCTGTGACCGTGACAATGTAGGTGATAAGTAACACCAGGAATAGAATCTTCTGCATCTGGGGGTTCTGTGTCAGTCCCAGCAGGATAAATTCAGTAACATTCATTCTGTTTCTTTCTTTACTGTGTTGGTGATGAATTCAGAAGTTGTGGATTAACCTGTGAAAACAATATTCTTAAATAGCAAATATGATGAGCAATATATCGAATTTTCATCTTAAGAATATAAGGTATTTTCTTCCATGTATGCTGGAAAAGAAGAAACAAACCACTTTTTTGATTTTGTAAAATAAGCTAATATTAAGCCTCTGCAGGTGTCTAATTCAGCTTCTTATAACAAGGATGCTGAAACCCCCTTTACAACAGCATCTGACAGGTGGTCACTAGACCTTTGCTGGAGGACATTTAGGCATAGGGATCCTACCTGGTAATAAACCCAATTTCTTCTCAGTCAGTTCAAAATGTTAGAAGAGTTTTTAAAAACCTCTTGTTATAATTCTGTACACTTGACACTCCAGTTAATCCAGCCCCTTCTATTTAGAAACTCTTAAATAAACTACAGAGAAACAAGGCTGTTTATAACTTGTTTTATTTTTTATTGCAATATTTGGTTCAATGTCTGACTCAAAGAAGTATTCAGTAAATATTGATCAAATGAAGAAATAAGTTGAAGGACTCTACTTATTTCTTCTGTCTTATTTTTTCCCTGCTGACTCCAAACAGGAGAGCTCATGATCCTATGCTCCTTTCATCAATCCAGATCTCCTCTCATTCTTCTCCACCTTGGGTGGCTGTGTTCCACATCCAGTTTCAACAGTGACCTTACTTCTGGCCAACATGTAGAGTCAGCTGAAGGCTAAAGGCCAGGTGGAAAGGGAAGGACACCAAGGGATCTGTTTGCCTGTCTCCCTTCCATGGTTTGAATGATGGGTTACTTTCACCAAGACAGCAGCACTTTCGGGGGGCAGATGTTATGACATCTCCAGTTTGGGGTGCCCATAGTTGCCTTCATCTAGCTCTCTCAGGATTGGTTGTGGTAATGGTTGCCTATTATTACTACCCTATTCCTTATCCCTGATTAGTTTCTTTTAATTTTTGGTGTTTGTTCTGATTAGTTATGGATGGATTTGAAGACTATCATGCTAAGCGAAATAAGTCAAAAACCAAAGGCTGAACTTTTTCTCTGACATGTGGATGCTAACACACAATAGGGGTGCAGGGCACTAGGGAAGAACAGAGTTACTTTACATTAGGTAGAAGGGAGTGAAGGGAGGGGAAGGGATATGGGGGTAGGAAGGATAGTAGAGTGAAACTGACATTATTACCTCATGTGCTTATATGACTGCGTGACCAATGTGATCCCACAATATGCATAATCAGAAAAATAAGACATTATACTCCATTTATGTGTGATTTTTTAAAATGCATTCTATTGTCATGTATAAATCTAGGAATCGTAGTGATAAATAATCTTGATTAAACATTTTAATGTTCCACTTGATTATTATACTTTGTTTTATGGACTACAATGGATGCAAAAACTTTATATTTTTTGTTTTCAGAAGAATGAGAAAATGATTTTGCTTTCCTGAAAATGTGTTTTATTCATGAGTCATTTATACTTCTTTTATGGCATGGCTGAAAATTAAATTTACCTTTTGTCAGGAAAGACTTTGAAGGACAACATTCAGACTTTCTGGTGAAAGACAAAATGTAACATAATTTATGTGCACTCCAAAGTGCTCTTTAGGCCATGGAGTTTAGGATTCCATGGAGTTTTTAATCTTTCACTGCCCGAAGCTATTTTACAAATCCTTTAAGTTTTACAGAACTGCTAATGATCCAAGTAATTCTTGTTGAAATAAATACAAATGCTGTCTGATGGAAGTTCAAGTTATTTTCCTGAGTATTGCGCATAAAGCATTTTCATTTATCTCTGAATTCATTACAAATCCCTGATTAAACAATGTGTGATATATTGCATCTTTTTACACTAATGATAATAATTTTCTAGTTCCATCACTAATGAGCAAAATAAAGTCTTCGTCATGTGTTCGCTTTACATTTTTATCAGAGTCATGACTCTGCTGCTTTTTAAAAATTCTTTTTCTTTAGGTATTAAAATTACTTATGAAAGTTCAATGACAGGTTTTTAAATCCTTATATTCTTATTCTGTGTATTTCACTATGAATTCTTCTGTTTTACTATATTTGGGATATTTTCATTTAATGTCAAATGGACATAAAAATGCTATTAAAGAACATTTTTTTGAATCTCCCAACTTCACCCCCAACCCCAGAGAGGCGTGTGTATGTGGAGGGGAAGGACTGACTCAGTGCAATATGTTTTCAGGTCTGTTTAATAATTCCATTTTATGGTCATTTCCAAAATTTTTAACTATCTATTGTGTGTCTCATAGAAATGTAGCAGTGAAAAATAGAAATGCACTCTATTTTTATGTCCTGGTAGAGAGAGAAAGAGAGAGGATGACAAATGAAGACAGGGAATGATAGAGTATGTCAGACTATAACACCTGCTATCAGAAAAAGAAAGCAGAATAAATGAATCTTGGAGTCTGAGAAGAAGAGCCATTTCCAGAGGAGGCTTCATGGAAAAGGAATACATAACCAGACTGGAAGGATGTAAGGAAAGAGCCACGAAGGTATCTAGACAATGGCTCCCTACAGAAGCATCAGCAAGGGCAATTCCTCAAGGAGGGGTCAGGCTCAGTATCTGTGACCCAGGGGCCATGGGGATGGGGGCTGAGGGCAGCTCTCCCAAGGTTTTGTAGGTTATTGTAAGGAGCATGGCTTTCAGTGACAAGCAGAGCAGTGGGTGGTTTTGCTCCACGTGATGTGACTTAGATGTCAGTGGGATCCTCTGACCACTGAATGAAGAATGCAGGGAGGCTAGGTAGGATTCAGCTGAATGACTGGGATCTGGACCAGGATGGAAAAGGGTGAATACTAAGCTGGAAAAGTTGGAAAGAGTTGTAATATGAAACTAGATCTAGTAGAATGTTCTTGACATGGGAAGTCAAAAGGAAAAAGAGTGTAAACTTCACTCCGGTTATTCACCATATCCCCTAAATAAAACAAGGCCATTTATTGAGAAATTTCATGTGCAGAAGCCACAACTCACAGAGCCAACATGCATGAGGGCTTATCAAGTTCCTGACTCGTTCAATTCTTACCTCCACATTGAGTCAGATGCCATTTTATCCTGATTTAAAATGTGAAATAGTCTTAGAGACAGAATGGAAGTTGCTCCCTTTGCTTAACAGGCTGTAGTCCAAACCTGACATTGAAATAAATGGTTAAAGTCATTCTGTGAAATCCCTCAAATCCTTAAATATTTTCTGTAAAGTGAAGCTAATGGGAGTAACCTTAATTAATGGGAGATTAGCTCACTTACTGGCACAAAGTAGGCAAGTGCCAACATCAGCTATTTTATTTTGTATTGCACTTTTTAGAAGCATAGGATATCACAACTTACTATGAAAATGGATGACCTGTGGCCACGACTTTTAAAATTACAGTGTTATTTTTATGAGGTACATTGATATATGTTACCCAAAACAATGAATTATCTCGAAGAGTACCTCACTTGTTTATCATTTTTCTGCGTGGCTTTGACCACCCAACATGGATCATGAATTTTTCCTTCTTAATCAAAATGAATGTTAGTAAGCTATTTAACACACACACATACACAAACTTTGACATGATTACATTTTTAAAATGAGTGTCAAATATAATTTATGCAATAACATATTTACTTTACAAAAGTCGATGTTCACTGACAATCTTCCCTTTAAACCCATCTTTTCTATTTTACTATTCAGCAACCTCCCTCCACAACAAAACAGAAACAAAAGCAAAACAAAACAAACAAAAAATTAATTTCTACTCATTCACGGCTCTCCATCAACTTGAAATGCTTTGAGGGTTTTTTTAATGCAATAAAGTAAAACAGGTAAAATAGAGAATACTGTTCTTTCTGCCTAATCTTTTAATTATCTACTATGTGTCTCATAGAAATACAGCAGTGAAAAATATAAATACACTCTATTTTTATGACCTGATAGAGGGAAACAAGTGTTTCTCTCTTCAAAAGCAAGTGATTTATTTCTCAGGTAAAGAAAATAATAATCTGGAAACAATGAAGCTACAATCATTTTCTATGTTTTATCAAGTAAAACTATCTCAACTCTGGGGGAGAAAGAAGTCCATGGATTTGACTGCTTTCAACAGTGATGCCAGAAGCAACATCTTCATCAGCTGTGATGTTTTCACTAACTTCCTCACACAGCAACACACTGACAACCAAGAGGAGCTTTCCAAGCAACCATCTCTTATTAGGAAACAAACTACATATTATGTCAAGAAGGAAAAGCTCTAATCATTCAATTTGTACAAATGCTATGTTGTTCTAGTGAGTTCTTAAAAAGTCATTCTCTTTTGCCTTATGGAAATAAAAAGAATTTCTTCAAGAATTTTTCCTTAATACAAATACAATCTTTCATATTTTATTAAAATTTGTCCTTTTTTGGAAAAGAAAGATTCAATTATATAAAATTATACATTGCAAAAACAGAAAATAAATACATTAAAACAGTCCTGCTATGTTATAGTTTGCTAAAAATCTGAGACATTTTAATATTTTTTATTTGTCTTATTTAATATTCTTCTGTAGTACAACATGTTATTCTTATTTTAGGAAAGATGATTTTAAAGAAATTTTAACATACTTCTGAATGATTTTTTTTTCTATAGTTATTTCTCATCTTCTCTTTACCCTCCTTTCTTGTGGCCTCATAAATACAACAAGTTCTGAGAAATTTAAGAAATGAGGAAATTTTGCTTACTTCCCTGGCAAGTTATGTGAATAATTTGGAGAGGTATAAAATCCTGTGTCAAGGTTAAGCATGATCATTGTATATGGTAATCAAAATGAATACTACTTGGCTGCTTCATTTATGCAAGCACTGTGCAAAGCACTTAACATGAATTGTTTTATTTAGTATGTTTTTAAAAGAGCTATTTGTGGCAGGATGTTTACTCCTTCTACTTCACAGATAGGAAAATTGGGACTTGGAGGGGGCAAGCCTGTGCTCAGGGCACGGAGTTATCGAGGAGCAGATCTGAAGGCAGAGTTCAGGTCTGCCTGGCCTCAAGCCCTCACTTTGACTTGGTCCCATAATATTTCCCAAGTAACAACTTACCTGAATAGCATTATCCTTCTTCAACATCGCCTTTCACAACAGCTTTAAGAAGACTGTTTCTTAATCAAACTGATGGAAGCATTAAAAACTGAGTTTAAAAACCTCTGGGAATTTAAAATACGTCAATTTCTCAGATTCTTTGTGAATTTCTCATGTACACTCTCAGGAGAATTTAGAATCACCAACTCATTTACTTTTTTTTCTAAGTCAGTTAATAGCAAATTATTTGTCTGTCCGACGTTCACTATTAAAAGAAAATTTATACAGGTTATAGATTATTTTTAAGCCACTTTCATATAAATTACAAGACAACTTTGAAATGAAATACATTATTTCTAATTGATAGAAAAGCTATGGCTTAGAATAATTTATTATCTCAGGATTCTGTAACTAATAAATCATAGACCTGCACTTTAATTTCTTCTCTTTTATTTGCACTATGCTGTCTGCCTGATTTAAAACATCTCTAAAATGTAAAATCTCTGGAAATTGCTGGACTTGGCTTCATCTTAAACAAATAATGCTAGGCTTCATATTATATCATAGCAAGAGTTTTATGAGAATTCAAGTCCATAAAGATCAGACTTTGACCTATAAATTAACAATAAAATATTATTGAGGTCAGATTATAACCTATAGATATGTAAACAAATAATAATATTAAAATTTCAATGTGTTTGGAGATAATACACAGTTGTTTATTTTCATTTTGTATAAGACAAAACCAAGACCGAAGAAGAAAAGAACAATCCCCAAATTGGGCATTAACATGGTGGTACATTAGAACTTCAAATCTGGTGTCCTGAACCTCGTGATTGGTGATCCCCTCAGCACAGTACATGACCTTAAGACCTGAGGACTAACCTTGCTACTGCCACACCCCAAAATTCAACATGGGGAACAGTCCACTCAGTGACCCGTGATTTAAGCAACACCACCCTCCAGCACCAGTGACCATGCTGTGCACAGTACATGTCTCACAGGGTCTCAAACTGGTCCACGCAGTGACCCCACCACTAGCAAAGATGCATAACTGCCTTTACAGACACCTAAAGTCTATCCCACTAAAGCACTTACAGATACTACAAATGTTGATTAATGCTGAAAAACATCACACAAAGATTACAATACTGCAATCATATTGTCAAAGCAAAAGGACAGAATAGGAAAAATCATTTCACTATGGAAGATACTCCATAAAATTGGAAACATTATTATTATACTAGATGAACAGATATCAATGTAGGGACAAAGAAATATTTAAAAACATGACACGTATAGAGGAAAATAATCTCAAGTAACTGATATTGAAAAAAGGGAAATATGAAACTCCTGAAAAGGAATTAAAATATTTTAAGTGAACTTAATATGATTCAAAAGAGTAGAGCTAATCAGCTCAATGAAATGAGGAAAGCAACTCACGATCCATATTAGAAATTAAAAAAATAAGCCACAGGTATAATTACAAAGAACCAAGCAAATCATGGAAATGAAGAGCTCAGTGAATAAAATAAAAAATACAATTGAGAGTTTCATTAGTGGACCGAATGAAGCCAAAGAATTTTGCAACTTGAAGAGATGTCCTTTGAAATAACTTAGCAAGATAAAATTTGAAAAGAAGGAAAAAGGAAAATTAACAAAGAAAGAATATAAGATATATGGAATTTTACTAAGGAAACACATATTTAATTATTGGATCACTGAATGAAGAATGCAGGGAGACAGATGGGAAAAATCCTAGGAACCCTATTTGATCAAATAATAGTGAAAATATCTTAAGTCTTGGGACAGATACAATCATCTAGATTCAGAAAATTCAGAGGTGCCAAATGGACTCAACATAAAAAGGTCCTCTTTCAGGTACATTGTAGTCACATTGTCATATGTCAAAAACAAAGAAAGAATTTGAAAAGCAGCAAGAGAAAAGTACTGAGTCACATAAAAAGGGAATTACATTACACAAACAGTAAATTTCATTGATCAAATCCACAGGCCATAAGAGAATAAGATGATATATTTAAAGTGCCAAAAGAAAGCAAAGCAAGTGTAGAATACCATTCACAGAAAAATATCCCTCAGGAATAACATGGAATTAAGACTTTCCTAGGGAAGAAAAGTTTGAGGAAATCCATCACTATTAGACTGCCTTCAAATTCTTCAGAGGGTACTACGTTTGAAAGCAAAAGGGTAATAACTACCATTTAATCATTAAAATAAACAAAATTATAAAACTCACTTCCAGGCAGATTCACAAATAAGAAAAAGAAATGAATCAAATTTAATCACTACAGAAACCCAATAAACCATAAAGACAATAAGAAAGTAGGGGAACAAAATTATGTAAAATAAAAAGAAAAAATAGTAAGATGATAAGATAGCATATTATCTATTAATAACAATCCTAAATGTAAATAGATTGATTTCCTCTAATAAAAGATATAGCTTCACTAAATAGAAAAAAAAAAAAAAAAGAACCAACTATAGGCACTCCTGATGAATTACCTGAAAAATCAAGAAAAAAATTCTTACTTCCAGCATAATAGGTTTCTCAAACAAAACAAGACTACCAAATGCATGCTATGAGATCAGAAGTGATTTCATTAACAATAGCTACACAAATCAAATAAATATCTAGGAATAAAGTTAATAAAGAAGTTGAAAAAATCTGTACAAGTGAAAACTTTAAAATATTGACTGAATAAATTGAAGAGGATTTTCAAAAATATGGAAAGACATCTGATGTTCATACATTGGAAGAATTAATATTGCTAAAATATTAATACTATACAAAGGGAACTACAAATTTCAGATTGTACTGAAGATTTTCATCTAAGCATTAGGAAAAGAAAAATAAATAAAACTTAAACTTTGGTAAAGCTTTTATGAATATGATACTATTTGGAAATTACTTATTCAAGAAGAAACTGAAGCATGCTAAAAAAGAACAATGAAAAATTAAGGCAGCAGTGCTTGTTTGACTTAAAATATAAAGCTACTTCTCATTTATAGCCTCTTCACATAAGACAACATGCTAAAATTAAGAAAGATTGATTCCTGAAGAGATCAAATCCAGAGCTCTTGGGAATCATGCCCTTTAGGCCTCTGAGTCACCAAAAGCAAAGTTCCATCACGTTGAAGTTGGCATGCTTGAGAGAGCACATGGAAATCACATTAAAAAAAAAAAAGAAAAGAAAAAAAAGAGAGAGAGAGATAACCAAGGAGAGTACCAGTTATTTGAGGCCCCATTGTTCAAGATATACATGTAAGTTCCTTTTAAATAACCAGCACCTACCTATTTCTGACTCAATATGCTGAGCTTTCTGTAGCCAGAGTGCCCAGCTAAGGTGCTCACAAATTCCTGACCCATAGATGTCATCTGGTAGAGTAATAGGGTGATTGTTGGTATTATAGGCCACATTCAAATATTGTGGTGATTTATACACAGAAATAGTAAATGAAATTTTACAGCAATGTAGGTACTATTGTATTGGCTCACAAAGAAAAACTAGATGAACAAAACAGAAAAAATAAGAATGAGAAGACTTGACTTACAGATTTTTATGTATGGAAAGGTGACATTTCAGGGTAGTGGGAAACTGATTATTCAGTAAAATTGCTGGAAAAATTAAATGCTTTTATAAGAAAGCAAAGTGTATTTCCATCTCATACTTTATTGGAAAATTCAAATGCTACAAGAATTAAATTTGGAAAACAAAACTTTAAATTTTTAGAGAAAGTTAACACTATACACAACCATGGCAAGGAAGAACTTCAAGAAGCAGACATGAGGGCTTTCTTCTGAGTCCAGCTTCTTCATCTCTGTTCCATGCACAGCTTGGATCCTAGAACTCAACTGTGCTCACACCTGTATCCAAGTGCCAGATTCTCCAATTCCAATAATTACAAAGTTTTCCATTCTCTATATTGGATTCCTTTCTCATGAAAATAACCAGAGTACTTTTTATTTTATCCATTAAATAAGAAATGAAATTTCACACTGACTTTTACTCAATATGAGTTGAATAATGGAAGCATTAATATTGCTAAGTACCTTAAGCAAATCCATTATAAGTTGAGAAAATGATGAAGAAATAAATGCCAATTTTTCATCATCTATGTTTTATGTTGACTTTTCAACAAGGCCTAAATGTAATGCCAGTTTTTGTGAAGAGATGAAGCCTGAGCAGTTGCGGCCGCCTTGCTAACCTCCAGCAGTGGTTGGCTTCTTCACATAGAATCTGGGAGTAGGAGATTCAGAATCAAATCTCTTCTCCCTCCCCGCTCCTGGTTACAAATCACTTGAAATATATAAGTTAGTGGAACTTTGCTTGAGTGAGATTTTTTTGATCTTCAGCTACACTCTTGCACCTTTGTGAAGAACCTTATCAACCACGATGGCTAGCAACGTTACCAACAAGACTGATCCACGCTCCATGAATTCCTGTGTGTTCATTGGGAATCTCAACACTCTGGTGGTCAAGAAGGCTGATGTAGAGGCCATCTTCTCGAAGTGTGGCAAAATTGTGGGTTGCTCTGTCCATAAGGGCTTTGCCTTCGTCCAGTATTTTAATGAGAGAAACGCCCGGGCTGCTGTAGCAGAAGAGGGAGGCAGAATGATTGCTGGCCAGGTTTTAGATATTAATCTGGCTGCAGAGCGAAAAGTGAACAGAGGAAAAGCAAGTGTGAAACGATCTGCAGCGGAGATGTACGGGTCAGTACCAGAACACCCTTCTCTGTCCCCTCTACTCAGCTCCTCTTTTGACTTGGACTATGATTTTCAACGTGATTATTATGACAGAATGTACATTTACCTAGCACGTGTTCCTCCTCCTCCCGTTGGTAGGGCTGTAGTGCCCTCTAGACACCAGCGTGTATCAGGAAACACCTCCCGAAGGGGCAAAAGTGGTTTCAATTCTAAGAGTGGACAGCGGGGATCTTTTTCCAAGTCTGGAAAGTTGAAAGGAGATGACCTTCAGGCCATTAAGAAGGAGCTGACCCAAATAAAACAAAAAGTGGATTCTCTTCTGGAAAACCTGGAAAAGATTGAAAAGGAGCAGAGCAAACAAGCAGATGCAAAGAACGATAAATCAGAAGAGGAGCAGAGCAGCATCTCGCTGAAGAAAGATGAGACTCGTGTGAAGGCGGAGTCTGAGGGGGTGCAGATGACTCTGCTGAGGAGAGGGACCTCCTGATGATGAGGATAATGAAGGCAGGGGATGACCACCTGGAGTTGATCAAGGATGATGAAAAAGAGGCAGAGGAAGGAGAGGTGACGCTTAAGCACAGAGTGGGGTTTAGAAATCTTATACCATTACTTCTTTACCGAGGTGCTTGTCTAAGATCAAAATTTCACCAGATCCTGTCCCTAGTATCTTCAGCACATGCTCACTGTTCTCCCTATCTTTGTCCTTCCCATGTTCGTTAATTCATATTGCCCTGGGCATAGTCCCATTTTCACTTCCTTTGATGTTCCTAGTAGTTGTAAGTCTTACCCTGTAATTTTGCTTTTAATTTTGATACCTGTTTATGACTTAACAATAAAAAAGATGTATGGTTTTTATCAACTGTCTCCAAAATAATCTCTTGTTATGTAGGGAGTACAGTTCTTTCCCTTTATACATGATTTCAGTAGTTACTTCCCTAAATGCAAAGGCAATCTCATTTAGTTGCAGCACCTGAGAGCAGCTTTGAGTTAGAGATATGTGTGTTATCCTCCACATAATAGTCCAGTGTGAGGCTATTCAACACAAACGTAACAATGTATTTTTGTGAATGAGAGTTGACATATTAAATGCATCCTCTGAAGAATAATTAGTGTAATGGTCTTTATTTGTTTTCTAAAGTTGATACTGTGGGTTATTTTTGTGAACAGCCTGATGTTTGGGACCTATTTTCTCAAAATAAACAAGTCCTTATTAAATCAGGAATTTGGAAAAAAAAATTTAATTCCAGAGTCTTTTAAAAATATGGTCTTTGTAACACACAGTGTTAGATCTCCAAATGCACTACAGAACAAAGACAGAGAAACATCTTCAATTTACCATTCAAGACAACAACAACATAAAATTTATAGAGAATTAGAAGGGAATTCATTGTGTAAAATATAACAATCTGTTCCCAAAACATATAGCATTTATGTGTTAAAGCATAAATAAATGCATTCAAAGAGTTGGATTTTATGTTGGCAGGAGTTGGATTTTATGTTGGCAGGTCTGGAAGTTCCACTGTGGATTGACAGACTTAGAAATTTTTTTTTTTCTATTGGAAGAACCCAATTGATCTGTATATACACAAAGGTATTGAGCAGATTTTCTAAAATTCAGTCATAAGGTAGAAATTCAACCATTTACTACCTGAGCATCTTACCTCCACATAGTACAGTTAGCTAAGTTAACTTCTTGTGAATTTCTCCTGAGCTTTGAACACTTGGTATGAGATGTGAAATCCATCCAGTTGACCAAGAACTGTTTTTATGGTTAGAGTGACAGGAAGGATTCTGTATTTGCTGATTTTCAGTGCAGGCAATTGAACTTAGGACCTCATGCTTTCTAGACTAGCACTGTGCCACTGAGTTATATCCACAGCTACTAGATTAAAAGTTTAGCAATCAGAACATTTAAAATGTCCTTTTCTTGAACCAAAGAGAATGAGTTCTATTGGGCCACATTTTTTTTTATGTAAGGAGGCATCATAAACCACACATAAAAACAAATTTTCAGCACTCACAAAAAAAAAGAAATGATAAGATAGAAAGGTAATGAATGTTAATTAGCTTGACTGAAACTTTTATAATATATACATGGATTTAACCACCATATTGTATCCCATAAGCATATAAATTATCATATGTCAATCAAAAATAAACTTTCAAGTTCAAAAAGAGGAAAGAAAATTAAAAGAACTTGAAATAAAAAGATATTGTAGTCCACAAAATTATCTGGAAGGCCATAGCATATTCCATTTAAAGATTAATTTGTATGGATGATTCAGAATAATAGACTAAATCACCAAAGCAGAATGGATATAAAAATGGATTGGTGGAAAGTTGAAGCATTGTTTGCTTCTGAGAAGGAAGGAAGGTCAGGTTCTGCAGGAGGGATACAGCCCTCACCCAGCTACTGTCGCTTTTTAATTCCAAAGCTTCTTTGTGGCATTTTTCATTTCTGCATTCCACAGGTGTAGATTAGAGAGTTCAACATGGGGTTATGAAAGTTAAAACTACAGTCATGGGTTTATCAATGGGAAATGTGGAATTGGGCCTTGCATACAGGAGATACGGGGGACAAAGAACAAAATGACCACAGTGATGTGGGACGCTCAGGTGTAGAAAGCTTTGCGTTTCCCCTCCAAACCATGGGTCTTTAGGGAGTGTAATATGACCCCGTAAGAAACTAGGAGAATTAAGAAGGTTGCAGTGCAAATTGCCCCTCCGTTAGCTGTCATGGAAAGACCAGTGAGGTAGGTATTGGTGCAAGCAAGATTCAGTAAGGGATACATATCACACACGAAGTTGTCAATGACACTGGGGCCACAGAAAGGCAGTTGATAAATAAAGGGAAACTGAACTAAGGAGTGGAGGAAACCTCCAATCCAGGCCACCAACAGCATGAGAACACACACTCGCTGATACATGATGGTCAAGTAATGAAGAGGTTTGTGATGGCCACATCTCAATCATAGACCATCACCACCAGGAGAATGACTTCAGCCCCAGTAAATAAATGATCTATGAAAACTTGAGTCATACAGGCCTGGAAGGAAATGGTCTTTTCCTCATAAAGCAAATCTATTACCATTTTGGGAGCAATGGCACCAGAATAGACAGTGTCTATAAAAACAAAAAGTCACAAAAAAGTACATGGGGGAGCCCAGGGACTGGCTGGCTATGATGGTCACCATGATGAGCAGGTTGCCCATTATGGTCACAATGTAGATGAGCAAGAATGTGACAAACAGAACTTTTTGCCCTTCAGGATTCTGGATGAAGCCCAGAAGGATAAATTCAATCACATTGTTCCTGTTTTCCATGTGTTTTTCAGAATGTGGTAAACTCTGATGATAGAACTTGCAAAGAAGAGGGTCAAAAATTAATTTGAGATGAGTCCAAGTTCTACTTGAAAACTGGAAATGACCAGAGCATGTAGTACACAGGTGGGAATATGCCACAATGAAGCCCACAATTCAGAGCAATCACTGTGCACTAATGAAAAGGAAACACACAGCAAGGAAAGTATGATGGCTTTCTTAGCAGTATTTCTTCCCCATGGACTCACATAGAGGAAAGCAATAGAAAAGGAGCATTTGGGATTTTTCCCACAATTATTGTACTTATTTTCATAAATCTCTTCCTTCAGCATCAATGATGAGACTTCAGGATTCTAGATGGCAAACATATGTGAAAGGATTTATCTGCAACACTATCTCCTTAACAATCATGAAGTCACATTCTCCTTAGTATCTCTCAGGAAGACCACATTTGTAGCATTATATAGGTCTTATATTTTCCTGATGACATTTCCATCCCCCAAGATCTACCATGAAAACAAGCTCATGGGTAATGATTTCGCTCTTGTATTTATATAAAATAATATCCATTAAATAGAGCATAAAATTACAAGTCACTGTTTAGATATTTGCCAACCTAGTACTTTCCTACAAGTTCCAGGAATCTAGGAATAATTCATGGCAATTAAATAACCAGGGACACTGTGAGTGCTCAGTGAATATTTATTAAACTTTATTTAATTAATCTTAATTTCACAGCTCACCAGAGATCAAATGAGGAAAAATAAATATATTATCTTATTTCCAGCAATGAAAATTCAATGAAAGAACAGATTTTTTTTAAAACACACACACACACACACACACACACACACACACACAGAAACTGAACTGACATTTATAGCAACCTAGGTTATTAAAGAGAAAAAACTCAGTATCATGTCAAAGTGGATGGGCACTGCATACATATTGTACCCACTTTTCAAATTTGTTTACAGTTGATAATGGCTAACCGGGAATCAATTCAGAATATCAAAAATTTGATACAGAATCAAGGGAGAGTAGAAAGAACTCTATATTAAGAGTCTGGAAATATTTGTTGATTTTAGCTAAGTCATTCTGTGAAACTTGTGTCCCATCTTTATTCCTTATTGGAAACACTGTGTTTGTTTTTACATGCATGAGTTCCTGAATACTTATCATTGACAACATTCTCTGAAATGACATCGTCACATTTTTCTGATAGACCTTTTTTGTATTAATCGAGTTGACTTAGCCTACTCTAAAGATTACATTTTTATAAGTCATCATTTCAGGAAGCATTTTGTTTATATAAGTAGCTCTTGGCTATTGAGTTTATGCTGAGTTAAAGACATTCATTCTTACTTGAAAATAAATCCTGTATCAGACCGTGCAGCCATGATCCTGGGCTAGTTTTATGTGTGATATGTGCAATTTCTTTTTGGCAGGATTATTTTAATATGCCCCATTTCAGTGCTACATTTCTGGATGGTCATTTATGAAAGTCAGGGGAATATTCTATCTTTTGTGTTTCCATGAAAGCAAAGCTACTCTCAAACATCTAAGGAAGAGTAGAAGTGGGGGCAAAAAGAAAATAAGAGATAACTGAGAGAAAGCAGGTCAACCGGCAAAGAGCAGAAGCTGAAGAACACAAATATGCTTTACAATTCTAAATGGTTTGTTGGAGGCATGAAAAATTGAATGACTTGAGAATAGAGATGCCTAAGATATCCAGATATATCAATCAGGAGGTGCCCTCAAGGGAGGGTTAGTATCAGTATTTGTTTCTGGAAATCTTTATCTTACAGGTCAAAGGAAAATGGGAAAATCAGATTTTGAACTTAGATATATGTCAGCAGAAAAAAACCAACTGCCTAAAGAAAAAAAAAATCCATCTTTCTGTTTTCTGATAAGGCATATATACAAAATTAATTGTCTTCATTCACAGATATGATTCTATATCTATGTTTATAATGGAAAGTAAAGACATTCACAGGAGCTTTCTGAGCATTTAGAGATAACCTCTGGTAGGAGGGTCTCTCCTGTTGACTTGTCAAATCCTTACAGTACTTCATTATATATCACATTGTATCTGCTCCATAAATATTTCAGTATTTAAAATATTCCTCAGCCCATTATTACTCTAGAATGCTGAAAATAATTGATTTGTCTGAATGTCACAAAATTCTACACATTATCACTGTGGTGACAAATCATGCTATAAGCAACAGCTTTTTCCAAAGATGAATAATAATAGAAATGATACAGGTAAAAATTTAGGTCCTAATAAAAATCAAATCAACTCATTAGATAATTTTAAAATAAGTGAATTTTAAATTAATACAACACTTTTTCCTACTTAATTTTTACATAGAAAATTAAATTGCTTGTTGTAAAACCTTCATAGATTTGAATGTATTTTTATAACCAATTAAGAGAAGGAATGTGGATTGCCTGTATCATATGGAGGGTTTGCCCATTTTTTATTTGTTTGGTTGGTTGTTTTTGTGTGTATGTGTGTAATAATTTTGCAAAGTTTGACTGGGATGCCTGCATTAGTGAATCTTTTGAGATGTCAGTTTCTAAATTCTTGTTTGGAATTTAAGCCTCAGAATTTATGTTTTCCCATTGTGGGACTTTAGTAAAATTACTCAACATTGTTTGCAGAATAAATATTGCAAGAGGATCTAACACATAGAAAAAATTTAAGGATCCAATATGATAAAGCAAGTAAGATCTCAAAAAATATCTGGTAAATAATAAATACAATAAGTGCAAAATATTATTTACTCTCATTTCTTTCCCCTGTGTTACTGTCCTTAAAGCCACATCTTTGTAGATTTGTATGAATTTTCCCCAAAGCTTGCTCTCTTAAGTACCCACTGGAGCATTACTGGAGGATAGATGGACTTATTAAATCACTATTGTTTATAGATATGTAGACTTACCAATCACATTATGGTAGGAAAATCCATTGTTTTTCTTTCTCCACAACTCAAATCATCTTTGAAATTCAACTCAGGAATAATTTTTAATTCAGAGGGTAAAGGAGTGCATAATATCATGTGCCCAGTTGCATTCACTATATTTTTAGGACCCTAGATTTGAGAAAATATCCATACGATTGACCCATAGAAAGAAAGGCATTTTCTTTAAGATTATGTAGATCTTGTACCTAACAAAATTCATAACTTCTATTCCCACTAAAGCATCCTTTCAATAGGTAAAAGTGGATTTATGAATAGAATTTCTTTGAATATGAGATTCCACATTTTATAAGAGGTTATTAATTTATAATTCAAAATGTAAGTTTTAATGTTCAATTGATATGCAAATATGGAGTTTAACATATTTCAATGTCACCTGGGGCATATACATAAAAAGCATACTGACAAAAGATCAGAAAAAGCATTCATACACTGAGGTTAATACCAGCATTATTTATAATACCCAAAGGTAAAGACAACCCAAATGTCTATCAACTAATACATGGATAAACAAATTGAGGTATATACTTACAATAGAATAACATTCATGCCATATGCAGGGTAACAATTTGTAAAAACAAATTGTTAGATTCTCTAAATGATAAAAAATGCACATGATGTTTTATACTATAAAAACATTAAAGATAGTAAAAATTTCATGCTATATCATTTTATTGTACCACCAGCTTTCTCTGTTTAGTATTTATTTAAAATACCTCTAATAAAAATATGGAGAATTTTACTGCCATCGTATGTATTTTAGTAACAGTCTTTGAAATGAAGAAAATGGATCTACTCCCTTCTTGGTTTTGACATAAAACTTTTGAGGTAAATTTTAAAAAATACTTCTTAAGAAAGATATATAATTCACTTGAAGTAAACGTGTGCTTCCCTACTAATCACAGTAGTGATTAGCCGTTGTAAACACATAACCTGGATTTTCTATTTCCTCCTTGGTCACTTACTCCAAATCCAAGCTTCTGCAGTTTTATCTTTGGTCCCAAAAGATGATGGCTGAGTCTGATGGAGTTAATCAGGACTGCCACCATGTCAATCCAGATGCGACTGCTATAAATGTTTTGTCACACGAAAAGAAAACTACTGTAGCCTGTTTGTGCTCTCAAAAACATATCAAACTTTACAGATTAAATCATGGATTTATCCAAAGTTGTCTTCAAGAACAATTAGTCAATATGCTTAAAGTATCATCAAATTTGAAAGTTGCTATTGAGAAAATATATCCAGAAGCAAAAAAAATTAAAACTTCACTGCTATTTGCTGACCAAATAAACCTATTTTTAGTCAATAGTGTACAGTATTGAAGAATATAAAACGTAAAATTTTTTGGGTATTTTGAAAGCATCAACAGGAGAGTGTGAATATAGCTCATGTCTGGAATTGAAGTGACCTCTTGACAGTTACATTAATACCCAAAGAGAATTTTTGCTCCCAGGTAAGGCGAGATCTGACTAGGCATTTAATAAACAATGAATAGCAAAGTTCTTCACTGAGATGTTCAAATTGTCCACAAGGTCACTCGTCCCAAATTAAATTCACTCAGGGAGTGTGCCACTAGAGAATGGATACCTTCCACATGATCCTTCCAGGTCATTCTTTATTTTCAGATGCTTCTTCTGGATGATAACTTTGGGAAAATCAATAGAAAAATAGGAATCTAAGAGCAAAGAGCAAATCTCTTTGACATGTCCTTCTCGAAAAGGCACTGCTTCTGGGGAAGATGAAAACAACCCCAAATGAAAAGTGCTCTTAGGAGACTTGATGGCAAAGGAAAGGAAGGAAAGAAGAAAATAAGGGTTTCTTGGAAACAAAGAACAATAAAGTATATGATATTCTCATTCTTGTTTCCCATTTACATTTTTACTATACAAAAATGAAAAAATATAATAGCAGGCACTTGTGTACTAAATATGGTCTGAGACACCCAGAACTCCCAACTCTCACTATCTCCACATGGAAGTCAAACTGAAGAACCTCAAACTGAAGCCAAAACATAAATGATTGTAACTCCACCAAAACCAACAGTAATAAGAAACGAGAAAATGAAAATAAAACAATTCAACTCATGACCCCTTCCATAGAACAAAGAAGCAAAAAAACAAAAACTTGTAAATGGAGTTCTCCAAAGCAATTGTTTCTTGTACAGATTCAGATGCATGTGGTTTATTGGTGTGTGCCCTAAAGAGCAACACCTGTAACAAAATAATTATACAGAGAGAGAGATTCATATGAATGTAGTCACTTTGAAGACCACCATTCTGCAGTAGAGATGGTCTCAGAGATTCAGTTCAAGGTAACTAGGCTGAACCTCGAGATCCTTAATTCAACAAGTAACTAGATACAAGCAAAGATGAGCCAGGATACAGAACGCCTGTCAAATATGTGTTACTTTTACCTCATAAGAAAGAATCAAATTTGAAACACATTCCACAAAGAAGCTTCTCAAATTGTTAATGCAATACTGAGTCACACTACTCAAGAGAAATTCGAAGTCAAAATAAACTGTACAGACATGGTGACTAACTTCAAAGCATCATTCTAGATTTAACCCTGAATATTGTCTTCACTTCTCTCTTTTAGGACCAAACTTGGATGAGTGTAATGTAGTAATATTCTGTCTGAGGTTAGCAGTATGTAAGCACATCCACATAAACCACATTTTCACCTTTAAATGAATATATGTCAAACTAGGGTTGACAAAAAATACTGCAAAGAAATTACTGGAAACAAAAATAATTATTTAAGATTGTATCATTTTTTTAATCAAACAAATCCAAAAGAGTAAACTGAAAAGCTGTCATTTTAAGGAAGGAAGGTGAGTAAAGTGATTGAATTCAAGATTAGACTTTCTTAAATACAAGTAACAGCGATGTAAAAATTAAAATGTAGAAAGGATATCTTTAGTTAAGGCAACTCAAATTACAAAATATAAACTCAAACAAAAAAGTGAAATATTTATATTATGGAAACAAACCAAAAGAATTGCTGAAGAATCTCAAAGTCTTAAATAATAGTTCATGTTGCCAAATAGAATGAGTGCTTGTGATCAACTAGTCAATTCTTTTCCAACATAATGATACATTAAATACATTGCTGGTCAAAAATCCTTGTAGATTTATGCAACTTTATGAAATTCTAATAATAATTTTGGAATTATTTTATTTTTACAGACTGCATTTTAATTCATTGTACACAAATGGGGTACAGCTTTTTTCATTTCTATGGTTGTACACAATGTAGATTCACATCATTTGTGTAATCATACATATACATAGGGTAATGATGTCTGTCTCATTCCAATATCTTTTCTTCTCCTGCCCTCTTCCCTCCTCATTTCCCTCTACATATTACATTTTTTTTTTTTTTTTTTTTTTTTTTGTGGTGCTGGGGATTGAACCCAGGGCCTTATGCTTGCAAGGCAAGCACTCTACCAACTGAGAAATATCCCCAGCTCTACATAATTTTAATATGAGTGTTGAGTGGTGGGACTTTTATCAAAATCTATTGACATGAACTAAAAGAAAAGGATATTGGCATAGAAATAATCAATTTGAAGAAGAGAGTATAAAAATACATAAATGTTAAACACTATATATAGTGAACATGGGAGGATTTTGTTTTAGAAATGTGTTACAAATGGTTTTAAAACAAAAGAAAATTAATAATGAGAGTAGTAATGGTAAGAAAACAAACAATCTGATTTTAAGATAGACAAAGAATCTGAATAATCATTTCTCAAGACCAGCAGGTTGTTGCTGAGGATTTGAGTAAAGGGGAAGCTTGTACTGCACACTGTAAGATTATATATTAGTACTTCCATATTCAGTAAACAAAGTGTGAAGTTTTCTCAAAAATTAAAAATGAAACCACCATAGATCCAGCAATCCCACTCCTGGGTCTACACCTACAGGGCATGAACTGCAGCATTATTCACTATAGAAAAGCTATGAAATCAAGCTAAGTGTCCATCAGTGGATGGATGGATGGATAAAGAGAAGGTGGTATATGTATAAGGGACTATTCAGCCATAAAAAAAGGAAATTCTTTCACGTATAGTCACATGGAAGAGACTACAGGACATTATGTTAGGTGAAATAAGTCAGGTTACAAATACAAACATTTTGAATTCACGTTTATGTGTGGAATCTAAAAGGCTAAATTCAGAAATAGCAGAAAGGTGGTTACCAGAGATTGGACTAAGGGATGCTGATCAAGGGATAGATATTTTCAATCAAACTAGAGGGACAAGTTCAAGAGCCCTATTATACAACACGGTGACCACAGTTAATAAAAAGTGTTATTGAAAATGGGTGAAAGAGTAGATCCTAAGTCTTCTCACTTCAAAAATGCTAATTATCTGAGGTAATGCATTAACTTGGTTTATGACTGAGCCACCCTACAAAGTGTACATAGTTTAAAACAATGCACTTTATATCATAAATATGTATAATTTTTATTTGTCAACTTGAAAATGAATAAAAGATATCAAAATAAAAACAACAATGAGATTAAAAAGTTCCCATCCATCAAATGAAAGGATACTACTGTAGAAATATAAAACAAAAATGGAGAATTCACATTACAGACAATCTATATAGAATTTGTACACGGGATTCCTAAAGGGCTTCAACAATTAAAAAATAATGGAAAAAAGTGGAAATTTAGCAAAAAACATACATACACATTTCATCGAAGTTTAGAAAAAAAAAATGGATGTTCTCCAAATGCGAGTATGTTGAGCTTCAGTAACATTAGGGATTACAAACTAAAATCACAATGAGGTCACAGTCTTGAATTCAAACAATTCACATCAGCAGGCACTATTGGTGGGGATGTAGAGCAATGCAACTGTTATACACTGTTAGTGGGGGTGTATACTATTCTCTGTGAAACACAATGCATAAACATCCTTTGGTACATGGAAGAATTTATTTCAATTAGAAAATAATTACAAAGCATGCACGATGATCCATATTGTAATGAAAGCAATTCCATCTTCTTTGTGATGTTCCAAGATGGCTGCAGACTGAGGAAAACTGTGTTTTTGCACAAAATTGTAAACAAAATTTCATTTATGTCATAACAAATTTATTTTTTATTTTACTTATTCTTTTTCATTATTTTATTTTGAGAGTGTTATTTTTAAAAAATTTTTCATACATGTATATAGAGTAATAATATCTGTCTCAATCTACCATCCTTCCCAACTCCACCAAATTTAAAACTATACATATTTAAGTTGAATACAAATTTTAAGGGACAGGATGCTATGCAAAATGTTATTTCTTTAATAATATCTTCAACATCATGAAGACAAAATAAGAAGATTTACTTGTTCTTCAATGAGGGGTAAAATTGCACATGATCACTAGTGTAGACAGTAACAATAATGTTTACTGGACTAGATGTTTTTCTAAAACAAGTAACTGCAAAATAAATCTGTTTTCATCACTGACATCCCCACTGACAAAGTCTTCACTATTAATGTCTTGAACAAAAATAATTTGCCATCCAAATATCAGAAACTAAAAATTCATAGACATTGACCCCAACCAAAAATTAATCTTAAAACAAAATATATATACAGCTAAAGAAATGTGTCATGCTAATAGAATAATGAATATTAAAATTTAAGAATTAATCTTCTGGTTCCAGAAGTTTATCTGGAATTTCTTTCTGATTAATTTGGGTGACACCAAATTTTTGAATTTTAATAGACACTTTATTTAAAGTCTCATTTCAAGATAAATTGAAGAATGAATTTTTAGTTTAGCTTCATTTTGTTTTTGCTTAGAATAAACACCCATACCTTTTATTCATCAGCTCTAATTCTTTTCCAATTTGATCCTACACTCAAAAGATAATGTATTCTACTCTTTGGATAATTATGAGTAAAGAGAAGCATCCCTGGAGACTACATTGAGTTGACCACACCAATATTTACCACTCATTTCTTGTTTTAGAATTAGTACCCAAAGGATTCAATGTGGGAGATCCATTCTTATTTTACCTGTAGTTAACTTTTTACACCAGAGTTTTTTCATAGTGTTTTTCATCTCTGCATTTCTCAAGGTGTATATTAAAGGATTCAACATGGGAGTGATAACTGTGAAAACCACACTTATGGGTTTATCGATAGGAAAGGTAGAAACAGATCTGACATAAATGAAAATACAGGGAACAAAAAAGAGGACAACCACCGTGATGTGAGAGCTGTAGGTAGACAGGGCTTTGCGTCTGCCTTCCAGGCTATAGGATTTCAGGGAGTTTAGGATGAAACCATAGGAGATCAGAAGAAGGATAAAAATGACCATACAGATTGCTCCACCATTGGCAACCACAGTGAGGCCTATAAAGTAGGTGTCAGTGCATGCAAGTTCCAGTAATGTGTACATGTCACAGATAAAGTGGTCGATGACATTGGGACCACAGAAGGGGAGATTGTACACAAAGGCAAGTGGAACCACAGAGTGTACAAAACCTCCCACCCAGGCCACCACCAACAGGAGGATGCAAATCCGCCTATTCATGATGCTGAAGTAGTGCAGTGGCTTAGAGATGGCCACATAGCGATCATAGGCCATCACCATCAGAAGGAAGACCTCAGCACCCCCAAACAGGTGGTCTGTGAATAGCTGGCCCATGCATGCTGGGAAGGAAATTGTCTTTTTATCATAGAGTAAGTCTATAATCATCTTGGGTGAGATGGCACTGGAATAAAGAGCATCCATGAGTGACAGATAGGCAAGGAAGATGTACATAGGGGAGCCCAAGGAGGGGCTGGCAATGACGGTCACCACAATGAGCAGATTGCCCACCATCGTCACAATGTAGATGAGTAAAAACATGACAAATAATGCCTTTTGTCCATCAGGATCCTGGGTGAGGCCCAGGAGGACAAATTCTGTGGCATTGTTATTCTGTCTCATTCACTCTCCCATGAGACTTGATTCAGAGGTGAGAGCTCAGAGAACAGCACCTGCCATGGAACTGAACAGGACGTGATTCCCCTCTGTCATGGAGCACACCTTCATCTTTCTGTCTTCTGCTGTGGTGAACACACTGTGAACACTCAGTGAGCACCTGTTCTGGTCCTCTTCCAAGGAGCCCAGTAGGCCTTCCCTTGACAATTGTGTTTCCCTTTGGATGATTTTGATGGACTTACAAGTAAGAGATTCTATCCTAAGATCTCAGTGGGTCTCTGTGAAGAAGGGTAGACAAAGGCCCCACTGTCATTCATACATTTAATATCTTCTTTCAATCATCTTTCTTCTTGGCACAGAAGTCAGCAATCATGAACAGGAAAAGATTCCTATTCGATTATGGTGGCATAAACCCTAAACATACAAAGTATTGTAGAGTCAGTCCTTTGAGTTAATTGTATTTATGGGGTAAACTTTACAAGATAATCTGTGTAGTACCAAAAATATCACCTCTTCTAGACAATCTAGCTCAATACTAGGTAAGTGCACTACTAGACATCCACTGTGCATGTCTTAATGACATTCAGTCTTCATACACCTCTCATTAAATTTGAAAACTGGACCTGAACTGTATCAAATAACTGCAAAAATGATAGGGCACATTTCCCCCTGTACCAATTACTTTATGGGATCCTGAATGTCAACATTTTCAGGATCTATGATTCTATGGATTGTATTCTTGCCTCTGCCACATTCTTTACACAGTTACATACACTATCCTGATTTTCAACATTTTTAATTTTATTGAAGTAATCTTTCAAGTGTCACCATCTGTGACACCTACTGTGTCAGCTGTTAGTACATTATTTTCAGAACTCTTGGGGTGAGCTGGGTGGTAAGGAAGGAAGAAATGGGAAACTGAAAAGTGAAATAACCGAGAACAAGGCTTTCTAGCTAATGTTTCTTAGTACAGAGAGTGCTTACAAACAGAACTGCATTGTACAGATTCCAAAAGGCAGCGTACTAGAGGAAATGTCCATACTTAGCATGAGAAGGTATGAGATTTTGTCATTTTCTAAATGCAATTACTAATATGTCTCCATTTTCACATTGGAAAATAAAGATAATGAACTATATTAAATCAGAATTCTTTTCTGTCCAACTACAACATTATAAATGTTTTGACTTCACCTTTTCCTATTCTTTTTACTTTTTTCAATTTTAAGATTTGCAGAATTAAATAAAATTTCCATGGTTATTACTGTTTAAAAGTGCTAGCTAGTGGTAAACAGGGGGTGGTAACTATGGTGACTAAATAATGACTCTAAATTTCTCATTCAGTAGTTATCAACATAGGACCCAAGATATTCATGAATGGAAAGTAGAGAACCTGGATGAACACTGTAGATTCTGGACCAATCCCAGGTTCATCCACTTGCTCTCCATTGGAGCATGGGCAACTGAATAAACCTCCCTGTGCCTCTGTTTGATCATTTTTTAGCATAGGGAAACCCAGAAATCTACTTCTTAGGGGCATTTTTATTGCATGCAAGTACTTTGACTGAGTGCTGTTGAGCACCTGGTAAAATTGAAAAAATGAGAGCTATTATTATTATTTTTAATTTTTAAAATTTGTTCTAATTAGACATGATGGTAGAATGATTTATGCATTTTGATTAATCATATATAAATGGAGTATAAGTTTTCATTTTCAGATTGTACGTGTTGTACAATCACATTGGTGATGCAATCATATGTGTACATGAGGTAATAATGTCTCCTTCACTCTATAATCCTTCCTACCCCTTTACCCGTTCCTTCACTCTCCTCTACCTAAAGTAACTCTATTCTTCCCTGGCACGCCTCACTACAGTGAATTAGCATCCACATATCAGAGAAAACATTTGTCCTTTGTTTTGGGGGGATTGGCTTATTTCACTTAGCATATTATTCTTCAACTCCATCCATTTACTAGCAAATACCATAATTCCATTCTTCTTTAAAGCTGAATAATATTCCCTTGTATATATGTATATGTACTACATTTTCTTTATCCATTAATCTGTTGAAGGATGCTTAGTTTTGTTCCATAGTTTAGTTATTGTGAATTGAGCTGTTATAAACATTGATGTGGCTTTGTCACTGTAGTATGGCTATTATTAATGTTCCTCATAATTTCACCATGAGCAGTGCATCAAAACAAATTAGAATCTGTATTAATCCAATAAGAACTATTGACAGAATCCAGGTTTAAAGAACAGTATTTCTGTAACTTATGGACACATTTAGGGTGTAAGATAAACCTGCATGTCTAAGGAATTATCTATTTCATTATATATAAGTACTAGGAATATTTACCTATACAGGAACATATTTGGAAAGAAAGTGAGAAGATACTATTCTCATGGATTTGGTAGTGGGGAGAACATGTACAGATGAGCTTTCTCTAGAGTCCAGCTATGATGAACCTTCTATGTGTCTTGTTCAAGTTACTCATTCTTTCTGATTCAGGAGTACTGTGGATGTCAAAGCTATATGATAAAGGCATAGCTCTTAAAGGGTATAAAGTACTCTATGCTCAATTCTCTTTTTTTCACATCTTACCTCCTGCAATGTTCAGTGTATTTACCGTCATTGATTGTCATTGTAGGATTTCACTAGGATTAATATTCTATAGAGTGCCCAAACTGTACTATATACACAATGAAAATGTATAAAACTATACTACATAAATTGCATGAATGTATAGTTTACATTGTCAAAGATTTGATACTATAAACAGTTAAAAAATAATATTACTGTAGTTTCCACCAAAATCATGGAATTAACACTATAGCATAAAAATAATTTGATACATTTTTAAGGAAAATAGTTCTTTAAAATGATACTCATAAGTTAAAATCACCATATGTAGTTCTTTACTATAATAATTTTTAAAATCCCAGTCACAGTAGATGAGGTACTTCCCTGAACATGGGTTTCTTTATGTACCTATCTCTGACATATATGCTGGGATAATTTCAAGACTGACACAGAAAAGTTCCTATGTGCTTCCAGGAAATAATAGACCTTTGTCCCCTTATATTCTCACATTCTTGGTATGTCATGCAATTTTAAATTCACTCATCCAAATGTTCTAAAAATGATTATACTATTTTATTTATATATCATGTAAAATATAATATCCCATAAATTCAAGTAATAAAAACAGTGGATTCGTTTTTGTACTTGTAACATATATTACTTGTCATTTGGTAAACTTTAATAAATATTAATCAGGATGTACCATTTAACCAAATATACTTGGTATATTTGAATTAATTTGTGTTTTGTCAACTCAATTTTTGCAGTTCTAATACCTCCTTTGAGAATACATGAACTGTAAGACATTTGCTATATTTAATTAGATCACAGGACTTTTCAATAAGTATTCATTTTTAGTAGTTCCGTGAATTCACATCTTGGGTCTTGTCCTTGATCCACAAATCAATACTTCATTCACTGAGGGTACTTGCAGTGCCTCGTGTACATATGAGTCTTCATAGAACACATGATAATATGTGGCTAACCAGTGAATCCATGAATTGTTCTAAGTGGCTACAGAAAATATATTTCCAGAGATCTCCATTATCTCAGTCTCTCAGAGAAGCATAAATGTATACATTTGTATACCTTAAATATAAAAACATTTTAAAATATCAGTATTTATAGCACAAATGTAGTCTGTTATTCTCCCCTGCTGGGAAAACAGCTTCATAGAAAATATAATGTTATGCTCGCAAAACTATCTAAAATCAAGACTTAATTGCATTTGCAGGAAAGAACATGGAACTGGAGAGCATTATGTTGAGCAATATAAGCCACACTCAGGAGTCAAGGGTCCTATGTTCTCTCTCATCTGTAGAAGAGAGAAAAAGCTACTTTTAAGAAAAGGGACCTCATGAAAATAAAAAGGAGACAAATACAATTGAGGAAGATGGAGGAGGGAAGAGGGGAGGAAAAGGACAGTTCTGAGAAGTGAAATTGATCAAATTATGTTATGTGCATTCACAAATATGTCACGATGTATCTCACTCTTATGTATACTCATAATGCACCAAAATTTGATCTAACTAGTGAAAATGAACTTGGTCAAACCCATTATTTGATGGCACAGTAAGCAAATGATCAAGCAACACTAAAATTAGTTACATGATATTTTTGTCTATTCTAGACAATTATTGTGAAGAAACCAAGAAGGACCTGAATTTGAGTGTTTAAAAACTAATTTAAAAACTAATTTAAAAACTAGTTTAAAAACTAATTTAAAGAGAAAAAATTCAGATCCCAGGGTAATGCTGTCTCATAGAATGAATCTGAAGAATTGTTTCCCTTTTATGTTTTTGGAACAGAGAACAATAGACACTAGCTCCTCCTTAAAAGATTGGTAGAGCCAGGTGCAATGGGGCATACCTGTCACTTCAGTCAATCAGGAGGCTCAGGGAGGAGAATCAGAAGCTCAAGGCCAGCCTCTGCAACTCAGTGAGGCCCTATATAACTTAGTGAGACCCTGTCTCAAAATTTAAAAAACAAGGGGCTGGGGATATAGCTCAGTTGGTAGAGTGCTTGCCTTGTAAGCATAAGGCTCTGGGTTCGATCCCCAGCACCCCCCCAAAAAAAAAAAATTAAAAAACAAAACAAAACAAAAAAGAAAAGAGCTGGGGATAGAGCTCAGTGATTAAGTGTTGATGGGTCAATCCTTGGTACCAATAAATGCATAAATAAATAAAAAGTTTGATAAGATTCTATAATGAAGACATAAAGTTCTGGGATTTAATTTTCTTTCTTGGGTGACTTTTATTACTGATTGAGTTTTGTTACACAATATTGGTATATTTAGATCTTATGTTTCGTCACATTTCAATCTTGGTGTCACATGTGCAGAGGAATTCATCCATGTTTTCTATTTGTTTGCAATTTGTTGGTGTGTATTTGTTTTTAAGAATCACTAATGATCTTTCATATTTCCAACATGTCAGTTGTAATACCTTCATTTTCGTCTCTGAGATTGTTTGTTTGGGTCTCTTTGTTTTAATTTGGTTAGCTAAAATTTTGTTTAATTTTTTTTAACTTTTAAAAATAACTTTTTATTTTTGGAATTTTTAAAATATTTGTTGTGTTTTTCATGTTCTGATTTTAATTATTTGAACTCACTCAATTTTTTTTGTGTAAACTTTCCTGTTTTGTTTTTGCCTTCAGAGCTGTGATCCAACCCAGGGACTTACACATGCCAGTCTAATACTCTTAACACTAAGCTGCATCCCCAGTTCTAAACTTCCATACTGCTTTTGCTCCATTCTATATGTTTGCAAATATTCTCTGTCATTTTTGGGGCTTTCAAGAAGTTTTTCCTTCCCTTTTTATATCTTCATTAATCCATTTGTTGTTTCAGAGCATGGTTGAATAATTTCCATGTGTTTACACAACTTCCACAATTTCCTTTGTTGTTGACTCATTATTTTGTTATAGTCAGAGAAGACACATGATATAATTTTGATATTTTAAAAATCTGTTGAGATTTATTTTGTGGCCTAACATGTGATCTTTCCTGGAAAATGTTCTGTGTGCTGATGAAAATCACATAGTTCACAGCTGTTGTATGAAATGTTCTGCAAATATCTTTTAGTTCCGTTTGGTCTATAGTGTAGATTAAGTCTGAAGTTTTTTGGTTGATATTCTGTCTATAAGATCTGTCCATTAATGAAAGTGGGCAATATAAGTCCTCATCTATTATTATACTAGAATTTGCCTCTCCCTTCACATTCAGTATTTCTTTTGAATATTTAGGTGCTCAGTTATTGGGTGCATATGTCTCTACAGATGTAAATAGAAGCAGAGATTATACAACAGATCAACTTGTCTGTCTACCATCTCTCAACGTTTCCCATTAATTGTTTTCTATTGTCAAATGTGTTCAAAAGAGTTGTTTATGGGATTGGCTTATTTTACTTAACATGATTTTCTCCAATTCCATCCATTTATTTGCAAATGCCATAATATTATTCTTCTTTATGGATGAACAATATTCCATTACGTATATATACAACTATTTTTTATTCATTCAAAAAACCAAAGGCCAAATATTTTCCCTGGAGAATGATATATAATGGGGGCGAGGGTGTGGGGAGTGAGAGAAGAATGGAGGAACTCTAGATTATGTAGAAGGAAATGAGGGGGGGTATGAAAAATGGTGGAATGAGACAGACATCATTACCTTATGTACACATATGATTACACAAATGGTATGAATCTCCATCGTGTACAACCATAGAAATGAAATGATGTACCCCATTTGTGTACAATGAATCAAAATGCAGTCTGTAAAAAGTAAAAAAAGAGTTGTTTCTGTGTCTTTGGCTTATTAGCTTGTCATAGATGTAAGTGTAAATCTCTGTGTTTTCCCGTCATGGTCAAAATGAACATTCCAAGAACAAGTATAATTGAACATTGGAAAATTTATTTATACCCATAAATAGGTCCAAAAGAAAGATGATAAGTTCATTTAATAAGTTCTTAAAGATAATTAGTTAATGCTATATAAATTTCTGAAAATACTTATGTTTATTATTTTGTTCTTAACCTAAAATGAAGGAAAAAATCTTAAACCCAAAGACAGTACCATGCTTAATAGCAAAACACTAAAATCAATTATCCTTTCTCAAAGTATTTTAAAAGAGAATATTTCTCCTTTTTATGTGAGTTTTCATGTCAAAACAAAAATACAAGAATCACAAATGGAATTCCAGTTATTAAGGATGCTCCTAATATCCCGAGAATAGGCAGTAAGAAAAGTGTGCATCCTGCACCACATGAGCTGAGGGAACAGGACTTCATACAAGTCCTCCAGCCTCTGCCAATCCCTCCAGCACCTCCCTCTGCAGATTTCTGCACCCACAACACAACTCACTACACAGAAGCTGCCCCTTCTACTCTTCCTATAGGAGGAGACCTTCAAAACCTTTTCAGGCAAACATCAGTAGAAACTAGATAAAATATTAAAATCATGAGCTGCTCATTTATGGGTAGACTCATCCCTTAAAAATTCTTTGTTCAGACTCTCTCTCTCTCTCTCTCTCTCTCTCTCTCTCTCTCTCTCTCTCTCTCTCTCTCTTTCTCTTTCTCTCTCTCCCCCTCTCTTTTATAGTGTAATATCCAAAAGGAAGAAGAGAATATTTATAACAAATGGAGAATCAACTGAACCAGCTAACACATGGGAACACCTAGACATAATTTCCTGAGAAACAAATTACATTTTTTTTCTACCAGGAATTGAATCAAGGGGTGCTTAACCACTAAGCCAAACATTCCTAGCTCTCTTTTATTATTTTAATTTGAGACTCTGTCTTGCTACCTTTCTGAGTGCCTCCCTAAATTGGCTGAGGCTGACTTTGAACTGGTAACCCTCCTGATTCAGCCTCATGAGCTGCTGGGATTTTTTTTTTTTTTTTAATATAAAGTCAAATTGTACTGAGGTACAATCTGTAAGCCAAAAACTAATTCTATTAATGTATTCAGTTGTACAAACACCACTACAATTAATATATAAAATGTTTATTTCATTTAAAAACAATTCTTTAGGGCCTTGTCATAATCAATCCCTCTCCCCACCTCAGGCCCTGGCAATCACCAACCTATTGACTATCCATATTTTTTTTCTTTTATAAAATCTCATGGAATCATGTGTATGTAGCTTTTGGAGTTTGGCTTCTTCAGTTTAGCATAAAAAATGATATATTCTATCCATATCATTGCTTATATCTGTGGTTTTTCCTCTTTATTGTTGTATTGTATTCAATTATATATATATAACCCAGTTTTCTTATCCACTCATCAATTTAAAGACATTGAGATATTCCCAATTTGGGGTGATCATGTAAAAAAATCACAATAAAAATTTGTGTGCAGTTTTTTTTTTTGTTGTTGTTATATTTTTGTTTTTTACAGTACTGAGAATTAAGCCTTGAGTCTTGCACATGCTAGGCAAGCAGTCTACCACTGAGCTATATCCCCAGACATTTTATTTTTTATTGAGACAGGGTCTCCCAAATAACCCAGCCTGACCTTGAATTTACGACCCTCCTGAATCAGTCTCCCAAGTAATCCGAGTAATACTACTGCGGCCAGCAAAGTGCAGGTTTTTTTGTTTTTTTTTTTTGAATCATTGTTCACAAATGGGGTACAACTTTCATTTCTCTGGTTGTATACAAAGTAGAGTTACACTGTTTTTGTAATTAGACAGTTCCTGGAATTATGTGTGTGCAACACTGTGCCTGGCTATTTTCTGAAAACCAAATTATCTATAAGTTGTTTTAAGGAAGTGCCTCCAGAGTCAACTCAAAGTTGGCTCACAATTGTTTCTTGAAGAATAGGCATGCACAAAAGATATCATCATAGCCCAGTGAATAAATGTGGCATTGCAAGTAACCGTTCAGATCACAGTGATGAACATGGGTGTGGTATGTAAGAGGAATTCAGGATCCCATGCAGAACCTCCTGCCAAAGGCATGACCTGAACCTCAACCTAAAGAAACAGCCCACAAATCTAAACAGGAGCACTTAGGAATTTCTCCCAAATAACTGCCATCTACTCTGCAAGTCTTTGCAGAGTGAGAAGGGGACCTCTAGGTTTCTACTGTGTAGGCCTAAAGGTCATCCTGCCTCTTCATAGGTAGCATCATACTGCTCAAGGTGGGGGTTTCATCATGAGTCATGTGGAGGAGTTTGAGCTTAAAGCGTACACACACACACACACACACACACACACACACACACACACACAGAGTTTATAATATGGACATGCAGTCTTCTATTGCCTAAGTCCACTCTTGAAATGCCCATTTGAGTGGATTCCGTAGGCAAATCCTGTAAAAACAACTTAAGTATACTTGAATCTAGAAGAAAAGAAAGTATCAGGAGAGGTTCCCATGAAAGGAATCCTTGCTTTGCATATGACAGGAAAATGCAATGTGTGCCTTTGTGTTCTCTTTCGCCATAAGGGGGATGTGACTGAAATAGTTGGTGAAATAGCAATGAGCTGTGTGGGTTGTGTAATAACATTTTCTCCATGTCAGCTTCTTGATTTTGCACTGTACTGTGGTTACTCAAAAATGTCTTGAGTTTTGGAAAGAGTTTTATGACTAAAGTGTCATCCTGTCTACAATTGACTCCTCAGCCTTTAAGAAAAACTATCAATAAGTCTACACAAATAAATGGCCAAGAGAATTTAAAAATAAAACAATGATATTGATGTGTATAGTGACATATATGCACATATGATTATGTGCACATATATGCATATATATGCACATATAATTATATATATACACACACACACACACATATATATATATATATATTTAGTAATATGTACTCATACAAAAAGAGAGATAAGACAGTAAGAAACAAATGTAGAATACTTTTAACTCATGGGGAATCTGGGCAAAGGGTGTCCAGGATGTCTTTCAACTATTATATGATTTTGAATTAACATCACACTTAAGATATTTTTAAACAAACAACTATACATGAAAAATATAGAACTAAGACACCACTAAAAATAACAGAATCAATGGGTACTTACTCTATACATGCAAATAGGTCTGAAGGTCTGGTGATTACCAGGTAACCAAACCTACCATTCCTTGGCCCAGGCAAGATTTCTTGGATTGGGCCTGGATACTCTGCAGGTCATAACCTTTCACAGTGATTTCAACCTTCATGAGCCTTTGTGCAACTGTAAAATGGCTCCAGTAATAGGGCCTACCTCATGGTGTTCCTGGAGGACTTAATCATTAGAATGTTACAGGAGGAAACCTACATAACATGTGTAGAACAAGTTCTGAAAAGGATAAGCATTTTATAATGCTGGGTGTGATTGCTAATCCACAAACTTTCAAAGAGAATATCATCCCAGTGCTATTTAAGTTATCGCAGAAAATAAATTAATTTAAATGATGAAAATATTTCCCTGGGTGTGGTGGTGCATGCCTATAATTCCCGTTACTAGGAAGGCTTACACAGGAGGATAGTGAGTTCAAAGTCAGCATCAGAGAAAGCGAGGCACTAAGCAACTCAGTGAGACCCCTTTCTCTAAATAAAAATACAAAATAGAGTTGGGATGTGGTTCACTGTTTGAGTGTCCCTGAGTTCAATCTCCAGTGCCCCCCAAAAAAGTATTTCTATAAAGCACTCATTCAACAATTATTTACCATGGCTAGCTCTATTAAAGGTGCCAAGAATTGATCAGTAGCTTATATTCTAGAGATAAATAAATAATAAAAAACTTAAAGCAAAATATACAGAGAAGTGCAGCTCAGAGGACTGAGGCAGGAGGACTGAAGTTTAAAGCCAGCCTCAGCAACTTAGGAAGACCGTTTAAAAAATAATTGAATGCAGCTCAATCCCCAGTAGTGAAAAAAATTAAAAATAATGAAGTCCCTCTAATGGAAAAAAATAAATAAAACAAAACAAAACAAAGAAACACAGAGAAGTGAGTCAACAGCGCTACCTTTAAATGTTGTAATTGACCAGAAAGTATGATAGGGATACAAAATATTGGGGTGGATTTTTGAAATATGATCAAAATCTTGGTATATAACTTTCCAAAATAGTGTTACATATGTGGATGTTTATACCCTTTTTAATTATATAAATTGATTCAAAAAACCTTGAAAAGAATCACAAGAAACCTTCAATATAAGGAAACAACATAATGTAACCCTACCAAAGTTTAGTCCACAAATGCCAAGTTAGTTTAATACAATAAAATCCTATGTAATAACTGATCACATTAATATGTATAAGGGTAAAATATTTTAATCACCTAAATAACTGCAAATAAGGTGTTTAGAAAAAGCATACCAGTTTGATTTTATAATTTTAATAAAAACATTGTGACATATCTCAGCTGTCTTCACCATTATTTCACATTATCCTGGATGTAGCCATCAATCCAGTTCATCAAGAGAAATCCATTAGCAGTGTCAGAATTTGATAAGAAAGAAATGCTTATTGTTAGGACAATGACCAAAGAACATAGCAGAAAAACTAAGAAAGAATAAAGAAGTAACAACTAAATTTAAATAGGAACCACCAAATGAACATAAAATTCATAAAGTCGGTGACATCAAAACAAAGAGAAATGGACAAGGTAATAAAGTTGAAACACAAATAATACAACTGTGAATCTCCACTAAAAGAGAATTTATAGGCAAAAGAACTGCAAAAAATAGTAAATCATAGAGTAGTAATCATATTTCAGCAATAATAGTAGTATCATCTTTAGTTTCTTTAATTTTTTCAGTTCTACTGATATCCGATTGGCAAATAATAATCATACAGGTTTTGGGTGGACATTGATATTTGATATATGCGTACATTGTGAAATGACAGCTATAATTAGCATATCCATCATGTCACATGATTAGAGTTTTCTTTAATCATTTTGTGGTAGGGAACTTCAGAACTACACTCTTCTTGGGAGTCCAGTATACAATAAAGCAAAAGTAACAATAGCTACGATGCTATGGACTCCAGAAATAGTTAGCTTCTACATGAAACTTGCTACTCCTCGACCACATCTCTAGTTTTCCCACTCTCCAGCCATGATAGTCGTCATTCTTCTTTCTTCTTCTGTGAGTGTGAAGATTTCAGTGTGAATGACGTCATGCAGTATTTGTCTTCTGTGTCTGGCTTATATCATTTAGCATGATGTCCTCTGAGTCCACCCAGGTCACACAAATGGTAAGCTTTCTTAACTAAGAACCTGAGAAACACAGTGCCTGCACCTGTATCAGGACTGGGAGATGCTGGTGAGGAATTCATCATATATATTTTTTCAGATTTACCATTTTACAAGTGTTCCACTGTAATATTCATACTTATTATGCTTTCCATGTTTATTTTAAAAATAAAACTATTGCACTAAAATTATGAATGTAATGCTAGCAAAATAAAATAAAAAACATATTTAGCACTTAATACTATAATAGAAAAATGGGTAAGAAAGTAAACATAAAATGATAAATGATAAGTTACTAAAAATAAATGAAAAAAATTAAACATGATTGTAATACTATAAATATTTTATTAACAAAGAGATTACATATTTTTATTGACTTACTAGTATATGTGCACAAAAAATTCCTACGTACCTCAATAAATAAGACACTACAGAAAAAGCAATACACTAGGGAACTATGTTAATGTCAAAACTAATAATTTATTCTTTAATTAAGCTTAAAAAATGCCTTAGCAAATCAGTATCTGTTTTAATTCTGAAATAAATAATACATCCTAAGAAGACAGCTTCACAGTTAAATGTTTCTCTTCATAGTGAAAGACTCCGTGAGTTATTACCTGATATGACTTATTTTCCAGAGTTTCTTCATAGCATTTGTCATCTCTGAGTTTCTCAGAGTGTAGATGAAGGGGTTCAGCATGGGGGTTATGACTGTGTAAAACACACTCAATGACTTGTCAATGGGGAAAGTCTTAGCTGGTCTGGCATACATGAAAATACAGGGAACAAAGAAGAGGACAACCACAGTGATGTGGGAGCCACAGGTGGAAAGAGCCTTCCGCCTCCCTTCCTGACTCAGGTTCTTTAGAGAGTTAAAAATGACCACATAAGACATGAGTAAGAGCAGAAACACAATAGAGCACATCAGCCCCCCATTGGCAATCACTAAGAGGCCAGTGACATAGGTGTCAGCACAGACAAGTTGCAATAAGGGGTACATGTCACACATAAAGTGGTCAATGATATTGGGGCCACAGAATGGGAGTTCATAAATAGTGCCCAACTGAATTACTGAGTGTAAAAATCCTCCAACCCATGAAACTACCAGCAACACAATACACACCCATGGCCTCATGGTAACTAAGTAATGCAAGGGCTTACAGATGGCCACATAGCGGTCATAGGCCATCACCAAAAGAAGACATATTTCTGACCCACCCAAAAGGTGTTCTGCAAAGAGCTGAAACATACAAAATTTGAAGGATATGATAACCTCCCCTAAGAACAAGTTTGAAATCAATTTGGGGGAAATGATTGATGAATAAATGATATCCAAAAATGATAAGTTAGCAAGAAAGAAGTACATTGGAGAGTCCAGGGTCTTATTGAAGGTTACAGTTATGACAATGAGCAGGTTCCCCAGAATTGTCAAAATATAGAAGAGCAAGAATATAACAAAAAGTACTTTCTGCTCCTTTGGATTTTGGGTGAGGCCCAAGAGGACAAAGTAAGTTTCATTTTTCCTGTGTTCCATCTGTTCATTTATTGATGCTGATTTCAGAGAGTAAAACACCTTACCTGTAAAACAACAAAAAAAATCCTTATTCATCTGTCTTATATGTTAAAAACATCTACTGTTGGCACACTACCTTCAGTAGATAGCTGAATCCAAGTAAAATAGGACAAGTTTTCCTGACCTAAGTCATTTGATACATAACTATGTAGTCCAACATTTAAACTTGAGAAATGTGTTGATAAATACATTTGTTGATGCCATGCTATAGATTCACAATGCTGCAATTACTAAAGCTGTTGAGACTTGGGAAGGTCTTAGATGAAGTTACTCTTTAGATGAGTTTAAAGATATGAAATAATAAGAGAGAATGAAAGGGAAATCCATGAAAAGATGTGTTAGGTATAACCTCACACAGTGTAATACCCAAGTTCCACTCAAGGTAATTTTCCTAGGAAGGGGGATAAAATAAATTACTAACGGAAGACTACAGACCACCAGTCACTATCAACACTGGTGCCGGTCTTTAGAAAATGATGCCTTTCCTCCACTTCCTTTGGCCTCAGGTCCACTGGAAATGTCACCTCACGGCACTTTAGTACTCGTGTTTCCAGGAACATTGTGCTCACAGTGATGTCTGTGTCCCCTAGGACAGATGCCATCTCCATCGCTCTCCTCCTTCCTTGCTGAGCCCTCACCAGTCTCACCTTTCAATGTTCACAATTCTACTCACCATCTCTTCAAGGAAACCTGGTTCTACATATTTCTCAAATATTTCCCAGTATCTACCCATTAATCGATCACAAAGTTGACTTCAAGCGTTAGATATTTATTGCAGCAACAACCACTTCCCAGTGCCAAAAGCCATATTCACCTGCCAGAGCTCCAGTTGGTTTAAACACAAATGTGTCTGAGAGTCCTGTTGCTAGACATTGAAAATAAAGGTATGGGTAATAGTGGATCCCTCACACCATGAAGAAAAGATTGGCCTTGGCTTCCAGATGACAAGCATGTGCTCATGTGTCACTCTCTCTGAATCCAAATTTTCTACTCCACTAAAACATGTGTTGGATGGAGAACCAATCTAATCAATGTATTGTTATTGCATTACACTTACAAACTCTTTATATCCAAAAAGAGCCCCTTTCTGAGTTACCACATGTAGATCCTCAGCAAACAAATTGGGGAGGGGCACAACTAAACCATAATTATTTTATGTGACAATATGAGGAACCAGTATGTACCACAGTCTCAGACAGCTTGCCAGTCACTGGAACCTCCTCCTAGCTTTTACTTGTGTATCCCTCACTTACCTAACCTGTAAGTCCTTAAAGCACTCTGATTTGACCTACCTTCAGCACTGTTCCTCCCCTCCTTTCAAAAGTGATGTCTGCAACTACATATTTGACATCTTCAATTAGATATTCATTTCATATTTACAAAAGAAAATTTTTAATTTTTCACAATAAATCTTTCCTTCTTAGATTTTGTCAAGGTAACTGAAGGATACCTCCTTCCATCTTGTTTTTCAAACCAAATTCTGGCAGTGTTCTACCTTCCTTTATTCCTCTCACCTTGCCTAGCCATATATTTATTCAGTCCCCTGGGCTTTCTATTCATACTATCTTGCAAATGTGATCATTCTCATTGCATTCCCTTGCAACCCCTGGGTGCTGTGACAGTCCCTAGCACATCTATCATTTACTCTTTGACAGATGCCAATTTCATAGACCAGAGCAGACATCACAAACTTTGAAGCAATGGTGAGTATTGTACAAAGGATGTGGTACATTAAATATTTTCTTCATTTATCCAACCAACAAGTATTCACAGAACACTATATTGTGTCACACTGTACACGTAAGGCTAACTTACAGTCATCACTAGAGTCCACTAGTTCACCAAGGCTCAGGGTCTACACTGGATTCATGTCATCAGAGGAGAGAAATCTCTATGCTGACTGAAGAATTAACTTTTTCACCTCACACCTTCTTCCTTTCCAGATGGAAGCAATTGTGTTGAGGACATAGCATGGTCCCTGACTTAAATTTTCAATTTTTAAATATATTTCTGATGACTATCTCATACAATCTGAACAGCCACTTTCTGCCTACAGAAGTTTATCAATATTTTCTTACATACTTGAGTGATATAATTTTCTCTATAATGAAACATTCACACAATCTCAAAGTCTGATTTCTGCTACTGACTACAAAGTCTTACCTGTGGAAGCTTGTCTGCAGTTTGAAGGAGAAAATTTTGCCTTGCCTACAATAAGTGAGTAATCCGTCTTCCATCTAGTATGCACACAGAAGAGAAAAAGCTGGGTTACTCTTGGATAATATATTAAAATCACACATTTGGTTTTGTCAACTTTCTCCAGAGTCTTCCAAATACTGGCATTGTACATGGTATTCGAAGGATTCCTTGGTACAAATAAAACTAATTTTTCCATATTAAAATAATTTAGTAAATATTCAGACAAATAATTTCAACATAGTTATATCACAGCTGGCATTTTTTAAAAAGGAAAGTTTTCTAGATTATTTCTGGTAACTTTAATAAACACCATTCAGCTTTTTAACCTGTCTCCTTTTGTTCTGGGTAAGGCTAAATACTGGTGTTTGGTAGATGGAGAGTGTTGCCCTGTCTTAGTCTGCAATGCTGAAGGGTCATCCTGTGTTGCACTCTCCTAGTCTGCAACACCGGGCAGCAATGAGAAAAGGAAACTCACTCCCTGCACAAAGTTCTGAGGAGAAGAGCTTTATTCAGGAGAAATGGAGCATTTGTCAACTTGTCACATAGGAAGCTGCTTCTGTCTTTATTGCATATAACTAGCCATATGTCTTAAAGGTCAAGCCTTGTGAAAGCAGTACTAGCCTATTTGGCAGACTATAGGTTGGTAACAGAAAGTAAAAAACAACCGTGTGAACACAGAATGTGGCAGTTTCACAGATCACAGAAGAACTGTTTTTCAGACTGCAGAAGAACATCCAGTTCACAGAAAACAGGAGAGGAAAATGTCTCCTTCCAAGGGACAGAGCCCACAGGAGAGAATATACTTGTGCCCCTAAAAATCCTTCTTTAATAATAAGAAACCATCTCTCTAAATAATTAAATCTGTTACTAACAGAACAGATTGTCTGACAGGATTAAAGATTCGCTAAAGATTTTATACCATGAGCACACGTTAATCATGGAGCCCTGCATCTGGAACACATCCAAGCTGATTCTTGCTTAATTACACTCCTTGGGACTCTCCACATATTTTTAAAAGAACATCCATGTGTCCACATGCAGTAAATCAAACACATAAGTAGAGTCACAGTGATGAAACAAGAAAAAATAACTTCAGAACATTACAAGAAAAATATAAATCCAAAATAAAACAGCAGACCTCTTAGTTTGTTCCAATGTATATGAATCTGTCATTCCTTTCTCTTCTCTGCCAGAACCATTTTGATTCTCCATTTTTCTTATGTTCAAATTTTTCTCCCTATTCATATGGGATGGTATATTTTAAAAAGATTTATGCAGATGTAGTAACTAACTAGTTATTTTTGTGTTCATCTTTTATTCTTTTACAAAATTACAGAATCACAGATTGTCTATATGTTATAGATAATATCTTAGATGGCTATACAATAGTAGATAAACAGAAGGAAAAATAAAACTACAGCCCCTATGGCATTAACTTTTTCTTCTAATAGGACCACAAAATAATCATGGTAATAATTTAAATTATGAGTTTTAATTTGTGTTTAATATGAATAAGAAAACCAAGGGGTCATTGTGAAAGAATAAACAAGACAATTTTGAACAAGGTAATTAGATAAGAATGTTTTAAAGGTAATATTTGAGCGGAATTCCAGAGAATCAGAAGCTGCTCCTTGGGTCCATTGATACATGCAGGAAGATCTAACGTGGAACAGAGCTGGTTAAGTTCAAGACAATAAATAGTCACTGCACATGAAGGAAAATAGAACAATGCAAAGTTTATGACACAAGCAAGAATCAAACCCTGCAGGAGTATTACAGATATTTCTAAGAAATTTGGATTCCATTTAAAGTCTTTTCAAATAGGAGTATGCAGGACTTCCACTTAGTAGTCCAGCAAAAATTCCACAAAACATTTACAAACCAAATCTAACCATGTATAGAAAGAATTAGACATCATGACCAACTGAGATTCAGCCCAGTATGCAATGCTGGCTCAACGTTAAAAAATCAATTAATGTATTTGATCACACCAGAGGTTAAAGAAAAATCGCAGAATAACATCAATAAAATTCTACACTTCTTCATTATAAGTACTTTCTGTCATCATGGGCAGAATCATACTTCCTAAATTTAATAAAGGATATCTACAAAATAACAAAAAAATTGAAATCATACTATTAATAATCTATGAGTTTTTCTGCTAAGATCTAAACAAGGGAAGGATGTTCTCTCCCACCAGAGTTTTTCATCATTGTACTGGATGTATCAGTCAATATAATAAGACAAGAAAAAGAAAAAAAAATGCATACTAATAAAAGAAAGCAAACTGTCTATGCGGATGACATCATCTATGCAGAAAATCCCCCAATATTCTACAAAACTCTGGAAATAATAAATGTGTTATGGATTAGGTATAAAGGTCCTCCAAATACTCACATGTGAAAAAATACAAACGCATTTGGAGGTGAAATGATTGGGCTGTGAGAGCCTTACTAGTGCAATAATCCACTTATATGAAGTAACTGAGTGGTATCTCTACACAGGTAGCATGTGACTGGGGAAGTGAATCACTGGGGGTATGCCTTTACATTTTATATAGTGTCCCTGCTGAGCTGAGCTCCTTCTCTGCTTCCTGATTGCAATGTCCTGAGCTTCACCATGATGTTCTCCCTCACCTCTGGCCTCGATGATATTGGTCACCTATTGACTGAGACCTCTGAAACTGGGAGCACCAGATAAACTTTTACTCCTCTAAATTTGTTCTTTCATGTCTTTTGGGCTCACAACAGTGAAAAAGCTGAGTAAAACAAAATTATTTGAATAAAGCTATAATACACAAGGTTAATTATCCAATTATACTCAGTTTAATATACGCCAGTAATGAACAGGTGAAAGTTGAAGTTAAAAACAGAGTAGCGCTTACTTTCAAGAATGAAATACTTGGGTATAGCTCTAGTGAAATATTACAAGATCCTATGAGGAAAACTACAATGCTCTGATGAACACAGAACTAACTAAATTAAAAAAAAAAATTCCCTGTTCATGCATAGAAAGACTCAACATTGTCAGTCAAGGTCATTCTTCCCAATTAAATCTTTTCCACAATCAAAATTTTTGTGTCTTTATGATCTGATTTTATAGATGTTGGCAAACTAATTATGAAGACACAAAATGGATAACAACAGCAGAGGAAAAGAACAAAATTGGACATTGAACAGTACCCAACATCAAGACTTGCCACAAAGCTAGGAAAGCAAGACATGTATTGTTGAAAGTGTATAGGAGGTGATCTCAGAAGAGACATATAAGTTGACTATTTTAGAAGACAGGTTTGTAGGTTCTCATGAAGTAACATACTCTTATTATACAGTCAAGCAATTAGGCTCCCTGGTGCTCATCCGAATGAATCAGAAGTTTATGTTGGCACAGAAACTTGCACACACATTTCTTTCATCCTTGCTCAAAATTGCCAGAACTTAGAAGCAACAAAGATGACATTCAGTGGTTGAATAATAAACCATGGGTGCTCATACAATAACATGTTATTCATTACTGAAAAGAAATGCTCTATGTTACCACAGAAAGGCATAGGGGAAACACAACACATACTACCCCATGACAGAAGCCAGTCTGAAAAGGCTACATATCGAATGGTTACAAGTATATGACTTGTCAAAACTGTTCAAAAAGTAAAACTTTCAGTAGTTTTACAGCACAGCTGATTTTCTAGTTCAGTTAAACTCTTAGGAGAGAGGACGCACATCATTACGTATTTTTCCAAGCCCATATAAAGTGCAGCACCAACAACCAAGGGTGAACCCTAATGTAAACTAGGAACTTTGGATCACGTCACTATTGAGGAGTCCAAATGAACCAGTGTGGTGTGGGAATTTGATAGTGTGTGCTGTGGTTCACATATGCTAGTGTCAGTGCAGACATGTAGACAGGTGGGACCCTCAAGAGGGGATTCATCCACTGCTGATGATGTTTTCCTGGGAGTGGGTTAGTTTCCACAGGAGCAGGTTCCTGGCCAAGGTGAGCGCAGCCTTCTCTTGCTATCTCATCCCTGCCCTCTCCTGCCCTCCCACCTTCACTATGGCTCTCAACTCCCAGGGCATCGCCACATGCCAGAGCTGTGCTCTTGGACTTTCCAGCTGCAGAAACATGAGCAAACTAATCTGTTTGGCATGAATTAATCGGTCTCAGTTATTTTGTTACAGCAGCAGAGAGTGGACTAAGGCAGTCAGGGAGCAGTCGGGGAGCTGCGTTGCCAGGGACAAAGGCTAGATACAAGGTCTAGGTCATTTGTGCACTAATTTTGTTGAATCTAAAACTGCTTTAATAATAAATTTACTATGTGAAAAGAAAAGTCATGAAATTTAGAGTTGGGAAGCATCCAAGTACCTGAAAATTAGTTACATAACCCAGGAACCTAAACTTTGAGCCAAAATCCAGGCAGACCAAGATGGGAGCTAAGATGGAATAATTACACCATTAGAACTTAGCCTATTGTGGATTTTGAAAGAATTGATTTTAGTTAACTATTCTTTTTATGACTTGATACTTGAGAAAGTTTCTTTATACATGTGTAAGCATCTTATTTTTCATGAAACAAGAGAATTTTTGTAACTGAACATCTATAAACTGCTTATATAATGTTTGATAAACAGAAGTATACAATGAGCTTTTCAGTTCTTTAAATTAGAATAAGAAACATGCCTGATTCTGCATTTTAAATAAATCTTAAAAAAAAAATGAGAAAGTGAATAGAAATCAATTCTTACTTTTTAGTTGTTAAAACCAACAAGCCTATTTTTAAAACTGTTTTGTGAAGGAGAAAATCAAAACCAAAATTCTACAAATATAAAATTATTCAAACAAAAATTTTATCTCAAACCCAGAAATATTATAACTGTAGCTCAAAGGAAAATTTAAGGCCTTAATCTTCTTATTATTTAAAAACAAAAGAAAGAGTAGGTTAAGTAATCTTCCAATTAAAAATTTTAGAATAAAACTCTAAAATTAACCTAAAGAATGTATTTATAAAGAACTTACAAAACTTTACACCAAAAATACCAAGAACCCAATCAATAAATGAGTCAAGGAACTGGACAGACACTTTACAGAAGAAGATACACAGGCAATTAATAAATATATGAAAAAGTGTTCAACATCTCTAGTAATTAGAGAAAAGCAAACTTAAACAACTCTAAGATTTCATCTTACACCAATTAGAATGGCTATTATCAAGAACACAAACAATAATAAATGTTGGAGTGGATGTGGGGGAAAAGGCACAATTTTACATTTAGAATATGTAGAAGGAAATGAGAGGGGGGTATGAAAAATGGTGGAATGAGGCAGACATCATTACCCTATGTACAAGAAGAATGGTGTGAATCTACATTGTGCACAACCATAGAAACAAAATTATGTACCCCATTTGTGTATAATGGAACCAAAATGCAGTTGGGTAAAAAATTAAAAAGCTAAGTAAAAAAAAAAAAAAAACAAGAATGTAGGTAGGAGAACACAATGAAAATAAAAATAATTTCCCAAGGAGCTATAGTATCTGTGTTATTGTTTTCCATTACTATCACAAAGAAAGACTTACCAAGAGAAAAGGTTTACTTTGGGTCACTGTTTGGGAGGCTTCATTTCCTGACCAAGTGACCCTGTTGTTTTGGGCCTATAATAAGGCAACACATCATAGTGAGGAACATGTGCTTGAGCAGACTGTTCTCAGCATTTCTGGAACATGAAAATGAAAGAGAGGAAGAGATTAGAAGCCAGTGTCCTAACAATTCTCATGAAGAGCATCCCCATCAACCACCTGAAAATTTCCACTATGCCTTACCTTTAAAAGTATCAACCATCTTCCAAAAGTCAGAGGACCATCCTTCATGGACAATTGGGGGCATCCCAAGTTCATATGATAGCAATGTATAATGTGTCATCCTTTGAATTAAAAATTAAAGACAGAATGAGAAACTTAATAAATAAATCACTACTAATGAAATTAGTAAAAGAAGCATAAATCTCAAATTTAGAGATGAAACATAGAAAAAAGTTACTAGTAGAATTAAGTAAAATAAATTTTCATCTGGATTACATTAATGATTTCACAGGAAATTATAGACCAACAAATTTTCAAATATATTTTTTATTTTATATATAAGGTGTGTTTTTTTAGGCATTTATAAGTGAGTCTTGTTATTTTTATGGAGTCTGTAATCTTTGCATTTTATTTTCTTATTTAGACCATTTACATTTTATGTAATTGGGGTAAGGGTAATTCAAAGCATATAATTTTGCTTTTTTTCCCATGTGCTTTGTGTTTTTTATTCTCCTTTTTCATTTTATGCTTTCTTTTGAATTATTTATGGATTTTATCTTCCTTTTTATTTTTGTTCTTCACTTATTGAGCATACCTTTTAATTTTGGGGTCTTGTAAATTACAATTTAACTACTTATAGTCTACCATGAAGTGATATCATACCATTTTATGTATTTATCAAAACTTAGCATAGTAAGCTTACTATTTCCCATTCCAGCCCTTATGATATTGAGACAGGAAGCTAGACCAGCTATAGGTGGATAGGAAAAAGGTCTTCAGAGGAGGGAAGGAGGGAGGGAACCATGCCACCCAGAAGGAGACCCTGGGCCTGGAGGACACTCTGCAGCTGACCTGACAGTCTCAACTGTAAGGGCTCTTACTTAGCTACTCCTAGCAATGGTCAACCACAAAACCTACCCCAAGCACTTCCTCTCCAAAGGAGGGACCAAATTCCAAGACTAGGTCTGTCCTCTTAATTATGTAAATAAGGTATTAAACTTGTGCAGCTCTGATTGCCCTATTAAATTCAGACCCTGAAGAGCTTGACTGGTCCAGGACAGCATCTCTCATTCACATAGGCTCCACCAATCACCTGCACTGGGCCATCAGCAATGCCTTCAAATAACACCCAAAGCACCACCAGCAGCGCTCCCTTTGGGAGCCCTCCTATACTCCAAGAACCCTTTTCTGCTTTAAATAAATGTGGTTACTCTACCCTACACTTGTGCCTGGATCTCATTCTTTGAATTCCTGAGACAAAGAACCCACTTGACATCATGCTCCCTGTCAATTATTGTAAACTATATGTGTGCATGTTTAAAACCCCATAAGATGATACTGCTGTAGTCTTAAACAAAAATATTTTAAAGATATATGTATATATAATGATATAATATATCATTATATATAACATAATATAATACATATAATGTATAATAAGAAAAATCTTAAATATTTGCTCATGCAGTTATTATTTTTGGTTCTCTACATTTGGTTTCATAGACTGATATTTTCACCAAGGATTATTTTGTATGAGTCTGAATGACTTCCTTATCAACCTGCAGTGAGAATCCACTTGATAAATTCTCTTTTTGCATGCCTGAAAAAAATTGATTTCATGTTAGTGTTTGGAAGGTTATTTCTCATGTACAGTCTCACAGTTTAGGAAATTATTCTACAAAGAAAAAACATGGTCCTTCCCTGTCCCTTTGGTTTCCCTGTTTCATAAAAGACAATTGATAACACCATTATCTGATTCTGGGTATATTTTTCAAGCTGATTTAATATTTTCTTTCTTATTAAATTTGAGAAATTTGTTTAGGATGTGCTTTTGTATCACTGTTTTTATGCTTCTTATGTCTGGCTTCATGCAGCTACTTGGGCGGTATTTATAAAGTACTCACCAAATTTAGAAAGTATTCTTCTATTTTTTCCCACAACTCTTTTTCCATCCATTAATGTTTTCTTCAGAAACCCTAGATTACATATTTATTAGGTCAAGTAAGTGGCTCCACAACTCACTATTACGTTTTCCTGCTTTATACTTTTGATATATATATATATAGATAGATATAGATAGATACTTTTGTGTTTATTTTATTTTTCATAGTTTTAGTGTATCTGTAATCAATTCTTTTGAAATGTTCAATGTGCTATTAATTCCATGCCTGATTTTTGTCTTAAGTATTGTAACTTTTGTTTCTTAAGCAAGTTCAAATCAGGTCATCTTTTATATTTTGTATCTCTGTGTAATTTTTAAGTATGGAATATAACTATATATATTAACCTTGGTTGTCACTGATGGAAGTTTCAATTGATTTACTTTCTTCTACTTAAATTGTGTCATTTTATGCTTTGTATCATAATTTACACATCTTTCATTAGATACTGGAATTTATCCTTTTATTGGTTATTTTTAGTTATACAAGAAAATATAATAATATACTAGGACATGATTATAAAAGCATGAAATATAATTTGTTTTAATTCAGTCCCCAGTATTATCCCTTCCCATCCTTTCCTCCTACTCATTGTTCTCTTCTCTCTACTCTACTGATCTTTCTACAATTTACTTAGAGATATTTCTAAAAGTATTGTCCTGTGGATGTGCATGTTGGTGAGAAGCACTGTAATCTATTCATATATGTACATAGGAATGTTATGTCGGATTCATTCCAATGAATTTCCCTGAATTTATTGTTTTATCATATAGAATATTATGTATGATTATATTTCTAAATATTCTTTTTTTTTTTTTGTAAACAAATGGGATACATGTTGTTTCTCTGTTTGTACATGGCGTAAAGGCATACCATTTGTGTACTCATAAATTTACATAGAGCAATGTTGTTTGATTCATTCTGTTATTTTTTCCCTTCCCCCCACCCCTCCCACCCCTCTTTACCCTCTATACAGTAGTTCCTTCCTCCATACTTGCCCCCCTCCCTAACCCTAACTCTAACCCTTCCCTCCCCCCCATTATGTGTCATCCTCCACTTATCAGCGGTATCATTCGTCCTTTGGCTTTTTGAGATCGGCCTATCTCACTTAGCATGATATTCTCCAATTTCATCCATTTGCCTGCAAATGCCATAATTTTATCATTCTTTGTGGCTGAGTAATATTCCATTGTATATATATACCACAGTTTCTTTATCCACTCATCAATTGAAGGGCATCTAGGTTGGTTCCACAGTCTAGCTATTGTGAATTGAGCAGCTATGAACATTGATGTGGCTGTATCTCTGTAGTATGCAGATTTTAAGTCCTTTGGGTATAGGCCAAGGAGTGGGATAGCTGGGTCAAATGGTGGTTCCATTCCAAGTTTTCTAAGGAATCTCCACACTGCTTTCCAGAGGGGCTGCACTAATTTGCAGCCCCACCAGCAGTGTATGAGTGTACCTTTCTCCCCACATCCTCGCCAACACCTGTTGTTGCTCGTATTCTTGATAATCGCCATTCTAATTGGGGTGAGATGGAATCTTAGGGTGGTTTTGATTTGCATTTCTCTTATTACTAGAGATGTTGAACATTTTTCCATATGTTTGTTGATTGCTTGTAGATCTTCTTCTGTGAAGTGTCTATTCATTTCCTTAGCCCATTTGTTGACTGGACTATTTGAATTCTTGGAGTAGAGTTTTTTGAGTTCTTTATAGATTCTGGAGATTAGTGCTCTATCTGAAGTATGATTGGCAAAGATATTCTCCCACTCTGTAGGCTCCTTCTTCGCATTGCTGATAGTTTCCTTTGCTGAGAGAAAGCTTTTTAGTTTGAATCTATCCCAGTGGTTGATTCTAGCTTTTATTTCTTGTGCTATGGGAGTCCTGTTAAGGAAGTCTGGTCCTAGACCAACAAGGTGAAGATTTGGACCTACTTTTTCTTCTATAATCTACAGGGTCTCTGGTCTGATTCCGAGGTCCTTAATCCATTTTGAGTTTAGTTTCGTGCATGGTGAGAGATATGGGTTTAGTTTCATTCTGTTGCATATGGATTTCCAATTCTCCCAGCACCATTTGTTGAAGAGGCTATCTTTTCTCCATTGCATATTTTTGGCACCTTTGTCTAGTATGAGAAAATTGTATTTATTTGGGTTTGTGTCCGTGTCCTCTATTCTGTACCATTGATCTACCTTTCTATTTTGGTACCAATACCATGCCGTTTTTGTTACTATTGCTTTGGAGTAGAGTTGAAGATCTGGTATTGCAATACCCCCTGTTTCACTCTTCCTGCTAAGGATTGCTTTAGCTATTCTGGGTTTCTTATTCTTCCAGATGAATTTCATAATTGCTTGCTCTATTTCTGTAAGGTACACAATAGGGATTTTAATTGGAATTGCATTGAATTTGTATAGCACTTTAAGTAGTATGGCCATTTTGACAATATTAATTCTTCCTATCCAAGAACATGGAAGATCTTTCCATCTTCTAAGGTGTTCTTTAATTTCTTTCTTTAGTGTTGTATAGTTCTCATTGTAGAGGTCTTTCACCTCTTTTGTGAGATTGATTCCCAAGTATTTTATTTTTTTCGAGGCTATTGTGAATGGGGTAGTTTTCCTAATTTCTCTTTCTGAATATTCATCACTTATGTATAAAAATGCGTTGGATTTATGGGCATTGATCTTGTAACCTGCTACTTTACTGAAATCACTTATGAGTTCTAAGAGTTTTCTGGTGGAATTTCCAGGTTCCTCTAAATATATAATCATGTCATCAGCGAACAGGGATAGTTTGAGTTCTTCTTTTCCAATTTGTATCCGTTTAATTTCTTTGGTTTGTCTAATTGCTCTGGCCAGAGTCTCAAGAACGATGTTGAATAGAAGTGGTGAAAGAGGGCATCCCTGCCTTGTTCCAGTTTTTAGGGGGAATGCTTTCAGTTTTTCACCATTTAGAATGATATTAGCCAGGGGCTTAGCATAAATGGCCTTTACAATGTTAAGGAATGTTCCCACTATCCCTATTTTTTCTAGTATTTTGAGCATGAAGGGGTGCTGTATTTTATAAAATGCTTTTTCTGCATCTATTGAAATAATCATGTGATTCTTGACTTTAAGTCTATTAATATGGTGAATTACGTTTATTGATTTCCTGATGTTGAACCAACCTTGCATCCCTGGGATGAAACCCACTTGATCATGGTGCACTATCTTTTTAATATGTTTTTGTATGCAATTTGCTAAAATTTTGTTGAGAATTTTTGCGTCGATGTTCATTAAGGATATTGGTCTGAAATTTTCTTTCCTTGATGAGTCTCTGTCTGGTTTAGGTATCAGTGTGATATTGGCTTCATAGAATGAGTTTGGGAGGGTTCCCTCCTCTTCTATTTTATGGAATACTTTGAGAAGTATTGGAATGAGCTCTTCCTTAAAGGTTTTGTAGAACTCGGCTGAGAACCCATCTGGTCCCGGACTTTTCTTTGTTGGTAGGCTTTTGATGACTTCTTCTATTTCAGTACTTGAAATTGGTCTATTTAAATTGTTTATGTCCTCCTCATTCAGTTTAGGCAATTCATATGTCTCTAGAAACCTGTTGATGTCTTCGAAATTTTCTATTTTGTTGGAGTATAGATTTTCAAAATAGCTTCTAATTATGTTTTGTATTTCCATCCTGTCTGTTGTGATATTTCCTTGTTCATTCCGAATTTTAGTGATTTGGGTTTTCTCTCGTCTTCTCTTTGTTAGTGTGGCTAAAGGTTTATCAATTTTGTTTATTTTTTCGAAGAACCAACTATTTATTTTGTCAATTTTTTGTATTGTTTCTTTTGTTTCAATTTCATTGATTTCAGCTCTGAGTTTAACTATTTCCTGTCTTCTACTACTTTTGGTGCTGTTCTGTTCTTCTTTTTCTAGGGCTTTGAGCTGTAGTGTTAGGTTGTTTATTTGTTGAGTTTTACTTCTTTTATTAAATGCGTTCCATGAAATAAATTTCCCTCTAAGTACTGCTTTCATAGTGTCCCAGAGATTTTGATATGATGTTTCTTTGTTCTCATTTACCTCTAAGAATTTTTTAATTTCCTTCCTAATATCTTCTGTTATCCATTCATCATATAATAGCATATTGTTTAATCTCCAGATGTTGGAATAGTTTCTGTGTTTTACTCTTTCATTTATTTCTAACTTCAATCCATTATGATCTGATAGAATACATGGTAGTGTCTCTATCTTCTTGTATTTGCTAACATTAGCTTTGTGGTATAATATATGGTCTATTTTAGAGAAGGATCCATGTGCTGCTGAGAAGAAAGTGTATTCACTCTTGGTTGGATGGTATATTCTATAAATGTCCGTTAAGTCTAAATTATTGATTGTGTTATTGAGATCTATGGTTTCTTTGTTCAATTTTTGTCTGGAAGATCTGTCCAGTGGTGAGAGCGGCGTGTTAAAATCACCTAGTATTATTGTGTTGTGGTCTATTTGGTTTCTGAAATTGAGAAGGATTTGTTTGACATACATGGATGAGCCACTGTTTGGGGCATAGATGTTTATGATTGTTATATCTTGCTGATTTATGCTTCCCTTAAGCAGTATGAAATGACCTTCTTTATCCCTTCTGACTAACTTTGGCTTGAAGTCCACATTATCGGAAATGAGGATGGATACTCCAGCTTTTTTGCTGAGTCCATGTGCATGGTATGTTTTTCCCCATCCTTTCACCTTTAATCTATGGGTATCTTTTTCTATGAGGTGAGTCTCTTGCAGGCAACATATTGTTGGATCTTTCTTTTTAATCCAGTCTGCCAGTCTATGTCTTTTGATTGATGAATTCAGGCCATTAACATTCAGGGTTATTATAGAGAAATGATTTGGTTTCCCGGTCATTTGGTTCATTTTTAAAATTTTGTTTATTTATTTGTTTGACACAACTTGTTTCCTCCTTTATTTGACAATTCCTTTAGGATAATTCCTCCCTTTGCTGATTTGCTTCTTTGTTTTTCATCTCTTCCTCATGGAATATTTTGCTGAGAATGTTGTGTAATGCTGGCTTTCTTTTTGTAAATTCTTTTAGCTTTTGTTTATCATGGAAGGATTTTATTTCATCGTCAAATTTGAAGGTAAGTTTTGCTGGGTATAAGATTCTTGGTTGGCATCCATTTTCTTTCAGGGCTTGAAAAATGTTGTTCCAGGACCTTCTAGCTTTTAGGGTCTGGATTGAAAAATCTGCTGATATGCGTATTGGTTTCCCCCTGAATGTAATTTGGTTCTTTTCTCTCACAGCCTTTAAAATTCTGTCTTTATTTTGTATGTTAGGTATTTTCATTATAATGTGCCTTGGTGTGGGTCTGTTGTAATTTTGTATATTTGGAGTCCTATAAGCCTCTTGAACTTGATTTTCCATTTCATTCTTCAGATTTGGGAAATTTTCTGATATTATTTCATTGAATAGGTTTTTCATTCCTTTGGCTTGTTTCTCTACACCTTCCTCAATCCCAATAATTCTTAAATTTGGCCTTTTCATGATATCCCATAGTTCTTGTAGATTCTGTTCATGATTTCTTACCATCTTCTCTGTTTGTTCAACTTTGTTTTCAAGGTTAAATATTTTGTCTTCAATGTCTGAGGTTCTGTCTTCCAGGTGTTCTATCCTATTGGATATGCTTTCTATGGAGTTCTTAATTTGGTTTATTGTTTCCTTCATGTCAAGGATTTCTGTTTGTTTTTTTTTTCAATATCTCTAACTCTTTATTGAAATGATCTTTTGCTTCCTGTATTTGCTCTTTTAACTGTCGATTGGTGCGATCATTCAATGCTTGCATTTGCTCTTTCATCTCATCATTTGCTTCTCTGATCATTTTAATTATGTACATTCTGAACTCCTTTCTGTCATTTCTTCTGCCATGCTGTCATTGGGTTTTATTGATGTAACATCTAGATTTGTTTGCATCATTTTCTTTCCTTGTTTTCTCGTATTGTTCAGGTATCAGTGGACCGCTGAGATATTGCAGATTTCCTCTGTTGATTTACAATGTCCCTGAAGATTTCTATATATATCCCCTCTTAGCCTTCAGTAGGCTGAAGTCTTGGAGGAAGTTGATAATGCGGTGCTCCACAAGGAAGCTGCCTCTCTAGGAGTGGTGCCCTTCAGGTGGGGTATATTCCCTGCTAGTGGGCAGAGGTGCCTCCACTTGTTGACCAATGGTCATCCAAAGGGGACCTAGGCTGTGGGCTGAGGCAAGGCCTGTTTGGGCCTGTGTCTCTGGTTTTACCGTCCTTGTGGGGAAACCTCACCAGGCAGGGAAGACTCACCCAGTGGGGAGGTCTCGCTGGTCAGTTTCCTCCTAGAGGTTCCCCTCAATTTACAGCTACTGCCTGGGCTGGGCTGCCTTCCTCTGCAAAGTTTCCAGGGGCCCGGCCCTACCTCCTGGGCCTGGGAGCCTTACCCTTCACAGATGAATCTCCTTAGGCTGCCCCTCCTCAGAGAATTTGCCCACAGGCCTGGAACCTTCGCTCCGCCCTAAGCCTGTCTCTGTGCGGCTCTTCCACCCAGAAGCGTCCTAGATCCTGGGACCCTGCTCTGCACCTAATCGCCTGGCTGCGTGGCCCCTCCTCTGAGCAGCCACCTGTGGCCCCGAACAATCACTCTGAGTCCCAGAGACCCACCACAGGCCTCTTCCTCCAGACAGCCGCCCAGTATGCCGGTGCGGTCACTAGGAGTCCAAGAAACTCACTTCGTGCCTCCTCCTCCCACCAACCACCCGTAGCCCGGGGCAATCAATCACTCCGAGTCGAAGTGACCCTCCCCGTTCCTCTTCCTTCTCCAGATAACCCCCCGGGTGTTCAGGAGCAGTCCCTCTGAGTGGCTCTGAATCCACGTGACCCGCTGCATGGGTCCTCTGGGCACCGCCCGGAGCTCAGGTGCAGCCACTCAAGACCAAGTGTCCCACCACGCTTCTCCTCCAGGCAGCCCCCCTGTGTTCAGGAGCTGTCACTTTAAGACCAAACAACTCACCACTCGCCTTCTCCTCTGAGCAGCCGCCTGGAGCGCTAATGCAGTCACTGCGAGTCCAAAGGACCCGCCGCGCTCCTCCTCCTCCTTCTCCTACTCCTCCGGGCAGGCCCCGGGGTTCAGAAGTGGTCAGAGTCCAAACAGCTCGCCATGCAGCCCCTTCTCTGGCAACCGCCTGTAGCTCTGGTGTAGTCACCCGAATCCAAGCGGCCGCGCTCCTCTTCCTCCTCCTAGACCTCAGGGCAGGCCCCGGTGTTCAGAAGCGTCGTTCTGATTCCAAACAGCTCGCCGCGCAGCTTCTCCTCTGGCAACCGCCTGTAGCTCTGGTGCAGTCTCTCCGAATCCAAGTGGCCACGCTCCTCTCCTCCTCCTCAGGGCAGGCCCCGGTGTCCTGAGTCCACACAGTTCTCCTCGCCACTCTTCCCCTGGGCAGCCGCCGGAGCCCCAGTGGCTGCTCCTAGTCCCAGCGCTGTGCCGATCGGCCTCCTTTACGGCGCTCCCAGCTGTCCGAGTTCACTGCTCCAGCGGGGGGAGGGGCGTCTCGCCGGCAGTTCTACTTCACAAAGTTTCCTGCGTTCCAGGACCCCGGTCCCATCCGGGATGCCCCCCCAGGGGGTGAGAGTCACCCGGCTGCTTTGAGTTGGTCCCAAGCGTCTCAATATCTCCTCTTTTGAATCCTGAGTCCTGGAGCAACATGAAATACAGCCACCCTCTAGGCCGCCATCTTGAAAAACCCCTCTAAATATTCTTGAGCATTGTTGTGGTGCAGTGAGGTAGACTGGAAATAATTTTGATTTTGTTTCTCTGTATCTTTCTGCAAAATTCTTATTATATTTTATCAATCTAGAGAAATACCCATTTTAAGTCTAATAATGACACACTATTGAGTAAAGATTTTTCTAAGTACTCAACCCAAAGACTTGCCCCTGTACTGTGAGGATCCCTGTCCAGCTGGTGAATATAGACACTATCCTCAACCCTGAGTGCCAGGCACTGTTCTCTCTAGTGATCTGGCTAGACCTTCTGCTACTCCAGGTAATTTCCTCAAATGCATGTACTATGCTGAATATTGAGTGAATTTCTCTCTCTCTCTCTCTCTCTCTCTCTCTCTCTCTCTCTCTCTCTCTCTCTCTCTTTCCCTCCCTCCTTCCTTCCCTTCCTCTCTTTCTCTCTTTTCCTTTCTCCCTCTCCTTCCCCACTCTCCAACTCTACATCTGGAGACCTTCAACTCTCAATAACTTTGGTCTCTTCAGACTCACATTTTCACCTCCTCAGCTAAAAGCATGTCCCAGGATCTTCATGGTCACCCTCTGTGAAGACAGCATGGAAACTTTCCAAAAGGAACAAGCAGATCTACTTGTCTCCCATTTCTCAATGATCACTGTTAATTATTTTCTGTTGTCAAGTGCATTGGAAATCATTGTTAATTTTTTTCCTAGCATGTTTGCTTATGATAGACAGGAGAATAAATCTTCTCTGTGTTTCCCCATCATGGCCAAAAGTCACATTCCAAAAACAAGTCCAAATGAATATTGGAAAATGTATATATACTTCTTCAAATATGTCAAAATTTAAAATCAGTTGTTTGTTTTAATAAGTTCTTAAATTAGTCAATTCCTTGTCACTTTCTGACTATATATGAGGAGAGACTATATATCTATATTTATATATATAAATAATATATGTATATTTATGTATAAATTATATATATATATATAAAAATAATTTCTGATTATTATCTACAGCATAAACAATAGTTTCACAATAAGGCCTATAGTTTCTAATAGTGGACAAAAGAGGATGGGAAAAGGATGTAGGATGTAATGTTAATTAGGTAAGAAGTGAGACTATAGAGGTACTACATCACAGAATGAGTGAAAGTGGAATCAAAAGAAGTTGATTTTTAGCATGAATAAAAGGATAAAGCAACTGAGGAAATGGATAAGTAAGAGGGAAATAGAGTAAGAAAAAATTTTAAATTAAAATTAAAATTAAAATTAAAAAAATCTATAAAATTTGTAATACACTATTCAAATCTCCTGGTCTTCAGTAGCCTCATTATGGAAGGTATTGATTTCAAAGATGATGGGGATGTGAGAGCAGGTAATGAAAAAAAAAATAAATAAAAGAAAGAAAGAAAATTTGGGAAAACAAACAAAAAAAAGTCTTGAAGGAAAATTGAACAATCATTTTTGTTGAAGTTCAATATCTTCTTTGCCTCTTCTCTTCTGATAGGTATGGTTGTCTGGAGTTTGCTGGTAACTCCTAACAACTGGTTTGCTGGTAGCACAATCCTCAGGATAATGACAGTTGCTAAGGTGGGAGGATTAGACTTAGAGGTCGAAATCCTGAAGGCAGTGTATAGCAATTGTCTGCCCTCTGGAAGATTGCACCCCAGGACTCTCCTTTGGGGTCCAACTTGTGACCCAGGAGCCTGGTCTTAGCCCTTTCTCTCAATTGTGGACCCCACAATTCTTGGTCTATAATTTAGTCACTAAATTGTATGACTTATGTCCCTGCCAATCAGTAACCTCTCTCCCTGGAGGTGCCAATGGTTGAGCACCAGGACCTCTGTGCATATCTTGGAAAGTTGTTCTATAGTGGGTAAATCAGGACCAGGTGTTGAAAGTTGTGGGTCAGCCACAGAGCTGCAGGCACTCCACCAGTTGGTGTTTAGGGGATGGTTGAGAGACTAGAGATTGAGGACCCAGACCCCTGTTTGTTGTCAAACCTTCAGGACCAGGTGCTCAATGGAGTCATGGATGAGGCTAATATTGGGTCCCAACCAGTGCTCCTGGGTTGTCTCTGGGATCCCAGTGGTTGCCAGACTAATTGGCTGAACCATCCAGGATCAAGATTCACTCAATTCCTTTTCCCACTTATTGACCCCTTGCAAGGCTCTTTCCTCCCTCTGCAGCAAGAGGGTGGCTATTGGGACAGCTATCAGGGATACCTCAGAAGCAACCAAGTCCATAGGGCCCTTGATGATGATCTTTCAGTACTTGGCTGATATTACTGGATATAAGTGGCCAGGTCCCAAGTTGGTGGCTGTTGCGATGGCTAACATATAGATATCTTGATAATGAGTCCCTAGTCTCCAGCAGGTCCCAGGATGGACACTGCCCCAACTAAAGGTGGTGGCATCAGCATTGGGGATAATCTAAGCATCCCAAGGCATTGGTAGATGGGGAGCCACAGCACCTTGGGCGCAACATGGCAGTGTCCTTGTGTGGGGCTGGGCCAGTGCTGGAGATCTGAAATTTCTTTCTTAAAGGAATATATTAACATATATTTAGTTATGAGGTGTCCTGCCAAGACTCTTGTGTGAGACAATGTAATAATTATCAGAGTTGAAATGATTAGATTGAGAAGAATTACTGAATATGTTGATTGAGCCACTGATATTGATTAACATGGTAGTATAAGTACGCAGGTAGAGTGTGTCTGGAGGAAGTAGGTCACTTGGGGGTATGCCTTTGAGTTTTATTTTGTCCCTGGTGAGCAGTTCTTGTTATCTATTTCCTGGTTTTCATGCCCTGAGCTGATTTCCTCTGCCATGCTCTTCCACCAAGATGTCCTCACTCACCTCAGTCCCAGAGATATGGAATAGGAAGACCATGGACTAGCCCTCTGGAACTGTGAAGCAAATTAACTTTTCTTTCTGTAAATTGTTCTCATCAGGTATTTTGGTCAGCATGGGAAAAAGCTAATAAAGCAATATATATGTCAAAAATTTGGGTTTTTTTTTTTACTTTTATTTTTATTTATCAGAGGAAAGTAACCATCCTGCAAGCCACAGACTGCTTCTTCAAACACAAGTGTTACAGGAAAGGAAAAATAATAATTAATTTTGAAAGACATTTCTTGTTACATGAGAATCAAAACACACATTGCAATATAAATAACTGACAAATCACTAGCTGGCTTTTTGAAGACAGCATTTTCAGTCAGGTATGTCTATGAAAGCAAATGAAGGCTGAGGGATTTCAAAAATCAAGTTACAAATAGAACATTAGAAATTTAAACAAACATAGGAAATCAACTTGTTTGCTTATATCTGGGGGCATAACTGTGAGATTGGGTGAAGAACAAAAGTTTTGAGACTGAGACTGAAATTCTGCCTAAGCCACGTTTTAGCTAAATAAAATTTAAGATGATTTTAGCTAATTAGATTTTGAGAATTCTTAGCCTTGAAAGAATAATGATATGAGGTAACACATATGTTAATTATCTCTTTTTATTCATTCCACAATATATGTTTATTCAAAAACATCATGCCATATACATGATGTATGGCTTCTTCTAAAGCTCTTACTCTATGACTTCAGAGCAGCTGACACTTTCTAAATCTAAGAACTTCATTATGTTCATAATTTCATTATGATTAGGATTTTTTCTATGATCCAGATTTGAGAACATTATCATCCAGTTCCATTTCACAACTTGTCCTTTGAACACTTGTAATTTCCTGGAACAGCTCTTTTCAGAGCATTTTTCTTCTTTGTTTGAGTCTAAAACCCAACTTCAGTGTTCAGATGATTTCAGCTCTAATGCTCCAAGATTTATCAATTTTACTTTTTTTTCTCCAAACAATTCTGCTCCCACTTCCTTTTGTAGATAATTGTACACAAGAAGGAATGGCAGAGATGCAATTTTCACAATAAGGGTTTTGGTGAAAATGCTATTTGTGTAATTGTGTTAAGATAAAAAATTTCTATTGCTGTAGTGGAATTTATGTTAACCTCTCAAACTCATGAAGATAAAAATGTATATTTTGATGAATGTACATTTAAAGACATTTCCTACTGCTCTTCAGTCTTTTCATGTGTAGTTTCTGTTTCTCTTTTAAAATAAACTTCACTATGGCTGTAATGAAGAGCATAAAAGTCATCAGGAATGTTGCCCTTGGTATGTGTCACACCACAATGAGGCTGGCAGTACTACTCCTGTAAATCTTTGGTAGTTTTGCCCTCATATGTCTTTTCATAAAATTATTAAAATTATATTTTATGAGTACCTTGTTATAAAGATTATAATAATCCAAGTTGGATTTGGATTATATTTATTCTTACTTTCAAGAAATGAAGCAACGCAGGCATTCCTTAAAGTATTATGGTCTCTTGGCACTGATCCCAACATGTCTTGACAAGTATGTCAACCTATCTCCCTGTATGGGTTTCTAATAAAATTTGATGTGTCCATCAATGGAACATGGATAAAGAAAATATGATGTGTGCACATCATATGCATATGCAATAGTGCGTGTATATACTGAAATATTATTCAGCCACAAAGAGAATGAAATTCTCTTATTTGTAGAAAAATGAATAGAAGTCTACATGTGATATAAGGGAAATAAAAAAGACACTGTATGTCTCACCACTGTGGAAGCTAAAAAAGCTGATCTCAAAGAAGTTGTGAGTACAACAATGTTCAAGAGAGTCTAGGAAGTATGTGGAAGAGGAGGAGGAACAAAGAAGGTTGGATAATGAGAACCAAAATGAACTTTCTTATGGTTTAGATATGAGTTGTCCTTCAAAGGCTCCTTGTCAAAGCAGCAATATTCAGAGGTGAAATGATTATGAGACTGTAGCCTAGTCAGTTCCTCATAGTTCAAATGGATGGACTAAGGGGTAAGTGTAGGTAGTGGGGTGATGCTGGAGGAGGTGGGTCACCCAGGCAAGCCCTGGAAGGATGGATCTTCTCTGTGGCCTCTTCTTACCTTTTCTCTCTCTTCTTCCTAGCTAGCATATTTGGGTCAGTGTTCCTCCACCAAGCCTTCCATGAGGATGTCCTACCACCTGTTGGGCCCAGAAAAGTAACATGAGCTCAAATCAACTTTTAAATCTCAAAGTTCTTGTGAGGTATTTTGGTATCACAGATGGAAAAAAATTATTAAAAGTTAATGGAAAGAATCATTTTTAATGTTCTACAGCCCAGGAGGGTGATTGTAGTATATATTTTGTATATTTTATACATAATTAGAAAAGAGAGTTTAAATATTCCAAGAATGAAGAACTAATAAAGTTTAAGGAGATGGAAATTCTAAATATCCTGATTCAATTATTTCATCTACCCTACATGTACTGAATTATCACACTGTACCCCATGAATATGTACAATTGTATGCCAATTAAAATTTTGATGCAGATGGAATAATTGACCTTACTAATTTTAACCAGTCAAGGAGAACAGAGCTTTATAGACCATCACTCAGTGTTCTTGCCTGAACATACTGGCCACAGGGTTTATTTGTGATCTGCTTTCAGCATTTGACTCCAGAGCTTCTTCATAAACTTTTTCACATCTTCATTTCTGAAGGTGTAGATCAACGGGTTTAACATAGGTGTCACTATGGTACAAAACACTGTCACAGATTTGTCATTGGGGAGGGAGACCACAGGTCTGAGGTACAAGTATGAGCAAGGTATGAAGAACAGGACAACCACCGTGACATGAGAGGCACAGGTAGACAGGGCTTTTTGGCACCCTTCAGAGTTGTGAGTCCTCAGGGAGCACAGGATGACCACATAGGAAGCCACCAGCATGGAGAAGATGATCAAACATGGTGACCCACTGTTGGCAGCAATCAGGGGCCCCAAAGTGTGGGTGTCCATGCAGGGCAGCTCCAGAAGAGGAATTAAATCACACATGAAGTGGTCGATGACATTGGGGCCACAGAATGGTAACTGGGCCATAAACAAAATCTATATGGCCCCATGAATAAACCCCAAGGCCCCAGCTGCTCCCACCAGGAAACCACACACCTGCCACCTCATGATGGTCATGTAGTGCAAGGGCTTTCAGATGGCCACGTAGTGATGATAGGCCATGGCCATTAGCAAGATGATCTCAGCTGCATAGAAGAAATGTTCAGCAAAAAGCTGAGTCATGCAGCCACTGAAGGATATGGTGTTCTTTTCAGAGATCAAGTCAAAGATCATTTTGGGTGCTATGGAGGAAGAGTAGAAACCGTCTATAATGGACAAACAGGAGAGAAAGAAGTATATGGGAGAGCCCAGGGCTGGACTGATGAAGATGGTGATGGAAATGATCATATTACCTACCAGTATGATCACATAGGTCACCAAAAGCACAGTAAATAAGAGTTTCTGCAGGTCTGGATTTTGAGTGAGACCCAGCAGCATGAATTCTGTTACATTGCTCATTTTCCTCCCAATTTGGCTTGTATTTGGGGCATATGTTTCATTTGAAAAAAATCACAGTATTTCAAAGTGCTGATATTTCAAAATCCTTGTTAAAGTACTCCATTGCCTGTTAGAATCGTTCTCTGCAATTGATGGATTTAGACTTTGTTCACTTCAGGTCTTTTACAAAGAGCAGAAGGATGTCAGATTTCATCCAGTTCATTTTAATAACATAGTGACAATACATTAGAGGTACCTCAAGAAAGTAAGGTGTTAGGAATGGTGACTCATGAACTTTTTTCTTTCTCTAAAACAAATATCAAAGATGACTTTGTTTCATTCTTTTGTTGAGGACAAATATCTTCAATAACAATTATTTCAAAATTATGTTTGTCTGTTGTTGTGAATATTTATAGACATGTGAACACAAGAAAAGCCAACTATATGTGATACCAAGGTGTCAGATCTCTTTGAATCTAAACCAGCTGTGTGATGGAGTTTCCTCTCCATCACAAATGCACGTAGGGGTAGAGCTGAGATGAAGTATTTCCTTCCATTTTTTTTTTTTCAAATACAAACGAATGATCTGTATCACAGCTCAGTGAGCATGACTCATTCAAAAGTTCTTATGTGTCTGTCTCCATAACACTCTTTCTTTCATGTTCCTTCTATACACTTCTCTGGTTTCAGATATGTAAATGGTACCAATTTCCAAGTATTTCATAAATAAATGCCCCTTTCAGCTGAATTTTTATCACCGAGAGCATTATTCTCTGGGTTTAATAAATTTTCCCAGTCATATTTTACAAATGGAATTACATGAGACATAGGTCATCCTTAATTTCCCATTGATAAGAAAATGTTAGGGTGACATAAGATAATAATATTTTCATTTTATTATAAGATCATTGAGATAAGATGAACTTGCATTTCTCATGGCTATTTGGTAAAAATATTCACTGTAAACAAAAAAATTTTTTTTTTTTAAAAATAAACTGATGTAGGCATGCATTTGCAAGGGTCAATCCATGTTGTCACTAAAGAACATGAGCTATTTTATTCTTTCTTTACCTCTTTTCCCCCTTTGCCCCAAATCCCTGACTTAAACCCATAATCACATAGTTAAAACAAGAAAACATGCTGGACATAGAAGTCAGCGTCATGACATCTCAGCTTAAATAAAATTGAGGAAAATAATATCTCTGGTTTTCAGGAAAGCTGAGTCCCTGAGTCACTTCCCTTTTATTCTTGGCTCATACAGATGATAACTACAGTTATTACTTATTATTCAAAAAGATCTAATTCACAAATTCTAATTTTGAAGTGGCAACATGGAAGAAATAAAAAGGGGAAAAATTTCAACCCATTGCAAGCATAACCATCCAGATTCAGTGAATTTAGTGAAACATAAATGTTAGCCTTCGTGTTTTAAAAGTGACTCTAGTCATTTTTAGCTGGATCACTTTTGCAAAAATGCAGATAGTGTTTTCTAGTGATATTTTTGTGTTTTTCTGTCCAAATTCATTCTCATAGGAAAATACTAAGTTTCCAGTTCTGTATTAACTATACAAATAACTTCAGAGAAAGTAAACCTGCTAAATCAAGCTGATCTGCTTAAAACTCTGAAGAAAAGATTTAACTTTCACTGACCTGGGTCTGCTTACTGTGGAATGTTCTGTCTGGAGATGGTGCTGTCACTTCTTTCTCTCCCTGTGGGGATATGCAACACAACTTGCAACAGACTCCACCAGCTGACTAGTGGAACCCTGGAATGGTAGACTGTGCTCCAGTGTGGACATTTTAGTTCATTTGGTTCCATTGTAGATCTGAATGTTCTCAGAAAAATGAACTGTTCCACTTTGTATGCATTGGTAGCTCTAGTTCTTCATTCCTACTCATTTTCTCGGTGTCCTATGAAAACATAAATGAATCTTCTATGTGTAATTCTTCAGAAAAAATATTTTCAGACATTTTTGAACTATATTCAATGTGAATTAAAAACAAAGGGAACACAGCCTAATTATCCAAATCAGGAAAACTTATTATATTCAATAACAAATCATATAAGTGAATTCACTTTGTTGGACATTGTTTTCTCAATAAATTAGGCCAAACTTTTGCTTCCTAAGAGCCTAGGAGTGATGTGGAGAGGGCCTTCCTTTATCCTAATTCAAGTTGTCCTTTCAACTCCATTACTCTAGAAACAAATTCAGTTCATGATTAGGATCTCACAAACAAATCTCCATTTCATCAGTCATTGCTCTGCTGCAGTCATTTTCTCACAGATGCTTCTTTATAATTCTCCCCTCATGGACTCTAGAGAAATGTTTAAATTGACTTTCATAGACTGCATGCTTTGGAAATGCTCTGAACTTCCCAGTACCCAGAGGATCTTAATTGACTCTGCTGAAATCTTTTCTAAGCCAATAGTAAAACCCTTTGCTTACTCCCTCTTGGTGCCCACAAACATCATTAGTGGCTAGTTTTAGAAATACACTTAAGTCAAGACTTAAGGTATGTCCAGGCTATAGGTTAGGATAAAACTTGAGAAATACAATTTTGAAAACATTTTGTAGGGTTTCTTTGTTAATTGCGGTCTTGTTGACCATGGCTTAGGATATGGGTTGGTTTTAGGCCTAGATCAGAGGCCAGAGTATGGATTTTTCTCTGAAACATGACTGGTGTCAATGGTATGGTTGCTCTGAAGAATGGAACTGCCAGTGACCAAGATTGTGTCTGTGTATGTTGGAGATTGTGCATTCTTAGTGACTAACTAAAGAGAATTAGATGACAGAATTCCCAGCTATCAAAATCACATAATTTAAAAGTCATGTGAATATTAACTTCTTTCAAGGAGATTACCTAGATGACACATTTTCATGGTTACTTCAGGGGCCTGCCTCTTTTCCTTCCAGTCCACAGAGAGAGAATACTGATAGGTAGACTTGGACACCATGCTTCCCACAGTAGCTATTGAGAACATCACAGTCACCCAAGCACTGTGGATAGGGACACACAGAGCACCCTGGAAGGAGACCGCACCACTATCTCATTTCCTACATCTTCTGAGGTGATGAAGAATGGCTGTCACCTCACCTGGAAACACCTTTCTTTGCAACTGACCTTTAAAACAAACTGAAGCACTCCTGAAGTCTAGGACAGAAAAGGAAAGCAGGGATGTCAGCTCTGGTCTCAGTAGTTGTCAGTTTACTGCCTTTGTGTGCCCCAATCACACTTACAGTCCTCCTTCCCATTTGTTTAAATTGTGATTTTAGCTGGGCATGTTTGTGAATGTATCTTCCCAGAGGTTCTGGAGGCTAAGATAGATGAATCTTCAAGTTCCAGTCCAGCCTGACCCACCTAGTAAGACCCCGTTACAAAATAAGAATTAAAAAATACTGAGGAAAAGTCTCAGTGATAAAACACACCTGAGTTCTATCCCAAGTACACACACATACACACCCCCATAAAATGCTAATTTAACCATTTTAAGTGTAAAGTTCGGTGACATTAAGGACATTCACATTGTTGTACCACCATCTTCACCACAAATCTATAGAAATTTTCACATTCTCAAAGGGACTCCTTTTTATGGTTCTGCATAATGGTGAGATTCCTTGTTACATATTTGTATATGCAGGTGATATAATAATATAAGTTAGCCAATGTCGTTACCCAGCATTTCCCCTTTCCTCCCTTCCTTCCTCCCCTGGTCCCTTTTCTCTACTCTATGGCTCTACAGCTCTTCAGTTTTCATGAGATCTCTTTTCCTTTATTTTACTTTCCCCTCTCTAGCTTCCACATGTGAGAGGATACATGTTATCCTTGACTTTCTCAATTTAGCTTATCTTGCTTAACAGAATGTTCTCAAGGTTCACCCAACTTCCTGCAAATAATATAATTTTTCTTTATGACTGAATACAACTCCATTGAAATAGTTACTTTTATATTCTTCTTTCCCTAAGTCTCTGGGGACCATTGTATTGCTTTGTGCCCATATGGATTTGACTATTCTATCTGCTTCCTCTAGGTGGAACAGCATTATGTATGTCCGTGTGTGCATGTGTCTGTGTGTCTGTGTTTTTGTGTATTGCTAGGGATCAAACCTGGTGCCCTGGGCTTATTAGTAAGTATTCTGCTATTGAGCAACCCCCCATAACTTTTGTGTATGTGTTCTTTAATGCAGTGACTTGCCTTCAAAGTTTATCTGTGTTGGAGCTTCTGGCAGAATTTGACTTGGTTTTGAGATTTAATTAGTCATAAAAATTTCCTGTGAAAGAAGAGACATTCCTAAATCAAATAACTTCATGTCTCAAGTTTATCAAACATTCAAAGAAGAACTAATACCAGTAATACCAGTTCTTCTCAAACACTTACAAAAAAATTAACAAAAAATTTCAAAATTCACTTTTTCAGGCCCTATGGGTCTAATACCAAAATCAGACAAGTATACCACCAAAAAATAGTAGTAGATATTTTTGATGAACATAGGTATAAAATACTCAAGTACGTGCTACCAATGTAAGACTAACAACACATTAAAAATTATTCATCATGACCACATGGGTTTAATTGTGTAATGTTACACAAGTCAATAAACGATACACACCACTTTAATATAATAAAGGAAAAAATATAGATCTTTTTTCCATGCAGAAAAAGAAGAATTTGATAAAATTTAGGTTCCTTTCATGATGAAAACTTTCAGCAAATTTGATATAGAAGGAATGTACCTCAGTGACAATATACCAAACCCACACCTAATGTCATACTCAACAGTGAAAAGTTTTAACTTTGATATACTGAAAAAGACAAAGGAGACCACTTACACCAATTCTTTCCAACACAATACTGGAAATCATATTCATAGGAAGTAGTCAAGTAAATAAATGAAGGAATCAAGGCATCCAGCCTGGAAAAGAGGATGTCAAACTGTCACTGTTGGCAAATGTATTGATCTTGTATATGGAAAACCCTAAAGGACCACATAAATAGGAACACTGGAGGACATAAAATCAACATATAGGTATCAGTAATGTTTCTGTACAGTAATATCAAACTATCTGAAAAATAAATTAAAAAGACACATCAAGTCACAATAGCCATGAAGGAGATGAAATGCCTAGGGGAAAATTTATCTAAGGAGGTGAAAGATTTGTACAATGAAAACTGTAAAGCACTGATGAAAGAACATGAAGAAGACACAAATAAGTAGAAATACATCCCGTGTACATGTATGAGAAGAATCAATATTGTTACAGGTCTATACTATCCAAAGAAAACTACAAATTCAATGCAACCCTCTTAAAATATCAGTAACATTTTTTCACATATCTAGAACACTATCCTAAAATTTATATGGAATCACAGCAGGCTATGAAGAACCAAAAGCATCTTGAACAAATGCTTAAAGCATGGTACAAAGCCATAGGAACCCCAAACCTCATGGTACTGGCATGAAAACAGACATGTGCCCATGGGACACAAAAGGGAGCTCAGAAGTAAATCCACACATCTGCACTCAACTAACTTTTGACAAAATATGCCAAGAATACACAATGGGAAAGGCCAATCATCAATAAATAATATTGAGAAAACCAGACATGCACCCACAGAAGAATAAAATGTGTTCCTTATTTTATACCATATATAAAATTCAACCCCAAATTAATTAGATATGTAAATATAAGACCTTAAACTATAAATCTAATGGAAGAAACTGTAGAGGAAGGGAATCAATCAATAGAGAAAAGATACAACCTATACAATGGGAAAAATATTTGCACAATTACATCTAAATAAAGTGATACTATCCAAAATGTAGGAGGAATTAAAATAGCTTATATAAACCAATGAAAAAGTAAAAAAAAAAATACCTTGAACAAACTTTTCTCAAAAGAAGATATACAGTTGACCAAGTGGTATATCAGAAACTTCTGGACACTCTAATCATCAAGAAAATGCACATTCAGACCACAATGAGTACATCTCCCCAGTTAGAATGCCTATGGACAAAAAGAGAAAAGATAACAAGTATTGGTGAGGATGTGAGGGAAGGGGAACAATTACACACTGCTGGTGGGAATGGGAATTATCAGTCATTATGGAACTTAGTACAGAGGTTTCTCACAAAATAAAAGGAGAATTACCACAAGATCAAGATTCCCACTTCTAAGTGTACACCCAAAGGACATAAAATCAATATGCTGAGGAGACATCTAAACTCTCACATTTGTCACATTACTATTCCTAAGAGCCAAGACATGGAATCAACAGAGATGTCCATGAATTGATGAATGGATACACAGTGGAATACTGTTCATCCTTAAAAAGAAAACCCTGTCATTTTCAGCAACATTGATGAACCTGGAAAACATCTGCTAGGTGAGATAAACCACATCCAGAAAGACAAATAGAGCTTCATCTCACATGTAGGATCTATAAAGGAGGACCTATTAAAATGTATAAATGATTCCACTGTCATGTACAACAAATTAGAACAAATTAAAAAAATGCTCTTCCATCAAATAAAATAAAAAATAAGTAATTACAAAAAAGGAGGATCTCACAAATGTAGAGAGTAGAATGGTGGTATTGGGGAGACACTGGTGAATGGATAAAATCAGATAAGAAAAATAAATTCAGGAGATTTATTGTACAGCTTGGGGACTGTAATTAATTCCAATATGTTGTATTCTTGAAAAATGTTAAGTGTGGATGTTAAAAATTCTCACCACAGAAATGACAACTATGTGGGGGTTGCCTCCTTACTTAGGTGGTTTTAACCATCCCACAATGTATGTACTGCAAAGCTCCTTATTGTACATGATAAGCATATACAATTTCACCTGTCAATTTAAATAAATAGCTAAAATTGAAAATGGCCTTCCTTTTCCTGCAGGGAACGTGTTCCAAGACCTCCAGTGGATTCCTGAAACTGGACAGCTCCAAACTCTCCCACTCAGCACTTTCTTCCCTCTGTCCTCATAACTGCTGTGGTTTGAAGTGCAGTGGCCAAACTAGCCTGGGTTTCTTTTGCTTTCTTCACAATTTCATGGACAGTGATTCGCTGTTTTGGTGGATCTCAGCCACCTCAGCATGTGACTTCCATTCTTTCTTGTTAAGAACTTTCATTTTTTCACTTGTAGAAAACACTTGGTGGCTTTTCCTTGGAAGATCTGAACTGCCAGCATCACTGCTCTTGTACCCGGGACCAGGATTAATGAAGTAGGGTCACTTGAACACAGGCACTGAGAAACTGTGACAGTCGACCTGACATCTGAGATGGCTACTGGGTGACTGTGGGCACATAGCTCACACAGTGGAGAATTCGCCCATCAGGTGGGACAAAGATGGCTCAGAACTTATCACACTGCCCTGAATGCCCTGCAATTCAAAACTTAGTGAACAGTTTCTGAAGTTTGCATTTAGTGTTTTCAGATCTCAGTTGGTCACAGTAACAGACACTATGGAAAGATAAATCATGGATAATTATTTTTAAAGAGTTAATACTATTCCATTTTGTGTATATGCAGCATTTTGTTTCTCCACTATTCCTCACTTTTTATTGTACTACTTATTTTATTTAATCTTGAGATCCACCAGTTTAACATATTTTCAGGATGCCATGCAGTACTATTAACTATAGACACAAAGTTGTACAGTCAATCACTAGAACTTATTGATCTTGTATAGTTAAAACTTAGTAATGGTTGAATAGACACTGAACTATTCCTCTCACCCAGCCTATGATAACTAACACTCTAGTCAATATTTCTGAATTGAATATTTCAGATAGCTCATATCAGTGGAATAATGGGGTTTTGTTCCCCTGATTCTTTTTCTTTTTGGTTTTGTTTTTCATCTAGCATGGTGTACACAAGGTTCATCTGAGTAGTTGTGTGTGACAGGATTTTCTTCTTTTATAATATTAAATATATTCATTTGTATGTATTTCCCACAATTTATTCATCCATTCATCCATAAGTGAATGCTAAAAATTTCCATCTCTTTAATCTTGCCACAATAAACACATTAAGTGTAGGTGTTTCTTATATTTCTTATGTCAATTTCTGTATTTTACGAAGTTTTATTGTTGTTGTTATTGTTGTTGTTGTTTTGCCCCCTGACCTTTTTGGGTACTGAAGAATGAACTGTGGCAGACACTGAGGTCTTGGAGGTTTGAGTGGTGGATGACTTTGAACCATAGATTTTTCTTAAACTTTTAGTTTTATTTTTTTCTTCTTTTCTCACTCTATTTTCCTTTTATTTACCTATTCCCTTGGAGTCTCTTTCTCCTTTTTCTCATGTTAAACACCAACTCCTTTTGATCTGGCTCTCACTCTCCCTTTGATCAGGTGCCTCTATTTACTCACTTCTTATTCCATTAACAGTTACAGCCTACACCCCTCCCCATCCTCTTCATTCACCACTAGGAGTTGTAGACCTCATTGTAAGCCTATCGGCTGTAGAAAAAAATGAAACTCATCCTACCTGTTAATGTCTTTATAGGGGCTATCTGGTGTAGAACTGCATATATTTGTATGTGGGGATTATGTGGGGAAATAGGTATACTCATACATTGCTGGTGGGGTTGCAAATTAGTGCAGCCACTCTGGAAAGCATTATGGAGATTCCTCAGAAAGCTTGGAATGGAACCACCATTTGACCCAGCTATCCCACTCCTCGGCCTATACTGAAAGGACTTAAAATCAGCATACTACAGAGATACAGCCACATCAATTTCATAGCTGCTCAATTCACCATAGCCAGATTGTGGAACCAAACTAGATGTCCTTCAACTGATGAATGGATAAAGAAACTTATGGCCATTTTGACAATATTAATTCTGCCTATCTAAGAACATGGGAGATCCTTCCATCTTCTAAGGTTTTCTTTAATTTCTTTCTTTAGCGTTCTGTAGTTCTTGTTGTAGAGGTCTTGCACCTCTTTTGTGAGATTGATTCCCAAGTATTTTATTTTTTTCGAGGCTATTGTGAATGGGGTAGTTTTCCTAACTTCTTTTTCTGAAGATTTATGACTTATGTATAAAACTGCATTTGATTTATGAGCATTGATCTTGTAACCTGCTACTTTACTGAATTCACTTATGAGTTCTAAACCCAGAAGTTCTGAAATATTCCCTTGAATTTGTGCATTTAAATTTTATTGTAGTTGTATCGATGAATGCCACTGTTGGTATCCTTTAATTTTATTTCTGCTCACCAGGGTTAATCATAATTCTCTCTATCTTTTTTGTAGTAATCACCTTTGAATTGTGTTCAGATATGTACCCTCAGGTATAATCATCAGAGCTGTTTGTCAGACATTCCAGATAGCAGTTCTTTTCAAAACTTTTATAAAGGGTTGTTTTTTTTTTTCAGATCCTTTTTTAAAGGGTTGGTTAACTACCTCAATAGCAGAGGATTGAGCTATATGCTGTCTGTAACGTACATAGAAAATGTAGATTAAAAACAAGGCTTGTTATATAAGACATAAGTGTAAGATTTTAATAGATCAAATGTAACATTGTTTACTGCCTTTAGTTTCAGAGGCTTGTGAGACTTCCTCATGACCATCGTAACAGGGCTTGCTCTTGTTGTATTTTCTGGTTAAAAAAGCAGCCTTGCTTATTCAGACATTGGAGTTATTTGGAGGTATAACAGTTTAGCAAGATGTAACTTTTGTAAGACATCAGATGTTCAAAAAAGGTGTATCCAAACTTATACTAAATACTGAAGTGTCCCTTTATAAAAAGTCAGACCAAAACTGACAATTGTACAGAAAAGCCTGACTTTTGGATATTTTCAAGATTTTCATAAATCATAGAAATTAGTATATGGCTGTAGATTAGCTTTTTAGGTAAAAAGTATATTTCATTAGTTCATTTCTTACTGATAATCACTGTTAAAATGTGAATCAGCTTTCCATTTCTTATGCAGGTCATGATAACTTGCAGAGGAGAGTACAATCATTTGTGTTAGGTTTTCAATTTTCCAAAGCACCTTGATGAGAGTGGAAGTTCAATAGTGAAGCATCCTCTATTAAATCTCTGTCAAAATTTTTGGCCAAGTCCCAAGGTGATAGCTTAAAGTCAAAAGTAAAATTATAGTTTGAATGTGACTTGGAGTAAAGAAATTCCTTTCCCCCTTTCCCAAATGGATACTGTAGTTGTATCACATACCCAATAGGTACCACAATGAAGGTTAGAGCTTATACTTAATTAAGATTTTATACATACCAGTTCCCCAGTAAATGTGAATTTAACAAGAAAATGAGTCATGTCATATGTTCAAAATGCTCATGGTAAACAATCATTTTGCATTCCTGCAAATAAATTGTTCTATACTGTAAAAAAAAAAAAAGTCTCCAAATAAATAACCTAACATTATACCTCAAAGCACTACAAAAAGAAAAATGAATCAACATCAAAAGCAGTAGAAGACAGGAAATAATTACAATCAGAGCTGAAATCAATGAAATTTAAACAGCCACTCAAACAAAGAAAATTCAAAAAGTCACAGAACAAAACAGAACAAAATTTGTTCTGTGAAAAAATAAACAAGATCCTAAACCCTTAGCCAAGCTAGCCAAGAGAAAGATAAAACTCAATTTATTAAAATCTGTAATGAAAAAGAAACTATCACCACAAACACCAGTGAAATTCAGATGATAATCAGAAACTATTTTGAAAATTTATAGTCCAATAAAATAGAAAATCTTGAAGAGATCAACAAATTTCTAGAGACAAATGACTATCCACTTTGAATCAGGGGGACATAGATAATTTAAACACAACAATTTCAAGCAATGAAATTGAAGACTATCAAAAGTATACAAATCAAGAAAGAACCCAGGACCAGGTGAATTCTCAGAGGAGTTCTATCAGACCTTTAAAGAAAAACTTACACCATTATTCCTCAAAGTATTCCATGAATTAGAAAGCAGGGAATGCTTCCAAACTCATTCTATGAAGTTCTGATACCAAAATCAGACAAAGACACATGAAGGAAAGAAAAGTTCAAACCAATATCCCTTATGAACATGGATGCAAAAATTCTTAATAAAATACTGGCAAACTGTTCACAAAAACATACAAAAAACATAGTGCACCATGATAAAATTGGAATGCAAGGATGGTTCAACATAGGAATTCAAGGGTAGTTCAACAAAGGGAATCAATAAATGTAATGCATCACATCAAGAGACTTAAAGACAAGAATCACATAATTATCTCAATAGAGGTAGAAAAGTATTTGACAAAATGCAGCATGTATTCACATTCAAAACACCAGAAAAACTTAGTAGGAACATACCTCAACATTGTAAAATATATATGTGTTAGTTTCAAAGCCAACATCATTCTAAATGGAAAGCTTATACCTAGCTCCAGTATGCCACACATATTTTCTGCTAAGACCTTAGGAATTTTGAGCCGAGAGAATAAGAAACACTACCTCAGAAATCACCCATGAAGCAATTAGATAAAACAAAACCTCATATGATATTTTGTTTGAATGTAATTTCATCCAAATAGTGGGGAATATTTTCATAATCAATTTAGTTTCCATGATCTTATCTTAAATCCATTTACCAGACATGACACATTTTGATTTTTTGACCTATTGTTTTTTAAAAATGTGAAAAAGAAAAAATCAACTGTTAAACAATAATGTAGTGATAATTACTCTTAAACTTTTATTTTTTTCTGGACTCAAATGTGGGTATATATGTACTTATATATGTCTGGATACAAAGCTTCTACAAGAAGATGAATGGATAAAGAAATTGTGGTGCATACAAACAGTAAGATATTGCTCAGTCATAAAGAAAAATGACTTTTTGACATTTTTTGGTAAATGGATGAGTCTGAAACAACCTTGAAATGAAATAAACCAATACTCAAAGTATCAAAGGTTGAACATTTTCTCGGATATGAGTCAAAGTTCTTGAAAAAGAACAAAGTTTTATTTTTGATACTTTCTCATTTCAAATTTAGTAAAAAGTTATAGTAATCCAAACAATGATGTACTGGCATAAAAATACATACATGATACATAAATTAATGAAATTGAATAAAGACCTGAGAAATAAACACACATATAATCAATATATAACAGAGAAGGGCCAAAATCATTTAATACAACAGGGTAGTCTTATTAATGGATAATGTTTAGAAAGTAGGATGAACTTTACAAATAAATTTGAGATTTGCAACATGTATAAAAAATATTTGAAATGGACCAATGACTTAAAAAGAGCAAAATTTAAATCTTAGAAAAAATCCTGTGGTGCATGCCTGTAATCACAGTGACTATGGAGGTTGAGGCAGGAGGAATGTGAGTTCAAAGCCAGCCTCAGCAAAAGCAAGGCACTAAGAAATTCAGTGAGACTTGGTATCTAAATAAAATACAACATAGGGCTGGGGATGTAACTCAGTGGTTGAGTGCCCCTTAGTTTAATTCCTGTACAAAAAAGAAAAACTATATGACTTAGTATTTGTTAAGAATTTCCTGGATATGACATCAAAATGATACAAAAAGAGAAAAGAAAAAATAGAATGAAGGAAAGAATAAAGGAAAATATCAAATGTTTGGAAGGGTGTGAAGAAATTAGGTCCTTGAATTACTCTGTGGAATGCAAAATATCAAAGCTTCTATGGAAGTATGTGTGATGGATTCTCCAATAACTAAATATGGAAATAAAATATGATACAGTAATTCCACTTCCAGGAAATATCAAATTAATTAAAAGCAGATTCTCTTACAGATATTTGTGACCAATTTTCTTAGCAGCAATAACCAAAATTGGAATAACCCCAAATGTTATCAACACATGCATATGTCAATACAGATGAGCCAGGAATATATCAGGCTAACTGAAATTAGACACAGAAGGTAAATATTGAATGAATCTACATATATGAGATACTTTTAAGAGTAAAATTCATATTGACAAAAATCAGAAAAAAGAAATTACAGTAATATAATATGGATGGAATAAATGAAATATCAAAATAGAAGAAATTGAAGACCTTAGAGGATAAAAAGATTGCCCATGTTCCTGGATAGGCAGAATTAATACAGTCAAAATCGTCATACTTCAGACCTAACTTTCATATGTGAGCATCAGTGTAACTCCAGATTATGTTCAACCCACACACATAGGGTCCTAATTAGAATAAGTTACATCCCATGTATGTATAATATGTCAAGATACATTCTTCTGTCATGTATGTGTAAAACGAACAAATAAAAAAGAGAAAAAAGTAGTTATACTACCAAAAGTGATATATAGAGTTAATGTTATTCCCACCAAAATACCAATGGCATTCTTCATAGAGCTGAAAAAGAAAACATTTCTAAAATTTATTTGGAAGAATAAGAGACAGAATCGTCAAAGAAATCCTGATCGAAAGAGTGATACTGGAAACACCACCACATCAGACCTCAAATTATACTATAGAGCTATAGGAACCAAAGCAGCATTGTATTGGCACCAAAGCAGACAAGAAGACCAATGGAATCAAACAGAAGACAAAGAGACAAACCTGCGTAGACACAGTCTGATAACTGATAACTGATAACTGACAAAGGTGCCAGAAACTTATGTGGGAGCAAAGAGAGCCTTTTAAACAAAAGACGCTGGGAAACTGGATATCTGCATGTAGAAGATTGAAGTTAGATTCCTGTCTCTCACCCTGCATGAAAATCAAATCAAAGTGGATCAAAGACCAAGAAATTAGACCAGAAACTCAGAAACTGCTGAAATAAAATATTGGCTGATCATCCAACATATTGGCAACAGTTTCATTAAAAAGACCCATTCAGTATAAGAAATAACACTGCGGGGGCGTCCGGAATTCCATCCAGTGCTTGACAAAGATCCTCTGGAGGATGTTTGCAAAGGCTCATCCTAAAGGGAATTGCCGGATGTTTTGCTCCGGAGCATGGTGTTTTTTCTGCTGTGTTTTTCTGATAATATATTACTCATTTCAGTCTGAACGGATTTCTTAAGGGGATGATGGGAATACAACAAAAATTCCAGAAAATATTACCTACAATCTGAAAAACAATGGGTCTTTACCACTAAAAAAGTTAAAAATAATTTTGCAACTGTGCAATGAGTCCCTGAAAGCCTCTGGAGAAAATAGATACAGATCTGCCTTTGTCTCCAACAGGCTGGATAAATCCTAACATGGTTTTGTTTATGTTTGGTGGTGAGGTAAGAGAATAAGGTTTCACAACATTCCTTCCTTTCTACAAAGAATATGTCACCCCTATAATAAACGTTGGTGCACAATGCCCTGTTCTGGAAAAAAGAGCTACATAAGACAATGTAATCTATTCAGTAAAAAAACTTGGCTACAAGAACCATTGTGACCGCTGCCCTCCTGTAGCCCTTATGTAGCCCTTAACTCAGCAATTTAGATATGAACCAGATGACCAAGTAGAGATGGTCACATGAGATTACTTGTCTATCACTTTAACCGAGAGAGTAATAAGAATAGTCTTAGGTCACATAGAGTTTAGATATTAAGGAAATAAACATTGTATTAGCTCATCGACATAGTTAGATAGTCTTAAAACAATTGTGATTAGGTAAGGTTAATCTGTAAGGTTGCTGTTTTCTGCCTATGCTTTGGAAACTTCTTTAATTTCATTAACCACAAGACTGCCATTATAGCCTGAAGAAAAACGTACATAAACCCAGCCTTCCCCAGAATAAAGTGGGAGTGATTGCACCAGAACTAAAGTCTGTGTCTTTCATTCTCCATCCATCGCCGACACTGTCTCCCAGCGCTCCGTTTACCTGTGTAGAACCCATGGACTCCTGCTAGGGCTGGACCCTGGCATAAAACCAAGAATCAATAAGTGGGACATGATTAGATTAAAAAGCTCTACACAGCAGAGGAAACAATGGCATGCTTCAATAAAGAGCTTAGTGAATGGGAGAAGGTCTTTGTCACCTGTCCCTCAGGGCACTAATTTCAAGAATATATAAAGAACTCAAAAAATAAACACAAAATAAAACAACCCAATTAATAAATGGGCCAAAGATTTAAACAGACACTTCTCAAAAGATGAAATACAAATGAATGACCAGTATATGAAAAAATGTTCAACTTCTCTAGCAATTAGGAAAATGCAAATCTAAACAAGGTAAAAATTTTTTAATGTATAAAATAATAAAGGAAAGATAAGTAGAGGAGAGGAAAGGAAACAGGTGTGGGGAGGAGAGGAAAGAAATAATGGGGACTGAGTTAGAGTAAATTATATTCCATACATGTGTAAATCTTATCAAAATGAACCTTGATATTATGTATAACTAAAACAAACTAATAAAAATGCAAAACAAAAAGGAAAAATCAAACTTATATAAACAAAAACTAGAATTTTTTTTCTGGCAAAAGGGGGAAGAAATGAAAGGTTATGCTTTAATGCGTACAGATTTCCAGGTTTTGATGTTGGAAAAGTTCTGGAGATAGTAGTGATGATTGTGCAGCAATGTGATTTTATTTATTGTCACTAATTTATACTCTCAAAAGGGTTTAATGTGGGCAATTTTATGTCCTGGGAAGTTTAAATGAAATAAAAATTAATACTAACTACTCAGTAATGTGAAAAACACTTTAAAATAGATGATTTTTAACAGAGATCAATTTTATGAGTGGCTAATGATCACTGAAAATTTGATCAGCAACTGTACTCATCATAGAAACTCAAATTAAAGTCCTAATGAGATATCACTACTCAATTGGTGAGTGAGTAATGATATTTAACTTTAACAAAATATTTTTGACATTAAAAATACCAATTTCTGATGAGGATATTGACAACTGTAGCTCAGTACCTAACATGAGGCTAAAGCATATGCAATATCCTATGCTTGTCACTCTCCATGGAAGTGAAGTCTTGAAAATCTGCACAAAATCTGTACACAAATTTTTATTTCAATTTTAAACTATGTAATGTGTGTAGTATTCCTGAATTTAATTGGGCATTTTGTAGTGTCCATGTGAAGGTGGTTGTTATTAAAGGCTCCCTCTTACCCAATGTCAATAGAGAACTGAAATGTGCATTAGTGGTACCTAACAGCAGTTATAAGACAATCCTCTCTTTGCTCCACATTTGAAAGAGAAAGCTTGAAGAGAAGCAATAATTTCAAAGTAGATAGGTAATTGATGGATGGATAGATAGGTAGATGATACCTACAGATATACAAAAATAAAGTCAGAAACACAGAGAATTATATACACAAAATTACACACACATATATGTATTTATGTAGATACAGCAATTGTATGCCTTTTTGCATTTTGCACTTCACATTTTGAAAAACTGCTCTTTATAAGGCATTGACAAACTTTTAAGCTATGTCATTAAAAACAATGAATGTAATAGTTTTTCAAAATACTGCAAATAATAAACAATTTGAACAATTGAAAGGTTTTTCAGGAAAACATACCTAATGATATTAGAGAATGAAAATTAACCTAGATCTCCAAAATTACAGTCCATTATTCTTTCTTGTTCAACATGAAAAAAAAAAAAATGGAAATTTTATCTTTGAGTTTTATTTTAGTTTGACCAAATAAAAATCAAATGTTGGTTTTAATGTTATCAACTTGACACCATTTGTTGTCTTATACTCAGTGAAATTATATGACAATCGTAAAATTTGCTTTCACATACTCCAGCAGTAGTACAAAATACATCTACAAAAGAGTAGCTGAGAAAACATTTTTTTTTTAACTTTAAAGTGGTAAAAATAGAATATCCACTAGGTGGCAGAGCAATACCATCATTAAATCAAGAATCAACTTTTTTTTCCCCACAGTACTAATTTGAAAAGTTTGAATACTCATCTGAAACATTATAAAAACCCACTTCCAACATTTTAAGGACATAGAAAAATTAAAGAATAAGGCTCAGCATGATCTGCTTTAGCAAGAAAAGCAGACATCAGAAAACTGAATTCTAAAAAGGAATTGCAGTTTTTCAAGTGCAAATGAGCAATCACAAAAATCAACTATATTTTAGCACATAAGTATGAAAATCATAAATTCAGCAAAAATGATAGATATGTAAATAGTAAATAGCATTCCCTGAACAATATTTAATAAAACTACAAATTAGTAGTAATGTTTTTCTAAACAATACATTCTATTTAAAAATGTAAAATGCTGTCATAAAAAAACAAATAACATAGATTACAAAAGCAAAATTGAAAGGGAGATATATATATATAGGGTGTGTATTAGGAGAAATTCTATATCCATATGCTAAAAATGAAAAATAAATAAACTTTCCATATAAGAGACATAGAAAAAGACCTTAAAGTCATAATAGCATTTAAGAGGTGATTTCAGTGTTATCTATCTTCATTAAACCATTCAAACAAAAGCAATAAATAAATCCATATTTTTGCATCATACAAGACAGTTGTACCTATGAAGTGACACTTGCCTATAACTAAAGAAATGTTTGTTAAAAGTGGAAAGAAGTGCATCTCACATAAAACTACCATAATTTGAAGTGTAAAGTGTGGAGAAGTCTACAGAGACAGTTTAGAAAAAGGAAAGTGGGAAACCTAGTGGTACTAAAAGATAAAATCACTAAGTAAGTTTTACTTACGCAACAAAAAAAAATTGAAAATATCTTCAGAGCCTATTAAAAACAACATTTTATAGAATAAGAAAACTATCAATTGCTTGGACTGTAGTGAAAAACCTGGGGAAAATTCTGTATGGGGGATGGAGAAAGGGAGAAAGAAGAGAGTGCCCTTCCACTTTGCACTGTCAAGATAAGGATGAAGAGCAGGTCCGGATTCTCTAAGAATAAGGTGGAAGTAACATAGACACTCAATGCACCAACCCCTCAACAAGCATAGACTGAGGTGTCTATTTATATGGGTATAGATGTTAAATATACCATAAATTCGTATAGATGTAGATACACATGTAGATATATGCAGAACTATCGGTCCATCTGTATGCATCTAACCATCTATTTGAATGCTTACAATCAGGTTTGCAGCCTTAATTCTCCTTTTACCTTCTGCAGGACAAAACGCTTTTCTAGAAATCAGATTAGTTTTCTCAGCTCCTTGTACTCAACAACCTGCCACACTCCACTCCCATTTTAAAGAATAGAGGTCAAAAATTTTTTCATTAAAATGAAAAATTTCCCATAATTATTTTGTTTACTCTTATTTATACCTTGATACACTAAAATATTAAAAATAATTTAATTTTCTTTGCATTTCAAACTTATTTGCTGTAGGTACCCATAGTAATATTTTGTGTTGTCTATTTTTTTGGTCCTCTTTCATTTTTTTGTGTTACCTAATAACTGAATTTCTATCTGTGCTCAGAAATAACAAATCATCTTTACTTGGTGGAAAATAATTAGAAAAAGTTTTTGACCAAATTGTTTTATTTCATAGGCATTTTACATTAATTTTAATAATAAAAGTCCTGAAACAATTTTCAAGTTTTGTTTTCAGTTATACCAGTCTGAGGTCCTAGTAGTAATATAATATTTTAGCATAAATGCAAAAAATTTCTTGATTTTTTCCCATAGTTTTTGATATTTGAATTTTTTAATTAAAATTTAAAAGAATCCACTTTATTGGATTCCCACACATATAGTTGCCTATCATATTTTATATTTTTAAACAGATATTATCTACAAAGAAACCAAGTTTTCAATAGAAGTTTTCATTTAAATAGACTACAGGAAAATGTCCACACAAAACATGAAAAGATGAAAAAAAAAAGAATATTTTTTCAGAATATTTTAAATTCTGACCAGTCATTTTTATAATATATTACCAACACCATTTTAAGTGAAAAACTAAAATAGACTCTACATATGAGAATATATTTCCAATTTTCTTAAATCATAATATATATATGTAGTATATGTATGTACAATGCCTGGAATTCAAGGATGGTTTGGCATTAGAAGTTAATCAGTGTAATACACTAAGTTAATATGACTAAGGAAACAGTAAAATAGTATGTGATTATTATAGTTGGCACAGAAAAATAATTTTGCAAAATATGAGATCATTACTAATAAAAACACTTGAAACCTCAGCACAGAAGAGAACTTCTTTAACATCATGAAGATGATTCAGTATAAAACCCAATACTAACGTCAAATACAGTCTGAGAGATTGAAAACTTTATACCCAGCATCATGAAAAAAGCAAGTATAACCACACTCATCATTACTATTCAATACTTTGCTGAAAGTTACTTAGAACATTTAGACTAAGAATAAATAACAATATTTAATATAGGAAGTAAAACTCTCTGTTCACTGACACATTTTTTTTCAAAAAATATTTCATAAGAGGGACACTAGACTAATAAAGTCATAAAACTGCAAGATACAAGATCAAAGCATAAAAATCAAATATTTCTACTACATTATGAACAATTTAATATGGATGTTAAGAAAGCAATTATATCTCTAGTAGCACAATAAAAAAGTAAATTCTTAAGAACAGATTTCACTAAGGATGAAAAATATTTTGCATTGATAAAGCACAAATCTTTACTTCAAAAAGTCAAATGAATGGAAACAGATCCAATTTTCATGAACTAGAAGACATGATATTGTTAAGTTTGCAATATTACCCAAACCAACCTGCAGATTAATTGCAATCTGTCTCAAAATTCTAATATCCACTTTTCTTTCTTTCTCTTTCTTTCTTTCTTTCTTTCTTTCTTTCTTTCTTTCTTTCTTTCTTTCTTTCTTTCTTTCTTTCTTTTCTTTTCTTTCTTTAGCCACAAATTTAGTGAGAATTGAATACAGGCTACAGGCACCCTACAACAGAGCCAAGTTTCCAGTCTTTCAACATTGATTTTTTAAATAGAGAAGCTGATTATCCATTTCATTTGGAATTGCAAGGGGACCTTTATAGTCAAAAGAGTTTTGGAAAGAAATAATGTTCAAGTACTTGCAATCACCAAATTTAAACCTTACAACAAAACTCCATGAATAATGCATAAATCCTATTGACACTGGATTAGATGTATACACCAATGAAATAGATCATAGAGCCCATATATAACCATACACACACACACACACACACACACACACACACACACACACATACACACACACACACCCAATTCATTTTTGCGAAGTGTGGAAAGTCTATTCAATGTAGAATACACTCTTCAAAATATAATGCTGAACAATTAAATTTCCCCATGCAAAAAAGACTGATGTTAGACTCTTATATGACAGAAAGCAAAATAATGAACTAAAAATGGACTGATAACCTCAAATATCTAAAGTTATAAAAAATCTTAGAAGAAAATATAGGGCTGAATCTTTATGGACATTATTTGATAATGGATTCAACACTTAGAGTAAGAGTATAAAAAATATATACACAAATTGATCTCCATAAAAAATAAAGACACTGACTGTGCACCAAAAGACACCATTAAATAATGAAAATATGGCCTACAGAACAGGAGAAGCTATTTGCAGGTGATATATCTGATAAGTAACTATTATTAAGAACACAAAGAATTTGTAGAGCTCAATGTAAAGGACAACAATCTCATTTAAATATAATTAGAAGACCTGAATACCTTTCTTCAAAGATGATATAGAAAAGGTCAATAGCACATAAAAAGATTGTTAACATCATTAGTTATTAGGGAAATGCAAGCCACAACCACAATAAAATAACATTACATGATTGCTTGAATGGTTATTAAAAACTTTAAACATACACACACATAGAAAATAGTGTTGGTGAAGATATAAGTATTTGAAACATTTCTAGTGATGCGCCACCTACATAAAATAGTTTAGTAGATTTTTAAAAAGTTAAACATATAGTTGTTATATGCTCATAATTATATACTTCAAATAGTTCAAGTGAGAAATCCAAATAGATTCCAATATTCAATATTGGTATATTCAATATTGAATATACCAATATTCACTGCAGTGTTAATCACAATAGGCAAAAGGTGAAATCAACTAGTGTCTATCAATAGAGAATGGATAAACAGAATATGGTGTAGAGTAGAATATAATTAAATGAAAATAAGAAATGAAGTTTTGACAACAACTTAACAACAACTTCACAACGGAAAACATCAAAGGTGCTAAAAACACATTGGAAAAAGATTGCTTCTTCAACAAATGGTGCTGGGAAAACTGTAAATCCAGTTTATTCTATGTAGTAGAATAAAATTTAACTCCTATCTCTCACCCTGAACAAAATCCAACTCAAAGTGGATCAAAAACCTAGGAATTAGACCAGAATCCCTGTACCTCCTAGAAAATAATTAGGCCCAAAACTGCAACATATCAATTCAGGAATTAACTTCCTTAACAACACTCTCAAGCACAAGAAGTAAAATTTTAAAATCAATAAATGGGATGGCATCAAATTAAAAAGCTTTCTTCCCCAAAGTGGATACAATCAAAAACATGAAGAGAGAGCCTACAGGATGGGACAAAATCTTGCCAACTGCTCCTCAGCTAAGGCATTAATAACCAGGATATACAAAAAACTCAAAGGACAACACACACAAAATAATAACCCAATCAAAAAATGGGCAAAAGAACTATTCAAACAGGTCTCACAAGCAGAAATAGAGTCACAAATAGATGAAACAATGTTCAACATCTCTAGTCATTAGAGAAATGCAAATCAAAACTATGCTGAGATTTCAACTCATTCTAGTCAGAATGGCAATTTCAAGAGTACAAGCAACAGTAAATGTTAGCAAAGATGTGGGGGAAAGGCAATGCTCATTGATTGCTGGTGGGACTGCAAATTGGTGTGATCACTTTGAAAAGCAGTATGAAGAATCCTTAGAAAACTTGAAATGGAACCACCATTTGATCTAGTTATCCCACTCCTTATACATACATGAAAGTTAAAATCAGCACATTATAAGGACACAGCTGCATCCATGTTTTTAGTGGCACAATTCACAATAGCTAAGCTATGGAAACAAACTAGATACCATTCAACAGACGAATGGATAAAGAAAATGTGGTATATATACACAATGGAGTATCACTCATCCATAATGAAAATGAAATTATGGCAGTTTATGGTAAATGAATGGAACTGAAGTCTATCAGGTTAAGTGAAATACGATGATCCCCCACAACTAAAGGTTGAATGTTGTCTCTGATATGTGGGGGCTGACTCACAATAGGCAGGGGGAGGGAGAGGGGAGTGGGAAAGACAGTAGAATGAATCCTACAAAACTCTTCTATGTCCACATAGAATGTATCACTGAATCTCGACATGGTGTACATCCATGAGAAATTATTTTAAAATATAACTATGGGTAAATGGCAGAAGATCAGTAGAGTGGACAGCAGGCAGGAGGAGGGGTGGAGAATGGAAGGAGAGGTCCTGGGACTGGATTAGAAGAGAACATATTCCATGCTTTTATAATTATGTCAAAATGGATTCTACTGTCACATAAAACTAAAAAGAACCAAAAATTTAAAAAAACCCAATTCATTATAATTACTAATATACAAAGAAACAAATGTTTTATGATTCCTCTTATCAGAAACATCAAAAATGAACAAATTTTCCCATGCACATCTCCAGCTCCTTGACTTGGCCCAGTACCCAGAGTATTCAGTGCTGCAATCAGGCCCAGCCTACAGTCTAGTGCCTGTGCCCCACGCTGTCTAACTGATCATCTACCAATAGGTGGGGTTGCCTCTGCCACTATCATGGATCATTTCTGACCTGCAGTCCACCATCCCTAGTGGGACAGATTCCTTCTTCTGAAACCACATTATCAATTACCTCTCAGGCATCAAGCTACTGAAGACTAGGAGGTTTGAACTGTAAAGTAGAGTTTCATTGTAAAAAATTCTATTGTTATTGGTATTACGATTATTCCTATTATATCTACTATTTTTCCTACTTTTTTTTTCTTTATTGTATTTCTCACACTATTTTCCTCTTATCTATCTGTTTCCTTGGAGATTTTTCTCCATTTTCTTATGCTAACAACCATTTTTCAAATTCCAATTTCTCTATTTCTATGATGTAGTACCTCTATAGACTCACTTCTTATCTCATTAACATTACATCCTATACCCTTCCCCATCCTCTTTGTTCACCATTAGAAATTGCAGTCATTATTGCAAACCTATTATTTATGCTGTGGATAAAAATCAAACACATCATCTCTGTTTATTAAGACAATATTGTTAATATCTTAATAGGAGCTATTTGGATTAAGGATGCATATTGTTTGTATTGCATGCTTCTAGTATTGATCATCCACTTTAAGGTGAGGTGCTGGAAACCTGCTGGGACACTATAACCATATAGGGGGGAAACGGCAATAACTCAGATTTGCACTGCTGGAGGGGAACAAACATGAACAACATGAAAAAAATAGGGGAATAAAGAGTTCGAAACAAACCTAGATGCTATATTAATAGAATACAATGAGAGAATGGTGGAAGAAATGTCAGAAAGAATCTGCTGAATGTACGTAATTAAAATGATCTGAGAAGCAAATAAGTAGAAAAGAGCAAATGCAGGCAATGAAGAATCACACCAATAAACAGTTAAAAGATAAAATTAAGGAGCAAAAGATTATTTCAATAAAGAGATAGAGATTATAAAGAAAAAAAATAGAAATCTTTGAAATGAAGGAAACAATAAACCAAATTAAAAATTCAATAGACAGCATAACCAACAGAGTAGATCACTTGGAAGACAGAACCTCAGGAAAAGAAGGCAAAATATTTAATCTTGAAAACAAAATGGGCCAAACAGAAAAGATGGTAAGAAATCATGATTGGAACCTCCAAGAATTAAGGGATACCATGAAAATACCAAATTTAAGAAGTATTGGAATTGAGGAAGGCACAGAGAAACAAATCAAAGGAATGAATAACTTATTCAATAAAATAATATCAGAAAATTCCTCAAATCTGAAGAATGAAGTGTAAAATCAACTATAAGAGGCTTACAGGACACCAAATGTACAAAATTACAACAGACCCACACCAAAGCACATTACAATGAAAATATCTAACATACAAAATAAGCATAGAATTTTAAAGGCTGCTAGACAAAAGCACCAGATTACATACAGGGAGAAACCAATGGGGATATCAGAGGATTTCTCAATCAGACCCTAAGTTAGAAGAGCCTGAAACAACATGTTTCAAGCTCTGAAAGAAAATGGATGCCAATCAAGAATCTTATACCCAGCAAAACTTACCTTCAGATTTGTTGACAAAATAAAATCCTTCCATGACAAACAAAAGCTCAAAGAATTTACAAATAGAAAGCCTACACTACAGAACATTTTCAGCAAAATATTCCATGAGGAAGAAATGAAAAACAACAATGTGTGTCAGCAAAGGGAGACACTACCCTAAAATAATAGTCAATTAAAGGAGAAACCAAGACAAGTTAAAAACCAAAAATAAGCCAAAATAACTGGGAATACAAGACATATCTCAATAATAACCCTGAATGTTAATGGTGTAAACTCATCAATCATAAGCCATAGACTAGGAGGTTGGATTAAAAAGGAAGAACCAACAATATACTGTCTTCAAGAGATTAACTCATAGAAAAAGTTACCCACAGACTAAAGATGAAAGGATGGGAAAAAAACATAACGCTCAGTAAAAAAGCATGGGTTTCCATTCTCATATCAGATAAAGTGGACTTCTAAACAAAGTTATTCATAAGTGATAAAGGAGATTTCATAGTGCTTAAGGGAAGCATAAATTAGCAAAACATATTAATCATAAATATTTATGCCCCAAACATTAGCACATCCATGTACAGCAAACAAATCCTTCTCAATTCCAGGAACCAAATCCACAACACAATAATATTAGGTGACTTTAACACACATTTTTCACTATTGGAAAGATCTTCCAAACAAAAACTAAAAAAAGAAACCATAGAACTGAGGACTGCAATCAATAATTTAGACTCAGCAGACATATATAGGATATTCCATCCATCAGCGAGTGAATACACTTTCTTCTCAGCAGCACATGGATCCTTCTCTAAAATAGACCATATTTCATGCCACAAAGATACTCTTAGCAAACACAAAAAAATAGAGATACTATCTTGTAGTCTATCAGATCATAACACAATGAAATTAGAAATAAACGATAAAATTTTAAAAATGTATTCCAGGAGACTAAATAATACAGTACTGAATGATGCATGGATAACAGAAGACATTCAGGGGAGAGATAAAAAAAATTATAGGTAAACAAGAACAATGATACAACATATCAAAATCTCTGGGATGCTATGAAAGTAGTACTAAGAGGAAAATTCATTGCATGGAGTGCATTCAGTAAAAGAAGAAAAAGTCAACAAATAAACAACCTGATATTAGAGCTGAAAGCTATAGAAAAAGAAGAAGAGACCAACACCAAAAGTAGTAAAAGACAGGAAATAACTAAAATCAGAACTAAAATCATAAAATTGAAATAAAAGAAACAATTCAAAATTGACAAAACAAAAAGTTTGTTCATAGAAATAATAAACAAAATTGATAAACCCTTAGCCACACTAATGATGAGAAAGAGAAAGAAAACTCAAGTTACTAAAATTTGTGATGAAAAAGGAAATATCACAACAGACACTATTGAAATACAAAACATAATTAGAAGCTATTTTGAAAATCTATACTCCAACAAAATAGAAAATCTTGAAGACATCAACCTGTTTGTAAAGACATATGTTTCACCCAAACTGAATCTGGAGGACATACACAATCTAACCTGATCAATGAAATAGAAGAAGAAATCAAAAGCCTCCCAACCAAAAAAAGCCCTAGACTAGATGGATTCTCAGTCAAGTTCTAGAAGACCTTCAAAGAAGAACTCATGGCAATACTCCTCAAAGTATTCCATGAAATAGAAAAGGAAGGAACCCTTCCAAACTCATTCTATGAAACTCATATCACCCTGATATCAAAACCAGACAATCACAGATCGAAGAAAGAAAACTTCAGACCAATATCCCTAAGGAACATACAAATGCAAATGTTCTTAAAAAAATTTTAGCAAATTGCATACAAAAATATATTAAAACGATAGTGCACCATGACCAAGTGGGTTTCATCCCAGGGATGCAAGGTTGTTTCAACTCCAGAAATCAATACATGTAATTCACTACATCAACAGACATAAAATTAAGAATCATAAGATTATTTCAATAGATACAGAAAAAGCATTTGATAAAATACAGCACCCTTTCATTCTCAAAACACTAGAAAAAATAGGGACAGTAGGAAAATACCTCAAAATTGTAAAGTTTATAAGCCAACATCATTCTCAATGGAGAAAAACTGAAAACAATCCTCCTAAAAACTTGAACAAGACAAGGATATCTTCTTTGACCACTTCTATTCAGCATCTTCCTTGAAACTCTAGTGAGATCAATTAGACAGACCAAAGAAATTAAAGGGACACGAATAGAAAAAGCAGAACTCAAATTTTCACTATTTACTGATGACACAATTCTTTATTTAGAGGATCAAAAAAGTTCCACCTAAGAACTTCTAAAAGTCATAAATAAATTCATCAAAGTCATAGGATATAAAATCAACACTCATAAATATAATGCATTTTTATTCATAAGTGATGAATCTTCTGAAATAGAAATTAGGAAAACTACCCCATTCACAATATCCTCAAAAAAAAAAAAAAAAATAGATAAAATACCAGGTAATCAATCTAACAAAAGGGGTGAAAGACCCCTACAATGAGAACTACAGAACACTAAAAGGAAGAAATTAAAGAAAACCTTAGAAAATGGATGTTGGGACTAGTGACACGTTAACTAACTCAGGCTGAATTCTTACTCCCTGGCGAGTGAGCTAGATCAAGGCCTCAAAGGCGGTTTCAATAGTTAATGACGATAAATCGAATCACCGTCAGGGATTGGTTAACAACAGTTCCGCGAACTTGATCAGCTCGTGCTTGCCATATAGTCCTATGGGTCTCTCACCTGGGTGAACCTCCCATGCCTTGCTGACCTTTAAGCTGATTGGTTCACGCCTAGCCTCCACCCTACATAAAAGCTGTGTGATTTCCTCAATAAACGAGATTCGTGCTGTGCCTCGTGCGCTGACAGACCTCCTGGCTCTGGTGTGTTTCCAATGCTGCAGACACTCATCATCCTGCTTGACCCCGTATTCTCCTCAGGCGGGCCCTGAGGAGGTACATCGGACCTCGTTGCCTGACAGGGAGCAACAGATGGAAAGATCTCCCATGTTCTTGGATAGGCAGAATTAATATTGTCAAAATGGCCATGTTACCGAAAAGCATTGTACAAATTCAAGGCACTTACAATTAAGATCCCAATGATGAACTTAATAGAAATAGAGATAGCTATCATGAAATTCCTTTGGAAGAATAAGATACCCAGAATAGCTGAAATAATCCTTAGTAGAAAGAACAAAGTAGGAGTTATCACAATACCACAACTTCAACTATATTACAGAGCAATAGTAACAAAAACAGCAGGGTATTGGCACCAAAATAGACAGGTAGAACAATGGTACAGAGTAGAGGACACAGAGACATACTCACATAAATACAGCTTTCTCATACTAGACAAAGGTGCCTAAAACATACAATGGAGAAAAGATAGGTTCTTCAACAAATGGTGCTGGAAAAACTGGAAAACTATATGCAGCAAAATTAAACTAAAACTCTATCTCTCATTCTGCACAAAACTCAACTCAAAATGGTTCAAGGACCTCAGAATCAGACCAGAGATCCTGAACCTTATAGAAGTAAAAGTAGGTCCAAATCTTCATCACGTCAACTTAGGACCAGACTTCCTTAATATGACTCCCAAAGCAAAAGAAATAAAATAAGAAATTAATGATTGGGATAGAGTCAAACTGAAAAAGGTTATTCTCAGCAAAGAAAACTATCAACAATGTGAACAGAGAGCCTACAGAGTGGGAGGAAATCTTTGTCACACATAATTCAGATAGAGCACTAATCTTAGGAATCTATAAAGAACTCAAAAAACTTTACACCAAGAATACAAATAATCCAATCAATACATGTACTAAGGAAATGAGCAGACACTTCACAGAATATCTACAAGCAATCAACAGATATATGAAAAAATGTTCACCATCTCTAGTAACAAGAGAAATGCAAATCAAAACTACCCTAAGATTGCATCTCACCCCAATTAGAATGGCTATTATCAAGAATACAAGCAATAAGAAGTGTTGGCAAGGATATGGAGAAAAAGGTACATTCATATATTGCTGGAAGGTTTGCAAATTGGTGCAGCCACACTGGAAAGCAGTATGGAGATTCCTTAGAAAACTTGGAATAGAACCACAATTTGGTCCAGCTATTTCATTCTTTGGCTTATACACAAAGGACTTAAAATTAGCATACTACAGTGACACAGAAACATCAATGTTTATAGCAGTTGAATTTCTAATAGCTAGATTGTGGAACCAACCCAGATGCCCTTAAATAATGAATGGATTAAGAAACTATGGTATAAATACACAATGAAATATTATTCATCCATAAAGAAGAATGAAATTATGGCATTTGAAGTTAAATGAATGGAGTTGGAAAATATCATGCTAAGTGAAATAAGCCAATCTCAAAAAGCAAAGGCCGAATAATTTCTCTGATAAGGGGACTGGGGCAAAGCAAGAATGGAACAAGGATGGATTGTACAGAGGAAAATGATGCTGGGGAGGGGGATGAGAGGAAGAAAAGATAATGGAATGAAGCAAACATCATTACTCTTATGTACATATATGCTTATGCAAGTGGTGTGGTTCTGTAAAACAAGAGAAACGAATGTTGTACCCCTTTTGTGTACAATGAATCAAAATAAAATAAAAGAAAGAAAATAATTGAAACATTTAGGTCCATTTTAGTGAACATTTGAAATTATTATTTGGTTTCCAGTTGGTTTCAGTGTACCTTAATGAAAAAATTGAATTTTTTCTCAGTTACTGAAAAAATGAGACAATTAATAGAAACAGGTTGCAGTTCACAGGTTGCCAGCAGTAGAAAGAATGGGGATTTATTAAATAGTTACATTGCTTCCATTTGGGTGACAAAAAAATTTCCAAAAACATATTGGTGATGATTCCTTAATACTGAAAATGCAATTTATGCAATTAATACATATACTATGTACCTGGGAGTGTACAGAGAACAAATTTAAAGCATGTGATCTATGGAGTTAGAAGAAAATGCTTTTAGACTCCATTGCTGAGAAATACATCATGAGAAAAAATAATCTCAAAACCATCATGACTCAGAAACAGAAAGAATAAAATTCTGGCGTTTGTGACTACTTGGAAAAGAAATAGTGATCAGGCGTTAAGTGAAATAAGCCCAACATAGAATGGCAAAGTACCCTCAGATCTCACTTGTATGTAGAGTCTAAAAACGTTGATTTAGTGTAGGTTGAGATTTGTGTTTACCTGTGTGGAGGGAAGGATGGAGATTGATCATATTGGAATAAGAAGTTCTGGCCTGTAGTTGCACAGCAGATGATTATAAATACTAATGATGCATGGTGTATTTCAGATTTTATATATTAGGAAGATGTGAATGTTTTCACCATAAAATATGAGGAGACAAGATATGTTTAATGTGTTATAAACATTACGTAATGTATACGTGTGTTGAAATTACACATTAAACCAAAAATATGTAAAATTATTATGGGTCAGTTAAAATGTAGACCTTATTAAAATAGAAAATAAGCAGAAAAAAAGAAACTTGAGACTATAATTCATTACAAGGATGAAGTTTATGATAAAGCCCTTACATTAAATGTTGTCAGAAAAATGAAGCCAAGGACATTAGGAAAAGGAGGGCAGTAGATTGTGCTTTTGAAAAGTTGTATTAAGTAATAAGAGATGCATGTCAAGTATTAGTTATTCTTTACAGATTATAGATTGAGACAGTGCTATCATTTCCTCCACCCTTTTTAAAAAATGTTTTTAGTTGTAGATGGACATAATACCTTTATTTTGTTTATTTAGTTTTTCTATGTGAAGTTGGAGATAAAACCCAATGCCTCATGAGGGCTAGGCAAATGCTCTGTCACTGAGCCACAACCCCAGCCCTTCCCCCACTGCTTTTTTTATCTTTATTTTTTATTTGTTCTTTTTAGTTACATGTGACAGTAGAATGATTTTGACATATCATATATACATGAAGTATAACTTTCCATTCTTGGGCCAACCATTGAATCTTAATGTCAGAACTGAATGAAACTTAGAGAAGTGAACTTCAAGTCCCTACACTTTGGATTGACACAGTCAGTGACTAGATCACCAGTCTCTCCTTTCTGACAGTCAGGTAATCTTTATTACACATGCTAGGACTTAGTAAATATTCTAGAAAAGTCAGTGAAAGTGTCAAACTCACTGATTTCAATGCCATTTACGCTTACATATAGTGATTCTGGCATGTGGGTGTGGCTTCCAAAATTCAGAGCAATGTACATTTTGCAAACCTACTAAGGACCCAGTATAGCCAATTCTCTTTTTCTTCTTTGCAAAGGGGTGAGCCTCAGGTCCTTTCCTTTTAGGTAATCAGTTCCTCCTTAATTACTTCCATAACGAATGAAATCAGATCTTATCTTAGTTTACCAATATTCATTTAAGGGTGGGTCTTGATTGATAGAATTATTTTTAGATATTAAACAATTTTTTTTATTCAACTGTTCATTCTCACCTTGGTCAAATTATCCCAATGAGATTTTCAGATTCACAGAGACAGCAATAGATATTACAGGTAAAATATCTCCCAGGTAAAGCTGTGGAACTCAAACAGGAAATCAGTTGTTTTCATTTTCCCCAGAGACTAGGAGTTTTTTTCATTTTCCCCAGAGACCAATGAGCTATTTGAAAATGGGCAAAGAACAGTTATGCAGGTGAATGGTGAGGATACCAACTTCTTCCCTTGTTGAATGTCAAGATTAAAATGGGAAAAGACTCAAAATGTTCTTAGAAACAAACTGAGCCACTTTCCCTTAGAAAACAGGTAAGTTCTACCTTCAGGATTTCTCAGAATTACTTGAATGGTGGGTTTATTAATATGTACCCATTGAATTTATTGCTTGTTTCTGAGTCTGTTATAACTGTGAATCATTACATATATCTTAGATTTAAACAACCTACTGGTGAAACAGAGGTTAAGTTTTATTTAAATAATCCACACTTCATCATTTTCTGTAGACCAGTAAGAAATAAAGATTTAGAATTTATTATTAAAAAAATTCAATGATACTTAAAAACTTACAGGCACCATTTATGTACAACAAACTGTTAATACTTTGCTCCATCTATTTGTTGATACAGAGCATTTACTGCAACTACATTTTCATACAACCATTACATGATAATTTATCCTTCAATATTACATAAGTATTCAAAGCAGAGCAATGATACATTTTCATGATGTGAGGGTCAAAGGGACATAAAAAGAAGGGCGTCATGATTTACATTTCAGTGAAGACTGGAAAAAATGTTATGGAAGCGAAGAATACATCAGTCACCTGAATGTGTCGTATTTGCTGTCGGCATTTCCTATTTGCATAAACATATAAACACCACTTTTTCTATTGCAATTCAGCTAAAACTGAGCTGTTAAAAATAGGGAAATAGAGAAGATGACATGAGGATTCTTCCAGGGTGGGTGATGGGGTGAAGAATCTGGTGCCCTCAGCTCTATTCCACACATTTGGGCACCACCAAACGAGCAAGCTAGTCAGGGTTTCAGGGAGAGACACCTAGGTTTTAACACGTAAGACAGAGTGTGGCTGCCACCCTACGTCAAAAGACTTGGAATAGTGGAAGGATGCAGTGTTGGTTTCAAGTGGCTCCTTTTGCTAATGCCCAGGATACTGCTAGAAATCAGGACCATTTTAAATGACAGTCTATGAATCTCTGTCATTCTTCAGGAACTTTGAAGAGAAATGTTCTCTATTGTGGGTATTTACATGTGTTCAGTATTTCACAAAATGCTTAAACTGATACCATATATTAAAATGGGCTTAGATTCATGTTTTCAAACATTAAAAATACTTTTTTCATTAATTTGGCAAATTAATATTGATTAGTTAGAAGATCAGAATATAGTGTGGGCTATAAAGAATGAAAAGGAATTAATATTTTAAAGCAAGATGTTGACAGAGCTATGTAGCTGATTAAATTTTAAATGTTACTGTATTATTTAATTGGCCAAATGTTTTTTTAATTTCCAATAATTATTTATTTAAAATATTACTATGAGAGAACCAGATAAATATCATACTTCATGAAAATTTCAGTGAAAAGCTCAATGATTGAGGTTTTGTTCACTTACCACAATACCTGCCCCCAAATAGAAAATGGTTAATTAATTGATTATAGTTTATGCAAATTGACAGACTAGTTTTTTTTTTTGTTTACTTAATAGACAAGAATATGAAGTTCAGAAAGTTTACGCAATTTGTCTAAAATTGTTTTAAATCAAGATTTTTGCATATCTGGAAACATCTGATTTTGAAGTATAGATTTGTGAGTAATAGAGAATTGGTTCACTCCATGCTAACACACATTTTTTTTTTTTTACTAACCTTATATAATATATAGATGTGAAGGGATGTAGAAGAAAAACTGGGTGGTAACAGAGTATATTTTACTATTTTTTACTTCACAGCCTGATATTATTTACTGCAAAATGAGCTATAAACTGAACTGGGTCCACAACATAATCATTACTGTCAATCACAAAAATACAAGACATACATTGGATATATATTATGTGTATGTATGTGCACATATACATTTTCTCTCTATATATGTATATATATACATGTTCTCCTTAGCGTGTTTGTGTATATACTGTGTAGTATGTATGTGTGTGTGGTGCAGGTTCTAAGACTTTGACTCCTTGTTTCCATCCACTCATTCATTAGAGCTACTGTGATTAAAATATGATCTCATTTAGAATTGTCCAGAAGACATGCGATGTGGCAGGTGCTTTGTGATTGTGAAGAATTTGACATTTTATTTCAAAAGATCCACTTTTGGTAGTCAAGCTGTGTGATTTTGGACATAATTCATATAACATTCTAAGTATGTGTGTGTGTACACATAATATATTTTATATATCATACAACATATATGTTGTAGCAGTTGATTTTATCATTAGGATTTCAGAGAACTTATATGTCTTTTCCAGGTTGGCCAATAAGAAATTGATTCTAGGCTTCTGACTTCTACATTCAAATCTTCAAAAACTTTGCCACATTACCTATCCACTAGCAAGAGTAGGAGGAGTTCTGTTAATAGCAACCTAGTGAAAGGAGCACAGGTGTTCAGTTCCCTCCATACATGGGGCTACCTATTGAAAGAAGAGAGAAGTGCAAATGGTGGTGGTTTTCTCTGAAGTAGAAATTCATTTTCTGAGAGCAAGGTTGTGTCTTCTCTACCATTTTCCTATGGAAGGAAAGAGGACACTTGACAAACTTTAGTTTGCTCTGCCCATTTTCCTGGCTGCATTCTCTAAATATGAAAATCTCAGTGGAATAACAACTTGGATTTCCAAGTACTATTAACAATGTGTGTGCCCGAATAAATTGTTTTCACAAGAAGTAATTTTTTTCTTCTTTCAACAATTGTGAAATCTATAGTAAATGTAAAATATAGACGTAATGATTTCAGGGCATCATAATTACAAATAACACATAAGATGGGTGGAGTACAATATCTTTAATTTAAACATTTTCTTTTTATTTCCCACTGCAAAAGCTTTGTTGCTGTACTAGACACTCACAGCTAGTTTTCACCTCCATTTTTCCTCTGGACCTATTCAATTCTTCTCTCTTCTTCCAGTCCAATGCTCTCATCAACTCTGAAGTTTATATAATTTGCCCATTCTATGTAAGTGTTCATTAGCTTTAGAAATTATTCCTTTAAAGCAAGTTACCAGTGGTAGATATTTAAGCTTATGATAATGGGTATGATTTCTAAAATTACACATTTACAACCATAATTATTTCCTCAATGCTTTTTGTCTTTAGTCATGTACTGATCACAACATGGATAAAATTTATTTTAAGTTTATTCAACAGATATATTACAGACATCAGGCACTCTATTAAAGAATGGAAAATAAATACATAAGATACAGACATAAAATTTTAAAATCACTAGCAATTAGGTAATTTTAATTCAATAACTTCAAGTGTGCACTTAACATTCTGTTTAGCCATAGGCTGAAAATAAGATTGCTTGGCTCCATATGTTCAAAAGTAATTATAAATTATGCAAATGGTTGCCTGTTGTTTTCCTTGATGCAAAAGGTCTTTCCTTACATCACCTCAGTCTCTCAAATCCCCACAGCCTTCATACACTGATATCCACACGCACACACACACCACATATACACACAAATTTACATTCACTACACTTTCACACACACACAAACAAAAAACAACAACAACAACAAAAAAAAGCAATCAGTCATACACATAAACATTTTTCTTTACTCCTTGGAAAAACACTGCGCGGCGTCAAATCAAAGAGAAGAACAAATAACTATGTTGCTAGAGCAAATTTGCTCTGGAATGAACAGAATTTTCTTCCTAATATTCCAGAGGATTTTTAAAGTTGGAGGAGTAATAAACACTAATGGATGTAAAAGAGTCTGATAGGTGAAATCTTACCTCCACAGTGCCTGGCACTAAGGAAAACTATTACTGCCTCTGCATCATCCCTGGATTTTCACCCTAGCTCTGGGGCAAGAGTGACTCAACCAGGAGACCTGTGTGGATGCAAAGGCAACCATTCTGCTGCAACAACGCAAGTGTCTGGACCAGGGAAGACGACTGGGAGTTGGGAACCAAGACACGGAGCTAAGACAGGTCATGAGCTTTACAAGACCCAGAAGAAAAAAAAAAAAAAAATATATATATATATATTTATATATATGTAATATTAGTAACTCATGAATGCAGAAAATTAATAAATAGAAAGTCATTAGTGGAAACTGAAGGGTAAATGGATTTCCTTCTCTGAAAGGCACATGCAGCTCAAACTTAAATTTTTGAACATTCAGACATCACTTTTTAACTATTGATACATAATTCCTCATGACGTAAGTGAATGTCCTAAATTTGTGAGAACAACATTAACAAACAGAGAAAACACTATGATTTTTCCTTACAAATATTTTAATGTTTTGCAATAAAAAAGCATGTGTGGTTTCTGTGACTGTCTTTCTTAAATTTGAAGGAGCAATTTTCTCTTTCATAAATTAAAAAATGCAAATGGTTAATAATGGAGTTCATTTTAAAATATTATTTTCCAAACTATGGATTAAAAATGTGTTTTTATGACTTTTCAGAATAGAAAACATAATCATAACTTAGTAGCTAATGTGGTAGTAATTTGTAAAATTCCTTTATAAGATCTCCACATCATTTCATTGCCCATTTTTTTTTCTCTCTATTCTTTGTCCTTATGTTACCAAGCCTCCAGGATGGTTTTAACTTCTTGCAATATTTCCATATTCTAAAAGTCCTCAGAATCGTAATTATCTTCCTTTTTTTCATATAATCTATAATAAAGCCCTTTCTCCATAATAATATTGGTTTATTTTCCTAAGAAAAGCATTTAAAAAAATACTATTTGGGATGCGGAAACACCTTTGATGTAATTTTCTTTTGGTTTCTCTAGAAAAATCTCTCAGAAGTTTCTTCATATTTATAGGATGATTTTGATTAATATATTGTGGTGTAAGTTTTTTTAACATAAATTTATTTTAGAGCCAAATTCATTAGAATTACAGAGATTTCCTATATATACTTTACCCTACACATGCACAGCCCTTCAAAATTGATTTAATTGACTAACAATATGCATGTAAGTTTCCTCCATGTCTTTTTATGCCTTGATGACCCATTGTATATTAGCATTGAATAACAATCCATTCATTTTTGTTTTGGTTTTGGTTTTTAAGGTTGTTTGTTCACAGAAATCAATGAAAGACAAATTTGATTCTTCCAATTTGGGGCAATTACAAAGAAGGATACTATAAATATAATTATTCATAAGTTAATTTGCTCATATTCTAAAATTAATTTGTTTCTAAAGCAGTTCTTGTCTTTGTTGTTTTTCTTTCACAGAAGCATTAAAGGTCTTTGAATGAGACTCAATGGTCTGATTTGTTCATCTGATTCAGCTATGAATGGATAAGAAAACACATTTTATAAAATGTTCCTTAGGTTTTATGGAAAACTAATTTGGGATAATAGGTACAATGCCACTAAGAGTATTTTCTTCCTTAACAATTATTGCCTTCTTCCTTTCACTAGTTATTTGTATTCTTTCCATTGAAATTCAGGAAATTTGATCACCTAAATCCGCTTTATTACATATTCCGATGCACTTATTTCATTGTTGCCCAACTAATTGCTGAATGCTACTCTATGAGGTGCATGTGAATACCCTACGAGAAAGTTAAAGATAGTGTTTCAATAACATATTTAAATTTTTCTATTACCCAAAAAATATGTGTCATTTTATGTTCCAAACCAATGCCCACATTTTTTAAAACATATCATTTAAAACATTTTTATAATATAACTTACTACTCAAACACCACCTTACTTGCTTTGGCTCAGATACTTTTTATACAAGTAACTGCAACTATTTCATCTCAAAAATCAACAAAATTAAGATTCCAACATTTTTGCTAGGTCTGATTAATATTTCACTACATATTCCTTTAAAGGTCTAAATCCTATGGCCATCATTCATTCTGTTAAAGATCTATGACAGAGTTTCTAGCTACTTAATTCATATCTAGTTTTTTTTATTTTACAAGTGAATAGTTGATGATTTTTTTTTAATTAACTATGTTTCCTTTGAGAACAGAATATGACACCAAACTTTTCTCACAGCATTTTTCATGTCGGTATTTCTCAAAGTGTATATCAAGGGATTGAACATGGGAGCGATGATTGTGTAAAATAACGCAAGCACTTTATCCTCAGGGAAAGCAGTAGGAGGTCTAAGGTAGGAAAAGATTGCAGGCATAAAAAATAAGACTACCACTGAGATATGAGATGCACAGGTAGAGAGGGCTTTACGTCTTCCTTCAGCTGAGTGATTCCTTAAAGTGAACAAAATAACAGCATAAGAGAGAAATAAAATAACAAATATGACTAATAGGATCACTCCTGAACTGACAACCACAAGGACACCAATCACGTAGGTATCTGTACAGGCGATCTTTAACAAAGGAAAAATATCACAAAAGTAGTGATCAATTTCATTTGGACCACAGAAAGGCAAGTGCATTGTCATAGATAATTGAGGAAATGAATGGGCAGCCCCACCAACCCAAGCAGCTAAAATTAGGAAGTTGCATTTTGTCCTGTTCATGATCATCATGTAGTGGAGAGGTCTGCAGATGGCAATGTAGCGATCAAAAGCCATGGTCGTAATAATGAAGATCTCAATGCTGCCAAAGAAGTGTGTGGTAAAGACCTGGAACATACAATAACCATAGGAAATGGTTTTGGTCCCCTCTAGCAGGTCACTGATCAATTTGGGTGTAACACTGGAGGTATAGCAGATATCCAGAAATGATAACTGGCTAAGGAAATAGTACATGGGTTGGTGGAAAAGAGGGCTGCGTAGAATGGAAATGAGAATCAGAGAGTTTCCTACCAGCAGGGCAACAAAACAGAGTAAGAACAGCACGAAGCAAAATATTTGCACATTCTTGTCATCAGAAAGCCCCAGAAGAATGAATTCTGAGATGTTTCTCTGGATTTCCATATATTAAGTTGGGTAAGTAATTCCACAAATAAATTTAATATCTGAAAGACAGAAAGAAACCAGAAATTTAAGTGAAAAAGAAGCAACCTGATTACTATACTACAAAATGCACTAAAAATTAAATTAACATGCATGGAATCATAAGATTAAGTAACCTTGATTCATTGAAAAATGCTGTTTCTTATTTATTATGTCTTATATAAATATGGAATGGGTTAGCAGTAATAATTGTGTATTTTACTCAATTTTACATGTAATTATTTTAAAATATTTGAATATATTTTGAAAATTAAAAACATTATTTACATTCACATAATTAAAGTAAAAGCTGAATTGTTCTAATAGAAGAAAAATTTTAAATGATATGACTTTCCTGTTAGCATAAATATGAAAGGAAAAATAGAAAATTCAAGTGAGAATTATTATAATTGAAACAAGTAAGATTTTGTTGCCAATGATGATGGTAAGTAAAGAAAATTAAAACTGTAAAATGAAGAAATAAAGGATATTAAACAATGCTGAAGAAGTAAGGACAGTGGCAGCACAGAGGGTACACACCAGGAAGAAGGAAAAATGAACTGACCAATGGGATCCTCAAGCTGATTGTCAGACTCTCCAGGCCTCGTTTTCCTCATCTGCACCAAGACAACATTGCAGAATTCAGAATGCAATGATGAATCCATGGAATGCTATGAAATCCCCAAGTGTCATGCGAGTTTGATGATCCATAGCTATTCAGCTCCTACACTTTTTCCTCTTTAAGTTTGTAGTTCAGCAGCTAATGAAGTTGGGATGCACACACATACTCTACTGAAGAAATAAATAGAAAATAACACAGGGTTAGCACAATGTGAATTTAATGAATGTGATCAGGTAAACCTCAATATTGATATTGTGTTTGTAAATAATAGTAAGACTACTGAGAGGTTATTTTAGGACATTTCTTAAAACTACTTATAATTCTTTTCTTTTTCTTTCTTTTCTTTCTTTCTTTCTTTCTTTCTTTCTTTCTTTCTTTCTTTCCGTTTTTACTTGTTTATACCTTCAAACATATAGCCAAATGATTTCTTTATTTTGGGGAGTATCAAAAGTTCTGAAAACGTAGTTACTTGACTACAAACATTGTAGATGCCCTTATATTTAAGGTACAGTGTCCACCATTTATTTAAATACTTTTAGTGCATTTGAGTGTGACATGTGTAAGCTTACCTCAATCAGTTCAGATGAGAGTAGTCTATCATAGCCTGTATTCTGAAAAATGAGAATTTTTTCAGTGTGTAAAAGTTCAAGCAGCTCTTTCTTGATATGAATATGGAAGAATACATAAAAGCCTCAGAATGTAACATAACAAAAACCATAGCCTTCTTAAAAATGTCTTTAGCTCCAATGTTCTTAACTTAAATTGTGCTTACAACAGTGCACAATAAAAAACAAAGAAGACCAAAATATTTCATAGCAACAAAATTATCACATGCTACAAAAGCATTAGTAACATTTAGAATGAAATCGTATAGAAAAATTTAAGGGTATATAATAACCTAAAACTTGGTTGGTGGAACTCTCCACAAACCCAGTTGTAGGAGTAATTCACCGACCATCAGGTCTCAGTAACTGGAGATTAGATTCAGATTTCATCAAACACAGTTCCTCTCTCAGATACTCACCTTGCCGATTTGTTCCCTCTATGAAAATCTGAAATAAAAGGCACAAAGTTGCAATGCAGGCATTCTAACACACCAACACTGATTCTCTGAGAATGTTTTGGAAATATTAACAAGCCAAATATTCTACAGGTTTTGTAAGAGCCATATACTTCTGTTACTAACTAAATCCATCTACAATGTGAAAGGTAGAATTTTATCCACTAGAAAAGCAGATGGAAATTCTGAGTACCTAGTTTACTATTTTACATGAGCTCAGATTGATGAACAAAAATTATTTGAAATTTCTTCTACAATTAATACACATATTAAGCACAAAGTGTTGTTTCTTTTATGTCTTTGACTGTGGGGATTAGTTTAGGAAGAGCAGAATATAAACTTAAGTGTCAATGCAAGAATTAATAGGTTTTGAAAACCCTAAGATCATTCCCAAAGGCGTTTCTAAGCAGGCCCTGGACAAATGCTGCCAAGACTCTGCCCTTGGTAATGTCTCTGGTGCCTCTGAGTATTTACTTTCCACTTTTGGGTTTTTGTGGCTCATGCACTATTTTCCCTAAGGCCCTAAAATGCTACAGTCAGGGCAGTGCAGCAGACTGCCCTCTCTGTGCTCCTCCAGCTTTCTGATAAATCAAAGAGAAATAATATAGCTTGTAATGGTATGAGGCTATCTTTCATAAAATCTGAGATGATGAGAGCCAAAGTCAGGCATTCAACTTTTAAATCTGGATAATTATTAAAAATTCTCATTGTGCAAAAAGATCAATAAACTCTGTGATCCACAAGATACTAACAGGCACCAATGATTTGTTGCTGGAAAATAGCATAGCTGGAATGGAAGACTCTGAAATGAGAGTCAAAATAAAGAAAAATAAAATATTAAACCTGCATACACTGTGCATGAACAGAAATAATACATCAAGTAAAAAGATATCCAATCAGAAGAACGCTTCAAAATATTTATTCTGTTGATCATTCAGTTTTCTGTCTCTATTCAACATCCATAGTGGTTTAACCTCAGCTTCACCTGCCCACAATGATGTTCAGTTATTTTCACCTTCTCTATCATATACTAATGCACAGATGTAAAGTTTCCTAATAAAATTAAGACTTCTTAAAGTTAAATTATATGGTATAAAATCTGGTTAGAATTAAATCACTTAGGAAGCTAATGAAAAACAATCTATGAAGAGATTATTGAGTGGTTTAGATTCTTTATTTTATTTTACACAAAAAAATTGCATGGTCACATGAGAAGTATTTTCATTTTATGAGACTAGACACACGGAAGCTTCTAGAGCTTAAGTAGGTAGCTGGAACATCTAGTTTAACAATAGAAGGAGGAAAATGGGTGTTTCTAAGTTTGCTACCTGCTCTAATGCCTTGAAAGTCAAGTTATTCTGAATATTTGAATTATTCTACAATTTCAGGCTACAGTATTAAAATCCAGTATTTTAGTGGCATTTGTGTCTACATATTTCCCAATGTTTATGAAACTTCACTGAACCTAACCTATTATCAGTCCACAGAGGAGAGCTGGACATTTAACCCACATCTACACAGGTACAACAGTATTCACCTCAAGGATGTGTGCAGGTACTGCCTTCACATCCTGAAAACTGAATTCATCCCTAATCAGATAACTTGTTCTGCTGCCAAAAGTTGTAACTTTTAATTCAGTAGCATTTGTCATTTTGATGGCTCATAATTTTGGTATGACACATAATATTATTTGAATAATACAAAATTTCAAAGATCTTTTTTCTTGTAAACTATGCATCTGTATATGAATCTGTTTTATTTAAAGTTTTGTTCCATGTTACCTATATCAGAAAATTCTTCTGTGTTTTTTGTTGTGGTTTCCATTTTGAATTTGTTTCTGATCCATCACCTTTTGTTGGGAGGATTTTCTTCTCCTTAATTGCCTATGAATTTTCAAACTTTCATCACTATTAGTTGAGCATATATCATTTTCCTAATTTTGGATTTCTTAGTCTGTTCCATATATATACAGATGTACATATATGTATGGTATGATACTATCTTTCATGAAATCTAAGATCATGAGACCCAAATTCAGGCATTCAACTTTCAAATCTGTGTGAAACATATACACATATATTTGTTTTATATATATATATATATATATATATGTGTATATACATATATGAACATATATACATACATCTGCCCATATGTATAGATATGTGTATATATACATATATATGAGTTAAATCACATGTGCATTTTTTTGAAGAATTTAAATATTATTTATTTTTTTTATGTGATGACGAGGATTGAATCCAGGGCCTCACCCATGCTAAGAAATTGCATTACCAGTCAGCTACAATCCCAGCCCAGTCTGTTCCATTTTTGTATTTGGATATTGTTATGAAAACACTACAATGCTTTGAACATAGAAACTTCACATGATACCCTGGAATAAAGTAGTATAATTCTCCAAATTTGTTCATCTTTCAAATTCTAGCTGGTTAACATAGTTCTTTTGTTACTTCTGTATAAATTTTTGAATTAATAAAATTCTAAAAACAATGCTTTGCAGGAGAAATATTTCATCAATTACATGTAGATATATAATTAGTAAGATAGAATCACAGGTTGTCTGAGTAGGAACAACATAATAAATGACAATTTGGCTTACATGACTATCATGGCAGAGCTCATTTGTAGCAAATTTCAAACAACAGAAGAGCAAATGAATCTCTACAGGGGAAAAGTAAATATCATTAGACATGAAAATATATGTCTAAACATACCTGCAAGTGTCCTTCACAGCAAGGTTTAGCTTCCAGTTTTTCCTTGCCCCTTTGGAGAGTTCTAATATGCATCCATCCTAGTTATATTTAAATCCAGTGGCTTATTTCATATGCTTATACAATGAGTGGACCTCAGATAAGTTGAGATATTCCTTTAGTATAATAAAATAATGATACTTTTTAAATTACTAATCAATACCTGAAAAAAGGAACAGAATTGCTTGAATTACCCATTTACAACAACAAAACTTTCTAAACTCTTGTGTACATAGGCAGATTCTGAGAAATATATTTTATCAATTATTTTTTATTATTTTTTGATTCATTTTACACAAATGGGGTACAACTTCATTTCTATGGTTGTGCACGAAGTACAGTCACTTGGTTTGTGTAACCATACATACATATAGGGTGATGCTATTTGTCTCGTTCCTTCTCCTCCAATACCTCACCACCCCTCATTTCCCTCTACACAATCCATCATTCCTCCATTTTTCCCTTAATCCCCAACCTGATAGAATTATTTTGGTAGAATTTTTTGGATCCTCTAAATATAGAATCATGTAATCTCAATTAGTGATAGTTTGAGTTCTTCCTTTCCTATTCTTATCCCTTTAATTTCTTGGATCTGTCTAATTGCTCTGGCTAGAGTTTCAAGGATGATGTTGAATGGAAGTGGTGAGAGAGGGCATCCCTGCCTTGTTTCAGTTTTTAGAGGAAATGCTTTCAGTTTTTTTTTTTTTTCTTTTTTTTTATTCAGAATGATGTTGGCCTTGGGCTTAGCATAGATAGCCTTTACAATATTGAGGTATGTTCCTACTATCCTTATTTTTTTCTAGTGTATTAGCATGAAGGGGTGACGTATTTTATCAAATGCTTTTTCTTTATCTATTGAAAAGATCATACGATTCTTAACTTTAAGTCTGTTGATGTAGTGAATGATATTTATTGATTTCCGGATGTTGAACCAACTTCCATCCCTGGGATGAAACCCACTTGATCGTAATGCACTATCTATTAAATCTTTTTGTATGCAATTTGTCAGAAATTTCAACTTATTTTATGAATGTACTTTGGAGATATTTTTGTAGACAAACTATAATGTGGTAGAAAGTGATTTCTGGAAAGATCACCTAGCCAGGAGGTATCCAAAATGGTGGAATAGAAAAAAGCTGTATTGGCAATTCAAGATGGTGGACTAGAGGGAGACTGCATCTCCAGTCCCTCCAGAACCCAGGATTCAAGAAGGGGAGGCATTGAGAGACTCAGACTAAAATACAACAACAGGGTGACTCTCCACCACCTGGTGAAGCTAGGCCCAGGTGGCAGACCCTGATTCAGGCAGATTATTAGAGTAGGGTAAGGCAGCTAGAGTCTCCCCCAGCAGCCCTGAGCACTCTGGTGGTGGGCTCCTCCCACAGGGCCAGATACTCCAGCTTCTCGGAGCAGGCCCCCCAGTGAGAAACTTTCTGCACACAACCAGCTCCAAGTCCCTGATCCAGAGTGCAGCAAGCTCTGGCCTGCCCACACGCTGCTTCAGAGACCAGGGCAGGGCAGCCAGGGACTTCCCCAAGCAGCCCGGCTCCCTCCAGCAGGAAGTGTCTTTCCAGGCTAGCTTCTCGGAGCAGACCACCCAGTGAGAGCCTTTCTACACAGAGCCAGCCACAAGTCCCCAAGCCAGCGGAGACCTTCGACCTGCAAGCAGCCTCTGGGACCAGAGCAGGGCAGTCAGAGACTTCTCCAGGCGGCCCTGCCCCGCTCCAGCCGCAGGCTCTTTCAACGGGGCAATCCAAGATGGCGGACTAGAGGGTGACTGCATCTCCAGTCACTCCAGAACCCAGGATTCAAGAAGGGGAGGCATTGAGAAACTCAGACTAAAATAGAACCACAGGGTGAGTCTTCCCAACATGGTGAAGTTCGGCCCGGGCGGCAGGCCCAGATTGGGGTGGCTTATTAGAGTAGGGCAGGGCAGCTAGAGTCTTCTCCAGGCAGCCCTGGGCACTCCAGTGGTGGGCTCCTCCCACACGGCCAGGTTTGCGGAGCAGGCCCCAAGTGAGAGCCATTCCACACAGAGCCAGCACCAAGCCCTGGACCCAGTAGCGGGCTAGGGGCAGCTTTCTTCGGAAGCACTGCATCATCAAGTTACTCCAAGATTTCAGGCTAATGAAGCCTGGGAGGTGATACACTGGAAATCTACAGGGACACTATAAGCAAATAGAGGAAATCTGCAATATCAGAGAGTCCCACTGACATCTGACCAGTGTGAGAAGGCAAGGGAAGAAAATGTCCCAAACAAACCTAGATACTATATCAACAAAACTCAATGACAGCACAGCAGAAGATATGTCAGAAAGGGAGTTCAGAATGTACATAATTAAAACAATCAGGGAAGCAAACGTGGAGATGAAAGAGCAAATGCAGGCATTGAAGGAGGAGATGAAAGAGCAAATGCAGGCATTAAATGATCGCACCAATGAACAGTTAAAAGAGCAAATACAGGAAGCAAGAGATCATTTCAATAAAGAGTTAAAAGAAAACAGATGCCAACCAAGAATCTTATACCCAGCAAAACTTACTTTCAGATGTGACAATGAAATAGGATCCTTCCATGATAAACAAAAGCTAAAGGAATTTATAAAAAGAAAGCTGGCATTACAGAACATTCTCAGCAAAATATTCCATGAGGAAGAGATGAAAAACAACGATGCAAATCAGCAACGGGAGGAACTAGCATAAAGGAATAGCCAAATAAAGGAGAAACCAAATCATGTCAAAAAACAAAAATGAGTCAAATGATTGGGAATACAAATCATATCACAATAATAACCCTGAATGTTAATGGCCTGAACTCATCAATCAAAAGACATAGACCGGCAGATTGGATTTAAAAAGAGAATTCCTACAATATGATGCCTGCAAGAGACTCATCTCATAGAAAGAGAAACCCATAGACTAAAGGTGAAAGGATGGGAAAAAACATACCATGCACACAGACACAGCAAAAAAGCTGGAGTATCCATCCTCATTACAGACAATGTGGACTTCAAGCCAAAACTAGTCAGAAGGGATAACGAAGGACATTACATACTGCTTAAGGTAAGCATAAATCAGCAAGACATAACAATCATAAATATCTATGCCCCAAACATTGGCTCATCCATATATGTCAAACAACTCCTTCTCAATTCCGTATAGCAAATAGACCACAACACAATAATACTAGGAGATTTTAACACACCTCTCTCACTGCTGGATGGATTGTCCAAACAAAAATTGAATGAAGAAACCATAGATCTCAATAACACCATCAACAATTTAGACTTAACTGACTTATATAGAATATACCATCCAACAAAGAACGAATACAATTTCTTCTCAGCAGCACGTGGGTCCTTCTCTAAAATAGACCATGTCTTATGCCACAAAGCTACTGTTAGCAAATACAAGAAGATAGAGATACTACCTTGTTTTCTATGAGATCATAATGGATTGAAATGAGAAATAAATGACAGAATAAAAAACAGAAACTTCTCCCATACATGGAGATGAAATAATACAATATTATATGATGAATGGATAACAGAAGACATCATGAGGGAAATTAAAAAATTCTTAGAAGTAAACGAGAACAAAGACACATCATATCAAAACCTCTGGGACACTATGAAAGCAGTACTTAGAGGATGATTTATTTCATGGGGGGTATTCAACAAAAGAAGTAGAAATCGACAAACAAATGACTTAACACTACAGCTCAAAGCCCTAGAAAAAGAGGAGCAGACCAACACCAAAAGTAGTAGAAGACAGGAAATAGTTAAAATCAGAGCCCAAATCAACGAAATTAAAACAAAAGAAACAATCAGAAAAATTAACAAAATAAATAGTTGGTTTTTGAAAAAATAAACAAAATTAATAAACCCTTAGCCACACTAACAAAGAGAAAGAGGGAGAAAACTCAAATTACTAAAATTTGGAATGAACAAGGAAATATCACAACAGACACGAGTGAAATACAAAACATAATTAGAAGCTATTTTGAAATCTATACTCCAACAAAACAGAAAACCTCGAAGACATCAACAAGTTTCCAGAGACATATAATTACCTAAACTGAATGAGGAGGACATACACAACTTAAATAAATCAATTTCAAGCAATGAAATAGAAGAGGTCATCAAAAGCCTACCAACAAAGAAAAGTCCGGGGCCAGATGGGTTCTCAGCCAAGTTCCACAAAACCTTTAAAGAAGAGCTCATTCTAATACTTCTCAAAGTATTCCATAAAATAGAAGAGGAGGGAACCCTCCCAAACTCATTCTATGAAGCCAATATCACCCTGATACCTAAACCAGACAGAGACACATCGAGAAAAGAAAATTTCAGACCAATATCTTTAATGAACATTGACGCAAAAATTCTCAACAAAATTTTAGCAAATTGCATACAAAACTATATTAAAAAGATAGTGCACCATGATCACGTGGGTTTTATCCCAGGAATACAATGTTGAATAAACATCCGGAAATCAATAAATGTCATTCACCATATCAAAAGACTAAAAATTAAGAATCACATGATTATTTCAATAGATGCAGAAAAAGCATTCAATAAAATACAGCATCCCTTCATGCTCAAAACACTAGAAAAAATTGGGGTAGTGGAAACATTCTTAACATTGTAAAAGCCATCTATGCTAAGCCCATGTCCAATATCATTCTAAATGGTGAAAAACTGAAAGCATTCCCCCTAAAAACTGGAACAAGGCAGGGATGCCCTCTTTCACCACTTCTATTCAACATCATTCTTGAGACTCTAGTCACAGCAATTAGACAAACCAACGAAATGAAAGGGATATGAATTAGAAAAGAAGAACTCAAACTATCCCTGTTCGCACATGACATGATTATATATTTAGAGGAATCTGGAAATTCCACCAGAAAACTCTTAGAACTCATAAGTGAAGTCAGTAAAGTAACAGGTTACAAGATCAATGGCTCATAAATCCAATGCAGTTTTTATACATAAGTGATGAATCTTCAGAAAGAGAAATTAGGAAAACTACCCCATTCACAATCGCATCTGAAAAAAATAAAATACTTGGGAATCAATCTCACAAAAGAGGTGAAAGACCTCTACAATGAGAGCTACAGAACACTAAAGAAAGAAATTAAAGAAAACCTTAGAAGATGGAAAGATCTCCCATGTTCTCGGATATGCAGAATAATATTGTCAAAATGGCCATACTACCAAAATTGCTATACAGATTCAATGCAATTCCAATTAAAATCCCAATGATGTACCTTACAGGAATAGAGCAAACAATTATGAAATTCATCTGGAAGAATAAGAAACTCAGAATACCTGAAGCAATCCTCAGTAGAAAGAGCAAAGCAGGGGTATCACAATACCAGATCTTCAACTCTATTACAAAGCAATAGTAACAGAATCGGCATGGTATTGGTACCAAAATAGACAGGTAGATCAATGGAACAGAATAGAGGACATGGACACAAACCGAAATAAATACAATTATCTCATACTAGACAAAGGTGCCCAAAATATGCAATGGAGAAAAGATAGCCTCTTCAACAAATGGTGCTGGGAAAACTGGAAATCCAGTATGCAACAGAAAGAAACTAAACCCCTATCTCTCACCCTGCACAAAACTCAACTCAAAATGGATCAAGAACCTTGGAATCAGATCAGAGATCCTGTATCTTATAGAAGAAAAAGTAGGACCAAACCTTCTACTTGTTGGCTTCGGATCAGACTTCCTTAACAGGACACCCATAGCACAAGAAAGAAAAGTAAGAATCAACAACTGGGATAGATTCAAACTAAAAAGCTTTCTCTGAGCAAAGGAAACTATCAGTAATGTGAAGAGAGAGCCTACAGAGTGGGAGAATATCTTTGCCACTCATACTTCAGATAGAGCGCTAATTTCCAGAATCTATAAAGAACTCAAAAAACTCTACACCAAAAATACAAATAATCCAATCAACTAATGGGCTAAGGAAATGAACAGACACTTCACAGAAGAATATGTACAAGCAATCAACAGTTATATGAAAAAATGTTCAACATCTCTACTAATAAGAGAAATGCAAATCAAAACTACCCTAAGATTTCATCTCTCCCCAATTAGAATGGCGATTATCAAGAACACAAGCAACAGTAGGTGTTGGCGAGGATGTGGGAAAAAGGTCCACTCATACATTGCAGGTGGGGTTGCAAATAAGTGCAGCTCCTCTGGAAAGCAGTATGGAGATTCCTCAGAAAGGTTGGTATGGAACCAGCATTTGACCCTAGCTATCCCACTCCTTGGTCATATACCCAAAGGACTTAAAATCAGCATATTACAGAGATACAGCCACATCAATGTTCAAACTCCTCAATTCACCATAGTCAGATTGTGGAACCAACCTAGATGCCCTTCAGTTGATGAATGGATAAAAAACTGTTGCATATATATACAATGGAATATTACTCTACCATGAAGAATGATAAAATTATGGCATTTGCAGGCAAATGGATGAAATTGGAGAATATCATGCTATGTGAGTTAAGCCAATCTCAAAAAACTAAAGGACGAATGATCTCGCTGATAAGCAGGATGAGGACATATAATGGGGGGTAGGAGGGTTTAGCGTTAGGGTTATGGTTAGGTTTAGGGTTAGGGATAAGGAGGGTGGTAAGAATGGAGGAAGGAAGGATTGTATAGAGGGAAAAGAGGGGTGGGAGGGGTGGGGAGAAAAGGGAAAAAAAAGAGAGAATGAATCAAACAACATTGCCCTATGTAAATTTATGATTCTTAATAAAAAAAAAAAGAAGTGGCTATAGAAATAACTATTAAGTCAAAAAGTTTGAACCTTATGACTCAATTCATATTGCTAAACAATTGCTTTCTAGAAATGTGAAAAAAAAAAAAGGAAAAAAAAAAAGCTGTATTGGTATTTGCTCTATGGTTAGTATTTGCTCTGTGGTTCAGGATTCAACCAGAAGTAGTACTGCTTCTCTGTGAGGTGAGTGAAAGAAGGATTTCACTGAAACTCAATATGGATCTGTCAGTGTATCTTAGGTTCTCAGAAATTTGGGTACTTCAGAAAAAGAAGAAAGACTACATTGGAGCCCAGCTGGCTGTGGCACCAGCAGCAGTGGTGGTAGATTTTCCTCATTTGGGAAAGAGGAAGGGAGAACACAGAGAAATACTACGGACAGATTTTTGTTTGGAAAAACCTGAGATGAGGAAAGCAACCTGCCCTTAGCTGATCCAGTGGCTGCACTGTGCACTGCTGCTTGAAAAGTGCCCTGTGTTTCCCAGCTGACCATGCGGAGCTGAGGAAAAGCCATCTTGAAGTGGCCACACTGCACCTGCTGCCACTGGAGCCAGAAGATCTGAGCAAACACACCTACGCTGTCCTGGCCAGGACCTTCCATGTAGCCCATGTTGTACCTACAACAATGGAAGTGAATGGTCACAGAGGATGTTTTACTCATGGGGATTCAAGTCAGAAAAGTGAAGGGGAGCCCCATTTTCCCATTTGAGTCTGTTGGCTCACAAGACCAGCTGAAGAGGGTCAGGAATCTGGAGAGGTGGATGGAATATACTCAAGGACTAAGCCTCGGAATCCTAGAAAGGCTGTGTTCATGGGTAATGGAGGGGAGGAAGATTGGCTTTCCTTCCCAGTAAGTGAAGTCATTGGGAGGCTCCTGAGATCCAGACTGCCAGCAGAGATCAGCAACTTCCAAGTCCTAGGGGTGGGTTGATCTCAATGTCCCAGAGCAGACACCACCCAACAAAGCACCTCAGGCCTGTTTAGATGAAACCTCACCTGATTCAGTTTCACTCATAGAACTTCACAGCAGCCCCCACCTGGGAGGGCATTGATCATGTCTGTGCAGACAGAACTCCACCTGACGGTTCTTCCCATCCCACTCTACATCATACTGGGGGGAGGAGAAGCTGAGAATTAGTTCAGTTTTAGGCCACAAAATCTGGCAGATTAGTGAGCAACACAAAAAGAGGAAGGTAACAATCCTGCCTCTTGTTCTCATTCTTAGTTCATAGCCCAAAAAGAAATAAAAGAATGACAACTGGGCATAAACAGTAACCATAAATTCTTGTTTACTATTTTAATTACCTAAGTGGAAACTATTTCTTAATTTTTCATTAAGAATTTTTTTTTCTCTTTTTTCCCTTTTGTTTGTGTGTGTGTTTGATGTGTTGATTGGTTCTTGGACATAAATAAATACACGTTTTTGTCATTTTTATCATTTTTAAAATGTAATTATCTTTTCTTCCCTTGTCTTTTGACAATTAGGGTATTTGTTGTCTTTTTTTTTTTTGTATTATTTTTCATTTTTTTGTTTCTCTTTTTTTCCTTCTCTCTTTTCTTATCTAAATACCAAATTCTGTTGCTGTCTCTTTCACTCATCCTTATTTTGTTACTTCTATTTTTTCTTCTCTGACTTTATTATCCTAACATGCTTCAAAATGAGATGGAATCTAGATACTGGAGGAACTCAAAATCCCAAATAATCAAAATCAAAAAAGAAATCAACATGACACATTACACTCAAAATGCCTACCATAAAGAATAAAGGTGGATATTTGAAATCCTCAAGAGGAAAACATACAGTCACATTTAGAGGCAATGCAATCAAAATCACTTCTGATTTCTCAGCATGAACACTACAAGCCAGGAGGACTTGGAATGATGTGTTCCTAATCCTAAAAGTAAATAACAGTCAAATAAGACTGCTATACCAATCAAAACTACCATTCAAAATGGAAGATGAAATTAAACCCTGCAGCTTAAGTAGAAACCAAAGAAAAAATCAAGACTACTAAATTGGCACTACAGAACTTACTGAAGGAAATAGTGCACAAAGAAAAAATAAACAACAAACCCCAGAGCTGACAAAATAATGAATATCATTTTAAGAGTAGCTAAGCAAATTAAAACCCCAACAAAATTAAAGATGATAAATAAATCAAAATATCAGGAATAAATAAAATCTCTCTATAATAACATTGAATGTAAATGACTTCAACTCTCCAATTAAAAGACATTGGCTGGTAGAAAGGATTAAAAAACAAGATCACCTATATGTTGTTTGCATAAGACTCACCTTACAGGCAAAAACAGAGACTGAAAGTGTAAGATGGGAATTGACATATCATGTAAAAATAGCCTGAAAACAAGTAGAAGTCGCTACTCTCATATGGACAAATGAGACTTCACACCAAAATTCATCAGTAGATAAAAAGAAGATTCCTTCCTAATGGTAAACAATCTAACACTAGGATACAACAATAATAAGTATTTATGCCCCAAAATAGACACTACTCAAATTGAAACCCTAAATAGACCCCAGTATTATAACACTAGGTGATTTCAACACAATTCTCTCACCTTTGGAGAGGTCATCCAGACATATACTCAGGAGAGAGACTTTGGATCTAAAAAATATTATAAATCAAACGGACCTGACAGACCTCTGTCATCCAACAAGAACTAAATAAACTTTTTCTCAGAGGCTCATGAAAACTTCTTCAATATAGACCATATTTTAGGCCACAAAACAACTCTTAGTGCCGGGGTTCAGCCCTAGCAGGGGTCCTGGAGGAGTCAGGTGAGGGAGTAGGCGTCAGCGAGGTGGAGAACAAAGCAACACAGACTCAAGGAATGGATGCTAAGTTCTGAATTTTATTTTTCCCAGCCAACTTTTTATACATTAAAAGGTTGGCAGTTACACATGTTTTTCCAGAACAGGAAAATTTCACAAGGAGAAAAACAAAAATATTTTGTATAATCATTACTAGACTAGACAATGAAATATTCTAATTATTTTTAGTAATTGTTTACTTGTGATAACCTATAACTAAACAATAAGACATATTAATATTTAACTGATCATAAAGGTTAAAGCAAGTTCAGCAGGGTTGAATAAACCTCAGTCATGTGACTACTGCTGTAGTTAATAAATGTTCGACAGTTTAAGCTAACAATAATATGATATCATCTTATACTGTGTGAACTTAACATTGAGGAACCTTTTGTTTCCCTTTATTTCTTCTGTTCCTGTTAATACTTCCTGATGCAGTTGGAGTTATTTGCCTACATGCTTCAGATCATCTGAGAGTAGTCAACTAGAATCTGTTTTTGTATTTTCTCATAGCAATCTTGGCTACTCAGAGTTTCATTACAAATGACTAAATCTGAAATCACTGTTCCATTAGAAATTTGATTTTTATGTTTTAACCCTGGTTCTGTTAAGACCCTGTTTTCAGGGAAAACACATGAAATATTACTGGTAAACATAAACTTATTAAGCAAGTAAGGAAGGAAAGCCCACAACCCAAATTTCCAATGAGAAGAGACTTTGCAAATATCTTTATTATTCAGCGGAATCCTTGTCAATCACTGAGGGGAATTGCAGGTGGCATAACATCTTAGCAAGTACAAAAATATTGATATTATTTCTTGCATCTTATTGGATCATCGTAGAATTAAATTAAAAATCAACAAGACCAAACCCTACAGAAACTGTATAAACAGATGGAGATTGAATAATCTATTTTGAATTATGAATAGGTCTTAGAATAAATAAAGGGAGAATTTTTTTAAAATGCTTAGACTCAAATGAGAATAGTGATAAAACATAACAGAACCTCTGGAATACTACAACAGCAGAAGAAACTTTGTAGCTAAGAGTACCTACTTAAGAAAATCAGAAGCATCCAAAATAAGCAACCTGATGATGCATCCCAAGGCCCTTGAAAAAGAAGAATAAACCCACTACAATACCAGTAGAAGAAGAAAATAATTAGGATCAGAACTAAAATCAATGAACATGAGAATTAAAAAAAAAAAAAAACACAAAATACAAAGGATCAATTAAAAAAAAGACTTTATTCAAACTAAAGAAAAAGGGAGAGAAATCAAATAAACTAGAGATAAAAAGAAGCAATAACTACAGATATCTGAGTTATTGCTATAACTACAGATATTTATAAGCAATAACTACAGATATTTCTGAGGAAATCCAGCAAATCATTACACACTATCTTGAAAACTTACACTCTAATAAGTTGGAAAAAGCAAAGAAATGGATACATTTCTAGACAAATACAATCTGCCAAAACTGAATCAAGAGGACATAGAAAACTAAACAGACCAATAACCTGTAATGAGATAAAAGAAGGGAAAAAAAATAGAGCCTTCCAACAAAGAAAAACCCAAGACCACATAGATTCTCAGATGAATGCTACCAAATTTTTAAAGATGAACTCAGGTCAATTATAACCATAATCCATGAAATAGAAACTGATGGAACACTTCTAAATTTATTCTATGAAGCCAGTATCACATGCATTCCAAAACCTCATAAAGACACATCAAGAAAAGAAAACTAGAGCCAGGTATGGTGGCAGGCACCTGTAATCCCAGTAGCTTGTGAAACTGAAGCAAGAGAATTGCAAGTTCAAAGTAAGCCTCAACAAAAGTGAGGCACTAAGCAACTTAATGAGAACTTGTATCTAAAGAAAAATACAAAAAATTGGACTGGTGATGTGACTCAGTGTTTGAGTGCCCCTGAGTTCAATCCCCAGTGTTCAAAACGAAAAGAAAAGAAAACTAGAGACAAATATCTATGATGAACTTAGATGCAAAAATACTTAATAAAATATTAACCAATCATTGTTCACATTATATTAAGTAGAATGTACACCATGACCAATTTGCTTTTATTCCAGATATACAAGGAAGGTTTAATATATGCAAGTAAATAAATGTAATCCATTATACTAACAGAATTAAGGGAAACAATACACTTTTTTATCTCAATAAATGCAGAGAAGGCCTTTCAAAAAATCCAGTACCCATTCATGATGAAAAAAAAATAAAGAAACTAGAGATGAAAGCAACTTATATCAGAATCAAAGAGACTTTATATGAAAAACCCAAAGTTAACCTCATTGCAAAAGGGGAAAAACTCAAAGAAAATTATTTCAAATCGGGGACAAGGCAAGGGTGTTCACAATCACTACTCCTATTTAATATAGTGCTAGAAAAGCTAGTCAGAGCAATTAAGCAAAAGAAAGGAATAAAAAGGATAAAAATAAGAAAGGAATAAGTCAAATTATCACTGTTTGGACATGACATGATTCTAAACCTAGCAGATCCAAATATCTCCACCAACAGACTGCTAGAGCTAATAAACAAATCTGGCAAAGTAGGAAATTACAAAATCAACATATATAAATCAATAGCTTTCCTGTATCCCAACAAGTAATCTGCTAAGAAAAAAATCAGGAAAACAATTCCATTCACAATAACCTCAAAAAACAAAACAAAACCTAGGAATAATCTAACAATGGAGCAGAACACTGAAGAAAGAAATTGAAGAAGGCCACAGAAGATGGAAAAACCTCCCATGTTCATGAATACACAGAATTAATATTGTTTAAAGAGTTGTACTACCAGAGGCCATATACAAATTTAATAAAATCCCCATCAAAATATCAATGACATTCTTCACAGAACTAGAAAAAAAGTCCTAAAATTCATTTGGAAGAATAGAAGACCTGAAATAGCTAAAGGAATTAAAAGCCAAAAATGCAATGCTGGAGACATCACAGTACCTGACTTCCAATTATACTACAGAGCTATTGTAGCAAAAACTGCATAGTTTGAGCATAAAAACAGACGCAGAGATGAATGGTACAGAATTGAAAACAGAGACAAACCCACACAGAAATTGTCATCTGACTCTTGACAAAGGTGCCGGAAACATACATTGAAAAAAAGACAAGTCTTTCAAACAAATGGTACTGGAAAAACTGGTTATTCATATGTAGAAGAATGAAACTAGATACTTATCTCTAACTGTACAATCATCAACTCAAAATGGATCAAGGACATCAGAATTTGACACAGGAAATGACTTTCTAAATAGGTACCCTAAAGCTCAGGAAAAAAATGCCAAAACTTAATAAATGGGACAGCATCAAAGTAGAAACTTCTGTACAGTAAAGGAATATAGGAGATTAATATCTATAATATATAAAGAACTCAAAAAACTTTATAACAAATCACATCAACCAATTAATAAATGACACTGGCAAAATTTTATGAATCAAACAGATACTTCTCAATAGAAGAACTACAAATGGACTAACAAATACACGTAAAACTATTGAACATTGTTAGCAATTAAGGAAATTCAAATCAAAACTACACTGAAATTTCATTTTAATCAGAATGGCAATCATCAAGAATACAATTAATAATAAATACTGGAGAGGATGTGGGTAAAAGGAAAGCTTTTATGCTGTTGGAGAGACTGTAAATTAGTACAAGTACTATGGAAATCAGTATGGAGGCTCCTCAAAAGAATAGTCAAGGACCCACCATATGACCCAGGTATACCACTCTTTGGTATGTAATACTGAGGAATTCAAATCATATTACAACAGGGATACATGCATACCCATGTTTTTAGCAGCATAATTCATAATAGCCAATCTCTGGAACAACCCTAAGTGTTCATCAATGCATGGATAAAGAAAATGCAGTATATATACACCATAGAGTTTTATTCAACAATAAAGAAAAATGAAATTATGGCATTTTCAGGAAAATGGATTGAACTAGAGACCATCATGTTAGATGAAATAAGTCCAATTCAGACAGTTAAAAGTTATATCTTTTCTCTTATATGCTGAAGCTAGAGAGGAAGAAGGGAAAAGAGTTGGGTGGGTCTCATGAAAATCATAGGGAGGTCAGTAGAGGAAAGGAAACAAAGGCTAGAAGGCAAGGAGGGAGGGTGACATGCTGGGGAATGACACTGACCAAATTATATTATTATGTTGTGTGCATGTATGAATATAAAGAACAACTCCCAACCATGTATACAACTACAAGTCACCAATAAAAATGTGGAAAAAAAAAAGATCGCGTAGTCAACATGCGTCTAAACTTTGTTCAAGATATTTTGTTTGTAGGCTATAATGTGTTAGCATTTTGTATTTTGACTAATGAAATTTAGTTGTCACTTAAGAAAAGAACATGAAATCAGACAGCACTATGGATAACCAATTCATCAGAAATCACTTATGAACAGAATGCTTTTCCTGAACACCATGTTAAAATTTCACATGTTCATCAAAGTGATCTTATATCTTTAACAAATATAATATTACCTAAATGCACAGATAGTGTTCAATGGAGAGTCACAAAATTACTGCAAATTACTAAGACACATTGAGGAAAAAAAGCTGACATGGTCATTATGTCACCCAGATCTGCCTGAATAATCTAAAGCCTTAACATAATCATTTTCTCCAGTGTCAAACTTAAATCAATTTTGGATGATTTTTAATAAACAAGTGAGAAAGTTTGATTTTTCTCCAAGAAAAATTGAGTTTCAAGTAAACTGTGGAGAGGGAATGATATGAGCAGAGCCGTGCTTTGATAGAAAATTTTTTGTGTTCTTCACATCCAAATGGTCACACTTTGGATTAGTTCAGGCTTCTTAACATGATGATTGCATTCTGATTAATGATAACTTGTTTCATTGGTTCCTATATTGCTAAGGTTCTCCAATGCAATTTCGAAAAACGTCTTATATCCTCCTGCAATGCCTGAATGATTACTCTCCTGGATCCATAGGATCAAAGGAAACAGTAGCACCTTGTTAATTTCAATTTTGAATGTGTCCCTCAAGGTTGTACCTTCTGGATGACAATGTTCATCTTCACATTTCTCAGGGTATAGATGAGAGGATTCAACATGTTCTCACTGCCTGCAGGTAGAATATGACCATATATCCAGGGCACAAAGCAGAACACTAAAAAGACTAAGAATTATAGGCTGAGACAGCTTTGTAGGGCTTTGCAAAGGACAAGGTGTTAGGTCATAGTTAATGATGAGCAGTAGAGTGCAAACTAATAATAAGGTAGGGTCACAGGTTTTCTTTAAATTGATTTTAAGTCTAATGGATACTCAAATAACTTACAGAAAAATATTAGGTGTACTAATACTGAGAATGTACAGGGAGGAATGAAGAGATTCAATTAAGAAATAGGTCAAGAAGGGAAGATAATGAGACTGACTCCCGACAGGGTCTACTGAGGTCATTGCAGTAAGAATTTATGGCCATGGGTTTCTTAAAACATCACAAAAGGAAAATTTCATTGGCAGTACAAGCATATTAAGGTGAAGTTTGTCCAATCGTTAACCCCAGCACCCACATTAACGTAGGGTTCACCTGTGGATGAAGTTCCCCTGAATAGACTGGTCACCATGACAGTTCCAGAGAGGACCACATAGGGTCAAAAATGTGAAGGAGTCTTCATCAGATTGATGAATACAGCAGAACATGGAACCCAGCTCTTAATACTAATGTGAAATGGTAACAAATTTGGGAGCAGCGCTGTTTTTCTGCCATTCTCTGCTCGGAGTTTCGCTCTCTCTCTCTCTCTCTCTTTCTTTGCCTTCGCCTTACTTTACATTCATTTTACTCTCACTCATAGTACATTTTTTTCTTGACTTTTCATGTCTGACTTTAATTTTCTTTTGTCTGGACACAAAAATCAAGGTTTGAGCTTCAGCTCGGCCATCTCCTGTGACACTTGTTGGAGGTAAGAAGCTGATAGGACAGTAAACATTATAAGCACCACTATTTCTGAATCAATGATCACTAAGATACTAATGTAGCCAATGTCTTTGCAGATGAGTTTTTTGTTTTTTGTTTTTTGTTTTTTTTTTTTTTTTCTAGAAGAGGCACCAAATACATGTATGGTAACTTATGTGATTAGGACCACACAAAAATAAATTGATTACCATAAGCAATAGAGTACCAATAAGTACTCCACTAGTCTTGCCTGACAACACCTTGTATCTCTTCTAGTTCATGATGACCTTGGAGTGCCCAGCTGGACAAAGGCCAGAGAGTAGTCAAAAGCCACCTACAAAAAAATGGATATCTTTATACTTGCCAGCAATGGGGTAGTGCAGAGCTGGGACATAGAGTCCTGACATATTCTGTTTTCTTGTGGAAGTAGTAACTCCCTGAGTAGCAAGAGGTCCATGATAGAGGTACAGCAAAGGATCAATCACCAGGGAAAGAAGTCAGGGGAGATAATACATTAATTGCTTAGCTCCCTAGTTGGTAATTTCTGCAAGATGATGAGGTTCCCCATTAAGACTGTCAGGCAAGAAAGCAGAAACAAGAAAAAAAACAGTAGCTCTATTTGCTTATTTCCCAACAGTTTCATGAAACAAATTCTGTGACATTTAAGAAAACATTTCCCTGAGCTTGTGGCACATCCAAGAATACATGACATATATGATTAATTTGAAATGAAATAAAAGATATTTAATAACATTTGTGAAATATTGAAGAAACTGATAATTTAATATAGATGTGTGTGTGTGAGTGGGTTCATTGTCATTTACATAATTGTTGAATTCAGGATGTTATATTTTACATGTTGTTTAATGAGAGCTTACTTTATTCTGGAGTTTAATAAATATTTTGAATATCTGTAACTCTCATAACAACTCAAAAATTCCTTTTCTGATGTTCATTATACACACACAAACACACCACACACAAAGAGAGAGAGAAAAAAAAAGAGAGAGAAAGAAGAATAGAATGGTTCAATTTATTACACTAAAACTTTAAGATGTTATTTAGCAGATCTAAGATTGTAACCTATATTTGAGGCCATATTATACCTTTCTAATGGTTATTCTACTTTATCCAGTAACCAAATGGTGATCCAGCTATTTCCATCTCTAACAGAAAAAGTCTTTCTCCACCTGTATTTTAAACTATTGTAAAGCTTTGAGCAAATACTTCCCTTTCTCTATGCTGCATACATTTTCCTAGAGCATCCCAAGCTCACTCTGACATTCCATAGATCCAAATATTTATCACTCTGATTTTTTAAAAAACCAGGGTTCCTAATTACAGCAAATAATAAGCCTGAATTAGTTGACAAAAGTTTCAGTGACTTTTTCTCAACATGTTTGTTCATGATATGAAGACACAGCAAATATGGAACTGGAGCAAATAGGAAAGGATTGTTGGGCATCTAAATATAGTAACACTAATGCTGCCCATGATTCTGTATATTATGGTATTCTGAAACATAATATTTTACCTACTTTAATACTCATGGTATGTTTATCACAATAAAGATATGTGTATTTTACATAAATTTCAGGTTACTTAATTTATCTCTAAATGCCCTCTTCTTCTCTTTAAGAAACCCTCTATTGGATACTGGATAAAATTGTTATTTTCTTCATGTTCCAGAACCCTCAAAAGAAGACTGCGTAATTTGCTTATGTGCTGAGGGAATTGGAAAACAATCATTCATTGCATTTGACTAAAATACTGGATGGTATATAAAGTGTTTGTAAATGCTTAAAGAGAAAATGCATGTATAGCATAACTACAAATTAAAATAAAATTTATACCTTATGTGTATGGACTTTCAATTTTCTCTGTCCTAGTAGCATTTATCTCTTATCAGCTAATTGTAATTGTACTTATCAGGTGATTAATCAGCCACATGAGGAGTCCTGGTTGTAGGACTTCCTGGTTTTCCTTTAAGAGGGAAAATATTCTCTATGACTTTTTAAACAAAAAGGAAAATAAATTGTCCTTGGCATTTATACTTAAAAAGTACTGTGTTTTCTACCCTAAGGTTGTATACCATGGTGATTTCAGGGTGTAAAACCACAAAACAATTTTCTGTTTAATTTCCAAGTGTCATTTAAAGTGAATTATAAGGGCCAGGATAATCACAAACCTCTCTTATTTTTCTAAGGCATGAGACATCTCCCAGAAGAAAAATTGGGCAATATGCAGCTAAAAATAATTTAATTCCTCTCAGTTCCTTAAAAATAGCTATGGCATGGTTAGCAATCCTTTATGCTCTGAGGAGTCTGACAACCCAAAGGTCCACGTTCATTGGATGTTAAGCCCTAAAGCATGAGTTCAATGTAGAAACCAATTCTGAGGAAATAGTAGGAAATTAACGTCTGAGGAGGGGTAAATAAAGAAGTACCCAGTAAGCCTACAGCCAAGGGAATGAGGACCATGTTTTGTAGTTCAGTTTATCCCAGAAAAAAATAAAAAAAAATAAAAATGTGTTGATTATTTCTAAATTGTTATCTGAAAACTGAAGGGACCCAATTCTTGCTTTAGTGCTTCAGTAGACAACAAATTGTCAGAGGTTTAACCCTGTGTCCTGGCACCCAAGTTCTAAAGTTGATCTTGAAGCCTGTGTGTGGGGGAGCTAGGTCAGCATGAGGGTCTCTGTGGATGGAGTGGGGCCCTGGGTCAGCTGGAGCCTGGTGTCCCAGGGGATAGACAGTCGGGTGCACTCTCATATATACCTAGACATGTGTGCGTGCACACACACACACACACACACACACACACATACACACACAGGACCTGAAACAATGTATTTTCTAATTTTGCTGATTTGGTAACTTTAATCTTCTGTGGATAATGTCATTACCGCAAAATTATATTTTTAGAGATTTGTAATATCATTAATGATTCTTTCATTTTTAATTTAATATTGAATAAGGAGCATAAAATTTATATATATGTTCTTCTGTTATTGAAAAATTTATTTTTCTGTCTTTTTTCCCCTACTAATCCACACAAGTCATCCAAACATTTTTAGAGGTTTCTCTCAGTAGAAATATATAAGAATATTGCTGATCAACATAAATAATATTTGAGTAACTGAGTCCCTGGAAATATATGTATGCTATTGAGTCCTTAATTGTTATGCACTAGTTTGTGAAAACTGGTATTCAAAAGTAATACTTTCATACACTGAGAGTACAAGAGTTTACTATTCTTGCTAAAACATGACCATTTATGATTTCAAATGTACTGAGACTGGAGATGATTAAATTTTATTTCACTGTGGTTTTAATGTGCACTTTACATTGGACTTAAGTGTGCCTGTCTGTGCTAATATGACACAGTTTAAATTCATATAGATGTAATAAATTATGTTATCTTCCAATATCAGTTATATAAATGATCCAAAGATGGCATTTGTATATTGTCTGTTTTTCCTTATAGGTGGCCGAGATTGATTAATTAAAAAGTCAATTGGCACAATAATCAAATTTTTACACATTCCATTATTTTAAATATAACACAAGTAAGCAGATCTTAAACCATCCACAGACTCCCTGCTTTGCATTATCCATAAAATCGCACCCAACATGTGCTAGCTGTGGGATTGATAAGCTGTATAGTTGTAAAGACCCCAATGTCTTCTGCCCTCTGAAGCCCCCTGACCCAGTGGCTCTCACTTTGGTGCTGAGTGACATCATTTAGAAATGTGAGCTTCTCTGATCCTCCACTGCCCCGGAGTTCCCTTGTTCTTCTCCCATTCTGAATTCAGGTCCCTCCCAGTTGCTGAACATGGTCTCATGCTGGGAGGAAACTGGCCATACAATGCAAATCTTTCTGAAAGCACTCAAATAAAACTCAGCAAGTGTCACTGCCACCTCAAGACCACACATTCTTCTTTCATCAACCCTGAAATTCCTTCAACTCTTCACAGCCAGTTCCTCTTCATTTTATTCTTCAGTATAGAAGTGCCTTTGATATTTCTCAAATATTTCAGAATACGCCCAAGGAGTTCCACCAGAGATACTGCTGAGCTATTAATTGTACTTTAATAGACTCTATATACCAGTTTGGGAGGAAAGGTTTTCTATACAACAAGCATCTCTCCATTTTGCAAAGTCTTCTGTAATGTCTTCCGAACAAGTGTATACTTTTTGTGTGCATTTGAGATTTATTCCAGAGTACCTAATGTTTGTTTTCTAATGAAAATTATGTTTATCTGAAGTTTTACATTTTACTGATTGCTAGTACATAGAAAAGAATTTCGCTTTTATTATTAACTATAGTTCTATAAACATAAAAATAAAGTGACCCCTTAATGTTTCCTATCAGTGGCCATTTTGTTGTTGTTGATTTTCAAAAAAAATAATAATTTGGTACTGAGGATTTAACCCTGAGTGCTTAATCACCTAGCTACATTCCCAGCCATCCAACTTTTTCAAATTTTGAGAGAGGGTCTCTCTAAGTTGCTTAAGGCTTCACTAAGTTGCTGAGGCTAGCCTGGAACTTTCGATCTTCCTGTCTTAGTCTCCCAAGTTGCCAGGATTACAGTTGCAACATTTTTTTTTATGTATACATTCATGTAAATTGTGAATGATAGTTTTTTATTTAATAATACATACACATGTATATTTCAATTCTTGAAATCTTTATCATTATATCCTGAATAGGACCTACAGTACATTATTAAATAGAAATGATAACAGAGTTCCTGGAGTTGCTTTATTAAATGGAATATTTTCACCTTTCAACATTAAATTGTATATTATATGTCCATTTTTATATAGCTTATACCAGATATAATAAGAATTTATATTGTCTTTAAAAAAATCTGTTGACATAATTACATAGGCTTTCTTTTTTTATATATGAGTACATACTAATATAAAATATATATGTTGCATTCTTGGTTAACAAACATCAGTTACGAGTTAGAATACTTCATATAATGCTAGATTAAAATTTCTAATAATGGGTTTAGGATTCACCTCAGAATATATTTAAAACATTTTCTTATTTACTTTTGATGATAAGATTATATCATTCTGATTAAATGAATTGAATTTCCACACTTATTTTCTGAATAAGATTTTATGGGATTAGAATTGTCAATTCCCAAAATGTTTAGTAAAGTTTGCTTTAAGAGTTTCTGGACCCAGTGTTTCATTAATCAGTTATTAAAGAACTCATTAATTTTATTCTAAAAGGGCATAATCATTCTTTTTTTCTTTTAATTGTTGGTTCATATTTTGGTTGCATATTTTAATTTATATTTTATTTACAAGTTCATTGATCTATTTTCAGTGTGATTTATTTAATTCACTTGTGCATCTTTAATGTCCACCTCAAATCCCCAACACCCCTTTTTATGTCTTTGTGACTCTCCTACATTTAGATTGAATCTGAGTATTTTCATTAATTCTACTTATTTTTTCAAATGTAAATCTGTTAATTTATGTCACAATACACATTGTTCCTGAAATGCTTATGGATACAGAGTGTTTCATATTTTGCAATGTTACAGGTGACATAAAATGTACTTTGTTTAGTTCCCCAGTAAAATCTGAAGTAGCACTTCATCATTGCACATGCAAATTCTCTGCAGGAAAGTACATGAATATTCACATTTAGAGAGATGAATACATTTTGTAAGAAGCATTGGTTTATTTCAGTAAAGTGTTCCTAAAAATATGAATATGATGTCTTTGAGATAGGTTTTTCCTTCATTTCAGAATGGCCAGTAAGAAATTGTACACATATAAGAAATTGCTACATTTGTTCATATTTTAAATTTATAAATAATATTAGCTATTTCTCTTTGATTTTGTTCATTCACTGTCTTGTTCTTTGTTTCGTACAATCTAATTGCTATCTTCTAACTTCATATGATAAATTTAATTTGATAAATTTAACTTTGATTTTCCAATATAGCTATTTAATTTTTCTTTAGCTTATCAGTTACATTATTAATTTTATTGCACAATCATAGATCACACTCTGGGTTTCCGAGAATGGAACACTCACATGCACTGCCATCCAGATTATGAAAGGGCATACCAACAATCAATCAGAGTTACATGTGTTTCGATATAAACAAAGAGGACAGGCACAAAGAATAGAACCACAACTGTTATGTGAGCACTGCAAGTTGAGAGAGCTTTGGCACAGCTCTCTGCAGGGTAAACACTGATGGTGTATAATATCAGAAAATAGGACACCATCAAAATCACAAAAATTACTAGAGCAGTCAGTCCTGAATTAACAATTAGCAAGAGACAAATTCTGGATGTATCAGTGGAAGCCAATTTCAACAAAGAATACACATTGCAGAAGTAGTGATCTATCTCATTGGGGCCACAGAATGGTAAGAAAATAGTGAGAAGAAACTGACTGGCAGAGTGTACAAATCCCCCAGCACAGCACACCAGGATGATTGCTCATGCTGCTCATGATGCAAGCATAGTGCAGGGGCTTGCAGATGGCCACATAGTGGTCATAGGCCATCCCTGAGAGGAAGAAGATCTCCATGCTTTCAAGGAAGTGAATGATGAAGAGCTGTATCATGCAATTATTATAGGAATTATCATCCTTTCTGCTAGTAAGTCTGTAATTAGTTTGGGTGTCACTGCGAATGTGTAGCAGAGGTCAGAGAGTGAGAGGTAATAAAGGAAAAATACATGGACTGGTTGATGAGTTGAGTGCATGTGATAGAAACCATTATGAGCACGTTTCCCATCCAAATAGCAATGTAGAAAACTAAAAATAATACAAAGCGGAGAACTTCAATGTTCCTGTTTTGAGAAAGTCCCAGGAGAATAAACACAGTGACATTATTCCCATTGGCCATGGTCCAGTTCAGAAAATATACATAACAGTCACCTGAAAAGATATAGTGCATAGGTCAATGTCAGAAATTTCATGAAAAGTCTTGATGATAATGCTAACATCAGGAGGCTATGTTTCATAAGGAGATTCAAAAAATGAATTTTTTTAAGAAAAGTATCTTGTCTTGTTTTTCTTTTGGATTATTCTCAAGATGAGTTCAAAAGTTCATCTTTCAGAAACATTATATTAAATTTTGACACTGATAATAAATATATTACAGTGAAAAAATTAAAATGTCATTTTAAATGTCAAAAGTATACATTTGTGAAAGGAGATCCTTTTTAACAAATGGGACAGGAACACTGGATATTCATATCATAAGAATCAAAGTTGACCTCTCTAATCCTGCACAGAAATCAATCCAAAGTGGTCCAAAAACCTAGGAACACTCCAACTACCAGAACAAAACTGGTGTCAGCACTTCAACACATTGGCATAGGCACTGAATTCTTTAATAAGATGACTAAATCTCAAGAAATAAAATCAAGAAATAACATGTGCTATGGCATCAAATTCAAAAAGTTTCTGCACATCTAAGGCAGAAATTAGGAGCATGGAAAGAGAGCCTACAGAATGGCAGAGGATCTTCCAACATGGAATCAATGTACAGAATACATAAATAACTAAAATCTGTGAACAGCAATAAACCAAAAAATAAATGAGCAAAGGAACTACACAGACATTTCTCAAAAGAAGAAATACAAATAGCCATGTGTCCATAGTTATTTTATTTAATTAATTTCTTTTGGATGGTGAGTTAAGAGGTACTGTGCACTGAATTAGAAGAAGATATATTCCAGAATTTTATAACCATGGAAAAATGGATTCTATTGGCATGTATAACTAATATGAATTAATAAAAAAGAAATGCAAATGTCTCTGAAATGTATAAAAAATATTCAACATCCTTATTAAACAGAGGAATACACATTAATCAAAATTACACAGATTTCATCTCACCCCAGTAAGAAGGGCAATCATTAAGAATACGAATAATAATTATTACTGGTGAGGATATGATTGGAAAAGGACAGTTATCCATTATTGGTGGGACTGCAAATTAGTACCCCCACTTTGAAAAGCACTATTGTGATTGCTCAAAAGATTAGAAATAGAAACGTCATATGACCCAGATGTCCCACTCCTTTTATGTATCCAAAGGAACTAAAATCAACATTCTATAGTGATATACATACACCAATGCTTATAACAGCACAGTTCACAAAGGTCAAGTTATGGAATCAGCCTAGATGTCCAACAATAAACAAATGGATAAAAAAATTTGATATACATACATTCATTATAGTAGTTTCATTCATCCATAGAGAATAAAGCTACATATTTTTATGATATATGCATGGAACTAGAGAACATCGTGCTAAGTGGAATAAGCCAGTTTCACAAAGTCAATGTTCATGTCATATGTAGAAGCAAGAGAGAAAAAAATTAATTTAAATAAGGGGACACTATCATGAATATAAAAGGGAGACAAACAGAGCAGATAAAGGATATCAATGGAGAAAGACCAGAGGAAATGGGGAGATACTAGGAAACACAGTCTACCAAATTATGCTCTATGCAATACCAATCTATGACAGGGTGTTCCACTTATCTATATGATAATAATGCACTGATTTTATTGAAAGAAATAATACTAGAATTGAGATCAGCAGAGCAGAGCAGTGATTCAGGAGGAAAGAGGTGGGGAGAGAAAAGGATGTTTCTGGGGAAGAAGACTGAAGAACTTATGGTGTGTGTAGGCAAGGATATGACACAATAAATCCCACCCTAAGTATAATTAGAATGTACCAAGACAAACATTAATTTTTAAAATTATTATTAGTTGCCAAATACCTCCAAACATGAAACTGAGTACTTATAAAGAACATAGATTTGGAGTCTAACAAACTCAAATACCATTAAAGTTAAAAATATAATTCAAGTATAAGTCAAAGAAAAAGAGTTATCATATACAATTCTTTTTCCACATGTGAAGTTCAAGAGTGGTCCAAAGTTTAAGTAGTGGGAGACATTCTACCTCAAAAACACTTACAGTGAGTTAGAAATAAAGTTCTAGATTAATACCACACACACACACACACACACACACACACACACACACACACACATATATAATCACAGGCATAAGTGTCCAAGGAAAGTCGAAGATAAATACTCTCCATTATTTCATTAAGAGGTTCATGCAATTTATTTAAGTATTTTCTCACTTTTTTCCCTTTATTTTACTTATCATTTTGGTAATAAATGCTCATAATTCATAACATAAATATGTTTCTCTCTGAAGGAACTTCAATGACAATTGCATATTTAAATTAATCACATAATAACACAATAATTAAAACTAAAGGAAGGGAACATAAGGCCATTTCACTTGGATGGTTTTTTTCTTCACACAGCACATGAATTTTTGAAAATCAAATTTTTCTCAGTTTGAAAGTGGAGACCGAATTTCTGCTTTCTATCTTGTGCACATTATGGCTCCTGTCAAACTCCATGATAAGCCCTGACACTGCGTATTTCAGTTAAAAAGCTTTTTGATAGTTTATGGGAAAAGGTTTATGTGAGGACAGTTAGTTGCCACCTGTGCTTTTGTGTAGAAACCACTTTATTTCTTTGCATTAAAATAATCTCACTGATAAAATGGGAGAGCAGACTGGACAAAGTCACAAAATGGTTATGAAAACTAAAGTAATCAGTAAATGACCAATGTGTCCTTAACTTATGCCTGTGATTTTACATATATATATATATACACAAACACACACACAGACATATATATATTTATTTAAATGTTAGCATCAGCAGATTGGTACTCTTAAAAATTGTCAATCACACAGTCCAGTAAATTTGACTCCAAGGAAAAATGAAATTTCGGAATCATGATATTATTTAAGCAGGAAAGAAGCTTTGAGGATTGCCAGTCACATCTCCTGCTTCTCAACAAAAGGATTCCTAAACAAACACCCTTCCTAAACACCATTTTAGACCTCCATCTATCTGTTCTCCAGGCTGAGGGTAAGGCTTTACTTTGCATTCCTCACTTTTCATCTCATTTTCTTTGCACACATGTGGTTCATCATGTATAAACTGCCACTGATTTTCTTACCTTCTTAAGTCTGGAGTTTGAGAAGGTGGTAGGTTTCTATACCTGACTCAGCTGACAATTATAAATGTGAGCTCATCATTTTCTTTCCTTCTACACTCCAAAATGTGACACATCAATCCTCTTCATCTAGTTCTAGGCTTCAAATTAAAAAATAGATGAAGAAAAACTTTGAAAAGAAAAATCACAACGCTTTACGATCACAAATGCATCATTATGTTTAACTCAGTTTGATGAATATCTAGAAGTGATATCACATTAGAAAGTGTAAAAGTTAATTAAGGACTTCCTGATAAAGTATATGCAGGCCACTGAGCAATCACTAAGCCAATCAGAACTGTAAATTGGAATTCTATGAGTCCAGAAATGAATTTATGCCTAACAGGTAAAGAGTCAAAGTAATTTGATATTTAATATGCAAATCCTTGCTGTGTTCATAATTATTTTATTCTACTGTACAAATCAGAGAGCCTGCAAACTTACTGGCTTGTGATCATTTAAGCCATTCTAATATTGATATAAAAATCTCAAAATGGGATGACAAATAAAGCCAAACACTCCAAGAACAGAAAAATGCAGCCAGTAAATAAAAACTACATACAAAACCTGTTCCTCTACTACAATATAAGCCTTTAGAAAAGGGTGAGCTATATCATGCACCAGCTTAAAGAGCACCAAATCTCCAATTCCCAATTTCCTAAAACCACAAAAGTCCCTCTGTGATTACAAAGAACTAGGAAAGAAAAGGTCAGAAATTGTGTTCTACTCTAATTCTTCATTCATTTTAATTTCTATCACCTCTTGTGGATTTCAATTTGTAAAACAGTGAATCTAGCCTTAATGATTTTTAAGAATCATTTTAGATTTTGCAATATTCTTGATCTCTTCATCATTACAAAAAGTAAACTTTTACATAATCCTTAAATAGAGGAAAATGAAACTACTGAGACTTATAATGTAGTTTTGCTATGGGCAAATGCATGCCTCAATAAGCTATTTAAGAACACCACCCATGTGTGGGTTTGCTTATTATACTTTCTTATGTTTGAGCATTCTCATAGGCTAATATTCTTCTGCACTTAATGTAGATGTTAATTTTTAAATCCTCACAACCACTCTTAAGAATACTTGTGAACCCACTTTATAAAAGCAAGTACAGTATAATGAAAATATTAGATAATTAGTCCGAGGCCATATCTCTAAAAAATAGGTCTACAACTACCAACACCAGATATGGCAATACATTAAAATCTTCTTCACTTACCACAGTTCTTGAAAATAACATGAAAACAAAAAACGCTTGAAGCCGTCATTATTTAAAACAATGTTTACTGTAACTTAACATTTCCACAATTTTTATAATCTAAACCAAAGTAAACATGTTAGATACTTAATTTACAAGGTCTTAACTCCCTCCAGGACAGAGAGACTGTCTACACATTGCCTTGAAATACTGAGATTCTTGAACAAATTTAATTTTGAATTCTAGCCTCCTCTCCAGGAACTAAGTGTTTTTCACCACATAATGCTTTCCTCATTACATCCCTGCTGATGAGTACAGTGCATATGAGCACATCTATTTCTAATTGTATCAAAAGAATTAACATTCAATTTTTAATACATGAAAAAGTCATCCAGTCAATTAGGGGAACTCAACAAATTATTTTACTCAAACTTTTTGCTTCCATGTCTTTGTCAAATAGAGGCTGCTATTCATTTAAACAGCAACCATTAAATGTTTGTTGAATGAGTAAAAGATACAACTTCGAAGATTTAAGACAGCACACAAATATATCATTTGATAATGTTAATCAGTATCTTAACAATCATTGCATGCAACAAGGAAAGGCAATAAAATAACAGAGATAAGTTAAACATAGACCCAAGTTTTCAGATACTTTCATTTGCTTTCTCAGTGACCCACATAGGGCTCTGGTTAATTCTCTTTCTCTGTGTAGTAGAGAATACTGACCATGGTAGTGTTTGTTGCAAGGATCTCATTTGTCCTTTCAGTCTATGTAAACTGTCAATCACCTTTTCCTTAATCATACTTTTTTTTTACTGTGTATCAAAAGTTCTATTGATCTTTTTCTCCTGTGTGAAATTTGCTACTCTGGTAAGCTTCCCTCTTATGTTTGCTGGTCCCTCTGAAACATTACATCGCGCCCTCAACAAAACATTTCAAATTTATCATCAACCTAATCTCAAAACAAGTTAGTTTATCAAATTCAGACAGGATGTCTCCACTTCATTTTAACTGAGAGTGACTCTGATTTCAATAAAATGGAGACAAAACATATATCACACAGACAGGTTAAAAAGGGGAGAAATAACTCACCACACATGTTCCCAGGCTTCAATAATTATGAATGCTTTCCTCTTTTCTCCCTTTATGCAGTTTTCTCTTTTCTCTTGGAAATTGACTATTCTTCTACGTCCAGATGATTTTATTTCAGCTGCTGGGATTTACATTTCACTCTGCAAAGACCACCAGCTATTCATAGAATAAAAAAGAAAGTGTATCATTTTAGAAATAACTGACACCTGTCATGCATCCAGTATTCACCCAAACAGTGCAAGATCATGTGATAAAAACAGAAGTTTGAAGGCAAGTGGAATAATTTACAAACCCAAAGAAGTCAAGTCATAATCTACATTTGCATACCTAAAATAATTACTAGAATATATTTAAATTCACAGGATGCTAAATACTCAATGAAGCAAACATTTTAAAGCATAATTTTTTGTATGTATATTCTGAAGCATTGATTTTTCCTTCTATGTATTTTGGAGTTACTTCCCCAGACCCTAATTTCACCTGGTCCATTTACTCTAGATCCAAATTAGAAGATCTGCTGAAGTTAGTCTAGGATTCAGACAATAAATAGTATAAAAAGCCAGTTAACTTTGCCTGTGATTGAGGCATCTCTTATTATACTTCCTCCAGGGCTCAAGTGACAGAATTCCCTTGCACTTCACATAACAACTTCACTGATGAAAACAAATTCAAGGGTATTATTATTTTTTTAACAATGTATTCTTTCAGTAATCCTCATAAGTTGACTCAGAAGAGAGGGTTATCTTAGACTCTTATGATAGGAAATGTGCTTCATCCTTCCTCAAAAAGTGCATTTATTATACAATAAATGGTTTTAGTTTGCTTATAAAAAATAGAATTCAACAAAATTTAAAACTGACAAATATTATTATTGTTTTATGTGGAAACAATTTAGAAATCTTTCTTCAAAAGAAGTTGAAAAAAAGATACCAATGTTTTAATTTTTCCCATATCATTTTTGTTTTCATTCACTTTTTCTTCTTGAACATCTGTGCCTGAGGTTAGAGCTGACTTGCAGTGGGCTATGTGAGCACAGCAAACCACAGAAAATGCAGCTGAGCACTGACTCTGTCTAAGCAGAGTACCAAGCATTCTCGGGCCTTCTTCCCACTGACCTGATGAGGCCGACTCCTGTTTCCTTATTTTCCCAGAAGAAATCCCTGGAAGAGAAAACACATACATTGCCTTAGGTGGCAGGGGAGGAAGAGTTACCATCAACAGTCAGGAAGACAGTTAATTCTGGGAGAAGAGAAGGGTTGAGGCCAGGAGAGGACATGGTGTAACTTTGGAGATCACGGCAGCATCTATTTCTTGATTTTGAAGGTGATTATAGGGATACCACCTTTGCTAATTCTTTTTTCTCCCTTTCCTCTTCCTTTCCTTTTTCTTCTCCCTTCTTCAACTTCTTCAAGTTTCCTTATGTAATAAATTTAATAATTTGATAATATGAAAAAAATATGTAAGAGACCCTAAAATATTCAAGGTACCAAAGTTACCAAAGGAGTAAGGTTCAATAGGCCTCCAAAAGATTTAACTTGAAGGCAATTCTAAGTTGCTTTGTCTTTGAACTTCCTACACTCTGAAGGAAGCCTGCCTTTACGTTACCATACATCAAATGCCTGCTCTGTCCTAGGTAGTGCTTCCACAGCTACTTCTCTCCTCAACACAGAAGACCTTCTTCCCTGGCATCCCCTCTGCACCTCTTGGTTCCCTAACCTCATAGACTTTCCTGAGTCTCTGCTCTGGGACTCCTGTACCTGTCGCTGTCCAGACTCACTTTCTCACCCAGGGAGAATATTTGCATGGGTGGATTCTTTCCTCCAAAGAGAAAACATCAAAATGTCTTTATTTTGACTTTTTTACAAGAAAGTTACATTTTTATGTGCATAAAATATAGCATTTCTTGATATAACTACAAGTACCACTGAGGTACATGTAGGTACACCTTTTTTAACCAAGAATGATTCCTACTGTACATATATTTTTCAAGCAATTAAAAAATACTATGCCTGGAACTCTTGAAAGAATGAGAATAAAGAAAAAGACTTGCTTTTTTATTTTCAATGATAATTACATGGAGCAATTAAGAATATTTTAATATGTCCTTTAACCATTTTACTTTACATATTTGAGTATTGCATGTAGTTTGTAAATTCGTTTAATGAATTTCTCCTGATTCACCTAGATTTGAGCAATGAGGGAATGATAGAATGACATTCATTTCAAGGTTTGTTGATTGAGCATTGGTCTTTTTTATTTTCGCCAGTGTTTTATAAGATGTGGACTTTGGGCTGGACACAGGGTTGCAAGCCTGTAATCCCAGTGACTTGAAAGGTTGAGGTAGGAGAACCTGAGTTCAAAGCCAGTCTCAGCAGAAGAGAGGAGCCAACAACTCAGAGACCCCATCTTTAAACGCAATTCAAAATCATGCTGGGAGTATGGCTCAGGGGTTGAGTGCCCCTGAGTTCAACCCCTGGTACCCCCATTCCCCCAAAAGATGTGCATTTTGTTATGAATAAAAAATGCATTATTCATTTGTATTCTGACTTGACCCTTAAGTTTTTACAGTGATTCATCATGTGATGTTTTGAAGCTGTTTTTAGGAGAAACATGTGGAGAGTTTTTGATCAAAAAGTGCATGTAGTTTGGATATATTATGAAGTCAAATGAATATGAAGGTGTCATTTTTTAAATTCATAAATGACAAAAGGACTAAGAATAATACTTATCACTGTCATTGTTTTTATCCTGAAATGAGTAGTCATTGTAATATTGTCTTCTGCCATTCAATATTACAGAATGATCCAATCTGAACAATATTCATTTTGTAAAAGTAATTTATGAAAAATGTAATTTATATAATGATTTTCCAATATAAAAATTGGTAGAGTTTGCTTTCCATATGATTTCTTCCATTTCCTCTCCTCCAAACTCTATAACTTTTGAAATCTCATTTTGAAATTGTACTACATTTAGATGTCAAAATATTCATTATGTTTTTAAAATACATTGTTAATATTTTGATTATTTACCTTCTCCTATTTTACTTAGAGAAATTTTCTCTAGGATAACATAAAATTTATTTTTAATATTTCTCTGATTCTTTTGGAAATCTCTTTCCAAAATCTACCTTTCACTATATTTAAAATTAATGTATTTCCTCATTATACATATTAGTATGTTTTTCCTGTCACATATATTCAGTGTTTTTTGTTACCAGTTTTCTCAAACATAAAGGAAAGAAAAAATACACACAAAAAGAATTATGCTCCAGCAGAATTCTTTTTATATCATTTGTCTTAGTTTTCCCTACAATGTTGATTGAATTCCTTCCTTTTGTCTCGGTATAGGGACAAGCTGACATGCAGTCTTTACCCAAATGGACAGTCTTGGAGTCACTCAGTAATGCAGCTCTAGTGGAAAGAGATAGTATCTATTAGTTATTCAACCTGTCCTTCTACATTCAACTACATTAAATTTAATAAAAAACATAAAGGAAAAATCATTTTTCTTCTGCCTCCTTTATGTTTTTTAAATTGGTACATCTCAATTACACAGAATGATGGGTTTCATGTGCCATGTTAACAGAAATATAAAACAAATTTAAATCAATTTCAAGCATATCTACTGCCCCCATCATCTTGGCCTTCCTCTTTGAATTCCCTTCCCTTACCATACTGGTCACCTCTCTACATTCATGGTACCCTCCAGTCTCCATATAGAAGGAACACACAGTAATGTCCTCCTGAGCCTAGCTAATTTTGCTCAAAATATGTTTTCCAATTCCATCCATTTTCCTGAATATTGCACAATTGTTTTCTTCTTTATGACGTAATAAAACTCCATGGTATGTACATACCATATTTTCTTTAGGCACTCATCAATTTATGGACACCTAGACTGGTTCCATAGAGTGGAAATTGACAATTGTTATGTGATAAGCATGAGTATGCATGTATCTCTAACGTATGTCAAAGTTTACTATTTAAAATTCTGTCCCTGCCTCTACTATTTGGTTATAGTAGGGGCTCTATGACTTAAGAGAAAGGTATGACCGCCACTTTTTATTTATATTTCATATGAATTTCTCCATGTTCTCTTTTCCATTACATAATTGATTTTAGAATGCTATCACACAAGATTGTGTTGATACAGCATCACATAGTAAAACAGTAATAAAAATTATTTTTACTTCTGAAAAACACTTTTAATCTACTCAAAATCTAAGGAACGATCAAATACATATCTGGTCTCATGCATAAATCACAGATTAAAGATCCTTAAAATTCCACATTGGCATCAGAATTGATTATGTGACAAAGTCATCTATCCTTTAAACCATAATATCATATGTATGTGTACACACACACACACACACACACACACACATATATACATACACTCCCCTACTTGATTTCAGTCCTACAGTCCTACAGGTGGTATTATTTCAGTTGGTAATCTCCTGACATTTATCAACAAATTGTTTCACTTCAATCATTTGAAAACCAAGAGTACTCCTTGGAAACAAGTAAATGTTTACAGCTGCTTAGAGTTGGTTTGACATTAAATAGTACAAATCAATTATGTTTTTCTTCTGAAAATACCTTTTGACACCAAACTTTCCTCATGGCCTTTTTCATCTCTGTGTTCCTCAAGGTATAGATGAGGGGATTGAACATAGGAGCAATAATGGTATAAAACAGAGCAAAGATTTTGTCCTCAGGGAAAGTGGTAGGAGGTCTAAGGTAGGCAAATATGGAAGGTCCAAAGAATAAGATAACCACAGTGATATGAGACCCACAGGTAGAGAGGGCTTTGCATCTTCCCTCTGCTGACTGATTTCTTAATGTGAATAGAATAATGACATAAGACCCAAACAAGAAAATAAATGGTACCAAGGCAGCCATTCCTGAATTGGCAACCATAAGGACACCAGTGACGTGGGTATCAGTACAGGCAACTTGCAGCAAAGGAAAAATGTCACAATAGTAGTGATCAATTTCATTGAGGTCCACAGAAGGGCAACCAGATTATCATAAAGAACTGGGAAAAGGAGTGGGCAGCTCCACCAGCCCAGGCAGCCAAGATCAGGACATTGCACCTGGTTCTGCTCATGATGGTCATGTAGTGCAGAGGTTTGCAGATGGCAACATAGCGATCAAAGGCCATGGCTGTCAGGATTAATACTTCAATCAGTCCAAAGAAGTGCATGACAAAGACCTGCAACATGCAGTTCCCATAGGAGATGGTGTTTCTTCCCACTAACTGGTCACCAATCAGTTTGGGTGTCACACAGGAGGTATAGCAGATGTCCATAGAAGATAAGTGACTAAGGAAATAGTACATGGGTTGGTGAAACAGAGAACTGCATGAAATAGAGATGAGGATCAGAAGGTTTCCCACCAAGATGGCAAGATAACAAAGTAAAAAGAATACGAAACAAAATGTTTGTATGTTTGGATCAGAAGAAAGGTCCATGAGAGTGAATTCTGATATGTTCCTCTGACTTTCCATATACTGCATGCCCTGTGCAAACATCTGAGTATCTGTGGGAAAATGAATTTGAAAAAAAAGCATTTACAATAGGATCACAATCATCTAAACATTATCAACAAGTCCTAGAATCCAGTCTAACCAATCACAAAAGGTAATTGATAAATCAATATATTAATTATATTTGTTCTTCAGATACGTAACTGATTTCTTTAACAATTCTTGTTAATTTTTTTCCCAATGTTCTGTCATATTAATAATACAAAGAATATATTTTATTAATTTTTAAATGTAAGATTTAAAATTGTCATTTACCTAAAAGATGTTCTTTTGTTACTATTTATAACATTTAAAAATCACGAAAATAATTTAGTATCATGCAAAAGTACTTTATAAGTTTAACTATGTTCTTTCTTCATGACTTTGCCTTCATTTTATGTAATGTTACCTTTCTCTAGCAGGAAATAGAACAGCTCTCTGATGGATAATATTCCTTGAATCCCAGGTGAGGTCCTTGGGATTGTGGACACTGCATATTAAATATAAGATAGCAATTTTGCTGAATATAAAACAAAAAATAGATAAAACTATAGCAAAAATGTATGGGTTTTTTCCATTACTCATATTGTTAAAAATTGTAAGAAAATTTATCTTATTTAAATTTTAGTGTAAAACAGAATGTCTTAAGTTAAACTGTAGAATCATTAATATTAATGTCACAAATACACAAAAAGCTACTTTAGGTTCACAGGTACTTTGATTTCAGTACATTTCATTTGTTCTACTAGAATGAATTTTGAACATAAAGAGTCAATAAAAGATGTTATACGAGGTACAGGTAAGTTGTGTTCAGGGAATTCTCAGCTGTTACGTTTTGCCTGGCTTTTAATGGATTACATCATGGATCCACATACATTGTTCCCTGTAAGATCAGGGTTGGATTCAGAAAATCAATGGAAGAGTGCACTACACATAGCATGTGCTGCTTCTGCCTTCTTGCCTCACTGGTGAGGAATTAGATAGCTTCTAAGTATAATTTCTACTTTACTCCTAAGTTGAATATGGCACCCATATTTGATCCTATACATACCAGGTTTTTAGTATCACAGAAATTTTAATGCAACATATGGTGTAATAAGATCAGTATTTTTGCAGTTTTGTAGTTGTGTTTCTTGTGATATTTATGACTATTCCAGGTGCTAAAGAGTTATAGCTCTAAACAACCTTGCATAACACATTCTGTTCTACATGCATATATTTGAATACATTAGCAGGGGGCAGTTTCAACCTGGCCATACTCTTTCAATATCTCAGTAATACTCCATACTGTCCCTCTTTAGTATGAAGACAACAGGACTTATCCTGAAAATTTTGTATAAGTTGTATAAGCACTTCAACAATATTTAACTTTAATTCCTTTTAGTGTATTGTCACAATAATTGTAAATAACATATTACATTCCTATGTAAATGTACATAAAACAGAAGTGATCTTGAAAACCAATTTAAATAGTAAGTCTAGCTGTTAGAGTGAATTTAGAATTAAAATACCTAACAAATTTAACCATATCAGTTTCCGTATAGAAGGAAACAAGAAAAGCAGTGAATTTCTCAGTTCAGAGAGTTAATATTGTAAAATTAAAAAAAACAAAATAGATCTTCTAGTACTTATTTATTTATAGTCCATAAGGATAGTATTATGAATCAGACACAGCAGGGGAAGAAACTACCACCATAACACTCATACCATGAGATCACTTTCAATTACACCATCACTGCTATCTGACTAAACATGTGGTACAAATTGTTTTACTTTGGAAATGTTATGCAGCATCAGGCTTTCAATTTGACCAGTATAAGCAGCAATGTTCCAACCTTCATTCTTATGGAAATAAGCAACCATCACTCCTAGAGGCACAGGGAGAAGAGCAACAGGAACAAATTCAGGTGAAAGGAAACATAGTCAGGGAAAGAAGTGACATTTAAAAGAAAAAAAAAAAACTTTTCAGGTATTAAACAGGTAAATGAAGAGGAAAACATAAACCAAAGTGTGAATGTTATAAAATCAGTGAAGAACTAATTAGAAATTATAGAGTAAAATTAATAAATAAATAATAAATAGAAGACAAACCTTTTTCATTCAAGTGTCTGTACATTGGTTAACTTATAATACACAGAACAATTAGCACCTAGATAGCACTAATATCTATGCATTTGCCATCAGATGGAATAACGTGAATTTGCATTTTTTTTTTTTTTTTTTTTTTTTTTTTTTTTTTTGGCTCCTGTCTAGATATTTAGGTTTGCTAAAGAATGTGAATCAAGTGAAAGCAGGTTTTCAGATAAGGAGATAACATTCAATCACCCACGGTGGATGTTTACAATACGCAAATCTTTTTCCCAGTAATTGTTTTATATATTTTATTTTTGTTAATTTTTACAAGGGATTTGAGATAGCATAAGTAGGATTATTGTGAATTTCTCCATTTTTTACAGAAGCTGTTCTCTTTTGCACAAGATATATAACTTATCCAAGTTTTAGTTTCAACATTGATTAAGCTATCAAAATATAGACATCATTAGGGAAATCATGGGACAAACCTGAGATTCTAATGTCTAATATCCTGGTATAATAAAAGGTACCTAACCAAGAATTACTTACCTTACCCCTCTCCTCTTCTTTCTTTGAATAAAATGTGTAAGAATCATTAAACAATCCAAACAAAACTTGTGGTAGATATGGTTTTTCTGACAAAATAAAAGAAAAAAATAGCATGGCTTTATTGTTTACTTGGGGATTTCATAACACCTAATTTTAAATGGGTAAATTCTTCCACTATCAAAGTTAAAACATCAATTTTAATCTTTTGTAGTGCTGTCAAACAGTATTGCTTTCCCCGTACAAGTTACTGTCACCATTGTTAAGAATACTTCTCATTTCCCTAATTCTGACAAATATTAAAATTATACTCTCTTATTGGTGAAATCAGAATTTGCCTTTTCTATAAACTTACTTTTTGTGATTCAAGTAAACCTAGAGAAGGTTTGAAAATAGTCTTTTGAAAGGTGAAATTTTTTTCTAAAGATGAAAGGCTGGAAGATCTCTCACAGCCTGGAGCATTTCATTCTTTTAAATATAATGTACAAAAGACAGACTCTGCTTCTAATACACACTAAAGCCAAACAGTGCAAAAAAAGTGTTCTACTCTCAATTAAACTTGATAGACCACATGTAAATGCATGACTTAAAATAACAAGAACAAATGTCAATAGATCTAGTGACCCTAAAACAAGGATTCTGAAAGGGATTACCTGCACATCACTTGTGGATGATCTTCAAGTTGCTCTTTATGTTATTCTAAAAAAAAAAAAAAAAAAAAAAAAAGGCTTGGTCATACATTATACATTTATCTACCTCAGTAATACAGTTAGTTTACTTTCTCCTAACATTTTTACCTGAAATGAAAGATAAAACTATGAATCATCGATTCAAACATATTTGTGTCATTTCATAGAAAATGTCTTCAAGATTGCTTTTCTTCATGTGGAAAAGGAAAAGTCCAGTATTTTGCAAGGAGAGTGAAGTTTAAATCTCACTCAAAACTGTCCTGGATTCACAGTGAACTATCTGTTCATCCCACAAGGAAATGATGTAGAATTTAAATTGCCATAAAACTTCCTGACACCTGCTGCTGCTCCATGGTAAACAAAGATCATCACACCTATATATATGCTCTAGGAATCTCTTACACCCAAGTTTGAAAAAAAAATTGCACTGCAAGAGCCAACTACAAACTGAGAAAAGTTCATAGCTGTTTTTATTTTAATTATGAAAGCAATGAGACATTGTTTCCCCTAAATATTTCTCAAAAGATCTTTATTTAAGGAAAAACAAAAAACAAAAAAAAACAAAACAGCTACTCACCTATCCATAGTCATATTCCTCAATTCTCTTGGGAGAATTGAGAATAGTTTACTTCTTTGCAATAGCCACTTTCTGTGCACCCTTTCTCTGGAGGCTAGTACTGTTGTTACCCAGACCCAGAGCAGCTCAGGAATCCTATTAGTTCTGAGTAACCTCCTCCTCTTAGAGTAGGAGAAAACTTGGGTAGCCCTACAGGATTTTTTGGGTTTTCATAGGAGAGATCTGTATTTCTGGAGAGGAGAGATAAAAAAAAAAAAAAAAAATCACATAGCCAAATAGGTAGATAGAAAGAAGATAAATAGAGGGATAGATAGGGATAGGATAGAGATAGAGTAAGAGAGTAACAGAGAGAAATAGATATCCAAAATCTCAACAGGGACACTAGAAGCACAAATTCATCAGAGTAAGTTAATAAGTCAATGATCTGCTAAACTATTCTCCTGGACCAGTAGACACACAACGGCAATGAGTTCTTCTTTCTGCAATGGATGATTTGGGATTAGAGACACAAAGGAAAAACACATAATAAATCAAACAAATAAAAATAGAAACAAATGTTCTGTTCCTATTGGCAGATAGACACAAATCCAAACATGTTGTTGAAAATTCATTAGAAAGTTTAAGGAAGTCAAGAGCCTAAAATACATTTTATATGCACATGTTAGAATACATACAAATATAAGTATGTGTATGTACCTATGTATATATGCATGCATATATACACATACACATACATTTAAACACTTGCATTCTGAATACTATCAATTTCCTTAAGAAACCTGTAGAGCTACAAGGTATATAGACATAAAAATATCTTCACTGAAATTTAGTTGATCTCTCTTCCATAAACAAAATATCTATACACCAAATATGGTTGCTATGTTTTAGATGTTTTAATTTTATACCCCAAAGCTTCACTTGTTGGTAATTTATTCCCCAGGCAGTACTATTAGAAGGTGCTAGAACCTTTTCTTAAAAATGTTTTATTAGTCCGTTATAGTTATTCATAATAGTACATTTCATTTCAACATAGCCATACAGGCATAGCATATAATTCACTCCATTTCAGTACCCAGTGCCTTCTCTCCCCTCCTCTCCTCCCTCACGACCCTTACCTGGTGCACAGCAAGCATCCTCAGGATGCCCAGGGTGCAAGTCCTTCTACTTCCCCTTCTCCTCCCCTCCTCCTCCTCCTCCTCCTTCTCCTCCTTCTTCTTCTTCTTTTTCTTCTTCTTCTTTCTTCATTCTTCTTTCTGGTACTGGGGTGCACAGCAAGCATTCCCAGGATGTTCAAAGTGCAGGTTCTTCTCCTTCCTCCTCCTCCTCCTCCTTCTTCTTTTTCTTCTTCTTCTTTCTTCATTTTCTTTCTGGTACTGGGGTACACAGCAAGCATTCCCAGGATGTTCAAAGTGCAGGTTCTTCTTCTTCCTCCTCCTCCTCCTTGTTCTTCTTCTACTTTTTGGTTACCACTGAATCACATCCCAGTCCTATCATTTGTTCTTTTTGAGTTAAGATCTCACTACATGGCTTAGGGCTTTGCTTATCCTCCTGCCTCAGCATTCTGAACTTCTGAGATTATGAGGTTACAGGTGAGTCCCACTAGGCCCAGTCAGGTCTAGATTCTTGACAACCAGAAAAGAGAACTGAGTCAGCTGTGAGACATTGGCAAGCAGAAAAACAGGTTTGTTAAAAAAGCAAAAGAACACTTTGGGAGGACAGAGTGGGCTGAGCTGCAAAGTCGCTCTAAGCATGGTCAACACAGTGGCTCTCACCATTGTTGTGCTGTGCTAGGTCTTCCCCTTCCCCCATGGAGGGAGGTGATATAGGGTTGATTACACCTTGATTGATGAGAGAATTTGAATAATTCCTTCTCCACTGCCTATGCATGTTTTATTTTTTTCCCCTGAAAATGCAGAGAGGAGGAGCAATCCACCATGCTAGTGATGTGTAAACTAGCCACAAGTCAACTTCAGGTCAGTCCCTAGGGCTAAAAGCCCAATACCAGGGGCTTTCCCTTCAGGGTCTTGATTCCCCTTGTGTTCATCTAACTTCCTCCCTTGAACAGCAAGATGACTCAGCTTTCCCCCAAGGAAGATGTTGGTGAGCTGAGGGACACTCCCCGCCCCATGCTCCACTTCCTCACACCTCCCCTGCTTCTTCCTCTCCTCTGTTGTCTCCTCCTATCATTTGTTTTTTCCCATTGGCATTTTATAGAGATTCATAAAGGTGAAATTCACTGTGCTGTGTCCATTTATGTTCATGACATAATTTGGACAATTTCACTCTACAGTTTCTCCATGTCTCATACCTCCTCCCTCCCCCTCTACCCACTTCCTCTACTTGACTGATCTTTCTTCTATATTCATAGGTCCCTGCTCTTGTTTCTTCCTTATTTTGCTCTAGCTTCTGTCTATGAAAGAAGACATTCAACCCTTGACTTTCTGGGTCTGGCTTGTTTCCCTTAGCATGATGTTCTCCAGTTTCATCCCTTTACCAGCAAAAGCCATAATTCCATTCTTCTTTAAGAGGTGAGATTAGTGAAGACAACTGAGGCCTGTTATGAGGAGGTGAGTTCCTCTTGGAGGGGTGTCACACAGGAGCAGGCCTGACCCCTGTCTGAAGATGCAATACCTCCTCCCCACTCCTGCCATGGCTGTTGTTCCCTGAGGAGGTACAACCAAGGGGAGGCCATGCAGAGCCCCCATTCTGCTGTTTGGATATTACACCTCATAAATGATGAGCTGTTAAAACTCTCTTTCCTCATAATGAGCCTGGCAGGTATTTTGTTACAGTGACAAAAGACTGAGTACTACTGTAGGCACCCAGTCTTCACAGAATCAATATTTTAGAATATCTCATTATAAAGCACATCTTAGTAAGATTATCACCATATTTATAACTTTTCTTGGAGATTTCCTGTATGTCAATCAATATTTTATGCATCAGACCTACATAGTCTTCCATAAATGTTAAAAATATTTTTATGGGATTACTTTCCTCATTACTCAGATGAGAAAATGAAATTCCTAGAAATTAAATAAAGTACTCAATGTCACAGGGTTTGTTTCAAAATAACATTCATCTATTTTGTGTTTATAAATTACATAGTAGAAGTAAAAATGTGTGACTAGCACATAAAGCTAGCAAGGTGAAACTGAAGTGTACTATGGCAAGACTGATATCCTCTACATGAAATGGTATAATATCACACGAATGTAGGTGTGAGCAGTTAAAATGGTATATTGTAAACACTAAGGTAACCACTAATATAGCAAGACAGAGTGATAGTGAAAAATGAAAAAAAAATAAAAGAAGACAAATACAAATAAGATAATCAGCAAATCAATTGCAAGATGAGAGATTAAATGCAATCTTATCAATAATTATATTAAATATAAATGATCTAAATAATATTAAATGTCAATTTGTAAAATGGAAAACAAAAATGCAATTTAACTTCATTCTTAGAAAATGTACTTACATAATAGACAAAAATACATTAGAATTTAAGGAACTAAACAAACACTTCTAACAAGAAGAAATGTGAACAGCAAACAAGTACATGAAAAAATATTCAACATCTCTAGCAAGTAGTTACATGCAAATTAAAACTACACTGAGATTTCACCTCACTCCAGTCAGAACGGCAACTATCAAGGATATAAGTAACAATGTTGGTGAGAAAGTGGGGAAAAAGGTACACTCATATATTGCTGGTGAGACTATAAATTATAAATTGGAACAACCACTCTCAAAAGCAGTATGAAGTTTCCTCAAAAACTAGGACTGAAGCCACCATATAACCTAGTTTCATCACTTTTCCATATATATTCAAAGGAGTTAAAATCAGCATACTGTAGTGATATAACCACATCAATGCTTATAGCTCAACTCACAGTAGCAAAAATGTGAAACTAAACTAGGTGCCCTTCCATAGATGAATGGATAAATAAATTTTGTATACACACACACACACACACACACACACACACACACACACACAATGGAATCTTAGCCATAAATAGGAATATTTTATGACATGTCTCTGTAATTAGATGGATCTGGAAACTATCATGCTAAGAGAATTAAGTCAATCACCAAAAACCAAAGGTCAAGTGTTCTCTCTAATATGTGGATGATAACCCACAGCAAGGAATGGGTGAGAATAGATGCTCAGTGGATTAGACAAAGGAGAACGCGGGGAAGGGAGGGGAATAGGAGTACGAAAGACAGTGGAATGAATCTGACATACCTTTCCTATGTACATATGTGAATACACAATAGTGAATCTGCACTTCATGTATATCCACAATCCTAGGATCTTGATTAGAATAAGGTACACTCTGATTGTAAATAATATGTTAAAATTGACTCCATTATCATGTATAACTTAACAGAACAAACACACACACACACACACACACACACACACACACACATACACACACACACATAAATTGTTTACCAGTGAAAAGAAAGATGGAGTGGCTATCCAAATATGTACAGAAATTTTCAAAGCAAATAATATTGTCAAGGTTAGCGAACTTCATTTCTTAATGACAAAGTGATCTGGCAAACAAGGAGTGTTCACCTGTGTAAATGGTTATAGCCAGGCCTTCAAATAACATGACCAACCACAGTAGAGCCTTCAGGAAAAATAAGGAAATCCACAAATACAGTTGGGGTTCAGCACCTGACTCTCAATTGAATGAGTGGGAGAGAGGTGACTGATGATGTAGTGGACTTGAAGTAGACTATCTACTTAATGTGGCTTAGTCATCCACAAAACTGAAATATGAATGGTTTATAATTTCCAAAATTATAAACACCACAAATTTTCACCATCAGGATCCAGAAAGCCCCAGCAGCAGGTCAAAGTAAGAAGCTGTACCCAGGGAATCTATCCTTCAGACATAAAGGAGAGATAAAGAATTTTCCAGAAACATAGACTCTGATGAAGTTCATCACACCAGACCTGTTACCCAAAGGGTAAAGCAAGCTCTTCAACTTGAATGCAAAGGACACTCCTGAATATGAAAGTATGAATCCCTGGTAAGTGTGAGTGCCCGGTCAAATTCAGATTGCTCTAGCCAGGTGCAGTGGCACACACCTGTAGTCCCAGCAGCTAGGGAGTTCAAAGCCAGCTTCCGCAAAAGTGAGGATCTAAGCAACTCAGTGAGATACCATCGCTAAATAAAATAAAAAGAAAATAGAATTGAGGAATGTGACTTAGTGATCGCGTGCCCAAGTTCAATCCCCAGTACCAAAAACAACAAAAACAACAACAACAAAAAATTAAATTACTCTTATATTGCAACAAGTGGTGTATAAATTACTTGTGTCTTTAGTATGCAGGCTAAAAGAAAAAAGAGATTAAAATTAATGGCTACAATGAATCATTAAGGGATATAAAATACAGATTTATTCAGAGAATGTTAACAACAAACACATATGCACCCAACATTGGAGGACTTAAATCTTTTAAAGAATTATTAATCTACCTAAAGTGAACAATGCCTGTCATAGAAGTCATCAATATCCCACATTCAGGAAACAACAGATCATTTAGACAGAATATCCATACCAAAACATTTTACTTGAACTACACTTTATACAAATTGACCTAAATACATGTGTGGAACATGACATACAAAGCAGTAGAGTATACATTCTTATCAAGTGCACAGAGGAATATTTTCCAGGATAAATACTACAAGTTAAACAAACTCAAGAAAGTTGAAGTAATATCAAGTATCTTTTCTGAACACAATGATATGAAGTTATAAATCAATGATAACAAGGAATTTAGAGAATTCACAAGTAAGTGGAACTGAAAAGGCCCTTCAATAACTAATGGGCCCATAAATAAACTAAAACCAAATTAAAAGATATCACTGGGATTTGGAAGTGTATTTCAGTGGTAGAGCATGTGCACACCATGTGCAAGGACCTGAATTCAATCCCTGGAGTCCCACCTAAAGCTATCTTCAGAGCAACAGAAATGGAAACACAGCAAATCAAAACATACGAGATGCAATAAAAGCAGATCCAAGAGGAAAGATTACAGCAATAAACACCTATATAAAAAAAAAAAAAAAGTGCTGTCTTCCAGAAATGCAGTGATTGTGATCTGACTCCTTCAAGGGAAGATCCCCTCAGATGGCAGGTAACTCTGCACTTACACCATAAATGTACAGTCAATTTGACATGAACAGAAAATGAATCATCACTCACATTTCCATCCATACTCTGATCATCGGACTTGGATTTGTGCTTATTTTCAAGAACATATTCTTAAGAGGGTCATTGGAAGTCAGTGTTCATGGGCAGTCTAATAAACGTATGTTATCATGAGTAATGATACAGTATAGCATCCAATAACTGGAAGTGAGAACCGCAGAGGCATTATTTCCACTTATACAGGTACTGAAGACAAGCAGAAGAGATGTCTTTTGGACTGAAATTGGAAGAGAGTTGCCTTGATACTGGGAATCTGCAATCTTTGCTGCAACTAAACAACAAACAAGTACATGATATTTAGTCTCTGCTTACACCTTACATCCTTATCAAGAAAAATCATTATATCTGACACTTTCTCATGAAGTTCTTACTATACTTTTAAGTCAAAAGTATTTTTTTAACATTGAACTGATTATAGAAATGGTGTTCCAGAAAAATAAATGAAGAAGTAACCTAGCAAACAAACAAAAAATATGTATTGGTCTGACTCTCCACACCTTAAATTAGGCCCTATTTTTAGAAATAATAATTTTATGGTGAATTAGTTGTCTCGTCCAGCGAGTACAATAAAGACTCGACTCTCAAATGAAGTTTTAAGGTCTTTATTTTTATGGGAGAGCTTCTGAGCCGAGTGCCTGGTTCTTCCTCCTCCTCCACCGCCGCCGTCTTCTTTTTCTTGTCGCGCAGCTCTCTCTCTCCTTCTTCTCTTGTCGTGCAGCTTTCTCTCTCCTTCTTTTCTCTTGTGCAGCTGTCACTTCTCTCTTCTTCCTCTCTAGTCGCGCCATGGCCGCCTCTCCTCTTTTCTCATCCCGCAGCTGCTGCCTGCCCTCCTTGCCTTGCTTGCTCTGCCTTGCTTGCTCTCCTCACCCCCCGCGCAAAGTATGCAGCTTTATGGGATATAACAGCCTTAATGGGTCAGGCGTTTGGCTCGTGGAGACTTAATGGTGGGTAATGAGGACATGTACTGATCACGAGCTAAGCATGGACGCGGAGGAGATCAGTCAGCCAATAGAAAGCACTTGCAGCTGGGCTTCTCTGCGCCATAGGGCGAGGCCAGCCACCACTGTGGGCCCTACAGGGCAGCGGCCTCCAACAATTAGTAACACAGAAGACAAACCCTTTTTTGACAGAAATGGTTTAGCCAACTGAGTGAGTCATTCAGATGTGTCTGTGTGCGGATAGCAGCCCTGATACAGTGAGAGAAGCACAGTAATGTGGGATTAGATCTACTAGATATTAGAGTATTTCTTAAATCTTTGCTTTCTAAAAATAAAGTTACTATAATCTAAGTAACAAAAATTCCAAACAAGGGAGAAACTACGCAGAAATTAAGCCCCCTGTCTTTAGAAAAGCAGTATCCATGCTGTGATTTTAAAAATGGTGAGGATGAAATTATAAACTGGTGGGAAAAATCAAATATTGAATAACTTTTGCTTAGAAAATTGCTGTATTTACATATTTTACACCCTACAATTTCTCACACTTTCTTGGCTGTGGCTTCCTCCATCTTTGTCACTCTTTTCTGCCCCATTAAGTTTTGCAGTCTTATTTCCATGTTATCTTACTCTCTTCCTCTAACATAAAAATATGGTAAATAAGAAAGAAGACCCACGAACATCTTATTCTGTCTTAATGAACAACCTGGCAGATAGGAAGGGCAGTTAGAAGTGAGAACCTGAAGTCCAGAATGAACTGCTGGAGTCTTGCTATTGAGTCACATTTTCAAAACATCATTTCCCATCAGGTGTGTCATCCAGTCCAGGTCTGTTGCTTCTTTACGTAAAAGCACACGTCCAAAAATTCCCTTAAAGGAAATATGATGAAGTGATGGTCCCTTGGTACCTTAACTTTTCGAATGAATCACTTTAGTTCTGCATTTTTCTATGGGATATGAATAAATATAAAACAGATAAGGGAAGTTGTTTAAAAATGTTATGAAGTCACAAATATTTTAGTGTGGTTTTTCTCTGAAGGGATTCAGTGAGCTAAATCCAAATGCCCCTACAGCCTTGGTATCAATATTATATTCTAACAAAGCAAACAGACCTGCCACACCTTATTTTATAATAAAATGAGAAGAGAAAAATTCAGTTCCTTTTTTTTAAATGTAGTTTTTTTAGTCTTGATATAATGGGATATCAGAATTTGGGGTTGAGAGAAAAGCTTATATTTTGATTTAATCCTTAAATATTTGCAAATTAACATGGAAAATATATTATTCTTTAATAAGCACTCATTGCTATCCCATAAAATAATGAAAAGGGTTGTTTTAAGGTAAGATGATGTACAACTTCTAACATACATTGTGAGTACAGTTTTCTATCCTGAAACATGGAGGAAAGTGAAAACATCTTCAAACTCAGAATCAATATTGAAAAAAAAAAAAAAAAGGAAAGGAAAAATAAAGAGGAGCAAACTACAAACATGCCAATTAATGAAGCACACTAATTGCTCAGGAACATAAATATTTTGCAAACAAAATCCATGGAAAAGTGTGTCTTAGAAGATCACATGAATATCCAAACCCTGGGGAAAAGCAATCTACTGGTCCATGACCTCCCAGGGAAACCTCTTTAAAATCAGTTGGAATCTATGAAGGTACCTTGTTTCTTTTTTCCTTGAGAACACGTTGAAGGCTACACTGAGAGTCAGGGGTGACATTCTTCACCTGGGCTGCAAGAGATGCTCTTCCTCTCTCTCTCTTGGTAGTAGAAGGAGGGGTTGCATGAAAACATCACATTTTGGCCACCACCAAATAGACTTTTCTCCATAGACAACAGAGGTTATCATCACTATAATTTTAAAGGAGTTGATAAGTGGTGAGATTTATAATTCAAATGTTTTCATTTTGAGAAACGGTTTTAAATTGTGACATAAGCTTTTAAAACCATTGCTGTTGTAGTTGGGTGCCAGGTTAAATGCAATGCATGGATCTATCTATGACAGGTGAGTATCTGTGTTTAATAGTCTCAAAATCTTTCTGGTTTACAGACTCCTCATCTTTAAGGAAATTAAAATACTACTAAGCTCTAAATATATGGAAACCTAAAATACATTTGGAGCTGCGGGGGCACCTGGCAACCCAACCAGTGCTTGACAAAGATCCACTGAGGGAATGATGTTTGCAAGGACTCATCGTCCCGGGAGATGCCAGATGCTTGCCTCCGGGCTCTGGTCCTTTTTCTGCATTATGTTTCTAATATTATATTACTCATACTATTCCTTGGTAGTAATCACTGAGGGTGAAGGGAGTACTACAGAGTTTCCCAAGAATATTAATAAACATTAGGGACTATAACTCCTTCTTAGCCACAAGTAGTAAAAGATATTTTACCACTGTGTGATGTATCTTCTTCCTGGGGTGCTTGTTATGAACATGTAACGCATTACATAAATTTGGCCACAGAACCGTCTGTCTTTCCAACCATGAGTATGCAAAAAACACCTCCCACAGTAGCTACTAGATATGGACTAGCTTATTTTATCTATGGCAAGCCCTGCTACCCCCCTAAAGGCAAGCCCTTAGAGAAGGTAGATATAGATCTCCCCCTGTCTCTTACAGGGTGATTGAATCCAGATGATGGTTTTTCTATGTGTGGTGGTAAGGTAAAAAAATAAGGCTTCACGACATTCCTTCCTTTCTACAAAGAATAGGTCACCCCTATAATAAACATTGGTACACAATGTCCTGTTCTGAGAAAAAGAGCTACATAAGACAATGTAATCTAGTTAGTATAAAAACTTAGCCATGGGAACCATTGGGACTGTTGCCCTCCTGTAACTTAGCAATTTAGATATTAATCAGATGGACCTAGTAGAAATGGTCATGTGAGATTATTTGTCTACCACTTTAACCGTGAGAATAATAATAGTCTTAGGTCACATAGAGTTTAGATATTAAGGATATAAACATTATATTAGCTCATTGACTTAATTAAATATTTGTAATCTGTAGGGTTACTGATTTCGGTAAAAACAATTTCTGCCTATGCTTTGGAAACTTCTTTGATTTTATTAATCATAAGCCTGTCATCATAGCCTGAAGAAAAGTGTATATAAACCCAGCCTTCCCCAGAATAAAGTGGGATTGATTGCACCAGAACTAGAGTCTGTGTCTTTCATTCTCCATCCATTGCCGACGCTGTCTCCCCGCGCCCCGTTTGCCAGTGTGGAACCCATGGACTCCTGCTAGGGCTGGACCCCGGCATGGAGCCTATAGGACAGCAATTTATAGTATAATAAATGCTCAATAGATAGCAGCTATTATAACAGAGTAAACCAAATTTTATTTAAGGTCACAGATTACTTCAAATCTCATGAAACTGAAACTATGTTCAGTTTTGCATTTTCAAGATAAATATAAGTAGCTTAGACATACCACTAATGTCTAACATTAACATACCACTAATGTCTAACTAATGTCTAAACATACCACTATTGTTTTAAATCTCCAGTTACCTTTTACTTACACTTTTAAACATGTTCTCCTTTACCATACATCTTCTAACACTTTTCATCCTGTTTTACATTAAAAAGTAGAAGATTCTGAAGATGTATAAAAGAAACTGGTGTTGAAACATGGTAAATTTAAGTCCTTCTCTGACACCAAGAGTTCTAAAACACTGTTTCCAAAACTATGCACTAACAAATGTTCCTGGAAAGACATTAAAGGTAAGAAAGAGTGACTCAAGTCACAGAAGAGTCTTCTGATTTTAAATATGTCCCCTAAATTTTTCCTATGTGCATTTGATGTCAGTGTTACATGCCTGCCTCAGAATTGTTCAAAAAGTCTTAAATCCTTAAAGAACTGAACTACTGTGTTGCTCATGATGGTGACATTTTCTTTTAAAATGAACTGAAGCACAAAGATAGCAGAAAAGAAGTCTCGAACTGTCACCAGGAAGGGCAAAGTTGGAAAGAGAAAAGGTGATTTTTAATTTTTTAAAAATATCCAGAAATAGTAAGTGCATGAAAGTTAAGACATTTGGGGAAATCAGCAGAGTCACATTGAAAGGATAGAAAAAGACTGAAACCTGAAGAAAGCCTCAAAGTCAGGGGCAGGAGAGTTTCAGCTACACAGATAAAGGACACATATTATAATGTTGCAGGGAAAAACTAAAAAAAAAAGACAATCTCCAATTAAAAATACGGTGAATTTAAAAAAAGCACTTCAGAGAGGATGATAAAAGAATGTAGCACTAATCTAAACTTTGTTTGTAATACCAATATTTATTTTAAAACTATATGCAAATGTAAATTATATGTAGATATAAATGCATTTAAAATTTACTGTTCAAAATATAGTTATAAAATCTACTGATAATGACAATTGATTTATTTTTTCACCTCACTTTTTATTTCTTTAAAATAATGTTGATGTCAAAATTTCACATCTTGTTTTTGATCTCTAATTTGCAAAGCATGTTCAAAATAACATCTCTTCGGCTCTCAAGAGTCAGGGACTTTGAACAACTGTTATTATTGACTACTTTATAGGACAGGGGACTGAGACATAGTTATTTGTTGAATGACAAAGGATAATTAAATTTTGAAGTTTTTTTTAATTTTTAATTAACAATTTGTATTGGAGTAAATTTATAAGAAAAGCAACCCAGATGATCTAAAAAATTCCAGAATATTCCTCAGTTAGTACCAATATTATCATCTTGCATTACCATGGAAACATTTGTCAAAACTGTGTCTTAATAAAACACAAGATTTTATTCAATATTTATTTTATTTTTCACTACTGTGTTTTCTGTTTCAGGTTTCAATACAGAACAACTTATAATATTTAAATAATTGTCCATTAAGTAACATAAAACCCTAAACCTTGTCACCATAAACCAAAACGACACTTTACTTTCCATCATTAAAGTTTTAACAACAATTTTGGAAGTTCTTTTTCTGAACAAAGAAAGAGTTGGTTTGCTAATAACTAAAAAACATTTTAATGCTAAAATATCTTATAATTTGCTAGGTAAAGAAGTTATAAACTTAAAAATTTATTATTCATTTAATACAGAGCTTAGGTCTTTCATAATTCAATAAAAATGCTTTCTTTTTCCCTTACAACATAGTTGCATGAAATAGGACTGTGAGAATGTAAAGGGTCTGAGGCTACAAAAATGTTTTAAGGCATTATTAAGGAAACCTAAGTGTGGTGAATGTGTTTCTGTGTCTCTTACAACATTAGTGATTTCATGTCCATGTCCTTATCTGAGTCTCACAGAACCCTACCATAAGTACTCTTATTATACCCATTAACAGAAGTGATATCTGAGGCTTTGAGAACTTCATGAATTTTGAAGTAAATGTTTAATGCCAAACAAGTAGAAAGGTTTGAGTCTGAGTCCAGGTTTGCAAGTGTCTGGAGCTGGTATTCTTATATGTCAGTTTATTCTCTTTCCTGCTGTAGCCCTGGACTAAGCAGACCACTGCTGTATTGTGTTGATTTTAACTCTTTATAAATGACTGCTGTCTGGGCTAATGACCTTGTGGGGTTGGTTTACATTCCCATTTTCTTGGTGACAATTTTTAACTGCATAAGGAGTGCATAGTACAGGAAACTTTTAAGGATGTCTAAAACATTGGGAAATAAGGAAAATGGTTGTTCTAAAGTAAGATAAAAGACAAATTCTAACATACTCAGTTTTATATTTTTAAATTTCATCGACATTTTAAGGTATTTCTGGAAACTGTCATTCATAAAATCAGCTCATTTTTACCACACTGATTCTGTCATTCTTTCATTCACCTATTTAATGCGTACATGCATAAGTACACATAAGCATACCTGTACACATATACACACGCACCCTAGTGGTCATATTATTAGACATATCAGTTATAGGTGAGAACACAGTCACCCTTCAAGGTTGTGTGTTAAATTGAAAATTAAATCAAAATCTGGAATCATTATTGAGGTGAAATATGGGTGTAAGTTCTGATCCCACATCATTTACATTTTCCTTTATCAAGATGCATCTTTCACACATGAACAAAGGAACCAAAGGGTTTGACTTTTATAGGTGGATGGAGACTGCAGAAAGGTCACCCCTACTTCGAGGTCCTTGGTATAAATGAAACATCCCCACCTCCTTCCCTGTTGATTCTGTGACAGGGCTTGGGTAGTACACAGGCTTATATGTTAAAATACCAGATCTAGGAACCACTGTTGACTTGAACTTAGATCTTTAATGATGAACCTCTCATCTATGACATAAGACCTAGCACTGACCACTTCCAGCAGTAGGTTCTGAAAAGTTGCTTCTCTTGAATTATTTTACTTAGTCATCAACACAACATTGAATCATTATTGTTATAAATGTTTAAAATGACAAGTAATTAAAAAAAAAAAAACCTCTCAACACTTAGTCTGTAATTTTTATTTGTTAAACATAGAGTTAAGATCTTTTACTTAGGTCTTCCTCTTTTAAAAGGAATGAGTTAATTCACTTAAAGACCCAATTTATTTATTTATTTTTTTCTTTCTTCTTTTCTTTATTTAAACAAATGGGATACATGTTGTTTCTCTGTTTGTACATGGCACAAAGGCATACCATTTTTGTAATCATAAATTTATATAGAGTAATGTTGTTTGATTCATTCTGTTATTTTTTCCTTTCCCCCCACCACTCCCACCCCTCTTTACCCTCTATACAGTGCTTCCTTCCTCCATACTTGCCCCCCTCCCTAACCCTAACTCTAACCCTAACACTAACCCTTCCCTCCCCCCCATTATGTGTCATCCTCCGCTTATTAGCGATATCATTCGTCCTTTGGCTTTTTGAGATTGGCTTATCTCACTTAGCATGATATTCTCCAATTTCATCCATTTGCCTGCAAATGCCATAATTTTATCATTCTTTATGGCTGAGTAATATTCTATTGTATATATATACCACAGTTTCTTTATCCACTCATCAATTGAAGGGCATCTAGCTTGGTTCCACAGTCTGGCTATTGTGAATTGAGCAGCTATGAACATTGATGTGGCTGTATCTCTGTAGTATGCTGATTTTAAGTCCTTTGGGTATAGGCCAAGGAGTGGGATAGCTGGGTCAAATGGAGGGTCCATTCCGAGTTTTCTAAGGAATCTCCACACTGCTTTCCAGAGTGGCTGCACTAATTTGCAGCCCCACCAGCAATGCGTTCCTCCTCCTTCTCCAGATAACCCCCCGAGTGTTCAGGAGCGGTCGCTCTGAGTGGCTCTGAATCCACGTGACCCGCAGCATGGGACCTCTGGGCAACCGCCCGGAGCTCTGGTGCGGCCACTCAAGACCAAGCGACCCACCACGCTTCTTCTCCAGGCAGACCCCTGTGTTCAGGAGCTGTCACTTTAAGTCCAAACAACTCACCACTCGCCTTCTCCTCTGAGCAGACGCCTGGAGCGCTAATGCAGTCACTGTGAGTCCAAACGACCCGCTGCGCTCCTCCTCCTCCTCCTCCTACTCCTTCGGGCAGGCCCTGGTGTTCAGAAGTGGTCTGAGTCCAAACAGCTCGCCACGCGGCTTCTCCTCTGGCAACCGCCAGTAGCTCTGGTGCAGTCTCTCCGAATCCAAGTGGCCATGCTCCTCCTCCTCCTCCTCAGGGCAGGCCCCGGTGTCCTGAGTCCACACAGCTCTCCTTGCCACTCCTCCCCTGGGCAGCCGCCGGAGCCCCAGTGGTTGCTCCCAGTCCCAGCGCTGTGCCGAGCGGCCTCCTTTACGGCGCTCCCAGTTGTCTGAGTTCACTGCTCCAGCGGGGGGAGGGGCGTCTCGCCGGCAGCTCTACTTCACAAAGTTTCCTGCGTTCCGGGACCACCGTCCCATCCGGGACGCCTTCCCAACGGGTGAGAGTCACCCGGCTGCTTTGAGTTGGTCCCAAGTGTCTCAATATCTCCTCTTTTGAATCCTGAGTCCTGGAGCAACATGAAATGCAGCCACCCTCTAGGCCGCCATCTTGAAACCCTTTAAAGACCCAATTTAGTTCAGAGGTTTCAAGAAATATTTGAAGAGTAGCCATGATTTTCAATGGTGTCTTAACTGCATGCTATTTCTTCTCTTTGTAGATAAGGCAGTCTTCTGATTAGCAAGTGCATCAACTAACCCAGCTCCTGTTCCATGCTGTCCAGGGATGCTTCTCAGTAATTCACTTCAGGAAGCCACTACTAATTAATCAAAGCTGGCAAATGAGATAAAGACTACTTCTCATCCTTACTGCAACTGGATGCTGCCTGTCATCCATATTGCTGACCTTTTCCTTCAAAGTTATGAAAAACTGAAGTATCATAACTGAGTTTGTGCTCCTGGGGATTTCACAGAATCCAAATGTTCAGAAAATAGTATTTATGGTATATTTGTTAGTTTATATTGCAACTATTGTGGGCAACATGCTGATTGTTGTGACCATCTTCTGCAGCCCTGCACTGCTGGGCTCCCCCATGTACTTCTTCCTTGCAGTCCTGTCCTTCCTGGATGCCTGCTTCTCCTCTATCATTGCTCCCAAAACAGTTGCAGACTCCCTCTATGAGAGGAAGACCATCTCCTTTGAAGGCTGCATGCTGCAGATCTTTGCTGAGCACTTCCTTGCTGGGGCAGAGGTGATAATCCTCACAGCCATGGCCTATGACCCCTATGTGGCCATTTGCAAGCCCTTGCACTACTCTTTCATCATGAATGCGAGGCTCTATGGCATTCTGGTGGGGGTGACCTGGACAGGGGGATTCTTACATTCCATCATCCAGATTCTCTTTATTTCCATCTGCCCTTTTGTGGCCCCAATATCAGTGATCACATCATGTGTGACTTGGACCCATTGCTGAAGCTGGCCTGCACTGACACTCACATCTTCCACCCCTCGGTGATGGCCATCGGTTCTGAAGGGTGTCAGAAAGCTCTCTCCACCTGTGGATCTCACATCGCTGTTGTGATTTTGTTCTTTGTCCTGTGCATATTTATGTATGCATGACCTCCATCTGACTTCTTCTTTGACAAAATTGTTGCAATATTTTGCACTATGCTAACCCCCTTACTCAATCATTTGATTTATACTTTCAGGAATAAGGACATGAAAAACACCATAAGAAAACTGTGGAAGAGAGGGTGATAATTTATGATGAAAAATAAAGCATTAAACTTTTTAAATATGTAAATCTAAGTTCAGAGAAGTCACAATGGCCTCGGAAAAAAATAGTTGTGTAGATCAATGTCATATAATTGGTGGAAATTCAATGTATTTGAAAAGCATTACCATGGGGAGTCAGGAAATAATATGTCCACATTCAGATTACTCAGTTGAAACTGAGTTTCAACTCAGTATCCTCATTTTTAAATTAAAAAAAAGTTGAATTTTATGGTACTTAGAAGGTAATCATTAAAGAAAAAAAAGAATGAAAAGATAAATTGCCCATCAATGAGTTTGCCATTAACCCAATGTTTTGAGAAAACATTGTGGAGAAAAGGAAATATTTTACAGTTAAGAAACAGAAATTTAAAATATTTAGAGTGAAATAGTGCTTATAGTGCTTATATTTACGACACTGATCTCAACACTGAGAAAAAATAGTCAACACCCAACAAAGAGAGTGAAGTATTTCTAGAACCTTATCTGTAGGTCTCCTCAGAACAGAGGACTCCATCATTCAGTATTTCCATTACCATCTGTTACAGAATTTGAGTCACTTTTTGAATTTTGGAAGATACTATCTGACTGATACAGTCCTGCTCATGGATGAGTTTCTCTTGGGTCAGGAGACCACCTCCTACAAACCAGCTTGAGAGAAGAAAAGGCAAAGTCCATAAGAGAGTCAGTAATGAATATCTCTTTTGTTTATAAGAAAGAGAAAACTCTTGACAAACCATATTATTAGCAAATCCCAATACCAAACCTGTCTTTAAGGGAACTGATGATTTTGCTCCTGAAGAGGAGAATAGAAACAAGGTAATAAGTAATAAGACTTCACTGGAGAATTACATGTCAATTTATTTGGTGATATGAATTATTTTTATCCAAGTAAAAGCAACTCTATTTAAAGATTCTTCCAGCACATCGGTAAGAGCAACCCAGAGTTGGGGTGTGATGTTCTCTGAGATGTTTCTCTTAGACACTTGGGCTTGCTGGTTGCCTCTAGGTTCTTCACCAAAGTCATCATGCAAGCTATTCATGCCATTTACCTGCCTTAATCCCTGTCTCCCTCCTTTCTTCCCTCACCTTTGGACCTCTCCCTGAGTCCTCATTGCAGACACCTTGCAGGCAATTGTATACCTAGCAAGTGTGCTGGGTAGAGATGTGCTCTCCATGGCAGGCAAGCGATTTTGTAATGTAATCTTTCTAATCTTCAACACCTTGTCAGATACAGTTCTTCCCTGGAGAGTGGAAAATCACTTATCTTTAAAAGTAAAATAAATATCCCCATACAAGTATTCAAAAAATTCTTTCCCTCTTCATTCTGTATCTTACCCATAGTAATTTAAAAACAAAGAAAAGATTAGAAATATGAGAAATTAACATTAATAATATTGAAATAAATATTTTTATTAGTAGTTATCTTTTACAAAATAGGAAATCAAAAATTAAAGAGTGTAAGACAGTTGCTTACATTCCCATACCAGATAAGTGGTGGGACCTGGAATCATAACCACCATGGAGATAGCATGAAACTATCTTCAAAGACTTTCTTTCATCCCGAAGAGATGAACTTAAACAAATTATATGGAGAAGTGAACAGTTTACACACCCTAAACTCAGAGTATTTTGGAGCTTCACTCACTAACACTAATGCCTGCTTTTGCCCTTGTTCTGTCCCAACAAAGTACCCTACTGGATGATCTTCATGTTTGGGTTGGAGGGTATGGTATCCTGAGGGTAAATATACCTGCTGTAAGCATCTGCAAATTTATGGGAATTAATATAAATATTCAATGCAGAAAGAAAACAATATTAAACTCTGTTATTTCAAAAAAGAGACTATGAGAAGAGAGTGAACTTCAGAGGCTTTTCTTTCTCACATCACTAGAATAGTTTCTTCCACCAAGGGACACTTAAACACTAAGCCATTCCAAGCCCCTTTTATTTTTTATTTAGAGACAGGGTCTTGCTAAGTTGCTGAGGCTGGCTTTGAACTTGTGATCCTCTTGCCTCAGCCTCCTAAGAGGATGGGATTGTAAGCATGCACCACTGTGCCTGGCTCTTCCATAATACTTTCATGATACACATTTCTGATTTTTCCTGTCCTTTTCCCCACTCCAAGAGGACTATGTTGTTTCGTCATTTCAATGTTGTGGAAGAAGCTTGTGAAGTATGCGCACATGCAAAGTCCCTTCTCTGTATAAACTACCCACACCCTATAACTCCTTCTGAGAGAAAGTGTTGATAAATCTCAATGAAGTATAGTTTGAATAATTTCCCAAATTTCCTAAGATATTTAGTTAAAGTAAATTTAGTGGAAAGTATGAGAAATATACTTTAGTCAAAGTCATTTATTTGCTCATAAGCAAAGATGCAAGGTTTTCAACATTTTAAGAATATTTTCTTCATGTTGCTGGCTCAAGACTGAGCTCATTTTCTAATAAAATCTATCTCAGTATGTCGTCCAGGAAAGTTGGAGTCCCTGGGGGATGGGGAATTCCACCAATGGGGAGAGTGATAGTCCAGAGGTGTTAATGCTTCCCTGACCTCTACACAAAGCTTCACTGTCCCTCCAAATCCTCTCTGTTCTCATGAGTGGGATTAAGCTTCATCAGGGCATTGAGGCCAACATGTAGAAGTTCCTATCTTGGGTGAGGGGTGTCTCACCATGTGGAGAGTTCGTGGTCAGTGGTGAAGTTTCTGTGACAGTATGTGATAGGACTTCTCTCTACACAACTGAACTTCCGGACCCTTGGTGTTGCTTCCCTCTGTGACACTCTTCCACCATGATATTCAGGGCCACCTGAAGCCCTGAGAGTTGGCGCTGGACTTCTATGAACTGAGACCTCTGAAACCATGAGCCCTTAAATAAACACTTGCTCCTTTAAAATTGTTCTGGTCAGATCTATTAGTTGCATCAGCAAAATAGCTGACTAAAATAACATTTCCCTTCAATTCCAAATTTCTGTAGTTGCCTATTTGACATTTTCCTTTGCATGTTGGATAGATATCTTCACATGCAGTGATTGATTATGTTTGGTTCAAACATACTGTGTCTGTAACCTTCTCACAAGAGTCATCCTCTAAAACCAGGAAGTCAAGAGTTGAAATATCACAGCTTACACCTAACATATTAGAAAAAAATATGCATCAAAAATATACATACTATCCTGGTCTACCTGCCATCATCTCTTACTTATATTACAGCACATAAACTGTAAACATTCTTTCTATTTGTACTCTTCATCTGCTAAGTCTATTTTTAGTTAAACTACCAGAGAATATTGTTATTACTAAAGCAACATCAGAGAGACTTCTTACTTAAAACCCAGCAATGGCTCCATCTCACTCAGAGTAAAGAGGAAAATCCTGACAACGATTTGAAATTCTTTGTCTCATTGGTCTCCTGTGACACTTACACACGTGGTCCTCTCCTGATTTCAGCCATACTGGCTTCCTTGCTGTTCCTTGATCCTTGACCACATCAGGCAGGTGTTCACCTTGAAACATCATCTCTTCCAGCTGCCTTCTCTACTTAAAGGACTCTTGTAATAAGATTCTTGACCAGTAGTTTCAGCTACTTAAGATCTTCTAGACTACATTCAGTATGGTCTTTCTAATGGTCATATTTAATACAGCTTTCCCATCTAAAACCTGATCATCTTATTATTTATCAAACATTTTTTTCTTTCCTTTTTATCTCCCTTTCTTCCTCTCTCTCTCTCTCTCTCTCTTTCTTTTTTCTTTCTTTCTTTCTCTTTCTGTTTTTTCTCCCCCTGCCTCTTTCTTCCTTTCTTCCTTTCTCTGAATATCATACCAGGACCTTACAACCATTGAACCAGTGTTCTACCACTAACCTGTATCCCCATTCTCCCTTTTTCTCTTTATTAGTATTTGTTATCTAACTTTTTTCCTTACTTGTTTTATTTATTATTTCCTGTCTGTTCCCACCTTCACATAACACAATCTCCAAGAAGGTAAACATTTTTGCTTATTTTGGAGGGGAATTAGAGTGCAATTGTTGAGCACATCAGACACAGTAGAAACCCCTTCCAGGAGTATAGAATTATAAAATGGAAAGAGGACTTGTACGTATTTTGAGTTTTATAGTTACTTCCACTAATATTACACTCTAACAAAGAGATCCAATGGCACAGCTTTGAAGAACAGGAAGTAGCAGGCATGGTGACATGTGCTTATAGTCGCAGCAGCACAGAAGACTGAGGTGGACTCATCACTGGACATCTGGAATTGGACACCAGCCTGGGTAACATAGCAAAACCACACCTCTAAAGCAAATAAATAAATAACAAAGTTTAGAAAGTGTATATTTTTTGTGGTCCAAATGTTTATGTCCTGAACAACTAAAAATGCCAGAGAGTGGAAGAAATCAGCCATATAAGGTACTGGCGAACTGCTGGGTAAACCACCATGAAAAGGGTATGACTCCAAGAAGATGAGAATTTCACTGACGTGACTTGTTCTGTGGCTGGTTTTATCCTGGGAATGCTTGTTGATTCTGGGCATGAACAGGTTGGGAATCAGGGCTTTGTACTGAAGCAGGGTCATATCTAGAAAAAGTGTTGAAGCAGAGAACCCAGAAGAGCTTTGGAGGAAATTTGAAGAGACCTAGTATTTTTTTCTCTCAAAAAGATGTATGGATTGAACTGTATTTTCCCAAGAAGATACTGAAAACTAAATGCCTGTACCTATGAACATGCCCTTACTTGCAAATAATGTATTTGCAGATAACCAAGTTAAGAGGATATTATTACACTGAATTCTAATCCAACATAAATGTGCCCTTATAATGAGAAAAAATTTGAACACCAAGACCAATATATGCTCAGAGAGAATGCCAAGTGAAGATGAGGTGGGGGTGGGGATGCTACTAAAATAAAAGTCCTCCAAAGATTAACAGCATCCATTGATGGTAGGAAAGAATCACAGAAAGAATCATGGATTTCAGTAAGAACCATGTAACAATAAATAAATAAATAAATAGCAGGAAGCAAAGAAATAGAACATAAAAATGAGGAGAACACAGAGCCAAAACTTGGGTCCTTTAATAGAATAGTAAAATTGACAATTTTCCATCAGTGCAGTTGTGGTTACATGGTTCTATATATTTTTCAAAATTCATCTGTGCACTTAAGAATGCTGCTTTTATTGTGTATAAATTATACTTTAAGATGCTAATTAAAAATGAAAATGTGCAAAAATACTTTTTATTTAAATCCTCTTTTTCTCTACTGACTTCAAAATGTTTTTAAAATTATGGAGATTTTGGGAAATAGTTTTATTTCTAACTACTTGTATTATAATTCATATCCTCAATATTATTAGGATTAATTCAAAATTATTAATTATTAAATCATTTGTGTAAGTTGTATTTAATGATGATGCATGTGTATGTGTGTGTGTGCAGGTATGTGTGCAGGTGTGTGGTTCTGGGGATAAAGACCAAGTCCTGTAAAAGCACTGCACCTCTCCTGTATACCACCAGCCATGATGGTAACATTTTTCAGAATAGAAATCTAGGAGAAGTTAAGAAATGTACCTACAGTCCCAGAAACACAAGCAATGAAGGTAGAATTCACTTCTATCTGGTCTACTTGTGTTCTAACTGGGCTGAGAGTTGTGACTAGCATTCAAAATGATTCCACTTACAGGAGAAAGCCTTTGGTAACTTTAGTAGTGGACACCTCCAAGAGACTTTTAATGCATGCTGGGATGGTTCACTGGGTAACTGAAAGGGTAGTTGTCCCCAAGGACAGACCAAGAGAACAGGAAGGCAACTGAATTTGCCTCCTGCCATCCTTCCCTGGAACTAATTGGCTCAGGGTTTGCTGTGTGCCTGGGTTAACTATGGTGAGTAGCTCATTGAGCAAATCCTTCAGGGTCTTTGTGGGAAGAGTTGTGGTACTTGCCCTCTGGAAGCTGGACACTTGTGAGTTTTATGAAATATCGATAAATACTTGGTGGAGGAAAATGAGATGTTCTGCAAGAGAATATTTTGGGGTAACATAATTGACTTTAGGAATACTTTTCCATGGAATTGTGGTGACATTTTCTTTTTATTCTAGAAATTTTTAGAAAGAGAAGTAATAAATTTTCTGTCAATATTCCAAATCCTTTGGTAGATTCTAACTTAGGCCTCCTATAAAGATCTATCTGGATCATCTGCTCTACCATAGATTCTACAATGGAAAGCAAGAGTGGATGAATCTAAAGCAAAATTTTTATGCTGCAGATTTACTGTATGTTATTCATCTGCACAGTAAACCAGAATTGTAAAATAGAAAAGTATGACCACGTTGTTAAATGTCATCTCTTTCTTACCAAGAAAAGAGGTAAGTTTTCAAGGCCAGCTGATTTATTTTCTTTCCTTTTCTTCCGATTCAGGACCAAGTCACTGTCATCTGATTCCATCTTCTAAGAAATCTAAACTTCTGTAAATATATTTTTTCTAATTGATGTTGAAAAGTTTTCAGTATTTCAGGGTGGTTCAGCTTTCACTGGCTTAGGCTCAATTCCAACTGAAGATGAAGGGGACAAGGGGGACCTGCACATCTCTTGTTTGCAAAGACTGAAGTCAGGACAAAGATAGGGATGCACACTGATCAGATGCAGTCAGTTGGCAATTAGGCACTCAGAGTGCCTAATTGGCACAATTAGGTACTGAGAGTCTTGAAATTGACCATACTAGTGTTGACTGTCCAGGGTCTCTTATAAGCCTTGCTTTTTCTGGTGTTAGAGAAAGACATAACACAAGGAGGAAGTGGGGAGCAGCAAAACTCTTCAGCAAAACCTCAGAAGAATACACTTTATCTGTGGTTCCTTGCTTATCTTTGCCTGGTGGAAGTATCCATCTTTTATCTCCTAATTCTCCCTTTTCTGACTCTTGTTCATAATAACACTATTTTTTAAAGTTTTTGTTCTGATTCCTCCTATTATTCTCTAACCTTTTTATTCCTCACACTAATATTTTTCAGATATAGCTATGAAATGCTGGTCTCTTTGACCCATCCTGAAGACTGCAGTCCTTTAATAACTAGGATATGTCCTGAACTTTTTACATGGTTTTCTTTGCTGTCTGTTCATGGTTTCTTGATTCTGTGCTGGCTCCACCAGGATGGATGGGATGTGATAGTTCACATAGCAGTGTGGATGGAGTGTTAAGAGATTTCCATGCAATGAAAAGGTCTGTGTTCCCATCCTGGGTCTTCTCTGATTGATCTGTGCTAAACTTTGTCTCCCAGGTTATTCTAAAGTGTACAAATTGAAATAGCACAAGACTGTCTTACAAGGTATGGTAAAATCAAATGAATGCAAAATGGTAAATCAAAAGTGAGAGAAGGATATACTGGGAATTACATGATTCAATAAACAAAGAATTTAACAAGACTGTTGCTAAGAAACTCATTTGACTGGATAACTTTGGGGAGGTTTTGCTGAGGAGACGATATTTGAATTGGGTGTTCTATCCAAAGAGAAGTGGAGAGTGGCTATTACAGAAGAGTAAAGGCCATCACATGCTGAGGTATGGAAGATTCGGGGAATGAGATTGTGGTTGTACTTATGAGGGCAGACACTTCAGATGTGACTGGAGCATATATAAGGGGAAGCATTGAGAGGATAAAGGACACGTAAGTGGTATAGGGAATGGGGGTTTGAAAGTCGTAGCAAGCACCTCAACTATTGTGTTTGAAAAGCATAGCAAACATTTTATTGTATATATTAATTATTGTATTTTTAAAGTGCCCACTTTCTCATTTAGAGGATAAGAAGGTGGGGGGGAAGGAGAGAATGTCAAAAGTAAGATGGAATACCTGAATGTGGGTCCTTCTATACCATAGAACAGATATTCTAGTAAAAACCCATAAGGATCTTGAAGGATGCTAGGAATGACCACTGAAAATATGGACCTTTGGGAAATTTTAGTATAAATTTCTGTTGCATGTGTGTTAATAATTCTCAATGAAAACTCACATAGGTATGCACCAAATTCACTTTAGAACTGAAGTACAAGATACTATGCAAAAGGAATAATATCCTGGCTTTGTGACTGTAAAAAATGTTCCCATTAAAGCAGATAAAATTGTGTATATGAACAAGAAATTAATTTAAAAATAACTAGAGATAAACACCAGAATAATCAATTGAGGGAAAGGAGCAGAGAGTGGAGAGAGGAAAGGGGAAGGAGAGGTACTGGGATCTGAATTAGAACAAGATATATTTCATGATTCTACAATTATGTTAAAATGGATTCTACAGCCATGTGTAACCAAAAAGAACCAATAAGTAAAAGCAGATGAAAGATATTTAATTTTGCAATCTCTTACAGAGAACAGTTGAGAAAGAGCATATCTGGTCCCTCTCTTAAGAAAGGAAGTAGCAAGTCTGAAACTGTAATGGATCATATTTTGCATGCCTGCAGGCTGCAGAGCCAGGCTGTATTTTTTTGGTACCACAGTGTATTCACTTTTTTGTGTTTCACCAAGTTTTTAAGTGCAGGGGACAGAAAGAGAGATATCTTAACTTGAACTCTGAAATTTTTTAAGGGATAGAGTCGTCATTATATATAAGCTCTTCAAAGTGCCCTCAAACATAACCTATTAAATAACTGGGCAGTTTTTGTTCCTTGTGCTGAGTAAATCTTAATAAAAGCTGATATCATGCTTAATGCCTTCACATTTTATAGGTCACCAATGACAAGGTATCCAAACTTCACAGTCTGGCTTTCATGAACCGTGACTAGAAAGACAAATTGCTTTCAAAGCTTTTCTACTGTATCTTTGGAGTCTGGATTACCAGAGATTTTGTATTGATCTATTAGTTCAAGATTTTTTCTACTCATTTACATTAAAATTTGGTTTGATTGACCTCATCCTAAATTCACCCACTCTTCTGATTGTCATATCTCTGAATTCTACCCTTCTCCACAACAAAAGAACTGTTTTGATTTTTTCTCTCATCATGGGTTTCCTACAGTCAAGATATTGGGAACTTTGAATTCATTTCCTTTTTATATGTATTAAAAAATATTAGGTGCTGCCATTTCTAGCTACAGAGGATATCTACTTTTCCTAATATCAATCATACGGTGGCTTAAATGATTGATAAATGTATCAACATTTAACTTAGTGATCATAGAGTTGATAAGAACAGGTGAACATTTTTCCTATTCCTCTCAGCAATTTTAGATAATTTTGATTTGGGAATTCAAGCAAAAAACTTTTACAGAAAAATGGAGAATAAATATAAGTTTTATAATATTTTGAAACAAAGAATCACGTTAAAATGGGAAAATTGGCAAAGTGGACTATATAAAGTGGAAAACATCAGAGAAAAAGAGAAATAATAGAACACAGACCAAAATCAAATTTAGAATTCATAACTAAGAAATATAGTTATTTCTTTGTTAGCTTAATATCCACTCATTTAAAATATTAATATTTCTAATAATAATCTAACAAAAAGTTCAGGAATATCATAAGGGCAATAATTTAAGGAAATGCATGTGTACAAATGTAAATTTTATGGATGAAGAGTATATGACTATAATAAAATATAATTTTATTTCTGTTAGGCTGTTAAGATGATAATGTCATAAAATAATACAATTTTGGCATGCTTTTCAAGTTTGAAAAATAATCAACATTGAAACACATTTCATATTTGTACATAAAATAAGGATACAGAGATATACACATATGCAAATAAACTTGTAAATGTCTCTGTAAGTAGATATAAAAAGTAAAAACACTTAATTATGGAGAGTGAGCCTATAGATTTAAATGACTTGAAATGAAACTTTTCTTCAATATTAAGTTTTAACCCAATGGTACCCTATTATTGAGCTGCATTCCAGCCCTTTTTAGTATTAATTTTGAGCTAGTCACACTAAGTTACCCAGGCTGACCTTGACCTTGGCAATCCTCCTCAGTCCCCTGATGCACTGAAATTAGAGTTGTGCACCACCATTCACAGCAATATTTCAATTTTTCTTCTCAAATTCCTCAGTTTACTTTGAATATTTCATCATAACATGATTTATTCTATAACAAATGTACAGTGAGTGATTACAGTGATACAAAATGTTGAAAGTAGAGTTTACAATACATATTAATCACAATGATTATCTCTAGTACTTGTGCAATAATACTGCACTTGGAAAAGTATTATCATTATTTTTCCAGGAGATAAAAGTCAAAGTAAAATTTTTTCAAAGATTTATGTCATAACACTATAAAATAGGTAATTAAGCAATGTTAAGTATAAAAAGAGAATATTTATTTGCATGATTCTAAATGTAAGTCATAATATAAAGTGACACTGTGATTATTTTAATAATATAATTAATGAACCATGTAATCATATAATTAACAAACTCCTGAAATAGTAAAAATGTAAAATTTTATGTTGTAATTATGGAATGTTTTTAAAATAATGTTTTTAGGAAACAATGTTCTAGGGAATTCAGTGTATGTGTGTAAGAGGGGCATTATATGATTTTCACAAAGCACTTCCCAGATTATAGACCTATGAGAAACCATACCAGGTTAAAAATCATAGGTAGAAAAACTCAATATTCTAATGAAACATTTATTGCTTCATTTAGTTATTCATTTATTATTCATTGTACACAAATGGGGTACAACTGTTGATTTCTCTGGTTGTACAGGAAGTAGAGTCACAACGTTTGTGTAATCATACATGTACATAGAGTAATGATGTTTGTCTCATTCTACCATCTTTCCTTCCCCCCACCCCCTCCCTACCCTTCATTTCCCTCTACACAATTCACCATTCCTCCATTCTTCCCTTACCCCATCCCATGTCTGTTATGTATCATCATCCACCTATCAGAAAAATCAATTGGCCTTTGGATTTTGGGGATTGACTTATTTCACATAAGATGATATTCTCCAACTCCATCAATTTACCTGCAAATGCCATAATTTTATTCTTCTTTATGGCTGAATAATATTCAATTGTGTTTATATACCACAGTTTCTTTATCCATTTGTCTATTGAAAGGCATCTATATTGGTTCCACAATCTAGCTGTTATGAATTGAGCTGCTATAAACATTGGTGTGGCTGTGTCACTGTAGTATACTGATTTTAAGTCCTTTGGGTATCGACCAAGGAGTTGGATAGCTGACTCAAATGGTGGTTCCATTCCATGTTTTCTAAGGAATCTCCATACTGCTTTCCAGAGTGACTGCACCAAATTGCAATCCCACCAACAAATATATAAATATAAGTGTAATATAAATATAAGTGTAATATAAATATAAGTGTAATATAAATATAAGTGTAATATATATAAATATAAGTGTATAATCAAGAGAATAAAGAGTAGTTTCTTTCTAATATGCCCTTTTGAAGTATTATCCAAGACATTTAATCATGCATTTCCTTAAAATAGTATAACCATCAGTAAACTGATTTCTTAAACCAAGGGGCATTGGTAAGAGGTTGTGAAAATAGATTTTAGAGAATGTATTGAATCCACAATACTAATGGGATGGAAGATAAAATGGACACAAAATAAATGAAATTAACTGAGAAGAGTTTTGTTGGGTAGGATTTTCCAGTATTATTAATTTTTAATTTTATGGAATAGTGTTTTAATGATTGCAAAGTGCAGAGTTAAAATTATGATACAAGAAATATGTGCATAGATGTGTTTATATATGTGGATATGAAACTTTTTTTTAATTTTGAAGGCCAGAGTAAAGTAGAATAAGTGTTTGCATTCCATTTTTGATATAGGAAGGCTGAGTTGCAAAACAATCACTCATCCAAGGAAAGAACAAATTCTGTAGATCTCAATCTAGTTAAGAACCAATATAGTTGAAGGACATTTGTCTATTATTTTCCAATTGCAAAAAGAAAAAAAATAATTTGCTCCAGTCCAGTGAGTTTTGGGTTCAACAGAGAAATCTAGAAGAGTTGAGGACATCATAGTCTTAAAAGATGCCAGGGAATTTTGTCTCACCACAAATGAACGCACATAGTAGAATCAAAGAATTTATATATATCAGCATACTGATCTTTTAAAGATGTCTGTTACTTTCTTCTTTATGCAAGCTAAACATTTGTCAACTGCATGCTGCCCACAGGCACTGACATGGTGATGTATAATGGCAGTGTGACTGAATTCATTCTGTTTGGGCTGACACAAGATGCTGGCAAGCAGAAGGCAATATTTGGGATCTTCTTGATTCTTTACCTCATGACTCTTCTGGGGAACTTTCTTATCGTGGTAACCATTAAAAGAAGCCAGACACTTGGGAGTCCCATGTATTTTTTCCTTTTCTATCTGTCCTTTGCTGATGCTTGCTTCTCTACAACCACAGCCCCCAGACTGATTGTGGATGCCATTTCTCAGAAGAAGACTATTTCCTACAATGAGTGCATGACTCAAGTTTTTGCAGCCCATTTCTTTGGCTGTATGGAGATATTTGTGCTCATCCTCATGGCCTTTGATCGCTATGTGGCCATTTGTAAGCCCCTGCGATACACAATCATCATGAGCCAGCGAGTCTGTGGTGTGTTGATAATTCTGGCCTGGGTGGGATCTTGCATCCATTCCTCAGCACAGATTTTCCTGGCTTTGAGATTGCCCTTCTGTGGCCCCAATGTGATTGATCATTATTTCTGTGATTTGCAGCCCTTATTGAAACTTGCCTGCATGGACACTTATGTAATAAATTTGCTAGTTGTTTCTAACAGTGGAGTCATTTGCATGGTGAGTTTCACAATCTTACTTATGTCCTATATTGTTATCCTATATTCTCTGAGAAACCACAATGCAGAAGGAAGGCGAAAAGCCCTTTCCACGTGCACCTCCCACTTTATTGTTGTTGTCATATTTTTTGGTCCATGTATATTTATATATACTCGTCCACCAACCACCTCTCCAATAGACAAGATGGTGGCTGTATTTTATACAATTGGGACACCTTTACTGAATCCTTTGATCTATACACTGAGGAATGCAGAAGTTAAAAATGCCATGAAAAAATTATGGTGTAGCAAAGTATGACTTTACTTGATAAATGGTATATGAGAATTCTAATGTATGCTCTCTCACCAGGTTAGTTTTTATTACATTTAATAGAAAGATAAAATATTAGTGATAAACAAGATCTCTGTGTATGTGTGTGTGCATAAATCATAATTTCATCCAATCCTCTGTAATATATATATTATACCTGACAAATCACAAAATGATTGTGCTGTAAATTTGTGTATACTAATACCTTTCCCAGATTTTTATTCTAGTCCCTTTAAAAGTGGTCATAAGAGTAATCCATAAGAAACTGGACAGAGCTAAAATTGTTGTCTTGTCAACCTAAAGATTAGAGAGAATGCTTCTACAAAATGCTACTCTGGAAATTTCCTGTTTCACTGAGGAAGTATGGAGTGATACATGCTCAAACTTCTATAAAAAGATGAAAGTCCAATGGGAATCTAGGCCTTACCTAGAAAGTCTCTCAAAATTCAGTGAATACAGAGGGAGGAGGAACCCATTATTTGGATGAGTTTGGCATACTCAGCCAGCCTGTCTCTTGGGGTGGGAGTGGGGCCATCTTTCACATTGCTCTTCACAAGAGGGAGGAGACCCTGAGAGGGTTTGGCAGCTGGAAGATGCAGAGGGAGGAGAAAGATCAATATAAGAAGAGAGAGAAGGTGAAAGGAAAGTGTCAATTTTTCCCCAGGTAGGAAGAGTTTTGTTGACATTCACATTTGACCATATGAAAATATACAGGAAGTGATAGAGTTTCAGGATATCTCTGTATCACTGCCCTTAGTAGCTTAGCTTCTCAGCTGTTGTGCTTATTTAGATTCCAGAAATGAAGAAAGACATGCTTATTTTTCTTTCTTAATAGTTTCTTAAAATTTTAACCTTAGATAACCTGGAAGTAATGGTCCAGTCTAGTGTTTCTCACCTTTGGTCTTTTAGCATTGTGTAAATGTGTTTTAAGAACTTCTTATTTTGAAGTATTTTCATTTTAAAATATCTAATCTGTGTGTATCATGCACACTCACCCTAAACCCACCTCATAAATTCACAATAAAATATGGTCATACTCTTTCTATACCTGAGCATAGGAATGCAACCACATTGGCACCCAGAGGCACCACTCTAAGTGACTTAGGCTCATGAACAAAGAGCATGATGTGCTTTGTATGTAAATGGGCATTTCTGTCAACTGAACATAAAATGTCATTGTGTTCCACAAAGACTTGCAATCACTCTGACACAGGCAAATTGGTGACAGAGGAGACTTTGACATGCCAAGAAATATATCTGTGAAAGTTCTCAGTTCCATACTGGCAAGTGGCAACTTTGTTTATACACTTCCTAGATGAATATTCAGTTTTTTATAATTTTAGTCTTCCAATTCTGTTTTTAAATATTTGACTCTAGTCCTACAAGGGATATATTTAAATTTAACTGCATCTTACATAAGCAGGACATCATAAAATTAAACTTTATTACTGGCCTCTCTCGGATGCATCAAATAATAAAGTATGAGAAAATATTTTATCAATGTCTGAATGAAAATTCAGAAAGTTTCACGAATTTTCTGTTGTTGTTAGATAGCACAGTCCCAATTCCCATGGATTTTGAACAAGTCCTCTATTTGAAATTTAAAACCATCCAAATGAACACATGTATCCATGAACTACCCTCTCTCCACCCACCCTCCCCTATAGCACAGCAAGGTAACTATGGTTGACAACAATTGTCTATTTCTGAATCACTAATAGGGAAGATTTTGAATGACTGCTGAACAAAGGAATAATCAATGTCTGAGTGATATATATACCAGTTACAATGTTCTGATCATTACATGTTGAGATATCACCTTGTACAATGTAATGCCATCAAATTATTGTCAATTAAAAACATACATAAAATTTTTAAATATAAACTAAAATGTCCAAGATGTGTTATTATCCAACTGTCAAAACTTCCTTCCACTGAGGCACAAAAGCATTACAAAGAAAAACTGGATGGTGAAATCTGAGTGAACAAAGGAGAGAGAATTATTTAGGAGGGAGAAAACTCTTGCCTATCTTGATTTCTTACTAACCTGGCTCACTTGTCTATGGACCTGACAGATGTTAAAATTCTCTTTTATCCCTTCCTTTTTGGATTTTTTTCCCCAAGTCTTTTCAAGATACCTGCCTTGGTGTTTCTATTATAGTTTCTTTGATGTGGAAGGAAAATGTCTACTCCTTGTGATTCCTGGTGATGCCTCCTTAGGTCTTTAAAATGTTGTGACCCTTTGGGGCTGGTACCTAAAACACTCCTATGACTCCCTTTGGCAGACCATGAATGTCTTATCCTGAGAAAGTCTATCAATATAAAAACAGTGTAGGTTGATGTCACCAGCAACCCTCACCTGATTATTATTTTTTTTTTTTCCTAAATCGGCTGGTGACTCTTTCTACCTAGGTGTTTCTGATCTCAGTCTCCTAGTACCATTAGTGTGGAAGCTTCTATGCTCTCAGAACAGACATGCAGGTACACACACACACACACATACACACACACACACACACAATCAATTTGACGTGAGCAGCAGGCACATCTCCACAAGGGTTTTCCAAAGCTATTTTCACAAACCATTTTCCCACTTTACACATTGGCCAAGGGTTTAAATTCTTCTCCTAGTTTTGCAAATTCATACCTACATAAGCTCCTGTGGTATGGAAACAGGTAGTGTGATCTGGACACACTTGTAATTTCACATGCACTATGTCTAGTCAGACTTTAAAATTTTACATATTAAAACATGAGAGTTGTTGGTTCATGAATGACTTGTTTATATCAACAGTGGATCTTGAGAAAATTCACTTTCATTTAGAAAGGGGCAGTACATTATTTTAATGCAATAATCCATTTCTTTGCATTCACTGTGAAGATATCTTTTAGAGACAAATTTTTGTAAACTTAAACTTATCTGAAAACAGAAAACTTCTAAGCAAATTGAACAAGGACAAATTTTAGAGATGAAGAGGAAAGCAGAGATGTGGGTGGAGGAAAACGATGTTTGAAGATCAGTTTCCTACTGGGTTAGAGGAAGAAGTCAAGGTGATCTCATAAAATACCCAAGGCAGCTCCAGTAAAGTCATTTGGTGAACTTCATGGTGAAAGGGCCATTTTTAGTTCCCTAGCTCTACATTTTGGTTTGAGGATTATTTTCAAAATAAATTAATTAATAAATAACCCTCAGGATTTAGGAATGAATTAGAAAGAATCATTACTATGGTGTCAACAGATAATAGGAAAGGATAATTTTGAAGTAATTTCAGCACCAGCCACTTCAAAGAGCTGGGTGACAGAGGGGCAATGTAGACCCAAGAGGGTGGCAGTTGATCACGCTATTTTGGGGCACACTAAAATAATCAGTCTCCATCCCCTTACTCCACCTGTGAGTCAGAGGAGACCATTGCCTTAGAAGGTAGAAGGTTAGTACCTGAATAAGCAGAACAGGGCTAGAGAATGAGAACAGCATCTTGCCTCCTAAGACTACCCTGACTTCCAGGCTTTACTATGATATCAAAAGATTTTCTCACTTTCACCATAGGAGAAAAGGAATTTGGGTTTTCACACAGCAAATCCTACCTATTTGAAGTGAATAAGTTTAATAGGAATGATGAGCACCAGCGACTGACAAAAATGATGAAAAGGAGATAGCCATGTGAAGATTAGTGGGATAAAATTTCCAGAGAGAGAAAGCTCTGACTCTGACACAGGAACGACTGGGGCATTGTCAAGGAACTATATAAGATCAGTGAGTTGAATATAAGGATCCATTTAGAGAATGGAGAGAAGAGGGATCTCAAATGCAGGCAAGGTATTGTCAGTGCATCTGTGTTCAGCCCTTCTTGAAACCCCAGAGGAAATGCAGGCTATTGGGACTGCTTTAAAGTGATCCAAAGTTAAAACATTCTTTCAGGATATAGATAGCTCTTTTGTACCATAGAAGAGTTGAGCAATGTCTTTCCATGTTCTGAAAAGGTTTTGTATTGAGCATCTATTTTTCTCTTAACTTTCAATTGTAGAGTTCACTTTGGAATATCTTCTTGAATACTTCAGAGTATTGTACAACTTTATGTTTATTTATTTTTTTTTCCATTTTTAACCGCAATGAAAAAAATCCACAAAAATATGATTATTTTGATTTTTATGAAAGCCATAAGATGGTTTTATATTATTATAATAATGTGAATATTATAAAGGATCTTAAAGCTCTTACATTTATATTTGTATAATCTGATAGGATTAATGACTGTATAAAGATCAATAGAATAAAGAGTATGACATTAGCTTTAGTTTTACATTTCTTATTTTATAGTTGGAAGTTTTCCTGACTAGGTAATCCTGGTATCAAACTTTACTGGCTTGTATTGATGAACTCTCAATAGAATAAAAAATCAGCTGAACCTGCTAATATAATCCTTCTCAGACTTACTCAATATGAAGTAGCTTCCGAATTGATAGACTTCCACCTCCATAAACTTGCTCTATTGGTTTCTCTGTTTACTTTATAGTTATTTAAGACTGTCTTATTTTCCCCCTAACTGTATGCATTTTGTTAGTTTTTAAATGGTTCTTGTCTTTTATAAGCATTTATCAGGTAGCTATTAAAAATCTAGTCAGGTCAGATATGGTGGTACATGCCTGTAATCCCAGTGGATCAGGAGGGTGAGACAGGAGGGTTGCAAGTTCAAAGTGAGCCTCAACAATTTAGCGAGGCTCTAAACAACTTAGTGAGTACCTGTCTAAAAAACAACACAATAATAAAAAAGGCTGGATATGTGACTGATTGGTTTAGCATCTCTGGGTTCATTCCCTTGTGACACACACACACACACACACACACACACACACACACAAACAAACAAACAAAAACAAACAACAACCAAAAAAACTAATAGGGGACCAAGAATAAACAAATGTAAAGTTCATCTCTCATGGATATCCAGCCCTGGAGCAGGGGGGCAGATGGATAGGAAATAGTGAAAGTCAACCGTGGTCATACGAGGTATTTTTACTCTTGATCAGAGTTACTGATGCAGTGAAGGTGTTGGGTTAGAGAAGCAGGGCAGGAGGGGAGGCTTCTTCAACTGAACCATGGGGTTTGGCTTCTCAAGGAAGATAAGATTTAATTTCTTAACTGAGGACAGAAATCAGAGAGAAATGACACTTGGAGGAAGATGAGGGTTCATTTTCAGCCAGAGAAGCAAAACCTTAAGGACAGGAAAGGGTTTCACAGCTATTTGAGAGAGGAGAGGGCTCACGATGTGCTTGGAGAGGTAGAGGCAGTAGCAAGATGGATCAGAGAATTCCAGGGCAGTGGGAGGAGATTCTAAGGTGATGGGGAACAAAGCAGGACATCAAACAAGAAGGCATCACAAACTCCATGTTGCTCACATCATAAGTTACAACACAGATTTTTAAACTTTTTTAAATTTCAGAGTTCCCTGGGGAGAATGGACAGCTGAATTCTCACCCATTTCTGAAAGAACCACTAATTCTTCTGGGAAATGAGCGGTTCTTGGCATGACAGTTAGCTGCCAAGTGAAGTCCCCTGCTTCATCCAAAGTTTCTTCATGGCAGTTTTCGCCTCTGTGTTCCATAGTGTAGATCAAGGGATTCAGCATGGAGGTGATGATTGAAATTGACACGGCCATCGCCTAGAATATGGGATAAACAGCCACAGGCCTCACATACAAGAAAATACATGGCATGAAGAACAACATGACCACAGGGGAGCCACAGGTGGAGAGGGCTTTGTGCCTCCCAACAGAGCTGTAAGACTTCAGGGAGCAGAGGATGGCTACGTAGGAGGCAACTAGGGTGAGGAAGATGGCCATGCACATCGCCCCACTGTTGAGAATGACTTAGGAGACTCAGAGTCCGAGTGTCCACGCAGGCAATTGTCAGTAAGTGAAACAAGTCACACATAAAGTGATGGATGACATTGGGGCCACAGAAGGGTATTCTGTACATGAAGAGAAGCTGTATTGCTGCGTGCATGGATCTGCCCAGCCAGGCCCCTCCCACCATCAGGCAGCACACTCGAGGACTCACTCATGATGCTGCTGTAGTGCAGGGGCTTGCAGATGGCCATGTAGGGGTCACAGGCCATCACAGTGAGCAGCATGATCCCCACACCTCCAAAGAAATGCTCTGCGAAGATCTGGGTCATGCAGCCCTCCAGCGAGATGGCAGTGCTCTCAGAGAGGGAGTCCACGATCAACTTGGGGGCAATGACGGAAGAATAGGTGATATCTAGAAGGAACAGGAAGGTAAGAAAAAAGAACGTAGGTGACCTCAGACTCTGACTTGTAATCATGGTCACCACAATGAGTAGACTTTCCAGCACTGTGATCACTTACATGATTAAGAATACAGCAGAAAATATTTTCCTCAGCTCCTGGTTCTCAGTAAGACCCAAAAGGATGAATTCTGTCACTTGTTCTGATTTCCCATCTACCTAGTGTATGAGCTTTTCTTGAAAGCTGGAGCACCTACAAAAAAGCAACATATGCTTTATATAGATTGTTGCCACCTACTGCAACCAGACCATGGGAAAGAATCGGAGGCGGACTGGGAATGAACAACTTCTTTATTTTTCTTTAGGGGTGCTTCCTTGCTTGCCTTCTTGCTTGCTTCCTTGCTTGCCTCTTGTTGCCTTATAGATGCCTTGGTGCCAATGCCAACACCAGCTCCGCCTTTGGCTTTAATCCGAGGTGGAATGTGGGCATTCTGCCTGGGCCGGATCCCAGAACAGCCTGCTGCTGGCCTCCGCAGCTTGGACTGTGACTCAGTCATTCATCCAGTGGCTTTTGTGCCGCCTCCAGCAGCTCAGGGGCCGCCGCTGGCCTCAACGTCCTGCTCCCTAGGCAGCCCCATGGCGGGGGGGGGGGGGGGGGGGGGGGGCAGGGAAGGGCTAGCAGCCACCACCGCCGCCAGCTGAAAAGTCCCCTCCGCACTGTGCCGCCTCAAGCGCGAGGTTGCTGGGGCTTCGGTGCAAGTGCAGCCAGGGCCCTGCTCTGTAAGTGCATGGGAGGAGGCCTCGCATGCCAACAGGTGGGTGCGTCCTCCCGCCCACGTTCCTGGCCTCCTCCCCAAACCTGCAAGCATGTCTCTACAATAGTTCATGATTGGTTTCTAGGACCCCAGGAACTTGTCTATTTATTATTCATTTGTTTGCCATCCAAGAATTTGACTTTTAGAAAAATGTGCTAAATATAGAATTTATAGATGCATACTTCATTCGTGAATGTTTACCTCGTGTCTTTTCTGTTTTCAAATTATCCTTCCATGTTTAATTGGTTTCTCTTCCTCCTTCTTCTAACTTAAAGATTCTTATTAATAGTCGCCTATATTTTTGGCCACCTACCTCATTCCAATCACTAGAATAATGATATGATTAGATTTATCTTTCAGATGAAGACGCTAACTCCAACAGAGTTTAGGAAACTTAGTCAAGGTTGCATAGCTAGTCAACAGTTCAGTCAAAATGAGGACTGCATGTTCTAACTCCAGACTCAGTATGCTCCAACATCAGTATGCTTTCTCTGTTAGAGATGGTGCAATTATCCTGTTTTTCCTTTAAAACAACCTAGTGAAATGAATTATTATTGTGCTCTTTTTCAAAAGCATATTGTTTTGGTTCATATGAGGTGTTGACCAAAAGTTGAAATGTTTGGTTCTGAGAGTTTTGATCTAATCAGTACATTAATTCCCTGATAGGGATTAACTGAGTTGTAACTATAGGCAGGTAGGCAGTGGAGGAGGCAGTGGTTCCTGAGGTCATGCCTTATGGTTTCTATTTTTTCTCTGCTGTGCAATGTTCCTCTCTCTCTCTCTCTCTCTGTTTTCTGGTGTCCATGTCCTATGCTGCTTTCTTCTGCCAAATTCTTCTGCCATGATGTTCTACCTCTCCTTGGGCTCCAGAGAATGGAGTCAGCTATCTATGGACTGAGACTTGCTAAAACCATTAGCCCCCAAATACCAAAAAGTGGTGATTATAGAATGCCCAACTAATCTATTGTTTAATGATGAAAATTTAACTCAAGTCCTTTTTTTTAGTTTCTTTGTCCCCTAAATGTGGCAAAATATTCCTGAACATAATTATGACAACTAAACAATTAGCTTGCAGGTTGATTGCCTTGCTGGGCACTGTGCCAGGTATGACAGGTTTATTACCTCATGTAAACTGGATGATACCACACGAGGTAGGAACCGTTATTTCTCCCATGGGAAAGAAATCCTGAAAACTTGGAAGCTATGTTATAATTTTATAACTAGTACTTTGTGGAGTCAGTGTTTTTATCACATAACTCAAATTTTTACCTATTATTTTCCATTATCAGAGAAGAGAAAATCACATTGTGTGGTACTTCAGGAGGATTGCTTGAACAACCAAGATGAAGCTGCAGTGGAAATAGCTTGCCTTGCCAGGTATTTTTGTAGGAGCTTTAAAGTTAAATGGAGATTATATTGTGCCCTGAATGAGGATTTGTTTGGTAATCTATGATCTACCTCAGCTCCATCCCTTACACAAAGCCCAGAGCATTCACAGGGGTCCTGAAGGCCCCGCATTACAAAAGCCTCTCCCTCCTTGCCCCAAAACTAAGGTCTTTATTGCAAAAACCTTTGTGAAGTTCAGGAGTCAGTAAATGGAAAGTGGATCATATTCTAGGCTGCCTTCTTAGTGTAGTCTGTCACATGGCCACTCTGCTGGCTTCCCCAAGCCTTGCTTTCCTCATCTGCAGTATAAGGAAGGCCCAGTGAGGAGTAGCAGCAGGAGGGACTCTGTTCTCCTCAAACATAAACACTCAGTTTTTTTGTTTGTTTGTTTGTTTTGTTTTGTTTTGATTTTTTACAGTGATTGCTTAGGCCTCTGGGTAAGATTTCCTTAGGAAGTCGTTCATTCATGTTCGCATCATACGAAGGTCAATGATTTGAGTAATATCCACACCTGTCTTCTTAAGGTGTGGATCTTAGAACAACTCCTTCTTGACACAGAACAAAATTCATGGCATGTGACTTCTGTTGTGTGTCCTGGTCTCCCTTATCTACCAGACTGTTTGTGCTTTGTTCTTTACCCCGTTGTCAGATCCACCTGCTTCTGCCAGACTCATACCCTGTTTCTTTCCACCTATGGCTTCCTGTTCTCAGGAAATATCACTGGAACCAGACATAGAAAACCAGCTCTGTGTTCTAGTCAGGTTATGAATCAGCTTTGTCACGGTCACCTGCGCATGTCTCAGTGTCTGTGGGAAACCGTCCTTATTTAGCAGAGTCAGACTAGGTTGAGCCATGTGATGCAGAGGCCTGGTTTCTAGGAACTGCCAGGAAGTATGTGGCACTGCGTGGAAGTGTATCCCTGTCTCCTTCTGGAATCTTCCTCCTAAGAGGATGGCTCCCCTAACTCCACCCTATTCTGTACATCACAAAAGAAGCTCCTCCCAGTCCTTACCTCCTTTGACCTGCATATTGTAAATAAAGGAGAGTTGGGAGACCCAGTTGTTGTAAAGAAAAACCAACATCCTCCTCAGGCAGTCAACAATTTCCTCCTCCACGCCAGATGCAGCAGAGAAGATTCCGACAAGTTTCTACAGCAGTGTAATTAATACACCATAGCTGTCATACTTGTATTGCCTCCTAATAATTAAGGGCAATGTGCAAAGGACTTTTTCTCACTTAATTATCACAGCTTTATGAAGTATGTATCTTTATTGACTGAATTTCAAAAGCAGCAACTGAAGATGAGAGAAACTGTAACCACCTCACACTTACCAGAGTCTGGTTGCTACTTCTTTGGTAAGCAGGTCCAGTGAAACCATTAACTTGCTATATTGTCCTTTACCATGTGTATTTCTAAACTTGCCTGAGCTCAAACCAAAACAATTAACAGTACCTTGGCCTCTCAGCTGCCTCCCAATGCATCAGTGAAGAGCTCTTCTTTGAAAAGTTGGTCTGGTGAGGACAGGGATAATTATAATTAATGCTTTCCTTTTCGCCAGTCCACTTCCCTCACTTTGCCTAAACACTGGCATTGACAGTGAGCATTTTAAAAACTCACTGGGGCTGGGGAGATAGCTCAGCTGGTAGAGTGCTCGCCTCGTAAGCACAGGGCCCTGAGTTCGATAGCCAGTACCGCAAAAAAAAAAAAAAAACAAAAACACACAAAAAAAAAACTGTTATTATCTCTGTCACCCCACTGCCACCAACACTAGCAGCCTTTCTTATGGATAGATTCATGACTGAATGAGGAAGCTATGTTTTGACACATAGGGAAATATTGAAAAAAAAAGATTTCAAAACTAGAACCTTCAATCTAACTTAGTACTTAATATTGTACATGTTAAAATTTTAAGGGAAATAATGCATTTTATTTTTTTGGTCAAAAATTAGAGGTCAATGGTATGGAAGGATGGAGAGAAATTACTTTGTGGGCCTGTGTAAAGGAAAGAGAGAGATGGAAAGAAAAGCAGGAGAGAAAGATGTGTAAACAAAGGGGAAGAGAAAGAGGGTATGTGTGAAAGGAGGGAGAAAGAGAAAAGAAAGGTTAAAGTAAAATTGAAAAAAATGCAGAAAAGGGTCTCTCAGTAACCTTTTCATGTATGTATTATCTCTCTTCCTGCCTGTGAGAACTTTTGGAAATCAGACATTTTATTTTTCAATTTTTATTTTATTTTTCTCTCTTACAGGGGGTTTCATTTGAAAGGCAAATAGATAAAGAAAATGTCATATCAGTACATAATGGAGTCTGAGCCACAAAGAAGAATGAAATTAAGTCATTTGCTGTAAATGAATGGAACTGGAGAGCGTCATGCCAAGGGAAATAAGCCAGACTCAGAAGTTAAGAGAAGAATGTTTTCTCTCATGTATGGAAGCTACAGAGAAATGGAGAAAAATAAAGAGGAACTCTTGACAGTAGAAGGGAGAACTGGGCAGTAGACAAAGTGCGATCAAGGGGGAAGGAGGAGGGTGAGGAAGGAGAGGAACTGCAGAATGAAATTGACCAAACTGCTAGATACATGTATGAATATGTCACCCTTCCACTTACAGGCACTGCTATAATGCATCAAGCAAAAAATAAATAACGAAGAAAAATCAGTAAATTAAAGATGGGGGATCAGGGAAAGGAGGTGGGAAACTACGGGGATATTACTTGTTATTAAATAGCAAATCATGTTACATGCACTTATAACTATGTCAAAATCTCTACAGTTATGCATAATTATCATGCACTAATAAGAAAAAGAAAGTAATCTGATCTAACACAAGTTTAAGCACAAATATAAACTGAAGCCCTTCAAGTTCCTTATCCAGGTAATATGTAACATTTACAGATAAAGCAAACAAGTGTTGAGTATGAAAGACTGACATACTTTTGTCTAACAAGTTTATATGTACCTAAATAAAATTAATACAAAATCAATTAAATTAATCATTTTCGGGTAATCTCTATGCTACAATTCTATGCAATGACTAAACCTACCTATTAAATACTTAGATGAATAAGATGATTGTTAGAGTGTAGGTTTTATAGATGTTCAAAAGTGGAGACTGTAAAATTCTGAGGTCATCTGTGATCATATCACATCCAAGTTTCATTCACATGAAGTAAACTTCTTCAAATAATCCAAGAAACAGGTGAAATTATTTCAGCTTGATTCTTCTGTGAAGAAAAGATACCTAAGGAACAGGGGGGAAGTCATCTATCTATTCAATCTTGGTCAAATTCATAGAACTAGGATATTTTTACTGCTTTCCAAGAAAGGTTTGAAACAGAAGTTTTGCAACTCTCTGAGCCTAATAAGGAAATAACCTTCCTGGTCACTGAGGGATTTGCCTTCTCTCCATTTAGGAACAACTGCTAAAGTGTTAGCCAAGTAGAGCCTTCACTAATGCATTTCGCCTTTGCTTTCAAATTTCTGTGGTCTATTTTCAAATGAAAGCAGAATGTCTTCATTCATCCTTCTTAGGAGGCACATCAGAGAATGCTCTCTTCTCTGGGTGCCAGACCTGGGCTGTAAGAGCATGCAGTGGCCATTGAGAAGTAGTGGCACAGCACCATTTGTCACTCTGGTTGCACCCCTTGAGACTGGTTCTACCTGAAGGAGGTGCAGATCTCTAAATCAAGCCTTCCCACCTACCTAGGTTTCTAATAGGGTATTCTTGTGGGTAGGAGTATCCCTGGGGCCAAACCAACAGGCCTTTCCACAGGCCACAATCTATACCTCAGTATTAACCCTTTGTTCATTAGCTCCTTCACTGTGATCTAAACCTCAATTACATGATGGCCACAATCTTAAAGTGACTAGAATATATGAACTGGAAGGGACCTGAGTCAGATATCATGTCTATAGTCCATTTCTCTCTCTGGAGACATACTTGAGCCCAAATGTTGCCATTGCGATCAGAACATTTTTGTCCAGGTTTAAAATTATTTAAATCATTTTTGTGTCTGTGAATATTTATATGTACTTATGCACACGTATGTATTTTGGTTGTTAAAATAGGGGAATAAAACAATCATTTGGTTTATTCCAGAAAGAAAAGTAAGCTGATTTTTATGACTTATCCTTAGAGCCAACAGAAACAACTTGAAATATTAATAAAACTAGCATATAAACCGTGTGCCTTAGCATATGTCCTCTGCCAGCTTGAAGGCAGCCATTGTCACTGTGCTTTCAGTTTATTCCTCACTAGTGTCTGCACCATGAGCTCTGTCTACCACTCACATGCTGTCACCAAGGAAACGAGTATAAGCAAACACTACAAAGTCACTGGGTCAGACAACAACCCTGGAAGTTCAATATGTAATTTAGCAGGGGTAGCTTAGCCAAGAACCAAAGCAGGAAAGACAAAGAATGAGGAAGCACATCTGCTCCAGACTCAGGCAGACCTGGCTTCCAATCTTTTTGAGGCTGAGATGAGGTTATTTATAGCGCTTAAAGATTCTAAAAGCCTCAAGTTTATGCTCTGTGAATGAGTGTAATAGGAAGGGCTATCTGCACTGTTCGTGTGAGAGTCCAGTGAGGCCATCCACTGGAAACATCAATGCACAGCCAGAACCTGTTGGGGCACAGAAACTTATAGATAACAATGTTTCCCCAAGTTCTAAGCACAAAGCACCTGCCACAGTAGCTACTAGATATGGACCAGCTTATTTTATCAATGGCAAGCCCTGGTGATTAAGTAAGGATAATCTGTAAGGTTACTGTTTTCTCATAATCTTTTGGTAAAAAAAAATTTCTGCCTATGCTTTGGAAATTTCTTTGATTTTATTAGTCACAAGCCTGTCATCAAAGCCTGAAGAAAAATGTATATAAACCCAGCCTTCCCCAGAATAAAGTGGGAATGACTGCACCAGAACTAGAGTCTGTGTCTTTCATTCTCCATCCATTGCCTACGCTGTCTCCCCGCGCCCCCTTACCAGTGTGGAACCCATGGACTCTTGCTAGGGCTGGACCCCGGCAGGTGTGCTGTAAATATTCACAAGCAAATCCCTTGGGGGTGCAGCTGCAGGACTGTGGCCCTTCTCATGAAAGAGTTGAAGACAAAGAAATCATGACAATAGAAACCAACAGCTCTCCACTCCTCCAGATTTCATTCACATTGAATCCTGCATGCTCAACACCTATAAGTCTATCAAGAACGGGATGATCATCTCAATTTTCAGAACCTAAATCTTTCAGAGTGGGCACAGTCTTTTCTATGGATTTCTTTTTAAATTAATGATATTTCATGATCACTGGAGACACTTAGACAAGTCATAGTATTACCTATTCATGATGGGGGAAAATAAGGAGTAATACACAAATAGCTGTTTACTTCTTGAAATCTCCAGTTGAGCAAGTAGAGTGCCATATCATCTAAGAGTCTACCATTAGCTGGCTTTTCATTTTTTTTTTTTAATTAGTCAATGTATTATCAACTGCATATCTTTTCCAAAATGTAAGTAGGATAATGGAGGAAAATTTTTCACTGGGAACAAAATCATCAGTTTGCTTTGCCCTTTGACAGGAGGAAGTGAGGATGGGGAACCTGTAAAGCTGATGATCAGTTGAGAGTTAAATAGAAAGACAGTCATCCAGTAATGTTAGCACAGAAGATGACTTTGACACTGTGGCCTAAGGTCACCCCTAAGTCTCATTATCTCAGAACCATGTAACGTATCAATGTAACATTGTAGAAAGAAGACAGGCACTGTCCTAAAGACATGGTAATCAATTATTCTCATTCCACCTGTTTTCCTACACAAGTAAAATGAGATATAAAACTAACTCATAATCTGCGGAAAACCTCGGCTGCTGCTTCAAGCTGGCTGCTGTTTGCCGATGGGCTGCTTCAAGGGGCTCCGATTACAGAGCAAAACCGCAGCCCCAGGGCCTGGCTTGCTCCAAGCGGTTGGGCGGGGCTTCTTGCTCTTTTTGCTTACCTAAAACCACAGCTTCTGGCGCTTTCAGCTGGACCAGGCCCAACCAGCGGGACAGAAGACACGTACTTGTATTAGAAAGTGATTGGATCATAAGGGCTCTGATCTCATCTGCAGATTAACATACTGAGGGATTCATAGTTGATGGAATTATTGGGAGGTTGTGGAATCTGTAGGGAACGGGCCACAGTTGAAGGAAGTAGGTCACTGGGGTGTGGCCTAGAAAGGCACATCATGCACCTGGCCCCTCCCCACACCCCACTGCCTCTGTTTCCAAGCTGCCACAGGTGAGTCGCTTTCCTCCATCCTCGGGCAAGCCCGGCTGCCTTGATGTTCTGCCTCACCTCAGGTCCAGGGCAATGAGGATAGTCAACCATGGGCTGAAACTTCTGAAACCATAAGCTAGAATGAATCTTTCCTCTTTCCTTTCAAGTTGTGTGTCAGGTGTTTTGGTGACAGTGATGAAAAGCTGTCAAGCTCATCTAACATTATGCATTGAAAGAAAGAGAGAGTTCAAAGGTTTGTAAAATACATTTGGAAGCCTGGCTCATGGGAGTATTGAATGAAATTTTGTTCATCCTCTGCTTTAAGGATCCACATGAGATCACATTTCTTAATGGAATGTGCAGGTTTATCCTGTGTTATTCCAAACAGAGCCGTATGCTTCTTAATATGCATTGCTTATTTTCTCCCTTTGGAATGATTTTCTTGTAAAGTACCAGATGTCTTGGATGACCATTGCATCCTTGAGGAGTTCTGTATCATAAGCAAAAAGAGAACTAGAAACTTTTATCCTGAGATTGTCAAACTTACTTATGTGACCTCCTTGTGTCCTATCATTTCCAGATTTGCTGTTTTGTGTGTGTGTATATGTGTGTGTATCTCAGTTGTAATTATTTCAGCACCTTCCTCATTGAGTTCTTGTCATTTCAGTCAGACCTACATTCATTAATATTTTTTGTTAAACTTACTTATGTTTTGAATTGAATAAAAATTTTTCCAATTATTCTCCAAAGCTGACACTTGCCTTTAGTTGGTTGTATCCCATACTCCCTAGCAGGGAGTGACAATCACCATGATAAGAAATTTTTTATTTCATCCATTTCTATTATAATTAAATATTTATAATAAATTTATTTAAAAATGTAAACATTTTAGAATAAGTAAAATATTTACATTTATTATTATATAATTATATCCATTTTATATACATATGTTCATATTTATTAATTTTTATTTATTTTTATGTACTTATGAACATATGCTGTTTTGAAATATGATCATATTGGGAATTGGCTACACTGAATTTAATGATTAGGGTATGTTTTACCTCATATTCTTATTTCAGTTGCATCTAATTTTCAACAACAATTGCAACTATTGTCAGTTTTGAATTGTTCAATTGTTGCTTATAACATTCTTCAGGATTTATAATTTCTAAAAATAACTGGAACTGCTCAAAAACTAATCAGTACAACTGTTTTTAAGCCTGCAGTTACCCAGCAGTGGGAATGCCATTAGTCGATCTTCAAGAGATTCAAGAGGTTGAGAGACACATGGAGGTTTTGGGAAAATAAGAATATTTAACAGAAAGTATAAAGTTCAGGGAATCTTTACATGTTCCGTTCTGAAGTGTCTATTTTTAATTTCCCTAAGGGACCATTATTGTTAGAAGACACAGAGTTTGGAGAGCTGTGACAACTTTGTCAAGATTTTCCAACAAGTTGGTCAAATTATCGTTTCATGACTAAAAATACAATTGCATTTGGATTAGCTGAAGTTAGGGAGATTTACATACCAAATAAAGTTGTTTATCAACACGCAGAATATTGGAGTCTGAAGTTAAGAACTGGAATGCTTCATCTACTCCTTAGGCTGTCGGAACTTGGGCGTAAGCAGCAGGGTTCTGTAGCAATAGGCAGGGAGACTATGGGAGTCCAGATGCTGGGGAAGTTCTTGTAGTGCACACCTGCAATCCCAGTGGCTCAGGAGGCTGAGGGCAACAGGATTGCAAGTTCAAAGCCAGTCTCAGGATCTTTACAAGACCTTGTCTCAAAATTTAAGAAAAACAAACAAACAAAAAAAGGGCAAGTGATGTGGCTCAAAAGATAAGCACCCCTGGCTTCAGCCCCTGGAAGGAAAGGAAGGAAGGAAGGAAGGAAGGAAGGAAGGAAGGAAGGAAGGAAGGAAGGAAGGAAGGAAGGAAGGCAGGCAGAGAGAGAGAGAGAGAAGAGGAAAGAAAGAAAGAAAGAAAGAAAGAAAGAAAGAAAGAAAGAAAGAAAGAAAGAAAGAAAGAAAGAAAGAAAAGAAAGAAAGTTAATTCTGTTCTGATTGTTCAAGGATCTCTATGATTTAGAAAGTGAAGCCATCAGCTGAGCTTGAAGAAAAAGGCAGGCACTACTGAAGTGTAAAAGGTAGAACCAATGACGTAAAACAGTCCTTTCAGACTGGACCAAGGATATGATCATGCTTTAGCAGCTTTAAGAGCTCACAGGAGACCCGGGTCATGATTCTAATGTGAGACCAGTTATTGGTCCAAAAGTAGTGCTCACAGAATTAAACTCAACTTTTTCAGAAAAGCACACAATCTACTATCATTTTCTGAAACCGGGCAAATCGGTAAAATCCTTGAATAAATTTGAAGCTGAGACTTGGCTTCGTATGTGACTTGAGCACCACCTAGCGGGAATCACGTAAGGGCTAAATTAATCAAAAGGCTAGTAAAACTTCAGAAATTAACAGGGTTATTCTAATCCGATCAGGGATTAGAGGGCGTGGTTTGTTCCATTTCCTATTTAGGAAATTATGTTGAAGCACTTATTATATCATATTCTTTATTTATCCACAAACATGATAAATTTCTACTTTAAAAGATGTATTGGCAACTTGGTCAATAAAAAAGCTCCATTTCCCCTTTTAGTTAAGAGTCTGTCTGTTTTTCTCTAAAAAGTCTGAAAGTGTTGAGCTTCAACTGAAACTAAGTCGACTTTCTTGCACCTTTCCTTGATTGGAACTGTATCAAAAGAGATGATATACCTAGTTTTCTGTATCCAGTGGATATTAAAATTTGGATATTTAGCTGGGCACTGTGGGGCACACGTACAATCCAAGCTACTTGGGCGGTTCAGAAAGGAGAGTCGGACGTTCAAGATTAGTCTGGCAACTTTTCAAGATCTTGTTTCACTAATAAAAATATAAAGAAGGGCTGGGTATGCAGCTTGGTGTTAGAGTGCCCATGGGTTCAATCCTCAGTACTGCGATTACTTAAAAATTTGCATTTAATATTTGGTATATGGTTGGAAGAATATTTGGATAGAAATTCCTCTATTTTGTGAGTTTTTCAGCTTGCCTCTCTAAAATTTTCAAAATTGCATTCCCCACAAAGCAGCTCCAAACACTTCTGAATCCTATGGTTAGGTTAGTAACCACAATCATCTCACTTCTCAGTACTCATTTCTGATGTAGTCAGCTTGTTGTTCCTGTGACACAAAGGACTGAAAAGAACAATGTAGAGGAAGAAAAGATTATTTGGGACTCATGGTTTTAGAGATATCTGTACTTAGAAGGCTCACTTCATAGTTCTGGGACTCAGGATAGGCAGAACATCCTGGTGGACACATGTGGTGGAGGAAAGCTGCTCTGGACATGGCAATCAGGACCAGACAGAGCTCCACTCACCAGGGACAAAATATAAACCTCAAAGCTACCAGCCTCACCCTACCTTCCTTCACTGTTAATTCATATCAGTGGATTAATCTGCTGATTATGTTACAACTCTCACAATCTAATCATTTCACTGAACATTCTTGTATTGTTCGACATGAGTTTTTAAGGGATGCATCATATTTAAACCATAATATGCGGGGGCGCCTGGCAACCCTACCAGTGCTTCCAGTGCTTGACAAGGATCCACTGAGGGAATGATGGTTGCAAGGACTCATTGTCCTGGGAGATGCCAGATGCTTGCCTCCAGGCTCTGGTGCTTTTTCTGCATTATGTTTCTAATATTATGTTACTCATACTATTCCTTGGTAGTAATCACTGAGGGTGAAGGGAATACTACAGAATTTCCCAAGAATATTAATAAAACATTAGGGACTATAACTCCTTCTCAGCCACAAGTAGTAAAATATCTTTTACCACTGTGTGATGTATCTTCTTCCTGGGGTGCTTGTTATGAACATGTAATGCAGTACATAAATTTGGCCACAGAACCTTCTGTCTTTTCCAACCATGAGTATGCAAAAAGCACCTCCCACAGTAGCTACTAGATATGGACTAGCTTATTTTATCAATGGCAAGCCCTGGTACCCTCCTAAAGGCAAGCCCTTAGAGAAGGTAGATATAGATCTCCCCCTGTCTCCTACAGGGTGGTTTAATCCAGATGATGGCTTTGTTTATGTGTGGTAGTAAGGTAAAAGAATAAGGCTTCACGACATTCCTTCCTTCCTACAAAGAATATGTCACCCCTATAATAAACATTGGTACACAATGCCCTGTTCTGAGAAAAAGAGCTACATAAGACAAGGTAATCTATTTAGTATAAAAACTTGGCCATGAGAACCATTGGGACCACTGCCCTCCTGTAACCCTTAACTCAGTAATTTAGATATTAACCAGAAGGACCTAGTAGAGATGGTCACATGACATTATTTGTCTATCGCTTTAACCGCAAGAATAATAATAGTCTTAGGTCACATAGAGTTTAGATATTAAGGATATAAACATTGTATTAGCTGATTGACTTAGTTAAATAATTGTAATCTATACGGTTACTGATTTCTCACAATCTTTCGGTAAAAACAATTTCTGCCTATGCTTTGGAAACTTCTTTGATTTTATTAATCATAAGCCTGTCATCATAGCCTGAAGAAAAGTGTATATAAACCCAGCCTTCCCCAGAATAAAGTGGAATTGATTGCACCAGAACTAGAGTCTGTGTCTTTCATTCTCCATCCATCGCCGACGCTGTCTCCCCAACCCCGTTTACCAGTGTGGAACCCATGGACTTCTGCTAGGGCTGGACCCTGGCAATAATAGATAGTGATCAGTTAAAAATCAGAATATTCACTCTGCCATCTCACATTGTCAGAAAGAAAAAAATACTCAAAGGATTCACAACAGCACCCATGATAAATTGTGCTTCTAAACATAATTCAGAAATAATTCAAAATAGATAATAATACATTTAGAAAATCAAGTTAACAAAGGTCTTTGATAAATCAATTCCGGACAACCAAAACTGTCACACTGACAGGTGAAGTAGAAGCAAAAGTGACCAAGTATACAATGAATGGCATTTGCTTCTATACCAAGAACCCATAGGTCCTGAGGTTAAATTACATAAAATTTTTTTCAAAGATTGTATCAAAACAACCAAGAATAAACTCATAACAAATTACTCCAAATCCAACCGAAGTCCATTCTGAGTGTAATTTCATTATGAGTTCCTATAACCTAGTGAGGGAAGCTCTATTCCCGTGTTCCCAGAGGCGTGGGACCAGGAACATCTGCCTCACAGAGCTGATTCCAGACATTGCAGTAAGGGGTTAACTTGACCATATCCACTCATCTCAGTGGCTCTCTATGCACTAAACAGTATTGTCTGGTGTTATGCAGCAAGAATAGAAATTCAGACAATCATTGGCTCTTCAATATCATAACCATAGTTGAAAATCTTGTCAATATGTGGTAGAGCATGCTGTGCTGAGAATTAATCAAGAGATAATATCCTGGAAATATTTATGGATACTGAAACTAGTACCCAGAGCATTTCTGTACCTATGAGTAAAATGTTTATTTTATTTCTTTTTCCAAATACTTTATTTTCTTTTTTATTTAATTTTTAAGAGTTCAATTTATTCATTCATTTATTTTTAAGTTGATCCGGTATCCTTCTTCCAAATTCTGCTTAATCCTCTTACTGTGTCTTTTCCTCTCCAGGAAATATTTTCTCAACATCTCTGGAGAAATTTACCTAGATCCTTTATCAATGGTCACCATTTTCTACAGATGTCCAAAAAAACCCCCACAAACCAACAGAAAATAAAAAATATTATTAAAAGATGAATTTCATATACTTTAATGGATCATACATGTATGTGCTTTAAAAATCTTACAGAACTATGCCATAAAGATTGGAAAATTTTATTATTTTCAGGTAAAAGGGAAAAGCAGGATTTCATTCTATAGTAATAAAGTCTGAGATTAAAAATAAAAAGTAAAAGGGAATTATTTGCGCAGTTTCATTTAGCTGTGTGAACCTAAACATTCTATTCCTGACTGAATTAGGGTCAGTAGTAGCTGGAACTATCAGGTCTGTGTTTAATTTTTGGAAAAAAAATTAGTATTATAATTATTGATATTATAAGAATATCAATCTGGCCAATATTTATATTCAAGATAAAACCAAAGTGGAAAAAAGAAAAAAAAATGAGGAAATAATTTATTCAAGTTACATTTGAAATGTTCAGCAACAAGTAAGAATGAATAATCAGGTATTGACAATGAATCTGATTATTTTGACTAACAGTAACAGAACCATACACATTTGACATGACCATAGCCTATGCCATCCTAGACCTAAGAGAAGAGATGTCAGAAATGACACACTTGTGGGTGGTTTTCCCATTGTGAATTTCAAAGTGTGAAGTCTAAATGAATAAATGATTTTGGCTGAATGTCAAGAACAAAGTAGAACTTCAGAACAGTCTAAAATAAAAGGCAGTATTTACAAGATATTCACATTTAAGGATCAAGTGTCTACGTAGTACAAAGGCACTGTCAGGTGCCCTGTATGTGAACAGTGGACATTCCCAGGGACAGACAGGTCTTGAGAGAGGATGGAGTGGTGCTCATGCTGTGAGAGAGACAGGGATAACAGTTATCTCAGGAGAGGGACTTGCAGAGGCAGAGAATTGACGTGAACTTGTGGACAGGGAGAAAGGAAAGAGGTCCTAGTGACAGTTCTTGACTGGACAGGACGCTGAAGGCAGAAACACCATGCAAGATCACCGATGTAATGACTTCAGAGAACCTTCTACTAAGGTAAGGGAATTGGGGTCAGTTAGCTGGAGACATTTTTCAGTAGTTCAATAGTATGATTCAGCTTCAAAGCTTTTTGCCAAGAAACCATTAACTGCTGGAATTTATCATTGGAGATTATATGAACAACAGTGCCTGTTAGTGTGGAAATGGTTTTGGCAGTAAACTTTATGAATAATTAAACATTGCATCAGTCTTGCAGACCAAGAGACCATGTTGGAAGAAGCTACTGACCTCAGCTTGCCATATTCCTTGGGGAATGCTCCTTTCCCTTCCTCACTTTAGCAGCCAGAGCAGGGGCTAGAGTTCTAAGGAACTGTAAGTAGGGCTGAGCTAAAGAACACATCATTATCATTGGGACAGCTCATGATCCCAAGAAATGACACCCTGAAGAAACAGTTGGCATGTAAAACCTCTATCAAACTTCTAAGAAATCATAGTGGGTTTTTAAATAGGATGAAAGATTTGAAGCAGATTCATTTCACAGGCTATCAATCCCAGGGGGGATGCCTACTGAATGGCAGGTAGCAGGTATCATCACTATGCCAACCACCAGGAACAGGAGTTCAAATGCACCAGCCTACTGTTTCTCAGACTGCAGTTTCTACCAATTACCTGGTTCTGGGGAGACAGAATACCCACAAAAGAAGTTAACTAAGGAGATTTCACTAATCCCAGATGCCAGCAAGGGGCAGTAAAATCCCAGGATTCACAGCAAGCTGCTTGTAAAGGCTCAGAAAAACTGCTCTGAGCAGTTATAATCTTACCTGTGTCTCCTGTTGAACTACAGCTGAAGAATATCCAAAGCAGCTTCTCTAGGTATTATACAACAGCAGACATTTTTCTAGCAGGACAGAAATATTATCAGATATCAAAAACAAACAAACCAAAAAAAAAAAAAAAAAAAAGAACAAAACCGAGGTAATCTAGATATGAATCCTCAGCTCAAGATGTTACATGTCAGCACATTTCAGTTATTCTGAGAACTGCAAGCAAGAAGTGTGCGTTGGAGGGTGAGGAATGCTGGGTTGTCCAAGGTCTCCCCAGAGACCAAGCTGTAAATGTAAATCTCTTTTATTGGTAACTTTTTTTGAGCTCTTCACTTTAAGGAAATGCTCACAGGATAACGTAATTGTAGACAGAGTCTGCCATTAAATCCTTTTGGATTTATTTGGGACTCCAGGTTCTGGAAGTTTAGTTATTTATTGAGCTAAGAAAAGATGATATATCTCATTATAATCTTCCAAACAGGAGATCTTGTTTTACATAGGTAGATGTTGAGTCCAGGTTGTATTCTAAAATAAAAGGAACCATAAGTTTTAATAAAATATTGTGAGATTCTTCATTATTATGTCTCTACTAACTTCTGTAAGTCATCTATAATGTAGTTATGTAAGCATAGATAAATTTTTTTATAAATATATTTCTCATCAATAGAAGCATGCATATACCATATTTAACTTTCTTGGTCACATATTTTTATAACATTTAATAAATAATAGGAAATCTTTATGACTTAAAGAACATATTTTCCTTTCTCAGGATATCAGTGTATTTTAGTGTTCAAGACACTTTATTCTACATATGATATAATAAAGTGGCTAAGAACTGACATTTTGAAATTAACCATGAAAAATATGTCAGGTTATTTTGTGGATGACACATTTTTCTGTGGATAACACATTTTTCTACTTTCTAGTTAAAACAATGACTGGGGAAAATAGAACTTGTTTTTACTTAATTCTACTCTCTGTGTGGAAGTCAGTTCACAATTATTCCAGCTCTCTTCTTTTTTGGTACATAAGATAAATTGTATTTCCTGGATCTCTGGTGGATATACATTATTTTATAAAATCAAATACTCAAGTAATCTGCAACCCATTAATTGCCCTTCCAGAACATATATTCAAAATTGTCCAAAATATACTGTTCATCAGAGTCAAGTGTTCATTGACAGAACCAGAAATACACACATTTTGAAATAATAACATAATGCAATACAAAATGGCAATTAGAGGAGTGAAAATGAATCCAAAACTACACTAAAAAAAATGAACTTAAGCAACTTGTTTTTTAATAAAAATAAAATTACTAAAAGTGTGTATATAGTATGCTAAATTATTTAAAATCCAAAAACAAGTAAAACTAAATATATATATATATGGCAAATATATTGTTGTTCTAAGTATCAAGATAATTATACATTTTAAAACTCATGATGTTGATCACTTTTAAGATGAGACAGTGGGCAGAATAGGGAAGATCTAAAAACAGGAGTAAATATTGGCAATATTTTAGTTCTTGGTATGGATAGGTTAGATTTTTATTTCATTTTTAATAAATGTATAAAGCAATAATATTGTCTATTTTTTTAAATGATCAAATGATTTGGAAATAGAAGAATTCTACTTTTGAAATTGTATTATAGGAGCTGGTTTCTTCTGCTCTTTTCCAAGTTGGCGTCCTTCTCTTTGACTCTCCATTTATGGTGAGATTGACAGCAACACTGGCCTTGAATTTTCAGGAATTCTAATAGGAAAAAGTGTGGTGTTTTCAGGGATTTAGAGAAAAGTGTTGCCTTTGCACTTGCTTGCCAACAGATACCTGAACCAATCATTAAAATCTGAGTAACATGTTTTTTGATCAAACAGGTATGAGTCATATTTTCACACTTGGGAAATTACTGTGCCCAGATCTTATGAACCAAAACATGGAAAAGATGTGGTTACTTGAAGGAAAATCAGGATTCAGTTACTCAAAGATGACAGACTCAGGTCAGATATGATCAGAGCCTACTAAGACAGTTTTCACAATCTGGGTTTTGTACCCTATGACACAGACTAGACACATCTGCAGAAGTGTTTATGTATTGTGCATAAAATGGCAAATGTCCACCAAAGATTGAATAATGCCTTTATTGATACTGTTTTCCACATTATATCAGGAAAATGATTGCAGCCTGCTCTGGACAGCCTGGTCTCTTCAATGTTTCATCTGCTGTCTCCTTGTGCTGTTGACTATAAGTGTTAAAAAACAGATGGAAAGGAAATTTGGAGAAGTATTTGGTGTGTCCCAGCACCTGACTTCACCTTTATGTGCTGTTCTCCTAAATGAGCAGTTTAATATTAATTCAAAATCTTCTACTTATTTCATGTAGCATCGTAGAGGTAATTCATCAGAAAAAAAATTATAAAATATTACTCAAGATTTCTTTCAATGTGTTTTATTTACTCATTCACTTAACTGATGAAGTGCATACTGTATATTTGCAAGCTTGTGTGTATGTATACACACAAACACACACACATACACACATATACCACATACTCACTTTATTTTCAGTGTTAGCAATAGAACCCAGGGACTCACCCATGCTAGGTAATTGTTCTACCACAGATCTAATCTAGCCCTATTTTTTGTTATTTTTAACAGTGGTAGTTATGGTGAAGAATAAAAATCATGAGTCTTACCTTCAATAAGCATTTGGAGTGTATAGAACTTTTTAAGATTCTGAGAAAAAGAAATAAGAATTGTTTGCTCATTTCTAGTCTTATGCAAAAAAAAAATGTGTTAGTCATTGATCATCTCAATCAATATTTTTATGTTACTGGGCTTTAGATACCAGAACTTATGATTGTAAGGAAAAAGGTAGAACTGGGAATTTAAATGGAGGAAATCAAATTCTAAAAAATGAATTGAAAATATTGTTTTAAAAGCTAAAACTCCACCAGAAACAAAACACAAAATATTTCAAGGGCACTAGGGAGCTAGAGTAGTGTGTTTCCTAATGCAGGGAAAGGTAATTAGGGCAGTCATTTCTTGGTAACCCAATGTTTCTGTACCAGTGACACTATCCATTCTTCTTCCTGTGCTCTTCACCTTCTCCACCATCCATTTATACTTTTCTTCTTTTTTCCTGGAATTACCATGTGCCTGAGGAAGCTGACACCTTCTCATCCTTGTTTCCACCCAGTTACTATGTATAAGGAAGGTTGTCTTGATATTCTCATAGGCTAAATAAACAAACCAAAGGTAAATGTATCACCTCCAGGATGTTTAACACAGGAAGAGAATCTTTAGGGAATAGTGCTAAGGTGATAATATTATTCATTCTTATGTGTTAAAATATTCCCTCTGGAGGTTGGATAGCTTTTTTTCATGATCCTTTGGAAAAGTTGCTATGAAAAGGAGATGAACAGATAAGGCAAATACAGAGTCCCCTAACAAGTAAGGGAGAGATTATTCCCATGTTTGTGACTCACATATGAATCATTGCATGTTAATCCAATGTATTTTAAATAATAGATTTCTTGTGAATAAGCTACTCCTCTATCCTCTGGAAAAGAAACAGAAAAAAAAAAACATGTTTTAAAGATTTATTGTTGTTATAGAAAATTAAGTGAAATTTAATATTTGAAGTAAAGCAAACTTTTGAATTAAACAAACACTTAGTGAGCCCAGATATGTGAAAAACTGCCCTTGTTATAAGGGAAGAGGAAAGCTTCTCTCTTTACATTTTTCACCCTTTCTTGAGATGGCAGACTTTGGGAAAGTTTTAACACTTCATGTAAGTTGGATGAGAAGGTAAGTTTCACTGAGAGCTATGGGAACCAGAAACTTAGATTGTGTCTAAAAATAGAGAAAAGGCTAATAGAGAATAGTGACCTTGTCAAAACTTCTGGAGAATGCTCACTTTTATATCTCCAAGTGACATATATGAGTAGAATAATACTTATTACAGTATAGAATTACTATTTTTTACATGTCTCTAAAATAAGAATGTAACTTGCAATTGATGTACTCCTGAGATTTAGTTTAAGAAGCTGAATAATTATTTTTCAGATAAAATTTAGAACAAATATGACAATGAGGAAACTAAAAAATGCATTGTGACATATAATGAAGATGAAAGATAACATGGGTAGGGGTGTTACTGAAAATATTTTGGGTATAAGTCTTCTCTTTCACTAAATATCTATAAATATCCAATCTTATTTTTCACGAAATATCTGTCCATTTGTGTCCTTAGTGTTCCACAATGTTCCTTCTTTCTGTCAAGGAAGATTCAGAAAGAATAATGGTGAAATATTTATTTCATGACCTTAGGGAAACAGGATATAGAAAGGAAAGGTAGTGAATATGGAATTTTATGAAAACCTTTTGGTTTCCTGGCTGTTTCCCAGGGCATCTCTGATGGACAGCAGGAATCCATGAGGCTCAATTGCATACAGTGAGAAGCTCAAGGAGGGTCAATTATATCATACTTCAAGGGTTTCAGGGTAAAGGAATTGGGACTGCCAGTTAATATTCCCAGGAATCGGTAACTTCTATAAAGAAAGTGAGAGGGATTCTTCCAAAGATAGAAGTCTAGTGTAATTGGCTTGGGAAGGGGTGGATCCTTTAAGAGAGAATCTTTATGGAAAGCATCACATCGTTTCTTTCTTAGCTTAGGGAACATAGAGGCATTGCAGGAGCTCTGACACTCTATCCCACCCTCATCTAGTCATCTTTTCTTGGTTAATTTTCTTTCAGCTCTTCTCCATTACCTACAACTCCAGTATGTTGTATTTTTACTATTGCTTTGACCAACACAGTCATCCTAAAGCTGCCTCATCTTGTTTGAAATGTTGAGGTGCATGTGGTAGTTACTAGAAGATGTGCTACCATACTGGGGCTCTCTTGTCTTCAGTCATTGTTATCTATTTTTCTGTTTAATTCCTTTGGAAATCTGATGAAAGGTGTTAACACACCTCTGGAAAAAAGACACACACACACACACACACACACACACACACACGCACACATGTCATAGACATAATCATGGGTTAGTAACTAGAGTATACAAAAATGTCAAGATTCTTCTTGTGTCCCTTAAAGGCCAAGGATTCATGTTTTTCCTTCAAGAAATGTTTAAGAGGATCATATACATGGGGGCAGACTTCCAGTGTCTTTGGTGCAGCATGGTGCTAATGAAGATCACACATAATTTATTCTAGGCCATGGAGCTAATTCCCAATTCATATGAAATCAATCTCACTATAAATAAATAACAGATCAATAAGAGTAGAGAAGGGAACACGGGAGTTGGAGGAAAAGAGTGTGCATTAGTCAGCGTTCTCTAGAGGAACAGAATCAATAGGAAGTGCAATTATGAAAAAGGGATTTATTAGATTGGCTTACACCACCAGAAGTTGGATCGTCCACAATGACTGTCTGCAGGATGGAGAGCTGGAAGACCCAGTAGTTGCACAGTCCAAGAGGTGGAAGCTCCAGAACAAGAGGGATCAACAGTGCTACCCTATTCTGTGACCAAGGCTTCTGGAAAATACCTGGAGAATCACTGGCAGAATCTGCTTTGGAAGAGTGAAGAAGCAAGAGTCAGATATTCTCAGACATTCAAAGAAGCAGTCAAGAACCCATTCAAGAAGAGTAAAGTTTGCATCTGCATCTGCCTCCTTAGTCTTCCAACTCTTATTCCATCCAAGCCACCACCCTATTAGGAGGTGCTGACCATGCCTAGAGAGGATCTTCACTTCAGGTCACTATCCCACCTTCTAATCATCCTCAGACTTGCCCTCACTGACACACCCAGAAGCCTCTTAATCATTGGCATCTCTTATTCCAATCGAGTTGACAATTCAGATTAAGTATTACAGAGGGGACAGGGAAATACTGGGAACTGAATTAGAGAAAAATCATTTTCCATGCTTTTATAATAGTATCATAGTATATTCTATTATCTTATATAACAAAAAAGAACCAAATAAATTTAAAATTAAAAAAAGTATCATGATAGCTAAAAAAAATCAGTATCAGTTTTGTTTTTGTTTTGTTTTGTGTTCTAGTCCTGATTTTATATATAAAGAACACAGTAGTCACTTTACTATATATGATAGATAAAAGACCTCAGCAAATTAATTGTGACTAGTACCAAAATAACAAGATAAATGCTACTTCATTTTAAGAGATAATGAACAATGATTCATTTTTAAAAACTAGGTTACTTACTAAACTACTGCATTGTTTAAAGCATTGGGTTTGGTTCTATGAAGAATAAAAGACATAGAATTCACAGTTTTCCAAGATTCTAATCCAGGAAGGAAAAGTAGAAGTACACACAAAATTTCATGTCAGCATACTGAGTAAAATTATAAGATAAACCCTGAAGAAAGGCTTTAGAGAGCAACAGATCAATATTATTTTATTATTGTGTCAAATACTAGTAAAAGGCCACCTATTGGAGTTTTCTTGGCAGCTGGGTCCTGAAGTTTTGAGACAGTCGAAATAACTGGAAATGGAAAATCATTCAATGAAGGAAAGAGACCAATGATTAAACATTTTAATAAAGAGCCATAATTCACAATATTTCAGAAATCAGCATCAGATTATTAATTGATCTTAAAACATGTGGTCAAATATATAAAGAAATATCCTTGTTGTAAACATGGACAATCTAATAGGATTGATAGCAAATGAAAATTATATAGTTAAAGGAATGGCTAAGTCCATTAACTATTGAAGGGGAAGATCTTTTGATATTTTCTGGCCTCTGAGGACTACCACTTATTTAAGTACAATTACTACATGATAGATGGTTCTTATAAATCAATAAAAGAGAATGATCTTATTTCATTATTTAGTTGTCAGCACTCATTTTCCTTGCAGTTTAAGAATCTTGACAAACATCACACATTTTAAAAATAATTTATTTTATTTCTGTTCTTGGCAGCATAAAATAAATAACTTGATTAGACATTTTCTTAAATGTTTTTAATTTGGAAGAAGAATGATAAATTTCAAACCAATTGAGGAGAAAAAATATTTACTACAGAAAAGGGGAAATCCACATTTGAATGGAAGTTAGTATCTATTACAGTGACCAGGTTCTGTGCTTAGACTGTCTAATGGCTCTAAACACAATGTAATAAATGCATGGACAGGACTAGGAAGATCATCATTGGATAAACATATTACATATAAACACAAAAAGAATATTTCTATTATTCAAACAAAAAAAATAGTTACACTACAGATACTGTGTGAGGGAGTTTTCAATACAACTAGAAGAGAGGATCTCAAGCAGGGAAAGAGATACTGGGTTCAAAGATGTATTTCTGCAGTGGAAATGGATTTAACTCTGTCACGATCTACCAATGTCACCTTTCACAATTGCATGATCACTCATGTTGCTTCAGCTTTCCGTTCGCTATCTTATTTGTATTTTTATCCATAAAGGAAATTAAGCATGTGCATTTTTGTTTATTTAGGACTTACATTTCTATTTATAAATTGCTACATTATATTACAAGTACTAAATGTGATAAATTTTACAGTACCAGGAACTTAAGAATGTTTTGACATGACAAATTTCTCTGTTTCTCTGTGTGGTGATGCAAAGCTGTGGATTCCACAATGTGAAAAACAGTGGATTCCATGATGAGCTATAGAGACATGTATGCATACCTTTTTCCTTCATATTCTGTTGATTTCAAGGTAAAAATTCCTTTCAAGAGTTTCTTCGTTAAGCACAGAATTTATACTTTAACTCTACTGTTGTAAGGTATGCAGGGTAGTAGATTCCAGTGGGCAGAGTGTTAGCTGGTGTCTTCTTTCCTTTTAAGACAAGGAAAATGCAAAAAGGAACATGTAGAGGATGCAGTGTAGGTGCCTCCCCAGATACACTCCCATGTGACTTCTGGACATTCATGCAATACAGAGCTCCACATCTACTGTCATCACAGCTCCTGCAGACAAAGATTTAACTCTATGCCAGGTTCAGGTTTTTAAGAAAGGTGCAAAGAAGACTGAATGGCAAACATCACTAGGTTCTTTGGTGATAATCTGTGTTCTAATGGGAGAAGAGTGGGAATCTGAGAACTGAGATAAAGACATTAGTGTGGGGAAGAATGAGAACCATACTCACATAAATCAACTTGCATCCTTTCTGTTGTCATGTCCGCAGCTCCTCTCCCTTGACAGAGAGCAGTCTTCCCTAGCCCAACCACCCTGTTAGTACCTCTCTGGAAGATCTTGTCATCAAATGATGGCTACTTATTTCCCTAGGGAGCATTCTTCTACATCTCATGTTGACCCTAAAAAGGCAAAGTACAAGGAAGGTCCAAGCAGGAAAGTACCATCTTCTTCTAGGAAAAATGATAAAATTGAGGAATTTGCAAGATTTTGCTAAGGTGTAAGTTTGAACCATGATTCAATATCTCTTCACTATGAGAAGAGATATTGAAGGTAAAGACAACTTGTGATTATGTAGGGCCCATCTAACTACTCCAGGATAAACTATTATTACAAGGGCAGCTAATTAAAAAATTAATTTCATTTTTTCCGTGTAAATTAATATATTCTTGGGAGAGGGAAGGTCTAGAAGCCTTTATTTTGTCACTAACAGTAGCACTCAACAAAATGAAGTGCAGGGTGAGAAGATCTTAGGTGTAGAAATATTGTGAAAGTATTGGAAGTCTCAGAGTGATAAGAATATTAGAATCCAAGACCAGAGAACCCACCATTTATTGTGTTTACAGTGAAGGCACGTCCCTTCAGTAATAACAGAAAAATTTACTGGGAAGAGAGTACAGACATTTCTGAGACCCTTGGTGATAGATATAGATAAAAATGCCTGGGTAAAAATTTTGTTTCTTGGCATAAATGGTAGATATGGGATTCTAGACTAGAAAGAAGCAGCAGTTAGTATCTGTTAGAGGTAAATTTTATACAGTTATCATGACAGCAAGACAAAAGTATAATCATGTGCTTTTTCCCAAGTGACTCTATTACAATGAAAAATAGCTCCTGAGGTTTGATAGGAAAACAAATGAATGGACATGAAACTGGTATTTTGAAGACATTGTTTAATGGTTATGATAATTGGTGAAAACAATAATATCAATAACTGAAATAGAAAATTGTGGACTCAACCAGGTTTGGAGTGAAGTGGATTTTATTTTATTTATTAATTTTTTTTATTGTAAACAAATGGGATACATGTTGTTTCTCTGTTTGTACATGGCATAAAGGCATACCATTTGTGTAATCATAAATTTATATAGAGTAATGTTGTTTGATTCATTCTGTTATTTTTCCCTTCCCCCCAACCCTCCCACTCCTCTTTACCCTCTATACAGTACTTCCTTCCTCCATACTTGCCCCCCTCCCTAACCCTAACTCTAACCCTAACACTAACACTTCCCTCCCCCCCATTATGTGTCATCCTCCACTTATTAGCGATATCATTCGTCCTTTGGCTTTTTGAGATTGGCTTATCTCACTTAGCATGATATTCTCCAATTTCATCCATTTGCCTGCAAATGCCATAATTTTATCATTCTTTATGGCTGAGTAATATTCCATTGTATATATATGCAACAGTTTCTTTATCCATTCATCAACTGAAGGGCATGTAGGTTGGTTCCACAGTCTGGCTATTGTGAATTGAGCAGCTATGAACATTGATGTGGTTGTATCTCTGTAGTATGCTGATTTTAAGTCCTTTGGGTATAGGCCAAGGAGTGGGATAGCTGGGTCAAATGGAGGGTCCATTCCAAGTTTTCTAAGGAATCTCCACACTGCTTTCCAGAGTGGCTGCACTAATTTGCAGCCCCACCAGCAATGTATGAGTGTACCTTTCTCCCCACATCCTCACCAACACCTGTTGTTGCTCGTATTCTTGATAATCGCCATTCTAATTGGAGTGAGATGGAATTTTAGGGTGGTTTTGATTTGCATTTCTCTTATTACTAGATATGTTGGACATTTTTCCATATGTTTGTTGATTGCTTGTAGATCTTCTTCTGTGAAGTGTCTATTCATTTCCTTAGCCCATTTGTCGACTGGATTATTTGAATTCTTGGAGTAGAGTTTTTTGAGTTCTTTATAGATTCTGGAGATTAGTGCTCTATCTGAAGTATGATTGACAAAGATATTCTCCCACTCTGTAGGCTCTTTCTTCGCATTGCTGATAGTTTCCTTTGCTGAGAGAAAGCTTTTAAGTTTGAATCTATCCCAGTGGTTGATTCTAGCTTTTATTTCTTGTGCTATGGGAGTCCTGTTAAGGAAGTCTGATCCTAGACCAACAAGGTGAAGATTTGGACCTACTTTTTCTTCTATAATCTGCAGGGTCTCTGGTCTGATTCCGAGGTCCTTAATCCATTTTGAGTTTAGTTTCGTGCATGGTGAGAGATATGGGTTTAGTTTCATTTTGTTGCATATGGATTTCCAATTCTCCCAGCACCATTTGTTGAAGAGGCTATCTTTTCTCCATTGCATATTTTTGGCACCTTTGTCTAGTATGAGAAAATTGTATTTATTTGGGTTTGTGTCCATGTCCTCTATTCTGTACCATTGATCTACCTTTCTATTTTGGTACCAATACCATGCCGTTTTTGTTACTATTGCTTTGTAGTAGAGTTGAAGATCTGGTATTGCAATACCCCCTGTTTCACTCTTCCTGCTAAGGATTGCTTTAGCTATTCTGGGTTTCTTATTCTTCCAGATGAATTTCATAATTGCTTGCTCTATTTCTGTAAGGTACATCATGGGGATTTTAATTGGAATTGCATTGAATTTGTATAGCACTTTAGGTAGTATGGCCATTTTGACAATATTAATTCTTCCTATCCAAGAACATGGAACATCTTTCCATCTTCTAAGGTGTTCTTTAATTTCTTTCTTTAGTGTTGTATAGTTCTCATTGTAGAGGTCTTTCACCTCTTTTGTGAGATTGATTCCCAAGTATTTTATTTTTTTCAAGGCTATTGAGAATGGGGTAGTTTTTCTAGTTTCTCTTTCTGAAGATTCATCACTTATGTATAAAAATGCGTTTGATTTATGGGCATTGATCTTGTAACCTGCTACTTTACTGGATTCACTTATGAGTTCTAAGAGTTTTCTGGTGGAATTTCCAGGTTTCTCTAAATATATAATCATGTTATCAGCGAACAGGGATAGTTTGAGTTCTTCTTTACCAATTCATATCCCTTTCTTTGGTTTCTCTAATTGCTCTGGCCAGAGTCTCGAGAACCATGTTGAATAGAAGTGGTGAAAGAGGGCATCCCTGCCTTGTTCCAGTTTTTAGGGGGAATGCTTTCAATTTTTCACCATTTAGAATGATATTAGCCATGGGCTTAGCATAAATGGCCTTTACAATGTTAAGGAATGTTCCCACTATCCCTATTTTCTCTAGTGTTTTCAGCATGAAGGGGTGCTGTATTTTATCAAATGCTTTTTCTGCATCTATTGAAATAATCATGTGATTCTTGACTTTAATTCTATTGATATGGTGAATTACATTTATTGATTTCCTGATGTTGAGCCAACCTTGCATCCCTGGGATGAAACCCACTTGATCATGGTGCACTATCTTTTTAATATGTTTTTGTATGCAATTTGCTAAAATTTTGATGAGAATTTTTGCGTCAATGTTCATTAAGGATATTGGTCTGAAATTTTCTTTCCTTGATGAGTCTCTGTCTGGTTTAGGTATCAGTGTGATATTGGCTTCATAGAATGAGTTTGGGAGGGTTTCCTCCTCTTCTATTTTATGGAATACTTTGAGAAGTATTGGAATGAGCTCTTCTTTAAAGGTTTTGTAGAACTCGGCTGAGAACCCATCTGGTCCCGGACTTTTCTTTGTTGGTAGGCTTTTGATGACTTCTTCTATTTCAGTACTTGAAATTGGTCTACTTAAATTGTTTATGTCCTCCTCATTCAGTTTAGGCAATTCATATGTCTCTAGAAACCTGTTGATGTCTTCGAAATTTTCTATTTTGTTGGAGTATAGATTTCAAAATAGCTTCTAATTATGTTTTGTATTTCAATCCTGTCTGCTGTGATATTTCCTTGTTCATTCCGAATTTTAGTGATTTGGGTTTTCTCTCGTCTTCTGTTTGTTAGTGTGGCTAAAGGTTTATCAATTTTGTTTATTTTTTCAAAGAACCAACTATTTATTTTGTCAATTTTTTGTATTGTTTCTTTTGTTTCAATTTCATTGATTTCAGCTCTGAGTTTAACTATTTCCTGTCTTCTACTACTTTTGGTGCTGTTCTGTTCTTCTTTTTCTAGGGCTTTGAGCTGTAGTGTTAGGTCGTTTATTTGTTGAGTTTTACTTCTTTTATTAAATGCGCTCCATGAAATTAATTTCCTTCTAAGTACTGCTTTCATAGTGTCCCAGAGATTTTGATATGATATTTCTTTGTTCTCATTTACCTCTAAGAATCTTTTAATTTCCTTCCTAATATCGTCTGTTATCCATTCATCATATAATAGCATATTGTTTCATCTCCAGATGTTGGAATAGTTTCTGTGTTTTACTCTTTTTTTTATTTCTAACTTCAATCCATTATGATCTGATAGAATACATGCTAGTGTCTCTATTTTCTTGTATTTGCTAACATTAGCTTTGTGGCATGATATATGGTCTATTTTAGAGAAGGATCCATGTGCTGCTGAGAAGAAAGTGTATTCGCTCTTGGTTGGATGGTATATTCTATAAATGTCCGTTAAGTCTAAATTATTGATTGTGTTATTGAGATCTATGGTTTCTTTGTTCAATTTTTGTCTGGAAGATCTGTCCAGTCGTGAGAGAGGCGTGTTAAAATCACCTAGTATTATTGTGTTATGGTCTATTTGGTTTCTGAAATTGAGAAGGATTTGTTTGACATACGTGGATGAGCCACTGTTTGGGGCATAGATGTTTATGATTGTTATATCTTGCTGATTTATGCTTCCCTTAAGCAGTATGAAATGTCCTTCTTTATCCCTTCTGACTAGTTTTGGCTTGAAGTCCACAGTATCGGAAATGAGGATGGATACTCCAGCTTTTTTGCTGAGTCCACATGCATGGTATGTTTTTCCCCATCCTTTCACCTTTAGTCTATGGGTATCTTTTTCTATGAGGTGAGTCTCTTGCAGGCAACATATTGTTGGATCTTTGTTTTTAATCCAATCTGCCAGTCTATGTCTTTTGATTGATGAATTCAGGCCATTAACATTCAGGGTTATTATAGAGATATGATTTGGTTTCCTGGTCATTTGGTTCATTTTTAAAATTTTATTTATATATTTGTTTGACACAACTTGTTTCCTCCTTTATTTGACAATTCCTTTAGGATAATTCCTCCCTTTGCTGATTTGCTTCTTTGTTTTTCATCTCTTCCTCATGGAATATTTTGCTGAGAATGTTCTGTAATGCTGGCTTTCTTTTTGTAAATTCTTTTAACTTTTGTTTATCATGGAAGGATTTTATTTCATCATCAAATTTGAAGGTAAGTTTTGCTGGGTATAAGATTCTTGGTTGGCATCCATTTTCTTTCAGGGCTTGAAAAATGTTGTTCCAGGCCCTTCTAGCTTTTAGGGTCTGGATTGAAAAATCTGCTGATATCCATATTGGTTTCCCCCTGAATGTAATTTGGTTCTTTTCTCTCACAGCCTTAAAAATTCTGTCTTTATTTTGTATGTTAGGTATTTTCTTTATAATGTGCCTTGGTGTGGGTCTGTTGTAATTTTGTGTATTTGGAGTCCTATAAGCCTCTTGAACTTGATTTTCCATTTCATTCTTCAGATTTGGGAAATTTTCTGATATTATTTCATTGAATAAATTGTTCATTCCTTTGGCTTGTTTCTCTAGGCCTTCCTCAATCCCAATAATTCTTAAATTTGGCCTTTTCATGATATCCCCTAGTTCTTGTAGATTCTGTTCATGATTTCTTACCATCTTCTCTGTTTGTTCAACTTTGTTTTCAAGGTTAAATATTTTGTCTTCAATGTCTGAGGTTCTGTCTTCCAGGTGTTCTATCCTATTGAATATGCTTTCTATGGAGTTCTTAATTTGGTTTATTGTTTCCTTCATGTCAAGGATTTCTGTTTTTTTTTTTTTTTTTCAATACCTCTAACTCTTTATTGAAATGATCTTTTGCTTCCTGTATTTGCTCTTTTAATTGTCGATTGATGCGATCATTCAATGCTTGCATTTGCTCTTTCATCTCATCATTCAGTGCATGCATTTGCTCTTTCATCTCATCGTTTGCTTCTCTGATCATTTTAATTATGTACATTCTGAACTCCTTTTCTGTCATTTCTTCTGCCATGCTGTCATTGGGTTTTATTGATGTAACACCTAGATTTGTTTGCAGCATTTTCTTTCCTTGTTTTCTCATATTGTTCAGGTATCAGTGGACCGCTGAGATATTGCAGATTTCCTCTATTGACTTACAATGACCCTGAAGATTTCTATATATATCCCCCCTTAGCCTTCAGTAGGCTGAAGTCTTGGAGGAAGTTGATAATGCGGTGCTCCACAAGGAAGCTGCCTCTCTAGAGTGGTGGCCTACAGGTGGGGTATAATCTCTGCTAGTGGGCAGAGGTGCCTCCACTTGTTGACCAATGGTCATCCAAAGGGGACCTAGGCTGCAGGCTGAGGCAAGGCCTGTTTGGGCATGAGTCTCTGGTTTTACCGTCCTTGTGGGGAAACCTCACCCGGCAGGGAAGACTCAGCCGGTGGGGAGGTCTCGCTGGTCACTTCCCTCCTAGAGGTTCCCCTCAATTTACAGCTACCGCCTGGGCTGGGCTGCCTTCCTCTACAAAGTTCCCAGGGGCCCAGCCCTACCTCCTGGGCCTGGGAGCCTCACCCTTCCCAGATGAATCTCCTTAGGCTGCCCCTCCTCAGAGAATCTGCCCGCAGGCCTGGAACCTTCACTCCGCCCTAAGCCTGTCTCTGTGCGGCTCTTCCACCAAGAAGCCTCCTAGATCCTGGGACCCTGCTCTGCACCTAATCGCCTGGCTATGCAGCCCCTCCTCTGAGCAGCCACCTGGGGCCCCGTACAATCGCTCTGAGTCCCAGAGACCCGCCACATGCCTCTTCCTCCAGACAGCCGCCCAGTATTCCGGTGCGGTCACTAGGAGTCCAGAAAACTCACTGCATGCCTCCACCTCCCACCAGCCACCCGTAGCCCTGGGCAATCAATCACTCTGAGTCGAAGTGACCCTCCCCATTCCTCTTCCTTCTCCAGATAAGCCCCCGAGTGTTCAGGAGTGGTCGCTCTGAGCGACTCTGAATCCACGTGACCCGCTGCACGGGTCCTCTGGGCAACCGCCCGGAGCTCTGGTGCGGCCACTCAAGACCAAGCGACCCACCACGCTTCCCCTCCAGGCAGCCCCCCTGTGTTCAGGAGCTGTCACTTTAAGTCCAAACAACTCACCATTCGCCTTCTCCTCTGAGCAGACGCCTGGAGCGCTAATGCAGTCACTGCGAGTCCAAATGACCCGCCGCGCTCCTCCTCCTCCTCCTCCTACTCCTCCAGGCTGGCCCCGGTGTTCAGAAGTGGTCTGAGTCCAAACAGCTCGCCATGCAGCCCCAACATTTCATGGCTTTTAAACTAACTGACACATTGACATAATATCCCTTAAACATTGACAAAGACATGTTACCTATCTTTGTGCAAAGAAGATGTGAAAATATTGTCATGATATCAGAATTCACTTATCTTACCAAGTAGTATATTACCCACTAGCAGCATCCTGACAAAACAGAGGAAAAACTTCCTAAGAGCTCAGTTCAGAGAATAACTAGAAGTCAATTTAGGGAGGCACTAAGATTCGTCCTCAGAATTTTTCAGGGATTATTATGTGGGTACATAACTAAAAGTATACAAAAGAAATTAAAATGCTCTTAGGTTCTCTATGTTATAGTAAGAGAATGTGGAAGCCACGTGATACCACCTGAGTACATCTTACCATCTGAACAGCCAACTAAGTTTAACTCAGTTTACTTTTCCAATTTCTAAATAAACCGGGAAGTTGGCCCATTTTTTATCAATTCCTGTCCTGTGGAATACTACCCCTATGTTAGGGAGGAACAATGAGAAGTTCCTGAAGCATTCTCTGACTCCCAGAAAATACAATAAATCAGAAGCAATGCTTCACATTGACAGACATTGCAAAGATTATTGCCAGTATCAAAGATGTAAGAAATGCAGAGTAAATCATCTCCGTAATATATTTCTTTTATTAATTTGTCTGGTTCCTGCAAAATTCAAATGCATTAAAGATGAAGAAGGTCAAACTCCAGGCATAACTCCTTTTTTTGTTTGTTTGTTTGTTTCTTTCTTTCTTTCTTTTGGCAGTGCTGGGGATTTGAACCCAGGGCCTTGTGCTTGTGAGGCAAGCACTTTATCAACTGAGCTATATCCCCAACCCCCAGGCATAACTTCTTAACTTGGGTGTTTTACATTTGCTATGAACACTGAAATTTTGATGCTAGGTGGATGCATAGTTCTTCATTTTCTTAAATAAGAAGCTTTAAATCAATTCACTTTACTCAGCAAGTAGAAAAAATACTGACTCTTGACCAGGGATGCCAGGTGGCTTTTCAGATTAAATTATCCATTATTAAAAGAATATAACAAAGTCAACATGTCTTAAATTTTGGAGGATGAACTAACTAAAACTAGTAATAACTAGACCCTAAGTAGTCAAAAACAAGGGTACTTCATGAACAAATGGATGGTTCTGACTCATGTCATCTACCTCTCTTAAATCAATGTTAAATTTCCAAATAATGAACTTGGTTTCCCTTTGTATGGAGAAATAAGTGCTCTGGATAATGGGTATCTGTTGACTCAAAGACAATGAGAAATGTATGGGTTTGTTGACCAAGTGTCTGAAAGATATAAAGATCCTTCAATGTGGTCTGGAAAGAGTAATGTGAACAGACCTATTGAAGCAGGCACCAACTAGAAAGCAATACAAGAGAGTAGGATTTTAATATTCAGATGATCAGGATAAATTTTGTTTTGATATAATTTGGACTATGAATATTAATCAGATGGTAGCATAACAGACATATGAATATAGGGTTTGTAGGGGAAAGATATAAGCTATGAATAGTCTCAGTGATGTGGGCTCCAAATCAGAAACACTGATCTGCCTTCTACCACTTGTGAGTGTCTAACCTTCCAGTCACACATTCTGCATCTAAGCACTCCATATGAAATCAGTCCCTAGACATCAGACTTTCACCTGGCAATAGGTTAATTATATCAGACCCCTTATACAACAGGTGGCAGCAGATTTTCCTCATTCTGAATTGATAAATATCTTAGATATAGGTTTGTCTTCTTGACTCCACAGTTCTTTAATCTATACCAACATTTCATGGCTTTTAAACCAACTGACACATTGACATAATATCCCTTAAACATTGACAAAGACATGTTACCTATCTTTGTGCAAAGAAGATGTGAAAATATTGTCATGATATCAGAATTCACTTATCTTACCAAGTAGCATATTACCCACTAGCAGCATCCTGACAAAACAGAGCAAAAACTTCCTAAGAGCTCAGTTCAGAGACTAACTAGAAGTCAATTTAAGGAGGCACTAAGATTCGTCCTCAGAATTAAAGTTAAATTAAGAATTAAATTAAGTATAAACTGAATACTGAACCAAGAAGTTGTGGGTCCCCTTTGCCTCATATCCTTCATCCTGATTTCCTAGGGATGTTGATGCTCCCAGTCACCCACTTGATAGTCTTCATTTTCACCAATATAGAGTCTTCGATTCTGTAAAGAACATTCCTGCCCAGGACACAGTGGAAATCACTGTAGTTGTGCTCTCATCCAAGTGAAACAAACGAAATAGAAGTTTGATGTTCTGGCTGAGATACTTGATTCTCTTTAGTGTGAGTAACGAGAGTTGCTACCTTAGATTAGAACAGGAATCACTCTGTTAAAAATACAAAGAATTTAGTGGATTGTTTTCCACTTGCACAGACAATGGTAAATGTCAGTTTAGGTGAATAATTGAGAGAAAGATAATTAAGGGATTGGTCTTTTATAGATAAACTTTATAGTTATCTGTCAAGGTTCAAAACTCAAACAACTAAAGTGCTGGCCAAGGATGAAAGAGCTATCTACAGAGGATTGTGCAAAAGAGAGATGTTCCGTATCAGTTATGGTTCTGAGAATTGCTGCAAATATATGCATTTTATTTCATTTAGTACATGCAAGGCTCAAATGAAAATGTATATGGTAGACCACTGGTCCTTTCCTCTCTGCTCCGGGATGTCAGAAACCAGAGCACATCATGACCTTTGGGTGGGACTGCAGATTAATACAACCACTGTGGAAAGCAGAGTAGAGATAACACAAAAGACTGGGAATAAAACCACCATGAGATTCAACTATCCCACTCCTCAGTATTTATCCAAAAAAACTGAAATCAGTATGCCATAGTGATACTGCCACACAAATGTTTTTAGCAGCACAACTCTGGCCAAGAAATGGAAACAGACCAGGTGCCCACAAATCAATAAATAGATTAAGAAAGTATGGTATATTCACACAATGGAACTTCACTTGACCATAAAGAAGAATGAAATTATGGTATCTTCTAGTAAATGGATAGAACTGGAGAACATCATGCTAAGTGTAAAAAGTCAGACTCAGAAAGAAAGGGGTTGAATGTTTTCTCTTAAACTAGGAATCTGGGCCAAAATAAGATTATAAATAGGGGGATCCATGAAAACAGAAAGGAGATAAGTGGACCAGGGGAAGAGGAGGGGGAAGAGAGAAAGAACAGGAAAAGAGAAGAATGTTGGAATCAAATTGCCCAAATTAGGCCACATATACAGTGAATTTCATACACAAACACACACACACACACACACACACACACACACACACATACACACACAGAGAGGAGAGAGAGAGAGAGAGAGAGAGAGAGAGAGGTATAGCACTAAATTTAAAAATCTACAAATGAATAGACCAGTAGAGGAAGGGGAATAGGGGGATGAAATACCAGGAACTGAAGTGGAACAAATTAAATTCCATGCTTGTATGATTATGACAAAATGAACTCTAATATAACCATAATGCACTCATGACAATATGAACATAAAAATTTATATTGCTTTTTACTTTGCCATCATGAAATAATTAAAATTACAAAGATTTTCTTAGTAAATTATTTTGTTACTAATGAAGTGTTACTATTGAATTTATAATATTAATACACTATATAATATGAAGAAAAATATATCACATAAAACTTCAATTGCATACCATATTAGAGAGTCTTAATTGTGCTTGATTGTGCAATGCATTAGAAATGTTAATATGATTTTGGAATATTCAGCATATTATTTTATTATTGCTTTTATATTACAAATCTAGAAATATGTATTATGTCCTTGCTATGGATAAAGTAGGTTAGTACTGTTCAAATTCATTATAGTCTAAGTGACTCATCTAAGCAGGGGGAGGTTTAAAGCTACCAACTGCTTATCTTTATCACAATACCTCCTTGGGTTTCTTCCAAAACACTAATGGCACCAACACAGAAGATCATTATAAAATTAAAATTTAAAATCTTTTTAAATCCCTTACCCCAATCACTAGCCCATTATAGCAAGTATTTGAAATTATTGCAACATTAAAAAAATGTCAAATAACCTCAATATTAATAGAAGATTGGTCTTTGTAATGAAAGCAGTGGAAAACTATTAAAATGTATAATGAAAGAATAAGGTTTTTCATCTCTGAATTGAAATTAATAAAGATATTTTTAATTTTTTGATTAGTGATCAAAAATCTATCTTTGATATTTGACATCATACATTGGAAGTAGTTTAAAGCATTTATAGGAGAGCACACTTGGGGCACCCAAAAGACCAAGGAAGGCCACCCTGCCCATCTCCCATGACCAGCTCTGAGGGACTCATATCAGGAACATCTCTGTGGAAGGGAGCATTGGCACAGGAAGGTAATGTTTGTGATGCCCTTAAACAAGTCCGTGAGGATGGGGAAGTGGTTCCTGAAGCTGTGACTGGTGGTGTAATCTTCATTGTACTACAAATGAATTTGAGGAACTGGTGTCTCAGAAAGGTGGTGGGAATATTCTTCAGATGATGTCCAAGAAACCTGAACAATTTTTTTAAATCTTCCAATTATATGCCTGGTTCAATCAAATATGGGCTCAGCTTGTCTCTCAATAGCAAGTTCAAAGATGCAGAGAAACCTGTATGTTTTTAATAATCTGTATAATAATGAGTATATCTTTTTGCATATAATTTGCATAAATCTGACTGCATGAATGAAGAGAATGAATGATGCATCAAGACTGACATAACTGGATGACTAACCTATTTGGTCACAGTCTTGATTTGGATGGAATCATTTATCTTTGAGCTACTCCAGAGAAATAATTAAGTAGAATGCATTTATGAGGAAGAACTGAAGAGCAAGGCATTTCTCTCCAATATTTAGAGAAGCTGCCCTGTAAACATTAAAGATGACTTCTGCACTGAGCACTGAAAACAAACAGATTACCTCCAAGAGAAGTAATCTTGACTCTGGGTGTGAATGAGTTCTTAAGAGTCCTTTGAAAAGGTCAAAGAATTTTTGAGTACTTTGTGATCTTGCTGAGGAAGCCAGGCAGCCCAGTGTTTCCAGACACTTCAGCTTGGTGTATCCTTGAAGCTCGATATTCACAACACTCCAGGTTTTTAACCATTTTTGTTTCAAGGAGGAAAAAATGTGTTTGTTTTTTTTTTGTTGTCTCCCCCTATGTAAAACATTTTCTCCCTTACCCTCCTTTCCTTTTATGGTTTAAAAAAAAAAAAAAACAAAGATATTTAATTCTCTCTTATAACAGGAAGTCTGGAGGTGGATGGTTCCAGAATGAGAACAGTGACTGAACTTTGTGATGAGAAGCCCCAGCCTCCTCCTGTCCTTCTCTGTTCTCTTTCTTAATATGTTGACTTGGTTCCAAGGTTCTTTTATCTCAGGGGTGGTCACCTTTTTAATCAGATATGCTACTGTTACATAGTAAATAGTGTTTGTGCCATGTAAGTAAGTGTACCTATTAGTAGTTGAAAAGTAGAATTTAAAGATCACTGGAATAAATAGTGGGTTTTTGTTTGTTTGTTTGTTTGTTTGTTTTGTTTTGTGTTTCCTTTTTCTTTCTATTGGTGCTCAGGGTCCTCATCCTAGGTTTATTAGGCAACGGCTCTACCCATGACTCTTCAGGCCCTCAAAATTATTTTGAATGTTTTTGAACAAGTGTCTCCTTTTCCACCCTAACTTTTGCTGAAGATAAGACCAGGTTTAGTGCTTAATAACTCCATTGGTATTTATCAACGTGTGTAGAACACATTCACAAAGGAGTAGGGTAGTCTTGCTTCCCAGGTTGGTAATTGCGGAACCTATCCTACAAATCATGTAATATTTTACCTTTGTTTCTTCACCTATGACATGGGCAATACTACCTTACATGTTATACATGGAATTTTGTAGGGTTAAAGAGAAATTTTTGCACACTTAAGAGGCGGCTGAAAAGTTATCATATGAGTGTAAAGATTTAGTTTCCATGGAGTTTAAAATAGTTATGTGCTTTTCCCTTTTCAGACTATTGTTTTAGAAAGGACATTGTTAAATAGTGTAATTACTCTTAAAAGAAGTTTTTAAATTATGATTTTCCTAACATCCTTTGAGGTGGAAGTGCTATTTTTTCCTAAATGTATTTTCAGTGTTGTAATTTTTCTTTCATGCTAGGGATTAAACCTAGGGCCTCCTATGCACCAGACAGGCACTCTCCCTGATCTGCATCCCCAGCCCTCTTTCCATTTTTATAGGAAATGTTAGTGGAGCACAGTGGGTAATAACACCTCCTATTTGGTTTTCTGTTGTTCCTGCCCTGAGAATGGGCAGTTTTTGCCTTTAATCTGATGAAAATTCAACAGACTAAAGTCAGAGTGAAGTGCACAGCTGTTTTGACTGCTTAGTCTCACCTCTTATTTCCTGATTCTTTTTTCCCTATTCTTTGGATTAATTAGGCAGCTGCTAGTTTAAAACTTAAATAAAATCACATAGTTCTACTTTGAAAACATTACTGTAGATCTTTGCTTTGTACTTTGCTTTGTAGGATATAGCATTAAGTTTTCCCTGCCTTTCAGAGAAATTACTACTAAAAATGATCTTGCTTTATATGATGAAAACAGTATCATTTATTGAACCAGGGAATAAAATTAAGAAATGTGGAGAGTTTGTGAAAGCTTCCATTAGTAAGGTACAGTTCTCCATAAACGACTTACATGAATTATAAAAATATGCACGGATTCATCTCAGATCTGTACAGAAATAAGGAGTGTTTTATTTCCCCTAATTTTTTAAGTTAAGGTATGCAGCATTTTTTCCAGTAAGTATCCTTTCTATTTTACACATTTAAAACATTGTACATTCTTTGGAAATGCAAAGGAGTGACACTTATTGTGAAGCCACAATTTTCCTTTCTGAAATGCCATCTTTTGCTTTTGGTTTCTAATTCAAAGAAGTTTTCTGTTTTTTTGTTTTTCTTTTTATTTTTTAATGATAACCAGTCCGGATACACTGATGTTTGAAAAGAGGACTTGTTTTTTTTATTTGTAAAAACCATACATACATAAATTATGTCTTTATATACGTGAGCATTTGGTTGTTTGGTATAAATAAATTTGTCAACTTCAGCATTTGTCAATAAACAGATGTAAATTTCATAACCTACACGTGAGGTAAAATCACTGAAGTAATTACATTATTGTAGAATTAATCCATTCTGAATAAAAATAAATACAAAATGATGAAAATGTTAAATGTAAGTGAAAATTGCAAATGGAAATTACATTGATTTTTATTCGAGAGGCTTTTAATTCAGTGATTTTTAGTGAACATTAAAATGTTTACTTTAATGACTTTTAATCTGTAGAATTGAAACTAAGTTAATAAAATGTATTATTGAAAAAATAAAAATAAAATTCAGCACACTTGAAAAACTAAATCAATTACAGTTTACAATCGCCAAAGTTTATTTTATTGGATTTGTTCAAAAATTACCATAGGGTTTGCCATTGGGATTGTACCCACACCCTTCCAACACTTTTCAAGCTTCATTCAGAGTATGAATGGAAGGCACAACTTCCACTGCCCTCAGACCCCGTTAATTTAGAGAACTGGACCAGAATGTTTATCATTGTATGAAAGAAAGCATCAAACATTTTCCTGCAGTTTTGTGGTATAGTTCTCATTTTCATTTCAAAAACGTATAATTTAGCTTTTTTTTTTTTTTTTTTTTTTTTTTTGATAGTAGCTCTGAGTATTCTGGGTTGTGGATTTTTTTATGTGTTCCAATTAATTATACATGACACTAGAATTCACTTTGAAACATACCCAAATGAAGTACAACTGCTCCTTCTTCTGATTGTATATGATGTAGAAATACACTAAGTATGTAATCATATATGCACACAGAGTAATAATGTTCAATTCATTCTCCTATCCTTCAAATCCCCAGATCCCCTTTCCTTCCTTCACTCCCCTCTGCCTAATCTAAAGTACCTCTATTCTTCCTAGTCCCTCCTGCCACCTTATTGTGAATTAGCTTCCACATATCAGAGAAAACATTCTGCCTTTGGTTTGGGGGGTTGGCTTACTTCCCTTTTCATGATATTCTCTAGATCCAACCAAATACTGAGCAAATGCCATCATTTCATTTTTCTTTGAAGTCAAGTTATATTCCATGGTGTATAAGTATCCATTCATCTCTCGAAGGTTCCATAGTTTAGCTATTGTGAAATGAGCTACTATAAACATTGATGTGGCTGCATCACTGTAGTACACTGATTTTAAGTCCTTGGGGTATAAACCAAGGAGTGGGAAAATTGGGTCAAATGGTGGTTACATTCCAAGTGTTCTGAGGAATCTCCATACCACACTTTCCAGAATGATTGTAACAATTTGCAGTCCCACCAGCAATGCATGAGTGTGTCTTTTCCACACATCCTGGCCAACATTTATTGTTGCTTTTATTCTTCATAATTGCCATTCTGATTGGAGTGAGATGAAATCTTAGAGTATTTCTCTAATTGCTAGAGATGTTGACATTTTTTTCATATATTTTTTGATCAATTGCATTTTTTCTTCTGTGAAGTGTCAAATTCAGCAAGGACATAACATCAACTCCCATAAATCAAATGTGTCCCTGTACATCAGTGATGAATCTACTGAAATAGAAATTAAGAAAACTACCCCATTTACAATATTCTTTAAAAATTGAAATACTTGGGAATCAATCTAACAAAAGAGGTGAAAGACATCTACAATGAAAACAACAGAACACTAAGAAAGAAATTGAAGAAGACCTTAGAAGGTGGGAAGACCTACCATTCTGTTGGATAGGCAGAATTAATATTGTCAAAATGACCATACTAACAAAAGTATTACAGATTTAATGCAATTCCTTTTAAAATCCCAATGACCTTCTTCAGAGAAATAAAAAAAGCAATCATGAAATTCATTTGGAAAAATAAGAGACCCAGAATCGCCAAAGCAATCTGTAGGAGGAAGAATGAAGCAGGAGGCATCACAATACCAGAACTTAAACTGTACTGCAGAGTAATAGTAACAAAAATGGCATGTTATTGCCACCAAAAGACATGTACACCAATGGTACAGAGTAGAAGATACAGAGAAAAACCCACATAAAGACAGTTAGCTTTTACTGGACAAAGGTGTCAAAAACATCCACTCTAGAAAAGATAGCCTATTCAACAAATGGTGCTGGGAAAATTGGCAATTCTTATGTGACAAAATGAAATCAAACCCCTATCTCTCATCCTGCATGAAACTCAACTGAAAGTGGGTCAAAGATTTAGGCACAACAGCAACCCTGCACCTAACAGAAGAAAGAGTAGGCCCAAATCTTTACCATGTCAGCTTAGGACCTGACTTCCTCAATAAGACTCCTAAAGTGCAAGAATAAAATAAAAAATCAATAAATGGGATGGTATCAAATTAAAAAGCTACTTCACAGCAAAGGAAACAATCAATAATGTGAAGACAGAGCCTATAGAATGGGAGAAAATCTTTACCACACACACCTCAGATAGACCATTAATCTCCAGGATATATAGAGAACTCAGAAAACCTAATACTGAGAAAACCAATATGATAAATAAATGAACTAGGAAATGAACAGCTTTAGCTTTTAATGTATGTTTTATGTTTTTATTGCTGCATTATAGTTGTATATACTATTGGGGTTTCTTTTCACAATCATTCTTGCATGAAATGTAATTTGCTCCACTTCAGTCCCCACTACTTGCTCTTTCTCTCTTCTTCTCCCTCTCTGGATCACTTTCCTCTACTCTACTGGTCTTTCTCCTATTTATAGTTTTCTTTAAATTAGTGCTTTATAAAAATATATAAAGGCAAAGTTCACAGTATTTTCATATATGTACATGGGATAATTTAATCAATTTTATTCCACCATTCCCAACTTTTCCCATGCCCTCATCCTCCTCCTCTCCCTACTGATCTCTCCTCTATTTGCATTCAACTGTTGACTGAGTCTAGTTTATTTAACTTAGCATGATGTTCTCTAGTTCCATCCACACCAGCAAATGCCATAATTTTATTTTTCTTTATGGCGAGCAAATTTCCATTGTATATATATAACAATTTATTTATCCAATCATCCACTGATAGCCACCTGGATTATTTATTTTAAATATAATTTGTAAACTAGAGAGGAAACTTGTTTTCATTATTTCCCTTAAAATATGTATTTATAATTTGGAATCAGAGATTTTTCATTTGTTGTCATGATTTCAAGAAACAAGCATATTCTTTCAAATTTTGATTGAAACTGACGGATACAAATATGTGTGTTCTTTCTGCCCTTTTTGTTGTTGTTGTTTGTTTGTTTTTCTTTTTCTGGTTGCTGGATAGTGAACCCAGGGCCTTACACATGTAAGGCAACTGTTGTCTCACCAAGCTACATCTCCAGTCCAGTCTTATTTTTATCTGAGTCTAGGTAAAGCCATCTCTTTGAACAGTTGTAGAATCATCTATTTTGATCTTCTGCTTTTATAAGAAAAAATTTTATGTATATGTATACTGAAAATACATCCAGTTAGCAAACATTTCTTCTATACCTTTTAGATTATTATAATTAATGTCATAAATTGCTCTTTAAATAGTGGGCCAGTTCTTTTCTTTTAACTTATATTATTATTTATTGAACTGGATCTTGCTATGTTACATAGACTGGCTAGAATTCATGAGCTACAGTTAACTTCCCCCCTCCACCTCCTGAGTAGCTGGGAACAAGCTCACATCTTGTCTTAGGACCTCTTTGGAATAACACTATGTTCGCACCTTTTCGGATGTCATTCAGGTCTCAGACACCATTTTTATAGGATCTGTATCTTAAATCATGTTTTTGTTGTTTTGTTCCCTAATTATAAAACTAATAATACATGTTCTTTGAGAAATCAGGAAAGTTTAAAGAAAAACCTAAAGCAAACATTTTATTTTTTATAGAGAAAATCTCTGTGAAAGTGTTAGTGTTAAAACAAGAACAGGACCTTCTCTTGTCACCTGCCTGTGTGCCACTGTTCCCTTTTGTGGAAAGCATCTTGGACCTCTCCAAGACTGTTTGGGAATGTGGATATCAGGCTATTGGCAAACTTTACTTGATAAAGACACACAAGGGTCATGCATCCACATGCACTGGCCCTGTAACAACTTTACAATGAATTCATGAGCAGGATTTCTTAGTGAAAGGAGCAGGCATTCCCAGGCTGTAGATACAAGGGACCAATTCAGAAAGTCCTAAAGGTTGCATGGTGGCTCCTTGAGGCCCCTCTGAATTGTGGGGAGTCACAGGACATAAGGATACCTGTATTCTTTCAATCATCCACTCTTCTGCTCAGGCCCTGCTCTGGTCATTACCCACCCTGGTGTGCTGCTAATAGTCAAGGCTACCACTGTCTGATTCTGAGATCCCTTCTTTTTTAAAATTGTTCTAATTAGTTATACATGAAAGTAGAATTAGTTATACATGAAAGTAGAATGCATTTTGAAACATCATACATAAATGGAGTATAACTTCACATTTTTCTGGTTGTACAAGATGTAGATAGAATTATACCAGTTGTGTAATCATTTATGCACATAGTGTGACAATGTCCAATTCATTCTAGTATTCTTCCTGCCCTCATCCACCCTCCGCTTCCTTCACTAATTTCTATCTAATCCAAAATACCTCTAATCTTCTCCTTCCCCCAACCCCTTATTGTGAATTAGCATCCCCATATCAGGGAACACTTTTGGCCTTTGGTTCTTTGGTATTGGCTCTTCTCACTTAGCATGATATCCTCCAGTTTCATCCATTTACTGGCAAATGTCATAACTTCATTCTTCTTCAAGGCTGAATACTATTACATTGTGTATATATACCACATTTTCTACATCAATTCATCTCTTGAAAGGCATGTTTCACAGTTTAGCTATTGTGAATTGAGCTGCTGTAAACATTGATGTGGCAGTGTAACTGCAGTATGTTGATTTTAAGTCCTTTAGGTGTAAACTGAGGAGTATAATAACAGGATCAAATAATGGTTTTCTGAGGAATTTCCATATTGTTTCCTACAATCTCACCAGCAATGTATGAGTGCACCTTTATTCCCACAACATTTATTATTGCTTGTAATCTTGAGCATTGCTTTTCTGACTGGACTTAGATAAAATCTCAGGGTAATTTTGATTTACATTTCTCTAATTGCTAGAGATGTTGAAGATTTTTTCACATATTTGTTGATCAATTGTATTTCTTCTTCTGTGAAGTGTTCAGTTCCTTTGCCCATTTATTGATTGGATTAATTGTTTTGGTGTTAAGTTTTATTTTTTAATTCTTTATATAACCTGGAGATTAGTGCTCTATCTGAGATCAGGACATAAAGATTTTCTCCTGTTCTGTAGGCTCTTTCTTCACATTATTTTTTCTTTTACTGTGAAGAAACTTTTTAGTTTGAATCCATCCCATTTATTGATTCTTGATTTTATTTCTTGAGTTTTAGGAGTCGTCTTAAGGAAGTTATTCCTAAGTTGACATGGTGGAGATTTGGGCCTACTTTTTCTTCCATTAGGTGCAGCGTTGTTTTTCTAGTGCCTTTCATCTAGTGTTTGATCCATTTTGCGTTGAGTGTCATACAGGTGAGAGATAGGGTTGATATTTGCTTCACTTGTTTTTTTACATACAGATTGCCAATTTTCCCAGCACCATTTGTTCTGTAGGTATCTTTTCTCCAGTGGATGTTTTTGGCACCTTTGTCTAATAAGAGATAATTGTATTCATGTGACTTTGTCTCTTTTTCTTCTGTTCTGCACCACTGGGCTACATGCCTGTTTTGGCACCAATACCATGCCATTTTTGTTATAATGTTTAATGTTTTGTTATAGTTTAAGTTCTGGTACTGTGATGCCTCCTGCTTCACTCTTCTTGTTAAGGATTGCTTTGGCTCTTCTGGGTCGCTTATTTTTCCAAATGAATTTCAAGATTGTTTTTCCTATTTCTCTGAAGAAGGTCATTGGGATTTTAAAAGGAATTGCATTAAATCTGTAGTACTTTTGGTAGTATGGCCATTTTGATGATATTAATTCTGCCTATCCAAGAGCATGGTAGATCTTTCCATCTTCTAAGGTCTTCTTCAATTTCTTCCTTAGTGTTCTGTTGTTTTCATTGTAGAGGTCTTTCACCTCTTTTGTTATATTGATTTCTAAATATTTTTTTTTCAAGGCCGTATTGAATGGGGCAGTTTTCCTAATTTTTATATCAGTGGATTCATCATTGATGTATAGGAATGAGTTTGATTTATGGGTGTTAATTTATATCCTGTCACTTTGTTGAATACAATTATTAGTTCTAGAAGCGTTCTGGTGAAATTTTTTGGATCTTCTAAATATAGAATGATGTAATCAGCAAATAATGATAATTTGAGTTCTTTTCCTACTCATACCTCTTTAATTTATTTCATCTCTCTAATTGCTCTAGCTCGAGTTTCAAGGCCAATGTTGAATAAAAGTGGTGAAAGAGGGCATCCTTGACTTTTTCAAGTTTTTAGAAAAAATACTTTCAATTTTTCTCCATTTACAATGATTTTGGCTTTGTGTTTAACATATATAGTTTTAAAATATTGAAGTATATTCCTACTATCCCTTGTTTTACTAGTGTTTCGAGCATGATGGTGCAATATATTTTGTCAATTTTTTTCTTCATTTATAGAGATACATTCGATTCTTTTTTTACGTCTATGTGATGAATTACATTTTTTGATTTTCCATATATTGAACCAAATTTGCATCCTTGAGATGAAGCCCACTTGATCACAGTCATTCTCTTTTCAATATGTTCTTGTATGTGATTAGCTGGAATTTTATTGAACATTATTGCATCTATGTTCGTCAAGGAGATTGGTCTAAATTTTTCTTTCCTTGATATTTCTTTGACTGGTTTTGATTTCAGCGTGATACTTGCTTCATAGGATAAATTTGGAAGGGTTCCCTCCTTTTCTACTTCATGGAATAATTTTAGAAGTATTGCTGTGAATTCGTCTTTGAAAGTTTTTAGAACTCAGCTCTGAATCAACCTGTTCCTGAGCATTTCTTGGTTGGTAGGCTTTTGGTGGCTTGTCCTATTTCATTGCTTGAAATCAATTTGTTTAAGTTATATATGTTCTTCTGATTCAGTTTGGGAATGTCATATGTCTCTAGAAATTTGTCAACATCTTCAGGATTTTTTATCTTATTGGAGTATAGATTTTCAAAACAGTTTCTGATTATCTTCCATATTTCAGTAGTGTCCTTCATGGTATTTTCATTATAAATTTTAGTAATTTGAGTTTTTGCTCCCTTTCTTTTTGTTAGCATGGTAAAGAATTTTATTTATTTTTCAAAGAACCAACTTTCCATTTTGTCAATTTTTAAATTGTTTCTATTTTTTCAATTTCATTAATTTTGGTTCTCATATTATTTACTGTCTTCTACTGCTTTGGGTGTTCATTTGTTCTTCTTTTTCTAGAACTTTGAGATATTATTTTAGGTTATTTATTCATTGACTTCCTATTCTTTTAATGAATGAGCTCAATGCAGTGAAATGTCCCCTTAGAACTGCCTTCAAAATGTCCCAGAGATTTTGATACGTTAAACCAGAGTTCTCATTTACCTCTAAGTATTTTTTTATTTCCTTCATGATGTCTTCTGCTATCCCTTGCTCATTTAATAGCATATTATTTAGTCTCCAGGTTTTAGAATAGCTTCTATTACTAATTTTATAGTTGATTTCAAATTTTATTCCATTATGATCTAATAGAATGTAGGGTATTATCTCTATGTTTTTATTTGCTATGAGTTGCATAAGATGTTGTCTATTTTAGAGTAGAACCTGTGTGATACCACAAAGAAAGTATATTCACCAGTTGATGGATGAAATATCCTATATATGTCTGTTAAGTCTAAATTATTGACTGCATTATTTAATTCTTTACTTTCTTTGTTTACCTTTTGTATGGAGGATCTATCCATTAGTGAGAGAAGTATGTTAAAGTCGCACTGTATTATTGTGTGGTGATCTATTTTACTCTTTGAAATTGACAAGGGTTTGTTTGATGTACACAGATACTCCATTATTTTGGGCATATATTTTTACATTTGTTATGTCTTGTGATGTATAATTCCATTAAGCATTATGAAATTTTCTTCTTTGTCCCTTCTGATTAACTTTGATTTAAAGTCTATTTTTTATGGTATGAGGATAGAGACCCCTGCTGATTTACCTGATCCAGAAGAGTGGTATACTTTATCACATCCTTTCACCTTCAGTCTGTGGATAACTTTGCCTATGAGTTAAGTCTTTTGGAGACAAAATATTGTTGGGTCTTGTTTTTTAATCCAATCTACCAGGCTATGTCTTTCTATTGATCAGTTTTGGCCATTAATATTCAAGGTTATTATTGAGATATGATTTGTATTCCTGTTCATTTTGGTGTATTTCTCATTTCTAACTTGAATTAGTTTCTCCTTTGGTTAATTATTCATTTAGTGTAGTTACTCGCACTGCTGGTTTTCACTTTTTTAAAATTCATAATCTTCATGGGATATTTTATTGAGAATGTTCTGTAGTGTAAATTTTCTTGTTGTGAATTCTTTTAACTTTTGTTTATCGTGGACTATTTTTATTTCATCTTCAAATCTGAAGCTTAATTTTGCTGGATATATAATTTCTTGGGAGTCATTCATTTTCTTTTAAAGCTTGGCATATATTTTTCCAGAACTTCCTAACTTTGAGGTTCTGGGATGAGAAATCAGCTGAAATCCAAATTGGTTTCCTCCTACACATAATCGCATGTATTTCTCTCCCAATCTTTAAAATTATATCCTTATTCTATATGTTAGGCGTTTTCATTACTTTGTGACTTAGTGTGTGTCTATTGTAGTTTTATATATTTGGGGTTTTGTAAGTCTCTTGTATATCATTTTTCATTTCATTCTTTAGGTTTTGGAAATTTTCTGATAATATTTTATTTAAAAGATTGTGCATTCCTTTGGTTTGTATCCTTTATCTATCCTGATCAATCTTAAATTTGGTCTTTTCGTGTTATCCAATAAATCTTGGAAGATCTGTTCATGGATTCTTACCATCTTCTCTAGATTGTCAATTTATTTTCAATATTGTATATTTTGTCATCATTGCCTGAGATTCTGTCTTCCAAGTGATCTAGTCTGTCAGCCCAACTTTCCATTGAATTTTTAATTTGGCTAATTGATTCCTTCATTTTGAGGATTTTTGTTTGATTTCTTTTCTTAATCTCTATCTCTTTATTGAAGTAAATTTTTACCTCCTGAAATTTATCTCTGATTTCACTCCTTACATCATCCTATGTGTCACTGATCAGTTTATGTACATTCTAAACTCCTGCTCTGACATTTCTTCTACTGTGTTGTCAATTGATTACATTATTGAATTATTTATGTTTGCTTAGGACACTTTGTTCTCTTGTTTTTTCATGTTGTTTGTCTGTCTGTATGGCAGTGTGGATCTGAGTACAATTTCTACCCTGTAGACATTAATGGCCCTGAAGGTTTCCAGTACCTCACTTTTAAGTGGGAGACCAATATTAAGAATACCCACTCCAAACAATATATAGCTTTAAACCAAATAGCTCCTATTAAGATGTCTATAGTTTTGTCTCAATTAACAGAAATGGTGTGTTCAATTATTTCCTATGAAATATACAGTAAGTTTCCAAAAGTGTTTACAATTTCAAATCATAGACAAGAGGAAATAAAAGTGGTGTAGGATGCAATATTTATGAGGATGAAGGAAACAAGAAAGAAGTAAAAACTTATTGGAAGAGTGAATGTGGAATTAATACAGGTTGGCTGTTAGCTGGAGAAGTAATAGAATCCAGGGAAAAATATGAGAGGAAAAATATATATAAATTGAAAATTAAATGAAAAAGAAAGAACTAAAAAGTTAAAATAAAAACATACACACAAAAAACTGTAATATACTATTCAGACGTCCAAGTCTTCAATAACCTGATGTATGAAAAATACTTGATTTTAAAAATGGTAGAGATGTGAGAGGGAAGGGGAAAAAAGGGAATAGATCCTGATGAAAAATTGAACAAATGTTTCCATTTGAGTTCAAAATTTTCTCAGCTTCCTTTCATAGCAGTTAAGCAGGGTTGTCTGCAGTTTGATGCTCTCTCTACCCTTAGGATGGTTGGGGTTGCTAGGGTGAGAGGGTCCTGGAGGTGGAGCTCCTTAAGCCAGGTTGTATACTTAGATATGCTGCAGTCATTGCTGGGTGCCAATTGGACTGGAGACTTTAAGTCAGCATGCCTCCAGGACACAGCAATTTCTTGTCCACTTTGGAAGACTGCACCACAGGAATCTCTTTGGGTTCCGCTTGTGTGGTGTAGGAGCCTGTTCTTATCCCATTATATTGCCTGCAGACTCCACAGTTCCTGGTCTCTGGTTCAGTCTCCAAACTACATCTCTCTCACCCCCTGATTCTCTCACCTCCTGACTGTGAATTCAAAGTGAATTCTAGTCAGGAGCATCTCTCCTAGCAGGTCCTGAAAACAGCTGGATTAGAAGAAGAGTGTGAAGCCCGGTGGGTTTCCTAGACCAGTATTCCCCTGTGTAATCCTCTCTATGTTCGACTTCTCCTAGTCACATTGGCACATTCTCTGTCATGCAACATGTGTTTGCCCTGCTCGTTTTTAGGGCCAGACTCAGCCATGCCAGTAATTGGCTCCCACAGCTGCCAGACCCCCACACCTCAGCTGCAAACTGATTCCTTTCCCTGTCCTCTGCTATAAGCTGCCAAGAGAGATGGCAACTTCTCTCCAGTACACAGATACTGTGTAGCAGAGCTTACTACTTTTTTGGTCACTGTCCCTGAGCTCTCCGTACCCTGACATGCCTCAGTCTTCCCAAGAATGGGGGTTCTTTTTATTCCTTTATTTCTTTAGTGTATTCATGCTGAGAAAGTTCTGGTTTGTGCCTCCAGCCACTGTTTCAGCTGTGTGGCTGGCTGGGTACATTTCCCCCTTATTTTATTACACAAGATCTCCTGAGTCCCTGATTTGTTTTGATGTCCAGTATTAAACTCCAGTAAAGTCCCCTTTAATTCTTGATCATTCACCCATCTTGTTGAAAAGCTTCCTATCTGCTTTTCTTGGTTCACACCACAGACCCACCAGGGAAGTGGCTCCTCTCTTATGCCATCTTCCCAGTATTCCTGAGATTCCTTTTGGTCAGGGCCTCCAGCCTTCTAGGTCCACACATAGGGATCAGGGTGTTGGGAAGCAGCCAGGAGGCAGCCAGTTGACCATTTGTCATAGAGGAATTGTTCTCTTGGAAAATAGACAATGGGAAAGGTAAATTGAACTTCTAGTTTCAAATCCAAACAGAATAGAAACAGGGAAAAGAGCCTAAAGGAAATTGAGCAATGCTTTTAACTTTAATACAGAAAGAAAAATAGTGATAAAATCATAAGTGTTTAAGTACATTATCAAACAATTGGACTGAACAATAAACACAATGATAACAGGAAACTAATTGAAATTGAATAAATAATTGTGGCAAATTTATTGATTAATGCTTTTATAAATCACTTTAAAAAAATATTAGTGTTTTGCAGCTTGACTGGTCTATGAAAACTGCAAAACCTCAAAATTTAAGGAGGAAACTTTACCCATAGAATTTGAGGGATACTTCCTAAGTGATATTCTGAGAGTGATAGATCAAAACAAGCATGTCTATAGCCTGCCTTAGACTATTGTAAATTCCATGAGACACTGCAATAATCCTGAACATTTGAAATGAATATGATATTATAGGGAAGTTTCAGCAGCCACAGCTAGAAATGTTCAAATTATATAATGATTGACTCTGTTTGATAATATCTAGGCATATAACCCCCAAACTGAAAAGACCTAAGTAGAGCATAGGGAAAATGATTATTTTAGGATGATACATAAACACGAAACATTTTCTTTTATAAGTTTTATGGTTTAATGTTCCCTACTTGTGAAATGAAAAATCTTATCATCTACCTGATATTTGGGGATTTACAATAAAAAGTAGTTTAAAACTTAAAGCTTTATAGGTTAGGTTCTACTGAAATGTATATTCAGTTGAATGTTAAGCACATTGAAAGAAAGTGGGCTCCCCTTATTTAAAATAATTATTAGAAATTCACAAAATATTTGTCTTTCTAAAAATTTATTTAATGTTTTAATTGGTACTTTATAGATATAAAGAAAGATGGAATACACTGTGTCATATTCATATTTGTACATACTATAATTTGGTCAATTTCATTCTGCAGTTTTCCTGTTCCTTCTCCTTCCCACTCAATCCTCTTCCTCTGCTCCTCTGGTTTCCCTTCTGTTGTTATGGAATTCTTTCCTTTTTCCCTTATTTTTTTCTTATTTTGCTGTAACTTCCATATATGAAAGAAAACATTTGAACCTTGACTTTTTGTGTCTGGTATGATGCTATTGAGTTCCATCCACTTACCAGAAAATTTCCCAATTTCAATCTTCTTTATGGCTGAGTTAAACTCTATGTGTGTCTATTTATAGATACCAGAGCTGGTTCCATAACTTGTCTACTGTGATTACTGAAAGCACATCGATGTGCCTGTATCACTAGAGTATGTTGATTTTAGTTCTTCTAGATAAAAACCAAGGAGTGGGAAAGTAGGGTCATGTGGCAGTTCTATGGCTAGTCTTTTGAGGAGTCTCCATGGCTTTTCCCAGAGTGCTTGTACTAGTTTGCAGTCCCAAGAATGTGTGAGTGTATCATTTTCCCCACATCCTTGCCAGCTTTCACCATTATTTGAATTCTTGATGACTGCCATTCTGATTGGAGTGAGATGAAATCACAAAGTAGTTTTGATTTAAATTTCCTTAATTTCTAGAAATATTAAAATGTTTTTCATATGTTTGTTCACCATTTATATTAGCCCTTTTAAAACTAATAATAAAATAACCAACCTTTGGGTAATTTTTGTATTTTATTACATACACATAGCTGTGCCTGTTTTATACAAGAACACTTTGTGTTATGTTCTATAATCACTGTTGGACAATTGAGGAAACTAAAAACCAGAGAGTTGTGGAAATTATCCAAGATTATGTAAAAATTAAGCCATAGGCCACTAATTGGAATTCACATAATCTAATTTGAGCACACTCACTCACAATGATAACTTGCTTCCTTGCAAAAAAAAAAAGTTTTTCTTTATAAGCTGAATACTAATTTTATTTTCTAAGAAAAATTATCTTTTAAACTAAGGAATTCAAAATGATGCTGAAAATCAGGGGTTGAGTTTTTTTCTTTCTTTTAGAGGCTATGGTGAGGCAGGTTAAACATTGATGTTCTCTCTCTGTCAGGGTGCCATCCAGTATAGATTTAATTAACAAACTTTTGCTGCAGAGATGACAAATCCAGTAATCAGACACTTTAAAGTGTCATTTCTACTCAGTGCACATATATCAGAGGCCCCAGTTTCACAACTGTACAGTTTGATCAATCCTTATCTTGGATCAGCAAGCTCAGTGCTGCAGTGCAAATGTCCATTCTGAAGCTCACGATTGATTAAAAAGAAATCTATAATTGTCTCTCGTGGGTCTTTGGACCAACTGGCTCTCAGCTGACTTAGTGGTGCTTGACTGGGTTTACTTCCAGACGTCATGGGAAGTCTGGTATATTCAAGGTAGCTTTCTGCCCAAAATCAAATAATAAAATTATCTTTTTCTGCATGGAAGATCACCTTCACAACTGATCACCATACAGGAAGTAGAGGCATCAGAACAATGAACTAATAAGGCATTCCCACTTGCAAACTACAGACTTTAAATTCTGGAGACCCTGATGTGGTAAGTGTTTTCATTTCTGGGTATGTGTAAATGAGGAAATCATTGGCCTATGGAGAAAGATGAAAGCTATGTTTACATATTCCAAGGGGAATTGCTTAGAAATGTGTTTACACTTGCTTATACCACTCCAATGGATAGTTCATAAAACTCCAGTTAGAAGATAAAGGAAGAAATGTTTTCAGTTTGTTCTTCTAATAACTAAATTAATTGTTTCACATGAAAAAAGGTTGCTATTTTTTTTAATTAATGAAAGAGTCAACCAAAATTATAATTTACTATCTTGTCACAGGAAGGATGGAACTGTTTCATCAAGCGGAACAGGCGCGGAGAAAGGAAATACCACCAATCTTTAGTTGATGAGATTTATTGTGTCCTCCCTGTTTTCCTGCCTCCTTTCTTCTCCCACTCTCCCCCTTCTTCTACCCTCTCCCTCACTCCTCCCCCAGGCTCCTAGCTTATCAGCCAATTATAGCAAAGTTTTCTCTCATGCAGGAGAGCATGCAGAGGAATGTCAGCATAGCACTATATGCATCACGAGCTGTCCAAGCGCGGCATGATATTAGATAGCCAATCCTAGAGCCTGGTATCAACATGTCATAAGTCTCCAAGGAACTAGTAGGCAAGCACCCTTTTTGGGTACTTCCTTATTTTGGTATCCAGTGCCCTTTGGCTCATTGCCAGCCGCCATCTTGTCCAAGACAGCCCTCAACATGGAACACTTCAAGATTGACAGTCTTATTACCATATGTCTTTGGAATATAACAGTTTTGTGGGTTAGACTTTCATTAGAAATGAAGGGCCTCAGTTCTCAGGAATTGTGCTCATATTCTTCATAGTAATGAAGAGTAGACTCCATGAGCTCCCAATGGGTATTAGCTGAAGAACTTTTGTAAATAGGCCTAAGTTCATGAAGGTACTCAAGCAAACTGGTGTATTCTCATATGTTCCACTTCCTGGAAGAGATTCATGGATCTAACAACTGCTGTCTTAGTAGGAACATTAAAATTTTAATATGCTGAATATCCCTTAGGACTCATGAATGTAGTACAAAGGCATGAAGAAAATACTACCGTGAATAAAATGTATCAAATGGATGACACATATTTATTACAGTTTCTTCTAAATGTCATCAATTGTAACCCTGAGTGAAGCACAGCAGAACTGTTGAGATTATTTTCAAAATGGACTGCTTGGTTTCTATTGGCTCACAGAGCTCTTTTGCTTTATAAACTAGGTACCAACATGAAACTATTACACATTTTCTTCTTGATATTTTTTTTGAGTCAATTTCTCTGCTAAAACCAGATGACAAAAATATGAACAAGAAGATCTCTTTTACATTTTCTTTTTTTTGTTATGGTAAGGATTTCAGGGGAAAAATAGAAGAGTAGAAGTGAGGGAAGCTGTCCTTATTTAGCAGAATCAAACTAAGTTGGGCCATGGGGCACAGAGGCCTGGCTTCTAGGAACTGCCAGGAAGTATGTGTGGCACTGTATCAGAGTGGTTCCCTCTCTCCTTATGGAATTTTTCCCCTAAGACAATGACTTCCTTAACTCCACACTATCCTGTCTATCACATAAGACTCTTTTCCCAGTTCTGACCTCTTTTACCTATATGTTATAAAAAAAAGAGAGTTGGGTGAGTTGTAGCAAGAGGCCAGATCTGTCATGATCCCTCTCATATAAAAAAAAAAAAAAATGGTTCCTGTGTGTTCATTGAGTCGATAAGTTTTTTGGGTAATTGAGTAATGTACAGCCAACATCCTCCTCCAGCAGTTAACCCTTTTCTCCTCCACGCTGGACGTGGCATTTTGGACCCCCACTCTTGGTGCCTGGACAGGGATTTTTCAAGAGTATTTTAGAGGAAAGAAGAAAGGTAAGGATGTTGGTCCCTTTTTGTGGGAAGTTTGTGCATGTGAATAAGTTTAGGAGTAAGAAAGAAAAGATAATTTAATTCTGTGATGGTAATGATACCGCCGTTTACCGGTGACGAGTTCTGTTCCTTCTAATGTTGAAGATTGAACACTAGAGAAGCACGCCAAGGCAAGCATATTAAGCAGGTTTTATTTAAAGCTAATAATACAGACTTCTCCCGACAGGGAGAAGGGGGCCATGGCTGATGTTCTAAAGTCCCAAGAAGTGAGCGCACCCTACATCTTTTATAGGTTAAAATCTCTTTTGTTCTCCAGTTCTCTCCCTCCCCCATCTCTCCTTCCTGCCTATGTGACTAGGCCTGGTTTTGCATTAAGTGAGAAGCCATGGGCAGGGGGAGGGCCAAGGTGTTTCAGGCAGGCAAGGGCCCAGGGGGCATTAATTAGCAGCTCCTTGCTTGCAGTCCTTGATAAAGGCAGGTAAATTTGGTAATCAATGGGTTCCAGAGATCCTTGACATTCCATTCTTCCAGGGGCAATCTCTAACTTCCAGAGGCAGATGATTTTATGGCCTCCATTTCCTTGATTTGACCCAATCCCCTATTTCTACACTAACTACCTGTTCCCAATTCTGGCTTCATTCCCCCCTCTAATCTTAGGAACTCCATGCTGCTGGGGAAGGAGGTCAATGACCGCTCTGGCTTCTTCAAGCTGGAAGTGGGTGGTGTGGGGCAAGCAGATGGGAGTTCCTTTTTTAAAAATCGGGTCAATCAAGGGGTCCAAGGTAGAAGTCTGGTTGGGGAAGAGCAGGTTGTAAAGTCATCTGGGGGTGGGTGCTTCTATGATAGAAGAACAAAAAGACATGAGTACTGAAATGAGATTAGTACTGAAAGAATGGACATTTTTTTAAGCTGTCTGTTTTATCTCAACTCCCTAAGGTCTCCCTCCCAGTGACGGGAACAAAGCCCTTAAAGCTGTTCCAGGAATCAGCCCCAAACAGGGAGTAAAAGGGTAAATTGAGCCAGATAGCCAGATAGTGCTCAAACAGTAGGATTGCCAGAAACTATTGACCAGAATCTACGCCCTGTTGTAAAACATTGTGAAACATGTTGTATGTTATCAGCAACCCAGACCCCCTTTGAAATTTCCCGGCAGCTTTGTTCCCCTTTTCCCTTTCATGTGCGACCCCTCCCGCTGTGTGGTCTCTGTCTTTATAAACCTGCAAGATTTTCTACTAGGGACTCGACTCCTGGACTCCTACGTGAGTCATGAGTCGGGTCCCAGCACGCTAGAATAAACACCTCTTGCGGTTTGCATCAAGTGACGCCTCCTGCGGTTGATTGGGGTTGCCGTCAATCCATGGGACAGAATTGGGTTTCCTTTTTGGGGGCCTTACATTTGGGGGCTCATCCAGGATAAGATGGCCCCCCCTTATCCACGGAGTCGACCTTGGAGGTAAGAAGGGGTACCCCGAAGTTGTCTGTCTTTGTCTTGGGTTTTGTTAGTTGGTCTGGTTCTGTGAGTGCGCTTTTGGTTTCGGTGGCAACCATTCGGTGACTTGTGAGAGTGGCCGAACAGTGGTCGGTAGACGTGCCTGGGGGGCCACAGGTTCCAGCCCTGGGGGACGCCCTAAGGGTGGAGGAGAGCCAGGGACGCCTGGTAGTCTCCGTCGGTAAGGGCGCTGATCGGGTTCAATTGGTGGATCAGAGATTTGCGCCCGTCTGTATCTGGTTCTGTTGTGTGTTTGTGGCGGAGGTGGAGGAAGGGTTGGAACAACTGCGGGGGTTCTCGGCCCGGGCTACTCTCGGGTGGACCCCAAAGGTTCCTTCTCTGGACTCCCCCTCCCGACAGCCCTGAAGGGTAACTTAGCAAAGTAGCTTCAGTCTCAAAAGTAATGAAAAATAAAGTCTCATAATTTTAACATCTAACCTGTCCAGATGAGATGGCTAAAATGCCTTAGTCACAAAGTTTCTATTAAAACCTGTTAGATCCTTCCAGATCTCAGTCAAGGATTACATTGAAATATAAATAAAAGAAGCCTACAGGCTCAGTAGGAGACCGGTCTCAAACCCAGGGAAAGAAAAGGTTAAAAAGAGTCTTTAAAACTCCAGCAAAGTAAATGCTATGGTACTTTACTAAAGTAATTAACGGCCGTATCATTTTTCCAGGACTCTTTTTTTTTTTTAATTATATGTTTTTTTGAGCTCATGATTTTTTGATCAGTTCTATTTTTTATTCAACTAGAGTTTTTGAACATCTGTTACATTGCAATGGAGATTCACCTAAAAATTTACAAGGCCTTGATTTTGTGTTATTTGTATGTCGTGCTGTCTGATGTCATGTTTTGTCTGTATCAAAACTGAGTGCTCCTAAAATTAAAATTTAAAAATGGATCCAGATACTTTTAATTCACGTGATTTAAAAAAGGTTCAAATTGGGTAAACTAATAAAAGCAAAATGTCTTTGAAAATAACTGTAAAGTTATAAACATTAGAGTTAAAGCCCAGTACTCTTACTTTATGACCAGTGAGACTGACTTGCTGGATAATTAAGATCAAATTTAGAGATCGGAGTTAAATACAGAGGTCAAGAAAAGTCCATATTTGGGTCTTGCCCTCAACGTTAGCCTAAACCCAGGGAGTAAGAGAACTTCTCTAAGGAGCGTTGCAACTCTGGGTCACACAACCTCCTGATCAAGGCGATTGTTGAGGTTAGAGGATGAAAAATCATCCAGTGCATCTGCTGCAGTGGAGGGTCATGGAAAAGGGGAAACATCCCTTGATGCTTCTAAAGGAAGTCACCTCATCAAGAGGCCCTGCCTAATCAATGTCACTGGTGGAGCTAAGGAGCCGCTCTTAAGTTCTGTACAAGTGACCCCTGTGGGAACTCAGCTGACTCTTTAACAAGACAGGAACCAGGTCAATTTGAACAGCTTGATCTTAGATGCCCAGCAAAACAGTTAAACCCAAAATATAGCCATTCTTGGGCATTTAAAGGAAATAATAGTTAAATGTAACTTAAGATGTACACTTGTACTAGCCCACTAGAATAAAGATTGGAAGCTACAAATGAGAGAAAGATTTTTCAGCAAATGTGCCTTATAACTATCAAGAGAAACTGCCAGAGTCAGAAGTTTTTAGTCAGTTTAAGGCCTGCAGAACATCCTAAGCTACACAGGCAGACTTAATCTATGTTTGCTAGTATGATTATCTATTCCTAAGTAACAGAAGTATAGAGATCTCTACTAAACACAGGTTATACCAATAAAGGGATATTTTACAAAATCAGATGACATTAAGTAGCTTAACTATATTTTCTGGGGACATCTATGACATTAAGAGTCAAATGTTGTGTTTACATTCCTGATAACTTGGACAATGTTAAAGTCCCCAAATAAAGGCCTTGTCCTCTCCAGCCTTTGCTAGGCCTAGTTATGGGAACAATTTCTCAGTTCTTTCACCTCCTGGTGAGAGATTGACTTCTGTCATTTTCATGATACTCAGTGGCATGTTTTAGATGCTGCAACATTTACTTTGTACTAATCTCATTTCAGTACTCATGTCTTTTTGTTCTTCTATCATGGAAGCAACAACCCCCAGATGACTTTACAACCTGCTCTTCCCCAACCAGGCTTCTTCCTGGGACCCCTCGATTGACCCAATATTTTAAAAAAAGGAACTCCAAACTGCTTGCCCCTCGCTGCCCCCATTCAGCTTCGAAGCAGCCAGAACGACCGATGCCCCTTTTCATTTCCTTAACAAGCAGTTAAGGGTTCCTACAGCTAAAGTGGGGAATGAAGCCAGAATTGGGAACAGGTAGTTAGTGTAGAAATAGGGGATCGGGTCAAATCGAGGAAGTAGAGGCCATAAAGTCATCTGCCTCTGCAAGTTGGAGACTGCCCCTAGAAGAATGGAATGCCAAGGATCTCCAGAGGCCATTGATCACCAAATTTACCTGCCTTTATCAAGGACTGTTTATCAAGGACTGCAAACAAGGGGCTGCTAATTGGTGCCCCCTGGGCTCTTGCCTGCCTGAAATCACCTAGTCACCTTCATCAGGGAAAGAGTAAGTGCTGTATAGGTACTAATGCTCAGGCAATAATACCAGTCCCTCCGCCAAGGAAATAGCTTTGGAGAAGAGTATATAGAGACAGAAGTTCCCTGATTAGAACTTGCCAGAAAAGAAAATGGGGAAATGAAAGAATGGACACTTTTTTTAAGCTGTTTGTTTTATCTCAACTCCCTAAGTTCTCCCTCCCAGTGACGGGAATAAAGCCCTTAAAGCTGTTCCAGGAATCAGCCCCAAACAGGAAGTAAAAGGGTAAATTGAGCCAGATAGCCAGATAGTGCTCAAACAGTAGGATTGCCAGAAACTATTGACCAGAATCTACGCCCTGTTGTAAAACATTGTGAAACATGTTGTATGTTATCAGCAACCCAGACCCCCTTTGAAATTTCCCGGCAGCTTTGTTCCCCTTTTCCCTTTCATGTGCGACCCCTCCCGCTGTGTGGTCTCTGTCTTTATAAACCTGCAAGATTTTCTACTAGGGACTCGACTCCTGGACTCCTACGTGAGTCATGAGTCGGGTCCCAGCACGCTAGAATAAACACCTCTTGCGGTTTGCATCAAGTGACGCCTCCTGCGGTTGATTGGGGTTGCCGTCAATCCATGGGACAGAGTTGGGGTTTTCTTTTTGGGGGCCTTATAGTACAAAGTAAATGTTGCAGCATCTGAAACATGCCACTGAGTATCATGAAAATGACAGAAGTCAATCTCTCACCAGAAGGTGGAAGAACTGAGAAATTGTTCCCATAACTAGGCCTAGCAAAGGCTGGAGAGGACAAGGCCTTTATTTGGGGACTTTAACATTGTCCAGGTTATCAGGAATATAAACACAACATTTAACTCTTAATGTCATTGATATCCCCAGAAAATATAGTTAAGCTACTTAATGTCACCTGATTTTGTAAAATATCCCTTTATTGGTATAACCTGTGTTTAGTAGAGATCTCTATACTTCTGTTAGGGCTAGATAATCATACCTGTGTAGCTTAGGAAGGTCTTAAACTGACTAAAACTTCTGACTCTGGTGGTTTCTCTTGATAGTTATCAGGCACATTTGCTGAAGAATCTTTCTCTCATTTGTAGCTTCCAGTCTTTATTCCAGTGGGCTAATACAAGTGTACGTCTTAAGTTACATTTAACTATTATTTCCTTTAAATGCCCAAGAATGGCTATATTTTGGTTTTAACTGTTTTGCTGGGTATCTAAGATCAAGCCGTTCAAATTGACCTGGTTCCTGTCTTGTTAAAGAGTCAGCTGAGTTCCCACAGGGGTCACTCATAGAGAACTTAAGAGCAACTCCTTAGCTCCACCAGTGACTTTGATTAGGCAGGGTCTCCTGATGAGGTGGCTTCCTTTAGAAGCATCAAAGGATGTCCCCCTTTTTCCATGACCCTCCTCTGCAGCAGATGCACTGGATGATTTTTCATCCTCTAGTCTCAACAATGTCCTTGATCAGGAGGTTGTGTGACCCAGAGTTGCAATGCTCCTTAGAGAAGTTCTCTTACTCCCTGGGTTCAGGCTGACGTTGAGGGCAAGACCCAAATATGGCAAAATGTTTTCATGTTTCACAATATTAACCTTTAAACAAGTCAGACTCTAATGTTTAGAAATGCATTTACATTTGAAATTCTTTATCTCAGTGTAAAAAGTAAAAAATTTTACACATACCCTATTGATAGCAGTTCCTATAATAGAACATTAAATGATAGAAATAAATCCCCAATATAATTTACTCTTTATAAGTTTAAGATTACCACTACAGTCAAGTTTAATCTGGAGAATAGCAGAACTTAATACATTCCTTGCTTTAAAAACTTGTGGTCCTGAAAAATATGAACACATTTAATATACAACTAATGACCATTTCACAATTACCTTGACACTTTTATCTTACCAAATTTAGTTTTTAAAGAAAAATTTAGACTCTGTAACATAATACAATGATCTAACAGTTGTTTAACCATAATTGTATAAACCCCAATTTTTAAGACTAATTGTTCTAAAGAATAAAACTTATAGACACAAAGTTAAGAGTAAATTAGTGTTTCTAAGAAATCCTTGTCATTTTACCATATAGATTAAACTTTGCTTTATATCAGAACATTAGTATTTCACCTTAGGAAAAACCTTAAACAGCTTTAGCTGTCTCACAAACATACAACCAACTTAGTCACATGCAAACTTGTTGAAACTTGCCCTTACATATACTTTCTTAGCACTTACTTAGACCCTCATGTATTTCATCACACAAGCACTTTCTTACCCAGAAACATTTCCTTTTCCCTCTTACTAAATATATTTCCATACCCAGAATATTTTATTTTCTCTTTCCTATTTGTTGACCCCTTTTTGTTCACATTCTAAAACAGCACTTATGAAATTTCTGAATTTAAATAAATTACTCTATTTTAATTTTATTTTAAACTTTTGGGACCCTTTGTATACAGAATTGCACTTCTTAGGACATAACTCTCAGTAACCTTGTTTTTAGTTTAGTGATGACACAAAGCAAGTTTAAACCCTTTTATTTACCAACCTATGAAAACACCAATAATGTTTAAGTATGATATCCCATGGAATTTGAGGAGTTAAAAGTACTCGATGTTATCTAACAATTAGCATTTTAACTTTCTAAATTAATCCAATGTCTCTACAAACACATTTGAGTAATCCCATACATGTTAACTCTAATTCACTTATTCTGAAAAAACCAAGATATCAGACAAGTGTCCTGAACAGTATTTGTTGTCTCTTTCCTGTTGAAGAAAAGTCCTAGAAACAATTGATATTAGACATTTTATTAACATCAATATTTTATTAGCTTGACCACCTAGAGACTTGTGAGTTATTTTCAAAGACATTTTACTTTTATTATTTTACCCAATTGGAACCTTTTTAAATCACGTGACTTGAGAGTATCTGGATCCATTTTTTAATTTTAATTTTAGGAGCACTCAGTTTTGATACAGACAAAACATGACATCAGACGGCACAACATACAAATAACACAAAATCAAAGACCTTGTAACTTTATAGGTGAATTTCCATTGCAATGTAACAGATGTTCAAAAACTCTAGTTGAATAAAAAATAGAACTTATCAAAAAAATCATGAGCTCAAAAAAACACATAATTAAAAAAAACAAGAGTCCTGGAAAAATGATATGGCCGTTAATTACTTTAGTGAAGTACCATAAAATTTACTTTTGCTGGAATTTAGATAAGGCTCTTTTTACCTTTTTTTTTTTTTCCCCCTTGGGTTTGAGACTAGTCTCCTACTGAGTCTTTAGGCTTCCTTTATTTACATTTTAATGTAAGCCTTGACTGAGATCTGGAAGGATCTAACAGGTTTTAATAGAAACCGTTTGCCTAGGGCATTTTAGCTATCTCATCAGGACAGGTTGGCTGTTAAAGAAAATTATGAGAACTTATTTTCCATTACTTTTGATAATGAAGCTACTTTGCTGCGTTCCTCACTGAGATATGCCATTGGTTGTTGAGCTGCCTATGGCTGCTTATCCAGGATTTATTTTCCCCTTTTTGACTAACAGGTTAAATCTTGCTTCATAGGTAAGCTGAGGACAGGAGCTTGAAGTAAGGCCCCTTCTTGATATTCCTGGGGCAGAATATTGTCCTATGGTGGCTATTTCCTGTAGTATTGAACCTGTTGATGACATAATTAAGCTTTATTTTTGAGATATATTAATTCCTATTAGCTAAGAAGTTTAGGAGTTCTGCAATGGCCTTTTGATATTCCTCCTGGGTGGAGGCACATAAAAGATATCACTTAATTACTGGAGAACAATTACAGATGTTTTATCTCTGAATTTTGTTAAGTCCTTAGCTAAGGTTTGTCCGGAACAGGAGAGGGCCACCTAAATCCTGAGGCAATACTGTCTAGGTTAGTTGAGATACAGCATCTGATTCCTCAAAGGCAAACAGAAATTGCCATTCAGAGTCTAGCATAAACAGGAAAAGTCATCTTTTAAATCTAATTTAGTAAATCAAGCAGCAGTTGGAATCCAAGATAAAAGTGTATGGATTAAGAACTACAGGGTGGGGGAAATTACTGCTTCATTATTCTAAGGTTTTGGACTAGGCAGTTTGCTTTTTAACTCCTAAAATGGGCAAATTGCATGGACTATTGCAAGGCATTAAAAGTTTCTATCAGTTTGAATGATCTTTAATAAGTCCTTTTTCTTGCCTATATGTTCCCTTTTCTTTCTTTTTGATGTCTATTAAAAATGGAAGATGCAAGCTGGAGAAGATCATCTGAGGACTGATCAGGGCCACGTGCCAATTTTGTAATTTCCTCTAAGTATTTGGGACTGACTAAATGATAAATTTATACTTTAAAAGTAGGTGGCCCTTTATGGATTCAGGATTCAGAGTGGTGTGTTTTCTTATTGCTTTTCTAAGTCTCTCAAAGAAAATAGCAGGACTTTCCTGAAGGCTGCATAATAGTTTTTTTTAGGCATCCTACTCATTATTTGAATCCCAGTTAGGATGGTTTCTGGGAACTGCCTGTGCTCTAGATGGTTAATAGCATAATTTTCCAGGTGAAGTCATGCCTGGCATAAGTTTTGAAACATCTCAATATTTATTAGGATCCTCCAAAAGCCTCCTTAAATTTATTTTTGTGTGTCTTAAGTTGGGAGGGTCCCCTCCATTTTCCTCCCTTAGTGGGCAATTCCTCAAGGCTTTCTCCTCTCATGGTAGAGATTATTGCTGTCAAGCATGGTAACATATGAAAGGCACTTTTCTTGATCATTTGCAATTTAGCAGTATGCAGGCTAGTGGTTAACCTGGCAATACTGTTGAGAGAGAAGCTCCCTTCTGAGTTAGAAATGTTAGGGACGTCTCCCTAACTTTGAGCTTCCTTATGGTCCAGAAAAACCCATCTCTCACTACCTGGCTTTGCAAAAGTTATTTCTGGCCTTCTTCGGCAAAGTGCTAGGGTCCTAGTTTGCCCTGTGCTAGAGATCCTGGGAGGATTCCGACTTAAGGGCATTACTACTTTCCTCCTGCCACTATAAACTCCTAATTGTGAAAAACCATGACAAAAGTAAAAAGTGTGCCTTTTGCCTATCTTTTTGCCCTGTAGACTAAAGGAATCTCCAGAGGGTGAGGGGACATCTATTGGTTGTTAGGTGTATAACGCCCTTTGCTTGGAGGGTCTCATGGGAGGGGTTTTTAAATGCCTCCCTCTTGCAGCTTAAAGAGAACACCGTGAGCACATTTAAGCAAAGGAACAGTAATGGGGAGACTCTAGATGTCTAGACTAGTGAAGGCTAACTATGCGAACAAAGGGACCTGGGCATTTTCATAGTAATCATACCAGGCCTTAATCCTACAGCTTGAATTCCTAAGGTCTGACCGGCAAGGGAAGGGGAGTATCCAGGAGGGAGTGGATGTGCGGGAGTGTTGTGCACTGTGTGGCCCATAGGAGGCAAAGGTAATTGGCGCTTTCCCTCAGTGCCATTCATCTACCGATCACTCTGGATACCCCTCAGGGCTGTAGGGAGGGGGAGTCGGGAGAAGGAACCTTTGGGGTCCACCTGAGAGTAGCCCGGGCCGAGAACCCCACAGTTTTTCCAACCCTTCCTCCACCTCCACGCATCCTGGGCAGATCAGGACTAGGGACACTGTGTACTCACGGCAATTGCGCTCCAGGCCTGGACAGAAAAGTAGGAAATGGCTTCAGCACAGTCCAACATGCCTGCAGAGCAGGTGATTGGAAACTTGCTTGGGCCGGAAACCTCTCACCAGAGTCTTAAGAATGGCGGCTGCGCTAACTGCATTTAAGTAGCCGATGGGTGCCCACTTTGCCCTCCAAAAATAAAGAGACAGAAAGATGCACCTCAAACAGATGTGAGGTGCGTGGAGAAAGAAGCTTACTTACCTCGGCGTAAATCTCAGTGGAACCTCCAAATCTGATACCACCATTTACCGGTGACGAGTTCTGCTCCTTCTAATGTTGAAGATTGAACACTAGAGAAGCACGCCAAGGCAAGCATATTAAGCAGGTTTTATTTAAAGCTAATAATACAGACTTCTCCCGACAGGGAGAAGGGGGCCATGGCTGATGTTCTAAAGTCCCAAGAAGTGAGCGCACCCTACATCTTTTATAGGTTAAATTCTCTTTTGTTCTCCAATTCTCTCCCCCCATCTCTCCTTCCTGCCTATGTGACTAGGCCTGGTTTTGCATTAAGTGAGAAGCCATGGGCAGGGAGAGGGCCAAGGTGATTCAGGCAGGCAAGGGCCCAGGGGGCATTAATTAGCAGCTCCTTGCTTGCAGTCCTTGATAAAGGCAGGTAAATTTGGTAATCAATGGGCTCTGGAGATCCTTGACATTCCATTCTTCCAGGGGCAGTTTCCAATTTCCAGAGGCAGATGATTTTATGGCCTCCATTTTCTCGATTTGACCCGATCCCCTATTTCTACACTAACTACCTGTTCCCAATTCTGGCTTCAGTAAGACTGGGGAATTCACTCTCTACAGAAGAGAAATAAATTAAATCTGTTCAGCTATATTCAATTCTTAGCCAGAGTGAAAATTCAGTGGAAAAAACACAATTCCTATAGTCCTTGAAATGTAAATGGAGACCTGTTCCTTTTAAATCCTGCAGACTCAATCAGGCAGGTCTGCCTGCATATTTGTGAGTGTAAGAGACTGAGCACTAACTTGACTTAGTGGGGTGCAAAAGTTTAGAATCCTAAGAAGAAAACAACCTAATCAGGAATTCTGAGAAAATCTCTAACTTAGAAAGGGAAACTCCTCTAGAAGTTTCCTAGTTTAAATATGTGTGTTCCCACCACAGCTTCCAGCCCTCCAGAAACAGCATGGTTTCTGCTCCCTGGTGGGAAGGACAGAAGCCTACAGAACATGGCTGCTCCCTGCTCAGGCAGAGGCCTTCAGGGCCAAGCCTCTTGATGGGAGGAGAAATAGCACGGGGATTGGAAGCCCAATGGCAGGCTATGGGGATTTAGTTTGGACTGTAATAGGAACTTACTTCTATTTGAAACAAGATGTTGATTTGTGGTTTCAGAATATTTGAGCACAAGTCTTAGAAATGCTGTTAAGAGATTTAGGTTTAAAAGTCAGAAATTTTCGTCCTCCAGGACCGCTTTGTCTCTGGGGAATTGTTGGTTGATAAAGAAAAGGATTTAAAAACTAGCCCCAAGCATGTTTCTGTGAACAGAGAGAGACCTGATAGTGGTGGCAAAGTTTCTATTCAGAGAACTGGAAGGCATTCAGATGTGGAGGAAGATGAACTAACATGGAACTTCTATAATTTACATTTGAAAGATCCTACTCCAGTGCCTGGCCTTGCCCCTAGAGAAGTCAGGAGACCAAGAATTCTGATCACTGTAATTAAGGCAGAAAAGGTCTTAGCAAAATTCAGACTATACCCCATTTTTGAGCAAAATGATTCTCAAAGTTATGAGGGGACAAAAAAGAACTCATGTGTCTATTCCTTTTACAACATTTAGGAAGTTAAAATCTGTATGCTCTATGTATGGAGTGAACATGACATTCATACTAAGTCTCTTACAAGTAATACATAATGAGGCCCTACCACTTCTAGGTAACTCCTACCTGTAATACAAAACCGATCTCCTGCCCCTTCCTTTGCACCACAACCTAACTTGCCAGTCTGAAAGTTGCTCTGCCCTCCCATTACATTGCAGCAATTTCCTGCCTATGCTACAGCCATTTCTTGCTTCCCACATTATATCCTAGCTTGTAATTCTGAACATGCTAGCTAACTATTGGTTCATCCATCAGCTTGCAAGTATTCTCCTCTGCTATTGGTTCCTTCCAGACCAGGAGATTACAATATCTGGGAGAAGTGTCCATGCCATCTCTATCTTTACCTTCTTTTCCAACTTCAGAGTGGACGCGCTAGTCTTCTACATAGTAAAGTCTCTTGCATGAGGTCCTGTGTCCATCATGGATTTCTGGGAGCTATTGTTGAGCCGCAACTGAGACCAGGCATATAGAGCGCCAGTTCCGTCCGAACGGCTGGAGCGACTGCGGGTCCTGAGCTGAGCTGTATTTTTCCTTACACTGCCTTTCTGGAGGTGAGTATTCAACATGGAAATCTGATTGAACTGTAAGGCCCCCAAAAAGGAAACCCCAACTCTGTCCCATGGATGGACGGCAACCCCAATCAACCGCAGGAGGCGTCACTTGATGCAAACCGCAAGAGATGTTTATTCCAGCGTGCTGGGACCCAACTCGAGGAGTCCGAGTCCCTAGCAGAAAATCTTGTAGGTTTATAAAGGCAGAAACCACACATCGGGAGGGGTCGCACATGAAAGGGAAAAGGGGGACAAAGCTGCCGGGAAATTTCAAAGGGGGTTCTGGGTTTGCTGATAACATACAACATGTTTCACAATGTTTTACAACAGGGCGTAGATTCTGGTCAATAGTTTCTGGTAATCATTCTGTTTGATCACTATCTGGCTATCTGGCTCAATTTACCCTTTTATTCTCTGTTTGGGCTGTTTCTTGGAACAGCTTTAAGGGCTTTGTTCCCATTCCTGGGAGGGTGACCTTAGGGAGTTGAGATGACTGGGAGGGTGACCTTAGGGAGTTAAGATAACTGGGAGGGTGACCTCAGACAGCTTAAAAAAATGTCCATTCTTTCAGAACAGAGATTGTTCAGATTAGGTGGAAATTAATAAATTGAATGGAGCTCAGATTACCTTGGATATGCTTTCTGGCTCAGGAAAATTTGTTGATTTGAGACAATTGACTTATGATTTACAAACTTATGCTCAAATAAGTACATGTGATGTGCACAATGAGCATGGAGAAAATTACCTAACCAGGGAGAAAAAAACTCTAAACCCCAGTCAAATTCAGCAGTCAAAGAAATTTTTCACACTTTCTAACACCTAACCTGGACAGTGTTGCCTCAAGGATTTGGAGATAGCCCTTACCTGTTCAGACAAACCCCAGCTAAGGACTTAACAAAATTCAGAGGTAAAACACTTGTAATTGTTCTCCACTATGTAGATGACATCCTGTATGTGCTACCACAAAGGAGGTATATCAAGGCATTACAGAGGCTTCCTAGGGATAACTGGATACTGCAGTTTCTGGTTTCCTGGGTATAGGGAATTAGCTAAGGCTCTTTGCAGCCTCCTTAAAAAACTCTTCACCAAGGAACAATTTCCCTGATATGAGAACCAAAACATACTAAAGATTTTGAAAATATCAAAAGGGGACCTCACTTCAAGCCCCTGTTCTCAGCTTATCTAAGGCACAAGATTTAACCTCTTTGTCACTGAGAGAAAAATAACCCTAAAAATATTCACCCAAAACTACTGGATAGACAAGCATAGACAAATCAGGTCCACAACCTGTGGCATATATTCGTAAGGAGTTTACCATAGTAGCTTTATTCTCAAAAGTGATGGAAAATAAGGTCCCATAATTTTCTTGGACATCCAAATCTGTACTAAAAATAAGAAATGGTTAAAATGCCCTTGGCATCAAGTTTTTGCTGGACCCACTTGTAAGAAATCCCACAAAACCACGCGGGACACGGGAAATCACATAAGGGAGTTTATTAAGCAAACAGTGTCTCCCTGCAGGGTAAGAGAGAAAATGAGAGGAAAAGAGAAAGAAAAGAGAAAGGGTGCATGCTAGAGAGAGTGGAAAAGTGAGGAGGAGAAATAAAGTGAGTCAGGGGGAGAGAAAGCATAATAAAAGATGGCAGGGCAGCTACCTTTAAGCAGTTGAATTCCGCTGGTCTAACAGAGGACCAATAATGGAGAATGATACATGCAAGCTGACTGATGAACTAATAGCTAGCTAGGATGTTCACAGACTGATAAGTAGTTGGGAAGTGGAGGAAATGGCTGCACCGTAAAGGGCGGGGAGAGAAGCTTTCAGACTGACAAGCTAGGTTGTGATGCAAGGAAAGGGCAGGGAGCACTTTGTATTACACCACTAATCTCCTTTAGTTCCTTTCAGGTCTCAGTGATGGCTTATATTGAAATGTAAATGGAGAAAACTTCAGGCTCTATAGGAGTCCACTCAGTTCCAAAGAAAACAAAAAATGAAAGTAAAGACTTTTTTTCCTGAAGTTGATAAAGGAGTTCCGATTGTGCTTTTTGGTGGATTAATTTTTTTGCTTTTTAAGGGATGATTTTGAAGGTGAATAACAATCATCAGGACAAAACCTGGCAACCAGAAATATTTTGAAATTTTTCTTTTTATATCTTAAATTCTTAGACAAATTAAATGAATGTTTAATGCATGTTTGTTCATTGCTGTGGAGCTTCACTCACATGTTTGTTCTTTGCTATGTAACTTCACTTACAATAAATTATAAAAATTTCCTTTTCCTGACTGATCTATAAATGTGTGCACACAATGACAATATTTACATGACTTCAAAATTTACTTGCAGTTGAAGAAACATGCTTGCATTTTAAAATTAAAATAAAAATGGATCCACATAACTTTAATTCACGTGAATTAATGACAATTTATATTAGGTAAACAACTAAAAATAAATCATGCTACTTTATACTTATAAACTCAGATTTTTCCAGGTAAAAAGGCTTCTGAATTAATTCACATTTTTCCAGGTGGGCAAATAAATACTAAAATTGTTAAATTCTATAATATTTATCTATGTCCCTTGTTTCTAATGTTTTTTTTTAAACTGGAAAGAAATTATTAATACTATTATTTATGTTTGTTTGATGTCTTGACCTTTGCATGTAAGAATAAATAAATTTAATTTGATGTAAATGTAATTATCTAAGCTTTAATTACAGGAGATAATTGATTTACAAGGATGGAATGCTAAAAGATTGTTGATTGAAATATCGTCTACTAAATATGAAAACATCAGATACTTTTAACTAAAATATATTTAAACGTTAGACATATTTGTAATTTGGTTAATATAAATAAGGTCTAATATTCCTTTATTCTCTATGTTCTCATTGAGAAACAAGATACTAGCACTTAAACTATCAGGTGTGATATGTAAATGTCTAAAAACTTTTTTTTCACCTGATAAAATAGAAGACTATTACATATGGAGTAAATTAAAACAAATTTGTACAAAATAATTTTCAAAAGATTTACATGTAATTAAATTGGCTATATATAATTGGCTATATATAATTAAATTGGCTATATATAATTAACACAATCAGCTAAGGTTATTAAAAGTTTTTTATTCTTAGAATTCTACTAAGTTCTATCATAAAGGCTATTTACAAATATAGATAAAATCTTTTAACAAACCTCTATTAATTGGACCTTCAAAGATAGAAGAAAAATAAATACTTAAAACATTAATTTCTCATTATAATAAAATATTTTCTTCTGTCTATTGAATTTCAATTATATAAAAAAGGCTAATTTCAAAGACATTATGGTTTATACAATTTGGTTTAACAATAACTTATTTTAAAATATTGCCTTGCATCCCAAATTTCAAATTTCTCTTTAAAAGACAAATTTGATTTATACAAAAACATCAATGACTATATTTTAATTAACCATGGTAATTAGTCCTTCTTATGTTAATTATATCCTTATTTTCCAATTAAAGAAATCTTTAAAATATTAGATTTGCAGGTGTTGAGAACAGGGAGACATCTGTAAAACCCCCCACAGGAAAGGGTGCGCAAACACTAAGGAATGAGAAACTATCTTAATCACCAGGATGCAGGTGGTTGCAACAGCACCCTCAAGAGCCAGTAGAGGACAAATAGGACATGCTGGGCCCCCGGGCTTAGATACCTGTCCAAGGAATGTGCTGCCCGGGAACCTTATCTATCAAGGGGGCCTAGTCCCTACTCATCTCCTGCATAAAGTTCACCCCTTCCCTCCTCCCTTCTTCCTCCAGGACAGTTCAGTTCTGGTGGGACCCAATGAGAATCAAATACATTGGCCGGACCCAACCAAAGAGGACAAATGTTTAGCTGTTCAAATGTTAAACAATAAAATACTGGTCTTTGTGTGTGAATGCTTGAAAATCTCTTAAATAGAGTGCTTTCTTACCCCTTGGGGCCTCTCCCCACTCAGTCATTGTAGTGGTCTGAGAGGCTGGTTGCAGTCCAAGCCCCAGCTTGCAATTAAACCTCATTATGTGTCTTGCATTATTTTGTGTACTTTGACTCTCTGGGGATCGGTCAGTATTGAACCCCAACACAGGGACATGTTATTAGGCTGATGCTCCCCAAACTAAAGCTTTTCAATAATGGTCTCTTGCAAATTTAAATAATAATAATAAATTAATAAATAAATAAATTATATTATTTAATATTTTAAATTTAAATAAATGTTATATACTTTTTATGTTACTCTCTACACTAAGAAGTAAAATTAGCTATATTTTTAGAGGACATTCAGGAGATACTGGCTTATTTAAAGTCTAACAATGTGGGACATAGAAGTATTTTGACATTTTTCCCCAAGAGGGATGGAAACTCTTGTCTTACCTATATGCTGGTCCCATGATAGACTCTCTGACTGTCTAGATGTAACCTTTAAGAAAAAGACAGCATAAGGAATACCTAGGCCAGTCAATTTTACTGGTCCTTGGAACTTAGGATTTTATGTTCAAACAGTTATTAGAATGGGACTTTGTCATATAAAGCCAGTCATTTCTATGAAATATGCACCAATATTTTACTGCCTTAATTTTCTGTGATAGCATCTGGTGCCTTTCCTAAATGGATAAAATATATAAATGTCTTGACAATGCTACATATTATCTCTAAAGTTGGCAGATATGTTTTTGGATCGACCTTAAAAAATTGATGAAAGACAGTCATATCAAAATATTTTCCTTTAGAAGATCCAAAACCAGAAAAGTATAATATGACAACATTGCCATTAAATATGTTTTGTTTTTAGTTCCTCTTAAAAAGAATTTGCCAGCAACCATGTTTAATCTAAATTGTTAATGCTATAAAAGATCTAAGCAACTACACAAATAGTTGAGTTGTTTAAAACTATTTTCAGAATAAAGAAATAAGATTAAATATACAATCATTCTGATTTTTGAAACTTCATGTAATTTGGACTATTCCCTGTTATTTAGATATTACTTTGCATTATTGGCAACCAGGCAATAAATACCAAATTAGAATTTAACAAACTGATATTACACTAGAAAGATGAATAATTCACATTTATATTCTAACAGTTATTTCTTTGATGGTAATTTGGTTCATATATATTTTAAATTATTCTTTTAGGTTTCTATCTGTTCTGACATTCATTATATTTAGGGGCATGATTCCTTCTGTTAAGATGCTATGACTCCTGAAAGTATTAAGTATTAATAGAATAATTGAGATTAAATTAAATGCTTTAACAGCTACTATTACAAATATCAGTAATGAGACTTTTGCTCTCAAATTTAAACAAAGACTTAAAGGTAATAATGACTTCAAGCATGTATGTTGTTACAACTAAATGTCATACTTCCCAATGGTACTAAGAGATAATTAAGAATCATCTGATGGACATTTGACATAACAGTAAGAATAGCCTAGATCTTATAAAATCATATCACTTCACCCAGTATATTCAAAAGATAGAATTAATCTTATGGACTCTACATTTCCAGTTGATCAGATATTTCCTAAACTGAATGGTATTGGAATAATATGTTTGCTACTAATTCTTTTTGTGTCATGATAATAGGTTGCCATACTCTCAGAACCAACAGCCAGACCTTGGAGCAGCCCTCCCAACCAAGAGCAGGGACCTCGGAGCTGCTCTCAGACCCAAGATCCTAAACCTGGACATAACTGCCCATTATTTGCATTTTAAAATATTAAAAAGGGGGAGATGTGGGAAGCAGTCTTTATTTAGCAGAATCAGAGTAGGTTGAACCACAGGACACAGATCCCTGGCTTCTAGGAACTGCCAGGAAGTATGTGCACTATATCAGAGTGGTTCCCTGTCTCCTTCTGGAATTTTTCCCTGAGACAGTGGCTTCCCTAACTCCACCCTATTCTGTCCATCACAGAAAAAGCTCCTCCCAGTCCTGGCCACCTTTACCTGTATATTTTAAATAAAAGAGAGTTGGGTGAGATGTTATTGTAAGAGGCCAGTGCTGGTATGGCCAGACCAGTCATGACCCCTCTCCTATAAAAAGAATATTGGCTCTTGTGTGTTTACTGAGTAAATAAGTTTTTTGGGTGATTGAGTGGTATACAGCCAACATCCTCCTCTGACAGTTAACCCTTTTCTCCTCCACCCATGACATGGCAGAGAGGACCCTTCCAGAGGGAAAAGAAAATAAAAGGACTAGGACAAGAATCAATCTGGATAATGTAAGCTCAAAAACTAAAGGAATTATATATAGCCCACACTGCAGTTCATCCCTGTATCCTAAATGCATCTCATGCATACATCCCTTTAAGAAGAAGTGAACCCCAAAAGTTCCATCAAATCTACCCGTTCCATTCTAAGAGCTTTCTAAAGATCAGACTAATTCATTTTTAATACACAGAAATACATATTGTAACACATTTTATATGAAATATATGGTATATTATGCATAGAGCAAGGGTCATTAATTCAAGAAACAATAAGCAATCCTAAAATTACTTATGTTTGATGAATTGCTTTATAATTAGATAACAGTTCTAAATGAAAGTGTCAATTGAATTCAAAATGAACCAGACACGTTTAGTTCTAAAAATAATTGAAAAAGAATTCAGTAGGTTACATCTCTCTTTAGGTATGTGGTTTGATTGTAATTATGGTGAAAGATTTTGTAAAAAACTTTCCCTAAAGTCATTACCATATTGCATCATTCCTTCCATAGTAACTTTATAAGCAGAGGAGAAAATGTTTCTTACCAATAAATATTGCAGAACAGATGATTTCATTAGGTGAAAGAACCTACAAGAAGGGATGCTGATTTTCTAGCAGGCTTTGAGTTTAGGTGATTGGATGTTCTCTGGAACTGTTTATTCACAAAATAATTCCTCAAGCACATTCTTATCAGAACTTAAATCTGCACTCAAAATATATCAGGAAGACTCAGAAAAGTAAAAACAAACATAAGCCCTAGATAATATGGTGAGATTATTTTCTTCTATAACTAATATAGAGTGTTTGATAACATGGGGAATTCAGTGCAATGGCTGTATTTTGACATATGTAATATAATTGGAAGACATTATTCTCAGAAATATGAAATTTAATAAAGTGCATGAGTGCACAACCAAGAGACAGGGGAGCACAAATAGGGATAGAAAATGCCAATCATTTCAAAGGACTGCAAGACTTAATCACATTAGAAATGATCAGAAAGGGGAGAATGGATTACATTGAGATAGGTCTTGAGTTCAGAAGGTAGCAGAATTTTTCTAAGACTTTGTAGAATGAACATTAGTGGAACAGATCCCAGATTATGTGTGGATGCTCATTGTCTCTTCCAACGGAGTCAAGCAACATTATACATAGGTGTTGAAAACCACTGTTAATTGAATTCTTGTAAAGTGAAGTGCTCTCAGTGGAGAATAGTACTGTTTTCTAAGTTTAGCAGGAAAAGTAACAGGGGAAGAAACCTGCGAAGCAGGGCATGTGGCTGATTCTAGATCTGATTTTCAGTATTGCTGTTTCTATTACTACCATTTGTATTGCTATTTTGTAATACACAAATGTAAGCAGACCTGTGCTGATAACTCTACAACCTCTAGTACACAGACCTGATGAAACCTGCAGTTGTCATAAAGCTGACAATGACTGGCATAGCCTGCAAAACACTAGCTGAGAGCAGATTCCACAGCAGTAAGAAGCAAGGCACTAGATAGATGTTAAGGGGATGAGATGACTATCAAAATCTAGAGGAATCCTCGTGTCTTGAGTTCAAGAAGAACCTTGCAAACCCCCCCTCACTGAAAACTCCTTTGTATGCCATTCCACCAAAACATAAAAGTAACCTCACTCCTGTGTCTGAAATGCCAATGTGCAGAATTATCCATTTACATGAAACATTATGCATTTCCTAAACCCATAATAATAATCACTAAAGGACAATCTTTGTCTACATTCACCCAAAATTAGAAAACTAAAATACTCTAGCATAAGACTTGAAAACTTGGAAGGACACATGAAGAATATTGACACAAAAAGGGAGAATCTTTCATTTTTGTGTTTTCTATATTTTTCAGTTTTGTGGAATTTGTGTGTTTTCAGTTACTACACAAATGTTTAGTAACAAATAGTGCTGGAATAAATACTGGTGAACGCTCAGACACTCCAGATTGCAGGAGCTTGAATTCAAACAGAAGCCATAAATTCACACACAGAGATCTGAAGGGGAGCCTGCAGAAGTCACCAGTCTTGACATTCCAAGGACCCATGAGTGTATGTAATGACCAGAATTGGCTGAATTCAGAAGGGATCCTGTGGGCATGTTTTTACTTCATCACCAAAGAAAGGGAAACCTTGTCTCCAAACAAAGGATCACTTTAAATATGAATGTGTGTCTTTTACAGAAAGAGAACAAACTAAATGTTTGTCTATAACCAGGAAAGTAAATCCTAGGAAAATGTTAGTCATGTGAGAACTTTGGTTAGATGTGTTACTTTAGATATTTTCTTTGTCTGTCTGTTCTCTGCTTCCTCATCTGAAGTGAATAAATCAGGTATATTATTAAGGTAAATGGTAAGAATGGAGACACTAAAATTTCTGTAATTATTCATGTCAGTCTGCAGTTAGTACCCATTTTTCCACTTTTAACTGTGATTATTAATTTATCCTGAATTAGAAATAAATGCTGATAATTTTTCTGATGTTTTCTTTTCAGATAAATTTAACTTTTGGTAATTTGGCCTACTTGATTCATTACATGGAAAAATGAACAATGTAACTGACGTTATTTTCTGGGACCTTTCTCAAAATCCAGAGGTTGAAGGAGCCTGCTTGATGGTGTTCTCATTCTTCTACACAGTCATTTTTCTGGGAAACCTCCTCATCATGCTGACCATCTTCATGGGGAATCTTTTAAAGTCTTCCATATATTTCTTCTCAACTCCTTGTCTCTTATGGACATTTGTTTCTCTTCAGCCACAGCACCCAAGACGATTGTTGACCTTTAGCAAAGAACAAAACTATCTCATATGAAGGGTACATATTGCAACTCTTTGGGGTACATTTCTTTTGGAAGAACTGAGATTTTTATCCTTATAGTAATGGCATATGATCGTTATGTGGCCATCTGCAAACCCCTGCACTTTATGACCATCATGGACAGGGAGAAGTGCCATAAAATGTTGCTGGGGACCTGGGTAGGTGGATTCATACACACTGTCATCCCTGTGTCCCTAGTAGTACAGCTACCCTTCTGTGGACCCAATAAGATCGATCACTACTTCTGTGGTGTTCACCCTGTGCTCAAAATGGCCTGCATAGACACGTGTTACCGGTGGTGTTGTGACAGCCAACAGTGGTACTGTCACTCTGGGGAGCTTTGTGATCTTGCTCATCTCCTATACTGTCATTTGGTGTCTCTGAGAAAGCAGTCGGCAGAAGGAAGACACAAAGCCCTGTCCACCTGTTGATCCCACATTGCGGTGGTCATCATCTCTTTTGGTCCCTGTACTTTCACATACATGTGCCCTGATGTTTCATTTATGGAGGATAAGATGGTGGCTGTGTTTTACACCATTATCACTCCCATGCTAAACCCCATGATTTACATACTGAGAAATGCAGAAGTAAAGAATGCCATGAAAAAAATATGGGTTAAAAAGTCTTTCTGGAATGCAGACAGCAAATAGTTGGAAATAATAATTCAAACTGGATGAATGTAAATGTGGAAGCCTTAGTTATCTGTACAATAAGCAAAATAATAACATCAAAGAATTTTCAGAAGTAACAAATGCAAGAAATATACATTGAACAGAATTAGGGTATTCTTAATCATGATCATTATATTTATTACTTCACAATCAGATAATATTCTAAATATTCAAAATCACAGGAGTCTTAATATGCTCAGGATCTCAACATGATCAGAGTAAACATCAGTGTTTTCTCTTCCCACTTTTTGTCTCCTGCCATATTCTTTAAGTGATTAAAAACCTACTCTGAAATATTTGAGGTTATTTCTGGCATTGAAAACTATGTTTGGATATGGCATTTGCAGGTAAATGAATGGAACCAGAGAATATCAAGCTAAGTGAAATAAACCACTCCCCAAAAATAAAAGCCAAATAATTTCTCTGATAAGCAGATGCTGTTCTACAGTGTTTGTGGGGTGGGTAAGGAAGAACAAAGGAATTTTGGATTGTGCAGAGGGGAGTGAGGGGGAAGGGGGGCAGTGGGGATGGGAAGGACAGTAGAATGAGACAGACATTATGACCCTATATACAGGTATGATCACAAGACCAGCGTGACTTTGTACCATGTACAGGCAGAGGAGTGAAAAGCTATTCTATATTTGTATGCAATGTGTCAAAGTGCATTCTACTGTCATGTAAAACTAATTAGAGCCAATTAAAAAATCAATAATGTATAGTTTGGATGAATGATAGAATATATAAACACATGAAATCTTGGCTAATGAATTTTGATGTAAGTCTCACAAAATAGTGAAAACTCAGCCTAATAATCTTGGAATGAGATCAGAGGTGTGTTCAGAAAGTTAGAGATAAAACACAATCTCAAAAGAGAAAAAAAAAATGAGCTTTCACTTGTTGGTCTTGGGAAAAAAGTCTTTTCTATTCTTGGGTTGATTTTCTTTATACACACCCTACTGTCTCCAACTTCTGTCAACTGTACCATCTCACTAACTTATTTCTGACTCTCATCTTTGCTTGCCATCTGTAACAGGCGGAAGTGACTAGTAGCCAAACTCAATAGAGAGAATGAAAACAAAGTCACATATGAGAACCAGGCTACTGTGACTCAACCAAAGTGTAAATACAACCTTATTAAAAGCAAAAATGTTAAATGTTTAAATGTTATTAAATTAAATGTCAAAAACCATGATTCCTATAATATTTGAGCCAAACAGCTTTACTGCATAGAGTGAGCCACTTGTCATGGACTGGAAAAACACTATAGCCGCCTCTGCATTACAGAAGAGTCCCATACTGGACAGATATTCTTTTATTATTGTTAATTTTTATGTACCCTGGTGGTAGATTTTCTTCCTCACTATGAACCATGACCTTCAGATTATTCTTCATGGTAAATAAACATATCACTAATTGTCTCTCAGCCATTGTTTCCTTGTCACATCCACAAATCTAATAGTATAGATGCTACATCAACTTAGGATTGTGTTTATAGTTGGGGTGGAATATAATATGGTAAAGACTGTGGTGCTCAAAAGTGATATCTGGTGTGGGTGAATTCCCAAAAATAAAGGTGGAAATATTTTAAATCTGCAAGACATCTATATAAGTAGCTATAACAAAAGTGTAAGCCTTGCTTTAAAACTATGCATATCGAAGTTTCAAGATGGTGGCCTAGAGGGTGGCTGCATTTCATGTTGCTCCAGGATTCAGGATTCAAAAGAGGAGATATTGAGACACTTGGGACCAACTCAAAGCAGCCGGGTGACTCTCACCCATTGGGAAGGCCTCCTGGCTGGGACAGTGATCCCGGAACACAGGAAACTTTGTGAAGTAGAGCTGCCGGCGAGACGCCCCTCCCCCCACTGGAGCAGTGAACTCGGACAACTGGGAGCGCCGTAAAGGAGGCCGCTCGACACAGTGCTGGGACTCAGAGCAACCACTGGGGCTCCGGCAGTTGCCCAGGGGAGGAGTGGCGAGGAGAGGTGTGTGGACTCAGAGCACCGGGGCCTGCCCTGAGGAGGAGGAGGAGGAACGTGGCCGCGTGGATTCGGAGTGACTGCACCAGAGCTACAGGCGGTTTTCAGAGGAGAAGCCGCGCGGCAAGCTGTTTGGACTCAGAATGACTGCTCCTGAACCCCGGGGCCAGCCCTGAGGACGAGGAGGAGGAGGAGGAGCGCGGCCGCTTGGATTCGGAGTGACTACACCAGAGCTATAGGCGGTTGCCAGAGGAGGGGCTGCGCGGTGAGCTGTTTGGACTCAGACCACTTCTGAATCCCGGGGCCTGCCTGGAGGAGTAGGAGGAGGAGGAGGAGGAGTGCGGCGGGTCGTTTGGACTCGCAGTGACTGCATTAGCGCTCCAGGCGGCTGCTCAGAGGAGAAGGCGAGTGGTGAGTTGTTTGGACTTAAAGTGACAGCTCCTGAACACAGGGGGGCTGCCTGGATGAGAAGCGTGGTGGGTCGCTTGGTCTTGAGTGGCCGCACCAGAGCTCCAGGCGGTTGCCCAGAGGACCCGTGCAGTGGGTCACTTGGATTCAGAACCACTCAGAGTGACCACTCCTGAACACCCGGGGGATTATCTGGAGAAGGAGGAGGAATGGGGAGGGTCACTTCGACTTGGAGTGATTGATTGCCCAGGGCTACGGGTGATTGGTGGGAGGTGGAGGCACGCAGTGAGTTTCTTAGACTCCTAGTGACCGCACTGGAATACTGGGCGGCTGTCTGGAGGAAAGGCGTGTGGCAGGTCTCTGGGTCTCAGAGCGATTGTACGGGGCCCCAGGTGGCTGCTCAGAGGAGGGGCCGCATAGCCAGGTGATTAGGTGCAGAGCAGGGTCCCAGGATCTAGGAGGCTTCTTGGTGGAAGAGCCGCACAGAGACAGGCTTAGGGGCAGAGCAAAGGTTCCAGGCCTGCGGGCAGATTCTCTGAGGAGGGGCAGCCTAAGGAGATTTCTCTGTGAAGGGTGAGGCTCCCAGGCCCAGGAGGTAGGGCCGGGCCCCTAGGAACTTTGTAGAGGAAGGTAGCCCAGCCCAGGCGGTAGCTGTAAATTGAGGGGAACCTCTAGGAGGGAAGTGACCAGCGAGACCTCCCCACCGGCTGAGTCTTCCCTTCTGGGTGAGGTTTCCCCACAAAGACGGTAAAACCAGAGACTCATGCCCAAACAGGCCTTGCCTCAGCCCGCAGCCTAGGTCCCCTTTGGATGACCATTGGTCAACAAGTGGAGGCACCTCTACCCACTAGCAGGGATTATACCCCACCTGAAGGCCACCACCCCTAGAGAGGCAGCTTCCTTGTGGAGCACCGCATTATCAACTTCCTCCAAGACTTCAGCCTACTGAAGGCTAAGAGGGGATATATATAGAAATCTTCAGGGACATTGTACGTTAATAGAGGAAATCTGCAATATCTCAGCGATCCACTGATACCTGAACAATATGAGAAAACAAGGAAAGAAAATGCCCCAAACAAATCTAGATGTTACATCAATAAAACCCAATGACAGCATGGCAAAAGAAATGACAGAAAAGGAGTTCAGAATGTACATAATTAAAATGATCAGGGAAGCAAACGATGAGATGAAAGAGCAAATGCACGCACTGAATGATGGGATGAAAGAGCAAATGCAAGCACTGAATGATCGCACCAATCGACAATTAAAAGAGTGAATACAGGAAGCAAAAGATCATTTCAATAAAGAGTTACAGATATTGAAAAAAAACCAAACAGAAATCCTTGACATGAAGGAAACAATAAACCAAATTAAGAACTCCATAGAAAGCATGTCCAATAGGATAGAAAACCTGGAAGACAGAACCTCAGACATTGAAGACAATATATTTAACCTTGAAAACAAAGTTGAACAAACAGAGAAGATGGTAAGAAATCATGAACAGAATCTACAAGAACTATGGGATATCATGAAAAGGCCAAATTTAAGAATTATTGGGATTGAGGAAGGCCTAGAGAAACAAGCCAAAGGAATGAACAATTTATTCAATGAAATAATATCAGAAAATTTCCCAAATCTGAAGAATGAAATGGAAAATCAAGTTCAAGAGGCTTATAGGACTCCAAATACACAAAATTACAACAGACCCACACCAAGGCACATTATAATGAAAGTACCTAACATACAAAATAAAGACAAAATTTTAAAGGCTGTGAGAGAAAAGAACCAAATTACATTCAGGGGGAAAAAAAATACGGATATCAGCAGATTTTTCAATCCAGACCCTAAAAGCTAGAAGGGCCTGGAACAACATTTTTCAAGCCCTGAAAGAAAATGGATGCCAACCAAGAATCTTATACCCAGCAAAACTTACCTTCAAATTTGACGATGGAATAAAATCCTTCCATGATAAACAAAAGCTAAAAGAATTTACAAAAAGAAAGCCAGCATTACAGAACATTCTCAGCAAAATATTCCATGAGGAAGAGATGAAAAACAAAGAAGCAAATCAGCAAAGGGAGGAATTATCCTAAAGGAATTGTCAAATAAAGGAGGAAACAAGTCGTGTCAAACAAATAAATAAATAAAATTTAAAAAATGAACCAAATGACCGGGAAACCAAATCATATCTCTATAATAACCCTGAATGTTAATGGCCTGAATTCATCAATCAAAAGACATAGACTGGCAGATTGGATTAAAAACAAAGATCCAACAATATGTTGCCTGTATGAGACTCACTTCATAGAAAAAGATACCCATAGACTAAAGGTGAAAGGATGGGGAAAAACATACCATGAACATGGACTCAGCAAAAAAGCTGGAGTATTCATCCTCATTTCAGATAATGTGGACTTCAAGCCAAAACTAGTCAGAAGGGATAAAGAAGGACATTTCATACTGCTTAAGGGAAGCATAAATCAGCAAGATATAACAATCATAAACATCTATGCCCCAAACAGTGGCTCATCCACGTATGTCAAACAAATCCTTCTCAATTTCAGAAACCAAATAGACCATAACACAATAATACTAGGTGATTTTAACACGCCTCTCTCACGACTGGACAGATCTTCCAGACAAAAATTGAACAAAGAATCCATAGATCTCAATAACACAATCAGTAATTTAGACTTAACGGACATTTATAGAATATACCATCCAACCAAGAGCAAATACACTTTCTTCTCAGCAGCACATGGATCCTTCTCTAAAATAGACCATATATTATGCCACAAAACTAATGTTAGCAAATACAAGAAGATAGAGACACTACCATGTATTCTATCAGATCATAATGGATTGAAGTTAGAAATAAATGAAAGAGTAAAACACAGAAACTATTCCAACATCTGGAGATTAAACAATATGCTATTATTTGATGAATGGATAACAGAAGATATTAGGAAGGAAATTAAAAAATTCTTAGAGGTAAATGAGAACAAGAAATATCATATCAAAATCTTTGGGACACTATGAAAGCAGTTCTTAGAGGGAAATTTATTTCATGGAGCGCATTTAATAAAAGAAGTAAAACTCAACAAATAAACGACCTAACACTACAGCTCAAAGCCCTAGAAAAAGAAGAACAGAACAGCACCAAAAGTAGTAGAAGACAGGAAATAGTTAAACTCAGAGCTGAAATCAATGAAATTGAAACAAAAGAAACAATACAAAAAATTGACAAAATAAATAGTTGGTTCTTTGAAAAAATAAACAAAATTGATAAACCTTTAGCCACACTAACAAAGAGAAGACGAGAGAAAACCCAAATCACTAAAATTCGGAATGAACAAGGAAATATCACAGCAGACAGGATTGAAATACAAAACATAATTAGAAGCTATTTTGAAATCTATACTCCAACAAAATAGAAAATTTCGAAGACATCAACAGGTTTCTAGAGACATATGAATTGCCTAAACTGAACGAGGAGGACATAAACAATTTAAATAGACCAATTTCAAGTACTGAAATAGAAGAAGTCATCAAAAGCCTACCAACAAAGAAAAGTCCGGGACCAGATGGGTTCTCAGCTGAATTCTACAAAACCTTTAAAGAAGAGCTCATTCCAATACTTCTCAAAGTATTTCATAAAATAGAAGAGGAGGGAACCCTCCCAAACTCATTCTATGAAGCCAATATCACACTGATACCTAAACCAGACAGAGACTCATCAAGGAAAGAAAATTTCAGACCAATATCCTTAATGAACATTGACGCAAAAATTCTCAACAAAATTTTAGCAAATTGCATACAAAGACATATTAAAAAGATAGTGCACCATGATCAAGTGGGTTTCATCCCAGGGATGCAAGGTTGGCTCAACATCAGGAAATCAATAAACGTAATTCACCATATTAATAGACTTAAAGACAAGAATCACATGATTACTTCAATAGATGCAGAAAAAGCATTTGATAAAATACAGCACCCCTTCATGCTCAAAACACTAGAAAAAATAGGGATAGTGGGAACATTCCTTAACATTGTAAAGGCCATTTATGCTAAGCCCATTGCTAATATCATTCTAAATGGTGAAAAACTGAAAGCATTCCCCCTAAAAACTGGAACAAGGCAGGGATGCCCTCTTTCACCACTTCTATTCAACATCATTCTTGAGACTCTGGCCAGAGCAATTAGACAAACCAAAGAAATTAAAGGGATACTAATTGGAAAAGAAGAACTCAAACTATCCCTGTTCGCTGATGACATGATTATATATTTAGAGGAACCTGGAAATTCCACCAGAAAACTCTTAGAACTCATAAGTGAATTCAGTAAAGTAGCAGGTTACAAGATCAATGCCCATAAATCAAACGCATTTTTATACATAAGTGATGATCTTCAGAAAGAGAAATTAGGAAAACTACCCCATTCTCAATAGCCTCGAAAAAAATAAAATACTTGGGAATCAATCTCACAAAAGAGGTGAAAAACCTATACAATGAGAACTATTCAACACTAAAGAAAGAAATTAAAGAACACCTTAGAAAATGGAAAGATCTTCCATGTTCTTGGATAGGAAGAATTAATATTGTCAAAATGGCCATACTACCTAAAGTACTATACAAATTCAATGGAATTCCAATTAAAATCCCAATGATGTACCTTACAGAAATAGAGCAAGCAATTATGAAATTCATCTGGAAGAATAAGAAGCACAGAATAGCTAAAGCAATCCTTAGCAGGAAGAGTGAAACAGCGGGTATTGCAATACCAGATCCTCAACTCTACTACAAAGCAATAGTAACAAAAACAGCATGGTATTGGTACCAAAATAGAAAGGTAGATCAATGGTACAGAATAGAGGACACGGACACAAACCCAAATAAATACAATTGTCTCATACTAGACAAAGGTGCCAAAAATATGCAATGGAGAAAAGATAGCCTCTTCAACAAATGGTGCTGGGAGAATTGGAAATCCATATGCAACAGAATGAAACTAAACCCATATCTCTCACCGTGCACGAAACTAAACTCAGAATGGATTAAGGACCTCGGAATCAGACCAGAGACCCTGCAGATTATAGAAGAAAAAGTAGGTCCAAATCTTCACCTTGTTGGTCTAGGATCAGACTTCCTTAACAGGAGTCCCATAGCACAAGAAATAAAAGCTAGAATCAACCACTGGGATAGATTCAAACTAAAAAGCTTTCTCTCAGCAAAGGAAACTATCAGCAATGCGAAGAAAGAGCCTACAGAGTGGGAGAATATCTTTGCAATCATACTTCAGTTAGAGCACTAATCTCCAGAATCTATAAAGAACTCAAAAAACTCTACTCCAAGAATTCAAATAATCCAGTCGACAAATGGGCTAAGGAAATGAATAGACACTTCACAGAAGAAGATCTACAAACAATCAACAAATATATGGAAAAATGTTCAACATCTCTAGTAATAAGATGCAAATCAAAATGCAAATCAAAACCATCCTAAGATTCCATCTCACCCCAATTAGAATGGCTATTATCAAGAATACGAGCAACAACAGGTGTTAACGAGGATGTGCGGAGAAAGGTACACTCATACATTGCTGGTGGGGCTGCAAATTAGTGCAGCCATTCTGGAAAGCAGTGTGGAGATTCCTTAGAAAACTTGGAATGGACCCTCCATTTGACCCAGCTATCCCACTCCTTGGCCTATACCCAAAGGACTTAAAATCAGCATACTACAGAGATACAACCACATCAATGTTCATAGCTTCTCAATTCACAATAGCCAGACTGTGGAACCAACCTAGATGCCCTTCAATTGATGAATGGATAAAGAAACTGTGGTATATATATATACAATATAATATTACTCAGCCATAAAGAATGATAAAATTATGGCATTTGCAGGCAAATGGATGAAATTGGAGAATATCATGCTAAGTGAGATAAGCCAATCTCAAAAAGCCAAAGGACGAATGATATCGCTAATAAGTGGAGGATGACACTTAATGGGGGGGAGGGAAGGGTTAGTGTTAGGGTTAGAGTTAGAGTTAGGGAGGGGGGCAAGTATGGAGGAAGGAAGTACTATAGAGGGTAAAGTGGTGGGAGGGGTGGGGGGAAGGGAAAAAATAACAATGAATCAAACAACATTACTCTATGTAAATTTATGATTACACAAATGGTATGCCTTTATGCCATGTGCAAACAGAGAAACAACATGTATCCCATTTGTTTACAATAAAAAAATAAATAAAAAAAAGTAAAACTTTGCATATCCGTGGCTAGTGCCCCAGCTTGGAGAAGCATGCACTGGGCTTCCATGTGCCTCTAGTAGATCAATTATGAAATGAAAAGTAGATTTATGCTCCTCACAGTATGTTGATAATTAATATCACATTCTGGCATTTTCTGGAAATATAACAAACTATTCTAAGATAGTCTGGACTCATTATTCCAGGAATATGAACTATGCAAACATCTGTATTTTTAACTATGCCCTCTAGTTATTTTCATACAGTCAATCGAACATCTGCATACTTAGATTAAAAAATGGGGAATAGATGATTCTTGCTGTACTTAGAAAACAAGAGATAAATGCATAAATGCGAATCCAACAGCTCCATCTGCTCTAGTAAAACTGAACTGAATTTAGAAAACTGGATTATATGTATGTTTTCCATTCAATAACTTTTTCCCACACTAGTCTTTTCATTATGCCATTGAACTAATGGATTAATCTCTTGGGGGTACTTGTGATATCAGAATGCTGATGCCCCTGGGAAAGTACCAGTTTACTGATTTGTGCTTTTTAAAGATAAAGTAGAACACATAGAAGATGACTCAATTTTCCATCAGTGGCTTTATAGACTAACACTCTTTCATAAAAGTTTCTCTGAGTCAGTCTCCATCGGAGGAGCTCATAGAGTCTTGTGTGATTCCTAAGAAGATGAATGAGAATCATGAGAACTCACACTCTCCCCAGTCTAGTGAAAGGAGGTGGTCAACAGAGCATTTGATTCTGTGACTGCAGGAGCATAAGCATGGCTGCCACCCTGGAGTATGATGGTCTTGCAGTCACAAAATGGCAGTCATGACTTTGGTTGGAGACTTTAAAAAAAAAAAAGCATTTACTTTTTAAAAGCTAATGTGTGCATTACAGGAAAAATAAAAACACAAGCAGTAACAAAGTCATCCAGTCACAAGCAGCTTAGTTGGATGTGTGTATATGTATATAACAGCAGAAAAAGCTTGTATGTATCGAGCTTTTACACTCATCATGAATATTCACCCATTCAAAATCCCAAAGCTACATGAGTATTTTTGATAACCAAGAATACACTATATGCACTCAATCTGTTATCCTTTCTTGGGGACAAAAATTTTACCAAAGGCCAGTGGCAACAGACATCTAGACATTGGTAGAATTAAAACTAAAATAATGCATTCCCTTAATGATAAATTAAAATGAGACAAAGCAACAGAAAACACCAAGATTATTTCATTACCAGATTTCTACTACTAAAATATTAGCAAGAATGCATGTTCCCAATGAATTAAAATATTCCTACAGTACAGCCAGAGGATGCACATCGACTGGCTCACATCAAAATGTAAATCCTTGAGCACTTGCTCCCATCTTTCAGTATTTGTGTCCTTGTGCCCCTCTGCTGCTAGCTTAATGACCAAGTCCTGATACACACTGCCCAGGGTGGTGGGCGGGGGAATGAGAAAGTATACATAGAGAAGCACTCTGTGCCCCTTAGTTCAGATTGTCTAACCATTGTTATATGTGCAGTTTAGTTAATATTGCTGGGTATTAAAGAATAAGTCCTAATGCCCAAAGTTTAAAAGTAGCAAAATAATCCCTATATAAATAACCTCTTGTTAGTTTTTAGGAAGAACTATCTTCTGGGAATGACCTTTGTTAATTTACCTCTGGGAGCTAGGGGTAGTGCTGAATTTAGTCACTGGAATGGTGAAGAGGCACTGGAATGATGAAGAGGAAGAAGGGGGAGGGGGAGGGCTCTTTGCTAGTATCTCCATATCTGGACAGGTGTAGATTATAACCACAGATCTGTATGTGCGTTTTTGGTAAAGTAGTTGTGTTCATTGTGCACAAAGTTCATACTGTGTTTCACAACATTAACTTCTCTGAGATCAGCTTTGTCCAGCCTCAGCATAGGAGTAAAATAGTCTGACATTTGTCTTTCTATGTTTGACTTATTTCATATTATTCCTTCCATGTCTCTCCATGCTGTTGCAAATAACAGGATTTCATCTTGCTCATGGCATGGTAGTAGTCCATGAGTTACCTACACCACATTTCTTTGCTCATTCCTCACTTGATGGGCATCAAGATAGATATCTTGGTTATTATGAATAGTTTGGCAATAAAAATGGGAGGACAGCTGTCTCTTTGACACAAGATTATATTTCCTTTGGAAATTTCCCCAGTGGTGGAACTGCTGGATCACACAGTAATTCTAATTTTACTTTTTTATGGAGTCTCCTTAAAAAAAGGCAGTTTTAATTTACTTTCCCACAAACAGTGTATAAGAAAGGCTTTTGAAAGTTTTTTATATAAGCAGATTTTCTTCCAACTGAAAGTCTGACTGTGGACCAGCTTCTTCGGAGGCACAGGGAGAGACATACATAATGAAAATTTCTTTATATTATCCTTAAATTTTCTTTATATTAGGAAATAGCCAAGGCATCTTGCTTAATCCCTTCATGGCCATTGTCCTGTGGGCTACACAGTTGAATAATAAATATGCAAGCTTAGCCTGTTTGGGGAATGGCACCTACTTAGAACTGGCTGCTGATAGAGTGAAGAAGAGCAAATGTGGGGGAGGGTGATGTGTCAGGCATTGTGTATCTGCTTCTATATTTACCTTATCTATCAACCACCTTCAACTTGAAGAAAAGCAGGGAAACTAAGGTGTCAAGAAGGTGAGTGACTTGTTGAAGGTCACATGGTTAGTGGTTAAATCCAGGTTCATTTGATTCCACGGACCCTGCTCTTTCACCTCCATTCTGTGCCTATATATTTGAAATAGATTTTGAGGGATTTGAGCCTAAAGATTTCAAAAATAGCATTAGCAAAAGAATGAAGGCAGCCTGTGTTGTAGGCGAGATACAGCTAAACATCGAGGAAGACAGATAACTGGGCAGTGGTGAGGGTCTGGAGCCTGGCAGGAGTGTGCAATGTGGGAGCATCATTAGTCAGACAGGCTCACTTAAGAGGACACTGGGTGTTGGCAGGCAAGGGAAGGTCAATATGTGTTTGAATCCTACAAAAGAAGATCATTCTCTTCAATAGACGTATGACCCAAATCTTTGGGGAACATTTCTTAGGAGGTGTAGAGGTTGTCCTGCTTATGGTGATGGCCTATGACCGCTAAGTGGCCATCTGCAAGCCCTTGCACTATACAACCATCATGAACCGAAGAGTTTGTATGTTGCTAGTAGGAGTGTCCTGGATGGGAGGCTTTCTCCATGCCACCATCCAGCTCCTCTTCATCTTCCCATGACCCTTCTGTGGCCCTAACATCATAGATCACTTTATGTGTGACATGAATCTTCTGCTCAGTCTGACCTGCACTGATACCCACCCTCTGGGGCTCTTTGTCATTGCCAACAGTGGGCTCATCTGCCTGGTAATCTTCCTCCTCCTGCTGATCTCCTACGTGGTCATCCTGTGCTCTCTGAGGACACAGAGTCTAGAAGGTAGCACAAAGCCCTGTCCACCTGTGTCTCCCACATCACAGTGATCCTTTTACTCTTTCCTTCCTTATTTGTGTACCTGAGACCTGCAGGTCTACCTATTGACAAGGCAGTTGCTGCTTTCTACACTACGATAACTCCCATGTTAAAATCTTTGATCTACACCTTGAGAAATGCCCAGATGAAAAGTACCATTAGAAAATTACTTACTAGGAAGTTTCTTTCTGTTGACAAACATTCCTGAAGAGCAACAGTGATTTAACTGAGGAAAGGCCCTTTTGCATGATCTTAGCAAGCAGCACTTATGAGATTTAAAAAAAAAAAAAAATATTCAAAATTCTTTTGATCAATCTCTTGAGATTTAGCAAATTATGTTTTGTTTGGATCATGAATCCCAGTATTATTCATAAATGTAAAACATGAAGAATTAAAATCAAAAGCTAATTTTCAAAACACCATTGCTTTCAAGGAAGGAAAATAACTACTTCATGACTACTCTGCATATTTGGAAACTTTTATCAAATCAGGGCTTGCTTTTGCTGCCTTCATTTCCATACATGGATTCATATGTTGAGCCAACAAAAATTAAATAGTTACATATGTTGGTATGTAGCAAAAATGATTATAACAATCAAAAGAAATAAGCAGAGCATAATTACTGTCCTCATTTTATCTGTCAGGAAACTAATAGAAAGAAGTTATCTGAATCCATGTATCAATTATCCTGAAATCAGAATATGATAGATTTCTGGATCATATTCTTAATTCCTATATTATAAGGCCAAGTAATTATAATAAATAGATCATGTTATTGTAGTAATTACCATTTATGAAAAAAGATAGTATTGGACACACTGCATACACTAGTTGAATTTCATACCTAAATATCTAATGATTTTCATAAAAAATTCTTATAAAATGCATATCACAATTGATGATAATATGTTTTGAGGAGTATTATGGTAACTAAGGACTTTAGAGCTAAAAAACTGAAGCAACATTAACTTTTGATTGGAAGTAATGCAGACTCAACCAAATTTCCTTGTGATCTTGAGACAGCATCTGTACACTCAATTCACTCTACTCTGATAATCCAGGAGAATGAGGGGTGAGTCAAATCAAAGAAGGCTTGAATTTCAGACAGGAACTCCTAGTTGATTAATGCACAGATGGACTCCACTAAGTAGTTGCCTGATGGCAAACAATATTTTCTAGAGTTTGGCAAAACATTTTGCCCATGATAAATAGTGAATAAATAATGAATGTTAAATGTAACATAAATAAGTTCAATAAAATATACAGTAAAAAAAAAATACTGAAAACTAAAGTTTTTTTATTTTTTTTTTTACTCAGTCAGACTGACCTCTAAGGGAAATCACAATTTGTTTTTATCCCTGTGTAAACTGAGGAATGAGAAAGAACTTAGAACGAGTTTCTCAGTATATGATCATATATTATATTGTGATATTCCCCCAACAAGATTTCATGGTCCTCGGCTTATGGGCTGTTTATCATTTTTCTGTTACCTGGTGGTCACATTTCCTTAGTAAAACCTATTTTGTCAAGAAGGTGCATCTGTCTATACAAAACAATCTCAGGATTATTTTTTGTTCAATACTTCCTTCACTCATTAACAAACCCCAAGATTTGATTCCAAAAGTATTAATATTTGGGGGACTTCTGAGGTGAATAAAACATGCCTAGGTTCTTCTTTTATGGTGCTTAGGTGAGAGATATCAGAAGGAAGTAGAAAAAGACCAATGAGTGTTATATGCACATGTTAAGATGGACAGGGTTCTATGAAAACATATTGGATAGACAACAAACAAAGACCTGGGGAGCAGGAAAGGAGAGCAAAGGGTCAAGAGGTTGGATCAAAGAATTCCTATAACAGGTAAGTTAAAAACAAAATATTCAGGAAACCTAAATCATTCAACATGGCTGTGATTATTAATTTATATTTTTATTCAACATTCATTCACTGAAACCCAAGTGCCAGGCACAAAGCTGAACACCAACCTAGTGTAAAGGTAAACCGTAACTCCTGAGAATGAGACAAGAACAGACAAGATCAAAAAAGATCTCAAAGTCATGTTAAAGCTTAATGGTAGAAACCTTGGGCAAATATAGAAAGTATCCCTAAGGTGGTGAATGATTCAATTGTATTTCAGATTACAACAACTTGGTCCCAGTATGAGCAGGAGGAGAACAGAAGCTAGTATAATGATCTGACGGTGAAAGGCTGGGATTGAAATCTGGTCCTGCTGGTGAAGAGACAGAGTGTGGTAGACACTTGAATCATGCTCAAATTCCACCAGCAGGCCACTGTGCACAAGACCCAGGTGCTGTGGCTCTGGGCTGCTTAGAGTTCACAGCCCTAACCTTCTCTGGACAAGTACACCAAAGAAAGTAGGAGATTTTATCCAGGGATTATTTCCACTATTTTATGGTTCTCAAGTGGAAAAATAAAAGACTATCACAAGAGTCTTAAAAAGGTTGTGTGTGCCTTTCCCCCTGCAGAACAAATTATGTACTACAATTTTAACAGTGGTCAACTTCATGCTTTGAATGTAGCCCTTGCTGCTCTAAAACAGACCTATTTTTTACCTTCTCCCTCTTTCCTTTCCTCATTTCTTCTCCATAATCCCTCCTCCTAATCTCAGGAGAATATTGGGATCCCTTTGAATCAACTCTTTAAAATCTCTCTGTTGCCCCTGATGGAGGGAATCACAGACTCTGGGACAGGAGTCCCCTTGTATTTCTCTTTCTCTAGCAAATCAATGAGGTTTCTTTTTCTTTTTTCTCAAAAGCTTCCTTCCTTACTGGATCGGCATCAGGGATGGGGCTGAGCTTCAGGTCACACAATGAGCACTCCACAGCTGCCAAGGCCCAGGCTAGAGCCTGACTTCATGGCACCACATACTTTTCTCCCCCTCTCATCAGACTCCTTCAGTCCCTGCTTCCATTTGACACATTCATAGAAATCCCACTTCAGGTTCATTAGCACAAACTGAAATAGGGAAACAGTTCCCTATATATTTAGAAGTTATAGACAAAGTGATCAATTGATTTGGAAGATTAGAAAGACAGGAGTCATGGGTGAGATGCATGTTCTGGCTTCCATCACTAGATGGATTAGGAACTGAGGAGATAGAGTGGAGAGAACTTTGCAAGTGAAAAGGGCCTCTCCATCTCCAGTAGAGGGGCTCTGAAACCACCAGTAGGTGGTCTCCCCAGCCTGGCTAAGGAATGCTGCAACAGTGCCTGAAGAAACCACAGAGGCTGCCCCCTGAGGAAGTTTCCCTGAGGTAAGGCTGACTCGCTTTAGGACTGACTCTTAGCCCAGACCCCTTCTTGATTCCTAGACCTCTAGCTGGACTCAAGTCCTAGCAGGATCCTAGAGAAGCTCAATGTGTGACCATGAAAATGTGAAATATACTCCAAGGGCTTCAAGATCTTTCTAATTTATTAAGACATGAAGGCAGGAATATATGTGTTAATACACGTTAAGATTATGCAAAAATGATGAAATAAATGTAAATTTGGATCAGGTCAAATTTACTGATACAGGCTCCACTAAGCAAAGATTGTTAATTTAGCACTACAGCTCAGGGAATTGAAAGGGCCTCTATTTGGCTATTTGTAATAAGAATCAAATGAGGCTCACAGTGAGTGAACTAGAAAGGGACTCAAAGGCACAGAGAAATCAAAATGCAGTGCAATTTGTCACTTAAGACCTATTCACCCAGTAGACTAATCCAAAAGACTAACCTCCATCACAACTGTCAGTAGTAATTTTATGAGCGGAGCCCTGACATCCTTGAAGACTTCTGTGAGTGCTTGTCCCTGTCAGAGGAGCCCCTCAGTGGAAACTGTGGTCCCTGGACTGGAAACTCTGAGTGCAAAGTGAATAATTGGCCCAGGGAAAGCAAGGGGACAAGTGGCAGCACTCCACATCCCAGGTTTTGGTGTTGTGTCTACCAGAGTTTGAGGGAGGATAGAAGGACTTAGACAGCCAGGGCAAGATGGTGAGTAAGGAAGTCAGGAGATGGGCCAGAACAAAGGAGCGTGGAGAGGATCTGCTTGATGAAAGTGCTCCTGGAGACAGGGGGGATCCAGTCAGACTGACATGTTGGTACTCCTGCCCCTAGTGGGAATCCAATAGAAAAACTAAAGCAGGCAAGTGGACAGAGGGGACCACCATTCAATAATAGGGAGGAAACTGTGGATGGGGAGAAGATAAGGAAAAGAGGAAATTCCAGAAACCATAAAAAAAAAAAAAAAAAAAAAAAAAAAAAAGCTGAAACTACTCCACCAAATTTCTGGGTTCTCTTTGGGGAAATGTGTCTCCGTCACTTTTTCAATAAACCTGCTGCTTGCTCACTCTGTGTCTCTTTCTTCAATTATTTGCTGAACAGAGACAATGGACCCAACGTCCCTAGATGGTAACAAGCGAACATCAGAGTTAAAGAAGAAACCTGCTGACCTGAAAAGACCTCTGATCTTGGCTGGTTGATTTTAGGCTTCCTAGTAGTGAAGTACTGTAGAAATCCTAAGGAGTTTTTACTTGATATATTTAAGCAGAAAAGTTCAAGTGAATGAAATAAAAACTGAATCCTCAAATCAGAAAGTCATGTTCCCTCAATCAACTTCCAGACTTGAGCCATTCTGCATTACAGACCCCTAAAATCAAAGAGAAATTGAACATGCCTGAGGTAGGAGCCAGGAGCAACTGCTTGGGATTTATGTGAATATGTCTCCCCACCTTGTTCAATACCTGAAAGTGTTTTTCAGGTTAACCATTCATTAGGCAAAGAGAAATAATCAGGCATTGCTGTGACTACTGAACCTATGGAGCGAAGAATATTATGGTGGAAAAGGCCAAGCAGGAACTAGTAGAACTGTCTCTATCCAGAGAAATAGTGAAACAAAAGCAAACTTCTGGTTTGCATGGTAAACATAGTATTGTATTACTATTTACAAAGATCAATTGCATTCCTAGAGAGATTTCAGAGATTGCTGCCATCATCAGGGACTTGAAAGATCCATCAATGGTGATTCTCACCACATTATATTGAACTGCTTGTTCTGTGCAAAACACAGATGGTTATGACAAAATTATAGTGGAATTCCATATGCTTAATCAGATGGAAACTCCAATTTCAGCTGCTGTGCCAAAAGAGGTTTCATTGCTTGAACAAATTAATACACCTCCCTTGTAGCTCATCTATAGCTAAAGATCTGGCAAAGACTTCTATCCCATACCTTTCAATAAGACCACCAGAAGCAGTTTGTTGTTATACAAAAATGAATGCCAGCAATGCACAATCTATCCCCTAATTTAGGGAATGATGTTCCAGAATATTTCATAATTTCCTTTCCCAAACCCAAGCAACCCTTCATAGAGAAACTCAATAAGTTTTAAGAAAACACAGAAAAATTATTTGATACTCTAATGTAGACCATAAGAAATTAAAAATCAAATCCTCAAGTGCAACAAATACTATATTTAATTAGTTAGAGGGCATCAATAGCAAAAATAGTCAAAAAGAGAATTAATATGATTGAATACTTATTTGAAAATACAGTCTGAGGAGTAAAAAGAAAATAAGAATTAAAAGAAATTAACAAAGCTTATGGAAGCTTTAAGGTAGAATTAAAAGATGAAACATTTGAATTCTTGGATTTCAAGAAGAAGTTGAAAATGCCATATTGTAGATAACCTATTCAAATGGATCATTAAAAATATTTTCCAAACTTAGGTAAATTCTGAATAAACAGGAGGAAAAGCAGCAAAGTCATCAGTCAGGTTTAACTCTAGCAGTCACTATGAAAATCAGTGTGGAAATTCCTCAAAAAACTAGAAATAGAGCAGCCATATGATCCAGTTATCCTACTCCTGGGTATATGTCAGCGTCTATTGGTAGATGAATTTATTCAAAATATATAGCTCATATACAAAATGAGCTTAAATCAGAATGAAATTCTGTCATTAGCATCAACAAGCTAGAGATCATTATGTTAAGGGAAATAAACCAGGCACAGAAAGACAGGACTGCACAACCTTAGTTAAATGTGGAACATAAAGAGATCAATCTCATAGACATTAAAAGTAGACTGGTGATTACAAGTGACTGGGGAGATCAAGGGGTGGATATGTGGGGGGAATACTGATCTCTGGGTAGTAAGCTGCAGTTACGGAGGAATAAGAAGCACAGGTGTGCGAAAGCACTATCAGGTGATGGTAATAAAAATGTACAATGCATTTCAAAAAAACCAGAAGAAAAAAATTTGAAAGTTTACACTCTAAAGAAATGATAAATGAGGAGATATGCATGATTAGCCTGATTTAAACATTATGCAATATGTACATGTATTAAATGGTGCCTCATTAATGTGTACAGCTTTTTACATTTCTATACATTAGTAAAAAAAACATTGGTAAGGAAAAAATGTGCTATATCTTGAATGGACATTTCTCCAAAGAAAACAAACCAATGGCCAGCATATAAATTAAATGGTGCATGATGCCAATATAAACATCAGAAAAATTGCAAATCAAATCACAATGAGATATCAACTCAATCCAATAGGATGGAAATTATACAAATCAAACAAACGAAAACAAAAAGATGATAAATGTTGTTTAGGATGTGAGAAAAAGGGAATTCTTTTCCACTGTTTGGGATCATATAAATTGGTTCAGCCTTTACAGAAAAATAGTATGGAGTTTCCTAAAATAATTGCAAAAATAATAATGTCAGTCTTTATAAAGAAGAAAATCATTATTGATATTCTTGACAATTACTCTTCTAACAGGAGTGACATGAAATTTCAGGATTTTTTAAAAATGTAAATAGGCACAATTCCTTTATTTTATTTTTTCACATGGTGCTGAGAAACAAACCCAGTGCCTCACGTGTGCTAGGCAATCACTCTACCACTGAGCCACAACTCCAGCTCATCAGTATAGTTCGATCACTAGCAATATTGAACATTTTTTCATATATTTGTTGTCCACTTGCATTTCTTCTTTTGAGTAATGTCTGCTTGTTTTTTTCATCATTTATTGATTGGTTTATTTGTTTGTCTTTTTGTTTTTGCTGTTGGTTTTTGTTTTTTTTTTTTTTTGGCAGTTTTTGTTTGCTTTTGTTTTCTTTGGTGTCAAGATTTTAAGATTTTTAAAGGGCAAATGCAACATGACATCACTTAAGGATAAATCTAACATAGTCTAACTCAGAGATATAGGTAGTGGGACAGTGGTTCTCAAGAACTGGGGAGAGGGGAGGAGGAGGAAGAGCCAATCAAAGGGTATGATGATTTGGTTGCACAACATGCATAAGGTTTAGAGATTTATATACCATTGTGCCTATACTGATGGATACTGTCCAGGATATTTAAAATATTTCTCAAAGGGTCAGTTTTGTGTTAGATGTTCTCATCATCATCATCCTCATCCTCATCCTCATCATAACAATAAACAAGAAGTGGACTCATTTGAAGATGATCAGATAGGTGACCACATAGTGTCATGGTATAGATTGTGGTGACAGATTCGCATGTGTATGTGTATCTCCCAAGACATCAGGTTGTACATTTCATATATGTACAGCCTTTTGTATCTTAATTACCTCAAAGAAATGTTTTTTAAGAAAAAAATGCACAGTCCTCCTAAAATGACTAAACAGCAAATAAGTAACAAGGGCATTTTTTACAATGGACAAAATGTGGAATGACTGGAACTCACTTACTGTGTTTTAAATGTCTCTCCAAATCTGTAATGTTGCCTATCATTCCATGCTGTGTCCCAGAGAGCACTGTTACATCGACCCTTCTTGGGTTTCTGTCTACTTCTGAAACACTGAAAATCAGGAAAAGCAGCATGTGGAGTAAAAACTTCAAAATAGTCATTAATATGCCTTCACTTCTTTAGTTCTCAACTGATTCATAGTGGTTTTCAGAAAGGATTTAATATTAGTAAGAAAGAAGCTCTCTCTATGACACACATGATAGGGAAACTGCATCACTGGTACCCACACTGGATTTATGCTACAATCCTATTTATATGACATTCAGCTTTCCTAACAACCCAGTTTCAGATTGAAAAAGAAATTATGTTCCAACTTCAGGGAATATAATTCCCCATTCAGAGCTTGGAGATTCTCAAATATATCTTTCTAGAATACCCTTTCTATATTTCCATCAAAAGATATAATTAATTCCTGGGAGAGAAAGCACAAGTACAAGCAAGTTCTCTAAATCCTTCTGGAAAGCTCTTAAATAACCTGATATTGTGAGATGACAATATTTTTATTCCAGTTGATTCATCCAGGATGAGATTCATCACCAGTGACCTATTTGAATACTTTTCTTCCCAATCTCCTGCCTTCTGTCCTCTAGGACCAGAGCAACAGAATGATTTTCATTTCCCCATAATGTATCAAGCAAATCTATTCTAAATTAATATCACAGATTTTCTATTAAAATATATTAGGATTTAAGCTAAATGAAAAGATTTAGTTTTTTAAAGATACATTCTTAATAACATTTGATTTGATGTTAGGTTACCTGAATAATATCTTTGGAAGTTTACTTCCAATTCACATTAAATTTTTTTATTTGAAGAGGAGGTCTCTATGAAGATGAAATTATTTCTGGACACTCAAAACACAATTAAAATCATCTAAAACTACTAAGGTAAGATTTTCAACTGTGCTGATATTTATTAATTTTGTAATTTTTCATATGCAGAGATCATTACTTTTCTAGATTTGTTACATACAGTCAGAGTGTCATTTGTTGAATACTGTTATAGAATAGTTCAACCTCATTCCACTTTTTCAAAAGATATTTGGTAAATATCATTGAGAAAATTTAACATTAGACAATTTGAGACTCATAGTGATGAAACTATGTATAAAAAACAGACCTCTAACAACAAAAAATGTTAGTTCGCCTTGAGACATCTCATTTAATAACCAAGACTAATTGTGCAGATAAAAATGAAATATAAGTACACTTCTCACACACATAAGACTTAGATATAAATATTAAATAACACAAATCATAAGCTGCAGAGCCCTAGTAGAAACAGGAAGTCTTTCTGGGATCAATTGCTGTGGTTAGAACAGGTCTCTTTGTATTCTTTAAAAGAAGTAATGCAGAGGATTAATCCTGAACTGACTGGAGGCTTGAAAATATCTCTATATTCTTGTTTAAACTGTCCATTTAGCTTTTCTGAGTGCATACACAGTTGTGGAAATAAATGAAAGCCCTATATGTGTCCCCAGAACTGTAATGAATGTGCTCATGTAACAATCAATTCTCAAAAAACTCAAGAGGTGATATTTTTACTCTCACTTTTTAGATGATAAAGCAGATATGTACAGGACCAGGAACTATACCCAGGTAAAAGAAGTTGCAAGCAGAAGAAATAGGATTTGCATCTGGTCTTACTGACTTCCAAACCAGTCTCTCTCTTAACCACCATGAGGTTGTTCACATTTTTCATCTAACTCTGGGGTCAATATTTTATAGTGGTATTAGAGAAGGAAGAACTGGGTGTGAGGGACAGGCCAAGTGAAAGGAGCCCTTCCAATATGAAGAAATACTCATTTACTTAACATTTGGGAGTTGAAATGAATTATTATGTGTCTTTGTGTCTAATGATGAAATTGCTTTGCCTAAACTTCCCTCTGAAGTTGTTCATCATTGTTTAGTATAACATAGTATGAGAATTATAGGTTAAGGAGAAAAGAGCAATATATGTTAAAGAATTGGATGACAAAAAAATAAATAAAGGACTAACTTAAAGCCAGGCACATAAATACATGCCTATAAATTCCATTTACTCAGGAGCGTGAGTCAGGAGGCTCACAATTTTAAAGTCAACCTGAGTAACATCATAATACCCCATTTTAGAATTTAAAAAAATCTAATAATCTAATTATTCTCTTCTTGACCCTATTACTTATTAGAAACTTGTTCTGAAATGGGATCCTTAATTCTTCTGTGCATATATAAATAAGCATAAAGATGGGTAAAAAGAAATGATAGAATTAGCCATTCATTAACCTTGTTTTGAGAACTAGATCTGCACATGTCTATAACATGTTTAGAACATACATGGAGTTCAGTTACTGTCAGTTAACATAATCAAGGTTATTACAGTTGTTCATGTTAGTTTCTGAGATGATTTCCTTACATGTAAGAATGATGGAATAACATCAGTCACAGAAGTTATCTCAATTATTAGGAGGAATTGTGCATGTGAAGCACTTGGTAGCATGCCATACATGGAACAAATATTACTTGCTTTATAATTAGGTGTCATACAGTTATTAGATTCATTCAACAAATTTTATGAATTATTTTATAGTTGCTCTTTTGTACATTGGTTACATTTTCCTAAGTGTCATCCTCCTCTCTTTATATCAGTTGTTATCATTAATTAATCTGCTACATGAATTATGATCTCTGGCTTTCACCCCTTACTTAACCCCACTCTGCTTCATCCAGGACACAAAATGATGATTACAATAATAACATCTCATTTCCTCTTCGTTAAGCTCCCATCATCTTTGACTCCTATTCTTATTAAACTCTCACATTTCCCCATTTCCTAAGGAAAAAAGGGCAACATTCATTAGTTACCTTGAAGGCAGTCACATCCCGCTCCTACATCTGATTTGGGGTTTACATGACACTATGAGTGTAGCCTCTGAATTCAAATTAGTCACTGAATCATCTCAGACAATTAAGAATGCTCAGCCTCTGGACTTTCTCCCATATATAGTCTTTGCAGGATCTGCACTGGGAGGGCCAGTAATCTTCAAGACTCAGAACATTTTTTCACCTCACTCAAATATATGAATACAAAAATCTGCACATATATTCTTATGAGTCAATAGAATCTATCCTTTATTTACTTATTAGAATGGAGAAGTTTAACAAATTTTAAGGCTGGATTGTTTTTTGCAGGTATGTGAGTAACTTTTACATCAAGTACATGGAGAATAGGAATAATGTGACGGAGTTCGTTCTTCTGGGCCTTACTGAAAATCCAGAGTTGCAGAAAATCATATTTGCTATGTTCTTGCTCATCTACATCATCTGCATGGCAGGAAATATGCTTATTGTGATCACCATCACTGTCAGCTCATTGTTGGTGTCCCCTATGTACTTTTTCCTGGCCTATATCTCCTTTATTGATGCCTGCTATGCATCTGTCAATACCCCTAAACCAATGGTGGATTCACTGCAAAAAAGGAAAACCATCTTGTTCCATGCATGCATGACTCAAATCTTTGGGGAACATTTCTTTGGAGATGCTGAGGTCATTCTACTTACAGTAATGGCCTGTGACCGCTATGTGGCCATCTGCAAGCCCTTGCACTATGCAACCATCATGAACCGGAGAGTATGTCACCTATTAGTGGGAATGTCATGGGTGGGAGGCTTTCTCCACACAACCATCCAGTTCCTCTTTATCATCTGACTACCCTTCTGTGGCCCTAATGTCATAGATCACTTTATGTGTGATCTGAACCCTTTACTCAATCTGGTCAGCACTGATACCCACACTCTGGGGCTCTTTGTTGCTGCCAACACTGGGTTCATCTGCCTGTTAAACTTCCTCCTCTTGCTGGTCTCCTATGTTGTCATCCTGCATTCCCTGAGGACTCACAGCCTGGAAGGTAGGCACAAAGCCCTGTCCACCTGTGTTTACCACATCACAGTGGTTGTCCTGTTCTTTGTTCCCTGCGTATTTGTGTACATGAGACCTGCAACTACTTTACCCATTGATAAAGCCATTGCTGTATTCTATACTATGATTACTCCTATGTTAAATCTGTTAATCTATACCTTAAGAAATGCTCAGATGAAAAATACCATTAAGAAATTGTTTAGCAGCAAAGCCATTTCAGATGACAAATGAAGATACCTCAAGTCCAATACTGATTTAACTGAAGAAAGGATCAAAAGATATTGAACAATCTCAGAAAAGAATGCCTAAAGGATATAGAAAAACCATAATGTCATTCGTAAATTCTTCATTGATACAACCATACATGGTTGCAAAATAGTGGAGAACACCTAATCCAGGATGATTCTCTCATATTTGTAAAATTCTTCTTAATCAGGGCTTTGTATCTCTAGCTTCAATCATGTATATGCATTCATATGCTATCCTTCTAATGAATATAAAAAAGAAATAATTACAAATAGTGGTATTGGGTAATAATCTCTATAACACTTATGAGATATATATGCCCTGCTATTATGATTTGGATTCAAGGTGTGTCCCCAAAGCACCTGTCAATGTAGAAATATCAGAGATAAATGATTAGATTTGAAGGCAGTGAACTGATAGGCTATCCTAGTTTGAATGGACTGACTGGGTAGTAATCATAGGCAGGAGGAACATGGCTGGAGGAGGTTGCTGAGGATGTGACCTGGAAGGCTCTCTTCCCTGCAGCCCTTCCTCTTCCTGTATCCTCCCCGCTAGGCCATGAGCTGAGCTTTCCTCCCATGGGCCCTTCCCTCATGCTGTGCTGCCTTGGGCCAAGATCAGTAGTGTCAGATGTCTACAGATGGAGACCTTTCAAACCCTGAGCCCTCAGTAGAAACATTCCCCCCTGTAAGTTGTTTTTGTCAAGTACTCTGGTCATAGCCATGCTAAAACTGACTAAAACAACTGTTATTATCTCCATTTTACCTGTGCAAATACTGGTGAATGAGGAAGCTGTCAACATAGATACAGTGATGATCCCATAACCAGAAAGCTCCTGATTTTCCAGAGCATGCTTTTAACTCCTATGATATACTACCAGGAAATGATGAGAAAAAGATCATATAAGTATACATGTTTCAATGCAGACAAAACTGTGCCACACACATTATATATACTAAGCGATCATAACTAATAATTAAACAGCTTTCTTTAATATTTTTATTAATATGCATATCACAACTGATGTTCCTATTTTTCCAGTAATATTACAGTATCTAAGGATTTTAGAGCTTGAAAACACATGAAGCATTTAATCTCTGTGTGGTGAATAACAAAGATTCAATGATATTTCTAAATTTCTTGTGATCTTCAGAGGGGTTCTGTAGTGCTAAGGTCACCCTAAGCTCATAACCTATCAAAAAGAACTATTAAAAATATAAAAAACTTAAATGTCAGGCAGAAACTCTATTTACTATATACACAGTTAAAATCTTGCTTACTTGCTAAAAATTATCTCCAGAACATACCAAACTCTGACAGCCAATAAGTATTGGATGAAAGATTAAATGTCTAAAACATAAATAAATTAAATACACTGTAGGAAAGAGTAAGAGAGACAAGGGAATTTTTTTTTTTCTGCCTTCATCTCACTCAGACTGAGGAGAATCCCAAATAGACGTCTTAGAGGAACCTCATTGCATATTTACTTTTACTTAATATGAGGAATGAGAAATTTTTAAATGTGTTTCTCATCTTATGAACATGTATTTTACTTTAATATCTCTCAACAAGATTTCATTCTCCTATGGGTGTGGGGTATTTATGATTTTTCTGTTATGTGGTGGTCACATTTTATTATTAAATGCTATTTTTAAATTTAAGTAACTGTGCTTATACAAAAAGCGATTTCAAAAATATTTCACATTTACTTCTTGCCATACATAGGTTTGAGCCAAAGGAATGTTGATATTTTGAAAGCTTTGAAGGTGAGTGAAAAGATACCTACAAGAGAGTTACCTTCTCCACAGAGCTAAGGATATATTAAGAGCCTCCAAGGAGAGTGTAGAACCTTACTTTTGAGAGTTATATATGGTAAAATGGAAAGGATGTGGTGAAAGCACATTGGAGGACCACTGAACAAAGATCTGAAGAGGAGTGTCAGGAAAGTATTCCTAGATGGAAGCACATAAAAAATGGCACCCATAGAATAGAACAGGATCAGTAGAGTACAAAGACAAGAAATTGAGTCAAAGCATTCCTAGGACAGGTAATAGACAACAAGAGTCAGGAGGCATAAAAGACCATGCAAGAACACTAATCCACTCCACATGATTGGGATTATTAAATAAACAATTATTCATTGAAACACCATAGGTGTGAGCCACTAAGCTATTATAGTTGCACACTAAGCTACTATGAAGGTAAATTATGACTCCTAACATTGGAGAGAAAATCATAGGCAAGATCATGAAGGCTCCTATAATCCTGTCAAACCCTAATGATGAAGAACATGGAGAAAACATTGGAAGTACTTTTAAACCAGTGAGTGACATGTTTAGATTTTAGTTCCACAATGATAACTCAAGTTATAGTAAGTGAAACAACTTGAAGGACAAAAAGATTGACAGCAGGTTAACAGAGGACTATTGTAATGATGAGAGTGTGAAAGACTGTGGACTCAACACTGGTCCTGCTGTGAAGGAAGTACAGTGGACTGTTGAATCCACCTCAGATCTCCTCTTACAAGGCCTGAGGGCCCCACACAGCTAGCATGCGTCTGGGATGCTAACCTTTCACAGTCTTAATCTTTTCCAGGTAATTTCACAAAATGAAAGGGAAGCTACAACCCAGGGATTATGTCCCCCCATGTTTGAACCCCAAAGCTCACAATAAAGGATTATTACAAGACCATGAAAGTTGGGTCCCTGCCTCCATGTGGAGTCAGCAGTGTAGTACAGTGAACACTCCAGAGCTGCCAGGTTTCCCAGCTGAAGCCAGACTTCATTTACATAATGCACTTCCCTTCCCTACCTCATCAGCTTCTCTAAGTCTTTTCCTCCATACATCACCTTCATAAAAGTTCTCACCTCTTGTTCTGCATCTATAGAACTCAAACTGATTTGGAAAAGAAGAGATAGTTCCCCAAATATTTATAAGTCATAAAAAAGAAATAACTGAGGAAGAGTGAAAGAAAAGTCATGACTCAATCATGACTCTTCTGTCACTAGATGGATGAGGGAACTGAGAAGATGGAACAGAGAACTATGAGTCTTCCTACATGGAAGGGGTTTCTCTGACTCCAGTAGAAGTGCATCCCTACACCATTAGGTGTTCTATCCACCCCTAAAGAAACTCATCATCCCCCCTGAGGCAGTTGCTCTGCAAGTTAATTCTGACTCTGGATTAACATCCACCACTCCCTTTGGCTCCTAGACCTACATCTAGACTCAATTTTAAAAAGAAACCTAAAAAGGCTACAAAGTGTGACTCATGAATAGACACAGTGGAATCCAATGGGCTACATAAAATTTGTAACTTATTTATAGGAACATGTGTGGTAGTACATATTATGAAGATGGGGTAACAGTGGAACAAACATAAAGTTAGATGAGGTCAAATGATACAGGTTTATTTAGCAAAGATTCTTTTTTCAGTATTTTATCTCAGGGAAGTAGAGAAGGGCTTGGTTCAGTTAGTTGGTTGCAACAAAAAAGACCCTATTAAGAAAACCTGTTTTTCTTTTTAAAGCATCTAGAATGTACCCCAAAGTCACATTTGCTGAAGGCTTCATCTCCAAAGCAGCAATGATCAGTGATAGAGCCCTTGGGAAGTGTTTGGATCGGGAAGGCACTAACCTCATCAATGGAATAATTCCTTAATAAGTTCATACCTGAGTGGGCTAGTAGCAGGTGGACACAGTTGAAGGAAGTCAGTCACTGGGGGTGTGCCTTTGAAGGGAGTATTTTGTTTTAGAACCCCAACTGCTTTCTGCTTCCTGGCCTCCATGACATGAAAAGTTTTGCTCTGCATGCCTTTCCACCATGTTGTACTGCCTTACCACAGGCCCACAAACAATGGAGTCAGTGAAGCATGGATTGAAACCTCTGAAACTGTGAGCCAAAATAAATCTTTCCTCTCAAAAAAGAAAGAAAAGAAAAAGAAAAAAAAAAAAAAAAAAGAAAAACAGACACTAAAATAGTGCTCATGAGTAAACTAGAAATTCTGAACTTTCCCTGGTCTAACAGTAAGAAAGGGACTCAAAGTCTTAGAAAAAGTGGAATGTAGCATGATTTGTCATTTAGGACCTACTTGACCACCCTGGAAAGGTTCAGAAGACACACATTTAATCACTCTTATGAGAAATAAATTTCTGAAGGGAGCCCTTACATCCTTGAAGAATTCTGTGATTGCTCTTCTTTTTGGTTAAGACCCTCCAGTGGGTGCTGGGGATATAGCTCAGTTGGTAGAGTGTTTGCCTTGCATGCACAAGGCCCTGGGTTTAATTCCCAACACCACCAAAAAAAAAAAAAAAAAAAAAAAGCCTTTATAGTGGGAACTATGGTCCCTGAAGTAAGAAATCTAAATGTAAAGAGAGTAGTTTTATTCAGGGGTAGCCAGGGCCCAGTGGCCTCCCTTAACCTTCAAAAGCATTGCAGTTATAATGACAAACAGCACAGTGAATAAGAAATCAGAAAAATATGACCAGAAAACACTGATTCCCTTGGGTAGTTTCAGTATTCCCAGAAATGAGATATATTCCTAATAAATTCTCGATATGTTCAAGCTAAGAAGTTTTATTTTAAGTGAAAGAATGTCAAAACTGAATCACTAAATCAGAAAGTCATGCACCTTCATTCAACTTCAAAACTTTACACAACCGAGAATCTCTAAAATGATTTCAAACAAACAAAATCACAGCAAACAAGCACACACAAAATGCAAACCTGTTAGTCAAGAATACTGTCAGGACCAAAGCTGTGCTTTAGTAATTAAGGAGAGATAAAGCCAGGCACGGTTGCACAGGCCTGTATTCACAGGAGCTCCAGAGGCTGAGACAAGTGGATCGAGAGTTCAAAGCCAGACTCAGCAACAGTGAGGTGCTAAGCAACTCAGTGAGACCCTGTCTCTAAATAAAATACAAAATAGGGCTGGGATGTGGCTCAGTGTTTGAGTGCCCCTGAATTCAATCCCCAGTGCACTCACAAAAAAGGAGAAACAAAGACATTCCCAGGAAAACTATTATTATACAAACACAATAATAAATGATGATAAAGTGGAGAAAAAGAACCATTATTCACTGTTTTGGGGAACATAAGTGAGTACAGCCACCATGGAAAACAGCATAGAGGTTCCTCAAAAGTCTAAAAATCGATCTTCTAAATGGTTAAGCTATCCCATTCCTGGATACATATCAAAAGGAAATTAAGGAATAGGAAAGACAGTGGATTGATTCTGACATAACTTTCCTATACATCACAGTGAATCTCTAAATCATGTACAACCATAAGACTACTGGGATCCTAACTACAATAAGATATACTCCAAGTTTGTATGATAGAGTATCATAAAAATGAAAGGCATTAAAAATGTTGGTAAGACTTACATGTTGTCTCTTTACAATGGATAACTTATTACTTCTGGTGACTAAGATGTATTACAGGGCAAACATTTAAAGACAGAGGAATGCTTAGGTTTAAGAAATAATTGTAGCAAAATTAATTACAGCTATGGTACAGAATCAGCCTAGTTGCCCTTCAACAAATGAAAGATGAGATTATGGTACATATACAGAAGAAAGAAATCCTGTTTTCTGCAATAAAATAGATAAAAGAGTGTAGAAATCACTATGTTGAATGATATAGTCAGGTACAGAAAAGACAAATACCATATGATTTCACTCATATGAGAAATAAAAAATGTGCACTCATGGAAGTTGAGGGTACAATGGTGGATACCAAAGGTCAGAGAGAGTAGGGGGGGGGCAGGTGAGAGAGATACAGTGATAAATGGATACAGAGTAACAATTAGAAATGAGTGAGTGAGTACAGTTAACAATAATTTTTCACACACTTCAAAACACTAAAAGAAATTATTTTGAGTGTTTGTGCCACAGGGAAATGCTAATTTTTAAGACTTAAATATGACTTAACAGCTTTAAACTTTATGCAATGTGTGTATATGCACCAAAAATATAACATGGTGCCCCATTAACATGTAAAATGTATGCTTTTATGTATTGTTTTAAAATAAACAGAAAATAAGCAAATGAACAAAATGACCTAGAATGGACATCTCTTCAAAGAAGACATAATGATGGCCTACATTTTTATAAAAAGGGCATTTCTACCAATAATCATTAGAAAAAATGCATATCAGAATCATGAGATAGCAACTCAACCTGATAGGATGGGAATTAATTAAAAAAAAAAAAGATTACAAATGGTGGCAAGGGTAAAGGGTGTGGGGAAAGGGAAAATATGTCACTGCTGGTGGCAGTGTAAATTGATTCAGCCTCTATGGAAGAGTATGAAGGTTCCTTTTTAAAACATTCAAAAAATAAAACTAATACTAATACTAGTACTAATACCCAAAAGAATTTCAATCAGAATTTCAATCATGTGCATTCCCAAATTCATTTTATGCTATTCACAGTACAAAAAATATGGAAGACATCTAAATTTCAATTGACAGATAACTAGAGGAGAATTTGTGATGTATTCAGGTAATGAAAAATAGTAATATATTTAATAAATATAGTAATTTTGGAAATCATTCCTCCTTAGCTTTTTGTAGGGTCAGAAGTAAGAGAATCTTACCCCAAGTAAGAGAATCTGCAGGAAGGGTCTATAAAATCACTTCAATGATAGGAAATGTTCAGAAAGCTTCAGATAGCATTATCATTGTTTCTAAAACTGTAAACATTAGTCTGTGACATCATTTCCTTACCTGTTAAATGAATAAAATAATAACAAAAACAAAGGCCATTCTAACTATTAAAATGAATCAAATGTGCATAGCCCTGGGTACCTTGGAATGCACAAAATACTTGAATATCAATAAATATTTGAATATCAATAATTATATAGTAATGTGATTTAGTCAACAAGGATTATAGATTATTATATAGTATCTCTTTTATACTTTCATTGATTCCCATCATTCTCTATATCAAATATTGTAAGTACTTTGCCTGTGCTTCCTATCTCTGACTTCCACTTACTACTGAACCCCACTCAGCAATATCTACAAAGTCATTTGTGAGAATAGTAGCCAAGATTCCCCCTTCCTCAAATTCCTGTCATCCTTCCATTCATTATCAATTATCTTTTATTATTCTTCATTTTATAACATAAAGAACAAAATTCTTTACCTGAGTTGAGAAATCTATTACATCTGTCTTTTACCTCCCTTTTTGGGCTAAGCTGCAACAGTGTGTGTAATCTATTCATACTATACATCATTTCAGAAAATTAAGTATGCTTAGATGGTAGATAACCTAGTCTGTTTACATAACTTCTTTATCTATATATTTGAAAAAACTCTACACAGGAAACTATTTGAGTAGTCTTTAACAATTCAGAGTTTTTTATACCACTTGAAGAAATAAAAAACACATGCAAAAAAATAAAAAGTTAAACATAAGTTCCCACATCTCGAAAGAATTTAGGCACATATTATTATTAGGACATAGAAGTTTAATTAAAGGTCATATCAACATTTTCAGATTATATAATTAACTTTCACATAAAGTTCATGGAGAATAAGAAAAATTTCACCGAGATTGTTCTGAGATTTACTGAAAACTCAAAGATGCAGAAAATTATATTTATTGTGTTTTTGTTTATCTACATCATCTCTGTGGCAGGAAATTTGCTCATTGTGATAACCATCATTGCCAACTCACTCTAGGGCTCCCCCATGTAATTTTTCCTGGCCTATCTCTCCTTTATTGATGCCTGCTCTTCCTCTGCCAATACTCCTAAACCAATTGGTGGATTTCTCCATGAAAAAAAGGCCATCCTTTTCAATGGAGGTATGGCCCAAGTCTTTGGGGAACATTTCTTTGCAGGTGCTGAGATTATTCTGCTTAAAGAGAAGGCCTATAACCACTATGTAGCCATCTGCAAGCCCTTACACTACACAACCATCATGAACTGGAGAGTATGTCGCCTGTTAGTGGGAGTGTCTTGGGTGGGAGACTTTCTCCATTCAACCATTCAGATCCTCTTCATCTTCCCACTACCCTTCTGTGGTCCTAATGTCATCGATCACTTTATGTGTGATCTGAATCCTTTGCTCAATCTGGCCTGCACTGACACCCACACTCTGGGGCTCTTCGTTGCTTCCAACAATGAGTTCATCTGCTTATTAAACTTTCTCCTACTGCTGGTCTCCTATGTGGTGTTCCTGGGCTTCCTGAGAACTCACAACTTGGAGGACAGGTGCATAGCCCTGTCTATCTGTACCTCCAACATCACAGTGGTTGTCCTAGTCTTTGTTGCTAGCATTTTTATATACATTAGATCACCAGTTACTTTAACCCTTAATAAAACATTTTCTGTATTTTATACCAGGATAAATCCCATGGTAAATCCCTTTGTCTACAGTTTCAGAAATGCTCAGATGAAAGATGCAATGAGGAAATTATTTGTCAGATATTTCAGGTCACAAATAAATGTGCTTAAAACCCAGCAGTGATTCAGCTGAAGAAAAGATGCAAGATGTTTTGGAATGTATCAGCAATGTATAATTATAAGACAAATATTAAAAAGATTTGTATTCATAAACTTTGCATTGAGAAAGTCTAGGTTGATTTAAAAAATTGAGTCAACCTAACTTAGGACCATGGCATGTATATTTGGAAACTTTTACTAATCCCGGGTCTGGTTTTCTAACTTTATCCATATATGTGGATTCATAGACTTTCCTTTAAGAAAAATAATAGAAAGAATACAATAAACTGGTGATGAGCAAGAAACTCTATAATTCTCAATACAGATTAGCTCTGCTAATTTACCTGTAGGGTGTTTCAATTACAGGACACTGACAGAAAGAAGAAATTATCTTTAGAGGCATACTGATAATCCATAACCAAAATATTACAAAATTTTAGATCATTCTCTTAATTCCTATGATATGCTATCAGATAATGATAATAAAAAGTTTCAATAATGATACAGTCAGCATTTTTGAGAAAAAATACTATGCATGCATATCATAATTTTTATGATTAAAACTGAATATTAAATCATTGTCATTCATATATCTCATTATTTTATGTATCAGAATGTATGCTCTTGTATTTCCAGTAATATTATGGTATCTCAGTGCTTTTAGGCAAAAAACAATTGGACATTTATTACCCTCTTGGACATAAGAAAGATTCAATCATGTTTCTAAATTTTCTTTTGGACATTAGAAGCAGGGTCTTCCTCAGGTCACCATAGACTGATAACCCTTCAGAAAGAGTGATGAATCAAATAAAATAACACTTTAATGTTGAACAGGAACTTCTTTTCACTAAATGTGCATATATAATCCATAAAGTTCTTGTCTGGTAGCTACCGATACATTCCATAAGTCTTTCAAAGTCTGGCAACTGATGATTATTGAAGGAATGAATAAATGTATAAAGTAACATATGAATTAAATAAAACATACAGTAGGAAAAGTGTGATAGAGATTAGGTAAATATTTTCTACCTTCAGACTCCTTCAGACTCAGAGGAGAATCCTAGATGGAATTCTAAGAAGAACCATATTGTGTTTTTACTCTTCCATAAACTGAAGAATGAGAAAATCTTGGAATTGTGTTGCTCAGCAAATGATAAAAAAAATTTACATTGATATTCCCTGAAGAAGATTTTTTTATTCTATGAATCTGAGCTGCTTATGGTTTTTGTTATTTTTTGATCATATTTCATTATTCAAAACTTTTTTTTTCAAAATAAGAAGAGGTATTTACACCTAGAGTAATTTCAACATTAAATATTTTTCTCTAAAATGTTTGGTACCTAATAAATAAACACATAATTTTGGGCCTAAAGTATGCATATTGGAGTGGAGTGGTTCAGATGTGGATAAAATGATAATTTACTTCTTCCATTATAAAATTTAAAATTCATTGAGAGACTCCTGGAAAGGAGTAGAAAATGAATGCTTATTGTTATAAATGTTAAGATGAACAAGGTGCTATGAAAATATACTGAAAGCATCTCAAAGATCTGGGGGTTGGGTCAAGAAAGGATTCCTAGATGGGAAGACATTAAAAAATGGCACCCATGATATGGTGTCAGTAAAGGGAATAGGCAAGAGTTTGCCAAAGCATCCCTAGAATAGGAGATAGATAGCAGGTTTTTAAAAAGTACAGAAAAGCTAATTGATTTAACAGGAATGGTCTTATTAACCTATATATTAGTTCAACAATTACTTATTGAAACCCCACTAGTGTCAGCCACCAAATTGCAGGCAAAGCGGATCAACCCAAATTTACTGTTACAGGCACAATAAGCAAAATTTCTTCCTTTACTGTTGCACTTAATAGAATTAGGAAGGATTCATTTTGGCTACTTGACTATCACAAGACCAAAAGGAAATCTACAGTGAGTGAAACAGAAATCCTTAGGCATTCTATATCTAAATATGAGAAAAGTACTTAAAAGCTTAGGGGATTTGGAATGTAGCTTAATTTGCAATTTAACGTCAACTCACCCACACTGGAATAGTTCAGAACACATAATTTTCATCACAACTCTGAGAAACAAATTTGTGAAAGGAATGCTAGCATCTTTGAACAGTTCTGTAAATGTTCTTCCCTGTTGGTGAAACTCTTAACAGTGGTAAGTATGGACCCTGAACTGAAAAACCTAAGTACAAAGTGAGTAATTAAATCAAAGGGTTGCAGGGACTAAGTGGCAGCACTCAACTTTGAAAGATACTGGAGATGTGGTTACCATTATGTAAAACAGAGTTAAAGCAGAAATCAGAATAATTTGATCGAGGAAGAATTAGTTATTTATAATATTTCCAGAAGTGAAATATATAGAAAATATAATATATTCTCACTTAGTTTAAGAAAAATTCTGTTATAATGAAAGACACAATTGAATAACTGGAACAGAAAGTAATGATCCCTAAATCAACCTTCAGACTTGAGCCAGTCTATAGATCCAGAATTCCTGAGATGAAAGTGAAGTGGATCTACATGAGGTAGGACCCTAATACACTATCAAAAATTTATGTGCAAATCTTTTTCGCAGTCTTCTACAAAGGAATTTAAAACCTTTTCCACAGAAACTGTGCAGTGCCTTAGTTCAGACATTGCTGCACAACTTCACTCTAGTTATAAGCTGACACTGATTCAAGGACACCCATAACCTCACTATGGTTTACCTGTGAAAAAGTAGATGGATATGTGTAAGTGATAGTCAATTAATACAAGCTTAGTCAATAGAGGCTCCAAGTGCAACTTCTGTACCAGATATGGCTTCATGGCTTGAACAAATTAATATATGCCCTTGATCTAGCAGTCAGAGGAAGAGCTCATGAAGTTTAGGTGATTAATAGAAAAGTAACTCAAATCATTCTCTTAATGGGGCAAGTGGGTTTTCAAACCAATTTGGTGGCTATTTCCCCAGTTTTGGAAGCAAAATTGGATACACTTGGTACTGGTAGAATCTCCACACTGGCACTATGACCGATGGAGTGAAGAATATTATGGTGGGAATGGCAAAGTGTAAACTAGAAGAACTTTCTTTATCTAAAAAAAATTGACCAAAAGCAGGACTGTATTTTGCATAATAAATAATACTATTGCCTTACTAATATAAATTTCATTTCTGGAAGGATTTCAGAGATTGCTGGCATCATCAAGACTTGAAAGATTCACCCGTGGAGATTCTTACCATGTAATGATTCAACTCAACTATTCTGCCTGTGTAAACAACAGATGGTTATGGGAAAATGAGAGTTTATTACCATAAGCTTAATCAGATGGAGGCTCCAATTACAGTTGCTATACCAGATGTTCCTTCATTGCTTGAAGAAATGAACACATTCCACTGTACCTGATATGTAGCTAATGGTCTGGCAAAGTCTTCTCCTTATCTTCTCATAGAGGAACAGTTTGGTTTGGGCTCAGAGGGTGAGCATTACCTACTTCAGGTGTATGGCAGTGCTCCAGAACCACCTCATAACAGTTCATAAGTATCTTGTTGACTTTCCTTTCCTCAAGATATTGTTCTGGTCTATTACATTGATTGGTTTATTATGATTGGATCTGTTAGGTGAGAAGAAGCAAAACTTCTTCTAGACTTACTGTTAACACATTTGAGTGGGAGAAATAAATCAATCTGATTAAAATTCATGGACCTTCTAAGTAGCCCTGTTAAATATCTAGGAATTCAATGATGTGACATATGTCCAGATATCCCTTCTAAGGTGAATAAAAAGTTGATGCATCTGGCTCCTCTTACGAAGAAAAAAGAGGTACTATTCCTAGTGGATTACTTTGGATTTTAGAGACAATATATTTCTCATTGGGGTGGATTACACCAGCCAAATTACGCAGTGATGTCCCCCTTCAAAAAAAAAAATTCTAGTTTTGAGTGGGGACTAAAAGAAGAGAAGTCTCTACAACAAAGGGCAGAGTTCAGCTACATAGACCATATTATTCACATGATCCAAGTGTATATAAAATATCTGTGGTACAGATGGCCCCTACAAATGAATTTCAGTTAATTCCTTAGGCTTTTTAAAACAGATTCTTGCGATCCTTCATAGGTAGCTGTTACCCTTTTCACATATAATTCTTGACCTGGCCCTTCTTTCCATCTCTGCATTACAATACCTGATGTGATCAATGTATACAGAAGAAAGTTAAATTTTTCCCCAGGGTTTTGTAGGTTCCAGTCCATTTTCAGTTGGCTGCATTACTTTGTCCCTGTGATGAGGCAGTACCTCATAAGAAATGCATATGGCACAGAAACAACTGCTTAGATCATGGCCAAGAAATAAATAAGAAGGGGAAAGAGGCTGGGATTTCAGAATCAGGTATTTATATCAAGCTAAATACCTGGTTTAAACTTTATTTATTATAAAATATGTATCAAATCATAAGAGAGTACCTCACTAAAATGTATAATTTGCATGATTTTTTTAACAGTTCAACATAAAAGAAAATTAAATAAATAAAAATTAAGACCTTGAATCAGCATTTATTCAACAATACCAATGGCCAACAGCAGCCATATAAAAAGAAACCCAGTTAATAATTCAACAATCATCAGGAAAAGTGAAAATCCAAATCAAAGTAAAATATCAACTTAACCTGATAGGTTGCAAATTATAGAAATGAACCAGATACTGGCTATTTGTTCATAGCCAGTATCTGGAAGAAACTTAAATGTTCATTGACAGACCACTGCACAAAAAATATCCAACATATGTAAATAACAGAACATTATTCAGACTTACAAAAGGAAAATTCTTTCATTTTCAACCAAATGAATGAACCCAGAAGACAATAAGTTTAGGAAAAAAAAAAGATGGTCTGGAGCAGAAGGACTAATATGACATGGCAACATTTATAGGATAAATGTATGAGTCTAACTCATAGATTCATAGAGTGGAATATCCGTGGTCATGAGCTGAGGAAAGAGGGAAAGAGAAGATGTTAATGAAAGAATGCAAAAGGTTGGTTGCATGACATGAATAAGTTCTAGAAGTCTACATACCTTAGTTCTTATGCTCATCTGTACGTTTTTCCATACTTAAAATTTTACTAAGATGGTAGATCATATGTTAGATGTTCTTATCACAGCAATAATAATAAGCAAGAGGTGAGGAACAATTCTGAAGAGGATAAGATAGGTGATTGAATGGTTTTATGATTTAAATTGTGGGAACAATTTCATATACTTATAGCTATCTCCCAAGAGCAAATTTAACATATTATTTCTGTACATTTTTCTGTGTGTAAATTATACCTCAAACAAGTGTTATTTGAGAAATGATAACAGAATCCACAGGCTTTGAGTAAATTGTGTATGTGTCTACACATACTGGACATGACAAAGACTGTATCTGTAATATGCCAAGTATAATATAAAGTTGCTCCCCCACCTTTACACTGCAGTCATTTCCCCGCCTCCCAACTTCTTGTCAGTCTATGAACATCCTAGCTAGCTATTGGTTCATCAGTCAGCTTGCAAGTATCCTTCTCCATTATTGGTCCCCTGTTAGCCCGTGGAATTCAACTGCTTAAGGATAGCTCCCCCACCATTTTTTTCATGCTCTCTCTCTCCTCCTGGCTTTCATGCTCTCTTCTCCTGGCTTTTCACTCTCTCTCCTGTGTGTACTCTCTCTCTCTCTCTCTCTTTCTCTCATTTTCTCTCTTACCCTGCAGGGAGACACTCTGTCTGTTTGCTTAATAAACTCTCTTATGTGAGTTCCAGTGTCCGGAGTGGTTTCTGGGTTCTTACACTGAGCACTTACAATGGAATAGGAAGAAATCAGGAACCAATACTTTTAAATTATGCAAAGATACAAATAGAATTTTCACAAAATATTATCATTAATGAAAAAATAAGAATATGAAAAAAATGCCTATAGTTAGTAATCAGGAAATTTTAATTTAAAACCAAAACAATTTATACCTATATACTTCATAGAATGACAGAATGGAAAATAATAAACAATGCCAAGTGACAAAATATGGAGAGATTGAAACTCTCTTCCTGTGTTTCAAATATCTGTCCAATTTTGTCATGTTGCTTATTATTCCAAACTGACCAGACCATGAGTCCTTGGATAACTAATTTAGAGTCATCTGGGTATTCTGGCTATTTCCAAAAGACTATGAAAATTAGGAAAAACAGCTTTAGAGTTATCTACTTAAAATGTCTCTCATTAAAGTTATGTCTTCACTGCTTTAGTTCCCAAGCAATCAAGAATGTGTTTTCATAAATGGTTTAAAAATGGTAAGAATTAAAAAATCCCTCTGTGACAAGTATCATCAGGAGGCCTGCACCACTGGTCTCCAGGCTGGACTTAGGCCACCATGCTGTTTACATGGCTTTCAACTTTCGTAGCAACTCCCACTTGTTTACCTTCAAAGTGCAGGGAACACAATCTGTATTCAAGAGTGGGTGACACTCAGACATAATGCCAAGACAATCACTTCTAAAACAAAACCTTTCCAACAAGGGAATAACTAATTCCTGAGAGAGAATGCACAACTCAAACAAGGTACCTGAGGTTTTGTGGGAACCACTTTAAATATCCAGAGAGTGTGAGATGTAAATGCTCCTTGTTGTAGAGCAGACACCTTGCGTGTACAGTTACCCACTGAAATGCTTTTCCTCTGCACTTCCTATGTCCTGTAGCGATGGACCAGAACCAAGTAATGAAGATAATTTCTCCATTGTGAATCAAGTGAATCCATTCTGAATTAAAACCTCTGGATTTCTGTGAAATCACTTTAGTCTTAAGTGAGACTGAAAGATTTAAACTTACAAAGACACATCCTTAAAAAATGTTTGATTTGATATTGAATTGAGTGTTTTTTTTCCTCAATTCCATTTTATCTTTCATATTGAAATATGCTTATTGCAAGAGGAACTCATTTGATGATGGATTTGTGCCTGAACACACCAAAATGTCACTAAAATCATCTAGAACTACAAAAGTAGGTTTTTAACAGTCGTGATGCTTATTAAATATTGTTATTTTTATATACAGTTAGCATTACTTTTCTATATTTGTCAAATACAATCACAGAAAATCTCATCCGTATCCCAAATTTTCAAAACTCATTAGCAATATATTATCAACCTAATTTAGCATTGAACAATTTGTTACTGATAAAGATTAAGCACTTTCTAAAAGATTAAGCACTTTCTAAAACCCAAGTGTCTAGCACCAGGAACCATTATTTAGTGAATAGACATAGAAATTAATAACTGGGATTAATTTTGAAGATGAAAACAAAATTTAATATACCACTCACACACAAAAGACCGAAATATGAATATTAATGGATACAAATCATCACTTGTTAGTCCAAACATAGACAAGTGTGACTCTTTCTGGTGTCAAATGCTGGATAATACAGGTCTCTTGGGCTTCTTTAAAGTTAATTTTGGAAACCATTTCTTCTTAGATTGTTGTAGGGTCAAAACTCTCTCAGTGTGATTTCTCAAACTGTCAATTCTGCTCTCTGCTGAGTGCACACACAGTTATAAATATGAGTGAAAGTTCCTATGTGTATCCCCAGCTCTGGGGTGGATCTGTTCATATAACAATCAATTCTCATAACAAAGGATGAGGAAGTATTGTTATTCTCAGTTTATAAATGATGACATAGGTGTGTGATTTGGCAGGAAATGCATCCCAAGTAAGAGAATCTGCAACATGAATTCATTAAATTGCTTAAAACATATGAAATGTTCAGAAAGATTCAGATAATATTGTCATTGTTTTTAGAACAGTAAACATTAGTTTCTGACATCATTTCCTTACCTGTTAAATGTACAAAATAATGCCAAACACAATGTTATTCTAATTACTGAAATGAATTGTGTGCATAGTACTTTGTACCTTGGAAAACACAGAATTCACATTAAAAGTTCATTATTAACAATTAGTAGATTCTTGAAATTAGTCACCAAATATAGGTTATTTTGTAGTGTCTTTATATTTTATTACATTTCCATCATTATTTATATTAAATATTATAATACTTTTCTACCTGGGGCTCCTGCCTCTGTCTTCTACTCTACTGAATCTCACTCAGCTTCATCCAGGACACATGAGACTAGTAGCCAAGATTCCCCTTACTCAACATCCTTGTGATCCTTTTATTCATTCTTTATTCTCATTTCTCATTCTCCATTTCCTAATAATAAGGTGTAAATTTTTTTGCATTTAAATAGATATCTAGTACATTCATCTTCTACCTCCCTTTTTGGGCTAAGCTACTACTGGTGTATGAAATGCTTTATTTCAATTCAGGGTGAAACTCATTCCAGATACGTAAGTATACTAAGATACCTATCATCCAGTTTACAATAGTATATAGTAATTTTTTCATACTATTCACCCAGGAGCAATTTGAGAAATCCTTAAGAATTCAGAGTCCTTTGTTCCATCTAAAAACATAAATGATACCACAAAAATATACAAATATCTTAAGATTTCACAACTCAGTGGAATTCAGGCATTTAATGTTTATTAGAATGGAAAAGTTAAATAAATCCAAGGTTCTGTCAACCTTTCCAGGTAATATAATAAACTGCCACATGAAACACATGGAGTCTACAAACAATGTGACAGAGTTTGTTCTTCTGGGACTTACACAAAACCCAAAGATGCAGAAAATTATATTTATTGTGTTTCTGCTCATCTACATCATCTCTATGGCAGGAAATTTGCTTATAGTGATAACCATCATTGCCAGCTCATTCTTGGGCTCCCCCATGTGCTTTTTCCTGGCCTATCTCTCCTTTATTGATGCCTGATATGCATCTGTCAGTACTCCTAAAATGATTTTGGATTCACTCCATGAAAAGAAGACCATCCAATTCAATGGATGCATGGCCCAAGTCTTTGGAGAACATTTCTTTGCAGGTGCTGAGATTATTCTGCTCACAGTGATGGCCTATGACCGCTATGTGGCCATCTGCAAGCCCTTGCACTATGCGACCATCATGAACTGGAGAGTGTGCATACTGCTAGTGGGAATGTCTTGGGTGGGAGGCTTCCTCCATGCAACCATCTAGATCCTCTTCATCTTCCCACTACCCTTCTGTGGTCCTAATGTCATTGATCACTTTATGTGTGATCTGAACCCTTTGCTCAATCTGGCCTGCACTGATACCCACACTCTGGGGCTCTTTGTTGCTGCCAACAGTGGGTTCATGTGCCTGTTAAACTTCCTCCTCCTGCTGATCTCCTATGTGGTCATTCTACACTCCCTGAGGACACACAGCATGGAGGGCAGGCACAAGGTCCTGTACACCTGTGTCTCCCACATTACAGTGGTCATTTTATTCTTTGTTCCCTGCATATGTACACAAGAGACCTCCAACTAATTTATCCATTGATAAAGCAGTTGCTGTATTCTATACCATAATAACTCTCATGTTAAATCCTGTGACCTACACTTTGAGAAATGCTCAAATGGAAAGTGCCATTAGAAAATTGTTTAGCAGGAAAATTATTTTATAAATGAATGTGCCTAAATTCCAACATTGATTCAAGAGAGGAAAGGATGAATTAACATTTTGTAATATCTCAGCAAAATATGTCAGACGGTAATGAAAAATAACTGTTATTCATAAACTCTGCTTTGAAAGAAGTAGAAATAGGTTCAGAAAATGGAGACAACCTAACCCAGGACAATTTATAAATATTACAAGTTTCTACCAAATCTGGTACAGTTTTTTTCTAACTTTATCTGTTTATATGGATTTATAGTGCTTCCTTCTAGTAAAAGTAAAGATGTCAAAAAAACACTGGTATTGATCAATTACTTCTATAACACTAAATCAGGTAAACACTGCTATTGTTCCTGGCAGAAATGGGGAGTTATCAGAACAGATGTACTGATGATCCAGTAACCAGAATATGACTGATTTTCTGGACCACCTGCTTAGCTCCAGTCATATACTGTCAGCAATAATTTTACTTGTTACAATTTTTGAGTAAAGGACTGTACTTAGCATATTATAATACTATTTGATTATCTATTACTAAAATTAAGGCATTTTATCATTATTCATTATTATTTTATAAATCAGAATGGATGGTCACATATTTTTAATATTATAGTGTCTCAGTACTTCGGGTCATTTATTTACTTTAAAAGTGGTAAGAAAGATTCACCCATGTTTCTAAGTTTCCTTTTAGTCTTTAGAACCAGGGTATCACTCATATCACTGCCTGCTGATAACCCCTTAGAAAGAATGATGAGTTAAATAAAAGAGTGCTTTAATGTCATTCCAGAATTCCTATATACTAAAAGTGCAGTTATAATCCATAAAGCACTTGCCCACTAGCTGCCAATATTTTACACAAGTTGCACAATATTTGAAACCTAATTACATATTAAATAAATTTTAAAAAGTATAAATCACAGAAGTGAATTCAATAAAATGTACACTAAAAGTAATTACATGAGATTCCAGGAAATTTTTTTGCCTTTATTTTCTTCAGATGAGAATTCTGAAGAGAATTCTCAATTGCTTTCTAAATGAAACAAAAATTTGTCTAACTTTAACTTAGACTGAGGAATTGGAATGAATATAGAACTAAGTCTTACAATATATGAAAAGTGTTTACCTTGATATTCCCTCAGGAGGACCTCATTATTCTACAAATGTGAGCTGCTTATAATTTTCCTGTTTCTTTGTGATTATATTTCATTATTAAAAGTTGTTTTTCATAACACATAGATCTTTCTACACACAAAGAAATTACAGGATTAAGTATTTTCAACGCAATTCTTCCTTTACTCATTAATAAACAGAGTTTTGCTTCCAAGGAATATATTTTGGTGGGTTTCTGGTGTGACTTAAAGTACAATTAGCTCCTTCCTTTCTAAATTTAAAATCTATTGAGAGTCTCTCAGAAAGGAGTAGAAAATTACTGCTGAATATTACAAAGAGTAAGGACAGAAAGGGTGATATGAAATGACACACAATAGATACCAAACAGAGATCTGGGTCATGAGTCAAGAAGCTGCTCAATTCACAATAGCTAGATTGTGGAACCAACCAAGATGCCCTTCAACTGATGAATGGATAAAGAAACTGTGGTATATATACACAATGGAATATTACTCTGCATAAAGAATAAAATTATGTCATTTGCTGGTAAATGGATAGAGTTAGAGAATATCATACTTAAATATCATAAGTTAAATAGGTCAATCCCAAAAAACCAAAGATGGAATATTTTCTCTGATAGTGGATGACCATACATAATGAAGGGGGTGGAGGGACAGGGGGGAAAAGAAGAATGAGAAAACTTTGGAGAGTTTAGAGAAAAATGGGGTGGCAGGGGGTGGGGTAAGAAAAGATAGTAGAATGAGACAGACAATATTATCCTATGTATATGTATGATTACATGAATTGTATGACTACATTGTGTACAACCTTGGAAATGAAAAGTTATACTCCATTTATGTACAATAAATCAAAATGCAGTCTGTAAAAATAAAAATTAAAATTAAATAAATTTGACAGAAAAAAAAAAGAGAAGTATTTGTAGACGGAAAAACATCAAGAATGACATCCCAGGGCTAGGGTGGGATCAGTAGAGTGAATAGTCAAGATAAGAAGTCAAATCATTCCTAGGACAGATTAAAAAAAAAAAAAATACTGCAGAAAAACTTCAATTCAACTTAGTTGTAGTTATTAAATGATCCATTCATTCAACACTATTTTCATTAAAACCCCACTAGTGCCAAGCATCCTGCTGCACACTAACTTAGTATAAATGTAAATTGTAACTTCTGAGATTTGAGAGACAGAGAAGGCCAAGATCAGAAAATGTCTCAATATTGTTAAAGCTTAATGTTAAGGACTGTGGATCAAACATTGAAAGCATTTCTAATCTAGCAAGTGATGTAGTTAGAACCTTGTTTTATGAATCAAGGGGAAAATAACAGATTATCAACAGAGTACAAAAGGTTTGTGTCCCCTGGCCTCCAGGCAGACCACTTTATACAGTAAGAGCTGCAGAGGCCAAAGCTAAAGCCAGACTTCACTTGAGACAACGTACTTTCTTCCCTACCATATTGGCTCCCCTGACTTCCATATGTCACTTGGTAAAAATCTTCATCTCCAGTTCTGTCTCTGTGGAACACAAACTGACAGAGAGAGAGAGGAATTGCTCCCCAAATATTCTTAAAAGCTGCAGATAACAAACTGATATAAGAAGGAAGATTAGAAAGAGAAGAATCGTGGGTGAGATCCAAATTTCCATCATCACATGGATGAGGGAATTGAGAAAATTGAAGAAAAAGAAGTAAGAGCTTTTGCAAAGTGAAAAAGGCCTGTCCATTTCCTGTAGAAATGCCCTCCCTCTACCTGAGGATTGTCTCTTCAGCCCTGTTTTAGGATTGCTCTTACACGGCCTGAGAAAACTATAATGCCTCTCCTGAGGCAGGCAGGCTCCCCTGTTTTGTAGCACCATGGCGGCCAGGAAGTCAACCACTGCAAGTTAGTGTAAGCCTTGACCATGGTGCCCAGGCTACCTGCAACCTGGATAGAGTGACCAGTGTATAGGAACCTTCTGCCCAGTGACATTTTATTTATTTATTTTTTCTTTTTTTTTTATTGTAAACAAATGGGATACATGTTGTTTGTCTGTTTGTACATGGGTTAAAGGCATACCATTTGTATAATCATAAATTTACATATGATAATGTTGTTTGATTCATTCTATTATTTTTCCCTACCCCCCACCCCTCCCACCCTTCTTTTCCCCCTCCCTAACCCTAACCCTAACCCTAACACTAACTCCCCCCACCCTCCCCCTTATGTGTCATCATCGACTTATCAGTGAGATCATACGTTCTTTAGTTTTTTGAGATTGGCTTATCTCACTTAGCATGATGGTCTCCAATTTCATTCATTTGCCTGCAAATGCCATAATTTTATCGTTCTTTATGGCAGAGTAATATTCCATTGTATATATATACCAAAGTTTCTTTATCCACTCATCAATTGAAGGACATCTAGGTTGGTTCCACAGTGTGGCTATTGTGAATTGAGCAGCTATGAACATTGATGTGGCTGTATCTCTGTAGTATGCTGATTTTAAGTCCTTTGGGTATAGGCCAAGGAGTGGATAGCTGGGTCAAATGGTGGTTCCATTCCAAGCTTTCTAAGGAATCTCCACACTGCTTTCCAGAGTGGCTGCACTAATTTGCAGCCCCACCAGCAATGTATGAGTGTACCTTTCTCCCCACATCCTCACCAAAACCTGTTGTTGCTCGTATTCTTGATAATCGCCATTCTAATTGGGGTGAGATGGAATCTTAGGGTGGTTTTGATTTGCATTTCTCTTATTACTAGAGATGTTGAACATTTTTCCATATGTTTGTTGATTGCTTGTAGATCTTCTTCTGTGAAGTGTCTATTCATTTTCTTAGCCCATTTGTCGACTGGATTATTTGAATTCTTGGAGTAGAGTTTTTTGAGTTCTTTATAGATTCTGGAGATTAGTGCTCTATCTGAAGTATGATTGGCAAAGATATTCTCCCACTCTGTAGGCTCTTTCTTCGCATTGCTGATAGTTTCCTTTGCTGAGAGAAAGCTTTTTAGTTTGAATGTATCCCAGTTATTGATTCTTGCTTTTATTTCTTGTGCTATGGGAGTCCTGTTAAGGAAGTCTGGTCCTAAGCCGACATGTTGAAGATCGGGACCTACTTTTTCTTCTATAATCTGCAGGGTCTCTGGTCTGATTCTGAGGTCCTTAATCCATTTTGAGTTTAGTTTCATGTGTGGTGAGAGATATGGGTTTAGTTTCATTCTGTTGCATATGGATTTCCAATTCTCCCAGCACCATTTGTTGAAGAGGCTATCTTTTCTCCATTGCATATTTTTGGCCCCTTTGTCTAGTATGAGAAAATTGTATTTATTTGGGTTTGTGTCCATGTCCTCTATTCTGTACCATTGATCTACCTTTCTATTTTGGTACCAATACCATGCCGTTTTTGTTACTATTGCTTTGTAGTAGAGTTGAAGATCTGGTATTGCAATACCCCCTGTTTCACTCTTCCTGCTAAGGATTGCTTTAGCTATTCTGGGTTTCTTATTCTTCCAGATGAATTTCATAATTGCTTGCTCTATTTCTGTAAGGTACATCATGGGAATTTTAATTGGAATTGCATTGAATTTGTATAGCACTTTAGGTAGTATGGCCATTTTGACAATATTAATTCTTCCTATCCAAGAACATGGAAGATCTTTCCATCTTCTAAGGTGTTCTTTAATTTCTTTCTTTAGTGTTGTATAGTTCTCATTGTAGAGGTCTTTCACCTCTTTTGTGAGATTGATTCCCAAGTATTTTATTTTTTTCGAGGCTATTGTGAATGGGGTAGTTTTCCTAATTTCTCTTTCTGAAGATTCATCACTTATGTATAAAAATGCATTGGATTTATGAACATTGATCTTGTAACCTGCTACTTTACTGAATTCACTTATGAGTTCTAAGAGTTTTCTGGTGGAATTTCCAGGTTCCTCTAAATATATAATCATGTCATCAGCGAACAGGGATAGTTTGAGTTCTTCTTTTCCAATTCGTATCCCTTTAATTTCTTTGGTTTGTCTAATTGCTCTGGCTAGAGTCTCAAAAACGATGTTGAATAGAAGTGGTGAAAGAGGGCATCCCTGCCTTGTTCCAGTTTTTAGGGGGAATGCTTTCAGTTTTTCACCATTTAGAATTATATTAGCCATGGGCTTAGCATAGATGGCCTTTACAATGTTAAGGAATGTTCCCACTATCCCTGTTTAAAAGTGGCTAAGCCTTTGGTATGGAATTTTTGTCATTTGGAAAATACACTTTTTTTAGGAGATTAAGAAGTATACAGTCATGGGTTTTAATAATGGTAAGAGTGTAGTGAGGTTAGGCATGTAAGCTTCAATGATGTCTCAAGATTTGGATTTTTAAAAAGACAGATCTGTTAGGTCAGAATCAAATTTTTTAAGACAAAAATGATTTTAACAGATTCTATTTTTCCACTTTTTTATTTTTTACTTTATTATTTGGTATATTATATTTATGCATAGAAATGGGATTCAAGATGCATTGATAGTTTCTATTAGACATTTATGCATAAAATACCATTTAACTTTTGACTATCAAATGTGAACATCTCAAATTACATTAGAAAGGATCATTGGCTTTCCCTTTTAAATGTCCCTATATGACTCTTCTTTTACTTTTCTTTTATCTTCACATTAATCCATTTGTCTTTGACTATCATTTCCTACTATCTAAGACCAACTTGGTGACCCCGTTCTCATCCCAAAAGTAACCCCCCTCTTTTTTATGTGAAGGTCAGCTGAAACTTCTCAGGAGTTACTTTTAGAAATTTGTGAGAAAACTCTTGGTTCCTTTCATCTTTTTCTTCCTACATCTATCTAATATCTACCAGGATGGGTCACAGTGATCTTGGTGACCACACGTGAATTATCTCAGAAGCATTTTAAACATTTCCCTTCCTAGTGAACCTTCTCTTTGCAGAACGTGAAGCGATTGGCTTCTTGTTTTCTAAGTTTCTCTAGACACCCCTGATGAGGGAGTTGGGAGACTCACCAGATTTACAGCACCTGAGAGGGGTCCCATTGTTCTTTAGGTTCTGGATGAGTCTGGAGGGCAATGATCAAAATATTGGTGCTTTTTAAAGACCTTTTATTTTCTTGTTTTTGTCCTCCAAGTCTCAGTTGTTGAACACAAAGACAGTCAATTCCACCAGTCTTGAAATACGAGTTGTGAGTAAGAAGGTACTCTCTTACTACATTGCCTTCTCTTTATCAGTCTATTTGTGGACTCAAGGAGAGTTTCCTATGAGGTGGAAAAACAACTTGAGCTTCATTACTGATGGTTTCACCTAAACATGGACAAATAGAGGACATTGGCCCCTGTCTGTGAAGTATCTAAAAAACATTAAACAGATAACCAAGTCAAGTGAAGACCACAGTGTAATAATAAGAAATGACGCATATTTTAAATCAGGAAAGAAAGTTTTCCACATTACCCCTATCCCAACACCAAGGAACACTGAACTGAGAGGAAACCCCATAAAGCTTCAAGAGAACGTAGAAAAATGTTTCATTACTATACCACAGATGAAAGCAACTTATAAGCAATAAAAATCCTTTAGCTAAAAAATATATCACGTGAAAATAAAAATATGATAGTATCAATACAGAATATATCAAAAGAACAAAGAATTATAAGAGCAAAGAGAGATGATTTGAAAATATACATTCAGAGGAGCAAAGGGGAAAACAGAATTGAGAGGAAGGAACAGAGTTTACAGGACCTTTGAGCCAAAGGTAAAAAAGCCAATATTTGAGATATTCGGGTTCAAGACGAACTTGAGAATGCCAGATGGTAGACAGCTTACTTAAAGAAAACCATCCAAACTAGAGAAGGATACAAATACACAGGTACAGGAATACCAAAAGTCACCAGCCAGGCTTAATTCAACCAAATCTAATCTATGATATCATAGAATTTCAGATAGCTTGGTATAATCATAAGATTATTTCTCATGCCTCATGGTAACCATAAAGCAAAAATTTATAACAGATAAATAAAAAGAATAGGAAAGAAATCAAAAGACTTGCAGTATATCACTTAACTAAAAAATGAGACTGTAAGAGAGAGAAAGAAAATGAAGAACTACAGTAAATCTAGAAAACAGATTATAATAAACATAGGGAAAATGCTCAGTATCAATAACCACCAGGGAGATGCAAATGAAAACTCCAGTGAGATACTACTTTATCCCTAGTAGAGTCAACATTATTAACACAAAATATTAACAAATCCTAGTGAGGATGTAGAGAAAAAGGAACCCTCACATATTGTTGGTGAGAATGTAAATTGTTGTGGGCACTATGGAGAAAAGTATGGAGGCTCATCAAAAAACTAGAAATAGAGCCAGTGCAACATACCGCTATCCCCCTCCTGGGTGTATTCACAGAAAATGAGGTCAGCATACAAAAATGATACCTGCACATGCATGCTTATTTCAGCACTATTTGCAGTAGTTAATGTTTAGAATCCTCCTCCATTTACATAACCAGGTGAAAGGATAAAATAAATGTGGTACATACACACTGTGGAGTGCTATTCTGACATTAAAAAGAAAAGAAAGAAAGAAATCCCTTCATTTGGAGGAAAAGTGAATGGAACAAGAAGATTTTCCATTAAGCTAAAGCAAAATTAACCAGAAGGGCTAGACTGGAGTCTCATGAATATCATTTCAGTGACTTGAGAGGCTGAGGCAGGAGTATTGCAAGTTCAAGGCTAGTCTCAGTAATTTAGTGAGGCCCTATGTAAGATTCTATCTCAAAATAAAAAAATAAGAAAAGCTGGGGGTGTAGGTTAGTGGTTAAATGCCTGTGGATTTAATCCCCAGTGCCAAAAACAGAAACAAACCAACAAATCATAATCTAGACATAGAAAAAGAAATACTATATGTTCTCTCTCATATGTGAAAACTAAATATGTATATATTATTAGGAAAAAAATTATATATCCTAAAAGTGAAAGTTGTTTCCTTGGGAATGAGAAGGGGATCAGTGGAGGTGACATAGAGGGATGAGGGTGGATGGAGGGTTTGTGATTATTGTCAACTCATGATGTTGCATTTGTAGAAATACCATAGTGAATTCCACAAATTTTTATAATTTAATATATGTTAATAAGAAGAAATAGAAATTATAGTATTCAAAACAGTGTATCACAAAACAAGAGACATATTACCAATGCAATAAAATAAAGAGCTCAGAAATAACACCTCTCAGATATCACCAAATCATTTCCATAAAAGTGCTAAGATCATTTGATGGAAAAGAGATAATTTTCCATATATGATGTTGGGAAAATTAAATCTCCTCATGTCAAACACTATTGCTGGACCATTATGTTATACCATACAAAATCAACTTGAAATAGATCAAAAATGTCAGAGTTAAAACCAAAAATATCAGAAGAGAACATGATGAAATAGCTTCCAGACACTAGATTAGAATATGATTTCTCATATAAAATACCAAATGTACAGGTAACAGAAGAAAAATAGATAAATCTGTCTGCTTCTAAATTTTGAATTTCTTTACAACAAATGGTATAATAAATAAAATGAAAAGAGAACTCATGGAATGGAAAAAAAACATGCAGTCATATGTGATCATAGATAGTGTCCAGAAATATATATACATACATACACACACACACACACACACACACACACACATATGTAAACACCTAAGATTAAACATCAAATAAAATTCAATTTTTAAAAATAAGCCAAGTACTGGATAGACACTTCTCCAAAGAAGATAAACAAACAGCTAATAAGCAGAAGAAATAATGTTCAACATCTCTGTTCATAGGGAAATGTAAATCAAAAGCATAGAGAAATAGAACATTGAACCCATTCAGGTGGCTACTATTTAAAATAAAGAATAAGAAGAATTGGAAAAGATGTGTAAAAATAGAAACATTTGTGCCCTGTTCCTAGGGATAAAAAATGATCGACTTATATGAAAGACATTTCTCCTTAAATAATTAGAACTACTAGATAATTTACCATTTCATTTTTATGTGTAAACACAGAAGTATTGTACTCATGGACTTTAAGAGATATACATATACAATTATGAACATATAGCTGTATTATTTACAATAGCCAACACACAAACAATTCAAGTGAATGAATTTAAAAATGTGATATATATATATATATATACCATGAAATGTTATCCAGTATTAAAAGGATGTCCCAATAGTTGCTACCACATGGGTAAAGCTTGAGAACATTATGTTAAGAAAAATTAGGCATTCACAAAAAGTCTAATGCTGTTTGATTCTATTTATATGAAGTACCTAAAGTAGTAAAACTTGTAAAATCATTTGGAAGTTTTTCATGGAAGGTGTTTTATGTTTTCTTATTTAGTTAGTTACTCAATATTTTATATACCTGGGCACTCATGGATATTTATTTTATGGTTTAGGCTATATTTCAATATTGTGTTACTCACTTATAGTTTGATTTTGATGGATTCTATCCATTGATTCCAGTTTCCTTTTTGTATATGTTCATTAATGTACGTGCATTTTATAACTCCCTACTTTGTGCTACCACATACTATTCAATAGATCATATAATTTGTACCCCAGACTTAAAATCACTCATTTCATCAAGAAGCCCTGAGATGTCTATTGGAGAATAGTACTAAAATAATAACCAGGACTCTACAACTATCATTTCTTATCCTATTAAAAATGGCACAGAAAACTTTAGCACCTTTAAATACAATAGGCCACTTCTTTCTCCCAAAATCTAAGACAAATTGAATTTTAATTCGTTATCACTTGTTTATGTTTATTAATTGGGAGGGGAAGGTACACTCTAGAGAACAGCCTTCCTCCAGATTCCTGCTCAGCATCATTTATATGTAAAGACTCCTCCCAGGATAGCAAGAGAAGTCTTCACAACCAGAATCATGTGTGATTATGGGTTTAAGAAATGGGTAAATCAGGGACTAATTTATCTTCTTTTCTAAAATGTAGATGAGAACCGAAGCTTATAATTGCAAGTTTGACGTGATTCTTGTTCAGACGGAATTAGAGAAGGATTTTTAATTCTCATTTGAATAAGTGACTTCTATATTGCCTTGAGGAGAAAAAGGGCAACTGAAAATACCTAATTTGTACAAGATTTAGCTAAGCAAGAAAGAATTGCACTTGAGAGTAACATAGTTACACTTAATAGTTGCAGGAAATTAGTTGTATCAATGCTACAGTCAGTGTCTAATGAACAGCAGGCCTTTATGGAAGACAGAAATTTGAAAGACATCTCTGAGAACACTACAATCTAAGAGAAGAAGAGAAAGAAGAAACATGCACAGCAGTGGTAGATGGACGTGGGTACTACTCTGTGGGTAAGGAATACTGGTAGAGAGGGACATGAGAAAGAAATAAAAACAGTATCTATTGGGGTGTTTCAGGAAAATACTTCATGGCTCACAGTGGTGATGATTTTACCATGGATACAGCAGAATGCAAACATCCTTTCTCCTCAGTGGTCATTGAGCATAGAAGGATATGGAGCACCACTGCATTATATCTATAAGAAATATAGAGATGATGAAGCGATAAAGCCCCTGGTACGGTTTGAATGTGAGGTGTCCCCTAAAAGCTCACATATGAGACAATGCAAGAGAGTTCAGAGAAGAAATGATTGGGTTGTGAAAGCCTTAACCCAATCAGTGAATTAATCCCCTGATGGGATTACCTGAGTGCTAGCTGGAAGAGGTGAGGCACTGGGGACTTGGCCTTGGAGTATATATTTGCATCTGGTGAGTGAAGTCCCTGTATTTTCTGATCATCATGTGAGTGGGTTCCCTGTGCCACACATTTCCTCCATGATGTTCTGTTTCACCTCAAGCCCCAAGGAATGGTGCTGGTCTTCTATGGACTGAGTCCTCCGAAACTGTGAGCCCTCCAATAAACTTTTCCTCTCCTAAAATTGTTCTGGTCACATCTTTTAGTCACAGTAGTGAAAAAGCTGATTAAAACAGTCTCCTTATGTTGCTTCATTCTAATGTACATATGTATATGTTTCTTATGTATATATGAAATTAAGTTTATTTATTTGATATTGACTTTTGTTAGAGTGCATGTGGAAAATCTCATGAAGGCAAGTAAACCTTTAGGTAATGGCAATGTGGTGGTGTGTAACTGTTCAAAGAACACTGGATTTCTAAGATACCCCTGCAACTGACTCACCATCTCCATCAAGTATCTGGATCATAATGTTGCCCTGGGAATACCACAATGCCTCCTGCCTACACTTTTTTTTTTTTCTTTTATGAAAGTGGAGAATATCATGCTAAGTGAAATTAGCCAAACTCAGAAACTCAGAGGTCAAATGTTTTCTCCCCCATGCAGGAAAATAAAGGAAAGGGGGAGGGAAGGAGAGGAGAACATAAAGAACCAATCAAATATAAGTTAATAGATGATCAAAAAGAAGTCAGAGTAGAGTACAAGAAAGAGAATGGGAAAGGGGAGGGAGTTCTGGAGGGAAGAAAGGGAGAGAGAAGGGGAAATTTTGAACTGAAATTGATTTTAATGAATGTAGAAGTATGTGTCATGAGCCCAACTACAATGTATAACTATAAAGCCCTAAAAGAAAAAGAATATAAGACATTTTCAAATTTTACTGAAGTACTTTTTTAAACTAGATCTTTCTCCAATTTCCTGTCCAACTCAGAGATTATGAGCACTTTGCTATTTTTGATACCCTTCTAATAGGGTATGCATATAGTAATAGGTACCAAATTTTATGTATATAACATATAATCTCCTGCTGGGAACAAAATATGTTACCATCAGAAGCACACATATCTGACTTCTTTTCTTTTTCTTTCTTTCTTTTTTTTTTTTTATGGTCACAGCAAAAGTGTATTTTATACTTGCATTACAATTTCTCATTGAAAATGCATATTTGGAACACTGTATGTGTTATTTAATATTTAGAACTTGGAGTCTCATTATATATTGTCTTTCCTGTTATACTGATACTACTGGCTGTCAGTGACAAGTTCTGCTTCCCAGATGTAAAGATTAAACACCTGAGAAGTGCAAAGGCAAGTGTAGAAAGCAAGTTTATTTAATAAAATCGTAATACAGACTTCCTCTAGGAGGAAGAAGAGGGTCATAGCTGGTGTCCTCATATCCCCAAAACTGGGAGCACCTGCCCTTTTACAGATTTTAGATTTTCTTTGTTCTCCTGCTCTCCTCTCCCTTATCACTCTCCTTACTGAGTATATAACTAAGCCCAAGAGATGTCAGCAGGATGGTCAAAAGGTGAGAAGCAAATGGGCAAGGAGGAAGGGTCAAAGGTGGAGTGATCCAGGCAGGAAAGGAGCACCCCTGAAGGCTAACTAACAACTCTATAACTCCCTGCAGGAAGGAACAATTCCTGGACAGGTTGTGTTCACAACAGGTTAGAGCAGGAGTAAGGGTGAAGGAAAGGCCCTGGAGGCATTAGCATTTCAATTCTCTGGAGTAGGTCTCCATCTTCTGTATATCCAACCCAATTACTTACCTACATTGACCACCTATCATTAATTCTTCCTTCAATACAACTATAGGAATAAACTTTTTAGTGAATCTGCAATATGGGAAAATCCTTCTGATGTGAAAAATGTCAACCTCCTTCTACACTACTGCTATAAAATTTTAATTTAGAATATATTTTAAGGGCCCATGTACATGTATTTTTTTAATGTTCTCATAAAAGTATCATTCCTGATTCATTCAATCTCACTGAGACTGATATAGGCACTAAATTTTTACCTATCTTTCACTGCCATGGAAAGGGCTATTAGGAATCTCTTTGTGACAATGGGTGGCTAGGTATTTTTATAAGAAATATATTTTAAATATTTGTTATAAATACTATTATTTATGATACTGCTGTTTACTGGTGCCCAGTTCTGCTTCCTTGGGTGTTGAAGTATAACATCAGAGAAGCACACCAAGGCAAGCACATTAAGCAGGTTTTATTTAAAGGTAAAAATACAGATTTCTCCCAAGAGGAGAACATCATGGCTGATGTTCTAAAGTCCCAAGAAGTGAGAACACTAACTGCCTGTTCCCAATTCTGGCTTCACTTTCTTCTGGCAAGAAACTTTAAATGTATTTTATCCACTTCAGAGTTAATTTTGCTTTTGTGCTATTATTTGAAGAGTATATGTGACTGTAATGAGACAAGAAAATAATAGAAATTGCTATAGTTGTGTGTTATATAGCAATAATAAGCTGTACTTATTATTTGTCTGGACTTGTAAAACTAAAATAAGGGTGTCTGGTGACAAACTTGCTGTGTGGCAGGATGACACTCCTGAACAATGCCAATATTAACCTTTATCTATGATTTGAGTGGGGACTCCTAGTATAGACGTGTTCTGGTCTTTATCAATGAAGACCAGAGCATGAATGCAATGAAAATCACTACTTAAACCCCTGGACTTCTGGAGCAAACTGTCAGCAGCACCATGACCAGAGGACTCCACATTGCTCTGTCTCTTGACTGCCTGGGCTGCTGTCTACTCCATCACTGATTGCTGAACAACTGTTATCATTGAGGCCAGATGACTGACCACCTCTCCCACAGCGATGACTGCCACCCAGCCTCTGGCTTATTGGACAACCGAGGACATCCAAAGACATCTGAGGAGTTGAGAGAGGTTACGTACGGCTGAGAAGAATCCCCTTGGTCTTGCTGACTGACTTCTTGGCTAAGAGACTCTGCATTGAGTAAGTCCATGGGGATTGGACTGTAGGTGAACAAGGGAGTGAATCTTCAATGTATTTGTGACTTGCTATTATTAGGAATGTTGAGTGTGCATTGCTTGGATAAAATCCACTTGTTGGAATCAAACTTGATTACTTTCTTACTCACTGCTTGTGACACTTAGCTAATTCACTCCCATGTAATACAAACCACATACACACACCCAAGTACACACACAGACACACACACACACACACACACACACACACATACATTCCATAGGGTTCATAGAGCTTTCATTTTAAAATAATAAATCAAGATCAGAGGTATAGAAAAAATGAAATTCTTAAAACATAGCTAAAAATGTAGAGGAAAACTGAACAGAAGATTATACAATAAGAAGTATATCTATAAGGAAAGAAAACAAATGGGTTTATGTGATTCAAAGCACCATAGATGTACAATTACTATGTGTCATTTTAAAAAATGAAAAACAAAAAAAAAATCCTGATAAAGTGAAGTAAATTAAAAAAAAAATCTAGGATACCATACACATCCAATGAATAAGTTCATAGTGACCAATTCTCTCATATCAATACAACTAAAGCTATGAATTCAAACTGTCATTTCACTTGAATAAGAAGTCGAGGACTTAACATGTGTCTGATTCTTTTTGTTATTGTTGTTATTTTTTCTAATTATATCACACAAAACAGTATGGCGTTATCTGTATCTGTAAAGATATTACTAATGAACCAGAAGGGGTAAGATGATGGAATAGAGGGGTCACTTTCAGATAGATCCATGCAGTTAACCAGGAAAAGTCAGCAGGCAGCTCTTCAACACAGTGAGTGAGCAATCAAGACTTAGGGGAGACTTTATTGGAATTTAATACTGGATACTCAAAACAGATCAGGGAATCAGGAGATTTTGTTAATAAAATAAGTGGGGAAGATCTCCAGCTCCACAGTCATGGCAGCAGCTGGAGAAACAAACCAGAGCAGCCCTTACATGAATATATATAAAAATAATTTAAAAAATCAAAGGAACCTCCATTTTTGGAAGATTGAGGCCTCTCAGTGTACAGAGAGCTTGGAGATCAGAGACAATGCTAAAAAAAAAAAAAAAAAAAAAAAAAAAATAGTGGTGCTGCACGGTATCCATGTACTGGAGGGAAGCCACCATCTCTGTCTTGGCATGCATGGAGGACAGTGGAAGGGACAATTTTAGCAGCCCTGGTCCAGGGTCCAGAAACTGGGGGAGCAAATTATTGGCATACCCAAGTCTGTCTCAAAAAACTAGCCAGGCAAAGTCATGCTGCATGACAAAGAGTATGCCTAAGTGAACAGGAGAAAATCAAGCAGGGAGAGAGATTTACACAGTAGAATACATGTCACAGAAATCCACCTGACATTATTCTCCTCCTCCAACTTGACTGCTGGGAGCACCAGCAGGGAGACAAGTGTCTGAGTAGTAATTGGAAAGGGCAGGGGCTGGAGAAAAGGACTTCAGAGACTAAATCAGAGATCAGGAATCCTGGGGTCTGTTGACAAGGTAGTGGGCTAAGAATAAGTTCAAACACCACACAGCAGATGCCAAAATAGATTAATGGGGTACATTCTTTCAATGTGGACCAGCAACTGAAGTTCTTTGGAAGTGTACTTAAAATCTCCAGACCAATAGGCTCCAAGCAGAGAGCATTCCTAGCCTACATCCTACCTCCAGTAGTTCTACCTTCAGGGACTAAGTCTATCACCATAGCAACCACAATCAATATGATAGTGGAGCTAGCCTCAAACCCTAGACAACCCCACCCTTCAACTGAGAAGGGAAGCTGAAAAACTTTTGAACTCCAGTGGAAACAATTCAACTTTCCATTGAGATCCTCTTTTTATTTTCTTTCATCTATGACATCTCTACTATTTTTGAAACCTAATATTCTTTATGTATCAGTTTATTAAGACTGGGATGACTGAATAGTATATTACAGATTTGTTGTGTATTCTTTTATTTTATTATTATTATTATTAACTTTATATATATTATTTATATTATATTACTTACTTTTTATACATTATATATAATAAAAAATATATATAAATTATATATATAAATTTATATATATATATATAATTTCACTTCTCACTTATCTGTTTCCCTGGATTCTCTTTCTCTCTTTTCTCCTGCTAATAAGCAACCTCATTTAATTTATTTTTCATTCCTTCTATAATTTATTTCTATCTTCTCTCCTCTTGCTTCACAAAAATGACATCCTACATCACCTTTGTTCTCTCTCTGTCCACCATTTGAAATTATAAACCACATTGCAAATTTACTGTATATATCATAGGAAATATTTGAACACACCATTGTTCATTAAGACAAAACTATAGACATCTCAATAGGAGTTTTTAGGTTTAAGGCTGTAAATAGTGTTTGCAGTGGGTGTTGTTAATATTGGTCTCTCACTTAAATGTGGGGTATTGGAAACCTTCAGGGACACTATAAGTCTACAGCAGAAACTATACTGCATCAGATCCACACTGCTAGATGAGAAGACACATGAAAAAACAAGGGAACAAATTACCCCAAACAAACCAAAATTCTCAGATAATAGAATCCATCAACAACACAGTAGAAGAAAAGTCAGAGAAAGAGCATTGAACCTACTTACTGAACCTGGTCTGTAACATAAAGAATGATTTAAGAAAAGAAGTCAGAGATAAATTTCAGGGGTGAAAGAAAATTCAATAAAGAGATAGAGATTATGAAAAGAAATCAAGCAGAAATCTTCAAAATGAAGGAATCAACAAACCAAATTAAAAATTCAATGGAAAGTATCACCAACAAACTAGATCACTTGGAAGACAGAACCTCAGGCAACAAAAACAAAATATATAATCTCGAAAATAAAGTTGACCACACAGAGAAGATGCTAAGAAAACATGAACAGAACTTCCAAGATTTATGGATAAGAGAAGAATAAATGTAATGACTTATCAGGATTCAGGAAGGTGTAGAGACATAAACCAAAGGAATGCACAATATATTCTATAAAATAATATCAAAAAATTTCCCAAACCAGAAGAATAAAATGGAAAATCAAATACAAGAGACTTACAGGATCCCAAATGTACAAAATTATAACAGACACACACTGGGGCACATTATAATGAAAATACCTAGCACACAGAATAAGTATAAAATTTTGAAGGCTGTGAGAGAAAATTTTAGGGTTACATACAGGGGGAAAGCAATTGGAATCTCAGTTTATTTCTCAAACCAGACCCTTAAAGATAGGAGGTCCTGGAAAAAAATATACCAAGCTATGAAAGACAATGGATGGTAACCAAGAATTTCATATCCAGCAAAATTAAGCTTCAGATTTGAAGATGAAATAAAACCTTCCATGATACACAAAAGTTAAAAGAATTCACAATAAGAAAGCTTGAACTACAGAACATTTTCAGCAAAAATATTCCATGAGGATGAAATATTTTTTTAAAAAGTGAAAACCAGTAAAGGGAGGAATTACACTAAAGGAAAAGTCAATCAAAGGATAAACAATGTCAAATTAAAAACCAAAAATAAACCAAAATGATTGGGAATACAAATCATAGCTCAATAATAACCCTGAATGTAAATGGCCTAAATGCTTCAATCAAAAGACATAGACTAGCAGATTGGATTAAAAAACAATACCCAACAATATGCTATCTCCACAAGACTTACCTCCTAGGAAAAGACATCCAGAGACTGAATGTGAAATGATGAGGAAAAAAGCACATCACTCACGTGAATCATGTAAACAAGCAGGAGTTTCCATTCTCATAGGTGATAAAGTGGACTTTAAGCCAGAGTTAGTCAAAAGGGATAAAAAGAACATTTCACACTTCTTAAGGGAATTACACACCAACAAAACATGACAATCTTGAATATTTATGCCTGAAACAATGGAGCATCTACATACATCAAATAAAGTCTTCTTGATTTCAAGAACCAGAACTATAATTCCAGATGACTTTAACATATCTTTCTTACAACTGGATAAATTTTCAAACAAAAAATAGCAAAGAAACCACAGAAATAAATAATAAAATCAATAATACCAACTAAAGGTACACATATAAAACATTTTATCAATCAATGAGTGAATACACTTTTTTCTCAGCAGCACACAGAGCCTATTCTAAAATAAATCATATATTATGCCATGAAGCAACTCTTAGAAAATACAAAAAAAAAATAGAGAAATGACCCTACATTTTCTTAAATGATAATAGAATGATATTAGAAATAGACAATAAAATTAAAAAAATGGAAGCTTCTCTAACATCTAAAGACTAAATAATATGCTATTGAATGATAAATGGGTAGCAGAAGAAATCAGAGATGAAATTAAAAAAAAAATACTTAGAAGTAAATAAGAACACCAATACAACATATCAAAATCTCTGGGACACCACAGAGGCAGTGCTAAGAGGAACATTCATTGAATTGAGCTCATTCATTAAAAGGATAGAAAGTCAATAAATAAATGACCTAATATTACATCTCAAGGCCCTAGAAAAAGAAGAAGAAATTAATACCAAACACAGAAGACAGGAAAAAATTGACATCAGAGCTGAAATCAATAGAATTGAAAGAAAAGAATCAATTAAAAAAAAAACTGACAATGCAAAAGTTGGTTCTTTGAAAAAATAAATAAACTGATAAACTTTAAGCCACGCTAACAAAGAGAAAGAGAAAACTAAAATCATTAAAATCCATGATGAAAAAAGAAATATCAAGATAGACACTACTAAAATACCAAAGATAATAAAAATAAAATAGATAAAACTACTTTGAAAATTTATAATTCAATAAAATTCAAAATCTTGAAACAACAGCAAATTTCTAGAGACATATGACTTATCCAACGACATGCACAATTTAAAAGTTTTTTCAATTTCAAGCAATGAAATAGAAGGCACCATCAAAAGCCTACCAACTAAGAAAAGTCCAGGCCCAGATGGATTCTTGGCTGAATTCTACTATACCTTCAAAAAAGAATTAACACCAATACTCCTCCAATTATTCCATGAAACAGAAAAGGAGGGAACCCTTCCAAACCCATTCTATGAGGCAAGTATCACCCTGATCCAAAACCAGACAAAGACACATCAAGGAATGAAAATTCAGACCACTATCCCTGATGAATATAGAAGCAAAAATTGTCAAAAAGAATTCTGGCAAATCGCATACAAAAGCATATTAAAAAGATAGTAAACCACAATCAAGTGGGGTTCATCCTAGGGTTGAAAGGTTGGTTCAACATATGGAAATCAATAAATGTAATACATCAAGTCAACAGACTTAAAGGTAAAATTCGTATGATCATCTCTATATATGCAGAAAAAGCACTTGACAAAATACAGACCCCTTCATTTCCAATAACTAGACAAACTAAAGATAATAGGAATATACCTCAAAAACAAAAGAGCTATCTATGCTAAGCCCAGAGACAACATCATTTTAAATATCTATGCTAAGCCCATGATCAACCTCATTCTAAATGGAGAGATATTGAAAGCATTCCCTCTAAGACCTGGAACACAACAGAGATGCCCATTTTCTCCACTTCTATTCAACAGAGACCTTGAAACTCTAGCAAGAGCAATAAAGAGAAAGAAATCAAAGGGCTATAAATAGGAAAATAAGAACTCAAAGTATCTTTGTTTGCTGATGACATGCTTCTATATTTAGAAGATCAAAAAATTCTGCCAGAAAAGGTCTAGAATTAATAAATAAATTCAGCAAAGTAGCAGGATATAAATTCAATACCCATAATTTAGACCCATTCCTATACACCAGTGAAGAATCCCCTGGAAATGAAATCAGGAAAACTACCCCAGTCACAATTGAGTCAGAAAAACAAAAAACAAAAAACTTGGCAATCAATCTAACAAAAGAAGTGAATGACCTCTATAATGAAATCTACAAAACACTAAAGAAATAAGTTTTAGAAGAACTTCGAAGATGGAAATATTTTTCATGCTCTTGGGAAGGCAGAATTAATATTGTCAAAATGACCGTACTACCAAAAGTCTCATATAAATTTAATGCAATTCCTATTAAAATCCCAATGATATTCTTCATAGAATTAGAAAAAGCAATCGAGAAATTATTTGGAAAAATAAGAGACCCAAAATAGCCAAAACAATCCTTAAAAAAGGACTGAAAGAGGAGGTCTCCCAATACCAGACACTAAACTATACTACAGAGCCATAGTTACAAAAGTAGCATGGTATTGGTACCAAAACAGATATGTAGACCAATGGTACAGAATAGAAGATACAGAGACAAACCCACATACATACAGTTACCTCATACTAGACAAAGGCACCAAACACATACATTAGAGAAAAGAAAGACTCTGCAACAAACGGTGCTGGGAAAACTGGAAATCTATACATAGCAAAATAAAATTAAAACCCTATCTCTCACCCTGCATGAAACTCAACTCAAAGTGGACCAAAGACAGGCACTAGAACCAAAATCCTGTGCCTAACAAAAGAAAACATAGGCCGGAATCTTCACCATGTCAGCTTAGAAACTAATTTTCTTAACAAGACTTGTAAAGTGCAAGAAGCAATAAAATTAGGAATCAATAAATGGAATGGTAGAAAGGATAGTAGAGTGAAAAGGAAATTATTACCTCATGTACTGCATAACTGATGTGATCCTACAATAGGTATAATTGGAAAAATGAGAAATTTCACTCCATTTATGTATGATCTATCAAAATGTATAAATGCATTCTTCTATCATGTACAACAAATTAGAACAAACTTTTGAAAATTGAAAAAAATAAATGGGATGGATTCAAATGAAAAATCTTCTTCTTGCCAAAGGAAACAATAATTTGAGAAGAGAGCCTATAGATTGGGAGAAAATCTCTACCACATGAACTTTAGATAGAGCATTAATCTCCAGGATAGAGAATGAACTCAAAAAAACTCAATAGGAAAAAACAAATAACTCAATCAATAAATAGGTTAAGGATCCAAATAGACACTTCACAGAAAAAGAAATAGAATCCATCAACAAACATATAAAAAAAATGCACACCATTTCTAGCAATTAGAGAAGTGCAAATCAAAACTATTATAAGATTTCATCTCACTCCAGTCAGAATGGCAATTATCAAAAATACAAGCAATAATAAATGTTGATGAGGATATGGGGAAAAATATCCACTCGTAAACTGCTGGTGGGAATGCAAATTGGTACAAACATTTTGGAAAGCAGTATGGAGTTTCCTCAGACAACTTGGAATAGAACCACCATCTCATCCAGTTATCCCACTCCTTGGTTTATACCCAGCATACTACAGTGAGGCAGCCACATCCATGTTCATAGCAGTTCAATTCACAATAACTAAACTATGAATCCAACCTATGGGCCCTTCAAGAGAAGAATGTATAAAGAAAATGTGGCACATATATACACAATGAAATATTGCTCAACCTTAAAGAAGAATGAAATTATGGCATTTGCTGGTAAATTGGTGGAGCTTGATAAAATCATACTAAGCAAAATAAGCCAATCCCAAAGAATCAAAGGCCAAATGTTTTCTCAGACATGTGGCTGCGAATTCACAATAAGGGTGGTGAGGCTCGGGAAGAATGGAGATACTTTGGATTAGACAGAGGGGAGTAAGGAAAGTGAGGGGATAATGGGGGTAAGAAAAATAATAGAATGAATCAAAAAGTATTACCCTATGTACATATATCTACACAACCAGTGTTATTCTGCATCACATACAACCAGAAGAATGAGGTATGATGCATTCTATTATATATTTCTAATGAAAACAAATTTAAAAAAGCAATTAAAAAATCTGAAGGTAAGAAAACTATAAAATACTTCAGATTGCCCTGTTAATTGTCATAAATGAGTTTTTATTTTTATTTCTTTTTATTACTAATTTAATTTTATTTGTTACCATTATTTACTATTATGTTTGTTTTATTACTTATAATTATTTGTAATTTTTGGATTGAACCCAGGAGTGATTTACCACTGAGCTACATCCTCAGTACTTTCCATTTTTAATTTAGAAACAAAGTTCCACCAAGATGTTGACCATCTTTTGTAGTTGCTGAGGCTGACCTCAAACTTGCTGTCCTCCTGACAATCACAAAACAAAACTGCCACATCACATGTCCTTGAGTTACAAAAATTCTGGGGTGTCTTAAATGGGGTTTGCTTGGAACCATGAGTGTGCATGCAGTAAAAAATTTACAAGACACATGTTCTGCAACATTCCATAATAGAGGATGTGATGAGATGATCAAGAGCTCAGAAAAGTAGTTGAGAGAGGGTTTTGGATATTTAATAAGAGAATTAGGAGAGTATGATGTGACCCACAAATCACGTGGAAATGTAAATGTCTTAATAAAAAAGTAGGGATGATTTTTGTGAAAACCAGGTTATATCAAGATGAAAGTCACTGATAAACTTTATAAGAGCAGCTTCAATCACTGAGGAGAAGTAAGAGTGGAGGGGAAGCTTCCCCTTAAAATAAAAACTGGGATGACAGAAACAAGTTACAGTGAGAACAGAAATGGAGAAAGCAGAAGTGAGAAATCAGGTAGGAAAAATAGAGAGAAAAGATGCTTTGTCTCAGACAGGGTTATTTTGTTATTTATTTATTTATTTTTGTGGTGCTGGGGATTGAACACAGGGCCTTATGCTTGGGAGGCAAGCGCTCTACCAACTGAGCTACACCCCCAGCCCTGACAAGTTTATTCTGTAAAAGAGCAGATATTAAAAGAGAACATAATTATGGCTCTTATAAAATAAAATCTATGGAAGATTTTATTTAAGTCTGAATTTTAGGTAGAAATCAGTAAGATATTATGGTTAGTTCAGGAAGAACACAAAGTACTACATATTTTCAGTCTGAAGAGATTGCTGACATGAATTAAGAATGGCTAAAAGACTCACAGTATTGGTAAATACACACAGGGGAAGAATCAATTGCATTTCCATGGAAATAATCTGCATTTCTATGGAAAGACTGCATTGCCATGGCTATTATTTTCTATACATTAACTTCTATGTCCACAGAATTATAAATTATGCTCCACAAGTTCAGTGGGATACGAGAAACCTAAATGGAAGAGCTACTCAATACATTTCCCAAACCCAAAGGACTCAGACAATTTTTCCTGTAGTTTTTAAAGTGACATGAGTGATCCAGCAGAGACAGGAAGACTGATGAAGAGATGTCCCTGTGAGGTGACAGGGATGAGCTCCTGTGCACAAATAAACAGCTTAAAGATAGACATTTCTGTTATTGATTGGGCTCCCACTTATGTTCCCTATATTTTAATGATTCATCTTTAAGACATTTACTCGGAGAAGCGGCTGCAACGCCGAGCGGAGGAGGCAGAAGGCGGATATCGAGGAGCGGCTGGGTGGGCACCATGGCCGGAATCACCACCGTCGAGGCGGTGAAGCGCAAGATACAGGTTCTGCAGCAGCAAGCTGATGATGCTGAGGAGAGGGCTGAGCGCCTCCAACGGGAAGTTGAGGGAGAAAGGCGGACCCGGGAACAGGCTGAGGCTGAGGTCGCCTTCTTGAACCGTAGGATCCAACTAGTTGAAGAGGAGCTGGACCGTGCTCAGGAGCGTCTAGCTACTGCCCTGCAAAAGCTGGAGGAAGCAGAAAAAGCTGCTGATGAGAGTGAGAGAGGTATGAAGGTTATTGAAAACCGGGCCCTAAAAGATGAAGAAAAGATGGAACTCCAGGAAATCCAACTCAAAGAAGCTAAGCACATTGCAGAAGAAGCAGATAGGAAGTATGAAGAGGTGGCTCCTAAGTTAGTGATTATTGAAGGAGACTTGGAACGCACAGAGGAACGAGCTGAGCTGGCAGAGTCCCGTTGCCGAGAGATGGATGAGCAGATCAGACTGATGGACCAGAACCTGAAGTGTCTGAATGCTGCTGAAGAAAAGTACTCTCAAAAAGAAGACAAATATGAGGAAGAAATAAAGATTCTTACTGATAAACTCAAGGAGGCAGAGACCCGTGCTGAGTTTGCTGAGAGATCAGTAGCCAAACTGGAAAAGACAATTGATGATTTGGAAGATAAGCTGAAATGCACCAAAGAGGAGCACCTCTGTACACAAAGGATGCTGGACCAGACTCTGCTTGACCTGAATGAGATGTAGAGCTCCCCAGTCCCACCCTGCTGCTGCTCCTCCCTCTGACCCTGACTTCGCCTGAGGCCACCTAGCCTGAAGCTGACCTTGAAACTGAGGGCTGATCTTTAACTGGAAGGCTGCTTTCTCCTTTCAACACCCCCTCTACCCCCACCCCCTTGTCTTTTTCACCAAACTGTCTCTGCCTCTTCCCAGAGATTCCAGCTGGGCTAAAGGCTGAGCACTTTTGGGAACAACATTTAAGGGAATGTGAGCACAATGCAAAGTGTCTTTAAAAGCATGTTGTGATGTACACATTTTGTAATTACTTTTTTTGTTGTTACAGTAACCATTTGTAAAACATTCCAAATAATTTCATAGCTCTGAAGCAGCAATCTAATTCCTTTCTCACTTTTGGAAGGTAACTTTCCAGCCTAATCCCTATTGCCCTCTCTGTAGAGAAGGAAAAGAGGAATGGGCCTGCCTTACTGAAAGCCAAACAGAGCCCAGGGAAAGACTGTACTATGGAAAACCTCATTGCTCTGTGCAAAGTACCAGCCAAACCAGAAAGGTGATTCCAAGAGGAGTTAGCCAAATAACAAAAACCGTGCTATTCAGGTTTTGTTTTGTTTTTAGCTTTAAGGTATCTTTAGACAACTTTATTCTTATTTTTTACTTATTATTATTATTTTTTTTCATCAGAAATGACCAAATTAAGATGGTGAGACCTCTGAGACCTTTTGTTTTTGTGGTGCTGGGGATTGAACCCAGGGCCTCTTGCATGTTCCTCAAATGCTCTACCATTGAGCCATACATATCCTTAGCCCTGAGACCAAATTTTTCTCCCATCTCTACCCCCTTGCAGGTGTTCACAGAATGGATCATGGGCCCCTTAATCTTGAAGTGACCACTTAATTGCTCTCCTGTCTCCTTGAAAAAAAAGAAAGAAAGAAAAAAAGAAAATTATGCTTTTGCCACTGATTTAGCCATATGAAACTCATCTCATCACCCTTTTCTGGGTCTGAAGCTGCTATATCTAAAAGTGCCATCTCACTGTGCTTTGTATCAGTCAGTGCTAGAGAATCTTGAATAGCTCGTGTACAAAACTTTTTAAATTTTATATTATTTTGAAACTTTGCATCTTTGGGGCTGGGGTACCTGGCCACCCCATCTGGCTGTGAGAGTCCTGCAGTCTGGGCTGACAGTGTGCTGATCTTTCAACGTTTCTTTCACAACCCAATCCCCACTTCTAGATGAGGTTTCTGTGAGGTCTGTTAGGTATACATCCTGCAGCTTATTGGCTTAAAATGTACTCTCCTTTGTTGTGGTCTCTTTGGGGGGCCAGTTGGGAGAAAGAGAAACCAATAGTGCAACTGTTTTGATACTGAATATTGACAAGTGTCTTTTTGAAATAAAGAACCAGTCCCTCCAAAAAAAAAAAAAAAAAAAAAAAAAAGACATCTACTCTATGAATAAAAATAAGAAATGTATGTTTTAATTTTGAAATTTTATTTTTAATAATGAAGTTACAACTGCTTAAACAGAGGCAAAATGCTATTGTACACCAGAACGAGATCTTCCCCTTTGGTCTGGGACACTGGCTTTTGCCATGTGTGCCAGTTGGGCCTCCTCACAAGTCTCAGGAGAGTATGCAGCTTTTCTTTTTTTCCTCATCCATCTTAGCAACTCTCAATACTCCCATTTTGTTTAGTGTTCCTTCTGTTTTTGCCTGAAAATAAAGTTCTTCCAATTCATTCAATGCCACTAGAGTTTTGTAAGAACTTTGAGTTTCTTCCTCCACAATCCTAACCAATTTTGCTCTAAACCATCTCTTATAATAGATGAATTGGCTCCAGGGTGACCTTCAGTTGTCACAAGCAAAATATTTTATTTTTACCATATCGAAAACAAACTAAACACTGAACCCATCTAGTTCAAGTGCTATTTTCTGCATGCCACTCCAAGAGGAAACATTCTAATTTTACCTCTAATAGAAACCTAGTGAAAACATGTGAGTGCTCCTTGGTTTTTTGTTTTGTTTTGTTTTGTTTTGTTTTGTTCATTCAAGTTCTCCTGTTTCTGCTGGGAAGATCATCATCTAATTGTAGTTTTTCTGATCACAGTGGAGTTTGAAGGCAATAAAATAACTTATATGTATCAAGCAAATGAGTTTATGCCATCTCTGAACAGAGATTCAGCATTAGTTGTAATGAAGTAAGAAAAGTTATTCATTGAAATACTAAGGAAATTTGCTTAGGTACTGTTCATATTTGAACACTATGAGCTGGATGATTATTTTTGTTCATAAAATAAAAATTACAAAATGAATATAGATTAAGAAGTTTTCATCAATGTATGAGTCAGAATGGGAGCATATTGAAATTTTATTCCTAGATGAAATTAGAGTTGAATATTAAATTTAATATTTTTTTACAACTTGTTCATGTTTGATGCCATACTGATGATTGAGGCATCATCAAAAATATTCCTAAAAACAGATTTTGAATTTTTAAATCACTAGCTGATGATGGTTTCTAAACAACTTAACTGAGAAAGTATTCTGTGTTTTTAAATAGTTATTTGAAGGATTCAGATACAGAGGCGACATCAGATGCAACCAAGATAGTGTGCTGTAGAGTTTGCATTCCCATTGAGGGTAAAATTAACACCACATCCTAGAATAAAATACTTCCTGAAAGTACATAATCTCATCTAAGGACTCAACATCATAGAAAAGGTTCAAAATTTTGACTCTTTGACCACACATTTAATGTAACCAAAAGAAAAAAAAAGAAAAAAAAAAATCACTGAATGCAGATAGCAGTCTCTCTGAGAGCTACATCTTGAATCATTTTTACTGAACTTTGTTTCCTACATTGAATATGAAACTCATGGAATTCCTAGGAATCATCATAAAAATATGAACAATTCATATATGCTTTGTGCATTCTGCATTATATTTCCTTTACTCTTTTTGCCAAATGAATTCCAATTGTATTTCAATTTAAAAAAATTTACTGGTAAAATGTAAGTAGAAAAATGAAAGAATTTACTTATTATTTTTTACAACATCAACCAACTTACATTCTGTATTTTGGTGTGTAGTTTTTAGCTATTATTTGCTTTTTAATATATCAGAGAGTACATTAGTTTTAAACACCCAAATTGTAGTGTTTGTTCCAAGACACATTAAAAATTTTAATGTTTTATTTGAAAATAATTTACATTTCTGTGGATAATTTCACAGAAAATTGAGGAAATTCCTCCAAATCATTGGAGTGGAAGACTGTTGAACCTCTAGGTAAAGTGAATAAATTTAATGTGCAGGGCACTCTAGTTCTGAGACATATCATCAAGCCATTTTATTATTATTTTTTTGTTTTAATCTAAGACTGTCAGTTCACTAAGTTACTGAGACTGGCCTTGAACTTGTGATCCTCCTGCCTCTGACTCTGTGCTGCTGGGAGTATAGACACAAACTACCCTACCTGGCACATTTAAAATATTCTTTTTTTTTTTTTTTAATGGTATCACCAATTGAATCCAGTGACAATCAACCACTGAGCCACATCCCCAGCTATTTATTTTATTTTGTTTTTATTTTGAGACAGGGTCTCAATAAGTTGCTTATGACCTCCTTCAGTTACTGTGACTGGCTTTGAACTTGTAGTCCTCCTGCCTCAGTCACTCAGGTCTCTGTGATTACAGGCATGTACCCTCAAGCCTGGCAAAATATCCTTAATCATTTTGGTAGCTTCAAAAAATTTTATTATTCTCATTACAAGACTCACAATCGGCTTCCAAATAATGACACAATTTATGACATAATTTTAATAATGACATAATTTTTGACATAATTTTAAAAGTTTAATTCTATATATCAAGAATAATTAACAGTACTATTCAATGTGTAAGTCATTTTCATAAATTTAATCTTATTTTTATTATGCTGCCTATTTTATAATAATTCTATTTCTTTTATTTTCAGATACTTAACTCATGTGCTTATAATTTATATGAAACTGCTCTATATGGAGACATTTCTCTACTTGGAGAAATATTTTTGAATTCATTCTGTTTGGACGTTCTTATAACCAAAACGTACAAATATTTTGCTTTGTCCTCTTCTTAACCTGTTATGTTGCCCTTTTGGTGGGAAACCTTCTGATTCTCATCTACATTACATGCAGCCCTCTTTTTCAACACCCAATGTACTATTTCCTCATCCACCTGTTTTTTATGCATATGTGCTTTACCTCCTGTGTGACTCCCAATTTATGTGTGACCTACTAGTAAAGATGAAAACCATCTCCTTTGTCAACTGCTTGTTACAGGTTTTTGTCATGCACTTGTTTGGAATGACTAAAGTTCCAATCCTCACAGTCATGGCCTTTGATTTTTACGTGGACATCTGCAAACCTCTCCACTACATGATGATCATGAACAGGACAAATTGCAATTTCCTAGTTTTAGCTGCTTGGGCTGGTGGGGCTGCCCATTCCTTTCCTCAGGTTTCTATTGCAATTCTGTGGGCAGTCCTAGCACAATCAGACTAGGTTGAGCCATATGACTCAGAGATCTGGCTTCTAGGAACTGCCAGGAGGCATGTGGCTCTGTATGGGAGTGGCTCCTTGTCTCCTTCTGAAATTTCTCTCCTAAGAGGATGGCTTCCCTAACTCCACCCTATCCTGTCCATCACAGAATAGGGTCCTCTGGGTCCTTGTCCCCTGTACCTGTGTATTATAAATAAAGGAGAGTTGGGCGACTCCAGGTTGTTGTTGTAAGAGGCCAGAACTGGCATGTGTGTTCATTGAGTAGATACAATTTTTAGGTAATAGATAGAAAAACTGCCAACATCCTCCCCCAGCAGTTAACCCTTTGCTCCTCCACGCGGGATGTGGCAGAGAGGACCCACACACAATTGCCCTTCTGTGGTCCTAGTGAAATCCACCACTACTTTTGTGATATTTATTCTTTGCTGGAATTTGCTTGTACTGACACCTACGTCACTGGTGTGCTTGTGCTTGCCCATTCAGGAGTGGTTACCTTAGATACATTTGTGGTGTTGTTTATTTCTTATGTCGTAATATTATTCACATTAAGAAATTACTCCACTGAAGGAAGACGTAAAACTCTCTCTACATGTGGGTCTCATGTCACGGTAATTGTTATCTTTTTTGGACCTGCCATCTTTTCTTACCTTAGACCTCCAAACACATTTCCTGAAGATGAGTGTTTGCACTATTTTGCACTATCATTGCTCCTATGTTCAATCCCATAATCTATCCTTTGAGAAATACTGAAAAATGCCATGAGAAAAACCTGTTGTTAATCATCATAGCTAAATTTAAAAATATATATATTAAAGAAGAAATTGTGTGGAATCAGACAGATGTACAGTTAGAGAATGAAAATTATCTTTCAGATTAATCATGACATTAACCGAACATTATTAACAAGAAAACAGTTATTAGAAATTCTGAAGCAACAGATATTTGAAATCTAATTCCATTGTACAAAAATTGTTGTAATTTACTTAATTTTATGTAATAGTGAGATGGCATACATAGGATGGCACCCATCAAATGAATCTGGCCCATAGTAATTAAGAAAAGTGAATTTAAAAAGGCAGAAAAGAAAATTTTAATATTTTTACCTAAATATTCAGATTTTATCATAACCACATAGCAAAATATTTCTCATGCAATGGTGCAGCTAAAATCTGCAAGTTAAACATTGTTTTAATTTATGATAGGTGATATCCCAATGACCACAAGTAGCATTTAAATTAAGTTTGCAGCTAGAAGTTAGTATAATAGAATCTGATTTAAAGAGTTTCTTGGATATCAATGGTCCTGAGTCTTCGATGGTGTAAACAAAACAAAATTGTGATAATAGTGTGAAATTGACTATCATATTGAAAACACATTCATTACTATTGATCCTATTCATTACTTATTGGTCAGAAATATATTTTTAATTTTTAAAATTTTTAATTTTTTTTTCATACTGGGGATTGAACTCAGGGGCACTTGACCACTGAGTCACATCCCCAGTTCTATTTTGTATTTATTTAGAGACAGGGTCAACTGAGTTGCTTGGTGCCTTGCTTTCGCTGAGGCTCCTTTGAACTCTCCATCCTCCTGTCTCAGCCTCCCAAGCTGCTGGAATTCCAGGTGTGCACCTCCACATCCAGCTGGATACATACTTTTTAAATGAACAGAGGAACTGAACCATAACATTGAAAAAAATCAGTTAAAAATGATTAGTTATTGAATTGTGAACCAAAAATGTTTACTACTTAGATGAAAAACGTATAAAGAGAAACCAACTTGAATGTGAAACAAACATGTAAACAGCACTGGTTTGTTTTTAAACCACTATTCAAAACCATGGTGACAAATCATGACAGTATGTGGCAATAGCCAATCATCCCATTGTCATGAAAAGAGGACTTTCTCCAGGGATTTAAATATCGAAGGAAAACTTTAGAAGATAATCTTTAACTGAAATTTACATTAAAAAAAAGGATGGGCTTAGTATTCTTAACCATTAAAAAACTTGTTCCATATCCATATATGTGGTTGAAGGTTAAGAGAAAAGAAAGGATAGATAGAACTGGTTTGTGTTTTACTATGGGGTACACCGGATTCCTAGTAGAGATTCCAAGGGCAATGCTTGGAAGCATCTTTTTCTGCAAGGATATCTCTTGGGTCCATATGTTGAATTCAAGTTTGAGATTTAAATCTGAACCAATGTTAGGGTACATTTATAAGGTAATTGTGTTTTCTGTAGTTTTAATCCTCTAGGTTTGTTCCACAATTTCAATTAATTATTATCTTTTAGTTCCTTTTTGTCTTTTATCTCATCAGATTCTTGCACATAAATGAAGACTAGATGTTGATATTCTGAATGTATACACAAAGTACTTTGCTAAGCTGTGTTTTGAAGTCAGAGCATGTTAATACCTTCACCAAGTCTCTTTCCTTGTGTTGTAAGGGAGAGTAGCTGATGTGAGGATGGAAGTCTGCAGCCACAGTTTTTGTGATCCTTCAGGGAAGATTTCAACTGAGTCACACAGGCTAACAGTTGGGAGTTCATTAGAGACAGAGAGATAGGTGCACAGGACAGACACTAAGCACGTCCTCAGGGAGAGAATGGCACAACTCACACAGATGCTGGACTTTTATGGAAATTGTGACCCTCTGTTCTTGCCTTGGCTCCTCCTTCTACCTAAAGTGGATTATTACTCTTTTTATGACCCTCAGCATTAGTGCTAGTGTATTTAGATGCCCAACAACCCTTGCCCCCAGTTCCCTATTTGTTGTGTCTTCATACCCTGAACCTCAACAAACATGATGAGAAAAATTCACTGAAACTTTTACCAACTAATTCCGGTTTATTCTCTGTTCTAATTAGGAACCCTGGTTTCAAAAATTTGAATAATATATATTTGGATCTATGGAATGTCAGTGTGAGATTGGGACTCTCTAGGAAAATGTATTTAGCTCAGAGAAGAGAACAAGACTTGTTCAAAGTTTTAAAATAGTTAATAATACAGATGGAGAAAGACTCTGCTTCTATTTTTTAAATTTTTTTTTAGTTATAGATGAACACAATTCCTTTATTTTATTTATTTATTTTTATGTGGTGCTAAGAATTGAACCCAGCACCTCACACATGCTAAACAAGTACTCTACCACTGAGTCATAACCCCAACCCTAGCCATAATCCCAGCCCCCTCTGTTTCTATTACAGAGGGGAAAAATCTGATGAATTAGTTATTCATACTGCTGTCATATTCTTTTCTTAAGTGACAACCAAATTTGATTAGTGAAAATATATGATGCTAACATATTATAAGCCTACTTTTGAAGACTTTTGAAGTAAGTGTTTATTGGCTAGGTGATCTTTCTTTTTTCCACATTTTTATTGATTAATTGTAGTTATACATATTGATGGGATTTGTTCTTACATATTCATACCTGCACACAATATGAAAATATAATTTGGCCCATGTCATCCCCTGGGACTTCTGCCTCATTCCCTGCCTTCTAGCTCTTGATTCCTTTCCTCTATTGATCTCTCTATGATTTTCATGAGATCCACCCCCAACTTTCTTTTTCCTTTTTCATCTCTAGCTTTTTCATATGAGAGAAAAGATATGTCTTTTAACCTTGTGAGTTTGACTTATTTCACCTAATGTGATGGTCTCTAGTTCAATCTGTTTCCTAAAAATGCCAAAACTCCATTTTACTTCATGACTGAATAAATCACCATGGTGTATGTATACTGAATTTTCTTTATTCATTCATTGATGGACACCTAGGTTTCTTCCAGAGATTGACTATTGTGAATTGCGTTGCTAAAAACATGAGTATGCATGTATCACTGTAGTAAGATGACTTTAATTTTTCAGGATACATAACAAAAATGGTTTACCTGGGTCATATGGTGGATCCATGCCTAGTTTAATGAAGAGCCTCTATACTGATTTCCATAGTAGATGTACTAATTTACATATCCCCATCAAGAGTATAAAAGTATTGCTTTTAATCCACATCTTATCAAGCATTTATTATTATTTGCATTATGGATGATTGCCATTTTGACTACGATGAAATCTCAATGTAGTTTTGATTTGCATTTACTTAATTGCTATTGATTTTAAACATTTTTACATTTATTTCTTGGCCATTTGTATTTCTTCTTTTGAAACGTGTTTGATTTATATAATTAGGCCAATATCAATTATTAATTGGATGATTTGATTTGTCAGTGCAAAATTTTTGCATTCTTTATGTATTCTAGATACTAATCCTCTATCAGAAGAGGAACTAGCAAGCTAACAGATTTTCTTCATTCTCTAGGTTCATTCTGTATATTCCTAAGTGGTCTAATCCTAGCCAGATTTTATACCCTATAATTTGAATTCATGAAGTATTAAAATTATGAGGAAAATTTAATTCTGTGGATTCATATATTTTACAGAAGTGGGCAATAATTGAACAACATTGTGTGTGGATGAATCTCAGGGTTCAGCACTGTGAATATAAAATAGATAAAGAAAACAATGATCAACAGGATAAATACTTTGCACATTCTTCTGATAGTTTTGATATCTTTTTATTTGATATATTATATCCTTAAATGCATAGTGTATGCATAAACCTTGTTTAATATTTTATTTTTTCTTTGTTTTGTTGCTCATTCACAGCCATCCATTCCAGCAAAGATATTTCCCAGCAACAAATGACATGGTGCCAGTTGGGGTCTTGTAGACCACTAAGTTTATTCATATTTTCTCACAACTAAGATTTTAATAATTATGCATATCTGAAAGTTGAATGTCTGACTTGGTTCTCATTATCTCAGATTGCATGAATGTTAGGCTCCTACCATTACAGGCTATGTTATTTCTTTCTATTTCATCAGAAAACTGGAGGAACACACATAGGGCAGTTTGTTGCACTGCTCTGACTATAGTATTTTATGGTCTTAGGGGAAATAGTGCATGAGCCAGACAAACCCAAAAGTGGAAAGTAAATAGAGGCATCAGGGACATGACCATTAGTAAAGTCTTGATAGTATTTGACCTTGGCCTGCTTAGAAATGCCTTTGGGAATGACCTTAGGGTTTTCAAAGACCTATTAATTCTTGCATTGACACTTAAATTTATATTCTGCTCTTCCTAAACTAATCCTTCAGTCACAGGCATAAGAGATGACCTTCGTTCTTAATATGTGTATTAATTTTTTTAAAAAAATTTCAAAATGATAAAAATGTTTCTTTATCAATCTGAGTTCATGTAAAAAAGTTCACTAGGTATTGAGAACTCCTATCTGCTTTTCTAGTGGATAAAATTCTACCTTTTACATTGCAGATGGGTTTAGCTAATAAATGAAGTATAATTCTCTTGCAAACTCTTAGAAAGTTTGACAAATTAATATTTCCAAAATATTCTCAGAGAATCAATGTTGGTGTGTTTGAATGCCTCCCTTGCAACTTTCTGCCTTCTATTTCAGAATTTCATAGAGGGAACAAATTGGCAGGTCAGTATCTGAAAGAGGAACAGTGTTTGATGAAACCTGAATCTAACCTACACTCGCTCAGACCTGATGGTCTCCACTGGGTTTGTGAAGAGCTCCACCACCCAAATTCTGGGTTGATTATACACTCTTTAAATTGTTCTATACAATTTTATTCTAAATGTTATTAGTGCTTTTGTAGCATATGATGATTGTGTTTCTACAAAATATTTTGGTCACCTTTATTGTTAATTGTACTTTATTCTAAGCACAATTTCAGTTAGGAAGAGTGTAGTTACAGAAGTTTTTAAGATGACCATGCTTTTTTGCTCTATTCCATTCTCAGGCTTACCTGTATTCTTTGATATTTATATTAAGGAAGAGCTGCTTGAATATTTACAACTGAAAAATGTCTCAGTTTTCAAAATGTATTCTATCTTACCATAGGTTGCATTCATCTGATCTGTTTGAGGTAAGCTTAAACATGTCACATTCTGATATACTAACAATATTTAAATGTGTAGTGAAAGCTGTGCCTTAAATATAAGATAATCTATAATGTTTATAACCAAATAACTACTCTTGCAGAACTTTTATGTAATACACCCCCAAACAAAGGAATCATTTGCCTATATATTTAAAGATGTAAATGAGTAAAAAATGAAGAAAGAAAGAGAGAAAGGAGAAAGAGAAAAAGAGAAAGAATGAAAAAGAATGAATAAAAGAAACATAATTATGATTAATTTTAAAAAAGGACCTAAAATAAACCTGACGCTCAGTAGTCTTACGATTATTTACAAACACTATATCAATATTGAAGTTTACCTGATCACATTCATTAAATTCACAGTGTGTTAACACTGTGCTATTTTCTATTTATTTCTTTACTGGAGTATGTGTGTGCATCCCAACTTCATTTGCTGCTGAACTACAAACATAAAGAGGAAAATGTGTAGGAGCTGAAGACTTATGGGTCATCACCCTTGCATGACACTCGGGTATTTCACAACACTCCATGGATTCATCACTGCATTCTGAAAAATGTAAAGTTGTATTGGTGCAGATGAGGAAAACGAGGCTTGGAGAGCCTGACGGTCAACTGGAGGATCCAATTGGTCAGTTCAGTTTTCATTCTTCCTGGTGTGTAGCCCTCTGCACTGCCACTGTACTTAGTTCCTATTCAGTGACGGCTTAATATCCTTTATTTCTTTATTTTATGGTTTTAATTTTCTAAAGAGCTTTCTTTAAGATCACCTTTGGCAAGAAAATATTATTTAAGTATAATAATCCTTCTCAATTTTATTTTCTATGTTCCCTTTTGAACAGGAATGTCATATTATTTAAAACATTTTTCTTGCCTTACACTAATTCAGTTTTTATTTTATCTATGTGAATGACAATCATGTTTTCAATTTTCAAAATAAGTTTGAAATATTTGTAAATAACAAAAAGTAAAAATCAGTAAAACATAATTATTTCTGCTCTCCCCTTAAAAATTAACAAAAAGAGTTTACATAAAGAGACACATGAATAAAAAATAATATTTTTAGTGAATCAATACTAAAAATTTTGATTCTATGATTTCAAGTTAATTAGTGCATTTTGCAGTATGATAATCAAGTTGTTCATTTTTCACTTAAATTTCTGGTTTCTTTATTTTCACAGATATTAAATTTGTGTAATATACATACTCAACTTACTATATGGAAATCCAGAGAAATATCTCAGAATTCATTCTTCTGGGGCTTTCTGATGACAAGAATGTGCAAATATTTTGCTTCATGCTGTTCTTACTCTGTTTTGTTGCCCTGCTGGTAGGAAACTCTCTGATTCTCATTTCCATTCTATGCAGCCCTCTTTTCCACCAACCCATGTACTATTTCCTTAGCCAGTTATCATTTCTGGATATCTGCTATACTTCCAGTGTTACACCCAAATTGATAGGTGACCTGTTAGAGGGAACCAAAACCATTTCCTATGATTATTGTATGTTCCAGGTCTTTACCATGCACTTCTTTGGCAGCATTGAGATCTTCATTATTACAACCATGGCCTTTGATCGCTATGTTGCCATCTGCAGACCTCTCCACTACATGATGATCATGAACAGGACAAAATGCAACTTCCTAATTTTAGCTGCCTGGGTTGGTGGGTTTGCCCATTCTTTCCCTCAATTATCTATGACAATGTACTTGCCTTTCTGTGGTCCAAATGAAATTGATCACTACTTTTGTGATATTTTTCCTTTGCTAAAAATTGCCTGTATTGATACCTACAGGACCAGTGTTCTTGTGCTTGTCAGTTCAGGAGTCATGACATTAGTTGTATTTGTTATTTTATTTCTTTCTTATGCTATAATTTTATTCACTTTAAGGAGTCACTCAGCTGAAGGAAGACACAAAGCCCTATCTACCTGTGCATCTCATATCTCGGTGGTAGTCTTATTTTTTGGGCCTGCAATCTTTTCCTACCTTAGACCTCCTACTGCTTTCCCTGAGGATAAAGTCCTTGCATTATTTTATACAATCATCGCTCCCATGTTCAATCCCTTGATATACACTTTGAGAAATACTGATATGAAAAATGCAATGAGAAAAGTTTGGTCTCATATTCTATTCTCAAAGGAAACATACAGTTAACTTAAAGATTAACAACTGTTTACTTATAATAGAAAAAAGACTAGATATCAATTAAGTAGCTAGAAACTCATAGCTCTTTAACACAGTTAATGACAACAATAGGACATAGGCATTTAAAGTAAGGAGTAATGAAATATTAATCAAACCTAAAAAAATATTGAAATCTTGACTTTGTAAATTTTTGAGATTACATAGGTATACTTCTGTGTATAAGAAAACATTTGAGCCAAAGCAAGTAAGGTGGTGCTTGAGCAGTAAGTCGTATTATAAATATGTTTTAAATGGCATTTTTCTTTAAAAAATATGGGCATTGGTTTTGGAACCTAAAATGACACATATTTTGTGGTGTGGTAATAGGAAATTGAAACATTATTAAAATGCTATTTTTAAATTTAGGGTATTCACATAAACATCATATAGTGGTATTTAGAAATCAGTTTGACAACAACAAAAGCATCACAGTAAAATTTGCTAAAACACAGATCCACAGGATCAAATATCCTGAATTTCCATTGAAAGAACAAGAATAACTAGTGAAAGGAAGGAGTCAATAATTGCAAATCCTGAAAATACTGTTATGTGTATTGTACCTGTTGTCCCAAATGAATAGCATTTCCCATAAAACCTAAGGAACTTTTTTATAAAATGTGTTTTCCTGCTCATTCATGCCTAATAAGAAAACAAATGGCTAGAGATTGGGTCTAATCCAAAAAACTTTCCTGCTACTATCTAAGAAAAAAAAAAGTAACGGACAAAAATGCATGAGAAGGGTGCTGGGGATATAGCTCAGTTGGTAGAGTGCACAAGGCCCTTTGTTCAATCCTCAGCAACCCCCCAAAAAATGCATTAGAAACACACAGATTAATTTTAAAATATGTAAATTATCTTGTGATTGCATAATTCTATTTATAGTATCCTTTTTTGTAGCTGCTCCAATCTAAAAGAATCAGATTTATTACTCATTATTTGACTGGACAAACGACATCAAAAAAAAAAAAAAAACTAATAAATGCAGGCAAAGCATTATTACTCAATGTTAATATACAGTGGGTCATCAAGACATAGAAAGACATGCAAGAAATTTTACGTGTATATTTTTAGTCAATGAAAACAATTTCAAAATGCTGTGCATATTTAAAGTATATATAGGAAATCTCTGTACCTTCCACTGAATTTGGTTCTGAAAAATAAATACATTTGTTGAAACAACTTGATCCACAATAATAAGCAAATCTTCCAGCTAAAAAAATAAAGACTTCCTGAGTGATTTTTCTAGAGACACCAGAAGTAAATTTCATCAAACTTGTTTCTGCATCAGAAAGTGCTTTTTAGGAAAATAAGATGTTATTATGAAGAAGAACTGCTTTATAGGATCATATGAAAAAGGAAAATAATTGAGATCCTGAAGACTTTTAGAATATGGGAACACATTATAGGAATTTAAAACAATTCTCGTTGTATGGTAACATAAGGATAAAGAACAGAGAAAAAAGAAGGGAGATAAAATGATATGGAAGTCTTATAAAGGAATTTTACAAATTTCTAACACATTCACTTCTAAACATGATAAAGTTTTCTGTTCTTAAAATCATAAAAAAGTTTGGAAAAGCATACATTGAAATGAACTCCATTATTAAAAATTAGGATTTCAAAGTGTATGAAAGAGAAAATTGCTCCTTCATATTTAGGAGAGTGTCACCAAAAACAGTAACAACAAAAAAATCCACATGCTTTTTTTCTTGCAAAGTATATTAAAATATTTTAAGAACAAATCATAGTATTTTCTCCATTTTACTTCATATGATATTCTCACAAATTGAGAACATTCACTTATGTCATTAGCAATTATGCATTAATAGTTCAAAAGGGATGTCTGAATGGACAAAAATTTATGCTAAACCTCCATGTGCCTATCTGAGAAAGAAATCCATTTACCTCTCAGTTTCCATCAATGACTTTCTACTTATTCATTTTCTGCATTATGGAATTACTAATATTATAATTATTTTTCTCCCATGTCTTGTAAATCTTGTAAACTGTCTTACCTCTGTGTCTTGGTTCTCAATTTCCAATTGTCTTCCCTGGACCAGGCACTTGTCTTTTTCCAGCAGAATTTCTTCCTTTGCATCTATACAGGTCTCCTGATTTAGTCACTCCTACCTCAGAGCTAGGGTAAAATCCAGGGAAGATGCAGAGGCAGTGATATTTTCCTTTAGTACCAGGCACCTATCAGATTCTTTCATATCTATTGATATTTAATTCCACCTGCAACCTTAAAATCTTGTGGAATATCAGGAACAAAATTCCATTCATTCCAGAAAAAATTAGCTCTAGCAATAATCCATGCAATTTATTATCAGTTACTTTTGAACATAAGGAGCCATGTAATCTTATTAATAGCATATGACTAAACAATATATTGAATACACACTCAAAGTTATTGAATTGAGATAATCTAATTGCCAAGTATTTTTAAATTGTATTTGTTTATACTTGAAGTATCTATTTATTTTCTATTCTTTTACATAGTGCCCCATATCTCTGTCAAATATATTTAAAATGTTGACCCACGTTTTGCTCAGTACATAAGAAAAGACACAAAGCACTTAAGACCTATTTATGTATGCAAATGTGCAATCTTAGAAATCATATTCATTATCCTGTGATATTATCATAAGCTTAAGCATCTACCATCAGTAACTTGCTTTAAAGGAATCATTTCTCCAGCACGTGGACACTTACATAGTATGGACAGAGTTGATGAGATCATCACACTGGAAGAAGAAAGAAGTATTGAATGGGCACAGAGGAAACATGGAAGGTGAAAACTGGCTGTGAGTGACACAGTTTTACTAATACAGCAACAAATCTTTTGCAGTGGGACATAAATAAAATGTTTAAATTAAAGGTATTGTGTTCCACCTATCTTATGTGTAATCATGGGGCCATGACATCATTACACCTATGTTCTTCTACACATTTATTATGGAGTTCAAAATTTTTGAAGGATGAAAAGAAATACTATATGCGGAAACAGAACATTTAGAACAAAATATTTGGAGATACACTTTGTTAACAGCACTTGGAAATCCAAGTTGTGGTTCTAGTGGCAGACTTTGATATTTAGAGAGTGGAGCCAGAAAAATGGGCAGAACAAACTGAAGTTTGTCAAGTGTCCTATTTTCTTCCAATGAAAAATGGTAGAAAAGACACAGCCTTGCTCTCAGTAAAGAAATTTCTACCTCAGTTTATAGTTGCCTTCAGAGACAAGCACCAACATTTGTACTTCCCTCTTCTCATAAATAGACATCCTCAAATATTGAAAGAACCAAACACCTGTGCTTCTTTCACTATTACTATTAATAACAAACCTCCTCCCACACTTGGTAGTGGACAGGTAATGTTGCAAGTTTTTTAAAGATTTGAACATCAAAGTCAGAGGTTTGGATACAATTTCTTATTGACTAGCCTGATTAACTTCTCTGGAAAACACATGTAAGTTCTGTGAAATCATCATAATGAAAGCAACTACTACAGCAACATATATGATACATATTCTAATCTAATCTAATTTATAGGTATGTATGTGTGTATATACTTGGAACATTATATGGATTATGTCCAGAGTCACATAGTGGACTATCATAAATGGATCTTTAGTGTTGGAAAGTTAACTTTCTGACAATCACAAAACACAGCCACATCACATGTCCTCTGGACCACTCTCAATGAGATATATGCTAATCACAGTGGCTTTAGTGAATGAGTCAGTGGAAACAAAGAGGAAGAGTCTTAGAACCTGCACCACACACACATACACACTACACAGTATATATACAAACACACTACACAGAATACACACATGTCCATATATAAAATATATATGTGCACATACATACACATAATATACAAAATATACATACAATATATATCTTGTACTTTCTGTGAGTGAGGGTAATGATTATTTCTATCCAATTTTGGTGTTGTGAACCCAGTTCAGTTTATGGCTCATTTTACAGTTATAACATCAGACTGTGATCTAAAAACAATAAAATTTACTCTGCTTATCACTCAGTTTTTCTTCTACATTCCTTTGAGTCTGTATATAATAAGGTTAGTAAGGAAATATGTGTATTAACATTGAGATAATCAATTCTTCTCTAATACACACAAATCCGTACTTCAAACTTAGTTGACTGTAGACAAGACTTGATGAAATCAATTTATAGAATATCTTATTTACTACAAAATAGTGTTTTCTTGAAAGATCATGGAAAGTTATTAGGTACATTATGGATTTAATACAGTAATGAAGCTCCATATGCAGATGATAACCCAAGCCTCTAGGGGTTTCTTGACTGGTTCATCTCTTAAGTAGCCAAAACAGGACCGTGTGCTCTCTGTGATGGTTGAATTATCTGAAATAATGATACAGTCACTTACAGTCATTGCAAGAGTTGTTTGAATCATCAATCCAAGATCAAGATCTCTTCTAAATTCTTGCTCTACTGTGTTTTTCCTGAGGTTTTTGTCCTTATGCTTGCAAAATGACTATTGCAGGGTTGAGGACCACAGGAAAGAAGGAAGAAAAAGAAAAGGAAACAAAAGTTAATAAGGAAGTAAAAATTTCCCAAAATTCTATGACAAACTATTTTTTAGGTTCCATTGACTTACAGTGTACCACACAGCTACTAAGTCTAAGGAGACTGGTGAATTGCCTGCACAAACAAACTCAGGGTTCTGATAGTAGTAAAAAATTAGTTAAAATTTGAATGAACTGCTAAGAACATCTATAGTGGTTTGCATAATATGAACCCTAAAAAAGGGCTTGCTTGCTTATAAAACTACATCATAAAATATTGGTTTGGGCATAAATATGAGTAATTTTCTGGTTATCATCATATTATCAATGTTCTATAATAAATGTTACTTTTATTAAACAAAAAATGAACATAAATATAATGTCTTGCATGAGAATATGCTCTTATTTTAGGTAATATTGCATGTTTGGAATTTTTGTCAGTGTACTTATTTAACTATTTATGCCTTCATGAATATTTATTGACTATTTACAACATCCCAAACATTACTCTACAGGGTAAAAATATCACTTATTCTCTGCCTTCATTGAGATTGTTATTTTAATTGACAGAACTAAATAAAGTAACTACATAACACATAATATATTAGATACTATAAATTCATAGTGAACAAGTGTTAATGTGAATGTGTTTGGAAATTTTAATATTGGTTTAACAGAATAGAATTGTAAAGTTGACTTTGAGTAAAAAGCTCAGCAAATAAGTTGACTAGCCAAGAAAATATACCTGGAAGATGAAACTTCCAGGGCAAGCCACAAAGAGGACATTTAGGAAATTGAGCAGACCAAGGATGGTGATCAGAATTCATGAGGTAGAAATTAGCAGGACCAGACAGTAGAGAGGCAAGGGGTGTCCAAACAATGTGCAGCATTCTAGGGCTTAGACCTTGATGAGACTGAACTTGTTCAGTTTAAAACAAAAAGCAAAGAGACAAGCTCAGAAGGGAGCATGAACGGGAGTTATTACAATAGTCAGTGAGCAGTGATGGGTGTGTGAATTGGAAGAAGTGATCTGAGTGGAGCTACAAGAATTCTGGAGTCCTCTAACATGAGGAGTACTTCAAACCATGAGAGTGTATGCAGTTCCCAAAATTTAAAGCACACAGCACTCTGCAACATTCCATTATAGAGAATGTGATGAGATGATCAAGAGCCCAGAAAGGGAACTGAGAGAGGAAATTCAGCCTGAAAATTAGGAGATTATGGTGCAACCCCCATACCAAGGAAAATGCCTTCGTGAAATAGGAGGGATCATTTTCATGAAAACCTTAATATATCAAGATGACAGCCAGTGATAGTCTTCATAAAGAGCAGCTTCAATCACTGAGGAGAGGTAACAGTGGAGGGGAAGATTTCCCCTTAAAAAAACCTGAGATGACAGAAATTAGAAACTGTGAGAATAGGAGAAATCAGAAGTGAGGAAAGAGGGACGGCAAAGTAGAGACAAAAAATATTTTGTCTCAGAGAAGTTTATTTTGCAAAATAGTAAATTTTAAAAGGAAAACATAATTATGACACTTATACAAATAAAATATATGAAAGAGGGTATTTAAGTCAGTTTCAGGTAGACATCAATAAGATATCATAGTTAGTTTAGAAGGAACACAAAATATCACACAGTTTTAGTCTGATAAGAAATGCCAACATGAATTGAGACTGGCTAAAAGACCCACACAACTGGTAAACACACACAGGGGAACAGTCACTTGCATTTCCCTGGAAATAGTCTGCACTGCTATGGACAGACTTGATTGACACTGCTGTTATAGTCTATACATTAACTTCTGTGTCCACAGAATTATTGATTACTCTCCACAAGTTCAGAGGGATATGCATAACCTCAGTGGAAGAGCTACTCAGGACATTTCCAAAACTGCAAAGACTCAGACCATTTGTCCTTCAGTTTTTAGGCAGCTATCATGATCCAGCAGAGAGAGGAAAACTGATGAACAGGTGTCCCCGTGAGGTGAAAAGGATGAACCTCAGTGTACAAACAGCTTAAAGATAGAAATTTCTGTTATTGATTGGACTTCCCACTTTTGCTCCATGTTTTTAAATAATACATTTTAAAAACATTTATTCTAAGAATAAAAATAAGATAGAAATGTCTGTTTTAATTTTGAAATTTTATTTGTAATAATAAAGTCCCGATAAATCATTTCTGGAGGGAGATGGAAGTCGCACTCTAAGTCTCCCACCCAGGCCAGTGGTACTGCATCGGCCCAGGTCCCTGGACCACAGTTGGAGCAATGAGACCCTAGAGAGAAGAATGATCTTTACTAACCATAGGGCAAGAATTCAGGGTTTCTCCATTGCAGGCGTGAGGTGGCCTTGTAGTCAAGCACTGCAGTATCCTGGGAGGGCACTGAATGGGAATCACAGCCTGTTCTCAGGAAATGAGGCAGTGCCAGAAAGAGCCAGGACAGGGCCCAATGCAAGAGAAGAGACTACAAGCTATAAGATCTCCAGGGAGTGCGCCCAGACAGCTGCTCTTAGTGGATACCAGATGACACATGTCAGCAGTCAGTTATGACCTTCTCCTCCCAATACCAGAAGGGCACAACAAGTTCCCATCTATCCAGCTGCCATTTTAAGGAAGGAAAGAACGCCACAAATGAATGCGCATCTAAAGAGATCATCTAATTCACCCTTGATGGGGCACAGATCCTTCAACAGAAGAAACATTTAACCTGGAAGAATACTGTTGGAAGCAGAAGTCAAGATATTCTAACTTGGAAACCCAAGATTCTCCATTATCCAGAGTTTATAAAAATAGGGAAAGACTGACTTTTAAAAGGGGAGAACATATTAATTATGTGTGAGTTTGTGACCCTACTACTTCTTTTTTTCATTTTATGTTGTGACTATAAAATCTAATTCAGATTAAAAATAGATATGGAAAAAGTTTTAAAATATATACATGCATGAGTAAAGGAGAATATTTTGGTACTTTGTATTTCTGAAATTTCAGCAATGGCAAATGATCTGTTTACAGGGACAGTTTCTCTGGAGATAGCAAAATATAGAGCATTGACAATCAAAAAAAAAATAAATAAAGTTCCAACTTCATAAAGAGAGGCAAAATGATTATTGTACCTCAGAACGTGATCCTCCCCTTTTGAGCAGTGAAGCTGGTCTTTGCCTTGTGTGCTGCTCGGGCCTATTCAGGAGTCTCAGGTTTGTATGTGTTTCCTTTTTATATGCTTCAGCCATCTTAGCAAATCTTAACAAATGTCATTTTATTTAGTGTTCCTTCTTTGTTTGCCTGAAAATAAGTCCCTGGCAATTAATTAAATAGTACTGAAATTTTGTAAGAACTTCTTTCCTCAACAATCCCAACCAACTTTGAATAATCTCTTATGTATTAGATCAATTTGCTTCAGGTGACATTCAATTGTCACAAGCAAAGCATTTTACTTTTATCATGACAAAAACAAAACCCAATACTGCACCCATCTAGTTCAAGTGATATTTTCCAAGAGAAAACTTCTAATTTCACTTGTAACAGAAGCCTAGTGAAAACACATGAGTGTTCCTTAATTTTTTTTTTCTTTTTCTTCATGCACATGCTCCTGGTGTTGCTGAGGAAAGCCATCATCTAACTGTAACTTTTCTGATCATAGTAGTGCATGAGGAAATGAAATAAATTTTGTGTACAAAGCAATTTCTATGTTATAAGCAGTACTTTAACACATCACATGCCACAAGATGGAGAATTGTGTTATATAAGATCATGTTGACCACTATGTGCATGGTTAGTAATCAGATCTTCATCCAGAACCTGAGCACTCAAATAATACACTGGTACCAATACTTGGTACTAGAATTGGCCAGAAAGGTGCAATTGACTTAAATATGAACAGAGTTAGGAGAGGAAGTGCCTTAGAATAAAACATGGAGTTTTCTTGGAGTATTTGGAAAAACCTTTGGTCTTGGCAAACATGAGAAACTCAAGAATGCTGCTGGTTATAAGAGTAAAAGATGAGTGTTTGAGGATATATTGTTGTGTCCCAGATCTTTGAGAATATTCTCTGAGTATGAGAGTGTGGAAGTATGAATGTGGGTTACTTTTAAATTACTTTTGGAGGCTGAAACTGGCTTCATTGAATACAGTCATCCATAATACTGGATGATAAGTATCATTAGTGTTCATTTGGGTTGCAAACTGCCTTGTCTACTCTGCTGCCAAATAGCAATGTTAGTCACACAACCATCAGATGAAACAGAAGAGAGGCAATATATACAAAAAACCCAGTAAAAAAAAGTACAGCAGAGATGAGTCCTACATACATCCAGAGAACAATAAACTATTTCTGAAATAGAGACCTACACGTAAGCTTGCTAGGTAGAAGACAGATAGCCAAACTTTATGCATTTTAAGGTTTCAAGGTAGCAATAACATCTTCAAGAAGCTGGGTGGTGAAATGCCGGGAAGTCTCTCAGTCTATTTCCTTTACTTCTCATGATATGGCCCCATACTTTTTTTATGGCATTCTTCATCTCCATGTTTCTTAGTGTGTAAATCAGAGGATTGAGCATGGGGGCAATGATAGTGTAAAAGAGGGTAAATACTTTGTCTTCTGGTAAAGTAGTTGCTGGTCGAATATAAATAAACAGTAAAGGGACAAAAAACAGGACAACCACAGTGATATGTGAACTGCAGGTAGAGACAGATTTGCAGAGATTCTCTGCAGAGTAAGACCTGACAGTAGATAGTATCACAGCATAAGATATCAGCACAACCACAAAAATCACCATGCCCATCAGTCCAGAATTGGCGATGACCAAGAAATCAATCTTGCTTGTGTCAGTGCAGGCCAGTTTGAGCAAAGAATACACATCACAGAAGTAGTGATCTATTTCATTGGGGCCACAGTAGGGTAAGAAGACAGCCAGGAGAAACTGACCAAAGGAATGCAGGAATGCCCCAGTGCAGTAGGCAGCAATCATGGCATTGCACTTCTGCCTGCTCATGATGACTGTGTAGTGCAGGGGCTTGCAGATGGCCACATAGCGGTCATAGGCCATCCCTGTGAGGATGAAGATCTCGATGCCCCCAAAGAAGTGCATGGAAAAGAGCTGTGTCATGCATCCAGTATAGGAAATGGACTTCTTGGTTAATAGCGAGTCCATGATGAGCTTGGGGGTAACAGTGGAGGTGTAGCAAAGATCTGAGAGTGACAGGTAGCTCAGGAAGAAATACATGGGCTGGTTAATGAGCTGACTGCAGCTGATGGAGATCATGACTAGCAGGTTTCCAGTCAAAATTGCAATGTAGCAAAGTAAAAACAGGAAAAAGCAGAGAATGCCTATTTCCTTTTGCTGAGAAAGTCCTAAAAGAATAAATTCTGTGATGTTATTCTTATATTCCATGATCCAGAGCAGGTTGTGGTTACCTGTAATTAGATGAATAATGATTATTGGGCTACATTTAAATATGTTGATAGATCATATGGCCCTCCAGATAGAAGCAGAGTATGCTGGAAATGATTTAAAACTTGAAGCAAATGGAAATTTCATTTTTATTTATGAAGAATTTCCTACAATGTCTTTTCTAACTTTGTTGAAAATACTAATTATTACTAAATATCTTAGATAGCTGAGATGAAGACTAGCATTGCAGAATAATGGAGAACATCTAACAGTTTTGTCCCCATGTATTATGAAACATAACTGGATATTAAATATCAATAGGATGGTAGAATTGACACTTTTAGTGGGGAAAAAAAAATCAGATCAGAGATTTGCTCTCCTATTTGTTATTGAGGAAATAGCTACAAAATGAAACATTGAACTAAAATACTACAGAAATACAAATATTTGAAGAATAATATGTAGGTAATATTTTAAGGGAGAAACTCCCTTCTGTATATTCTATTTAAAAATATACATAGAAAATCAACAATTTGAGATATTTGGGATCATGAGCAATATGTACATGACTTCTCTAGTGTTTAATTTATAAATTTGTTTAAACTTCTAGATCTACTTAATTTATAAGTAAAGAAGTGTCTTTCACATTCAATTAAAACTTACATCATAAGAGAGGAATATTATCTTCATATTCAAAGCATATTAGAATAATAATGTATATTTGGCATTCAACTAGGTATTTGAAAACAATAATAGCAATTTTACTTTGCACTTTAATCTTACCTGATGTCTTACCCCCTCACACAAAAATGAACTTATTTTAATTGGTGTACATAAGTGGTCCAGCTTTTCCTCACCAACCATCCTGACAGTGCTTAGCCCTTACATGACTAGTGTGGGAATCTTGGGCTGGTTCTTTCCTGCTCCTTCCATTATTTTTACCTCCTCCTTATCACTGTCACAAAGTAATGCAAGTTCAAATGTGTTCATGTCTCTCTGGCTATAAAAAGGCTTAGGGTAAAGAACTTGCTAGAATTTCAAGTGGGATCAATGGACTAAGGAAGAACTATTGAAAATCAATATGTTGATCATTCACTTAATCACACCAGTCACTCTCTAAGATCAGCTATATAAGACAAATGATCAGCACTAATGCAATTACATTTTACTTTCAATACTATAACTCTTTTCCCTTTCAGTAAAGTTACCATTCAAATTTGTGTATAAAAAGTGAAAAAAAATCAATCCCTCCAGAGTATGAAAGTCAGTATTAACTGTGAGAAAATTACCTTTTGGCAATCATAACCCAGAATAATCAGGAGAGGGGCTCGTATAGTGTTCAAGTGAGACATTTCAATCGATTAACTATTGCACTGTAAGCTTTTACATTAATAACAAAAATGTAAAATAATTTAGTCGGGTTCTAACTTCTCCCCAAAGTTACATCCTTCTGATTTAGTAAAAATGACTGCAAGTTAAATTTTTCATTTCAGTGTAGTCTTTTTCTCATGTGCAATTTACTGCATGAGGGGTTTGACCAATTCACTTTTCTCTCAGGCCTTTGACCGGACCTGTATACTAATATTCTGCCTGACCTATTGGTTGCAGTTCTCTGATATTCTTTATCAAGTAACAGACAAAAGTGTGCTTTAAAATATAGTGCAAATTTCATTAGGTTAATGTCTTTCCAGGCCTAAACTGGAAAACAGATAAGCAAAAAATTATCCCCACAACTAACTAAGGACTTTGATAATGCAGATTATTGTTTTTGATATTTCAGACAAAACACAAAAATATTTACAAGTGATAATCACATATATGTATTCAACCCCTGTTTATTGAGAAGCAGAGAATGTTAAAAGGAGCTATCATTTAATATACTTTATCAATCTTATACAAACACCATATGTTGCATGAGTCCAAAACTTTAATCTGTGCTCCGCAATTACTTGGAAGTATTGCATTCTCAATTTTCAGTTATTCAATAGAAAACTAAGAAGGCATAGCAATTATATTCTAGAAGAATAATTTCACATTTTCAGGCTTTTAAAACATATAATGTTATTACAAGCTATCTTTAAAAATCCTGCATTATTTGGGTAACAACACCAATCTTAATCTCATCTGACTGTATTACTTCCTAACTCCCTGATTTAAAATATGCTCTGTACCTTTCATTTATTTCAGTTAAATGATAAATAAATGTTAAGTGTTAAAGTAGATCTTTAATAAAGAAAATGTGGTATAACTGCATAATGGAGTTTTACTCAGTTACAAAGAAAAATGAAATTATGGCATTGCCAGTGAGTAGATGAAATGGGAGACCATTATGCTAAGTGAAATGAGTCAGACTCAGAAAGTCAAGGGTTGGATGTTTTCTCTCATATGCAGAAGTGAGAGCAAAGTAAGGGGGAGGAAAAGCAGGGAAGCACCATGAAAACGTAAGAGAGATCAGAGGAATGGAGAGCAGGGTTGAGAGGCAGGGGAGGATAGTAAAGAGGAGGAACCAAACTGTGCTGTGTGCATTTGAGAACCCCACCTTTATGTGGTCCTATAAAGTACCTATAAAGTAACAATTCATAAAAAGGATAAATAGATGAAGGTAAGGCCAGGAGAGGAGGAGGAATGGGAAGGGGAAGGGGAGGCAGGAGGGAGGTACTGGGGACTGAAATGGAGCAAATTATATTCCATGCATGAGTGATTTTGTCAAAATGAATGTCAGTATTATGTGTAACTCTAATGTGCTAATTTAAAAAAATAAATGCAAGAGGAGTTAATTTTTTTTAAAGTAAGCCTTTAAGGATGTCCTTGGGCCTCACCTTGCCTGTTATTCTGACATGTATGAGGAGGGGTCCAGCAGTTGGCACAATGGTTGTTACCTTTATTCCCAATGCATCAGAATAAATTTACAGCTATGGCCGCATGTTGTTTCCCTATTTATCACTGATGCTAAAGTCTTCTCATCCTAACCACAAGACAAAGAGACCTTTCTCCAGAAGTAGCCAACTCCTAGGCTCTGCCTGCCTTTGGATCTTCTTACCACACTACCTGAAACTCCCGAAGCAATATTGCTTTTGTGCTGTCCAAGTTCTTGGAAATCGACATAGCATCAAGGGTTTAAATCTCAGCATCTTTCCTCGGCTTTCCTTATGACTCTACTATAGTGGGACTGCACATTTTGCCATTTCTAACCAGGACACATTTAATCTTACCAACTCTCCTACAATTTCCAAATATTTCCCTGACAACAGCACACCCCATGATATAACATATACCTATAAACTCTATGTCCCTTGGTACTTAAGACTGACTTCTTTACTTTATATTGTTTACTTTTTGTTGCTTACCAGATGCTATAACTTAATTCTTTAAGGGAATCATAACTTGGTCAGTGTCAGGTTTATTGCCTTAACCTTTAACCATAGACATAAGAGAAAAAAATAAAACAAGATTTCATGACTCATTTCTGTGTTGAATCTTGACTTAAAACAATTTCAGAAAAATTACACAAACTTTCTGAAACTCACATTTTTGTCTATTAACTAACAAAAAGAAAAATAGCTTATCAGTTGCATAAACTCTAATTAATTAATCATTACATATTTGGGGGCAGATATTATGCTAAGTGAACAAAACCTGAAATCACTGAGGTTTCACTGAAATTTTCATGTAGTACAATACTTATCATGTCTCCCAAAATAAGATTGTAAATACATAATTGTCAGATATTGCAGAAGCATTTAATCACTTAGATACATTGTAAGATTTAAAATTTAATCAGTTACATAGCCTCTGTCAACAGTTTGCTTTAAAATATTAATTTCTATTCATTTTATACAGCCCTCACAATATTTTGATCTTCTAATTAATCAATATATATTTGTCAAACTAATGTAAAAATTATTTTTAAGCAATTGAAAAAATAAAATCTAAGCCCAAATTTAATGTATAGTACAATCTGTTTAAGCCTTTTGTGAAGTACTGAGCAGTTATAAATGCATACTACACAGAACATTTGTATTTAAAGTTCCTGAAGAATAACAGACATTCAGAGATTGTCATTTAAAATGGTCCTGATTTCTAACAGTATCCTCTGTGTTAGCAAAAGGGCCACTCGAAACTGACACTATAACCTTCTGCCTTTCCCAGTCTTTTGACTTAGGGTAGCAGCCACACTCTGGAATGTAGTCTCACATGTTAAAACCCAGGTGACTCTCCCTGAAGCCCTACTGGCTTGCTGTCTTGGTTGTGCTCAAATGTGCAGAACAGAGCTGAGGGCACTAGATTCTTCATTCCATCACCCATCCTGGAGGACTAATCATGTTGGAGACCGCTGCCCTGTAGGGCCCGAAGTGGTGGCTGGCCTCTCCCTAAGATGGCCCCGAGAAGCCCAACTGCAAGGAAAAACAACTTTAAGGAAGTGCTTTCTATTGGCTGACTGATCTCCTCCGCGTCCTTGCTTAGCTCGTGATCAGTACGTGTCCTCATTACCCACCATTAAGTCTCCACGAGCCAAATGCCTGACCCATTAAGGTGATTGGCTGTTACATCCCATAAAGCTGCGTACTTTGCGTGGTGGAGGCAGGCAAGGAGGGCAGCTGTGGGACAAGAGAAGAGGAGAGGCAGTGGCGGCATGGAGAGGAAGAAGAGAGAAGCGGCAGCTGCACGAGAGAAAAGAAGGAGAGAGAGAGCTGTGTGACAAGAGAAGAAGAAGAAGAAGACGGCGGCGATGGAGGAGGAAGAAGAACCAGGCACTAGGCTCAGAAGCTCTCCCATAAAAATAAAGACCTTAAAACTTCATCTGAGAGCCGAGTCTTCATTGTACTCCCTGGACGAGACATATTCATGTCATTTTCTTTATTTTCCTATTTTTGACAGCTCAGGTTTAGCTGAATTGCAACAGAAAAAGTGGTGTTCATATGTATATGCAAATAGGAAATGCCTCAGCAAATGTGACACATTCAGAAGACTGATATATTCTTCATTTCCGTAACATTTTCTGCAGTTTTCACGAAAATGTAAATCATGTCTTTCTTCTTGTTATGTCCCCTTCACTCTCTTGAAGTCATGAAAAAAATATTATTGCTCTGTTTGAATTTTTAAGTAATATTGAAGGATAAATGATCATATATTGATTGTATAAAAATGTACTTACAATAAATGCTCTGTATCACCAAATAGATGGAGCAAAGTATTTATAATTTTTGTACATTAATTGTCTAAAAGTTTTTCCATAAATATTTGTCATAATTCATCATTTGTTATTATTTTAATAATAAATTATAAAACTTTAATTCTTACTGCTCTACAGAAAATGACTATGTGGGTTACTTAAATAAAACTTAACCTTTACCTGTTTCACTAGGTACTTGATTTAAATCTAACATGCATGTAATGATACACAGTTAAAACAAACTCAGAAACAAGAAATAAATTCAATGAATATATATTACTAAACCCCACTATTCAAATAATTCTGAGGAATCCTAAAGGTAGAACTTACCTCAATTCTAAGGCAAAGTGGTTCTGTTTGTTTCTAAAGCAACTTCAAGAGACTTATGGTAACATTCAACAAGGGAAAAAGCTGGTATCTTCATCATTCACCTGAGCAGTTATTCTTCCCCCCTCTTCAAGTGGTACCTTTATAAGTATCTTTTTTTTTAAATTTTATTGAAAACAAATGGGATACATGTTTTTGTTGGAACATGGAGTAAAGGCATACCATTTGTGTAATCATAAATTTACATAGAGTAATGTTGTTTGATTCACTCTGTTATTTTTCCCTCCCCCACCCCTCCCACCCCTCTTTTCTCTCTATACAGTCCTTCAAACCTCCATTCTTGCCACCCTCCCTAACCCTAACACTAACCCTAACCCTAGCCCCTTCCCCCCCCCCCCCCCCGTTATGTGTCATCATCCTCTTATCAGCGATATCATGCATCCTTTGGTTTTTTGAGATTGGCTTATCTCACTTAGCATGATATTCTCCAATTTCATCCATTTGCCAGCAAATGCCATAATTTTACCATTCTTTATGGCAGAGTAATATTCCATTGTATATATATACCACAGGTTCTTTATCCATTCATCAATTGAAGGGCATCTAGGTTGGTTCCACAATCTGGCTATGGTGAATTGAGCAGCTATGAACATTGACATGGCTGTATCTCTGTAGCATGCTGATTTTAAGTCTTAGGGTATAGGCCAAGGAGTGGGATAGCTGGGTCAAACAGTGGTTCCATTCCATGCTTTCTAGGAATCTCCATACTGCTTTCCAGAGTGGCTGCACTAATTTGCAACCTCACCAGCAATGTATGAGTATATCTTTTTCCCCACATCCTCACCAACAACTATTGTTGCTTGTGTTCTTGATAATCACCATTCTAATTGGGGTGAGATGAAATCTTAGGATAGTTTTGATTTGCATTTCTCTTACTACTAGAGATGTTGAACATTTTTTCATATAACTGTTGTTTGCTTGTACATCTTCTTCTGTGAAGTGTCTGTTCATTTCCTTAGCCCATTTGTTGATTGGATTATTTGTATTCTTGGTGGAGAGTTTTTTGAGTTCTTTATATATACTGGAAATTAGTGCTCTATCTGAAGTGATGAGTAGCAAAGATTTTCTCCCACTCTGTAGGCTCTCTCTTCACATTACTGATAGTTTCCTTTGCTGAGAGAAAGCTTTTTAGTTTGAATCTATCCCAGTTGTTGATTCTTGCTTTTATTTCTTGTGCTATGGGATTTCTCTTAAGGAAGTCTGATCCTAAGCCAACATATTGAAGATTTGGAACTACTTTTTCTTCTATAAGATGAAAGGTCTCTGGTCTGATTCCGAGGTCCTTGATCCATTTTGAGTTGAGTTTTGTGCAGGGTGAGAGATATGGGTTTAATTTCATTCTGTTGCATATGGATTTCCATTTTTCCCAGCACCATTGGTTGAAGAGGCTATCTTTTCTCCATTGCATATCTTGGGCACCTTTGTCTAGTATGAGAAAATTGTATTTATTTGGGTTTGCGTCCATGTCCTCTATTCTGTTCCATTGATCTACCTGTCTATTTTGGTACCAATACCATGCCATTTTTGTTACTATTGCTTTGTAATACAGTTGAAGATCTGGTATTGCGATACCCCCTGCTTCGCTCTTTCTACTGAGGATTGCTTTAGCAATTCTGGGTTTCTTATTCTTCCACATGAATTTCATAATTGCTTGCTCTATCTATTTCTGTAAGGTACGTCATTGGGATTTTAATTGGAATGGCATTGAATCTGTATAGCACTTTAGGCAGTATGGCCATTTTGACAATATTAATTCTGCCTATCCAAGAACATGGGAGATCATTCCATCTTCTAAGATTTTCTTTAATTTCTTCCTTTAGTGTTCTGTAGTTCTCATTGTAGAGGTCTTTCACCTCTTTTGTGAGATTGATTCCCAAGTATTTTATTTTTTTCGAGGCTATTGTTAATGGGGTAGTTTTCCTAACTTTTTCTGAAGACTCATCGCTTATGATTAAAAATGCGTTGGATTTATGAACACTGATCTTGTAGCCTGCTACTTTACTGAATTTACTTATGAGTTCTAAAAGTTTTCTGGTAGAATTTCCAGGTTCCTCTAAATATAGAATCATGTCATCAGCAAACAGGGATAGTTTGAGGTCTTCTTTTCCTGTTCGTATCCCTTTAATTTCTTTGGTTTGTCTAATTGCTCTGGCTAGAGTTTCAAGAACGATGTTGAATAGAAGTGGTGAAAGAGGGCATCCCTGCCTTGTTCCAGTTGTTAGGGGGAATGCTTTCAGTTTTTCACCATTTAGAATGATATTGGCCATGAGCTTAGCGTAGATGGCCTTCACAATGTTAAGGAATGTTCCCACTACCCCAATTTTTTCTTGTGTTTTGAGCATGAAGGGATGCTGTATTTTATCGAATGCTTTTTCTGTATCTTTTGAAATAATCATGTGATTCTTAACTTTTAGTCTGTTGATATAGTGAAAGACATTTATTGATTTCCAGATGTTGAACCAACCTTTCATCCCTGGGATAAAACCCACTTGATCGTGATGCACTATCTTTTTAATATATTTTTGTATGCGATTTGCTAAGATTTTGTTGAGAATTTTTGTGTAGATGTTCATTAAGCATATTGGTCTGATATTTTCTTTCCTAGGTGTATCTCTGTCTGGTTTAGGTATCAGGGTGATATTGGCTTCATAGAATGAGTTTGGGAGGGTTCCCTCCTCTTCTATTTTATGGAATACTTTGAGGAGTATTGGAATGAGTTCTTTTTTAAAGGTTTTGTAGAACTCGGCTGAGAACCCATCTGGTCCCGGACTTTTCTTTGTTGGCAGGCTTTTGATGACCTCTTCTATTTTGTTGCTTGAAATCAATCTATTTAAATTGTGTATGTCCTCCTGGTTAAGTTTAAGTAATTCATATGTCTGTAAAAACTTGTTGATGTCTTCGCGGTTTTCTGTTTTGTTGGAGTATATATTTTCAAAATAACTTCTATTTATGTTTTGTATTTCACTTGTGTCTGTAGTGATATTTCCTTATTCATTATGTATTTTAGTAATTTGAGTTTTCTCTTTCTCTTTGTTAGTGTGGCTAAGGGTTTATCAATTTTGTTTATTTTTTCAAAGAACCAACTATTTATTTTGTCAATTTTTTTGATTGTTTCTTTTGTTTCAATTTCATTGATTTCAGCTCTGATTTTAACTATTTCCTCTCTTTTACTACTACTGGTGTTGGTCTGCTCTTCTTTTTCTAGGGCTTTGAGCTGTAGTGTTAAGTCATTTATTTGTTGATTTCTACTTCTTTTGTTGAATGCCCCCCCATGAAATAAATCTTCCTCTAAGTACTGCTTTCAGTGTCCCAAAGATTTCGATATGATGTGTCTTTGTTCTTTACTTCTAAGAATTTTTTTATTTCCCTCTGATGTCTTTTGTTATCCATTCATCATATAACAATGTATTATTTAATCTCCAGGTATTAGAGAAGTTTCTGTTTTTTTATTCTGTCATTTATTTCTAATTTCAGTCCATTATGATCTGATAGAGTACAAGGTAGTATCTCTATCTTCTTGTATTTGCTAACAGTAGCTTTGTGGCATATAATATGTTCTCTTTTAGAGAAGGATCTATGTGTTGCAGAGAATAAAGTGTATCTGCTCTTTGTTGGATGATATATTCTGTATATGTCGGTTACGTCTAAATTGTTGATTGTGTTATTGAGATCTATGGTTTCTTTATTCAATTTTTGTTTGAAAGATCTATCCAGCAGTGAGAGAGGTGTGTTAAAATCATGTAGTATTATTGTGTTGTGGTCTATTTGACTTCTGGAATTGAGAAGGATTTGTTTGACGTATATGGATGAGCCAATGTTCGGGGCATAGATATTTATGATTGTTATGTCTTGCTGATTTTTGCTTCCCTTAAGCAGTATGTAATGTCCTTCTTTATCCCTTCTGACTAGTTTTGGCTTGAAGTCCACATTGTCTGAAATGACGATGGATACTCCAGCTTTTTTGCTGTGTCCGTGTGCATGGTATGTTTTTTCCCATCCTTTCACCTTTAGTCTATGGGTATCTCTTTCTATGAGATGAGTCTCTTGCAGGCAGCATATTGTAGGATTTTTCTTTTTAATCCAATCTGCCAGTCTATGTCTTTTGATTGATGAGTTCAGGCCACTAACATTCAGGGTTATTATTGTGATATGATTTGTATTCTCAGTCATTTGACTCATTTTTTGTTTTTAGACATGATTTGGTTTCTCCTTTATTTGGCTATTCCTTTAGGCTAGTTCCTCCCGTTGCTGATTTGCATTGTTGTTTTTCATCTCTTCCTCATGGAATATTTTGCTGAGGATGTTGTGTAATGCCGGCTTTCTTTTTGTAAATTCCCTTAGCTCTTGTTTATCATGGAAGGATCTTATTTCATCGTCAAATCTGAAAGGAAGTTTTGCTGGGCATAAGATTCTTGGTTGGCATCCGTTTTCTTTCAGGGCTTGGTAAATGTTGTTCCAGGCCCTTCTAGCTTTTAGGGTCTGGATTAAAAAATCTGCTGATATTCTTATTGGTTTCCCCCTGAATGTAATTTGATTCTTTTCTCTCGCAGCCTTTAAAATTCTGTCTTTATTTTGTATGTTAGGTATTTTCATAATAATGTGCCTTGGTGTGGGTCTGTTGTAATTTTGTATATTTGGAGTCCTATAAGCCTCTTGTACCTGGTTTTCCATTTCATTCTTGAGATCTGGAAAATTTTCTGATATTATTTCATTGAATAGATTTTTCATTCCTTTGATTTGTTTCTCTAAGCCTTCCCAATAATTCTTAAATTTGGCCTTTTCATGATATCCCATAATTCTTGTAGATTCTGTTCATGATATTTTACCATCTTCTCTGTTTGGTCAATTTTGTTTTCAAGATTAAATATTTTGTCTTCAGTGCTTCCGAAGAGAGCTGCCCCTGCCTGCTACTGGGCCCAGGGCTGGCGCTGGTTTTGCATAGAAATCCTCTCAGTGGGCGGTCCTACTCCTAAAAGCTGGCTATGGACAGGGCCTGCCCCCACCTGAGGGAGCCAGGCTGGTTGGGGAAAGCCTCTCCCTGTCCTGCCTTGGTCCCAGAAACCGCCTGCAGGCCAGGTCCTGCTGCTGGGTTCAGGGCTTGGGGTTGGCTCTGTGTGAAAAAGCTCTCACTGGGTGGGCTTGTTCCAATGAGCTGGCTGTAGATAGCGCCTGCAGCCAGAGGGAGCAGGGGTGCTTGGGGAAGTCTCTCGCTGCCCTGTCCTGGTCCCAAAAGCTGCTTGTGGGCCAAGGTCCATGACTGGTTCCAGGGCTTTGGTTTGGCTCTGTGCAGAAAAGCTCTTGCTGAGTGGGCCTGCTCAGAGAACCTGGCTGTGGACTGGGCCTGCCATGGGAGGGAGCAGGGTTGCTTTGGGAAGTCTCTCCCTCTCCTGGTTCAAGAAGCTGCCTGCAGGCCGGGGACCTCTGCTGGGTTCAGGGCTTGGGGTTGGTTCTGTGCAGAAAAACTCTCACTGGGCGGGCCTGCTCCTAGAAGCTGGCTGTGGATTGAGCCTGCTGCCAGAGAGAGCAGGGCTGTTTGGGGAAGACTTGCTGCCCTGCCCTGCTCTGAGAAGCTGCTTCTGTCTGGGTCTGCTGCCCAGGCTGAGCTTCACCGGGTGGGAGAGACTCACCCCACAGCTCTATGTTGGTCTGAGTCTCTCAATACCTCCCCTTCTTGAATTCTGAGTTCTGGAGTGTCGGGAGATGCAGTCACCCTCTAGTCTGCTATCTTGTATCCCCCTGAATTCTTCATATATATAAAACCCTGTTGGATTTAATATTGCTGTTCAATATATTAATATAATCCACATATTGTGTTCCACCTCTGTACTATTTTTCATATAGATGATATTACACAGCATATGCATGTGTATGTATATATAACTTACCTATATGTCATGTAAGTAGGTGCCTAGCTTCTCAACATTTAGTTTGGTTCCCTTGCTCCTTGCTTTTAGAAGATGTGTATTTGCGTAAGAATTTTTTTATCTTCATGCTGATATTTATGCATATTTTCATCCTCTTTTTATTTGCATACTGTCAGTTAAATAAATTAAAATACACAGTCAATGAACTTTAGTTTCTCTACCCCAGGAGGTACTCTTCTCAAGTGATTCCACTAACTGCTCACATACCACTGTCGTTAAACACATTACATATCATTACAATTGCCACATGCCATTACTCCTTTATCATTAACAGGTGAGATTGTAAGGGAAGAAATTAGGCTTAATTCACTATTTCACTCAAAAATTTCAATGTGCAGCACATTGAAATTATGCAAAGTGCACTTACTGAATGAATATAATTGATTCCTTCAATCAACCTTGGAGATATCTAAATATATAAAATGGAAATATTACAGATTCAAAAGAACTCTTCAGGGATATTTGTAGTTATTATTTCATAAGCAATTTTGAATTTTTTAAAAATTAGTGATGCTGTAAATGACCAGGAGCCAACAAGTGAATCTAGTCAAAATTTATAGTGAAAAATCAAAAATTAAAATTGACAAATAAGTATTTTTCAATGTCATCATGTTATTTTACCATCTTTTGACATTTGACCTCCTACCTATAAACCAAAAGGGGATGGAATGAATAGCCTTCGAACTATTTTCAAATGACAAATGGTGTTGTTTTCTATTTGTTTCTTTTTACAATTTAAACACATTGAAGTCTAAAGGAATTATAAAGCTGCAATCATTTACTGCTCCCTCACCCTTTCATTGCAGTCATTTCTCCCCCTCCCATCTTACTACCCAGATCAGCAGCCTGAAAACATCCTAGCCAACCATTGGCCCGCTTGTCAGCCTGTGAACTTCCTTGTGAGCAACTGGCCTGATTGTCCTTAACCAGTGAAATTCCACAACTTAAGAGAAGCTCCCCTGCCTCTCTCTCTCTCTCTCCCCCCCAGCCCTGAGAGTGGACAAATAAAATCTCTGGTGTGAGTTCCTGTGTCCACAGTGGTTTTCTGAGTGCAATCCTTGGCCTGCGACTCAGAGGGGGCACCCCAGAGTGCTTGCTCCCCTGGATTCAAGTTTCTGAGCTGCCTTGCGGCCCAAACTGAGCTGCATTTTTCCTACAACAATTATTTGACTTTGACAATAAAAATTAAATAGGTACATTCAGGGGTTGCTGGCAGTTGTTTAACCATCACCTTTAAGGGTCAGGGGAAGCCCTGATTCGTAGCATGCACCAATTTCTATCATGCAAACACCAGGGCCACAAGAATGTGGAGCTCAAAAGAAATGGTACAATTGATGGAGCAAATGCCCCAGCCCACCACTGGAGCTGTTTCACCTGCTTTTCTTTTTACAGAGTCAAAGTTTAAGTAAAAGCAGTACAAAATTCAAAATTTAACTTACCACAAATGTATGTTGGTTACTCTTTTCACCTATTCATATTCAATTTTAAAGCCAAAGTCCAAGTACAATTTAAAGTTCAGTTTGTTTTTCTACTTACTACTGTGTTGAAAATGATAAAATTATATATATATACGTACATATACAAATGCTGAAATTCAAGGAACAGATTTATTTTTGTGGACCAGGAACATAAAGGCAAAAAAACAAAACAAAACAAAATATCTTCCAAACAAAAGAATAACAACAACAAAATCAACTTTTTCTGAGAGTGTCCATGTTTCCGTTACTAAAGCAGGCCTTACTATGTCTGGGTTTTAAACTTTCCTATGTCCTTAAAATATTGGAAAAGGGTTATAATGTTTCAGCTGAATATTTCAAACTTTTCAAATTAGTACTTTGGAAAAAATTAAAAAAAGGGTGATTCTTTATTCAAATGATGGTGTGACTCTGCCATCTAGTGGATAGTCTGTTTTTGCCACTTGAAAGTAAAAAAAAAAAAAAAAAAAAAAATCCTCAACTACTCTTATTGGTGTATTTTGTACTAGCACTGGGAGTATATGAAAACAAATTTTACCAATTGCCATAGTGTTTTATTGAATATTAGATAGCAAATAGGAGTCAACTTGATAGTATTTGTGGAAATTAAAACCAATTTTTTGATTTTCATTAGGTCAAACTAAAATGAAAGAAAAAAGTTCCTATTTTTTTTTTTCCCACGTGAAACAAGAAAGAAAGTAACTGGGACTTGGGACATCTAAGTTTGATTTGTTAATTTCTAATATAATTAGTTATGTTTCCCTGAAAAACTATTCAAATGTTCAAATTTTGTTTTTCTTATTTGCAATACTTAAAAAAAATTATTATGTTCAGACATTATGTCTAATTATATAGCCTAAAAGTAAAGAGCAGATTTTCAAAATGTGAACTTTAAAATGCAAACAGTATATGATTTCTGTATCTATGTAAATATGTATATGTAGTTTTAGTGCATATAAATCTCCATATGTTTCTGGCTTTCTTTATTTCTGTTTATCTGTAGTTATCATCTACCTATCCATCCATCAATTATCTATCTGTACTTAAATTATTGCTTTTCTTTAAGCTTTCTCTTTCAAATGTGGAGCAACGGAGGACTGTCTTAAAAATTGCTCTTGCGTACCAGTATTACACCATTATAGATTTCAGTTCTTTATTGGCATTGGGTAAAGAGGGAGCCTTAATGACTGGACCACTCACACATTGACACTAGAAAATTCCCAATTAAATCCAGGAGTACTACACTCATTACATATTTTTAAAATTGAAGTAAAATTTGTGCACACATTTTGTACAGATTTTTAAGACTTCACTTCCTTTGGTAGTGATATTCATAGGATGTTTTATAGGCTTTACCCTCATATCAGGTACATCTGAGCTGCAGTTGTTTCATTTCCTTCTCAGAAATTGGTGTTTTAAAACTTAAAATATACTGTGAAATTTAAAATCCTAATGGGATATCATTACTAAGCTGCCAATTGATTAGCGATATCTTGTTAGGATTTTAGTTTGAATTTCTATGATGAGCAATAATTCTGAGCATGTTTTCAGTCATCACTGGCCACTCATGTAGTCTTAGCTTTGTAAAAATCTCCCAGTTTAAGTATTTATCACATTAATAAACTGTCAGTATTAACTTTTGTTTTTCTTTAAAATTCCCAGAAATAAAAATTGACCACTTTAAACACTTTTGAATGAATGAATCGGGAGCAATAAATGCACTCATATTGCTGCACAATCATAACCACCTTCTCTCGAACTTTTCCAACATCAAAAACTGGGATTCTCTACCCATTAAAAATAACAGAGTTATGCTCCATTTATGTATGATATATCAAAATGTATAAATGCATTCTACTGTCATGTACAACAAATTAGAACAAATTTTAAAAATTTAAAAAATCTTCACCTCCCTCCCACCATTCACCAGTAAAAGTATTCTAGTTTTTCTCTATATTATTTTGACTTTTCTTTTTTTGCATTTTTATTAGTTTGTTTTATTTATGCATTATATTAGGGTTAATTTTGATGCTATTTACACATACATGGAACATGACTTGCTGTAATAGAGTCCCCAGAACCTCTCCTTTTCCCATCCTCCTTCTCTACACCTGTTTTCTTTCCTCTACTCTATTTATCTTTCTTCTATTATTTTATAGTGTTTTAAATTAATATCTTGTTTTGATTTGCATTTCCCTAATTGCTAGAAATGTTGAACATTTTTTCATATACTTGTTGGTCATTTGTATTTCTTCTTTTGAGAAGTGTCTGTTTAATTCTTTGGCTCATTTATTAATTGGGTTTTTCTATTTGTTGTTAATTTTTGAGTTCTTTATATATTCTGGAAATTTACAGGATTTCTGAGAAGTAAGTAGCACAGACCTCCCATTCTGTAAGCTCTCTTTGAGCATGTCATTGTTTCCTCTGCTGTGCAGAAACTTTTAATCTGATATTGTCCCAATCAATGATTCTTGGTTTTTTTATTTACAGTGAATGGGTCTTGTTAATGAAATTGCTGCCTATGAAAACATGTTGGAGTGTTGAGCATAATTTTCTTCTAGCAGTTACAAAGTTTCTGGTCTAATTTCTTGTTCTTTGATCCACTTTGAGCTGACTTTTGTGCATGGCGAGAGATAGAAATCTAGTTTCATTCTTCTACATATAGATACGTATATGTATATGTATATGTATACAGTTTCCTCCATCATTTGTTTAAGTCTTTCTTTTCTCCAACATATGTTTCTGGCAGTTTTGTCAATTATCAGATGACTGTGTATGAGCAGGCTTGTCTCTGTGTCTTCTATTTGATCCCATGGATCTTCATGTCTGCTTTGGTGCCAATACCATGATGTACTATATCTCTATAGAATAATTTGAAGTCTAGTGTGGTGATGTTTTCAATATAACTCTTCTTGATCAGGATTGTTTTGACTATTATAAGTCTCTTATTCTTCCAAATAAATTTTAGATTTTTTTTTTCAGTTCTCTGAAGACTTTCATTGGTATTTTGATGGGAATTGCATTGAATCTATGTATTACTTTTGGAAGTATGACCATTTTTTATCTCTTTTATTTGTTCTTTTTAGATATACATGACAGGAGAGTGTATCTTGACATATTATACATAAATGGAGTACAGCTAATTCTAGTTAGGATCCCATTCTTGTGGTTGAACATTATGTGAAGTTACACTGGTGGTATATTCAAATATGAACAAAGGAAAGTTAAGTTCAAAGTATGACTATTTTGACAGTACTAGTTATGTCTATAAAGAACATGGCAGTCTTTCCATCTTCAAGAGTCTACTTCCATTTCTATTTTCATATTTTATTTCTTCTATCCATATTGCATTTTCTCACTTTCTTTTTTCTGATTTTTGTCAATATGAATTTCACTCTCAAAAGTATCATATATGTGGATTCATGCAATATTTACCTTTTGTGTCTTATTTCAAGTTAGCCTGATATTTTCATGGCTCATTTATATTGACATATGTTGATGGACATTTGGGTTTTTTCCACCTTTGGCTATTGCAAATATTGCTGCTAAGAAAATCAGTTACTAAATCTGTAAAAGAATCAGCTTTTAATTAATTTGGCATTTATTGGAAGTGGAATAGCTACATCATATGGTATTTCCATATTTAGTTATTTGACAATCCATCACACAAATTTCCATAGAGGCTTCAATATTTTATATTCACATGAATAACTCAAGGGACTGATTTCTTCACATCCTTCCCAACATTTGTTATTTTCCATTTTTCTTTCCTTCCTCCATTTTTCTTTTTTTTCCTATTGTTGTGATGTCATAGCCAAGAAATCATTAACACATACTAAGTCATGAAGTTTTTCTTCTAAGATTTTTTCTACATTTTCAGTTTTAGGTCTTTTTAAGTCCTTGATACATTTTAAGTATTTTTTTTAACATGATGTAAGTCTCAAATTTATTTGCATAAAGGTATCTGGCTTCCTAAATATCATTCATTTAAAAGATTATCTTGTTAACATTAAATGATCTTTGGCCACTTTCTCATATATATATTGACTATATATGTGTGTATATATATATATATTTACTTATATCTCAGATTTATATTCTATTCCATTAGTCTATGGATCATGCATCTGTTTTTATTCCAGTACCTCATCATTTAGATTACTATAGCTTTTTAGTAAGTTTGAAATGAGAAAGTGTTAGAAATTCAAATTTGTTCTTTTTTGAGATTGTTCAGTACATATCAGAGAAAACATTCAACCTTTAGATTTTGGAGATTGGCCTATTTTGCTCATCTCTAGATCCATCCATTTACCAGTGAATGTCATAAAGTTATTCTTCTTTATGGCTGAGTAATATCCCATTGTTTATATATATGATGATTTCTTTATCTATTTATCTTTGTGTACAAGTTTTGTGTCCAGATATACAGCAATACATATATACCCACATTGAAGTCCAGAAAAAAATTCAGAATAGTTATCGCTATATTGTTGTTTAACATGATTTTTTCTTTTGCAAATTTAAAACACAATAGGTAAAGAAATCAAAATGTGTTATGCCCAATAACCAGATTTTTCATAAGATCATGGAAATTAAATTGATTATGAAAGTATTCCTCCATCTTTGGAAGGAATTTCATTCAAACAAAATATCACATGGGGCTTTGTTTCCTCTAATTGCTCCAGGTATGGCTTCTGAGGCAGCACTTCAGTTTTATTCTCCTGGATCAAAATCCCCAAGTTCTTGGTGGAATATATGTGTGGCACACTGAAGCTAGGTAAAAGATTTCCATCTTCTCTTTCATTCTGTCATCACTGAGTTTATTTTGAAAAGATTGAGCAGAAAAAAGGCTGTTTTTCTGAAGAAGGCTACTAATCATTATAAACAAATTTTAATAAATGATTCAGTCAAATTCCTCTGCATTGAGGTGGGTTGATCAAATTCTTCCTTCATTTTACTTTAGAAGGAAAAGAATGTGTTCCTATAATCTTTAAGGAGTTAAACACGGGTACAAATCTAGCTGCTGTGATAATAATACAGTTTTGCTGTCTAGAAATATTTGTTTCCTGTTCTTTCACTGTATTTACTCTAAAAGGCTGACCTACATTACCAGGAAATATTTTGTTTTTCTTTATCACAAACAACTTCTTCAATGCTCTAACCTTTATTTTTAAGAAGTGATAAGAATTCTGTGATACATTGATATCGTTTGAAATTACATACATGATTCTTTAGTTGACTCTCAGAAGACACATTTCAGAGGATGAGACTTATATTTTTTAAATTTTATGGTTTAAAATTCTCAATAGAGTAATGGATACATGGCAAATAAATAAAGAATAATCAGGGGTGCCTGTCACTAGAAAGGAAGGAAAGAATTTGCAATCTGCACCTTGAGACTTCAGTTAGTTGAATATTGTGACACTTTCTGAGACTGAATGGGAGGCTGTGAACCTCCACCTGAAGCCTCAAGTTCATAAGTATTGATGAGTCAAAATTAGAAGGGTGGAAAAGATATGAGGGTAGGAGTTAGCTAAATACATAAATATCAGCATATATTTGTCTTTGATGGCAATGATTTTGCTTTCAGCCTTGAGCTGCTCAGAATATGTAAAAGCAGATTGAAAGAAAGAATAGATATTGTGAAACATTTGAAAACGTGTGCAGAGTTATGGAATTTTGACTCAATGAGCTTTGTGTTATATTAAAATAGATTCAGGACAAAAATTAATGTAGTACAAAGTCAAATTATGGATATTGGATTGAAGGCAATCTAAAGGAGCAGTTGAAGAAGAAAATTTGCAGGGATGTTATTCAGGAAACACAAGTGTGTGTGTGTATTGTCTTGTATAATAAGATAATAATAAATCAGATAACTACGAAATATTTCATTTTAGCTAATAAAGCATGCAACTCAAAGTATTCTATGTGGAATGATCTTTCCCTTGTGCCTACTTTTATTTTAGGTTTCAAAAAGTAGTTATAATGTGGATTAGAATACTTGTGTTAAATTATAGAAAATCATAGTTGAAGTGATTTGAGGGAACACAGGACATATAAAATAATACAATGACCCTTTTTCCATAACTGTTCTTGGTTTATACTAATTTAGCATGCTTGGATCCCATGGGATTTCACTGTAACTACTTGTTTTGTAGGATTCAAGATGAGCCTTAGAGGCTTGTGTGTTTACAGTGCAGTAGTAATTCAATAGGCAATTTTAAAGTCTTTAGTAGTGTTATAAGATTTTACCTAAATGCACATACAGTATTAGAGTGCAGAATTGATTCACTTCACACCCATGCATCCACTTACTCAACAAATGTTATGGGGTACCTGCTATGTCCTAGTGTTCCATCCTTGCTATTGTGGATTTTTATTTTATTGTGGAACAGACAGTGACATAATGGTACATGGTAAGAATGTAAGTGAAGTATGTTATGTTATAGATACTGCATGAACTTTTAGGGTTTAAATTATTCATAAGGACAGATAATGGTGTGACCATGGCTATGGCAAATGATGCAAATGAGGAAAATATGTTGATTCTCCAGAGATTAAGAGAATAAACTAGAGGCAGCCAGTAGAAATAGAACATTGAAAGGACTATGTGGCTACCAAAACTAATGAATTCCAGAAAAAATTCTGAACCAAACAAAATCCACTGTAATTCCTCAGGAAGCAACATCTCATCTTTGGAGGTTTTGAGATAAACTGAACTGACCACCTAAGAATGATGTGGTAGGAGAGTTTCAACATACCCAGTGTGGTGGTGCACTCCTGTAATCCCAGTGGCTCAGGAGACTGAGGCAGGAGGATGTGGAGTTCAAAGCAAGCCACAGCAGAAGGGAGGAGCTAAGCAACTCAGTGAGATGCTCTCTCAAATAAAATACAAAATAGGGCCGGGGATGTGGCTCAGTGGTTGAATGCCCCTGAGTTCAATTCCTGACATCACTCTACCCCATAAAAAAGAAAAAGTTTTCAACATAAAAAAATCAGTCAGGGCTATTGTACTTAAGTTTGTTTCACCTTGAAATTGCACTAAATACATGGATTATACCACGAGGAGGTAAGAACATTTATAATTTTCTATAACTATTATTATTTTATAGAAAAAGTGAAGAAAAGGGATGTCTGATCATGGGAAGGACACTGGGAAAAGCAGTTCAGAAATAACTACGAAACAACAGGAAAATATAGCTTGATCAATTTAATGAGTCATTAATTCTCTTTTTAGAGTTTAAATTCTCAGAGATGAATAAGCGAAGCAGGGAAAAGATTGATGAAACTCATGATGAGTATTTCCTTGGAAATAAGTAAGTTCACTAATTTCCATTTCATGCATAAAGCTCACTTGGCTCTTCCCATTAGCTCAATGTTCTGTGGCAATGCTGAGTTTGCTAGTTGGAGATATGTCAGGGCCAACTGCAGTTCTATTCTCCCCTCTCAACTTGCTTTCTTATTATTCCATTGTATGAGTTACATACTCCATTATAATTATGGCATTAATTAAGGCTTGCTTGTAAACAAATATAACTATCAGATATATTTCCCATGACACTCATTGTGGACAACCACTAAGACTCTGAGTGTTTTCTCATTTCATTCTGCCTTACCCAAATTTGTCTACTTTCTTCTCTGAATCAACTTTCCCATTGTATCCACAGAACCCAAGAAAACCAGACTGATGGAGTGACATTCATCCTCCTGGGCTTCTCAGAATATCCAGAGCTCCAGGTGCCCCTGTTCCTGCTCTTCCTGACCATCTACACAGCCACTGTGCTGGGCAACATGATCCTGTTCATCAGGGTCAACCCCAAACTCCACACCCCCATGTACTTTTTCCTCAGTCACTTGTCCTTCATTGATTTCTGCTACTCTACCATGGTGACTCCCAAACTCTTAGAAAACTTGGTGGTGGAAGACAGAACCATCTCCTTCCCAGGTTGCATCCTGTAGTTCTTCTTTGCATGCATATGTGTGGTGACAGAGACATTCATGTTGGCAGTGATAACCTATGACCTATTTGTGGCCATGTGCAATCCTCTCCTCTACATGGTTGCAATGTCCCAGAAGCTGTGTTACTTGTTAGTTGGAGCATCATACTCTTGGGGGTTAGTCTGTTCCTTGACACTTACTTATGTTTTACTGAAATTATCATTCCAAGGAAATAATATCATAAATAACTTTGTGAGCATGCTGCCATTATTGCTGTATCCCATTCAGATCCCTATATTAACCAGAAGATCATTTTAGTGTCTGCTACATTGAATGAAATAAGCAGTCTGGTGATCATTCTTGCTTCCTATGTTTTCATTTTTATCACAATCATGAAGATGCCTTCAGGTGGGGGTTGTCACAAAGCCTTCTCCATGTGTGCCTCCCATCTGACCACCATTACCATCTTCCATGGACCATCCTTTTTCTCTATTGTGTTCCAGTCACCGAAAGTTCCTGGCTCATGGTTAAGGTGGCCTCTGTCTTCTATACAGTGGTCATCCCCATGTTAAACCCCCTGATCTACAACCTCAGGAACAAAGATGTGAAGGAGACAGAAAATTAATCAACACCAAATTATGTCACATATTATAATGTCTGTTTAAGAATATCTTGCAGAATGGTTCAAGATATCTTGGAATGATTATCAATTTGAAAGTTCAGTTTTCAAAAACCAAGCAGTACATATTTAATATAATCACCAGTTGATTGATAAGTCAATGTCTGTTTAAATGGAAGTTTGGAAAATAAGCTGTAAAATAATAAAAAGTACAATAATCAAGTCTTTCTATTGAAATTAAAATCTCTAATCTAGTTTGTCATGGAAGAATGCTGTTAATACTTTACCATTTGGTTTCTGAAATAAATATTCTATTCCTTTTTAGTTATATTTGAGAAATGAACTTAGAGTTTTTGCAACTTTACACCTTACCATAGAGAAATATCAAGTGCATTAACCTAAGAATTCTTCAACACTCAGGCACAAAATTTAAAAGGAATGTTTATTCAATCTCATATAGAGAACATTGGTACATTATAAAAGCATAATGCATATCTCTGCCCCCAAAATGCATATTTTTATTTTGTATGTTGTATGGTGTGTGTTAGCATAAATGATATTTTGTAATTGTAGATAAGACATCAAAAATTAAAATAACTATACCTTTCATAAATAGATATTTCTAAATCTGAATTTGTCATGCATGCCAATCTTTATTTGTGTATATATTATATACTATGCATAACAAAATTAAAATTTCAGTGATATAACACAATTTTGATTGATTGATTAGGTAGTCCTGCCTACATCAGTCAGAATTTCTCTTGATTAACTTGATATGTTCTGGTCTGATGGGAAAACTTATATCTCTTGTGCATAGTGCGTAGTGACTGGGTAATTCTGCTGAGTGTCTGTGATTCTCTTTGAACCATTGGAGTAGTAAGAATATTTTCTTCCAGTGTCAATCACAAATAGGTACTAAAACAAAAGCTAGCCCAAGTCTCCCTCTGCCACATTTGTGGACACAGTATTGAACAATGGAAATCACAGTTAAACCCAAAGTGAATAGTTGAATTATTAACAGGAGCAAGTGTGTGCCTATTCTGGAATTGAAAAGTGATGTGGCATAGTGCACATAGGAAGACAAAAGAATTGTGCTCAATATTTCTACATTATTGCTACCTTTTCAATGTGAAAACATCCTTCCATGGTCCAGGAAAATATAATTGTCCTAGGTCTGTAAATGTTTTCCATAAATTGATAAAATCCTTGAGTTGGTGAAAATAAATGACTGTTTTAGTCACATGGTTGATTTTCCATAGGAAAGTCAAAGTCTTGGAAAAATTTCAATATAAATGATTCCAATCTAAGAACAGCTTTTAAACTCATTTCCTGGTGTCTCCTGAATTGCAGGCCTTTCATTTGCAAATGAAAAATAGAATTTCCTTAACTATAAAGCTTTCTTAGCAAACTGCATAATCTAAACTACTAATCCAATTTTCAATGCATAACAATATTTACAGCATTTCAGCAAACGGTAGGATCATATAATTTATCTAACTTTTACAGATCTGTCAATCTGGTGTCATAGAAAATTCCTCAAGTGTTCCAAATGATATTGCACAATATTAATAAAATCATTCTGAATAGAGAGAAAAAAATCTCTGGAATATGAGCACAATACTAAATGAACTATGTTTGACATATTATTCAAGTTCTTATATTTAAAATCCTAATATTTTTTTTAAAAATGCAGGTGATAGTTATGTGGTAAATTATAATTTTGGAAGAGTAATAAGACTTCTGTCATGCTAGATAGAATAAAACTCAAAAGAAAAATAAATGGACATTTACAAACAGAATAGACTGTTTTATTTTGAAAATGCTATGAATGAATGGATATTAAATTATGCAAATGTGATACAGAAATTCTCTAATAATTTCAAAGTTATGATTTGAACCTGCATATGCACATTGTGAATGATAAAGGTGTGGTTTTTCAAACATGTGAATTCCTTGTGTGTTCTAAAAAGTAATGGTGATGGGTTACTTGTTTCTGAGTATGAATTATCTACAATTCTTTCTTTAAATTCTCAGTGGTTTAGACAGGGGCACCTTTTTGGTTTGTTTCTATGGTCCTATGCCAAGACTGTTGGTGAAAATATTCACCAGACTAAAGGGTGAACACATAGTATTAGCAGTGCCTTGGTGGAGGAATGTTCTTATGATGAACGTACAGCACATCAAGTAAATGTAAAATTTCATAATCAGGTTTAGTCTTTAATAGGAGCAAATATCATCACTTTTTGAAAGCTGGTTACTTTTTTATTGAAGCAAAGTTCTTTTAGCCTAAAATAAACTATTTTAATGTAAAATATAAAAATTTTAATATAAAAATTGTAATATAAAAATTTAGTTTCTCTGATATATTGTGTTGTGCAATTTATAATGCTGCCTCATTCCAAACTACTTTTGTCACCTCAAAGGAAAATGCTATACCCCTTAAGTAGCATCATTGGGTAGACCCAAGGTCATTACAATCTGCCTGCCACAAAGGTCCATTTGGGGACCAAGACTTCTGTAGTTACCCAGCAATTGTATGCACCAGAACACAAATATGTCCCACCAGAGTGGCAGATGTCCTTCTCATGCTAGAACAGGTCTAAGAGCTCCATCAGTAGTTTGAAGCCTAAGATGAAGTACCATGGGGTTTTCCTCAATGGTCTGTTTTACTACTGTGGCCCTAGTGCTTGATTGCAAATCAAAGACCTCCACCCAACTTCCCTCTTCTTCCCCCAAGGAGACACTGCTTCTCTCCTTACTGTACTTTCTGGGATTCCAGATAGGGATGACAGATTCTAGCTGGTCACTAGAGCAAGGGTTCCATCAGAGGGAGCAACTCGGAATCAGAAAACATGAGCTTCTGACAAGTTCCAAGATTTACTCTGGACCTAGTGCTGAGGTCTAAAGCAAAGTACCCCACCCACTCCCCTTCCTTCCCTAAAGCATATGGCACCTTTCTCCATACTATGGTATCTGGGACTGGGGGAGAAGAATGGAGGCAAGGTGAGACTGCACTTCAAGATCTCTTCGATGATTTTTTTCTTATTCTGCTAAAAGAAGATACCATGATCTCTGATTCTGGGATTTTAGTTTTTTTTTTTTTTAAGTATATTTTTTACATGGATACTTTTTTCAAATTAATGTTTCTGAGTAGGGGTGATGGTTGGGGAGACCTACCCTGCCATATGGATCTGATATCTTCTCAGAAAATCTCAATAAGATGTTTAAACACAAAGAGTTATTTAGAGATTTTGAGCATGCATCATACAACATTTGGTACATTCAATAGGGCCACTAGAGTAAAACTTGGAATGCATAATTTTTATATATTGATGTTAATCTTATATAATTTGTGATTTGGCCATCCAATTAATCCTCTGTCTTTTAGTGGGAAAGAAAAGCAAGCGAGAAAAAAATGTAAAGCTACAAATGACACATTAAAACTCCTTTAAAGCTGGATGCACTTTCATTTTGGTAAATACTTGGGAATGGGCAACTTATTTACAGAAATGAAACACATTTTTTCCATAAAATTCTCAAATTTTACTTTTAATGTGAGAGTAGAAATTTTAACTGTAAAGCTCAATACATTTAAAGTAACAATTTACATCATTAACATTGGATTAAGTGGTGGCTATAGGCTATTTTTATTACAAATGAACATTTGATATTCTTTTATAAAAATTTTGGATATAGGATGGATAAATGTGAGAGTTTTTTTTTTTTTTCCCTTTGAAGATGTGTAGCAGAACATTTTCTGAGGGTACATATAAAGATTAACAAAGTTATGCAGATTATTGTAATTGAAGTGTAGAGTTAGTTTAAGAAAAAAACTAGAGAAGACCTAAAAAAATGTTGGCATTAACAAAAAGAGAGACAGAGACATAACTGATACCATAGAAATACAAAGGGTCATTAGGAACTCTTATGAACAACTTCATGCCAAAAAATGGAAAACCTAGAAGAAATTGATAACTTCATGGCACTTAAAACCTACTATCACTGAACTTTGAAGAGATATAAAAACTAATTAAGCCAACAATGATTAACAAAATTGAGTCAGTAGTCCAAATTATCCCATAAAAAACCCCAATACTGGGTCACTACACTGCTTAATTTATCAAAGCTATAAAGAAGTAACATTAATTTTTCTGTAATAATTCTAATAAATTGAATGGAAAGTTATTCTTTTAAACTAATTACATGAAACATTATTATACTGATATCAAAATCAGTAGTGGGTATAACAACAATCACAAAACTAAACAGGTGTTCCTGCTAAATAGAGAGGCAAAATTTCTCCACAAAAATTGCAAACTGAATCCAATGGCAAACTACAATCATTTATCTTGATCAAGTGGGAATTGTCCCAGGGAATTGAGGACGGTTCAACATATGCAAGTTAATATTTACAACAAATAACCTCAACAAAATGAGGAAAACAATCCATAATAACTTAATAGGTGCATAAAAAGCATTCAGTAAAATTCAACAACACTTCATTATTAAAATTCTTAAGAGATTATGTATAAATGGAACATACCTTGACACAGTCTGTAGGTATAACAGAACCACATATTACTGAATAGGGAAAAGTTAAAAACATTTTACCTAAGATAGAAATTAAGAAGGATGCTCACTTGCAACACTTTTGTTCAAAATAGTTCTGGAAGTCCTCCTATCCAGAGAAATTAGAGAAAAGAAAGAAATAACATGCATTCAAAATGTAGAGAATGATAGTATGATCTTATATGTGGTAAAACTGAAAACTCCTTCAATAACTCTTGTGGGATGGCAATAAAATTCAGTATATTTAAAGTCTATTAGTGAGTGTATTATCCTTTACATAAACAGATTTTCCTGTACTAGAAATACAAAAATCAATTATTTCAGACAAAATAGTATACATAAACATCTTTGGCCAAAATTATTTTCTATTAAGAAAATAAATGATGTGGATAAAAATATAAATGAATTGTTAATTAGCAAATGAAGCATTGGCAATAAAAGTTATTATGTAGGGAATTCTAAATGCAGACACAGAGCTACATTAGTAAAACTTTGTGATAAAAGACAGAATAAATTCAAAATAAATTAGTAATAGCAACCTCTGGATTATTTTTATAGCTATTTCCCCTTGTACATGTCTGTGGACAGTTGCCAGTCCTTGGGTCTGATTTTCACAACTCTATACAGTTTTTAAACCACACTACCTGCTCACATTGTAATAAATACAGTGTTGCCCATCTGCTATGCATCACACCATGATGTATATGCTTTAAATTCGTTACACAAGTTTCTACCTTCATCCCTAGTGATTTAAATATTACAGTTTTAATTTCCTCCTTTGAGTGTTGTTGAAATGACTGTAGCATTGAGGAATAATTATGGTGTCCTGTTGGTAATGAGTCTGTATTCTGATACTTATTTTTGACAAGGCTTTAAGCTTCAGTCAAAATAGCAGAATGTATTTTTCCATGACTTAAAATATATATGAATTTCTAGCATTTTCACAGTTTCTATTGTTTCTTGCTTACCCATCTTCTGAAATTTATCATATTGGAAAACAAATAGATTTTGATTCATTATAACTTTCACTATTTTATAACTGCACAAATTTTATTATGCTGTAATCACATTTTACTGAGTAGTACAAAATTCTCTGAAAAAGAAGTTTTTGAAGTTTTCAAAACTAGTTCAACATGAATGGAAATGTTTAGTATATTACCAAAGCACAACTTCAGAATGTGTTAAAATGTGGAGTGACTTGGAGTTACAAGACAGTGAGGAGGAAAACAAAAGGACTAATAAAATTTTAAATTCATTATTTTACAAGGAGGCTAACACTTTATAATTTTTTGGACAGTTCTAAGCTAATTCCATCAGATCTTAAGAGGTAAGTCAGTGAGGAAGCTATAGAAACCTGTTACATGTGTTCTTCCTGTGGAATTATGTTTACTAACCACTGATTCAGGCAAAAATTTAGAAGCTTTTCTCAGGAAGCCTTCTGTGTATTGTAAAAGTGATTCTTATTTTTGAATATAGAAGAATATATTCTATTTTTGTTCTGACTGTCTTTGTTTTCAACCATTTAAATTTCAAAATTATTTGCTGTAAAGACATAAGTAAACACTGATTTTTAAAATGTAGCAGCATTAACCCAATGTTTTCAGCAACACTATTTAAGGAGACAAATTACACTTCCCCACGTTTCTTCCTAACCTTTCCTACTGTAATTATTGAGTCTCACTTCTTCAGATCAACTTTCCCATTGTATCCATAGAACCCAAGAAAATCAGACTGCTGGAGTGACATTCATCCTCCTGGGCTTCTCAGAATACCCAGAGCTCCAGGTGCCCCTGTTCCTGCTCTTCCTGACCATCTACACAGTCACTGTGCTGGGCAACACAGGCATGATCCTGGTCATCAGGGTCAACCCCAAACTCCACACCCCCATGTACTTTTTCCTTAGTCACTTGTCCTTCATTGATTTCTGCTACTCTACCGTGGTGACTCCCAAACACTTAGAAAACTTGGTGGTGGAAGACAGAACTAGCTCCTTCCCAGGCTGCATCCTGCAGTTCTTCTTTGCATGCATATTTGTGGTGACAGAGACGTTCATGTTGGCAGTGATGGCCTATGACCAATTTGTGGCTGTGTGTCATACTCTCCTCTACATGGTTGCAATGTCCCAGAAGCTGTGTTCTTTGTTGGTGACCACATCATACTCTTGGAGTATAGTCTGTTCTTTAACATTCACATACTTTTTGTTGACCTGTCTTTTTGTGGGACTAAGTTTATAAATTTGTCTGTGAACATGCTGCCATTGTTGCTGTGTCCTGCTCTGACCCCTCTGTTAGCCGGAAGATTCTTTTCGTCTTTGCCACATTCAATGAAATAAGCAGCCTGGTGATCATTCTTGCTTTCTATGTTTTCATTTTCATCACTGTCATGAAAATGCCTCAAATGGGGGGCGTACAAAGCCTTCTCCACATGTGCTTCCCATCTGACCGCCTTTACTATCTTCCATGGGACCATCCTTTTTCTCTACTGTGTCCCCACCATCAAGAATTCGTGGCTCATGGTCAAGGTTGCCTCTGCCTTTTACACAGTGGTCCATCCCTATGCTTAACTCCCTGATCTACAGCCTCAGGAACAAAGATGTGAAGGAGGCAGTTAGGAAGTTAATCAACACCCAATTATTTTGTCATAAAATATGACTTCAGAACCTTTTTTTTCTTCAGCGTACTGGTTTCCTTTTTCTAATAAATCAGTGCATGTATCTTTAAGCTTCCTTCACCTAACATTTCAGCATCTTCTTTCTGTAATAAAGTATACTTTAAATGAAATTATGGCATCTGCAGGTAAATAGATGTACCTGGAGTGTTGGGGGCGTTTGCGGGCACCCCCCCAACATTACTCTCTCCAAGATGACGCCTGGCACGGTGCCAAAATGAGTCTGCAGCACAATGCTAGTAAACAGGAAGCGCGTCTGACTGGTGGTTGATTCCTTTCCTGGTCCGTGCTGAGCTCGTGACCAGTGCATGCACCCATCTCCTTAGCCTGGAGCCCATGCATCTTTCACATGAACGCTCACGTGCACTTACTCTGATTGGCTTATGCTTTGCTTCTGCTTATCAGTTTGTTTTACTAAAACGATATATATGAAAGCGAACAAAGAATGGAGAGACCCTTACTACATGTGTGTGTGTGTGTGTGTGTGTGTGTGTGTGTATGTGTTTATCGCCGCTGTACAACGATACTGGAGAACATCATGCTCTTTGACATAAGCCAAATGCAAAACACCAAAGGCTGAATGTTTTCTCTGATAAGCAGATGGAATCCAAAATGGGGGGTGGGTAGGGAATAATGAAGGAACTTTGGATTGTGCAGAGGGGAGTGAGGGGAGAAAAGGGAGTGTGGGGATGGGAAGGACAGTGGAATGAGATGGACATTATTACCCTATATAGATGCAGGATTACACTATCAATGTGACTCTGCACCATATTCATCCAGAAGAAGTTGTGCTCCTTTTATGTACAATGTGTCAAAATGCATTCTGCTGTCATGTATAACTAATTACAACTAATAAAAAAATAAAAATAAAGGTAAATTTTATATTTTGAATCTTATTAGAAATGAAAATTCATACCATTACTGTTACAACCAGCACGACCAAACTCTTGGGTCTGGCAAGGATCAAAGGGGAATTGGAAAATAAAGATTCACAGACACAGATTTTGAAGATGAGACTGGGATCAGGTGGAGCCTGCTCTCTGATGGAGATGCAGATATAAAAAGTTACACCAGCAATCTTTATTTTATATGTCTCATTTTCAGATTAAAAACTATGCATCCATTATTCTTTGTATTCAGGAAAGTTCCAGAAATTAGGACATTCTGTGTGGCTTTTCACAGTTGCAATCCACAGCAGCAAACTACAATGTTAGGAGCTTTGTGTAGCTCTCAAGAAAGTCCATTATTTAAAGTTACTGTAAGGCAGGCAGGAACTGGAGAAGCGGAGCTGGTGAAGGATTGCAGTTGTCTAGCATAAGAATTTCTTCCTTCCCAGGAGCTGTGTGCCTAAGATCAAGGTTAGAACGGATAGGGCTCTTGCACAGAACCTCCTGGTGCAAGGCATTGCTACAGTAGCTAGGCATCCTGTGCCCTTGCACAGAAACAGTCTCAGGAACCGGGCATGCCACAGTCATGAGGCCATCAGAGACCCCTGATCACAGTAACTGCTCTCCCATCCCTTTCTGCATTTATTGAGATGATCATATGGTTTTTGTCCTGTATTCTGTTGATAAATTGTGTCATGCTTATTCTTCTTGCTATTCTTGCACCCCTGGGTTGGATCCTACTGAAGCATGCTAAATAATGATTTTAATATGCTACTTTAATTTTAGTAGTTGATTAATAAGGGAGGAGTAACCATAAAATGCTCCATTCCAATTTCTATGTATGTATGTCTGTGCAAAAGTATGTTTGCAGTTGAATAATGATACTTATAAAAAAATTTAAGAAGTTTTGAGCATGCACAATGGAACACTTGTATATTCAATAAAGTTACTAGGATATAAGTTGGAATATGTTATATTTACATATTTATTTTGATGTTTTTATATTTAAATTTGGTAATCAAGCGAGTTTTTCTGTAATAGATATTAACCTCATAAAATCTGGGAAAACTATCTTGTTACAGTAAGAAATATGTGTTTTTTTTAACATCATGCATCTTCCTTCTGTAGTTGTTGTGTGAATCTTAATTATCAAGTTAATCACTTTTCATTCCCTTGGATAAAGAATATGTACATGAGTTGATATTAAAATTTAAAATAAATAGTTCTTGAAAAATGTTTACATCATCACGTGAGTTACTCTTGAAATCAACTGAGGTTTGGAAGTATTTAGACTACCACTAGTCTATTACTAACTATTGCTATCATGGAAGAGTTATCTAAAAGTTTACATTGCTTAAACCTTTCCTAAACCTGCATCCCTTGGCTCTTCCATTCCAGTATGCCTTGATAATTCCTTCTTTCATCCTCTCTGAGTCCTTTCAAGTACAGTCAACTCTCATGTCCCAAACAAATAATAAACTTTCCCAATTTGGATCACAACTTACTTTCTTTCAAAATATGTTCTGATATCTTAACTAGTCACTCAGGTATTTTATTTCTCTTGAATGCCACTATATTTGTTGTGGTGGTAAAAAATGGAAAAAAAAAAGCTAAAAAACCATATCCATCTTTTATTGTTTACATGACTGAGAATATTGAATAAGTTTTATCTTTGATTATGCAAACTCTTATTGAGATACATCTATGTTTTAATTCAAGGGTGCACATCACCACAATTAAGGTGTACACTTCTTATCTGTTTATATATTGCAAATATCACTTATAGGTTGATACAACCATAGTTTACTTTTGGATCAAAAATCATGTTCACAGCTCAGGAAATAATGCCTTAAAATCCTAAGGAGACTACATATGAGATGAAAAAAATGGTTAGTATCAGATATACAGATTCCTTAACCAAAATCTGCATGCTGTTTTGGAAAGTATATGTACTTTCTGTCAACTTAATAATATATAGAATTAATGGTTTTTAAAAGGTAGAACTAATTAATTGTACATTGCTACGGTGCACACATAGCTTCAGGTATCTTTATTCTTTTAGTTTTGCTGTATATGCCATACTGAGATGTAAAATAGAAAAGAAAAATGAAAGACTTTTTTCAAATGCCAATGCAGATGTGCATTTCTCAAGATTTTTTAGTCAGTCATTAGTGTGGATGGTATGTTTATGGGTAAGTCTTTGATACCACTATCTTTTTTACCCTGTCATGCACGCTACAAGAGTAAATGCAGCAATTACAATAGATGGATTAAATACCAGTGCTATGATCTATAGGGCTGTTCTGAAGAACATAACTAAGTCTATAGTAAAAGACCTGATAGTTAACATATGCCAATTCTGTGAACCCCCTAGCTGAAGGCATATTCAGAATACAATATTAACCCCACACTGTGGTTGCATATAAAAAGAAGTATAATGCTAAATAGAGTTCTATCTAAATACTTGTACACATATGCAAACAAATCAAATAAGTCTGAAAATGTTTATAGCATATAATGATATTATGGTTATTTCAATAATTATGATCCTGTTTTTACACTGATGTTTTTGTGATTGTCACAGTTTTAACCTCCATGTATAAGTCAGGTGTTTTTCAAGGCATGTCAATCATTTAGAAGAAATTGTACTCAACATAACAGAAGAGGAATTTTCTCTATTTTTTCTGTTTTTAGTTTTAGTTTTTCACAATAGTCAGGATTCTCTAGGGCCTGTGTCCCCAGAGGTAAGCAGATAGATATAAATAAACATCATGTTCATGGAATATAGGTTGAAGATCTGTCTTGGGCATTGCTATGCTCCCACTGAAATCTTTTGACAGTTGGAAAAGTGCTCTTATTTCCTTCCTTTTATTCCATTCTGCAAGAGTCACTGACTTAAAGAGAAGTGAAAATGTATAAGAACATTTCAATTGTGAGGGAGAATGTGCATGCAATTTGTTCTTCATGGCAAGAAAGTCAGCAATTAAAAAATGTTTATCAGGAGAATCTCTTTTGGTGACTTGCTTCAATGTTGGCATATTTTCATTTATCTATGAGGTGTGTTGAAATCCAGAAATTGTTTACACCCATGGGGGCTGAGTGAGAGAGAGTAACATCTACTTAGTTCAGCTAATTGTACATATTCAAGGTGCTAAACTCTATTTTCATTGTTCCTGGCATCATTTTGCTGAACACAAAATTTTGTCCTTAATTGCTATGTCTCATACACTAGGAATTAAAGTTAAATTTTTCTCAGGCAATTTAATGAAATCAGGATACTAATGTACAGCACATGCATGCATATATATGTAAAATTTTTTTAAAAAGCTATGCTATTTTTATAAATGTGAATTATGGGTGCAAGGAAACTATAGCATGGGAAAATAATATTTGGATAATTATAAAAGTTTTCTTGGAAGATCTATGTAGGGAAATTGTGATAAAACAAGGTATAGATTAAAACACAAGTGGAGAAATGGAGTCAATTTGGTGGATTAGAAGAAATAAATATTTTCATAGAATAAAATTTTAAGATGTGTGAATTAACAGAATTGCTTGTTTGTGCATTAAGGACATAGTGTCAAAGTTCATATACAAAAGTTTCTACTTAAGCCTTTTGAAAGAGAGTGGACCCAAAATGTCAATGATTGTATTCAAAGGTTAGTTGATAGTTTTTATTACATAGCAAAGTATGTTCTGTTGAAATGCCTGCTGGCAACAGTAGGAATGAAGAACAAGGGCCAACTTGGTATTTCCATATTTTTCTTTAACTCTACCTGACTTTACAAGAGACCCAACCTGAGCTTCTGAAAGGATAAGCAAAAGCCAAAAGCACCAGGCAGTGGTAAGGGAGCAATGTGAAGTGAGGATTATCTAAGCACTGGGGGAAGAGGCCATGGGCACTGGAATTTAATAGGGAATGTGAATTTGAAAACCAAAAGGAGTCAGAATATAAATGCCTAGGGCTAGGTTTTCAAGAGCCTAAGGGTGTAAAAATAGGGTTTGTGGCTTACCAGTAACCCATGGACATAATTTGACATGGTAGTGAACTAACCTGACTCAGTTCAAATAACTACAAAGTGTGCCTTTTTACAGGTATGGATATAATAGTGTCCTGAGTTTTTTCCTTCTTGGTCTTGATAAGACTTTCATGGAATAGTGAGTCTATTGTTAGTACTTGATGTTGGATAAGGAAGGTTAATGTTATAAGAATATTGATTAGATACTCAGATATATTCTAACCTGTATAAGAAAGTAAATAAATATTAAATAAATATAAAGTTGTTCATTCAGGCAAAAGAAGAAGACTACATTAAGTGTCTTGAAATATTTGGAAGTTTATATTGTGAGAATCAACCTATTTTTCTTTGATCCCCAGAATGAGAGATTTACATAACGGTAACCAAAAATTATAAAAGTCAATACTAATAAAGAACATGTGAAGGCACATTATTAAATAAAGAATTGATTATGATGAGTAGTGTTACAAAAATAATTTCATAGCAAGATTTGAAGAGTAGCTTTTTAAATGTAAGTTCAGGATTTCTATTATCAAAATGGGTGGTAGGAGCTTTGTTAATGGAGACTGAACAGAGCTTGTAAAAACAGAATTCTCAGCTTTTTCAGATCTTCATTTAGAGACTCCTAGAATGGGCACTTGGTATGCACTAGCCACTGAGCAGAATCTCCACCCACCATCAAGGAATTATTAAACTAAGCCACCTCGTGAACTTGTACTGGGATGAAGATTTCATCAGGCTTCCCTTTATGAGCAGGAGATGGTACTGCAAAATTGTTGACTAATGTGCTGTTAGCTAAATAAAAAAGCTAAGTTCCTAAATATAAAAGCAAGACATTTTCTCAAACATGTCTGACCAGCTGAATGCAGTTCACAAAGGTCACTGGCTCTCCTGTGCGATGGAGAGTGCAATGGTACAGATGGTGCTTTGTGCAGGGACTAACAGTGGTAGGTTTCATGGGAGCCTGTCACTGGGAACACATCAGCACAAAAGTTCTGCCAGTTCTCATCTGTTAAGATGCCACATCACAGTTGTTGGATTTCAGAGTCAAAATCACTTCCTCAGGTATTGTCCTGAGAAATTTTGAACACTTTGACTCCTTGTGGAGTCCAAATGTAGGACTTTTTAATTATTCATTCTTATAAGTCCTTTCAGTCCTCCTTGGTCAGCACTCCAAAACCCATGACCAAAGAGATTTAGATATTTGTAATGAAAAATTACATTTTTCATACTCTATTTAACTGCTGCTGATGGTCTATTTCTTTGTGTTTAATATAATATGCACTAGAAAATGCATAAATGAAGAAAACAATCCTTGTGAAATCTTTCAGAAGTTTTCCATATACCTACACAGATATCAGTTTCATTATTCAGCATTGTGAACCTTATAAATGACTATATGCTAGTATATAACAGCAACCCATTACTTATTAGTGGAAGTGTTGATGAGACTGAAAGTCCTCTCCAATAGCTGTTTCATGATTATTTGAAAATAGGGAGAGTGGGGCACATCTGTAATACCAGCTGCTTGAGTGACTGAGGAAGGATAATTGCGAGCTCTAGGCTAGCCTCAGGAGTGCAGGGAGATTAGGCCCTCGGCAACTTAGTGAGACCCTGTCCCCCCAATAAAACAACTGGAGATGGAGTTTAGTTGTAAAGCATGAATGGATTTATTCCCAAGGACAAAATTTAAAAAATAAAAAATAAAAGAAGGAAAGAAAGAAAGAAAAGAAAAGGAAAATAGGATATGTACCAATTCATTATGTTGATAAAAAAAAGTGAATGAATGACAAGATACATTCTGTCCCCCAAATTTTTATTCCATTCTTTTTATTTGTGTAGTAGAAGTATTTACTCATCGCAAGAACTCTCATGACATGATCATATGAATGATACGATCATCTGAATGATGGTCTGATATTTCTTTTGCTTGTCTCTGTGGTTGTCATAAATACTTCAATGTGAAGCCTTCCATGCATCAGATGCATTTATAGACAAGTTACATAAAAATAATAATGTTGATCACTACCAAATTTCATTCCAGATTAAAAAAAACCTGCAGTCATAAAGAACGCAGCTACGTGCTCTGAGTCAACAGTCAGTAACTGCCCACGTAGAAATGCAAACAGAAATAAAGACTTATAACTGTGAACTGTCTGCTCTCACCTCATGGGTCACACAGAACATCGCCAACGTCTCTGCCAAAATGTCAAGTTCTGCTGTTCTATTTCATTTTCTTTCCTCATATTTTTAATTTAAAGAAGAATCATGGTACATGAAGTCAGAAACCAGAGCTCTGTGTCCACATTTATCCTATCAGTGTTCTCAGAATTCCCACACCTCCAGGCACCCCCCTCTTCCTGCTCTTCCTCACCATCTACACAGTCACACTGGTGGGGAACATGGGCATAATCCTAGTGAAAAGGCTCAATCACAAGCTGCAAACACCCATGTACTTTTTCTTCAGCCACCTCTCATTTCTGGACATTTGCTACTCCAGAGTATTTATGCCCAAGCTATTAGAGATCTGGGTTGTAGAAGAAAGAACTATCTCCTTCAATGGATGCATGACAGTTTTTCTTTGGCTGTGCATGTGTGATTACAAAAACGTTCATGTTGGCAGTGATGGCCTATGACCAGTTTGTGGCCGTGTGTAACCCCCTGCCCTACACAGTTGCTATGTCTCACAAGTTCTGTGCCTTCCTGGGGGCTGGAACTTACATGTGGGGTGGTCTCTTCTCCATGACACTCACCTATTCTCTGGTAGAACTGTCCTACTGTGGATCTAACATCATAAATCACTTTGGCTGTGAGTACTCTGCCATCCTCTCTTTGTCTTGCTCTGACCCCTTCTTCAGCCAGATGGCGTGTTTCATCATTTCCACATTCAATGAAGCATGTAGCCTCCTGATCATCATGGCCTCCTATGTCTTCATTATTGCCACTGTCATCAGGATGCCTTCCAAGGGTGGCCTCCACAAAGCCTTCTCCACCTGTACCTCTCACCTGACTGCCATCAGCATCTTCCATGGGATTATCCTCCTTCTTTACTGCATGCCCCACTCCAAAAGTTCCTGGCTCCTGGTGAAAGTGGAAACTGTCCTTTTCACTGTCATGATCCCCATGCTGAATCCCCTGATCTACAGCCTCAGGAACAAAGATGTGAAAGAGACAGTCAAGAGGCAAATCCATGCCAAACTGCATTCTTTCCACATAAAATTAAGATAAATATATGTTTTTATTTTTCTTACCCATGTACTATATAAAAATGTTTTTATCAGACTTATATCAGCTGAATACTTGTTTATGTTTATATCCATCCATTATTGGATATGAAATGCTCTGAAATGTTCAGAGCACTTTCTAATTTTCTGTTTTGTTGAAAATATGCTGCTTTTATGTATTTCTTCTGAAGAATTTCAGAATTTCTAAACTTCCCCAATGAACACTATGAGAGTCAGAATGAGGAACGAGAAGTCCATATGAAGAACCCATTCCTTGTATTATAACCCAAATTTATCTTGTCCTTAATATCTAAGTGCTGAAAACACAAATGAAACCTGCCTGCACCAGATTCATACTCAGGTCTTCAGAACTTAATGTGTTGACTCATAAAATTCTTTAAGCATAACTTTTTTTTTCAGCCTAATAGAGTAAGTACCATGAGAACCTTTGGTTACATATGAAAAATACTGACCGACTTTAGCAAGTAGGTATTGAAAATATAAGCTACTATGTAAGTACATCACATTTTTTCTGAGTATCAATGTAACATATTACAGTTTAATGAAATGTATTGAGATAATGCTGAGAGCAACCAAAAATTTATATTTACTTCTAACAGTACTTGGATCCTGTTTTGTGGGACATGACACCATAGTTATGAAATTGTCCCTTTGATCATGCATTCTCACTATAAATTCATCTGATGCCAGGTTTTTCAGTAAATTGTCATATATACCCACTCAGTTGCCTAAACAAAAGAGTCACTATTACATATGTTCCCTCTTCTTCCAAAAATTATAGGATGCTTTCACTAAAAATGAAAATGGATAGTGCACAGATGGCTAGGAAATGTTTTAAGTAACATCTGAGTCAAGAGTCAGTGTTTCCTTGTCTCTATACCCTAAGTATATAGAATATGCAATTGTAAGCATATCTTGAAGTTTTCATTAATCTTGAAATCATGCAGTTGGAACACCAGAAAAAATTATAAGGGTAATACATAAAGAAGGCTTCACCTGTGATTTAAGAGAAGCAAAACTGAGGTTTGATTTTTGAGGTAACATTTGATTTTATAACCAATAACTCATAAATATTTTTGTAGAAATACTAATAATAGAGTGCTCCAATAAATTTCAACAATATATAAACAAACATTTTTCGAGGAATCTTAGGTTGGCATATCGTTTAAAATTATTGATGATCTATTAAAGTAACATAATAAGGGGAAATCAGATTTATTTTAATATACACAGTAAATATATTTCATCAATTAGTACAGGTAAACAGAACAGATAATGTGTATATGTATACCCACATAATCTCTACTATCAGATTCTGTCTATATGAGGGATTAAATTTAAAAGATCAGTTCATGTCATCATTAAATTTGACAAGTCCCAAGATCTGCAGCAGCAGGAAGTGGTTAGTCTTTATTGGAAGGTCAGAGACTAGCAGAGCCATGGGGTGTGGATCCAAGGCAAATGTGAAGATCCAACACTGAGAGAAGCCATTGTCTACATTTGAATTTCTAAAACAGAAAAATCTGATGTCCTTGTTCTAAGACAGTAAGTCAGAGAACTGATTTCTCAAAGAAGCAGGAGTATTTTTTGTTGTTCATTTTTGTAAAACCCAGGCTTTTAATTAAGAATCCACTTTATTCAGGTTGCTGCTTTAAGTGTTAATTCCATTTGGAAATATCTTCACAGAAATCAGACAGAATCATGTTTAACCTATATGTGAGCAACCCATGTCCTAGTCAATTGATATGCAAAATTAACCTTCACTTATTAATGGGAGAACAAAATAAAACACACTTCAACAAAATCAGGAATAGCATAAAAATGAATGAACTATTACAGCACAGTACAAAAGAAAAGAAAATGGTAATCATGATGAGGATAAAGACAATAATAATGATTGTGAGATGTTCATGCTTTGTTGGAATTGAACAGAATGTGATTTATCTTGTAGGAATAAAAATGATTATAATAGTTATTTTTATAATCTATGAATATAGTACGAGTTTGTATGGTCTACATTAAATCCTCTTAAAACATTTTTGAAAATTATGTTTAGAGGAACTTGGCTTTTTTGGATATACGGTGTATTTGATACTATTATAAACAGTAGTTTCTTAAACATCATTTATCTTGCTATTATTTAAACATGCAACTCTTTATTTTGAATTTAAGAGCATTGCAAAAATTTGACCTATTTTTCCATACTCCAGTTTATTTCAACATTATTGTGTATTTTTGTCTGTAAAATATCATACCTTGAGAAAAATAACAGGTATTATTCACTTTTCTCTCATCTTAACGTGTATATGTATGTGTGCAACCACAATGTTTCTAATTGAATGACTGACAAAATAAAAACTAAGAATACTATCTTGTTAAAATTTAAAATACGTTTTTACTGGTTATTTTTGGGTACATATGGCAGCAGGATCCTTTTTTTTTTTTTTTTTTTTTTTTTTTTTCGTTGTTTGGTGGGAGGATACTGGGGATTGAACCCAGGGCTTTATGTGTGCCACACAAGCACTCTACCAACTGAGCTGTATACCCAGCCCATTCATTAATTTTTTTTTGTTGTTGTTGGCAATGGATCATTATTTTCTTTATTCATATGTGCCATTTTGTTATGATTGTAGAAGCACGGAATGTATCTCATTCTAGTTAGAGTCCCTTTCCTGTGGATGAACATACTGGTGGAATTCCCTGTGTTGTTTTCATTTGTGTACTTGGGAAAACTATTTCAGATTCATTCCACTGTCTTTCCTTTGTTTACTCCCTCTCCCTTCCCTCCATTCCCCATTATGTACTCTATTACATTTCTCCTCACCCTTCCTTATTGTGGGTTAGCTTCCTACTACCAGAGAAAACACTTAACCTTTGGTTTTTTGGAACTAGCTTACTTCCCTTAACATGATAGTCTCCAGATATATCAGTTTGCTGGCAAATGTCATAAAGTCATTCTTCTTTATGGCTGAGTAAGACTCCATTGTGTATATATGCCACACTTTCTTTATCCGTTAATCTCTTGAAGGATATCTATTTTGGTTACATAATTTAACTATTGTGAATTGAGCTGATGTAAACATTGATGTGGCCCATCATATAGTATCATATAGTATGCTGATTTTAACTCCTGTGGTCATACACAAAGAGTGGGAAAACAGGTTCAACAATTGATTCCATTACAAGATTTTGAGGAATCTTGTTTTTCATACTGTTTTCCGTAGTGGTTGCACCAATTTGCTGTCCAACCAGCAATGTATGAGAGTACCATTTTCCCCACATCCTCGCTAACATTTATAGTTATCTGTATTCTTGATAATTGCCCTTCTGCCTGAAGTGAGATAAAAGTGAGATAAAATCTAAGTGTAGTCTTCATGTTGAACACTATTCATATATTTGCTGACTATTCATATTTCTTCTTCTTCTGTGAAGTGCCTGTTCATTCCTTTGCCCATTCTTTTGAATATTTGTTTTTCATTTGGTGTTGTTTTTGCAGTGCTTTATATATCCTGGAAATTAATGCTCTATGTGAGGTGCATGTGACAAAGATTTTCTCCCATTCTGTAGGTTCTCTGTTCACATTCTTGAGTGTTTCTCTTGGTGCAAAGAAGCATTTTAGTAAGATGCCATACCATTTATTGATTATCGATTTTACTTTTTGAGCTTTGAGGGGTCTTATTAAGGAAGTCTGTTCCCATTCTGCTATGTTGAAGTATTGGGCCTACTATTTACTTCCAGTTGTGTAAGGTTTCTGTTCTAATACCTAGGTTCTTTATCAACTCTGAGTTGAGTTTTGTGCAAGGTGAGGGATAGTGGTAAAATTTCATTTTACTACACATGGATTTTCAGGTTTCCTTACATCACTTGTTGAAAGGCTATCTTCTCTCCAAAGTATTTTATTGGCTCCTTTGTCTTGTGTGAGTTAGCTGTATTTTTGTGTTTTTGTCTGTGTGTCTTCTCTCCTATTCCCTTGGTCTTCTTCCCTGTTTTGGTGTCAATACGGTGCTGCTGTTTTTATTAGTATGACTCAATAGTGTAAAGTCTTGTATTGCGATGCCTCCTGCTTCATTTTATTTATTTATTTTTGCTATGATTGCTTTGGCTATTCTGGGCCTCTTGTTTTTCCAGATGAACCTCATGAGTGCTTTTTCCACTTTCATAAAGAACATCATTGAATTTTTATGAAAATCGCATTGAATATGTAAAGTGCTTATGGTAGTGTGGCTATTTTGACAATATTAGTTCTGCCTACCAAGAACATGGGAGGTATTCCCATCTTCTAAGGTCTTCCTCAATTTTTTTATTTTGTGCTCTGTGATGTTCATCATAGAGGACTTTTGCCTTTTTTATTAAATCAATTGCCAGGTTTTTTATTTTGAGACAATTATAAGTGGTTTGGTTTGGTTTTCTTCATTTCTTGTCAGCTGATTTGTCACTGGAGTATAGAAACAATGGATTTATGGGTGTTAGTTTTATGTCATGGTATTTGCTCATTCATTTATGGGATCTAGAAGCTTTCTGGAGTCGTTTTTTGAGTCCTCTAAACATAAGATCATGTTGTCTGCAAATAGAGCTAATTTTAGCTCTTTTCCTCTTTGTATCACTCTCATTTCATTCTACTGCCTAATTGCACTGGTTAGAGATTTGAGGACTATTTGAATAAAATGTGAAAGTGGCCATCCTTGCCTTGTTATTGTTTTTAAAAGGAATGCTTTCAGTTTTTCTCCATATAAAGTGATGTTGGCCTTGGGTTTGTTGTATATAGTTTTTCAATATTATTGTATGATTCTTTTTTGTAAATTTGTTTTAATCAGTTATACATGACAGTAGAATGCACTTTGATACATCATATATAATGGAGTATAACATTTCATTCTTCTGGTTATACATGATGTAGAATCCCACTGGTCATATAGTTATATATACATAGGATGATAATATCCGAATCATTCTACTATCCTTCTTACCTCCAGGTCCCCTTCTCTACCTTTACTCACTTATATCTAATCTAAAGTAACTCTATTTTTCCCTAGCCACCCACCCCCCATTGTGAATTAACGTCTGCATATTAGAGAAAACATTTGACTTTTGGTGTTTTAGGATTGGCTTATTTCACATAGTGAAAAGTTTATGAACATTTTACCCCTATTTTTTCTAGTGTTTTAATCATGAATGAATGGGGTAATTTGTCAAATGCTTTTTCTGCATCTATTGAGATAATTATGTGCTTCTTTTCTTTGAGTCTACTGATGTGGTGCATTACATTTAGTCAAATCTTTACACAGATCAATTTCAAGTAATGAAATTGAAGAAGTCATCAAGAGCCTACCAACAAAGAAAAGCCAAGGACCAGGTGTATTCTCAAGCCAACTTGTACCAAATCTTTAAAGAAGTACTATTGCCAGTCCTCCTCTAATTATTCCACACATTAGAATGGAAGGGAACCCGTCCAAGATCATTCTCTGAGTCCAATAACACCTTGATACAAAAATCAGACAAAGATAAATCAAGAAAACTTCAGAACAATGTCCTTGATGTACAGTGATGCAAAACTTCTCAATAAAATACTAGCAAATCATATAAAAATATGCATTAAAAAATTGCAGCATATCAAGTGTGTTTCATTCCAGATATGTGTTTTTTTTTTTTTTTTTTTCTCACTAACTATCTTTCTTCTGTAGTTGTTGTATGAATCCCCCTTATCAGGTTAATCACTTTTCATTTCCTTGGGTAAAGAATACATACCTGTGCTGATATTAATTTTTAAAATGAATAGTTTTTGATAAATGTTTACATCATTACATGAATTGCTTTTGAAATCAACCAACGTTTAAAAGTGTTTAAGCTACCACTAGTCAATTTTAATTCATGATATCATGGAACATTTATCTAAAACTTTACCTTGCTTAGACATTTGCTAAGCCCGAGTTCCTTGGCTTTTTCATTCTAGTCTACCTTTATCGTTTCTTCTTATAGCCTATGGAAGTCCCTTCAAATGCATTTCAACTCTTGCAGCCTAAACAAAAAAGTGCTGCTTGCCGCCTACCAGCGGGACAAACAACACATACTCTTCAGAAGTTCACGAAGCAGCTTCCGCTTTATTCGGATAACACTCTCAATATATAAGCAGTCTCATGCATAAGCAATTATAATCAGATATGTCCATCCAATCCTATTAAAGGTCAAGCGATCACGGGCTCAAGATCAGGAGCTCATGTGGCGTAACCCTGGGCCCCGGGTCTCACCTGCCGCAAATAAGATACTTTCTCATTTTGGATCACAGCATATTTACCTCAAAAATATATTCTGATATATTAACCAGTCACTCAGATTTCTTTTTTAAATTTTCTTGTTGATTTTCATTATATTTGCTATGATAGTAAAAATGAAAAATAAAACTATATCCATCTTTTTATTATTTACATGTCTGAGAATATTTGACATCTTTCTTTTGGACAGACTTTATCTTTGATTATTCAGAATTTTATTGAGATACTTCTATGTTTCAACTTCAGGGTACACATCACCACAATAAAGATGTGCACCCCTTATCTGTTGATATATTGTAAATACCACTTCTTTGTTACTACAGTCATAATTTGGTTTCTGAATAAAAAAACATGTCTGCAGCTCAGGAAAATAATGCCTGAAAAATATAACATGATTACATATGAAATGAAAAAACAGTATCAGATAGATCACATAACCAAAACCTGCATGCTTTTTGGAAAGTATATGTACCTTTTGTCAAGGTAATAATGTAATTAATTAATAGTTTTTAATACTTAGAACTAATTATACAATTACCCTAGTGCACACATCGCTTTGGGTGTCTTTTATTTTTTTTAGTTTTGATTTATATGCCATTCTGCAATTGAAGTAAAATAGAAAAGGAAAAAAAAAAGTCTTTTGTTTCTCAACATTCCCTTTTAAAGTGATCATTTGTTTTGATTTAGACGTATTTTTAGTGATTAATCTCTGCTGTGATTCAACTCATATACCAGACCAAATATACTGATGTGAGTCAGCCAGCCAAAATGCTCCCAAGCAAATATTTATAATTTGCTGGTTATCTTCAATTAAAAAAGCTGATGCTCGAAACGATGAACACAAAATGCTGCTTCACTTTTTCCTACCAATTTCTCCAACTCCTCCAAATGTTAACTCTACCAGAATTTCAAATCCCTTGTAAAATATCTTCATAGTTTTTGTGTTCAAATGCCAGTGCCTCTGTGCATTTCTTAACATTTCACAGTTCATCATGATTCTGGGTGATGATTTTAAAAAATTTTCAAATTTGTTCCAATTACTTATATATGACAGTAGAATATATTTATGCACTTTGATATATCATACAAAAATGGAGTATAATCTCTCATTTTTCTGATTCTACATGTTATATAATCACATTAGTCATGAAGTCATATATGTACATAAAGTAATAATGAATATTTCATTCTACTTTTGTCCTATTCTACTATTCTTCCCCATATCCCCTTCCTTCCATTCTCTCCCCTGTCTATCTAAAGTAACTCCATTCTTCTTTAGCACCCCCATCCCTATTATTGGGAATTAGTATTTGAATATCAGAGAAAACATTGGCCTTTGATTTTTTTTGGATTGGCTTATTTTACTTAGCATGATATTCTTTAACTTCATGCATTTACTCGTGAATGCCTTAATTTCATTCTTCTTTAAAGTTTAGTAATATTTCATTGAATACACACATATATATATATATATCACAATTTCTTTTTCCATTCATTTATTGAAGGACAACTAGGTTTAGCTGTGTGAATTGAGCTGCTATAAACATTAACATTGCCATTTCACTGTAGTATGCTGATTTTAAGTCCTTTGTGTATAAACCAAGGAATGGGATAGCTGGGTCAAATGGTGGTTCCATTCCAAGTTTTCTGAGGAATTTCCATACTGCTTTCCAGTGTGGTTGCATCAATTTGCATTCCCACCAGCAATATGTGACTGCATTTTTGCTCCACATCCTCACCAACATTTATTGTTGTCTGTATTCTTGATGATTGCCATTCTGACTGGAGTGAGATGAAATCTTAGAGTAATTTTGATTTGCATTTCTCTATTGGTAAGTTTTTGACATCACTTTTTTTTTTTTTTTTACCCATAGATACACCCTACAGAAATAAATGCAGTGTTTATAATAAACAGATTAAAAATAGCAGTGCCATGATCTATAAGGCTGTTCTGGAGAATAAAGCTAGGTCTACAGTGAAAGCCCTGAAATTTAACATATGTCAATTCTCTGAAGCCCCTAGCTTAAGGCATATTTAGTATACAATACCAAGTCCATAATGTGGTTCAATATAAAAGAAAATAAAGTACAATGGAGAGTCTGCTTAAATACATGTACTCATATGCAAGCAAATCAGAGAAGACTAAAAATGCTCATAGCAATAATCATATCTGGATTATTGCAGTAAATATGGTCCTGTTCTGACATTGATGCTTTTGTTATTTTTTTCAGAGTATAACCTCCATATAGAAGTCATATCCTTTTAAGACACACCAGTCCACATAGTACTGATTTAGAAGAAATTATATTCCAAGTAACAGAAGAGAAATGTTCTCTAATTGTGTTGTAGGTTCTTCCCACTAGTCAGGATTCTCCAGGGTCTGTGTCCCCTGAGTTGAGCTGCTAGATGTGAACAAAGAACATGGAATGTATGTTCAAGATCTGTCACTTCTTTGGGGCATCACTGTGCTCCCACCAAAAACTTGTAACTGTTAGAAAAATGTTGTTAATTCCCTCCCTTATTAAATTTTACTCTGGAAGAGTCACCGGCTTTAAAAGGATGTGAAATATATAAGATCATTTTATTTGTGAGGGAGAATGTGCATGCAGCTCGTTCATCATGGCAAGGAAGTTCACAACTAAAAACGTGTATCGGGAGAATCTATCTTTTGGTAGTTGCTTTAAAGTTGGGCATCTTTTCCTTCTTCTATGAGGTGTGTTAAAATCCTGAGACTGCTTTGAGAGAAAAAAACAACGAAAATATGGAGAGTGAGGGAGAGTAATGTCCACTTATGTCAGTGAATGGTGTATATTCAAGGTGCAAATCTCTATTTGTATGATTCCTAGTGAAGCCAGAATTGAGGACATGCAGTTAGTTTAGGGAATCTGGTAAAGTGGAGGAATTGAGTTCATGAGAGTCTGGGAAGCGGAGACCATCCCTGGGAGATTGGAATGTCAGGGTCTCCAGAGCACTTTTGATCACCAAGGTTACCTGCCTAACTACCCCTCCCAAAATGCTGCAGGCAGGGAATTGCTGATTAATGTCCCTGGGTCCCCACCTGAATCTCCATTTGGCCCTTCCCCTGCCATCTGCTTGTCACCTTTTTTGCTATGTCACTGGCATCTGCTGGGCCTCTCCTAGGCAGGAAGGAGAGATAAGGGGGGAAGAACAAAAGAGACCCTAATCTATAAAAGATGAAGGGTGCACTCACTTCTTAGGATTCTAGAACATCAGCCATGCCCCCTTCTCCTTCCCAGGAGAAGTCTGTATTATTACTACTTTTAAATAAAACCTGCTTAATATGCATGTCTTGGCTTGCTTCTCTAATATTCAAAATTCAACATTTGAAGAAGCAGAACTCATCACCGGTAACTGGCGTTATTAGATTTGGAGGTCCCACCAAGATCTACAACACAGTAAGCTTCTCTCCATGCTCCTCCATCTGTTTGAGGTGCACTTTCTATTTCTGGAGGGCAAAAAAGGCATCCATCAGCTACTTAAATCCAGTTAGTGCAGCCACCTTCCTTCAAGACACAGGTGAGGTTTCCCAGTCCAGGCAGTTCCTATTCACATGCTCTATGCAGAGCAGGCATGTTGGACTCTGCCAAAGCTACTTCCTACTTTTTCTGTCCAGGTCCGAAGTGCAATTGTTGTCAGTACACAGTGTCCCTAGTCCTGAATCTACCTTGGATGCATAGAGAGAGATGAAGGGTTGGAACAAATGAGGGGTTCTCTGACATGGGTTACTCTAGGGAAGATCCCAAAGGTTCCTTATCCAAACTCTGCTCCTGACTGCCCTAAGAGGTATCTAGGGTGATCAGTTGATGAATGGCACTGAGGAAAGTGCCAACCTTTGCCTCTGTATGGGCCACACAGCACTCACCCACATCCACTCTCTTCTGGGTGCTACCCTTCCCTTGCTTGGCAGACCTTAGAAATTCAAGCTGTAGGATTAAGAATGGTTAGTAAGAAAATGACCAGGTTCCCTTTGTTTTCATAGTTCGCCTTCACTAGTCTATCTATAATCTCCCCGTTACTGTTGCTGGGCTTAAATGTGCTCACTGTGTTCTCTTTAAGTTGCAAGAGGGAGGCATTTAAAATCAACCTCTTCCATGAGACCCTCCAAGAAAAGGGCTTTATATACCCAACAACCAATAGATGTCCCCTCACCCTCCGGCGATTCTTTTGGTCTACAGAGCAAAAAATAGGCAAAAAATGCGCAACTTTTACTTTTGTCATTTTTTTCATAATTAGGAGTTTACAGTGGCAGGGAGGAAAGCAGTAATGCCTTTAAATCTAAATTCTCAAAGAGTCTCTAGCACAGGGCAAACTGGGACCCTAGCACTTTGCCAAATATGGCCAGAAATAACTTGGACAAAGCCAGGTGGTGAGAGATGGGTCTTCTGAGTAAGGAAGCTCAAACTTAGGGATATGTCCCTAATACTTCTAACTCAGATGGAAGCTTCTCTCTCAACAGTATTGCCAGGTTCACTCCTAGCCTATGTACTGCAAAATTACAAAGGATCAAGAAAGTGCCTTTCATATGTTAACAGGTTTGGCCACAATAATCTCTACCATGAGAGGAGAAATCCTTGAGGAATCACCTACTAAGGGAGAAAAATCAAGGGGACCCCTAACTTAAGACAGATAGAAATGAATTTAGGGAAGATTTTGGAGAATCCAAATAAATTTCCATTCAAACAATGAGTAGGATATCTGGAAAACTATTATGTAAGACCTTCAGAAAAAACCTACAATTTTCATAGAGAGACTCAGGAAGGCAATAAGAAAACACACTACCCTGAATCCTGAATCCATAGAGGGCCACCTACTTTTAAAGGATAAATTTATCATTCAGTCCGCCACAAATAGTTAGAGAAAATTACAAAAATTGGTATGTGGCCCTGATCAGTCCTTAGATGATCTCCTCCAGCTTGCATCTTCCATTTTTTTTTTATAAAAAAGATCAAGAAGAAAAGAGAAAAGAGGTAGCATAAAGATGAGAAAAAGCAATTATTAAAGATCATTCAAAACCTGAAGAGAAACTTTTAATGCCTTTCAACAACCCATGCTATTCGCCCATTTTAGGAGTTCAAAAGGAAACTACTTCGTCCAAAACCTTAGAGTAATCAATGAAGCAGTCATTTCCCTCCACCTTGTAATTCTTAATCCATACACTCTGTTATCTTGGATTTCAGTTGCTACTAGGTTGATTGTGTTACATTTAAAAGATGCCTTTTCCTGTATATCCCTAGACTCTCAATAGCGATATATGTTTACCTTTAAGGAACAAGATAGTGTATCTCAACTAACCCAGAGAGTGTTGCCTCAGGGATTTAGAAATGCCCTCCCCTGTTCAGACAAAGCCTAGCTAAGGACTTAGCAAAATTCAGAGATAAAACATCTGTAATCATTCTCCAATATGTAAATGACATTCTTTATGTGCCACCACACAGGAGAAATATCCAGGCATTACAGAGTTCTTAAACTTCTTAGCTGATATGGATTATAAGATCTCAATGAAGAAAGCTGAATTATGCCATTAACAGGTTCAATACTTAGGATTGCAACTGTCTCAAGGAACTCACAAGCTAGGACAGGAAAATTAACCACCATAGAACAATATCCTCTGCCCAGGACATAAGGCAACTCAGAGGCTTCCTAGGGATAAGTGGATATTGCACACATTGAATTCCTGGGTATGGGAAATTAAGCCTCTTTACAGTCTCCTTAAAAATCTCTACACCAAGGAACAACTGCCCTAATGTGGGAACCAAACCATACAAAAGGTTTTTAAAATATCAAAAAGGGGCCTTTGATTAAGCTCCTGTCCTCAGCTTACCTATGGAGCAAGATTTAACCTGTTTGTCACTGAGAGGAAAATAACTCTAAAAATATTCACCCCAAAATACTGAATTGGCAGCCATGGACAAACCAGCTCAATAACCAAAGACATAGCTCAATAAGGAACTTAGTATAGTAACTTCAATCTTAAAAGTAATGGAAAATAAAGTCTCATAATTTCCTTTGACATCCAAATCTGTCCTGATAGAATTGGTTAAAGTACCCTAGGCATCAATTTTCTACTGGAACAAGTAATCTCAGCTCATTCCAGATCTCATTCAAGAAGACCAATCTCAAATCCAAGGAAAAAAAAGAAAGAAAAGGAAAAATGAAAAAGAGTCTTTTGCCTGAACTCCAACAAAAGTAACTTGTATGGTGCTTTACTAAAATAATTAAATAATTAAAGGTCATGCCTTTTTTCTAGAACTCTTGTTTTTTTTCCCTTAAATTCTATATTTTTTGAGCTCCTGACAATTTTTTGATCACTTCTATTTTTTATTCAACTAGAGTTTTTTAATATCTGTTCTATTGCAATGGAGATTCACCTATAAAAACTACAAGGTCTTTGCTTCTGTGTTACGTGTATATCATGTTGTTTGATAGCATGTTGTCTATGTATGTGTGTCCAAATATCATGCACATGATATCAAAATTGATATATAATGAGCAGTTATAAACTAAAATTAAAAAATGGATCCAAATGCTTTAAATCATGTGATTTTCAAAGGTTCAATTTAAATTGGGTAAATAAATAAAGGTAAAATATCTTTAAAATTACTTAATGCACAAATCTCTCTAGGTGGTTAAACTAAAGAAATGTTGCTCTCTATAAAATGTCTAATCCATTTTTTCCAGGGCTTTTCTTCAACAGGAAAGAGGCAGCAGATACTGTTTAAAAAACTTGTCTGATATCTTGGTTTTTACTGTAAAATAAGTAAATTAAATTATTCAAATGTGTTTGTTAGAGACATCTGATTAATTTATAAAATTAAAATGCTAACTGTTAAGTAAAACATCAAGTACTCTTAACTCCTTAAATTACATGGGATAACATACTTAAATGTTACTGGTGTTTTCATACATCGGTAAATAAAAAGGGTTTAAAATTGCTTTGTGTCATCACTAAAAAAGAGGTTCCTAAGAGTTAAGTCCTAACTGGTACAATTCTATATGCAAAGGGATCCAAATTTTCAACTGTTTTTCAAGTATAGTACTATAAATAACATAAGGTATTTCATCTGATTAAAATGGAGTAATTTACCTAAATTCAAAAATTTCAAAAGAGTTGTTTTAGAATGTGAACAAAAAGGGCTCAACAGGAAAGACAAAAATAAAAGTAGAAGGGAGAAGAAAATGTTTCTGGTTAAGAAAGTGTTTGCATGATGAAATACATGAGGGTCTAAGTCAGTGCAAAGAAAGTCTGTGTAAATAAAGGGAAAATTTCAACAAGTTTGTGTGCAACTAAGTTGGTTATAAGTATGTGAGACAATCAGTGAAAGCTATTTAAGATTTTTCCTAAGGTCAAAAACTAATGTACTGATATAAACCAAAGTTTATTTCATATGTTAAACTGTCAAGGATTTCTTAAAAACACAAATTAACTCTTAACACTGTGTCTGTTATGTTTTATTCTTCAAAACAATTGGTCTTAAAGAAATTGGGATTTATACAATTACAGTTAAACAACTTCTAGATGTTACAAAGTCTAAATTTTTCTTTAAAAGCTGAACTTGTTTAATATAAAAACATCAAGATAATTGTGCTATTACTCTTTATTTTAATTGTGTTCATATTTTCCAGGTAAACAAGTCTTTAAAGCAGAAAATTTATCAAGTTGCTCTTCTCCAAAAAAAAACTTGTCTGTAATGGTAATTTTAAACTTATAAGAAAAATAAACTTTATTGAGCACTTATTTATATCATTTAATGTTCAATAACAGGACACATTATCAATAGGGTATATGTAAAATTTGTTACCTTTTACACTGAGATAAAAAATTTAAATGTAAATATATTTCTAAAAGTTAGTGACAGCCTGATTTGTTTAAAGGTTAATATTGTGAAACATGAAAGCATTTTGCCTCTTTGTCACACAAAAGAAAAGTTAAAAGCTCTCTCAGTCTCTCCTTGATTTATGTTTTGGATTTAATGTCATCTTATGTTCACTAACATTCATATAGACTGAGACTACAATATATGTGAACTTTGTAAAATGATGTTTAAAAGGAGGCAAAGATCAGCTTCAGAACTAGAACACTTTACCTAAGATTTGTGAAGAGCCCCTTACCTGAGATAAGGCTCTGCTTCCCACATTACTGCATGCTAGAATGACTCCAAAATAAGTCAGACTTCAGCTCATTTAAGGTTATATTCAAAAGAATGGTTTTCATTTTATAATTACTGTGATATCAAACAGGGATATAATATATAACTCAGCCAAACTTCAAGATAGCTATTACACATACTAAAATGTTTTTACTGTTGTTACTTCCATTTTGTATTTTCATTCTAAACTCTGCTGTCTGATTATTGTTTTGCAAAAGTACTGCTTCAAGAACAAACAACCTAAATTAATTTGAGATAATAAGCTATCACCTATAGGACAGATAAGATGATATAGACACCGATTAAATAAAAGGGGGTAAGTGACTGTAAAGTTATAAATATTGAAGTTAAAGACCAGTACTATTACTTTATGACTGGTGAGATTGACTTGCTGGATATTTAAGACCAAACTTAGAGATTGAGATTAAAATACAGGAACCAAGCAAACCAATATTTGGCTCTTGCCCTCAAAGTCAGCCTGAAACCAGGTAACAAGAGAATTTCTCTAAAGAGCGCTGCAACTCTAGGCCACACAATCTCCCAATCAGGGAGACTGATGAGACCACTAGCCAATCACTGCACATGCTGCACAGGAGGGTCAGGGGAAAAGGGAGACATCCATGATGCTTCCAAGGGAAGCTACCTCATCAAGGATTTCCTACCTAGCAAATGGCACTAAAGGAGTTAAAAAGCTGCTTTCAAGTTCCCCACAAGTGACTCCTGTGGGAACTCAGCTGACTCTTAACAATCAACAGAAACAGATCAATTTGACCAGCTTGATCTTGTACACTGAACAAAAGAGTTAAAACCAAAACATAGCCTTTCTTGGACATTTTTTAAAAAGAAACAATAGTTACATGTAACTTAAGATGTATACTTGTGTTTGACCCTAGAATAAGTAAAAACTGGAAGCTATAAATGAGTGATTCTTAGGCAGGTGTGCCTGATAACTATCAAGGGAATCTGCCAGAGTCAGAAATTTTTGGTAAGTTTAAGGCCTACAGACCTTCCTAACCTCCTACACAGTCAAGCTTAACCAATGTTTCTTGGTATAATTATCTAGCCCTAACAGAAATACAGAAATCTCTAATAAACATTGGTTATACCAATAAAAGGATATTTTACAAAACTAAAATGACATTAACAAGCTTAACTATATTTTCTGGGGACATAAATGGCATTAAAAATTAAATGTGTTTACATTCCTGATTACTCTGACAATATTAATGTTCCAAAATAAAGACCTCGTCCTCTCCTGCCTTTGTTATGTCTTGTTGTAGGAAAAACTTCTCAGTTCTTCTGCCTCTTGCTGAGAGATATTGACTCCTGTGATCTTCATGATATTCACTGACATGTTCCAGATGCTACAACATTAATTTGTATTAATCTCAATTCAGTACTCATGTCTTTTTGTTTCTCTCTCATACAAGCACCCACCCCAGATGACTTTACAACCTGTTTTTTCCCCAACCAGACTTCTACCATAGAACCATTGATTGACCCAGTTTCTAAAAGGGAACTCCAAAGTGCTTGCCCCATGCTGCCCCTTCCAGCTTGAAGCAGCCAGAGCAGTCATCTCCCATTTCCTTACAGCAGTAAGGAGTTCCTAAAACTAGTGGGGGGAATGAAGCCAGAATTAAGGACAGGCAGTGCTGTAGAATAGAGAATCAGGACAAAAGGAGGAGTAGAGGCCATGAGAGTCTGGGAAGTTCAAGATAGCCCCTGGGAGATTGGAATGTCAGTGTCTCCAGAGCACTTTTGATCACCAAGGTTACCTGACTAACAACTCCTCCAAATATGTTGCAGGCAGGGAATTGCTAATTAATGTCCCTGGTTCCCCACTTGAATCTCCATTTGGTCCTTCTCCCTGCTTCTCACCTTTTTTGCTATGTCACTGGCATCTGCTGGGCCTAATCATGTAGTCAGGAAAGAGAGATAAGAGGGGAGAGAAAAAAAGAGACCCTAATGTATGAAAGATGTAGGGTGCACTCACTTGTTGGGATTCTAGAACATCAGCCATGACTCCCTTCTCCCTCCTGGGAGAAGTCTGTATTACTACTTTTAAATAAAATCTGCTTAATATATGCTTGCCTTGGCTTGCTTCTCAGATGTTGTATTTCAACATCTGAGGAAGCAGAACTCATCACTGATAAATGGCAGTATAACTAGAATAATTTTACTGAGCTTGATACTTTGTTCTCAATTGCTAGGTCATACTACAGAATTTCAGTGAAGTGTTACAGGTAAGGTTCTTTTTCATTACAGTTTTGGATTTAGTAAAATAAAGAACACACATGACTACAAATTTGAAATAGCAAATCTTTTATGGTCTCATGAATATTCTGATAATATATGTACAAAGACTAGCATGGAAAAAGTAATATTTAGATAACTAGAGAAGTGTTTTTGGAAGAGCTGTGTAGGGAACATGTCACTAAACAAGATACAGTTTAAATCATAAGTGGAGAAATGATGTCAATTTGGGAGATTAGAAGAAATAGAATACAAGTTTAAGCACCCCATATGAATTGACATAATTGGTTGTTGATGTATGAAAAAAATTGTGTGAAAATCCATAGGCTTCTATTCATGCACTTTGAAAAACAGTGGATTCTAAAGCTTTAATGATTGCACTCAAGGCTAGATGATAGTTTTTATTAGATAGCAACAAATTTTCTATTGAAATGCCTGCTGGCAACAGTAAGAATGAAGAATGAGGGACAACTTGATATTTCCTCATTTTTCATTAACCAGCATGATTTTACAAGAGCCCACAACTGAGCTTCTGAAAGAATAAGCAGAAGTAAAAAGCACCAGGCAGCCTTGTGTTAGCAATGTGAAGGATTATCTAAGCTTTGGGGGAAGAGAACATAGGCACTAGATTTCGAAAAGGAAAGTGAATTTGAAAACCAAAGGCAGTCAGAATATAAATGCCTATGGCTAGTATTTTAAGATCTAAGGGTATTAATATGGGATTTGTGTTTTACCAGTAACCCATGGACAAAATTTGACATGGCAAGAAATTAACCTAACTCACTTCAAATACCTAAATATGAAGTATGTCTTTTTACAGATATGGAAATAATTGTTTCCTCACTTTCTTCCTTCTTGGCTTTGATAGATTTTTGGGGGGATAGTGAATCTAGTGTTTGTACTTGATGTTGGATAAAGAATGTTAATGTTACAGGAATATTGATCAGACACTCTGAGATATGTACTAACACTATGAGAAAGTAAATATTGAATGGATATCAAATAAAGTTGTTTATCCAGGCAAAATAAGATTTCATAAAGTATTTTGAAATATTTGAAAGAACTTATAAAAAGAATCCACCTTATTTATTTTGATCCCCCTAAATGAGAAATCTATGTGTTATTAAATAAAAAATTATAAAAGTCAATACTAATAAAGGACATGATAAGATACATGTTGAAATGTAGAATTGAGAATGATGACGAGTGCTTCACTTTTTTTGCAAGACAAGTTTGAAGAGCAGTCTTTTCAATGTGACTTTAATGGCTTTATTGTTAAAATGGGTGGAGGAATGTCAGTATTTGAGCTCGAATTGAGTTTGTAGAAACAGAATTCTCAGCTTTTAAATGATGCTCTGTCATGCTCAGATCTTGGTGTGCGGACACTCAGGATGGGCACTTAGTATGCACTATGCATCCAGGAATTCTCTATCCAAGTCAACACTGAGAATCTTCATTGAGAGTATGGTTTCACTAGACTTCCTTTTTTGAGCAGAATATGAAGCTACAAAATTTTTGACCAGTGTAGTTTTGCTTAATAAAAGTAATCTAAGTTCCTGGATATAAAAATAATACATTTTCACCAATATGTGTGACCAGCAGAAAACTTAAAACAATGCTGATCACTGCTCCCTTTTTTTTCCAGATAAGAAAATTACAGTCCTGAAGAATGCAGCTACTTGATCTGAATCAATAGTCAGTAAGTGGTCAAGTAGGAGTTCAAAGGGAAGCAAAGACTGACAATTGCAAATTGACTCTCTCATCATCACTGGACCACACTCAATGTCACCTAATTCTCTGCCACTCCACCATGTCACGTCCTGATGCTCCATTTCATTTCCTGATATTTTATCTTTAAAGAAGAATCATGGTACACAAAGTCAGAAACCAGAGCTCCATGTCCACATTCATCCTAGTGGAATTCTCAGAATTCCCACACCTCCAGGCACCCCTCTTCCTGCTGTTACTCACCATCTACACAGCCATTCTGGTGGGGAACTTGGGCATAACCCTAGTGAGAAGGCACAATTCCAAGCTGCTAACACCCATGTGCTTTTTCCTCAGCCACCTCTCATTTCTGGAAATTTGCTACTCCAGTGTAATCACACCCAAGCTGTTAGAGACCTTGGTTGTGGAAGAAAGAACTATCTCCTTCAATGGATGCATGACACAGTTTTTCTTTGGCTGTGCATGTGTGATTACAGAAATGTTCATGTTGGCAGTGATGGCCGATGACTGGTTTGGGCTGTATATATCTCCCTGCTCTACACAGTTGCTATGTCTCACAAGCTCTGTGCCCTCCTGGTAGCCGGAACTTACATGTGAGGCAGTCTCTGCTCCATGACACTCACCTATTCTCTGGTAGGACTGTCCTATTGTGGATTGAACATCATAAATCACTTTGGCTGTGAGTACTCTGCCATCCTCTCTGTCTCCTCCTCTGACCCCTCCTTCAGCCAGATGGCATGTTTCATCATTTCTACATTCAATGAAGCATGTAGCCTCCTGATCATCATGGCTTCCTATGTCTTCATTGTTGCCACTGTCATCAGGATGCCTTCCAAGGGTGGTCTCCACAAAGTCTTCTCCACCTGTACCTCTCACCTGACTGCCATCAGCATCTTCTATGGGATCATCCTGCTTCTCTACTGTGTGCCCCATGACAAAAGCTCCTGGCTCCTGGTGAAAGTGGAAAGTGCACTCAATACAGCCATGATCCCCATGCTGAATCCCCTGATCTACAGCCTCAGGAACAAAGATGTGAAAGAGACAGTCAGGAGGCTAATCCATGCCAAACTGCATTCCCTCCACACAAAATTTGTATAAATGTTTTTGTATGTCTTAATCATGCACAATTTAAAAAATGCTCTTGGTGGTGTGTATTTCACCTCAGTATTTGATTATGTTTACATCCATTCATTATTGAATATGAAATGTTCTTAAATATATAAAGCACTTTCTGAATTTGTTTCATTGCAATTAGGCTGCTTTTGTATATTTCTTCTGAAGATTTTCAGAAGGTAATAACCTTCTAATCTTCCCCAACGAACACTACTAATGTCAGAAGGAGGTGCTAGAATTCCACGTTTAGAATCATTCCTTGTGTTACAAACCAAATTTAGCTTGTCCTTAATATTTAAGTGCTGAAAACACAAATGAAAGCTGCCTGCACCAGATTCGTACTCAAGTTTCAGAACTCGCTGTATTGACTCAGAAAGTTCTGTAAAGCATAGTTTTTTTGTTTGTTTCTCCTCAATAGATTAATCAAAATGAGAGCCTTTGGTGATATTATGAGAACAATTGATTGACCCTAGCAAGTAGGTAAATATAAGCTACTATTTATATGCATCACACTTTTTCTCAGTATCAATGCAACATATTTAGAGTTCAATGAAATGCACTGAGATAATGCTGATAGGAACAAAAATTTATATTTATTTCTAACAGTGACTGGATCCTCTTTTGTTGAACATGACACTATAGTTATGAAATTGTCCCTTTGATCACACATTCTCACTATAAACTCATGTCTTATGGAAGTTTCATCAGTAAATTGCCATGTATACCCATTCTGTTGCTTAAACAAAGGAGTCTCTATTACATGTGTTCCCTCTTCTTCCAAAAATCATGTGATGAAAGTCACTAAAAAAGTAAATGGATAATGCACAATTGTCTAGGAAATGAATTAAGTATCATCTGAGTTAAGAGTCTGTGTATCCTTGTCTCTGCACCCTAAGCATATAGAATATGCAATCTTAAGTATATCTTGCAGTTTCCATTAGTCTTGAATCATGCAGCTGCAACATCAGAAAAAAATTATAAGGGTAATAAATTAAGAAGATTTCACCTGTGATTTAAGAGAAGGAAAACTGAGGGTTGATTTTGAGGTAACATTTGGTTTTATAGTCAATAACTCATAAATATACTTGTAGAAACACTAATAATAGAGTGCACAAATAAATTTCAATAATATATAAAAGAAAACATATGTTTATTCGAGTACTGTTAGTTGGTATATCATTTAAAATTATTGATGATCTATTACATTGACATAATAAGGGGAAATCACAGGCTTATTTCAATATACACAGTAAATATATTTCATCAATTTTTACAGGTAAACAGAGCAGATAATGTATACATGTATACCTACATAATCTCTTCTATCAGATTCTATCTATATGAGGAATTGAATTTAAAATATACATTCATGTCATCATTAAATTTGACAAGTCCTGAGATCTGCAGCAGCAGGAAGTCATGAGGGCTGATGCTGAAGCTCCAGTCTTTATTGGAAGGTCTGAGACCAGCAGAAGCATGGGTGTGGATCCAAGGCAAATGTGAAGATCCAACACCTAGAGAAGCCAATGTCTATGTTTGAATCTGTAAAGCAGAAAATTCTAGTGCCCTTGTTCTAAGGCTATAAGTCAGAGGACATCTGATTACTTGAAACGAAACAGTAGTTTTTTGTTTGTTTGTTTGTTTTATATTTTTGTAATTAAGTTATTTAAAAATCTATTTTATTCAGGTTGCTGATTTAAGTGTTAATTCCATTTAGAAATATCTTCACAGAAATCAGACAGAATAATGTTTAACCCACATGTGGGCAAACCATGACCTAGTCAATTGATAAGCAAAATTAACCTTCACCTATTAATGGGAGAACAAAATTAAAAAAAAAAATTCAACAAAATCAGGAATAGAATAAAAATAAATGAACTATTACCATACAGTACAAAATAAATGAAAGTGGTAATCATGATGAAGATAAAAACAATAATAATGTTGAGATGTTCATAATTTTTTGGAATTGAAAAGAATATGATTTATTTTGTAGGAATAAATATGATTATAATGGTTATTTCTACTAATTTATGAATATAGTATAAGTTTGTATAAGTTTGTTTACATTAAATCCTCTTAAAATATTTTTGAAAATTATGTTTAGAGTGACCTGACTCATGTTGAATAATTGGTATATTTGATAATATTATGAACAGTATTGTGTTAAATATATCATTTAACTGGCTCTTATGTAAGTATGCATATTTTTGTTTATTTTGAATTTAAGTGCATTGCAAAATTTTTGTCAACTTTTCCTGTATTCCCTTTTATTTCAACATTATTGTACATTTTTGTCTGTAAACTGTCATATTTGAGAAAAATAACAGGTATTATTATACTTTTCTCTCAACATCTATACATTATGTGTGCAAGTATTCAAAACTATACTGTTTCTACTTCAATGACTGGCAAAATAGAAACTGAGAATATTATCTTGTTAGAGTCAAAAATACAAGTTTTTATTGGTTATTTTTGGTTTTCTGTGGAGGCAGAATCTATTTTGTTATAACTGTAAAAGCACGGAATGTATCTTATTCTAGTTAGAGTCCCATTCCTATGGATGTACATACTGGTGGAATTCCCTGTGTTGTTTTCATATGTTTACTTGGGAAAACTATTTCAGATTCATTCCACTGTCTTTCCTTTGTTTACTTTCTCTCCCTTCCCTCCATTCCCCATTGTCTATTCTACTACACTTCTATTCTTCCCCTCATTCTACTCCTCACCTTTCCTTATTGTGGGTTAGCTTCTTACTATCAGAGAAAATATTCTACCTTTGGATTTTGGAGACTGGCTTACTTCCCTTAGAATGATGGTCTCCAGATCTAACCATTTACTGGCAAATGTCATAAAATTATTCTTCTTTATGGATGAGTAAGACTCCATTGTGTATATATGCCACATTTTCTTTATGCATTCATCACTTGAAAGATACCTATTTGGTTCCATAATTTAGCTCTTGTGATTTGAGCTGATATAAACATTGATGTGGCCCATCATATAGTATGCTGACTTTAAGTCCTGTGGAAATACACCAAGAAGTGGGATAACAGGTTCAAAGAGTAGTTCCATTCCAAATTTTTTGAGGAATCTCCACACTGTTTTCCATAGTAGTTGCACAAATTTGCTGTCCCACCAGCAATGTATGAGTGTACCATTTTCTCCACATCCTTGTCAATATTTATAGTTACTTGTATTCTTGATAATTGCATTTCTGCCTGAAGTGAGACAAAATCTTGGTGTAGTTTTAATATTCATTTCTCTAATTCCTAGAGATGTTGAACACTATTCATATATTTGCTGACTATTAATAATTCTACTTCTGTGCAGTGCCTGTTCTTTCTGTTGCCCATTCTCTGATTATTTGTTTTTCCTTTGGTGTTAAGTTTTTTTAGTTCTTTATATATGATGAAAATTAATGCTCTATGTGAGGTGTAGGTAACACAGATTTTCTCCCATTCTGTAAGCTCTCTGTCCACATTCTTGAGTGTTTCTCTTGATCCAAAGAAGCATTTCAGTTTGATGTCATTCCATTTATTGATTATCTATTTTACTTTTTGAGCTTTGACGATCTTATTAAGGAAGTCCGTTCCTGTTCTGATATGTCGAGGTGTTGGGCCTACCTTTTCTTCTAGTTGTGCAAAGTTTTTGTTTTAATACCTGGATCCTTGAGCCACTCTGAGTTGATTTTTTTGTACGGTGAGGATGGGGTAAAATTTCATTCTACTATACATGGATTTCCAGTTTTTCTTACACCATTTGTTGAATAGGCTATCTTTTCTCCAAAGTATGTTATTGGCTACTTTGTCTATTTTGAGTTAGCTGTATTTTTGTGTTTTTGTCTTTGTATCTTCTATTCTGTTCCCTTGGTCTTCTTCTCTGTTTTGGTGCCAATACAATGCTGCTGTTTTTATTATTATAGCTCTATATTATATTAGGTCTGGTGTTGAGATGCCTCCTGCTTCATTTTGTTTATTTATTTTTGCTAAGGATTGCTTTGGCTATTCTGGGCCTCTTCTTTTTATAGATGAATTTCATGAGTGCTTTTTCCACTTCAGTAAAGAACATCATGAATTTTGATGAAAATTTCATGGACTATGTAAAGTGCTTTTGGTAGAATGGCCATTTTGACAATATTAGTTCTGCCTATCCAAGAATATTGGAGGTATTCACATCTTCTAATGTCTTCCTCAATTTAGGATACAATACTAAGCCCATAATGTACTTGAATATAAAAGAACATATAGTACAATGTGGAGTAGATGTCTGCTTAAATACATCTACACACATGCAAACAAATTCAGAGAGGACTAAAAATGCTTGTAGTATATAATTATATTAGGGTTATTGCAATGCTCTTACATTAATGTTTTTGTGATTTTGTGTAATCTCCATGTAGTAGTCAGATATTTTTAAGACAGGTCAATCAACATAGTACTGATTTAGAAGAAATTATATTCCAAGTAACAGACAACATATATTTTCTAATTGTATTTTTAAATTTCCCAACAGTCAGGATTCTCCAGGGTCTGTGTCCCCTGAGTTAAGCAGCTAGATGTAAACAAACTACAAGGTCATAAAATATATGATCAAGATCTGTCACTTCTTCGGAGCACCACTGTGCTCCCACCAAGAACTTGTAACATTTGAAAAATTGTGTTAATTCCCTCCCTTATTGAATTGTATTCTGAAATAGTCACTGTCTTTAAAGGGATATGAAAATGTATAAGAATATTTTATTCACGCGGGAGAATGTGCATGCAGCTTGTTCATAGTAGCAAGGAAGCCAGCAGTTAAATCTGTGTATCGGGAGAATCTGTCTTTTAGTGGGAGTTTTAATCTTGGCCATCTTTTCCTTTTTCTATGAGGTGTGTTGAAATCCAGAGATTGCTCTGAGAGGAAAAACAACAAAATCAACAACAAAAACCTCTGGGAGTCAGGGAGAGTAATATCCACTTAGGTCAGTGAATGGTGCATATTCAAGGTGCTAACCTCTATTTTCATTATTCCTAGAATAATTTTACTGAGTTTGAGACTTTGTTCTCAATTGCTAGGTCATACTAGAGGATTTAAATGAATTGTTAAAGGTAAGTGTTTTCCTCATTACATTTTTTGAGTTTAGCAAAATAGAGAACACACATGAATGCACATTTAAAATAGTAAAACTGCTATGCTTTTCATAAATATTCTGATAATATATGTGCAAAGTAATATTTGGATAACTAGAGAAGTTTTCTTGGAAGAGCCAAGTAGGAAATATGTCACTAAACAAGATCCAGTTGAAATCATGAGTGGAGAAATGAAGTCAATTCAGTAGATTAGAAGAAATAAATATTTTCATAGAATGCAGTTTTAAACATCCCATAAAAATTGACAGAATTGTTGGTTGTTGATGTATGAAAGAAATTGTGTCAAAATTCATAACTTCTACTCATACACTTTGGAAGAAAGTGGAGTTAAAAATTCAAGGACTGTGTAGAAGGAATTGAGAGGGAGGAGGTAGGAAAAATGGTGGAATGAGACAGACATCATTACCCTATGTACATGTATAATTATACGAATGGTATCTAAGCACTGGGGGAAGAGGCCATGGGCACTGGAATTCAAAAGGAATGTGAATGGACATCTAGAAGGTATTTCTAAGGCTGTGTTTTGTTTTGTGATGCCCTAAACAGGAGCGTTGGTGAGGCGATCCCAGCAGTCCTCCAGGTACCTAAGTTAATGACTTCTAAGGAGCACCATGACTGTCACAGGGTCATCACACAATGTTATTCTAGGAATGAATGTGGTGTGTGCATTTTAATATACCAGTTTATTTGTAAATAAATCATTACACACTCCAGACCTCCTCAAATTGATAGTGAGGTGGCTAGGGAAGGAATATCTTTATGTGCTCCTAAACCCTTCCATGTTCCCATGCCTCCCTATGGTAGCATACTAAAATCATAGTGTTGACCCACTGTGGACAATATAGTTGGGATGTAAGAAAAGTCAAAAATTGCTTAAGTAATTAATTGCTCAAATCATAATGGACTGTAGAAAACTGGATTGGTCTCTAAAAGAAAAGGAAAAAAGTATGAGGGCTGAAAAAACTTTTATTTTTCCATTTCTGACAATACAGAGACAAATTATCTCAAAGGAAATAATAATGTGGTGGCTTAAGAAACATCTCTAACAATTAGAGAAATGCAAATCAAAACTACTCTAAGATTTCATCTTACTCCAGTCAGAATGGCAATTTTTAGGAATACAAGTAACAATAAATGTTGCAAAGGATGTGGAGGAAAGGTTACACTCATACATTGCTCCTGGGACTGCAAATTGGTGCAGCCATTATGGAAAGCAGTATGGAGATATCTGAGAAAACTTGGAATGGAACCAACATTTTACTCAGATATCCCACGTCTCAGTTTATACCCAAAGGACTTAAAATCAGTCATATCAATGTTTGTAGCAGATCAATATATAATAGCTAAACTATAGAACCAACCTAGGTGCCCTTCAACAGATGAATGGATAAAGAAATTGTGGTATATATACACAATGGAGTATTACTCAGTTTTAAAGAAGAAAGAAATCATGGCATCTGCAGGTAAATGGTGGAGCTGGAGAAGATAACAGTAAGCAAAATAAGTCAATCCTCCCCCCCCCCAAAAAAAAAAAAAAAAACCAAAGGCTGAATATTTTCTCTGATATGTGGATGCTAATTCTCAGTGGGGGAACTTAGGGAAAAATAGAAGTACTTTGCATTAGGCAGAGGGGAGTGAAGGGAGTGAAAGATAGTAGAATGAATTGGACATTATTACCCTATGTACATATTTGATTACATGAGCAGTGTGATTCTACATCATGTAAAACCAGAAGAATGAGAAGTTATACTCCATTTATGTATGCTGTGTCAAAATGCATTCTACTGTCATGTATAACTAATTAGAAAAAATTTAAAAATAAACTAATTTTAGAGAAATAAATAAGATTGGTGGAAAGGGAAATAATAGTCCAGGATTCTAAGCAGATATAGATTTTTGATTTTACATCTTTTCCTTTAGGAGTCTTATTGAGAAAGTTGGTTCCTAAGCTAACAAAGTGGAGAGCTGGTCCTACTTTTTCTTCTAGTAGGCTCAGAGTCTCTGGTGCAATGCCTAGGTCTTTGAGCCACTTTGAGTTGACTTTTAAGTTGTTTATTATTTCTTCTTATTTGCATATTAAAAGTTTTTACTATTTCCAAGGACTTTCACGGTATGATAATATAAATAATACAGTCATCTCTATAATACTCTGACATTAGTACATTTCTCCTTGTTTATCATAAAATAATATTTTAATGTGAAGTCTTCCATGCATCAGACACATTTATAGACAATTTTTATAACATAGTAGTGTTGAACACTACCACTGTTTTATTCTAGATAAGAAAACTACAGTCCTGAGGAATACAGCTGCTTGCTTTGAATCAACAGTCAGTAAGTTATCAAGTAAGATTCCCACAGGAAGCAGAAGACTCATCACAGTAAACTGATCACTTTCATCCTCATTGGGCTACACTGAGCATCAACTCACTGCCAGTCCACCATGTCAAATTCTGCTGCTCCATTTTATTTTCATTCCTTATATATTTTTTCTTTCAAGAAGAATCATGGTACATGAAGTCAGAAACCAGAGCTCTGTGGCCACATTCATTCTATCAGGGTTCTCAGAATTCCCACACCTCCAGGCACCCCTCTTCCTGCTGTTCCTCAGCATCTACACAGTCACTCTGGTGGGGAATTTGGGCATAATTGTGATCATAAGGATCAATCCTAAGCTTCAAACACCCATGTACTTTTTCCTCAGCCACCTCTCATTTCTGGACATTTGCTACTCTAGTGTATTTACGCCCAAGCTGTTAGAGATCTTGGTTGTGGAAGACAGAAAGATCTCCTTCAATGGATGCATGACGCAGTTTTTCTTTGGCTGTGCATGTGTGATTACAGAAATGTTCATGTTGGCAGTGATGGCCTATGACCGGTTTGTGGCCGTGTGTAACCCCCTGCTCTACACAGTTGCTATGTCTCACAAACTCTGTGCCCTCCTGGTAGCTGGAACTTACATGTGGGGTGGCTTCTGCTCAGCGACACTCACCTATTCTCTAGTAAAACAGTTCTATTGTGGATCGAACATCATAAATCACTTTGGCTGTGAGTACTCTGCCATCCTCTCTTTGTCCTGCTCTGACCCCTCCTTCAGCCAGATGGCGTGTTTCATCATTTCCACATTCAATGAAGCATGTAGCCTCCTGATCATCATGGCCTCCTATGTCTTCATTGTTGCCACTGTCATCAGGATGCCTTCCAAGGGTGGCCTCCACAAAGCCTTCTCCACCTGTACCTCTCACCTGACTGCCATCAGCATCTTCCATGGGATTATCCTTCTTCTTTACTGCATGCCCCACTCCAAAAGCTCCTGGCTCCTGGTGAAAGTGGAAACTGTCCTTTTCACTGTCATGATCCCCATGCTGAATCCCCTGATCTACAGCCTCAGGAACAAAGATGTGAAAGAGACAGTCAAGAGGCTAATCCACACCAAACTGCATTCTTTCCACATAAAATTCAGATAAATATATGTTTTTGTATATCTTAACCATGAACAATTTTTAAAAAATGTGTTTCATGGTACTTAAGTTTCAACTGAATATATGGTTATATTTATATTCATCCATTAAAATCTACCTAAATGTTCAGAGTGCTTTCTAATTTTCTTGTTTCATTACAAATATGCTTCTTTTGTATATTTCTTCTGAAGAATTTCAGAAGATTATATGGTTCTAAACTTCCCCACTGGACACTACAGAATTCAGAATGAGGAGCTAGAAATCCGTATTTAGAATTCACATCTTGTGCTATGGCCAGTCTTTACCTTGTCCTTCATATGTAAGTGGTGAAAACAAAAATGAAAGCTGCCTGTATCAGATTCATACTGAAGTCCTCAGAACCCACTGTGTTGACTCAGAAAGTTCTGTAAAGAGTAACTTATGGTTTCACTTTAATGCTTTAAGTGCAATGATTAACTTTGGTTATTTATGAGAAATATTGACTGACTTTAGCAAGTAGGTCTTGAAAATATGAACCACTGTTCATATGTATCACCCATTTTCTAAGAATCAATGCAATATATTACAGTTCAATGAAATGTACTGGGTTAATGCTGATAGCAATAAAAATTTACACTTCTATCAATACTTGTATTCTATTTTGAGGGACATGACCCCGTAGTTAAGAAACTGTATCTTTGATCATACTTTCTCACAATAAACTCATATCTTAAGTACGTCTTTAACAGTAAATTGCCTTACATATTCACTCAGTTGCTTAAACAAATGAGTCAATGTTAATTATGTTCCCTTTTCTTCCTTGAACATCTGTAAATTACATTTGTATGTCTCCAAAATAGATCAATCTACTCATTTCCATTCTCTCTGATTCATCATTGTAATCAATTTGGATATTAATAATGCAACATTAATATGGTCATTTTATTTACAAAAAGTTATTAATGAGATTAACTATTATGTTCCTTGAAAATATGTCTGTATTTCCTTCTGCTCCTTAGAATTATCTTATAGTTTTCTATTACATTTATAGTGAAAAGTTCTCTTTTTGAAAAACTGTAGTAATTGACTCTCAGATATTGTCAGTAAAATTTAAAAATCTATTATAAGATAATGTTTAAATGCCCATTGAGCTCTCAAGTAGGTGGAGATGGAATATTACCAGCAATGTAAAGCTAATCACTTGCCATTTCTCCTGACTCCCAGCAACAGTAAAAATATTGCTTTTATCATAAAGATGAACTATTTTTTTCTATTGGTATTAACTATCTTTTAAAAACTCAAATTAATATTTTCAATTTCCAAACATTATGGGAAGTCATGTAGTGTGCAATCCATGTATCTTACTTTTATAATTTATCAATATAACTTTACAAATCATTCATTTTGGTGCATGAACTTATTATTTTAAAATTTTTGTTCCTATCTAATATTTCAACAAGTGAATACTCCATATATTTTTGTAACTCCATATAGAATGAAGGACATTTGGCATGCTCCAAATTAGAAAATATATTCTGTTGTGCTGCACATAAATATGCTTATTGTAATGAAATTGCACATGTATTTAGATCTCAATATTTTAAATTGGTCCTATCAATTTACAGTTTTAATAGTAGTGTTTGAAAGTTAAAGAGATGTCATCTTCTTCCTCATCAGCACTCAGTAATATTAGTCATTTTTATCCATTTGTTGTAGCTATTTCACTGTGACTTTAATTCGAATATTTATGCTTATTGAGATAAGGCACATCTAATGTGCTTATTGCTTTATTTCTTCTGAATACCTAAGTAGGATGCTTTGCCAACATCTTAAATTATTTGTGATTTATTTATCTGAAAATTTTCATGTACATTGTGAAAATTACTCCTTTCTCAGCTGTGAACCATGAAATATTTTCACATTGTGGTTTACTTTTCTCATTACTAATAGCCTTTGACAAAGAGCAAGTTTGAATACTGACTTAGACAAATATATTTTTTCTACTGTTTTAAACATTATTTAATATCATCAATTTCTTTGAAATCAAGAAGATATTCTCTGCAGAATTCAAGATAATATTGTCTACATATTCTGTCCTATTCATTAACATTTATTTGGTAGAGTTCCCCAAATATGCTACCATTAACATAAATGTTTAATGATATATCATTTTAAAGTGACATAATTTTTTTTTGCCAAAACAATTATATATTCAAAACATTTATCAGCAACCTCATTGAAAATGCGTATGCAATGTGAGTTTGAATAGATTAGAAAATCACTGGGGGAAAATGTCAAAGAGGCACAAATTAGATCAATATGCAGATATTACTGTTATTTACAAAACAAAAACAAATGCAAGCCCCTCAAAACAAACAAAAATTTGTATGTACTAAAGCAGGATGTGATTTTCTTTTTTTTTTTTTTTGAATTCCAAAGGTTCATATTTTCAATAAAGGATAACACATTTTCTAAAATATGGATTTAGTATTATGGGTTGGTTGTATTTTTCTAATGACCAGTAGGTCAACATCTTCATTTTTCCCATCTGATTTAGTGATTTAAATTAATTATAGCTTAAATGAGTAATAAGGAATTTTCTCCAAATTGTCTTGTTTATACTCATGGAAAACACCTGGTTAAGATTCTCTAGGGTATGATTCCCCAAGGTCAGGCAGTTCCTCTTAAAATACTTAACATGAGGCCTGAGTTTGACTTCTGAGTCTGACTCACACACATAGAGACTCTCTGATGCCCAGGTTTGTTTATCATAAGAGACTTTTTATATTCTTGGTACCTTCCATGGTATATATTTTGAATTAAATTCTCATTGCCTAATTACAAACTAGAACAATTTGTAAAATAGCTACTTTTTTGAGAAATAATTTTTAGTAATTTGTTAAATAAAAGAAGACTTCAATAAATAAGTTTGGATTTTATTGAATTATTTAGTCTGTTATATTATGATTTTCATGGGGGAAATTCTATAAATGAACATTATAATTTTTTTTTGGCCAGTGGAACACGTTTTTAACCTAGTGACAGTTGTATCTATCTCCTTCAACTGAGAATAAGCATTCAAAGTATTGAACTCTCTTTCCTACATCTTTAAGTCCTAGGCATGGTCTTGGCTTAAACTTCATTTGTGTTCTTTAATAATGATTAATAACTCTGAAAGATATTAATGTAATGTTGATTACCCATTCTCAATTTTTAAGAATGTTTAAGAGGGAGATTTTAAAGAGATTATAACACTGAAGAGGAAAAATAATGTGCTTTGTGTATAATTTCTTACTTTGAAGCCATGTGGGTGGAAGCAAATCTGAACGGTTTAACTGTGAAGTTCCTATTTATCATGGAAGTTTTCTGGAAGAGTGTACCCTGGAATCTGACATTAGGAGGTGATGCTTCTTAGGATTTGAGGGAAAATTTGTTGTCCTATTTGGAAGAGATATTTTGGTGAAGGTGTTGAATCATAAAAAATTGCATGCATGAGGGATCGAAAATGCTGGGTAAAAAGAAGGAACTGCAGTAGCCTATGGGTGTGAAGCTACTGTAGAGATTATGGGTCATCACACAGAAGTTCTTAGATGACAGTTGCTTTGTGAAAAGATCGTTTTGTAAATGTATAAGGATTTGAGCACCACAGTAATGTAAAATTGAAATTTAATGTACAGGGTGGGAGTAGACCTGTCCCCTGAGGATCCCTTGTTATCTAGCTGATTATATGTGAGCTAGGCAATACCTTGAGAGCACATTTTGAGGCCTTTCATTTGGCTCTAAGTTGTTTTTCTTAGCCTGAAGCCAAGATGAAAAGGGAGCTGGAGGGAACAAGAGAAAGACAGGGAGCAGGGAATAAAAGAGAAAATTAATGATTAGACTTTGTATTAGGTCAATCTAAGTGGAAATTCTGACTCAGCTGCCTTTTCATAAGTGACTCTGGAAGTTATTAGTGCTCTCTGAACTCTTCTCCTTAAATATGCAAATAAAATAGTCCCACAGGCATTGAATTATTATTAATATTTTTGTCATCATGATTATGGTCATTATTATTATTAGTGTCATGAATACATTTATATGATATCATAATGTATATGGGGCATCTCAAATTAGAAAATGATGTGAAAACATCCAGGACTATTCCACATTTAGGGAATGTCCCCAGAATTTAGTTTTTTTTTCTGTTCTTTGTAACATTATTTTTATTAATTGAGTAAGAAACTAGGTTTGAAGGTTGGAGATCCTGGATAAAATTTGTAAATAAGACCAAAGGAGCTCTCAGAATGAAATCAACGAAGAGTAACTGCTTTTACAAAAACTCTGCCAAAATTTTTGTACTTCTTGTTCCCTATAGGTGTACACTGATTTCTGAAATGATATCTGGCTCTATATTACAGAATTTTTCTTCATTCATTAAAAATTATGAGTAAATTTAAAAAGACATCTTTACAAAGAATCGAAAAAAAAAAAAAAAAAACTGAGTCCTGGGGACAATCTCTACAATGTAGAATACACCCTTGGATGCTTTAACTTCATTTTCTAATTTATGATATCCCATATATATCATTTTATCATGTAAATGAGGCAGTGACAGTAGTGATAATAATAAGGATAATCTAATGCTTGCAGATTCTATGTTTGTATAGATAAGGAGAAGAGGTGCAGAGAACATGAACAGTTTCTCACAGCAAATGCACACAGTCTGCTGAGGCAGAATTTCCAAGCAGGGGGATCTGATCTGAAGTCTAAGATTTTTACAAAGGTGTACATATTTTTAAGAAGATCCAGTAAATGACCTATTAAACAAGGTTTGACTAATCAACAAAATCATTACCAATATTTGAAATACTGGTAATCTGTCAGAAGGATGTCAGGATTGTATGACCAATTAAAAGGAAGCACACTTGAAGGGAAAAAAGGGGAAAGAGTCAGGTAGATTTGAAGATTCAGACAGTGTTTTATACACAGTGGGTGTAAATGTTCAGCTCTAAAATCTTATGAAAGTGTTGCATATGTGCTGGATTTGTCCCTTTAGAGAAAACTCAATAAACAGGCTTAGGGCTATCTAATTAAGTTATCTAATACTCACAGTTGATTTCAAGTGTGCTTTATTGAGGAAGAATATCTTTAGTTTTGAGAGTTGCTCTGTCATTCCAAAAGGTCAAAGCACAGTACAATATTAAGAGTTTAAAGGAAATCCAGACATTAGTATGAAAAAGTTTAGAGACATGGATTTGTGAGGAGCCACCGAGTAATCTAGGCACCCTTAGCCAGGCAAAGGTGAGAGCAATAAATACTCGCTCTTGGAATTAGATAAGTGGGGACTTACCATGTGCAGGGGTGGTCCTTTTCTAAAACATCCCAATGGACAGAACGAAACCCAAATCGAACTCTGCAGATGTGAACTTTAAGAAACAAAGGGAAAATATTACTGATGATGTTAACACAGAAGCATCATTGTGTTTCCACCTACCTTGGCGTGGTTCCCAATCTTGTTCCACAGACTTCAACTGCTTGACTTGTTTAATTATATCACACTCATGAAAATGAAACTCAAGTTCTGCATCATGTGTTGATCTCATAGATTGGTCTACATTTCTGGGATTTCTGATAGAAATAGTGATTTATATCTCAGCCTTCCAAATCTGCAAGTATTCCCCAAACAAAGCAAATCATTTCTGTATTTGAAAAGAACTATTTGTTCAACCACATGAGCAATACAGGAAGTTGAAAATGAGCCAACCCAATGACTCCATGCCCTTGATATGGGTGCAGTGTTTGTAGGGTGAATTAGCCATGGTAAAATATCGAGAAGGTCATGATTTTTATTTTTTATTTTTTATTTATTTATTTTTTGGGTACTGGGGATTGAACCCAGGGCCTTGTGCTTGCGAGGCAAACACTCTACCAACTTATCTATATCCCCAGCCCAGGTCATGATTTTTATAACTGAGAAAAGTCCATGGAAGTTGCTTTTTACAGTTCAGACTAAATATTTTTCCAGGTTTCATGTATAAAAATGTTAGAATTATTTCTGCTTGTGAACCCAAACTCTAGCATAATCTTCAATCCTTATTGCATGTTTATATAGTAGTATTTCATATCCAACATCAAACGTTGCTTTTTGTTAATTGGAATTTTTAAAAAAACTATTTTTAGTTGTAGATGAACACAGTACCTTTATTTATTTTTATGTGGTACTGCAGATTGAACCCACTGCCTCAATATACAATGTTTTATATGTAGTTTATATATATATAATTTCTCTGTATACAAGAGATTATATAATTTCTATGGTTTTAGTTAATGCACATTTTACTGGTCTGAATTTCTGGGAAATATAATATTTTCATTTTAAAAATATATAATAAATATATATTCAATAAATATTTGATATATATAGTAAAATGTATATTTTACTATATATAGTAAAATATATTACTATATTTTACTATATAGTATACTATATATAGTATATATAGTATAGTATAAATATATAGTATAATATATATAGATATATATATATATCTATATACATAGATATATATATATATAAGAGAGAGAGAGAGAGAGAGAGAGAGAGAGACTGGCAGAAAGACAAATAAATAGACATATGGAGTGAAATGAAGTACTATACCATCATAAACAAGATGATAATTTTCTGAAAATTAAAAGACTGCCTAGCATTTTTCCTCAGGGGTAAAATTGTTTAGATACTAGAGCTTTTTCAGATGGTCAAAGGGTAACAACAGCACTGAGAAATGCGTGTCAATATTATTAGAGAACATGGATCAGTTTCTGATGACCAAAGGAGATTCTAAGCAACTTTGATTACAGGATGTTTCTAGGAATAGTAAAACTAAAATATCCATAGAGAACTGCTCAGTACCAACGAAGCTGCAGGATGCTTATCTGCTGTCTTCCCCGACTGGATTAAAAACAAGGAATATCTGGCGAAACCCGCTGGGAGGATCCCCACTGGCAGGCGTGCTTAGCCACCTCGGCTCTGTGATGTCCTGAGACATGCTCCTCTGCTCTCCTTTCATGACACCAGTCTCTCTGCTCTTTCAGCTGCTCAGGATGAACTCTCAGATTTCCTCCAACAAGAGCTGGATGCAGGAGGGGAACCAGAGTGCAGTCTTTACCTTTGTCTTCTTGGGCTTCTCAGAATATCCGAAGCTCCAAGTGCCCCTGTTCCTGGTGTTCTTGACCATCTACACAATTTCTGTGCTGGAAAACCTCGGCATGATATTGATTATCAGAATCAACCCCAAACTCCACACTCCCATGTACTTTTTCCTCAGCCATTTATCCTTTGTTGATTTTTGCTATACCACCACAATTGCACCCAAACTTTTAGACCTCTTGATTGTGGAGGACTGAAGCATGTCCTTCAAAGGATGCATAGCACAGTTTTTCTTTGGCTGCACGTGTGTCATTACACAAACATTTATTTTGGCAGTGATGGCCTATGACCGGTTTGTGGCTGTTTGTAACCCCCTGCTCTACACGGTTGCTATGTCGCGAAAGCTGTGCGCTCTGCTGGTGGCTGGAAGTTACATATGGGGCGGAATCTGTTCCTCCACGCTCACGTATTTTCTCCTGGCACTATCTTACTGTGGCTCTGGGATCATCAATCACTTTTGCTGTGAGTACTCTGCCATCATCTCCGCATCCTGCTCGGATTCCTCCATCAGCCAGCTGGCGTGTTTAGTCATCTGTATGTTCATCGAGGTTTGCAGCCTGCTGATCATCCTTACCTCCTATGTCGTCATAGTCATTACAGTCATCAAGATCCCTTCTAAGGGTGGCCTCAGAAAAGCCTTCTCCACCTGTGGCTCCCACCTGGCTGCCATCGGCTTCTGCCATGGGGTCATCCTCCTTCTCTACTGTGTGCTCAAATCTAAAAGCTCCTTGCTCCTGGTCAAATTTGCCACGGTGTTGTACAGCATGGTCATCCCCATGCTAAACCCCCTTATCTACAGCCTAAGAAATAAAGATGTTAAGGAGACCTTGAGAAAGTTGGTGCACTTAAAAGTGCTTTCTCACTCATGATAGTTACACATATACATGTGTTTCTCTTCCAACTTCAAAATAACTTGAATTCAACATTGCATTGTTTTCAATTGTCTCTTCAAATAATGCTATGACATTGTTTAGAGAATTTGTGAGATTGTGATATATATATATATATATATATATATATATATGATTGTCAAATCAAGTTATAATTTAATGATCACTTATGAGTGAAGGGGAAAAAAGAGAAAGGTAATCCTGCTTTTGCCTCAACTAAAATGTAGTAGGCTAAACCATGGTCCTCTATGATGTCTGCAGTAGATATTTTAGAGCTTAAGTATTTATCTTTTATTTCAACCTTCCCTTCCTCTTCACTCTCTTCCCCTTCTCACACTTCATTTCCTTTCTACATTTTCAGTGTTCTGTCATTCTCTCTCCCAATGTGGCATCCTTACACACGAGAACTTTTTAATAATGATCTCTGTGTATACCTCCAACAAAGCGAAGGCAGAACACAAGCAACACTATTTAATTGGCATATAAGCACCTTCCACCTCCTTTGTTTGCTCTGCCTGGAGATTGTGGTATCCATAATCTTTCTCTTTACAGTTACAATCTGTACATATGGATTTTGAACATGTACCTTTAATTTTTTTCTGCATTTGAAATGCATTTAAACTAAATCTTAACATAGACATTCCATTTTATCTGACATCATTTTTAAGGATTTTGTTCACAACTGTGTTTAAGTCATAAATTGTAAATACGCTTTATTTTTTTATTGCTGAATTGTGTTCCATCAAATGAATCTCCCATAATTAGCTTATTCACACTACTGTTTATTTTTATTTGGCATTGTTTCCTTTTTAGTCTTTTATTGTAAATGCTTCTATGAACATTGTTCTGAAAGTCTGCCTTCTGTTGATTTCTGTTAATCTAATTTGAGTTATTTCCAAATTGTTAGAAAACTTGTTTGTAGAAGAAGAAATCATGTCCTTCCCAGGATGCATTGAGCAATTCTTTGTGTGCATTCTCTTGGGGGGCAGATATATTCATACCAGCAGTGGTGTGTTAAAAGTGGTTTACAGCAGTTTGTAACCCTCCTTTCCACACAGTTGCAATGTTCTAAAGCTCTCACCTTTCCATCCACTGTGACATACTCTAGGGCTTTCATCAGTTCCTTATTATCCATGTACTTGTGGTTGACTTTGTCTTTGGTGCAACTATGTTGACATATAACTTTGTGAACATAGTCCTGTTGATGCTTTTCCTCCTCTGTCCCCTAGATAATGCAGAACAGTACTTTTGCATTTGCCTTTTCTAATGAAATATGCAGGCTTTTGATCATTGTGTGCCCCATGTTTCATTTTGATCATGAAAATGCCTTCAACTGGGGGTGTTACAAACCTCCTCTACATGAGTTTTTATCATACTGTCATTGCTATGTTCATGGCACAGTCCTTTTCTTTGCTGTGTTCTTACTTCTAAAATGCAATGACTTGTTGCCAAAGTGGCCTGCCTATCATAGAGTGGCCACCCCATGCTCTGCCCACCATCTATAGCCTCAGGAGCAAGATGTGAATTGAGTCATCTGGAAGATTACCAAAACCCATTGTTACATCATAACTTTAGCGATACCAATTACTTCTGAGACTAGTAGGGCTATTGTTCAACAACAAATCAGCACATGAATCTGTAACAAATCTCCAAGCAGGATCCTGATGTCTGTTCGCCCTACTCTTTAGTACAATAACTTTCAAAAACTAGAATTATCTTGCTTAAAATCTCAGAAGACTTATATCAAATATTTGATTTAGATGTCATATTAAAGGTTTCTGTTTTACTATACCATGTCGTTGTCAGGTCAACATTAAGTTCAATTCAAATCTTGCGAAATATTAGTTTTGGGGAGTGTTATCAAAAATTATAATTTGCATAAGGACATGTGCCACATAGTGTAAAACTAGTAAGCAAAGAGCTGCTTATCATAAAAGATGAAACCTCTAAAATTATTCATATTTAGTTCCACATGGGTTGCTGGAATTGAATGTTTTGGAGGCAAACAAAAACAAAATCTTACCTATCTTTAAAATTTCAGATTTTTAAGTGGTCAAATTTTATTTGGCATTTTATGTATTTATTTTTGTTCTGTTTAGTTATAAATTCCAGTAGAGTCTATATGGTCCATTTGTATACAAAGAGTATATTTTAATCTAACTAGTATTCCAGTATAGTGGATGTACAAGATGTTGACATTCACTGTGGCGTATTTATATATGAACACAAGGAAGTTATGTCAGATTCATCCTACTGTCTTTCCTAATTCTATCCCCCTTCCCTTCCCTTCATTCCCCTTTGTCTAATCCACTGAACTTCTATTCTCCCCCCTCTCCCTATCATGCTGTGTGTTTGCATACACATATCAGAGAGAACATTTGATCTTTGGTTTTATGGGATTGGTTTATTTCAATTAGCATGAGAGTCTCCAGATCTATCCATTTACCAGCAAATGTCATAGAGGCATTCTTCTTTATGGATAAACAATATTCAGTTGTGTATACATACACCACATTTTCTTTATGCATTCATCTATTGGACACCTGAGTTGGTTTAGTTGCTTACCTATTATGGATTGAGCTGCTATGAACATTGATGTGGCTGTGTCACTGTAGTAAGCTTATTTTAGCTTTTTTGCATATGCATACTGAGGAGTGGTATAACTGGATCAGTTGGTGGTTTTATTCCCAGTTTTTTGAAGAATCTCTATCCTGCTTTCCAGAGTGGTTGCAACAATTTGCAGTTCCCCGAGAAATGTATAAGCATTCTTTTTTTTTTCTTTTTTCAAATCCTCACCAACATTTATTGTTACTTTATCTTGGTAACTGCCATTCTGACTGGCATTGTAATTCATGTTTTCTCTCTACATGCTAGCACAAGAAAATGTAGCATGTTTTATAAATATGCATCTGTCACCTAATTTTGCCATTCATGTCAATGTGATTGTGCATCAATTTTCCATCATTTTTGAAAATTTGACTAGAATAATTTTAGATGCATTTTCATTTGTGAAAAAATGTAATGGTCTCAATTATTTTTCACCCCATTTATTTTATAATCTTCAAGTGAAATAAGAATATTGAGGTAACACACACATGTTATTCAATTATCAGCTACTTTTTGATGAAAAATGTAATATGCAGTCTTTAACTACTAGATCAATGACCGAGGTAGTTCTGTTGATATGAATTGAACTGTTTTGGCTTGAGAAGGAGCTGACTCGCTCAGCTTACCTTCAACTTAAGTCTGTCTGTCATCTTTCCTGGACCATTTACCTACTTGTATTTGTTCATAGTAAAAGTTACAATAAACTTTGCCAATAAAAAGTATTACAAGTTGCTGATTGACTCTCCAGTGGTAAATTTTATGAGTCTGAACAAATAACATGGTTAAGTAAAAAAAATCAAGTGGAGAGAAAACAATCTCCCTCTTGTAGAAATAGAAAGTTATATGTCAGGGTACTGGCAGGAGTGAGGAATTAGACTCAAAATCTCCAAATTCATGAAAATTAGTATAACTCAACACATTCTTTCTTGATAGTTCCAGATGACTTAGTATGGATAAAAAATAACCCATGAATGTAACTTGATTTACTGAAGCTTTCTATTATTTTTTTTTAGTTCACTTGATTGCCTTCAATTAACAGCTCATTGAGATAAAATATAAGAACTTCTCTTGTCTTTGTTTCTTGACCACCATGTAGCATAGAGAACAGGGAACATACCCATACATCTTAGGTTCACTCTAACCTATTAGGAGATACCTGTTTTCCCTGAGATTTCTTTTTTCTACCAAATAAAACTTGAAAAAAATCTTCCTATAACACTATCTCAAAACACATGCCTTATACACTTACCATTTAGATATATTCAACACTTATTGAATATTGCAATATTTAAAAAATCACCTCAGATTTTAATTTTCAGTCAACCATAGATTACAATTTAATTTCCAGTGTATTAGATTATAAAATGCATAGGTGAGTGTACATATTTTATTAAAGATTTTTGAAATTTTTATGTCTAATTTTGTATAATTTTACAAATTTATAGAGAAGTGTTTTTCAATACACATGTATTTAACATAGTGGTCAAATTCATGCATGTAAAGTATTTGTCACTCAAACATTTGTATAACATTAATCTTTACATTTTTATGTTTTTTTGTGTGTGTAAAAAGTCATGTCTTCTGATGATGATACATTTATCTACTTATATAGCATCTCCCTCCCTATCATTTGTTTAAATGTATGTATGTATTACCAGCTATACCTCTTAAAATTTATATGTGATCAAATATGAAAAAGATTATAATATCTCATTATAATTTCAAAATTATTTGATGTTTCACTAAAACACAGTTTTTGTTTTCATGTGAATATCCTTTATCAAATCGAGTCACTTCTTATCGTTTTGACTGAAGAACTACATGGATTGCTGTTATATTTTTAAAGGAATAGTTTCTGAAAATATTAATATCACATGTCTTTACAATCTCAATCTGTTTGGATTTAGTGGTGTGTAAGTTAACACTAATTGATTGATAATTATTATTATCATGGAAAATTTATTGAAATTCCAAGAAGGTATGGACCACATATTCTGGAGACTGAGTGTACTAGATTTATTATCCTTGTCTACTTTCATATTTTATTTCATTAGCGTCCTTTTCACTGGGGACGAATCTACTTCTTAAACAAATATTTTCTTTCTTTTGAAAATTGTTTTCTATTGTTAAAATATTTTTATCAATAAGACTGGGTCCATTTAAATTTTCTTATAATTTGAGTCATACTTCCTAGATCATATTTCTTCGTTTTTGGGGGAGGGAAAGGCCTGGGATTGAACACAGGGGCACTTGACCACTGAGCCACATCCCCTGCCCTATTTTGTGTTTTATTTAGAGATAGGGTCTCACAGGGGCACTTGACCACTGAGCCACATCCCCAGCCCTATTTTGTGTTTTATTTAGAGATAGGGCCTCACTGAGTTGCTTAGCACCTCGCTTTTGCTGAGGTTGATTTGAACTCTTGATCCTCCTGCCTTAGCCTCCTGAACTGTTGGATTATAGGTGTGAGCCACCCCACCCAGCTACATGTATATATATATTTTTGTAAACTGTCATTTATTTATTTACTTATTTTCTGTATTTGCTGTGGGAATGAAAATGACACATAGTATAACCAAGTCCATTTTCTATTGGTTGCATGACATCTTTCTTCAAAGGCGATCTACCACTGACCTACAGTGAAGTTTTCACTTTTCATTTTGAGACAGGGTCTCCCGAAGTTACCATGACTTGTCTCCAACGTGCAATCCTCATCCCTCTGCCTCCAGAGTTGGTTATATGGATGTGAGCCACCTTGCCAGATGACATCTTTCTTTTAAATAAATCTTATCATCAATTATACAGAATCTCATTGAGATATTTCTACATTTTAACTGAAGCAGAGAACATCTAATCCACAGTTAAGACCTGTACTTCCCATCTGTTTATGTGATACATGTCCTGCTTCATTATTAATAGAGCCAGTGAGTGGGTTTTGGAATCTAAAAGCATGCTCATAGTTTATTTAAATTATGAATTAAAACCAAAAGAAAACCACATATTGGATGATGAAAAGAAGTGAAAACCATATACCCAGATTTCCTAAGCAAAACCTGCATATCAGGCGGGAAGCGCCTTTCCAGGCTAGCTTCTTGGAGCAGACTGCCCAGTGAGAGCTTTCTACACAGAGCCAGCCACAAGTCCCCAAGCCAGCGGAGACCTCCAGCCCGCAAGCAGCCTCTGGGACCAGGGCAAGGCAGCCAGAGACCTCTCCAGGTGGACCTGCCCCTCGCCCCCCCGGACGCAGGCTTTTTCCACGGGGTGATCCAAGATGGTGGACTAGAGGGTGACTGCATCTCCAGTAACTCCAGAACCCAAGATTCAAGAAGGGGAGGCATTGAGAGACTCGGACGAAAATAGAGCCACGGGGTGAGTCTCCCCCACCCGGTGAAGTGATGCCTGGCCTGCAGGCCCGAATTCAGATGGCTTATTAGAGTAGGGTAGGGCAGCTAGAGTCTTCCCCAGGCAGCCCTGTGCACTCCGGTGGTGGGCTCCTACCACAGGGACAGATTCTCCAGCATCTTGGAGCAGGCCCCCAGTGAGAGCCTTTCTGCACAGAACCAGCTCCAAGTCCCTGAACCAGGGAGGCAAGTTCCTGCTCGCAGGTTGCTTCAGGGACCAGGACAGGGCAGCCAGGGACTTCCCCAAGCAGCCCGCAGCCCGGCCCTCTCTGGCGGGAAGTGCCTTTCCAGGCTAGCTTCTCAGAGCAGGCCCCCCAGTGAGAACTGTTCCACACAGAGCCAGCTCCAAGTCCTGGAACCAGTAGCGGGATAGGGGCAGCTTTCCTTGGAAGCACTGCATTATGGAGTTACTCCAAGACTTCAGGCTACTGAAGGCAGGAAGGTGATACACTGGAAATCTACAAGGACACTATAAGCCAATAGAAGAATTCTGTAATATCACAAAGTCCCACTGACATCTGACCAATATGAGAAAACAAGGGAAGAAAATGTCTCAAACAAACGTAGATACGATATCAATAAAACCCAATGACAGCACAGCAGAAGAAATGTCAGAAAGGGAGTCCAGAATGTACATAATTAAAACAATCAGGGAAACAAACAAGGAGATGAATGAGCAAATGCAGGCATTGAAGGAGGAGATGAAAGAGCAAATGCAGGCATTAAATGATCGCACCAATCAACAGTTAAAGGAGCAAATACAGGAAGCAAGAGATCATTTCAATAAAGAGTTAGAGATATTGAAAAAAAACCAAACAGAAATCCTTGAAATGAAGGAAACAATAAACCAAGTTAAAAACTACATAGAAAGTATAACCAATAGGATAGAACACCTGGAAGACAGAACCTCAAATATTGAAGACAAAATATTTAATCTTGAAAACAAAGTTGACCAAACAGAAAAGATGGTAAGAAATCATGAACAGAATCTACAAGAAATATGGGATATCATGAAAAGGCCAAATTTAAGAATTATTGGGATTGAGGAAGGCTTAGAGAAACAAACCAAAGGAATGAACAATCTATTCAATGACATAATATCAGAAAATTTCCCAAATCTGAAGAATGAAATGGAAAACCAGGTACAAGAGGCTTATAGGACTCCAAATATACAAAATTACAACAGACCCACACCAAAGCACATTATTATGAAGATACCTAACATACAAAATAAAGACAGAATTTTAAAGGCTGCGAGAGAAAAGAATCAAATTACATTCAGGGGGAAACCAACAAGAATATTAGCAGATTTTTCAATCCAGACCCTAAAAGCTAGAAGGGCCTGGAACAACATTTACCAAGCCCTGAAAGAAAACGGATGCCAACCAAGAATCTTATACCCAGCAAAACTTACTTTCAGATTTGACGATGAAATAAGATTATTCCACGATAAAAAGAAGCTAAAGGAATTTACAAAAAAAAGCCAACATTGCAGAAAATTCTCAGCAAAATATTCCATGAGGAAGAGATGAAAAAGAACAATACAAATCAGCAATGGGAGGAACTAGGCTAAAGGAATAGCCAAAAAAAGCAGACACCAAATCTTGTTAAAAAACAAAAATGAGTCAAATGACTGGGAATACAAATCACATCACAATAATAACCCTGAATGTTAATGGCCTGAACTCATCAATCAAAAGACATAGACTGGCAGAATGGATTAAAAAGAAAAATCCAACAATTTTCTGCCTGCAAGAGACTCATCTCATAGAAAGAGATACCCACAGACTAAAGGTGAAAAATGGGAAAAAACATACCATGCACACGGACACAGCAAAAAAGCTGGAGTATCCATCCTCATTTCAGATAAAGTGGACTTCAAGCCAAATCTAGTCAGAAGGGAGAAAGAAGGACATTACATACTGCTTAAGGGAAGCATAAATCAGCAAGACATAACAATCATAAATATCTATGCCCCGAACATTGGCTAATCCTTGTACATCAAACAAATCGTTCTCAATTCCAGAAATCAAATGGACCACAACACAATAATACTGGGCGATTTTAATACACCTCTCTCACCACTGGATAGATCATCCAAACAAAAATTGAATAAAGAAACCATAGATCTCAATAACACAATCAACAATTTAACTTAACCAACTTATATAGAATATACCATACAACAAAGAACGAATACACTTTCTTCTCAGCAGGACATGGATCCTTCTCTAAAATAGACCATATCTTATGTCACAAAGCTACTGTTATCAAATACAAGAAGATAGAGATACTACCTTGTACTTTCAGATCATAAAGGATTGAAATTAGAAATGAATGACAGAATAAAAAACAGAAACTTCTCCAATACCTGGAGATTAAATAATATACTAGTATATGATGAATGGATAACAGAAGACATCAGGAGGGAAATTAAAAAATTTTTAGAAATAAAGGAGAAAAAAGTCACATCATATCAAAATCTCTGGGACAGTATGAAAGCAGTACTTAGAGGAAGATTTATTTCATGGGGCGCATTCAACAAAAGATGTTGAAATCAACAAATAAATGACTTAACACTACAGCTCAAAGCCCTAGAAAAAGAAGAGCAGACCAACACCAAAAGTAGCAGAGGACAGGAAATAGTTAAAATCAGAGCCGAAACCAACGAAATTGAAACAAAAGAAACAATCGGAAAAATTAACAAAATAAATAGTTGGTTCTTTGAAAAAATAAACAAAATTGATAAACCCTTAGCCACACTAACAAAGAGAAAGAGGGAGAAAACTCAAATTACTAAAAGTCAAAATGAAAAAGGAAATATCACAACAGACACAAGTAAAAGACAAATCATATTTAGAAGCTATTTTGAAAATCTATACTCCAACAAAACAGAAAACCTCAAAGACATCAACAAGTTTCTAGAGACATATGAATTACCTAAACTGAAGGAGGAGGACATACACAACATAAATAAATCAATTTCAAGCAATGAAATAGAAGAGGTCATCAAAAGCCTACCAACAAAGAAAAGTCCGGGACCAGATGGGTTCTCAGCCGAGTTCTACAAAACCTTTAAAGAAGAGCTCATTCCAATACTTCTCCAAGTATTCCATAAAACAGAAGAGGAGGGAACCCTCCCAAACTCAATCTATGAAGCCAATATCACCCTGATACCTAAACCAGACAGAGACACATCCGGAAAGAAAATTTCAGACCAATATCCTTAATGAACATTGATGCAAAAATTCTCAACAAAATTTTAGCAAATCACATACAAAAATATATTAAAAATGATAGTGCACCCCGATCAAGTGGGTTTTATCCCAGGGATGTAAGGTTGGTTCAACATCCGAAATCAATAAATGTCATTCACCATATCAACAGACTAAAAGTTAAGAATCACATGATTATTTCAATAGATGCAGAAAAAGCATTCGATAAAATATGGCATCCCTTCATGCTCAACACACTAGAGAAGATTGGGGTAGTGGGAACATTCCTTAACATTATAAAGGCCATCTACGCTAAGCCCATGGCCAATATCATTCTAAATGGTGAAAAACTGAAAGCATTCCCCCTAAAAACTGGAACAAGACAGGGATGCCCTCTTTCACCACTTCTATTCAATATCGTTCTTGAGACTCTAGCCAGAGCTATTAGACAAACCAAAGAAATTAAAGGGATACGAACAGGAAAAGAAGAACTCAAACTATCCCTGTTCGCTGATGACATGATTATATATTTAGAGCAACCTGGAAATTCCACCAGAAAACTCTTAGAACTCATAGTTGAATTCAGTAAAGTAACAGGTTACAAGATCAATACTCATAAATCCAATGCATTTTTATACATAAGTGATGAATCTTCAGAAAGAGAAATTAGGAAAACTACCCCATTCACAATAGCATCGAAAAAAATAAAATACTTGGGAATCAATCTCACAAACGAGGTGAAAGACCTCTACAATGAGAACTACAGAACACTAAAGAAAGAAATTAAAGAAAACCTTAGAAGATGGAAAGATCTCCCATGTTCTTGGATAGGCAGAATTAATATTGTCAAAATGGCCATACTACCAAAAGTGCTATACAGATTCAATGCAATTCCAATTAAAGTCCCAATGATGTACCTTGCAGAAATAGAGCAAGGAATTATGAAATTCATGTGGAAGAATAAGAAACCCAGAATAGCTAAAGCAATCCTCAGTAGAAAGAGTGAAGCAGGGGGTATCACAATACCAGAACTTCAACTCTATTAGAAAGCAATAGTAACAAGAATGGCATGGTATTGGTACCAAAATAGACAGGTAAATCAATGGTACAGAGTAGAGGACACAGACACAAACCCAAATAAATACAATTTTCTCATACTAGACCAAGGTGCCCAAAATATGCAATGGAGAAAAGATAGCCTCTTCAACAAATGGTGCTGGGAAAACTGGAAAACCATATGCAACAGAATGAAATTAAACCCCTATCTCTCACCCTGCACAAAACTCAACTCAAAATGAATCAAGGACCTCAGAATCAGACCAGAGACCCTGCATCTTATAGAAGAAAATGTAGGTCCAAACCTTCAACTTGTTGGCTTAGGATCAGACTTCCTTAAAAGGACTCCCATGGCACAAGAAATAAAAGCAAGAATCAACCACTGGGATAGATTCAAACTAAAAAGCTTTCTCTCAGCAAGGAAACCATCAGTAATGTGAAGAGAGAGCCTACAGAGTGGGAGAATATCTTTGCCATTCATACTTCAGATAGAGCGCTAATTTCCAGAACATATAAAGATATCAAAAAACTCTACACCAAGAATACAAATAACCCAATCACCAAATGGGCTAAGGAAATGAACAGACACTTCACAGAAGAAGATGTACAAGCAATCAACAGATATATGAAAAAATGTTCAACATCTCTAGTAATAAGAGAAATGCAAATCAAAACTACCCTAAGATTCCATCTCACCCCAATTAGAATGGTGATTATCAAGAACACAAGCAACAATAGGTGTTGGTGAGGATGTGGGGAAAAAGGTATACTCATACATTGCTGGTGGGGCTTCACATTAGTGCAGCCACTCTGGAAAGCAGTATGGAGATTCCTCAGAAAGCTTGGAATGGAACCACCATTTGATCCAGCTATCCCACTCCTTGGCCTATACCCAAAGAACTTAAAATCAGTATACTATAGAGATACAGCCACATCAATGTTCATAGCTGTTCAATTCACCATAGCCAGATTGTGGAACCAACCTAGATGCCCTTCAGTTGATGAATGGATAAAGAAACTGTGGCATATATATATACAATGGAATATTACTCCACCATGAAATGATAAAATTATGGCATTTGAAGGCAAATGGATGAAATTGGAGGATATCCTGCTAAGTGAGATAAGCCAATCTGAAAAAACTAAAGGACGAATGTTCTCGCTGATAAGCAGATGAGGACTTATAATGGGGGGGAGGAGGGGTTAGTGTTAGGATTAGGGTTAGGTTTAGGGTTAGGGACAAGGAGGGTGGTAAGAATGGAGGAAGGAAGGACTGTATAGAGGGATAAGAGTGGTGAGAGGGGTGGGGGGAAGGGAAAAAATAACAGAATGAATCAAGCAACATTGCCCTATGTAAATTTATGATTTTTAATAAAAAAATGCATATAATTGTAAAAAAATAATAATAATACAGCTTCGAATATCTTCATTCATCTTTTTGCTTTTGTTAATTTCTTGTAAACCTCCCAAAATCTTGAATAAAGAATATGAGCATTGTTATTGAAAAAAATGTTAACTCTTCCTACCCAACCTCTACGTATCTGCCAATAAGTCATATTGTTTATATCTACAAAATTGGGAATTTCTTCACTTTTCCGTTCTCAAAACCATTATAATAATGCATTTAACTTATAGTAGTTAATATAAAATTTCCCTGCATTTCTTTTTCTTTACTTTTCATAATTAATTAATCATAGATTTCCCATTGTTTTGTAAAACATTCAATCTGTTTCATTTTTCTAAATGGTTAGAATTATCTAACCTTTTTTGTTTTAAAATGAAAATCAGTTTCTTTGAAAACATGGCATTTGCCTCTCTTGTATCACTAATTAAAATTTAATACATACAGAAGTTCTTTTTTAAGGAAATATTGTGTAACTCCCAAACAGATCAGAGTAAAACTATTTCCAGTACTATAAAAATCATTGATTATTTCTCCCCACTTGTGCATTAGCCAAAATTAAGACTTTAACAATAAAGATGCAACTTGTTATAGAGATTCACTATCTAAAGATATCTTCCTCAAAATAGTAACTGATATTTCCTATTCAAAAACTTTATAATGATATATTGCTTATTTCATGTATCATACTTTATATACTCTATGACTTTATAAATCATTCAAGATTTTGCATATATTTATAGTTTGTACAATCTTGTCCCTGTTTAGCTGTTTTTTTGTTTTTGTTTTTGTTTTTGTTTTTTTGGAGGGGAAGGGCTTTCATTCTTTTTTCTTTTCTTAATTATTTTTTTAATTTCTAAAGACCACATTTTTGATTCATTGTACACAAATGGAGTACATCTTTTCCTTCCTATGTGCATGATGTAGATTCATACCATTCATGTGCATGTACATACAGTAATGATGTCTGTCTCATTACACCATTTTTCATACTTCCCTCTCTTTTTCCTCTATGAAATCTAAAGTTATTCCATTCTTCTCTCCCCTCCTACTCCCACCCCCATTATATATCATAATTCACTTATTAGAGAAAATGTTCACCCTTTGGTTTTTGGGTATTGCCTTATTTCACTCAGCACCATATTCTCTAACTCCATCTATTCACCAGCAAATGCCAGAATTTCAATCTTCTCTAAAGCTGAGTAATATTCCATTGTGTATGTATGCATGTACCTGAGTGATAATCCTAGGCAGGTTGGGTGTGGCTGGAGGAGGTGAGTCTTTGGGGACATCTCACATTTTTGTCCATGGTGAAGGAATCTCTCCTCTTTCTCTCTCTCTGCTTCCTGTGATATATATATATATATATATATATATATATATATATATATCACATTTTCTCTTTCCATTTATCTGATGATGGGCATCTAAGCTGGTTCCATAGTTTAGTCATTGTGAATTGAGCTGCTATAAACATTGATGTGGCTGCATCACTGTAGTATGTTAATTTTAAGTCCTTTGGATATAAATGAAGGAGTGGAATAACTGGGTCAAATGGTGGTTCCATTCCAAGTTTTCTGAGAATCTCCATGAGAATGAAATTTATTACTACAAGAACTGTGCACATATATGTAGCTCCACTTTTTCAAAAAGGTTATATCAATTTATAATAAATAACAATGTCTGAATATTCCAAAGTCATAATCTACTCCATCAGCTCTCAGTATTTTCAGACTTGTGGAAGTTTAATAATTTGTTCATGGTAGATCATGAATAAATATTTGCAATTACTGAGGTTGGGCATATTTTAATATTTCCATAGATATATTTATTTTCCATATTGTCTTTGTATGCCATGTTACCAACCCTTCGAATTATTTTCCTTTTGCAATTGTTTTATGTGTATTGTGGATATTATTCCTTTTTCTGTTTATAGCATAAATATTTTCATATTTTGCTTTATTTTTCAATAATTAATAACCTTTGAAAAGGAGAAAGTTAAATTTTAGCTTAAAATTAAATTTAATTAAAATTAAAAATAACTTAGAATTAAAAGAAAACTTGTTTTAAATAATGGTTTTGTTAATTGTTTGAGACCATACTCATCTTCCCTTGAAGTTCTGGAGAATTTCTACTTTATTATATTCAAGAGTGCATTAAATTCTTTATATTTTGCCCTATGAATTTCCTCACATTCATTTTGTGGCAGATGTGAGGCTTGGGTAGAGGATAATGATATAGTCACCATCATTATTTGTTCTGTTGTCTGCATTCATCCTGCAGGTTGACAGAATAATTCGATGTGACTCGCCCTAGACAATGTGAAGTTGGTGAATATGTTGTAAGCTACTGCACAGAAGGGGCCTTCAGTATGTCTTCCTGGTTCAATTCTTTCCTCCTGGGGTGGATGCCTTCCACCTACAGATAAGCACAACACAAAGAGTGAGCATACCTTCAACCCAGGTTCTGGAATGAGCATTTACAAGAAGCTAACCAATGATAGTGAACACCAGCAGAGCAGAGGTGCAGTCAGCATCAATACTCCTTAGCTCCTTCATTTTTACCCAGATGCATATTCCATTGTCACATGCTATTCACTGAATAAAATATTGTTTATGTTTTGTGCTCTAAAGATGCCAAAGAATGTCATAAAGAAAGCATTTAAATCTGTGATTCTCAGGAGCACTTGAAACTACTGCCTCGGCACCTCTTTAAAACCATTCCATAGTCAATAACTTAAGAGTCTAATTAATTATTTTTCTAGAAACTGTGGGCATCCTGATGTGGGTCTGCTGTGAGCTACGTACTTTAGGAAAGCCTTGCTTCACAGCACATTGCTGCTGAGTATGGGTTTGATCAGCCATCTCTCATCATTTTTAGAATAGCTGGCTATCTATGGACTGTGGTTTAGAAGTGAGGTGTCCCCCAGGAGGTCATGTGAGAGACAATGCAAGAAATTTTAGAGGTGAAATTATTGGCCTACAGGAGTCTAAATCCAATCAATGCATTAATCCCCTGATAGGGATTACCTGAGTGATAACCCTAGGCAGGTTGGGTGTGGCTGGAGGAGGTGGGTCTTTGGGGGCATTCCACATTTTTGTCCATGGTGAAGGGATCTCCCCTCTCTCTCTCTCTCTCTCTCTCTCTCTCTCTCTCTCTCTCTCTCTCTCTCTCTCTCTCTCTCTCTCTCTCTGCTTCCTGTTACCGTGTCCTGAGCTGCTTTCCATTGCCGTACTTCTGCCATTGATATTCTGACTTACCTTAGGCCCAGAACAATAGAGTTGGCCATTTAAGGACTGAGACCTCTGAAACTGTAAGGCCCCAAATAAACTTTTTCTCCTCTAAAATTGTTCTTGTTAGTCTTTTGGTCACAGCATTGGAAAAAGTATCTAAAAAAAGTAATGGTCGTGTCAGAAAAATAATAGACCAAAGGCAATATTCAAGGTTTTCTAAGCCTAAACTGTTTTCAAATGTCAGTCTCAGCAATTCAGTGAATACGTTTAAAAAAACCATTAGAAATGTGGTTCAGTGGGAAAGTGCCCTTGGGTCCAAAAAACAAATCCTCAGCTCACATTTCAACTGTTTTTGGTAGTTTACATGCTATGTATATTGTAGAATTTGTCACACTTCTTACTTTTTAAGTTTGAAACAGGGTATTGCTAGGTTAATCTTGTTGGCCTTAAACTCATAATCCTCCCACTCAGCTCCACAAATCACAGTAATTATAGGAGTGCACCACCAAATTTGTATTTGCCACCCTTCCAAAGAAAAATGATATTGCCGGGTGTGGTGGGGCATTATGTAATCCCACTGTCTCAGGAGGCTGAGGCAGGAGGAATGCAAATTTGAGGCCAGCCTCAGCAATTTAGCGAGGCCCAAGCAACTTAGCTAGACTCTGCCTCAAATAAGAAAAAGAGACTTAGTATTTTTATATACCTGAAATATTTATGAAGTATATGAAGTAGTATGATTTCTACCCAATTACAGCTACCATGTCCAGTCAGTAGAAAAATGAATTTATATAATTCAAGGAAGAATGTACAGTAGGCCAATTTTGACAATAAGCCAGGATCCCAGAGAGATGAGCCAGATACTGCACCTGCATTTCCCTGGAAACCAGTCATTGAACGTATGAGCTACAAGTTTTATGGTCGCATGGACACATATAGGGAAAGGTTTAAATTTTAATGGTAACCAAAGTTGAAAAATTTCCAGATTGAGACCCTGAACTGATGCCACAGGTATAAAAATGATCATGTGATAGACCACACTTACTGAGATGTGACTCATTTCAGTGACCAGAAAATGCTAGGCCTGAAGGTTGGGTGAAAGAGTACTGCAAAGCCTGTGCTCTAAGTAACTTAGAAGGAGAGACATTTTGGTCCTGATTAGATGCTTTGAGACCTCAAGTTATCTTTACACCTGAGTTTTGAACATAATGTTCAGTGCTTAATCAAAGTTTGCAAAGTACATTAAAAGGTAGGAGAAGGGCAGTCTCTACCTCTGGAGATGGCCTGCATTCTTATTTGAGTGTATTTTTTTGCTTCACCCCAAAAGTTTCTTTCTCTGAAGACGGTACTGGTTCTTTCTTAAATGTGTATTTCTTGCTTTACTTCAAAGATGTGTTCTCTCTTGAGAAAGCCTGCATTCTCCCTTGAATATGTGTCTATCTGTGGTACATGAATATGTGTCTCTGGAAAGAGAGAGAGAGAGAGAGAAAGTAGAGAGAGAGAAATGTAAAGAAGCCTGTGAAATAATACACAATATTATATACAAAATAGTATACAATACTTTTAGAATTCATCAAAACTTCAAAACATTTCATAAATCAACCATACGTTCCATGAATAAGAACATTATTTTAGTCAACTTTTTAATCACTGTGCCCAAAAGATCTGACCAGAACAATTTTAGAGGAGGAAAAGTTTATTTGGGGCTCATGGTTTCAGAGGTCTGAGTCCATAGATGGCCAACTCCTTTACTCTGGGCCTGAGGTGAGACAGACATCATGGTGGAGAGTGTGGTAGAGGAAAGCAGCTCAGGACTTGAGAGTCAGAAAGCAGAAAGAAAGTTCTGCTCACCAGAGACAAAATATATACCCCAAAAGCACATCCCGGGTGAAGCACCTCATTCAGTCACACCCTAGGTGCCTATAGTATTCCCAGCTAGTCCTTATTGGTGGATTAATGCATTGTTAGTTTAAGGCTCTCATAACCCAATCATTTCACCTCTGAAGTTCTTGCATTATCTCACACATGAGCTTTTGAGGGAAGCCTTGTATCTAAACCATAAAAAATATAAAACAAAATCAAAATTTAAAATGTTTAGGACACTATAAGCTGAGATAAATAAAAAGAGTGCTTTTCTTAAGAAAAAAAAAAAACTAAATAGAAATAGAATAAAAATATAGTAACCGGTGTTAAAATTTCAAATAGGGGCTGGGGTTGTAATTCAGTGGTGGAGCACTTACCTAGCATGTTTGAGGCACTGGGTTTGATCCTCAGCATCACATAAAAATAAATAAATACACTAAAGCTATAAAAAATAGTTTCATTTTGAAAAAAAAAATAATCCAAATGGAAATTTAAATACTGAAATAAGTATAGTTGATGAAAGTAATAATCTTTGAGATTTATCAGAATGGAAAATAGAATCAAAGAAAATATTTACGAACTTTAAATCTGATGAGAGGTTAACATCCAAAATATATAAGGAATAAGGAGCTCCTAAAATTCAGTAACAAATAATGAATTAATCACAATTTATATTGGATTAAGAGCTTGAGTAGATGTGTAGAAAGGACATACAAATAACCTGAATTTCTAAGAAAAAAAATGCTCTGTACTATTAATTATCAGGGAAATGCAAATCAAAATGGCAGTGGGACATTATTTTTAGTTATGGACAAGTGGTGAAGTCTGTGTTTTTTTTTCAGTGAGTGAACTTTCATTATTTCATTAATTCAATACCCAAAAGCCGTTAATGGAATAAATACTGTAATGTAATTATCCCTAGTGCTTCAGAAGAAAACAGCTATCACAATGATGCAAAACTGTTTCAACTAATTGTATGTTTTTGCAACCCACTCCTATTATAATTCCCTGATGCCGCTATCTCCACAGTCTGGGGAAATGACTAAGACCTGGAGTTTGGCAGAGTTTAGACTATGTGTTCCACTTTCAGGTGTTTCTTTGTAAAATGCCATTTCATTGCCATTTTACTGTCCACTTCTGTAACAAACCTCATGCATATTGCTCTGTGAAGTAATATTTACTCACCGTGGACAGAAATACCTGACCTTCATTAATCTTAAGAAGAAATTCTTAGTGAATTAATCAAAAACTTCAGGTTTCAGGTCTGTTCATTTATTTTTGGACTTTCAATGCAGGTGGAAAACAGGGGTGCAGTTCACATAGATTTTCTATAAAATTAAAGCGGTCTCTTTCTATGGCCAGGGCTGCCTGGATTTTCACTCACAGTGCATAAAGTGTTTCTCAGAATTAAATTGTGTACTACAGAAACTGGCAGCAATGGTAGTACTAGGGATCAATGGAGAAAGTCACAGAAAGTTTGTGGGATATTTGTTGATTGTGAGCTCCCCTAGATCTAGTTCTGATTTGAGTACAAGCCTAATCCTAAACCACTTATGTTTTAAAAATCCATTGAAAATTGCTAGGACTTAAGTACCAAGACTTTTTCTGAGTATATATTTGTACTGACCTACAAAATATGCCATATATCAAGAGTAGTAGTAGCAGACTTTACTAGTATATTCAAATTTTGAAGGAAAATTTACGTATTAAAACTGTCTAAAAAATAGTGGATATTTCAAGTCTGCCCACCCAGGCCCACTGTCTATGGGAAAAACCTGCTCCTAATAGATGTTCTGTGTTGAATTGCTGTCATGGAAGAGTAGGAACTCATGGGGTCACATCTACGTTGAGATACTTATTTCACATAAAGCTGAAAAAATGGAATACAATCTAGAGATGTATTTCTGCTGTTGCCTTGTGTCTCTTTTTTTCATTTTTCCTTCTTTCATATCAAGACCACTCAGTAAATTGCCCATTGCTTATACTTCATCCTCTCCACCAAGTTTGCCTCATCATAAAGAAAGAGTTGTTTCTTTGGTTAAGTACCTGTGCAGTTTTTATTATACAATTTTCATTGTATCATACAATATATTTTGTATGGAAATATTGTTGGTGACTGTAACATGTTTCTGTTCTATGTATATTTATAAATATATAAATACTGATGTATGTATATATACATATTTCATTAATGTTTAAAGTGAAATAACTATTAATGTGCTTTAAGTCAGTTCTTTGGGTTATCTATATACATGTATATGTAGTCAGGTATATTAAATATTAAATATATACCTGATGTAAAACATATTAATAAAGTTATTGAAAATTTAATTGAAAACCTCTAAAAAATAATAAATGTTGATTCAATGTCTCAATAGAAGACACATAAAAATACCCAAGGAGACAGCGTGCATTGATGAAGTTTGAATGGAGACAGTGTGAACATGTCGTAGATGAGATTCTGTAGCAAATTTTTCAGAATCATATAGAATGGAATCTACACTGCATCATGGAATCTATACAGTCCAACGTTTAGATTCTATGGTCATTTGGTTTTGTATCATGTCTAGAAGGGTATAAAATGCAAAAGCAATTAACACTATCATATCTGGGTTGCCAATAGTGATGTTGAGCCATCTCTGCGATCCTTAGTGTCATTCCTCAAATCATAACAAGGGGCTCTTTGCTTCTGTTCTGCTTCCTTTGCTTCAATTTTTGTGATTACTTTGTGCCATAAATTTATATTTCAGCAGCACAAAAATAATACTAACAAAGTTTGACTTTTAAATAAGTTTTTATCTAGTATTTCTCACATTTTATTGCAGGTAGAAATCTTCTTGAGGCTTGGTAGAATCACAAAGTGTGGACAGCATCCCAGAGTTTTTGATTCAGAAGTTTGATGGGGTTGGGGAATTCCTATCTTAAGAAATTGCCAGGTGCGGCTGCTGCTTTCATTGGGTACCAGGCTTCTTAAGTCACTCTTTACACATGCCACCTCTTTATTCCCTCCATTTTTTTTCCTATTAATTCTGCTTTTCAGGAATAACTTGTGTGTTTTCTTTTTTTAGCCAACAGAATTTATGACATATTCTGAATGAAATTGAAGCAGCAGGCCCACTTCTATTCTATTGGGTTTCTCAGAATACCCAGGTCTTCAGATTCCACTCTTCCTGGTTTTCTTGTCCATTTATGCAGTCACTGTAGTGGGAAATTTGGGGATGATAATAATCATCAAGGTCAACCCCAAACTCCATAGGATAATGTACTTTTTCCTTAGCCACCTTTCCTTTGTAGATTGCTGTTATTCCACTAGTTACACCTAAATTGCTGGAGAACCTGATTGTGAAAGAGAAAACCATCTCTTTCTCTGGTTGTATCATGCAATTTTCTTTTGCTTGCATTTTTGCAGTGACAGAAACTTTCATGCTAGCAGCCATGGCTTATGACTGTTTTGTGGCAGTTTGTAACCCTCTGCTATATACCACTGTAATGTCTCAGAAGCTTTGTGTTCTTCTGGAGACTGGGTCTTACACTTGGGGCATGGTATGCTCCCTGATACTCACATATTTTCTTCTTGCCCTTCCATATGGGGAATCTAATATCATAAATAACTTCATTTGTGACCACTCTGTAATTGTTCCTGGCTCCTACTCAAACCCCCATATCAGCCAGATACTATGTTTCATTATTGCAGTATTCAATGAGGTGAGCAGCCTGATCATTATCACTGTGTCCTATGTGTTCATTTTCATCACTGTTATGAGGATGACTTCTGCAAGTGGGCGTCAGAGAACCTTCTCCAACTGTGCCTCCCACCTGACGGCCATCACCATCTTTCATGGAACCATCCTGTTCCTCTACTGCGCTCCTAGTCCCAAGACTTCTTGGCTCTCAGTTAAAGTAGCCTCTGTGTTTTATACAGTGGTGATTCCCATGCTGAACCCATTGATTTATAGTCTTAGGAACAGAGATGTGAAGGACACTTTCAGAAAATTAGTTGTCACCAAATCTCTTTGGCACACAATATAATATTCTTATATTTATTATTCTGTATTTGAAAAAAGATGAATGACTAAAATTCAGACCCTCCAGTTAGAAAAGAACAAATAATTGAAAATGAATGCAAGTGAAATTCCACGTAATGGTGAGCAACTGGAATGCTCATACATTTCAGATGAGGGTAAAAGACAAATGACTTTGAAGACAGTTATAAAATGCTATATGAAGTTATAGAAAAATTTCTCAAAGAACCCAGCAATTTCTTTTCTTGGTATTTGTCCATAAGAAGTGAGATTAGATATTTCAGGATAAAATTCTTCTCTATGACTTGTTCAATAACATAGGGAAAAGAGGAGGGAGATTAGTAGGGGGAGATATTGATGAGATTTTCTTGACTCAGTTCCTTTAAAAAGTGATATTTTTGGAAAATGCAATTCTTCTTTCATGAAGAACTTTTGCTATAGACCTATTAAGGATAAATGGGCAAAAGGAGAAAAAATACTGATGCATCTTATCCTGTTATCCTAGTGAAACTGATTATAGAAAGTTAGAAATTACTTATTTAATTATATACACTGCATGTAATCACATATAACTTAGCTTAAGTAAGCCCATATAGATATGTATATACATATTCCAATATATAGTCATAATTATGAACATTTAATATATGGTAAAACATACAAGTATCCCATAATGTGTGTAATTCTTTACCTGCATTGTGCTTTTTTTCTTCATAGTAACCACATACGTACACCTTGGAGAATTTGACTGATGAGATATAATTGTCCTCCCATGTAATTGTACTATTGAGATTAAAGATAAGAAGTGTAATTTGTTTATAAAGAATGATTTGTCCATTGCTGTTAATTCTGGTAAAGATAGACTTTGTATATTAGCCAATGTTTTATCAGGACAAGAAAATAACTACTTTTCATTGTTAAACCTAGTGGATTTAGAATAGGGATTTATCCTAAAAGTATTGGAAGCTCTACTGGAGTTAAAAATGGAAGAGAGGTCTTCCATGGAGTACTAAGGAAGCCATCAAAATGGAGGAACAAAAGTTTTCATGACTCAGTCATACCGTAATTTATTTACGTATCATAGGGATGGCTCTGCTGGGGTTTTCACTGATTCCTGACAGGTGTGTGCCTTCCTCAGATCTGAAAAGCTGATATAGACAGATCTCTTGTAGTCATAATAACCAAGTTATTATGCCTAAACCCCTATTAATTTAAAAATAAGTAAAGAAAACATGTCCTATACACAGGACGGAGTACTATTTCACCACAAAAAAATAACAAAACCATGTCATTTGAAGGAAAATGCATGGAACAGGAGGTCACGTTAAGTGAAATAAGTCAGACTCAAAAAAACAAGTATTGTATTTTTTTTTTTTTTCATTTCACATGCGGAATCTAAAATATAGCAACAGTAAAAAAAACATAATGTGGAAAATACAAGGGGACATTTCACTTAAGAGGAAAGGGGCTTGCAGTAGGGGTGGATGCAATCAAAGGATGTTACATGCATGATACATGCGTACCCATGTTTTCAGCATCACAATTCACAATGACCAAACTATGGAACCAGCCTAGGCATCCATCAATGGATGAGTGAATAAAGTAATGTGATATGTATACACAATGCAGGAGCCCTAAAGATAAATAAAGTTATGTCATTTGCAGGAAAATGGATGGAACTAGAGATGATTGTGTTAAGTGAAGCAAGTCAAACTCAGAAGGTCAAGGGTCATATGTTTTATTTCATGTGTAGAAGATGGAGAGGAAAAAGGAAAAGAAAGATGGGGAGGCAGGGATCTCATGAGAAGCAAAGGGAAGTGAGCAGAGGAAAGGGTCCAGGGTGTGAGAGGTAGGGTGGGGAGGAAGTGCTGGGGAGAGATACTGGCCAAATTATACTGCCGTACTGTTTACTATGTGCACATATGAGTACATAAGCTTGACCATGTTATGTCAAGCTTAATTCGCTGAGCAAGATTCATGTCCTCCAGGCATTTTCATATTGTTACAAATGGCAGGATCTCCTTCTTTTAAAAAGGTGAATAATCATTAGGGAGAAAATTGGAGAGTGTGTATCGTGGCATTTCTAAATAACAAGTAGGTCTGTTTCTAATTTATTCAGGAAGCACTACATTGTTTTCCACAATAAATGCCTCATGTCACTTTCCCATCAAGAGTATATGAGGGTTCCCTGCCTTCCACCTCTTTAACTTTGATTCTTTGTGATAGCCAGATTGACAAGCTTGAGGTGATATCACACTGTGGTTTTGATCTGCCTTTCCCTGGTGATTAGTTATGTTAAGCATGTTTTCATACGCCTGTTGCCTAATTGCAAGTATTCTTTGGAAAAATGTCTACTTAAGGTTTTTCCTGCTTTTTAAAATTGTCTTGTTCATTTGCTTCAAGTGATAAACTTTCACTGGGTAGTAGGGTTATTACTCTTAAAAGATTTATAGTTTACAAACATTTTCTCCCTTTCCACAGATTGTCTTTCCATTTTGTTGATTATTTACTCTTATGTCAGAAATCTTTTGGTCTAATATATTCCCCATTGTTTAATTATGCTTTGTTGCCTGTGTTTTTGATATAAAATCCAAAACAACATTACTGACTTTAATATCAAGGAGCTTAATTCCTATATATTTCACATTTTGCATTTAAGTCTTTCAAACATTTTGAATTTATTTTGTGTGTGTGGTGTAAGACAATGGTTGCATTATTCTGAAACATGTAGGAAATATTTTCTAGTAAAAATCACGAGTTAATCCACAAAAGAAGTAAAATATACATAAATATTGAAATATATTCATTGTCTTTTCTATCCAAAAGTGTATGAAACTATATCAGTAACAGAAGAAAGTATTACATCAATAAAAATAAGGTAATTAAACTGCACATTGCTAAATACCCAATGGATCAAAGGAGAAAGTGAAGAGGAAATTAAAAAGAAATACATTGAGTCAACAGAAATGGGAATACAACATACCAAAACTTATAGGACTCTGCAAAAGCAGCTTTAAGAAGGAAATTTTTAAATGACAAGTGCCTACCTTAAAAAAGAAGACAGGTTTTGAATTAGAAACCTAAGTTCATAACTAAAGGGATGAAGGAAAGAAATAAAGGAAACAAATCAAGAAAGGAAAGAAAAGAAAGACAAGCTACATTTAGTGTTCTTAAGTTTTTATTTTATAAATATAGTTTTGTATATATTCACAAAGCATTGCTGGGTTTTGTTGTTATCCTAGTCATGACCCTTTGAAATCACCAAACCAGAATTCCCACCTGCTAAAAGAATCAGAAAATACATGGGATGGAGCAAAATGCTAGCCACTGCCAGCTCATCAGTGAAGGTCTCAAACTTATTTAGAAACTTAATTATCTATTTCTGTTTGCTTCCAACTTCTTTTAAAAATATGAATTTTGCAATTTGCCTTTGTATGAAATAGCAAATAATAACTGTATATTCTTAAGGTGTACAATATGATGTTCAGTTGTATGCTTACACTGTGAAATGATTGAATCAGATTGATTAATGTTATGTTATCATTGCATCAATTACCTACCTTTATTTTTTAGTGAAGAGATTTTTCAATACTATTCTTTTGACAATTTATAATTGTGCAATGCATTTTTTGAGATATCCTCAGGATTTTATCGAGGAGCATTCTGTTTGTGCAATGCATTTTATTTATCATTGCAACCCTGCTGTGCATAGAATTGTATATTTCCTGTCTATCTGAAACCTCATGCCTTTTAACCAACATCTCCACTTTCCCCATTTCTCTTCTTTCCCAGCTCCTGTAACCACATCTACTAGCTGAGTCTACGAGTTTGACTTTTTTTAGATTCCACTTACAACTGAGAGCATGGAGCATTTAAGGGAACCCCAGCATGCTGGTGGTGGGCATACAAATTATTATAGCAATGTTGAAGAATAATTCCAAGCATCTTCAGAAAAGCAAAAATAGAATCACCATATGATCCAGCAGTTCTATTTCTGGGCATATATTTAAAGGAATTGTAATTAGTACGTGGAAGACATATTGATCCTCCTGTGGTCATTTCAGTATTTTTTAACAATAGCCAAGGTAAAGAAATCACCTAAGTGTCCATTGAGAAATGAGAAATAACATGTGGTTTATATATGCAATATCATACTATGCAGGCTGGAAAAAGAAGTTGTCATTTGAGATAGCATCAATGAACTGTTACCTTCCACATCCTCCCTGAGGTGGAAGACTGTGGCTGACCCTCTAGTGACAGAGGAGAAGGTAGAAGGCAAGGATTGACATTTTTCAATTGGTGAAGAAAATAGGTCGAATTTCATTCCTATATCTAAGAAATAACCTTCTAAAATAAAGATGGTACAGAGATTTTACAGAACATAAACTATAAATCTATGTCTTCAGTGGAATTACAGTAGAAAAAAATGTAAGTTCTTGTAACAGAAGGAAACTAGATGAATCTTGAAGATGACTGTAGACTATGACAAACTCAACCAAGTAGTAGGTCCTAAGATGATAATAAGGCTTAAGATATTCAGCATGTAGTCATCTGAATTGACAAAATGAATGTTTTCTTAATTTTAATAGGAAATCAGAAACAGCTCACATTCCCATGAGACAGACAAAAAGCATTTATTAAACATTTTGCGTAGGGCTATGTTAACTCCCCAGTTCTCATTCCTAAAATAATTTGAAGACATTGGGACCACCTGAACATGACCCCAACTTATTACACTGATAGCATCAGAGTCATTAAACTTGACAAAAATGGGAAGCTATTATCTTAAAGTCTTAGACACAGGATAGAACAGATTCAAGGACCTGACATTTTAATGAAATGTTCATACATGAAATCATTTAAGACACTGAAACAATCCTTTCATGTTGGGAGGGCCTGTGGAGAGGGAGATGAAGTGAGAAGCCAAAATAGTATTCTTGGATCTAAAAGTGGCTGCTAACCAATGGTTAGCAAGAAAATGTGACATTAGCCCCTGTAATAGTCAGTTGTGCATTACTACAACAAAATGCCTGAGGCAGCTCACTTTTTATAGAGAAAAAATTTTCATTTAGTTCACATTGTTGGATGTTCAAAGGCTAAGATTAGTGACCCCATTTTCTTGGCTTCTGGTGAGTGTAGTGAATGGAGAACCATGGTGGGGGTCCATAAGCAGAAGCAAGTGGTCACATCTCCAACAGGAACAGAAAGTAGATAGGCACAAACTCAGGTTTTATAATAACCTTGGAACTATCAAGGAGTCATGAGAAATGCTTCATGCCCTCAATGACTTAGGCCCTCCCTCCAGGCCCCACTTCTTGAAGGTCACACCACATCCCAGTGGTGCCACCCATAGGATCAGCTTTTAATTTTAATGAGCTCTGGGTGACATGCACCATATTCAAACCATAGAGGTTCAGCATCTTCAAGAACACAAACTCTGTCAATAACTCAAGAGCATGGAAGAAGATCTTTCCCTGGTCTTCCCTCTGATTCAGACTCTAGCTGTGACTGGAAACTTAATGGCAGCTTGGTGAGACCTCAAATACCAATATCGAGCTTAGCTGTGACATGACTTCTACCCCACAGAAGGTGTGAAATTAAAAAAAATGCATTAGTTAAAGCCACTGAGCTGTGAGCAATTTGTCATGATGCAGAAAAATACTGATATACAAATGACATGGAAGGCTGTCATCATTTTCTCTTTTGCAGAAGTTGATTTCACAGTGAATGCAGGGTGCAGAGGTGCCAGGGGTAGGGAAAAGATTGCTGTTCCATTAAGAGAGAACTCTGGAACTCTGGAACAATGCTGAGTCATTCATAATAAAAAGTCTTTATGTCCGGCGATTAATAATCCCTGTTTACTTCAGACTTCTGTTATGTTTACTAACTACTTAATATTTCAAGTAACTTTTAAGAAAGTGTGGGCATGAATATATCTAACTCATTGTACTGTATAAGCTTGGAAGCATAGTGTGGTTATATTTTAAAGAAAATGTAAATTCATTGTAATAATGTGAATCAGTGTTTCCAAGGACACCAATGATTATTTTATCTTAAATGAAAAAGTCGGAAGTCATATTCTGTCATGTATACACCCAAGGACACACATGATATGTAGAAAATGAGAACAATAATATAGTAATTGCTAAGAGCAGTTAATTCTTAATTATTGCATTACCATTTATTTACCTTTTCTTTTATAATTTATTATAGTTATTATTTTTTCCAAGTGAGTTTATACATTTCCCACAGTTAAAAGTTCTAATATAAATTAATGGAGTAGGCTTGATGAGGCATTGTCTCAAGTGATTAAGAAGAAAATACATTCTTGCTCAATGCTACCTAAGACATTTAATATAATTTCTGTATTCATAATAATTTAGTAAAAATTCTCTATGGTCTAAATCCCTCAGGTCATAGAGATATAAGTAAGCCCTTCATTTTATTTTCTGCCTACAAGTCAGAATAAGCTTCTAAATTTCTCTTTTTTCCTGTCTCTCTTTCTTCTCCTTTCTATTCCTTTTCTCCCTGAACTTTTCTGAAGCACATCCTAGAAAATTTAACTAAAATTCATTGTGGATGCCTGATGTATTTCATAAATTCTTAATATTCAAATAATATTTGAGTTCTGAGTAAGAATTCCCTGGATTCCCTGCAGTCTATCAAAAACTAAGAACAAGATCGTCAGGTGAGTTGGTTTCAGATTGACCATGTGTCATTTGCTCTTTTATACCATTCAGGAGTCATTGAAGTTCTGTACCTTTTAAAGCAGGGAACTCTCCTATTCCAAAGACCATCCTACCTAGTTCATCTTCTCAGGGCTCAGATATTTAAGTTCTAATCTCTCCTTCTTTCTTTTGAGTATCAATCCTGTTTTGTTTTTGTTTTGTGCTCTCAGGGTATCTGCCATGTGTCTAGTAGTCACACTGCAAATTTTTGAAAAAATTTTATAAAATCTAGGAATACTGTCAACATTTCAAAATCTTGTAGAAATAAGAGTATGCTCTGTGTAAGTAATAGCGAACAGACATCTCATGACATTGCATTCCCTGATGGTAACACCTGTAGGTACACTAAGAAGCTATTAGTGGAGTAAAAAGGGAACACCTCTTTGTGATAGTGATTTTCATCTAAGACATTATGTATTACAAATGCTGCATCAGTTGACCAAGGAAATAGTATATTTAGGTAAAAGTGAAAGAAAATTAAATAAATCAAGGAATAAACTGAGAATATTGGCATGATTAAAGAAGGTTGAACACTGGGTAATAGCTAGGTATAGTCTTAAGTCAAATTAAAATGATAAATTTAAATTGAATAAACTAAGTGATAGAAAGGAATTGAAGTGTTTGAAGCCATAGTGTGTTAAGAACCACAGGAATCGAGGGATGAGGAAAGGACGTTCTCACAGGCAGGTGGAAGCACTACAGGGAGGAGACTGAGCCTCTGTCCCATAATCCACCAGGGAACGTTGCAGTTTGATAAATCTTCTCCAGGCAAAATCCGAGATGAGAAGTGGAAAATCAAAAAGAGTCAGATTGTCATGAGAAAACAAAGGGGAAGTCAGAAAATGTTATTTCAGGATAACTGTGAATTAGTAGGTGAGAGAGACCCAGGAACGAGAGTTGAACAGTTGAACTTACCTTTGAAGTACTAAACTGCACTCACGTGTTCATTGCTGCCCTCGGTGATGTTCGCTGTTTCTTCACTATTTAATAATAATATGAAATTTGTAAAAAAGCACCAGTTCATCACTGAACTAGAAATTAAAATGGGAAAGTCTGAGGGAATCTCCATTTCCTGGGTTGCATAATTGTTAGACATTAAATAAACATATTAACATCATTTCCTAATTTAATGCTTACATTCAAAATAGGTATTATCTTTCCATTATTACTCTTGCTTTACCCATTAGGAAGGAAAATCTGAGTGAGTTACAAGAGATAACACAGCAAATACCAAAGCCTCAAATTGATTTTAAATCTCCATCTGAAGTCTGGGCTTCTCTAGTGGTGCTGTTCTGTGTTGAGCTGTTTGCACTCTCCTGATGATTTCTTTTTCCTCATGAAGGAAGTTCATTTTGAGTGTAAAAAATAGCCGTTAGCTATAAAGGAGGTGCAAGTTCTTTTTACCTTGAGCTGGTAGTACAAAACTAAAACTAGAGTCTTCTGCTTATGGGATTCATACTAATTATCTTGTGTCCACTTGGACATTTCAGAGTTGTGCTTATTATTGGCTCAATTTGTTTGTTATATGATGATGAAATGAATAGGGAATTTTGTGATTATGAACTCCCTGCAAACAGAACACATTTTTGCCCTCTGAAAATAACATATACAGATATAACAATGATTGCATCACTTAAAACTCCTAAGATGATCACTGATGTATCTTCAATCAAACCCTTCTTCAATATGTAGAGTGAAAATGTTCCTGTCGCCAGAGAGGGTGAGGGTAGTTACCTAGCCTTCAGACACTATTACCATATTTTCCAGCCTGTTCTGAAGAACACAGATGACTTGGGGAAAAGCATTTTATTTTCATTTCAAATTCTCAGATTCTGCAAATATTTAATAACATAATGGGACTAGTAAAGTTGTAAGATTGAAAGTTAATGAAAAGTTTAAAAAAATAAAAATGGATCTGGATGAGCACATTAGAAGCATCAGGGCCTGTGAGAAAACCTGTGAGGAGGAGAAGAAAAAATGGTGAAGCAATGCATGAAAAATATGTCCTCCTCTTTTTATCAGTTGCTACCTTATTCTAGAACACTGAGGCACGTGTTGTGACAGAGGGAGGGATCAACAGAGAGCTGGTTTTCTTTAATGTCCACATGTTTTATGGCTCATAGTTTTCTGGGGCAACTCCTAAAGACTTAGGACCTCAGACGGGGCATCCCGGTCTGATTGGCCCCTCTCTGCTTTCCCTCTCCAATACTTCCTTTATACATTTTAGCGTTAAATATGTAGTCATTGCTACATTCATGCTGTTAAATTAAATGAGGAACTCTGGAACATGATTTCTATAACACCGCAGAAAAGTTTTCTCTCTTCTAAAGGAAATGGCTTCACTTAACTTCTGCCACTGAGGATCTGCTCCAAAACCCAGCTCATAGGTGTTAAGCTGTCTAAATGTAAACAAGTGCCACATTTTGTATATTCTCCATTTTCCTCATATGTATGTGGAGCTACTTGTTTATAATTCATTGTTTCATTTGGAGAGCTAGATATATATTTTTAATGTTTTGGAACTTTGCCTTTTATGTGGTAAATATTCTATGACTACTAGATCTTTATACTTTTATTCTTACTTCAGATTTTTCTTCCACAACAGTCATGCTGTTGGCTGAGGCAAATCAGACTTCTGAAGTCACCTTCATCCTCCTGGGCTTCTCGGAGTTCCCAGACCTTCAGGTGCCCCTGTTCCTGGTGTTCCTGATCATCTATACAGTCACAGCTGTCGGAAAACTGAGCATGATCCTGATCATCAGGATCAATCCCAAACTTCACATCCCTATGTAATCTTTTCTTAGCCACTTGTCCTTTATTGATTTCTGTTATTCCACTACAGTGACCCCCAAACTGCTGGAGAACCTGGTTATGGAAGACAGAACCATCTCCTTTACAGGATGCATCACACAATTCTTCTTGGCTTGCATATTTGTAGTGGCAGAAACCTTCATGTTGGCAGTGATGTCCTATGATGGGTTTGTGGCAGTTTGTCACCCTCTCCTCTACACAGTCATCATGTCTCAGAAGCTGTGTGCATCATTAGTAGCTGGAACCTACACATGGGGTATAGACTCCTCCCTGACACTCACCTATTTTGTCTTGGCATTATCCTTCTGTGGGTCTAATATCATCAATAATTTTGTCTGTGAGCACTCTGCCATTATTCTGTCTCCTGCTGAGACCCCTCTGTCAGTCAAATGCTTTGTTTCATCATCACCATATTTGATGAGGTAAGCAGCTTCTTCATCATCCTCAGTATTTTTATATCCATCTTTGTCGTGAAAATGCCCTCCACTGGTGGACGCCAAAAAGCTTCTCAACCTCCACCTCCCATCTGACCGCCATCACCGTTTTTCAAGGGGCTGTCTTGTTCCTTTATTGTGTACCCAAACTCCAAAAACTCATGGCTCATTGTCAAAGTAGGTTCTGTCTTTTACAGAGTGGTCATCCCCATGCTAAACCCTTTGATCTACAGCCTCAGGAACAAAGATGTGAAGGAGAGCTTTAGGAAGCTGATGAATCACCCACACTATTCTGTTGAAGATTTAGATTTCCAAAGGAATTTGATTTACCATCCTGAAGTTTTTCAGTGGTTCTCACACTGATTTGAATGATTTATTCAGTTCACTAGTCAGAGTTTCAAATCTATGTTTTAAAACAATTATTTGATCATTTGATTTTTGTTCATTTCAATGTTTAGCAAAATAGCTCTGTGAATTAATGTGTTACAAGTTGAATAGTGTTCCCTAAAATATCCACTCAGAACCACTGAAGTGACCATATTTGGAAATAGCATCTTTGCAGTTATAATTCAGGTAAGGATCAAAATGAGATCACAGAGGATTGGGGAAACTAAATCCAGAAAGTTTGTTCTTATAAGAGATAGTAAAGGAAAATACGGATACATGAGGAAGAGGGCCATGTGAAGAAGGAAGCAGATTGGTGTTTTAGCCACCAGCCTAGGAGTAAAGAGGGGTTCTTTAAATCCATTTTAATAATGAGAATGTCAGGGATACAGTGGAAATCCGCACATACATAGAGCAGTCAGAGTTGAATAGGAATGTGTATATGGAAGAATGTGTATATTAATGAGCAGCTTGAACACATTGTCTTAAAATTCTGCCAAATTCTTTCCTTTCTCTTCAACAGCCTGCTGTACTTTGTTAGGCTACAGAAAGTGATGTTAGACATAACTTTCACTATCAACTGAAATGTTAATTTGGACTGAGGATGAAGCTCAGTAATAGTTTGCACTGTAAAATCAATCAATAAATAAAACATTGAGTTTATTTGAAGTTCCTGAGAAATGCCAAAAAAAAAAAAAAGAATGTCAAAGTTGATTGTGTAAATTCTACTTACTAATAGAGCAGATAGTACAATAAAGTTAAGAATCAGTTTGTACAAACTTTGCAACATTTTACTTGATTACACATTAACTCTTCATGGAATACTTTGCTAGATAATTGTGGCATGATTGCAACTGTTTTGATTCAAATATCCTCTGAACCTATTATTCACAGGTTTGGTTTAAACCAGAGATTTTCTGACTCTGAAAAAAGATCAAAATTTGATCTCTCTATTCCCTTACTAATTACACTTTGTGTTGCCAAGGTCTCTCAGGATATGTCCTGTGCACACATCTGATATGTTACTCTGCAGAATCTTAATGATTAAATATTAATTATTTCCCTAGAGTAAACTCTATTCATGGCAAATAAAGCCTTTAACTTCATTTTGCTATAAATATATATCACCAAACCTTTTATATGATAGTAGATCATTTTAAAGCATAAATCTAATAGGTACATCACTTATATTTTAGTTGTAATGCAGGGGTCACACACACATCACCATGATTCTGGGCAATTACCATTATACTGTATTACACATTCTCCAGATAATGCAACTGAAGATTGGTTCACTCTGGGAAACAAAATGGGAACCTTCATTCTTAATTCCACTACTAAACTCTGTGCTTCTGTGTGTGTGGCAGAGTTGGGGGTTTGACATTTTGTTATTGAAGATTGAGAAAAATGATTTTCCTCTTCTGGCACATTTATGATAAATTGAGCATTATTAATGAATATCCTTGACAATAAACTAGTTTGTTAAGTTCTTTGTGATACATTGGCATGTATAAGGAGAGAGGATGAATTTCTTTTGATCGGGGTTTTTGATTGGGGTTGTGAATACAATAAGAAAGAAGGTGATAAAGGACAATATAGAAAAAAAAGTAAGAAAAAAAATGAGTGTGATTATTTATTAATAGCACAATATCTTACCAAATCAGCAGAAAGTCTGTCAGACATAAGGTAATCAAGATCAGTAATTGTCAATTAAATTATTATATGTATTAAAATATTTTTCTACAGTTTTGAAAGTACATGAATTAGTTAAGAGAATAACAATTTATTAGATTTTCAGAGAAGGATTCTGTGAAAAGGAGACATTTGAATAGAAATATACAGAATTTCACAAAAATATGTTTACTCAAATTGCATGTAGTGCTAAAATGTTTTGGAGATTACTAACTTCTGGGCAAAGTATCTCAAATTTTCATACCTCTTGTTAAATGTGTGTGAGTTCAACATGGGTATAAGCACTCAGAGATGCCACTGCGCCCTGGAAGAAGGTACCTTAGGGACTGAATTGAAAATGAAAGTAAAGAAGCAATGGCTGGGAGCTTCTTTAATTCAACAAAATTGGTTCAAGTTAAAAATCTGAACCTATTTGGATGAGGTTAACAATGTCCAAAAGGTCAACAGAATATTTACATCAAATATAACGTGCTGGACACAAAATAGACAACGAATAAAAGAATAAATATCAGGAAACAGACCACAGGCCTAGATGTGCTGTTTGGTGTAGCATGGCAACTGTGTAAGCATTTTCTTTTAATTAAACTTCTAAAAGGTAGAAGTTAGTAAATGTTAGTAAATAGAAGCACTAATCAAGACATGGATGATCCCACTAACTGCAGAGAATAAGGTAAGAACAGAAGCCAATCTAAGGTAACCTGAATGACATGAAGAGTGTCTGCTCCTACCACTCCATGACAGGATTTTAAAAATAGCTCTCCACTACTTCGTCTGACCTCCACCTGGGAAAAACATGAAGAAAATGGAGAATGGCCTCTTGAAGAGGTGTGGAGCAAGTCCCTGTTCCTGTGAAGAGCACCAGGCAGTAGTTATGCCAGAGAGGAGTCATCAGACCATGACAGAAAACTGGCAGAGAAGTCTAATTGCTCAATTAATATCATCAATCAGAAAAAGCTTCAAACTTTGTTTGATATGTAAAATAAATACGGTTGAATATTATTCAAAGCATACAAGTAATTAAAAAATAACTCACAGAATCAATAAAAAGCAAGATAAGGTTTCATTGAGCCGGCAAAAAAAATTTTTGAGCTGCATGCAAAGTAAAATGTATTAGCTCTTGGATGTATTGTGCAAATTAGATGAAAGAATAAAAAACAGGGAGTTCATCTATGAAGGTAGAGATAACTAATATTGTGTTATTTTCTGATTCCACTAGGATGGAAAGGAACTATGAATGGTTCCATTACTCAAGACCCTACTAATGCAGAAGGGCTTGCTTTGAGTTCTTTTATGTTTTGCTTGGTATAAATACCTTCCTCTCTCTCTCTCGCCCCCGCCTTCACACACATGCACACACACACACACACACACACACACACACACCACACACACACACACACACACACCACACACACACACACACACACACACACACACATCCATGACCAAATATTATTTATGAAAATACAACCACATCAGTATACACATTGGATGTGTTAAAGGTATAAGTTATTAGGTATCTGTTTATCTCAGTTTTATAAAATTTTATCTTAGTTTTCCATAATTTTCTAATGCCAAGAAATGGTTTGCATAGTCTTCTTTACATTCTGATTCCAGTTTCTCAGTCTGTATACTTGAATATGTAAATGTGCATGTGTGAGTGTGTGGGTACACGTGGTCATCCAATACACTTGATGCTTTTGATATCTATCTCATGAACATTACTATTTTTTTAAACCAATGAATTCATTGAAATGTACCTTAGCATATATTTTAATTATTTTTAATTTTAATGATACATTTATTCAACCTAATATTTGTAAAATATTATGTCAACATATAATCAGTAAATAAATTTGTAATATTTTACATTACCTTTTCCTTACTAAGTTTTTGAAAGCAAGTATGTAGTGCCTGAGTTCAGGGTTGTCACATTACAAGGTATCAAAAGCCACCTGTGATAAGTGGCCACCATATTACACAGAGTAAGCTTAGGATTTCCCCCCTGTGACCTCTCCTGCTTTCCTCTCTCCTATCCAGTGGACGCCCTGCTTCTTTTTTTCTTTCTCTGGGGCAGTCACACTTTTGTGAAAGTCCTCTAATAAATAAAATCCAGTTATTATTTGATGAGGGGAAAAAAATAAATGGAACTCAGTAACTAAAAAGTATTTCTTGCCATTTCACAAGCTGACAGGTTAGATCTTCCGCCAGCACCACTAGGACGCCTGCACACTGCTGCACTTATGGGAACACAGCCTGTGCTCACACATTGTCACCCCAAGATGGCATCTGCTCATGTCAGGTGAACTGGTGCTGGCTGCTGGAGGTGCTGCTTCTGTTCTCTTCAGCAACCACTTACCTGCTTGTAAGTTCCACTGGCCTCCTTACTTGGCGCTCTCAGAGTTTAAAGAGAGTGAATGTAGAAGACACAAGGCATCCTGCTGCCTCCCTCTGGAATCTGCAAGGTACTCCTACCGCACTTTCTTGGTCAAGGAAGTCACAATTCTGATTTAATGCTTCCATCGCTTACTGTGTTCCCAGCAGAAGCATATTCCCTGGAGAGAAGAGACCTCCTAACTACTGAAGTTCTTGGCTTCACTCACAGGAAGCAAGTTTTCAGCACCTGGATCATCAATAAGTAGAAGAGCCACTTCCTTTACACTCCAGGCTCATATATCCTGGTCTCATAAAATATTACAGAAACCACAATGCATTTTGGTCGCAGAGTCTATATATGTTGAACCTACAGAGAGCACATTCCAGAGAATAGTATTCCGGATTTTTTCATTCTATCCTTCTAAAATATTGCCATGGAACTTGTCTAAGCCAATTTTGGAAAGATGACTCCCATTTTAGATTTCTGGTTCTTAGTGTATTTTTTTTTTTTCATTGCTGTTCTTCAGGGCCACTGCAGAGCAGGATGATGGTGCTGCAGCTATCTCTGTTGTGTCAGTGTATCATGGGGAATCATCTGAAAAGAAGCTCTCAATGTTGTTTTCATATTTGCTTTGTCAAGTGAGTTCATGAACTCCTGAGCTTATGAGTTCTGGCTGAGCAGAGGGAAGCAATGAGGCAAGAGTGCAAACCCTGGATATTGGTTCCACATTCTATTGTGACATCAGGAAGAGGACTGTGGTTGACTGCTGCCATGCCTGTTGTGATAGACTGGTAGGGTCACCAACACCCTCTTCAAAATGGGAAATGAAGGTTGCATGGTAACTTGGGAACCACTTGCCAATCACTGTTTCCAGCAGGATAAAATGACAGAAGCTATTTCTTTAATAGTGAGTGAGTAATTATTTGGAGGATATTACTGATTTTCCTTAAAACTCTTAGTCTGATCTGTAATTGATTATGTGGCCTATGCAACATTCAGAAAACTTCTATCTGCTGTTTACCCTTCAAGGACAATCGTATACACCCGGTTATGCAGCTTAAATAACTTAAGAGCCTGTATGGCGGGTTGCACTTGTTACAGAGTTTTCTCTTGGTATGGGACCCACACCAAAGAGATCACATTTTATTGAGTTTTGTAGGCTGCCTAGAATAACCTGCTTGAATCTGCTATATGCTTCCTTCAAAATCTAAAGAGATGCACTGATTTTTAAGTAGACAAGGTAGTATGTCATCTTTATTTTGTTAATTATAGAGGACATTTTAATTATATATAAACAAAGTATCATAGTTAACATCTTGATGCAATATTTCTTTGTAATTTCAAGAAAAGACCAGTTATTAAGAGACCTGGAATTTCCTTAATTAACTGTTTGGATGTTTGTAAGGAATAATTTGCCATTGGTTCTCTAGAGTAACAGTCCCCAGAGTTATAGAATTAGATGTAAGATCATTGATGTCCCAGTTTTACTCAGCCTACAGAGAAACAGGAGGGCGGTGGACTGTTTCTCTGTGGTAGGTAAGTTTATTCAGGTTTCTTAGAAAATTGTGAAAATATTATTTTCCTAATATTGTAACTGGGATTCTCTTTGACTTTTTCTTTTTATTCTAAGTTGATATCAATGCAATTCAACTTTGATGCATGAAAAAATTTGAAACTCATGTAAATTTTTTACTTCAGTTCCACTGACAACCATTTCAGAAAGAAAAGAATTAACTTGCTATACTCTCTGCATATGTACCATAAACTGGTATACAAGCTATTATAAGAATGAAAATTAGTTAATTTTGAGAGATCTCCTACTGAATACATCTTGAGATATTAACAAAATGTTTCTTTGGTGTCTGAACTAAAATGGAAGCTAACACATAGGTCATAGACCCTAATAAGGTGCATGTTCCTCTCAGGTGAAAAGTGGGCCATCCTTCTCCTGGATCACTTAGCAAGTAAGATATTTCATTAAGGAAGTAAACTTTCCATGGGCAAAAGCTGCTGACATGGGATTGTTCCTGTTTATCTATGTTCCCCTAAATAGTTTCTTTAAGAGTAGAGTATATTCTTTCACTGGCTTTAATTGATTTGTGCAAATAAACAAAATACAGTTGAAATGTATATTATATTTTGACACAAATAATTCATATTTTCTCACAGATCCTTCACTGGTTTGTGTATTTATGCCCATTTCCCATCAGTTCTGTGTCGTTCATGCTCAGAGACAGTCATGACATAATGGTCACTCACCTCCACACACCTCATATTTGACAGGAGCAAGTGACTTCGACCACACTCTCCCTCCTAAAGGAGCTAAGGTGATGGTGGTAAGAAATCTGAGTGTGGAGACAACCTTCGCCCTCTTAGACTTCACAGACCACCCAGAGCTTCAGGTTCCTCTCTTTCTTGTGTTTCTGCTCGTGTACATCATCACCGTGGTGGAAAACCTTGGGATGATCATGATCATCAAGATCAACCCCAAATTTCAAACCCCCATATACTTCTTCCTCAGTCACCTCTCTTTTGTTGACTCCTGTTACTCCTCCAGTGTCACCCCCAAGCTGCTGGAGAACCTGGTCTTGGCAGATAAAAGCATCTTCTACTCCAGCTGCATGCTGCAGTACTTCCTCTCCTGCACGGCTGTGGCAGTGATGGCCTGTGACCGCTTTGTGGCCATCTGTAATCCCCTGCTGTATACAGTAGTCATGTCACAGAGACTCTGTGCCCTGCTGGTGGCAGGGTCATATATCTGGGGTATGTTTGGCCCCTTGGTGCTCCTGTGCTATGCTCTTCGATTGAGTTTTTCTGGATTTAATGTCATCAACCACTTTTTCTGTGAGTACACGGCCCTCATTGCTGTCTCCAGCTTTGACATCCACCTCCCCCACCTGCTGCTCTTTGGCTTTGCCACCTTCAATGAGGTGAGTACCCTACTGATCATCCTCACCTCCTATGTGTTTATTGTTGTGACTGTGTTAAAAATCCGTTCTGCCAGTGGGCGTCGCAAAGCCTTCTCCACCTGTGCCTCCCACCTGACCGCCATCACCATCTTCCACGGGACCATCCTTTCCCTCTACTGTGTGCCCAACTCCAAAAACTCCAGGCAAACTGTCAAAGTGGCTTCTGTGTTTTACACGGTCGTCAACCCCATGCTGAACCCCCTGATCTACAGCCTGAGGAACAAAGATGTCAAAGAGGCTGTCTGGAAGTTGGTAGACAAAAAAGTCCTGTTTCACTGAAGCAGTTGCAAGAGATGGTTTCATCCTAATGAATAACAGAACTGAACAGAATCTAACATGTTTCTAAGTCTATAGCATGTGTTTCTGTGAGGTTTCTATAGGTGATTGGGAAGCATGGACTGATGAATTCAAATTCCATGAAGAAACCAAAGAAGTTTAATACTGAGATGAATTCCGTAGGATTTTGATCCATTAAACAACTACTTCTTTGAAGTCTCTGAACTCAGATATAAAATAGGCACAAAACATGATCAGTCATGTAGTGTGGGGGATACAGTCACTCTAAGAATGATTGCAACTACCAAAGAATTTTTTTTTCTTTTCTGATCGGTTCATTTTTATGCCAATGAGTGCCTGACTTTTAAGGTCATTTTGGTTGTGTCACAGAAGTATTGTGTCAGTGTTGGGAGATAAAGGCAGATATGCTCTGTGATTAAAACAAAACAAAGCAAAACAAAAAACACCAAAATAAAAATACATTCCTTCCTGTTACCTTCATTCCTTGGTTCTGTGAATTTTCTAAGTGTAAGTCTGGCACTTGAAAGAGTCATCTGTTGATACACTTGATAAGAATGATTACATCTGTTGCATAGATGGCTAAACTGATTTGGAAGGAACTAGTTGAGAAATGACTAATGTGACTTGGTACAGGAACCGAATTCTCTCTCTTACTACAAATCTAGTGCTCTTTCTGTACAACGCTGCTGAGGCTCTTAGTGGAAGAGGGCATAAAAATTAATTTTGTCTTTCAGAAAAGACTAACATGAGAATCTTTTCAATATTTCTAGATAGCACACTGGTATTATTAGCCAAAAGATTGCACTCCCTGAATTATCATACCTAGAAATCTCTACTAGCAGTTTCTACTATAGTCCATATAGAATGTAGGGAAGGAAGGAATCATTTCGTTGTTATGAAAGTTGGTGGGATAGCAATTCATTACTCTGAAAGTTGTTAAATAAAGAAAATGTATTCAGTGTATCTTTCCTGTATGAATTACATTTTAAAGTCATATAACAGTTAACAATGAGGTCGTTCAGAAGAAATCATGGTTGGAAAAAGCATGAAATTAGAAAATCACAACTTTAGGACTTTTAATTTGGGAAAAAAAGACCGTGGTGATGATTTCAATAGTTATATAAAATCATTAGGCAAATAAATGTGGGTAATTTTAAAATGAAATAATCAGCCTGACACTACCTAAACCCATGGGTAGGGATGATTATTACTGCTAGCCAAAGAACCAGTTAAAAGTTGGTTCCCAAAGGGGTGTACCTTGCACTGCTCAGAACCAACTGCCAGAATTCTTGCTGAAAAGAAACTAAGAGTGAATCTGAACAAGTAAAGATATTTTATCTGAATAGCCCTTTAAAAGAATAGGTGCAGGAAAAATTCAATGACATCAAATATAGCAGTTAGCTAAATAAAGAGAAAGCAGCACTCCACAAATGGTCCATTTCCCACCTCCCACAAAACTCATGAACACGCACACACACACACACACACACACACACACACACACACACACACACACACACACACACACAAGCTCTTGCACACAGATTGGTGACAGGATAAAGGGGACATAACAGTAACAATCAAATTTGACTCGCTTCAACCTAACAGGAAATAAATATATTTTGGACAAGTAGGAGAATTCAAAATGGTTTGAATTCCGAGTATTATTAAGAAGGTATTTTTATATTTGGTAGGTTCAACCTTGACAGGAGCTATTTTTGTACATTTGTTCTGGTTTTGGTGTAGAGAATGAACCCCGGTCCTTGCCCAGGCTACACACATACCCGCCCATGACCTACACCCCAACCACGTGGTGTTAGTGTTCAATCAAATGTCTAGTTCTGTGAATGGTAACACTTTTTCATAAACTATCATTGATTAAGTCCTTTTTGTTTTTCTTATATTTTTGGTACCACATGTTTAACCAAGAGGCATCTCCCCCAGGACCCCTCCATTTTTTCTTTTTTTTTTAAGACAGGGCCTCACAAATTGCATAGGTCCTTACTATGTTGCTGAGGCTCACTTTGAATTTGTAATCCAACTGCCTCAGCCTCCTCAGCAGCTGGCATTACAAGACTGCCACCAAACTGGGTTGATTTAATCTTCTTAGTGAGATAAATTGATAAAGAAATATTATTTTATGCAATATGGCTGTGTTTTAAATGATCCAATTTTTTTAATTAAATCATCCAAATTATAAAACTTCAGGTGCTCACTGTCCCTACATGCAAAGTTCATTTCACATAGGCTTCATATAGGAATGCTCAAGAAATACATTCAGGACAGGGAAAATTAATCCATTCTTCAACAATTCCCATAGTTCCTCCTTTGGGGCTTGCGGTATTGACAACAGTATTTTACTGTCATTTCCTTGGAAGTCTTCAAATGACTGAAAGTTTTACTGTAACATTGATATTCTGTTTCTGGTTTTATAATTGCAGATTATTTCTGCTGATCTGAAATTTTTTACCAGTAATGGATTAACAAAAGTGTACCACAATAGAAGTCTACTAATGCCATGCAATATTTCTTCATTGTCCTGTGAAAAACTTACTTAGTGGCATAAATGCAGCCTCAAAGGACAAACACAGATATATCCTGTATTATCCTTGTCATATATTTACAAAGGAATTCAGGAAATGCACAGCAGGCTCACTTACTCCAGAGTTGTTAAAAATACATCAACAAAAGACCTTCTATTTCAAAATAAATGGGTTTGTTCTTCTCTTTGTAACAAACTAGAAACTCTTCTCCTGCACAAAGGCACCTTCCTATGGGCTTGCCTGACCTTTCTCATTAAAATGACAATGAAGTTAGCATGTATTTTAGCACTAAGGGAAATGATCACATATTTATTTATTTCTATGTCCTACTTTAAATATAACTTTGATGAGCACAGAAACACTATCTCACCAATTTTTCAAACAGGATCTGGCTTGTAAGTCTGTCTTAAATATTTATTTAATGAAAAGTTCAATGAAAAGTTAAATGAGTAATTACAGATCTTCAATGTGAACTCAATCTCCTTTCTCTGATTCCTGTACCAGAAAACAGTGATCATGAAATAGTAAATGTTGTAATCCTTATTGTGAAATTCATACATTTAAAACAATCTATGCTCAATGGTTTTGCTTATTATTACAGAAGGATTAGCTATCTTTGGAGAGGAATGTTTCAGTGAGATTCCATTTTTGTATTCTTATGTCAATAGCATATCCTTGGACATAATTGGTATGCTAGCATGGTTGCTCAGTGAATGAGCATGAAAATATTCTGATGAAGTTATTTTAAGATTTTCTAGAAGAGAATAATTGAGATATCAGTTTCCATTTGCCAGTAATTTCTCCATGCTGTATATTGGTTAAAAATACCAAGATGCCACAAAAAATCATACATGTGGTGAGAAGTGGGTTGGCAAAGAACAATTATACTTCTGCAGAAGGGTACACTCCCAAAGGGAATCTGGAGGGCAAGCACACCTAGGCAGGCAGTAGGCAGTATTCATCCCTAAAGCAATATTTCCCATCGTTCCTGGCTCCTGAGAAGAATAGTTCCAGGTACCCTCCACAAGGTTAGCTAATTTAAAATTGGGGGCCAGCCTGAAAAAGGGCTTCAGTTGTGATTGGACACTTGTCAGGGAATTTTAAACATGGCTCCATTCTGACCACAGAGTTCCCAAACTTAAGATGGCTCCTTTCTGCAGATGAAACTTAAGTTCCAGTAAGCATGCCTATATTACCTTGCAGGTACAACTTTAATCGAAAAGATAACATAAATCCTACATGTTATTTTGAAGATAAAATATTTCTATTGTAAGGAACTTTATTAATTTATTACTTGCTAATTTATTACTTGAATATTGGTGAGAAATAGAAATATCAATATAAAAGTTTTTTTTTTTAAATTTTGACTCCCCACCTTATAAAAAGTAATTTATAATTGTATATATTTACTTTAAATAATCATTTCATATAGAAGTATTCAGAATTTCTTTTTGGGAACTCTATTCTCTCTGCCCTCTACATTCCCACAGTTCTGGTAGGTTTGATCTACCCCAGTTGCATGAAAGGTTGTATTTATTATTCAATAATTATTCATGGTACACTTTGTGCTAGTTATTAGTCTAGCAGCTTATAATATATCACTGAACTCAACAATGCATGTACTATTTTAAATGGTAATATTGAGAAATAGGTAATGCCTTTAGTATAATAGTGTATTCATATATCATTTCACTGTAAAAAACCATATGGACAGAAATTTAAAGGAAAGTATTCCAGTCAGAGGGAGTATAATAGGCAACAGTGAAGGAGTATGCTTTTATTTTAAGAAACAGTGAGGAGGTCAGCATCTCTGCAGGGCACATATGGTGTATTAGTTAGCTTTTAGTGACTGTGACCTACAAGGAAAACTTACAGGATGAAAAGTTCATTAGGGTTGTGGTTTCTGAGGATCATACCATGGTTGGCCAACTCTGTACTGAGGGCCTAAGATAAAGCAAGAGATCATGGAGGTAGGGTACAGGGGAGGAAAGGATCTCAGAACAAGGCACCCAGGAAGCAGAGAGCACTGCTCACCTAAGACAAAATGTAGACTCCCAGGGACCACCCCACTGACCCCCTTCCTCTAGACACACCATACCTGTTTACTCTTACTGCCCAGTTAATCCATATCAGTGGATTAACCACCATTTAAATCACGTCTCTCATAATCTAATCTTTTCACCTTTGAAAAGTTTGACATTGTGTCACACATAACCTTTTGAGCACACTCCACATTTTAACCACAACAGTTGAGGAAAGGAATAACAAACGGCCAAGATTTAACAAGGACTTGATCATTTATCTATTTGAATGTTGACCTTTGTACAACTTTCTGGATTAACTTTCAAGGGAGCATTACAACCTGAAAAGTTGGGTACTCACACTTTTCCAATATGAACAAACTCCTTAAAATGGTAGAAAAGCGTTTAAGCCTTATGAATATTAGCAAATTATTGATAATGAGTGTTGCTAACTGCGGGGCCAAACTTGCAGTTCTCATGAGGGGTGAAGGGGGATTTGAAAAATAAAGACTCACACACATAGACTGTGAAGACTAAACTGGAGTCGGTAAAGTGCTGCTCTCTGGTGGAGAAGCAGATCTAAAGAGTTACTCCATCAATCTTTATTTATATTTGGGGAAATGGTGAAACACTGTGGATGACTGGCAGGAGAATTCATCTATCCCCGGGAGCTATGTGCCTGAGATCAAGGTCGAAGCTGATGCAGTTCTTGGGCAGAGCCTCCTCAACCAGGGCTTTCCCATAGCAGCTAGGCATCCTATGCCCCTGCCCAAACACTTTCCCAGACACCAAGCCCACCACAGCCATGAGGTCACTGGAGACTCCCAATTTCAGTCACTGCTCTCCTGTTCTCTGTCACCACTCTACAGAAATGAGGATTCTTACATTTTTCACAAATGGAATTTATGGTGCATAAAATTTATGAAATTTATACAGCCCAGGGCAGTGATGAGGGTATGGGAAAGGTGAATTCAATATATATTATATATGAAAAGGTCCCGATGCTGATAAATTTTTCTCTAAATTTTCTCAGGTGTTAAAATGGCATCAAATTGAAGTGATTAATTTTAATTGTTCAAGTGTGACCTCAAGAGAATGAAGCAGTTGATAGTCTCTAGGGTTCTTACCTCCAAAACTGTACATATAAGAATACTTCATCACCCCAACCAGGAGAGCTCCTGCCTTAGCCATCAGCAGGTTTGTTTTAACATTCAAAAGACAGATGGATTTAAATTTTATTATGGGATACTGACCCTGTTAAGCAATATTAGAAATATGTTTCTTTTATATTACCCTCCCCATCCCTTATGACATGTATTCACAGTATAGTACTAACTAAAATTGTTAATCCTCCTCTTTAACAGGTAAGATAGGGACAGAATGAAAATAGAGGATATCTTACAGGTAGAGAAAGAGAAAAGAGACTCAGTGAGCATGATATCCAGGAAAGGGATATTTCTATGTCAGCATTTTGTTTTAGTTAATTATTTCCTGGCTGAGAAAATTACCTACTTCCCACTTGTTACTTATCTTGATCCTGTTTTTGGGTACATTTCTGGTGCATACAGGTTGTCACAGAACTAATTTCTATAGGATTAGAATGTCCAGTTACTCACTAGTTGAAAACATGATTATTAATAAAAGAAAGAGATCATCAGTCATCCCTTGATAATTCAATTTCTCTTGTATGAATTTACAATTTTCAATGGTGGTTGACAGTTTTATGTGAAGATTTATTAAAATGACCATTAATAAGTTGATTTCTGTTTTTCATATTTGTAAATATTAAAAATTATTTTTATAACTCATAATTTAATTCAATAATCATATTTTTAGTGTAAAAAAGGGCGTGATGCTTTTAAATTGTATACATGTTGTCTATCTCATATAAATAAATACCCAGATTCTGAAAGATGTACTTTATGAACTTGGACAGGGCAGTGAAATCCATTGCATCTGTCCACACTTGCCTTAATGTTTTTGTTTTCAGGATTAACTCTCAGATTTCGACCGAAAGAAACATGATATTCACAGACAGAAATAAAAGTGGGGCCCAATTCACCCTCCTGGGGTTCTCAGATTATCCAGAACTAAAAGTCCCACTGTTCATGGTGTTTCTGGCCATCTACAGCATCACGGTGGTAGGGAATATTGGGATGATGGCCATAATCAAAATTAATCCCAAACTGCACACCCCCATGTACTTTTTCCTCAGCCACCTCTCTTTTGTGGATTTCTGCTATTCCTCCACTGTTGCTCCAAATATGCTGGTGAACCTACTTGCAAAAGACAGAAGCATCTCTTTTTCTGAATGTGTGGTACAAATTTTTTTCTTTTGTACTTTTGTGGTAACTGAGTCCTGTCTGCTGGCAGTGATGGCCTATGACCGCTTTGTGGCCATCTGCAACCCTCTACTCTACACAGTGGCCATGTCCCAGAAACTCTGTGCTGTGCTGGTGGCGGGATCCTATGCATGGGGGGCAGCCTGTTCCCTGATACTAACATGCTCTGCTCTACAACTGTCTTTTCATGGCTCCAACACAATCGATCACTTCTTCTGTGAGTTCTACTCTCTGTTCTCCCTCTCATATTCAGATTTCCACATCATCTCTTTGCTGCTCTTTGTTTTTGCCACATTTAATGAAGTCAGCACCCTGCTCATCATCCTCACGTCCTACGTGTTCATCCTGGTTACCATCCTCAAGATGCCATCAGCCAGGGGTCGTCACAAGGCCTTCTCCACCTGTGCCTCTCACCTGATGGCCATCTCCATCTTCCATGGCACCATCCTGTTCCTCTACTGTGTGCCCAACTCCAAGAACTCCAGGCACACGGTCAAAGTGGCCTCTGTGTTTTACACAGTGGTGATCCCCATGCTGAACCCCCTGATCTACAGCCTGAGAAACAAGGATGTCAAGGACACTGTCAGCAAAGTATTGGGCAGTAAAGTCTCTTCCTTTTGAGCATCATATTATCATGGATTTTGCTCCTAATATTTAAATTGTGTTCATGAAAGTTGGTTTTAAGGATAGCATTAAAATGAATAGAGTTAATATTGTACAAGGAAATTGAAATGGATTTTTCCTTCAAGGGAATAAACTTTGCTCTTTTTATTGCTTGAAATCATCAGTAATCTTCTCATTTTCCTTATTTTACCGACAAAATTGGAATAATGAGATCACCACAATCATACTCTTAAGATTAAAGAAAAACACACATATCATATAGAATATGGTTTGTAACTTAAGAAATGTTACTTCTGTATTTATTTCTTACAAGATATCTGACATGAACTACATTCTCAGAAACCTATGCAGTAAGTGGCCAATTCATAAAACAGATAATATTAACACTCATGGGGAGCTTCAGAGATGGGAATGTTTAAATGCACCAAGGAACTTGAAAGGGATGTTTTTGTAAAATAAGCATCATGTGAACTTTTCCAAAATAAGAGAAAGATAGGAATTTGGAGATATAGTTTATTGATGACAGAGTTTCAGTCAGAAGAAAACTGTGTCAACAGAATACCAAGGAGGTAAGAATGCAATACTGAGTCAAAGGTCTAACATATATTTTATTGAGCTAATATGACACATTTGTGTATGTACACCTATGTGTCTATGTGTGGTGTGTATTGTAAATGATTTCCATTGTATGAATAGAAATTTGAATTAAAGATGTTCTATTGCCATAGTTTAGAAGTAGTTCTGTATGATGGTGTGATAACCTATAATGGACCCCACTAGAAGCTCAGACTGGATCTGGATCTTCTTAGAAAATCTCTTATGTTAAGTCATAAATGATTGAATTGATGAGTTCTTGCTTAGCATGTATTTTGAGCTGTTATTCTGTCTTTGAACATATCACACATATTCTCGATTTTACAGAAACTTTTTGTTCTGAGCATGAACTCTTAATTCTCAAGAAAAAATTCATATCTCATTTTATGTATCAAAAACTAACTATGTATATAATCTTCAAAATAAATTTAAAAACCATATATCAACCTAATTAATATAACTAACTAAAATATCAAAATTCGGTTTATCACTACTTCTATTTGAATAACTTACTCTGCCTCTTCCTCTGTTTACTAAATGTGTCCAGATAAAATTCCAAATATTCATCAATACAATGCAAAATATAAATTTCCATGTATTTATTAAGTGAGAAAAAAGGACCTGGGGTATATTTTCATGTGGGCTCAATACAGTAATTTGTTATTGTAATATAATTTTATATCCTTTATCAGTACTAAAAATGTTCATTTCATATACACTCTTAGAAGGAATCAAATCATTCTTGTGACCTGGGCACAATGCTACGTGCCTGTAATTCCAGCTACTTGGGAGACTGCAGCAAGACAATCACACAAGTTTAAGGTCAGCCTGGTGAATTTCATATGTCCACATTTCAAAATAATATTTAAAATATCGCTGAGGATGTAGCTAAGTGTCAGTTATATCAGTTTGTGCAGGTTCTGGTTTCAAACCCGAGTACCACATACATGAAAAAAAAATAATAATCTCATGAGCAGACACATTTTAAAAGTAGTAGTGTTAGGAATATTTTATGTCTTATACAAATACATAAACCAAGTCATAACCTGCTATATCCAGATCAAATCTGCATTAAATTATCCAGTTGACACTTCCAATACATGGTTGCTGTTTCTAACCAGTGGGTTTTGGAGGGTCTTATGTAATTGTCTTTACATTCACTTTCTCAAATCCAAGAAGCTGTCACAAAGACTTTTTCAAGCCTAATGGCACACCTGTGAAAGATATATAATGTTTCACTTTATTTAATTATTCATTTTTTATTACCTTTAATGCATTTTGAATGAATTTTCCATAATAGTTACATTCTTTGTGACATGTTCATACATGCAAATACATGATTTACCTCACTTCCTTCCCTTTCCTCCCACTGATCTCCATCCTCTATTCTACTGGTCTTCCTATTATTTAATTTCAAAAATCATTTTATAATTACATATAAAATGTGATTCATTGTAATATATTCACTTTTGCACCCAAGATAGTTTGGGTGATTTAATTCCCAAGTGCCTATCTTTTTTCTCCCCTCCTCCCTAAACAACAATCCCCTTCCTCTTTCTACTGTTCTCCTTCTATTTTCATGAATAACCCATTTTACAATCCTTTATTGCCTCTAGCTTCCACATATGAGAAAAGACATTTGATCCTTCATATTCTGAGTCTGAATTTTTCAACTTATCAGATTCTACAGTTCTATCCCTTTATTAGTAAATGATGATTTTGTTTCCTTTATGGCTGAGTAGAACTTTATTATGTATACATATCACATTTTCTTGATACCTTCATGTGTTTTAATTTAATGTTGCCAATAAAACATTTTAATACAGTATTATATTATGTGACTTAACTGTATTTATCTTGTACCATCAGACATGCAGGAATTTTGTTAACTGAAATAAGGAGTCACAGTGAAACAAAATCTCCATGATCTCATTCATGTGTAGAGTATTAAACATTTGATTTCATGACAGTTAAGAATAAAAGAGCAATTTTCATTGTTGGGGAGAGTAGGGAGAGGGGAGCTTTTACGTTTAGGTAGGAAGAAGTTTCATTGCCACTTGACATGAAAGAGTGACTATAATTAAAAACAAAGTACTATATATCTCCAACTAGTTAGAAGAGAGTGTTTCTAAATGCACTCACTATGAAGCAATGATAAAAGGCAATGGAGAGGAACATTAGCTTGTTTGACCTTCACCCAATATGCACATGAATAAAAGCTTCACATTGCACCTCATAAATGCATACAGATATAATGTGAGAATCAAAAATGAAATGCAATGAGAAGTTTTAAAGCTGCACCTTCATAGTATTCACTTTATGGATAGGGACCATGAAATTAATTCAGAAAATGTGTTTGTGCTGGGCTAGATAGTATAGCAGGAGGGAACTGAAGGGCATAGTGAGGAGCTGGGAAGATTTGCACCTTGGCATCAGTAGCCCTTACTCCCTGTTGTGGGAACTAAACTCTTCCCAGACACTGAAAAATGTTCCATTGCAATCAAATTCTCCAGGGAAAGAGTGGTGCTCCTTGGGGAACCTGCAGCCCAATACTCCAACTTTAGTCTTGAAAATATGAATAAATATAAAAAAATTATATACTGTATTGAACTCAGGGAAAGCCAAACAACCTACTTTCCTATTGTTTTGATACTAGAAAAAGCATGTAATCAAAAAAAAAAAAAAACATGTTTTTTCCTAATAGGGATTTATTAATGTACTTTTCCTGCAAAACTTTGAAATCAGTTGATGAACTTGGAAGTGTTGGTCTCTAGTCCAGATTGTGTTTCCATGGCTACAAACACCGAAATATCATTGCTTCATTACCCATAGCCATAGATATTTCCACCGTGGTCTGAGGAAAGAGAATAAATAATCTTTGCATTCATTATGTGTCAAAGGCCATGAAGCCATGTGTCCTTCATTGAAAAAAGAAAATCAATCCTCCTTCTTCACTCCATATCATAGTTATTTTATCCAACATAAGTTTACTTTTAACTTATACTGAAAAACAGAAAATCTGCAGATAGGGTACCATGTGTACATAATGTAATGTTTCAATCAGGTTAAATGTATCTGTCTCCTCAAACTTTTGTTATTTCTTAATATTGAACTCTTAAAAATTCTTTATTCTACAGAAAAAAACAAGTGATCATTAGGAATATGATAAACACCTCTGCACCAACAAATTAGAAAGCCTAGAATAAATTGATAAATTTGTGAACACATATAACTACCCAAAACTGAACCATTAGTACATAGAAAACCTGAACAGAACAATAGTAATTTGTCAGTAATACAAACTTCCTCAGCAAAGATTTTGTCAGCAATACAAACTTCCTCAGCAAAGTAACACTCAGGATCAAATAGATGACTTCATGGGTGAATTGTACCAGAAATGTTCAGAATGCTACCGAAATGAGAGTAGACACATAAGAAGCACCACAGAGACCACAAACATACGTCTGTGTACTTACAACTGATGGACTTTTGGAAAAAACAAAAAAAAAAAAAAAAAAAAAAAAAAACTTCAAGAAAGGAAATCTTTAATACATGGTGTGCTGGGGTCACTGGATATCACGTGTAGAAACAAAAAATAAAACCAGATTCTGATCATTCACCATATACCATCATCAATTGAAAATTCATTAATATCTTAAACAAAGTCCACAAATTATGAAAGTAGTAGAAGGAAACTTAGAAACATGCATCAGGACATTGGTCTTGCAGAATGTTTTTTGGGTATGACCCCTAAAGCACAGGCAAGACAAGGAAAAAAATTCACCAGTGGGATAATATACAGAAAAAATATACAAATAACATATAAAATATACAAATATACAAAATAACATCTGTAGAGCAAAGGAAATGACCAACAGAGTAAAGAGACAACCTACTACATGGAAAAAAATAAGGGCTAACTATCCCTCCGAAAAGGGATTAATATTCACAATGCATGAGGGACTTGAACAACTCAGCAAACCCCAGAAATGATGCAATTAACTCTGGGCAAATGATCTGAAGAGCTCAATAATATTATTAGAAAATATAAATTAAAACCACAGTGATGTGTTATCTTACACCATTTAGAATGGCAGTTACCTAAAAGAGGAGAAGTAACAAATGTTAATGAGCTTAAGTAAGAATACTTATTCACTGTTGCTGGAATCAAAATCAATATAGCACATTATGGAAATTATCATAGAGTTTTCTAAAAAGACCAGAAATAAAACTACCATATGATTGAGTAATCCCATTATTGGAAAGTTAAATCAGAAACTGAAATGAGTATGTGGTAGTGACCTCTGCACTCACATATTTCCTGCAGCACCATGTACAATAGTCAAGATATGGAATCAAACTAAGTATCCATTGATGGATGGGGGGTGTGAAGAAAACAATGGAGTAATATTCAGCCATAAAAAGAATGAATTTCTCAAATTTGCAGCAGCATGGATGGAAGAGAAAAATAAACTAAGTGAAAGAAACTGGTACAGAAAATGTACTATAGGTTCTTATCTATATGTTGAAACTAAAGAATTGATGCTGTAGAAAGAATAGTCATGCTATGTGAAATAAGCCAATCCCAAAAAACCAAAGTCCTAATGCTTACCCTGATAATTGGATGATGATGTATAATGCGGGTGGGAGGGTGGGGGCTCAGAGAAGAATGGAGGAACTTTAGATTGACTCTCTGGGCTGGACTTATTTCACTTAGCATGATAGTCTTCACTTCTATTCATTTACTGACAAATTCCATGAAGCCGTTCTTTATGACTGAATAATACTCCATGTGTATATGTACCACACTTTATCAATTCATCTGTTGAAGAGCACCTAGGTTGATTCCATAGCTTGGCTACAGTGAATGGTGCTGCTAGAAACGTTGATGTGATGCTGTGTCACTGTAGTGTGCTTATTTTAAATCCTCTGGATATATACCCAGGAGTGGGAAAGATGGGTCAAATGGTGGTTCCATTTCTAGCTTTTTTTAGAAATCTTCATAGTTGTTTCCAAGTGTAAGTGTACTAATTTACAGTTCTACCAACAATGTATGAGTGTACCTTTATCCCCATATCCTCATCATCATTTATTATTATTCGTATTCTTGATAATTGTCATTCTGCCTTGCTTGAGATGAATTCTCAGTATGGTTTTTATTTGTATTTTCCTGCTTGCTAGAAATTTTGATTTTGTTTCAGGTATTTGTGTGATATCTGCATTTTCTATTTTGAGCAGTGTGTGTTTAGTCCTTTTGCCCATTTATTAATTGAACTACTTTGGTAGTTTTAGTGTTAGGCTTTTCTGATTTCCTTATGTACTCTAAATATTAATACCTTGAGAAGCAGGTGGCAAAGATTTTCTCCCACTCCACAATCTCTCTCTCCATGCTCTTACTTGTTTTCTTTGCTGTGCAGAAAAGCATTTTAGTTTTATTCCATTTCACTTATTGAGTTTTGATTCTATTTTTTGCACTGTAGGAGTCTCATTAAAGAAGATGATGCCTGTTCCAATATGTTGCATCTGTGAGCCTACATTCATCTTCAAGCAATAACAATCACCCAACTTTCACAAATGCTTCACATGTCTTTAAGTAAAAGATTTTGAAAAGCAAATAGCTTTCTGTGTGGCATTTATTAGAGGAATGAGGCATTATAGTCAAACATGGTCTTTACGGGTGTTCTTTTAACTTTGCTCTCAGGCAACCTCCTCTTCAGTAGTAATTAATCATGTGACAAATGTTTTTGGGTTTACCAGGAGCACACTGAATTGGTATTAAGCAAATATTTTCATCTGTCTAATTTATATCTAATTTCAAAATATTCCCCCATGAACTAGAATACATGTAAAATGTTCTTTTCCATGAAAATACATTCGTGTACACCAGAGGAAAAAAAGACTTGAAGTGTCATGATGAAAGAATTTCAGCTCATGAATAACATTTCAAGTTGCCCTTTTGCCTTAGGTTTTGGCTGTTGGTTTTTGTTCTTTTCATATTAGAGTAATTCCCAGAGGATGATGTTAATGAATAAGAGAAAGTCCTTGAATTTGAAGAATAGGAGAAAAGGTATTGTGGAAATGATAGATTTAGAAAGAAACCCAAGATATCTTAAATTAAGAAAATCTTCAGATCAATCTAGGGAGTTTTTTGAGAATTTAGGAAAGGCTTATCTGTATCTACTTACTTTCATGAAATGCTTAAATTTTGTTGTATCGAGGGGTGCACAGACTGTAGTTTGAACATTGAGTTCACGTCACAGTTCTATAGTCAGGAAAGACGCCGTCATGGAGAGCTGGTGAGTTCCCAGGACAGCAGCCTCTGTCACTGCACAGGGACTCTGCTCTCCCGAAGCCCTTGCGACTATGTTCTTCCCACAGTCCTGTGGTGGTGCAGACTGACAAGCAGCATGTGGCCCATTTCCACCAGGAATTCCCCGTGTGACTTTGGGAAAATTATACCCGTCTATGCCTCAGTCACTTCATTTGCAAGGGACATAAAATCACTGATATCATTTTTTTAATAGAGAAGAAATATGTTGGATTTAGAAAAGTACCTGGCATGTAGGAATTGCTCAGTAAGTGTGAGAAATGGCTATTATTCTCACTAATGAATGTTCATTGTCCCCATTCTTTCTGTGGAGAATGATGTATCTTCAGACTCTATACTTTGCAGGAAGAAGCTGTTGTGTATAAGATAGAAAAAACTAATAAAATGTATTCAATTTAACAAAAAGGCAAAAGACCTCTACGATGAAAACTGAAGAAGACTAATGAAAGAAATTGAAGGAGACCTTAGAAAAGGGAAAGTTCTACCTTGTTTCTGGATGAGCAGAATTAATATTATCAAAACAGAAATACTACCAACCAAAAGCACTATACAGATTTAATGCAATTCCTATTAAGGTTCTGATGACATTCTTTACAGAAATAGAAAAAGCAGTCATGATATTCATTTGGGAAAATAAGAGGCCCAGAATACCTGAAGCAATCCTCAGAGATAAAATTGAAGCAGGAGGCCTCACAATACCAGACCTTAAGTTATACTACAGAGCTATAAAAATGGCATGGTATTGACACAAGAACAAACATGAAGATAAAGACCAATGAAACAGAATAGAAGACAGAGACATACCCACATCAATAGAGTTATTTCACACTAGACAAAGGCACTGTGAATATTCATTGGAGAAAAGATAACCTCTTCAACAAATGGTGCTGGGAAAACTGGAAATTCATATGTAGCAAAATGAAATTAAACCCCTATCTCTCACCCTGCACAAAACTCAACTTAAAATTGATCAAGGACTTTGAAATTAGACCAGGGACCCTGCACCTTATAGGAAAACAATCAAGAATGTGAAGAGAGAGCCTACAAAATGGAACAAAATCTTTATTACCTGTACCTCAGAATAGCAATCTCCAGGATATACAAAGAACTCAAGAAACTAAAGACCAAAGAAACAAATAACAAAGTGAATAAATGAGCAAAGGAACTGGTCAGGCATCTCATAGAAGGAGAAATAGGAATGATCATAAGAAATGTGAAAAAAAGTTCAACATCTCTAGTAATTAAGAGAAATGCAAATTAAAACCCCTGAGATTCCAACTCACTCAAGTCAGAACAGTAAATAAAAATGCAAGTAATAATAAGTGCTAGTGAGGATGTGGGGAGGAAGTTACTCTCATACAGCTGGTGGGACTGCACTTTGGTGCCACCACTATGGAAAGCAGTATGGATATTCCTTAGAAAACCTGGAAGAAGCCACAGTTCTCTCCAGTTATCCCACTCCTTGGTCTATACCCAAAGGACTTAAAATCAGCATACTACAGTGATACAGTCACAGGAATGTTTATTGAAGCTCAATTCACAGTAGCCAAGCTATGGAACCAATGTAGGTGTCCTTCAATGGATAAATGGATAGAGAAAATGTATTATATACCCACAGTGGAATATTACTCATCCATAAAAAGAGAAATTATGGCATTTGCCAGTAAGTGGATGGAACTGCAGAATATTATGCCAAGTGAAATAAGCCAATCCCCAAACAAAAAGGTCAAATATTCAACCACAAAATGGGATGGAGGGGAAGAATAGAAGTCCACTGAATTAGACAAAGGGGACCAAAGGGAAAGGAGAGGAGAGGGAAATAGGAAGGACAGAGAATTAATCAGGCATAAATTTCCTAGACTTGTATTTGAATATATGACCAGTATAATCTACATCATGTACAACCATATTATGTAGTATAATATGCCAAAACACATTCTACCATAATATATAACTAAAAAGAGCAAATACAATTCAAAAAAATTAAAATAAATAGATTTATTCATACAGTTCATAATACCAAGGTTAGATCTCAAAGATGCAATGGCTGTATGTGGGGTGCAGTGTTTCAAATTCATCATAAACTCTGAATGGATGGTGTTAATCTATAATAACATATGAAAAAACAGAACTCTAAAGTGTACCACATTATTTATTTTCCCCATTTACATCCCACAGTGGAAAAATTTGTTTTAATCTCAAGAGTTTTCCTGATATTTTGTGGATGTTCCAGAAAGATCAGTAATTGTGTTGAGAAGCTTAGGGAACATGCATCCCAGAGAAACATCCAGAACCATTAAGTCTATGACATTTTCCATCATAACATCTTCAGAAACAGGGAAAGCAATTGAATATCTACTCCTCAGTGGGTTGGAATACATGCTCATTACTTTGTCGGGTGTGGACATGAATAATATTTTCTGGGAAGTAGAAACTTGATTTCTTTTATGATAGAAGAATGATGTGTAAAGAAGGAAAATAGTATTACAGATTTTGTTTTAAATCTGTGTACTATTCCCTTCCCCTCTGAAGAATCCTTTGAGAGATGTCAAGTTTTAAGCATCCCTTTAAGAAAATATACTTCTCCTTTTGAGGTAAAGGACATTCTCAATGGGAAATACGAACACTTGAATCTGCAGAAGCACATATCTCATAAGAAATGCTAGCGTGAGAGAAAAATCAATGTGAACAAGGGGGATTAATGCCTTTCCCACCCTCCCTTCAAATCTCTCTTACAACATGTCCATCTGTGCAACCTGGTCAAGTCTGCATGGAGAGGATCCGGATGGTCACCCCAATGCTGAGGGTGGCAATGAGACACTCATGAGAATTTCCATGGAGGGACATATACAAGTGAATCATCCCTGAAGCAGAAAAGGGAGGACTAATTAACATTAGTTCTGTATAAAGCACATTAGAATATCTCTTATCGGCAGGATTCTCAACTGTGGAATGACTTGCAGTATCATCCTGGTGGAGTCTGGCTGTGTTGGAGGTGGGGGTGAGGAAGAGGGGTGGTCATGTACCCTGTAGAGTGTTTAGCAGGATCCTTATTAGATGTCAGCAGCACAGGCCACCTGCCATGGTGACAACCAAAATGTAACTGACCAAAGTCACATAGTGGTTACATTCCTTCGTAGTGTAAAAGCAGTGCTCTGTGAGCAAACAATCACCTGATTTATTTGTTCAAACTTGAAAACAGGAAAACATTTTTAAATTTACGTGTTACTTTGCACTGAGAGAAAGACAATCACTTTTCCTGGTCATTTAGAGAAAGAAAAACATATGATTATGTATACATAATATTACAGCTGTCCCTCAGTTTTATTGTTCACAAAGTATTAATTTATCAGGGTCAATTATTATGTCATTAAATTATTTGACATGGTCATTTAAAGAGAACTGTATTTTCTCAGATATATGTGTGTGTGTGTGTGTGTGTGTGTGTGTGTGTGTGTGTGTGTATATATATATTATGATTTTGAACTTTTCCTTCTATCTGACTGTTCATTCCTAAAATTTTTATATCTAAACAATGCTGTGATGTTTTGGTCATTTTTCTCAATTACATCTTGTACACATCTTTGAAAAGTTCTTGAGATACAGTCCAAAAAGTAAAATTAGTTATCAAAAATGTCTTTTGAAGGTGGAAAATGCACCAATATAGGAAGACTGTTCTCAAGAGTACTAATTCCCTGAACCATGGCCAACAATAGACAATCTTATTAAACTGAAACACTAGGCTAATTTTTTAAAAAATGAATGATGATAGGGAGTATAATAATTAACTACTTTCCCATATAAAATAAATCAATAAAACATAAACTCTTGTGGGTTAATAATCACAAAGAAGTTTATCTTGTCAGCTGTCAAAGTGGAAACTCAGAAAATATTACCCTAGATTTTAAAATTTATTTCCTACAATCACAATATTTAGAGCATTGATCATAGAATAAGCTAGGTAAAATGACTTTGAATATTGTACAGAAAAAAGTTTAATCAAATAATACTATGACATGATCCCTCATGACTCAATACCAAGTTAGAAATTTTAAAAACTAATCAAAGCATATATAAATTTTTTTATAAATATTAATGATTTCATGTGATCTCAGAATTAAAGACTCTATGAATCTCCATTATGCTGTGCTTAACTTTTGATAAATTTCATATGAAAGATGATTTATTTAATTGTGGAAAATATTAACTATCCTATTGCTTCTGCTTTTTAAAATTATTTATTTATTTATTTATTTATACCAGCCTAAACTAAATTTGGATCTCACATAATAAAGTATAACTTTTAACACAGCCACATCAATGTTTATAGAAGCTCAATTCACAATAGCTAGATTGTGGAACCAACCTAGATGCCCTTCAACAGATGAATGGATAAAGAAACTGTAGTGTATATACACAATGGAATATTATTCAGCCATAAAGAAGAATAATATTACAGCATTTGCAAATAAATGGATGTAATTGGAGACTATCATGCTAAGTGAAATAAGTCAATCCCCCCAAAAACCAAAGGCTGAATGTTTTCCATGATAAGTGAATGATGATAAATAATGGGGGTGAGGGGTGGAGGAATGAGAGAAGAATGGAGGAACTTTAGATTATGTAGAAGGAAATAAGGGGGGGTATGAAAAATGGTGGAACGAGACAGATATCATTACCCAATATATATGTATGATTACATGAATGGTATGAATCTACAATGTGTACAACCATAGAAACTAAATGATGTACCCCATTTGTGTACAATGAATCAAAATGCAGTCTGAAAAATAAATAAATAAATAATAAATAAATAAGTAAATAAATGAATAATTTTTAGTTTTTTCTTTTCCTTTAAATACATCTAAAGTGGGTACATGACTGAAGAAACTCAGCACTGTGGCAGAGTTCATTCTCCTGGGATTGTCAGATGTCCCCGAGCTGAGAGTCCTCCTCTTCCTGGTGTTCCTTCTTATCTATGGAGTCACGGTTCTGGCCAACCTGGGCATGGTTGCACTGATCCAGCTCAGCTCTCACCTGCACACTCCCATGTACTTTTTCCTCAGTCACTTGTCCTTTGTGGACTTCTGCTACTCCTCAGTCATAGTGCCCAAAATGCTGGCCAACATCTTTACCAAGGACAAAGCCATCTCCTTCCCAGCCTGCATGATACAATTCTATTTGTTTTGCACTTGTGTGATCCGGAGGTCTTCCTGCTGGCAGTGATGGCCTATGACCACTTTGTGGCCATCTGCAACCCATTGCTATACATGGTCATCATGTCCCAGAAGTTCTGTGCAGAGCTGGTCTCTGGCTGTTACCTCTTAGCATCAGTGTGTGCTCTCGTTCACTTGTGCTTAACTCTTGAGATCCCAGGCTACAAGTCAAATGTGATCAACCACTTTTTCTGTGATCTACCCCCTCTCCTAAGTCTTGCCTACTCTGATGTCTCTGTGAATGAATTGCTGCTCTTCATTGTGGTCAAATTCAATGAGGTCACTACCATCACCATCATCCTCACCTCCTACCTGTTCATCCTCAAAACCATTCTGAAGATGCGCTCTGCAGAGGGGAGGTGCAAAGCTTTTTCCACCTATGCCTCCCACCTCACAGCCATCGTCGTCTTCCATGGAACAATCCTGTTCATTTATTGCCAGCCCAGTTCTGGCACTAGCATGGACATTGACAAAGTGACCAGTCTTCTACACCGTGGTGATCCCCATGCTGAACCTCCTGATCTACAGCCTGAGGAACAAGGATGTGAAGGAAGCTCCTCAGAAAAGCTCTCAGCTTAATACAGATTCCTAGAGAATGTGAGCTTGCCAGGACTCAGGCTGCAAAGCAGAGGTAACTGGAGGGGTGATACGTGGGCTGTAGTATTGGAGTGGAGAGAAGAAGAATGAGTTAAATGAGTCACGAGTGAGTCTTTTTGATTTATTTATATTTGTGTCTTTTTAATTTACAGCTGTGGCCTTAAAAATTCTTCAAAAAAATTTTAAATTTCAAATTTTAAAATAATCAGTAATGTTTAAATGAATATGGTTAATGACCTTGTAAGACACACATATTGAGTTTGGTATAAAATCTTCTCAAGTTAAAGATGAACATAAGAATCACAGTATTATATCAGTTTCCATGATTCATGAAACTATGATTCTTGTCAGAAAAGAATCTCTGTAATTTTATAATGAAGATGATAGCATTGAGAGTGTGCCCATAGATGACAAATCTATACGTACATACTTATACGTGTATGTTTTTGTTTTGTTATTGTGTATATATATATATATATATATATGTATATTATTTACTATTTTTTCCTTTTTACTTCAGTCATCCAGATGTTCAGTGTTGTTTGAACCGGAGATAGTATCTCATTTCATGTAGAATATAGTAATAATTTCACAAGTACCATTGATCTACCTGTCTATTTTGGTGCCAATACCATGCTGTTTTTGTTACTATTGCTTTGTAGTATAGTTGAAGTTCTGGTATTGCAATATCCCCTGTTTCATTCTTCTTGCTAAGTATTGCTTTAACTATTCTGGGTTTCTTAATATTCCAGATGAATTTCATGATTGCTTGCTCTATTTCTGTAGGGTACCTCATTGGGATTTTAATTGGATTTGCATTGAATCTGTATAGCACTTTTGGTAGTATGGCCATTTTGACAATATTAATTCTGCCTATCCAAGAACATGGGAGATCGTTCCATCTTCTAAGGTCTTTCTCAGTTTCTTTCTTCAGTGTTTTGTAGTTTTCATTGTAGAGATCTTTTACCTCTTTGGTTAGATTGATTCCCAAGTATTTTGTTTTTTTTTGAGGCTATTGCAAATGGAGTTGTTTTCCTCATCTCCCTTTCAGATGTTTCATCGCTTGCATATAAAAATGCTTTTGATTTATGTGTGTTGATTTTATAGCCTGCTATTTTGCTGAATTCATTGAGGAGGTCTAGAAGTTTTCTGGAGGAGTTTTTTGGATCCTCTAAATAAAGAATCATGTCATCAGCAAATAGTGACAGCTTAAGTTCCTCTTTTCCTATTCGTATCCCTTTAATATTTTTAGTCTGTCTAATTTCCCTGGCTAGAGTTTAGAGAACAATGTTGAATAGACGTGGTGAGAGAGGACATCCCTGTCTTGTTCCCATTTTTAAAGGGAATACTTTCAGTTTTTCTCCATTAAGAATGATGTTGGTCATGGGCTTAGCATAAATAGCCTTTACAATGTTCAGGTATGTTCCTACTATCCCTATTTTTTCTAGTATTTTGATTATGAAGGGGTGTTGTATTTTGTCAAATGCTTTTTTCTGTGTCAATGGGAATCACCATATGATTCTTATCCTTAAGTCTATTGACATGACTGATTACGTTTATTGATTTATGGATGTTAAACCATCCTTGCATTCCAGGGATGAACTCCACTTGATCGTGGTGCATGATTTTCTTAATATGCTTTTGGATACGGTTTGCCAATATTTTGGTAAGGATCTTTGCATCTATATTCATCAAGGATATTGGTCTAAAATTTTCTTTCCTTGATGTGTCTTTTCCTGGTTTGGGTATGAGGGTGATATTAGCTTTATAGAATGAGTTTGGTAGGGTACCCTCCTTTTCTATTTCCTGGAATACTTTGAGAAGTATTAGAATGAGTTCTTCTTTGAAGGCCTTGTAGAACTTGGCTGAGAATCTGTCTGGTCCTGGGCTTTTCTTGGATGGTAGGTTTTTAATGGCTTCTTCTACTTCATTGCTTGATATTGCTCTGTTTAAATTGTGTATGTCCTCCTGGTTCAGTTTGGGAGGAGCATATGTCTCTAGAAATTTCTCAATGTCTTCGGTAGTTTCTATTGTTGGAATACAGATTTTCAAAATAGCTTCTCATTATGTTATGTATCTCAGTGGTGTCTGTTGTGATATTTCCTTTTTCATCACGAAGTTTAGTAATTTGAATTTTCTCTTTCCTTCTCTTTGTTATTGTGGCTAAAGGTTTGTCTATTTTGTTTACTTTTTCAAAGAACCCACCTTTTGTTTTGTTAATTTTTTGAATTGTTTCTTTTGTTTCAATTTCTTTGATTTCAGCTCTGATTTTAATTATTTCGTGTCTTCTACTACTTTTGCTATTATTCTGTTCTTCTTTTTCTAGGGCTTTGAGCTGTAATGTTAGGCCATTTACTTGTTGAATATTCACTCTTTTCTGGAATGCACTCCATGCAAAGAATTTTCCTCTTAGTACAGCTTTCATAGTGTTCCAGTGATTTTGATATGTTGTATCGTTGTTCTCATTGACCTCTAAGAGTTTTTTAATCTCCTCCTTTATGTTTTCTGTTATCCATGTTTCATTTAATAGCATATTGTTTAGTCTCCAGGTGTTGGAGTAATTTCTGTTTTTTATTCTGTCATTGATTTCTATTCTCAGTCCATTATGATCTGATAGAACACAAGGCAGTATCTCAATTGTTTTGCATTTCCTAAGGGCTGCTTTGTGGCATAACATACGGACTATTTTTGAGAAGATTCCATGAGGTGCTGAGAAGAAAGTGAATCCACTTATTGATGGATGGATTATTCTATATATGTCTATTAAGTCTAGGTTATTGATTGTGTTATTGAGTTCTATGGTTTCTTTGGTTTTTGTTTGGAAGATCTATCTAGTGGTGACATTGGCATGTTAAAGTCACCCAGATTTATGGTGTTGTGGTCTATGTGATTCCTGAAATTGAGAAGGATTTGTTTGATGTACAGGGATGCACCATTGTTTGTGGCATAAATATTTACTATCATTATGTCTTCCTGATTTATGGTTCCCTTGATCAGTATGAAATGTCCTTCTTTATCCTTTCTGACTAACTTTGGCTTAAAGTCCACTTTATCTGACATAAGGATGGAAACCCCCGCATTTTTACTGAGTCCATGTGCGTGGTAGGTTTTTTCCCATCCTTTCACCTTTAGTCTGTGGATGTCTTTTTCTATGAGATGAGTCTCTTGCAGGCAGCATATTATTGGGTCTTTCTTTTTAATCCATTCTGCCAGTCTATGTCTTTTGATTGATGAGTTTAGGCCATTAATGTTCAGGGTTATTATTGAGATATGACTTGTATTCCCAGTCATTTGGGCTTATTTTTGGTTTTAACTTGGCTTGGTTTCTCCTTTGAGTGCTTTTTCTCTAAGGTAGCTCCTCCCTTTGCTGACCTACATTGTTGTTTTGCATTTCTTCCTCACGGAATATTTTGTTGAGAACATTTTGTAGTGCAGGCTTTCTATCTGTAAATTCTTTTAACTTTTATTTATCATGGAAGAATTTTATTTCATCATCAAATCTGAAGGTTAGTTTTGCTGGTTATAGGATTCTTGTTTGGCAACCATGTTCTTTCAGAGCTTGAAATATGTTGTTCCAGGTCCTTCTAGCTTTTAGAGTCTGGGTTGAGATGTCTACTGCTATCTGTATTGGTTTCCCCCTATATGTAATCTGATGCTTTTCTCTCACAGCCTTCAAAATTCTATCTTTATTTTGAATGTTGCTTCAATAATGTGTGTGTCATTTTTCTCCTCTTTACTGAATATGCTTAGATAAAATTCTGAACAATTATTAATAGAGTGAAAAAAATCAATTTGCATTTATTTTAGGGAGGGAAAAACGTAATTTGCTGCACAATTTTATATGGGTCGAAGAAAGTATTTCCTCTGATAATATTATTTTGGCTCTTACAATGTTTGTTTTTTGATGTTTTCATAAGAATCACACCACAAATTAAAATATAAGAGCACCATATATTTTGATAAAATATAATTAACTAAACTTTTCAAATATTCCTGAAAATATTTCTTTTCATGGGCATATGGGCTTGGATTTCTAATTCCAATTAAATAATGTATTTGTAGAAAAATCCCAATTCTAGATCAAGAGGTCTCAGTATCATTTCTATATCAATGTTTTAATAAATAAACAATTGCAGCTAATTCAATAAGGGTTGTTTTTAACAAATAGATTTTAGAGCAGTTTGTTTTGAAGTCAATAGAGGTAATCACTTTTTCAAATTCAGTCAAGTTTACTGCAAATATTTTCTCAGGTCTTATCATATATAAATTAAAGATATCCATCATTCTTCTACATGCAAGTTTATTGATCAAAGTAATATCATTAAACAGTTTATAAAATGTAATATCTGTGTTTAAACTTGCCAACACACTATTTACCAATATGATATTGCATAGTATTATATTATGTGGTTGAAATTATAACATGAGAGACTTTAATTTGCTAATGAAATTCACAATATTATGTGAAGTGGAAAAGCAGGATAAGGAAAAACGGATATCACATTATCCCATTTCTATGTGGAATTTCAAAAGTTGGGCCTAGAGAAATTGAGAGTAGAATAATGGTTACCAGAGACTGGGGAGAATAGAAAGCAGAGGAGAGGAAGAAAAGTCAGAGAGGAGAAATAAATACTCATGTTTTGAAGACAAATACAGTAAGTGTAATGTATTATATATCTCAAAATAGTTAAAAGAGATGATTTCTAAATGCACGAACCACAAAGAAATGATAAAAATTTAGGGCGATATATGGAAAAATTAACCTGTGTTGACCATTACTCTATACATACATGGATCAAAATTATGGCATTTGGCAGTTTATGTATGGAACTGGAGAGGGTCGTGCTAAGAGAAATAAGTCAATCACAAAGAACCAATGGCCAAATGTTTTCTCTGATAGGCAATTGCTAATTCACAATAAGGGGGATGCTAGGGAGCAATAGAGGTACTTTTGATTAGGCAGAGAGGAGGGAAAGGAGGGCAGGAAATGTGGGAGTAGGAAGTATAGTAGAATGAATCAGTCATCATCACCCTATGTATTTATGGGATTACATGACCTGTGTAACTCTACATCATGTACAACCATAAGAATGAGAAGTTATAGTCCATTTATGTATGATGTGTCAAAATACATTCTACTGTCCTGTAAAACTAATTAGAACAAATTAAAATACATATCACATTGTACCTCATGAATAGGTGCCTATATTATGTGACTTAAAAATCAAATATTATTAAAAGTTTAAAGTTTTATGTGTATATTATTCAAAATATGGAGTGACCATAAGATAAAATTGTGATAAACGTTTTCTACATCAACTACCTTTACTTTCTACTTAATGCTCACTTTTTATAGTTTTAGAATTTTTATTAGTTTGTTTAACTCCTGTGTAAGGGTTCATTTTTAACACAATTGTACATGCATGGAATATAATTTGCTCTAATTTGGTCCACAATACACCCCCTTCCCCTTCCCTCTTCCCTCCTTTTGCTCCCTTTCCTCTAGTATACTAATCTTTTTTCTATTTATTTACAGGTTTTTTTTTTTCTAAATTAGTTCCTCATGGATGTGCAAAATGGCGAGATTCACTGTGGTGACTTTCAGAGGAAAGTTTGGTCAGATACAGTTCATCATTTCCCCCCTTTTCCATCCCTCCTCCCTCCATCACAAATCCTTTTCTCTACTCCAATGATCCCTCTTCTAATTTTATAGGATTCCCTTCTCTATTTTCTTCTTCTTTTTTTTTTTTTTTTTTTTTGGTCTACTTTCTGCATATTATTTGACCCTTGACTTTCTGAATCTAGCTTATTTCGAGTAGCATCATATTCTCCATTCCATTCATTTACCGAAAATGCCATAAAGTGTCTTCATTATGGCTGAGTAATACTCCATTTTGTATATATATCCAATTTTCTTTATCTGTTCATCTGTCAAAGGGCAACTAGGTTGGTTCTATAGCTTGGCTATTGTGAATTGTGCTACTATAAACATTGATGTGATTGTGTCTCTGTAGTATGCTGATTTTAAATCCTTTGGAAATATACCAAAGAGTGGAATAGCTGGGTCAAAAGGTGATCCCCTTACTAGTGTTTTTTGAGAAGTCTTCTGTTTCCCAAAGGGTTTATACTAATTGATAGCTATAACAACAATATAGAAATGATAAAAATTTAAGGTGATATATGGAAAAATTAACCTGTGTTGACCATTACTCTGTACATACATGGATCAAAATTATGGCATTTGGTGGTAAATGTGTGGAACTGTAGAATGTCATGCTAAGAGAAATAAGGCAATCACAAAGAATCAATGGCCAAATATTTTCTCTGACAGGCAGATGCTAATTCACAATAAGGGGGATGCTAGGGAGCAATAGAGGTACTTTTTATTAGGCAGAGGGGAGGAAGTGTACTTTTATCCCCAAATCCTCACCAGCATATATTATTATTTGTATTCTTGATAATTGTTATTCTGCCCTGAGTGAGATGAAATCTCAATGTGGTTTTGATTTGCACTTTCCTGCTTGCTAGAAATGTTAATTTTTTTTTCATGCGTCTGTTGACCATTTGTATTTTTTCTTTTGAGATGTGTGTATTTAGTACTTTTGCCCATTTATTAATTGAATTATTTGGTATTTTTCTGTTGTTTATTTTTAGTTCTTTATATCATCTAGATATTAACCCCTTGCATATCGGGTGCTAAAGATTTTCTCCCATTCTACAGTTTCTCTCTTTCCATGCTCTTACTTGTTTTCTACAGTCTCTCTCTTTCCATGCTCTTACTTGTTTTCCTTGCTGTGAAGAAGGATTTTGGTTTCATTCCATTCTATTTATTGAGTGTTGGTTTTCTATCATGCACTTTAGGAGTCTTGTTAAAGAAGTTGATGTTTGTTTGAATATGATGGAGTGTTGAACCTACCTTTCTCTTGCAGAAATAAAAATCTGCCAACTTTTACAAATGCCTCACAAATCTTTAAGTATAAGATGAATTGAAAAGCAAATAGCTTTCTGCATGGCATTTGCTGGATGACATTCATCATGGACAACCATGTTGTTTGCAAATGCTCTTTTAGCTTTGCTGTCATGGGATCGTCTCTTCAATAGTATTTCATCTTGGGACAAAAGTTGTATGGTTTACACCTAGGACACTGAATTAGTATTAAACAAATATGCCCATCAGTCTACTTTATATCTGATTTCAAAATACTCCTCCATGGACTATAATACATGTAAAATGTTCTTTTCCATGAAAATACATTTGTATATACGACAGAAAATAAGAATTGATTTGTCTTGATGAAAAAGACTCCAGGACTCATGGATAACATTTAAAGTTGTCCTTTTGCCATAGGTTTTGGATGTTGGTTTTGTTCATTTCCTGATTAGAGCAATTCTCAGAGAAAATTTGAATGGATAAGAGAAAGTCCTTGATTTTGAAGAAATGGAGAAAAGGCATGTGGGAATGCTAGTTGTAAAATGAAACCCAAGATTCCTTAAATTCAGAAACTCTTTAGATCAACCTAGGAAGAGTTTTTTGAGAATTTAGGAATGGTTTATCTGTAACTATTTACTTCTGTGAAACTTTAAAATGTTTGCTGTATCTAGGGGCACACAGACTGTGGTTTGAACACTGAGTTCATGTCAAAGTTCAGTAGTCAGGAAAGGAGCAGACATGGAGGGATGTTGAGACATCCCAGTACAAAAGCCTCCAGCTTTGCACAGGGCCTCTGACCTCCTAGGGACCTTGCAACTATGCTCTTTCCATAGTCATGTGGTGGTGCAAACTGAAAAGCAGCATGTGTCCCACCTCCAACAGGGATTCTCTGTGTTACTTTGGGCAAATTATACCTGTCTATGCCCCAGTAACCTCATTTGTAAAGGACATAAAATTATTTATATCATTTATTTTTGTAAAGAGGAAATATGTTATAGTTGGATTTAGAAAAGTACATAGCACATAGTAAGTGCCCAATAAATGTGTGCAACGACTATTATTCTCACTATAGTAGGTTCACTGTCCCCACTCTGTGTAGAATAATGTGTCTTGAGACCCTATACCTTGCAGGAAGGAGCTGTTGCATATAAAGCAGACAAACTTAAAAGATGCATCCATATATTTCAAAATGACAATATGAGAACTCAAAGACAAAATTATTGAATGTAGCTTTCCATGTATCAAATTCATCATAAACTCTGAATGAATGGAGTTAGCTTGTAATAACCTATGCATAAAAGGGAAATATAAAGTGTACCTACCGCATTATTTATTTTCCCCAGTTCATATCCCATAGTGAAGATAGTTGCTTCCCATAGTGAAAATAGTTGTTTGAATCCCAAGAGTTTTCTTGATATTTTGTTAATGTCCCACAGAGATCAGTAATTGTTTTTAGTACCTTAGGGAACATAGATCCCAGAGAAACATCCACAAACATAAAGTTGATGACATTTTCCATCACAACAATTTCAGAAACAAGGAAAGCAATTGAGTACCTACTCCACAGGTGAGTTGAAATACATGCTTATTATTTTGGGAGGGGATGTTTGGATATGAATAATATTTTCTGGGAACTGGAAACTTGATTTTTTTCCATATTTGAAATCTCTTACAGTCATAAATGAGAGAAGAATGAGGTGTAAAAGAGGGAAATAGTATTATAGATATTTTAAAAATTCTGAGTAGTATTCCTCTCAGAGAATTCTTTGATAAATGCCAAGATTTAAGCACTGCTTTAAGAAAATATACTTCTCCTTTAGAGGTAAAGGATATTCTCAATGGCAAATGGGACAATTTTATCTGCAGAAGCACATATCTCATAAGAAATGCTAGCACGAGAGGAAAATCAACAAGAACAATGAGGATAAGTGTATTTTCAGTTTTTCTTTTACATCTCTCTCTCACAACAACTCCATCTGTGCAACCTGGTCAAGCCTGCATGGAAAAGCTCCGTATGGTCACCCCAATGCTGAGGGTGGCAATGAGACACCCATGAGAATTTCCATGGAGGGACCAAAACACGTGAACCATCTCTGAAGTAGAAAAGGGAGGGATTGCTTTAGCTCTGTGCAAAGCACTTTAGAATGTCAATTGAAAGCAGGTTTCTCAGCGACTTACAGTATCATCCTGGTGGCGTTTGGCTGTGTTGGAGGTGAGGGTGAGGGAGAGGGATGGTAGAGTTTTAGCAGCATCCTTACTGGATGTAATAAGTACACACACCTACCATGGTGACCACCAAAAATATCACTGACCAATGTGACATAGTGGTCATATTCAACTCCTGGTAAAGGAGCAGTGCTCTGTGAACCACTGACCACCTGATTCTTTTTCAGACTTGAAAACAGGAAAAAAAGTTCAAAATTTTGTATTACTTTGAACTCAGAGGAGGACAACTCATTTTTCCTGGTCATTTAGAGAAAGAAAACCATATAATTACATAAGCATACTATTTTACCTGTCCCTCGGCTTTATTGTTCACTGTCTCATTTTATCAGCATCAATTCTAATATCTTTAAAATTATTTGTCAAAATATTTTAAAGATAAGCATATTTTCCTTCAAAATACTTTTGAACATTTTTATCATTTTGAACTTAAAAAATAATTTTGAATGTTTCCTGTGATACTTCATTTCTTCATTTCTAATTTTTTTAATCATAAAAAATGCTACAATGTTAAGTGGTTATTTTTCTCAATAATATTCTATGCACATCTTTGATTAGCTCTTGAGATAGAATCAGAGAAGTAAATTAATTGTCAAGTAGATCATCCGAAATTAAAAATGTTGTAAATATAGGAAGGCTGTTCTCAAGAGTACTAATTACCTAAACTGTGGCAAACATTAGGCATTTTATTAAACTGAAAAACTAGGTTAATTTTATAGAAGAAATGGTGATATGGAGTATAATAACTACATTCCCATGTAAAATACATCAACAAAACCTAAACACTTGTGGGATAGTAATTATAAATAAGCCTATCTCAACAGTTTTCAGAATGGAAAACTCAGAAAATTTTACCATAGATTTTAAAATTTATTTCCTTTAATCACAATATTTGGAATATTGATTATAGACTCAAGCAGGTAAAATGGCTTTGAAAGTTATACAGAAATTTTGCTAATCAAATAACATGATGACATCACGCCTCATGATTCAATGCCAAACTTGCAATTTTGAAAACCTAATCAAACATACAGAAAAGTTTTTATAAATATTAATAATTTCATGTCATCTCTGAAGTAAACTAAAGGCTTTATGCATCTCCATTATACGATGCCTTAGTTTTTGTTAAATTGAATAGCACAGATAACAATTTTTTATGGATAAAATTAACTAACTTATTGATTCTGTTGTTTTTTATTTATTTTTAATTTTTAAAATTTTTTATCCAGTGAAAACTAAATTTCATCACATAATGAAGAATAGCTTTTAATTTTTGTTTTTGTTTTTGTTTTTGTTTCCCCCCCAGCCACATGTAAAGTGGGTACATGGATGAGGAAAACTGTTCCACTGTGACAGAGTTTATTCTCCTGGGATTGTCAGATGTCCCTGAGCTGAGAGTCCTGCTCTCCCTGGTGTTCCTTCTTATCTATGGAGTCACGGTTTTGGCCAACCTGGGCATGGTTGCACTGATCCAGCTCAGCTCTCACCTGCAAACTCCCATGTACTTTTTCCTCAGCCACTTGTCCTTTGTGGACTTCTGCTACTCCTCAATCATAGTGCCCAAAATGCTGGCCAACATCTTTACCAAGGACAAAGCCATCTCTTTCTCAGCCTGCATGATACAATTCTATTTGTTTTGCACTTGTGTGGTCACAGAGGTCTTCCTGCTGGCAGTGATGGCCTATGACCGCTTTGTGGCCATCTGCAACCCACTGCTGTACATGGTCATCATGTCCCAGAAGCTCTGTGCAGAGCTGGTCTCTGGCTGTTACCTCTTAGCATCAGTGTGTGCTCTCATTCATTTGTGCTTGGCCTTTGAGATCCCATTCTATAGGTCAAATGTGATCAACCACTTCTTCTGTGACCTACCCCCTCTCCTAAGTCTTGCCTGCTCTGATGTCAGTGTGAACGAGGTGCTGCTGCTCATCACGGCTACTTTCAATGAATGTATGACCACTGTGATCATCCTCACCTCCTACCTGTTCATCCTCATCACCATCCTGAAGATGCGCTCTGCAGAGGGGAGGTGCAAAGCTTTTTCCACCTGTGCCTCCCACCTCATAGCCATCGCCATATTTCATGGAACAATCCTTTCCATTTATTGCAGACCCCCTTCAGGCAATGTTGGAGATGCTGACAAAGTGGCCACGGTGTTCTACACTGTGGTGATCCCCATGCTGAACCCCCTAATCTACAGCCTGAGGAATAAGGATGTAAAAGAAGCTCTCAGAAAAGCTCTCAGTTCTAAAACACATTCCTAGAGATTGTATGCTTGCCAGGACTTAGGTCGCAATGTTGATGCAGGTGGAGGCGTGGATAGGTGGGCTGCGGTGTTGAAGCACAGGGAATAGGAACAAGCTAAGTAGTCATGAGTGAGATTTTCAATTCACTTATATTTGTATCTTTTCAATTTACAACTGTGGATTAAACATCTTTCAAAAATATCAAAACTTTTTTTTAAATTTTAAAGTAATTAGTAATATTTAAATGAATATGGTTAATGGTACTTCTAAGACACACATATTTGGTTTGGTGTGAAACCTTTGCAAGTTGAAGAACTAAAGGATCACATTTCATATCAGTCTCCCTGATCCATAAAAGTAAGATTCTTGTCATAGTAGAACCTCTGTAATTTCATGATGAAGATCACACAATTGACACTGTGTCCACAGGATGATAAATCTATATGTCACTATATACTTCTATGAGTTTATTTTTTTATTACTTTTTAAATGTTATTTACTATATTTTTTCCATTTTTTTTCTGCAGTTGTCCTAATGTCTGGTGCTTGAACCTTGGATGATACCTCATTTCATGTATAATATGATAGTAATTTCACAGTTACATTACAAATATTGAGTTACACAACCTGAAAGCATCAACTTACACTGATCCCTAGTAAATAATTATTGCTCCATGTCTTCTCTCTCTCTCTCCTCCTTATATATACTTGTACCCATTTACAAAAACATTATTGGTGTAACAGTTTCTGAAGTGTCTCTTTTATCACTTTGTTTTCTTCTTATTTTCATGCTAACACTTCAGTTCACTATAGATGAAATAATTAATGAAACACGTATAATTTCTAAGCTCTGTTCATGTTCTTTGCATGCATCTTGGTGTCTTTTATGTATCTAAATCATATGTCTCCATTCATTCCTGATTGCTGTACACCACTGGCGCTTTGAGGCTGCGTTATTATTTCAGTTTCTGAATTGCATTCACATGTTTAAATGAAGCATATCCTTTTGTGTAATAATGTTTGAAAAACAGTGGACTTGATTTCATGAAAGCCTGGACTGGTACTTTGACTCTGACTTTTTCAGTTTGGAAGAATTTAACTCCTTCAATCCTCTGTTTCCTTCATCTTAATGAAGACTATCTTTACTAACCTTACAATACTTCATTAAAACTAAAGTTTGAGAGTGTGAATTTACTCACTAAATTCAGAAAAGTGTATCAATGCAGGTATGGATGTGTTTCTGGGACTATTCAACTTTTTATCTATTTCACTATCATTTGGTTTAGATGACATCATTAAGAATTAAAACTCAAAACAGTTCTAAGAACAACAATATTTGAAACTCTCCCTTTGGACCCACAGGATTTTACACATGGGCATATATATGATTTCATCAGAGCTTCTCTTTTCTTTTGAAAAGTGTGAAAAATAATATTTAGATGTCTCTTCAACCTCCTGTGAAGTTCCTGGAGGATCATTTTAGAACTATTTTGATAGTGGGAATTATGGGATTTAATTTATCTGAAATGACCTTTTGAACATGTGCACATTGTATAGTCATGGTGTACACCAGTGCTACACAGAGGCAGGCACAACCCTTGCCTACATTGACATTATAAGGTTAAAGTGCAGGCCTACAAAAGATGGGTAATGCGGCTCCCACATGATGCCTTCTGGTACTGGACATTCATTCATGAAAATGATGTCACCTGTCATCCTGTATCATCTGTAAACACCAAGTCTCTGAATGCCTCCTTTCTGTTCCCAAAACATCCAACCAAGTTAAGGGAACATGGAGAGAAAGCCTGGACCAGAAAGTGTAGACTCAAGCTGGCTTTTGCTTAGGCACACAGGGAAGAAGGGCAAGTTAGTGTTGTCTGGCATGTATAACAAGACAGTTGCTCCTTGGTTGGGAGCAGCTAATTAATTACAGGTTTTTTGAACCATCCCAAGGCAGAGGCGATGCCCTTCTGAGAACTCTCGGTGGTATCTCGCCAGTTTGAGACTGCTCAGTCACTGGTGATGCCCTGCCCATGGAGGATTCTGTGCCTCACAGAATTTACTGGCTTTGGGTTCAAATGCCATTGTTTGCTGTCTTCAGGTAGAAGAGTGTACTCAATGTCCTTGAGATGCCAAGCTGCCTGGAGCTACGAGATATGGGCACTAACTCATGAGCTTTTAATTGGGCTGTTCCTGCTCACAAGCTTTCCTATATTGCTTGTTTGTCTTTCTTTCCTTTATTACTTTTATTTCTCATCCTCTCACCTACCCTAGAGTTTGGGACCAATCAAAGTTGTGCTGGTTCATGACACTCCTTCGACTGCTGGTCAGACACGCAGGCCAAGCAAAGGAATGATGATAACGTCATTGCACCTGCAGCCCAACTTACAGAGACCCTCTCTGAGTGGAAAGCATGCATGCCACTCATCCCGGTAGCTGCCACTGGACAAAACTCCCGCAGGGACAGGAGGCACTGCCTGACAAAGGACAAGAGGGATGGAGGTGCTGTCTGCTGTTGCCTCTGAATTATTCCTGGAGCAGTCAGTGATCTCCTGTAAGCTTTCTCCAACATACTGAAGCCAGAATTAAGGACAGGTAGTTAGTGTAGAAATAGGGAATAGGGTCAATTCGAGGAAATGAAGCCATGAAGCCATCTGCCTCTGGAAGTTGGAGACTGCCCCTGAAAGACTCTGGAGCCCATTGATTACCAAATTTACCTGCCTTTATCAAGGACTGCAAGCAAGGAGCTGCTAATCAATGCCCCCTGGACCTTTACCTGCCTGTATCACCTTGGCCCTTTCCCTGCCCATGGCTTTTCACTTAATGCAAAACCAGGCCTAGTCACATAGGCAGAAAGGAGAGATAAGGGGGGAGAAAACTGGAGAACAAAAGAGAATTTAACCTATTAAAGATGTAGGGTGCACTCACTTCTGGGGACTTTAGAACATCAGCCATGGCCCCCACTTCCTGCCGGGAGAAGTCTGTATCATTACCTTTAAATAAAACCTGCTTAATATGCTTGCCTTGGCGTGCTTCTCTAGTGTTCAATCTTCAATATTAGAAGGAGCAGAACTCGTCACCGGTAAACGGCGGTATAAATACTATGTGTCTCCCATGCTGTATCTCTGCAGTTTCTTTGACCTCTCTGCATCCAAACCCACTCCTTTGGCACAGATAGGTCTTAACACTGGCTCTGGGACTGGGAATATAGTTCACTTTGTAGAGTGCCTGCCTTGCAAGCACAAGTTCCTGGTTCAATCCCCAGCACTGCAAAAAAAGAAAAAAAAAAAAAAAAAAGCAAAACCACTGGCTCTGAATCTCTGCTTTTCTCCATACAGTCATGTAGGTGGGAAAAACAGGAAGCTGTGGCCTTCTCCAGCAGCTTACTTCAAGGTTGTTCAAATTACGACTGGTTGTGCTTCCATCACCTGCTTTGCAAGTGGTGCATGAAAACAAAATTGTCTCTTGACTGGTTATTAGGAAGATTAAAAAAGACAATGTTTAGATTGTTTAGATAAGATTTAGATAGATTCTAACACACAATGTGTGCCCAATAAATGTGTCCCACCATTAGAGATATCTGGCCAGCAGATTCATTACCTTTACTGTATTTGAAGAAGCTCCAGTGTGACTCTACACAGTCTGCCCTCCTGGAAGCTAGGGGATTTTGTAATCTTATGAGAAAGTGAAAGTTCATCAGAAATTTTCATGGTAATTTCAAATGGCAATACAAGCTGTGCTTCACATATCTGATATTAGGATGCAGAAGTGCAATTACCAAAAATTCTGGAAGTAGGTAAATTTGGATTTAAACATTTTTTTTTTCCCAATGTAGAATATTTTTTTTTCTTTTTCATTGGCACATAGTACTCATACTTACTTATAGGGCACAGTGTGCTGTTTCTGTATGTGTACATGATGATGATAAAATCAGGGTAATTTGTATAACTATCACCTCAAACAATCGTCATGTTAATTTTTTGTGGTGAAAACATTGAAATTGTTTCTTCTGACCATTTAAAGTGTACAGTGCATTATTGTTAACTATGTTCACCCTACTCTGCAATAGAATACCAAGTTACAGTGCTTCTAAAACCATTTTCTGATCACATTCCACAGAGATTAATTATTTTTAAACCTTCTATGACATCAATTTCTACTTCAATTTTTTCCTCACTTTGTTATACCATAGAGATTAATATTTTTTTTAGCTAAGGCATTCATTTCCCAGGGGCATAATTTATAGTATAAAGTCTTTTATTTCATTCTATTCACATCTAACACCTTCAGTTCAATTCCAGGGAAGAAACATCCATACCACAGGTTTGTTCACTACAACTAGACTCTAGGTACTTGAAAAATGAAAAGACATGTATTTTTGGGGGGAAAAAATAATATGTCTAACTCATCTGTCTTTGACTTAGAGAATGTTTATGATAATACGTATCTCATGCCCTTACTTTTCAAAATTTTTTATTTTATTTAAGAGACAGGGGAGAGATTACAACTATTTCTTCTGCATCATCAAAAACTGATGAATATAAAAATTACAAAGTAAAAATGTTAAACTTTCTTTTTTCTCTTTCTCCCCGACCTTTGCCACATCAACAGTCTTCATGAGACCTGCAGTGACCACAGATGAGCTGATGATTTCCACTGCTACCCCAGTCTTGGGGTTGTGTGAGTTGTGAGGTGGTCATAAACGTCCTCTGCTCAGCATTGGAGGATACTTGTGGGTTTTCTTTGGATTTATCATAGACTAGTTCCCTGTTAGCATAGAATATTGGGAACAAATTGTTCAAAGAGGATTTTCTTCTTTTATCCAGGCAAGAGTCTTAGCTTTTTAAAATGGTCTTAAATTCATGAGAATAATTTGTTTTAATTACTTTAAAACTGACTCATAATACAGAGAAACGATCAGACTGTTTGGGTGGGTCCAGACGGTCTTCACTCAGTTTTCATTACAATATGTTAATGAAGTATCTGTTCTTACAATTTAGAGAGGGCAGAGAGTAAAATTACTTAAATTCCATTGGCTTCTTCCTTAAGGGAAAGATCTGGATGGTAGTTTCCACTTTCATGAAATATAAAATTTACCCTCTTTACACAAATAAAATTTTGAGGGACCTTACAAAATTTTCACTTAACTTTTTAAAATCTGAATAAACAACTTATATATAAGGGTCATAGCCAAATTAGTTTGATGACATATGGGGTATCTGTCTGTTTTCAGACAACTAAAAGTTTGTTTACAACTAAAAGTTTGCATCCTATGTACTGCTGGTGTCTCCTTTTTTAAATTTTTTAAAAACAATTTGAAAGTAAATTTCCACAGTAGATATGATGAACCACAGTTTGATAATTCTTTTACTTTTGAATATTGTCAAAACAGTAATAATCAATAATGAGAACTGAAGATAGTTTTTCCTAATTTTTCAATGTAATCATTTGTGATAATATATTACTGTGAATAATATCTGGTAATTTAAAAATCATTTAGTTTTTATTATTGTCAGTGTTAAGATTTTCAATAAATGCTGTCTAATTCTTTTACCAAAAGCAAGAAAGATGTGTTTTTCTTTCTGTGTCATTAAAAGACTTCATAATTACCATTACAGTGAAATAAATAATCAGTAATTTTACAAAACCTATTATGCCTTTAACTGTATGCATTCATTTTCCTTTTTTGGTTCTGAATGACTCCAATTTGAAAGAATCTTCATTAAACACTATTTTCATGGAAAATGTTCATGTACCCCAACAATAGAATGACAGAGACATCATGACCCTATGTACATGTATGGTACCCGAATCAAATGAATCTACATCATGCACAACCATAGAAACAAAAAGATGTACCCCATTTCTGTACAATGAATCAAAATGCAGTCTGTAAAAAAGGAAAATTATAAATAAAAGAGAAAATTAGATAACTTCTATGGGAAAATTTAAGGTTATTGATAAATTTAATAATAACAGTACAATGTGCATAGTAACTTTTATATTTATTGTAATAAATTTTTTAAAATTTTGTGACCAGAAGTTAGTTTCCATGTAAAATTAAAGCATATCTTAGAATCTAATTCAAAGTCAACCAAACCACCTCATTCTATACATGATATGAAATGTGCAAGGTAATTAATGACTGAGAATCATTCAAGATTATTGATTAGGTTGAAATTAATTTTCATTTGTGAGTTCTATGGAGATATATAGGTTAGAATATTGTTAAAATCATTGAACATTTTGTAAATTTGACAGTTACATTCCTCTTAGAATTCATGCATACATTTCATTCTAATGTTACTTTTTCCTGAAATTAATAACCACCTCTCACTTTCTCTTTAATGTCTTCCCAGAAGTAAACTGAAACTTACCATATGTAAGTTAACCTGACATCTGTTGACAATGGCTGCAGAAAATTGTTCCACTGTGACAGAGTTCATTCTCCTGGGATTGTCAGATGTCCCCGAGCTGAGAGTCCCTCTCTTCCTGGTGTTCCTTCTCATCTATGGAGTCACGGTTCTGGCCAACCTGGGCATGGTCACACTGATCCAGCTCAGCTCTCACCTGCATACTCCCATGTACTTTTTCCTCAGCCACTTGTCCTTTGTGGACTTCTGCTACTCCTCAATCATAGTGCCCAAAATGCTGGCCAACATCTTTACCAAGGACAAAGCCATCTCCTTCCCAGCCTGCATGATACAATTCTATTTGTTTTGCACTTGTGTGATCACGGAGATCTTCCTGCTGGCAGTGATGGCCTATGACCGCTTTGTGGCCATCTGCAACCCACTGCTGTACATGGTCATCATGTCCCAGAAGCTCTGTGCAGAGCTGGTCTCTGGCTGTTACCTCTTAGCATCAGTGTGTGCTCTCGTTCACTTGTGCTTAACTCTTGAGATCCCAGGCTACAAGTCAAATGTGATCAACCACTTCTTCTGTGACCTACCCCCTCTCCTAAGTCTTGCCTGCTCTGATGTCAGTGTGAATGAGGTGCTGCTGTTCATCGTGGCTACTTTCAATGAATCTATGACCATTGTGATCATCCTCACCTCCTACCTGTTCATCCTCATCACCATCCTGAAGATGCGCTCTGCAGAGGGGAGGCGCAAAGCTTTTTCCACCTGCGCCTCCCACCTCACAGCCATCGTCATCTTCCATGGAACGATCCTGTTCATTTATTGTCAGCCCAGTTCTGGCACTAGTCTGGACATTGACAAAGTGACCACAGTCTTCTACACCATGGTGATCCCCATGCTGAACCCCCTAATCTACAGCCTGAGGAACAAGGATGTGAAAGAAGCTCTCAGAAAAGTGGTGGATTCCAAATTATTATCCCAGAGAAACTGATACCAGCATAATTTGTTTTAAGCGTGTTGATTGGGAGAAGAGTTGGAGAGCACAGGATGATGAGGAAGTAGGCAGGTATGAAAGAGTCATTTTGTTCTGTAATCTTTGTGTGTCTTCAATTTGTAAAGATAGGATTCAGCATTTTCAAAAGTTGCAAATTATACATATGATTTTCTTCAACTTTTATTATTAAAAGTTATATGGGTAGTAGCATGACATGAATGTTTGTTTTAATCTATGACATGTATTAATTTAAAATTCATAAGAATCACTTGTTTCATCAAAATTTAGGGAAAACATAATATTTTTCAGATTTTAATATCTGACATCTCTAATGAAAAACAGCCTCTTGTCAGTTAGTTTATGCAAGCATGAGAATTCCATATGTGCACATATATTGTTAACTGATTTTTTTTTTTGTTTCCATTATTGCTGTGGTATTTGTTGCAATGACCACTATTTTTAAAACTCCTAACATCATTTTATTTGAAAAATGGAGAGTATTAGTAAGGATTTCACAAGAAATTTAGAAGAAATAAATTATAAGTCAGTTGCAAGCATTTACTAAATCCCCTTACGTTACTCACTTTTATCTCATTCTCTCCGCATTCTGTATCATCTCTCCTCATAATTATTAGTCATTAAATAGCCATTATTATAAGTAGTCTTTTTTTTTTCTTTACTTTTTCTTAACTTCTGACTTTCATGTTACCTCTTCAATTCTTTGTGGGTGAAATCCTTACTCTACTTTGTCATTTCTAACTTTGATTCTGTTCTTTGCCTTAGTATTTGTATTTCATAAAGTGATTTTTGGTGGCTGTTCTCTGTGTACCAAGGCAACATTTCTTTTTCTTTTCTTTTTTTAAAATTATTTATTATTGTTTTTTATTTTTACAGACTGCATTTTGAGTCATTGTACACAAATGGAGTACATCTTTTTTTTTTCTATGTTTGTACATTATGTAAATTCACAGCATTCATGTAATCATACATGTACATAGGGTAATGATTTCTGTCTCATTCCACTGTCTTTCATAACCCCCCTCTCATTTCCTTCTACATAATCTAAAGTTCCTCCATTCTTCTCTTACACCCCATCCCCCACCCCCATTATATATCATCATCTACTTCTTAATTCATTCCTGACTCATGTGCATCATTGAATCTTCCTTTATGAATCCATTATGATTTATAAGAATTTCTAGTTTGTACTAACTTGTTTTAATGAAACTTCTGCAACCCTTAAAACATTAGAAAATCACAAATCCAGTTCATAAAAACTAGGATTGATTTTTCAATGTTGATTATTTAATTCACAATTTAATTTCTTCAGTCCTCAATTTCTTGTATTTTAACACTGGCTAATTCTGCTAACCTCACAACATTTTATTGAGATTAAATCTTGACACAGTGTATTTTACATGCTCGAAGGAAATAAATGTTGTTAATTAATAATTTGAAAACACTATGATTTCTTTTCTTTTAATTGTAAGATAAATTCAACCATACAGATTTTATAGAGTAAATATGATTGGGATTTAATTGTCATTATTGTCCTAAAAATTGTGTCAAGAGAAAGAACAACAATTGATTCAACTTATTGTTATCACTTATTTTATACTGAATTTTCATATTTAGTCCAAGACTTTCCAATTCACGACTCTTAGATCCTTATACCAAAAACCTAAGGTTAATAAAGTGTAAGAAAAATCAAGAAGAGTAGAATATAAGGTTTGTGTTCCAGAGTGGCTTTGCAATTAATAAATGACCTTCAACTGTGGGCTCATTTTCATTCTCAACAAGGTGAAGATCAGAATGAGAGATGAAGGGAATAAAGAAGAGTGTTCATTCCAGATGAAGGGAATAAGGGCAAGTGTTCTGCTCGATATTTTCCTATGTAAGTGTCCATTCCTGAGAGGACATGGGAATGTGTGAGGAGGGCAACAGATCAGGGAAAACCCTTTCTGATAACCAGGAGGGCAACAGATCAGGAAAAACCCTTTCTTATCACCAGAAACCAGGTTTTGGTTTGAGAGTAAACTATGCTGATGAATCTATTGGTAGCTACATCACACCAAAGTCTGAGTGATGGTTAAGTAAGCACAAATTCAGAGAAATTGTGAATATTGGAGAATAATGAATGCAGTTTGGAGGAATCAGATCACATCGCATGGAAGGTTCTCCTGGTCCTGTTTTTTTTTTTTTTTTTTCTTTTCTTTTTTTTTCTAGTCTCTCTTTCACATATCTGAATGAGACAGATCCTAACACTGACTCTGAGTCTCATTTTTTTCTCTGTACAGTCATGTCATTGGGAAAAACCAGGAAGGATTTTTCTTCTCTAGCAGCTCTCTTTGCTGTGTTTGAATTATAACTGATTGTGCCCCCATCACCTTCTTCGTAAGAAATGCATAAGAACAAAATGATCTCTTCACTTGTTGAGATGATTACACAAGCTAACCCTTAGATAGATGTGATTTTGAGCTGTGTACAATAAACCATGCCTATAATCCCCGTGCTCAGCAGACTGAGGAAGGAGGATCACAATTTCAAATCCAGCCTCAGCAACTTAGTGAGACCCCCCCAGCAATTTAATGAGACCCTGTCTCAAAATATAAATTAAGAATAATAACAATAATAATAAAACACAGAAAATAGGCTGAGGATGTGGTTCCATAGTTAAGAACCTCTGGGTTCACTCCATGGTACAAAAACAATTAGATTTTGTACATAATTATAGGGCACAGTGTGTTTTCTATGCATATATACATGATGTGATGATCAAAGCAGGATGATTTGCATATGCATCACCTCAAAGATTTGTCATTTGATTTTTGTGGTGAAAACATTAAAAATTTTTTTCTTGCTATTTAAAATATGCAATGCATTAGTTTTAATTATGTTCACCTTATTCTGTAATAGAATACCAAGTTATGTTAGTTTTAAAACAGATTTTCTGATCATAATCCACAGAGATTAATTATTTCGAGCCTTCTAGGACATCAATTTTTATTCATTTTGTTATGCCACAGAGATCAGTAATTGTTTTAGATAAGGCATTCATTTCCATGGAGCATAATTTATAGTATAAAGTCTTTTATTGTATTTTATCCATGGAAGAAATACCCATACCATGGTTTTGTTCACTAAAACTAGTCTCTAGGTATTTGAAAATGAAACGACATATATTTTCTGAGCAAACAATAATAATTATTGATTTGTCTAACTCATCTATCTTTGACCTAGAGAATGTTTATGAGAACACATATCTAAAGCCCTTGTTTTCCAAACTTTTTTCTTTTATTTAAGAAACAGAAAAGAAATTACAACCATTTCTTCTGCAATATCAAATGTAATATATATTAAAAATAGAAACTAAAAATGGTACACTTTCTGTTTTTCTCTTTCTCCCCCACTTTTATTACACCAGCATCCTTTTTAAGATCTTTAATGACAGAAGATGAGCCCTTGATTGCTTCTAATTTTAGATTTTTTCTTTTTAATTGACACATAATATTTATACTACCTAGAAGACAGAGTTCTGTTTCTATAGTGTGTATGATATGATGATAAAATCAAGGAGATTTGTATAACTATCATCTCAAACATTTGTCAATTTTTTAAAAATATTATTTTGTCGTAAAAACATTGAACATTCTTTTCTTCTGGCCACTTAAAATATATGATGCATTATTGTTAACTGTGTTCACCGTACTCTGCAATAGAACACCAAGTTATGGTGGTTTAAAACAGATTTTCTGATCACATTCCACAGAGATTAATTATTTGTGATCCATCTATGACATCAATTTTTACTTCCATTGTTTAAAAAATTTTCTTATGCCATGGAGAATAGTAATTGTTTTATGTAAGAGAACCATTTCCCAAGAGCTTAATTTATAATATAAAGTCTTTTATTGCATTCTATCCACATCTAACACCTTCAGTTCCAGGGAAGAAACATCTATACGACAGGTTTGTTCACTAAAACTAGACTCTACTTAAAAATGAAAAGACATGTATTTTTTGAGAAAAAAATAATTGATATGCCTAACTCACTGTCTTTGACTTAGAGAATGTTTATGAGAACACTTATCTCATGCCCTTACTTTTCAAATGTTATTTTTTTCTTTGGTTTAAGAAACAGGGAAGAGATTGCAACGGTTTATTCTGCAACATCAAACACTAATGCATATAAACATTTCAAAGTAAAAATGGTAAACATTCTCTTTTTCTCTTTCTCCCCCACTTTTGCCACAGCAACATTCTCTGAGATCTACAATGACCAAAGTTGATCTGGTGATTGCCACGGCTACCCCAATCTTGAGGGGCTTGTGAATGTGCCTGCAAGGTGGTCATGATGTCCTCTGCTCAGTGTAGGAGGATACTTTTGAATTTTCTATGGATTTATCATAGACTTGTTCCTTTTACCATAGAACATTAGGAAGAGAACTTTTAAAGAGGATTTTTCATTCCCATTCCCACAAATATCTTAATTTTTTAAATAAATGAGACACAAGAAAACCATGAATTCAGAAGAACATTTTTTTCCATTTCATCAGAATTGATTCAAGATACATAAAAAACATCAGACTTTTTCTCTTCCTGACCATCTTCAGTCAATTTTTATTATAGTGGTTTAATGAAGTAAGCATCTATTCCTACAAGGTAAGAAGGAAGGCAGAGAGTATGATCATTCAACTTCCATAGGCCTCTTCCTTAAGGGAAAGAACTGAAGGTAGTTTCCACTTACATGAAATACACAATTTTACTCCTTTACCAAAATAACTCTGTGGGGACCTGAGAAAGTTTTCACTTACCTATTTTTTAATGTGGTTAAAATATTTTTATATCAGGCTCGGAGCCAAATAAAGTTGATAACACATAACACATGGTGTTTCTATTCGTGTTCCCCACATACATTCTCATTTATACATAAAACCTCACACTCTATGTATTACTGGTGTCTGTTCTTTAAAATTGATCATTTCAAAACATAATGTAAAAGTACATTTCTACGAAAGATATGATGAATCATAGTTTAAACAACTTGAGTTTTGACTTTTGTCAAAACAGTCACAAACAATAATGTACCATTGAACATAGCTTTTTGTTGATTTTGCAGTATAATTAGTTCTGATATCATCTTACTAGGAATAAAATATCTAATTAAAAATCATTTAGTATTTATCACTCAAAATGTTAAGACTTTCAATAAATATTGCTTAATGTATTAAAAAATTATACAGGTGTTTCTTCTTTCTGAGACATTATAGTACTTCATAATTATTATTACAATGAAATCATAGCTTCACTAATTTGATAAACTATGTATCTTTGAATATATATATTAAGCTTCCTTTTTCATTCTGAATTATTATAATTTTAAAGGGGCTTCATGAACCGCAAGTTTCACAGAAACCACATTTCCCAACAATAGAATTTAGATAACTATGGTATAAATTTATGCTACTGATAGATTTTTTTTAAATAATAAAAAGAGTATGGTATTTTTTTACACTACCAGGACATAACTTTTAACATTTGTGTAAATTGAAGTAAATTTCCATGTAACTAATAGCATGTCATTGAATCTCTTTGACAGTCTGCCAAACCACCAGATTCAAAGGATCATCAGAACTGTACAGGGTAGTTAATGTCTAAGAATCATTTAATATTACTCCTGATGCTTAAATTAATTTCAACAGTGAACTCTACTGAGATACACAATTTAGATTATTTGCATAATTATGTAATATTTCCAAATTTGGCAGTTATGTTTCTTTCACGATCCATAAATACATGTGTTTAAGAGTAGGATAATTTCTTTTTGTTCTCTTCCCTGAATAGCAAAAAATTGCCATGTTTCTCTCAACCTGATATCTGGTAAAATGGCCAAGGAAAACTGTTCCATTGTGACAGAGTTCATTCTCCTGGGATTGTCAGATGTCCCCGAGCTGAGAGTCCCTCTCTCCCTGGTGTTCCTTCTCATCTACGGAGTCACAGTTCTGGCCAACGTGGGCATGGTTGCACTGATCCAGCTCAGCTCTCACCTGCACGCTCCCATGTACTTTTTCCTCAGCCACTTGTCCTTTATGGACTTCTGCTACTCCTCAATCATAGTGCCCAAAATGCTGACCAACATCTTTACCAAGGACAAATCCATTTCTTTCCAGGGCTGCATGGTGCAACTCCATTTATTTTCTACTTATGCAATCACAGAGGTCCAGTGTGTGCTTAATTCATCTGTGCTTAACTCTTGAGATCCCAGGTTACAAGTCAAATGTGATCAACCACTTCTTCTGTGACCTACCCCCACTCTTGAATCTTGCTTGCTCTGATATCTCTGTGAATGAAGTGCTGCTCTTCATTGTGGTCAATTTCAATGAGATCATTACCATCACCATCATCCTCACCTCCTACCTGTCCATCCTCATCACCATCCTGAAGATGCGCTCTGCAGAGGGGAGGCGCAAATCTTTTTCCACCTGTGCCTCCCACCTCACAGCCATCGTCGTCTTCCATGGAACAATCCTGTTCATTTTTTGCCATCCCATTTCTGGCACTAGTCTGGACATTGGCAAAGTGACCACAATCTTATACACCATGGTGATCCCCATGCTGAAACCCCTGATCTACAGCCTGAGGAACAAGGATTTGAAAGAAACTCTCAGAAAAGTGGTGGACTCCAAAATGTTATCCAGGGTGTTGACATAATTTGGGTTAAGGGATGAAAAATGTGTATCGTAATAATAATAATTTCATAAAAATCTTAGGAGAAAAGTTTCATGTCATGGGTTAACACTTTTTATAATCACTTATTTATAATACATTCTATAGTTTTCTCTATGGATTCTGTTTCTGTTCTTATTCATCACTGCTGATCAGGTAAATGCCATTATGATGAGTAGCAGACTATTGCTTTTACCATGTCTGAACTTCTTATATTCATGTTACATCTACAGTTTACTGAGGATAAAATACTTTCACTTGTAAGTAGATTTCTAACCTTCATCTTGCATGTGTATTTTGTCTTCATAAGATAATCTTTGTCACGTTTTTGTGTTTCTCAGGAACATTTCTTAATTCAGCCTTTTCTCCTGTGGAACATCGATTCTTCCTTTGTAAATACACTATGAATTATGACCGTTTCTACTTGGACTTGCTTTTAAAATGAAGTTTCTAACCTTGTATTTATAAAAAGTTAGAAAATCAATAGACCCAATTCAAAAACACTAGACTTGGTGTTTCAACCCTCATTTTTTAATTTGGAAATTTTATCTTCACTTTTTCAATCCTTGTTTTCCTACATTTCAACACTTACTCGTTGTTCTAACCTCCTAAGATTTTATTGAGCTTAAATTTTGACAAGGTATATTCAGTACTGTTCACATGCTCGCAAGAAATAAACTTTGCTAATTAATGATTTGAGATTACAATGACATCTTTACTATTAATTGTAAAATATCTTCAACTATAGAGATTTCATAAGAGATGAAACTGTCTTAGAATAGATAAATTGTGGTACAGATTCAAGTTATCAATGTTCTTATGTAGAATTTTGTCAGGAGAAAGAATTTAAGTCCATATTGAGTTCATATTAACACTCTCTTTATACTGAATTTTCACATTTCATTCATACTTTCCAGTTCATCACTATTTATACCGTAATACCAGAAACCTAAGGGCACTATTAGATAAGGTAAACCTAGAAGAGTAGAAGATAAGTTTTGTGATCCTAAGTAGCTTTGACTATTAATAAGTAAACTTAACTTTGGACACATTCTTATTCCTAACAAGGTGAGAACAGAGTGAGAACAAACATTCCAGATGAAGGGAATAAAGACAAGTGTCCTACTTGATACTTTCCTCTGTAATGTCCAGTCTTGAGAGACCATGTGGATATGTGAGGATAGACACAGGGGAAACCTTTTCTGATCACCAGAAATCCACATTTTGGTTGGAGAGAAAACCACACCAATGTACATATAGACAACCACACCTCACCAAGGTCTTAGTGATGGATAAGTATGGGTTAATTTGCAGATATTGTGACAATATGCATAAAATGAATGTAGTCAGGAGGAATCATAAAGTGTTCCATAGAAGTTTCCCTACCTCAGTAATATTTTGATGTATAAATAACATAAATGATACTCTAAAGATAGGTGAGATATCTCACAGATCTGTTTGACAAATACACATTAACAGTAGATAGATACATAATAAGTTACTAATAATTGCAGGAACTAAAATTTGTGAAGAAAATTGAGATATATTAAATTCACTAGACCAGACATGGGGAGCCAGTATTAGGATCTTAAATATGCATTCAGATTTACTAACTGGAGAATAACTTGGTCTCTATATAATGTATTCACTGATTTATTTTGATTTAGTTTGAACATATTTATTTTGGTAACGTGATATGATTGCATTTTCCATTCCCTCTTTTCTCAACCATGTGAAAAAAAAAGTGTATCCATCCTATGATATTTATGTATATCCAAAAAGATATATGTTGCTTTTTGTAAAGAGTTATTATAGGACAACATCTTAGACATATATGAAAACACATGTATGAATATAAAAGTAACAAAAGCATAATCAAAACAAATATCACTGGAGATGGAAAAAAGAATCAAGAATTTTGACTTCTGTAGATATTTGGGATTTCAATATTCAGGATAAATTTCTGAAAGTCATGTTCTAAATCAGAAGCAAAAAGAAATCATTCTATGAATAATAGCATATATTTTTATAGGATATTGAGATATTATAATAACATTAGACATCAAGAGATCCTGGTTCTAGTCAGATTTAGCTCCTGGGACAGGAAGAAACAAATTCCAAGCATCTGTAGTCTTATACTGAATATATATGAAGAAAGATATCCACATAGTATCTCTGGCAAGAACGTAACCAAGTAGTCAAGGGACATAATGGCAGAATCTACCTGCTGCTGGTTAGAGTAATAAAAGGGCACTGAAACTTTGCAAAGAACAGAGGCATAGCAGAAATTTGAGACAATTGTTGAATAAATAAAAAATTATAATCTCTGCTCTACCTGTCATTCTAAAAAAAATTGTGGAGTGGGAGAACAATCATGGAGCAGAGGGAGATGGTATTCAACTGAGTTAACTTTCACATAAAATGTTTCTAAAGCTGCTGTTGACTTCATTTACATTTTCCACGAAACAAGGATTACATCAGAAATGAGTCCTTAGTGTTAATAGCTGTTTTGAGGCCCCTGGAGAAAAGGCAACCAATTTCCTCTAGGACAAGACCCCGAAGGGAGATGGAATAGAAATAAGGATACTGTGTCTCCCCAAATGAGCTCTCTCAAGACCAGTGGGGTGGCCTTTCCCACCGGGAAGCAAGTTCATAGGTCTGAGAAAGTGCAGATGATGTTTTCTAAGGAAGGCTTTTAGAAGATGACCTAGGTTTTGTCATATTTTCATGGGAAAACAATTTCGAAAATTTTGAGTCACTGCACACGTTATGTATGGGGTTACTGAGGGAATAGGAAGCATGCTCTTTCTCGAGAGCTTTGTTTGGAGAAACTCACTTTGAAGAAGTACACTGTGAGTGGGAGAAGTTAGGCCACTGTGAGTTTTCAGGAATATATATCTCCTTGTGTGTGGTAGAATTTAAAGGAGTTTGCAAGAGAAATAGGTATTTAAATGAAATGTATTTGAAAGGACTAAGTGAATCTTCTAAGGAAATCTAACAAAGAGAACATGATCTAAATATGTTTTTAGAGCACGGACATAAAGCTGATTCATGAGGGACAAAACAAGAACTATCAGAAAAAAAATATAAGAAGTATTTTTAAATATCACATTTACCCATATTTAAAGAAAATACAAATTGTTCAATTTGTAAAATAATATCATTTGAGGGAAAATGAATCCTGATATGGAAATTGTGCATTAGTCTTAAGTAGCAATCAGAAGAAACACAAAAAGCTATCCAAATCAGGGAAATAAAGAAATAGTTCTTTACAGAAGATTATGAATCTTTCTTCTTCAAATAAATTTGGAGATTTTTGCTTTTCACAAATGGGTGGAGTCAGTGAGATGCTTCTAGTGAACGGAGGCCAGAGATTCTGCCATACCTGGTACATTTCACAAGTTAGCCTCCTATTACACAGAATAATGCATCACAGAAGATAAGTCCTACTGAAGTTTAGAAATAGTAAGATGAAGCAATCAGAAATAATTTTAAACAGAAATAACTACAAAAAGATTGTCTTCCCAATGATATTTAAGTCCTTGGATATCTGAACACAGGCCCATAGAGAGACCTCCATTTTGGAACATCTGGAAACTATCTCTTGATTATAGAACCAAAGAAGTTTTACCAGAAATGATAGTACGAGAAAGGGTCCTCATTAAAGGAAATGTGGTTGAGGGAGCCCTGCTCACAGTACTAAAGAAAGGTCTCAGATGAACTGGTTGTGCTGATTGCCATAAAATACTAAGTTGTTCTGGATATAGGGTTGCTAGATTTAGCAAGAATAGAGGATACCAAATTGAATTTGAACGTCAGATAAACAAATATTTTCTCTGAGTATACACCATGCAATATTTAGCACATACAGAAAAACTTCATCATTTATCTGAGACTCATATTTAACTAGGGTTCCCTAATTTATCTGACAATGATAACTGAGCACCAATCAGGGAAAGCCCTACAATCTCTCTGTGTCAATAACCCTTTGCTCCTGGATGTCTTCTCAATTTAGTGACAACATCTTACCATTTTCTTCCAATTTTTTCAGGGGGTTGGGGCAGACAGGTATTAGAAGAGCAGAATGAGGGCTTCAGATGACTTAATGGGATGAAGAAGAGAAGATCCAAGAAAGAGAAAATGTTTTTGTGGGCGATTATGGATTTTCATCATGCCTATTCATATCCAAGTGAGACATTTCTGTGATCTCCAGTCTGTATGTTTCACCTTATTGCCAACATTCGAAACGTCTCTGAGACTCTCATCACTTTCTTCCCATTTGACATTCTAAAGATTCTCTAAAAGGTAATCAAAATAGTTAGAGCAGCTAGGGAGTCTGAGACAAGGAGGATCACAGATTCAAAGACAGCCTCAGCAAAAGCAAGGCACCAAGCAACTCAGTGAGACCCTGTCTCTAAATAAAATTCAAAATAGAGGTGGGGATGTGGCTCAGTGGTCAATTGCCCCTGAGTTCAATCCCCAGTCCCTACCTCAAAATAATGATAATTAGAAAAATAAGTATGAAAATATGATATTTATAAATTAAAATATTAAATTTTCTATCTCCAATGCAAATCAAAATGGCAGTGGAGACCAGATAACAATTTGATAGGGATTCAAGAAAATTGGGTTCATTGATGATCTAATATTGGTAAGTTTTTGGTCAAGTAATGGTTTTATTTTTGTGGGGGCTGTGGGTAGTGCTAGGAATGGAGCCTATGGGCATGTGCATGCAACATTAGTGCTCTGCCACTGAGTTATATCCCCATGCCCTATACTTATTTTAAAAATATGAGACAGTGTCTGTAAGTTACTGAGGCTAGGGTCAAATTTGCAATACTCCTGCCTCAGCTAATTATGGCTTCTTCAAGTTTCCCTTTGTTCATCCAGAGAGCAGAGCAGTTTAACAGATAAATTTTGATACTGAAAAAAGGAAAATACAGACTCCTATGTCTGATATATTCAATTAAGGCAGAATAATGATTAAGATGCTAAATGAATAATTAAACCACAGATATAAATGAAAATTATATGGACTATTCTTTTGGGGTGTCATAATGTAAGCAAAAATCATTATTAAATAAACTAGTTATAGAATCTATTTCAAATGCTTGCACTTTTTATGAGTAATCACAGAACCAAAATGACTATTTCATTTTAATAGACATTATTCTTGAAGAGTTAATGAAGCTCACTGAGATTTGAATATTGTACATTGTACATTGATCATATGTTTCTGTTCAAACTGCTGAACTAATAATGATTATCTTTGCATATTTTCAAATTACATTGCAGAATATAAGAATAATTAGTAGTACAGTTTCTGAGAAAGTAAAATTCACTCAAATCATATTTCTGAAACTTCAATTCTTTCTGTCTTGATACTGGATAATTTTGGGGGTCATAAAAGAGATTCATCTTGTTTCACCTCATAATCTGCTTAGGGGGTGATTAAGCATGATTTTGGTGTCAATCGCTTTCCTTCTTTTATTTCCAAGACAATTTACAGATCTCACTGAAAGAAAACATGTTTCTGAAAGAGAAATGTAACCTCCCAAGCCACCTTCACCCTCTTGGGCTTCTCGGATCACCCAGAACTGCAGGCTCCCCTCTTCTTGGTATTTCTGGCAGTCTACACCTTCAGTGTGGTAGGGAAACCTTGGGATGATTGTGATCATCAGAATTAACCCAAAATTGCACACTCCCATGTATTTTTTCCTCAGTCACCTCTCATTTGCGGATTTCTGCTATTCCTCTATCATTGCTCCTAAGATGCTGGTAATAATCCACTTTCAAAGAGCAAACCCTTATATTTCTTTCCTTAGTTGGTAAAGGGCAATTACTTTCTTGTTCAGTTAGAGACACTACCTCATTAACCTTTAATATGAGGAAGTGGAAATACATATTATTTAATGCTCTGATCAATGATTAAAATATTAGAGTCACAAAATAAATATAAAATTTGGTGATTCAACCAGAGCCACAATCCTTTCAATGAATATTGAAGTAAAATTGTGTATTTGCCTTTGTATTTTAACTTAGGATTTCAAAGTATCTCTGGTAGTTGTGATATCTGTTATAAGGAACATAATTTATATTTATGTTTTATAATTTTTTACTCATGTGCCTTTTAAAATATTAAGTTCTGAAAATATATAAAATTTTAGCATTTTTATACAATTTTAAAAATTATTCATTATAAAATTAAAACGTAAAACAAATGATTTATAATTTACATTGTGTACCACAGTTATCATGTGTCCATCATAATTAATCTGAAATGGACAATTGTTTCATTTCTCTTGTTCCTGAACTCACATATTATTTTTTGTTTTGATATAGGGCCTCACGGTGTTACTTAGGGTTTTACTAAGTTGCTCAGAATGGTCTTGAACTTATGATCTTCCTGCTTCAGTCTCCTGAGTCGCTGGGAATTCAGGCATGTGCCACCATCCTGGATTGGAAGTCAAAATTTTCTGAGGACTTCAGTCAACCAATGTGAGCACCTATTAGGGACCATATCTGTTGCTAAGACATTTATTCTCTCCACTAATCCTGTTGATTGGCAGTTATATTTCAGATGTAAGTAGTATAATACATCATTCATTTGAGCCCAATCACAAACAACACATCTTGTAAAATGGGTGCCTCGGTTATTATTCATGGGTTGAGTATACCCATGCACATTTAAATTCAAGTTTTTTTTTTTTTTTTTTTGGTACTGGGGATTGAACTCAGGGGCACTCAACCTCTGAGCCACATTTTGCATTTTATTTAGAGACAGGGTCTCACTAAGTTGCTTAGCCCCTCACTTTTGTGGAGGCTGACTTTGAATTCTCCATCCTCCTGTCTCAGCCTCCTGAGTTGCTGGGATTATAGACTTGTGTTGCTACACCTGGCTTACATTTAAGACTTTGATGGTGGCGGTTTGGTTAGCTTTCTAGCTAGGAAAGGTTTGCATGAGGCCAGTAGGGCATCCTTTACTGCATGAGGTGTAAGAAAAATCTGACTTCATTGAATAGTATCCCAGGCATTGAATTAGCCTAACCTGCTCAGATTACCCCAGGAGAATTTACAAATAGTATGATATCCTGAATTTTTAGAAGGATAATGACTCAACATCTTACATGGAAGTTGGTACAAAGGTCTGTAAGACAGCATGACCTTCTCAGAAAAATGTCATAAGTATAATGAAACTAGACATGATTAGTAGGAAATGACAGTGAGGGCAAGACTGTGGATTGAACCGAGGGGCAATCTAACACTAAGCTGCATTCTCAACTCTTTATTTTGAGACAGTCTCTCTACATCGCCACACCTGGGCTTGAGCTTATGATTCTCCTGCTTGAGCTTCCCATACAATTACAGGCAATCACCAGTGCACTTGACATTCAAAGTGAGGTCTAGAGCCAACATGCAATGATATTCTCCACAGAAACAGGAAGAGCTGTCATGAATTCACTCAGAAAAACAAGAGGTCCGGAATAGCCAAAGCAATCCTTAGTAACAAAAGTGAAGCAGGAGGCATCTAAGTATCAGACCTTGAATTATACTACAGACCTAGAGTAGTAACCAAAGAAAGCATGATTTTGGTATCAAAGCAGACATGAAGAAGAACAATGGAATGGAATAAAAGACACAGAGGCAAAACCAAATAAATACATTTATCTCATACTAGAAAATGTGCCATAAACATACACTGGACAAAAAATAACCTCTTCAACAAATGGTGCTGGGAAAACTGGAAATCCATATGGAGCTGAATGAAATTTAATTTTGTTGCATTATCTGGACGGTTTGCACTACCTTGTACAAACTTCCCACCTAGGGCAGGGTGTTGATAGGACTCCACTTTGCTTTTCTCTTCAACACAATCCGATCACTCTGATTTAAGCCAACATTCTCCCACAGATTTTTTTTTTCAGTGTTTTCCCAAGCTAGACAGCTATTCCAGGGATATTTGCAAGGATTTCCTAGAATGAATGTAGGAGGACCTGATACAGTGCCAAGGGTGTTTAATGCAGTGATACTTGCTTCTCCTTCATTGTTTTGTCCTCATCATATCTTTATGTGATTGTCCATGGCCCTGGAAAACATGGATTGAGTGCCATGGATTCGAGTGCATTTAGCATCAAATTTTATTAGGGCAACGTTTCTTCTCTAATTTGATGGACAAGCATAAAGTGAATTCTATATGAGACCTCAGGTTTCCCTCTATTTCCTTCACCCTGGGACAACTTGGATCCCATTCCTAATCTCAGGGATTGTAAGGGATTCATCCAAAATGACCTGCATTGACTGAATGCTCAGGCTAATTTTCTCTCTCTGTGGGGAGAGCAGATAAGAGAAGTTGCAGCTGTTTTATGTCTTTCCACAGAGCTATCAGTATGTCACTAGGTGGGGTTGATTACCTATCTTTGAAACATCAGTGTGTGTGATGATTATACAACATTTGTTTTGTACCTTTCCAGATGGTCCCTTTTTTCCTCCTTTTACCCAGATGTGTTTGTTCTCCCCACTTAAATATGTTTAGTAAGTAGACATGCTCTATCAGAGTCATTTTACCTCTAAAATAGCTATGGCTTCCTCAGCATCATATAAAAACTATTCCATTACTACAATAGAAGAGAGAGAGAAGGGTACCATATCATAATCAAAAGGCTAAAGAAACCGAAGGGAACCACACAATTCTCAAGGGATTAGGAGAGAGAAAGGGGTAAAGCCCTTTTCCAGGGGCTTCAAAGAGCAACCCTGTCCATGTTTCCTCAAAAGCCTGATCAGTACACGAGTCACCAGGCAACTAGAAGTGGAAATATCAAACATCAAAGACACAGAGATGTAAACTCTTTACTCCTTAAGAAGTGAATGTCCTTGTACTTATAATACCTTAGTATCCACAACCATTTTATATACTTTCTTAAAACAATTGCCTGGGTGTGTATGTTTCACAAACCATAATCTCAGTTAATTTTGCTGTTTTAACATTTAGTAAGCACTCAAAAATGTATGCTTTATGGTCCCTTACTTTATTTTCCTTGTTTTTCCACTTTGTACCCCAGGTGTGTAGGGATACCCCAGGCTAGTCAATGTACAGAGGAGCAAAAGTCCTTCAAGTCCAGCAAGCTCCTCAGGACAAAAGGTGCTCTCTTTGAATGGCTTAGAGATGCTCTGCAACTCCTCTGTCCTTGAGGCCTAGAGACATTATCTTATTATAATAACCTTTGGTAGTAGTGGACTCTGAGAAGCAAGCAAGTTATGTGATCTGCACATGCACAAAGCTAATTGCACTATGTAACCTAACATAACTTCATATGACCCTGGAATAGAGAATAAACTGACTGGATTTTCCATGGAAGCCACTTCTTGCTGTTCACCATCCTGTGTGCTTGCCTCTTTATTGCTGTCCACTTAACCTTTATATCTGGACCCCAATTAACCTCGACATAGGTGAGAGGCTACTGCTTTGTAAAACTGGGTGAAAGCTCAGCACTTGATCAAAGTATGCTTGCATTCTTGTATTACAGATATTGCTTTAGATGCAGAGCAACACAGAGTAATCACCTAAGAGGTTCATTGTGAAAAAGGAAGAGAAGAATTTAATCAGGGCCAAATACAGGGGAAAAGCAAAGGAAAATTTCCTGGAGGAAGTGATGGGGGCCTGATTGCTGACGATTCCAGCACACACATGGGCTTTTACCTAACAAGGCTCTTTTATGCAACAAGTTGTTTGGATTCTCCAGTGTTATAGACGCACATGCCTGAAAACTTTCCTAGTGTCAAACCCTGCTCTAGAAAACCTTCCAGTCCACACTTCTTTGTTCTGGGACTGAATAACACCATAAGAAATACTATCTCCTTCCTCCTGAATTTACTTATTCTCCTTTAGAATAAATCTCGCTATATTTTTATTTATTGTTCTGAGGTCATTATGAATTATTTCTGTGTTCAGTAAATTAATGTCCATTACTTCCATTAAAATATCAGTCACTTGTAAATAAACTACTGAATTCACAAAAGCATGCAAAGTGCTTAAATGTCAATTAGCAAAAACATTTTCTAAATCTTTGTAAAATTGAATATGAATAAAAAATTGATCATATGAGATGTTGGAAATTGAAAGGCTCAGAAATGGTCCACAAAGATAGGGCACCATTTATTGATTCAAGAGCAATAATGAAACAAGACACATGGAGATCCGCAATATTTTCTTATAATCATACCTTAATACAAGTGCACATTTTATTAAATTAATTATATAATATAATTTTTGTTTCTTGCATATCATGAAATACAATTTTACAAAATCAACCACTTTAAATAAATACGCGTATGTAAAGATAGTATAATTATTTAAAACCACCCTTTGCTTCTAAGTTTTTGCAGAGCCTCTTACACATCCTTGTTATGTAAACTATAAATTAGAAGATTCAACATGGGAATCACAAGGGTGTAGAACAGTGAGCTCATTTTATCTTGATCTAGAGAGTAAGAAGAACTTGGTCGGAAATACATGAAGAGCATAGTGCCCTGGAATACTGCAACTGCAGTTAGGTGGGAGGTACAGGTGGAGAAAGCTTTGAGCCTCCCCTCAGCACAGCGGATCTTTAAGACAGATGAGATGATGTAGCAGTAAGAGACCAGGACTCCGGAAAAGGTACTCAGTTCAATGAATCCAAATATGGTGACTAATACCAGCTCATTGACTTGCGTGTCAGAACAGGAAAGGAGATAAAGTGGAGGTAAATCACAGAAGAAATGATTAATCTCATTAGACCCACAGAAACATAAGCAGAATGTTAATGTCATGTGTATCAAAGCATCTGCAAGTCCTATGAGGTAAACCCCAGCCATGAGCAGTGAATACACCTTAGTGGACATATCCACTGCATAGCGCAAGGGGTTGCTGATGGCCTTGTAGCGATCAAAGGCCATCACTCAGCAGCAGACACTCAGCATCTGCAAAGATACAGAAGGTCAAGAACTGCAGAGCACAACCAAAGAAAGGAATTGATTTGTTCTTGGAGAATATGTCAACCAGCATCTTGGGACCAACAGCTGTGGAATAGCAGAGGTCACAGAAGGAGAGGTGGCTGAGGAAAAAGTACATTGGTGTGTGAAGCTGGGGATCCACTCTAATTATAAAGATCATTCCAAGGTTTTCCAGTAGATTAATGAGGTAAATCAGGAAAAACATGATGAAAAGTGTCACTCTGAGGTCAGCATTAGTGGTAATTTCCAAGAAAGCAAATTCACTCAAGGATGAACAGTTTTCCCTGTCCATTCTTTTCCTTTCTTGTCTAAACTTTCAAAGCATAAAAAATACATATTTGATCACTTTTTACTGCCAGAACACAAATAGGACAGAACACAATTTGTATCTGTATTTTTTTAATCCTAAGAAAAATTTGGTCATGTGTTCTACTCTACAAAAATACATTGTATGCTTCTGACAGGAATACATAAATAGATAGTAGGTAAGAAATTTTGAATTCATGAGTTATTTGACTTTCTACATCTTTAATATCTCTGGATCTTACCTTTCATTTATTATGAAATAAGTTTTGATACACTAAATTTCGGTAAGTCCTTATAAATATATTTAATAAACTGTCTTAGATTTCTTAGATTAGGCAGGGATATAAAGGGTTAAATATTTGCTATGTTTGAAAACATTCATCTGGTTGTAAAAAAATTAGCAATTTTTATAAACCAAACTTAATGATAGGTTTCAAAGACCATTGTGTGAGTTCTAGAATCATTAAGTACAATGCTTCATCTATGTGATCTTTAGTATTTGATGAGACACAATATAAGTATTCCTTTCTTTTCTTTCCAAGAAATGTGTTATATTGACATAAAGCTCACTGCCTATTTGTAGATACAGTCCGGAGACAAAATGGAAGCCTTCCTCATCATTGAAAAACAATGCTCAAGCAGAAATTATGGGACCCTCATAATTTAGCACAAATCTTGTATTATATCAGATTTTTAGAAGGACTTATTTATTTAAAAAGTGAAAACAGTATGAGGGTCAGTTAATACTTCATACATGTATAGGATTCTTTTCTTTAAGCATCTGTGTATTTATGAATATGTAATCCTTGTGCATGTGTGTATGATTCTTAATTGTACTAAGATATGTAGAAAGTGGAGAATGAATATATGCAGATTTTTTATTTGTATGTTTTCTTATTACTGTGTTGCTTCTATTATCAATTAATTAATTGATCAAAAAATTTTCAAAAATACCTTACATTCCTGTATATCCCTATTCAATGATAAATTGTCTTGCTTATGATCCTATGCAGAATTTAAATAAATATAAAGCTATTTTATGAATACTATCAAGTTCTCTCAGAATTTTCCAGTTCTGAGAACGCATTATTTTTGATCATTATACTTCACAATTCACAAAACTACATAAGAAGGCATGAAGAGGTTCATTCAGAAAACATCCATTTATTTCCAAAGAAATCATTTTTTTTTTTTTAACCCTAGAGTTTAAAATTTGGATACAAAGGAGCTTACCTGAGATGAGCTGTTCATTTGTAACTGAGCTTTGAGCAAATACCATTGTATTATAACAGGCAGTATTTGGGACTGGAACTCTCTGAACTTATTTCTCTCAGGCTTTGAAGTTATGCAACCATGCGATTACATTTCTGGTAGTGTGTTGTCCCTGTGAATATGTGAGGATCTTTAGTAAATGTTGAACTGAAACCTGAAGTCACTATATGGTCTACGTCAGAATGAAAACTGCAAATTAGTTTGACCTGTAGAATATAAGAATATGTGCATATTTTATATTATAAAATGTAATGTGCATAATCCTTGTCCAGCTGAAGCAGAATCAATGAACCTAATAATCTCTCATTTAATCAATTCCAACTTTTCTCTGTTGTCCATCTTTTCCTTCATTTCTGCAGCACTATCCTTCACCCTCTAAATGTTTCTCATTGAAATACAATTCATACACTATACCTTTCACCGTTTAAAGTAAGCACAGCTGTGGATTTGACTGTGTTTGAAAGGCTGAGTACTCTAACACTCCACTTGAAAAACAGTTTTCATCCCCTCCATGGGAAACTCAGGGCCATTAGTTGTCACTCCTCTGGTCCCTCCCCTCAGTTCCTGGAACCTTCTATTTACTTTCTGTAGATTAGGTGTGTTCACTTAATCTGGTTGTCAACTACAAACAGAGCCACATAATACATGACCTTTTTTCCTTGCTATTTATTTGTTTTACCATATTTTTGAAATCTATTCTTTGCATAGCAAGTAACAGAATTTCCTTCCCTTTCATAGCTAAATAATTTTTCAATTTATGTGTGTAGTACATTTTATTTGCTCATTCATCAGTTTAAAGAGATCCAAGTTGTTTCTGTGTTTTGTCTGTTATAAATAGTAGTGGTGTGGACATTCCTGTTCATGGAAGCTTTGAGGTTCACTTTTCACCCAGTATTGTCATATTCCCCTTCCCCATCCACATGCTGTCAATCACATTTCTATGATTGTGTGACTATTTCACATTCTCTACTTTAGTACTTGTTCTTGTTTGGATGTGCAGTGTCCCTCAAAAGCTCACATGTGAGACAATGCAAGAAGACTGAGAGGAGAAATGATCGGATTATGGAGCCTTAACCCAATCAGGGAATCAATCCTCTGATGGGATTAACTGAGTGATAAATGAAGTTGCTTTAGGTGTAGCTTGTGAAGGTGCCTGGAATGTGCCTTTGAGGTATATATTTTGTACCAGGAGAGTGAAGTCTCTTTCTTTGCTTCGTGATCATTACATGAGCTGCTTCCCTCCACCATATTTTTCTGCCATGATGTTCTGCCTCACACTGCTGAATGTCAATTTGTGCAAGACTGGAAAGCCATACATAATATCATTCAAGATATTCACCTCATAGTACCTAACTCTTATACCCTATTGGCAATGATGCCAGAAAACTATAGCTAGTTCACAGTACTAGATTTGAAGGATGAATTTTTGTGTATCCCCCTGGAAAGGAAGTTCCAATTATGGTTTGCTTTTAAATGGCAGGACCCAAGTACTAAAGTAACTATGCAGTATTGTTGGACTGTCCTTCCTCAGTGTTTTAAAAACTCTCCCACTTTGTTTAATAAGTTTCTGGCAAAAGACTTATGAGGGTTAGAGCTGTATAGAGGTATAGATATGGAAAATGAAAAAAAAAATCCCCAAGATAATGAGGCCTGAGAAAAGGGAGTGGAAAAGAAGACCCACACTGACAGCCTTCATCTCCTGTGGGGGCGCCTGGCAACCCAACCAGTGCTTTACAAGGATCCACTGGGGGAATGATGTTTGCAAGGACTCATCGTCCTGGGAGATGCCAGATGCTGGCCTCCGGGCTCTGGTGCTTTTTCTGCACTATGTTTCTAATATTATATTACTCGTACTATTCCTTGGTAGTAATCACTGAGGGTGAAGGGAATACTACAGAATTTCCCAAGAATATTAATAAAACATTAGGGACTATAACTCCTTCTCAGCCACAAGTAGTAAAAAGTCTTTTACCACTGTGTGATGTGTCTTCTTCCTGGGGTGCTTGTTATGAACATGTAATGCAGTACATAAATTTGGCCACGGAACCGTCTGTCTTTCCAACCATGAGTATGCAAAAAGCACCTCCCACAGTAGCTACTAGATATGGACTAGCTTATTTTATCAATGGCAAGCCCTGCTACCCCTCTAAAGGCAAGCCCTTAGAGAAGGTAGATATAGATCTCCCCCTGTCTCTTACAGGGTGGTTTAATCCAGATGATGGTTTTGTTTATGTGTGGTGGTAAGGTAAAAGAATAAGGCTTCACAACATTCCTTCCTTCCTACAAAGAATAGGTCACCCCTATAATAAACATTGGTACACAATGTCCTGTTCTGAGAAAAGGACCTACATAAGACAAAGTAATCTATTTAGTATAAAAACTTAGCCATGGGAACCATTGGGATTGTTGCCCTCCTGTAACTTAGCAATTTAGATATTAATCAGATGGACCTAGTAGAAATGGTCATGTGAGATTATTTGTCTATCGCTTTAACCGCGAGAATAATAATAGTCTTAGGTCACATAGAGTTTAGATATTAAGGAAATAAACATTGTATTAGCTCATTGACTTAATTAAATATTTGTAATCTGTACGGTTACTGATTCGGTAAAAATAATTTCTGCCTATGCTTTGGAAACTTCTTTGATTTTATTAATCATAAGCCTGTCATCATAACCTGAAGAAAAGTGTATATAAACCCAGCCTTCCCCAGAATAAAGTGGGATTGATTGCACCAGAACTAGAGTCTGTGTCTTTCATTCTCCATCCATCGCCGACGCTGTCTCTCCACGCCCCGTTTACCAGTGTGGAACCCATGGACTCCTGCTAGGGCCGGACCCCGGCAATCTCCTAAAACAAATGTTTTCCAAGTGCCAGCTGCAGAAAGGGAAGATGTGTCCTCTCACCTCTAAAATAACAGTCTCTAGGAGATATTAACCTTCTTCAAAGGAAATCCTCTCCAGACACTGCCACAGACCCCCAACCTAATGTTCAAATTCCTGAGTGCCCAAGGAAAAACTGATACATTCACTAGACCACTCCTCAAAATAAATTATATAAACCTAGTCCCTTTCTTTCTTCAGTGACTCCTTATTTTCCACCAGGAAAGTGGTTCCACTGCTGCTACTTCATCCCTGCATCCTGTTTTGGTGTGAAACTTCATTTCTGAATAAACAGCAAAGATGATTCCTGAGGTTTACGTCCTGCCCAGTCCTTTTGTGCTAGCAAAAGGAGCCTTTGTACAATATGTAGATGACCTGCTGGTAGCTAGACCAGAATATGAACATGGTCTTTCAGATACTATTACTGTACTGAACCATTTTTCCTTATGTGGACACAAAGTGTTCACTAAAAAATCTCAGACTTACCAACAATAAATCACTTATCTGGCATTCCAAATTAGCCAAGGAACTTGAAGTTTCATGTCAGATGGAAAACTGGTTATCTTGAATCTTAGAGAATCCAGGAAACAGAGGCATTTACATGGGTTCCTAGGAATGAGGAATGTCTGAATTCTGCATATATGGATCTCTAATTTTGGACTAATAGCCAAAATGACTGCAAGGGGGGAAAAAAAAAACAGATTTATTGGGCTTTGATACCTCAGCTTGAACTGGACCAGTACAAACTCTTTTATACTGAGGAGGATGAAAAATGGGCAAGTTTTGACTCTCGGAACAAAACTTCAGGTGGAGATTCATGGACTCATTTTTATGCCTGAAAGACTGGTTTGGAACCTGGTAAAACAGCTACATGACAGTACACACTATAGGAGGGATGTCTTGGCAAATTTTATTAAAACCCATCTCCAGAAAACTATTCAGCAGGTGACACAAAAATGTGTCCTATGTGCCTGAAATAATACAAAGACTGAAAGGCAATCCCCTAGGAGGGGAACACAGCATGTAGGAATACAGCCTTTTGATGACCAGCAAATATATTTTACTCAAATGCACGGTGCCACAGGAAACTTTAGATATTTGCTTGTATTAGTAGATACCTTCTCCAGGGGGATCCCTGATGGCTGTGAATATTTCTTTGACTACATTTTACTACCATGGTGGGGCTTGTGGTGAATCATTGGGTCCTCTAAAGTCTTTCCACCACTTTAATCACTCTGGCCAAGGAAACAGCCCTGTCCCTTTCAAATTTACAAATGTCTCTGATCGCCTTGGCCAAAGTAGTTTTAGATAACTGGGTGACTTTAGACTACTAGCCCAACAAGGGGGAGTTTGTGCTATAGCTAACACATCCTACTCTGTTTATACTGACACCTCTTCAAAGTGGATACTGGTAGTGAAAAGATCAGGTAACAAGCAAACAAGCTGCAACAAACCCTTGACCCACCACACATCCATTTTGGATGGAATGGAAATAGGTCTAACTAACGTTCTCTGGAATCTTCTTCAGGACACCAAGAAGGATTACTTCTATTTTACTAGGCTGCCTCTTCCTCCTTCTGACTATCCTATTCATCATTGCCTCTGTGTATGTACCTTTCCATTTACTTTTCTGTTACTGTTCCTCCTTTTGCAAATCCACAACCAAAGACAGGAAGAAAGAATGGCAACAAGTAAAAACCTTCCACTGTAAAGATGCCAGTCATCGCCCTTTCTCTGTAGGAAGCAGCTTGGAGAGCTCTCTTGCCCATTTTTCCATAGAAATGGAAGGTAGAAATTGACAGTGGGTGTTGGCGAGGATGTGGGGAGAAAGGTACACTCATACATTGCTGGTGGGGCTGCAAATTAGTGCAGCCACTCTGGAAAGCAGTGTGGAGATTCCTTAGAAAACTTGGAATAGACCCTCCATTTGACCCAGCTATCCCACTTCTTGGCCTATACCCAAAGGACTTAAAATCAGCATACTACAGAGATACAGCCACATCAATGTTCATAGCTGCTCAATTCACAATAGCCAGACTGTGGAACCAACCTAGATGCCCTTCAATTGATGAGTGGATAAAGAAACTGTGGTATATATATACAATGGAATATTACTCAGCCATAAAGAATGATAAAATTATGGCATTTGCAGGCAAATGGATGAAATTGGAGAATATCATGCTAAGTGAGATAAGCCAATCTCAAAAAGCCAAAGGACGAATGATATCGCTAATAAGTGGAGGATGACACATAATGGGGGAGAGGGAAGGGTTAGTGTTAGGGTTAGAGTTAGGGTTAGGGAGGGGGGCAAGTATGGAGGAAGGAAGTACTGTATAGAGGGTAAAGAGGGGTGGGAGGGGTGGGAGGAAGGGAAAAAATAACAGAATGAATCAAACAACATTACTCTATGTAAATTTATGATTACACAAATGGTATGCCTTTACGCCATGTACAAACAGAGAAACAACATGTATCCCATTTGTTTACAATAAAAAAATTAAAAAAAAAAAAAGAAATTGACAGTGGGGAAATTTGACAGTGTTCCACTCACATTTTGAATATAGTTCTTTTTGCTCTGAGGCTTATTTTTAAAAGGACGTATTTTTGATTTTGGTGGTGGTGTTCTTTCTCTTCTCCCCTCTCTCCTACCTTAATAAGATTAGGGAGACAGTATTATCTTTTTCTTCCCCTAGTTAATTGTCCTTTAACACACCCACCACAGGAAGGAGATATCTGCCAGAAGATCTATGAATTGAATATCTAACATACCATCAGAGCACCTTGGTACTCCTTACCAGAGCCCTTCTGAAATGCAACCTTTAAAGAGTTCCTTTAAAATCTCCCTGTTCCTCCTGATGGGTACAATCAAAGTCTTTGGGACAAAAGTCTCCTGTGTTTCCTTTGCTAGCAAAGCAATAAATCTTCCTTTTCCCTCTTCTCAAAACTGTGTCTTCATTATTGGATTGGCACTGGGGACAAAGACCAAACTTCTGGCAACAGTATTCAGTCCTGAATTTTGGTGAGATAATGGCTCAACCTCTTGCCTGGAAGTTGGTACAAAGGCAGTCTACTGTCTTCTGTAAGACAGCATGATCTTCTCAGAAAAATGTCATCCGTATAATGAAATTAGACAACATCAGTAGGAAACACACTGAGGGCAAGACTGCAGATTGAACGGAGGGGCACTCTAACACTTGGCTGCATTCTCAACTTTCCTTTATTTTGAGACAGTGTCTCTACATCACCAAGCCTGGGCTTGAGATTATGATTCTCCTGCTTGAGCTTCCTAAGTACAATTACAGGCAGTTACCAGTGCATCTGGCATTCAAACTGAGGTCTTGAACCAATATGCAATGATATTCTCCATAAAAACAGAAACAGCAGTCATGAATTCACTTAGAAAAACAAGATGTCCAGAATAGCCGAAGCAATTCTTAGTGACGAAAGTGAAGCAGGAGGCATCTAAATATCAGACCCTAAATTATAGTACAGACCTATAGTAACAAAAACAGCATGGTATTGGTATCAAAACAAAGATGAAGAACAATGGAACAAAATAAAAGACACAGAGACAAGATCAAATATGTAGAGTTATCTCATACCAGATAAAGGTGCCATAAATATACATTGGACAAAAACACAGTCTCTTCAACAAACAGTGCTGGGAAAACTGGAAATCCTTATGTAGTAGAGTGAAATTTAATTTTGTTTCACTCTCTGGACAGTTTGCACTACCTTGTACACACTTCCCACCTAGAGGGCAGGGGGTTGCTAGGACCCTACTTTGCTTCTCTCTTCAACACAAACTGTATCACTCTGATTTAAGCCAAAATTCTCCCACAGATTTTTTTCGGCCACCAACAGGTCACTCGGTGGGGTTGATTACCTATCTTTGAAACATCAGTGAGTATGAAGATTAAACAACATTTGTTTTGTAGCTTTCCAGACTGGTCCCTTTTTTCCCCTTTTATGCAGACTTGTTTGTTCTCCCCATTTTAGATATATTTAGTACCCAGGCACATGCTATGAGAGCCACTTTATCTCTGAAACAGCTATGGCTTCCCCAGTATCATACAAAAACTACTTTATAACTACAATAAGGAAAGAGAGAAGGGGACCAAATTATAATCAAAAGGCTGAAGAAAACAGAAAGAAACCACACAATTCTCAAGAGTCAAGGAAAAAGAAGGGGACAATGCCCTTTTCAAGGGACTGAGAGAGAAGGAGACCACATCAGCCTCAAGGGCAGAGAGAGAAAAGACCCAGACCAGTCCAAATGGGCTATGTAGAAGAATGAAGTTTAACCCCTATCTGTCACCCTGAACAAAACTCAACCAAAGACCCAGAAATTAGACCAGAAATGCCTACATACTAAAAGAAAATATAGGCCCAACACTTCGATACATTGACTCAAGAACTGGCTTCCTTGACAAGACTCCTGAAGAGTAAGTAGTAAAATCAAAAATCAATAAATGAGATGGCATCAAACCAAAAAACTTATCCACAGCAAAGGAAACAATCAAGAATGTAAAGAAAGAGTCTAAGGAATGAGTGAAAATCTTTGCCACTTGTTCCTCACATAGGGTGTTAATTCCTAGGATATACAAATAACTCAAAAGACTTAACACCAAAAAACAAATAACCAAATCAAGACATAGGCAAAAGAACTAAACAGACACTTCTCAGAAGAAGAAATATGTATAGTTAGCAAATATATGAAAAAATGTTCATTATCTCAGGTAATCACAGAGATGCAAATTCAAACTGCACTGAGATTTCACCTCAGTGCAGTCAGAATGGCAATTATTGAGAATACGAATAACAGTAAATATTGGCAAGCATGTGGGTAAAAGGGCCCATACATTGCTGTTAGGAGTGCAAATTGGTGGAACCACTCTGGAAAGCAATGTGGAGATTCCTCAAAAATCTAGAAACGAAACCATCATTTGACCTGGTTATAACACTCCTCAGTATGTATCCAAAGCAGTTAAAGTCTGCATACTACAGAGATGCAGTCATATCAATGTTTACAGCAGTAAAATCACAATAGCTAAGGTGTGGAGACAAGCAACGTGCCCTTCAATCAATAAATAGATTTAAAAAGTGTGACATATATACACAACAGACTGTTATTCAGCCATTACAAAGAATGACTTTATGACTGTTGCCAGTACATGGATGGACCTGGAGACTATCAAGCTAAATGAAATAAGTCAATCCCCAATAAACAAAGGTTGAATGTTTTTACTGATATGTGAGAGTTAACCCTCAACAACTAGGGGGAGAGGCAGACGAGAAATTTTGTGGATTAGACAAAGGGAAATAAAGGGATAGGAGGGGGATAAGAAAACAAAGACAGTGGAATGATTCTGACATAACTTTACTATGTACATATATGCATATACCCTGGTGCCAGAGTCCAGCCCTAGCAGGAGTCCATGGGTTTCATACTGGTAAACGGGGCGCGGGGAGACAGCGTCAGCGATGGATGGAGAATGTAAGACACAGACTCTAGTTCTGGTGCAATCAATTCCACTTTATTCTGGGGAAGGCTGGGTTTATTTACATTTTTCTTCAGGCTATGATGACAGGCTTATGATTAATAAAATCAAAGAAGTTTCCAAAGCATAGGCAGAAATTGTTTTTACCGAAAGATTATGAGAAAACAGTAACCGTACAAATTATCCTTACTTAATCACAATTATTTTAAGAATATCTAAGTCAATGAGCTAATACAATGTTTATTTCCTTAATATCTAAACTCTATGTGACCTAAGATTATTCTTATTACTTTTGCGGTAAAGCGATAGACAAATAATGGCATGTGACCATCTCTACAAGGTCCTTCTGGTTAATATCTAAATTGCTGAGTGAAGGGTTACAGGAGGGCAGCGGTCCCAATGGTTATTATGTACCAACGTTTATTATAGGGGTGACCTATTCTTTGTAGGAAGGAATGTTATGAAACCTTATTCTTTTACCTTACCACCACACATAAACACAACCATCATCTGGATTAAAGCACCCTGTAGGAGACAGAGGAAGGAAGATCTATATCTACCTTCTCTAAGGGCTTGCCTTTAGGGGGTTACCAGGGCTTGCCATAGATAAAATAAGCTAGTCCATATCTAGTAGCTACTGTGGGAGGTGCTTTGTGCTTAGAACTTGGGGAAACATTGTTATATATAAATTTCTGTGCCCCAACAGGTTCTCGCTGTGCCAGTAAATGCAGTGTTTGATTTTTAACATAATAAAAACGTTCTCCTGTAGTGAGGTTAACATCACAGGGTTTCAACATGTGTTTTCTCTCTGTGATGTTTTTCTGTAAATTTGTAGAATTATTCCCATCACCTCTAGCAAGATCCTCAGACTGAAGTGAGTAATATATTATTAGGAAAACTCCACAGAATAACATCCAAGCTAGGGAGGCCTACATCTGGCTGCAATCCTTTTAGGATGAGTCTCTGCAATCATCCTTGAGTGGAACTCTGTCAAGCACTGCAAGGAGAGCCAGGTGCCCCCGCACCCTGGTGAATCCCACCATTATGTACATCCACAAGAATGGGGTACTAATTAGAATAAGATACAGTCTATGCTTATATAATTATATCAGAATGGATTCTACTGTCATATATAACTAAAAAAAAAAAAAAAGAACATTAATTAATTAATTAATTAATTTTAAAAACTGGGTGTAGTTGTCCCATCCCTTTCCAGTTCCTCCAGAAAACTCTGCTCTTCTTTGCTCTCTGGGAAAGCATCTGCCTTGTCAAAGATGTTTCATTTGTATCATGATTCCTTTACCACCAAGTGGTCTAGCCTTTAAGGCAATGGGCTCCCTGCAGGGAACTCAAGAAATGTGTAACCTTGCCTAAGTGCCAAGTCCATTGTGGTATTAATCTATTTTTTTTCAAGAATTATTTCTTGCTCCTGCAGAGAAAATCTTCCACATCCCAGAGACTCACCATTCAGGCAGGCAGACTCTTGTAGGAAGATGTTCCAGTTTTTGCAGTGTCTATCAATTCCACTGATGATTGTGGCTGGATTAGTAAGGCTTCTTTCTCTTTTCTTTTAATTTTTTTAGTTGTCAATGGACCTTTATTTTATTTATTTATATGCAGTGCTGAGAATCAAATCTAGTGCCTCACATATGCTAGGTAAGTGCTCTAGCTCTGAGCTACAACCCCAGCCCAAGTACGGTTTCTTGCATGGTGGTTGTTCCAGGCTAAGCTCACTGCTGTCTGAAATTTTGTCTTCCACTGCAGTCAATCACAGTTGCAATGAAAAGTTTGGTTCATAAGACAGAAAATCTTCTTAGTCCAATCTTTCCTGTTCCCAGGAATTCCATTTTTTTGTATCTCACTCAGGTCAAGAGAGGTCAAGAGACAGTAGTTCTCACTTGTTTCTTCCATTGTTTTCTCTCCTAGCCTGAAAAATCCACAAGCTAACATCTCCAATTTAGAATTTTGTTCCTCTACTCTTTCTTTGCAGTTGGAGGACAGAAGGTAGGTGGAACAATGCACATTTCTCTGTAGCTACAATTCCTCTTCCATCCATTTTATTCTGGCCTCTGTAGCCAGTTTTGCATCAGTAACAAACTACAGCTACAACAATGGCCATTCAATAGTGGCACAAATTACAGCCCTTCCTCACCACAGTGGATTAGACAAATTTCTGTCAACAGTTGCTCCAAACTCAGCAACACTTTTGAAGTGTCCCTGTACTCATATGGCAGTCCTCTAGGATCTGGCATTTAGTCCATCCTTTCCACATACACATGAGTACATGCTCAGGATTTTCCCTGCAGAATGTTCTTTCTCCTTCATCAGTTTCCAAAGCTCCTGGCTGACTCATCAATTATTTCAGGAAAATCAGGTGTATGCAAACCAGCCATAAAACGTAGAAGGTGCAGAGAGATTGATGAAAGAGGCAGTGAAACAGAATTACACAGAGTCCAATTCGATAGGTACTTATGAATGGAGGAAGTCTTGGATGGCAGCAAGTCATTCTCCATGGCAGGACAAAAACATCACACACTAAAATAGACACAGGTGGTTCAGCTACATTCCAGCCAACCAGAATGTAGCTGTAATTCCTCAAAACAGAACAAATACTATTAATAGGTTAAAAGTCAGTTAAGAAAAATCCAAGACTTCAGTTGTGGTCATGAATGTTTTGATGACTATCTTAACTTATATTTCTTATCCAATACAGTTTGAAATGCATGCCAGGGTTACCTGATGGGCAAGTTGACAGTTCCAAGCAAGATAGCTACACTCATATCAAGCTGGATACCTACAGCTGAGGCAATCACAGTGTCATCTAGGCTGAAGCTCAGCTCAAACTCCATACTTAACATTGAGCAAAAGAAAGGAGAAATTTCTGGACAGAAATACCAAATGCCCTATTATTCCCAAAATAATATCTATTCTTTCTTCTTCCCATCCTTCCTTCCTTTCCTTTTCTTTTCTTTCTTTCTTTCTTTTTTTTTTGTTTTTCCTATGTGGGCTCTCACTATGTTGTCCAGACTGATCTCAAACTGCTGGGCTCAAGAGATACTCCTGATCCAAGTACCAAGTACCTGGAACTCCAAGTCCATGCCTCCATTTTGAGCCATCAATATCCATTCTTAATCAGAATTTGAAGGTATACATACAAGCAAGAGATAGTAACTTGCTGTCAGAAAGCACAAACAAAAATGAAAAGAACCAGATTCATATACAACATATATGTTAGAAATATATGACAATCAATCTAAAAATAGTTATAATTTCTGTATGCACTAATGAAACAGGTAGGCATCATGAATTAGTATATAGGGAATTTAAAAAAAAAAGTCATGAAAATTATAATTAGAAATTAAACTAAAAAGAAAACCAAGAAAGAAAGCATTTAAGGAGAACAGTAGTAGTTCCAACATAACCAAACAGTATTTTAATGAAATTAAAGACAGATCAATATGGCCCACTTCAAATGAAAAAGAGGAAAGAGTAAAGACCACACCTAAGGGCAGTATAGTAACATTAAGGAATAAGAATAACTATAGTTGGTTTTCCTTCAAGGTAAAGAGGTCAAGGCAGAGGAAATGTATGAAGAAACTCAGCTAAGAGTTTTTCTCAAATAATTAATCAAAAACAAAACAAAAAAAAAAAAAGCAAAAATCACCAAGATAAGCAATAAGAGCTCAGAGACAAGCAGAAAGAATACACTCACAAACTCAGGAAGAAGTTTTAAATAAAAATAGGAAACATCGAAAGGAAGAATCATGACATAGACAGTAGGACTTGTCACTCATAACACTATTGATGTTTCACACTGGACAGTTTTCCATGGGGACCACTGCACCATATCCTTTGAATATGAGCTGCATCCCTGACTTCTACACACTAGATGACAGTAGAAGGAAATGTAGGAACTAGAGAAAGGCTGAAACATTATTAGAAAAGTTTATGACATGTGCAAAGAAGACTCAAAAATTAGCCCCAATACAATATTTCAATTGCCCTTTTGTTTAGTCTACAGATTTTTACTCAAGGTGATAATTCACTACATGCTGGGTTTACATAAGCTTTTCTTTTGTATGTGAAAATGAAATAGGTGTTTGAATAGATAAACAAACTGTCTCCTTAGTTTTGTGTGAAAACTTTGGCAGATCAACTTTAGAAATATATTGTATAGAAGTTGAAAATAAAAATATTTTTATATGAAATTGCTTTTGGATCATGTACACCTTGAAAACTCACATGTATATCCAGTGATACATAAAGACAAGTAAAACAGGTGCCTCGTTTTCCCTTATCAAGTGTGAAGGGCACTCACCTAGCAGAGTTCACAGAGTGATTCCCCTGGATGCCTTCCAGCATCGGACAGTCACTAGGGAAACTGCAGTTCCTATGCTGGCGCTGGTCCTACGCTTCTCCCATATTCAACCATGAAGTGTAATACCAGAAACCAGAAGAGCAAAACTTGTACTTGGTGATTTAGAGTAGTTTTAGACACATTATGACCCCAAAGTGTGATTTTTATTTAGAATTTCTTATTAGTAAGTTCATTATGACAGTCGAAGGAATTTTTGTGTGATTTAAAGCACCTGACCTTTTGGAAAGAAAAGGACTTTAATAATATAAGAAAGTGAATGATTGTAAGAAATATACATGTTACTTCAGAATGAAAGCATTAAACTCTGCCTCACATATTTGATATGTGGTTATAGAATTCCAAAAAAGGAAGTCTGAAAGGAGGCATGTTTGGGTTTAAACAGTTATTTTTGAATTAGAGTAGCTTGATGAAATACTCAGCTAATTCCACAGAGATTAATTATACTTTCTGTCTCACTGCACATGCCCTTTGTGCCATTTGTATTTGATTAAACCATAGACATTCATAACAGTTTTACTTCAGGGACCCATTTCCCAGGAGTTTAAAGTGTAGTATAAATCTCTCACCATATATTATTCACCTACCATCCTTAGGACCTAGGAGGAAATGCTGGTACCTCAGGTTTGTTAGCTGAAACTAGATTCTGGTTATTTGAAAAGCAAATTAAAATATTTTCTGAGAAAAAAAATTATTATGAAATATGTTGAACTCATCTCTCATACAAATAGAATGTTTATGAGAACTACTTCCTGTGTGCTTAATATATAAAATGTGTTTGTCTTTTAGTTTTAGAGAAAGCTGATGGGAATTATTTTCTGTGTAACATCAAACATTGAAATGTATGAAAGATAGTGTAGTAAATGGTAGACTTTGTCGTATCCCTGTTTCTGTCTCTCCTTTTAATATACCTAAACCTTTACTAAGAATAATAGTTCTTCTAAACAAAAGGATGATGTATCTTTTATTATTTTCTGGATTAAGACTTCAGATACATATTGCCTAGTTACTTTCTAAATAAGTTTATATAATAATTCATCTTTATGAGTCATTAGCAATACTGAACATTAATTAATAAATATACTATCAATTTTATAAGGAAAATTACTATGATTTTCAGGGTTCCTTTTAACTTTTATTCATTTTACATATTTCTGGATTAAAATGACCAATCTTCCTGAGCCTCTAATTGCCCAAATTTGTCATGGTTCTCAATAGTATCTGTAAAGCAACCCACTTAAGGTAAATCAATGTTATGACAAATCAAACCAAAGAGTAGTGTATATTATACAAATAAAGTCATAAAGTCTGCCATTGTGCTTAGATGAAACACACTAAATATTACAGGGAGTACTATGTAGCTTTGAAATGAAACATGGAGTCTGTTTCAAAGTCCCTGGAGTGATCTAACCTAACATATCACCTAAACCTACTCTGGTAGAAAAAGTTGGAAATAAATATAAGATTCTCCTAATGAATAAGTTAATTTAGAATAGTGGCATTCACTGAGATACTTAACTTTTCCTTGATAGTTACGTTTTGTCATCTTCTTAAATATTCTGAGATCAATGATATATTTTTATATCATGTTAAATTTTTCTGATATTAATGTAAACTTCTTTTCTCTTTTATTCTCTCCCCAGAAAAGAATATGGAACAGATTATCTTCCCAAACTGACTCCAGCAGGAATGGTGGAGGAAAATTGCACCACAGTGACAGAGTTCATTCTGCTGGGATTGTCAGATGTCCCTGAGCTGAGAGTCCTTCTCTGTCTGATATTCCTTCTCATCTACGGAGTCACAGTTTTGGCCAACCTGGGCATGATTGCACTGATTCAGTTAAGCCGCAAACTTCACATGCCCATGTACTTTTTCCTCACCCACTTTTGCTACTCTACCACAGTTGTACCAAAGATGTTGGCGAACATCTTCAGCAAGGACAAAGACATCTCTTTCCTAGGGTGCTTGGTGCAGTTCTATTTCTTTTGTACATGTGTGGTCACTGAGGTCTTCCTCTTGGCAGTATGGCTTATGATCGCTTCTTGGCCATTTGCATCCCTCTCCTCTATATGGTGACCATGTCCCAGAAGCTTCACATGGAGTTGTTTTCCAGTTGCTGCCTTTGTGGAATGGTGTGTTCTCTGATCCACCTGTGTTTATTTCTTGGTCTGACATAGGCACAACAAATTCCCATTGAAGTGCATATAGAAATGTTTTTTCATCATCCTTGATGCACAGAGCCATTTTCACTAAATTGAATTCACTTTCATTAGAAGAAAAAATATATTTATTTAATATCTATGCTTTTTCTTCATAATATGCTATTAGTTTCCAATGTGCTCATATGTATTTCTGTATATCATTTTTAGTAATTTTTCAATATTTTCTCTTTTATTACTTCTTCTACTATGAAATTACAATTTTGGAACATTTGCAAACATTCACATCTGCAAACTTGACATTGCATTCTTTACATTTATGACAAAATATTCATGAAAATTAAATATTGTCTTAAATTTTTACCAGTATACATGATGTTATAACCTATTAATAAGCTATTATATAATCATTTTTATTGCTTTACTTTTACCTTTTGCTTCAAATTTTATAATTATTCCTGATTAAACAATTAAATTATGTGTTCGATGCCCTATCTCTTAAGGTTTCAAAGTCTTTGTTAATGTTTTTATTATTTTTATCTGCTAGAAATGATGACATTCATTCATTATCTTTTCTAAATCATAATTCTATCCTAAACCCATTATATTAGTTTCCTATGGTTTCAGAAAATAATTAGCACAAATGTAATGGTTTAAAACTCTGCAATTTCATTCTCACACAATTATGGAAGTCAGAAATCTGAAATTCATATCACTGGGCCAAAATCAAGGTGTGAACCCTTTAAGAGCTCAGGAGTTTCTAGAAGAGAACATCTTTGCTGCTCCAGCTTCTGGTAGCAGCAGACATTCCGTGATACTTCATCCAACTAGACAAACTTCTTCAGAACTCCCTCAGCTCCATCTTCATTGCATCTTCTCATGTGGGTGTGTGTGTGTGTGTCTGTGAGAAAGAGAGAGAGAGAAAGAGAGAGAGAGAGAGAGAGAGAGAGAGAGAGAGAGAAATAACATTTAGTTTTTCTCTTACTGGCAAGATATCTCCTTGAGATTGCATTTACAGTACCCCCCAAACCTGCAGGTGTAAGACCCCCAAAAAGGAGACCCTAACTCTGTCCCACTGATCGACGGCAACCACAATCAACCGCAGGAGGCGTCACTTGATGCAAACCGCAAGAGGCTTTTATTCCAGCGCGCTGGGACCCAACTCGTGACTCATGCAGGAGTCAAGGAGTTGAGTCCCTAGCAGAAAATCTTACAAGTTTATAAAGGCAGAAACCACACATTGGGAGGGGTCGCACACGGAAGGGGAAAAGGGGAATAAAGCCTCCAGGAAATCCCAAAGGGGGTCTGGGTTTGCTGATAACATACAACATGTTTCACAATGTTTTACAACAGGGCGTAGATTCTGGTCAACAGTTTCTGGTAATCTTATATCCTGGAACAGCTTTAAGGGCTTTGTTCCCATCACTGGGAGGGAGACCTTAGGGAGTTGAGATAAAACAGACAGCTTTAAAAAATGTCCATTCTTTCACTACTTTTAAATAAAACCTGCTTAATATGCTTGCCTTGACGTGCTTCTCTAGTGTTCAAACTTCAACATTAGAGGGAGCAGAACTCATCACCTATAAACAGCAGTATCATTACTTGCCATGGCATTTCTTGGGTGTTCATTACTTGGGAGATTCCCAACACCATCTTAGCGGTATTGACTCAGACTGCTAACATTTGTGTATTGCCTTGTTAGGTAGTAGGTAGCAGTGAGCAGTAAATGCTTGATAAAGTCATAAATTGTTCTTAAAATTGCCTTAGGGTCCTTCTCTAAACTCCTAAGAAGTCAAATGGTGGTAGTTGTAGAAAATTAACAGAAGCAAGGGAGCTAGATGGAAATCACACCAAGAGAACAGGATTAATGGGACTAACTCTTGACAGGGTCCACTGAGGTTGGTATAAACTTGGGAGTTAGGGTTTCAGTGTCTCCAATTGTCTGGGAAGGAAGATTCCTTTACTACTGCAGGTGCACAAATGTAACTTCTGACCAGCTGTTGACTCCAGGGCCCACGTTAATATAGGATTGTCTTCTAGATGAAGCCCACCTAAATAGTATGGCCACCATAACAGTTCTGGAGAGGACCAACTAAGGTCAAATTCTCTACTGACCAACATGAAGGAGGAGTTGAACACCTGATTAGCGAAAAATACACAAGATGTCCCCCAGCTCTGCTGGTAAATATCAAACAGTAAAAAATTTGGAGATATTGAAGCCAGAATTAAGGACAGGTAGTTAGTGTAGAAATAGGGAATTGGGTCAATTCGAGGAAATGAAGCCATGAAGCCATCTGCCTCTGGAAGTTGGAGACTACCCCTGGAAGAATGGAAAGTCAAGGATCTCCGGAGCCCATTGATTACCAAATTTACCTGCCTTTATCAAGGACTGCAAGCAAGGAGCTGCTAATCAATGCCCCCTGGGCCCTTACCTGCCTGAATCACCTTGGCCCTCCCCCTGCCCATGGCTTTTCACTTAATGCAAAACCAGGCCTAGTCACATAGGCAGGAAGGAGAGATAAGGGGGGAGAGAACTGGAGAACAAAAGAGAATTTAACCTATAAAAGATGTAGGGTGAGCACACTTCTTGGGACTTTAGAACATCAGCCATGGCCCCCTTCTTCCTGCCAGGAGAAGTCTGTATCATTACCTTTAAATAAAACCTGCTTAATATGCTAGCCTTGGCGTGCTTCTCTAGTGTTCAATCTTCAATATTAGAAGGAGCAGAACTTGTCACCAGTAAACGGCAGTATCAATATCATTATCTCCTTTGTCACTGTCTGCTTGGAGATGGCCCACTCTTTTGAGAGTGCTATCTGCTTAAGCTTCACTTTGCTTTTACTTCCCTTTCACTTATAAGAAAGGACTCTTGCAGGACTTTTGGTGTCTGACTTTAAATTTTCTTTTATGGGAACACAGAACCAAGGTTTGAATTTTCAACTCTTCTTTCCTATGACAACCTGGTTTTTTTTTTTTTTTTTTTTTTTTGCTTCATTTTTCTGCCTTTTCTTTAAAATTTCTGCTCATATTCAGAGATTTTGGAGACAGAGGTTTCAAAACAATGATGTTTCTTCTGTTTTCCTTCAAATCTGGCTTGAATTTAAACTTCTTATCTACCAATAGAGCAGTGAGCACTATTGTTACTGAAAGCTCAGCCCTTTTCCCTGATGCCAATTTAATAACAAGGAGTTTTGAAAAAAATGAAAAAGAACTTATTACTTTGGTAGCAAAGTAGAAGCACAAGGGACTACTGGCCCAGAGACTGTGATTCTACTCATCAGGGAGAAGAAAGTTTTTAAAGAAGTGACACATTCTCGGTGTTCCCTTGTGGGGGTTATGATTCACTCGTTAATTTTCCCATTCTTTAGATTTTTCTGGTGTAAACTCTGAGGTCTGAATTACTTGGTTCCTCTGGTGGGTGTGTGCTCAAAGATATATAAATCAGCCTAGGATGGAAAAAAGGTAATATTGCTCCCCACCCTACTCCCAGGTTAGGGAGAGGGAATGGGAGAAGAGGAAAAGAAAAAAATTTAAAAGAAAAATTTTAAAATAATGTCAGTGGAAGAGCAGCAAGGACTACATTTAAAGCATGAGGTGGACCAAAGTTACACTATGGCCCAGACCCTTTCCTCTCTGGGCAGAATCTTGTACTGCCCAATACCAAAGATGGATATAAGCTGTCTTTTCTGCCAGTAAAACTTAATAATCAGTTTGTGAATATGAAAATAATGACCATTTCTAAAGAATATTGAAAATGAAAAATCCCCAAGATAATGTGGCCTGAGAAAAGGGAGTGAAAATTCAGCCACACTGACAGCCTTCATCTCCCAAGACAAATGTTTTCCAGGTGCTGGCTCCAGAAAGGGAGGGGGTGTTTTATCACTTCTAAAGCAACAGTCTCTAAGAGGCATTAATCTCCTTCAAATAAATCCTATCCAGACACTACCCTCAGATTCCTGACCCCCAAAAATTCAAATTCTAGAGTGTCCAAGAAAACTAGTATGCTCAGTAGACCACCCCTCAAAATAACTTGTATTAATCCAGTCCCCTTCTTTGTTAGTGGCCCATTTTCCTCTAGGAAGGTGGTCCACTGGTGCCTTTCACCCTTGCATCCCTCATTACGTTGCTGCCTGCAGCAACGAGACCGCGGGAAAGGATTGGAGGCAAACTAGGAATGAACAACTTCTTTATTTTTCTTTAGTGATGCTTCCTTGTTTGCTTCTCTCCCCAAGTAGATGCCTTGGTGCCAACACCAGCTCTGCCCAACATGGCCACTGTACTGGCCTCGAAGAATAGGCAGTCACCCCAGCCGTGCACCTCCAACAGCATGCTGCTCTCGCCCGTGGCCTCCAGGCATGCCAGCAGCTGAAGCCATTTTCTCAGGGCCATGAGTGATGGGGCCATTGCGCTGCCCCGTCTGTCCTGAGGGGCACAGCCACAACGGCTCCTTGCACTCCTGCCACTTCTAGGAGTTATACTTCGTGCCTATGCTCCCACGTGCTCTGTTGTCCGATACCTCATGCACGAGGTTGCTGGGGCCTTGGTGCAAGCACAGCTGGGGGGACCATGTGTGCATAAGGTTGGTGGAGTAGGCATCGCACGCCAGCAGGTGGGCGCATCCTCCCTCGTGCACGGTCTCCCCCCCAAACAGCTGCAAGCATGCCTCTACATCTCCCCCTTTTTGTTTTAAAAGGTGAAGAAAACTTTAATGGATGTGTGATAGCTATCACTACATCTGGATGGACTGTGCCTGTCTTAGGTGTTCACATGTCTTACTGACATTCTTACCCATCATCGGATAACCAAGAAGCTTGATATTATTGTCTTGGCTCCTGTCTTAGGTTGATATTTCAGTCACACGAGACTTTCCTGTCTTTGACTACCAGCCATCCATTTGAGACAGCCAAGCCTGAGAAGTAGTTCCGGCTTCTAAGGTTGCAAGTGCATTTTTTACAATGATCTTATCACTTTGTTGGCATAGGTGCATCTTACAGATGCAATAAAATGTTAACACAATGAACAACAGAAGTATTAAACAGAACCCCATAATTCCTGTCCATTTTTGACCCCATTGTACAATATTTTTAAAAAACGTAATTACATCAGCAACAGAAGGCACCTTGACTTTAGTAGAATTTACTAAGATTGTTTGGTCTTGTAGTGATTTGGTGAGATTATCAAACCAATAGTTCCAAGAGCCATTAAGCATAGCACTAAATTGTCTTCATAAATTGGCAACCCTGCTATAATTATGGTATTGAACCCCTGTAAGACAAAGTCCTGAATAATGTCCAAGACATCCTGATGCAGCAAGGTCCATCAAAATATCCACCTGTTCTTGGAGAAGATCAACACGTTGGTTGAGCATGACTATACCAGAATGAAGATGTTGATTTATGGTTTTCTGTGTTTGAATAGCCGTGGCCATACTACCGGTGAGGTTGTTCAATGTGTCGAGACAACACCACAGGCAGGTCTTCCACATTGGCTAAAACTGGCATTGGGATGTACCTAGGAACTTGAGCAACAATCATTAAAGGAAAACTAGTACTATTCCAACATTGAGTTAAAAAAAAATGAGGAGGGAGTGCACTCTAAAATATGATCAATGGAGGAGGCATTAGAGACTATAAGGATGAACAGTGATGTGACACATATAGGGGTAGGCTTAAATATAATCAGGGAGGAGGATCTAGAAATATTAACACCTGTTTCAACCACTGTACAGGTGTTATCATTATTATAAGAAATGTAGAAACATAAACTACCAGAGAGTTGAAAAAAGCAATTAAGAAAAGGTGTAATATTCAAATCCACAGGTATAGCAGGTAAACCTACAGTACTATTAGTAGTAAAAAATGGGGGATAAACAGAGGAGGTGTTAGTTAAAGGGAGAGGCCAAGGCCATCCTGTAACTAAAGAGCAGAGTTGTAAAGTGTTTCCATCAATCAGTGGAATCGTCAGGAGGAGAATTATCATGTTCATGTTCACTGTTTTCAAGCAGTAGGAGTCAAATTTAAATTACTCAAAGACTCAAGCATACTTATGGTAAATGGTGCCTGAGGTCTATATGTTATAACTGCTTCTTTAAAGTTTTTAATGGTTTTAAAGTCTAATGGTTAATGGTATCTCTATTTTGGTCTCAAATACGGGCAGGTTCCACGAATTTTGGGCTTCTTTGTATTCAAGGGTGTCTAAACACTTAGAAAGGTCCTGAATGGCCTTGGTCAGAGGATCCTCCCATGATGGTGCAGAAAGCTGAATAAGATTTAGCTCTCCCCTACCTTTTCCCTTTGTTTTTCTTATATTATCTGAGTAATTACTTTCTAAGTCACTCTCACTCAATTCTTCCTCACCTTGTTCTCCTTGTTTAACAGATTCTTGCTCTTGTCCTTCTCCTAAGGCTTCATAGGAAACGTTCCTTTAGGAAGTGGAACCCCCTGTTTTTCTGTTGCTATTAAATCCTGTTTATGAAGATCCCCTTGTGGCACCTTGAGCAGCCCTTCCTCTATAAACGTTGGGCTTAATTTTGCTACCTTTTAATACATCTTTTTTGACCTTAGTCCTTTGGGTCTTTTAAATTTCTGACCCCATTTCTTTTTACTATCCCTCGCCCTTAAACCGCTCTGGCCAGAGACTCCCACAAGGTTCCTCAGTACTTATCCACCATGCCGAATTCCCCGTACGGGCCACCACTTGTTGCCGCCTGCAGCAACAAGACCGCGGGAAAGAATTGGAGGCAGACTGGGAATGAACAACTTCTTTAATTTTCCTTAGTGGTGCTTCCTTGCTTGCTTCTTTGCTTGCTTCCTTGCTTGCCTCTCTTTGCCTTGTAGACACCTTGGTGGCAACACCAGCTCTGCCTTCCAGGATGGTTAAGGCCTCTCTTTGCCTTGTGAGACAAGATACCGGTGGCATCTTCCTGGTCCAAGTGCAGGTCTTGTGGGCTGAAGTGCAAGCTAAAGTGCGGACTGAAGTGCTGGTCTCGCATACAGCGGCACCCCCAGGAGCCCAGCATTCCCACGTGCTCCCTCTTCCTATGCTTCATGCAGGAGGTTGCTGGGGCCCCATTGCAAGTGTAGCCAGGCGGGGGAGGAGGCGTTGCGTGCCAGCAGGTGAGCACGTCCTCCCTCATGTGTGCAAGCATGGGCTCCCTCCCAAACCTGCAAGCATGTCTCTACATACGTCATTGAGATTTTAAATGGAATTGCATTGAATCTCTACAGCACTTTTGGTAGAATGGCCATTTTGACAATATTAATTCTGCCTATCCAAGAACATGGGAGATCTTTCCATCTTCTAAGGTTTTCTTTAATTTCTTTCTTTAGTTTTCTGTAATTCTCATTGTAGAGGTCTTTCACCTCTTTTTTAAGATTGATTCCCAAGTATTTTATTCTTTTTCAAGGCTATTGTGAATGGGGTAGTTTTCCTAAATTCTCTTTCTGAGGATTTATCACTTATGAATAAAAATGCATTTTATTTATGAGCATTGATCTTATATCCTGCAACTTTACTGAATTCATTTATGAGTTCTAGAAGTTTTCTGGTGGAATTTCCCGGCTCCTTTAAATATAGAATCATGTCATCAGCAAATAGGGATAGTTTGAGTTCTTCTTTTCTGTACTCTGCTTTAACAATATTGATTTCGATTTCATAGGCATATTTTCATTTTGAAATGCAGTCTACGTTTCTGTATATTGATAACTTTATCATGCCTATTGGTATCTGTATATTTGTGCCTCTCTGGTGCCCATATTGGTGCAAGAATTTGACACCAAAAAATTGTTAAGAAGTAGGCATGAATCACACACTCAGAACTCTTCTGTGTAATTGAAAATGGTCAAATAAATATCCCACTTTTGCCACACACATACACATGAAGGAACCTATCATTCTCTCTTTGATACATACATCTGTTACATATATGTGTGTGTGTGTGTGTATATATGTATATATAAATATGCAAGATATGATGTATGTATTCTTTGATATATACATGTTACAAATGTATATATATGTACATACATGATATGATGTCTGTATCAAAGAGAGAGACCACATACATATGGTTATCACCTGCTGTGTAGTGTCATCCTTTTTGTAAATTGTTTCTTCAAGTTCATGTTATTTTTAATTAGTAATGTTGGGACTAGAATCCAGGTCTGGCTGATAGAAGAAAGGGAGATAATACATAAATTCCCATCATGAACGATTGATGTTGCTTAATCCTTAAAAAGACGTAAGTTGAGTAACTGTATTCTCATTAACTGATGAAAAAGGATGAGATCCTATATACACTACAATGATGTGTTTGGGATTTAACCACAGTCTTTGACTAGGCAGCATCTTCTCTTTGCATTGGGCCACCTTGCTTATTGGACATTGAATTGTAATATATGCTTTAATAAATAATGACCAAGCCACCAAGACATAATTTCCCCACCATCACTACTTGTGATCCCGACTACTGGCAAAATAGTCTATGAAGTGTCAATCACTGTGAACATATTTGTTTAGAATTTGATTTCTCCTCCCCATGTAATTCAGAAGTAGGCTGAAATATAATTGTATTTCTGAATTACCTCTTTTTGTATAATCAGGCAAAAAAAAAAAAAAAAAAAAAACATAAAGTAGTCCTCTAGGCATAAAAAATCATCTCACTTAAAAGAATTGCAGGACAGTAGAAGGTGTGTTCAGTCAGTGGCAAGGTAAGGTTGGAATGTTCCCCTTACCAAAGAGAAGGTGGTAGATGCAAAGTATTGGGCAGTTTTAAATTGTCAAGCATGGTTTCAAGAAATTAGGGACCTGGGAAAAACTATTACACTATGCACCTTTGATTAACACATGGAAAATTGTTAGCGCAGCCTTAGAATTCAGAACTAAGGAATGGGGTACAAGGGGATTCTGAACTTTTGTCTATGCTCTCTCTGCTTATAATTACATATATACTGACAGTTTTCATGTGTTTTTCATTGAAAAACTGGGAGAATTGGCACAAATTCTTATCGGCCAGGAAATATTGTTCAATTTCTATTTGAAAAATGAGAGAAAGGGTGTAAATTCTTACAGTCCTTTTTATACCTGAAGTCACATTTTAAGTACTTTAAGAGAAAATTAACAGAAAAATTTGTTATAAAGTGAACAGATGCATGTGAATTACATGTTAAGAAATAATTGTGCTGGTAGATTTTCAGTAGCAAAAAAAAAAAAAAAGAGGCACACCAAAAAGTCCATTTTTAATTATTTGAGTCACTTTCTTAATTTCATAATCATAAAAGCCTTGTTTCTATTGATGAGGATTTTCTTCAGAGCCTCTTTGACTTCCTTGTTCCTGAGGCTGTAGATCAAGGGGTTCAGCACAGGGATAATCACGGTGTAGAAGACAGAGGCCATCTTGTCTGCGTCAAGGGAGTGGCTGGAGCTGGGCTGTAAGTACATAAAGAACAGGGTCCCGTAGAATATGGTCACTGCCAGCACATGGGAGCCACACGTGGAGAAGGCCTTGCGTCTTCCCTCAGCTGAGCGCATCCTCACGATGGCAGAAACGATGTACACATAGGAGACAAAGACAGTCAGAAGGGAGGACGTGAACAAGACACCAGCACAGACAAAGATCCACAGCTGTTTGGAGCGGGTGTCAGAGCACGTTAGTCTGAGGAGAGGCATGTCATCACAGTAGAAATGGTTGAGGACATTGGAGTGACAATGGCAGAGGCGGAAGGTGAGGATGGTGTGGAAGAGAGCAACCAGGATGCTGTAGCTGTAGGGGACTGCTACGAGTCGAACACAGATTCCTGGGGACATTACCACCACATAGAGCAGAGGGCTACATATGGCCACGTATCTGTCATAGGCCATGGAAGCCAGCAGCAAGCACTCAGCTGTCATGAAGGCCAGGAAGCAGCCTAACTGTGCAGCACAGGCACTAAAGGATATAACATTTTGTTGGTACAAGAAATTTCCAAGCATTTTGGGAGTAATAACAGAAGAGTAACAGAAATCGACAAATGCTAGATTGCTAAGGAAGAAGTACATTGGTGTGTGGAGTCTGGAATCTGTTCTAATGACCAGGATCAAACCCAGGTTGCCTACTACTGTGAAAACATAGATGGATAAGAACATCACAAACAGAGGCATCTTCAGCTCCTGGCGATCCGTGAGGCCCACGAGAATGAACTCTGACACTTGGGTGCAATTTTTCTGAGCCATTTGTCTTTGAAACATGTGGATGAAGAATATGGAGAGTCTAATCAAGCTAAATATTTCTATATTTTATCTTAATTTTACCAAAAGTAATTGTGTTGCAAATATGATGTTATTTTAATATTAAAATTATTAGTACACTTGAATACTGAGGTTGGAATTAAGGTCAAAAGGAGATGTTTTAGCCAGGTGTAGTTGCACACACTTCTAATCCCAAAGGCTCTGGAGGCTGAGGCAGGAGGATCAAGAGTTCAAAGTCAGGCTCAACAAAAGTGAGGCACTAAGCAACTCACTGAGACTCTGTCTCTAAATAAAATACAAAATAGGACTGGGTATAAAAATCAGCATACTACAGTAACTCAACCACATCGATATTTATAGCAGTTCAATTCACAATAGCTAGATTGTGGAACCAATCTACATGCCCTTCAAGAGGTGAATGGATAAAGAAACTGTACAATGTATACACAATGGAATATTAGCCATAAAGAAGAATGAAATTATGGAATTTGTAGGTAAATGGATGCAGCTGGAGAATATCATCCTATGTGAAATAAGACAATCCCAAAAAACCAAAGGGCTAATGTTTTCTCTTATAAGAGGATGAAGGTACATAATGGGTGTAAGGAAAGAATGGGGGAATGTTCAATTGTGTAGAAGGAATTGAGGGGTGGGGAGGAGGCCAAGAGAAGGAAAGATAATGGAATGAGGTAAACATTATTACCCTATGTACTTGTATGATTGCACAAATGTGTAGCTCTACATTGTGCACAACAAGAGAAATGAAAGTTGTACCCCATTTGTGTACAGTGAATCAAAAAAAAAAAAAAAAAGAAATTTTTAAAAAATAGGGCTGGGGATGTGGCTATGTAGCTCAGTGGTCAAGTATCCCTGAGTTCAATCCCTGGGAATCCCTCTCCCTAAAAAAAAAATAAAAGAGAGACATTTCTTGGGAAACACACAAAATTATTGAATTTACATTTGTTTAAGTACAGTCCTCCAAACTGTATTTATAAGTCAAGAGTTGGAGGTTAGGAATCAGTTTACAGTGACTCTTTCAAATATTCAAATGTATCTTTCAAATATTTAAAAGTATTATGTTATTGAGAAATATTGAAATTAGTAGCATAAAGAAATAAGCATACTCCAGGTCTGTCACTTAAGCCATTGCCCCTGTGCAGCAGAACTCCACACTGTCCCCGTGCTGACATAATGGAATTCTCTATTCTTTCAATCTACTTTCATTACTTACCACAAAGAGCTCCTTGCAGCTTTCTATACATCTTCACACTATTACTGAAGGTTAACACGATGAAAGACACACAAATACCCTCATTATACAAATGATGGAGAGACGACTCCAATAGTTTAAGAACCTGAATTCAGATAGCTGGAATTCAAACCCAAGTTTGTAGACTCAGATGTTTTTAAGCCTCATCATTATATTCTCAATCTTTCCTCGGCAAAGCAAATTCACAGAAGGCAGAAATAACGTACACATAGGCGATAAAGACAACAGAAGGGAGGAAATTGACATAATACCAGTATTCACAAAGACCTATAAATATTTGGAGCAAGTGTCTGCACAAATTTAATCTCCCAATTCATGCCCAACACTTGTTTCTCCAGGAATTTCCTGATATAAAGTTGCAAAGACATTTTTATATGGAAAGTGTCAACTTACCAGGTCAAGAGCAATGAACATCTATATGTTTTAAAAATATTTTGCTTAATTAAAATAAAAGAGGCATTTGCTTTCCAATAGGTCTACATCAATTTTTATGGGTCCTGCCAAATATTTGGAATTTACTTAAAAACATATATTAGAATTATTTTTACATTATTTTATTTCATTAGTATATTATTTTAAAAGGAATATCTTCACATTTTATTTTGGACTGTTCATAGTTGGAAAACAAACATCAATATAAAGTTTGGTTTAGGATGGCATGATATATATATATATATATATATATATATATATGTACATATATATATATTTAAAGTTTCTTGATACTAGATTCCTTAATATGATATCTTATCACTGTGCCAGTGCATGAAAACTTAAAAGCAATTTTGAAGAAAATATATACATTGTTTTATAAGCACAAGAAATTAGAGTTTATGTAAATACTATATGAATAAAATAACTTATATTTCCTATTTTCATTTTTTAAATATTTTGTTTTAGTTGTTGGTGGACACAATACCTTTATTTTATTTTTATGTGGTGCTAAGGATCCAACCCAGAGTCTCATGTATGCAGGTGAGCACTGTATCCCTGAGCCACAACCCCTGCCCCATATCTTCATTTTTTGACTACTGGGTCTTGAAGTATATTTTTAGTTATCTCAAAATGGCTTTAGAGTTGTATTTATTTGCTCAAGGATGTTTATTAAGCATGTACTCCACCAAAACTAGTCCACTTTAAAGTACTCTAGTTCAATTTTTTCTTTATAGTAAATAAATGTGCTCCATTCCATCTTGGAATCCTCACACATTGATTTTTGTGTGTCCAATGACAGCAACATCTACACTGAGGAAAAGATGGACCCAAAAAATGTTCAGGGTCACATAATATAATTTCCATATGAAGAAACAAAATGCATTTTCATTTTAAGAATAGTGCCTAGAACTGATCAGACTAAAACTCTTGTTCTTGACTAAAGGCATTTTGATCCATGATCCAGTGCAAGAAACATGTGATATAAACTGTCATGGAACATATACAAATATCTAAAATGATTCTCTTGTATCTATCTATCTATCTATCTATCTATCTATCTATCTATCGATCTATGATTACAAAAATCCAGAAGTATTACCAGAATCCATTATCTTCTTTTATAAAAATACATTGTATACTATTCAAAGAGTCAGTGTTTTCACTATTCAGTGGTGTTTCACTGAGATGATTTAGTTCCCTGAGCTTTCCTTCTCCAAGACTACCAACTTTGCCACCAGCTTCAGAAATGCAAATACTGCTTCTCTACAACTACTTCATAGCAGCAAAAATAACTTTAGGTCCTCAGGACATTTCCATTAGGTAGTTTTCTGACATAGTGTCACTTTTTCTTGCATTGAGTACTTGCACCTTTTTATGCTATATTCCTGTCTGTGTGAGAGAGAATGTGTGCATTTATCTCTGTGTGTATATATATGCTTTTAAATATATGTGTTCAGGTATCTATATATACTTATGCGCATATATATATATGTATTATATATACACACAAAAATATGTGTTTGAAAATCAAATATCTTTTACCACTGAATTGAAACTTTAAGAAACACAATTGTCTTTGGAGAAAGGCATATGAAAGTCTTTTTCTATTTTTAAAACTTGTAGCACAGAGGTCATTATTCAGTAGATCCTCAGAAAATACTTGCTGCGTTAGAAGTGTCTTCTTCCTGACTCTTTACACCAAAAGGTATTCCTTCCATCAGGTACAGTCTTACTTACACAATAGCCCACTTATTTTATCATGACGATTTCCCTTCTTTATAAAGAAGCAATGTGACATAGCATTAAAAAAGATGAGGTTTGAGCTTTAATAATGGCAATGAAATGCACTGGTAGTTTTGTCCCTTAGACAAAGTTTTAAAATGTTCTTGGCACTACATAAAATAGAGGTAAACTCCCTTTTCATTAATAAATAAATATAAAATTCCCTTTGGGTTGACTCATACTATCAGATCTATTTGAAAGAAAAGAAAGTGGACTTTCCAGCATAATTAGCAGTTTTATAATGAACTTCTTAAATGTCCAGATATCTGTTGAAAATGACATTTTATTGGTATTAGACTAAGTAAGTTATAGTAGAATGAATCTGATTAAAATTGAGAGACCTGGACTGAATGTGTTTCTGTCACTTTCCACTTACATAATTTCTTGGCATCAAAAATTAGTGTTGTTACTCAGGTTTTCTAATCTACATCTAAAATGTTTGTTGTATTAAAAGGGAATTAGTGTGTCCATCGCATCACATACATAAATATATTTTAAAGGAGAACACAATATTTAAAGTCCCACAAAATTTATTCCATGGAGAGATTAAAATGTATGTGGACATAGAAGTCAGTATAAGCACTTTAAAATATATTGACAATGGAGTTAGCACTGTTAGTATGTCAAGGTAATGTACCACCAGGACTGGAACATACAGGATATGGAGCAAAAACATAGAAAATTCCAAATTGATAGAAAAGCATAGCTATAATTCTTAACTGATGGAAATATGTAGTGCAAAATTTTATGTGTGATTTGATTTTTATATAAGAAACTGAAAAAGAATGTGGTAAAAATCTTAGCTCCTCAAACATAATCTCAACAAAGAGTAAATTAACAAAAGGAAAGTCTAAACCATAACTGATAATTTTTGTTGCATTTGTTAAAAGAAATAAAATACATAGAAGTTAAATATTCATTGAGTAAGGACATGGATATCAGTTTTGGTGTGTGGTGCGTGTATGTGTGTATGCATGTATGTATCACTTTCTATACTGAGGACAACCACTGACAATAGGCTGATCAATGATCAATGCTTTTGCTTACCATTACCTGAGATAGGTTGTAGAAGATTCTGTCAGCCTGTTCTGGGTTCCTACAAATGTGTAAGTCCTCTTTTAAGTATAGTCACAAGTTTATTAATAGCCAATGTTACACTCTGAAAATGCATCAGAAAGCAATTTTGTTATTGCATGAAATCACAGAGTATTTGCACAATGTAAGTTGACAGCAACATCACTAGGTGATATAAACTTAAGGGGGCCACCATCATACATGTGGTACACTGTTGATTTGAACATTGCTATGTGGTGCAAGGTTGTAATGAGGAAATATTTTGTTGAAATTTCATTTTCCATGTCTGGATCTTATCTGGTAAGTCCACACTGTTTAACACCTATTTGAAGTTCCAGTTTGCTACTCTGTTTAACTCAAAGGTAGATAGAATATGCATTGTACTTGAAAAGGTATTTCATATGACCTTTTGCAATATAGCCCCACGTTAATTTCAGCCACGTCTCTTTCCTTCTGCCAAAACTATACACAGGAGTTTTAAAGAGCCCAGTGGTCTAACAGTCCTCCAGTAGAATACATGCTCATATATTCCTTTTCCCATGCTCATCTCTCCTGGTGTAGGTGGATATAGATTGGAACACCACTTTATTCTTTTAGGATTCTCTGCTTTTTAGTCCCCAGACTGGGTTTACCACCTTTCATTTGTGTTATGGAAACATTTTAGGCAAAGCTCATTTACATATCATCTCACACAATTTTTGACAGAATGTAGGCTCACATGTGAAAATCGTGACTTTTTAACTCATTTCCTATCGCAGCCCCTTCTAAATGTTTGGTAATGGAAAATTTTATATTCATTTTGCAACAACATTTCAACACCTAATGCCTCTTGTTTATAATAATATCTTTATTGATATCAAATTTATTAAGTGGGATATTGATTTGGTGTGGGTATATTCTGTTCTCATTCGAGGTAAAATGTCTATCTTTTGCAAAAATGAAGACAGTTTTAACATAGATTGCAATCTAGTTGATTAAATAACATTTCTAAATCATCTAATAAAAACTATCTTGGAATTCTAAATATTTTTTCTAGTTCAAACTAACAAGACTTATATTTTATATAATAAGACATGTATGTATTGCTTAATTTCAGAAAATGCCACCTAAAATATTTTAATTCAGTCTATTGTATTCTATTCTACATTCAATTTTAAAATGTTATTTTGATCCCAATTTTGAATATATTCTTCAAACTTACTTGGGTAGAAAGTGTTCCTATTCTTCTCCACAGGTGTTTGGGCAGAAATAACTGACAAGGTTTTGTTGGAGACTTTGTCCCAAAGGAAGAATGATGCAAATGAGATCATCCTAAAAATTACAGCCTATTCCCAAGATAGATTAGAAGTGATTAACATTGTTCTTTGGTTTGGATGAACCACAGACCACAGCTCTGCCTGTTGCCCTAATATTCCCGTTTGGGAATGCTGTTTATTAAATTATTCTTGTTTTTATCATTCATACTTGTGTTCTTGCTTAGTGACAGGGTTTGAATTTGGTCTTTGAACAAAAGAGAAATAATTGCTTTGTGATATTCTTACATGTATCTTTCAGAAAACGCGAGTAGCCAACTCCGAAGATCCTATTCCTGTTATTTTAAGACAAAAAGTACTGTCTTTGATTTCCTCTTTGAAATGCTCATGAATTATGCATTTCTGCTTCTGTGCTTTGTTTTTTATTATTACTTAATTTCTTTTATCTGGTCTAATGAGTACTCTTTAAGATACTTCTTAAGCAATTGAAGCCATAGCAATGAAAGTATATGTTTTTAATACTTATCAGGAAAGAATGCACTACTATGAGTGGCATTGAGTTCCCCCATTCACATAACCCCTACCCCCCAGTGTGATGGTGTTTGGGGTGGAGCCTTTGGAGGTAATTAGGATTAGAAGAGGTCATGGGAGTGGGGGCTTCATGATGGATTAGTGCCCTTATGAAAAAAGAGACTGAGTGTGCTTTCTTCCGCTCTCTTTCTCCATCTCCTCATTTTCTGTATCCCCACAACAGAGGTCGTGGTGAGGACACAGAAAGAAAGAAACTGCTTAAAATGCAGAAAGAGAGGCCCAACTAGTCACTGAATCAGACAGAATCTTGATCTTGGGCTTCTGGCTTCCAGAATGGTGATGAAATCAATTGCAATCATTTAAGTTGCCCTTTGTACGGTATTTTATTATTGCAACCTGAGTTGAATAGGGGGATATCTCTGAGAAAGAAAAATAATTATCTAAAATGCAAAGACTTTGTGGGGACAGGTGGAGGGGAAGAAAAGAATTATGAAAATAAGTTTTGTTTTTTCCAAAAGCAGAATTGTTCCACCATCTTCCTAAAATTTAGGGAGGTCATATGTAACTCAGATAGGCCATATGTCCAAGTATGTCTTCTATGAAACTAGACTAGACAGGGAGACTTTTAAAAAATGAGTTTTCACATAAAAAGCGTAAAATACGTAAGTGCAAGGCATTTGGCTAAACCTGAGAGAAGCTGACATTTCCAGGGATTCTGGATCTGTTGATGAATAGATTTTGTGAGAATACAGTGGTGTGTTATCTGCTTCATATAAAAGCTTGAATAAATTTTTTACATGGTTTTGGACAATATAATATGTTTAAGATAATAATGATTATGAATATACAGTATGTTAGTTTGTGCCAACTTGCAAACATACCTTATACAGATGGCAATATTCCCCATTATTATTTATGTCTTGTTATAAAGTGTTGTGACTTCGTGTCTAGTATTGGGACTTGAACAACTAAGAAGAAATCTTCTATGCAAATTTATATGCTTAAATAATTAGATTAAATCTAAATGGCAATGATCAGAAATTGTTAAGAAGAAATTGTTAGGATTTTTCTTTTGTTACAATATTATTTCAATATCATTTTAAAACAAATTATCAAAGATTCTTTACAGGGTATATTTTATCTTCTCATTTCTTAATCTTAATGTCAAAGAGTTTTTCCCAGTTGGAAAAAGTTTGGGAGAAATGAGAATATTTGACTATGAAATACAAATAGAAAGTTTTAGGTTGAAAGAATTGATCTTCAGGTTACTGAGGTGGTAGTATCAATATTCCAGGGTAGGAACATGGGTTAAAATCCAGATGGAGAGAAGGAAGGAAGGAAAGGGGAAGAAATATGGAATACTTTTAAACTAATCCTCTGATATGTACATATTTAAATGTACTAAAGAGAAATTACCTTTATGTATGTGTAGAAAATATATAATTAAAAATAAAGGAGTGAAAGAATGATAGACAGAGTAGAGAAGGGAGAAGAGGAGTAGGGCAAAGGAAAGGGAAAAGACGGGGAAATGGGGATTGACATCAATTTCTTTCATGTATAATTTTGTCAGAATGAATCCAAATCCTATGTATAATTATAATAGTCTAATTGGAAACACCTGGGGCCCTGGCTGCAGCAGCCTCTGAATGCCTGGGTGGCTGAGCATGAAGAAACAACTTTCTAGGTCCCCTGGGCAAGAAGGGTGCTCCCACGATCTTTTCTCAAAGGAATTGGTACTTTTGCACACTTGAGCCTGACATGGATGTGGTATTTCCAGTTCCTTAGATGCTCTCAAATCTTATTCCCTAATGTTTTCTAGGTAAAATATTTAGCACTTACTTAGTGGCTAATAAAGACCTTATAACCACAGCTTTCTTAGTCCCAGATTTACTCCACAGTTTTCCTAGCCAAAATGCAAATTTTTTTCATATCTTTCTGCTTTGCTTTATCCTCCCAATTACCAAAATAAAACTTAGGCTAAAAAGCCACCAGCATATCCATGCCACTGCCTGAACTCTATGCTGCCAGACCCAGAAATTTCTTCTATCAGGTTTCGAAGGCCCATCACCTTTAAATTAAGCCTCGCAGAAAAATCTCAGAACAAGGGTAAAAATGTGGAACACTTCTTAGAATGTAACACAAATGTGTTTCATTCAATTTGCCATGGAGTCTTTCCCATCTGAACCTTTGTGAACCCAGTCATTCACTATCCATATCCCTATCAGCCCTCTGGGTTTTGAGTCCCTACCAGAGTCACCTATTCAGCTCTGCTCAAATATTCTAAAGCTTTTCCAGATTTCCACTCTAAAATTCTCAAAAATTTCCCCCACACATTCCAAAAAGCTTTAAAAACTTCTGAATCACCTAGTCAGGAGGTTAGGCACAACAATTGACCCTACTTCTCAGTAGCAATTTCTGTCTTAGTCAACTATTTTGTCTCTGTGACCAAAATCCTGAAAATGTAATTAGAAGAGGAAAAGTTTTTTGAGGGGCTCTCATGGTTTCAGAGATTTTCAGTTCACAGATGGACGAAGCCTTTCTCTGGGCCTGAGATGAGGCAGAACTTCATAGCAGAGGGGTGAAATCAGGACCTGGAATCAGGAAGCAGGAGAGAGACACTTCTTCTCTAACCAAGGATAAAATATATATCCCAAAGACATAACCCCCAGTGATCCATATTCTTCAACCACACCCTACCAGCCTACAGTTATCACTAAGCTAATCCCTATCAGTTGATTGACATACAGATTAGGTTAAGGTTATGATAATCCAGTCATTTTACCTCTATAATCTTTTCTTACACAGTCGTACACGTGAGCTTTGAGGTGACACCTCATACCTAAACCATAACACTAATTAACAATGATGTTTTGATCAAGAAAAAGAAATGTGAGGGACTTTTGGAATTGTGGGACAAGGACTTCCATGAATTCATCCCTACATAAAATCAAGAAAAAACACAGGCACACATTTGAAAATCTAATTTTCCAGAACTCTTGGAATTAAATTTTTAAAATAATGCGGAAAACTGTTTCTTCAAGAAAAACTTCATGAGCCAAACTTCATGAGCCATACTAAACGGCAATGTCTGTGGTGTTTGGATACATGGGCCTTTCGGGGATGTTCAACATTTAAACTACAGAAACCACACACTAGAGGAAAGAAAGATTTACAGAATGACTTCAGAAAAGTTATTGAGCAAACAAATAACAGCAACAAACCCCATGATAATATAAAATAAGGTGAATAAAAACAACAAATGGTGGGGCTGTGTGTCAGGGTGTATGTATGTGTGTGTGTAGGTTGTGTGCTTGTTTATTTAACAAATTAGGAATTATGTGTCTAGTAAAATATTTGAAAACGAAAGAGGCCAGAGGTGCTGAAATAAAGAAGCATATAAGACATGAACTATTTAGAATAGTTAGTGAATAACAGACATTAATTCAATTGCACCAATAGCTATAAGAAAAAAGAATGGGGTTTTATAAAACGCCAGCCTTGAGGTAGGCGGGGCGGGGAGAAGTGAACGCAGGGCGTCGCTGACTGCGGTGGAGCACCGGCCGCCGGGCCCCCTCGCGCCTCCGTCGGTAGCCGGCCTTCAGCTCCTGAACCCCGAAGGCCGATCAGGAGCCGTGGTGGCGGCCGCGCGCCGATCCTATGCGGCCCGCCATGGGCCCGCGCCGCCGGAGCCAGCCCGAGGCCCCAAGGAGAGGCCCCGCGAGTCCGCCGCCCAGTACCCCGCGGCGGGGAGCCTCCCTAGGTTCTCCCTCACAGAGGCGGAGAAATGTCTGGCTTAAGCAGGTCAAAATGCTGCAGAAGAGCACAGACCTCTTGATAAGGAAGCGCCCTTCAGCCGCCTGGGCACTCCATCTTCTGGGTACATGAGCCCTCCTCGAACCCTCCAGCCTTGCAGTTCTCTCTGGAACTGATGACCCCACCACCTCTACTTCGAAACTGTGTGCTTTGACTATAGAAATGGAACCCTCCCATCCATCCACCATTTGATCCCTTTTCCTACCCTGGGATTTTGCCTCCTTATCTCCCTACCACCAATAAGAGATATGCCACTTCCTCAGCTCCCAGGAGTCCATACCTGCTGCTGTTTGGGATGTAAGATTAAGGGCCAGGACAGGATGAAGGAGATGAGAATTCATAGGAGACACTTTGAGAGAGTCTATCTTCCCCTTAATCTCTCTTCTGTTACCCTACTCCTCCCCATTCCCCATTCCCCCATAGAGAAGAGAAATATGTATGAAATTCACACGTGGGATGGACTTCAATTGGCAAGCCCAGACCCTGTTGGCCCTTCAAGAGGTAAGAAGGGGTCTAGGTACCACTGGGTGAGTGCTGAAAGGGGGAGGAAGAACATTCCAGAATTCTATGGAACTGCCTGTGTAATATCGCAGACTGGGTCTGGCCTCCTGAGAGAGTGATGCGTTGATGCCCTGAGGGTTTGGAGGAGATTCTGTGTGGCAGTGAGTTCAGTCCAATTTGTGAACAGTCATTCCTTCAGTCCTTTGAGCCCTCAGAAGTGCAGCAGATCTCCAAAGAGTAGCCTGTGCCTTTTGTCTGTCTGTCTGTCATTTACTCTTTGGCCCAGGCAGCAGAAGCATATTTAGTTCACCTCTTTGAGGATGCCTACCTCCTCTCCTTACATGCTGGGAGAGTCACTCTCTTCCCATGGATGTGCAGCTGGCCAGGAGGATATGCAGCATTGAGGAAGGACTTGGCTGAGCTCCTGCAACAGTGTCTCTGGATGTTACCTGGGACTCTCAGGAGCCACTACTAGACCCAGTGGTGTCTGAGGTGCTACCTGGATTTTGCTGTCTCTGAGTAGTGTGTGCATGTTGCCCTTTAAATTTTCTTCATGAAGGAGAAGACTGCATGTTTCTTCTGTAGCAGAAGTGTTACAGGAGACAATCAACACTGTTCCAAAGTCCTGAAAAGACTTAGTTGGTGTGTTACTCACATGACTCTTAAAGGATTTTGAAGACATCAGATCTGCCATGTTATAGGAAAAGGATATTTACTTATTATTTTAGATCATTCTGTACTACATGCATTTTTTACCATAAGTATATTTGTACTTTTATTAAAAATGTAAGGGAAAAATAAAAGAACACTGCCATCTATAGTATGAATGGAAAAAAAAAAAAAAAGAAATAATAATGGGTTAAATACTCCAGTGAAAAGGCAGAGATTATTAAAGAGGCAAGATTCAGTTATTTGCTATCTTTAAGAGACACCAGATATACTCAAAAACACAAATATACTAAGAGTTTGGAATATTATTCCATGCAAATGTTAACCAAGAGAAAACAATAATGGTTACACTAATGACAGTGAAAAAAAAAAAAAAAGACTTTAAGGCAATAACCACTAACAGAAAACAGAGAGACTTTTAACAATAAGAGGAGAAAACAAGAAAATTTAGCAATTATAAACTCATGCACAAATAACAAACACCAAAATATCTGAAATAAAAATAGACAAGAAAAGTTTAAGCAACTTTAATTGGGATTTTAATATCAGTCTTAATAATTGGTAGAACAAAGAAAGAAAAAACCAACAAGTCTCTAAAAGAATTGAGCAGCACTAAAAATCAACCATCTTGACCACATATCAATTGGTAGTCATATAATTGTTAGGACAGACTTTCTCAAAGTTGGCACTGTTACCCTTGTGTTCTAGATAAATTATTGCGTAAAGGACTATGCTGGTCTTGGTAGGTTATTTTCTTTCACACCACACTTCACATGGAAATCAATAATTATTTCAGGCATTTCCTAATCTACCCTGAGGGAAAAAAATATCTTCAGTGAAAATTCTGGTAGAAATTTCAGTGGAAATTATTTGTATAATTTTATCAGAAAATATCAGCATTTAATTTAGAATATATTATTCAAATTCAATTTTAAATATAATGTTAAAGTACTCTTATAACTCTTATAATTTGGAGTGCCTTCACTTTGCCTATTGTGGATTAGCATCTAGTTTTATAGCTATCGGATGAGATTATTTAAAAATAATATTTTTATGTGAGAAATCATTATGTCATTTTCTATGGGCAATGTAATTCTAAGTCAAAAGTGGTTACAAAAATACAGAGAATGATTTCACTTTATAGTGAATTAATCTTTATTGATTATCACATATGTCCAAGGCACGTTAACTGGTTTTATTAACAGAGAAAACAGACAACTAAAAAGCCTTTTTTTTGTTGTTTGTTTGTTTATTGAAGTCATGTTTTTAGTTTCATGGACACAAAAGCCTGGTGTCTGTTCATAATGATTTTCTTCAGAGCCTCTTTCACATCCTTGTTCCTGAGGCTGTAGATCCAGGGGTTCAACATGGGGATGATCACTGTGTAGAAAAGAGAGGCCATCTTGTCCGTGTCCAGGGAATGCATAGAACTGGGCTGTAAGTACATGAAGATCAAGGTGCCATAGAATATGGTCACTGCCAGCATGTGGGAGCTACATGTGGAGAAGGCCTTGTGTCTTCCCTCAGCTGAGCGCATCCTCAGGATGGAAGAAATAATGAACATGTAGGAGACAAAGACTCTGAGAACAGAGGAAATGAATGTGACCCCAGCACAGGTCAAAACCCACAGCTGCTTGGAGCTAGTGTCTGAGCAAGCTAACCTGAGGAGGGGCATGTCATCACAGTAGAAGTGATTGACAGTGTTGGAGTGGCAATAGCAGAGGCGGAAGGTGAGGATGGTATGAAACAGTGCCATCAGGAAGCTGTAGCCATAGGGCACAGCTATAAGCTGGATGCAGGTAGTTGGGGACATTGTGATCATGTAGAGCAGAGGTTTGTAAATGGCTACATATCTATCGTAGGCCATGGAAGCCAGTAGCAAGCACTCCGATATCATGAAGCTGAGGAAGCAGCCTAACTGTGCGGCACAGGCACTAAAGGATATAACACTTTGTTGGTACAAGAAATTCCAAGCATTTTGGGTGTGATGACAGAAGTGTAACAGAAATCAACAAAAGCCAGATTGCTAAGGAAGAAGTACATTGGTGTGTTGAGTCTGGAATCTGTTCTAATGACCAGGATCAAACCCAGGTTGCCTACTACTGTGAAAAGATAGATGGACAAGAATCCACAAAAAGGAGCATCTTAGCTCCTGGCGATCTGTGAGGCCCATGGGAATGAACTCTGTCACTTGGGAGCAATTTTTCTGAACCATGTGTCTTCAGGACATCAGGATGAAGAAAAGAGAATAGTTAAGTCCAGGTTGTGTATTTATACTATGCTTACTCGAAAAGGTGTTTTCATACTTTGATATCTTGCAAAGGGCTGTTCTGTGTTTTTCTCCCAGTACCAGGGGTTGCTAGCATTCTGAGATTCTGGAAATATGATAGGTAGCAGAAAGAATTTTTTGTGGACAAGGACTATTTGTTTTCCCTACGTTCATTGTTTATTCAGTGATAGCTGATGTGAAGTGGCCACCATTGCCTCAAGTTTTTTAAATGTACAGTCCGACTTGTTAAATTGCTATAGTTTTATTGAACAGATATTAATATCTACAACAAGTTGATGTCTGTAAGTTTCATCTTCTCTGAAAGATTTGTTATCTTGTCCATGTGAACAAATCTACTCATTATCCCAATGTTGACAGAAATATGGTTTTGTATTTTTATACCTTACATTAATTATATTTTAAATATAGGCATTCTAGGTTACAAAATAATCTTCATGATATGTTACCAATTGAAATATTAAAGATAGTTAACTTTGTGGAAGGCACATCATGGTGTCTAACAGACTTCAGTTAATCTTACTAAACCTTAATGTTAATATATTCATGCCCATTTTGCAAATGGCAAAGGTGAATAAATAGCAACAACCAGACAACCTGTTTTAGTACAGTTGAGTTTCAAATCCATGATTTTACTTTGGAGTGCACATCATTTGTCAAATGTTCTCAAAATAAAATATCCTGTTTATTCTAGTTTTAGAAAACTAAATTATTTCTAGATTTTTATGTATATAATACTCCACCAACATCTTTAAAACACTAGATAAAGGAAAGATAAAAGGGAAGTTTCTCACAAAACCTTATAATATATTGTAAACTAGGATAAAACATGTTTGCTTTCAAAGAGATTTGGAAATTTTTCTATAAGTTAATTTGTAAGTTAGGTTGTGTCTCTTTCAGTGTTTTATCTTTTGTTAAGAAAACAGGTTTGAATCATATCTTGCACGTATTTTTTGTTTCCCTACTATGTTAAAAGGTTAATGTCTTTCTACATTATTTTTAATGATTTTGGCTAATTTTCACAATTGAATTATTGGATATTCAAATAATCTGAAATATTGTCTTTTCCATACTCCTTTTCTTCTTTCCTTTTTTCTTTTTCTCTCTCTTTCTGAAAAACAAAGATGAGTTTCTTAGAAAAACTCATAATTTGCTTCACATACTATGAATTACCTCACAAATAAATATAGAAATAAAATAAAATCTCAGGCTCCCTCACAGCTCTTAGAATGTACTAATAGCCTCTGTTACTTATAGCTGTTGTTTCATTGTCAAGAATACATTTTAATTATTTTTACTTTTATTTTTCTAACCAACGTTTATTGAGCAACACTATTTAGCGAGTAATAACTTACCAGCAATATAATTTAACCTTCTTTTACCCTAAACTAATTGTGTGTTTCTTCTTGAAGTACTAATACACATTGTAATGTCTAGTTTTAGCACCATGGAAATTTTAGGAAATAAGAACCTAGGAACCCATAAATTCCAAATCTCAAATTTTCATGTTTAATAAAAAAAGAAGTTCAATTTTAAGCAAAAATAATTCAATAAATAAAAATTAAAAACTAAAACAAGAAAAAAAAAACAAGAAAAAGGGAGACAAAATGATAATAAAATATTTGTTTATTTTACTGCTCGAACCAAGAATCTTCTGTAGAACAAAACTGTCAGACTCCAGCATTTTTTATCACAGGTAAAGAAATAAACACTCCCTCTAAGAAGGCATGGAACTAGCAAATATACCCAGAATACTACTCACTCCATGGAATGCACAGAAATATTCCTTTGTGTTATGGTATTCTGTCCTATGTAACCAAAGAATGCTTGTCAGCATCTTAAAATTTTTAGGTGTGAAGTACTAGTAGTGAAAAGCAAAGTTTTGAATCTGCACTGTAATCTACAACACACCACACCATTTTCACTGAGCAGGTGACCACATTGCATACAAAGTACCCAAAGTTACCTCTCATGCTGCTCTATGACCAAGAGAGCAGAAATTCTGGGCCTCACATTTCCCTTGATTATGTCTGAGTGCCACTTTCTTAGGAGGCAATTTTAATTCACGTGTTCATCATGCAATAATATGTAGTGAGAACTAGTAACGTCCAGACAGTACATGGAGTCTGCATGTAGAGCCTAGAAAAGCACAAGAACCTAGACCAGAGGGAAAGAAAGCTTCATCCAAACTTCCTCTGTTTTTCTCATCTCTTCCTCAGTTTTCTTTTCCACTTTTCAAACACAAAACTGTGAAATTTGTGCATGGAATGTATTTGATTTAAAAAGTCATGCTTACCTTTCCTTTCAAAGTCAAATATATTCTTTCACCAACCCAGGTAGAATGTGCTTCTTTATTTCCTCATACTGGGTGCATATACAGTCCAGCTGTGTGATTTTGTTAGCTTCTGTCCCAAAGGATCCTACTTCAGAGAAGGAGGAGAAACAAGATTATCAAAAAAAATTAAAATACATGTTCCTCCATTGGGACCTTTATTAATATGAATCCCTAATTTTAAAGAACACTAGATCTGTAACTCTGCCTCTAGTGTGGCATTATTGCTAAACTCTTCCAATTCTTAAAATATTATAAGTTTTTTTTAAATATTTTTGCTTATTTAAATTATTAGTATTATTCTTCAAGTTTGACTTCGAAAGGCAGGAACTATCTTGTAAAAAATTTTGAAAGTAGCTTTCTATGAAAAATGCATTCAATTCTTAGAAGGGCCCATCTCAACACTGTCTGAACAAGACATTTGGTAATCTCTGGGCATGTGCTTACAATGTTGTAGCTCTGAATTCATGGGCTGGTCCATATGGCAGTATGTATTTCCTGAGTCTTACATCTCATCACAAAGCTTATAAAACATTGTGTCTGGAAGTAAAAATATAATAAAACCATTTCCAGTGGACACAGTTTGACTGTTCTGTAAATAAGCGTAGTGAATTAAAGATTTTTCTTCTTGTATAGTTAAACTGGATGGATATATTTGTATTTAACATTGATTAAGTATTAACATTGAGTGGATGTATACCAAAGCACATCACATAATTCTATTCTTTTTTACTTTTAAGTGATCTATGAGTTCCCATAATAATTAGATTTTCTAAATATCAGAGAAATAAAAAGATTCTGAGAAACTATGGGGTCTCCATGCTTATGGAAGCATGCACTATAGCTGTTGATTCTTAAGCTGGAGCCATTCACCAAGAATCTATAATAAAACGCAGGAGAAAATACTCAGCATCAGCAACAGAATTTGTTACAGTTTGAGTTGAGCTGATAAAACAAAATTTCTCTGGTGCCTCATATTTCTTCTCCACACATTGCAATGTTTAGAAGAAAAATTCTGATTAACTTTCTAGTTATTAGATAATTTTTTAAATTTTTTAAATTTTTATAGACTGCATTTTGATTCATTGTACACAAATGGGGTACATTTTTGATTCTGTGGTTGTGCACAATGTAGATTCATACCATTTCTGAAATCATACATGTACATATGTAATGATGTCTATCTCATTTCACCAGTTTTCACAGCCCCGCCCCCTCCCTCTCATTTCCCTTACAATGTAAAGTTCCTCCATTCTTCTGTCACTTCCCACACCCCCATCCCCATTATGTATCATCATGCACTTATCAGGGAAAACATTTGACCTTTAGTTTTTTGGGATTGGCTTATTTCACTTAGCATGATATTCTCCAATTCCATCCATTTATCTGCAAATGCCATAATATTATTCTTCTTTATGACTGAATAATGTCCCATTGTGTATATACCACATTCCTTTTCATTCATCTGTTGAAGGGCATTTAGGTTGGTTCCACAATCTAGCTATTTTGAATAGAGCTGCTATAAACATTGATGTCACTGGTACTGTAGTATGCTAATTTTAAGTCCTTTGGGTATAAAGGAGGAGTGGGATAACTGGGTCAAAAGGTGGTCCATTCCAAGTTTTCTGAGGATGAACTTGCAAAACTTTACATCAAAAATACAAAGAACCCAATCAATAAATGATCCAAGGAACTAGACAGACACTTTACAGAAGAAGACATACAGGCAATTAATAAATATGAAAAAGTGTTCAACATCTCTAGTAATTAGAGAAATGCAAGTTAAAACAGCTCTAAGATTTCGTCTTACTCCAGTTAGAATGGCTATTATCAAGAATACAAACAATAATAGATGTTGGCGTGGATGTGGGAAGGGCACACTTTTACATTGCTGGTGGAGATGCAAATTGGTGCAGCCACTCTGGAAAACATTGTGGAGAATAATTATTAATTATGAGTTTTTATTCCTAGTTTAATCTGTTCTTATCTATATGCTCTAATAAGATACCCCAGTGAAAGTGAGGACCAAGTGAGGGTTCATCAGTTCCCTGTTCCACTCTTGGAAGAGGATCAACATTGCTGACACTTGTGTTGGTCTCCAGGAGAATTACTTATAATGGCACTCAGTGGCTTTGAGCTACTGACGAATTGTAATGACTTGCCAGGCTCACTCAGCTGCTTTCTGGTGGATCAAGACTAGTATGACAGTTCTTTGTTTCAGTGTTTAAAATGGCTTTGTCTTCCACTGCAGAATCTCTGTTGGGCCTCCACACTCTGACCCACTGGTGTAAGGGCAGTTTCTGAAGCAGTGTGGCGCTGTTCCACTCAGGGGTTCTCACACCTGATACTCCCTCTGCCAGGGACTCTCATTCTCCACATGATCACAAGCCCTGCTGAACGCCTTTTGGAACGGGAGCAATATGTAAATATCCTACAGCTCTGGCCTTTTTCTTAAATTAGATACTCTGTAATTTTGCCTATTCATGAAAAAAAAGGAAAGGAATTAATGATCAGCATTCCTTCAAGGGCTTGATATTTAATGGAGCTATGGAAAATGTCATTCCTCGAAATTAGAACTTCTCAGAAAAATGTCATCCGTATAATGAAAAGACAACATCAGTAGGAAACACACTGAGGGCAAGACTGCAGATTGAACGGAGGGGCACTCTAACACTTGGCTGCATTCTCAACTTTCCTTTATTTTGAGACAGTGTCTACATCACCAAGCCTGGGCTTGAGATTATGATTCTCCTGCTTGAGCTTCCTAAGTACAATTACAGGCAGTCCAGTGCATCTGGCATTCAAACTGAGGTCTTGAACCAATATGCAATGATATTCTCCATAAAAACAGAAACAGCAGTCATGAATTCACTTAGAAAAACAAGATGTCCAGAATAGCCGAAGCAATTCTTAGTGACGAAAGTGAAGCAGGAGGCATCTAAATATCAGACCCTAAATTATAGTACAGACCTATAGTAACAAAAACAGCATGGTATTGGTATCAAAACAAAGATGAAGAACAATGGAACAAAATAAAAGACACAGAGACAAGATCAAATATGTAGAGTTATCTCATACCAGATAAAGGTGCCATAAATATACATTGGACAAAAACACAGTCTCTTCAACAAACAGTGCTGGGAAAACTGGAAATCCTTATGTAGTAGAGTGAAATTTAATTTTGTTTCACTCTCTGGACAGTTTGCACTACCTTGTACACACTTCCCACCTAGAGGGCAGGGGTTGCTAGGACCCTACTTTGCTTCTCTCTTCAACACAAACTGTATCACTCTGATTTAAGCCAAAATTCTCCCACAGATTTTTTTCGGCCACCAACAGGTCACTCGGTGGGGTTGATTACCTATCTTTGAAACATCAGTGAGTATGAAGATTAAACAACATTTGTTTTGTAGCTTTCCAGACTGGTCCCTTTTTTCCCCTTTTATGCAGACTTGTTTGTTCTCCCCACTTTTAGATATATTTAGTACCCAGGCACATGCTATGAGAGCCACTTTATCTCTGAAACAGCTATGGCTTCCCCAGTATCATACAAAAACTACTTTATAACTACAATAAGGAAAGAGAGAAGGGGACCAAATTATAATCAAAAGGCTGAAGAAAACAGAAAGAAACCACACAATTCTCAAGAGTCAAGGAAAAGAAGGGGACAATGCCCTTTTCAAGGGACTGAGAGAGAAGGAGACCACATCAGCCTCAAGGGCAGAGAGAGAAAAGACCCAGACCAGTCCAAATGGGCTATGTAGAAGAATGAAGTTTAACCCCTATCTGTCACCCTGAACAAAACTCAACCAAAGACCCAGAAATTAGACCAGAAATGCCTACATACTAAAAAAATATAGGCCCAACACTTCGATACATTGACTCAAGAACTGGCTTCCTTGACAAGACTCCTGAAGAGTAAGTAGTAAATCAAAAATCAATAAATGAGATGGCATCAAACCAAAAAACTTATCCACAGCAAAGGAAACAATCAAGAATGTAAAGAAAGAGTCTAAGGAATGAGTGAAAATCTTTGCCACTTGTTCCTCACATAGGGTGTTAATTCCTAGGATATACAAATAACTCAAAAGACTTAACACCAAAAACAAATAACCAAATCAAGACATAGGCAAAAGAACTAAACAGACACTTCTCAGAAGAAGAAATATGTATAGTTAGCAAATATATGAAAAAATGTTCATTATCTCAGGTAATCACAGAGATGCAAATTCAAACTGCACTGAGATTTCACCTCAGTGCAGTCAGAATGGCAATTATTGAGAATACGAATAACAGTAAATATTGGCAAGCATGTGGGTAAAAGGGCCCATACATTGCTGTTAGGAGTGCAAATTGGTGGAACCACTCTGGAAAGCAATGTGGAGATTCCTCAAAAATCTAGAAACGAAACCATCATTTGACCTGGTTATAACACTCCTCAGTATGTATCCAAAGCAGTTAAAGTCTGCATACTACAGAGATGCAGTCATATCAATGTTTACAGCAGTAAAATCACAATAGCTAAGGTGTGGAGACAAGCAACGTGCCCTTCAATCAATAAATAGATTTAAAAAGTGTGACATATATACCAACAGACTGTTATTCAGCCATTACAAAGAATGACTTTATGACTGTTGCCAGTACATGGATGGACCTGGAGACTATCAAGCTAAATGAAATAAGTCAATCCCCAATAAACAAAGGTTGAATGTTTTTACTGATATGTGAGAGTTAACCCTCAACAACTAGGGGGAGAGGCAGACGAGAAATTTTGTGGATTAGACAAAGGGAAATAAAGGGATAGGAGGGGGATAAGAAAACAAAGACAGTGGAATGATTCTGACATAACTTTACTATGTACATATATGCATATACCCTGGTGCCAGAGTCCAGCCCTAGCAGGAGTCCATGGGTTTCATACTGGTAAACGGGGCGCGGGGAGACAGCGTCAGCGATGGATGGAGAATGTAAGACACAGACTCTAGTTCTGGTGCAATCAATTCCACTTTATTCTGGGAAGGCTGGGTTTATTTACATTTTTCTTCAGGCTATGATGACAGGCTTATGATTAATAAAATCAAAGAAGTTTCCAAAGCATAGGCAGAAATTGTTTTTACCGAAAGATTATGAGAAAACAGTAACCGTACAAATTATCCTTACTTAATCACAATTATTTTAAGAATATCTAAGTCAATGAGCTAATACAATGTTTATTTCCTTAATATCTAAACTCTATGTGACCTAAGATTATTCTTATTACTTTTGCGGTAAAGCGATAGACAAATAATGGCATGTGACCATCTCTACAAGGTCCTTCTGGTTAATATCTAAATTGCTGAGTGAAGGGTTACAGGAGGGCAGCGGTCCCAATGGTTATTATGTACCAACGTTTATTATAGGGGTGACCTATTCTTTGTAGGAAGGAATGTTATGAAACCTTATTCTTTTACCTTACCACCACACATAAACACAACCATCATCTGGATTAAAGCACCCTGTAGGAGACAGAGGAAGGAAGATCTATATCTACCTTCTCTAAGGGCTTGCCTTTAGGGGGTTACCAGGGCTTGCCATAGATAAAATAAGCTAGTCCATATCTAGTAGCTACTGTGGGAGGTGCTTTGTGCTTAGAACTTGGGGCATTGTTATATATAAATTTCTGTGCCCCAACAGGTTCTCGCTGTGCCAGTAAATGCAGTGTTTGATTTTTAACATAATAAAAACGTTCTCCTGTAGTGAGGTTAACATCACAGGGTTTCAACATGTGTTTTCTCTCTGTGATGTTTTTCTGTAAATTTGTAGAATTATTCCCATCACCTCTAGCAAGATCCTCAGACTGAAGTGAGTAATATATTATTAGGAAAACTCCACAGAATAACATCCAAGCTAGGGAGGCCTACATCTGGCTGCAATCCTTTTAGGATGAGTCTCTGCAATCATCCTTGAGTGGAACTCTGTCAAGCACTGCAAGGAGAGCCAGGTGCCCCCGCACCCTGGTGAATCCCACCATTATGTACATCCACAAGAATGGGTACTAATTAGAATAATACAGTCTATGCTTATATAATTATATCAGAATGGATTCTACTGTCATATATAACTAAAAAAAAAAAAAGAACATTAATTAATTAATTAATTAATTTTAAAAACTGGGTGTAGTTGTCCCATCCCTTTCCAGTTCCTCCAGAAAACTCTGCTCTTCTTTGCTCTCTGGGAAAGCATCTGCCTTGTCAAAGATGTTTCATTTGTATCATGATTCCTTTACCACCAAGTGGTCTAGCCTTTAAGGCAATGGGCTCCCTGCAGGGAACTCAAGAAATGTGTAACCTTGCCTAAGTGCCAAGTCCATTGTGGTATTAATCTATTTTTTTTCAAGAATTATTTCTTGCTCCTGCAGAGAAAATCTTCCACATCCCAGAGACTCACCATTCAGGCAGGCAGACTCTTGTAGGAAGATGTTCCAGTTTTTGCAGTGTCTATCAATTCCACTGATGATTGTGGCTGGATTAGTAAGGCTTCTTTCTCTTTTCTTTTAATTTTTTTAGTTGTCAATGGACCTTTATTTTATTTATTATATGCAGTGCTGAGAATCAAATCTAGTGCCTCACATATGCTAGGTAAGTGCTCTAGCTCTGAGCTACAACCCCAGCCCAAGTACGGTTTCTTGCATGGTGGTTGTTCCAGGCTAAGCTCACTGCTGTCTGAAATTTTGTCTTCCACTGCAGTCAATCACAGTTGCAATGAAAAGTTTGGTTCATAAGACAGAAAATCTTCTTAGTCCAATCTTTCCTGTTCCCAGGAATTCCATTTTTTGTATCTCACTCAGGTCAAGAGAGGTCAAGAGACAGTAGTTCTCACTTGTTTCTTCCATTGTTTTCTCTCCTAGCCTGAAAAATCCACAAGCTAACATCTCCAATTTAGAATTTTGTTCCTCTACTCTTTCTTTGCAGTTGGAGGACAGAAGGTAGGTGGAACAATGCACATTTCTCTGTAGCTACAATTCCTCTTCCATCCATTTTATTCTGGCCTCTGTAGCCAGTTTTGCATCAGTAACAAACTACAGCTACAACAATGGCCATTCAATAGTGGCACAAATTACAGCCCTTCCTCACCACAGTGGATTAGACAAATTTCTGTCAACAGTTGCTCCAAACTCAGCAACACTTTTGAAGTGTCCCTGTACTCATATGGCAGTCCTCTAGGATCTGGCATTTAGTCCACCTTTCCACATACACATGAGTACATGCTCAGGATTTTCCCTGCAGAATGTTCTTTCTCCTTCATCAGTTTCCAAAGCTCCTGGCTGACTCATCAATTATTTCAGGAAAATCAGGTGTATGCAAACCAGCCATAAAACGTAGAAGGTGCAGAGAGATTGATGAAAGAGGCAGTGAAACAGAATTACACAGAGTCCAATTCGATAGGTACTTATGAATGGAGGAAGTCTTGGATGGCAGCAAGTCATTCTCCATGGCAGGACAAAACATCACACACTAAAATAGACACAGGTGGTTCAGCTACATTCCAGCCAACCAGAATGTAGCTGTAATTCCTCAAAACAGAACAAATACTATTAATAGGTTAAAAGTCAGTTAAGAAAAATCCAAGACTTCAGTTGTGGTCATGAATGTTTTGATGACTATCTTAACTTATTTCTTATCCAATACAGTTTGAAATGCATGCCAGGGTTACCTGATGGGCAAGTTGACAGTTCCAAGCAAGATAGCTACACTCATATCAAGCTGGATACCTACAGCTGAGGCAATCACAGTGTCATCTAGGCTGAAGCTCAGCTCAAACTCCATACTTAACATTGAGCAAAAGAAAGGAGAAATTTCTGGACAGAAATACCAAATGCCCTATTATTCCCAAAATAATATCTATTCTTTCTTCTTCCCATCCTTCCTTCCTTTCCTTTTCTTTTCTTTCTTTCTTTCTTTTTTTTGTTTTTCCTATGTGGGCTCTCACTATGTTGTCCAGACTGATCTCAAACTGCTGGGCTCAAGAGATACTCCTGATCCAAGTACCAAGTACCTGGAACTCCAAGTCCATGCCTCCATTTTGAGCCATCAATATCCATTCTTAATCAGAATTTGAAGGTATACATACAAGCAAGAGATAGTAACTTGCTGTCAGAAAGCACAAACAAAAATGAAAAGACCAGATTCATATACAACATATATGTTAGAAATATATGACAATCAATCTAAAAATAGTTATAATTTCTGTATGCACTAATGAAACAGGTAGGCATCATGAATTAGTATATAGGGAATTTAAAAAAAAGTCATGAAAATTATAATTAGAAATTAAACTAAAAAGAAAACCAAGAAAGAAAGCATTTAAGGAGAACAGTAGTAGTTCCAACATAACCAAACAGTATTTTAATGAAATTAAAGACAGATCAATATGGCCCACTTCAAATGAAAAAGGAAAGAGTAAAGACCACACCTAAGGGCAGTATAGTAACATTAAGGAATAAGAATAACTATAGTTGGTTTTCCTTCAAGGTAAAGAGGTCAAGGCAGAGGAAATGTATGAAGAAACTCAGCTAAGAGTTTTTCTCAAATAATTAATCAAAAAAAAACAAAAAAAAAAAAGCAAAAATCACCAAGATAAGCAATAAGAGCTCAGAGACAAGCAGAAAGAATACACTCACAAACTCAGGAAGAAGTTTTAAATAAAATAGGAAACATCGAAAGGAAGAATCATGACATAGACAGTAGGACTTGTCACTCATAACACTATTGATGTTTCACACTGGACAGTTTTTCCATGGGGACCACTGTCACCATATCTTTTGAATATGAGCTGCATCCCTGACTTCTACACACTAGATGACAGTAGAAGGAAATGTAGAACTAGAGAAAGGCTTGAAACATTATTAGAAAAGTTTATGACATGTTGCAAAGAAGACTCAAAAAATTAGCCCCAATACAATATTCAATTGCCCTTTTGTTTAGTCTACAGATTTTTTACTCAAGGTGATAATTCACTACATGCTGGGTTTACATAAGCTTTTCTTTGTATGTGAAAATGAAATAGGTGTTTGATAGATAAACAAACTGTCTCCTTAGTTTTGTGTGAAAACTTGGCAGATCAACTTTAGAAACTATATTGTATAGAAGTTGAAAATAAAAATCTTTTATATGAAATTGCTTTTGGATCATGTACAACCTTGAAAACTCACATGTATATCCAGTGATACATAAAGACAAGTAAAACAGGTGCCTCGTTTTCCCTTATCAAGTGTGAAGGGCACTCACCTAGCAGAGTCTCACAGAGTGATTCCCCTGGATGCCTTCCAGCATCGGACAGTCACTAGGGAAACTGCAGTTCCTATGCTGGCGCTGGTCCTACGCTTCTCCATATTCAACCATGAAGTGTAATACCAGAAACCAGAAGAGCAAAACTTGTACTTGGTGATTTAGAGTAGTTTTAGACACATTATGACCCCAAAGTGTGATTTTTATTTAGAATTTCTTATTAGTAAGTTATTAGGACAGTCGAAGGAATTTTGTGTGATTTAAGCACCTGACCTTTTGGAAAGAAAAGGACTTTAATAATATAAGAAAGTGAATGATTGTAAGAAATATACATGTTACTTCAGAATGAAAGCATTAAACTCTGCCTCACATATTTGATATGTGGTTATAGAATTCCAAAAAAGGAAGTCTGAAAGGAGGCATGTTTGGGTTTAAACAGTTATTTTTGAATTAGAGTAGCTTGATGAAATACTCAGCTAATTCCACAGAGATTAATTATACTTTCTGTCTCACTGCACATGCCCTTTGTGCCATTTGTATTTGATTAAACCATAGACATTCATAACAGTTTTACTTCAGGGACCCATTTCCCAGGAGTTTAAAGTGTAGTATAAATCTCTCACCATATATTATTCACCTACCATCCTTAGGACCTAGGAGGAAATGCTGGTACCTCAGGTTTGTTAGCTGAAACTAGATTCTGGTTATTTGAAAAGCAAATTAAAATATTTTCTGAGAAAAAAAATTATTATGAAATATGTTGAACTCATCTCTCATACAAATAGAATGTTTATGAGAACTACTTCCTGTGTGCTTAATATATAAAATGTGTTTGTCTTTTAGTTTTAGAGAAAGCTGATGGGAATTATTTTTCTGTGTAACATCAAACATTGAAATGTATGAAAGATAGTGTAGTAAATGGTAGACTTTGTCGTATCCCTGTTTCTGTTCTCTCCTTTTAATATACCTAAACCTTTACTAAGAATAATAGTTCTTCTAAACAAAAGGATGATGTATCTTTTATTATTTTCTGGATTAAGACTTCAGATACATATTGCCTAGTTACTTTCTAAATAAGTTTATATAATAATTCATCTTTATGAGTCATTAGCAATACTGAACATTAATTAATAAATATACTATCAATTTTATAAGGAAAATTACTATGATTTTCAGGGTTCCTTTTAAACTTTTATTCATTTTACATATTTCTGGATTAAAATGACCAATCTTCCTGAGCCTCTAATTGCCCAAATTTGTCATGGTTCTCAATAGTATCTGTAAAGCAACCCACTTAAGGTAAATCAATGTTATGACAAATCAAAACCAAAGAGTAGTGTATATTATACAAATAAAGTCATAAAGTCTGCCATTGTGCTTAGATGAAACACACTAAATATTACAGGGAGTACTATGTAGCTTTGAAATGAAACATGGAGTCTGTTTCAAAGTCCCTGGAGTGATCTAACCTAAATATCACCTAAACCTACTCTGGTAGAAAAGTTGGAAATAAATATAAGATTCTCCTAATGAATAAGTTAATTTAGAATAGTGGCATTCACTGAGATACTTAACTTTTCCTTGATAGTTACGTTTTGTCATCTTCTTAAATATTCTGAGATCAATGATATATTTTTATATCATGTTAAATTTTTCTGATATTAATGTAAACTTCTTTTCTCTTTTATTCTCTCCCCAGAAAAGAATATGGAACAGATTATCTTCCCAAACTGACTCCAGCAGGAATGGTGGAGGAAAATTGCACCACAGTGACAGAGTTCATTCTGCTGGGATTGTCAGATGTCCCTGAGCTGAGAGTCCTTCTCTGTCTGATATTCCTTCTCATCTACGGAGTCACAGTTTTGGCCAACCTGGGCATGATTGCACTGATTCAGTTAAGCCGCAAACTTCACATGCCCATGTACTTTTTCCTCACCCACTTTTGCTACTCTACCACAGTTGTACCAAAGATGTTGGCGAACATCTTCAGCAAGGACAAAGACATCTCTTTCCTAGGGTGCTTGGTGCAGTTCTATTTCTTTTGTACATGTGTGGTCACTGAGGTCTTCCTCTTGGCAGTATGGCTTATGATCGCTTCTTGGCCATTTGCATCCCTCTCCTCTATATGGTGACCATGTCCCAGAAGCTTCACATGGAGTTGTTTTCCAGTTGCTGCCTTTGTGGAATGGTGTGTTCTCTGATCCACCTGTGTTTATTTCTTGGTCTGACATAGGCACAACAAATTCCCATTGAAGTGCATATAGAAATGTTTTTTCATCATCCTTGATGCACAGAGCCATTTTCACTAAATTGAATTCACTTTCATTAGAAGAAAAAATATATTTATTTAATATCTATGCTTTTTCTTCATAATATGCTATTAGTTTCCAATGTGCTCATATGTATTTCTGTATATCATTTTTAGTAATTTTCAATATTTTCTCTTTTATTACTTCTTCTACTATGAAATTACAATTTTGGAACATTTGCAAACATTCACATCTGCAAACTTGACATTGCATTCTTTACATTTATGACAAAATATTCATGAAAATTAAATATTGTCTTAAATTTTTACCAGTATACATGATGTTATAACCTATTAATAAGCTATTATATAATCATTTTTATTGCTTTACTTTTACCTTTTGCTTCAAATTTTATAATTATTCCTGATTAAACAATTAAATTATGTGTTCGATGCCCTATCTCTTAAGGTTTCAAAGTCTTTGTTAATGTTTTTATTATTTTTATCTGCTAGAAATGATGACATTCATTCATTATCTTTTCTAAATCATAATTCTATCCTAAACCCATTATATTAGTTTCCTATGGTTTCAGAAAATAATTAGCACAAATGTAATGGTTTAAAACTCTGCAATTTCATTCTCACACAATTATGGAAGTCAGAAATCTGAAATTCATATCACTGGGCCAAAATCAAGGTGTGAACCCTTTAAGAGCTCAGGAGTTTCTAGAAGAGAACATCTTTGCTGCTCCAGCTTCTGGTAGCAGCAGACATTCCGTGATACTTCATCCAACTAGACAAACTTCTTCAGAACTCCCTCAGCTCCATCTTCATTGCATCTTCTCATGTGGTGTGTGTGTGTGTGTGTCTGTGAGAAAGAGAGAGAGAGAAAGAGAGAGAGAGAGAGAGAGAGAGAGAGAGAGAGAGAAATAACATTTAGTTTTTCTCTTACTGGCAAGATATCTCCTTGAGATTGCATTTACAGTACCCCCCAAACCTGCAGGTGTAAGACCCCCAAAAAGGAGACCCTAACTCTGTCCCACTGATCGACGGCAACCACAATCAACCGCAGGAGGCGTCACTTGATGCAAACTGCAAGAGGCTTTTATTCCAGCGCGCTGGGACCCAACTCGTGACTCATGCAGGAGTCAAGGAGTTGAGTCCCTAGCAGAAAATCTTACAAGTTTATAAAGGCAGAAACCACACATTGGGAGGGGTCGCACACGGAAGGGGAAAAGGGGAATAAAGCCTCCAGGAAATCCCAAAGGGGTCTGGGTTTGCTGATAACATACAACATGTTTCACAATGTTTTACAACAGGGCGTAGATTCTGGTCAACAGTTTCTGGTAATCTTATATCCTGGAACAGCTTTAAGGGCTTTGTTCCCATCACTGGGAGGGAGACCTTAGGGAGTTGAGATAAAACAGACAGCTTTAAAAAATGTCCATTCTTTCACTACTTTTAAATAAAACCTGCTTAATATGCTTGCCTTGACGTGCTTCTCTAGTGTTCAAACTTCAACATTAGAGGGAGCAGAACTCATCACCTATAAACAGCAGTATCATTACTTGCCATGGCATTTCTTGGGTGTTCATTACTTGGGAGATTCCCAACACCATCTTAGCGGTATTGACTCAGACTGCTAACATTTGTGTATTGCCTTGTTAGGTAGTAGGTAGCAGTGAGCAGTAAATGCTTGATAAAGTCATAAATTGTTCTTAAAATTGCCTTAGGGTCCTTCTCTAAACTCCTAAGAAGTCAAATGGTGGTAGTTGTAGAAAATTAACAGAAGCAAGGGAGCTAGATGGAAATCACACCAAGAGAACAGGATTAATGGGACTAACTCTTGACAGGGTCCACTGAGGTTGGTATAAACTTGGGAGTTAGGGTTTCAGTGTCTCCAATTGTCTGGGAAGGAAGATTCCTTTACTACTGCAGGTGCACAAATGTAACTTCTGACCAGCTGTTGACTCCAGGGCCCACGTTAATATAGGATTGTCTTCTAGATGAAGCCCACCTAAATAGTATGGCCACCATAACAGTTCTGGAGAGGACCAACTAAGGTCAAATTCTCTACTGACCAACATGAAGGAGGAGTTGAACACCTGATTAGCGAAAAATACACAAGATGTCCCCCAGCTCTGCTGGTAATATCAAACAGTAAAAAATTTGGAGATATTGAAGCCAGAATTAAGGACAGGTAGTTAGTGTAGAAATAGGGAATTGGGTCAATTCGAGGAAATGAAGCCATGAAGCCATCTGCCTCTGGAAGTTGGAGACTACCCCTGGAAGAATGGAAAGTCAAGGATCTCCGGAGCCCATTGATTACCAAATTTACCTGCCTTTATCAAGGACTGCAAGCAAGGAGCTGCTAATCAATGCCCCCTGGGCCCTTACCTGCCTGAATCACCTTGGCCCTCCCCCTGCCCATGGCTTTTCACTTAATGCAAAAACCAGGCCTAGTCACATAGGCAGGAAGGAGAGATAAGGGGGGAGAGAACTGGAGAACAAAAGAGAATTTAACCTATAAAAGATGTAGGGTGAGCACACTTCTTGGGACTTTAGAACATCAGCCATGGCCCCCCTTCTTCCTGCCAGGAGAAGTCTGTATCATTACCTTTAAATAAAACCTGCTTAATATGCTAGCCTTGGCGTGCTTCTCTAGTGTTCAATCTTCAATATTAGAAGGAGCAGAACTTGTCACCAGTAAACGGCAGTATCAATATCATTATCTCCTTTGTCACTGTCTGCTTGGAGATGGCCCACTCTTTTGAGAGTGCTATCTGCTTAAGCTTCACTTTGCTTTTACTTCCCTTTCACTTATAAGAAAGGACTCTTGCAGGACTTTTGGTGTCTGACTTTAAATTTTCTTTTATGGGAACACAGAACCAAGGTTGAATTTTCAACTCTTCTTTCCTATGACAACCTGGTTTTTTTTTTTTTTTTTTTTTTTTTTGCTTCATTTTTTCTGCCTTTTCTTTAAAATTTCTGCTCATATTCAGAGATTTTGGAGACAGAGGTTTCAAAACAATGATGTTTCTTCTGTTTTCCTTCAAATCTGGCTTGAATTTAAACTTCTTATCTACCAATAGAGCAGTGAGCACTATTGTTACTGAAAGCTCAGCCCTTTTCCCTGATGCCAATTTAATAACAAGGAGTTTTGAAAAAAATGAAAAAGAACTTATTACTTTGGTAGCAAAGTAGAAGCACAAGGGACTACTGGCCCAGAGACTGTGATTCTACTCATCAGGGAGAAGAAAGTTTTTAAAGAAGTGACACATTCTCGGTGTTCCCTTTGTGGGGGTTATGATTCACTCGTTAATTTTCCCATTCTTTAGATTTTTCTGGTGTAAACTCTGAGGTCTGAATTACTTGGTTCCTCTGGTGGGTGTGTGCTCAAAGATATATAAATCAGCCTAGGATGGAAAAAAGGTAATATTGCTCCCCACCCTACTCCCAGGTTAGGGAGAGGGAATGGGAGAAGAGGAAAAGAAAAAAATTTAAAAGAAAAATTTTAAAATAATGTCAGTGGAAGAGCAGCAAGGACTACATTTAAAGCATGAGGTGGACCAAAGTTACACTATGGCCCAGACCCTTTCCTCTCTGGGCAGAATCTTGTACTGCCCAATACCAAAGATGGATATAAGCTGTCTTTTCTGCCAGTAAAACTTAATAATCAGTTTGTGAATATGAAAATAATGACCATTTCTAAAGAATATTGAAAATGAAAAATCCCCAAGATAATGTGGCCTGAGAAAAGGGAGTGAAATTCAGCCACACTGACAGCCTTCATCTCCCAAGACAAATGTTTTCCAGGTGCTGGCTCCAGAAAGGGAGGGGGTGTTTTATCACTTCTAAAGCAACAGTCTCTAAGAGGCATTAATCTCCTTCAAATAAATCCTATCCAGACACTACCCTCAGATTCCTGACACCCCCAAAAATTCAAATTCTAGAGTGTCCAAGAAAACTAGTATGCTCAGTAGACCACCCCTCAAAATAACTTGTATTAATCCAGTCCCCTTCTTTGTTAGTGGCCCATTTTCCTCTAGGAAGGTGGTCCACTGGTGCCTTTCACCCTTGCATCCCTCATTACGTTGCTGCCTGCAGCAACGAGACCGCGGGAAAAGGATTGGAGGCAAACTAGGAATGAACAACTTCTTTATTTTTCTTTAGTGATGCTTCCTTGTTTGCTTCTCTCCCCAAGTAGATGCCTTGGTGCCAACACCAGCTCTGCCCAACATGGCCACTGTACTGGCCTCGAAGAATAGGCAGTCACCCCAGCCGTGCACCTCCAACAGCATGCTGCTCTCGCCCGTGGCCTCCAGGCATGCCAGCAGCTGAAGCCATTTTCTCAGGGCCATGAGTGATGGGGCCATTGCGCTGCCCCGTCTGTCCTGAGGGGCACAGCCACAACGGCTCCTTGCACTCCTGCCACTTCTAGGAGTTATACTTCGTGCCTATGCTCCCACGTGCTCTGTTGTCCGATACCTCATGCACGAGGTTGCTGGGGCCTTGGTGCAAGCACAGCTGGGGGGACCATGTGTGCATAAGGTTGGTGGAGTAGGCATCGCACGCCAGCAGGTGGGCGCATCCTCCCTCGTGCACGGTCTCCCCCCCAAACAGCTGCAAGCATGCCTCTACATCTCCCCCTTTTTGTTTTAAAAGGTGAAGAAAACTTTAATGGATGTGTGATAGCTATCACTACATCTGGATGGACTGTGCCTGTCTTAGGTGTTCACATGTCTTACTGACATTCTTACCCATCATCGGATAACCAAGAAGCTTGATATTATTGTCTTGGCTCCTGTCTTAGGTTGATATTTCAGTCACACGAGACTTTCCTGTCTTTGACTACCAGCCATCCATTTGAGACAGCCAAGCCTGAGAAGTAGTTCCGGCTTCTAAGGTTGCAAGTGCATTTTTTACAATGATCTTATCACTTTGTTGGCATAGGTGCATCTTACAGATGCAATAAAATGTTAACACAATGAACAACAGAAGTATTAAAACAGAACCCCATAATTCCTGTCCATTTTGACCCCATTGTACAATATTTTTAAAAAACGTAATTACATCAGCAACAGAAGGCACCTTGACTTTAGTAGAATTTACTAAGATTGTTTGGTCTTGTAGTGATTTGGTGAGATTATCAAACCAATAGTTCCAAGAGCCATTAAGCATAGCACTAAATTGTCTTCATAAATTGGCAACCCTGCTATAATTATGGTATTGAACCCCTGTAAGACAAAGTCCTGAATAATGTCCAAGACATCCTGATGCAGCAAGGTCCATCAAAATATCCACCTGTTCTTGGAGAAGATCAACACGTTGGTTGAGCATGACTATACCAGAATGAAGATGTTGATTTATGGTTTTCTGTGTTTGAATAGCCGTGGCCATACTACCGGTGAGGTTGTTCAATGTGTCGAGACAACACCACAGGCAGGTCTTCCACATTGGCTAAAACTGGCATTGGGATGTACCTAGGAACTTGAGCAACAATCATTAAAGGAAAACTAGTACTATTCCAACATTGAGTTAAAAAAAAATGAGGAGGGAGTGCACTCTAAAATATGATCAATGGAGGAGGCATTAGAGACTATAAGGATGAACAGTGATGTGACACATATAGGGGTAGGCTTAAATATAATCAGGGAGGAGGATCTAGAAATATTAACACCTGTTTCAACCACTGTACAGGTGTTATCATTATTATAAGAAATGTAGAAACATAAACTACCAGAGAGTTGAAAAAAGCAATTAAGAAAAGGTGTAATATTCAAATCCACAGGTATAGCAGGTAAACCTACAGTACTATTAGTAGTAAAAAATGGGGGATAAACAGAGGAGGTGTTAGTTAAAGGGAGAGGCCAAGGCCATCCTGTAACTAAAGAGCAGAGTTTGTAAAGTGTTTCCATCAATCAGTGGAATCGTCAGGAGGAGAAATTATCATGTTCATGTTCACTGTTTTCAAGCAGTAGGAGTCAAATTTAAATTACTCAAAGACTCAAGCATACTTATGGTAAATGGTGCCTGAGGTCTATATGTTATAACTGCTTCTTTAAAGTTTTAATGGTTTTAAAGTCTAATGGTTAATGGTATCTCTATTTTGGTCTCAAATACGGGCAGGTTCCACGAATTTTGGGCTTCTTTGTATTCAAGGGTGTCTAAACACTTAGAAAGGTCCTGAATGGCCTTGGTCAGAGGATCCTCCCATGATGGTGCAGAAAGCTGAATAAGATTTAGCTCTCCCCTACCTTTTCCCTTTGTTTTCTTATATTATCTGAGTAATTACTTTCTAAGTCACTCTCACTCAATCTCTTCCTCACCTTGTTCTCCTTGTTTAACAGATTCTTGCTCTTGTCCTTCTCCTAAGGCTTCATAGGAAACGTTCCTTTAGGAAGTGGAACCCCCTGTTTTTTCTGTTGCTATTAAATCCTGTTTATGAAGATCCCCTTGTGGCACCTTGAGCAGCCCTTCCTCTATAAACGTTGGGCTTAATTTTGCTACCTTTTAATACATCTTTTTTGACCTTAGTCCTTTGGGTCTTTTAAATTTCTGACCCCCATTTCTTTTTACTATCCCTCGCCCTTAAACCGCTCTGGCCAGAGACTCCCCACAAGGTTCCTCAGTACTTATCCACCATGCCGAATTCCCCGTACGGGCCACCACTTGTTGCCGCCTGCAGCAACAAGACCGCGGGGAAAGAATTGGAGGCAGACTGGGAATGAACAACTTCTTTAATTTTCCTTAGTGGTGCTTCCTTGCTTGCTTCTTTGCTTGCTTCCTTGCTTGCCTCTCTTTGCCTTGTAGACACCTTGGTGGCAACACCAGCTCTGCCTCCAGGATGGTTAAGGCCTCTCTTTGCCTTGTGAGACAAGATACCGGTGGCATCTTCCTGGTCCAAGTGCAGGTCTTGTGGGCTGAAGTGCAAGCTAAAGTGCGGACTGAAGTGCTGGTCTCGCATACAGCGGCACCCCCAGGAGCCCAGCATTCCCACGTGCTCCCTCTTCCTATGCTTCATGCAGGAGGTTGATGGGGGCCCCATTGCAAGTGTAGCCAGGCGGGGGGAGGAGGCGTTGCGTGCCAGCAGGTGAGCACGTCCTCCCTCATGTGTGCAAGCATGGGCTCCCTCCCAAACCTGCAAGCATGTCTCTACATACGTCATTGAGATTTTAAATGGAATTGCATTGAATCTCTACAGCACTTTTGGTAGAATGGCCATTTTGACAATATTAATTCTGCCTATCCAAGAACATGGGAGATCTTTCCATCTTCTAAGGTTTTCTTTAATTTCTTTCTTTAGTTTTCTGTAATTCTCATTGTAGAGGTCTTTCACCTCTTTTTTAAGATTGATTCCCAAGTATTTTATTCTTTTTCAAGGCTATTGTGAATGGGGTAGTTTTCCTAAATTCTCTTTCTGAGGATTTATCACTTATGAATAAAAATGCATTTTATTTATGAGCATTGATCTATATCCTGCAACTTTACTGAATTCATTTATGAGTTCTAGAAGTTTTCTGGTGGAATTTCCCGGCTCCTTTAAATATAGAATCATGTCATCAGCAAATAGGGATAGTTTGAGTTCTTCTTTTCTGTACTCTGCTTTAACAATATTGATTTCGATTTCATAGGCATATTTTCATTTTGAAATGCAGTCTACGTTTCTGTATATTGATAACTTTATCATGCCTATTGGTATCTGTATATTTGTGCCTCTCTGGTGCCCATATTGGTGCAAGAATTTGACACCAAAAAATTGTTAAGAAGTAGGCATGAATCACACACTCAGAACTCTTCTGTGTAATTGAAAATGGTCAAATAATATCCCACTTTTGCCACACACATACACATGAAGGAACCTATCATTCTCTCTTTGATACATACATCTGTTACATATATGTGTGTGTTGTGTGTGTATATATGTATATATAAATATGCAAGATATGATGTATGTATTCTTTTGATATATACATGTTACAAATGTATATATATGTACATACATGATATGATGTCTGTATCAAAGAGAGAGACCACATACATATGGTTATCACCTGCTGTGTAGTGTCATCCTTTTTGTAAATTGTTCTTCAAGTTCATGTTATTTTTTAATAGTAATGTTGGGACTAGAATCCAGGTTCTGGCTGATAGAAGAAAGGAGATAATACATAATTCCCATCATGAACGATTGATGTTGCTTAATCCTTAAAAAGACGTAAGTGAGTAACTGTATTCTCATTAACTGATGAAAAAGGATGAGATTCCTATATACACTACAATGATGTGTTTGGGATTTAACCACAGTCTTTGACTAGGCAGCATCTTCTCTTTGCATTGGGCCACCTTGCTTGTTGGACATTGAATTGTAATATATGCTTTAATAAATAATGACCAAGCCACCAAGACATAATTTCCCCACCATCACTACTTGTGATCCCGACTACTGGCAAAATAGTCTATGAAGTGTCAATCACTGTGAACATATTTGTTTAGAATTTGATTTCTCCTCCCCATGTAATTCAGAAGTAGGCTGAAATATAATTGTATTTCTGAATTACCTCTTTTGTATAATCAGGCAAAAAAAAAAAAAAAAACATAAAGTAGTCCTCTAGGCATAAAAAATCATCTCACTTAAAAGAATTGCAGGACAGTAGAAGGTGTGTTCAGTCAGTGGCAAGGTAAGGTTGGAATGTTCCCCTTACCAAAGAGAAGGTGGTAGATGCAAAGTATTGGGCAGTTTTAAATTGTCAAGCATGGTTTCAAGAAATTAGGGACCTGGGAAAAACTATTACACTATGCACCTTTGATTAACACATGGAAAATTGTTAGCGCAGCCTTAGAATTCAGAACTAAGGAATGGGGTACAAGGGGATTCTGAACTTTTGTCTATGCTCTCTCTGCTTATAATTACATATATACTGACAGTTTTCATGTGTTTTTCATTGAAAAACTGGGAGAATTGGCACAAATTCTTATCGGCCAGGAAATATTGTTCAATTTCTATTTGAAAAATGAGAGAAAGGGTGTAAATTCTTACAGTCCTTTTTATACCTGAAGTCACATTTTAAGTACTTTAAGAGAAAATTAACAGAAAAATTTGTTATAAAGTGAACAGATGCATGTGAATTACATATTAAGAAATAATTGTGCTGGTAGATTTTCAGTAGCAAAAAAAAAAAAAAAGAGGCACACCAAAAAGTCCATTTTTAATTATTTGAGTCACTTTCTTAATTTCATAATCATAAAAGCCTTGTTTCTATTGATGAGGATTTTCTTCAGAGCCTCTTTGACTTCCTTGTTCCTGAGGCTGTAGATCAAGGGGTTCAGCACAGGGATAATCACGGTGTAGAAGACAGAGGCCTCTGTCTGCGTCAAGGGAGTGGCTGGAGCTGGCTGGGCTGTAAGTACATAAAGAACAGGGTCCCGTAGAATATGGTCACTGCCAGCACATGGGAGCCACACGTGGAGAAGGCCTTGCGTCTTCCCTCAGCTGAGCGCATCCTCACGATGGCAGAAACGATGTACACATAGGAGACAAGACAGTCAGAAGGGAGGACGTGAACAAGACACCAGCACAGACAAAGATCCACAGCTGTTTGGAGCGGGTGTCAGAGCACGTTAGTCTGAGGAGAGGCATGTCATCACAGTAGAAATGGTTGAGGACATTGGAGTGACAATGGCAGAGGCGGAAGGTGAGGATGGTGTGGAAGAGAGCAACCAGGATGCTGTAGCTGTAGGGGACTGCTACGAGTCGAACACAGATTCCTGGGGACATTACCACCACATAGAGCAGAGGGCTACATATGGCCACGTATCGGTCATAGGCCATGGAAGCCAGCAGCAAGCACTCAGCTGTCATGAAGGCCAGGAAGCAGCTAACTGTGCAGCACAGCACTAAAGGATATAACATTTTGTTGGTACAAGAAATTTCCAAGCATTTTGGGAGTAAAACAGAAGTAACAGAAATCGACAAATGCTAGATTGCTAAGGAAGAAGTACATTGGTGTGTGGAGTCTGGAATCTGTTCTAATGACCAGGATCAAACCCAGGTTGCCTACTACTGTGAAAACATAGATGGATAAAACATCAAACAGAGGCATCTTCAGCTCCTGGCGATCCGTGAGGCCCACGAGAATGAACTCTGACACTTGGGTGCAATTTTTCTGAGCCATTTGTCTTTGAAACATGTGGATGAAGAATATGGAGAGTCTAATCAAGCTAAATATTTCTATATTTTATCTTAATTTACCAAAAGTAATTGTGTTGCAAAATGATGTTATTTTAATATTAAAATTATTAGTACACTTGAATACTGAGGTTGGAATTAAGGTCAAAAGGAGATGTTTTAGCCAGGTGTAGTTGCACACACTTCTAATCCCAAGGCTCTGGAGGCTGAGGCAGGAGGATCAGAGTTCAAAGTCAGGCTCAACAAAAGTGAGGCACTAAGCAACTCACTGAGACTCTGTCTCATAAAATACAAAATAGGACTGGGTATAAAATCAGCATACTACAGTAACTCAACCACATCGATATTTATAGCAGTTCAATTCACAATAGCTAGATTGTGGAACCCATCTACATGCCCTTCAAGAGGTGAATGGATAAAGAAACTGTACAATGTATACACAATGGAATATTAGCCATAAAGAAGAATGAAATTATGGAATTTGTAGTAAATGGATGCAGCTGGAGAATATCATCCTATGTGAAATAAGACAATCCCAAAAAACCAAAGGGCTAATGTTTTCTCTTATAAGAGGATGAAGGTACATAATGGGTGTAAGGAAAGAATGGGGAATGTTCAATTGTGTAGAAGGAATTGAGGGGTGGGGAGGAGGCCAAGAGAAGGAAAGATAATGGAATGAGGTAAACATTATTACCCTATGTACTTCTATGATTGCACAAATGTGTAGCTCTACATTGTGCACAACAAGAGAAATGAAAGTTGTACCCCATTTGTGTACAGTGAATCAAAAAAAAAAAAAAAAAAGAAATTTTTAAAAAATAGGGCTGGGGATGTGGCTATGTAGCTCAGTGGTCAAGTATCCTGAGTTCAATCCCTGGGAATCCCTCTCCCTAAAAAAAAAATAAAAGAGAGACATTTCTTGGGAAACACACAAAATTATTGAATTTACATTGTTTAAGTACAGTCCTCCAAACTGTATTTATAAGTCAGAGTTGGAGGTTAGGAATCAGTTTACAGTGACTCTTTCAAATATTCAAATGTATCTTTCAAATATTTAAAAGTATTATGTTATTGAGAAATATTGAAATTAGTAGCATAAAGAAATAAGCATACTCCAGGTCTGTCACTTAAGCCATTGCCCCTGTGCAGCAGAACTCCACACTGTCCCCGTGCTGACTAATGGAATTCTCTATTCTTTCAATCTACTTTCATTACTTACCACAAAGAGCTCCTTGCAGCTTTCTATACATCTTCACATTACTGAAGGTTAACACGATGAAAGAACACAAATACCCTCATTATACAATGATGGAGAGACGACTCCAATAGTTTAAGAACTGAATTCAGATAGCTGGAATTCAAACCCAAGTTTGTAGACTCAGATGTTTTAAGCCTCATCATTATATTCTCAATCTTCCTCGGCAAAGCAAATTCACAGAAGGCAGAAATAACGTACACATAGGCGATAAAGACAACAGAAGGGAGGAAATTGACATAATACCAGTATTCACAAAGACCTATAAATATTTGGAGCAAGTGTCTGCACAAATTTAATCTCCCAATTCATGCCCAACACTTGTTTCTCAGGAATTTCCTGATATAAAGTTGCAAAGACATTTTATATGGAAAGTGTCAACTTACCAGGTCAAGAGCAATGAACATATATGTTTTAAAAATATTTTGCTTAATTAAAATAAAAGAGGCATTTGCTTTCCAATAGGTCTACATCAATTTTTATGGGTCCTGCCAAATATTTGGAATTTACTTAAAAACATATATTAGAATTATTTTTACATTATTTTATTTCATTAGTATATTATTTTAAAAGGAATATCTTCACATTTTTTTTGGACTGTTCATAGTTGGAAAACAACACATATAAAGTTTGGTTTAGGATGGCATGATATAATATATATATAATATATATATATGTACATATATATATTTAAAGTTTCTTGATACTAGATCCTTAATATGATATCTTATCACTGTGCCAGTGCATGAAAACTTAAAAGCAATTTTGAAGAAAATATATACATTGTTTTATAAGCACAAGAAATTAGAGTTTATGTAAATACTATATGAATAAAATAACTTTATTTCCTATTTTCATTTTTTAAATATTTTGTTTTAGTTGTTGGTGGACACAATACCTTTATTTATTTTTATGTGGTGCTAAGGATCCAACCCAGAGTCTCATGTATGCAGGTGAGCACTGTATCCCTGAGCCACAACCCCTGCCCCATATCTTCATTTTTGACTACTGGGTCTTGAAGTATATTTTTTAGTTATCTCAAAATGGCTTTAGAGTTTGTATTTATTGCTCAAGGATGTTTTATTAAGCATTGTACTCCACCAAAACTAGTCACTTTAAAGTACTCTAGTTCATTTTTTCTTTATAGTAAATAAATGTGCTCCATTCCATCTTGGAATCCTCACACATTGATTTTGTGTGTCCAATGACAGCAACATCTACACTGAGGAAAAGATGGACCCAAAATGTTCAGGGTCACATAATTAATTTCCATCTGAAGAAACAAAATGCATTTTCATTTTAAGAATAGTGCCTAGAACTGATCAGACTAAAACTCTTGTTCTTGACTAAAGGCATTTTGATCCATGATCCAGTGCAAGAAACATGTGATATAAACTGTCATGGAACATATACAAATATCTAAAATGATTCTCTTGTATCTATCTATCTATCTATCTATCTATCTATCTATCTATCGATCTATGATTACAAAAATCCAGAAGTATTACAGAATCCATTATCTTCTTTTATAAAATACATTGTATACTATTCAAAGAGTCAGTGTTTTCACTATTCAGTGGTGTTTCACTGAGATGATTTAGTTCCCTGAGCTTTCCTTCTCCAAGACTACCAACTTTGCCACCAGCTTCAGAATGCCAAATACTGCTTCTCTACAACTACTTCATAGCAGCAAAAATAACTTTAGGTCCTCAGGACATTTCCATAGGTAGTTTTCTGACATAGTGTCACTTTTTCTTGCATTGAGTACTTGCACCTTTTTATGCTATATTCCTGTCTGTGTGAGAGAGAATGTGTGCATTTATCTCTGTGTGTAATATATGCTTTTAAATATATGTGTTCAGGTATCTATCTATATTATGCGCATATATATATATGTATTATATATACACACAAAAATATGTGTTTGAAATCAAATATCTTTTACCACTGAATTGAAACTTTAAGAAACACAATTGTCTTTGGAGAAAGGCATATGAAAGTCTTTTTCTATTTTTAAAACTTGTAGCACAGAGGTCATTATTCAGTAGATCCTCAGAAAATACTTGCTGCGTTAGAAGTGGTCTTCTCCTGACTCTTTACACCAAAAGGTATTCCTTCCATCAGGTACAGTCTTACTTACACAATAGCCCACTTATTTTATCATGACGATTTCCCTTCTTTATAAAGAAGCAATGTGACATAGCATTAAAAAAGATGAGGTTTGAGCTTTAATAATGGCAATGAAATGCACTGGTAGTTTTGTCCCTTAGACAAAGTTTTAAAATGTTCTTGGCACTACATAAAATAGAGGTAAACTCCCTTTTCATTAATAAATAATATAAAATTCCCTTTGGGTTGACTCATACTATCAGATCTATTTGAAAGAAAGAAAGTGGACTTCCAGCATAATTAGCAGTTTTATAATGAACTTCTTAAATGTCAGATATCTGTTGAAAATGACATTTTATTGGTATTTAGACTAAGTAAGTTATAGTAGAATGAATTCTGATTAAAATTGAGAGACCTGGACTGAATGTGTTTCTGTCACTTTCCACTTACATAATTTCTTTGCATCAAAAATTTAGTTTGTTACTCAGGTTTTCTAATCTACATCTAAAATGTTTGTTGTATTAAAAGGGAATTAGTGTGTCCATCGCATCACATACAAAATATATTTTAAGGAGAACACAATATTTAAAGTCCCACAAAATTTATTCCATGGAGAGATTAAAATGTATGTGGACATAGAAGTCAGTATAAGCACTTTAAAATATATTGACAATGGAGTTAGCACTGTTAGTATGTCAAGGTAATGTACCACCAGGACTGGAACATACAGGATATGGAGCAAAAACATAGAAAATTCCAATTGATAGAAAAGCATAGCTATAATTCTTAACTGATGGAAATAGTATGTGCAAAATTTTATGTGTGATTTGATTTTTTATATAAGAAACTGAAAAGAATGTGGTAAAATCTAGCTCCTCAAACATAATCTCAACAAAGAGTAAATTAACAAAAGGAAGTCTAAACCATAACTGATAATTTTTGTTGCATTTGTTAAAAGAAATAAAAATACATAAGAAGTTAAATATTCATTGAGTAAGGACATGGATATCAGTTTTGTGTGTGTGCGTGTATGTGTGTATGCATGTATGTATCACCTTTCTATACTGAGGACAACCACTGACAATAGGCTGATCAATGATCAATGCTTTTGCTTACATTACCTGAGATAGGTTTGTAGAAGATTCTGTCAGCCTGTTCTGGGTTCCTACAAATGTGTAAGTCCTCTTTTAAGTATAGTCACAAGTTTATTAATAGCCAATGTTACACTCTGAAAATGCATCAGAAAGCAATTTTGTTATTGCATGAAAATCACAGAGTATTTGCACAATGTAAGTTGACAGCAACATCACTAGGTGATATAAACTTAAGGGGCCACCATCATACATGTGGTACACTGTTGATTTGAACATTGCTATGTGGTGCAAGGTTGTAATGAGGAAATTATTTTGTTGAAATTTCATTTTCCATGTCTGGATATATCTGGTAAGTCCACACTGTTTAACACCTATTTGAAGTTCAGTTTGCTACTCTGTTTAACTCAAAGGTAGATAGAATATGCATTGTACTTGAAAAGGTATTTCATATGACCTTTTGCAATATAGCCCACGTTAATTTCAGCCACGTCTCTTTCCTTCTGCCAAAACTAATACACAGGAGTTTAAAGAGCCCAGTGGTCTAACAGTCCTCCAGTAGAATACATGCTTCATATATTCCTTTTCCCATGCTCATCTCTACCTGGTGTAAGGTGGATATAGAGTTGGAACACCACTTTATTCTTTTAGGATTCTCTGCTTTTTAGTCCCCAGACTGGGTTACCACCTTTCATTTGTGTTATGGAAACATTTTAGGCAAAGCTCATTTACATATCATCTCACACAATTTTTGACAGAATGTAGGCTCACATGTGAAAATCGTGACTTTTTAACTCATTTCCTATCGCAGCCCCTTCTAAATGTTTGGTAATGGAAAATTTTATATTCATTTTGCAACAACATTTCAACACCTAATGCCTCTTGTTTATAATAATATCTTTATTGATATCAAATTTATTAAGTGGGATATTGATTTGGTGTGGGTATATTCTGTTCTCATTCGAGGTAAAATGTCTATCTTTTGCAAAAATGAAGACAGTTTTAACATAGATTGCAATCTAGTTGATTAAATAACATTTCTAAATCATCTAATAAAAACTATCTTGGAATTCTAAAATATTTTTTCTAGTTCAAACTAACAAGACTTATATTTTATATAATAAGACATGTATGTATTGCTTAATTTCAGAAAATGCCACCTAAAATATTTTAATTCAGTCTATTGTATTCTATTCTACTTCAATTTTAAAATGTTTATTTTGATCCCAATTTTGAAATATATTCTTCAAACTTACTTGGGTAGAAAGTGTTCCTATTTCTTCTCCACAGGTGTTTGGGCAGAAATAACTGACAAGGTTTTGTTGGAGACTTTGTCCCAAAGGAAGAATGATGCAAATGAGATCATCCTAAAAATTACAGCCTATTCCCAAGATAGATTAGAAGTGAATTAACATTGTTCTTTGGTTTGGATGAACCACAGACCACAGCTCTGCCTGTTGCCCTAATATTCCCGTTTTGGGAATGCTGTTTATTAAATTATTCTTGTTTTTATCATTCATACTTGTGTTCTTGCTTAGTGACAGGGTTTGAATTTGTCTTTGAACAAAAGAAAATAATTGCTTTGTGAATATTCTTACAATGTATCTTTCAGAAAACCGAGTAGCCAACTCCGAAGATCCTATTCCTGTGTATTTTAAGACAAAAAGTACTGTCTTTGATTTCCTCTTTGAAATGCTCATGAATTATGCATTTCTGCTTCTGTGCTTTGTTTTTTATTATTACTTAATTTCTTTTTATCTGGTCTAATGAGTACTCTTTAAGATTACTTTCTTAAGCAATTGAAGCCATAGCAATGAAAGTATATGTTTTTAATACTTATCAGGAAAGAATGCACTAGCTATGAGTGCATTGAGTTCCCCCATTCACATAAACCCCTACCCCCCAGTGTGATGGTGTTTGGGGTGGAGCCTTTTGGAGGTAATTAGGATTAGAAGAGGTCATGGGAGTGGGGCTTCATGATGGATTAGTGCCCTTATGAAAAAAAGATACTGAGTGTGCTTCTTCCTCTCTCTTTCTCCATCTCCTCATTTCTGTATCCCCACAAAGAGGTCGTGTGAGGACACAGAAAGAAAGAAACTGCTTAAAATGCAGAAAGAGAGGCCCAACTAGTCACTGAATCAGACATAATCTTGATCTTGGGCTTCTGGCTTCCAGAATGGTGATGAAATCAATTGCAATCATTTAAGTTGCCCTTTGTACGGTATTTTATTATTGCAACCTGAGTTGAATAAGGGGATATCTCTGAGAAAGAAAAATAATTATCTACAATGCAAAAGACTTTGTGGGGAACAGGTGGAGGGAAGAAAAGAAATTATGAAATAATTTTTGTTTTTCCAAAAGCAGAATTTTCCACCATCTTCCTAATAATTTAGGGAGGTCAATATGTAACTCAGGATAGGCCATATGTCCAAGTATGTCTTCTATGAAACTAGACTAGACAGGAGACTTTTAAAAAATGAGTTTTCACATAAAAAGCGTAAAATACGTAAGTGCAAGGCATTTGGCTAAACCTGAGAGAAGCTGACATTTCCAGGGATTCTGGATCTGTTGATGAATAGATTTTGTGAGAATACAGTGGTGTGTTATCTGCTTCATATAAAAGCTTGAATAAATTTTTTACATGGTTTTGGACAATATAAATATGTTTAAGATAATAATGATTATGAATATACAGTATGTTAGTTTGTGCCAACTTGCAAACATACCTTATACAGATGGCAATATTCCCCATTATTATTTATGTCTTGTTATAAAGTGTTGTGACTTCGTGTCTAGTATTGGGACTTGAACAACTAAGAAGAAATCTTCTATGCAAATTTATATGCTTAAATAAATTAGATTAAATCTAAATGGCAATGATCAGAAATTGTTAAGAAGAAATTGTTAGGATTTTTCTTTTGTTACAATATTATTTCAATATCATTTTAAAACAAATTATCAAAGATTCTTTACAGGGTATATTTTATCTTCTCATTTCTTAATCTTAATGTCAAAGAGTTTTTCCCAGTTGGAAAAAGTTTGGGAGAAATGAGAATATTTGACTATGAAATACAAATAGAAAGTTTTAGGTTGAAAGAATTGATCTTCAGGTTACTGAGGTGGTAGTATCAATATTCCAGGGTAGGAACATGGGTTAAAATCCAGATGGAGAGAAGGAAGGAAGGAAAGGGGAAGAAATATGGAATACTTTTAACATAATCCTCTGATGTACATATTTAAATGTACTAAAGAGAAATTCACCTTTATGTATGTGTAGAAAAATAATAATTAAAAATAAAGGAGTGAAAGAATGATAGACAGAGTAGAGAAGGGAGAAGAGGAGTAGGGCAAAGGAAAGGGAAAGACGGGGAAATGGGGATTGACATCAAATTTCTTTCATGTATAATTTTGTCAGAATGAATCCAAATCCTATGTATAATTATAATAGTCTAATTGGAAACACCTGGGGCCCTGGCTGCAGCAGCCTCTGAATGCCTGGGTGGCTGAGCATGAAGAAACAACTTTCTAGGTCCCCTGGGCAAGAAGGGTGCTCCCACGATCTTTTCTCAAAGGAATTGGTACTTTTGCACACTTGAGCCTGACATGGATGTGGTATTTCCAGTTCCTTAGATGCTCTCAAATCTTATTCCCTAATGTTTCTAGGTAAAATATTTAGCACTTACTTAGTGGCTATAAAGACCTTAATAACCACAGCTTTCTTAGTCCCAGATTTACTCACAGTTTTCTAGCCAAAATGCAATTTTTTTCATATCTTTCTGCTTTGCTTTATCCTCCCAATTACCAAAATAAACTTAGCTAAAAGCCACCAGCAATATCCATGCCACTGCCTGAACTCTATGCTGCCCAGAAATTTCTTCTATCAGGTTTCGAAGGCCATCACCTTTAAATTTAGCCTCGCAGAAAATCTCAGAACAAGGGTAAAATGTGGAACACTTCTTAGAATGTAACACAAATGATGTTTCATTCAATTTCCATGGAGTCTTTCCCATCTGAACCTTTGTGAACCCAGTCTTCACTATCCATAGTCCTATCAGCCCTCTGGTGTTTTGAGTCCCTACCAGAGTCACCTATTCAGCTCTGCTCAAAATATTCTAAAGCTTTTCCAGATTTCCACTCTAAAATTCTCAAAATTTCCCCCACACATTCCAAAAAGCTTTAAAAACTTCTGAATCACCTAGTCAGGAGGTTAGGCACAACAATGACCCTACTTCTCAGTAGCAATTTCTGTCTTAGTCAACTATTTTTGTCTCTGTGACCAAAAATCCTGAAAAATGTAATTAGAAGAGGAAAAGTTTTTTGAGGGGCTCATGGTTTCAGAGATTTCAGTTCACAGATGGACGAAGCCTTTCTCTGGGCCTGAGATGAGGCAGAACTTCATAGCAGAGGGGTGAAATCAGGACCTGGAATCAGGAAGCAGAGAGAGACACTTCTTCTCTAACCAAGGATAAAATATATATCCCAAAGACATAACCCCCAGTGATCCATATTCTTCAACCACACCCTACCAGCCTACAGTTATCACTAAGCTAATCCCTATCAGTTGATTGACATACAGATTAGGTTAAGGTTATGATAATCCAGTCATTTTACCTCTATAATCTTTCTTACACAGTCGTACACGTGAGCTTTGAGGTGACACCTCATACCTAAACCATAACACTAATTAACAATGATGTTTTGATCAAGAAAAAGAAATGTGAGGGACTTTTGGAATTGTGGGACAAGGACTTCCATGAATTCATCCCTACATAAAATCAAGAAAAACACAGGCACACATTTGAAAATCTAATTTTCCAGAACTCTTGGAATTAAATTTTTAAAATAATGCGAAAACTGTTTCTTCAAGAAAAACTTCATGAGCCAAACTTCATGAGCCATACTAAACGGCAATGTCTGTGGTGTTTGGATACATGGGCCTTTCGGGGATGTTCAACATTTAAACTACAGAACCACACACTAGAGGAAAGAAAGATTTTACAGAATGACTTCAGAAAAGTTATTGAGCAAACAAATAACAGCAACAAACCCCATGATAATATAAAATAAGGTGAATAAAAACAACAAATGGTGGGGCTGTGTGTCAGGGTGTATGTATGTGTGTGTGTAGGTGTGTGCTTGTTTATTTAACAAATTAGGAATTATGTGTCTAAGTAAAATATTTGAAAACGAAAGAGGCCAGAGGTGCTGAAATAAAGAAGCATATAAGACATGAACTATTTAGAATAGTTAGTGAAATAACAGACATTAATTCAATTGCACCAATAGCTATAAGAAAAAAGAATGGGGTTTTATAAAACGCCAGCCTTGAGGTAGGCGGGGCGGGAGAAGTGAACGCAGGGCGTCGCTGACTGCGGTGGAGCACCGGCGCCGGGCCCCTCGCGCCTCCGTCGGTAGCCGGCCTTCAGCTCCTGAACCCCGAAGGCCGATCAGGAGCCGTGGGGCGGCCGCGCGCCGGATCCTATGCGGCCCGCCATGGGCCCGCGCCGCCGGAGCCAGCCCGAGGCCCCAAGGAGAGGCCCCGCGAGTCCGCCGCCCAGTACCCCGCGGCGGGGAGCCTCCCTAGGTTCTCCCTCACAGAGGCGGAGAAATGTCTGGCTTAAGCAGGTCAAAATGCTGCAGAAGAGCACAGACCTCTTGATAAGGAAGCGCTCCTTCAGCCGCCTGGGCACTCCATCTTCTGGGTACATGAGCCCTCCTCGAACCCTCCAGCCTTGCAGTTCTCTCTGGAACTGATGACCCCACCACCTCTACTTCGAAACTGTGTGCTTTGACTATAGAAATGGAACCCTCCCATCCATCCACCATTTGATCCCTTTTCCTACCCTGGGATTTTGCCTCCTTATCTCCCTACCACCAATAAGAGATATGCCACTTCCTCAGCTCCCAGGAGTCCATACCTGCTGCTGTTTGGGATGTAAGATTAAGGGCCAGGACAGGATGAAGGAGATGAGAATTCATAGGAGACACTTTGAGAGAGTCTATCTTCCCCTTAATCTCTCTTCTGTTACCCTACTCCTCCCCATTCCCCATTCCCCCATAGAGAAGAGAAATATGTATGAAATTCACACGTGGGATGGACTTCAATTGGCAAGCCCAGACCCTGTTGGCCCTTCAAGAGGTAAGAAGGGGTCTAGGTACCACTGGGTGAGTGCTGAAAGGGGAGGAAGAACATTCCAGAATTCTATGGAACTGCCTGTGTAATATCGCAGACTGGGTCTGGCCTCCTGAGAGAGTGATGCGTTGATGCCCTGAGGGTTTGGAGGAGATTCTGTGTGGCAGTGAGTTCAGTCCAATTTGTGAACAGTCATTCCTTCAGTCCTTTGAGCCCTCAGAAGTGCAGCAGATCTCCAAAGAGTAGCCTGTGCCTTTTGTCTGTCTGTCTGTCATTTACTCTTTGGCCCAGGCAGCAGAAGCATATTTAGTTCACCTCTTTGAGGATGCCTACCTCCTCTCCTTACGTGTTGGGCGAGGCACTCTCTTCCCCATGGATGTGCAGCTGGCCAGGAGGATATGCAGCATTGAGGAAGGACTTGGCTGAGCTCCTGCAACAGTGTCTCTGGATGTTACCTGGGACTCTCAGGAGCCACTACTAGACCCAGTGGTGTCTGAGGTGCTACCTGGATTTTGCTGTCTCTGAGTAGTGTGTGCATGTTGCCCTTTAAATTTTCTTCATGAAGGAGAAGACTGCATGTTTCTTCTGTAGCAGAAGTGTTACAGGAGACAATCAACACTGTTCCAAAGTCCTGAAAAGACTTTGTTGGTGTGTTACTCACATGACACTTAAAGGATTTTGAAGACATCAGATCTGCCATGTTATAGGAAAAGGATATTTACTTATTATTTTAGATCATTCTGTACTACATGCATTTTTTACCATAAGTATATTTGTACTTTTATTAAAAATGTAAGGGAAAAATAAAAGAACACTGCCATCTATAGTATGAATGGAAAAAAAAAAAAAAAGAAATAATAATGGGTTAAATACTCCAGTGAAAAGGCAGAGATTATTAAAGAGGCAAGATTCAGTTATTTGCTATCTTTAAGAGACACCAGATATACTCAAAAACACAAATATACTAAGAGTTTGGAATATTATTCCATGCAAATGTTAACCAAGAGAAAACAATAATGGTTACACTAATGACAGTGAAAAAAAAAAAAAAAAGACTTTAAGGCAATAACCACTAACAGAAAACAGAGAGACTTTTAACAATAAGAGGAGAAAACAAGAAAATTTAGCAATTATAAACTCATGCACAAATAACAAACACCAAAATATCTGAAATAAAAATAGACAAGAAAAGTTTAAGCAACTTTTAATTGGGATTTTAATATCAGTCTTAATAATTGGTAGAACAAAGAAAGAAAAAACCAACAAGTCTCTAAAAGAATTGAGCAGCACTAAAAATCAACCATCTTGACCACATATCAATTGGTAGTCATATAATTGTTAGGACAGACTTTCTCAAAGTTGGCACTGTTACCCTTGTGTTCTAGATAAATTATTGCGTAAAGGACTATGCTGGTCTTGGTAGGTTATTTTCTTTCACACCACACTTCACATGGAAATCAATAATTATTTCAGGCATTTCCTAATCTACCCTGAGGGAAAAAAATATCTTCAGTGAAAATTCTGGTAGAAATTTCAGTGGAAATTATTTGTATAATTTTATCAGAAAATATCAGTACATTTAATTTAGAATATATTATTCAAATTCAATTTTAAATATAATGTTAAAGTACTCTTATAACTCTTATAATTTGGAGTGCCTTCACTTTGCCTATTGTGGATTAGCATCTAGTTTTATAGCTATCGGATGAGATTATTTAAAAATAATATTTTTATGTGAGAAATCATTATGTCATTTTCTATGGGCAATGTAATTCTAAGTCAAAAGTGGTTACAAAAATACAGAGAATGATTTCACTTTATAGTGAATTAATCTTTATTGATTATCACATATGTCCAAGGCACGTTAACTGGTTTTATTAACAGAGAAAACAGACAACTAAGAAAAGCCTTTTTTTTGTTGTTTGTTTGTTTATTGAAGTCATGTTTTTAGTTTCATGGACACAAAAGCCTGGTGTCTGTTCATAATGATTTTCTTCAGAGCCTCTTTCACATCCTTGTTCCTGAGGCTGTAGATCCAGGGGTTCAACATGGGGATGATCACTGTGTAGAAAAGAGAGGCCATCTTGTCCGTGTCCAGGGAATGCATAGAACTGGGCTGTAAGTACATGAAGATCAAGGTGCCATAGAATATGGTCACTGCCAGCATGTGGGAGCTACATGTGGAGAAGGCCTTGTGTCTTCCCTCAGCTGAGCGCATCCTCAGGATGGAAGAAATAATGAACATGTAGGAGACAAAGACTCTGAGAACAGAGGAAATGAATGTGACCCCAGCACAGGTCAAAACCCACAGCTGCTTGGAGCTAGTGTCTGAGCAAGCTAACCTGAGGAGGGGCATGTCATCACAGTAGAAGTGATTGACAGTGTTGGAGTGGCAATAGCAGAGGCGAAAGGTGAGGATGGTATGAAACAGTGCCATCAGGAAGCTGTAGCCATAGAGCACAGCTATAAGCTGGATGCAGGTAGTTGGGGACATTGTGATCATGTAGAGCAGAGGTTTGTAAATGGCTACATATCTATCATAGGCCATGGAAGCCAGTAGCAAGCACTCCGATATCATGAAGCTGAGGAAGCAGCCTAACTGTGCGGCACAGGCACTAAAGGATATAACACTTTGTTGGTACAAGAAATTTCCAAGCATTTTGGGTGTGATGACAGAAGTGTAACAGAAATCAACAAAAGCCAGATTGCTAAGGAAGAAGTACATTGGTGTGTTGAGTCTGGAATCTGTTCTAATGACCAGGATCAAACCCAGGTTGCCTACTACTGTGAAAAGATAGATGGACAAGAATCCCACAAAAAGGAGCATCTTCAACTCCTGGCGATCTGTGAGGCCCATGGGAATGAACTCTGTCACTTGGGAGCAATTTTTCTGAACCATGTGTCTTCAGGACATCAGGATGAAGAAGAAAAGAGAATAGTTAAGTCCAGGTTGTGTATTTATACTATGCTTACTCGAAAAGGTGTTTTCATACTTTGATATCTTGCAAAGGGGCTGTTCTGTGTTTTTCTCCCAGTACCAGGGGTTGCTAGCATTCTGAGATTCTGGAAATATGATAGGTAGCAGAAAGAATTTTTTGTGGACAAGGACTATTTGTTTTCCCTACGTTCATTGTTTATTCAGTGATAGCTGATGTGAAGTGGCCACCATTGCCTCAAGTTTTTTAAATGTACAGTCCGACTTGTTAAATTGCTATAGTTTTATTGAACAGATATTAATATCTACAACAAGTTGATGTCTGTAAGTTTCATCTTCTCTGAAAGATTTGTTATCTTGTCCATGTGAACAAATCTACTCATTATCCCAATGTTGACAGAAATATGGTTTTGTATTTTTCTACCTTACATTAATTATATTTTAAATATAGGCATTCTAGGTTACAAAATAATCTTCATGATATGTTACCAATTGAAATATTAAAGATAGTTAACTTTGTGGAAGGCACATCATGGTGTCTAACAGACTTCAGTTAATCTTACTAAACCTTAATGTTAATATATTCATGCCCAATTTTGCAAATGGCAAAGGTGAATAAATAGCAACAACACCAGACAACCTGTTTTAGTACAGTTGAGTTTCAAATCCATGATTTCTACTTTGGAGTGCACATCATTTGTCAAAATGTTCTCAAAATAAAATATCCTGTTTATTCTAGTTTTAGAAAACTAAATTATTTCTAGATTTTTATGTATATAATACTCCACCAACATCTTTAAAACACTAGATAAAGGAAAGATAAAAGGGAAGTATTACTCACAAAACCTTATAATATATTGTAAACTAGGATAAAACATGTTTGCTTTCAAAGAGATTTGGAAATTTTTCTATAAGTTAATTTGTAAGTTAGGTTGTGTCTCTTTCAGTGTTTTATCTTTTTGTTAAGAAAACAGGTTTGAATCATATCTTGCACGTATTTTTTGTTTCCCTACTATGTTAAAAGGTTAATGTCTTTCTACATTTATTTTTAATGATTTTGGCTAATTTTCACAATTGAATTATTGGATATTCAAATAATCTGAAATATTGTCTTTTCCATACTCCTTTTCTTCTTTCCTTTTTTCTTTTTCTCTCTCTTTCTGAAAAACAAAGATGAGTTTCTTAGAAAAACTCATAATTTGCTTCACATACTATGAATTTACCTCACAAATAAATATAGAAATAAAATAAAATCTCAGGCTCCCTCACAGCTCTTTAGAATGTACTAATAGCCTCTGTTTACTTATAGCTGTTGTTTCATTGTCAAGAATACATTTTAATTATTTTTACTTTTATTTTTCTAACCAACGTTTATTGAGCAACACTATTTAGCGAGTAATAACTTACCAGCAATAATAATTTAACCTTCTTTTACCCTAAACTAATTGTGTGTTTCTTCTTGAAGTACTAATACACATTGTAATGTCTAGTTTTAGCACCATGGAAATTTTAGGAAATAAGAACCTAGGAACCCATAAATTCCAAATCTCAAATTTTCATGTTTAATAAAAAAAGAAGTTCAATTTTAAGCAAAAATAATTCAATAAATAAAAATTAAAAACTAAAACAAGAAAAAAAAAACAAGAAAAAGGGAGACAAAATGATAATAAAATATTTGTTTATTTTACTGCTCGAACCAAGAATCTTCTGTAGAACAAAACTGTCAGACTCCAGCATTTTTTATCACAGGTAAAGAAATAAACACTCCCTCTAAGAAGGCATGGAACTAGCAAATATACCCAGAATACTACTCACTCCATGGAATGCACAGAAATATTCCTTTGTGTTATGGTATTCTGTCCTATGTAACCAAAAGAATGCTTGTCAGCATCTTAAAATTTTTAGGTGTGAAGTACTAGTAGTGAAAAGCAAAGTTTTGAATCTGCACTGTAATCTACAACACACCACACCATTTTCACTGAGCAGGTGACCACATTGCATACAAATAGTACCCAAAGTTACCTCTCATGCTGCTCTATGACCAAGAGAGCAGAAATTCTGGGCCTCACATTTCCCTTGATTATGTCTGAGTGCCACTTTCTTAGGAGGCAATTTTAATTCACGTGTTCATCATGCAATAATATGTAGTGAGAACTAGTAACGTCCAGACAGTACATGGAGTCTGCATGTAGAGCCTAGAAAAGCACAAGAACCTAGACCAGAGGGAAAGAAAGCTTCATCCAAACTTCCTTTGTTTTTCTCATCTCTTCCTCAGTTTTCTTTTCCACTTTTCAAACACAAAACTGTGAAATTTGTGCATGGAATGTATTTGATTTAAAAAGTCATGCTTACCTTTCCTTTCAAAGTCAAATATATTCTTTCATCCAACCCAGGTAGAATGTGCTTCTTTATTTCCTCATACTGGGTGCATATACAGTCCAGCTGTGTGATTTTGTTACCTTCTGTCCCAAAGGATCCTACTTCAGAGAAGGAGGAAACAAGATTATCAAAACGAATTAAAATACATGTTCCTCCATTGGGACCTTTATTAATATGAATCCCTAATTTTAAAGAACACTAGATCTGTAACTCTGCCTCTAGTGTGGCATTATTGCTAAACTCTTCCAAATTCTTAAAATATTATTGTAAGTTTCTTTTTAAATATTTTTGCTTATTTAAATTATTAGTATTATTCTTCAAGTTTGACTTCGAAAGGCAGGAACTATCTTGTAAAAAATTTTGAAAGTAGCTTTCTATGAAAAATGCATTCAATTCTTAGAAGGGCCCATTCTCAACACTGTCTGAACAAGACATTTGGTAAATCTCTGGGCATGTGCTTACAATGTTGTAGCTCTGAATTCATGGGCTGGTCCATATGGCAGTATGTATTTCCTGAGTCTTACATCTCATCACAAAGTTTATAAAACATTGTGTCTGGAAGTAAAAATATAATAAAACCATTTCCAGTGGACACAGTTTGACTGTTCTAGTAAATAAGCGTAGTGAATTAAAGATTTTTCTTCTTGTATAGTTAAACTGGATGGATATATTTGTATTTAACATTGATTAAGTATTAACATTGAGTGGATGTATACCAAAGCACATCACATAATTCTATTCTTTTTTACTTTTAAGTGATCTATGAGTTCCCATAATAATTAGATTTTCTAAATATCAGAGAAATAAAAAGATTCTGAGAAACTATGGGGTCTCCATGCTTATGGAAGCATGCACTATAGCTGCTGATTCTTAAGCTGGAGCCATTCACCAAGAATCCTATAATAAAACGCAGGAGAAAATACTCAGCATCAGCAACAGAATTTGTTACAGTTTGAGTTGAGCTGATAAAACAAAATTTCTCTGTGGTGCCTCATATTTCTTCTCCACACATTGCAATGTTTAGAAGAAAAATTTCTGATTAACTTTCTAGTTATTAGATAATTTTTTAAATTTTTTAAATTTTTATAGACTGCATTTTGATTCATTGTACACAAATGGGGTACATATTTTTGATTCTGTGGTTGTGCACAATGTAGATTCATACCATTTCTGAAATCATACATGTACATATGGTAATGATGTCTATCTCATTTCACCAGTTTTCACAGCCCCGCCCCCTCCTCCCTCTCATTTCCCTCTACATAATGTAAAGTTCCTCCATTCTTCTGTCACTTCCCACACCCCCATCCCCATTATATATCATCATGCACTTATCAGGGAAAACATTTGACCTTTAGTTTTTTGGGATTGGCTTATTTCACTTAGCATGATATTCTCCAATTCCATCCATTTATCTGCAAATGCCATAATATTATTCTTCTTTATGACTGAATAATGTCCCATTGTGTATATATACCACATTCCTTTATTCATTCATCTGTTGAAGGGCATTTAGGTTGGTTCCACAATCTAGCTATTTTGAATAGAGCTGCTATAAACATTGATGTCACTGCGTTACTGTAGTATGCTAATTTTAAGTCCTTTGGGTATAAAAGGAGGAGTGGGATAACTGGGTCAAAAGGTGGTCCATTCCAAGTTTTCTGAGGATGAACTTGCAAAACTTTACACCAAAAATACAAAGAACCCAATCAATAAATGATCCAAGGAACTAGACAGACACTTTACAGAAGAAGACATACAGGCAATTAATAAATATGAAAAAGTGTTCAACATCTCTAGTAATTAGAGAAATGCAAGTTAAAACAGCTCTAAGATTTCGTCTTACTCCAGTTAGAATGGCTATTATCAAGAATACAAACAATAATAGATGTTGGCGTGGATGTGGGGAAAAAAGCACACTTTTACATTGCTGGTGGAGATGCAAATTGGTGCAGCCACTCTGGAAAACATTGTGGAGAATAATTATTAATTATGAGTTTTTATTCCTAGTTTAATCTGTCTTATCTATATGCTCTAATAAGATACCCCAGTGAAAGTGAGGACCAAGTGAGGGTTCCATCAGTTCCCTGTTCCACTTCTTGGAAGAGGGATCAACATTGCTGACACTTGTGTTGGTCTCCAGGAGAATTACTTATAATGGCACTCAGTGGCTTTGAGCTACTGACGGAATTGTAATGACTTGCCAGGCTCACTCAGCTGCTTTCTGGTGGATCAAGACTAGTATGACAGTTCTTTGTTTCAGTGTTTAAAATGGCTTTGTCTTCCACTGCAGAATCTCTGTTGGGCCTCCACACTCTGACCCACTGGTGTAAGGGCAGTTTCTGAAGCAGTGTGGCGCTGTTCCACTCAGGGGTTCTCACACCTGATACTCCCTCTGCCAGGGACTCTCATTCTCCACATGATCACAAGCCCTGCTGAACGCCTTTTGGAACGGGAGCAATATGTAAATATCCTACAGCTTCTGGCCTTTTTCTTAAATTAGATACTCTGTAATTTTGCCTTATTCATGAAAAAAAAAGGAAAGGAATTAATGATCAGCATTCCTTCAAGGGCTTGATATTTAATGGAGCTATGGAAAATGTCATTCCTCGAAATTAGAAGACTATCCATGTGTAGATGAATCTGATGATTGATTTTTAATTTTGCCATCAGAGATGGAACCACATTGTTATTGTTATTATGGTACTGATATCAAAACATCAACAATCCCTCCATCAGTATGTCACATATGTGGTATCATGTTACCTGCTTTCAAAAATTAACAAATTGAATCTCTGTGCAATCTCTACAGAACAGCTTGGTAGTTTCCATTTCGTAGCTTTGCTTTATTTTTGAAATGGCAAAACACCAATTTATTTTTAATTGAAATGGTAAAATTATGAGACCTCTTGGAATAGCATTGCCTGGTGTTTCAGTGACAAATTCAGCTCCTGGGATGAGGAATTGGACAAAGATGTCATCCAGGAGAAGCACCTGTTCTCACATCCCTGGCACGGGGTGGCAGAACTGGAAGATGGGGTTACCTAATGAACCCATTATCCTGCAGGCCCAGAGTTCTCACTGATCCACTGATCCTTCTTAGGGAAGTCCAGGGGTCTCTCCTCTAAAGGAGAATCAGAATATTCTCAATACTTGTTTTTCCACTTTGGCTATTTAGACTGAGTTTCTGAATGTTATCTGTTTGTTTTAATCCTCATTTTAAATCTCCAAGGGGTTTGAAATAAAGTGCACTTTTTATCCCACATCTTCTGAGAAAGCTCTCCTGGGACACTGTTAGTTATCTCACATTCCCTTCTGAGCTGGCAGAGAGGATTATTATGGGAGAGCTTTATGGAAGGGTCTATTTACATAAAGTAATTACATTAAATCTCTTGGATATATCTTTGTAATTAGAGAAAATTACAATACCACTAATAAATGTGCACTTCCTAGAATCCCAAGTTAGTCAGTGAAATAAATGTTATGTTAATAATTAAATAAATTATATATTGTAGATCAGGCATACAAAATGATTATTAGTAATTTTCTCCTAGGAAAATTATTATAGATAAAATACATCTTTCTAAAATTGTCAGAAGTACAACTCTATTTTTTTTTTTTTTTTTTTTTTTTTGCGGTACTGGGGATCGAACTCAGGGCCTTGTGCTTGCAAGGCAAGCACTCTACCAGCTGAGCTATCTCCCCAGCCCTGAAGTACAACTCTATATTGAACAAATATGAGATTTCTAGTTCTTAAATTTTACCAGCTAAAAAAATTTCTTTTTAATGGCAAGATTTAAAATTTATGGCATACCCTTGTTAGATTTGAGGACTTGAGTGATTCTAATGAATCTATAGGTAATCCGTGACCCTAAAGTTAATACATAAGTGTACCGGAATTTTTTCATGGGAATTCAGTCATGGTCAAGGAGCAGTTTTAATAAGAAATATTTTATTGATCATGCAGAATTTCCATATGCACCCTGGAAAACGAAACTCAGAAAATTGCTGAACTGGGTGGGACTATGGAAAACTGCGTCACCCGCTTTTAAGGTGGTGCAGTGAGATGGATTTTATTTATTTTTTATTTATTTTTTTGGTTTTGTGTTGTTTTGTTTTTGTTTTTTGTTTTTGGTACCAAGTATTGAACTCTGGGGGTTCTTAACCACTGACTCACATCTCCAGCTCTTTTTTATATTTTAGTTAGTGACAGAGTCTCACTAAGTTGCTTAGAGCCTCACTAAGTTTCTGAGGCTGGCTTTGAACTCATGATCTTCCTGCCTCACTCTCCTAAGCCACCTGGATCACAGGGATGTACCCTGCGCCCAGCTGGGTTTTAGTTATTTTGAAGGGAGCACTGGCTGACAACTTTGGGATTTTATATCAACTTGAGCAGCTAAGGGATAAGGTTATAGATGAGAAAAGCAAGACTTCTACTGTCAGATCAAGGGTTGAACCTGATCTGTGGGGAACTCCATGAATCCTGGGAAGGTGGATTAGTCAGTGTTATCAGGATTCACACAAGTTCGTCTACACAGGAAGTTCTATAGATAGGTAGGTAGGTAGGTAGCAAGAAAGAGGTAAATGCAGATTTGCGTATTTATATCTGTTACTGTAGATAAATATACTTCCTGTTTTCATTGGCAGAAAGTAGCAGACACAGAGGCACCTTGGTGGCTGCAGCACCTAGATCCAGGTCTTGGTGCAAACAGCACCACGTCTGCAGTCTTCTCAGGCATCCAGCCCATGCTTCCTGACGGCTTGTCATTGATCAGTCTTATTTTAGAATAAAAAGACACCGGGTTCTTGTGGGAAAGAAAATTCTGGACCTGGTCCATAAGCTGATTTTTTGGGGGATTTACGTTTTAAAGTAAAATTCAATTTAACTCCAGAGAAGAGGAATGTGAGGTGGCAACGTGGCTTTTGGCAGCCTGATAGATGCTGATGGCTGTGCTGGTACTTTCATTGTCATTGTAAAGAAATTTCATCCCCTTTTCTGATTTCCTAGGTTTTCACCCAATCTCCCTTTATGTTTGAATGTCCCATCCAGAATAGACTGGTGCATCTTGTGATCACAGTTTCTGAAACTCTTCCAGGTGGTCAGAATTTCTTAGGCTTTCCTTAATTTTTATGATGTGACAATGTTGAGGAGCATACTAATCAAGTATCTTTTAAAATGCCTTAAATTGGGCTTCTCTGATGATCTTTTCCTCTGAGATTAGACTAGGCTCATAAATCTTGGGGAGAAAAATCATAGAAATCAACTGACATTCAAAACTGCGTCTTTACAAAATGTGTTTACTATCTGTCAACAATGTAGTTACTAACTGTCCTTAATATCAGTGTGACTTCCTGCTTACATTAATCTTGATCACCTGGCTAAGGTATGTTAGGGGACATGTTGGGGTCTTAAGCCCCCTTGCTCTGCTCGACCAGCGGCAAGGGAAGAGGACACTCCCCAACAAGGTCAGACCGGGATAGGTAAGGCTGACTGACTGCCCGCTCCCAGCCCTCTATGCAGAGGACAATCAGACGTGTCAGGGAGACCTGTCACAGCAGGAACTCGTTTATTGAGGAAATCACACAGCTTTTATGTAGGGTGGGGGCTAGGCGGGAACCAATCAGCTTAAAGGTCAGCAAGGCATGGGGTGTTCACGCAGGCAAAAGTCCCATAAGACTATATGGCAAGCACGAGCTGATCACGTTCGCGGAACTATTGTTAACCAATCCCTGACGGTGGTCCGATTCATCATGATTAACTATTGAAACCGCCTTTGAGGCCTTGATCTTGCTCACTTGCCAGGGAGTAAGGAGTCAGCCTGAGTTAGTTAACATGTCATTAGTCCCAACATATCGCCCTTTTTTGTTTTATAGTAAGGGTGTGTCTGTCTTAGGTTGCCCCTGGAAGGGTCTTACCCGTCATGGACCATCACCCTAACAGTTTGGGGGTCCGCCTTACTCGAAGGTGTGCCTGTCTTAGGTTGGCCACGGCAGAGCAACATCCTTACCCGTCATTGGACAATGAGGCTCTAGCCCTCATTTCCTGTCTTAGGTCGGTATGAGCTCCCCATGAATCTTACCCGTCATTGACTACCACCTTAGCACTTCAGGTGGGCCCCTCAGGAGGAGCAGAGCTTAAGGGAGAGACACTTAGACTCCAGTGTCCTGATACGAGTGATCCATGATCCTATAGGGCTCCCAATCATCATCATGAAGGGCGGTATAATGCTGTTGGACCACCATGAGCTGCACAGACTTAGCCTGGCTTTTCAGTAAATGGATAAGCTTATTGATTATGCAAGGCCCAAAGGTGAACACAAGGATAATGGTGATTAGTGGTCCCATAAGCAGGAGGAGGTAGGGGAGCCACCCGTGTAACCCAGTCCAGAGGAAATTAGAGTGGAGCTCGCTTCTACGATGTTCCAGATCTTCTTGTAGGTTTTTGATTTTATCTCGTACAATGCCAGAGCGGTTGGCGTAGAAATAGCACTTCTCACCAAGGAACAGGCAAAACCTTCCTTCCTTCGCTGTTAGCAGATCCAAACCAGGACGATCTTGCAGGACAACAGCGGCCAAGGAATCAAGTTGAGCCTGTAGATCTAAGATGGTAGAGCTGCAAAGTGCAATGTTAGGAGCTCTGTGTAGCTCTCAAAGAAGTCCACTGTCCAAAGTCATGAGGTCAGAGACCCCAATCTCAATCACTGCTGTCCCATTTTTGCTACTGCGTATTACACTCTTTCTTAAATGTCATTTTAAGCAGTTTACATATATTGAATCCTGAGTCTATATGAACATTAGTTAACACAATTTAACATTGTATCTAAACATGAATTAAGGAAATGCTGAGAGAGCTATTAACTTTCCTTTTGTGTGGCAAAGTGACAAAATGTTTTTATGTTTAACCTTTAAACAAATCAGGCTCTCAATAACCTTCAGAAATACATTTAACAAATTTTGCATATACCCTATTGATAACAGGTCCTATAATAGAACATTAAATGATAGAAATAAATCCCCAATAAAATTCACTCTTTTTAAGTTTAAAATTACTATTACAGACAAGTTTAGTTTGGAGAATAGCAGCTTGATAAATTCCCTGCTTTAAAAACTTGTATACATGGAAAATATGAACACATTTAATATATAAAGAGTGACCATTTCACAATTACCTTGACATTTTTATCTTACCAAATTTAGTTTTTAAGATTAAATATTTTGTTATTTATAGTACTCTAATTGAAACACAGTTGAAACCTTTAGAACCCTTTGTATATAGAATTATACCGGTTAGAACATAACTCTTAGTAACCTTGTTTTTAGTTTAGTGATGACACAAAACAATTTTCTCTATAAACACATTTGAGTAATACCATGCATGTCAACTCTAATTCACTTATTTTGTAAAAACCAAGATATCAGACAAGTGTCCTGAACAGTATTTGCCAGCTTTTTCTTGTTGGAGGAAAGTCCTAGAAAAATTGATGTTTGACGTTTTATAAACATCAACATTTTATTAGTTCGACCACCTAGAGACTTGTGAGTTAATTTTAAAGACATTTTACTTCTATTAGTTTACCCAAATTAAATTGAACCTTTTTAAATCACGTGAATGAAAAGTATTTGGATCCACTTTTAAATTTTAATTTTAGGAGCGCTCAGTTTTGATACAGACAAAACATGACACCAGACAGCACGACATACACATAACCCAAAATCAAAGGCCTTGTAACTTATAGGTGACTCTCCATTGCAATGTAACAGATGTTCAAAAACTCTAGTTGAATAAAAAAAAAGAACTGATCAAAAAGTCATGAGCTCAAAAAAAATGTAGAATTCAAAAAAAAAAAAAACAAGAGTCCTGGAAAAATGATACGGCCGTTAAGTACTTTAGTAAATCACCATAAAATTTACTTTTGCTGGAGTTCAAGGAAGACTCTTTTTGCTCTTTTTTTTTGTTTGTTTTTCCTTGGGTTTGAGACTGGTCTTCTACTGAGCCTTCAGGCTTTCTCTATTTATATTTCAATGTAAACCTTGACTGAGATTTGGATCTGAAAGGGGCTAAAATGCTCCAGCAGAAACTTGATGCCTAGGGCATTTTAACCCTTATTCCTGATTTGTAATCAATTCAGGTTTGGATGCAGAAAATTGTGAAACAATTATCTCCCAATACTTGTGGGGACTGGGGCTACTAAATCATACTCCGTACTAGGACATGCCACTGATGGTTGGGCTGGTTATTCCCTCCACACTGGTATATATGGGACCTCATGGCCTGGGGAATGGAAGCAGAAACAACTGAGTCGAAGTTGGAGGAGGAGGAGGGATTTTAGAATACTTGCGGTAAACATACCTCAAGAGGGTAGTTGTTCTTGTACAATATTTCTTAAATGTTGAAGCTTATTTTGGGGTAATGGCCACTGTTCCACTCATATTGGGGGACCTGGGAGCCATTGGATGGCTGGCGTTATTGGAACAGTGGCCCTTAGGATTGGGGGTGAGGCTTTACCCGGGGAGCTGGGACCTTCTGCCTAGATGCCTCAGAAAGAGGATCTCCTCTGTAATTGCTAAAAGGGCCAGATAGATTAAATTGTTGTTCATATTCCTCTTGCTCAAGGAGGTCATCATACACTGCCTTGTGATCAGTTGTTATATAGACCTCTGCTTCCCCTAAGATATCCTGTCCTAGTAAATTTGCAGTAAGACCTGAGGCCACGAGGGGGTGCACATCTCCCTGGGCACAGTCCACATCCCGCCATTTGATCCAATCTTTGGTCTCTTCTGATTTAGTATTACCTCCTACCCCAAGCAACTGGGGGCCAGGAATCAACCTCCAATGAGGTGGAACTTCCTCCTTTCTTAACACAGTCCTATCTGCTCCAGTGTTGATGAGACAGTGGAATTTCTTTCCTGCTATAAAAATGTCCATTTTTGGCCTGACCCCGGGGACAATGGGAACAGTCCAATGTGCCTCAGGGGGGCTATTAGGGGAGAAACCTCCTTTGTGTGAAGGGGCTGGAGGGTGCCCCCTGATTAGTTTAAATGTTTCCCCTCAATGTCGAATTTAGATTTGCAATCCTTCTGCCAATGGAATCCCTCTCTGCATCTTGGGCAAGGCGTTTTGGGGGTGGCCAGACTTTGAGCTGAACTGGCTGGACTTTGAGCTGAACCCCTAGAGCATCCGGGCAGAGCCTCAGAATACAGTCGACCAGTGGGGCAATCCCTCTTGAAATGGCCTGGTTGCCCGCAGCCATAACATACTCCTTTGCCCTTAGCCCCGACTGGTGACAAGGCTGCCGTGAGAGCCTCAGCAAGTGAGGCAGTTTGGACCTGTAGGGCTGCAACCAAGGATTGAGACTGATGCGCTTGCGTGCCAATATCTTTGGTAGCCACTATCCACCTTCCCATGGAGCGATCTTTCATCCCTGCACAGGCCAATTTGTGATCGGTAGTCATTCCTTCCCAAACTAACATTTTAACAAATTGATCTCTTAGGGGCCCTGGAGGAAATTTTCTCTGAAGGCTTCTTTCTACCCTTTCAATGAAGGTTGCTAGGTCTTCGGTTGCCTTCTGGGTAATTCCTGCGATGGGGGGTTCTGAGGGGCCCTCCTCTAGCTTTTTCCATGCCGCCAACCCTAGGGTTCTTACTTGTTCTTGATATGGGGCTGGGATGGCAGCCTGTAAGAGGCCAGTAGAGAACTGGTCACTGGACCCGGAGAGCATCCCATAAGTAACCGGGACGGGAGGGTTAGCGGCCTGGTTCCATTCAGCCTGAGCATGACATTCTTCATTTAAAAAGGCACACCACTTTAGATATAAAGGACCAGGAAGGACAGCTTTAGTTAGGTTCTTCCAATCTTGAGTGGTGCACTGCTGGTGGGCGAGGCCCTGGAGGATGGTTTCAGCCCAAGGGGAATTGGGCCCATCCTCTGAAACAGCTTTCTTTAGTTCCTTTAAATCTTGTGCCTCCCATGGGTACCATATAGCAGGCCGGTTACTCCCTGGATTAGCATTTACTGGGAAGGCCATACAGGGAGGGGGTAGGGTAGAGTCAGTGCGTTCTCCCCCAGTATCATAAAATGGCCGCCGGGAAGATTTCCTGCCTTCCGGAAGGAGGAGGGTGAGGGCTTTCATTGGAGTCTGATGTGGCCCCAGAATACAAGATGGCAGCAATGAGCCTCCCCGGGGCGGTAGTGGGCCCTCTCTACGTGTAGAGGCTGGCTGCCCTCGTGGTTCCTCAACCTCGGGAGGAGTGGATGGAGATGGATTGGGCTCCTCATTAAAGGTCTCCCAATGTTGTTTACTATGTGGCAAGTTTCTGGAAGGGGATGCAATGGGAGGAGCCGGCGGTTCTTTAGGTGGCGGCTCTTTGGGGAGAAACTTGGAGCCCCCTTTGGGAGGTCCTGGAGAGAAGCAGGCCTTAAGGGCGGATAATGTAGGACAGACTCCCAATGGGGGACCCTCCCCTAAATTGATTTCCCTCTTCTTAACAAGTTGTTTTACATGATCCCATGTGGACCAGTCAAAAAGATTAGCAGCGGGAAGCCAAGAGGCCACCCGAGTAAAGGTGTCCCAGGCTTTTTCCGCCTGTGTATCAGACCACTCAAGGCCCCTACTCTTCAGCATGAGTCTAAGAGCTGAGAGCGCAGGGTCACCACGTGTGGTGTGTGTTTGCCCCATCTTTTCCGGATGCCTTACCTCGGAACTCGCTTGGCCCGATCTGCTGGTACTTTCGGTTTCGAATATGCCTCTTCGCTTTGGCTGCGGTTCAGCCTTGAGGGGCCCCACGTTGGGCGCCAGATGTTGGGGTCTTAAGCCACCTTGCTCTTCTCAACCAGCGACAAGGGAAGGGGACACTCCCCAACAAGGTCAGACCGACTGACCGCCTGCTCCCAGCCCTCCATGCAGAGGACAATCAGACGCGTCAGGGACACCCGTCACAGCAGGAACTCGTTTATTGAGGAAGTCACACAGCTTTTATGTAGGGTGGAGGCTAGGCAGAAACCAATCAGCTTAAAGGTCAGCAAGGCATGGGGTGTTCACGCAGGTGAGAGTCCCATAAGACTATATGGCAAGCACGAGCTGATCACGTTCGCGGAACTATTGTTAACCAATCCCTGACGGTGGTCCGATTCATCATGATTAACTATTGAAACCGCCTTGGAGGCCTTGATCTTGCTCACTTGCCAGGGAGTAAGGAGTCAGCCTGAGTTAGTTAACGTGTCATTAGTCCCAACAAGGGGACAGACAGATGAGGACAGTGAGAACAAGAGGTTAAGAGAATGCTATAAAATGGACCCATTGTGCTGACTCCCACATGCTTTCTTTCCAAAAAGCAATTTACCTGCAGCCCTGCTTGGCCTAATGGACAGGATATGTCACATTCCTCAGCAAACTACCTGTTATCTGCAGTAGATAACACTACCTGGGTAGTGTCAATGGGGAGGAAGAAGACTTTGGGGAACAGATTCTGAAATTCAAGTTGATGAAGATAATTCCTACTAATGAAAACATCTGTAGGAACATATGGTTAAGAATACTGTTAGAATGGGTCAGCATTGGCCAAGGTGACCTAGAATTGTCTTGCTGTCAGTCAAAAGTCAAGAGGTAGACTGGGCAGGACCCTCTGGAAATTACTCTGGGATACCCAGTAAAACTGGAGTGCAAGAGAGGCATGCTGTCCTCCTTTATGAGAGGATCCACACTCTCCCTTGAGAGTGTCCCCATTGCCTTTTCTTATCCCTTTAATAATTGCATACCTATTACACCGATGGATAGGTCTGAAATCTTTCTGACTCCATGGCAAGAAATGGAAATTGAAGGGCAGGACTTCAGGGTGCCTCTGATTCTTGGAAGACCCAGTTCTGTGTTAGTAGTGTTTGTCAGATTTCTCCATTCCAAAGTGACTCTCTGCTCCTACCCCTACTGTGATTTTTGGAGGGAAGTCAGTATGTGATACTCACATGTAAGGAGTAGGGAGTTATCATTCATCTCCTTGAAGGCAGAGGATCTACATAAATTCCTGTGGATTTTTCTGCAGAGGACATTTGCCTGTTTCCTTTTTTTTTTTTTTTTTTTTTTTTTAATAATTATGCTATCGACTTTCTTCTACTTGTGTGGTAGATTTTAGTTAGTTAGTTCCTAACTCTCTGACACTATTAACATTATCTGGAATCATCATGTAAACTTCTCTCCCTCTCCTGGTCATGTTTCAAAGAATTTCTGGGTCTTTTTACTGAAGAATTTGGGTTCTTGGTGTATTTGTTGCTATTGGACTGAATATGTGTCTAGAATATGTGTCAGCTGGCAGAGCATTGTGTGCGTGTGTATATAAACATATATACAACTAACTCAGTGTGTAAACTCAGAGCATCTACATTAGGTGAACATAGTGGGCAGGTGCCGGGGTCCAGCCCTAGCAGGAGTCCATGGGTTCCATACTGGTAAACAGGGCGCGGGGAGACAGTGTCGGCGATGGATGGAGAATGAAAGACACAGACTCTAGTTCTGGTGCAATCAATCCCACTTTATTCTGGGGAAGGCTGGGTTTATATACACTTTTCTTCAGGCTATGATGACAGGCTTATGATTAATAAAATCAAAGAAGTTTCCAAGGCATAGGCAGAAGTTGTTTTTACCAAAAGATTGTGAGAAATCAGTAACCGTACAGATTACAAATATTTAACTAAGTCAATGAGCTAATACAATGTTTATTTCCTTAATATCTAAACTCTATGTGACCTAAGACTATTATTATTCTTGCGGTTAAAGCGATAGACAAATAATCTCACATGACCATGTCTACTAGGTCCATTTGATTAATATCTAAATTGCTAAGTTACAGGAGGGTAACAGTTCCAATGGTTCCCATGGCTAAGTTTTTATACTAAATAGATTACCTTGTCTTATGTAGCTCCTTTTCCCAGAACAAGGCATTGTGTACCAATGTTTATTATAGGGGTGACCTATTCTTTGTAGGAAGGAAGGAATGTTGTGAAACCTTATTCTTTTATCTTACCACCACACATAAACAAAACCATCATCTGGATTAAACCACCCTGTAAGAGACAGGGGGAGATCTATATCTACCTTCTCTAAGGGCTTGCCTTTAGGGGGTTAGCAGGGCTTGCCATTGATAAAATAAGCTAGTCCATATCTAGTAGCTACTGTGGGAGGTGCTTTTTGCATACTCATGGTTGGAAAGACAGACGGTTCCGTGGCCAAATTTATGTACTGCATTACATGTTCATAACAAGCACCCCAGGAAGAAGACACATCACACAGTGGTAAAAGATTTTTTACCACTTGTGGCTGAGAAGGAGTTATAGTCCCTAATGTTTTATTAATATTCTTGGGAAATTCTGTAGTATTCCCTTCACCCTCAGTGATTACTACCAAGGAATAGTATGAGTAATATAATATTAGAAACATAGTGCAGAAAAAGGACCAGAGCCCGGAGGCAAGCATCTGGCACCTCCCGGGACGATGAGTCCTTGCAAACATCATTCCCCCAGTGGATCCTTGTCAAGCATTGGTTGGGTTGCCAGGCGCCCCCACAGGCAGGCATCACATCCGGTGTCCCCATCCGGGCAGGTCTCACCCTGAATTCATCTTACAGTTTCCTGGCAGAGTCGCCAAATGGTGCTGGACATAGGAATTTTGACTTGGTAACAGTAGAAACAAAAGCAAGTGAGGCAAGAGAACTACAGGCAAGGTTTTTTTTTTTTGTTTTTGTTTTTTTTTTTTTTTTTAGGGCTTCTCCTAAGAGAAGGGAAATAAACACTAACCAGAATGTATGGCTGGCTCCCCAGAAAGAGGAAGAGAGAATTTTATTCATCAGAAAAGGTTGTTGCAAGAGGTGCTATGGTTTAGGAATGTTAATTGGTTACAGGTACATTTCCAAGGTCTGTTTCCTTTTCCTGTGAGGATCTTTAACTCTGAGGAAGGCACGGTCAGTTGGCTCTCCTGGAACTAAGTTAATTTTACGTATTGCTGCCTCAGTCTGTATAAACATCTCTGTCATGTGATAAGGATGAGTCCCTATAGTGATTAAGAGAGCACATGGGTAGAAATGGAAGAGAGCATAGATCACGGTAAGCAGCGGGTTATGATCCTGGGAATCTGCACAGTATCTTTGAGTGGTTCAGACCATGAGTTAAAGCCCAGTTCACTGTCTCTGTGTCCTAAGGAGGTCTCTGTCTTAATTCTGTCTCTACCTCTAATCTATGACAACCATGAACACTCCCTAAAAGTCTAATCTCCTTCTCCAGTAGTATGAAATGTGGCTGCCAACCATGTACTTAATTGTTCACTTCTTTTTTATCTGTGTATAATGGTTAGAATTTTTAAACTCCATCCTCATGAGAAACAGTTTTATTGCCCAAGTGCTAAGCTGTACAGAGTTCCTCTTGCCTTTGGTATCACTTCTCTGGTCTTTCCTGTGTTTAATAAGTCAGCATGTTTCTCCTTACCTACTTCAGAAAAATCATTCCACATATTTTTAATACCAGAGAATGTTCTTGTCACATTCTGTACTCTTTTCCAGTGTCCTCTGGATCTCTTAAATGATTTGTTTCTAAATTAGCATTCATTAAAGATTTCTCTTTGTTTTGTAAGACTCTGTATGTATTAGAAAAAGACACAGTGTCATGTATCCACCATTACAGTGTTGGGCCCAATAGTTTCACTATAGGAAAATGCACCCTAGGCTTCTCCTACTTAACCCTTCCTTCCCAAACCTTCTCCCCCAATCCTCTGGAAACCACTGATCTGTTCACCATCTCTAGAGTTTTCCTCACATGTAATGACTTAGGCATGGAATGATGTAGTCTTTCAGGTTCACTTATTTCACTTAGTAACATGCACTGAAGGTTTTCTACTTCTTCGTAGTATTAATAGCTCACTGATTTTCTTGTTTAATAGTATCCCCTTGTATGGATGCATTTGTTAAATTGCCCTCTGGAGGATGTTGGTTGCTTTCAAAGTTTGTCAATTATCCATACAATTGGCATGTATCCCTTGGAATTTATGTTGGATAAATTAAAATGCCTGGGAGTGAGGTAGACCAAGAAAACCTCAACTTTGCTTTCAGATATGGATTGAATTGATTTGAGTATAACATTTAAAAACTCATTCAGAGAAGTGTTTGTAAAACAAAAGTTACTTCAGTGGCCATTCTTGGAAAGGTTAGAGTTGTAGTAGAGTGTGAGGTAACAGCAGTAATTGGAGTAATCAACATACTGGGAACTGGCTGATAAATTTAATGGAGAATTCGTAACAGACTAGCAGATCAGCTAGTGAGGAAAAGAGCATAGGCTTTTACAGTTGCAAGGTATCCAAGAAAAATATCTTAGTACTGAGCTTCCAAATAAACCCACTGACTAAAATAAGAACAACAAATCTCAGAGAGAGAGAGAGAGGAACAGAGTTCAGAGTTTCACATCCCATTAGGTAAAGTGTCCTTCTGAAAACTGTAGATATTCAAGGAAAAAGAAAATTGTGATCCACAAAAGAGAAATAATAGTCAAGAGAAATACTGTCTGAGAAGCCCAGAGGTAAGACTTGTACACAAAAACTTCAAAGAATTAAGGCAACTATGAAGTTATGCAATCACAATCTTTGCATGTCTTTGAGTATAGATATTTTTGTTATACAACATTTCCTTACTGATATTAAAATAATTATGACTGAAGATTTAATGTCTATATTAACATTCTTCAATACTAATGCCCAGTCATAAGAAAAGTGAACATGTGCACAGAATGTTAATATATGATTGTCAGTCTAGTACTTTGATGTTTGCCAATATTAATTTCTAAGAGACTTTGTCAGAATACCCCATCAGTCTATTAAAATATGACTGTGTAGGCTTTATCTTATAATTCTGATTTGATAATTCAGAGACACAGCTGGGCTACCCCCATGAATTTAAATTTGTCAAGTAGACTTAGGTGTAAACTAACTGAGCAAGAACTTCCAGAAGACAAGACAACATTTTTACAAAGCACAATGAAATATTTTCTGTAACAGTATGAGTAACTTTCACAAAAACAGTCAATTAATTGCCTAAGAACATTAAAAACAGTAAATTTATTTTGTACACAAGATACTTACTTTAAGATACTTACATGATATTTAGTGTAAGGATAAACATATTTACAGATTTGACAATCTTTCAGATCAATTCCAGCATATTAAAAGTGTTACATTGTGTCTTTAATTCAAAAATTGTAACATTATATTGTTTAGATTAAATAATTTCAATCTTAATATGCTTATCATTCAGAATGTGAGGTCAAGTGGTGACAATCATCTATTGATTCAAACACGATTAAGATAGGGATAATTTTCTTTTAAATAAAATTGTGAGATCAGTTTTGTAACATATTTGTATCCAGGATTTTACTCATCTGTAATGAACAGAATTTCAAGATATGATGATCTACTACACTAAACTGTACCTCGGGAGAAACATAAAGGAAAGCTAAAGAAAAAAAAAGATTGATTTTACTTCTCTAGTCCATTATACGTTTTCTCCATTCAAGTTTATTTAATTCTTTAACTGATAGCTTCCCTTATTCCTGAAAACATTGCTTCCAAATTAGCTACCTGTCAAACCCACAGGGCAAAATGGATAAATAGCATCTTTGTTTTTGTATTACCATTAGAACCCCAAAATGTTTTTTTTTTTTAATTTATAATTTCGCATGAATCCAAGAATGCCATGGAGCCACTAAATCAGTTATATAACTATATTTTTCAATCTTTATTTTGTACATCACATAATCATAAGCATCTCTTCATTTACCTGAAGACTTTAAAACTGCAGTGACTTAAGGGAACAGCACAGATCCTCCATGAACCTCCTTAAGGCAGCCTTCACATCCTTGTTCCTCAGGCTGTAGATCATGGGGTTCAGCATGGGGATGATCAGGGTGTAAAACACAGATGCCATTTTATCAGTATCCAGGGAATGGCTGGATCGAGGCTGCAAATACATGAACAGCAGAGTCCCATAGAAAACTGTGACTGCCGTCATGTGAGAAGCACAGGTGGAGAAGGCTTTTTTCCTTCCCTCTGATGAACTCATCCTTAGAATAGACAAAACAATGTTGAAATAAGATACGAGAACTATAGTCATAGAAAACAAGATATTTGTAGCAGCTGATATAAAGACCACAGTTTCTGGAATGTAAGTATCAGAGCAGGACAGTGCCAACAGAGGGACACTATCACAGTAAAAATGATTGATGACATTGGAAGCACAGTAAGACACAGAGAACACACAAGACGAAACCACAACAGCTGTGGAAAAGCTATACAGGTAGGTGAGGGACACCAGCAGAAGGCAGATCCTGTGAGATACCACCACCATGTAGAGCAGGGGGTTGCAAATGGCCACATAGCGGTCATAGGCCATCACCGCCAGCATGAAAACCTCAGCTACGATGAAAACCAGGAATGCTCCCAGTTGGGTGGCACATTCATAGTATGAAGTGGTTTTCTTACTTACTAAGAAGTTGACCAGCATTTTAGGGGCAATGACGGTCGAGTTGCTAAAATTTATAATGGCCAGATGTCGGAGGAAAAAGTACATGGGGGTCTGAAGCCGAGAGTCAACCCTGGTGAGGGTGATGATGCCCAGGTTCTCTGTCACAGTCAGCCCATAGATGACCAGGAAGAGCAGGAAGAGAGGAATTTGCAGCTCTGGAAGATCGGAGACTCCTATGAAAACAAACTCTGTGACTTGGGTGGCATTTTCAGGAGCCATGAGTTTGATGGAAATTCTTCTGTTTGTGGAAGTAAAGAAGAAATAGTTATGAATTTAAGAAATTATTTTATGGGACTGTCACTATGTGGCAAGGCCAATTCCTTGGTTGAGATTTCCTAAATTATGCATTAATCTTGCTCAGTCATTAAACTCAAAATTCCAGATCTATTATGTAAAATTTGCAATCATTTGGAGAGAGAAAGTATGGCAGATTATTAGGTGCTCCAGCATCATGGAACAGTTTGTTTCCTTCCTTGTAATCTAATGGAATTCTTCTGTCTTTAGTATAAAACATTGAAAGCCATGATTCATAACTTATGCTTTTCTCCATGAACTTGATGGAGGCCTTAGGAATTGTAAGGACCGAATAAACCAATATTCCCTCCCAACCCCTTGATGTGAGACTTCGTGTGAGTGTGTGTGTGTGTGTGTGTGTGTGTGTGTCTATTTCTCTAGAATAGTTGGCTCTAGGCCTTATTCTTCCCCATTCTGTTTTCTATTTTTTTATTATTTGTTTTAGCTGAAATTGTGTTTTCAACCATTTAAGTCTTTTTACTGTTTACACATTCCATTTTATTAACTCAGACAAAAACATTTGAAGTTATGACCTAAGAGCTCTTTTGTAGATTGCTAGTTTCCATTTTCATTTTTTAGAACAATATGACACTGAACATTTTATCATTTCTGTAACTTGCTGACATGATGACTTACTGGGTACTTCTTCCTTCCCTCCCTTCATTACCCTTTGTTTTCTTGTTCCAGAAGCTTATACAATTCCTATATTTCTTTCCATCATATTTTATTTTGTCGTCATTTTCATTTATTAAATGTTGCATTCCTGTGTACATGTATGATTACAAGAATGGTATGAATCTGCATTGTGTACAACCTTAGAAAGAAAACTTGTACCCCATTTGTGTACAATGAATCAAAATGCAGTCTGTATAAATAAAAAGCAAATAAATAAAAACAAAAACAAAAGAAGAAATGATGGTCTCAGAGGAGAAAAAATATATCTGCTTTTAACTTGAGTTAATCATTTTAAGTGGTCTTTATGCAGAATTTGAAATTCTATTTGTTGCAATTATAATAAACATTCTTATTTTATTTGATGTGATAGTTACAATTAATATATTGCCATGCTATGTTAATATTAGTAAATGTTTTCCCAGGTCGTCTAAGTCTGATCAACTTCTCTGAAGTAAGCTAGTTAGATTCCCTATTTAGTCACAATTGACAATTTATTCACATAAATCAATAAGTCCTGCCCTGTATTCTTACCTTAAAAACTGGAAGTTCTTTAGAGTCAAGCCTGTATTTTGATGTCTAAGCACTTAAAACCTAGAGCTGTTGACATTTTCTCTCCATCTGAAACACATAGAATAAAAACAAAACAAAACAAAACAAAAAGACATGAAGTGATAAGACAAAACAAATAAGAAAAATAGGACCAAAATAAGTCCAAGACCTGTTGAGTATCTAAGTTTGTTTCTGACACCAAATATTCCTCATTCTTTGCATCATTTTCTTATTTATTAGCCAAATGTCATTTGAATTACAACTCGGTGCCAGACAATGTTCAAGACTCAGATAAATTACTTCCTCTTCACTTCTTGGTCCTACTATTACAATTACAGGGAAGCAAAGAAAATGTGTTTAAAAAAAAAAACATGAAAACAAAATAACTGTAGATTTGTATTAAGTGTAACAAGTAAATTAAACAAGAACACAAAAACACATTAAGATAAGTAGCGGGGGTCCTGGGGACATAGCTTAGTGGTAGGGTGCTTGCCTAGCATGCACAAGGCCCTGGGTTTTACCTTCAGGACTGCAAAAGAAAAGGAAAACGACAGAAAATCATATATATATATATAAATATATATATATATATATGTGTGTGTGTGTGTGTGTGTGTGTGTGTGTGTGTGTATGAATGAAACCTTAGACAACAGTTTCACAAGAGACATCATTCAAGAAAGGCCTTTCAAGGTCTTGAAATAGAAAAATCTAAGACCTAGAAATCACAAGCAATCAGCTATTCTGTAAAGCAAGAACATGTTCAGCAAGAATGATCCAGGATTCTAGGTCACAGTGAATGTGTGCAATTTTACTTTGAAGTAGAAAATAAACTTAGAGAACTTATTTCATTTTTTTGAGGGGGGAGAAAGGAGGGAACTTAATGGAAGACAGTGTAACTGTGTTTTAATAAGGAAGTGGGGTGTTAATACAATCAGACTAGAGTGCTCACAGTACTCATTCCAATTTCAAGTGAATCACAAACTATGCAGAAATTTTAAGATAGATAAATAATATGACTTGCTTTAAGTTTAACAACTGACTCTTGCTCTTGTGAAGATAATGAATTGTGATTTTTAAAGGTAAGAGGTAGAGCAAGAGTGGAATTAAAAAAATTAGTTAATGGACAGTAAAGTGGTTTTCAAGATAATGTTGGTTGCGTCCAGGAGAGAAGCTGGAGACAGATTTAGTAAATTGGAACAGTTAGGGGCATGTTTAAACAAGTTACTCTCAACATAAATCTTACAAGGATTATATGAGAGATAAATGAAGGAAAGAAAGGGAGGTAGATCAGGCGGACTTCTGTGAAGTGATTTTGGCAATTGGGTGGGTTGATGTTAATGACTTTTTGAATATGAAAGAATGGAGTGATCAAAGTGATATTTCAATGTAGTATGCTTTAGGTGCTCATGAAATATTCACAATCAATCTTTGGGCATTTTATATTTAGGTCTGAAGCACATTGGAACAGTTAGTTTCACAGGCTTTTGATTAACTTCAGTCTAAATCATGACAATGTATTTTTTTTTTTCTATTTCAAAATTTTTATAGAACTAGTAACCAATAATTTCAATGTGTTTCTCATTCACTCTTCATCTTTTCCCACTAATAACCAATCCTCTGTTTGTGAGATTCTAGTTTAAGGGAGAAAAAATACAAAGAAAGTGAATTTATTTTTTAAACATTTAAAAATTTTAGGTGTGTTGAATTAAGGACAAATCAAGAAATGTGTATTTTCTTCCTGGATTTTATTTCCCCCTTGAAAATATCATAGAAGACCAGGAATCTATGCTTCTGGAAGGTACCAGGAGGGCAAGGGCCCTCAAAAGGAATTCTCTATTTAAATTTTTTTAAAAATAATTATTCAAAGCCATTTTGGATATAATTGAATCAAAATGCCGGAAGATTAATTTTTGTGTAAGGTACAGGTTTATGTTATTACATTACATTATTGTATTGATTACCGAATTATGCCTTATATATATTTTTCTGTATGTCATCAGATTTAACTGTTAATTTTTTGGAAGAAATTTGTTATCTATAGCTATGTTCTCAAGGAGGGACAGGATTTTGACTTTGGGTAGCTATGCATCCACTTTTCTTTCAAGGTTCCCTATACATGAAATTTTCATTTTAGCTAATATAGCAATGATATAAACACAATTAGTGAGCAAAAGTCCATTGTTTCAGTGGTGATAAAATTTACTAAAGTATGAGACATAAAGTCAATTTTAGTTTGGAAACTTATATTTGGGTCATAGCTGATACCCTGTATTTCTAAAAATACTTTAAAATATCACAAAACAAATATTAGGGTATTTTTTTTATTATTTTTATGGAATTCATGGCATCTTCCAAAATCAAAGTGAAGTGGGATAGTTTGAGCCATGGTTTGGATGTCTTTATAGGTCTTTATGGAAAAATAAGATGAATATTTTTTACCTACCTCTAATGGAGAATCTACTTCAGGTTTGAATCTCTGAAGTACAACAATGAGAATCCATGTGCTCTATGTACCTTGGACCCTACCTCTGAGGCACAGGTGGCTCTGGGATCCACATATTCCTGTTACATCCTCAGGGAAGATGCCACCTAGGATGGTTCCTTAACAGAGCCCCTTCTCTGGGAATTCTCCATATACACTTCTGTGTTCTGTGTAGCAGTCTGAACAACAGACTGTCAATTCCATGACATCTCACAGATACGGTGATTGAAGTGTTTCTGTCAAATCTCATCTCCAGGTAGAGATTCATCATTGCAAAATTGGGATATATAAGAGCTAGGAACTAGTTGTCTATCCATCAAATCAGAACAATCTGTATCTCTAAGGAACATGTTTATACACTACCATCTCTGTTAGGTTTTCATCCCTTCTACTTCAACAACAGAATGGATATTAAAATTATTTCTTGGAAGATCATAAAGTTTATATTTAAAGAAGGACATCCATTCCCAAAAGTGATTCTCATTTAATATAATTATTCTGTTAAAATTTCCTTTATATTTACACTTCAGGTGATAAAATGGACAAATGTTGGAGAAGAATCAAACACAGAATTTAAAAGCTAAGCGGCCTGTTTGAAAATGACTACAAATTTCCTAATACGTGAATGGATTTTAAAAAAAAATTTGTATCTCAAATATGTGCATTTCATGCATGTAATGTCTAATATAAATATTTAGAAACCGGTATCCATTGGGGAAATTGTCTTCTTTGGGGATTAATCTCCCTTTGGACACATAAAATACAGGCAGGCACACACACACGTTACACAGGATTGTCCTGTAGATGTTAATTTTAACTTACAAGTGGAGATATAGGGCATGATGACCTTTTTTGTAAATGCATGCACATTGCACAATAATGCATAATTTGTAAGAACATAAGGAAGAGGAATATTCACATTATATGCTCATGGTGGTTATCAGATGGTGGTGGTACTAAGTTTATTTATTTTTTAAAATTATTTATTTATTTTTTTATTTTTACAGACTGCTTTTTGATTCATTGTACACAAATGGGGTACATCATTTCATTTCTGTGGTTGTACACGATGTAGTTTCATACCATTCATGTACTCATGCATGTACATAGGGTAATGATGTCTGTCTCATTCCACCATCTTTCATACCCCCCTCTCATTTCCTTCTACATAATCTAAAGTTCCTCCATTCTTCTCACTCCCCACAACCCCCACCCCCATTATATATCATTCTCTACTTATCAGGGAAAATATTCAGCCTTTGGTTTTTTGGGATTGGCTTATTAGCTGCCATAATAAATTACCACACAATGAATGGATTAAATAATGTAAATTTATTTTCTTACATTTAAGATTTCCAAGGTCCAAGATCCACGTGTCCACAGGTTTGAGTTCTCATCTGCCACCCCTTTGCCTGCAGATGGCTGACTCCTCAGCTGCATCCTGGCATGGATACTGCTAGTCTGTTTGTGTCTGGTGCATCTTCCTCTCTGCCCTCATCTCATTTTCTCTTGGATTAGGACCCAATTTAAGGATCTCTCTTTAACTCAATAGCCTCTTGAAAGACCAATTTCCAAATGCTTTCACCTTCTCAGTACTAGGAGTTAGGGTTTTACATAATTTATGCAAATCTGGGGGAAGACTAGATTCTTCCTATAATCAGAGGGATTAACATATAATTTAAAATTGCAGGTGCTTCACTGGCCCAATGACGATACTGCCAGATGAAATGAGAACTGTTAAGTGTTTTAAATCATCTCAGGTCAAAAAAAAAAAAAAAAAAAGAAAGAAAGAAAGAAAAAAAAGAAAAGAAAAAAGTAAAGATGGAAAGAAAACCTGCTCTTGCATCCCATTTCTGAAGAGCTACTACAGGTTATACAGGTTATTAAAATACAGAAAAAAATTCTTCATAATACCATTATTCAATATGCCCAAATACTGAAAACTATGTATATAACTTTGGGAAATTTTAAAATGTAGCCATGCATAGTAGTATAGCATATATTCTTTATAAAAGGTCATGCTTTACTACATGATCTCATTTTTGGGTAAAATCTAAAAAAAAAAAAAAAAAAAAATTAAACTCATAAAGAGTGGAATGGTGGTCTCAAGGTGTAGGGGTTGGGGACATTTTGGAGATTTTGAAAAAAGAGAAAAATCTTCAGTTATGGGGGACAATTAAGTTCCGTAGAGCTAATGTTCAGCATGGTGGCCATACTTAATGTTACTCAACCCTATAGTTGAAATCAAGCTAATAGCAGATATTAAATCTCCTTGTCATACTCCCTGAAACAGTTTGCTATGTGATATGAAGAATATGTAAAAAAGACTGCTCATCATAAACATGACTTAGGCTTTACACATATACTATTTTAATTTGATAATAATAATTAAACTTTTGGAAAACTAAATAAAAGCTTCATATTCTATTGCTTTTTTATTTTGCAAGTGAATTATATAGCATGTTTATTTATTTGTTTATTTTAATTTTTTAATTTTTAAAGACTGCATTTTGATTCATTGTACACAAATGGGGTACATCATTTCGTTTCTATGGTTTTGCATGATGTAGATTCATACCATTTGTGTAATCATACATGTACATAGGGTAATGATGTCTGTCTCATTCCACCATTTTTCATACCTTAACCCCTCCTCCCTCTCATTTCCCTCTATGTAATCTAAAGTTCCGCCATTCTTCTTTCACTCCACACCCATTCTATTGCTTTTAATTTTTTTAAAATTTGTTCCAATTTGTTGTACATGACAGTAAAATGCATTTATACATTTTGATAGATCATACCTAAATGATTAACACAGTAATAACTTACATACATGGGTAACATTTGAAAAATATTATTTCTGTTCCTAATTTAGAGTATTTTATCACCCTTAAATATTTCCTAAAATCTTTTTGTGATACATTCCACAGTTGCATATGTTAGGGCAAAATTGCTTATGTTTATTTTTGGAGATTGATTTGGCTATTCTAGAACATTATCTAAAAAGAATGACAAGAAAAGTTGGTGTGTGACTAATGCTATTGAGGCTCCTGCAGTTGCTGCCTGTGTGGGAGTTCATTTCCTTCAGTTGCTGAGTAGTGTGCTGTTTTACATACACCATAATTTATTTTTTACTTGTTGATGAGCATTTAACATATTTTTCTTCCAGATTATTTTGTGTACAACTTTAGTAACATGAGTGTATGTATACTTTTCTAAACATATTGTGATTCCCTGTAAATAAAAATCCATGAGGTTAATCCCTGGAGCATAAGTTATTTGTATATTTAACATTATTTTAAACCAGCCACCTGTTTGCCAAAGAAGAGTATCAGTGCATGTCAATCAGGAAACTGAGAAAACTTCAGGAACCAGAGGTAGTAACTGATAATCAGTATCAGCTTCAAACCAGGTCCTTGGTTAATGGGGCATTTTTTATTTCTCTTGAAAAATGTGTCTGGGAAAATGATTCTCATTGTTATTGTTAGTTGATTTTCCAGATGACTAAGGAAGTTGAGACTCTTTATCATGAGCTTAATGATAAACTATATTTATAGTTTGATTTATATTTAATGTTTTTCCTATTTTTGTGATATTATCACTTTTGTTATTGAATTATAGTTGATAAATATATATGTTGCTAAAATATATATGTGTGTTTGTACATTCAAGATGTTTGCATATACAAACACATATCTTGTTATCATTGACATACATAAAATTCTTAATAGATATTTGTAGTCTTTGAATGTATTTTGACTTTAGGATCCACATAAAGCAAAACATTTTCTGGAAAATTCTAGTAATAGAAACATGGCTAATCTAGAATCCAAACTTTTTGTAGTTAATTAATTTTAAAAATGATAATTGTTCTCCTTTGTTAAAAATGCCACATTTGGTCTCACACACAAGAAAGATAGTATTATATGAAGCCATGATTACAGTGGGTTAAAAAGAGTTTTTAGTATAAAAAATGGTGGAGTGAGACAGACATCATTACCCTATGTACATGTATGATTACATGAATGGCATGAATCTGCATCATGTACAGTCACAGAAACGAAATGATGTACCCCATTTATGTACAATGAATCAAAATGAATGTAAAAAATAAAAAAAATAATTTTAAAAAACTGTTTTCAAATTGAGAAATAGTTTTTTTTTTAATTTTGACTTGAAAACTCATTAAAAATGTATTGATTAAGTTGAATATATTTCATTTGCATACTAGGATACACATGGTTTGGGGGCCATCCAGCACTGCTGCTCAAAAAAAAAAAAAAAATCCATCTAAAATGATTACTAGGGTGGAACACATTTTGTTCTTTAGGTTGTGACCATATTATTCCACATTGCAAATGGAAACTTAACTGGTGGAACCCAGTGTTGTCACTGTTAAACAAAAAAAGCATTCTTATTAGATATGTGTTTCATTTAATAATATTCTGGGAAAGCTTAAGACATATATGTGTATTCATATGTTAAATATGTAGTATATATGTATGTATTTTGCAAACACAAAAGATGGAAATCTAATATAAAATAAAATGAAAGCGAATGTGGAACTAAAGAAGATAAATCAATTAACTCACAATGACACCTCACACAACAGATTTCTCTTGCTGTTTTTTCTCTAAGCAAGAGGAAGAAAGACTTTGTAAAGAATATATTGAATATGTCAACTTTAATACAACTCTGAATATATCCTAATTATAACATTCTTATGTCTCTGAGTCTAATTTGTCTTATAGCATTACATTGCTTTTCTTATATCATAATTATTATGACTAAATCCTTAGTCATAAGACTTAAAAACTCCTGGACCCTAGATCCTCCTTTTTTTATTCCTAGAAATACATTTAAGTTGTTAAGTCAATTACAAAACTAAGATTACTAAGATAATCACAGTCATCTCTTCACCTAAAATTATAAAAACTGCATTGCTTTAAGGGAACAGCATAGATTCCCCATGAACCTCCTTAAGGCAGCCTTCACATCCTTGTTCCTCAGGCTATAGATCATGGGGTTCAGCATGGGGATGACCAGGGTGTAAAACACAGATGCCACTTTATCAGTATCCAGGGAATGGCTGGATCGAGGCTGCAAATACATGAACAGCAGAGTCCCATAGAAAACTGTGACTGCCGTCATGTGCGAAGCACAGGTGGAGAAGGCTTTTTTCCTTCCCTCTGATGAACTCATCCTTAGAATAGACAAAACAACGTTGAAATAAGATACAAGAACTATAGTCATAGAAAAAAACATATTTGTTCCTGCAGATACAAAGACTATTGTTTCGGGAATGTAAGTATCCGAGCAGGACAGTGCCAACAGAGGGACACTATCACAGTAAAAATGATTGATGACATTGGAAGCACAGTAAGACACAGAGAACACACAAGACGAAACCACAACAGCTGTGGAAAAGCTATACAGGTAGGTGAGGGACACCAGCAGAAGGCAGATCCTGCGAGATACCACCACCATGTAGAGCAGGGGGTTGCAAATGGCCACATAGCAGTCATAGGCCATCACCGCCAGCATGAAAACCTCAGCTACGATGAAAACCAGGAATGCTCCCAGTTGGGTGGCACATTCATAGTATGAAGTGGTTTTCTTACTTACTAAGAAGTTGACCAGCATTTTAGGGGCAATGACGGTCGAGTTGCTAAAATTTATAATGGCCAGATGTCGGAGGAAAAAGTACATGGGGGTCTGAAGCCGAGAGTCAACACTGGTGAGGGTGATGATGCCCAGGTTCCCTGTCACAGTCAGCCCATAGATGACCAGGAAAACACAGAAAAGAGGAATTTGCAGCTCTAGAAGATCGGAGACTCCCATGAGAATAAACTCAGTCACCCGGGTGTTATTTCCAGGAGCCATGAGGGTGGTGGAATTCATGTGTCTGCAGAAGTAAAGGGAAAGTAGTTACAGATTTCAGGAATTTTTTTTATAAGGTTGTCATTTTATGGCAAGTCCAATTCCTTGGGTGAGATTTCTTAAATTATGTGTTAAACTTGCTCATCTGTTAAAAATTTGTAACCATTTGGAGAGAGAAGGTCCTGTAGATTATAAGGTGCTTCAGCATCACGGAACATTTTCAGGGTTTACTTCTTTGCCGTCTAATGAAGTTATCAGAGTCCTTAACTTGGGAACATTGGAAGCCACGATTCATGTCATGTCTTTCGTACTGAGTGTGGGAGAGCCTGGAGGACCAAGTGACCAAGGATCCTTCACGATCTCTTGATTTGAGACTTCTGGCTTTTATTTTTTATTTTTATTTTTTTGTCCTTTCTCTAAAAATATATGATTCCAGGTCCTATCCTTTCCCATTCTCTCTATTCTATTTTCTATTACTTGAATTACATAAAATTTCTTGCATATTCAACTATTTAAGTCTGTTAACTGTTTTCTTTTCATTTTCCACTTTATTTACTCAGAAAAAATATGGAGAGATATGACCTAAAACCTAAATTTTATATGACTGGCTTCCTTTTTCAGTCTTTTAAAAAATTATAACAGTGAAAATTTAATCATTTTGTAACACCTTGACATTACGATTTACTGTATACTTCTTCCTACCTTTACCTTCTCATTATTCTTGTTTTCCTGTTCCAGAAACTTGTATAATTCCTTACATTCCTACCATTGTACTAGTTTTATATTTTCATTTTTTTATAATATAATTAAAATATTGCTTTTATAATTTGAAAATATATATGCTCTTAATTTTAGTTAATCCCTCTAATTGGCCTTTTGCACAATTTGACAGTAATCTTTATAGTGATTAAAATGAAAATTTTTATCTAACTACTTACTCTGATATTTACAATGAATATGTTTGCCATGGAATGTCATGGTATTTTCAATAATTAAATGTTTTCCTAGACTTGTTTATCTTAAGGATGATAACCTGCCCCAAATTAAACCAATTAGAGTCCCTTTACAGTTCCAATTGACAGTTGAGAAATGTAAAAGAATAAGACCTGTCATGAATTCTTACCTCAAATCTTGAAGTTAAGTTCATGAGAATCAAAGACTATATTCTCTCCCTCTAAAACATATGGAATAAAAAGGGGGAAAAGAGCAAATTTTTAAGCATTGAAATAAATAAAGTGATAAGACATAAAAAATCAGAAAAATAAAACCACAATGCACCCCAGCATTGCCAACTGTCTAAGTGTGTCTCTGACACCCACTGTCCCTCACTCACTAGGTTCTTTGTGTTGTTTTCTCATTTATTGACCAAATATTGAATGAATTTCTACTGTGTTCCAGACAACATTCAAGACTCAGATAATTATTTGCTCTTCACCTGATAAACTTGCCATACCAATTACAGGGAACAGACAAAAAAATTGTCAAATAAGTCAGGCCCCGTGTCACAGGTTTGTACCCAGCAGATTAAGAGGCTGAGGCAGAAGGATCATAAGTTCAAACCTGGAGTCAGCAAGTTAGCAAGAGTGTGAGCAACCTAGTGAGACCCTGTCTCAAAATAGCAAGTGAAAACAGGGCTGGGGATATGGCTCAGTGGTTAAGTGCCCCTGTGTTCAATCACTGGAAAACCACCCCTGCCCAAGAAAAAAAAGAAAGAAGGAAGGAAAATAATGACCAAAAAGTCAATCACTGAAAGAAGATAATTGTAGAGTGTAATAAGTGTAATGAGAAAATGCATAATGTCCTGGGTTTGATCTCCAGTCATGCAAAAAAATTAAAAAGATAACCTTGGACAATTTCATAAGAGATTAAGGAATGGTTCTTCAAGGTAAACTTGGAATTGAAAAATAAGACCTAAACTCTCAGAAGTAATCAGCTCTTCTGTGAAACACAGGAGGAATACTTTCAGGAATCCAGGCCATGGTGAATATGTACAATCCGGCTTTGGGGTAGAAAATAACTTACAGAACTTAGTTTCTTGGTGGTGGTGAGGAGGAGGATGTCAATGGAAGAGAGTGTAACTGGATATAATAAGGAGAGGGGGATTAGTAGAATCTGGTAGTAGATTTTAATAGTACATTTTAAGATTTTAAGTGAATTTTACACACTGGAGAAATTTTAAGATAGATGAACAAAGTGATCAGCTTTAAGTTTTAAGACTATTTCTCTGACTGTTATGAAGATAATGAATTGTAGTGATTTGAAAGCAAATGATGGAGAAGAAGTGAAATTCAAAGAAACAAAGAGTTAAGCAGCAGTTATGGGATTTTCCAGATGCTGACTGAGCCAAGAAGGGGAAGCAGGACCTAGAAGTTAATAATTGGAACAATTAGAAACAGAAACAAGTTACTCTCAATATAAATCTTACAAAGAATTATGTGGGAGATATATAAGCAAAAGACAGAGGTAGTCAGGAAGACATGTGTGAGATGATTTTGGCAATTGGGTAAATATTGATCATACGAAACAAAGGAGTTATCAAAGTGATGCTTCCAATACAGTATTTCGAGATGTTCATAAAATAGTCACAGTCATTTGGGCATGTTAATATTTCTGTCTGGAGCACATTAGTGCAGTTAATTTCACAGGCATTTGAGAAACTTCAGTCTAAATCATGAAAGCATTTTTTTTTACTTCTATTTCAAAGTTTTTATTGAAATAGTAATCGAAAATTTTAACACGTTCCTCATTTAATCTGCCTCTTTTTCAACTGAAGAGCAATTCTCTCCCAATTGCCACTGCTCAAATGAAAGTCTTTTTTTAAAAAAATCTATCTAAACAAAATCATTTTTTATATAATTGCACTAAAATGTTAGTGGATTTATTTTCCTGACAGATACAAGGTTTATGTAAATATGTCACTTTATTGCATTGGTACTGTATTGTTTCTATGTACATTTTCTTTGTGTCATCAGAATGTACTGATAATTTTCTTTAAGAAATTTTTTGTCTATAGTTACGCTTTCAAAGAGGGATTTAATTTTGACTTTGAGTAGCTATGCATCTACTTTTCTTAATGAGACATGATGCCAGCTTGAATTTGGAAACATCTATAAATGTCTCCTATCTGACACCACTGTATTTCTGAAAAAAAGTTAAAAATATCACAAACAAATTAGGGTAAATACTATATTTTTTGATTTTAAGGAATTAACAGTATCTTCCAAAATCAAAGTGAAGTGAGTTATTTTGAGTCATGGTTTGGATGTCTTTAAGGTCCTTAAAGAAAAATAAGATGAATATTCTACCCACCTCTAATGGAGAATCTGCATCAGGTTTGAGTCTCTGAACTGCAGCAATGAGAATCCATGTGCCCTATATACCTTGGACCCTACTTCTGAGGCACAAGTGGCTCTGGGATCCACATATTTCCTGTTACATCCTCAGGGAAGATGCCAACTAGGATTGGTTCCTTAACAGAGCCTTCCTCCAGGAATTCTCCATAAACACTTCTGTATTCTATGTAGCAGTCTGAACCACAGACTGTCAATTCCATGACATCTCAGGGATACAGTAATTGAAGTGTGTCTGTCACATCTCATCTCCAGGTAGAAATTCATTATTCATTATATGGGATATATAAGAGCTAGGAACTAGTTGTCTATCCATCAAATCAGAACAATCGGTATCTATAAGGGACATGTTTATATGCCACCATCTCTGTTAGGTTTTTATCCCGTCTGCTTCAACAATATAATTGGAATTGAAAATATTTCCTGGAAAGTTATAAAGTGGATATTAAAAGAAGGATACTCCCTTTAAAAAGCAGTTCTAATTTAATAAAATTATTCTTTTAGTCTCTCCTTTATGCTTGCTGTTCATGTGATAAAAGAAGAGTGGACAAATAATGAAACAGAGTGAAACAGCATTTAAGAGCAAAGTGATCTGTTGAAAATGACTAAGAATGACCTAATGTACAAATGATTCTTAAATATGTGCACTTCCTGCATATAATGTCTATAAAAATATATGAAAGACAATATGCATTGGGGAAATTGTCTTCTTTGTGGATTAATCTTATTTGACTGTACACACACACACACACGCACTCGCACACGCACACACTACACAGGCTTGTCTCCTCTAGACTTTACTTTAAACTTACAAGTGGGGATATAGGGCATGATGAGCTTTTTGTAAATGCACATTACACAATAATTCATACTCTGAGAAAATAAGGAACAGGCACATTCACAGTAAATGCTCAGGGGTGGTTATCTGATGGTGGTGATTGGGATTGGGTAAATAAATGAAAATACAAGGTTCATTAATTTTTGAGAGCTGCCATAACAAAATACAATATGATAAGTGAATCGAACAATGTAAATTTATTTTCATACAGTTAGGATTCTCAAAGGTCAAGATCCGGGTGTCTGCAGGCTTGATTTCCTTTATTCTTTGGTACTAGGGAATGAATGCGGAGGTGCTTAACCACTGAGCCACATTCTCAGAACTTTTTAAATGTTTTATTTAGAGATAGGGTATCATTAAGTTGCTTACGGCCTTGCCAAGTTGCTGAGGCTGACTTTGAAAGATCCTCCTGCCTCAGCCTCCTGAGCTGCTGGGATTACCAGCAAGAACTACCATGCCCAGCAGGTTAGATTTTTTTTGTCTACCACCCCTTTGGCCTGCAAATGTCTGCTTCCTCAGCTGTGTCCTGGCGTGGCTGCTCCTGGCCTATATTTGTGTCTGGTGCACCTCCCTCTTTCTACCCTAATCTCCTTTTCTCATAAAGGAACCAGTTGTATTGGAGTAGGGCCCAGTTTAAGGAAATCATTTTAACTCAATTGTCTCTAGAAAGACTGATTTCCAAATACCATTTCTTCTCAGTACTAGGAGTGTTATCATATATGAATTTGGGGGCAGACAAAATTCTGCCTATAACTGGAGGAATTAAAAGTAAATTGAAATATCCAGCATGAGATGAAATGAGAAATGTAAATATAAATCCATTATCTAAGGCCCCAAAACAAACAAAACAACAACAGCAGCAACAACAAATACAAATCCAGAAATAAAGGACTTGTGGAGGTGTCTTCTACAACTCTGTTCTGAGGAAGTATTGCAGGTTATTAAAAGACAGGAATAAAAATCTTCACAAGGTTATTATTTAATATGGTAAAGCATTGCAAACTAAATATATACTTTGAGATTTTATGTAGTAAATTGAGATATACATATAGTGTGTATTCTTTTAAAAGCATCACATTTTATTGAATGATCATACTTTATATGGAGTATAAAATACTTAAACTCATAGAATCTGATTTAGGTGCATGCTTACTGATCAAGAAGTAACAGAGAGAACAACAAAACTTTATATTTTATTTTCATTTCTTGATGCCAGGGATTGAACTGAGAGGCACTTAAGCACAGAGCCATACCCCCAGTTCATTTTACTTTTATATTGAGACAAGGTTTCACTAAGTTGCTGAGGCTGGCATTGAACTTGTGATCCTCCTGCGTCAGCCTCCAGAGTCACTGGGATCACAGGCCAGTGCCACAGATCACAGAGCTGGCCTCATCGAAACTTTTATAAACACATATTTTTCCTCTACTGATGTAAAACGTGCACATGAACATAACTAAATAAGTGTCTTGTAATATCACAGTAAATGTTTATTTCATGAATTAAAGTAGAATGATACCTAGGGTAAAGAAAAAGAAAAGTCTTTGCAGAATAAAATTGGTGTGAAACTGTAAAATGTGGTTTACATTTAAAAATACACATAAATAACATCATTTGGAAGCACAATACAATCTTAGCATGTAATTTTGAATGCTAATCATGAGTAGAATACAATATTCATTCAAGCAATATTAAGAAAGTGACAGGGAGTTTTAAATTTAATAATCAACTCGATTTTGGTTACTTAGCTATAAAAGTGACATTAGTTATCTGTGATTACAGATTGTTAAAGCACAGCAATTCATTATGTCAACTATGCTCAGCCAAAGAAACAGCAACAAAGGCCAAAGAACAAAAATGATGCGCTTCATTTCTCTTTTCCAAATGCTTTTGCTCATTCCAAATTTACTTAACTTTTAAAAACAGGTATCTGTCTGGACTCCTGTAAAAATTCCTTTCATATTGACCCTAACTCTCATAGGCGAAGTTATCAAACAACATGTGTTTTAGGTCACCCTCACAACTCAATGAACCTGTTTCTTTCTCCATTTAGTGCTCCTTACATCATAGATCTTTTATTTTCCCAGGAATACCTTAAAGTTTGTAACTCACATAAATTTTTCTTTGAATAACTTAACTTTAGCCATCTCTTTATTTACCTACAATTTTAAAAACTGCAGTGACTTAAGGGAACAACATAGATTCCCCATGAATCTCCTTAAGGCAGCCTTCACATCCTTGTTCCTCAGGCTATAGATCATGGGGTTCAGCATGGGGATGACCAGGGTGTAAAACACAGATGCCACTTTATCAGTATCCAGGGAATGGCTGGATCGAGGCTGCAAATACATGAACAGCAGAGTCCCATAGAAAACTGTGACTGCCGTCATGTGCGAAGCACAGGTGGAAAAGGCTTTTTTCCTTCCCTCTGATGAACGCATCCTTAGAATAGACAAAACAATGTTGAAATAAGATACGAGAACTATAGTCATAGAAAACAAGATATTTGTAGCAGCTGATATAAAGACCACAGTTTCTGGAAAATAAGTATCAGAGCAGGACAGTGCCAACAGAGGGACATTATCACAGTAAAAATGATTGATGACATTGGAAGCACAGTAAGACACAGAGAACACACAAGACGAAACCACAACAGCTGTGGAAAAGCTATACAGGTAGGTGAGGGACACCAGCAGAAGGCAGATCCTGCAAGATACCACCACCATGTAGAGCAGGGGGTTGCAAATGGCCACATAGCGGTCATAGGCCATCACCGCCAGCATGAAAACCTCAGCTACGATGAAAACCAGGAATCCTCCCAGTTGGGTGGCACATTCATAGTATGAAGTGGTTTTCTTACTTACTAAGAAGTTGACCAGCATTTTAGGGGCAATGACGGTCGAGTTGCTAAAATTTATAATGGCCAGATGTCGGAGGAAAAAGTACATGGGGGTCTGAAGCCGAGAGTCAACCCTGGTGAGGGTGATGATGCCCAGGTTCCCTGTCACAGTCAGCCCATAGATGACCAGGAAAACACAGAAAAGAGGAATTTGCAACTCTGGAAGATCGGAGACACCTATGAGAACAAATTCAGTGATCTGGGTGATATATTCAGGAGCCATGTGGGAGTCAGAAAGGCGTCTGTTTGGGGTAGAAAACAAGTGGTTACAACATTAAAGATTATTTTCTGTGACTACCCTTAAATGTGGGAGCCAGCCTTCCTTCAACCATGCATTGATCTTGTTTAGTTACTTCCATTCAGGTTCTAGGTCCAGGAAGTAAACCTTTATACATTGTTTTATTTATTCTAAGGTCCCTGGAGTCAGGGAAAGTAAGTATAATGAGTTAAAGAGGTAGTCTGGTCTCCTGTTATTGACTTATGAGGATTTGAAGTCTTGATTCTTAACTCATGTCTATGGTATCTGAGATAGGATCAATGAATAGTTTTATCTTAAATAATCCAATGTTTCTCTGCAATTACTTGTTTTGAAACCTCTTTGTTTTCCTCAAGTATAGATGATTCTAGACACCCTGATGCTCCACTGTCTATATTCTGTCCTTTTTTGGAACTTGTGCTGAATATATGTTGACGTGCATATTTTACCATTCCTTGTCTCTTAACCATTTTGTTCTTATTTTTTCATTTTATTAACTCAGACAAATACACATGGAGTTATGTTCTTAGCAACAGCTTTCAGACTGCAAATTCTCTTTCAGTCTTTCTAATATTTTATCAGTGAACACGGGATCATTCTTGAAATTCCTTGATATTATTCTTCACTAAATATTTCTTCCTACCCATTCATTCTCATTACTCTTTTCCATTTTGTTCCACAAACTTATATAGTTCTTCACATTTTTCTTTCACTGTATATTTATTTTTATTGATTTATATTTTTGATGTGCTGAGAATTGAACCCAGTGCCTCATGCTTGTTACATAAGCATCACTGAGTTACCACCCAATTACCTCTATACCAGTATTTTTATTTTTATCATAATTTTAATTATTAATTTTTATATTATTTGGATAGTAAGATAAAATATACTTAATTTTAACTTTAGTATTTTTAACTCATTGGTTTTACATTTTAATACCTTTGTTAATAATAGTAAATATATTCACTTTGTATAGCTTCTTTGGTAATGTTAATGTATATAATAGCTATGCTATTTTAATGTGGTTAAATATTTCCCTACAATTACTCACTATTTTAATATGGTTAAATGTGCTGTTTATTTTAAAGATGATCACTTGAACTTAATTAGGTCTATTAAACTCTTTTTGGACACAATTATTAGTACCTGGACCAAGAAACTCATATCAGTTTACTCATGTCTTTTTATCTTTTACATCATTTCTTTCTTTCTTTCTTTTCTTTTTTTTTTTTTAAATCCAGAAGGGTTTTACCACTAAGTTATACTCCCAGTCCTTTTTATTTTTTGAGAGAGGGTATTGTTTAGTTGGTTGGGATCTCACTAAGATGCTAAGGCTGCCTTTGAACTTGTAATCTTCCTGCCTCAGCCTCCTGAATCACAGTCCTGTGCAACTGTGACCAACTATGCTATCTATTTCAAAGTACCTCATCTAAACCTATGAGTTATGTTTCAGAGGGTCAAGATTATTTCATCGTACATATCTGATCAGTACCTGCCCAGAACTGTTGTCATTTCCTCTCCATCTGAAAATAATGGAATAGAAAAATTTACTCAGTAACGAAAAAAAAAAAAAAATACAATTACAATGTAAAATGACGTAGAGATATAAGACCAATAGAAGGCCCATATAATTTAATATCTATGTGATATGTTTGCTTCTAACAACATACATAATTCCTTCTTCTTAGACTCTTTGATTCATATAATATTCATTCATTAATCAGATAGTTATTGAATTTCTATTCTGGGCCAGCAATGTTCAAGCTTCACATAAATTGCCTGTCCTTCACCTCATAGACCTGCTATTCTGATTGCAGGGAACTGACAAAGTCTGCTAAAAACACATAAACAAGATAATTGCAGTGTGTGTTAAGTGTAATCAGTGTATGAAGTAGAATGAGTAAATTGAACAAGAAGATATATAAACATAACCTGGGAGAATCATTTCATATGGGATATCAGCGAAGTCTTTTTCTGAGATAAACACAGAAATAAAATCTAAAAGAACAGAAGGAACCAACTATTTAATGAATCATAGGGAGAACAGTCCATGACTCCAGGCAACAGTGAATATGTAGCACAGGCTGCTTAGGGTTTCTCTGTGTGGAAAGTGAAGCACAATGGAGGAGAAAGTGACTGGGATTGGAGGACAAAAGAATTAGTCGACTCAGATAGTACAGCCCGGAGGTGCTATTTGTATTTTCTTGAAACCGTAGAGAAATTTCAAGACAGGTGAATGATAACGATCAGCTTTGAGTTTTAAAATAATACCCTTGCTGTTATGAGGGTAACCAATTATGTCAATCGGGAAAGACTAGAGGTGGAGCATGAGTGGAAATTTAAAAAAGAAAAAAAAATACAAAACTCTGGGTAAGAATGTTGTGTGGGCCAAAGAAGAGAAGCGTGGCATTGAAATAAGTTGCTACATTTGACTGCTGCACATAGAAACAAACTGTTCCCCAAAATAATTCATATGGCGACTTCTATGAGCAATACAAAGGATGGACCTTGGTGCACTTGTGTAAGCAACTGGGAAAGTGTCTGTGGCATGTTTAAATATTATAGATCATGGTTTAAGATGGAACAATCAAAGTGACATTTTCAAGATATTATGCCTCGTGTTTATGGAGGGTCTGTTAAACATTTAGCAATCAAACGGGAGAATCTACAGCACATTGATGCTCAGTGGAATCAAGGGCAAAACAGGACGTTTGTAATGACTTCCTGGGTTTTATTTTCCCCTTGAACGTGTCATGGAGGTTTTTGTCTCATCAAACCAGGAATCTAGGTTTCCACAGCTGAAGTTCTCCAAGTGCTTACACAAATGCCTCTCCTCAAGTGCAACCCCACATTTTTTGACATCTAATTTAAGCCCCCTTTCTGATAGATTATGAACTAAAGTGTTGACAGGTTTATTTTACTGTAAGAAACCTACCTGGTTTATCCAAACACTTTGCCTTATTGCATTGATTATGAAGTTTGCTGCTCTTTACATTTGCCTGTATGTGATCAGATTTCATAGATAATTTTCCTAAGAAAAGTTTTGATTCATGGCTTTCTTCTTGATAAGAGGCATGATTTTGAGTTTGGGTAGTCACACATTCACTTTCGTTTCATAATTGCAATTATAAGGATAAAATTTTTATTTTAGCTAATGTAGCAACAATAAAATTATGATATATACCTTTTCAAAGAGCAAAGTGAATTGTTTCTCTAGTTACATAATTTCCTTAAATATATGAGACATTACAATAATTCTGATTTGGGAACAAATTGGATTGCATTTGACACCTGTTATTCAAAGCAGTTAAGTATTACAAAGAAATAGTTTAATTAATGTATTAGTTGGTTTTATGTAATCTATATGATCTTCCAGAATCAAAGTGGAGAGGCACATTGTAAGCCATGGTTTGGAAGTATTTAAGGCACTTATGCAAAAATTCAGTGAACTATTTTCTACCCACCTCTAGAGGAGAATCTTTTCGGGTTCCTGTGTGAGTCTCTACATGACAGCAGCAGGGGGAGTTTGTGGCTCTATATACGTTAGGACTTACCTCTGAGGCACAGGTGACTCTGGAAGTCACACCATGTCAGTTACATCCATGGGGAAGAGGCCACCTGGGACTGGCTGCTTAGCAAGGTCACCCTCTAGGAATTCAGACGCTCCTTGAGTTTTCTCTGGGGGCAGTCTGAGCCTCTGTTATTGAACTGAGTTCAAGTCATGACAGCTGAAGCTCACAGTGAGTGAAGTGAGTCTATCAGAGCACCATGTTTCCAGGCAGAGATCCATGATGGCAACATCAAATATGGAAGAATTAGCAGCCAATGGTCTAGCATCCCAACTGGAGCAAACCATACATATCAGGAAAATATTTATCATGCCAACATCTGTTGGCACTGTATCCCCTTTCTACTTCAATAGTAGAATAGACTTAGTAATTATTTTCAGAAATGGAATAAAGTGAATATTTCAAAAGGGTACAGTCTCCCAAAAAAACACTCAGGTAATTAAGTCATTCTTTTACTCTTCAAGCTTCATTTCAGATGAGACTAGAGAGTAGACAACTGCTAAAGAAGAATCACAGTACCTAAAAGCAAAGCCTATGTCATATTGGAAGATGACTATGGATTTCCTGATGCATAACTGCATTTATAAACACCAGATATTTTATTTACACATAATTTATACATGTATTGTCTAATAGAAATACTTTGGGTAGATTGTCTGTTTGGGAAGCAAAGTTCACTTTGCCTGTACAAAAATATTGTCCCTTGCAGGCTTTAATTTAAACCTGGAAGTAACGACATGTGGCATAGTGACATGTATATATAAAGTATAAATGCAAACACATTGCACAGTAATACATATCTGTAAGAACACAAGAAAACACAGGCACATTAAATAGTCTAATGTGGTTATTTGATAGTGCTGGTTGTGATTGCATAAGGAAATAAAGATAAAAGATTTGTTAATTTTTGTGGAATGCCATAACATAATGTCATAGACAGAGTAGCTTAGCAAAAATTTTCTAACAGTTTTGGAGCCCTGAAGTCCAGAATCAAGGTGTCCACCTTCCTGGGCTTACACATGGCCACTATTTCGCTGTGTCCTCACCTGACCTTCCCTGATCTATTTGTGTACTGGGTGTTTCTCCCTCTCTCTATCCTAATCTCTTTTTATAAAGACTAGTTTAAATGGGTTAGGGACCATTCAGATGAGTGTACTTTAGCTTAGTTACCTCTTTAAAGGCCCAATTTTCAAATGCAGTTACATTTTGAGATGCTAGGAATGAAGGTTTAAACATATAAATTTGGGGTTGGGCACAAGTCAACATATTTTTATGTGCTGAAATACTCAAACTATTACACTGAAAAATAAAATAAGAGAAAATTGGCTGACCATGTCATGATAATATACCATGAAGTGAGGAACATAATTATTCTAAGCCTCGCAACCTATTTATTCTAAACCTTAGAATAAGGTTCCAAACAGTTGACAAGATTATGTCTTTGTTTAACAACTCTGCTTCTGAAAATCTATTTTATAGATGAAATACAAGTGTTAAAATATGTAAATAAAATTATCGATATCATTATTTAACAAAGCAAAATACTGGAAATAACATATACAGTTGAACATTATTAAATTTAGCATTGACATATATATGTATGCTATTGCATACTCTTTTAAAATTTTATATAGATTATATAGAAATATGAGGAAAGCTTCTGAGAGGAAACCTGAAAATAATATTAAAAGGGTCATATTTTGCTACATGATCAAACTTTTAGGTGGACTCTAAAGATAAACTCATAGAATCAGAGAGTAGAATGATAGTTACAAGGTGCTGGGTTGGGGGCTATATAGAGAGGCTGGTCAAAGGATACAAAGTTTTAATTATAGAGAATGAATAAGTTTGTGGAAGCTAATTCTAGCATGGTATTGTAGTTAACAATACTGAAATCTTTCTTACATAGTAAATATTAAATGTTCTTACCACACACATATAAAAAGTAATTAGTTTAGGTGATGGACATGTAAATTAGTTTGATCAAAATAAACATTTCACAAAGTATAGGTATATCACAGTATCATGTACATTTTACAACCAAATTTTATTTAGCAGCTGTAATTAAAAATATCCTAGAAAAATAAGAAATAGGGTCACACCAATTTGGTTTTCATTAAAAAAATAGGAGATTACATAAAACAATGCTGTGTATGTGGATAACATCTGAAAAATGTTGTTTCTGCTCCTAATTAAGAGGATGTTTCTATCACCCTAAAATGTTTCCCAGTGTCTCTATAGGAATTCCACCATTCATATCTCAGTCCACAGTTGCTATAATTTTTACAGGATAGATTAGTTTGCCTGTTCTAGAACATCATATAAAGAGAAAAAGGTACGCTTTTGTCTAGCTGATAATATTGACATTCATTCACATTGCTACATACATGTATACGTAGTTCATTTCATGCAATCGTTGAACAGTTTTGTTTTAAAAAATGAGACTACAATTTGCCAGACAGTGGTTTAGATTGTAATCCCAATGATTCAGGAGACTGAGGCAAAAGGATCACATGATCTAGACAGCATTAGAAACTTAGTCAGACCCTACTTCAGGACAAAAAAAAAAAAAAAAAAGAGAGAGAAAGAAAAAACTGGAGATATAGCTCAGTGGTAAAACACCTCTGGGTTCAATCTTGGTACAACAAAAAAAGAGATTTATCTGTTTTCTATCTATTTATCTATCTATCATCTATCTGCATATCCACACACCACAACATATCCTTTTATTTGTGTATGAATAGTGAGATAACTTCATTTTTATCTATGAGAACTATCAGTAGACTAAACAAACACATATTTTTCTGGACATGTTTTCATTCTTTGTAAATAAAAATCCAAATTGAGGAAATGAATTAATTAATTAATTAATTAATTAACTTATTTATTTATTTATTTATTTTCAGGAAATGATTTTATAAAACCTAGGACAGGCCCAGCGCAGTGGTGCATGCCTAGAAGCCAGTGGCTTGGGAGGCTGAGGCAGGAGGATTGTGAGTTCAAAGCTAGCCTCAGCTATAGTAAGGCACCAAGCAACTCAGTGAGACCCTGTCTCTAAATAAAATACAAAATAGGGCTGGAGATGTGACTTAGTGGTTGAGTGACCCTGAGTTTAGTCCCTGGTACCAAAAGAAAAAAAAATACCTTGTATAGACCATTCAGCAATGTATGATCATTTTACATACATTGAAATGAAAAATTGCAACTGATATTTGCAATCCTCTTTCTACTTGCTAATGTTATATGGGGAAATGGTTTCTTGTTGCTATCTGTTTTAATTTCATTTCTCTGGTGACCAAGAATGTTGACCCTCTATCATATACCTATTGATCAATACTATTTCACATGTTCTCTACTATTTTATTTGATTGTCTCTGGAGATCTGTATCTATATCTATGTCCATATACCTATATCTATATTGGTCTATATGTTCACATTAGACATCATCAAATTACTTTAACTTCTTTGAAGATAATCAGTTGAACATATGTGAGCATGGGTTTTGGTGGAATACCTACTAGTTTCCATCATCCATTTATCCATTTTTACAAACATTGCATCATCTTCTTGTATACTGTACCTGGTATACCATCTTGAAATATATATTGTGAGCTTTCCAACTCTTTTGATTTTCTCCATTGCTTTGGCTATTCTGGATCTTTCTTCTGCCATATAGAAGTCAACAACCATATATGAGGGACCCTGATTACATGTCATGAGAATAAGACCAGGCCTGACTCCTAAGAGAACAGTCATCTTTGGCAGTAGTTATTACATTTAGCAATAAAATGTGATGCATAACTTAAAGCAGACTTGTTAAAAATGCACCTTAATATCAGCCCTACCATATTAAATAATGAGATCAACATTGGATCCTTGGATAAAATGGTGAAAGAAACAAAACAAAAACAAAAACAAAACTATTTTAGTTGTATAGCCATCTCTCCTCAATATTTTTAAGTCAGATGTCTTCCTGTGTCATGCACAAAATTTGAAGTCTTTGAGAAAATTCTAGCAGGAATGAGTTGGTTGCTGCCTTAATAAAGAAGCCTTGAGAAAAGAATTGAAAATGTGCATTACAGAAATCATACAGGAAATCATTTTTGAAAGTTTTTACAAAGGTGAAGAAAATATTATGTTAGCAGAGTCCACCTTATTATATATATAATCCCATGATGAAGACAAAAGAGGCTTGGGAATAAAATACCTTTAACCTTTTAGTGTATTACTTACTTTTAACTTGTGAATTAAATTATATTTTAAAAATATTAATATAAGTTCCCGAGAAAATTAGATAATTCACTTATTTTGAGGCTTCCAATCCTAAACAAATATTATCAGGGGGGTTTGTGAAACCAGTGTGTAGAGCTTGAGAAGCTGCCAAAGAGAATCTAGAATCATTGAACACTTTTTACATGGCTTCTAAAAAAATCTTCAAAGATGTTCAATCCATATTGAGATATAATATATTAATTGGATGGAAAACTTCATTCTGAATCGACATGCTATATTTTATAGTTAGCCTAGATTCTGAAAAAAATTCATGTTGTGTTATCATCACCTTCTTAATTAGTTTCTTCCTCTTGTCTAGTTGATGCATTATGCACCCTGAAAACATTATATCTTTAACATCCAGTAACTGGTATAAAACATCCATTACCAATTATTTTTCTGTATTTTCACTCATTAAGACAGTTTTACTTTAACAAGTCTAAATTCAACTGAAAATTTAGTATGGTTTTTCTTATTTACAAATATATAGATTGCAATATGATCTTGAGCATCATTTGGTACTTATTATCTGAAATATTTATTCTGTTGTCTTGCAGAAGAGTGCAGTTTGCTGTAAGAATGTTTTATCCAAGAAAGGAGAAAAATTTAAGCTGGTGAATCATTTCTACTTTTTGATGATGTACTTGGTTTGACACAGCATTAAACTAAGACTATTGGACACAATTTGCAGATGACAATGAAGATATTAAGTGGGGGTTTTGAATCTAGTTAAACTTCTCTTTAAAGCATCTTTTACATCTTTATTCCTCAGAGTATAGATCAATGGATTTAGCATGGGGATCACCAGGGTGTAAAATACGGAGGCCATTTTATCAATATTAAAAGCATGGCTGGATTTGGGTTGTAGGTACATGAACAATAATGTTCCATAGAACACCACCACCACTGTCAGATGGGAGCTGCAGGTAGAGAACGCTTTGTATCTCCCCTCGGTTGAGTTCATTCTGAGAATGACCACAAGAATAAACATGTAAGATATGAGAACAATCAAGAGGGAGGAGAGCAAATTACAGCCTGAGAAGATCAAAATGATCAGTTCCAATTCGTGTGTGTCAGAACAGAGCATGGAGAGCAGAGGCAGACAGTCACAGTAAAAATACCTGATGAGATTAGAGCCACAGAAGGACAATGTGAACAACTTAGCTGTGAGAAACAGGGACACAAATGTGCTGTAGAGATAGGGAGCAAGCACCAGCCCCCAACGCACTTTCTCTGCCATGAGGACCACATAGAGAAGTGGTCTGCAGATGGCTACACAGCGATCGTAGGCCATTGCTGAGAGGATGAACAGTTCAGTGATGATGAAAATCTCGAAGAATGCCAGCTGGGTGGCACACCCACTGTAGGAAATGGAATTTTTGTGTACCACGAAATTCACCATCATTTTTGGACCAATGACAGTGGAGTAACCAAGATCAGTGATTGACAAATGTCTAAGGAAAAAGTACATGGGAGTGTGCAGTTTGGAGTCCAAATGGGTCAAGATGACCATGCCCAGATTTCCTAGTACTGTGACCAAGTATATGACCAGAAAGATTCCAAAGAGTGGTGCTTGCAGAACAGGGCTGTCGGTGATCCCCAAGAGAACAAATTCTGTAATCTGCATCACTGCAGTATGATTGCTGTTCTCCATATGGTTCATCATGGAGACCTGTGTAAGGCACAGAAGTCAGTACAAGTTATATTTGAAATTATACCTTCTGTGAGAACTTAGAGCATGCTATATAATATATGGAGGGGCATCCTCTTCACCTCTAATACCAAATTCACAGTTCTGCCATGAGGTGGAGACCACAACAGTTGTCATTGAAACGTTGGTAAAGGATCGTTTAAATGGGCAAGATATGTAGAATTGGTTTTAATGTAGATATTAAGATCTAGTTCTTTTGACTTATTGTAAATGTGTCAAAAGAGTTATTTTACTCTGTTTTTTTTCATGAAATTTTAAAAACAAGCATCTGTACATAAACTGTGGACTTTACCTTATAGTCAATCCTCATATTGTTCATAGAAACAAGAAGAAAAAGAACTTCCAGACCATTGCTAATCAACAAGACAGTAATTAGTAAACCTCTGACTATTAAGCCTGTTCTAGTACATCTCAGCTTGTTTACCAAACATAAAATCTAATGCCATGAAATGTTTATTTTAGATTTTTGTTAATACCTTTGCATCTGCCACATCCTGTCCTTTTTGACAGGTGAAACACTGCTCTTAATTGTGTCCCAATCATACATCCCTGTGATGAAGGAACAGGACCTGAGCCCACTCTTGTTCATCAGCCAGCAATGGAGAATCATGAGAAGTGTTCCAACAAAGAGAAGAATGCCAAGGAATGTCTAGAGCCAGAGGAACTCATTTTGAGCCCATAGTTTTCTAAACCCTGTGCAGATATTGACTCATAAAACTCTAGAAGTAGATAGTAATAATCTCCCCTTTCAAAGGCAAGGAAATAGAGGTTCAGGGGGGTTAAAATATGTGGCAAAGTTCACTCAGATGATAAGTGGAGGAGTTAGGGTTCTATTAAAATGTTTCTGCCTATGAATATGTTCTCACAAATGCTGTAACATGACATCCACCAGTAGAGGTACTCTGATTATCTAGCAAATAAGAAGTGGAGAGAAGGAACACCAAGAAAAGGATATAGACTGAGGTCTTTGCTAAAACAGATGACTCAAGCAGGGAGTTAATGTGAAGCTAACATGCTACCAATAATGAATGATACAGAGTTTTGGGGACGTTTATGCTGCTTACTAATATTTTTATGCCAAAAAAGTATATTCCAAAAGGAATAAAAAGGGGCTGAGGTTGTGGTTCAGTGGTAGAGCACTTGCCTAGCATGTGCGAAGCACTGGGTTTGATTCTCAACATCATATACAAATAAATGAATAAAATCAAGGTTCATCAACATCTAAAAACCAATATTTTTTAAAAAGGAAAAAAATACTTTTGCTATTAAAGAGTCTTCTGTGATTTTTGGTGGTGGCCCAGTTTAAGCTATGTTCCCTTAGGAAAGTCAAAGACTACTTACCTTCCTGGAGGTCTGCTTTGACTTCCTACTGTTTTAATCCTAACAGCTCCTTGCAGAGTGGATTTAAATTATCTTTTTCACTCTTGAGACTCATTTTGCTGAAGATTTCAACTAATTCAAAGATAAACTAATTGCACATAATTAATCACCTGAGGGAGAGTTCCTTTAATATCTGTTCATTATTCTCAGAATATTCCATTAGGAAAAATAAAAAGTATTTCTTATTTTGGCATGACAGAATAAACTGTGCAATAGTGGTAAACACTTAAAATCACAAATATACCTTTGTCACCATCTCATTTATGTAGCATCATGCAATTATTGACATACTGCTCTTCCACAGTGCCTTGAGTATATGGAAGAATGATTCTCAGAACAATATTATTGTAATAAATCCATTGACCAGGAATAAATTTTTAAGATGAGTAGAATTATAAATTCACATAAAACAATATAAATAGCATAATATTTCTACAAATTAAGCAGTGGTAAATCATTTCTTCATGTTTATGCTTTATTCTCTGGCTGATTTTTTTTTTTTTTTTTTCCCCTAGTGCAGGAGATTGAACTCAGGGGCATTCAACAACTGAGTCACATCCCCAGACCCCTATTTTGTATCTTATTTACAGACAGGGTCACACTGAGTTGCTTAGTGCCTCACTTTTTGTAAGGTTGGCTTTGAATTGGTGATCCTCCTGCCTCAGCCTCCTGAGCTGTTGGATTACAGGCATGTGCCACTGTGCCCAGCTCTCTGGCTGTTTTTAAGATCAAATATTACAAATATTTTTCAGAAAATTGATTTTGATGGACTTGATTTATTTTCTTTTTGCTTACTCTCTTGTAGTTATTTAGCTTGTTTTACCTATGAATGTATATTTTTCTTTGAAATAAATTTGGAAAATATTCTGGCAAGCATGTCTTCATTATTTTTTCTTCTTCTGTTCAATATAGTGCCATCTTTTAACTTGGACCTACAAGTACACATATGTTTGGCAACTTGCTATTGTTGTACAGATAACAAAGATTATTTTCAAGCTTTATATTCAGTATTTTGTTTTCTCTCTAATTTCATTTTGAGTGATCTGTGATCTGTGATATCTGTCAAGGTATCTCTGCCTTCCTTCCTTCTTCCTTCTTTTTTCAGGAATTAAGCCCAGGGTGCTTTACCACAGAGTTGCACATCTAGTCTTTTTATATTTTATTTTTTGTTTTTATCCAGGGCCTCCCTGAGTCACTGAGGCTGGCTTTGAACTTTGCCATCCTCTTGCCCCAGCCTCCTGAGTTACTGGGATTTCAGTTGTATGCCACCATGCCCAGCAAGTCATCTATTCTTTGTCAGTGTATAAACTATAATTTTCATTGAGTAAATATTTGTTCTCATTTAATTTTTTTTTCATCTATACAAAACAACTTTGGCTATTTGTTTAATAGTCTTTCTTCACAGTGTTAATGTTTGGTTTATTCATTCAGTGTATTGAACTTGCTTATAATAGTTTTTGTTAATAATTTTTAGTTTTCAATGTATGTTCATTGTATTTATTCATGTGCAGTGCAGACAATGGAATTCAGTGCCTCACACATGATAGAGAAGCGTTCCACTGCTGAGCCATAACTCAGCTTTTTTCTTGCTAATTCTACCTGGATGCATTTTATTTATCTCCTGAATAGTGTCACATGTTCCAGAGTTCTCATGTCTATATTTGTGATTGGATGACTAATATTGTGAATTTTAACAGAGCTTGTTTTGTTGTTACTTTCCTGAAAAGATGTTAAAATTTTTGATAAAAAAATATTGGTTCTACTTGAGACTTTCCAGCTCTTGATAGGTTCACCAGGAGCTACACTGGATGCCCAGGTATTCAAGGTCTTTATTCTCTGGTTCTGTAGAATCCAAGGGTCTTCCTGTTCTGTGATTTCTGATCATTGCTCAGTTTATAATTTTAGCTTATTCTTTTAAGAGCTTGTGGATATTCAAAGTAAGCACCCCAAGAAGAGCTCAGTCCAACTCAAGGGGAACTTCTGATGGAGGAAAGAATAAAAGATAACAAAAAGCTAGAAGAGACAAAAGATAACAAATGCCAGAAATGTATCCTGCATTATCTGTAATTTCTCTAAATATTAAATTCTGCAATTCAAAGGCAGTGGTGGACAGAGGAAACCCCTTCAAACACACACCCTCTTTTCACTTTAGTGTCTTTTTTATTTCAGAAAATACAATGAAAAGAAGATTGAGAACATAAGTATTATTGAGAAGAACAGAAAGAAACAAGCAGATCCTTTTCTGACATCAAGTTTAATAATTTTTCTCATGGGGAGAAATGTCAGCAGTTTCCATGGATTGCACCTTAATGCAGAAGGTTGCAGATGGCCATGTGGTGGTCAGAGGCCAGACAGGTAAGAGAAAAGCTCAGGGAAAGTGACGGTAATGATGAGAGCCATCTGTGTGGCACACAGGTAAAAGGAAATGGTTTTTTATTTAATCAGATAATTTATTTAATTTACCTGACAAATAAAAATATTAAAATTATGTGTTAATTCATGACCATGTTATATTTTGATGCATATATACTTTGTTTTAAAAAACTTGTTAAGTCAGGTTCAACATATTTATTCCTTAAACATTTATCATTTGTTTTTGTGAAAAAGTTTAGAATTATTTCTTTTACCTTTTTGGAGTTTATGTCATTGTTATCTATAATCACCCTACTGTGCAATAGAACCCATTCTGTTCTACAAAGCAAAAAAAGAAAAAAGGACAAAGAAAGAAAAATAATGGTTAACACATAATGTAAAAGAAAAAAAAAATAAACCATTATCCACTTTATATTACCCTGATACTGAAACTAAATGAGATTACTTAAAGAAAAACTATAAACTTATAACCATTTAACACTGATGTAAAAATTCTCAACAAAATACTACTTGAGGATACTGAGCTGGCCTCAGTGTATTTAATTTGATATCCAATGATTTGGATGGTGGGCAAGATTTTCATGCTCACCTGCTTTTTAATCAGTCTTTTTACATTCACCCATCTGGCATTCATGATGATGGATTAACTATGGAAAGGTCAATAATTAATTTTCAAGTGTCTACTGTTGAAGACATAAGTCTCTTTACTTTTTAACAATATATAGTCATAGTTACAAGAGGTTCTGTTTATATTTTACTTTGTAGAAGTTAGTTATGCTGTATTTTAGAATATTTCAATATAAATATACCATTGAGTTGGGGTAAATAAATAATGTCCTTGACTAAGCAGGGGATATTTCACATGAGCTGCTAATTCAATCATCCTGTGGTCCAGGGGAGTATTGCAAATGGACCACAAAGATAAGACAGCATAATCCCATTGTTGAGTTATTTTGATTTGCTTAGGTTTTTTTGTTTTGTTTTGTTTTGTTTTACATCTTTAAGGAGTTACCATGCAACTTGAAGTGTCATGTATATTCATAATAATTTATATGTGCAGCAAAAGATTTCAATAAACAGAACAGAAGAAATGATTAAATAATTTATTCAAGGTTAAATAATTAATAATGGAACACGTCAAATTGGAATTCAAAATAAGCCAACTTTGTGTCTGATTCCTATTGCTAAGTTAATGAAAAGCTAGGTCAACGAGTGCTCTGGAAACATTGGTTTTATAAGATGGGTAGTGAAGTGGGTGGGATGGTAAGAAATAGGTGGAAAGTATTGACCCATATTTGATGTTTACAACTCAGTGCTAGAGAACTATGGTTTCCAGGAAGATGGAGTAGCTGTCTTTCTCCCCTATTCTACTATCAAATATCCTGTTGTAACATACAAAGCAACTTACAAAGAAATTAAAAGCTAGATTAAAAAAAGAGAGGTCAGCCAAAGACCATGAGACTTAAGGAACAACACAGTGTGAGATTCCACAGGATTTTTTTTGTCTTTATTTTTTGTCTTATATATCCCAGAGTCAAAACTGAAGAAGCGAGAAACAAACAAACAAACAAACAAACAAAACTAGAAATGCCAACAGATTCAAGAGAAAGAAAGAAAAGCAACAAAAATTTAGTTATCAAAATACCCAACAAGGGCTTCTTAGTATGACTAATACCATGGGAAGAAAGGAAAAAACAAGAACAACAAAAAAAAAAAAAAAAAAAAAAAAAAGAAAAAAAAAAAAAGAAAAGAAAAGAAAGGAAAAAAAGAAAAAAACCAAACACAAACGAACAAAAAAAAAGGTACCTCCTTTCCCAACAGCATAAAGGCCTAAAGGTTTTTAGTGAACTTCAAGAATAAGTTTTAACATTTCTATTTATGTGATGTCCAAGAACACCAAGTAGGAACCACATATTTCTGCTTTCTGGTAATAAACCCTTCTCTCATTACTCAATGTCAATGGAGACTGGATATAGAGCCTGGAAGTCCATCCTGAGATAGTAATGGGGGACCCTTCTCCATGACTGCTGAAGTAGAGTCAGATAATGGCAGTGCCCAGTGGTATAATGTCCATCCCACTTCAGGGTTAACCACTATGACCCTGGGAGGTGCTGGCATCATTACTTCCATCTAACTTCCAACTTCATGATGATGATTAATTATGGCATCTGGACTTCTACCCTGCAGTAATGAGGAACTTTCTCTTTCCATGCCAGAGAAAGCCAATTGAAATAAGTAAAACTCATGGTCCCACAACATAACACAAAAACATCTAGTTCTCTACAAAGAGAAAAAAAAACAGATTACGAAAAAAAATTATAACATTTACTTGACATGCCAAGCACGAGTAATTCTATAGACAAAATATAAATTGTCGATTGTATAGGACTGAGTAAAGAGTGTTGGGGGAAAAGGAGAACTATTAATAGACCACTTTCATTTTGGAATGATGAAAATGTCTTAAGATTGTTTGATGTGATGCTTCCACACTCCATGGAAGAACCAAAACCATTGAATTCTAAACTTTAAATAAGTGAATTATGTACTCTATAATTACATCACAAAAAAAATGGCTATACTAAGAGTAGTGACAGAAAAAACAATTATCTTAAGAATGCTGATTTGAAATTAGAGATCCATCTACATAAAATTCACTCTGAAAATGGTGGAAAGTGTGTTTCTTCAGTAGGTATTAAATCTCTCTGTAGCCAGAAAAAGTACATGAAGTCAGGCACCCTGGTGCAGGACTGTAATCCCAGTGACTCAGGAGGCCGAGGCAGGAGAATCATGAGTTCAAAGCCAGCCTCAGTGATGGTGAGGTGCTAAGCAACTCAGTGAGACCCTGTCTCTCGATAAAACAAAAAATTGGGAATGGGGATGTGGCTCAGTGGTCAAGAGCTCCTGAGTTCAATCCCTGCACCAAAAAGGGAAAAAAAAAAAAAAAAAAAAAAAGGGAGAGAGAGAGAGAGAGAGAGAGAGAGAGAGAGAAAGTACATGAAAATTTAATGCCTTGAGTAAAAATACAAAAATAAGTCTGAAAATCCATAGAGTTGATAATGGTTGTTATGACTAATGAAAAAAATTCATGAAAAGATGAGATTTAATTTTCATTATGGAGAATAACTGAAATTTCATTTTATGAACTTGTTGATTCTAGTTTCTGTTTCTCTGAAAGGTAAATTGAAGTGTTGAGTTGCCAATCATAAGAATAGATCCGATTTCACATTTTATTATTATTTTATGTGTTATCTCATGTACATTTGTTGGAATTTAAAGAATGTCATATGAAATGTTTTACTACTATCATCATTGAGCTTATATCGGTAAGATTAGCTGAAGACAACATGAGCATCTGCAATAATGGACCCAGTGGGGAGTGTAAGAACACCACATATCCTGGTGAAGGGTTTCTCTCATTGTTTCTGGGTATGTCTCTCACATAGGGCAGAGATTAAAATATAACTTATGACATTTCTTTATTAAAATGTTGTTATTAGTGTACTGTCAGGGTCCTTTCTGCCCATGTCCCCTGTGGTGGAGGAAAGGGTTAACTGCCAGAGGAGTATGTTGACTGTTTTTCGATCTGTTACCCAAAAAATTTATCTACTCAATAAACACACAAGAGCCAATACTCTTTTTATGAGAGGGGCAATACCAACTCTGGCCTCTTTACAACAACTAGTCACCCAACTCTCTTATTTATAGACAGACAGATAAAGGGGGCCAGGACTGAGAAGAGCTGCTTCTGTGATGGACAGGATAGGGTGGACTTAGGGGAGCCATCCTCTTAGGGAGAAAATTCCAGAAGAAGACAGGGAATCACTCCAATGCAGTGCCACATACTTCCCCATAGTTCCTAGAAGCCAGGTCTCTGCATCACATGGCTCAACCTAGTCTGACTCTGTTAAATAAGTACGGCTTCCCACAGTGCACTATAGATATCCATAATAGTGGGGTTCATTGTGATATAATCATGCATGGAATGCAACGTGCTCCACTGCTTTCTCTTTCCCACCCCTACTCCTTCTCCCTGCTGCCCTTCCTCTGCTCTACTGGTCTTCCTTCTATTTATTTATCAGTTTTTAAATTGGAGATTTATAAATACACATAAAGGTGGAATTCTCTGTGGCACATTCCTATACATACATGGCATAGTTCAGTAAATTTCATTTTGCAATTCCTCCTTTTTTCCCATCCTTCCTCCCTCCTCCTTCTATCCCCTTCCTCTACTCCACTCATCTACTTTATACTTTCATGGGCTGCCCCTCTTAGGAAATCATACTTATTTCTGTCTACTTTCTGCAAATAAAAGAAAACATCCGGCTTTGGACTTTCTGAGTCTGGCTTATTTCACTTAGCATGATGTTTTCCAAACTCATCCATTTATGAGAAATTGCCATAATTTCATTTTTTCTGATAACCTAGTAAAACTTGATTTTCTGTTGTAATCTCCTAGACAATCCTCTTCAGTTTTCTAGTGGTTTACTCTTTGGCTAGGAAATCCAGGGATTTTCTAAGTTGTAATTTCCCCTAATCCTCTCCTTCCAGGTGGTACCTTTCCTCAATTAAGAAATATGTGAAGATGCAAATTGATGGATATGCAAAGATTGTTATGGATCCTAAAATATTTTTCAAATAATCGATTTCTTGTTTAAGACCTAATAATATTTAACTTTCATACTCAAATTCCTCAATTAATATTTATTTTACTCTTATTTTTAGAAACTCCTTCAATGACAAATTCCATTGTGTTAATTTCTGAAGTTCATTTTCTTGTGGTTAATATATATTTCAGAGTTATAGTTTCCTTTTTTTCTTTTTAACCACTATGGTGGACAATTTGGGAAAATGACATTAATCATGACAATACTAAACATACTCCATATTTCCAGGAATTTTTTTCACCTTAGTATGTATGAATGGTCCAGTCTAGATTAATAACATAACTCTCAACCTTATAATTTCATGTGGGATTCTTCCTTTCCCCATTTTATCCTTTAAAAATGCTTTTTCTGTACATTTACTCATGTGCTCAACAAATGCTTGCTCAATGAAGATAGTTTACTTTAAAAAAATAGGTTCTAATATTGAAGCCTGATGGTTTTGCTCTTTATTAATTTGGTAGCTTAACAATATCAAGGCCAGTGTGGTTGCCATTTTTCTTTATTAAGAACTCAATCATCTGAAGCTCACGAAAGAAGTTTCATTTGAGAAGAACAAAATGATGGTAAATAGCTATTGCTCTCACTAACCTCCCTTTTTTGGGGAAAAACTTTTGTTTTGGGGAAAACTCTTGTTTTCTCTTTGATAGAATTCCACTTACAAACCATGAGCTATACATATTTAAAAAAGAATAAAATTCTCCTCCTCAGTCTTTATTTGCCAGAGGTGATTGAATTTCATAGGACAGCAATCAAATAAACCTGTTTTTTTTTAAAATTCTTTTCAATATAATTCTGACTGCTTAATACTAAATTCTGCTAATATCTTGCTGCTCTATAATTTATTAAACATTTTCCCAAACTATGTGATTCAACAACAGTATGATGACTTTATATTTGAGCAAATTCTCTCACCTAAAATGGGTTGATTAGCTTATATTTCTAAGCTAATTTATTGACTTTCTTGAATTCATTTTGTGTGTTTAACATAATTCTAGTTATGCACTGCTCTTTATTTTGCTTTAAATATTTAATTTGTAGAATTATGTGTTTTCAGAATACATAAACTGATGACTTTATATGGATGATCTTGCAGACACAATATTACTCTGTGTGTATGTGTGTGTGTGTGTGTATGTTGAGAACACTTGAAATTTGTCATTTCATCAAATTTCAAGTAAACAATGCAGTGATATAAATTTTGTCACCATCAAGTATTTATGTCTCTTATCATTGACTTTTATTCTTTTGGCCTCTTCTAATCTGGAATATGCTAATGTGAGATTTTACTGTCTGTCTTCTCAGGGTGACATTAATGAAACAGAAAAATGACATTTAGAGACAATGTAGGGTATTTGTGAGCAAGTAATCTAGAGATAGATTACTTGGTCTAAAAACTTGGTTCTAAAGTCTAATACCTTGGAGACTTCTGCCAAGTTACTAACCCTGTGTAAGACTATCATCTGACAATTGCAAGTTAGTAGAACTTATCTCACAGAGCTGTTGAGATGACTAAATTGAATGGGGCTTGAATAACATGTGTCATACAGTACTCAATAATATTGTTATATGATAGTTTTGTGGTTTATAGGACCACTTAAAAGACTGATTTTAACTGCATTGACTCCATGGCAATATTTAGCCTCATGTGATAGTATACTAGGCACCTTAAAATTTATTTCAATGAAATATATTCATTTGACTTTATATAGAATACACATAGAATTTTATTACATAATGCTAAAATAATGAGGAATACCAGGATTATTTTAAAAATTTAAGTAACTATATGTTTATGCTATAATGTGGGGAACAATCTAAAAAACTCTGTCCAAAAGCCAACATAATTATATTCTTGTCTACATATTGGATCTCACTTATAATAAAAAAGGTTTATCACCAGCAATGATAACCTATAAAAACTGGAATATAAATATGATACCTGGCAATGTATGTGATTATTTTCTTTTGCTATGCCGAAGTAGAACAACCAATTAATACAGCCAAGAAATAAAAATCATTGAATATTATACATTTTCAATACTGATCAAAAGAGAAAAATGTCCACCATAGTCAAAAAAGGCAACAAAATTAATTCTTAACTGGATGATCATATAACACAAAAGATGTGAAAACAACTGGAACAAAAATTTTAAACATAGGCAATTGCTTCTTTTTAGATTAAACAAAAAATAACAATCTATAAAACCCAATGGTCAGTTACCAAGTTAGGTCAACAAGCGGTGTAAAAGCACAAACTTGAGCATACCTGTGTACTCTCCGAATGTACCTTGAATGTCATGTTCATGAGTGACAAGAAAATGAGATGACTGAGGGAAAAATAACAGCCAGTAGGAATCCATGGATTGCTGAGTTCTAGTTAACAGACTCATATGAGGAAATAGAGGCATCGTAGGATACCAATAGTTGTAATAGTTATTATTTTAGTCTATTCATTAAACTTCAAATCACTTGTAAATGACCAGTACTGAAGACAATTGCAAAATAAAACAGGGAAAATTGAGGGTTAAGACAGAAGGAAAAGAGACTATTTACACACAAAAAAAGACAGACATGAGAAAGGAATTACAGGTTTTATTCTGAAGGTGATAAAAAACACAAGAGCCCTCGCCATTTCCTTCCCTAACTCCCCCCAGTCCCTGCTCTGCCTCAACATTTCCATTCCCTGTTCTATTTATATTTGGACTATATGCATCTAGCATATCTCCTCTTCTACAAGTTGACTAATTATGAGTAAGTTTCACTTGTCCCCCTCAAAGAAGGAAAATATCTTCTTTGCTTTCTTTACTAACCTAAGTGTAAGAATGAAAAGAAACTGACACATAGAATACAATGTGTAAATACATGTTAAACCCATTTTTTGCTTGTTATTTCTTCTGGGTGTATACAGAGCAAAGATGCATGCCCATAACTCAATTTACAGGCATCATATTTTACACAAACTTAAAGAAAAAATATTGCACAATTTATTCCATGTCCTTCGCAGGGCGTATTTTACGTCTTTGTTCCTCAAACTGTAGATCAAGGGATTTAACATGGGGATAACCAGAGTGTAAAATATGGAAGCCACTTTGTCAGTGTCCAAGGAGTGACTGGACTTGGGCTGTACGTACATAAATATCAAAGTCCCATAGAACACTATGACCACAGTCAGGTGGGATCCGCAGGTAGAGAAAGCCTTGCGCCTGCCCTTAGCTGACTTCATCCTGAGAATGGCTATGAAGATGAGCAGGTAGGACACCAGGACAAACAGAAGAGAGGAAATCAAATCAAAAGCTGCAAAGGTCATAATTATTAGTTCAATATCATGAGTATCTGAACATAGCAGAGAAATCAAGGGGACACAGTCACAGTAGAAATGACTGATAACATTGTAGCCACAGAAGGATAAGGTAAAAATCTTTATGGTAACTAGAAGAGACACAAATGAGCAGTAGAGATATGGGATTGCCACTAATACATGACATACCCTCTGTGACATGATGATAGTGTAGAGGAGAGGGTTACAGATGGCCACATAGCGGTCATAGGACATGGCGGACAGAATAAAGAGTTCACTAACAATAAACAGAAGAAAGAAAGCCAGCTGTGTAGCACAAAAGTGATAGGAGATTGTATTTTGGTCTACAACAAAATTTACTAACATCTTGGGACCCACAGCTGTAGAATAACCAAGATCTGTAACAGCCAAGTGTCTCAGGAAAAAGTACATGGGTGTTTGCAGGCTGTGGTCCACCTTGGTGAGGATGATCATGCCCAAGTTGCCCAGCACTGTGACCAGGTAGATGATGAGGAAGAGTCCAAACAGTGGAGCCTGCAGCTCAGGGCGCGACGTGATACCCTTCAGAATGAACTCATGCACCACTGTCAAATTGCTTTCCTCCATCCAGGTTCATTGAAAAATCTCTTCTGCATAGAGACATTATCACAGTCAAAAACTGTCATGTTTTATGGCTGAGAGATTATTTTTTAGTATAAAGTAAGTACAAACAAAGTACATACAAACTTTATGACTTAACGATATCTGGAAATAAACCTATTTCTCCCAAAAATATGGATATATAGAATTAGAGATAGAAACAGGGATAAGTCAATTTTTCACTCACCAAACAATATTTTTCACTGTCTAGATACATTTTCTTTGTCACAATCAGTAGATAGGCTGCTCTTAGTGTCTAGTAATTGTAGATCAGGTAAGTCATTTAGCTTCATAATGTATCAAACATGCATTTCTAATTAAGTCCAGTGCAAACTGTCAATAGTACTAAGGTCAAGAAACCCTTAGAAAATAGATAAATTGGTAGATGTACAGATATAAAGCTATGAATTTATAAAGCCAAAATTCGTAAGCTAAAACTCTGGGTATCAATACATGGATGATTACTCTAGTACTCCTAACAGTTCCAAATATAATTGTAACCACCTTGTCATATTTACAAATTGCATTGAAATATACATGTATAACTTATAAATTAGATTAGATTATCACAGGCATATAAACATTTTTTCTAACTACAATTCAAAAATACATAAGACTACCTACTTCAAAAATAGTTCTTCCAAAACCCTTTTCTCTAGAGCTGGTGAACTACAACTCCAATACACTGGATAGATATTGAATATCATTTGTATGAATAAAAACACTGGAGCTGATCATAGTAATAATTGTTTGTATGCAAGTGGAAAAATACAGGAGGTGTATGTATGAAGATATATTTTACACTATATCCTAATGTATAGTAGATTTGAAGGGTTTCTTTAGAATATAAGTTATCTAGAATTCTTCTCATGTCAAAAACCAACACGTCCTTGACAAGTTTTTTTTGAAAAGGATGAGTAAAGATTTAATGCTTTAGAAAATTGACTCTGAATGTCATGTACATAATGTTGCTTTTTTTTTTGTTTGTTTTACAAATTATGACAGTGCCTTAACGCACGTATGCATGTGTAAAGTATGTGTAAATGCTTTTGGATTCCCGGATGAGGAACAGGTCAGCTAGGATGTAATTCATATAACTTCTCCCAGTCATTGCCCCACCCTCTCACCCATTCCCTGGTGAAATTGGGCAAGCCATGTTCTTTTTTGGTTTCTTATATTTTTCATAACTATTCTAATGACATTTTAATATAAATTATTTTGACGTACATTTACTTGAAATATTAATCTCCCTCAAAAGAAAATTTAATTGTAATTGAGGAATAAAAACATATCTGTAAAAGCAAATGCATTATATCATGCAAAGTCCTAGGGCAGTAGAAGGAAGTATGAGTCAACTAGGAGAAAGAGGTCACTACCATTGGTTTTATATTGAGGAACTTCATGAAAATTCCTTAAAAGTATTTATTGAAGATTTAAAGAAAGACTTGTATACCACTATGTTATACAATACTAATGGGACAAAATCAGATACACCATAGTTTAGACACTATTAGGATGTGATTTGAAATACTTTTATAAATTAAGCCTAAAAAAGCTTCAAATTTTGTTATACTATATAACAGAGATCAATATGTATATGATTAAATAGATATATATTGAAATATTCTACATATTGAAAATATATATATGTATATATATTATGAGTTGGAATGCATATTAATGAAAAAGAGTTACTGATTTTATAATCAGTTATAATGCATATGAAAAGAAAAAAAAAGATTTTACAATGAAAATTTTAGTGAACTATCTGTGAGCCACAAACAAAATAAAAGGTATATTTTTACATTAATTATCAAGGTGATTACCATAATTTGCATTGAACTCATTTATAACATTGCTCAAAAGTTGTACTCTCTTGTTTCCCCACACTGTCCCCATGGGTACGTTTTTCCTACATTACTGATATGGAGTTACACTAAAAAAAGATGGTGCCATTAGAAAATATCTTCAGTTAAATGTAATAGGAAACAATATGAATTTTGCATTTAGACTATTTTCTTTGTTTTGTTTTTGCAGTTACAAACAACAAAAATCACCCTTGTGGTTGTCTATTTTCTTGTTAAGTCAGAAAAGGTAAATGAGCTTCCACTCGGCAGCTTTGGAGTTTATGGCAAGAATCAGATAGTGTTTTCAATTTTTATTGTTGATATTGAGTAGCAACTGCAGTGTTTGAAAATTATAACCTCTTTGAAAAAAATTATACCTTCCTTTTTTCAGATTTCAATGGTATGCAGAGTACATTCTGGACACTCTATTTTACCTTAAACTTGGCTTCTTCATACTCTCCTAATTTTTAATTAATGATTTTCATCTCCAAATATGAGATAGCAATTTCTTTTTTTCACATCAGTAAATAAGAAATTATATCTGTATATGTATAGATATAATTACTGAGTATCAAATTATTTATATAGCACAAGAACCTAGAGATATTAACTTCATGTGGAAAGACATAAACATACAACTACCATCAGTTACTTCATTATGCCTTTTAAAATATTCTTATCTACTGGCGTCTTACTCACTCTTAGCTTTGACCTCAATTGAAGATAAAGTTACTTAAATGAAATGAATGTTTCATAAACAGTCCCATGATGGCTATTTTGAAGATGAATACCTAGGAAAACCTGTAGCTGGGCATGGTGGCACACACCTGTAATTCCATCTGTTGGGAAACTGAGGAAGGAGGATCCCAATTTTGAGACCAGCCTCAGCAACTCAGTGAGACCCTAAGAAACTTAGCAAGACTGTCTCAAAACAAAAAACAAAAAGGACTGGGGATGTAGCTCAGGGGTAAAGCACCCCTCAGTGAAATCTCCAATTAAAAAAAAATGTAAAATATTATTAAATATTATTAAATGAAGTCAAATGGAGAGGAGTCCTATTTCTGTTTGGACATTATAGAAAGGTAGAAAGAATAGCAGTAAGTCAGAATGGCCCCATTTTTTTTTTTCTGTGGAACTTTGAAAATGTCACTGATATGTTTTGACTATCTGTAACATAGACCTACACATGAAGCACTTTTTCTTCTTACCTGTAATGAAGCCTCTGTCCTGACTCCCTCATGTGTTTCTTACATGGTGTAGTGAGAACAATTTATACATTTTTTTAACCTTTTGAGGATCCCCCTAAGGAGATGCCAACCATTTTGTTAATTATCCCTAAAGCATTTGAGAACATAACAAAATGTCTAGAGACTGTGCTGTAGTCAAGGATGGTTTGTATTCACTAGTGTATTAGTATTCCAGAGACAGTCAGTAGCCTGTGCATAGAAAGGGATGCACTAGGAGGAACTGGCTCACAAAACTAAGTCCTTTTAAAACTTCATCACCGGATAGTCGTATCGGAAGTCATATTTCCTAACAATATAAATATTGAAATATTTCCACTCGTAATTGCTTGAGTTGTCTTGCTGACTTTATAATGAATATATGTGGATTTATGTAATCATAAAAGATCTTAATTAACTGAAGGATTATAAATAATTCTATTGTTTTTGGTCAAGGAAAACAGAAACAGGAGGAACTTATATGCAATAGTGGAATGAAGACTTAAATGGATGCATCCCTCTATAAAAACTACAAAATCCCTGGAAATTATTTTAAAAATCAATTTTATAGGACTCTGGGAATCATTTAAACCTTAGCAACAATCCAGAGCATTTATATATTCAGAAAAAACTGCTGAACCTTGTTAAAAACATATTTAGGGATTGTAACATAAACTATTCCCATTCACCCTCTATAATATACAAAGTCTCAAAAAACAGAAACTTGATAACAGCAGCTTTGAAACTCAGAAAAGGTGCAACGATTTGCACTCCTTAAGAAGTCCTCTCCCAGTGCATATCAAAACTACCCTAAGATTCCATCTCACCCCAATTAGAATGGTGATTATCAAGAATACAAGCAACAATAGGTGTTGGAGAGGATGTGGGGAAAAAGATACACTCATACATTGCTGGTGGGGCTGCAAATTAGGGCAGCCACTCTGGAAAGCAGTGTGGAGATTCCTTAGAAAACTTGGAAGGGAACCACCATTTGACCCAGCTATCCCACTCCTTGGCCTACACCCAAAGGACTTAAAATCAGCATACTACAGAGAAGCAGCCACATCAATGTTCATAGCTGCTCAATTCACAATAGCCAGATTGTGGAACTAACCTAGATGCCCCTGAATTGATGAGTGGATAAAGAAACTGTGGTGTATATATATATATATATATATATATATATATATATATATACAGTGGAATATTACTTAGCCATAAAGAATAATAAAATTATGGCATTTGCAGGCAAATGGATGAAACTGGAGAATATCATGCTAAGGGAGATAAGTCAATTTCAAAAAACCAAAGGACAAATGATCTCACTGATAAGTGGGTGATGACAAATATAGGGGGTGGGAAGGGGGCAAGAATGGAGGAAGGAGGGGCTCTATAGAGGGATAAGAGGGGTGGGAGGGTGAGGGGGAGAAAAAAAATAACCGAATCAATAAAAAACGATTACCCTAGGTAAATGTATGATTACATAAATGTTATGCCTCTACTTCATGTACAAACAGAGAAACAAGATGTATCCCATTTGTTTTATAATGAAAGTGAATTTAAAAAAAAAGTCCTCTCCTACTCCTCAGTAATTTGTCTTTTGACTTCTTGGGAAAGTCTTTCCATGGGTCATTGCCTTCCTTTGACATGACAGTTCATTCTATGAAAATATTTTCATCCTTGGAAAAAAAAAATTGGCAATTGATTGAATTAAGAAAGGTTATGGGGGTACATGAGGTCTTAACAAAAACTTAAAAGGAAGATTTGTGAATGAGATGTTCACAGAAGATCTTGAAAGATCTGTCGTATGAATAGGGAGATAGTAAGTAACGTTCATGTGCAGGAGTGAGTATCTGGCTGGGCCTGAGCTGAATGGGTTCTGTTCTTTCAGCCTGACTGATTTAAGGATCTGCAGGTGCAGGAAATGAAGGCTTAGGCAGAGTTGCCAGATGTTTAAGCACATATCTTTATTTGTGTTGTTATTAGGTAACACCTGACACTGTATAATTTATAAGGGTCATACATTTATTTTGTCACAATACAAGAGGCAGGAAGTCCAAGATCAGGTTTCCTGCAGGTCTAGTGAAAATACAGCCCTTCTAAGTGAATCCGACTAGGTGAACTCACTTGTCCTAAAAGTAGGATACAAATCCATTCCTTCGGGTCTTTTTAGGGGCCCTAATTTCACACATTAGAGTTTTCCTTCAGAACTTAATCACTCTCTAAAGGTTCCACCTCTTAATACTATCGTGCTAGCATAAACACATACACTTAGGAGGATATATTCAGACTGTAGTTGCATCCTACACATATGCCCACAGATTCTAAGTAAGCAAACAATAGAAGACTCAACTTATTTTGGTTGAAAGCATGTGAGAAAATTATTTTCCAATCATTGGATTATATTCTTATAATTATATTATATAATTATATAATTATACTTATATTCCCTGTACCACACATTGGAGGAAATATAGACCTCACAAAATGAGTCTAAAGTTTCACTAAACAGCAACAACAATAACAAAAATGTGAAGGCCAGGGGTAATTCAACAAATATTGGAGAATATGTATACACAGATGTGGGGGAAAGGGAGTGTGTTTGGGATTACTTTTTATAGTTACCACATTATATGCTGCAAATGTACAATTTTCAACCAACATTTCAAGACAAAGAAACTGGAAAGTAAGTGGTAAGTCCCATGCATAAAAGAGAAAGGGGAAAAAAAAAAACAAAACAAACAAATAGGAAAGATTGAGGAGGGAATCTGGAAGTTGATATTAATAGACAAAACTATTTAAATTTTTAATGCACATCTTTTCCAAAATAAAAGATACCATTATAAAGAATAAATGGAAAATATGAACACAATGTTTTACTAAAAAAGAAAAAAAATTTAAAGCAATAATTTTTTTTTTCTAACAAAACCGCAAAGACACTCTGGAGTTAAACAAAAAATAAAAAATAAACCACAATAACTGAAAAGAAAAATTGAATAAATAAATTCAACAGAAGATTGAGATGGCAGAATAAAGAATCAGTAAATTTGATAATAGTCAAGTTGAAGTTATTTAATTTAAAGAAGAAAAGAAGAAACAAGAGAGAAAAAATGGATTGAAGATGGTGGAAGGGATCTAGGCAGAAATCTCTACCCCTCTGTAGCCCAGAATAATAACAGTGAAGGAGCAGCTCAGATTTTTATTTCTTCTTATTATTCTTTATTTTTCCACTTGTAGTACCTTCTGCTATCTCAAATCCCTACCCCAATTTTTCTTCTTTTATCTTGGTTTGTATTATGTTTCCTCTCTTTTCTGTTTTTATTCTTTGTCAATGTTTTTCCTCTATCCCCTTTACAACTCCTATATACTTTAGTAGTAAAGTTATTACATTTAAAACCCATTGCTCAACCTGTTCAAGAACATTACTCCGATTTTCACTTAGACATGGGGGAAACATTTTTCAACAATCTTTTCTGAGGCTTATTAGTACTTAGGTATTCATCAGTCTTAAGGGAAAGACTGACTACATTGTATCTTACATAAAAGTAGAAGAGGTAATCATCCTAGTACATGGGTTGAAATACAAAAAATAAGGAAAAGCAAGGATGAATCACCCCAAATAATCAGTGACTGATTCCATTGAAGCTACAGTGAAGGAAAAGAACAAAAAAATTTAGAAAGATTATGGCTAAAATTATCAATGAACCTAAAGGAATCTAAAAGAAGAAATAAGGAAGAAAATACAGGAAATAAGAATGTTTCTATAAGGAGATTGAGATTCTGAAAAATAATAAAATGGAAACTGTGGAAAAGAAATACTCCATGATTTAAATAAAAAATTGTTTGAAAATATAGGAAACACAATAGACCACCTAGAGGACAGATTTTCAAGTCTCAAAGGAAAGGTATGTATCCTTGAAAACAGAGTAAGCAGTGAAGAAAAGATAATAGGAGATCATGACCAGAATATTCAAGAATCTGGTATAATATTAAGAGACCATTGAGATACCATTAAGAGAATCATTGCATTAGAAGAAGGCATCAAATTACCAACTTCAGGAATGGTCAAAGATTTTAGTGAAATAATATCAGACAATTTTCCAAATATTGGGAATCAAAATACAGGATGCATTTAGATCCCTAAATAGACAAAATCAAAAAGATTCTCTCCAAGACACAATATAATTGAAATGTTTGATATACAAAACAAGGACAGAATTTTAAAAGCCACAAGAGAAAAATGGCAGGTAACATATAGAGGTAAGTCAGTTAAACTTTCTCTGATCTCTTAACACATACCCTAAAAGGTAGGGGAGTTTGGAAAAATATAACAAAATATAATGGTTGCCAAATAAGATTGTTATATTCAGTAAGACTATCTTCCATAACTAACTAAAACTTTCCAATATAAGCAGAAGAGATCTAAACAGAAATTATTTATTTATTTATTTATTTATTTTTTTATGGTGCTGGAGATCAAACCCACGGCCTTGTGCTTGCAAGGCAAGCACTCTACCAACTGAGCTATCTCTCCAGCCCCAGAAATTATTTTAACACAGAGAGATTGAATAATGCTTTTTAAATGAGAAATGCATCATTGAAGAAATCATGACAAGGACTGGAGATATAGCCCAGTGGTGGAATATTTGCCTATCATATATGAAGTCCTGGATTCGTTCTTCATTAGCACTAACAGAAAGACAGAAATTAGAGAGAAACAAAGAAAAAAAATCTTAGAAAAAATTAGAACAGAGGTACAACATATCAAAATGTCAAAAACCGTAAGTAGGCAGTCCTGAGAAAAAAGCATTTATAGCATTTGAGTTCATAAAAAAGAGTCCAAATAATTACCCTATGGCTGCATTTTAAGACCCTAATAAAGCAAGAACAAACAAATTTCAGAACTAGTAGGACACCTGGATTAATTATGATCTATGGCTAAATTAAGAAAGTTGCAAGTAAAATAATGCAAAGAATCATTGCAACAAAAGGTTGGTTCCTTGAAAAGATAAATAAGTGGATTAACTCCTAAAGAAACTAACCAAAGGAAAAAGAGAGGATCTAATCAACAAAATTGCAGATGAAAAAGGAGATAGTAGAGACATGAATTAAATTAATAAAATCATTATGAACTATTATAAGAACTCATATTCTAATAAATTAGAAATTCCAGAAAATATTGACAAATTTCTAGTGCATATACGACATACTGAAATTGAATCAATAGAATATAGAAAACTTAGACTGGAAGCAAGTGATAAGATTGAAGGAGCAAACCAAAAGTCATCCAACAACAACAACAACAACAACAACAAATCACAGGAACACACGGATTCTCAGTTAAATTCTAACAGAGCTTTAGAAACAAGCTAATATCAATCTACCTTAATTATTCCATAAAATATGAAAGGAGGTTACACTTCCAAAATCATTCTAAGAAGCCAATAACACCCGGATAGGAAAATCAGATAAAGATACATCAGGAAAGAAAACTATAAATCAATATTCCTGATGAACATACATACAAATGTCCTAAATAAAATATTATAAATCTGTTTTCACAAGCACTACACTGTGATCAAGTTGACTTTATCTCAGGATTCAAGATTGATTTAACATACACAAATCAATAAATGTGATTTATCCAATAAATATACAGAAGGGCAAAAAACCAAAGGATAACCTCAATCAATAGGTGCACAAAAAGACTTTGAAAAAATTAAGTACTTATTCATGACAAAAATCACTGAACAAACTTGGTATAGAAGGAACTTATCTAATCATCATAAAGTCTGCATATTACAAACACAAAACCAATGTCATACAGAATGCAGAAACCTGGATGCAGTTCCTCTAAAATCAGGAAAAAGAATTTCCACTTTCACCACTCCTATTTAATGTAGTCCTTGAAAATATAACCAGAGCAAACAGACAAGAGAGGTTAATTAAAGGGATACAATTGGAAACAGAATGAATCAAATTATTACCATTTGATGATGATCTTGAATATAAAATACAAAATCCGCATAAAAAAGAGTGCACTAGTGGACTTCTAGAGCTGATAAACAATTTCAGCAATGTAGCAGCACACAAAAATGCTGGTGGGACTGCAAATTGGCACAACCAATATGGAAAACAGTATGGCGATCCCTTAGAAAATTTGAAATGGAACAGCATTTGACCCAGTTATCCCACTCCTTGGTTTGTACCCAGAGGATTTAAAATCAGCATACTACACTGATGCAGTCACATCAATGTTTATAGCAGCTTAATTCACAAAGCCAAGTTAAGGAACCAAACTAGGTGCCCTTCAACAGATGAATGAATAAAGAAAATGTGGTATATATACACAATGAAATATTACTCAACCGTATAGAAGAATGAAATTGTGGCATTTGCTGCTAAATGGATAGAACTGGAAAATATCATGCAAAGTGAAATAAGCCAGTCACCCAAAACCAGAGGCCGAATGTTTTCACTGATATGTGGATGCTAACATACATCAAGGGAGGATAGGGAGGGTAAGAATAGAAGTACATTGAATTAGATAAAGGAGAATGAAGGGAAGGGAGAGGGAATGGGAATAGGAAGACAATAGAATGAATTGGTCATAACTTTCCTTTGCTCGTACATGAGTACATGACCAGTGTAACTCCACATTATGTACGACCACAAGAATGGAATCCTAATTGGAATGGGTTGTACCCTATGTCATGTATATCTGAAACAACAAATAAAAAAAGAAGAAAATTAAAAAAAAACATACAAAAGCAATAGCTTTCTTAAACTCCAATGATGAATCTGTTGGAAAAGAAACAATAAAAATGATTCCATTCACAATAGCATCAAGCAAAGAGAAAAATGTTCTTGTAAATACAACCAAGGTGAATGACCTCTGTAAAGAACACTGTATAAAGAAATTGAAGAATATAGAAGAAGGAAAGACCTCCCATGTTCTTGGATAGGAATAATTAATATTGTTAAAATTGGCTATATTACCAAAATCAATATGCAGAATCAGTGTGAACCCCAGATCCTATCAAAATATCAACAACATTTTTCTGAAGAACAAGAAAAAGCAGTCCTAATCCATATGGAAGAATAAAAGATTCAGAATAGTCAAAACACTACTGAGCAATAAGAGTGATGCTGGAGGTTTCATAATATGTGATGTCAAATTATACTTCTTAGCTATTGTAACAAATAGCATGGTGTTAGAATAAAACCGGGCATGAGAACCAGTGGAATATTGTAGAAGACACAGAAATGAATCCACATAAATACAATCATCTGATCCTTGATAAATGTGCCAAATACATTTGGGGAAAATACCACTTTTAAAGAAAGGTTGCCATTGAAACTGAATATCCATAAGTGGAAAAATAAGACTAGATATCTAACTCTCATTCTCTATAAAAATCAACTCCAAATGAGTAATCTAGCTAGGAATTAGACCAGAAATATTGCAACTGCTAGAAAAAAAAATATGGTACATACTTCAACATTTCACTGCAGTCATTGACTTCCTAAGAAGAATCCTAAAACTCAAGAAATAATAAGTGATATGGCTTCACATGAAAAGCTTCTGAGCAGCCAAGGAAACAATTAAAAGCATGAAGATAATCTTCACAGGACATTACAATCATTGTGAATATAAATAATAATAAATGCTGTTAAATTGTGGAGAAAAGGTACACTCATGCATTGTTGGGGGAACATAAATTAATATTGATGCTTTTGAAATAAGTATAGAGATTCCTCAAAAGAATAAGAATGGAACCACCAGATGACCCAGCTATCCCACTCCTTTGTGTTTTCCCCAAAGAACTAAAAGCAACATATCCTATCATGTATATGTGTATAGCAGTGCAATTCATAAGAACCAAGGTATGGAACCAGGATAGGTATCCATTCATCTACAAAGATGTAGATGAATGGATAAATAAAATGTGGTATATATATATATACACACACACACACACACACACATACACACACACACACACACACACAATGAAGTTTTACTCAGTCATAATGAAGAGTGAAATTATGACATTTTCTCATAAATGTATGGAATTGGAGAATATATAAAGTAAAATAAGCCAGATTGATAAAGGAAGAATGCTTATTTATCTCATTTGCAGAAGATAGAGAGAAATAATTGATTTAAAAAAATGAAAATAGAAGGGAGAACAGTAGAGTAGAAAGAGCACAAAGGGGAAGTGAAGAGGAAATGGAGAGGGAAGGACTGCAGAATAAAATTCAACAAAATATGGTGTGTGCATACATAAGAATATCACAATGCATTCCACTTTTATATAATGAACAACTTAAAACTAAATTAATAGAAGGAAGATCACAAATGTAGAGGATGAGGGTGAGAGGAAGGTAGGAGTATTAGAATTGAAATAGAGCAAATTATGTTATATGCATTTATAAACATGTCCAAATGAACCCCACAATAAGGCAAAAGTACTATGCCCTAATAAAAATTAAAAAAAGAAAAAGATTATATAAAAAATCAGGAAATTTAGAGACAACTTGACAACTATCACATTTAGCGATAGATTTAGTGAGTCCCAGTGGAAATTAAGGGAGAAAGAGTGGGGGAGGGGGATGTTTGATAATTAATGACTGGAAATTTATCCAATTATGGATAATCAGTGATATGCATTTCTAAGAGATGCAGTCATACCCAAGAAGAATAAACACCAAGAGAATTTTACAGAGACACATCCTAGTCACACTGTTGCTGAAGGAGATGGTAGAATTTTTACTGTGGTAAGATCAACAGAGGAGAACCACAAATAACCTTGGCAGATGAGTTCTCAAGAGAAGAAATGGAAGTGTTGAAAGATCCAATTTTCCAACCAAGGGTAGTATGTCATATTTCAAATATAAATGTGCTATAAAATTGGTTTTGTTAAAGAAACCAAGATAATTGATTGCTAGCAAATCTTCCCTACCAGAAATACTGCAGGTCCTCCTATAGAAGAAAGGAAGTCGTTCTACGTGGATATATTACTCCCAGAAAAAACTAAAGCACACTGGAAGTTGTAGACATGTCGGCTTATATAAAAGAGAGTGGATTTTTTTCTATATATATATATATATATATAATGTATATATATATTATATATATAATATATAACCACACACCTCTTTTTAACATGCCCAGAAGCATGTTAACCACACACCTCTTGCCTTACTACTTGCCCCTGTAATTAGATGCTCTCACCTTACATCCTCCTGATTCTCTGTGTTCCTCCAGAGATAAAAATAAATGCTTGTAAGAGACTGCACAGTGTGAATTATACTATAATAGCATTAAGCAGTTCATCTTTCCTTTCGACCTCATTCTCTTTTGGTCTTTGATCTCACACTGAATTTTCAGCTTATTTACTTATTTATTTATTTTCAGACTGGGTCTAGCTGTTTTCTAGGCTGGTCTTGAACCTGTGGAAGCAAGGAATCTTCCTGTCCCAGCCTCCCTACCAGCTGGGACTACAAGGCATGTGCCACCACACCTGGCTACGTTTTCATCTCTGATGCCCCCTTTGGCCACACTCTCATCATTCTCTCTGACAGAGATGATCCTTTCAAGGCCTACATTAACATTCTCTTTAATAAATCATAATTTTTGCACACCACCCTTTCTACTTAACAGGAGATGGTAGTGTCAGCATATTTATAGCTTTGGTAAATTCACAGTGCATCATTTAATTAGTATTGGTTTTTCTTTTCATTTCTTGCAAGTGACATTTTTTGAAATGAGTAATACATGAAAGTGAAGGATAAAATCCAAGTGACTATATGCAAAAGAGAAGAAGTGCAAAAGAGGCAGATATGGGAATATTTACTCAGGGCTCTTTTGAGGACACTTCTGAAATTAAGATTATCAGAAATTTTTATCCTTATAAAGATGTTCCTGTAGTACCAAAAATTTGTGTAATAAAACCTTATCACTATATATAATATCACCTCCTGTTACACATAGTATTAATATATCTCTGGGCTTTAGACTTCAAATAAAATAAAATACCTGACTAATTAGCGAATTAATTTCAAAGAAAGATACCTGTTCTCTTGTATTGGAAATGCCCAATATGACTCCATGCACCAATGTGAAAATACTATATTAATTTGTTATCATGTATAGGTAAACAGTAATTTTTAAATTGAGAAATAGGTAGCATATTTAACTGATTTGACTTGAAAATTCAATTAAAAAGCAACAATGCATAATAAATCTCATTAAATCCAACCCTTTTTATTTGTCATACTTGGCTAATATATAGTTTTATGTACATAGTTATATAGATACAGTTATATGGACATCCCACACCTCTTCTGATATGCAAAAAATTATCAATTGGGAACCCTCTTAATAGTTTATAAAATAGTAAGTGTAGTGGATCATGCTTGGCTATTTAACTTGGGGCCACACTATACCACACTTCAGTAGAAAACCTAACTAGAAAATAGTTTGATAGGAGCAACAAGAAAAGGTACTTATTGGAAAGAATTTTTAATATATTCCAGAAAACTAAATTTATACACATTTGTGCCAACATTTGTATTAAAATAGAAATACAATCCAAAATAAAAATAGAAACATTAAGGAAACTTTGATGATATCCCAACTACAACATTTCCATGTCTCTGAGTCTAACTTTATTTTGTAGGATTATGGTTTTTTTTTTCATTATACCCTAACTACCATGCCTGAAAATCTAGTACCTATACCTGAAGGAACTCTGTAATGCAGAACCTATTCATAGGTACAATGGACATATATACTTGATGTTCATTTAATCTTCCATTATATCTTCCACTTGAGTTTTTTAATAGTGCCAAGATATAGCCTGGTACTCCTGCACAAACTTGTACAATGAAACTCAGAGTAAAGAAAAAGTAAAATTTTACCTTACCTGAAAGAGAAATCAGTGATTGATTTCTGCATCTTTTATTCATAAATTGTGCAAATTGTATAAAGTGGAGTAAAATAAGTTCAATTATATTCTAGTTAGCAGTCAGAATATAAATTCATAGGTGGGATATTAAATAATATTAATAATTAATTAAATAATATTTAAATAATATTAAGATATTTAAATAATATTAAGAAAGAGAGAGTTTAGTTTAAATATAAGGGTCAGTTTTACTCTGATAACATAGTTGTGGAAATTGTTTTAGGTTTGAATAATTGCAGATTTTCAGGAAAGAGTGATACTCTACATTCAACCATGCTGTTTATAATAGGAGGTAACGAAAGACGTCAAAGAATGAGAATGATTGACTTATTCCTCTCGTCAATGTTTTGTTGTTCTGTTCAAATGCACATCATGATTTTTTTTTTTTCCTGACTCTGACAAAGACTTCTTCCAAAGTTGCTTGCTATCTGTTCATTCCTGGGCAAAGTTATTAAACAACAACTTTGTTTCTGTATTGCATAAAACTTCTATTTGTTTATCCAAAAAGTTCTCAAATTACATTGACCTAAAGGACAGCCTGGATTCATCATGAATCTCTTTAAGGCAGCCTTCACATCCTTGTTTCTCAGGCTGTAGATCATGGGGTTCAGCATGGGGATGACCAGGGTGTAAAACATGGATGTCATTTTATCAGTGTCTAATGAGTAGTTAGTTCGAGGCTGCAAATACATGAACAGCACAGTTCCATAGAAAACCCTGACTGCCGTCATATGTGAAGCACAGGTGGAAAAGGCTTTTTTTCTTCCCTCTGATGAATGCATCCTTAGAATAGACAAAACAATGTTGAAATATGATACTAGAACTATAGTCATAGAAAAAACAATATTTGAAGCTGCAGATATAAGGACTACTGTTTCTGGAATGTAAGTATCAGAGCAAGACAATGCTAACAGAGGCATAATATCACAACAAAAATGATTGATGACATTGGAAGCACAGTAAGACACAGAAAACACACAAGGTGTAATCACAATAGCTGTACAAAAGCCATAGAGGTAGGTGAGGGACACCAGCAGATTGCAGATCCTCCGAGATACCACCACCATGTAGAGCAGGGGATTGCAAATGGCCACATAGCGGTCATAGGCCATCACCGCCAGCATGAAAACCTCAGCCACAATGAAAACCAGGAATCCTCCCAGTTGGGTGGCACATTCAAAGTACTAGGAGGTTTTCTTACTTAGCAAAAAATTGACCAGCATTTTAGGGGCAATGACAGTCGAGTTGCTAAAATTTACAATGGCCAGATGTCGGAGGAAAAAGTACATGGGGGTCTGAAGCCGAGAGTCAACACTGGTGAGGGCGATGATGCCCAGGTTTCCCATCACGGTCAGCCCATAGATGACCAGGAAGAGCAGGAAGAGAGGAATTTGCAGCTCTGGAAGATCAGAGACTCCTATGAGAATGAACTCAGTCACCTGGGAGAGATTTCCAGGAGCCATGAAGGTATTGGAAATTCATCTATATCGGGAGAAAAAGAAGTAGTCATGAATTTAAAGAATCCTTTTATAGAACTGTTATTAGAGAGCAAGGGCAAATCCTAGAGTGAGATTTTCTTGAATCATATACTCTCCTAGCTCAGTTATTACACTAAAAGTTTGTCAAATAAGTAGACTTTCCCATTGCCTGTGGAGAGAAAAAGCAAATAGGATACATTAAGCCAAGGTCCAACATCATGTAAGAGTTTGAAGAGCAACTCCCTTGCAATCTAATTGAATTCTGAATATGTTTCTACCTTGCAAACTTTTCGATTACTATCCTATGTATTTTGCAATAAAAGGCTTGAGTAAGTGTTATGTCCTCAAGTGAACCAAGGTTTCCTTGTGATTGCTTAATCTGGGATGTCTTGCTCTCTATCAAGAGTATTCTGGGTACAGCCTGCCCCAGTTTCTTTATTCCATCTTTTTCTTACATGTATGTATAAGAGATAAATGAACTTACAAATTATACCACCCATGTACGTAAGCTGTTTTTTTTTTTTGCCATTTTAATTAAGTGAGACAAAAATACATGAAGGTGCATTCTCAGATCTTTTTTCAATTTTCTGATTCTCTCATTGGCCTCTAATAGATAAAATCAGTGTAATTTGCATCATTTTTTTGTAAATCATTGACATGTTTACTAGATTCTGCTTTTAATTCCACCCCTCTCTTTTCTTGTTCTTGACTGTATGTATTCTTCAAATTATTTCCATGCATTTATTTTTGTCACTATTTTTATTTATAAAATTTAATATTATTTATAAAATAAAAATACATGGGGTCTTTAGTCGATCTATTATATTTTTCTTGCTGATATTTTACTCTTATAATAATTATCCTTATTTTATACAGATAATTATATTGGATAGATTTACCATAGAATTACTTGCTATTTAAATATGGCCAATATTTTCTTAGAATTATTTATTTTAATGATGGCCACCTACCCCTAGTTGAAACAATGGGATCTCTTTGCATTCACAATTGATAGTTCCAGTGGTGGGCACTTACAGCAGCAAGTCCTATGGTAGTTCCTTATCAAAAAACTTCAAATTAAACTTATGTTATGACTGTATCATCATAAATATTGAAACAGTAAAAACCCAGAGCTATTAACATGTACTCTTCTTTTAAAAAAAATGAAATAGGTTGAAAAAGAGAAAATTATTCTTAAATAAGAAAAATAATGAAATGATGATGTAATAAGAACCAGAGAAATAACACCAAATGCTGTAGATCAAAGGGTTAAGCATGGGGATCACTAAAGTATAAAATACAGAGGCCAGTTTATCAGTTTCAAAGGAGTGGGTGGATTTAGGCTGCACATACATAAAAAGTAGAGACCCATAGAACACCACCACCCCTGTCAGATGAGACCCACATGTGGAGAAAGCTTTTTTCCTGCTTTCTGCAGAATTCATTCGACATATGGCTAGAAGAATCAGAATGTAGGATACCAAGATGACCAGGAGAGATGAGAACAAATTAAATGCTGAAAACAGTATGATCAATAATTCTATATCTGGTGCATCTGAGCAAAGCATAAGTAACAAGGGTACATCATCACAGTAGAAATGACTGATGACCTTGGAGCCACAGAAGGTCAGTATGAAAATCTTAACAGTGATCATCAGAGCCTGAAAGATGCTGTAGAGGTATGGAATGCCCATCAGCACATGGCAGAGTCTCTGAGACATGATGACATTGTAGAGCAGAGGGTTGCAGATGGCCACATAGTGGTCATAGGCCATGGTGGACAAGATGAAAAGTTCACTAATAATAAAAGTAATGAAGAAAGCCATCTGGGTGGCATATGCATAAAAAAAATGGTATTTTGATCAACAAAAAAATTCACCATCATCTTGGGATAAATGACAGTGGAATCTCCAAGGTCAATGAAAACCAGATGTCTGATAAAAAAATACATAGGTGTGTGCAGGCGGGAGTCCAGCTTGGTCAGAATGATCATGCCCAGGTTGCCACCACTGTGACCCTGTAGGTGATGAGGAAGACCCCAAAGAAGGGAAGCTGCAGCTCAGGCCACCTTGAGACTCCAGTCAGAATGAATTCAGTCAGCAGGGTTTGGTTCCGTTGGCCCATTTAGTCCTGTTCTCCTCCCTTGGACAAAACAGAGGTGTTGTTGTCAACATCATTTATAATCATCGAAACAAATTATAATATTTGTAAACAGGATAGAAATTTTTATGTCTATATAGGATAGAATAAATATTTCAACATCTGATTCTAAAAGTTAAATGAAAGATAAAATTTTGAAAAGCAGGGATCCTTGTTATCCTCTGTTATGTCACAAACTCTTAATAGAGTCAGCAATATTTGGAGTACAATTATTGGTCACAAAACCATGTAGGTATTAATATAGAAACATCAGTCTTCATATCATCTATACAATGGACTCAAACTTTTCTTCATATAATTCCATTTTGTTAGACAATTTTTGTGGAGTTTTGGTACTCTTAAAAATAGAGGAGCAGAAACATGAAACAAATTAAATTTAAACATTGGATACCTCATTTCTACTTGAAGACCTGTATGGGCTTTTATCAACAAATGCACAAAGATATATTTTTTTCAAACTTCTAAAGGCAAGATATGTTAGCCACAATCAATTAAACTCACTATCTCTTTCCATTCTGACTTCCACTCCATGACAGTTTAACAAATAACATGATGCAGTAACATGTCTCCAGGCATTTATGGGGTCCAATTAACAGGGAATTGTGATAAGGATACTAGTGTATATTGGGAATTGTGAGTATATATAAAGGTTCAAAATTAATGACATTAATCAATGCTATTTGTACATCAGAATGTACAAATTGTTATTAAAAACACTCATTTGAATGTCCTTATAATTTTATTAATAAAGTTAATATATTTACATATTTATGTGGTTTTTAAGCCATGGTTTATTCATACTGAAACTTAAACATTCTTTTTCTATTCAAAATCACAGTTATTTTTTTTTTCTCAGGTCATGTGTAATTTTACTTTTTCTTTGAAAAAAAAAAATCCTTAATTGATTAGTACAGGTTTTAAGACACACAACACATTGATATATTGCTGCTAAAATATATCACTTAGGTCTATATATATGGATTTTGAGTATTAAGGTTTATGTGCTTTATTTCATTTTACTTAACACTATTAAGATGACAGGGTCTATGGGTAATTTAAGATATATATATTTGAGCATTTAATTATTTTTGGAATTTTATAATGGAATATTTTGAGATTATAACTCCCAACTTTTAGCTATTTCAGTATTGACAAAATTAATATGAAAAGTCAATAAAAGAATATACAACTGATCTGATTAAACATAATGAGCCTATTCTAGACTAATATCTTGAATTCTCTTCCTATCACATTCAGAGTCTTCTCAATGAAAACAGAACTGTGTAGCTATGAGTTTCCACTAGAGAATAAATTGAATATCAGCAGACTCAGATAAAATGCAGAAGAGAGTGAGTATTTAGCAAGATGCCAAGGTCAGCCTGCACAACTGTCAACTGTCGGGTAGAAACTTCTGGGAACTACCAAAAGGTTCAGGCCTGTAGACTGGAGCAGCTGCAATCCAGATCCACCTGGTGGCCTTGGCAGCAGCGCTAGAATCTGTTTATGTTGGGGTTGGGCTGGAGGGTGACTCTGGAGATTGCCGAGTCATTTCCATTCCATATTCCAGGATGAGGTTCTGCTCTTTCTGCACTGCGTATCCTCTGGTTTCAGATCCCTTCCTCACCCAAGAACAAGAATCATAAGCTTGCCTCCTTTTGAAAAGGTCGTTTTTTTTTTTTTTTGTTTTGTTTTTTGTTTTTTGGTTTTTTTTTTTTGCAGTGCTGGGGATTGAACCCAGGGCCTTGTGCTGCTGAGCTATATCCCCAGCCCTTGAAAAGGTCATTTTGAATTTACAGGGTCACAGAGTCTACTATTTTAGTTGTTTACTATGGAATAGAAAATACAGTGGATTGAGTGAAGAAATTCAGATTTCCAGTACCAGTTAGGACTTTGAAGGATTAAATTTTGCCAGTTATCATTATTATTATTTTGGGGGATAGAAAATGAAAAAAGTTGAATTATTATTATTATTATTATTTTACAAATATTTCCAACTTGAAGAAAACATGCTAAGCAATAAATCCAAACTCAAAAAGCCAAAGTCAGAATGCTTTTTCTGATACCTGGATATTAATTCAAAATAAGGATTGGGAGGATGCTAGGGAAAAATTGAGTTACTTTAAACTAGTCAATATTTTGCTTTTTTAAAAAAATCTGTCTCCATTTTCAGTGCCGATTATTACATCCCTCCAAAAATGTCTGGATTCCTTTACCTTGCATTTCTTCCTGGCAAGAACATCTCTAGTCTCCTCTGAGTATCTTGATATATATTCAGTATTTCCACATTAGGCTAACCATTAGGACAGAGAGATGCAAAAGTTATGCAGAGGAAGGACTGGTCTTCCAGTTTTTAATTCATGCTTGTACCAGTAATTATCTGGGATTCAGGAGTTTCTCCATAACTTCATAACTCTTAAAAATCATTCTATTTATTTTCATCATGTATTTTTGCACTTTTGATGAAATATTGGCATAGAACATCTCATCTTAAAAGGTTCTTTTTAAAAAGTGTATTTTTATGTATTCATATTAAAATGATTTATTTATCAAATATTTCATAATATATACAGTAAATGTTATTTTTCATTTATCTCAAAATCAGATGAAATTGGACAACTGGCATTTCATCAGGATATCCTAATCTTAGAAAGATTCCAGTTGATGAAATCAGTGTTGGATTTTTTTTAATAGATTCCCTAACTTACTTTTCACTTGTAATATCTAAATGACACATCCGACTCTCACAAGTAAAATACTTCTAAGACATTTGTTCAGTCCCTAGAATTTTGTGCCCTGAAAACAAAAAATTCATCCAATGAACAGCAGCTAACAAGGGAGATAGTGAATTTTTGTAGTGAATTGAATGAATTCATGTCAACTGTATGTCATTGATCATACAGTTAGAATCTGGGAGTAATAGGAAAATACCAAACCCAAGTGATTATGCAATTGGATAACAATTCTTATCCACTCACCTCCAATGAAAAATCAGATTTCCTTCTCCTAAATAACTCTTACTTTTTCTTTGTATGAGAAGGATTTATGGGTTTCTTCCTTATCTGTGATGTTCCCTGAGGAAATAGCATGTAATGCTTTCCATTTATTATATGAAATTGTAGGCAAATGGATGAAATTGGAGAATATCATGCTAAGTGAGATAAGCCAATCTCAAAAAGCCAGAGGACGAATGATATCCCTAATAAGTGGAGGATGACACATAATGGGGGGGAGGGAAGGGTTAGTGTTAGGGTTAAGTTAGGGTTAGGGAGGGGTGCAAGTATTTAGGAAGGAAGTACTGTATAGAGGGTAAAGAGGGGTGGGAGGGGTGGGAGGAAGGGAAAAAATAACAGAATGAATCAAACAACATTACTCTATGTAAATTTATGATTACACAAATGGTATGCCTTTACGCCATGTACAAACAGAGAAACAACATGTATCCCATTTGTTTACAATAAAAAAAAAGAAAAAAAAAGAAATACTCATTAGGGAAATACATTTTAAGCCATAATAAAATACTCTACACACTCACTAAAAAAAAAAAAAAAAAAAAAAAAAGAAGAATGAAATTATGGCATTTGCCAGTAAATGGATGGAACTGGAGAATATCATGCTAAGCAAAATAAACCAATCACAAAGAACCAAAAAAAAAAAAAAAAAAAAAAAAGAAAAGAAATTATCTAAGTGACTTAAAAAAAAAAAATAAAAAGAGCTTTGATGACACCCCTACATGTTCCCCAGTGATAAAATGTAAGGGACAAACTCACAGAAAGGAGCAAAACAACATAATGATCTGAATGGTTCCCTGAAGACTTGACTGACTTGAAGGCATTCATTCACCTGCTTACTTGGAGGAAAACATGAGCATAATCATAGAAAATACTTTTGACACCAGCTTTATCCATGCAAAATGGAACAATTCTAAAACCATCTTGAAATTATCGCTGTCTTCTAGAATTTTTCTCTTCAACTTATTTTTCAAATAAAATAGGTAGTAGGCACTGAATTAAAAATGTGTAATTTAGCTGATTCATGTGAGCTAGAGATTGCCATTACCTTATAGAAAAGACACCTAAAGGAAAACAAACTATATAATTTTCTTTAAGTTACATAAATGAAGACTAAAAGGTTTGAAAATAAAGCTTAATTAATTTCTAAATGGTACCTTTTATTTTCTTTCTGTAACAGTTGTCGTCATGCAATGGGTTTTAACTTGATGTCTACCCAACAATGGTATTTTCTGAGCTGTAATTCCACAACTGTTGGAAAAAGTTCAGTACAGTCATGTTGAGAGTGAAATCTGCAGAATAACATCGCTTATCTCTCACATTTATGCATGGTTTCTCCTTATTGACTTGCATATGTGTAAGAATTGGGGAAAATTTATACATAGTGAACCTTGGAACTTTTTTGAACTAAATTATGATTTCACAAAATAAGATTAGATATATTAATACTGGCACCAAGATTATTTTTGTTTGTGATCTTTTTTGGGGGGGGGGGGTGCTGGGGATCGAACCCAGGGCCTTGTGCTTACAAGGCAAGCACTCTACCAACTGAGCTATCTCCCCAGCCCAATAGATTATTTTTAATGCTAAATAGTTTTCTCTTGTGCTTTTTAACACCCACACCATAGACCTTCCATCACAGGGAAGTTTACACGTACCTTAACCATCAAACAATATTCTCCCATCCTCAGGCAGCAGTTTCTCTGAATTTTATTCCTAGATTGTTTTCTCTGCTTTCACTTTCATATACTTGAAATCACACAGTATCTGCTTTCAATTTTGCTGAATTCATTCAGCATATTTGCTTTGACATTCATTCATGTTGCATTTGTATTGCTGAATGATATCCCATTGTATAAATATCGAAAGAATTTTTAATCCAGCACCTTACAATAGTAGTTTTTGATTATTATGGTAAATCTAGTATACATACTTTTATATAAGCTTACTTGTTGACAAATACATTAACTTCTCTTGGTTATACATTTAAGTATGGAATTTCTAGATTATAAGGTATATAAATATATATGTATGTGTATATATATTTACATATATATATATATAAAATTCAGAAGCAATTGACAAGTTTTCAAATCCATTGTAACATTTTGCATAACTAACAACTATGTTGGAGTTCCATTTTTTTCTCCATATCCTTGTCAGTATTTAGTAAAGTTTTCTAAATATTAAATTCAGAAATGAGAATTAGCAGAAAATAGTATGTCATTGTGATTTTAATTGTATTCACCTTATGAAAATGATAATGAACACTTTTCCCCATCCCTGTTGGTTGTTTACAAATTTTCCTTTTCAAAGTGTCTGAATTTATGCCCATTTTAATTTGGGTTTTCTAGATTCAGTTTTTGAATTTTTATATGTATTTTAGATAAAACTACTTTTTCAGATTTTCTTCTAGAAACATTTTTGTATTGACCTTATGTTTAGGTCTTTGTCCAAATATACAAAGATGATCTGTGAGACCACTAAGGAGGACATAAAACTCTCTCCCACCCCAGACCACTTCAGGCAGAATGCAGTTTTGGATGTGTGGCATGGAAAAGGCAAGACAAGTAAAAAACTAATAAAGTCATGATGCAAGTTCAGGTGTACAGGATCTTCCATAGACAGCAGCAGAAGTAAGAATCAGATTCTGTTCCCATTTTAAGTTTCATTTTGATTTTCTTGAATTATTAAGTGTCAAGAAATCATGGATTCTTTCTTGGACATTGTGAGTTAAGCTCTGGAGATATTTGAATTTTGTTATAGTTTTGTGGAAGAGTTTTTTGTTGTTGTTATGGAGGTAATTAACATGGTTTGACTCAGATTGCAAACTATCTTGGGGGAGATCATACAAACATCAGGATGAGTTTAACCTTGTCTGTGCTACTGGAATTTACCCTACACTTAAATAGTGTCAGTGAATTTGTAGAATTCATATTTCATTATAGGTCTTCTCTCATTGGCTATATCATTCCTAGGATTCATCCAAATTTCCTGTGTCTGTGGATGTCCTGATTCTTTGTGGTTTTGCAGTCAGAAAGACAGTGAGTTTTATACATCACTTTTGTATTTAGACACCTCTCTACTGGTTTATGCAATTGCTACACCTTGCAATGGTGTACAAGGATTTCCTTTGCTCCATAACATTGCCAGCAATTGTTACCATTAGTGTTTTAGATAAGACCATTCTAGTAGGTGTGAGGGGACATCTCACTGATTTACATTTGCTTTTCTATCATGATTAGTGATATTGAACACCTTTCTTATATATGTTGGTGACTCTATGTATATTTTGGAGAAATAAATATTCAGATCCTTTACCTATTTAAAAAAATGGCTATTTGTTTTTCTCACTTTGAGTTTTGTGAGTTTCTTGTATATTTTGACTGTTAATCCTTTATCAGATATTTGGTTTGCAAATAATTTTTCCTAATTCATGGGCTTTTTTTTTTTTTTTTTCATTTGCTGATTGTTTCTTTGGCTGAGAAGATGTTTTATTTTAGTTTTCTGTAATGCTATCTATTTTTGCCATTGTAGCCTGAGCTAATGGTGTGGCATCCAAAAATGAATGACAATGTCAATGTCAAGAAACTTTTCCACTATGTTTTCCTTCTGATAATGTAATCTGAGAAGAATGAATCTGTCATTTTGTTCTATGTGAATGGCACATTCCAGAATAACATGGTGCCCAACATTCACAATTCCATGTGCTGTTTTTGTCTTCCCCCATAGTAGCATTTAGGAGTGCTTTATTTATGCAGGCAATGGGCCATTTCTCAAATGCTGGCTTCAGGAAGATGTCTTAATTTGACAAAAAAAAATATGATTTGGGGTTGTGATAGTTTCTGTTTTCATTAGTTCAGTAGCTTGACAATATTAGAGTCAGTATATTTTGTTGGACATTGTCTTGTGCTTGAATTAATATTACAAATTGATGAAGCTAGCACAAAATGGTATCACTCAAAGAAGCAGAAGTTTATGGGAATAAATGTCTTCAAGGACTTTGCTTCTTCTGAGAAGATTCTACCTTGTACATCATCCTTATAGACTCCCAACTACAAATCATTAGCAATTTGCCATTTTCATAAGAATTCTGCTGTTTTTTATTTTCTCAAAGATTGATGAACTTCTTGGGACACCTATTAATAAAATGGAATCGTCCCCTTTATTTCTTTTTTAGCATGTTAACCTACTTCCTAGCCACAATAATTTATTTCAGATTTGTTCAATCTATCACCCACTTTCCTCTACTTTGTGACTAATTTCTATTTGAGCAAAGATAAAAGGGGAAGACTGTCACAGTAGAAATGACCAATGACATTGTAGCCACAGAAGGATAAAGTAAAAGCCTTTATGGTGACCAGAAGAGACACAAATGTGCAGTAGAGCTAGGGAATTGTCATCAGCACCTAAGAAACCTCAGTGTCAAAATGGCTCTGTAGAGAAGAATGTTAAAGACGGTCACATAGGATATGCTTCAGACTAAAATGTTCACTAATAATGAGCACAAGAAAGAAATCTTGCTGAGAAGTCAAAAATATTGTAATTTATTTCTATTCATAAAAAATTAGCATCATTACCAAGTTATAGATTAACAAAGCTCAATGAAAAACAGGTGTCTGAGAAAATATGCAAGTGCATATTTTTAGCCCAGAGTTCACCTTGGTGAGGATGATCCTGCCTGAGTTGTCCAGAACTAAACAAACAGAAAAAAAGAAGTCTATAAGTCAGGGCAATGAATGAGGACCATTAGAGTGAATATTATCTCCATTGTTAAATGGTGAAATTGCATATGGTTTATCTGCAATCCTATCTGGATAGACATCAGCATAGGCAATAGATTTCATGTAATATTACCTTGCAGATTGTTTTAACACATATTATAAATAAAATACATGTGGTTTCCAATGTATGATATTTGAAAATAATACCATCTCTCAGAAAAGATGCATCAATACAAAAAGAGATTAAAGCATAAATATAACAATAAAATTTACCTTGGTGATTTTATACCAATAGTGTAACTTCTGCTTTGTTGCTATATAATATTTAGAAGCTAGCTATGCTGTTAGACATCCTAATACCCAGAAGATAATATTCAACCCAAATTGTCAATGGAACTAAGGTGAGTAATCTTGAAGAGAGGATGATAGAAAGGCAGATATATAATATATATATATGAAGCAAATAAAAGAGCTTTTACAATATGAAAACTTCGAGAACTAATATAAGAATTGGTAAATATTTTCTGTGTGTCATATACAAAATACATGTATAAAATGTCATTTTATTATGATATTCTCCTATTTTAGCAACCAAGTAGACTAGATTTTGCTACAGAGCTAAAAGAAATGCAATTATTTTGAGAAGTATTATCATGTGACAGGTGCCTTTTTCATGTTTTTTTACAAAGATATCCATACTGAATATTAAATACAAACCTTGCAGTGATTTTTAAGGACCCTGTGGAAGGCATTTTTCACCTCTTTTTTCCTTAGGCTATAGATCAAGAGGTTAAGCATGGGGATCACTAATGTGTAAAATACAGAGGCCAGCTTATCAGTTTCATAGGAGTGGGTGGATTTAGGCTGCACATACATAAAAAGTAGAGACCCAAAGAACACCACCACCCCTGTCAGATGAGACCCACATGTGGAGAAAGCCTTTTTCCTGCCTTCTGCACCATGCATTTGACATAAGGCAAGCAGAATCAGAATGTAGGATTACCAGTACTACCAGGAGGGAGGAGATCAAATTAAATGCTGAAAATAGGACTGTTGGCAATTCTGTTTTTTGTGCATCTGAGCAGATCATAGGTAACAAGGGAACAACATCACAGTCGAAATGACTGATGACCTTAGAGCCACAGAAGTTTGATGTGAAATAATAGGGAACAAGAGAGCCTGAAAGGTGCTGTAGAGGTATGGAATGCCCACCAGCACATGGCAGAGTCTCTGAGACATGATGAAATCGTAGAGCAGAGGGTTGCAGATGGCCACATAGCAGTCATAGGCCATGACAGACAAAATGGAAAGTTCACTGATGATGAACATAATAAAGCAAGCCAACTGGGTGGCACATGCATAAAAGGAAATGGTATTTTGATCAATAAAAAAATTCACCATCATCTTGGGATAAAAGGCAGTGGAATCTCCAAGGTCAATGAAAGCCAGATGTCTGATAAAAAAAAAAAAATACATTAGGTATGTGCAGGCGGGAGTCCAGCTTGATCAGAATGATCATGCCCAGCTTGCCCACCACTGTGACTGTGTAGATGATGAGGAAGACCCCAAAGAGGGGGAGCTGCAGCTCAGGCCGCCTTGAGACTCCAGTCAGAATGAACTCAGTCAGCACTGTAAGATTTTGTTGGCCCATTTAGTCCAGGTTTCCCTTGTGGAAACAGAATTTTATTTCTGTATGAATGTTGTAAACATAAGGAAGTTAGCTCTCACCAGTTCAACCCACATTTTCTTTAAATTCTAACATCTTCTTCATGGCTCTTCCATTAATATGGCAGAACATTGACTGGCAGAGCTAAGGGGAGATTGAGTTAATTATAGTGTATTTGAGACTCACTGGGTATAGTTATATGGTTAAGTCAATAATATTTATCATTGAAGAATCTTTCCCATCATGGTACAATAATGGCTTCAAAGAACACACCTCCTGCCCAGTATCTGAAAACTATCTGGACTTTCACTAATAATTAGAAATGATTATATTTCTCAGGTTATTTTGACCACTAGTTCATTTACAATTGATATTTTAAAATTCTTCTTTCTACTCTACATAAATATTCACTTTCATTTCTCAACTTGCAGGTATGTTTTTATTTCATTTTTGATTCATATTATTCACTAAGTCTTCCATATAGTTTGTTTCCTTTAAAAATAATATTGGAGATCATTGATTGCACACACACATGGAATATTTACTTGAGCATTTATTCAGTATTTATTACTGTCAAATTTCTGGAATTTAATAGAGGATTATTTATTGAACACAATGCTGTGCTTTACAAATATTTCAGTGATAATTATCTCACCATTCATTTTAAAAATTTACATGAAGAGTCAGTAAAATATGCTCTACTTAAAGATAATGCCTGAATGATTGATTTAGCCTGATTCTCTTAGATTCCCTTCTTACCACCTTTACTTTTTCCTCAGAGAAAACCTGGAACTCAGTAAGCATATTTTAAATTGGAGGAGTGACTGAAGTTAAAAATAAATCAGTGAAATAAAATTCAGGAAAAGAGATATTATATAATGACATGTCACCTTAACCTTTTTTTTTTTTTTTTTTTTTTTTTTTTTTTTTTTTTTTTTTAACTTTCAGGTAGTAACTTCTGGGAGCTCATCACAATGTCCAAAACCAATGCTTGGAGCAGCAACAGTCTAGAGCCAACTTGCAGCTGCTGTAGCAGTTCTAGGTATTGCTCACTCCCTGTAGGTGCCCATTTGACTTTCTGATTCAAGGACTGAGAACTGGGGATGTGGGTGATACTAGAGATTGGGGAACTGAGTCCATTCCTTCTTCCAGGATGAAGAGGTATGCTTTCGTCTCCATTGAGTCCTACTCTTGTATCAGGTCCAGTTCTTGTCCATTTATATGAATTATACACCTAGATGAATTTATTCTGAATGCAAAAATTGCAAGACTTGTCATAGGGTTTTAAGATACAAGATGTGTTGTAGTGGATGGAGAAAGGATTTGAAATTACTTTTATCAGTTGTACTTGAAATTTTCAGTGTTTTTCTAAGAACTAGCATAGGTCTAAAATTTAGGATAGGTCAGGGATTTAGCACCCTAAAACACCATAGTACTCCAGGCAACCCCAATTAACAAAGATAATAATAATGATTTTTGTTATGTATTTGAAGTAATCGTCTGTCAGTTGCCATAAGAGTGTGTCTATGTCTATGAGATATCACCAATGTGACCAAGATCAAAGGCAATTCTTATCCACTCACCTTTACTGAAGAACCAATTTGTCTTGTTCTCATATTATGCATCCCTTTTCCCTGGGTGGGAGAAATTTATGGTTTTCCTCCCTCCCTGGGATGCTCCCTGAGGAAGTAGCATCTAATTCACTCAGATCATTATGCCCAAATCTTTGGAAAGACTTAAAAATCTACCTTGATATGCCTGATGATTATTCAGGAATCCCTACATTTTCCCTAGTGAGAAAAGGTATGGGACAACTCAAAGAAAGGAACAAAACAACAAAAATGATCTGTACAGTTCTATAGAGGTCTACAAGATCTAATGGCCCCAGATTATACACAATGAGTCAACAGTTAAGGTAGCAGATCACAGGCTCAGAAAATAACTATAGTTGGATAGTGATTGTTATAACACACTGCTTTAAAGCAATTGCAATACAATTGTAATATGAAGCCACTGTTGGATAATATTCAATATAACCTTAGCAAGAGTACAATCTACTGTTAACGAACACCTTCTCCAATTACTTTGTGTTAATGTCCTTTTTTTATGATTTCTGTATTAAGAAAAATATTACATATGTGAACAGGGAACTAAATTGCACAAATTACTGAATCTTTTTAAAAAAGATTTTCATTTGTGCCTATAAACTAATGCTTACAAGATAGAGAACATTGTCAATACCAGAGGAAGTTCTTTCATGCTTTGAATGTGGCTAGTTCACATCTATCATTAGAAAATTTTCCTCATGCCCTAAGCTTGAAACAACATTTCTCAATTCTAGGCTACTGATCTTTAGACTTGTTTTCTTCTGTTCTTGAATATCATGAGAGTGAAATAGTAGTCTTGATCTGACTTCTTTCACTCAGCACATTGCTTTTGAAATCCATCCATATTGTATTCATTTTACTGCATGCAGATCCTGCCATTGCTTAACCAGTCTTCTACTGGTGGATATTTGAGTTTTGGATCTTTATGAAAAAGTCTACTATAAAAGCTCCTATGCAAGTATTTTTGTTGACACAAGAGTACAAATTAATTGACTATAGATCTAAGAATTGAATTACCAGATCTTAAGATCTTCAGAAGAAAGTGTGAGATTTTCACTTATTTTAGAACTTGCTTTACCAACATCTATGTATGAAGGGGTTATTTTCCCCATCATCATCAATACTAAGTGTTGAAAGATGTTTAATTTTAATGTTTAATTTTAAAACTAGAAGTAGAATTGGCACAAAATGGTATCTCATTATGATCTTACTTTTTACTTATGTGATACCTAATAATAAATGAACATTTTTCCATATACTTGTTGGTTAGTCATTTATCTGTACTTGTGAAATTTCTAAACTTTAGCCCATTTTTAATAGGGTTGTATTTCCCTTTTTAATCTTTGGACTGCATATATGTATTATAGATTAAAGTAGTTCTTTGGATTTTATTCTACAAGTCATTTTGCTGTTCATATTTAGCCCTCTTTTCCAGTATCGCTCAGTGCTACATAGCAGAGATATCAATCACTAGTTTCAAGAGAAAACAGCCTCCTATCCATGACTTTCTCATACAGAAAATGGATTTTGATGTTTGGGATGGGTATGAGAAGCGAGAAAGTTAATGAAGTCATATGCCAAGGTCCAGGTCCACAGAACTCTCCCAAGAATAGAAGGATTCTGGAGAAATAAGGACCAGGCTCTGCTCTCACATAACATTTTGATTTAATTTTCCTGTACATTTGTGTATTAAGAAATTATGCATTCTATCACGGATATTATGAGCATTTTTTTGAAAAGACTGAGTTGTACTATATTACTCTAAGAGGCTTTTTTGTTGTTGTTGTTGTTTTTGTTCATTAAAAGATATTAGCATGATTTGACTTAAAATATAAACTTTGACCTGTTGGTAGCAATATGAATAAACCTTCATATTTAACCTTCTCCTTGCTTTTGAGTCTACCCACATCTGCACATTTCACAGTTAACAAATTAGAGTTTGAACACAGACTATGTATTTCCATCTTCCTGACTATCTTTTCTGGGATTTATTCTAATTTTCCTTGGGATGTGGTTGATACACACTCTGCTTCTGATTCATTAGTTCTGAAAGACTAGAGTTTATATGAGATTGCAATCAAGTTGTCAAGATTGGGCATTCACTCAAAGTCAAAGTAAAACTGAGAAAATCACTCATTCCTTTACTGTTAAATGCAGTTCAGAATCTGCCTGGTTTTTCTCTCTCTTTAGTAACTTCAAGTTTTTTTCTAAGGCATTCTTTGATAATGAGGTAGTTTATCTTATCATCACTTATTTGATAATCACCAGAAAGATCAGAAAATCATCTTTCTTTTTATTTCTAACTTTTTTGTTAACATGATTAAAAAAACTTTAATTTGGTATATTTTCACTGTTGTAAATATATTGTTCCATGTTCTTCTGCCTTACCAAGTTTTATTACAAAGTATTTTATATCATTTTTCTTAATTGATTTATTTCACATACACCTTATGAATTTTGAAATTTTTAATCCATTTTTTTCTCTGTACTTGACCTGTGGTATTGTTACTACCATTACCAATGAGGATGAGTTCTGTTTCCTCAGGTGCTGAAGTTTGAATGTTGGAGAAACAAGGAAGCTTTATATAAAAGAATAATAACACAGACTAGTCCACAGAGAAGGGGACCCAGAGTCGGTATCCAAAGACGTGAGTGTGTCCTGATGTTAGCAGAAAAAGTCAGGATGGATACGAACCTCATGAATTATCTCAGCTATTTATTCAGGAACGAAGTTTCGCATGGGAAAAGGGGATGTATGGATGAAATGGAGTCAGTGAACCCACTTTCCAGGTGGAAATGAGTCACTGAACAAAGAAAAGGACTGGGTTTACCCAGGTTATAGTGTGAGGTGGTCTAGTGAGCATTTCAGTTTTTCTTGGGCAGTCAGGATTTGGGGGCCTGTTCAATCAATCAATGAAAGTTTCAGTTTGAGGGTTTAGGAATTTAACCTTCTGGATTGAGAGTCTGCAGACAGAGGATCTGTTTCTGAAGGGGATTATTACCTTTTAGAGACTGTCACTTTAGGGGTAATAAAACCTTTCTCCCTGTCCACAGTCAGCATACGGAATTTTTTTTTTTTTTCCTGGGAGATGAAGACAGTCAGTGCACAGCCTTCTTTTTCATTCCCTTTCCCCAGTCCACATTGTCATGGGGATTTTTCATTTCCATATCTGATACCTGCCCCTTTTGTAATGTTTATATTTTCTTTGTTCTCGTGCCCTCCTTCCCCTTTATCTCTCCCCATCCCGTATACACGACCAGTGGCAAAGGTGAACCAAGAGGTGGGAAGCAAATGGGCAAGTGGAAGGTCAAATAGGGTAGTGATCTAGGTCATAAGGTAATAACCAGTATGTACCTATCAATGAACAACCCTTACAAATCTCTGCAGGGAGGAACAATTCCTGGGGCAGGTTACTTTAGCAACAGGTTGGAGCAAGAGGAGGGGAAGAGCTTTAGGAGAAAAGGGAAAGGACAGCATTTGATTTTCTCTCCAACCAGCCTCACCTTCCAGATCTGACCCAATTGTTTATTATCTGAATTGACTACTTTTTGTCCCCTGACTTCAATGGTTTATATTGTCTTGTGTTCAAATTTATTACTTTCCCTCTGAATGTCAAATCTACTCTTAGAAAAAACTGACAATGGAATGGTTTTTACCAATAGTACATTTAGCCCTAACAATTCATGTTTTCCCTATAATTTCTATGTTTCTTTCTTATATCCATGTTACCTTGAAGTCCTTGCAAGTCAGTGTTTTAAAGTTCTTTTCTGCTGAATCTACCATTCCTAATATGACAGTTTTACTTCTGATAATTGATTTCTCTTATAGTTATGTATAATATTTTCCTACTTTTCCAACATAAATTGAAATAAATATTTATTTAGATGTTAGACCTCAAAAACATTTTATTTTTAAGTCTCAGAATCATTTTGTTCCAGTGTTGAGCAGATGGTTGATTTACTTAGTCATGTTACTTCTTTTCATGTTTAGTGTTGAGATCTATGAGAGTGAGGTTTAATAAACTGTTTCCTCTGAGGTAATTTCTTCTCCCTCCTGCTGTCTTATTAAATGCACTTAGAACACAGTGAGTCTCTTTATTAGAGTTTGGTAATTCTCATCGTATAGGTTCTTGGCAATTTTTCTTTCCTTAGAGTTGATGTTACTTTGACCTTATGAGTCTCATATTAATAAGTGCAGTTTGGAGTCATATAAAGTCTTAAACAGGTTCTATGTTGATTTCTTAATCACTTTCATAGCCTACATCTCTCCATTGAAGCGGTCAGTTCTATATATTCTGGGTACTTTAGCACACATATACCTGATTTTTGTGTTTTCATCTCAACATGATGTTGCACATTTCTGTGCCACCACCATCCTTATCAGGATCAAGTAAAGGTGTTCCTTCTCTACCATGGCATAGCAACGTGCCGACAATCATCAAACATCTCAAAATGTATGTTACATATATATTCTCCCAATTTTCTCTTATTTTCACCAGCGGATATTCTTATTTCCTTCCCCTCTTGTTTTACGATATCAGTTTAATGCATATTTTTATTTTTAGTTCACATTTCTAGATATTCTAATACAATTGTTTTGGGGATTGTATTGTCCTCTTCCTTTCAAGACTGAAGACACCAAGAGAAGAGTGACTAAGATATTTTCAGGGTTCTTGAATGAGAGAGTCTTGCTGGTCAATTCCTCCATGGTGGGAACTGAGGCTGTCCCCTAAGTAGAAGTCATCATCTTATGATAGGAACTGGCCCACTTGAACAATGAATATTTCCTCAGAGCCAGCTGGATCTTGCAGAGCCAGACTTGCTGGTAATGATCAATCAGGTCACTTTTGATCAAGACTGCCTGACTATGCAAAATTCTTGTCCCAGGTTTATGTCTATGCCCTATATTTCCTGGTAGCCCTTGTTACTATCCAAAGACAGGGCTTAGGACACTGAGGCCCTGTTTCTTCCCCATATGGTCACACTGAATAATGAATTCCTTTTCTGTCTCAGCACTGTATGTCCCCGATTGAACTCTCCAGGTGGCAGGTGGCCCAATATGGTCTATTTGGATCCCCAGAGTCAAGTCTCTAAGAAGTGTGATAACATATACTCTTACTTATTTTTGTTTTCCATTTGCATGAATCTCTCTCTCCACTTCCAGTCTTCTGTGTTCTTGAAAGTTAACCTCTTGAATTTTAATCAGGTTTTCTTCTTCTTCTTCTTCTTTTTATTAGGACTTTATTTTGAAATCTCAGTTTTAATTTGCATTTCTCTAATTGCCAGAGATGTTGAACATTTTTTCATATATTTTTTGACCATTTGTATTTCTTCTACCATGAAGTGTTTATTCAATTCCTTTGCTCATTTATCAATTGGGTTAATTGTTACTTGGTGTTAAATTCTTTGTGTTCTTTGTATAACCTGGATATTAATGCTCTATCCAAGGTGCAGGAGGCGAAGATTTTCTCCCATTATGTGGGTTCACTATTCAAATGCTTGATTGTTTCCTATGCTGTGACAAAAGCTTTTAGTTTAATACCATCCCATTTATTGATTCTTGATTTTAATTTTTGCACTTTAGGAGTCTAACTGAGGAATTTGGTTCCTAAGTAGACATGATGTAGATTTGGGCCTACTTTTTCTTCTAGTAAGGACAGGATCTCTAGTCTAATGCCTAGGTCCTTGATCCACTTAAGTTGAGTTGTGTGCACCTGTTCCACTCCTCAGATTATACTCACAGAATTTAAAGTTGGCCTACTATAGTGACACAGCCACATCAATATTTTAGCAGCTCAATTCATAAAAGCCAAGCTATGGAAATAACATAGGTATCCTTCAAATGAGGAATGGATAAAGAAAATGTAGTATATATATACAATGGATTATTACTTAGCCATAAAGAAGAATGAAATCATGGCATTTGCTGGTAAATGGATGAAATTGGAGAATACCATACTAAGTGAAATAAGCCAATCCCAAAAAATCAAAGGCCAAATGTTCTCTCTGATATGTGGATGCTAACCCAAAACAAGAGAAGGTCTGGAGAGGGAGCATAGAAATCCATTTGATTAGACAAAGGGGAACAAAGGTAAGGGAGGGGAGAGAGTTATAGAAAGAATAGTGGAATTAATCATACAGATCTTTCCTATCTTTGCATTTGAATACAAGACCAGGGTAACTCTGCATTATGTATAACCACAAGAATGAAGTCCTAAATAGAATAAGGTATACTTTATGTATGTATAATTTGCTAAAATACATTCTACTGTCATATATACCTAAAAAGAACAAAAATTGTGATAAAAAGGCTTTATTTTGAATTTTGCCAAAAGAACTTTTTGGAAATAAAAAAAGTGAAAGAAAAATATAATATTTGTTAATTTAAAAGTTCTTTAACACAGGAACACTTTCTAAAAATCATGCACAGAAATAGAAAGTAAACATCAAAAAGAACATAAAATCTATATAAAAGTGTCATTCACCACTGAAAAAGTGTCTATATATGTATATATAATTTGTATATACACATATAAAAGGGTAAGAACGTGCTCTGTGAGTCTGGAAATAAAATTGCAACAATAAAAAGTATTTTTTCAGTGGCCCATTAACCACAATCTGTGGTTACGTAAAAGTTAAGCCTACTTGCATATTAGAAATACAGTTTGTGGTAGCTTTAATTGTTGTAACCAAAATGTGTGTCATCAACCATTTAAAGAAGGAAAGGTTTATTTTGCCTCATGGCTTCCGAGGTTTCAGTCCACGGTCAGCTGACTGCATTGCTCGGCAGAACTTCTCGATGGAGAAGAATAATAGAAGATAGCTGTAAGCTTATGGCAGCCAGGAGGCAGAGAGAAAGAGAAAGAGAGAGACAGAGAAAGAAAAAGAGAGAGAGAGAGAGTGTGTGTGTGTGTGTGTGTGTGTGTGTGAGAGAGAGAGAGAGAGAGAGAGAGAGAGAGAGAGAGAGAGAAAGCACCAGGGACAAGAGACATTCACTAAGAGCATTAAGAGCATGCCAGTGACGACTTTCTACCTCAAGGCCCAGCTCCCACTCGCCCATTCATCTATATAATCTATGTAAGAATTAGTCTACACTGATGAGATCAGAGCCCTCATGATACGATTTCTTCCAAAAGCCTCTTCTTGGAACATTGCTGATCTCAGGACAAAATCTTTGACACTAAGTGTTTAGGGGACATTTCACATCCAAACCATGCATAACACCTTTCAAGCTGCCTATGGATACAACGTGGTTCAAGATGAAAAAAAATAAAATAAAATGTATGACCTGATTTGATGTAAAAACACTACTTATTAAGCTCGAGTAAAATTGCCTTATAAAAACTTGTAGATGCTACTTCAATCATTATGTTAAGATTACCAATGTTAGAAACACAGACTAGAGATCTATATTCAAAATACATCCCTGATGAACCAAATTCAATCATAACTTTTGGACAGTTTCCTAAGAAGTGTATTCTAGGGGGTAATCTAAACAAATAAGTTAATCCACTCAGCGACCCTATCGCTATTGACTGGATAATTAAGATAGTTTACTTTTAAGAAGTCGTTATGGATGGGTGTTTAATATTGAGTTGTGTTCATTGTTTTCTGCTTATTTTGTAGAAACTCTTTTCTATTCAGCTACAACAAACTAACTTATCTCTCATATAAAACTCTGCAGTTCCACTCATCTTCCACCCACAATGCATGTCTCATGTTTTTGATGTCACTGTTAACATCTTTCCATCCAGTAGAAAGTTAAAGTTAAGGTATAATATTCCATTGTGTATATACCACAGTTCCTTTATCCATTCATCTGTTGAAGGGCATCTAGGTTGGTTCCACACTCTAGCTATTGTGAATTGAGCTGCTGTAAACATCAATGTGGCTGTGTTACTGTAGTATGCTAGTTTAAGTCCTTAGGGTATAAACTAGGAGTGGGATAACTGGGTCAAAAGGCAGGTCCATTTCAAGTTTTCTGAGGATTCTCCACACTGCTTCCCAGGGTGGCTGCACCAATTTGCAACTCCACCAGAAATGTACAAGTGTGCCTTTTTCCCCACATCCATGCCAACATCTATTATTGTTTGTGTTCTTGATAAAAGTCATTCTAATTATGGCATTTGCAAATAAATGGATGGAATCGGAGAATATCATGCTAAGTGAAATAAGCCAATCCCCCAAAACCAAAGGTTGAATGTTTTCCCTGATAAGTGGAGGATGATATATAATGGGAGTGGGAGGTGGAGAATGAGAGAAGAATGGAGGAACTTTAGACTATGTGGAAGGAAATGAGAGGGAGGGTGGGTACGAAAAATGGTGGAATGAGACAGACATCATTACCCTATATACATGTATGATTACACGAATGGTATGAATCTACATCCTGTATAACTATAGAAATGAAATGATGTACCCCATTTGTGTACAATGAATTAAAATGCAGTCTGTAAAAAATAAAAAAAAAATAATAAAAAATGTTAATGTAGCTATCATTGTTTTTAATAGTTTTCTCTTTTAACCTTATGCCTCGTTATGAGTTACGTAGTGATGTAGGTTATATAACTTATCCAACACTGCTTTGTGTAAAAACATTCAAAATTCAATCATATATTTGCCTTTACCAGTGACTTTTATACATTGGTCTGCTGTCACATTACTGAATAGGAACCTTTCATTTCAGATTGATTCTCTTAGCATTTTCTGTAAATGGGTTCTAGTGGTGATGATATCACTCAGAAATTTTTGATGGGGAAATCATTGTTTCTCCAACATTTATTTTCTATTTATTACTAGACATAAGGATTACATTTATTTATGAAGTTTAATGAACATAAACATATTTAACTACATTTAGTACTTCACTCCATGAACACATTTATTTATGTTATCTTCAATTTCTTTCATCAATGTTTTATAGTTTGCCTTGTACATGTATTTTACTTCCTTGGTTGAATTTACTTATCAGTAGATTTTTTATGCTATTTTACATGGGATTTTTAAAGAAAAAGTTGTTTGAATATTTTATTAGCTTCTACAAATGTTTTTGAATTTATGTATGAATTTATTAACAGCATAAATTTTAACTGATGCATAAAAACAGAAAAAATGTACATATAATGAGATACCATTTAAAGGTTTGATGCACATATACATTGTGTAATAGTCAAATTAGGTTAAACATATTTATCTTGTTACTTACTATTTTTTATAGAGAAAACTTATAAAGCCATTCTTCCTAGTTCATTGAAACATAGGTTACATCATCATTATCTTTATGTACGTGAATTTTTTGACTTGCAACCTTAATTTGTTTAACAGTTCTAATAATTTGTGTGTGTGTGTGTGTGTGTGTGTGTGCGCGCGTGCAATTTATGGCTTTTAGTTACAACATCATAAAATCTGCAAATATATAAAATTTCCACCCTCCTTCTCTGCACTCCTTTCTTTTCTTTTTCCTTCTTTCTTTTTTTTTTTTGTTTTCGTATTTTGTTTTTTGGTACTGAGAATTGAACCCAGGGCTGCTTAACCACTGAACCACATCCCCAGCCCTTTTTAAATATTTTATTTAGAGACAGGGTCTCCTGGATCTGCTTAGGGCCTTGCTAAGTCACTGCGGCTGGCTTTGAACTATCTATCTTCCTGCCTCAACCTCCCGTGCTGCTGGGATTACAGGCACACACCACGGTGCCCAGCTCTCTACACTACTTTCTTTAGTCCTTTTGGTCACATAATTTCTCTGGCTTTATTTTCAAGTGTCCTTTTGAATGGAAGTGGTGAGAGTAGGCTTCCTTTTCTTTTTTCTGACCTTAGAGGGAAAGCTTTCAACTTTTCTCCAAGAGAATGATGTTAGCTATGGTCGTTCCTCATTTTTGAAGGAAGAATTACCACACAGGGGATTCATGGTTTTTGGTGGTATTTCCTTCAACACGTTGAATTTACAATCCCACTACCTCCTGGACTTCTGGGTTTTGGTTGAGAAATTTGCTAATTTAGCCTTATTGATCTTCCTCAGTTTGTTTGTTTATTTTTGTTATACAATTCTTTTTTCTGATACTGAATTTTTCATCTTCTACTCCTTTTGTTAAAAAAATTCTCTTTAGTTATATAAAACTCCAGGATCCACCCTGACATAATTAAGAAAGCAGAGAACACAACCCACCCCAATTCAGTCCCAAACATGGCTCCCACCCCCTTTCCCTCCCCCTCATTCCACTACATCACTTCAATCCATTTACAGTTTATTTTATTAAAACATTGAGTCCTGTGGATACACTGAGTCCAAGCCCACCGCACCACATCCACACATGCACATACGAGGAGAGTTCAGTCAGATTCATTCTCCTGCTCTTCTCTTTTTCCGTACCTGTTTTTCCTTCTCAAATCCCCTTCATCTACTCTTTTGATATTTCCTCTACTTTGATGAAATTCCCTCACTCCCCACCCCCCTTTTTCTCTCTCTTTCACTTTTTAAAAGATCTGTCCCACAGCTTGTTTTGAATTAGCTTCCACATGTCAGAGAAACATTCTAACAATTCTAATTTTGGAATTGAATTCTTTCTCTTAGCATGATAATCTCAAGTTCCATTCATTTACCAGAAAATATCTTAAGGTCATTCTTCTGTATGACTGTGTACTATTCCTTGGTGTATATTTTCCACATTTTCTTTATCCATTCATCTGTTGAAGGGCACCTAGGTTTGCACTATATCTTGACTATTATTAATTGTGCTGGTATAAATATCTATATGGCTGTGTTACTGTAGTCTGCTCTTGTTTCTGGTTGTCTGATTATAATGTGTCCTTTTGAACTCATTTTTGAGCTTACAATTTAGACCAAATAGTACTAACAGTCATGTAGAGAATTTTGCATCCATATTCTTCTCTAGTGCATAGGGAACAGTCTCCACATTAGATGATATCATAGGACACAAAATATTTTTAAAAGTTTAAGTTAAATCAATAAAATTCAGAGATGAATTTTTAAGAAAGTAAACAAAATTGACACATCCTTAGCTAGACTAACAAAAAAAGTCAAATAAAATCAGAAATGGAGCTATTTCAACTATAAGAAATGGTATTTTGATCCACAACAAAATTTACCAGCATCTTGGGACAAATGACAGTGGAATTGCCAAGGTCAATGAAAGCCAGATATCTGATAAAAAATACATAGGTGTGTGCAGGTGGGAGTCCAGCTTGGTCAGAATGATCATGCCCAGGTTGCCCACCTCTGTGACTGTGTAGATGATGAGGAAGACCCCAAAGAGGGGAAGCTGCAGCTCAGGCCGCCTTGAGACTCCAGTCAGAATGAACTCAGTCAGCAGGGTTTGGTTCTGTTGGCCCATTAAGTTCTGTTTTCTCTGTACTTCTCTTTCCTGGGAGGAAAGAGAGAGCTTTGTCCACTTTCTTTTAATGTCCTCTAAAATAATAATAATATTTATAGGCTGTAAGAAAATTTTAATCATAACATGGGAGAGAAAAATAGTTTATATATCTGACACTTAAAAAAGAATCAACAGTAGAACCTTCTAATTCCTACGAGAACACATATTTTTATACTGTATAAACAACAGATTCTTCAATGTTTGGAACATATTCTTTGAAACAAGACCATATAGGTTTTGATGAAGAAAGATTCAATTTTTTTTTTTATCTAGAAAATGACTTTACAGTTTTTCTTTACTAAACATTCATTTTTGTGTGAGTGTTCTTTGGAATTTGTATATTCTTAAGAAAGAGGTATTAGTATTAGGGTTCCTCATATGCAATTCAAATGTTCTGGAGAACACTTATCAATGCACTCCCAAAATGTTATTTCTTTGTAAATGTGAATATAACAGAGAAATCCATGAAAAGTCCATCCTACTTTCTCTAAATTCGAATGTCTTCTTCATGGCTCTTCAATTAATATGGCAGAGCATTTGTGGGGTCCAGCTAAAGGAGATTGTGTTAATTGCATTGCATTTGAGGGTTACTGACTCTAGTCATATTGTTCAAAGTCAATTACATTTACCATTGAATAATTATTTCCATTGTGATGTAGTGGTAACATCAAAGGACATGCCTACTATCCGGTGTCTGAAAAGTACCAGGATTTTAATTAATAAAATTGTTTTGATATATCTCATGATCTTTTTGACCATTAGTTCATTTATAATTGATATTTTAAAATTCTTTTACTACTTTGTATAAATAATCACAATCATTTCTTAAATTGCACACATGATTTTTTTCATTGTTGAAAAGGAAAGCCTCAAATTAGTGTAAACTTATAAAAACAAATGATCTGAATCTCTTCCTGCAAAGATATGTGGTATATATTATTCAAGGATTTGGAGTATTTAATTCAATATACACTTTATTTCCTTTAATTGTAACATTGTAGAAATACAGTAATATATGATTTAGATTATTCAAGGACTTTGAACTTTCAGTTCTATATACTATATTTCCTTTAATACCATAGTGTGGTCATTGTAGATTTCATAAAGCACTATACTACTTGAGCATTTATTTCAACAGTTATTACTAAATGTCAAATTTCCTGGAATTTCCTAATGAAGATTGTATAAAGTGTACCACTGTGGTCTTCAAATATTTCAAAGAATAATACCCCACATTCATTTAATAAATTGACATGAAAAGTCAGTAAAACATAGTAGAACCACTCTGATTAAAATAATGCAGATGATTTAGCCTAATTCTCTTGGATTGCTGACATGATTACTTTTTCTTCAGTGAAACTCTGAAATGCTGAAATGCTATAAGCATTTATATATATTTATTTATTTATACATACCAGGGTTTGAACTCAGGGTTGCTTAACCTCTGAGCCACCTTCCCAGATTTTCTTATCTTTTTTTTTTTTTTTTTTTTTTTTTTTTTTTGAGACAGGGTTTGCTAAATTGCTTAGGGCCTTGCTAAATTGCTGAGCCTGACCTCAAACTTGGAATCCTCCTACCCCACTCCTACCTCAGCCTCCTGAGTGGCTTGGAGTGCAGGCCTGTGTCACCATACCTGACTAGCATAATTTTTAATTGGAGGAATGACTGCCGTTAAAAATAAATCAGTCATAAAATGCAGGAAAGAAGTTATTATGTTGTGAAATGCCAACTTTAACTCTTTCAGCAATCAGGTATTAACTTCTAGGAGTTCACCACAATGCCCCAAACCACAGCCTGGTGCAGGCAGCTACAGTCTAGAGCCACAGTGCAGCGGTTGTAGCAGTTCTAGGAATTGCTCACTTTGGGTGACTATTTGCCTTTCTTATTCAAGGACTGAGAACTAGAGAAGAGGGTGATCCTGGAGATTGCTGAACTGAGTCCACTCCTTCTTCCAGGATGAAGTGGTCTGCTGTTGTCTCCATGGAGTTCCACTGTTGTTTCAGGTCTACTCCTTGTCCACTAATATGAATTATACACCTAGACACCTTTATTTAAAAATCAATGTCTTGCAAGACTTGTCAGAGTATTAAGATAGAAGGAGGGATGCAGTGGATGGAGAAAGGTTTAAGAACTCCTGTTATCAATTCTGCCACCCTCAAGTCTTCAGTATTTTACTAAGAATTATTCTCTTGCCTATACATATCTGCTATTATCTCCCACTCTGAAAATGTCTAGAATCTTACTCTGCTCATTCTTTTGTCATGAAAATAAGTGGTATTTTCACTTTGGGACATGGTAACATCAGGAATTATGTGAAGTTTGGTGGTTTCTGCACAACTCTATAACTCTTGAAATTGTTATAGTATTTTCCATGTGTAATGATTTTTCTCCAAGTGATCAGTGGTAAGCAATCCATTAGGAAAATATAAACAACTAAAAATCTACAATTCTATGCATACAACTTTATAAGACTCATTGAAATTTGTAAACTATTTCCTGGAAAATACTTGAACTATTGCTTTTCAAATATTTCATCAGTTATATTTATCCTAAAACAATATTTTTCCCTCATCAAAGATTATGTAGTCTGGGCAAGGTGGTACAGGCCTGTAATCCAGTGGCTCTGGAGACTGAGGCAGGAGAATCAAGAGTTCAAAGCCAGTCTCAGCAAAAGTGAGGCACTAAGCAACTCAGTGAGACCATATCTCTAAATAAAATACAAAATAGGACTGGGAATGTGGCTTAGTGGTCAAGTGCCCCTGAGTTCAATCTTTAGTAATGTCCCAAAAAAAGAATATTTTGTAGGTTATATGTTACAGTTTGTTGTTTATGTGAAATCCAAAAGCAACTGGGCATCCCATACTTTACCTGCAAATCCTTTTGATGGATCTAATTAGTAGATAGATCTAATTTAATCTATTAATAGATTTTAATAATTGAGATTAGTGATCAGTTTTTTAAATATTTCTAACTTACTTTGCACTTCCAATTTCCAAATACTAGTACAAATCAAATAGGTCTAGGACACCTGTTTGATTCATAGGACTTAGTGTTCTAAAACACCAGAGTACTCCAGGGAACCCTAGTTAACAAAGCTCATAATGTTTTGTGGTTTATTTGAGCAATAATTTGTCACTTTCCAAGAGTTTCTATGGTCTATGAGAAATTACCATTGCCCATGTAATCAAGATCAAAGACATTTCTTATCCACTGACCTTATGGAAGAATCAAAAATCATCTCAGTTTATGCATCCCTTTTCTCTGGGTTGGAAGAATTTATGTTTTTCCTCCTTCTCTGGGATGCTCCCTGAGGAAGTAGCATGTAATTCTTGCAGATAATTATGGCCAAATCTTCTGAGAGATTTAAAAATATGCTTTAAATGTCTGATAATTAACTAGGAATCCCTACATTTTCCCAGTGGGAAAAAGTATGGGAAAACTCAAACAAAGGAACAAGCTAGCAAAACTGATCTATCCAGTTCCATGGAGGCCTACAAGATATGGTGGCACTGAGTTCACTCATGATGAGTCAACAGTTCAATTAGCAGCTGATCATATTAAGTTGGGCAATCGTTGTAATACTATACCTCATTAAATCAATTGCAATGCAATGATCTGTATTATATACATATGTAATACACTATATATCCAAACATTGTTGAATAATGCTCAGTATAACCATAACAAGCGTAAAATCCTCTGTTAGTGGACACCGGCTCTAATTACTTTGTAACAATGACATTTCTCTTTATGATTTCTGTATTAAAAATTTGTATACATAGAAACAGTGAAAAGTGAACACTTTTCCACATACTTGTTGGTCATTCGTCTGTACTTCTAAAATTTCTAAACTTTAACCTATTTTTAAATAAGGGTGTTATTTTTATTGATCTTTGGAATATTTATAAGTTATCTAGATCAATCTAAGTCTTTGAATTTTATTCTAGAAGCCATTTTTCTGTTCATATTTAGTTCTCTTTTCCAGTATCCTTCAGTGCTACATAGCAGAGATGTTGTATCACTGGTGTCAAGAGAAAACGGCCTCCCATCCAAGACTTCTTCATATAGAAAATTGATTTGGATGCTTGGGATGGGGCAGGTAGGAGAAATCAGGAAGAAAATGAAGCCATGTGCCAAGGTCTAGAGTCACAGAACACTCCCAAGAATAGGATTCTGGAGAAATAAAAACCAGGCTCTGCTCTCACATAAAGCTTTGATTTAATTGTCCTGTACATTTGGGTGTTAAGAAATTAGGGATTCTATCTTGGATATGTGAGCCTTTTTGTGGAGAAGTCTGAATTTTGATGTATTACTCTAAAAAGCTTTTAGTTTGTTTTTGTTTTCAGTTCATTTATTTATTCAACTTTAGGATAAAATTAGTATGATTTGACTCAGAATGCAAATTCTCACCTGTAAGTGTCAATATAAATATTCCTTCATATTTAGCCTTCTCTGGGCTGCAGGGTTTACCCACACCTACATGTTTTCTCGTCAACAAATTAGGGTTTGAATACGGAATATGTATTTCTCTTTGTCTGTTGGTATATTTTATGGATTCTTCCAAATTTTCCTTGTGGTGTGGTTGTTACAAACTCTGCTTCTCATTAATTAATTCAGAAAGACTGAATTTTATATGAGATTGCTCTCAAGTTGTCTAGACTAGATGTTCCCTCAAAGTATAAGTAGTAAAACTGAGAAAATTACTCATTCCTTCAGTGGGAAATGCATTTCAGAATCTGCCTGATTGTTATTTCTCTGCAGTAATTTCTTATTTTTTCCTCAAAAATTGTTCCTTATCTCTATCTCTGCAATGTTTTGGGGTATTATCATCAATTATTTGATAGTCACCAGTATCATCAGGGAGTCATATCTTTCTTTTCATTTTTAAATTTCTTATTTGAATGATAAAAATCATACTTTGGGTCATTCCTATTTTTTAAAATACATTGTTTTGCATTTTCTTTCTTTTTCTGGTTTGCTTTAGTATATTGGACATCTTTCTAATATAAGCAATTCTGATTCAATGGAAGAGATGGCAAGAGAGTCAAGATTAATGTCATCCATTATTAGCATGTAAAACTGAGGGAAATATCAGTTAATTGTGCTGGTAGAATTCTGCCTCCATGGGAGATGTAAGGGTCAAGTCCAAAGTCATCAAAGGGAAAGATGAAGAAAGATGGACTCTCACAGTGTGAATTTCTGGCTAGAATCTGTTCCTTGCTCACTATGCCAATGTTTTATCCCAGTCCCCTCAGACTGATTCTCTAGGTTGAGATGTTGGAGATCACATTTGCTTAGTAAAGAAAGTGATGGGCTGAACCCAGTGGCAGTGTTGAAATACTTCCCAAGTCTCACTTGGCCCAGACTTCTCCAGGGAAGGTGGACAGAGGGACAGGGGGTGCTGGCACCAAGGGAGGGCTTGGCACATGGCTCTGGGAAGTTCAGAGTAGCTAGAGACCTAGGTGGCAGGACACACCTGGATAGTGTCTATAGTGACCATACAAGGGACAGCAGTCCAAACTCCATCATGCATAAGCAGATGGAGCCATATGGGGGATGACAAAAACTTGCCCTAACCTGTCTCTCATATGGGACTGACCTAGCCCCCTTAAAGCCATGGTGGGCAGCCCGGGAGAGTGGTGGTCAGCATAGCCCAGTTTTGGACAGGACACCATGGTAGACTGACCCCCATCTGGTTTCTGAGGTGAATTGGTTTATCTCCATCTCTCAAAGCTTTTAAACATGCACACAGCTGAAGGAGGTCTTGCTGACTGAGAACTTTGGAAAGCTCCTTCTAGTAAGACTGGGCAGGGGTGGCAGGGTAGAGGTGGAGACTGCCTTGAGAAAGCAGCTGAAAAATGAGTGGATTGGGATTTCCACAGACATCAGAGATGATAACTGGTTTGAAAGGAACCATGATTCAATGCTCTGATTTGGGGCTAGTTTGCCATGGGGCTAATTTGCTAAATGAGGTAATTCCATCCTGACCTCCTTTGGCAGGGTTGGTCTGGGAAGACAGAAAACAGACCTTCCCAAGACTCATGGGGATGAAAAGTGGCCAAGAAAAGCCAAATTTGGCTCCCAGTATATAATGAGAAAAACAGAGAGAGGACTTTATTGGATTCTATGTGCATACTGAGCTAATGTCACCTTCTTTCCATGTTTCTGATTCTGGTATTGACTTGGAGGCAGACATAGCCCTCCCCTGATCTTCTAAAGCCCCAGAGATAAAGGGACCAGCTGGAGGATAGATCTTGAGGCATCCAAGGGCACAAGTGTGTGAAAGCTACCCCTATGGAACTCAACAGGGACCACATGTTCCAGCCTCAGTTTATTCTCAGAGGAACAACAAGGCATGGGGTCTGGGGGACTTCAGTCTTGGAGACAAGGGCAGGGTTTCAGATCTGTCTTCTTGGCCTGGAAATATTTTGGATCCCCCAGTTGGGTCATCAGATCACCCTTCTGGAACCAATAGCTCTCTCCTCTCTCCTCTGTGGACAGGACAGTGGATGGGAGGGCAGCTTCACCCAATGGGAGCCACCACCTCCTTTCCATGGACTCCCAACCCCTCTCCTGGGACGGACTCCCCCAGGGCCACACAGGCGTGTCTAGATCTCCATGGCCATAGGATGTTTCCTGTTTTGTGCTCTCTGACCTACAGCTCTCTGTCTGTGGCTAGGTCCACTTTTCGAAGCAGTTGGTCCACAGGCTCCACTGTGCTTTGGTTGAACATGTCCCTCTCATGCCGCAATTGTGTGTATCGGCATAGATGTTGCCAGATCATCTCCACCCTCTCTACTTCCAGCCACTCCAGCTCCAAACTGGTGGTCACCATCTCTTCAAACCTTGTGGACTGGGCCCTATTGTATAGGTCCACACAGGGCATGAAGTCATTGCCCTCCTGTGTGGACTTCCTCCCTGCTTCTTGATGTTCTCCTCCATCTTTTTGCTCAGCTTGATCTCCAACTGCTGGGTCTTCATCTGTAGGTCTCTGTCACTCTGTGAGGGTTTTCTGGGCCTTCTCCATATCAACTGGTAAGTTGCTTGTGGAGGTCAGTGATATGGTGGTCACACTTTTTCATGTCTTTCTTGAAATTCTCACGGAAGTTCATTAGGGACTTTTCTATCTCACTGTGATTTTGAGATGAACTTCTGCTTCATCTGCCAGGGTTTTCTTCACATAGGCCCATGCTTCTCACAGGGAGCCTTCCTCCTGTACAGCCACGGAGTTCTGATAGAGCTTAGCCAAGTTCTTAGCATGTTCTTCTTCAATCTTTATCCTCTCTCAGATGAATTTGGACATTTCTTTCTGCATCTGTCTGCCTTTAAGTTGATTTTGGATCATCAGTTTGAACCCAGTCATGGTGCCATTGCTTTGGGGGTCCTTCTTTTCAGCCAAGAAGTAGTCAAAGTAGCTTCACTCAGTTGGATTTAGCAGTTGCTATTCAGGCATTGTGTCTGGGTGAAGAAATGGCACACAATTTATCATTTTCTCTGTGTGGTCAACTTTATTTTCAAGATTTTATATTTTGTCTTCATTGCCTGAGGTTCGGTCTTCCAAGTGGTCTTGTCTGTTGGTGATGCTTTCCATTGAATTTTCAGTTTGGTTTATTGATTCCTTTATTTCAAGGTTTTCTTCTAGATTTATTTTCAGGATCTCTATCTCTTTATTGAAGTGATCTTTCACCTCCTGAAATACACACCTGATTTCACTCCTTATACCCTCCTTTAAGTTGTGGAGCAAATTTTACAAAGTAAATTCTGAACCACTTCTCTGACATTTCTTCTACTGTGTTGTCAGTGGATTCTATTATTGGAGTGTGTTGGTTTGTTTGGAGTGCTTTATTCCCTTGTGTTTTCATGTTGTTTGTGTGTCTTCCCACCTAGCTATGTAGATCTAAGGCAGTACAGTTTCTACTTTGTAGATTTACCTGAAGGTTTCCAGTACCTGCCTTCAAATGAGGGGAGGTCAATATTAATAGCACAGATCTGAGTTTCAGTTTCAATGGGTTCCACAATGCCACAGTTGCAAGATGACTCCCAGATTGCCAATGATCAATAAACTCCAGGGTGAAGGATATGAACAATGGGCCCCAAGGAGGGAACTTCCTTTCCTGTTTCCCTACCTGCACTATTTCCCCTAAATATGTGGTTTCATATTCTGGGTTACAGTGTTTTATTGAAGTCTGAGTTAATTCTAATTTTTTTTCTGAAATATATTTTACATATATCTGTAAAATTTTGAAATTCTTAAAAGATTCCTTTTTTCCTCTTTGTTCTTAAAGTTTGGATGGTTTCTATTTTCTTGTGCTTGAATTCACTAATTTTCCCTACAATGTCAAATCCACTCTTAACAGATGAACAATGAAATGTTTATTGCCAATATCACTTTCTGCTCTAATAGTTTTTGTTTCTTTCTTATAACTTTTGTCTCTGTTCAATGTCTATCGTTATACTGAAGCTCTAGCAAATGATTCTATAGGTGTTTCAAAATGTTTTACTCTAAATTCAACATCTCTAATATGATGACTTTATTTCTGGTAATTGATTTTCCTTACAGTTATGGATAATATTTTCCTATTTTTCCTCATGCAAATACATATTTATTCAGATGCTGGGCATTATAAACCTTTGGCTGTTAAGACTCATAATTTTTTGTTCTTGTTTAGCAATGAGATTATTTACATGCAATAAAAGTAACCCTGTTGAGGTTTAGTGTTGAGATCTACAAGAGTGGGACTTAGTTTACTGTCTCCTCTGAGGCCATTTCTTTTCAATTCTGCTGTCCTCATTGAATGCACTTAGTCATCATTGAGTCTTTTCACTAGAGTTTGGTAGTTCCCATCATTCAGGTCCTTGGTAATTTTTCTTTCCCTGAAGTTGATGTTACTTTGGACTTGTAGAGTCTCATGTTAAAAGTGCATCTTGGGGTCATACAAAGTCTTAAGCAGGTCCTATGTTGATTTCTTAATAAATTTCCTAGCCTAGGTCACTCCACTGAAGCGTTCAGTTCCATATACTCTGGGCACTTCCACACGTGTGTATCTGATTTTTTATTTTCATGTAAACACGACTGCTGTGTTCTTCTTTGCCACCACCATCTATCATCAGAATCTTTTAAACGTGTTCCTTTTCTGACATGGAGTAGCACTGTGCTAACAATCATCAAATGTCTCAAAACACATATTACAAATATTTTCTCTCACTTTTCAGTTGTTTTTGGCAGCAGAGTTGTTAAATTCATGATTCCAGTTACAGCGTTGATCCCAGCCCTCGGAACTGCAGGTTGATTTCCACTATCGATCTAATGTTTAGCCTTCTCCTCATTTTCCCTGTGGTTGTTACTCATTTTCCTCATGTTTCCAATATTAATTTTCATTCATATTTCCTTTTTATTCATTTCACATTTCTAGATATTTTAATACAAGTGTTTTGGGGAATGTGTTAATTCTCGTTGTTAAATCAATGTTCAATCATTTTGATACCCCCTTAATTTCTAATGTGCAATATGGTATCTACTGTATACTATCCACTTGTAACTATTAGTTTGATGGACGCAATTCTTCAACACTCAGCATGCTAAGCTAAAGAAGTAGACTGGCATCTCAGTTGGGCAATGGGTAACCCATAAATCATAAAATTGCTCATGTGTTCAAGTGTGTGTGAGTTTAATTTTGTGTCTTGCTTCTAAAAGCCCTTATTAATAGTAGGTTCAGGTTCCCTATCTTCCTCACCTTCATAAAACATAGCTTGTACTTAATCTGGTCATATTCAGTCATTATCCCTTAGAGTTAAGTCTAACTGACTCAATTATTTTCCATAAATGTTGCTATAATATTTACTAAATTTGAGAACCCTCCATTTTGCTTCATTTTTGTTTAAAGTCTGTAAGCCTTTTAGTTAATTATACACTGTAGGGATAGATATAACTCATGGGGAATTCCAAAATCCCTTGAGAAAGAGAATGTTTCCCAAAGTTTCATCTGCTACATCGTATGATGCTCAATCTATGATAAGGCCCATTAGAGATTGAAAATATATATGGAGAGAGAGAGTCAGAGACACAAAGAGACAGAGAGAGAAAGAGAGAGAGAGAGAGACAGAGAGAGACAGAGACAGAGACAGAGAGACAGAGATAGACAGAGGGAGACATCTAATTCCTTCTTCTTTAGAAAAAAATATCTTAAGGTTTGACTTATTTGTTGTTTCTTGTGTTTATTATTAATTGCTTAAATTTTCTTTTAATTATGTACCTGGAATTATCTTCCATTAGATACTTTAACAATATTTCATATCTTTGCAGGACATATCATTATTAATTGAAATGAATTTTTAGTAAAGATAAGAAATCATGGAGAAAGCATGAAGCCTTTAAGTGTGAACATTTAAAATATTTTTCTTTGGGTAAGTTTATTTTGTGAAAGTAATTTCTCTATTTGAATTATGTTTTATTTGATATGCTAGTCAGAAACTTGTATGTGATAGAATTGAAGGTTTATTAAGAAAATTGCAAGTAATTAAATTAAATTGTACATCACCTCATTCAATTCTGTTTCCAATATAACCTTCAATTTTGTTAAGGATAACCATAACCAGAATAAGAAATAAAATTTAATTTCAAAATTCTAATGGGAAACTCCACATACTTAATTCTGCTTGGAAATGAAAACTACTTATATAAACCTTCCTTGAGAAAATGTTATTTAATTGGTAAAGGATGAGGATATCTAATTTGCAAGGCTTTCTACAATGGTGAAAATGTATTATAACTAGTTCTGCAGGAAACACAGGCCACTAGTTACATATGCTTACTGATAACTTGAACAGGGGTTATCAATCGTGGGAAATTAGGTTTTATGTAATTTTAGTTAGTTTAAGTTTCTGTTTAATATTCACAGGTGGTTATTATAGTGGACAGATCAGATATGGTAGACAAATAGGTCCAATTTGAATGTCAAGGTTTAACTTATGTTGAAGGGACTTGTATTTTGGTAAATAAACTAATAGTCCAGGGGAAATCATTAAAACACATAGGCTGAAATTGAATGTGAAAATTTTAAACCACCAATTTTCATTTCCATTTAATTAAAAATTCAAATGAAATAACATATATTTAAAATTGGGGAAATTGATTGACTAAAATGCTTCCATATGATTTATACATATGCATACCACTACCTACTCCCCAAACCATCTAGCTTTTATATATCATTATATTGCTTACCTACCTAATCTATCTACACTTTAAGTGCTTATTACATACTTAATAAACTCTTTGCTCTTTGTGTGTAGCATTTCCTATTTTTTTAAAAAAATATTGTGATGTATATATAATTATACCAAAAGTGGTTAATGTAATCCCAGAGTAATTAAGTTGATAAGTGACACCAACATATTTTAATTCCAGGATGAGCTAATGCCAACCAATTACTGTTTTGTTAATTAAAATGTATGAGTTAAATTTAATTAATAAAACTGATATTGGTAACCAAAATCATAGTATTGTCTTTATATCTTTATTTCTAAACATGTATCTTCTTTTAACTATAGAATATGGTGGATTGAGAAGGATGGAGGTAGAGAGGTAGAAAAGAAGAGAAGAAAGTTGTATTCTACTGTTGGCTTATTATTATACAATAGAAGACATTTGAATAAAAAGTTGTGAATAACTGAACTTTCACAGAAACTGAATTGAGAAATATAATGGTCATAAATATTTAACATTATAGGAATGACATGAAAAACTGTTCCAGACCAGTGGCTGGAACATTTAAATTTTTATTGACTATCTATGTGTGGACAGATTATGCAAGTGTTTATAAAAGTAATGAAATATATATATATATATATAATATATATTATACACAGACATTTATACAATGAATACTATGTGACAATAATAGCATAAAATGTATGTATTCCAAGCATCATATAACCTATGAAGTCTTCTAAAACTGCTGCATTTAAAGACAGGGAATTTTGTGCTCAGGACTAGATGATTCCACTGAGAGTCTCTGTGTGTTATACTCATGAGGGGAATGTAGAAAAACATGTCATTTATGGTATTTAAAAAGTATCATGCCATCCATCATCTTTGGAGCCAATCCCCTTGCCTCATAACCTTTGTTAATTCACTCATTATATCATGGTACATTTGTGAATTAACTATATAGACAGTAGTACAGCTGTTTTTAAATCTATTTGTCATTGACTCTTTTTATATTCAAAATGCAGATTAAGAGAATTTCAAGTCAATTTGCAACCACCTTTTAATTAGAATCATTGTCCTTTATAGGTATCATCTTCCTAAAGAGGCAGATCCGTGAGGGAGAAATTGAAATTTTTGAGAGCCAAGATGCTTTTTGTGTATATTCTCATAGAATTAAATAATAACTAACACTAAAACAAAATTGAGATGATAGAATAAGGTTTTCAATATTATAAATGAGATTTATATTCAGCAAAAATAAAACTTAATCATCCAAGGGTACAAGTCTGTGAATAATTCTGTTTCATTTTAAAAGCACCAGATTCTTCTGGATATGTTCTAATCCTTTACCTTTTACATCTCAGATTTCGAGAAAAGGAATGGCTGAAGAGAATTTTACAGTTGTTACTGAGTTTATTCTTTGGGGATTGACAGACCGTGTTGAACTAAAAGGTGTACTTTTTGTGTTGTTCGTGGTGATTTATGCAATTACTTTGGTGGGGAATCTGGGCATGATCTTCTTAATCCAAATCACCCCAAAGCTCCACACACCTATGTACTTTTTCCTTAGCTGCCTTTCACTAGTGGATGCCTGCTATTCTTCAGTCATCGCACCGAAACTGCTGATCAGCTTCTTGGTCCTGAAGGAAACCATCTCCGTCTCAGCCTGCATGACACAACACTTATTTTTTGGGGTGCTCATTACCACTGAAGGCTTCTTGCTCTCAGTGATGGCATATGATCGCTATGAGGCCATTGTCAACCCTTTGCTTTACGCTGCAGCCATGTCTCAGAGAAAGTGCATAGTGCTGGTTATTGGGTCATGTACAGGTGGAATAATTAATTCATCCACACACACGGTAAGCTTGACCAGACTGTCCTTTTGTGGGCCCAATGTGGTGAACCACTTCTACTGTGACATTCCGCCATTGTTAAAGCTGTCATGTTCTGATACCTCCATGAATGAGTTTTTGCTTTTGATCTTCTCTGGAGTCATTGCCATGGGTACTTTCTTCATTGTGATCATCTCCTACATACTCATTGCCACTGCCATTCTGAAAATCCGCTCAGTCTCAGGCAGACAGAAAGCCTTCTCCACCTGTGCCTCTCACCTCACTGCTGTGACCATATTTTATGGGACCTTAAGTTTTAATTACATCCAGCCCAGCTCCCAGTATTCTGTGGATCAAGAGAAGGTGGTATCTGTGTTCTACACACTAGTCATTCCCATGTTAAACCCATTGATTTACAGTCTCAGGAACAAGGAGGTAAAAGATGCTGTGAAAAGGGCCACAGAAAAGAGATACTGCTCTTGTTAATTTCAAGGCACTCTTGAATCCATGACATTCTACCAGCCGGTTTCACTGGCCCAGGTTCCCATGAATACGATGTTCACTTGATCTTTTGATTCCATACTTCATTGTGCTCTGAATATTTTTTGTTCATATGAGGAAAGATAGCTAGAAAGTAGAAGTGACCTAGAGCACAATTTAGTTTGAGAAATATTAACTTAAAATCCTGCTCTCCTGGGATATTAGGGCACTGAGCTTTAAATTGACGAAGCAATTCAATAACTACATATGTGTTTTAACATTTAGAAAACTGTGTAAATTTATTAATGTAGATGTACTTTTAGATATCTAATTCTGTGAAATTTTAATGTTTATTTTCACCATTTTCAAACATCTGTATAAGAATTTCCTTCATATTCTTTCTAGATCAAACATTTTTTAAGAAATTCAAATCATTTAATGGATTTAATGTCTATCTTTAATGTCTGCCTACACATTCCAGTTCTGTAATGATGGGTTATTTGATTGGAAAACTTCACAAATTCTCATTGAATTAAGACCACATATTATTAAAATTGCTACAAATAATGTTATTTTAATTTTGGAAATTAAAATAAACCATATTTTCCATTGTTGTCTGTGTTTTAGAGCCTCAGTTAGCTACTGATATCATAGAAAAACTCAGGTACTTAAAACTAGTGAATTTTTTTCAAAGAATTAGAGAAGTTTACAATTTTTTGTTCATGCTGGCAATGCAGACACAATCAATATGCAGGAAACCTTAGTTTTAAAATCTAAAGCAATTTTTATCTTTCTACTAAAGAATATACAAAATTTATCGCAAAATGTGCATGCAAAAGCAGCTACTTTATTGCAGATTACATTATTGCACGTGGAAATATGTTGATATTAAGCAATTGTGATTTTCATTTCTGTGTGATATAAGTAAAATTCTGTAAATTGTCCTTCCATAGAGAATAGCCATATTCACTATTGTAATGCTAATAATAAATAATACTGATAATGTGTTTAATGTAAGTAAACTGTTTGATTTATAGAATATTACTCTGATTCAGTGCTATCTCAGCTTTTCATTATTTTTGACTTCTGTACCAATATTACAATATATTAAATACTCTAATATGTCTTGGTACTTTGGAGTTGTTATTTTCCTTCCACCTTCTTTCCAATGGTTTCAGCTATTTTTTTTTATTTTTATTTTTTTTTTTGCACGAAGAATAAATCCAGTTTAACCACAGAGACACATCCTGAGGCCTTTTTATTTTTTAATTTGATACGGGGGTAGAGTCTCTCTAAGTTACTTAGGGCCTTGTTAAGATGCTGGTGCTAGCCTTTAACCTGGGATGCTCTGGCCTCGTCTCCCAAAGAGCTGGGATTACAGGTGTGTGCCACAGCATGTCACTAGCTATTCTTAATACCTTATATTTTCATTCTTTTCATTGTGTATGCAGTTAATCTTACTGAATGTTTTTCTTTTGAAACATATTTGTGTAACTGGAACACATATCACCCATCCCTTAGACATCTGGTTTAGCTCTCTGATCCTTTAATACCAAAAATATTTTATAGGAAGAAAATGCCACACATTTGTCTTTTCTAATTTCAAATTTGTCATACTGGTACGAATCATTAAAGCTTTGTAGGTTTCCTTTTCCCCACAAAAGACTTTCTACCTAGGCAATTTTGATCTAATGACCTGTCTCAGAATAGGCAAATACTCGTAGGGGTAAAATAATAGAACATTCATTAGTGTTTTCCAAAATTGTATGTATGTTTATAATAGTTCATGTAAAATCAATTGTTTTGCTGGATCAGGGATGATTTAAGAAAGGACTTTGAGATATTATTTAGCATTTTGAGGTTTGAATTTGGATCATTGTCTCAGGTAAGCTGTGTGGCATGTGGACACACACACAGTCACACACGTGTGTATGGACATGTTCACTATAGTTTTTGTATTGAATGCTTCCCAAGGTCTTTGTGTTAAAGGCTTATGTCTCCAGCTTGGTGATATTGGGAAGTAGTGGAATCATTGGGAGGTGGGGCCTGGTGGGAGGACCTTAGGTTACTGGGGGCATGACTTTGATGGAGTGAAACTCCTTCTTTATGCTTCCTCTTGCTCTTTGCTTCCAGGCCACAGGGTGACATGGTGAGCAATTTGCTCTGTCATGTTCTCCTGCCATTGCCACCCAGCTCCACCATCAGGGAGCCAAACAATGGGGACCCAAACAATGGGACTGTCTCATCTTGAACTGGGATCTCTAAACATATGAACTCAAATATATGTCTTATCTTTATAGGTTGATTATTTCAGATGTCTCATTATAGTAATGGAAAACAGTCTAACACAATGATACAGGAATACATGAAAGAAAAATTTCCTAGAAAAAAGATTATGCAATATTCTGTATTAAAACGTCCATTAACCGAGTATATTTCTGCAGGATACATAGATATAGGTGAATGTAAGGCAATATATTATGACTTGTATTATTTCTTCCAGGAAATCGGTGGTAAATCTTTTATTTATCTGCTTGCAATTATCTTTTTTATCTAACTGTTTTAGAATTTCTCTTTATCATTGATTTCCGATATTTTATTGTGTTTTGATTTGGGGGTGGTTTAATTCTATTTATCCTGCTTGGAGTAGTCTTGGGTTCTATTTTAAATGTCTGTTGGTTAGAGTCATAAGTTTTTGCTTTTTCTTATGTTTAGGATGTATGATTGATTGGATGCTGAATATTTGAATTAATGAGTACTGCACTTTTTTCTCCTTTGAAAGAATGTTATATATTTAAAACTAATCAATTGGGTCCTTTTGAGATTTGTTTTCAAGGCAGATGTGTAACAGGCTAAAATAGATTTTAAGTCTAATGTCTCTATTTGATCTACTGCATGATCAAATATGGAACAAGTACTGACTCTAAACTCTGGCTTTTGGAACTCTAATGCCATCCAGTCCTGTCTGATCTCTTTGTCTTGTTTGGGTTACAATTCCCTCATCCATTATTTAATATCCAGTGGATTTTCACTGTAGGAATGAAAAAAAATTATCATACAGGTGCTATTCTAAAGGACCTGTAAAGGAGGAAAGAATGAGTAAAAATAAAAATTGTAAGACATTGCAAGTTTCTGTATATCAGAGTGTTTCATTCTCCATAGTTACTTTAAATGTATATACATTAAACTTAAAGATTTAAAATCAAAGATTTGTTGAAGAGGTTTCCTCCAGTGTGAGTTTTTGATGCCTTATCTAGTATGAATTGGCTGTATTTATGTGAGTTATCTGTGTCTTATATTCTGTTCCATTGGTCTTTTTGTCTATTTTAGTGCCAATACCATGCCATTTTGTTACTATAGCTCTGTAGTAGAATTTAAAATCTGGTATTGTGTTGCCTCCTTTTTCATATTTCTTGCTGAGGGTTGTTTTAGTTATTCTGGATCTCTTATTTTTCCAAATGAATTTCATGACTGCATTTTTTATTTCTATGAAGAATATCATTGGAATTTTGGTGGGAATTGCATTGAACTTGGATAGTACTTTTGATAGTATGGCCATTTTGATAATATTGATTCTACCTACCCAAGAACACTGGGTCTTTCCTTCTTCTAAGGTCTTCCCCAATTTCTTTCTTTATTGTTCTGTAGTTTTCATTGTGTATATCCTTCACTTCTTTTGTTAGATTAATTTATAAGTGTGTGTGTGTGTGTGTGTGTGTGTGTGTGTGTGTTTGTGGTGCTGGGAATTGAACCCATGGCCTTGTGCTTGTAAAGCAAGCACTTTACCAACTGAGCTATCTCCACAGTCTGGGGTTTTTTTTTTTTTTTTTTTTTTGAGGCTATTGTGAATGGGAGGGTTTTTCTAATCTCAACTGAGTATATGACTACAATTGATTACAAGTGTTAATTATGTGTCCTTCTACACATAATTTGCTGAAATTTTTTATGAGTTTTAGAAATTTACTTGGAGTTGGGAATGGGTAATATATATCTCTAATTTAGGCTGCCTCAAAATAATCTAATTGTTTACACTATTGTTTTAGGTTTACAAAATACAATATAAAAAAATTGAGTATTTATATACATATATACATTTTTATATACATATATACATTTATATATACATATATATTTATATATACATATATATATATACACACACACACATGTGGAAAGTGTGGGTATATATCAGTTTTAAAACTGTTACAGAAATAAGTAGTCTCTTGCTGCAGATTTTAATAAGTATTCCCATTGGGAAATATGTAAGGTTCTATGGCATTAATAATGCAAAAGCTAAAGAGGTAAAGGAAATAATTAAAGGAATATTTGGGAATGAATCACATTTATTCTAAGTAAAAATAAATTTCATTTAACTGAATATGAGGGTACAATTTATGTGTGTATGCATTATAATCTGTTTTGATTTGGAAACAAAATATAATTATATGTATTAGAGTATTAAAAAATCTAATATTTGCTTATTAAAATTCTCTCTGATCTCTCCATCCATGAACGTGAGATATTTTAATTTCATACTATTATTATATTGCTCTCCCATTACTCTTTTCATTCTGCTAATATTTGCTTTATATATTTAGGTTCCCAATGCTTAATGTATACATATTCAAAATAGTTATACCTTCTTGATTATATTATTCCTCCCTCAGTATGTAATAACATTTTGTTGTTGCTTCTGACTATTTTTGGCTTATAGTCTGTTTTGTCAGATAAGCCAAGCACTGCATAACATTTCAGTCACATATACACATATGGTGGTCCCATAGGATTATAAACATGTGAAGGCTTTATTTAGTGAAGTCAGACCCTTCATAATGTCATTGCACAACACCTTACTCACATCTCTCTGGAAAAGTTGGTGTAAACGAAGCCATTTAGTTAAGTTCAGATGTACAATGTTTACCTTTGTGTGATAATTCCATAAAATATGCAGTACCATTACTTGTTCAGGAGTTTTGTAACCTAGGAGCAATGGGCCATGTATATGGCTGGGTATGTAGTATACTTTACCATCTAGGTGTGTGTAAATATGCCATGTTCACATGATGATGGAATCTCCCAATGACACATTTCTCAGTTTATTGTTTTATCTTTAAGCAATGCCTAATCTATAAGTGGGAAAAGGACTTAAAGGATCAAAACACTGACTCTCACTTAGGCATTCAATTTTCTCTTAGCTACCTTAAATTTTGAGTCAAATTTCTACTCAGTTCTTAACATAGGCATGCTAATAATATAAGGAATGTCAAAACTGGGCCTAAATTTACCGAATGACTCCCATTCCTTTTCAAGACTAAAGACACCAAGATAAGAGAACTAAGATTATTATTATTATTATTTTCAAGATCTAGAAACTGAGGCTGCCCACCTAAGTTGGAGTAATCATTTCAAGACCAGATGAACCCACTCAAGCAATAACTATTTCCTCAGAGCCCGTTGGATCTGGAAGAACCACAGTTGAAAAAATTATTATTTTTGACCAAAACAGACTGACTATGCACAGTCCTTGCCCCTAATTTCCGACTATTCCATATATAACCTGGTAGTACTCGTCACTATCCTGAAGACAGAGCTTAGGACACTGGGGTCGTGTTACTTCCCCGTGTGGTCACACTGAATAATGAATTCCTTTCCTGTCTTACCACTATTAGTCCCTTTTTGGACTCTCCAGGTGGCAGGAGTCCAAAGCTATCAAAGCTAGTCTGTTGGAATCTCCAGTCAGGCCTCAGAATCATGCCTCTGGCTAAGAACTCCGATAACATAAGCATTTCTACTTCTGCTCTTTTTTATTTTTATTTATTTATTTTTTTTTTATTTGCAGAGAATACTTTTTCTCTCTCCCTCCACTTCCAGTCTGTGTGCATCCTTGAAAATGAAGTGAGGTTCTTGATCTTTTAATCACTCTTGCTTTTTAATGGATAAGTGTTTAATAATCAGTTGTATTCATTGTTTTCTGGTTATTTTGTGGAAACTTTGTTCCTTTCTTTCTCTCTTGCTCTTTTCCTTTGTTGTTTGATGGCATTGTGTAGTGGTGTTCTGATTTCTATCACTTGATTCCTTATGTGTCTACTAGAAGTTTTTGCTTTGTGGTTACCATAGGACTTACATTAAACATGTTATACTAGTCTCTATTTAGTTGACAACAACCTAAGTTTTCTCACATATAAAAAGTTCTGCATTTTCACTCGTCTTCCAATGCACTCATTTTATGTTTTTGATGTCACAGTTAACATCTTTTCATATTATACATCCAGCAAAGTTTAATGTAGTTATACTTATTTTTAAGTTTTCTCTTTTAACCTTAGGCCTCAGTTTTGAATAATGTAATGATGTAGGTTATATAACATGTACATCACCATTACTGTGTAAAAACTTTCCAAGTTTAATTATATGTCTGACTTAACCAGTAATTTTTACACATTTATATGTTCTCATGTTATAGATTTGGAGCATTTCATTTCAGCTTGAATATTTCCCGTTATAATTTTCTGTATATCAGTTCTAGCAGTGATGAATTTCCTCAGAATTGTTTGATGGGGAAGTTTTATTTCTTCCTCATTTATAATTAATTAATTAGGTAGTTGGAATAATAACATTCATTTATAAAATAAAAAGTAATGGACGTTTTAATGATATTTAGTTCTTCAAGTCCATGAACATAGGATATATTTCCATTTGTTCATGTTGTTTTCAATTTCTTTCACCAATGTTTTATATTTTTCAGTGTACATATATTTCACTTCCTTGGTTGAGTTTACTCATAAATAGTTATTATGCATTGTATATAGGACTTTTAAAGAAAATCATGTTCAATTAGTTAATTGATAGTTTGTACAAGCATTTTTTATTTTTATTTGTGAATTTATTAAGGCAAAATTTTTACCTGATGCACAAAAACAGAGAATGTGGATATTAAGGAGGTGTCATTTGAAGTTTGTGTACACATACACATTGCATAGTATTTAAATTAGATTCAACAATTCTGTCTTCTCATTTATTATTTCTTTATGGAGAAAACATTCAAACCCTTTCCTCCAAGCTTGATGAAATATATATCACATTATTGTTAATTATATATGTGAAATTCTTGACTTTCAACTTCATAAATTTGTTTATCAGCTCTAATAATTTCTTTGTGTATGTAATAGAAATATTTGTAGATTTTTAGTTATAAGATCTTAGTTATAAGATCTGCAAAGAGAGAAACTTTTACTCCTTCCTTCCCTTCATTCCCTTTTTTCCTTCCTTTTTAGGTACTATACATTCCTTTTTATTACATAATTCCTTTGGCTAAGGTTTCTTATTTCTGACCTGAGAGGAAAAGCTTTCAAATCTTTTCCAAGAGTATGATGTTAGCTATGGGTTTTCCCTAATTAATGAAGGGCAGCATTACCAGAAAAGGTATTTTTTGGCTATTCCTTTCCCTTCAACACTTCAAATATATTATTCCACTATCTTCTTGACTGGCATATTTTTGATTAGAAATGGGACAATAGACTTATTGACCTCCCGGGATATTTTTAACAGTTATTTTTCCTGATGCTTTCAGAATTCTTCATCTTCTATGTCTGATTGATTTTAATTGGTCTTTTAGAACTTCTTCTTGTATTGAATTTAGTTGGAGACTTCTGAGTTCCCTGAACCTGTACTTCAGATCAGACAGCTCTAACAGACATATATAGAACTTTCCATCTGTGAGAAGCACAATGCATATTCTTTCCTAGTGCAGAGAACAGATTCAAGATTAGATCAGCTGATAGGACACAAAAATCTCTTAGTGTGTTTAAATTAAATCAATAGAATTAGGAGTTGAATTTTTAAGGAAATAAACAAAATTGACAAACACTTAAGTAGGCTAAGAAAAAAAAATGATTCAAATTAGTTGAAGTGGAGATACTATGACTACATGAGATGATGATCATCTTAATGGCCATGAATATATTAATCACTTCATTATGTATAGTTACAAAAATCATGTTATGTATCCTTGATACATTAAAGGAATATTATAAATCACATTTCCTTCATCATATTTTATTTTGACACGAGTCCATAATGAACACTAAACATAATGCTTGTATTGATTTTTAAAGACCCTGTGGAAGGCATTTTTTACATCTTTGTTCCTAATGCATCAAGGGGTTAAGCATGGGGATTGCAAAAGTGTAAAATACAGAAGCCAGTTTATCAGGTTCATAGATGTGAGTGGATTTAGGCTGCACATACATAAACAATAGAGACCCATAGAATAACACCACCCCTGCCAGATGAGACCCACATGTGGAGAAAGCCTTTTTCCTGACTTCTGTAGAATGCATTTGACATATGGCTAGCAGAATCAGAATATAGGATACCAGGATTACCAGGAGGGAGGAAATCAAATTAAATGCCAAAAATAGTATGATCAACAACTGTATTTCCTGTGCATCTGAGCAAAGCATAGGTAACAAGAGAACAACATCACAGTCGAAATGACTGATGACCTTAGAGCCACAGAAGTTTGATGTGAAATACTTAATAGGGAACAAGAGAGCCTGAAAGGTGCTGTAGAGGTATGGAATGCCCACCAGCACATGGCAGAGTCTCTGAGACATGATGACATTGTAGAGCAGAGGGTTGCAGATGGCCACATAGCAGTCATAGGCCATGACAGACAAAATGGAAAGTTCACTGATGATGAACATAATAAAGCAAGCCAACTGGGTGGCACATGCATAAAAGGAAATGGTATTTTGTTCCACAACAAAATTTACCATCATCTTAGGACAAATGACAGTGGAATCTCCAGGGTCAATGAAAGCCAGATGACTGATGAAAAAAAAAAAAAATAATACATAGGTGTGTGCAGGCGGAGCCCACCTTGGCCAGAATGATCATGCCCAGTTGCCCACCACTGTGACTGTGTAGATGATGAGGAAGACCCCAAAGAGGGGAAGCTGCAGCTCAGGCCACCTTGAGACTCGCATCAGAATGAATTCCATTGGCACTGTAAGGTTCTGTTTTGCCATTAATTCCAGTCCCGTTTTCTGGAAAAAAAAAAGGGCGGGGGGGATGTTGTCATAAGGTTTTATATCATGTTGCTGAAAAACTTATATAATATTTGTGATCAGTGGTAAATTTTCTTCGTAATAGTTTATTGAAAAATTATTGTTGCATCTCATTTTGAAACTAAAATAAAGGGTGGAAGATTCTACGGCTTCAATTTTAACCTATCAGGGATTTTTATGAAAGACATACACTGATATATTATAAAGTCTAAATAATACCAACATTATTTTGAACAATATGCATTGATAACAAATCCATGTAGATATTAATATAGAAATAGTAGATTACTTCAATTACACAAAAAGTCCAGGTTTTCTTTTGTGTACTTCTATCTTTGTCAGAGATTTCTTGTGCAATATTTATTTATTTATTATTAGTATTGGGGATGGAATTCAGTTGTGCTCCCCTCTTTTTCAATTTTATTTTGAGGTAGGGTCTTACCAATTTTCTGAAACTTTCTCTAATATTTTCAATCCTATTACTACATCCAGCTTGAGTCACTGAGATTATAGTTGTCCACTGAGATTACAGTTGTGCCACCTGACTGGGATTTTGATGCTGTCACAGAGGCAGGCAAAGATACCAGATGTTAATGAATCTCAAGTTTTAGAGTCCCTTATTTACACTCGTAGTTCATGACTGAGTGCTTAAAAATGCACTCACTAATTCCCATATCTTTGTAAAAGAGGCAAATATAATGTATGTTGGTCATGATTGGTGAAGTCCACCTTCTTTTGTTTGCCAATTTCCACTCCATCACCCTCAACTAATATAGGATCAAATGGTTGGGTCAACAAGCATTTGTGCGGTTCATGTAAGAATACCTAATTGATAATACATTTTGATGTTTATTGCATATACAATATATAATGTATAATAATAATTACATATTATATATAATAAATAATAATATACACATATTAGATTTAGTTCAAAATCAATGGAATTTATCATTGAATTTCTCTTCTGGCATAAATATGTCCCCTAAGAACACTCCTACACTATAGGCTAAAGTTTGTCTGAAATATCATAAATAAAATGTATTTTGTATTAAAAGTTTATAACACTTATAAAATTACTTGAAATTTTAAAAATTCTTTTTTTCATCTCTTATATTCATTCTTGTCTCAATTTACATATATAATTTTGTTTTTCCTTTGTTAAAATACCCCTCCATTATATAAGCTCTAGACATAAAGATCTGGAACAAATTCTGCCAAAACATGCCAATATTTCAAATAATCAGACATTTTGATTATTTAAATTTATGTACTTTTTATAAAATTTCCACTAAAGTACAATAAGGTAGAGATGATTGGATATGTATGAATTTACACAAGATTTATTTGAGCATTTATTTTATTACATCTTACTGTCACTTTATTTCTGTGATACCTACTCCCTTGTCATTTACAAATCTATGCAGGCAGTCAGAACAACAAAGTGGACCTGCACTAATCAAGGGTGGGGAGGTTGCTTTGCCTAAGGTACCTTCACACTCACCTTCTCCTCAATGAACACCTGTATTGCATAAGCATGATTTTTAATTAGAATACTGTTCAGAATCTAAAATACTCAGTCAAAAAACATTTGGGATAGAATTAACATCATATTATAGCCTGAATTATTATCAGTGTTAGTGTGAAGGACTACCAGGTAGAAACTCCTGGAAGACCACCACAAGAGACAGTCCCACAATTTGGAGCCTATGGATCCTGGAGGTACTTCGTGCCAGTGAGTGACAGTTCTAGGAATCTAAGTTCTCTGTATGCCAGTTCTGCCTTTCTGATACAGAGCAGGGGGCAAAGGAAAGAGCAAAATTGATGATTGATGAGCCAATTCCATCCTTTTTAACCAAATGAAACCACCCAATGCTTCTACATTCATTAAAGTTCTCCTTTTCTATTACATTCCTCTCCCACAAATTATACACTTTGCAGATTCCTGTGCCTAAATCATCTGAGAGATTCAGAACATTGCCTTGATTTTCCCACTGATGGTCTGGGACACTCTACCCATTCCTCAATGAGAAATGATGATGACTAGACTATTTGGAATTAGAGCCTCATACTTCATGAATAACATATATGACTTTTCTGTCAGAAGGCAAACCCGTAATGATCATGATACCATAATGGCATATTGCCAGAGAAAAGGTTTCACTTCTTTTGGATAATGTCCAGTACCAATTTATCAAACATAAAATCTGCTATGATTTTCATTTGTAGAAGAACTGAGAGGAATTTTCCATGCAATTGGAAATGAATCTAAATTGCACGAGTCGAAGTCTTTAAAAATGCACTTCATTTGTGCCTACTGCCTGACACCTAAATCAAGAGAAAGACAATTTTTAACACCAAGGAAAAAGTTCCCTCATATTTTATGCCCTCCATGCCCAACACTGCCTCCAACCTAAGGACAGTTTCCTAATATCTTAATCCCTCCAAACATTTTGATCCTTCCCCCAAAATAGTTTTTAACTCTTCTCAAATTCATACATGTAAAATCTCACAAAACTTACTACTGATTTGGCATCTTTAATTCAGTATATTGCTTTTGAAATTCATCCACAAGTTTGTTTTGCTACGTGATTTTTCCATTGCACTAATGTACCATATTTCTGTAACTGTTCTCTTATTGATGAGTGTTTGAGTTTTGGGTTATTAGGGAACTCTCCTACACAAGTATATTTGTTGATATGTGTAATAATGTTTATGTTTATGAGTCTAAAAGTAGGATCACTGAATTTAGATTATGTTAAAGTCAATTTTAGAAGAAACCCTCAGTTTCAAAAAGTTCAGTTTTGCATTACCAACAAATATGAAGTATCAAGTTCTGATTTTCTCAGTGTTCTTGCAAATATTTGATAGAGGAAGTGTATTCTTGGATTTTAAACTTGAAATGGGATATAATGCAAGGGAATATCTCACTGTGATTTGAATTTTTATTTGTCTTATAACTAACAACAAACAATGGTGATAGTCTTCCAGATACTTGTTCATTAATTTGTGGTCTTTTATGAAATTACTGAACTTTTGCCCATTGAATGTTGTTATTTTTTTTCTCTTTAAATTTTTACATGCACTGTAATTAAAACTAGTTTTTTTTTTTTCAGATTTTCTTCTAGAAGTCGTATTGTATTGACTTTCATTTTTGTTTCAACTTTCATTTTTGTTTCTTTGACACAGATCTCTCAGGGATGTAAAAGAGAAGTTTGTTTCCACTAGAGGTGGCAGAAAGTTCTCCACCACCCCAAACTTTCACATGTGCAAAATAGATTTTGATGCAGGGCATAAATGGACTACAGGGCCCAGAAAGCTCACATAGCCTCAGCTAAGGGTCTAGGGTCACTGAACACTGCTAGAAAGGAGGAAGAGAATGTAGAGCCAGCTTTTGTTTGCACAGAAAACCTTGTTCTAATTTTCCTGTATGTTTATATATCAAAAATTTTTTAATGTTATACTGGACATACGATATGCTATTGAGATGTGGGTTGTAGTTTGTCTACTGTGCCAGGCTAGCTCAGATGCTGGTAAGGGTGCCGAGTCACGACCCGGACTCTGGGAGTTGGGTGGAAGCAGGCTTGTGGTGAGCAGCCTGCAAACTCCTTTATTGCAGGAACAGCTATACATATTGTAGGTTTCTTACCCAATCATGGTGTGCCACGCGGAATCAGACCACCAGGTTCCTATACAGGTTCCCTTGGTAACACTGAGTCAACTTGGGGCAGTTGTTTACTTTCCTAGGTAGGAGAAGCAAAAGGCTCCTCCCTGCAAGTTTACACACTTGAGATGTTCACTGCTGCCAGCCAAGAACTAGAACTTCTCCCAACGTTGGGTATTTTTAATTATCCTCTTTAAGAGTGTCAATTTTATTTGATCATTTTATAATTTTTATTTGAGAAGGAAATTAACATGGTGTGCCTGAGATTGCAAACTCTCCTTAAGTAGCTCAGTGGCAGAGAAGTTGCCTTACATGCACAAAGAACTGTTTAGTCCCCAGTACTGCAAGATAAATAAATAATAACTATGATTGTAAATGCAAATATCACTTGATATTTTCTTCTATTCTAGGCTTCTAGTACTTTCCTCCTATGTGATACATGGTTCAGGGGCATGGAATTGGACAGAACTTATATAATAATATATATTACTTTTTTCTTTCTGTATCCTGTCTGGAATTCATTCTTAATTTTCCTGTGGCTGTGATTGTCACACACTTTGCCTTTTGGTTCTTTACAAGATATGGGTGCCGTGTGAAATTTCTATCTAATGGTCTTGAGCGATACGTTCCCTCAAAATATAAATTGTAAAACGGAAGTCATTCATTACCTTAGTGTCAAATCTTACTTTAGAAGATGTAGAGTTTTCTTTTGGCAGGCAGTTTATTTATTAGCATGTCAGTTTATACATACTTCGAGGATTAATGCTAAACTCTGTTAACATAGGGTTTAGTGACTGCTTTCCTCTGGGTGAATTCCTCAGTCTGCAGCAGTCTCGGGAATGTCCTAAGTTACTATTAAACTGCATCACTACCAGTTGCCAGAATGTTAATACATTCTAATCCTATGTGACCTGGTAATTTTCATCACAAAGATTCTGGAAATTTCTCTCTTCCTGATAATTCTTCCAAAATTTGCTTTATGAAATTACACTATAATGTGTATTTTAGTGGTCATCCAAAATCTCAAAGAGACTCAGTACTGATTTCCTACTCCCTTTTCTGACCCCACTCCATTCTCAGCTCCAGGCACTTCAGTCTGGCTGGTTCTGACTTTGTGTCCTCATCCAAATACAATCGTCGATGTCTCTTTATGTCCTGTCACTAACCCATGTCAGGAACCAGTTAAGTACCCTTTCTCTCACAGATCATTGTCCCATGCACAAAGTGTCAGGTATCTGTGAACAAATGTTATATCTTTTTTTCCAGTTTCCTGTTATTTTCCAAAGTAATTGGGGAAAACCCAAGAATCTAGTTACTGACATTGACAAAATTTCTTAGGAAATACATACCACTGATTTCAAAATTTCAGTATAATTTTGAGTATCCTTCTCATTTTTTCCTGTGTGATAATACGTGTTTCCAGTGATTTATAATGTACATTTTAAAACATATTTCTTATTTTTATAATTAATGTCTGGATATTTTGATATAAGTGTTTATTCATTCTCCAGTATTGTTAAAATGAATCTTCATTTTCATGTGTTTTAATGAAATGTTTATTACTATTATTTTATTGAAAAATTATAATTGCATATTTATGGGGTACAGAAAGGTGAAACAATGTGATAAAAACGATGACCATTCTTCTACTCTGTACTTCTGTGAGTTCAAGTTCAACTTCTTTAGATGACAAGTTTAAGTAAGATCATGTGTTATTTGTCTTCTTGTGCCTGGCTTATTTCAGTTAGCATATTATCCTTCAGATGTATTCATATTGCCCCAAATGACAGGAATTCCTGCTTTTAGAGCTATGTAGTATTCCCTCATGTTTATATACCACATTTTCTTTATTCATTTGTGTACTGATAAACACAGTGGTTTCCATTGTTTGACTATCGTGAATAAAGCAGCAGTCACCACAGGAGTAGAATGTCACTTTCACATATTGATTCCAGTTCTTTGGATATATATGAAGTGGGTTACTGGGTCATATGATATTTCTATCACTGATTTTTGGAGGAACCTCCTCACCATTTTGATAATGGTTGTAATAATTTACATTTCTACCAACAATATATGAATTTTGTATTGTCCAAGTCCTTATAACATTTGTTACCTTTCATTTCTTGGGAATAGCCATTCTGATAGGTATGAGGTACTCTCTCATTGCATTTCATAGTAATTACTGATGCTGAGTATTTTTCACATATTATTGACCATTTATGCCAATATGATTTATGCTTGTTCAGTTCCTTTGTCCAACTTTCTAAAATTTATTTTTATTTATTTATATTTATAAAAATAATATGTAATAGTGGGCTCCACTTTCTTACATCCAACTCAAGGAATATCAAATTAACTACACCAATGGTCAATCAATACCCAGAGTGACTAATGGTCTACTGTTTTGTCCTATATTGCTTACACAGATAATAAATCTTTTATTGAAAGTTTTTGAATATCATTATTTTCTGTATAGAATAGAATGAGTGACTTCTAATGATTGTGACTATGTGTACTATTTTAATTTTTTTGAGTATGTGTGCATATGGTAAGGACACAAACTTTTAATTCAAGTAAACAAAAAATATTGATAACTTGTCACCAACCTATATGATTGTATAAGCTTTGCATATCCTCTTGTATATTTAAATCATCCTGGATTACTTGCAATGCCTAATACAATGTACATATCGCACCAATAATTGTATGTATGTTGTACTGTATCTTTTTCTATTGGTGTGGTTTTTATTATTGTGCTGTTATTTTTATTGTTTGTTTCATATTTGGCTAAATCATAGACTTTGAACTAAATGGGAATGATTATATGATATACTGTAGTCACCAGTGGTACTCATTACTCACCCTTTTGCCTTTTCTCCTCCTGACCTGACACCGAAAAAGTCAGATCTTAGTTTCTGTTATCTCCAAGTGACAACAGTGAAGCAAATTAAGAGACAGTGCCGAGTGATGGTTAAGAGAATATAAGGTGGAGAGAGATAAAATGACCTTGAAAGCTGGTTTTAATCCCTAATAGCTTGGTGAACTCTGGCAATTTTCTCACCCTACTCTCAGTCTCTATTTTAACCTCATGAAAAATAGAACTTTTATTAGGACATATCTACTAATGTGAAGCTAATGTGAAGGCTAAATTAATTAAGACATGATTCATTACTATTACATGATTGTATTGACCTCCACTTTGGAAATTAATTTTAACTGCATCAACCATTTCAAAATATTATGCTCACATAACCAGGTACTACACACCTGTAAATGTTATTCCAAAGGAATATTTTATTGAATTTTATTGGCTACACAAAACTTTTATTTCATTATGGAGATGTAAACAAATATTCAAACTGATAAATTCAATAAAGTCCTAGAACTATTACACAAAATGAAATCAGGAGAAACGTCTCTGGGGAAACATGGACAATGGTATGGAGCAACTCTGGATGGAAAAATCTTTATCCTCTCTTATGTACATAACCTTACTTTTATTGGAAATATCCTCCAGTGCCATCTATGTATGGGATTATTTTCTTGAGCTTCTTACAAGTGAAATGATCAAATGATGCAGAAAAATTGTGAATGCGCATGAAAATGTAGTGCATGAAGGATACTGCTCCCCATAGAGAAATAGCAACCCAATGAAAGGGAAACAATACAATATCATGTAATCATCTTTTCAATTCAAAATCTGATAAAAACTGGAACTTTACATTAAAACAATGATAATTACTTTTGCTTTACAAAAATAAGAAATTATTACAATCCATGAAACAAACAGTCATAAATCAATGAGAAACAATCACTTTAGAAAAAAGTGACAACCCAAGGGCTTCTATGAATGGCTGAAAAATATTTCCTTAATGGTACATCCACTGATGCCAACCAAGTGGACTGATTGAAACAAATTCAGGTGCCTATGAGGACACACAGATTACTGGTAAACAAAATGTATCCAGTGAATAGATTTATATGTGGAAATGAGAACTTCAATTACAGAATGGAATTGCAACATCCAGAATAGTTGCATTTGAGCAAATTCCTATGAATACTTGAACTCTTCACAACAGGTAAACATCTTGCATCAAGTGCAATTCCAAAATACCCCAGTAAAACTGGCAAAGACTGAAACAAAGAGAAAGGAGTTATATGTATACCAACACATACAACACAGGTAGAATTGCAACCCTGGATTTTATTAAGATGGGTAAGAAATGCACAGAAACTCTTGCCACTTCTCTCTGCACCTCCTACTGTCCAGTATGCCCACTCAGCCTGCTCACTTCCCTTGCTTGCTTTCTTCACAAGGAACATTCCATTGTGCTATAATGTTGACTTACATACTGACATATTATATATATTATGCATTCATTGACCTCTTTCAGGGAAGGTAAATATATGTTACCATTTTATTCATTCATCCATTCATTCATTCATTCATTCATTTTTGAAGTACTGGGGATTGAATCAGGACTTCATGCATGATAGGAGAATGCTCTACCACTGAGGTATATCCTCAGTCCTTTTACTGCTGTTTTTTAAAAGCAATCATTTTAGAGTAGGTAAAAGAATCTAGAATATATGACCACACATGGATACATGGTTGAATGCATTTGTTCTTGCCAATGACTCTGGATGCACACAGACTAAAATTTTATGTCCATAATCAAATTGATAAGAATCATATTGAGAATATTAAGAAACAATATTACATAAATTTTTCCACATCCTTTCTAGGGCACACTTTACATCTTTGTTCCTCAAGCTGTAGATTAAGGGATTCAACATGCGGATGATCAGAGTGTAAAATATGGAAGCCACTTTATCAGTGTCCAAGGAGTGACTGGACTTGGGCTGCACATACATAAATATCAAAGTCCCATAGAACACAGTGACCACAGTCAGGTGGGATCCACAGGTGGAGAAAGCTTTGTGCCATCCTTCAGCAGAGTTCATCCTGAAAATGGCTACAATGATGAGTAGGTAAGAGAACAGGAGTATCACAAGACATGAAACCAGATTAAACCCTGCTGAAATCAAAATGATTAACTCAATTTCATGTGTATTTGAGCACAGCAAAGATAACAAGGGAGACTGTCACAGAAATGACTTATAATCTTGTTGCCACAAAAGGGTAAATTAAAAATTTTTATGGTGATTAGAAGAGAAACAAATATACTGTAGAGGTAAGGAATTGCAACCAACACTTGACATAGTCTTTGAGACATGATGACTGTGTAGAGCAGAGGGTTGCAGGTGGCCACGTAGCGATCATAGGCCAACGCAGACAGAATAAAAAGTTTACAAATGAACACAAGAAAGAAAGTTAGCTGCATGGCACACAAAAAATAGGATGTTGTATTCTTATCCACATCAAAATTTACTAACATTTTGGGGCCCACAACTGTAGAATAACCAAGATCTGTAACAGACAAGTGTCTAAGAAAAAAGTACATGGGTGTTTGTAGGCCGTGGTCCACCTTGATGAGGATGATCATGCCCAAGTTGCCCAGCACAGTGACCACAAAGATGATGAGGAAGAGCCCAAACAGTGGAGCCTGCAGCTCAGAGAGCAATGTTATACCCTTCAGAATGAATTCACTCACCACCGCGAGATTTTCCTTTTCCATCAAAGATTATCCAGAACCTATTTGGATACAGACATCAGCACAGTCAATAACTTCTCTGAATTATGACTTGGGAGATTTTTGGTATGTAAGCTTGTGTAAATAATTCACACCCTAACTCCCCAATTTATGATATTTGAAAATAATTAAAAATGTATCTACATGGTACTATAGATACACACAGACAGATTGGTGGTTCTGTTTCTGATTTTATTTCCAATATCTAGGAATATATTCTAGGCATATTCCTTGTTCCACCTCTGTAGTGGTCTGCAATTGGTACCCAAAGGTTAGAGGGCAGTTGAACTGTTAAACATTTTAATATATCCAATATGTAGCCCAAAACATCATTAGGACTACTGTTGAGAAACCCCACTTATACAGATAGGTAGAAGAATAGTTAGATGAAATGGAGATATATGTATATATTTTAAAAGTTGACACAAAATTAGATTTTGAGTTTATTATATTATCATCTCACTATTTTTTTGGTGTAATGATTCCTTTTACTCCATGCTTAATACATCAAATACACATATTTCAATAAATATTGGGACAAAAACAATCTGTGGCAATTTAGTTATTGACTATAAATTTGATTAAATTTCTTCAAATAATTTAAAGTGCAATTAGTAATTCTTTTTTGGCTTGTTAATTGCTTTTCAAATTAGTTCATTATGGATATGCGTAAAGGTAAACTATTTATTGTTCTGTATTTGTCAATTATATAATTTCTATCTCAGTGACATTTATGCATTATCTATGATAATATGAGATATTCAATTTGATGATATAAAATATTATCAAACATGTATTGCAAAAATGTATAGAAACCTCTCCTCCAAGACAGGCCTGTGAAAACCTTTAGGCCCACAAGTTTTTTAGCTTCAATATGCTTGATAGATATCACATAGGTGTCTTAATAAGAAGACATCACAGTGTGGATTATTTGACTTTATATGGAAAAACATGTCAGAATATATATGAGTATGCAGATAGCATTGATGCTATATTTTATTTATATACCGATTAATAATTGGGCAAGTAACATAAGTTACCTAGAACTTATTATTCATTCACACATATCAATAGGCACATATAAATATATCTATACAAATACATGTGTAAATACTTGTCCATATACATATGTATGTGCTTATATGTATATATGTATGTATATAGGTATGCATACACACACACACACACACACACACACACACACACACATATATATATAATTTTTGAGAGGAAGAAATGGAAATAAAATGAGTCAATGTATAAAGAATTCCAAAGAGACAAAAGAAGGTAGAGAAAGAAATAGAAATTATACTTACATAATGAAAGTTGCAGTAACAGAAATCTTGTAGTTAACTATAAGCAAAAATAATTCACAAATTTATCACCTTAAATATAGAGCTCATTAAATGTTACTTGAACTAAATCAATTAAAATATTGCCCAAGACCTCTTGCTATCCTATCCATCCTTAATGAATACACCTTTCCTATATCAGAAATCAGGGGGGCTGGGGACAAGGCCCAGTGGGAGAGTGCCTAGCCTGCATGTGGCCCTGATTTGATCACCAGCAACAACACCTCCCCCTGTGAAAAATAAATAAATAAATAAACAAATAAATAAATAAATAAATTGGGAATTTGTGTCAGATTATATTATTAGAGAAATATCTGCAGTATGTACAACCAAATAACATATAAATCTAAGTTTTGCTTGCTTTTCTTTGTTTTTGTTTTGCAAGCAAGAAAAGTAAAAAAAAAAAAAAATAGTAGATTGCACAAAGTGCTATTTCTTACTGATTGTGGACTTCAATGAAATGAAAGAAACTACTTTTCCATATATTATTATCTCCTATGATTACTGATCACTGCTATTTTTAAAATTACACTCTAAAATATTCTATTTCCTTTTTGTCACATCACTATGCAAATTTCAGAATATTCTGAGTATTTCCCATTAAAATATAATTGAATACTTAAAAGACTCCTCCCAGTTGTGTTTCACAGCTGAATGAGAGATAGACACTCCCTCTATACTATTCAAGATGTGAAGATAGAAGCAGATCCACATATCTACTTAAATAATCGTTAAATGCGATAATATTTTAAAAGTCTCACAAAAAAAATCCTAGAGTAATTGATAACTATTGGGAAGGATATCCAAATGAATCCCTTCAGGTTTATAAACCTGACCTTAAAAAAATAAAGTAAAATAAAACACCCTAGTTATGTTTCATTTGGTCTCAGTTTGGACTCTATGTTTCATTATCTCTCAGTTAGAGATAAAATTATTCAAATGAAACTTAAACAGTTTTAAGTAGTACCATGATGATTTTTCAAGTTTGCTTATGAGCATTTAGCTCATCACCTTCATGATAACATGAACATATTAATATAATAGAAAAGGAAAGGACTTATTTCTACTAAGGCACTACTCAATGGTGGAAATCACAGAGTTTAAAATGAACAATAGTATTTTGCTATGGTTTTGACATCAAATTAAAGTTAAAATTTGCAAATGTTATTGAAAACTTGTGAATATCTCCAAAACATGGCATCAGGTGAAACATTTTGTGTTTTACCTCTAATGAAATCTCTATCTTGGCTCTATCAAATGTTTCTCACATGGTCTAGTGAGAAAATGTGTGTGTGTGTGTGTGTGTGTGTGTGTGTGTGTGTGTGTGTGTGTTAGGTGAGGTCTTCATACAAGCTAGGGAAGTGCTGTATATTGAGCTGCATCCCAAGCTCCCTTGGTCAGTTCTGTTTCATTATTTGGCTCAGCATGCTTTATATTTTCCAGTTTCTTCATATGCTTGAAAATAATAAAATATGTCCAACACTTTGTGGTTATTAATTGTGTATGTTGAATAATTCTATATTTTATAAATATAATTGAGCTTTGTTCAGGGATACAGTCAGTTGGAAACAAGTTAATCCTTTTGGATATTGCTTTCATGATTTCTTAAATGAGTCTAGAGCAGTGATTATTCTAGGGTCTAGGGCAAAGTACACTGCTCTAACGGAGTAAATCTTTTTGAGTGCTATATGTAACTCCCCCTTTCATATTGCCTATGAGGTGGACACTGCTCTCTTCAATGTTTAGATTAGTTCTCTTCAATCTTGGGTGGTTGCCATATGCATGTGATAATCAGTCACCTGATGAGTAATTGAAGATGATTATCCCAAAATGGCATGCCCTTTCCCTCTCTCTCTGATGCATTATGTATTATTATTATTATTATTATTATTATTTTGTGAACTATAACTGGCTTGTTCTTAACAGGCTCTCCACTTTGTATCTTCAGCTCAATATTTTTCTAGGCATCCCTCAGACATTCTTAAGCCAAGAAATAACAGTACTCATTTCATTTGTTTTTTACCATTTGAAGAAACTGCCTTTAATTGACTGGTGTCAGCTTTTAAAAATAAATGTACGATATATGTTGTTCATTTGTTTCGTTCTGCTTTGTCTTTGTTTTTCTTGTTTTGTTGGGAGGCTAAACTAAGTTTCCATTTCTCAGTATTGATTGGTAGCAGAAAGAAATACTCAACATATATCAAGGTGCACCATAAAAATATTCTTTTAAAAATAGTCTTCTTTGCCAATACTCTCACACCCACATCAAGGTGTGCAAATGTTACTGAGTTTTTTTTTTGTTTTTTGTTTTTTTTTAAGGTCAAGATTCTCATCCCTTTTCATTCCTGTTCCAAACTTGGCCTAAGACTGTATCCACTTCTGAAACTGTTATAAATAAATTCCAACAGGATTTTCTATTTTCCGTCCTCAGTATTCCCTGGTCTGTTATTTAACAGTAGTCCAGCTATCCATTATCCAAAGGTAGATTGCATCCACCAGAATAAAGGACGAATTTTACAATAGCCTAGATGGTATCACTTGGTCAGTTCTACATCATATATCTATCATTGTTTCCCTTTTCTTAATCATATTATATACTCCAGCCACCTTTTTGCTGATGTTCCTGAATGAAACAATCATCTCAGTGTTAAGAATTCTGCCTTAATAGAGCTCTCACCCTGCAGCAGTCTGCCCTTGGCTATGAATACATCCCACTCACTCAACTCTGCCTTTGAAAGTCAACTGATCAACCGGCTTCCCTAACAAACAGTGTCATCCTGCTAGTTCTCAATTCTATTTTCATTTTGTTCAGCACCATCTAAAACACTGTATCAGTCACTTCCCATTAAATTACCTCTAAGCTTTATAAAGCGAGTTAGTAATGCATGCTTCCTGAACACATCAATCTTTGTGTATAAGGTATTTGGTTTGTAGTAGATCAACCTACAAATAGTGAACAAAGAAAGTCTTTGACTTTAAAATAAAATGTACCCAAAGAGAGGAGGAGAATTTAGGCTATCTTGAGAATTTCTGGGAACGGCATCTAAGTTAGATTTTAAAATAAATACAAATTAATAGCTGAAGTATAAGCCACAATTAGTCATTTACTACAGAAAACTTTTGGTTTGAAAATTATTATTAATGCTTCTTTGTTCTGTGACAACTGCACATTGATTCTTACTGTCCCATAGAGGCAGCAGTACAAGGTTAAAGCAATGCAAGTTACAGTGTACATTGGCTATTATATAATTTATTGTCACCATATCCTATAATATTAAGTTTTAAAGAGAATATGTGCACACATTTTCCAGGTTCTATCTAGGGCATTTTTTACTTCTTTATTCCTGAAGCTGTAGATCATGGGATTCAGCATGGGTATCACAAGAGTGTAAAATACAGAAGCCATTTTATCAGTGTCAAAGGAATGGCCAGACTTAGGCTGCACATACATAAAGAAGAGAGTCCCATAGAACACCACTATCACTGTCAGGTGAGACCCACACGTGAAGAAGGCCTTGTACCTGCCTTCTGCAGAGTTCATCCTGAGGATGGTGGCAAGGATCAGAACGTAGGAGACAAGGACTATCAGGAGAGATGAAACCAAATTGAAAGTTGAAAATATTAGAATTATTAGTCTAATTTCATGTGTGTCTGAGCACAGCAATGATATCAAAGGCAGACTATCACAGTAAAAATGCTTGATGACTTTATGTCCACAAAATGAAGAAACAAAAATTTTTATGACAGTCAGCAAAGATAAAAAGACACTGTAGAGATAAGGTATTGCCACCAGCACATGACACAATGCCTGTGACATGATAACTGTGTAGAGCAAGGGCTCACAGATGGCCACGTAGCGGTCACAGGCCATTGCTGACAGGATAAAAACTTCACTACTGATGAACACGCTGAAGAAGGTGAGTTGGGTAGCACACCAAGAGTAGGAGATGGTGGGTCGCTCGGCAACAAGATTTACTAACATTTTGGGTCCCACGGCTGTTGAATAACCAAAATCTGTGAAAGACAAGTGTCTGAGGAAGAAGTGCATGGGTGTGTGCAGCTGGGCATCTATTTTGGTGAGGAAAATCAAGCCCAAGTTACCAACCACTGAGATCATGTATATAATGAGGAAAAGCACCAATAACGGCACCTGCAGTTCAGGGAGGTCTGTGATTCCCATTAGGATGAATTCATTCAGCAATATTAGGTTGTGTTTGTCCATTGAGGCCACTCTGGGCACCTATACTGGGGACAAATATAAAATAATTGATTCCCATGAGATATGATGATGTTTACATGTACTTTATGTATTTACATATGACAGCTGTATTATATACATGTTTATGCCTTATGCATAGGTACTCTGCATATGTGTATACAAACATACACACACACATATACACACAAAAATCATACGATCATTCCATATTCCCTACTTACGGACTTTTACACAATCTTGAACATTGAGAAAATGGAAAAAAAAAGTTAATTGAGAACATGGCCATCCAGAGAAAACAATTGCACACCATTCCCTAAAATACCACAGCATTGTTCATCGTTAGTATAATATAAACTAAGGTCAAAACATAACTGGGAAAATAGCATAAAATTCACTGAATTAATTTTATTATCAAGGGGGACATTTTATTTAGAAAATGATATTCATACTCTGCCTACCTCCTATTTCTCCTATTATTTATTTTTGGTGTTTTGATTGGTGCATATTTTAAATGTATTTTTAGATGTTGATAGACTTTTATTTTATTCATTTCTTTATACATGGTGCTGAGAATCAAACCCAGTACCTCACACGTGTTAGGCAAGTGCCTCGAGTTGATACATATTTTAACATATTTATGTGGCACAATATGATATTTTGAGAAATGTACAAAATGTGTAGTGATCGATTCATAGTAATCAGCATTTTCCTCTGTTCAAACATTTTTCCTTTCTCATGTGTGGGAATCTTCAGACTCTCTAGTTATTTTGAAATACACATTAAGTTGTTGTCTACTACAGTTACCCTACAATGCTACAGAATGCCAGAACCAGTTCCTCCTATCTTCCTAGCTTCTCGTGACAACTGTTCTCTGCTTATATGAGATCCACAAATGAAAGTTATATTTGTCTTTCTGTGCCTGCTGAAACTTATTGTGTGAGTGTGTGTGTGTGTGTGTGTGTGTGTGTGTGTGTGTGTATCTGTGACCTATTAATTAGAAAACAGTCACCATATCTGTAAGGAGATCTATTCCTAGCATGTCATCTGAGAATTAATTTAGCATCACTAACAATGAACAACCGGATGGGGTGAGGTGTGAATTGCACTGAACCTTGTGAAGTAGTCTTAGTAAATGTGTTTATCCTGAATATAATCAGCACTTTAGATATGACTTCCAGTTTATGGACAACACAAGTTATATAGAAACATGAAAAATGTAACTGGAATGAATTCGGTAAAACATTTAGAAGATAACTAAAACCCATTTTTCTACAATGCTTCCAGATCATAAAAAAGAATTGCACACAGCTTTCCTCATCTCTGAAGACTTCACCACCTTGATATTGAACAATGACTGACAGAGCCATCGTAAAGCAGGAGAGTTACAAATGCTTATCCCTTATTAATATCATTGAAAAGTCCTCAGTTGAGTAACAGAAAATCAAACCCAACAGCGCAATGCTTTGGCAATGAACCGTAAACTTTAAAATGGTTAAAATATTGACCTAGAGCTAATGCATATTTTACTAAAATTTAAAATATCCATTCAAATTGAGGCTACTGCTTACATTTACTTTCATGCTATCAAACTTGGTAGCACACTTTATGATCAGTTCATTGTAAATATAATTTGCGTATATTGGATTTCAGCATTTAAAAATTACTGGTTATCATTACTATTCAAATATGTCTTTGACTAATTTAAAATAAAATAAATTTACTTTGCCTCATTAATTTATTCATTCCATCTAATAAAATGTGACTTAATGCTGTTGCATTACAAAAGCCAGGGCATCCTTGGATTGATTACACTGAAATATTTTTATATATATTTTTATAGAAAATTTTATGAGTTCTTTATAGTTATACATAACAGAAGAATGTATTTTGACACAATTATACAAGTATGGAATACATCTTGTTCTAATTCAGTGAGAAATTTATGAAAGTAAACAGCCAGCTCTCATTATGTCACATCAATTAAGGCTTACGAAACAGTGGCTCTCTGATGTCCTTTCCTGTTCACTAGGGTCACATCTTGGCCTATAGAGGAACTCTGAATTAATTTTCCAGTGACAATGCCTTCAGACACATACTTTAGTGACTATGAAAATCAGTATCAACCATTTCCAACTAAAAATTGAGCGTTTAAAGACAGGGTTGCTTTTTTAAATCCATGCTAATAAATGCTAGTGTTCCTATTTTTAAGGAAAAAAATATATTAGTTGTTTCTCTAAAAATGTTGAGAGTTTTCACAGGGTTACTTTTTATTTAATTTTATTTACATTTAAATTATTTTATTTAATGGCTTGTTCTGATGTTGTAAAGTGTTTTTTTTTTTTTTTTTTTTTCTTCCCCAAGCACCTGTTTTATAAAATTAGGCAGTGTAAAGAGTTAAAGAGGTCCAATCATTTGTGAACCATGTTGGCCTCCTACAGGCTAGCAAATATAGGTTTCAACTCAAAAATAATTGACAATTATTGTAAAATGAGAGATGAAAATGTGCATTTATACACATTCATGTGTTCCTCAAAAAGGAGTGGGACATATTGGTATAAGAAGCCCCCAAATAAATAAGTGGAAAAGACACCTTGATAGTAAGCAAAATATATTTTCCTGCTTTGCATTTTTGAAAGGACTGATTCATTAGACAGGCATTTCTTCATTCCATGATTGATTTGATGTTATTTCAAAAAATCAGATGTTATGGTGTGATGGAGATTCTCTGTAGAAACATAGGTGCTTCATTATCTTGCTTTGGCTTCACTACAACTAAAAGTGGCACCTTGTGAATGACATTGATGGTTTCATGACATCAGTGAGTCTGTGATATGCATGGCCTGTTTGAAACAGAAAATGCAAGTATAATAAAAATATTGTTATAGTTCTTTTAATTAAGAGGCAACTGGAAAACTTTATGGAAAAATATGATTAATTACAAATGATAAAATCATATTTGACATCTTGATTGAGCATCTGAATGAAAGAAAATAAAAATCTTAGAAACCTGAGGTTGAAATTTCTTAAATACTATCTGCCTAATTTGTTAAATACTATCAGAAGTTCATTTTTGGTTTCTCTTTTTACTGTTTACAACATATCAAATAACCATTTGCGTATAAACACCTAACATTTACCAAGAAGTATAACACAGGTGTCAGAAATACTGGACTAGCCCAGAAACTGTGGTTATCAAAGCACACTGCGAAAGCTGTGGCTGCGTCAATGAAGAGTCACTGGGACTCGGGAAGTCACAGAAATAGGTCAGCTACTCACCTCCAAGGAGGATTGTTTCCAGGCTCTCCATGTGATCCTAACATAACCTGCTAATTTATGGAGCATCTTTGTTCCTTTGAGAGTCTCCCTGAGGAGAGGCTATGCAATTTGTTAATGATTCCTGAGCACCGGAAAGTTCACACAAAACCAGTGGGATATCAGCTGATTGCAGAGTGCACGTGGGGTTCCCATGTCACTGAGGTCATGTTAGAGCCCTCTCCGCACCTCCTCTAGGTTGTCTCTACTGCAACCTGGAGTTCCAAAGTGAAAACGTTGTGCCTGAAGGACATCTTGATAGTTCTTTTTAAATATTTTGTTTTTGTAATTTAGTGACTGAGGACACAATGGAGAAATGTTTAAACACAGATAATCATAGTGTCTTAAATAATCATAAGGAACATGCATGATTAGCTGTTTTCATTTGTTTTCCGGTGTTCTAAATTTATTATTCAATAGAATGTACATGTAAACAAATGCAAATTTCAGAAATAAATTTTTACAAGCTTAGCACATTTAGTTAAAAAGAATCCATATAAGACAGCAGCAACAAAAATAATAATAATAAAACATTTTCAGATCCAGAAGAATACTTTATTTTCCTTTCCAAAATGAACTACTACCACACCCTCATACACAAAAATATACAATTGTTTTTCTGATTTTAACATCAATATGTTCATCTATTTAAACAATACTTTTAAAATTTTTTTGTATTATTCAGCATGAAAATTTGATGCATGTTTACAATTAATAATGGTCAATAAAGGGTAGTCAGCATTGATATTTCCTTATACCTTTAAAATGTTTTATGAACATGTAGTGCTGGTGCAGTAGAATGAACTAACAAATTAAATTGTATACTTAGATATTTTCTTAAGAAGCTGCTCTTGGGAGAATTTACACTGTGACCAATCCAGTTTTACATGATGTTACTGAAAGTAGACCACATTTAGCTGTGGCACATATTCAACTCTATTGATGCATAAGAGAAAGAGAAAATAATAATATTAGTTTACTGAATAGCTGGAAGCCCTATCAGAAAGCTGTTTGTAATTGAGCCACTTACACTCAGCATCCACACCCTACATTCTTCTTTACAATGCTCATTGATTAGAATAGTATAGTGAAGACATAATAACAAATAGAAACAGATTCCCTTATCACTTTCAAAAAACACAACCATAGTGATAAAACCACCTCATTATTCCAGAAAACATAGTCATGGCAAGTAGATTATTGAGTATGACAAAGTATACTGTCTCACATTGCTGACCATAATTGTGACTGTAGTTGAAATTGAAGACCAGTGTCAATCACTGGAGCTAATCTGATAACCATGATGACCAGTTCCAACTACTCACCTAAAATAAGAAACAGGTTCTAATTCTCCTGTTTGATTGCTAACTTAACTGCAGTAAGAAAAACTGATAAGTAACTCTGCTTTTGTAACTTTCTGGGGACTTGAAATAAAGTTCTTGGTTATTCCCAAAGTCTATGGGAATGACACCAATGCCACTTGGGTGCATGTTAATTATCCCGAGTTCCACTGAACTCCCTATTGAGGAATTCTGTTGCCATGATTCAGCTTCTTTCCTTCATTATTAATTTTGTTGGCCACTACTCACATATCTGATTTAAGTAGGCTATTTATTGGATGCATGATTTACTCACCCATAATGTCACCATTTGACATTTCCCAAAGTGGTTTACACCAGGTTTTATGTCTGTGGACTGATAACTCTTTGATCAGCTCCTAAAGTAATTCTTAAAAACTCAGAAAGTCTTCATACTATGTGTATCACTCAACTTTTTAAACTTTAGTAAATAAAAATAATGTGACTTTAATTCGGTATCAGTCCTCACTTCCCATTCCCACTTCAGTTCTCCTCTGCAAGTGTTGCTATGTGTCCCTAAAAATTAAGGTAAGTATAGTGTACATTCAATATGCACCCATGTTGCTTTGTATTTATATTTCTTTTTAATACCTAAGGTTTTTACTCTATGTTTTAGAACTATATCCATTTTAATATGCATGGCATTAGAACTTTGATGAATTCCCTGGAGTAAAATTACTATAATCTGTCTACCTCTCTTTTATATACATGTGTTTTTGTAGTAAAGGAATTAGTTTGTTAATGATTCTTGATGTCTCTATATGTTATCATATTTAACAATTTTGTAGGTCTTCACACTGACCCATGAACAGACACCTCCTTGAATGGATCCTTCATTCAGGCAATACAAATGCAATTAACTTAGATAAGGATGGATTTGTTTTAAGATTACATTAATTAATATACATTCTACCATCAATGCAGGAGAAATTTATACCCATAGAATAGGACCCTTTTGCCAAAACACTCCTGTGGGTAACTTATTTGTGGCCAAGACAATGAATGATAAAGGCTTAGTTAGGTCAATACTATCAAGATGAGCCTTTTCCATAGTTGTTTCAACAAGCTTGAGAGCTGTTCGAACCTTAGGGGTAAGCACTCGCTTAGAAAGAGGGTCAGAATCACCTTTAAGGTTATCAAACAGGGGACCCAAACTTGAGGTAGGTAAATGAAGGTAAGGTCTAATCCAATTAATATCACCCAAAAGTTTTTGAAAATCATTTAAAGTTCTTAGTTTGTCCACCCAAACGGCAATTTTTACAGGTTTAACCATAGTTGCATTTATGATAGACCCCAGGAAGTTTTTGGTGTCTGTGATTTGTACTTTATTAATGGCAATGTGTAAGCCCCATCTTTCCAGTGACTTTAGGAAGGAATTATAACATTGCTCTAAGACAGGTTTTTCCTTATGAGCTAGCAAAATATCATCCACATAATGATAGATTAAAAGTTGAGGGTTAAGTTTTTGTTGATACACACCAGGGTGGAAATTAATCTGATTACCTTGCCCTTCATATGGTCCTTGGCCTGTCAGCATGTTTAGATTCCATTGAGGATTGCCCTCAACTGCATTACATCGGGCAGAATCAGAACATAACTCCTGGTTAGCCACCTTCCATTTTCATATGTCTGAGCTTTTGTTAGGATTGGAAGCCATACCCAATCCCCTTAAAGTGTGATCTGCCTATTGAAGTGGCCAGGCTTTGGGCCATTCTGTAATTTTGATAATACTTTTGTCAGCCCCAATATCTAATAAGCCTTCAAAACTTTTGCCTTCTATCACTAACTTTGTCATAGGCCTATCTTTGAAACCCCATGTTAACATGACTGTATTTTGGCCAGTAGAACCTAATCCTTTATTTCCCCTAACAATATTTTTTGATGGATATTTATCATAGCAACTGGGTAAGACCAACAATTGTGCTATGTGATCACCCTGAGCTATTATTGCTACACCTCTTGGTGAAGAAGCAAGGATTTTTATTTCTCCTGTAAAATCAGGGTCTATAACTCCAGGGACAATATTTAATCCTTTTAAAGCAGAAGAACTCTTCCCCAGAACTAGTACCACTGTTCCTTTAGGTAATGGGCTGACAGCTGAAGTAGGTATTGGTTGTACTCCCATCTGTGGAGTTAATACTGCTCTGGCGGAGGCACAGAGGTCTGAACATCTACTTTCTCTTTCAGAAGCTTGACTTGATTGTTCTTCTATTGCATTTTCTAATATCCTTTCCCCTTCTCTTAACTATTTTTGAAATTTTGGTTTTTTGGAAGTCAGACAGAAATGAACTAATGTACACATCGCTACAACAACAACAAACAGAAACCAAACAAGAAAAGGTAACACAACTAACAACTTACACATATTTGTTATGGGACATCCTTCACTGTCTCTTGTGACAGCCTTTCAATATATTCTCTCTCTAGAAGAATCTTCTGTTAATATTCCCTCTCTAGGAGAATCGTCCGTAAAAACCTTAAGCTAACTGTTTCCTCAAATAGGGAAACCTTCTCATTAATTATGCTAGCAAAACTGTCTTTTATTTACCTGAGCGCTCACTCATTCCCAGTCCGATCCTTGTCTGATCCCCGTATGGGCCACAACTTATGGATAACCGCTGCTTCCAGCCCGGGTTGCTCCAAGTGGCTTGCGCCACTTCTTGCTCTTAAGGCCCAACCAGTGGGACAAAAGACACGTACTCTTCAGAAGTTCATGAAGCAGCTTCCCGTTTATTCAGATAACACCCTCAATATATAAGCAGTCTCATGCATAAGCAATCGTAACCAGATATGTCCACCCAATCCTGTTAAAGATCAAGCGATCACTCGCTCAAGCATACATGTAAAGTATATCTGTCCACGTGCTAGGCAGCTGAACTGATTATCATACAGCCAATTGTAAATGCTTCCTGCCTTTTTCCAGGCATAATCAGGACGCCATTTGCTCTCTGCCAGTCGCCATCTTTAGATGCATGTGGCGTAACCCTAGGCCCCGGATCTCGCCTGCCACAAAATCTGAGTAATATTCCATTGTGTATATTTACCACCATTCCTTTATCCATTCATCTGTTGAAGGACATGTAGGTTAGTTCCATAATGTAGCTATCGTGAACTGAGCTGCTATAATCATTGATGTGGCTGAGTTACTGTAGTATGCTAATTTTAAGTCCTTTGGCTATAAACCTAGGAGTGGGATAACTGGGTCAAAAGGTGGGTCCATTCCAAGTTTTCTGAAGAATCTCCATACTACTTTCCAGAGTGGCTGCACCAATTTACAATTCCACCAGCAATGTAAAAGTGTGTCTTTTCCCCACATCCTCTCCAACATCTATTATTGTTTGTGTTCTTGATAATAGCCATTCTAATTGGAGTAAAATGAAATCTTAGAGTTGTTTTAAATTTGCATTTCTCTAATTACTAGAGATGTTGAATACTTTTTCATGTATTTATTAATTGCCTGTATGTCTTCTTCTGTAAAGTGTCTGTTCAGTTCCTTGGCCCATTTATTGGTTGTGTTCTTTGTATTTTTGGTGTAAAGTTGTGTAAGTTCTTTATAAATTTTGGAGATAAGTGCTCTATATGAAGTACTTCTATTACCTGAAAAACATTTTACTTAACACTATACAAACTTGTGAGTCCATACCTTGAATCAATTGTTCTTATGGTTGTGCAAACATCAATAACCTTATCATTTAGTATTATAATCTATCACATCTTTAAGCAATATGGTCTAAATTATTTTTAATCATCAGTAACCTATTCAGATTACTATAGATCAAAATGCTTTTGTGGCTAGAATTTCTTTTAAATAAGTAGATTTTTGAAATTTCCATAGTTAACCCAAGTTCATCTACATTTTTGAGAGGAAGTAAAGAATTTTCTAACACAACTACCACAGCAGTAAAACTATTCCAATTCAGTCACTTGGTTGTTGTTTTAAAAAGTATCTTAAGAATTACAGTCAGCAGTAGGGTGTGGAGGTGCACTCCTGTAACCTCAGGGGCTTAGGAAGATGAGGCAGGAGGATATCAAGTTCAAAGTCAGTCTCAGCAACTTGGTGAGGCCTTAAGCAACTCAGCAAGAACCTGGCTATAAAATATAAAAATTAAAAGTAGGGCTGGGGAAGTGGTTCAGTAGTTGATTCCCTCTTAGTTCAGTCCATGGTACAAAAATAAATAAATAAATATTAGTGTGTCACCACCAATGCTGGATGGTAACATGGAGCGAAAGGTGATACCTGGAGGAATAACTCGAGAAAGGACCTTGAGCTTCATAATGGAATCTCTTTGTGGAATAAATGATTGGAAAATTTCAGATGCAGAAGGAAAAGAAAGGAAGTGGAGAGGAAGAGCAAGAAAGGAGCCTGTATAATGACTTAAACTGGAAGAAGGTGCAAGAAGGGTAGTGGGAATTTTGCTCAGTCACTCCAGGAATAAGAAGGCTTGAGGTTACAATACAAACCTTATTTTTCTCTTACCATCAATAGCTATGATTTTCTTCAAAGTACGTTCCTATTCTAAATGATTCAGTTGAAAGAATGTTTTCTTGTCTTTGAAGGTGTGTTGTGTAAATAGGCCTTTGGAAAGTACAGATTATAGGTACGACATTAAATAGTATTTACTCATTCAGATTATCATGTAATACACGTGAATCAAGTATGATGTGGTGTTTCAATTCAGGTACACATCAGGTCATAATCAACTCATGGCAATTAGCATATATATCACCTATATTTCATCACTTGTTTTTGGTAGTGACATTCCAATTTCTCTCTCATAACAATTTTGAGATATTTAATACATGATATTAAAATAGTATAAAATTATATTAATTATATTCACCTTTACGTGCCATAGAATACCAGAATCAATCATCCTATGAAGCAATGTCATTTATGCATTGATGGACTTCTGCACCTCCTTCCTTCTCATAATCTCCCCAGACTGGTAATCACTATCATACTCCCAACTGCTGCAGCCTGCATGGCTGTTAATTCAGGTAACGAGATGAGGGGTGAGGAAGGGATAAAGAAAAGATTAACAGACATATAAGCAGAGAAAAAGTTTGGGCCTGGTGGATCAAGAAATCCTGGTAGCAGATAGTGACCAAGAGCAGCTCAACGGGTTTATTATACAGATTTTATTATTAAAATGATTATTGCAAAGATTTGGTTCTACCTTTCTTCTATAGGTGCATGGTCTTTGGTCTAATTCTTAAGTCCTTGATGCATTTTTGAATTGAGTTTTGTACAGGGTGAGAGATGGGGGTTTAATTTATTTTGCTGCATATGGATTTCCAGTTTTCCCAGCACCATTTGTTGAAAAGGCTATCATTTCTCCATTGTGTATTTTTGGTACCATTGTGTAGTATGAGATAACTGTATTTATGTGGGTTTGTCTCTGTGTCTTCTATTCTGTACCCTAGGTTTACCTGTTTATTTTGGTACCAATACCATACCTTTTTTTAACTATTTCTCTGAAGTATAGTTGATGGTCTGGTGTTGTGATACCTCCTGCTTCACTCTTCCTGCTAAGGATTGTTTTTGCTACTCTTTGTCCCTTATACTTCTGAGTGAATTTCATGATTTCTTTCTCTGTTTCTATGAGGTTACATCATTGGGATTTTAATTGGAATTGCATTGAATCTGTATAGCAATTTTGGTAGTACAGCCATTTTGACAATATTAATTCTGCCAACCCAAGAACATGGGAGAACTTTTGATCTTCTAAGGTTTTCTTTAATTTCTTTCTTTAGTGTTCTGTAGTTTCATTGTAGATCTTTCTCACCTCTTTTGTTAGATTTATTCACAAATATTTGTTGATTCACAAATATTTTATTTTCTTGGGGCTATTGTGAATGGGGTAGTTTTTCTAATTTCTTTTTCAGAGGATTCATCACATATGAATACAAATGCATTAGATTTATGAGCATTTATTTTATATCCTGCTACTTTGCTGTATTCATTTACTAGTTCTAGAAGTTTTCTGGTGGAATTTTTTGGATCTTCTAAATTTAGAGTATGTTCTCAGCAAGTAGTGACAGTTCGTGTTCTTCTTTTCCTATTTGTAACCCTTCAATTTCTTTCATCTGTCTAATTGCTCTGGCTACAGTTTCAAGGACAATGTAGAATAGAAGTGATGAAAGAGGGCATCTCTATTTTGTTCCAGTTTTTAGAAGGAATGTTTTCAGTTTTTGTCCATTTAGAATTACATTGAGATATGTTCCTACTATCCCTATTTTTTCTAGTGTTTTCAGTATGAAGAGGTGCTGTATTTTATCAAATGCTTTTTCTGCATCTATTGAAATGACATGATTCTTTAAGTGTGTTGATGTGGTGTATTAGATTTATTGATTTCCAGATGTTGAACCAACCATGCATCCCTCAGATGAAACCCACTTGATCATGGTGCACTATCTTTTTAATATGTTTTTGTATACAACTTGCCAGAATTCTGTTAAGAATTTTTGCATCTAGGACCAGACTTCCTTAAGACGATTCCCAAAGAACAAGAAATCAACACAGGAATCAATAAATGGTATAGATGAAAACTAAAAAGCTTTTTCTCAGCAAAGGAACAAAACAATTAATAATGTGAAGAGAGAGCCTACAAAGTGGGGGGAAAATCTTTACCACATCCACTTCAGATAGAGCACTAATCTCCAGAATTTATGAAGAACTCAAAAAGCTTTACAGCAAGATTACAGAAAACCCAGGCAATAAATGGGTTAAGGAAATGAGCAGACATTTCACAGAAGATTTTACAAGCAATCAACAGATATATGAAAAAAAAAATGTTCAATATCTCTATTGTAATAAGAGAAATTCAAATCAAAACTATCCTAAGATTTCACCTCATCCCAATTAGAATGACTATTATCAAGAATACCAGGAACAATAGGTGTTGGTGAGGATGTTGGGAAAAAGGTACACTCATACATTGCTGGTGGGATTAAATTGGTGCAACCAATCTGGAAAACAGTATGGAGATTCCTTAGAAAATTTGGAATGGAACCACCATTTGACTCAGCTCTCCCACTCCATGGCCTGTACACAAAGGACTTTAAATCACCATACTACAGGGATATAGTCACATCAATGTGTATAGCAGCTCTATTCACAATAGCCAGATTGTGGAACCTAGATGCCCTTCAACAGATGAATGGATAAAGAAACTGTGGTATATATAACAATTAAATATTATTCAGCCATAAAGAAGAATAAAATTATGGCTTTTGCAGGTAAGTGGATGGAATTGTAGACTATCATGCTAAGGGAAAGAAGTCAATCCCCAAAAACCAGAGGCTGAATGCTTTCCCTGATAAGTGAATGATGATACATAAGTGGGATTGCATGGGCGGTAAGAATGCAGGAACTTTGGATTACATAGAGGGACATGAAAGGTGGTGGAAAGAGACAGACATCATTACCCTATGTACATGTATGATTACACAAATGGTGTGAATCTATGTCGTGTAGAACCATAGAAACAAAAAGTCGTACCTCATTCGTGTAAAATGAATCAAAATGCAATCTGTAAAAAAATGATAAAAAATAAATCGGTGTACACACATACACAAAACAGACAAGAAACAAAATTTTGTGACTTTTTGTAAGTGGTGCTCCTCAGTTAGGAAGCAATGTTACAGATGTTTATTAAAGTCTCTATTAGATTTATCTGTTAGAAATTAAAATAGAAAAATCCGTCAGATTTTTACATTATGATTTAAATATAAAGCAGGCCTACAGTTGGAAATGCCAGGTGTAAAACCTAACATCCAGGAAGAACATTGAAAGCATTGTTTCAGGTGGCCACCTGTGCTGAGGACTAACAGATTTGTCCCCAACACCATCGTATCTTGTACATTTGGGATCTATGCACTTTTCCTTCCAGTGCTGTAGCATTAGAGAGGAGCCTGTTAATAAAATGGAGTGGAAAAGATAGCCAGCCAGGCCAGAAGTGACTTGGATTTAATGTGACACTTTTTCCTTTTGACTTGACCAATTCTCTGAAGACTTTTGTTTCTTGTAGGTTTTGTAGGCCTTCATAATTTACATTTTAATGCAAATGTAGAAGAGCCAGAGATCTATTGAAACTAAAAAGCAAAGAGGTCTGTTGTTTTATAACAATTTTTTTCTTCTGTAAAATTATTTTCTTAAGATGTGTTGTGATAGTGCGTGTTTCTTCTGGAGACCCTGTTCAGCAGTGATAACATTACTAACCCGGGTACTCATAATTCTAATTTTGCCCCCATTAGACCTCTCCACCTCCAATTTCTGTTTACTGTCAGGAGGCCTCTGGTGAGGGAGGAAGAGTGTTGTTGATGGAGAACTTGTTGTTAACTGTTTACAACTTTAATGGTGTTTTTAAGGTCAGAAATCTTGTCAGAAGTCCACCATTTGACACCTTCATGAGATGAGTGCAGACAATCACATACTAATGACAACAAAGCGAAAGTCCTCACAGGGATTTTGTCAGGACCCTCAGATGCATACTTAGCATGGTGTTGTTTACCAAGTTCTCCCAGAAACTTGGGTACCAGGGGCAAGTTTTGGTGACAAATTCTAAAAATCATGACAACTGTGTCCTCTTTGAAGTATAATCTCAGCAAAGCAACGTGCAGGTCTCTTTCTTCAGATCCTAGCTGTCCCATGTTTTACACCAAGCTATAAAGTCACCCCTCATCTTCTTTTATCCAACACTCATCTTCAGGAGCATTCCAATTATCTGACAATTTGAAGAAGTTTCCCTGGGTCCAGTCTCTGTTCAGGAGCCAACTGCCATGACCTGCAAGGCCATTAATCCAGTTAACCAGAGGAGAGGTAGTAAAGGGATGAAGTAAAGACAAACAGACACACCAAGAGTAAAAAAGCTGTCTTGGTGGATCACTAAACCCTGGTAGGAGATAGTGACCAAGAGCAGCTCAGCACTTTATTATACAGGTTTCATTATTAAAAGGAATTGTGAGGAAATTTCTTCAAAGCACTCAGAGTGAAGGACAAATTTCTGTGCAGCCCAAATATAATTATCTGCTTGCACCCATAATTCTCTACACCCTCAGCATCTGGCGTCTGAACTTGAGTTCCAGAACTGATAATTCCATGGCAGGCATGGAACCTCCTTTTGAACAGGGCTCCACCATAGCAACTGGGCATTCTTATCAGCAGCTTGGTACTGAAAGTTTCCAGAAGAGGCATCTCTTCTGTAGCCGGACAGCTCAAGGGTCATAATTCAGTCAGTACTCCGACACAAAACCCCTGTGAAATCATATTTTTAGACTCCTCTTATGAGTGTTAGCATACACTGTTTATTATTGGTGCCTGACTTCTTTCACCTAATATAATGTCCCAGGACTGATCACATTGCCACAAATGATAGGATTTCAAGCTTTGTTATGGCTAAATAGTATTTCCTCATGTAACTACATTTTCTCTATCCATTCAATTATTGATGAACATTTCAGTAGATTCCATATCTAGGTAATTATGACTTGGACTTCAATAAACAAAGGAGTACAGCTGTCTTTTCAACAGTTTGGTTTACTTTCCCCTCTATATGCAACGGGTAGTAGGATTTTTGGATTGCATGATAGTTTGTTTTTAATTTCATGAGCAGTTTCAACACTGTTTTCCACAAAGACTGAACTAATTTGCATTACCATCAACACTGTATGGCAACAGTCTTTCTCAACAGGTTCACCAGCAGTTGATAAATATGTTTGTCCTTTTGATAATAACCATTCCCACTAAGATGTGGTGGTATCTCATTGTGATTTGGATTTGGATTTTCCTAATAATTAATGGCATTGAGCATCTTTTCATGTATCTATTGGTCACTTGTATTTCTTCTGAGAAATGTCTGTGCAGATCTTTAGCCAACTTTTTCATTGGGTTATTCATGTTTCTGCTTTTAATTGGTTGAGTTCCTATATATTCAGGGTATTAACCCTTGCAGAAGAATATCTTGCAAATATTTTTCCCATTCTATAGGTTGTTTTCTTTCTCTATGTATTGTTTCCTTTGCTCCACAGAGCTTTTCAGTTCGACGTAGTCTCATTTGTCAGGTGTAGTTTTATTGTCTGTTCCTTTGAAGTCATGTCCAAAACACCTTTACCCATTACAGTGTCCTGAAGTATCTCCCCTATGCATTTTTCTGATAATGGTGTGGCTTACCAAATGTAGACAACATGAGGGAAAGCCTGAGGATTTCCAGGGAAAGAGGAATCAAACGTAAAAGGCAAGAAAATCTTATTGGAAATGTTCAAATTCCTCAACTTTTTTGAATTGTGAAAATTCTGATGTATGTCAATTAAAATCATATTTGCAGGATTATTAGTATAGTGGAGAAGCTATTAAACCTAGAGAGTCTTGGTATTTAAGCATTAAAGTATTGAGATATATGTTCATAGACCTTCAAAACAAAATAAATTCCTTAAAAAAATATTGTGTCCCTCTAGCCAATGTTTAGGTTTAAATTTGTAAAATGGAATTTACTGGACTTCTGAATTTGGAGACATTTGATGGCTTGTGTTATACTTAAGTTCCTGAGAGGCTTTGATGTTTGCTCCACCTGAGATTTTTATGCTTGTGATGCTTTATGTACAGAGCATCCTCATATAATGGTATTAAGTCAGAGCTACTACTCTGCTACAGATATACTGTGAAGAACCTCTATGAATTCCTTTTCAAGTCTTCCGGAACTATCACAAGTATGCTCAGAAAGTACCTCACTTCACGAAAGTATGTTATATCTCCTATCTCCTCTAGTCCCCCAAAACACTAGAGCCCACACAGGATATGCCATAGAACCTTCTGGGCACCAGGCACAACCTCAAAGATCAGGGGAGTTAAGGGTATAATCTCCCCTTGACCAATAGGGAAATCAGAGCTGACCAACTACTTTCTTATCTTGCTTCATTAAATATTTGTGATTGGCAAGTGTACCTGCTTGGGTCGATGGAGTTGAATTCATCATATCTGAATGAAAAGTTTCACAAATATGTGAGTGTGTACCTATGCTTGTGTATGCAAGCAGGACCTTTGAATTAAATGATTTTTTGTTTATTTTTATTTAAGCAAGGTTCTGTGTATGGTTTTTTTTTTTTTGGCAAAAGTTTTATAGCTAAACAATACAGAAAGTGTAGCTGTATGTAAACATTTGTGAGCTAAAATATTGAACACTGGTTGATAAGATAGCTATAAAATTTTAGGATGTCTAATTTCATAAAACATGCCAAAAGAGATGTTCTTGGGAGAATAATACTCCCTTCCAAAAAGTCCATGTTCTGATTTCCCGAACCTTTGAACATGTAACCTTGAATGGAAAAAGAAATTTGATGATGTGATTATACTAAGGATCTTGAGACTGGGAGGGTTCTCATGGATCACCTACCTGGGTCAATCATAAAAAGACATGAGGGTCAGAGGACCTGTGACCACAGAAACGGCAACAAAATAGCTGGTTGGAAGTAGAGCACATGTCAAAGGGAAACCTCAAGAAGCCGAAAAACCATGGAAACAATCCCCTTGAATTTTCTGCAGGAAGAGACTTCTGTAAACTAGAAACACATATGCAAAATAAATAAACAAAAATGTCCACAGCTAAAACCATTAAGCTATTTCTACTGTTGTCCCTTGAGACCAGAAATAGTCATTAGTTGTGTATATTTTTTTCTTTCACTTCTTTTCCTTTAAGATTAGATGTAGATGATGACTCATTGATCTGAGTCTCAGAGCTCCTAGATTTTGTTTATTTCTAATTACCCTAAATTCTCATAAATGCAGTTTCTTTCCAGATACTACATTTACATCAGGTTTCTGGTTCTTTCTCCTTTACTCCATTGTATATTGGTAACATTTTACTCATACAGAGATTTGGCCTATGGCCATATTCACCTCTTTTGTTGTTGTTCAGGGGAGCTCTTCAGAATATGTGACACTTGCAGAACAATAGGACAATGTCTATAGGAGGGAGGGTATAATTTTATTTCACTCTCAATTACATTAAATGAAAGTACTAAAAGAATTGATATTGAGTGTTATGGCTTCAACAAAAAGAAAATCAACTTTAAACAATAATGTTAGCATGAGGTAGAAAAATTGGTCATACTTTTTTTTGGGTGAATGACAGAATTTTGTTTTTTGTACATGCACCCAATGAGAGAGATGAAAGAAGAAAATGCTCATGTTGACTTGTTTTGGTTTATTTTTCTATGTGTTCTTTCCTATGTGTACTAAATACATTTTGTTTAGTATATATCTTTTGCTAAAAATTTACTTTTTCTTTGATACACATTTATTACTAAAAACAAGATAAAATGATACCTCAAAAGTTGAGAACTTGATGAAGAAACTGCTGCAAAAATAAAATATATCATCTTTAGTAATTGAACAAAGATGTCAGTGGCAAAGAGGGTAATCTCAGATTGGACCCTTTTCCAAGAAATTATTGTCACAGACCTTCTAGTCCCCTGTTATAAGCCATCTCTTACTTACTTAGAAATCTTAAGAACTCTTTGATATCTCACATTTTAATTTAATATGTCCTTTTATGATTATTATCTAGTTTTTTTTTTGTTGTTTTGTTTTTTTGTTTTTTTTTTTTTTTTTTTTTTGAAGAAAAGGGAAAAGAAGTTTTATTGCTTTGCTAGCAAAGGAGAAGCACGGCAGACTTTTGTTCCAGAGACTGTGATTCTCTTATAATTATTATCTATTACATGCATAGGATTTTCTCTGGTTTCAGTAATTAAAGTTGGAATGAGGACAATTTAAATTTGTCCTACTGAAATAAATGGAGTTTCTAATCACTTACTGCCATTTTGGAAAAGAGAAGAGATTTAAGGAGGAAACAAAAACCAGTAAGATAGTTGTAGTTTTAAATTTACATTGGTTTGAACTATTTGCATGGACTATGCAGGAATCCCTTCAAAATGTCTTTTACATCTTTATTCCTTAGACTATAAATTACAGGGTTTAGCATGGGTACCACTAGGGTGTAGAACACAGAAGCCGTTTTGTCCATGCTTAATGAGTGGTTGGTCCTTGGTTGCAAATACATGAAAAGGAGCATCCCATAGAACACAGTGACAGCCACCATATGGGAAGCACAGGTGGAAAAGGCTTTTTGTCGTCCCTCGGAGGAACGTAATCTCAAAATGGCAAGGACAATGTTGAAGTAGGATATGAGAAAGATAATCATGGAGAAAAACAAATTTGTCCCTGAGAAGATAAACACCACTGTTTCTAGTATGTAGGTATCAGAGCAGGACAGGGCTAACAAAGGGACGTTGTCACAGTAAAAATGGTTGATTTTGTTGGACGAGCAGTAAGACACAGAGAACACACAAGGTGTAACCACAGTAGCTGTACAAAAGCCATCGAGGTAGGTGAGGGACACCAGCAGAAGGCAGATACTCCGAGATACCACCACCATGTAGAGCAGGGTGTTGCAAATGGCCACATAGCGGTCATAGGCCATCACCGCCAGCATGAAGATCTCAGCCACAATGAAAACCAGGAATCCTCCCAGTTGCGTGGCGCATTCATAGTAGGAGGTGGTTTTCTTACTTACTAAGAAGTTGACCAGCATTTTAGGGGCAATGACAGTCGAGTTGCCAAGATTGATGACAGCCAGGTGTCCAAGGAAAAGCACATGGGGTCTGAAGCCTAGAGTTGACACTGGTGAGGGTGATGATGCCCAGGTTCCCTGTCACAGTCAGCCCATAGATGAGCAGGAAGAGCAGGAATAGGGGGATCTGCAGCTCTGGGCGGTCTGAGACTCCCATGAGAACAAACTCACTCACGTGGGTGAGATTCCCAGAAACCATTTATATTGTTGGGTTTGTCTTTAATGAGGAAAATGGAAAGATATCAAAGTCACTTTCTCTGTTACATGCTAGGTTTTTAAGTGCATCATTTAAAATCAGTTTATTTTGATTGACAAACCTTTAAATGTTTCAATACTTAATTGCTTTTCTCCTCTTCTTTTCACAAATCATGGAAACAGAAACCCACCAGAGAAAATTGAGTTTTTAGATGTGTTTGGATAATAAATGTATTTGTTCATTGTGTGTGTGTATATATATATATACACACACCATGGATTGAGCCCAGGGATGCTTAAGCACCAAAATACATATATATATGTGGAAGGTGTTCCACATGAGAACTGCTCCACTATGCACAGAGCACTGTTAACTGAAATTGCACACGTAATGAAGTCCCAACTTCAGAAACTTTAAATTTTAAAATGTATCAATCTTTGTGATTTTCATTTGCATTTAAGGATCTTTTCCATGCTCTGAATCATACACACACACACACACACACACACACACACACACACACGACAGAGAGAAAAGAGTGAGAGAGAGAGAAGCACAATTTGTTTGTCCTTGTTTGCATGTCCTGGATAAGCATGGATAACATGTATCAGTAACCATGATTTAATTCTGACATTTGAAGAGGGAACTGTGTGAGATGTTCTGAATAGGAACTGGCCAAACAAAAGCAGAGATACTGTGGAAGGAATCCATGATAAGAAGCAATGTTCTGCTTACGTATTTTTTTTTGTGTGTTATTTGAACATAATAATATTTTATGAATATTCTTGATAAAACTGTTTCATAGGGGGATTTTCCTGTTCAAATTAAAGAATAATGTTTCCTCTTCAGGAAGAAAATAGAACTTAAAAAAATTAAAATAATAAATAAAAAAGAAGGAAAGAAGGGAGATACTAACAGTCTTAGAAACTTTCATTTCAGCATTAGTTTGGTCAAAGTTTATGTATACTGGAACTTAAAAAACTTCCACATCTATTGAAATGTGATAGACAGGCATTCTTTTTTAGTCTCTTATTAAGGTGAATGACATTATGATATTTGAATGTTAAAGCAATATAAATTATTTGCTTATTTTTTTTTACTGTTTTTATACATTACTAGAGTTATCAGCTAACATTTTATTTAAAATTTTCACACGTATTATTTCTTCATTCATCTTTAATAGCCAAGGAATATGTCTCCAAAAGTTTGAAAATAAGACATTTCTTCAGGATTCTGGAAGAATCTGTAGAATTAGTTATTAGTTATTCCTTTCCCCCTTAGTAATTGGTAGAGCTCACCATTCAGGCCAACTGGTGGTGGTAGAGTTATTTTCAGTATAAATTTCCATTTTGAGAGTCTTAATTAATTTTTTTTCTCATTTATCTTTTGGTATCCATATAAATGAAAAATACAATACACTGATTTTTATTATTTTAACTTCAAGTACAGATTGCTTTTATAAAGACATTCTAAATATCATGACAATTTTTGTATACTTCTTATTCTAAATTGCATTGAGCTCCTGAATCATTATTGTACAAATGATTGAATATTGTTGACACAAACTACCTTAGTAAAGGTTTTACCAGATTAAAATTCCTGGTTTTTAAAACTATATTTTATGGAAAAATATGTAACTGATATATCTTATACATCTACTTACCATGAAAAGCAGAGTAACTTTCAGAATGAATAAGACATTTTACCAAAATTTAAACCTCAATACATTTTGTTCTGTTTTTGATTTATCATTTGAGGGATTAAGAAAAGTTACACTAAGGTCTGGGGATTCAACTCAGTGATAGAGTGCTTGCCAAACATTCAAGAAGACCTGGGTTTGACCCCCAGTACAGAAAACAAAAAACAAAAAACAAAGTCAACAAAGGTTTGTAATACAAGTGAAATATTGTTTTAAATTAATTTGGAGTGTTTTTACAAGCATAGCTATTAGAAATATTAATCATTCTCATACATTTTTTTCACTGAATTAATTTTTGAAATATAAAATAATTTAAAATACAGTGAACATTAATTTGAGGAAACAATCAGTCCATACATAGCATAAAGTGCCATGAAAACAAATCAATGAAAATAATGAAAAAGTGTGCCAGATTTTAGAGAGGTTTGCAATGAAGTATGTACTGAAAATGACCAGTACTACTATTAATACAGAGCATAATACACTCTTATTAAAAGTAATTGGTGGGTTAGGGAAAATAGAGGTACTTTGGATTAGGCTGGGGTAGTGAAGGGAGGTGAGGGGGCATGGGGTTAGAAAGGATAGTAGAATGAACCAAATATTATTACCCAGTGCACATATATGATTACATGACCTGTGTGATTCTACATCATGTACCATCAGAAGAATGAGAAGGTATACTCCATTTATTTTTGAACTGTCAAAATGCATTCTACTGTTATGTATAACTAAATAGGACAAAAGAAAAAAAGAAAAGAAAAGCAATAAAGCATAGGGCAAATTGTAGGATTACCTGTTTGATTTTTCCCAGGCAGAAAATCAAATCAACTCAAAGGATGGATCCTAAGTGACATGGATCAAATGTGAGGAATGTCAGTCACAAGAAACAGCAGCAGTCTTAGTTTGTCATAAGAGTAAGCATATAATGAAAGAAAAATACAAGTGTGACTTTTCAACAAGAATTTTTATTTCACTTTACAGAGGTAAGGAAGAGCAACTAGGCATTAGAAATTATTTGCCATCAGAAACCAGTATCAACTCAGCAAGGAAAGTCAAAGGGCAAAAGTCTGGAAACTTCTTCGTCAGAATTCAAGAAATCTCTCTCAATGTGAGTATTCACTCACATATACACTTGCACTGGAATAGACAGAATCAGATGCTGTACTGAAGTCATGAGTTATTGATATCCAAATACATAGCATTAAAAAGGCTGTGTTGGATTTAGACGAAAGTAAAGAAACTGAAGAGAAAAGAGTAAGACCCTAAGATGCTCCTGTGAATTATGGACATTTGAGCACATTCATATGACTGATTTCAACAAATAATCATGTTATGTTGGACCTCCCAGTTCTGCAACCAACCCTGATTTTAACATAATCCATAGAAATGTATGAAGCATAAAACACATGGAATGTGCTTACCCAAAAAATAAAAGCCAAATACACATGGAGACTCTGCAAATTTTACTGTAATAGTTGAGAATGTTGCAGAAACCACTGAGCTGCCCAGCAGTGCCTACTCTTCTTCCTCACTCCCATTCAGCAAACAACTCTGTAAATGCCCTTTTTGTCTTTAAATTTGAAGACCATACTATGGTACCTTTGTTCAAACTTCACATTCAACCCTATGTACATGTATGACTATGCGAATGGTATGAATCTACATCGTGTAGAACCATAGAAATGAAATGATGTACCACATTTGTGTACAATGAATCAAAATGCCTGTCTGTAAAAAAATGAATAAATAAATAAATAAAATAATTAAAAATATAAGGCATAAAATGTAGCAGCATGTAATTCTATGATAAAACTAGAATAAAAATATGGGTACTACAAGAAAAAGAAAATTTAAAAAAACTTCCAACTGGTAAAAAAAAAAAGATTCAGTTTTTGTCCCTAAAGAAAACAACCTTTCAAATTTGTACTTGCTACAGATTCTAGAGGAAACAACATGTTAACATTCAAATCTTATTTGTATGGGTTATATGGTTTATGAACTTTAGTAAAAAAATTACGTATTTTTTTCCATGTCCTCTGAAGGGCATACTTCACATCTTTGTTTCTCAGGCTGTAGATCAAGGGATTCAACATGGGGATGACCATAGTGTAAAATATGGAAGCCACTTTATCAGTGTCCAAGGAGTGACTGGACTTGTGCTGCACATACATAAATATCAAAGTCCCATAGAACACAGTGACCACTGTCAGGTGGGATCCATAGGTGGAGAAAGCCTTGTGCCTGCCCTCACCTGACTTCATCCTGAGAATGGCTTTGAGGTTGAGCAGGTAGGACACAACAATGACCAGAAGAGAGGAAATCAAATTAAAAGCTGCTAAAAACAGATTCATCACTTCAATCTCATGTGTGTTTGAGCAGAGCAAAGACAAGGGGAGACTGTCACAGTAGAAATGATTGATGACATTGTAGACACAGAAGGGCAAAGAAAAATCTTTATTGTGATTAGAAGTGACACAATTGTGCAGTAGAGATAGGGCATTGCCACGAGAACCCAACATACCTTCTGTGACATGATGACAGTGTAGAGGAGAGGGTTACAGATGGCCACATAGCGGTCATAGGCCATTGCAGAGAGAATAAATAGCTCACAAGCAATGAACACAAGAAAGCAAGCTAGCTGTGCAGCACAAAAATAATAGGAGATTGTATTTTGATCCACCACAAAATTTGCTAACATTTTGGGGCCCACAGCTGTAGAATAACCAAGATCTGTAATAGCCAGGTGCCTCAAGAAAAAGTACATGGGTGTTTGCAGGCTGTGGTCCACCTTGGTGAGGACGATCATGCCCAAGTTTCCCACCAGTGTGCTCATGTAGATGATGAGGAAGAGCCCAAACAGTGCAGCCTGCTGCTCAGGGCATGATGTGATGCCCTTCAGAATGAACTCACATACCACTGTGAGGTTGGGTTTCTTCATCCAAGTTTATCACAAAACCTGTTCTGGACAGAGACATCATCAGAATCAATAGATTTCAAATATTATCACCTGGCACTTCTATTAAGCAAGGTTGATGTAAATAAGATAGCTGGAAATTTTTCCATTTAAAATCTTTGAAAATAAACTCACCTTCCTTAAAAGAGAAAGATAAATATAAATAGTGTTAGAGACAGAGGTGGATCAGTGGTGCTATTTAGGGTTGTTTACTCACAGTACTATTCACTGCTGGAGATAATTTGCGCCAGCTGGGAGGTGACAGGCTTTTGGCATCTAATCAGAGGCCACTTAAGCCGCCAAACATCCCACTATATTCAATATCCACCCCCAATATCAATAGCTCCAAATGTAAAGATTTGAGAGAGAGAAAGAGAGAAAGAGAGAGAGAGAGAGAGAATAATTTGGAGATGATAGATAGCAGATGTGAATATTATAACAGAATAAACACAGAGTAACTTTGCATGATAGGTATATCAGAAATTATAGCACTTCTTTAAGTTTTGTATTTACCACTTATGTAATTTTAATCAAATATTAACATTTATTAGTTATGTTCGGTAATATGGTACAAAAAAATACCAATTCTATAATAAGAATTTTTAATGATAAATATGCATACAACTCTAATTCAAATATTGGTTTTTCAATCCTTGTACCTACAGGTATTAGAACAGAATGTGATAAAACCTTGATAGATATTACATAGATGTCAGAATAAGAAAATCATAATGAATCACATTGCAAATTATCTTTATGCCAAGAAATAAAAACAGAATATATGTATGTACATACAGTCTCAGTTACACTTGAACTTAGTGTATATAACAAAGTAGGTTTTGGCAAATAATTTATCTAAAACTCGTCATTTGCATAAACAAACCCAGGTGTCCTTGCAGGCTTTTGGGGAAGAATAAAGAAGGATTAAATATTTCAATAGAAAATTTAAAAATGAATTACATAGGTTATGGGAATTATAAATTTTTATAACTGTAGAAAGATAAAATGTTTCTTTTCAATAGTGTAGGAACTTTTTTAAAGTAACAAATTGCTTTATCCTAGTTTATTATCTTTGCTGTGTATTTGAATTTTCATTTTTGACACTATAGTTTTGAGAAAAATTTAGTCAGATCCCACTGCAAAACAAATAACATTTTATCATCACTTTAACAGCAGATACATAAAGCATACTGATACTTAAATAATGCTGTGCACACCTCAGTGTGAGGAGGACACTTCATTTCCTCATCAGGACATCCGGAATGGATCACATTTATACATTTATCTGCACAATCACTAAATGTTAAACTATTTTCTGTGGTGTCACCAAAGGAGTCTAGGCTTACTATTTGCAAAGACACCACTGAGTCTCAACTTTTGCAAAGAAAGAGGTTATGCCCCTTTATTTAATCTGTATCTCCTCTGAGTTTTGATCTCCACTAAATATAAAATTATATTTATATGAAGTCAATTTTTTTGAGAAAATGCACATTATGTGTATTTCAAAAATGCTTATGAGGGTATAGATAAAATATTCACAAATTAATATGAAGGAAAAAGACAGGTCCTATCTCTGCAGCTGTTAAGCAGTTGTAGAAAGCACAGAATCAAAAATGGTCACTTATATTACATGGCAAATCCATAGCAAAATATGACAATTCCTGTAGGTTCTGGTGACACATGGTGCCACCTATACCTCTGTCTTTATTACCTGTAATGAAACCTCTCTCTTGATGTTCAAATGTGTTTCTGAACATGGGGTTTTGAGAGCAATTTGTGCTTTTTTATTTTATTTTATTTTTAATTTCTTATACTCTCCCTGAGGATATGCCAAAGTAATTTGCTCGTTATATTTAGGGCATTTGAGAGCTTAATGAAATGCCTGGAGGTTATTTACTAATCATCAGAAACAATTTATAATCAACTATGACCTTACTTCTGTATTCTTTTAATTATTTACTTACATATTTATTTTACACTTCAGTCTCATAGGTTTTATCAAAAGTGTTGGTAATAAGATCTCAAAGAAACTTTAGTTTCTCATTTTCATTGCACCATTTTTCTAAATAACCAATATATGCAAGCAACTTAAATATCCTTTCATTGTTAAATGAATAAATTGAGTATAGTATATAGAAAAGAGGTAATATTATTTCAACCTTAAGAATTACACTTTGTAATCTATGACAACAGGGGTGAGCCTGGAGAACATTATATAAATTAAATAAGTCACTCACTGAAACACTGCATGATCCGGCTTACATGAGATGTCTAAAATAGTCAACCTTACTAAATCAGACAATCTATAATTGGTTGCAAAGAATGAAAGCCTGGGAAAAATGAACGGTTGCTAATAGGTAGACTTCAAAGTCAATTACGTATAATAGAAGGGTTCTAGAGATCTGATGAAAAACATCATTGCTGTAATTAACAGTATTGTATGACAGAGTTGAAAATATTGAGAGGGTGTCACTCATGTTAAGCACACCAAACTTTTTTTATAAAAGTCATTAAGTGTCAATACATACTACTAAAGATAAGAATCTTGATGATCATGTACAATTCAAAGTATGTGGGCAACGATGATCATCTTTACTGTGAATCCTTCACATGAAATGTATGATTCAGTGAGATGGAAAAAATATTAGTGGGGTGGAAAGAAGTGAGGATGAGGCAATTGCTTAGTGGGAATGTTGTAGTGATGGAATCCTTGGTGCACTAGATAGAGGTGGTGGTTGCACAGCACTGTAAATGTAAGAATTGCCAGTAAACTGGTTCTTTAAAATAACTAATTTCGTGGCCTGTGAAATTTATCATGATTAGATCTTTATTAATTGCATATAATTTTACACTTTTGTTATTTGTATCTTATTTAGTAACATGCCTAATTTTGTATTTTGCCCATATATTTGTATGCATTCTTTTTTTCTTTTAATATGTTTTAAATGCTTATTTTTTACACCTTTATTTTATTCATCTATTTATATGCGGTGCTGAGAATCAAACCCAGTGCCTCACACATGCTAGGCAAGTGCTCTACCACTGAGCCACAACCCCAGCCCTGTATGCATTCTCAATAATAAATTGTGTATATTTTATCAATACAATGAATGTCTTTTCAGTTTGCCATAGATTTTGCTTTACTGAAGATTTCAATTTGGAGTACCAAAAAGTGTTTGTATTTGCAAATTTCATAACTTAAAAATGTACATAATTAACTACCAGGATCATAGGAACCTTAAATTACTGACAAATATTAACAATATTAGTATACATTTTTCTTAAGTCGAAACATGATTTCTTAATGATATTACAGCAGAACAAAACCTACCTTATATATTCATCTTTGTCTTTTTTCTTCCTTTCTTCCTCCTTCTCCCTCCCTTTTTCATCATCCCTTCCCCTTCCCCACTCCCTCTTCCTTCCTTCCTTCCTTTTTCTTCTTTCACCAGTATATATGATTGAATCCAACTGAGCTATATCCATGACTGATTTTTATCTTATTTTATTTCATTTCTTTGGAGGCAGGATCTCCCTAAGTTGCCTAGGCTGACATTAAACTCAATCTTGCCTCAGCCTCCTACATTCCTGGGATAATATGCATGGGCCACCATACCTGGCTTACCTTAATCAGTCTTCGTTTTTACCATAAAAATCACATTGTTTTCAAAATTGAAACTGTTGGACATATTTCCTCTTCCTATTAATCATAATTTTTAACCTATCAATTTCTTTCTGTGGTCTGAGGTGAGCACTGTCTACCATTTGTCATTCTCGTGCATTTACCATCGTTGAGCCATAAATTAGTGTATTTATAAAACATACTTTAACATTATAGATATTTTAAGTGAAGTTGTATAATAGGCTACTGAAATTCTTATTCTATAAATTTATTTTTTTTAAACTTGGTCATTTGATTTTGGATTCATCTATCTTAATCCTTCTCGCAGGATCATATTCTCTGCCATTCCAGAATATATAAATACTAGAAATTAATAGACTGTTTTCAAAACAACTTACTCTTATATTCCATAAGCAGAGAGGAAATGTTCCTTTAGTTCAACTTTTTGTAATTACTTTGAAGTTTTCACCTTTCTAATTACTGTAAATTTTAAGCACATATAAGAGTATCTAATTTGATTTTACATTAACAATTCCAAATCATTATTAAAATGCATACACTGTACACAAAAAATTTCTTCTTCTGTGAGTTGTCTATATGGATGCTTGTTTGTTATTTCCTTGGTCAGTTATGTATTTAATCAACAGATGTATTTATTTTCTTAAATAGTGGTTTGTTCTTTTAGTATATTTGTAATTGATTACTATATTCCAGATGAAATCTTTAAAGCATAATATTTATCTTTTGAATTTTGAATTGTGTTTAAGGAACTCTCCCATACTTAATTTTAAAACATGTATATGCAGGTTCAATAAAAATTGTATGATTTAGATATGTGGAGATAATAGATATCAATATCCATAATTTGGATTTGACATTTGAAGGAATAAGTTATGTGGTATAACAAAGGAGAACCCTCTAAGAGATGAAAACAAATTCAAATGCATTAAGTAGGAATACATTGTACATGAGATGCTCTGTAGTTTTACCATTGTGTTATCATTTAAATTTATTACTTGCATAGTTAGAAAATATCATTCTTATTATAAAGATTATAATATATAATCTATTATATTAGATTATAATATATAATCTATTATAATAAAGATTTTGTTCTGCTAAAATTAATGAATAAATGTGGTCTTGAGAGAGAAATTAATTCACAAAATAATTAGAAGTAGTGATATTGGAAGGAAACACTATCATATAAACTGAAATTTGAGGCCTATATTTTCAAGTAAAATGAGGTGTATTGGAAGCAGGGTTAAATATGAATTTACCAGAGTTCTTTTCTGTTCTTTTCTTCCAGGAACATGACAATAAGGAAGAGTTGAATTTGCAACAGTCTCACAGAGTATTAGTCGTCAAAAGAAAACACGTCAAAACTGAGCAGAGGCCAGACCTGTGGGGAGTCTCCTAATGGTGGATGTGGGCTTAGTCCTAGGTAAAGCAAAATCTGTTAGCCAGAGGACTCTGAATTGTTTTCCTTCAGTTATTCTTATGAAAGTGTAAATTTGAAAAATGCAGATGTATAATTAACTGCAGTTGGTGAGGTGTTTTAAGAGAATAGTCTTAAAACAGTGTTGTCGAAGATAACAATAGAGAGAAAAAAAAATCACACTCAAAACTGGGCCCAGTGATGACACTCTGGAATTTGATCCAATTGCTTGTGGTGTCTGAACCACAAGCTGAGTAGTGTGCTGCATAGACATAAAGATGTAGCAGATTACTTTGAACTAGAATCAGTTACAAATGACTATGCAAAACACCCTAGGATTATGAACACAAAATTATTTTCCTTGTATTAAATGGTGTTGGGTCAAGGCAGACAGATATTACTAAACAATAATTTGTAATTCCAACTATAAGAACCTAAAATATGATCTAGATAGAAGTTAAAGTAACATACCCAGAATTTTAAAACAAATATTATGTAAGTATTCACCAGCATGTGTAGATCTTTTAGCATTTCACTTAGTACCAGCGTAGATGCTCATAGGTATGTATGCATATTCATATATCAGTATGAACATTGTTAAAAGCAAAAGGATGTTAAAATTTTTTCTGCATGTAAAACAACATAGTAGAGATCATCAATGAACTTTATTTTCAAATGTCCTCAAACAAGAAATACACTAACACATTAAAATACACACTTTCATTACATCCCCTTGACACTGACATACCTATCACACAAAATATTTCAATATAATTTTAAAGTGAAAGATATACTTTAATGATAAACTAATTTTGCCCAAACGCTCTGCATTGCTTCTTTTACATCCTTGTTCCTCAAACTGTAGATGAGAGGATTCAGCATGGGAATAACAATGGTGTAAAATATCGACACTACCATGTTGTGCTCCAAAGCATAGTTGGATGTTGGTCTCACATACATGAATACAGCAGTACCATGAGAAACTGCAGTTAGATGAGAGCCACAGGTGGAAAAGACTTTCCTCTTCCCTTCAACAGAGCGGATCCTCAGAATTGCCAACAGAATGAAACCATAGGAGATCAGGACAATTAGGATAGTGCATATCTCAATGGAGCCAGCAAAGTAGAAGAGCAGAAGCTGGTTGGGGTGGGTATCAGAACAAGAAATGGCAAGGAGAGGAGGGATGTCACAGAAGACGTGTTTGATTACATTGGATCCACAGAAAGACAGGCTGAAAGTGGCAGTTGTGTGTGTTATAGCATGCAGAATACCACCAACACAGGAAGCCACTATGAGTGGCACACAGACCCTGGGTGGCATGCTCACTGAATAGAGAAGTGGGTTGTAGATGGCCACATAGCAATCATAAGCCATGGCTGCCAAGAGAAAGCACTCTGTGGTTCCACAGGTGACAGCAAGGAACATCTGGGCTGCACATGCACCAAATGAAATGGCTTTCTCCCTTGACAGAAAGTCCACCAACATATTTGGAGTGATAGCAGAGGAATAGCAGGCATCTATTGAAGACAATACACCCAGAAAATAGTACATCGGGTTGTGCAGCCGGGAATCCTCAATGACTAAGACAATCAGTCCTAAATTTCCCATGAGAGTAAACAGGTAAAGTGCTAGAAACAGGAAGAAGAAGAAGATCTGCAGTTCAGGATTATCAGTGAAGCCCTTCAGCACAAACACAGTTACTTCAGTGACATTCTTCATGCTGAAATCCCATGGAGCACACTTAAAGATGATCATAAAATCACACCGACATAACTGGGAAAGAATGAACAGCAAGCACAGTGAACCTAAGGAGCATGGACATGCACGTGTGTGTGTGTATGTGTGCTTATTTGTCTGCATAATTTCCAAGCAGTAGATCAGAAGACAGCCATGATGGTGAATGGCCAGCTCCCAGCATTCCCTGGAGAGTCACGTAGAACACAAGGCTGTTTACACAGTGACTATACCCATGTCATTTCTTAAGTCATCAGGTAAACTGATTAATATACCATTAGATTCTATTAGCTTATTTCAAAATTATTCAAATTGAAACACAAGGTAAGTGGGAGAAAAAATTCCTCCTGATGTCTAAAAACATGAGCTTTTGGCTTTTGGCTGGGGTTTGGCTCAGTGGTAGAGTGCTTGCCTAGCAGGTGTGAGGCACTGGGTTGGATTCTCAACACCACATAGAAACAGAAATAAATAAATTTATTCATTGTATCCATCTACAACTAAAAATATTTTTAAAATTAGCTTTTATGTCAGGGACATAGTATTAGAATAGAATCAGAATTTTATATTGGTCATCAACTATGAAGAATGATTTGCTATAATCTACTTACCTGTACAATGTTAAATTTAATATTTAATTTCAACATTACAGTTAATACTCAGTGACATTATGTTATATTTAAATCTTCTGAATGGCTTTAATTATAGAATGTGCTAAATTAGTTCATTCACAGGGTAATTTATTAGGATTAAATTCAATGAAACACATTTTGATATATGAATTTTTCAAATGAATACATTTTATATTTCTCAATTACTCTTTAGAGAGTAGTAAATTCTGTGAATTGAGTGATTTGGCAAAAGCAAGACATGTGAAAATTATTACAGTTCCCTTTTCTACATTATATGGGCTTACTTTTGCTTTGAATATATAAGATGTTTCAGATAAATTCTTCTTGGGACAGGCATTCCTATTAGATGTTAAAAGAAAGTTATTCTGCACACATAAGTCAATAATGACACATATTCAAAGACTTAAGAGAGCTAAAGAGAAGATAACTATGATCAAGTTATAAAATTAGTGTTCATAAATCCAATTTAAATTGAAGGTAAAGCCCACATATCTTGAGCTCCATGAAGAAGCACTATATTTGCAATAAAGGGGATAAATCATAAAAGCCATTTGCTGCATGAACTTTCATGAACATTACATTGTTTTACTAATAGCAAATTTTCTAGGTAATGTTTTCCAGAGTTAAAAGGCAATCCCAGCTCTCCTTCAGGAGTGCATGCTCTTTCCAGTATGTTCAACTGGATCCCATTACACTGTGGCTCCCTTATACAGCTGCACCCCTGCTTCTCAGGGAATTAAAGCAGAATCTGGGTCAAGATTGGTTTGGCTATTTTAGATCATTAAAAATGGAGGCATGTTAAGAGAAAGTCATAGATCTCATATCTAGGTTCTGCTTCTTAACTATTCTATCAAAATACAAGGGCTTCAATGGTCCAATATATCAAACATATTTTATAATCCAGTGATCAAAGTCGTAACTGTCCTTACTTTGAAACATATAAATCAGAAAAATTAAAATGTATACCTGATAAGGAACACACTTATTTACTTATGGAAACACACAAATTCAGTATTTTCCTTTTTTTTTCCTTACCAAGAAGTTGGTTTAAAGTAATAAAACAGATTTTGTTGAATATATGTGATTTATATTTGTAAGAACTAATGTGTTTAGTACTTGAAGTTTAGCAACTAAAATGTTAAATACAAAATGACATAGTTGTACTTGAAAGTCCAAAATATCTGTCAAGTGATCTGAAATTTTCTCTTACCCAAGACACAGCAACACAGACTCAGGTACACTGTGATTACGGCTAATTTAGATTGCTTATATCCACTTACAGAACTTGAAGAAGCCCACAGGGGGTGTCCCAAGGGGGATATGCCCCAGTAGTCATCTGCCTTAATACAGCAACATGATAATGTACTTCATAACAAAAAAGTAAATGTTTCCAGAATGGGTCTGACCTGCTGCCCATTCTGGAAACATTTACTTTTTTGTTCCCTGTTAATTATTGTTCAAATGTTTCAGATTTGCATTTCCCTGATAATTAGTGACATGGAGTATGGAATATCTTTCAATACACCTGGAGGCCACTGTCTTCACTGAAGAAAAGTATTTTCAAGATGTTTGCCTACTTGTAAGTCAGATTTTTTTTTTCTTTTTTAGAAGTTTCTTATATATTTTCAATATTGTGTTTCATATTAGAAATATGGTTTGCAAATATTTTATCCTACTTTTATAGTTTGCTTTTTGCACTATGGTCACTATTTCCTTTGCTTTGCAAAAATTTTTGGTTGGATGCAGACCTAGACCCACTTGTCTAACTTTTGTGTTGCTGTTTGTTTATTTTGTCTTTTCAAGAAATCATGGACAACCCCACAGTCCTGAAGATTTTCCCTGATGATTTGTTCTGGGAATTTTACTCTCAGGTGTTTAGTATAAAACTTTAATGCATTTTTTCTTTTCTTTTCTTTTTTCACTTTTTCCCTGTAGTCCTGGAGATTCAATCTCAAGGCACTCTACCACTGAGCTACAATCAGCTCTATTTATTTGTTTGTATGTTTATTTCTTTATTTTGTCAGTACTGGGGATTGAACTCTGGGGTGCTTTACCACTGAACAACATTAGTAGCCTTTTTTTTTTTTAATTTTTAATTTTGACAAAGGGTCTCCCTAAATTGAAGAAGCTAATTTTGAACTTTGATTTCTCCTGCCTCAGCCCCCTGTGGAGCTGGGTTTGCAGGAGTGCAGCACCAAGCCCAGCACCTTTGACCCATTTTAAGCTGATATTTCTGCATGTCCTTAAAGAACTGTCTCCATTTCATTCTTTCACTGTTGTTGAAGAGACCCTCCTTTCCTCATGTTTTATTTTCCAGCCTTGTTGACAACCGGTTGGCCATACCTGTAATGTATGGAGGCTCTCAATTGTGCTTCATTGCCTAAAATGTCTTTCCTACACCCATTCCTTATGTTTTTATTCTGTTTTCATTATAACGTCAAATTATCTGATATGTAAATCCCCAAATAATCCATATCAATGATGATAAGGTGGGCACCATGCACTGTTTCTATGCATAAATGCACTGTGTAGTGTTTCACCATGTTGAATGTGTTTTCCTCAAATACCTGTCCTTTCTTTATTATGCTATTCAAACTCTTTTAGTTTTGAAATATGCTTTAATTAGTGCTATCTATAATCATCTTTCTGTGCGGTAACAAAACAGTAAGTTTTATTCCTATCCAAATATAATTCAGTGCTCATCAGTCAACATTTCTTTTCCTTTCTCCCTCCTTCTGTTGTTCTTGGTCCCTGAAAAACCATCATTCTACTCTCAAAGTTTGTGAGCACAACTACTTTATATACCAACTATGATGAGGAAATGAGATATTTGATATCATGTACCTGACTTATTAAAAAAATAAATTGCTTTAATAATGAAATTTGAAAATAACAGAATTTTTAAAAAACATAATGCAATGTTGTCAAGAGTGACAGGATGTCATTCTTGTTTATAGCTAAATAGTGCTCTATTGTGTGTACATACCACATTTTCTCTATTCATCCCTCAGTTGATGGACACTTGGTTTGCTTCCATTCGATGGCTTTTTTGAACAGTGCTTCCACACTCTGACTTCTCTTCTTGGGATATGGAACTAGTAGTGGGGTTGCTGGATCAAGGGAAGGGTGTCTGGAGCAGCAAAGAAATCATTGCTTTGAACTCTACAGCCTTGGACAGAAGGTTGCTGCTTCTGGGAATCACGGGGTGCCAACGTGCTAAAAGACACACCCATTCGCAGGTGGCTGCTTTAAATGGGGCAGATTCCATGCCTGGTGTGACATTCATGGGTTCTAAAGCTTTGAATTCAGATGCCTGCTGCTCTGGGGTTGAAGAAATATGGGTGCCCTCTCTGACCTTGAGGCAATGCACCAGCAGCCTGGAATTGGAGAAGATATCATGCAAGTAGATAAGGTCCAATCAGCCTCTTCCTGCTCGACTTCCCTTTTTGTTTACCTTGAAAAAGTTTCTTTTTAAAATGAAACTTTTTGATATGATTTCCTATACAATAAAGGACTGGGGCTTTTCTTCTTTAGTAGAAGTAAGACCCATCTGGCTGACCAACACACCTGGCCCTGCTTTTTAAAATATCTTCTTGTCTTTTGTCTTTATTCTTTATTATTCTTTCTGACCTTTATTTTCTCAGCTGGCTTACAACCTATGCGCAGTTAACTGCTCACTCGCTGTGCAGGCAACAGGAACTCCAGAGGAACTTCTGTAAAATTTTTCATAATGATTGCATTAATTTAAATTCCCACCACTGCTATGCAAGTTTCCTTTTTTTCCACATGCCTTCCTGTACTAGTTTTATTTTTGATAATAATCCTTTTTACTGTGGTGAGGTGATATCACAATTTGGCTTTATTTTGAATTTCCCTGATTATTATCATATTTAAGCATTTTTTACATACCTCTTCTTCATTTGTATATCTTCTTTTGAGAATGTCTATTGATTGCCCATTTTTAATTGGGCTATTTGTTGTACAGTTTTAGACTTTTGAGACATCCTTATATATTCTGGACGTTAGACCCTTATTAGATACAAATATTTTCTCTCATTCTATATATTGTATCTTCACTCTGATGATTATTTCCTTCATGGAACAGAAATATTTTAGTTTGGCATAATCTTGTTTGTCTATTTATGCTTTTGCTTTTGTTTTGTGTTTTTTTGGTTTTTGTTTTTTGTGGTCTTCTCCAAAAATCCTTGTCAATTTAAATATAGAGAAGGATTTCTCCTATGTTTCTTTCTGATGGTTTCATATTTGCAGGTCTTCCATTTAGGTCTTTAATCCATTTTGAATGGATTTTTGTTGCTAATGAGAGATAAGAGTATAGTTCCTTTTTCTTCATTCCAGTATCCAATTTTTCTTGTTTTTTTTTTTCAGTTATACATAACAGTAGAGTATATTTTGACATATGTATACAAACATGGAGTACATGTTATTCTAATTAGTATCCCATTCTTGTGGTTGGATGTGATGTGGGATTTCACTGTGATGTATTTATATATGTACATAGGAAAGTCATGTCTGATTCATTCATATCTCTTTCCCATTCCTGTCCCCCTATCCAATTTTTTTATTCATTTTTATTGTAAACAAATAGGATACATCTTGTTTCTCTGTTTGTACATGAAGTACAGGCATATGGTTTTTGCAGTCATACATTTAACTAGGGTAATAGTTTTTGACTCCTTCTGTTATTTCCCCCACCACCACTGCCATCCCTCTTATCCCTCTATACAGTCCCTCCTTCCTCCATTCTTGCACCCCTCCAAAATCCCAATATGTGTCATCATCCACTTATCAAGGAGATCATTCATCCTTTAGTTTTCTGAGATTGGCTTATCTCACTTAGCATGATATTCTCCAATTTCATCCATTTGCCTGCAAATGCCATAATTTTATTATTTTTATGGCTGAGTACTATTCCACTGCATATATATACTACAGTTTCTTTATCCATTCGTCCATTGAAGGGCATCTAGGTTGGTTCCACAATCTGGCTATTGTGAATTGAGCAGCTATGAACAATTGATGTGGCTACATCTCTGTAGTATGCTGATTTTAAGTCCTTTGGGTATAGGCCAAGGAGTGGGATAGCTGGGTCAAATGGTGGTTCCATTCCAAGATTTCTGAGGAATCTCCACACTGCTTTCCAGAGTGGCTGCACTAATTTGCAACCTCACCAGCAATGTATGAGTGTACCTTTTTCCCCACATCCTCACCAACACCTATTGTTGCTAATATTCTTGATAATTGCCATTCAAATTGGGGTGAGATGGAATCTTAGGGTAATTTTGATTTGCATTTCTCTTATTACTAGAGATGTGGAACATTTTTTCATATGTTTATTGATTGCTTGTAGGTCTTCTTCTGTGAAGTGTCTGTTCATTTCCTTAGCCCATTTGTTGATTGGGTTATTGGTATTCTTGGTGTAGAGTTTTTTGAGTTCTTTATATATTCTGGAAATTAGTGCTGTATCTGAAGTATGAGTGGCAAAGATTTTCTCCCACTCTCTAGGTTCTATTTTCACATTGCTGATAGTTTCCTTTGCTGAGGGAAAGCTATTTAGTTTGAATGTAACCTAGTTATTGATTTATTTCTTGTGCTATGGGAGTCCTGATAAGGAAGTCTGATCCTAAGCCAACGTGTTGAAGATTTGAACCTATTTTTTCTTCGATGAGATGCAGGGTCTCTGGTCTGATTTCAAGGTCCTGGTTCCATTTTGAGTTGATTTTTGTGCAGGGTGGGAGATAGGGGTTTAGTTTTATTCTATTGCCTATGGATTTCCAGTGTTCCCAGCACCATTTGTTGAAGAGGCTATCTTTTATCCATTGCATATTTTTGGCACCCTTGTCTAGTATGAGAAAAGCAAATTAAAGGGATACAAATAGGAAAAGAAGAACTCAAACTATGCCTATTTGCTGATGATATGATTATATATTTAGAGGAACCAGGAATTCTCCAGAAAACTTTTAGAACTCATAAGTGAATTCAGTAAAGTAGCAGGATATAAGATTAATGCTCAAAAATCCAATGCATTTTTATACATAAGTCATGAATCTTCAGAAAGAGAAGTTAGGAAAAATACCCCATTCACAATAGGTTCAAAAAAAAATGAAATACTTGGGAATCAATCTCACAAAAGAGTTGAAAGACCTCTACAATGAGAACTACAGAACACTAAAGAAAGAAATTAAAGGAAACTTTAGAAGATGAAAAGATCTTCCGTGTTCTTGGATAGGCAGAACTAATATTGTCAAAATGGCCATACTACCAAAAGTTCTATACAGATTCAATGCAATTCCAATTAAAATCCCAATGATGTTCCTTACAGAAATAGAGGAAGCAATCATGAAACTCATCTGGAAGAATAAGAAACCCAGAATAGCTAAAACAATCCTTAGCAGGAAGAGAGAAGCAGGGGGTACTGCAATATCAGATCTTCAACTATACTACAAAGCAATAGTAACAAAAAATAGCATGGTATTCACCAAAAGAGACAGGTAGATCAATGGTACAGAATACACGACACGAACACAAACCCAAATAAATACAATTTTCTCATACTAGACATAGGTCCCCTATCCAATTTTTAAGCACCAGTCATTTAAGAAACTGTCCCTCTTCCTTTGTGTTCTTAGTGCTTGCTGACATTGAGTTGACTGTAGATGCCTGCATTGTCTTCTAGGGTTTCTGTTCCTCTGTATTGCTTTTCTTGATCACACTTTATTCTAAAACATGCTGAGTTTATTAATTTACATTTTAGTATTATTCAAAATAAGGTATTGTAAATTCTCCTGTTTTGTTTCGTTTTTCTTGCTCGCTTTTTGGTTCTATGTAATTTTTAGTATTGTATTTTTACTTCCATGAAGAAGGTTATTGGTATTTCAACAGGGGTTGGATGAAAACGTATGTTGCTTGTGGTAGGATGAACATTTTAACAATTTTCACTCTAAGTGTATAAACAAAGAATATGTTTCCTTTTTGCAACCCTTTGAATTTTTCATTACTGGTTTTAGTTTTCACTGAGGATATTTTCAGTTTACCTCTTAGAATTTTTTCTAGATTATTTATTTATTTATTTATTTATTTATTTTATTTATTTATTTACTTATTTACTTATTTATTTATTTTGCAGTGTTGGAGATTGAACCCAGGGCCTTACCTATTGAGCTATATCCCCAGCCCGAGATATTTTATTTATTTTTCAAAACTATTTTAAATTGGATTGCTTATTTTGGTATCTATTATAAATGGTCTTTATGAAGTTGAGGTACATTTTTTTAAACTTTATTTGTTCTTTATTTTATTTATGAAGGGGTATTAAATTTCATTAGACACTTTTTTCATTCTCTACTGATTTAATCACACCTCATAACTATGAGGTGTAGCACATTTATTCAGTGGTATATGATGAACAATCCTTGCATTCATGAGATGAATCCCACTTAATTATAGTGAATAATCTTTTGAATATGCTATTAGATTTGGTTTGCTGGAAGTCTACTGTGGAATTTACATCATGTTGATCATGGATATTGGCCAGTACCTTTGATTTTTGTTTTCATGTTTTGTGATTTTTTTCAGGGTGTTGCAGTCCTCAAAGAACATGTTTGGCAGAATCTCCCTTCTTTTTTCTGCAATAATTTAGAAAGTAATAGTATTAGATATTCTGTAACGCTTTATAGTTCAGCAAGGAAATAGCTTATCCTCCACCTTTCCCTGATGGGAGGCTTCATGATTGTTTTCAACTCATTCAGATTTCTAATGTCTTCACAATTCAATCTTGGTGAGATGTATGCATCCATCATTTGTCCATTCCTTCCAGGTTATAGAAAATAGCATGCTTTAAGATGTAGCATTTTTCAAAATAATGTCTCTCAGAAGAACCTTTATCTTTCTGCAGTGTCATTTGCAATTGTCCCCTCTATTTTATTTTATTTTTATTTTTTGATCTGGAATTGAAATCAGGGTCTTGAACTTGCAGGACAATTACTCAACCCCTGAGCTCTATCTTATGCTACTTATCTGTCCCTTATTTATTTGAGACTTCTCTTTCTCTCTTTTGGTTAATCTAATTAAGGGGCATTTTTGTTTTGTTCCTCTTTTTCAAGGTACTGTTTTGTATCGATATTTTGTGTTTTTAAACTGTTTCATCTATTTCTGCTCTGACTTATGTATTGCATTTGTCTGTTGAATTGTTTTTTTCTTGGGCTTCTAGATTCTGGAGATACAGTGATAGGCTGCTTTTCTGAGTCCTTTTTTTGGAGTCTCTTCCACTTTTTGGATGTAGGCTTAGCTAGCTATACACTTTTCTCCTATTTCTTTTTTTTTTGTGTGTGTGTGTGTGTGTGTGTGTATATTCCATATTTGTTTCACTATTATCTCCATTTTCATGAAATTTTAAAATTCCCTCTTGATTTCTACTTGATTCATTGGTTGTTACAGAGTAGGGTGTTTTAAAATTTTCCATTTATGTGCATTCTTTACAAAATAATTTTTCAATTATCTAGTTTTACAATATTGTTTATGGAAAAGATAGTCAATATGATCCCATTTTTCATAAATTTGTTGACACCTGTTTTGTGGCCAATTGTGTGAGTATCTGAGGGAATACTCTGTATGTTTTTGAGGAGAGTATTTATACGTTAGGTTTTGGATGGCATTTTCTGGAGATGTCTGTGAGGTCCACTTTGTGTCTGGATAACCATCATTGTTAAAAAATGGGATGGTAAAGCTCCCTGTTATTTCATGAATTGCTCTCTCAACCTTTTGTTGTATTAATACTTGCTATACATATTTGGGTTCTCCAATTTGGGGTACAGACATAATCAGAATTATTTTTTGTTCTTGCTGAATTGACCACTTATCATTATTTAATGACATTTGTAGTTATTTTTATAGTTCTGTAATTAAAGTCTATTTGACTGATACAAATATGGCTTCTCCTGCTTTTTTGAGGATACCAATCACATGGAATACTTCATTTCTTTCTCTCAATATCATCCAATTCACATAAAGTGAGTTTTTCAAGAGCAATGTAATTATTGTCTTTTTTTTTTTTTCCAGTCCACTCAATTACTGTGTCTTTTACTTGGAGAAGGTAATCCATAATAATTTATAATAAGTATCAGGAGGTAAGGTATTACTCTACCCATATTTTAATGTATTTTCTAGTTTGGCTATAGATTCTTTTTTTCTTTTTAAATCTCTCTCTCTCTGTGTCTCATATTCTTCCTTCAGGGTTAAGTGATTTGCTCAATAGTGTGTTCCTATTCCTTTCTTTCTATATTTGGTTTGGAACTTTTATATTTGATATCATGCTTACCTTCCCAAAATTTTGAGCTACCTAGAAATAATAGTAATATTACATGAATATAATGCTTAAATGAAATTAAATATTATACAGAAAATAAATTAATAAAAATGTCTCTGCATTTGAGCTATATTCCTCTCCACATTTTGAGTTTTTAATATCACATTTTCTATCTTCTTCTGTTGCCTATACCTTAAACTAAAGTGTTATCATTACTGCTTTTCACTGATTTTTTGGTCTTCATATAAGATATAGTGGTTTATGCATCCTGTGTACAACACTAGAGCATTCTGCATTTGAGTGTTTTGTTATTACTAATGAGTTTTCTGTTTTCCCATCTCTTCATCTTTTTAGTGTGTCTTTCAGTGTAAAAACATAGTTTAGTTACTATTGTAGGACAGGCCTGGAGGGATATATTCTCTCAGTTTTTGCTTTTCTGAAATATCTTTATTTCTCCTTCAATTCTAAAGCATAGGAGTGCTAGGTGCAAGTTCACGTTTTGGCAGTTTTTCTTTTTCAACACTTTGAAAATCTCCAGCCTCTCTGTCTTGTCCTGTAGGGGTCTGCTGAGAAGTCTGCTATTAGGTGAATTGGAGCACTCCTCGGAGTTACTCAGTTTTCTTTTCTCTTGATGTCTGAGAATCTTCTTATCTTCACATGGGAGAGTTGGATTACAATATTTCTTGGAACAGACTTAGTTAATATTTATTTGTCTAGTGAACTTTAACCTTTTCAACCTGGTATTAGGCATTCTTCTTTAGGTATGGTAAATATTTGTATGATCTCTTTGAATAAGGATTTGGGATTCACAGATCCTCCTGAACCCAAATAACTAGAATAATTTTCTCACTCTTTTTTTAATTTTATTTTTTTTAAATTAGGTCTGAGGACTGAACTCAGGGCCTTTCATATGCTGGGCAGGTGCTCTGCCACTGAGCTAAATCTCCAAATCTGAATATTTTGTCTTTTAATTTTATCCCAAATGGACTGAAAATCTCCCTCACTACTCCTCATTCTTTATTTTTCCTCCTCCAACTATGTATTTTCGAACATCTTATCTTCATGCATACTCTCTTACTGTGGATACCTTCTATAACACTTTTAATTTTACTTAGTATAGTTTTCAGATCAAGGCTTTCTGTTAAATTTTTTAATTGCTTCAGTTTCTCTGCTAAAAGTCTGCATTGAAATATAGTCATGAACCACCATTTGACCCAGCTATTTCACTCCTCCATTTATACCCAAAGGACTTAAAATCAACATACTACAGTGACACAACCACATCAATGTTTATAGCTACTCAACTTACAATAGCTAAACTATGGAACCAACCTAGGTGCCCTTCAACAGATGATATATATATTATCAAGATTTTATATATATATATATATATAATGATATAATGATGATGATATATATATTCAACAGATTATATATATATATATATATATATATATATATATAATCAAGTATTACTCATCTTTAAAGAAGAATGAAATTATGTCATTTGCTGGTAAATGGATGGAGTTGGAGAATATCATGCTAAGTGAAAAAAGCCAAACCCCCAAAACCAAAGGCCAGTGTTTTCTCTGATACGTGGATGCTCATTCACAATGGAGTGGTTCTAGGGATGAATAGATTTACTTTATATTAGGTAGAGGAAAGTGAAAGGAGAGGAAGTGGTATGGGGGTAGAAAGGATAATAGAGTGAAACAGACATTATTACATCATGTACATGTGTGACTGCATGACCAATGAGACCTACAATATGAGCAATCAGAAAAATGCAAAATTACACCATCGATGCATGAAAAATATATAGTCATTGACTTGTGTTTCCTTGAAGATCATTGGGTTAACTTTAATGGTTGTTTTTGATCAGTTTCTGAAAACTTATTTTGACTATTAAGTCATTATTTCCTGAATGCTCTTGTCTTGTTAATATATGATGATATGGGGCAAAAAATAGGTATCCTAGCTTCATAAATTAGGTTTGTCTGTGTTTTGTTTGTCTAGGATTCTAAGCATTGTGCCAACTGTGATTGAGGCTATACTTCCCTCCAGTGCCTCACAAGTAGGTGGCAACCCAACTTCAGGTTTCCTCAGTCAGCTATTGCTGTTTTGACACAAAGCTATATTACACCCTGAGTCCAGAACTCACCAAAATCATCACAGCACTGAGGGAAAAACAAGTCCTACAATGATCTGCACTGTGTATTGATGAGATGTCCTCATGGCCCAAGTTTACTGAAACTAGACATATTAGAGCTATCATGAATTAAATAATTTGAAACTGTATTTATTTTCTCATACTAGACAAAGGTGCCAAAAGTATGCAATGGAGAAAAGATAGCCTCTTGAACAAATGGTGCTGGGAAAACTGGAAATCCATATGCAGCAGAATGAAACTAAACCCCTATCTCTCACCATGCACAAAAATCAACTCAAAAGGGATCAAGGACCTCAGAATCAGACCAGAGACCTTACATCTTATAGAAGAAAAAGTAGGTCCAAATCTTTAACATGTCCGCTTAGGATCAGAATTCCTTAACAGGTCTTCCATAGCACAAGAAATAAAAGCAAGAATCAACAACTGGGATACATTCAAACTAAAAAGCTTTCTCTCAGAAAAGGAAACTATTAGCAATGCGAAGAGAGAGCCTACAGAGTGGGAGAAAATCTTTGCCGCGCATACTTCAGATAGAGCACTAATTTCCAGAATATATAAAGAACTCAAAAAACTACACCAAGAATACAAATAACCCAATCAACAAATGGGCTAAGGAAATGAACAGACACTTCACAGAAGAAGATCTACAACCAATCAACAGATATATGAAAAAATGTTCCAAATCTCTAGTAATAAGAGAAATGCAAATCAAAATTACCCTAAGATTCCATCTCACCCCAGTTTGAATGGCAATTATCAAGAATATTAGCAACAATAGGTGTTGGTGAGGATGTGGGGAAAAAGGTACACTCATACATTGCTGGTGAGGTTGCAAATTAGTGCAGCCACTCTGGAAAGCAGTGTGGAGATTCCTCAGAAAGCTTGGATTGGAACCACCATTTGACCCAGCTATCCCACTCCTTGGCCTATACCCAAAGGACTTAAAATCAGCATACTACAGAGATGTAGCCACATCAATTGTTCATAGCTGCTCAATTCACAATAGCCAGATTGTGGAACCAACCTAGATGCCCTTCAATGGATGAATGGATAAAGAAACTGTAGTATATATATGCAATGGAATATTACTCAGCCATAACAATAATAAAATTATGGCATTTGCAGGCAAATGGATGAAATTGGAGAATATCATGCTAAGTGAGATAAGCCAATCTCAAAAAAACAAAGGATGAAGGATCTCTTTGATAAGTGGATGATGACCCTTAATGGAGGTGGGAGGGGGACAAGAATGGAGGAAGGAAGGACTGTATAGAGGGATAAGACGGGTGGGAGGTGTGGGGGGGGAGAAAAAATAACAGAATGAATCAAACACCATTACCCTAGGTAAATGTATGATTACACAAATGGTACGCCTTTACTTCATGTACAACCAGAGAAACAGCATGTATCCCATTTGTTTACAATAAAAAAATAAAAAATTAAATTAAAAAAATAATTTGGAACTGTCTTTCTCTGATAGACAATAGAATTGTTTCGGGCTCCATTCTCAGACAGTCCTGAGTTTGGAAGCTATTAAGTTCTGATCAGCTTTCAGTTTCACCAGCCTACTTTACATTTACATTCTTTACATTTCTGGAAGAATTTTCAGATAATGTTTGCTCTTTTTTCTCTAAATATGTATTAGAATTCTCCAGTTCAGCAGGGATTTGGGGCAGAAAAGGTGAGTTTTTTTTTTTTTTTTTTTTTTTTTTTTTTAACACACATTTCATGATTGACATCCTCCTTACCATGATTTTCTCCTCATGCCAGTGCAAGTGAAAAATCACACTACTTACATCTCTGACAACCACAGAAAGCTTTTCCTTTCCTAGTTTTTCCTTTTTCTTTTTCTTTTATTTTTTTCTTTTGAGGTGCTGGGATGGAACCCAGGGCCTTGTGCTTGTGAGACAAGGACTCTTCCAGCTGAGCTATAGCCCCAGCCCCACAGAAAACTTTTTATAAACACTCGAGATTTCTTTGAATTTTTTTCTTTTTCTAAATGTGTTTTGAACTTACTCCATAAAATATGAAACTACATCCACACAAATTATTTTTGCAAATAATAAAATCATAAGTCAGATTTTTTTATATTCCATGAAAAATTTCCTGAAATAACTTTTAAATCCATATAATGATGTAAAAGAGAACCACTGTGAAATGAAAACGTGTATCAAATATTAAATATTAATCCATTATTTTGTGGTTTTATCATTTAAGGACTATATAAGCTCCATAAAGAATTATTTTAGAAGTGCTATATTGAGTTATGTTTATTGATATTTTTAAATTTATATATTAGAGGCTCTTACCTTCATCTATTATAAAAGTCAAATTTTTTTCCATGAAGTTAATTTGGTATAACAAAAAATAGCTAATAAAATTAATAAAAAAATAATTTTAAAGCTATTACAATCTTGTGTCCTTTACCAAACCATATTAACATTTTATCTGACCTCTATCCAGCCCCATTTTCTAGCCAATCCCAGAACTTTATATATGCATATGATGAGTAAATGCATAGCTAACAACTAGGTATATTAAGCTTTCACAGGGAACAAAAAATAAAACATGTACACTCTGTAATAATGTTTATATTCACATGAAAAATATTTGTATGCTTTTACTTTTCCAATTAATTATTTTTATACATATGTTTAGATATATAGATAAATATTTTACTTGAGAGTGTAAAGAGGAAACAGATCAATCTATATATGATACAAATAAAATTCCATGAATGTTAAATTAAAAAAAAATAATAAAGAAAATATGAATATGTTTGGGGAGGGTTTTACATGAAATGTGCCAAAACAACAAGAAAAGCGTTTGTGTTGACACAACCACAGTACACTCTCCCTACAAACACAGATCAGCTCAAGTCATGGCTTGTCTGCATTTGATTCTTTCAAGTCATGTTATCAAATCTATGTAAAGAATGAATACTAATGAGAAGACCGGACACTCTCTTTGGGACCAAATAGTACAGAAAGCAGTCACTGAACAAGGAGCAAGAGACTTGCTTCATCACACAACATGAGACATGGGCAAGAAAACGAAAATATAGGCTGAGTTTTAGACAAAAATTTTTCTGTTCTTTTGGAAAGGTGAGGACAAGTAGCCATTTATTAGACAAATATAGGGAGAAAAATTTAAAAGAAAAATGAAAGTGCTGGAAGCTTATAGTAAAAACAATATCATCTCTTAAATATGTATTCATCAGTGTCTATAAAGGACTAGATTAGATGGAATTGTATTAGCAGCACTGAACCTCTGATTTTCTGAATAGTAAGTTAGGTTAGGTAAATAGGCTCTTTTGAGCTGGTACATGAAAGAAAGGCCACTGATGAGGAAAAACTGGAGCCTGGAGCCCCAGGTAGAAGAGGGCCACTGAGTACTGGCATCTGACTCAGTCATTTAAATCACTGTGCTACAGTGAGCTCCTGATGACACATGCAGTTTGATTTTAGCACAACCCATAGATCTGTATGAAACCTAGAGCAGAAAGGTTACGCTTGCACAAAAAGAGAAACACACAAGCACATGCACTGTCATTGGAAGTTTATTACAATAGTTGTGACTATAAAAAAAAATAACTCTTTTTCCACACGTAACATTTTTTCTCATTTCAGTACAGCATCAAACTCTGACAACTCCCTGTGTAAACTATAAACCCTAAATTCATTCTACTTTATCATACAGTTTATTCAGTATTTTTTCAATTCATCTTTTCCCATTCAGTAAAGCAGATCTTGCTGTTTTGCTCACTAATGTACTTTAAGCATTTAGAAATTTTACTGTTAACTACAATAAAAGTAATTTTTTAAACATATGTTGTTTGCCGAACATGCTAAACATGGGAAGACAGACCTGCTTCACAGTCAAACCATATTCATGCAATTCATATTCTATGCCCATTAAGAGATGACACTGCATATCCTTTTCCATGTGCTTAGTAGGGCATACTTTACATCTTTATTCCTCAAACTGTAGATCAAGGGATTCAACATGGGGATGATCAGAGTGTAAAATATGGAAGCCACTTTATCAGTGTCCAAGGAGTGACTGGACTTGGGCTGCACATACATAAATATCAAAGTCCCATAGAACACAGTGACCACAGTCAGGTGGGATCCACAGGTGGAGAAAGCCTTGCGCCTGCCCTCAGCTGACTTCATCCTGAGAATGGCTATGAGGATGAGCAGGTAGGACACCAGGACGATCAGAAGAGAGGAAAGCAGATCAAAAGCTGCAAAGCTCATAATTATTAGTTCAACATCATGAGTATTGGAACATAGCAAAGATATCAAAGGCATACAGTCACAGTAGAAATGATTAATGACATTGTAGCCACAGAAGGATAAACTAAAAATCTTTATAGTGACTGTCAGTGACATAAATGTACAATAGAGATAGGGGATTGCCACTAGCAACTGACATAACCTGTTCGACATGACGACAGTGTAGAGGAGAGGGTTACAGATGGCCACATAGCGATCGTAGGCCATTGCAGACAGAATAAAAAGTTCACTTCCAATGAAGAAGAGAAAGAAAGCCAGCTGGGTAGCACAAAAATAAAAGGAAATTGTATTTTGATCCACAACAAAATTGACCAACATTTTGGGGCCCACAGATGTAGAATATCCAAAATCAGTGAAAGCAAGGTTTCTAAGAAAAAAGTACATGGGTGTTTGTAGCCTGGAGTCCACCTTGGTGAGGATGATCATGCCCAGGTTGCCTAGCACTGAGACCAGGTAGATGATGAGGAAGAGCCCAAACAGTGGAGCCTGCAGCTCAGGGCGCGATGTGATACCCATCAGAATGAACTCATGCACCACTGTGAGGTTGTGTTTCTCCATCCAAGTTCATTAAACAACCTGTTTCAGATACAGCATCAGTGCAATCAATGGATTGCAAATATTATTACTTGAGAAGATTTTATTATGGAAGGCTGGTATACATAAGATATATTCAGACTTTCCAAAGTAGTAAACTTGAAATCATATGCATAGGTACATGTACAAATACATAGAAATAAATTATCAATAGTTCTAATCTATGGTGATTTTACTCACAATAGAATCCTATTCATTGTTTAGTCATATTTGGGTTGTCCCAACCTTGAAGTCAATTGTCACTGACATTTACCAATTAGATGCCAGTTAAGTTGCTAAACATTCAACTCTGTCCGATGTGCAGTCCGAACGATATTTACATCAGTTACCTTCTTCCAAGGATGAGAAACCCTGATGCATAGAGAGATGTACAGATGTATATAGATAGATATGTAAAGCAAGTAGGAAAATAATTTAAATTTTGTTAATTTTTTTGGTGTTAGATAAAAGTACAATTATAGGTTTTTTTTGTTTTTAAGTTTTTATTTTCATGTACTTAAATTACACAGTCACAATTAAAATTGCATGGAATAATATCAGATAATGCACTACAGTTACACAGTAAGGATTCCTAAAGAGAAATTATAAGATTGTATACAGCTCCCTATATTAAAAGTTACTGAATAATTTTCTTGAAAGAAATGGGGAAGAGGTCCACCTATTAACACAGCTGGTTAAGACTAGAAAGATGTATGAATAGACAATGTGCAATTGTTTTGGATTAATTATCTTCTAATCAAAACAACTATTATAAAAATAAATTAACATATACTATCATAATAGAAATCAACAACATATTATTCATCCCCTGTGATATTTTATTATAAATGAAATATGCTTACTTGTGTGTAACAAATTAGATTCACTTTATTGTACTATAACATAAGGGAATATTAGGAAAATATGAACAAATGTGGAGAAAGAGATATTTCATTGATGTTATACAATGAGGACATATAATCTCATTTAGATACTTTAAAGAAAAATGCTCAAATATTTTCAAAATAAATTTTAAAATATTCTATATTGTACATTTTTGTGACATATAACACCATGTAGACAAAATAAACTATAATAAAGATGAGATAAAGATATTTGGATATGTTTTATAGTGCTCTGTACATTTAAACTGAAATAATTTCTTCCAATATAATGTATCACACTTTACAGGTGTACGTGTGCATAACAAAATAAAATAAACTTCTCTAATAACCCAGAAATTAGAAGGTGTGGCAAAATAGCAGGTGTTTGGCAGGTACATCCTTAGCCTGATGTAAAAGCTGTGAAGAAGCATGTTTTCCTTCATAAAGAAAGGAAAGGGACATGACCAACTGCGCAGTGCAAATTTTAGTGACAGGCACTTTTTACAAGAAATACAGACTAACAATTTTACAATGGTCTAAATAAAACTGTCTACATGTAATTTCCACTTAGCTCAAATATAATATTTCTTATATAGTTGTAGCTGCTGATATCTTACCCTTAATTAAAATGATAAACTCCCTCATTTTATGTTAGAGAAATACCTTTAATAAAAGAACAGGAAATAGATTGAACCATGTAATTTATTTTTTCTGTTTTGGTTTGGTTAGCAATCATGAAATACTACAATACAACATGAATAAAATCAGTATTAATTAATAATCTTATAAGATAAAGAAAAGTATTATTATTAGCTTAGTTGAATCATTTCACATTATATTGAAAAGTCATAATGCCATTTTATGTCCATACATGTATATACCTGTAATTGTCAATAAAAAGTGAAAAATAAAGAATGTTTTATGTTCAACAGTTTTGAGGTTCCATGAAAAGAACCAAACTGCTTTTCACAGTTTACTCATCTTTACCAAATACTCAAATTTCCTTTTAATCTTATGCTCTGAGAAAAATTTAGTAAGATCTCACTGCAAAATATGGAAAATTTTGTTCTTTTTATAAAACCAAGTCTCCTGATATTGAAAAAAATGCTTTTTATATCTCAATGTGAAGCAGTTACTCCAATCTCTTAGTAAGAGATCTGGAATAAATGATATGTATTTAATTACATAAATTTAAATATTAAATTATCTTAGGATCATAAGAGAGCATAGAGCCACTAAATGCCTAAATATTTGGGAGGAAATAAAAAAGTGGTTATTAATCTCTGTTGTTTCAATTATTTGCCATTATGTGGTCTTTTAATTTACATATCATCCTCAGGTTTTTTTTGCTTTTACATATTAAATTGAATGTATGCACAATTAAATTATTTTATAAGCCCACACCTTGTGTACACTTATGAGCTTTTAACTTCTCAGGTGTCAATATTCTAAAAAGATGAAGGAAACAGAGAGAGGTTCTATTGCTACTGAGGTATTAAGGAGCTGAAGAAAACTCAGAAACTGAAACAGAAATGGTCACTTGCAAAAGATTACAATGTCACAGCGAAATGTATCTACTTCAGTAGCTCCTGCTAACACATGCAAAACCTTCCATCTTTGTTACCTGCACTGAAGCCTCTCTCTTGATTCTCTCATGTGTTCCTAACATTGCATTACTGAGGACAATTTATGGATTTTTTTCACCATTTGAGACTCTCCCTCAGGAGATGCCAAGCAACTAGTAGATTATCCCTAAAGCATTTTAGAACTTAATGAAAGGCCTGGAGTTTGTCCATGAATTGTCAGGGACAATTTGTATTCAATATTTATTTATTTATGATAGGATGTAGCCAACCCTCTTTTGAGTTCTGTGCAGATTTGAAATTAGAATCTCAAATAAATGCCAACACCCTCTTGTTTTTTGTAGCATAATTTGAAATAGATGAGATATGGGGAAACATTTAATACTATTTCTAGATTAATAAATTTGTAAAATGTGTCATAAACACAATGTGGAATATTAATTACCCTTAAGAATGATAACCTGCACTATGCACATGGATGAAACTGGTGAACATTGTGTGCTGTATGAAAAAATCGACTCACAGAAAGACAAGTCCCCATGCTCTCCCTTACATTAAATATGGAAAATAATAAAACTTATGGAATTAGTATTGGAATGGTGATTACCAAGGGCTAAGAGTTTGGAGGAAAAAGGAGATGCTCAAAAATAAAGATGAAATCTTGATTATACTAAATAAATATTTCAAGAGATCTGTTTTAAACACAGTCTTGTTTCCTGCTTTGAAATTAAGAGTCTGAATCTTATGTTAAGCACAACACAGTTATCTTTAAAAGGAACTGTTTCAATACATGCCAGATATGAATATAGAAATCAAACTAATTCAAAGTAGACAATAAACAAAGCTACCTTTGCCATAAATCCTGTTTTAAGAAATATGCATAGTAGAAAAATACATAGAAATGGAAAAGAGTTAAGGAGGAACTGAAGGAAGTGAAGGAGGGGGAGAGGTAACTAAATGGGTCCTTTCATAATAATAAGTGCATCACTTATTAACAAACCTTCAAAGGATTCAGTGTTATAAAGAGTAAATAAATATGAATGTTAGAGATTGAATATTATAAGATCAACTTCTAAAATTAGTATAAATCTATTTCTATTAATCCAAATCAATAGTACTTGGAAAACTAAATATCTTAGGTTTTTGTTTTTTGATCTAAGTTCACAAAAGATGAGAGAAATTATAGCAATCCTATTGAGCATGTGCTGCAGGAATGAGCTTTTGCTGTTTACTTCTTTTAGTAATAAAGTCCTCAGTCTATTTATAAATTAAATTGTTCTTTACTATTGAAAGTACTTCAATATTAGTTCCATTTTAGATATATATTCCTAAAGGTTTTCTCCTGTTTTGTACCTTGCCTTTCACTTTGCTGATCATTATTCTTTGCCTTGCAGAGGATTTTTAGTTACGTGTGTTGATACTTGTATGATTTTGTTTCTTTTGCTTGACTTTGGAGTTATATCCTTTTAAATTATTGCCAACTTCCAGTCCTGATTTAACTGACCATTCTTTTTCCATTATGTGTTCTCAGCACCCATTTGAAAATCAGTTGACCATATAAGATGGTATTGCTTCTGGACACTCCATTTTGTTGCTTTAGTCTACCTCTATATTTAAGCCATTTCCAAAATTCTTAGTTACTGCAGCTTTGTAACTTATTTGCAATCAGAAAACTTGATTCCTGTAGCTTTGATCTTTTTCAAAATCATTTTGAAAGTCAATAAACCATATATGTGTGAGATTGTGGTATATGTTGAATTCCAGTACTCAAAATGTCTCCTTTTTGCAAGACCCACAAGTTTTTAAACAATTGTATTAAAGTTAAATTCATCTTAACTCCCACATAAAATAATACAAAATAATGAAGCACTAGGTGATGTTTCTATATGCGTATGCATTGGGTAATGTTTAAATCAGTTGAAACAAGTTCATCCTCTTTAACACATCATTTCTATGAGGTGAAAATGTTCAAAATTCTTTCTTCTGGTTTTTGAAACATACAGCAAACTGCTACCTATACCATCCGTAGTGTAAAATAGCACAACAAAAATTCTTCGGCTTATCTAATTGTAATTTAGCACACAGAGATCAGTATTTCCTCAGTGCCCACACCCACCCTTCCTCCTGGCCACTGGTAACCACCAGTCTACTCTAAACTTTTATAAGAATAACTTTTTTACGTGCCACACATGTGTGAAAAAATGTGGCACTTGACTCTATGTGCCACATTTATTTCATACAACCTAAGTGTTTCTAGTTTTATTCAAGTTGTCAGAGAGGCCAGGATTTCATTCCTTTTGAGGTTAAACACCATCCATTGTGCATATGCACGTTTCTTCCTGCACATTCACCGGGGGATGGGTGCTTAGGCTGCCTCCCTTGGTGACTGCTGTAAGTAATGATGCCGTGAACACAGGAGCACAGATATGTTGTTGCCCACATACTAATTTCAGCTTTTTGAATACCAACTTAGCCAGATGATTGCTGGATCATGTGGTAGAGTGATCACTAACTTTTTGAGGAACCTCCATGGTTTTCCATAGTGGGTATGCTAATTGACATTCCCAACAACAGAGTGCAAGTTTCCCTTTTCCCCATGTGCTTCCTGATGTTTACCAATTTTTTTCTGCCATCTGATCTTCATTTGTGTATTTTCTTTTGATAAATGTTGATTTAGGTCTATTGTCTATTATATTTTTTGGGCTATTTTGGTTTTTGGTTTTTAAGTATTATTTGGAGTTTCCTATGCCTTCAGGACATTGACCTTTGTTTAGTATATACATGGCAAACATTTTCTTCCATTCTTTGTGTTGGGTCTTGATGATGTTTTTCCCTGAGAGCAGGAGTTTTTAGTTCAGTGTAATCTAATTTGACTATTTATATTTTCAATTTGTGCTCATCAAATCTCCAAAAAATTCTTGCCCATTTCAATATTCTGAAAAATTTTCTTCCTGTCTTCTGGAACTTTCATGGTTTTGGGTTTTTGATTTATGTTATTAATCCATTTGGGGTTGATTTTCATAGCTGTTAAGAGATAGAGGGCTAGTTTCAGTGTTCTGCATATGATTGAACAATGTTCTGAGCATGGTTTATTGAAAAGACTTCTCTTTTTCAGTGCATGTTTGTTAAGGTTTGGATATGTGATGCCCCAAAAAATCTCATGTATGAGACAATGCAAGATTCTTCAGAATAGAATTGAGTACATTATGAGAATAAAACCTATCAGTGGATTAATACACTAATATGGATTAACTGGTGGTAACTGTATGCAGATAAGGTATGGAGGAGATATGTAACTAGGGGTATGCCATTGGGTTTATATTTTGTCCCTGGTGAACAGAACTCTCTGTTTCCTGCTGACCATGTCCTGAGCTGCTTTCCTGTACCATGCTCTTTCATCCTGATGTTCTGTCTCACCTTGGGCCCAAAGCTATGGAGTCAGTCATCCATGGACTGAGACCTCTGAAACTATGAGCCCCAAATACTTTTTCCTCCTCTAGGTTGTTCTTTTCAGGTCCTTGGGTCACAGTGTTGAAAAGGTGACTAACACAGCAGGATTAGAAGACAGATGGTGAAAAAGTCCATTGTCCATTAAGGCTGGTGCTAAGCTGGGTCACAGTTGACTCTCACAGCCCAGGCAGCCTTGTTTGCTGTGTGCCTGACCCACTCTAAGTCTGGCAAAACTTAAATTTGCCTCACAAGCATGTAGGTATCTACCTGATGTCAGTGCTGTTCTTAAATTTCATCTTTGTGCTCTGGCCTACATATAGGGCCATTTGTTTCTGGCTCGTGCTGGTTCTCTCTGCAGTGTGCCAGGTACTGAGCTCTACAACAAAGTCTTCTGGTGGTATTTATTCTGAGATTCTACATGGGTAGAATCTTGTTTCCTACATTGCTGTGAAAAGTTCATGGAGGATGATGGAAGTAGTCGCTTTGCAGACTGGATAACACTGTTCCAGTAGGTAGAGGTCAAAGCACTCTGCCTAGGACTGGGATCCAACATGGCAAGGCTTGATGCTGGGTTCATGCATAAGGTCTTGATTTAATTCCCCTTTTCTCTCCCATATGGGAGGTAGCTCTCTCCACACTGCAGTTTTGGGGGAGTTGGGAGAAGACCACCCTTTCTTTGCTGGCTTCTTTAACTCTGTTTTCATTATACTAAAACCAGGCTCCATGTTCCCTCAGGTGGCTTCCTTAGCTCTAGTGATGGTAGGTTTGTTCCCTTGATATCAATTACAATTAGTGTGACTGTAGGAAGGGAAGCACTGGACAGTAATCCTCACTGGCTATCTTGTTCCACCACGCCAACATTTAAAATACAATTTAATTACTAAGGGAATTCTACTAACCTTAAATGCCCTGGCAAATTGCTACTGGTAGAATTTCAGGTTTTTTCTATATTAAACCATGGTGGAATTCTTAATAAATATTTGTACTTCTTCACTTCAGTTAATCTTTGATTTATTTTTATCATAAAATTATACTTCATAAAAATTCTTAAACTCTTTCATCTATTTTGAATCCTGGTTCTGATCCTAATAAGAAGTCTTCTTTACCCTATTTCTAATTCATCATGTGTATGGAAGTAGCCTTTTGTAAGATATATTTGCATAATCATTAGAAATATCTAGTCTAGTTTCTCAAATTAAATTTGTATTTAAAACTCTAAATCTCACATTATACAAATTTTTCAACCAGATGTATTTTTGTTTCCATGTGAATTTATTTGGATCTAATTGGTCTTTGATTTTTTTTTTTTTTTTTTAGGACACGTAAACTTACTAAATATGTGTTTGTTTCCCAAAGTGACTATAACTTATATACCTCCATGGCAGCTCTACACTTTTAAGCATGTTCCAATATTATGAAACTGTAAGAGCAGTTGATATAAATTTTTACATGTTTTGTGCAGAATATTACTGAAGTGAAAGCATAGGACAGAAAATATTTCTAAATTTTTAATTTTTCTCTCTACATACTTTGTTTACTTTTCTATGGATTTTAGACATTTTAATTAGTAATTCCATAGATGCACAATTATATTTCTTTTTCTACTCTGTGGTGTATTTATTTTACCTTATTTGGGATTCTTTTCAGTGTGCATACTTTGTAATCTTTAATGCATAAATCTATCAATCTTTGTGATTTTCAATTGTATTTAAGTGTCTTGTCTGTGCTGAGTTATACTCAAGTACACACACACACACAAATAGCACACACATGCAGACAGTCCTTGTTTGCAAGCTTAGAAATTCAGGGATAGTGCTAATCAGTGACCATGACTAAATGTTGACACTTAAGGAAAAGAACCATATGAACAATAGAGAAGTGATCCTTCCGAAGCAAAGCAAAAATATTGCAGTACAAATATGTGAGGCTGTGTGTATATAATATTGGGGATTATTTGAACTCAATAATATCAATGTAGGGTAATAACCTTTGAATTCTGCTTTCTAAGAGATTTCCCTGTAGGAATAAAGTATTAAAGTCTCTCCTTGACAAGGAAATGAGTCTTGCAGTATAATAAAAATTAAAAAGAACCAAAGGAGAGACAGTAAAAAGGGAGAATACTGTATTAGGACATTCCATTTTAATATCACTCAGTGTTTTTGTTATTAATGCATATTCCAGCTTTTGCCTTTTTTATATTTATTGTGATATCATATGTGTTTTTCTTTTTCGTTTCATTACATAGTGAATATTGCAGTTTTGAATATTGAACCAAATACAAATGCCTTGCTTACACATAACTTGGTGTATTACTGATTGTACTTACTGCTAGATTGATTAACTAATATTTTATTTGGAATTTTCACACAAATGATACCTTTATCTTCCTTTGATATCAGTGAAGTGGTCCTCAGAATGTCAGAAAACATAACTTCTTTTTAGATTTTGGAATTTCTAGAGTGATGACTCCTTTTCCCTTTGACACATAATTCACCATAGCCACTGAGGACTGATTTTTGGATCAAGCTAGAAATTTATTTTTAATACAAACTTCCATTTTGAGGCCATTTTCAACATGAAATTTTTCCTGTGGTGCATCTAAGTGACTCTATAAGTGGACAGCTACAGTACACCACTGCTTATAACCCTGAGTAATTTTTCATAGACATCCTAATGTGCATACAGTTTGTGTATTTTTCTTATACTAAATCGAAGTTTCTGATCTGTATTACAAAATATGAAAATTTACTGATTCAAATTATTACAGCACATCATAAAATCATATGACAGATTGTAGTTTTTAAGTGTTTTATGCTGTCTAAATCCATCTAAAATAATTTATAAATTCATGCATTAATGAGAAAAAAAAAACCTAACTTTTAAAATGAAGGTGTGATGTGTTATCAATTGTTAAATGTTAGCATATTGCTTTGTGGTTTTTGTTTATCATTTGATACACTATGAAAATTCAATCAAGATTTATTTTACTTATAGAGTTTTGGATTATGTTTATTCAGATATTTTTGCTTGTATTTTAAAGCAGTTTACCTTTCTATATCATAAAAGTTATAATTTTCAAAGTATTAATTTGGTGAAACACATAAATGATTTTAAATATATTGTTTAAATTTAGTATAATCTTGCACCCACAGAAAAACAATATAAGTATTCACTTTACATCTGTCCAACATACACTTCCTAAAAAATTACTTTTTTCTTAGATATTTGTGTATATATGAATAAAAATATAGTGAACCATAAGGTATATAACATAGTCACAATAAACATAAAATCAGTTATGCAAACTATTTAGGAATATTTATTAGCAGGTGAAAATATACATGTGCTTTTACAATGCTACTTAATTATTTCACTCCTATTGATCAGCTGTATAAATAAATTTACTACACGTTGGCATGGCAAGAAAACAAATAATTGTTTCTATGATATAAATAAAATGCAATGTGTGTCTAACAATAAAATTAATGAAATAAAAAAGAGGACTTTAGAGAGTGTCATGGATGAAGCATATCCAGAGAGAAGAAAAGTACATCAGTTGCAACATATCAAAGTATACTCTCTCTAGAATTACAGCATATTTTAAATCATTATACTATCTTTATTTACTTCTCACAATTCTGAACATTGATTGGGTATAGCCAAAGAATGGATTCTAACAAAAAATGTTACAATGATACAAGGGGCAAATACAAAGAATGTTGGCTATAAGGAAGAGGCAAAACAAATCCATTTCATCATTAAGTATACAACTTATATGGGAATTAAACAACAGAGTATGCCTTTTAAACCAGACGGAGGTGTTCTTTTCATTTAGAGAATAAGTCAGAGTGACTATCTATTAACAAAAACAAGCAATGAAAAGGGGAAACATCCTTGCAACCCTCAAAAACTTCTATGGCAAAACTTAAGAAATATATCTTAATTGGTGTCTTCACTCAAATACAAATATATTCTGAATGAGATGGAATTTGAGGCAGCACTTAATGCATCAGGTGCTACATAACCAAATAGGTACATTTAATAGACTCTCCCAAGCTCATATGTGAGAGAAAAGGAACTAAGGAAAACAAATAAGAGTCTAAGATCCTGACATAGAATAGGAGCATCTGAACACATTCATGTGACTGAATGCTTCAAATTAGCCCAGTACAATGAGCTACCTGATACCTTTGGAAGTGGATGACCTAAAATGGAAAGATTGTGCTCACACAAAAAGAGAAATTCATACAAAACACACGTGGGAATTGGAAAGTTATTTGTAGTTGTTTAGAATAAATAGAACTATTTCAAATCCCCTTCTGTAAAAACAAATCATTCTTAGCCTTCTACAACCTGCTGCTCTGCTACCTGATCTGTTGTGCTCCATAGACTTCAAACCTGTTCTAATTCACTCTAGAATTTACTCTATTATTATGATTAAAATCCATCTCTCTCCCTCCAGGAAAGCAAAGACTTGTCTTTCTTTGTTCACTAAAGTATTTTCAGCCTTTAGAAGTTTTACTTTTATTCCATGCTGAACCCATTGGTAATTACTCTACATTCTGCATCCCTTGTTTGTAGAACTCCTTTTATATCTAACTTTTAAGAAATAACATAGCTTATCTTTTTCCAAGTGCTTTGTATGGCATGTTTTACGTCTTTGTTCCTCAAGCTGTAGATCAAGGGATTCAGCATGGGGATGACAAGGGTGTAAAATATGGAAGATACTTTATCATTTTCAGAGGAGTGACTGGACTTGGGCTGTACGTACATAAATATCAAAGTCCCATAGAACACTATGACCACTGTCAAGTGGGATCCGCAGGTGGAGAAAGCCTTGCGCCTACCCTCAGCTGACTTCATCCTGAGAATGGCTATGAGGATGAGCAGGTAGGACACAAGGACAAACAGAAGAGAGGACATCAAATCAAAAGCTGCAAAGGTCATGATTATTAGTTCAACATCTTGAGTATCTGAACACAGCAAAGATATCAAGGGGACACAGTCACAGTAGAAATGATTGATGATATTGTAGCCACAGAAGGATAAGGTAAAAATCTTTAGGGTGACTAGAAGAGACACAAATGAGCAGTAGAGATAAGGGATTGCCACCAGGGCCTGACACACCCTCTGTGACATGACAACAGTGTAGAGGAGAGGGTTACAGATGGCCACATAGCGATCATAGGACATGGCAGACAGAATAAAAAGTTCACTTCCAATGAAGAAGAGAAAGAAAGCCAGCTGGGTAGCACAAAAATAATAGGAAATTGTATTTTTTTCTGCAACAAAGTTCACCAACATTTTGGGGCCCACAGCAGTAGAATAACCAAGATCGGTGAGAGCCAGGTTTCTGAGAAAAAAGTACATGGGTGTTTGCAGGCTGTGGTCCACCTTGGTGAGGATGATCATGCCCAGGTTGCCCAGCACTGTGACCAGGTAGATGATGAGGAACAGCCCAAACAGTGGAGCCTGCAGCTCAGGGCGCGATGTGATGCCCTTCAGAATGAACTCGTGCACCACTGTGAGGTTGTGTTTCTCCATCCAGGTATTTTATAAGCCTATTCTGGGTAAAGATACCAGCACAGTTAAAAAAAAAAAAAAAAAATCAGATATCATCAACTGGGATTGCATTATGCAAGGCCAGAGTAAATAAGGTAAAGAGATTTTTCAATTTAGAATATTTAAAAATGCACGTATATTTGCACTTAAATTATGTATAGAGATAGTGGTAGATATGAGGTGCTCATCGTTTTTATTCACAGAATATTAATCAGTCTATCCACATTTTGCTTGTCCCAACTGAGGGATGAACTGCTGCTGGCATTTAATATTTAGATAGTACTGTTGAACTGCTAACCATTTTATTATATCCAGTACCCAACACAAACCAATATTCACATACAAGGCTCGTAAATGCTTTAAGATAAGAAATCCTGATATATATATACATATATGTGTATGTATATATATATATATATATGTAAAAGATATAGAGATAAAATATATAAAACAAAAATGAAAAAATATTTTGATAAATGGATGATTATTGTACTCTAAGTTTTCTACACGTTCCTTTTTAGTTGTATTCCCAGTGAAATTTAATAGATACATTCAAAAACATACATGACACTATTACAAATAGCATAAGACCTTTTTTTTATAATCCTCAAGAATGTAAAAAACTACCTACTTCAAAGTATAGTTCTATAAAATTTTTAGACTTAAACCTGTTGCAACTTAAACTTTTAATGCATTTAATAGATTTGGATGGAAGAATGAATGAACAAAATAGTAATGGATTACACTGAAATTTTCTCTATAAGAAACAAACCAGGAGAGATATATGTATGTAGATATAGACTATATTATACATTAACTTGTATATTACAACAGGTCAAGTAGTACTTAATATGTGCAAATAAATTCTTCCATTCTCTCCTTAGTACTGTTCCTCCCCACTCCATGACAACAATTAGACAATCAGTGTGTTATTATTTTGGATTAATTATTTTCTGTTTCAAAATAATTTAATGACATTTCAATACATATTATCTTGATATGAATTTACTTAAAATATTATTTTCCTCAGTGAGAATATTTGTTGTGATTAAAATATGCTTGTATTTAATAAATCAGATCCACTTTTTCATACCAAAAAAACTGAAAGACTATAAGAAATTTTGAACAACAACAAAGAGATGTCATTGCATTGATTTTACACAATGAAGTCTCATAAAATTCATTTTGAGTGAATACACACACACACATTTCTTTTTTTAAGTATTGGCGATTGAACCCAATGCACTTTACCAACTGAGCTACATCCCAACCATTTTTAATTTTTGTTTTGAGACAAAGTCTTGCTAAATTACCTAGATTGGTCTCAAACTTGCCATTCTCCTACCTCAGTCTCTTGATTCACTGAGATTACAGGCTGCACCACCACGTACAGTAGAAATAATGTATTTTAAAGAAAAGAAGTCTAATTTAAGTACCTATCCTTGACTAAATTATGTGATGTGTATGTACAAATATGTGACAATATTGGTTACTATGTTGTATCGATAATTTTAAAGGTTGAAATGATTATAATAATTTTTATAAAATTTTATATTCTATAAAATTTTCTATGGTACACAATAGGGACTCAATAAATAAACTAGAGTTGAGATACACATTTATTGTTGGATACATTTTGAAATTTTCTGCCGCAAGGCCACAAAAACTTCTTCCAAATATGACAGAGCACATTATGCTAATAAATGTGCATAAACCAAATAGAATATATTTGATTATCTCTAAGAGCCCAGGTATTAAAAATCTAGCATAGTAGCAGATAAATGGCATTTAAGTAAAACAATTATTATTCTTTTGTTATTATTTATGAAGAAAATGAATACCAAAATGTTCTAGATAAAAAGAAATTGTAATTGGCACAATTTGCTTAAATATAGTGACAGTTATCTGTACACAAGCTACAAGCACATAAAATCATTTAGTTTTGCAACATGTACAGATACCTTTCTCATATTAAATATTCCAAATTTGTCAGATATGGCATTAGATAAATATCTTTAATGGATGCAATAATAAATAAGTTTTTTTTATATTTTGGTTTGGTTCATAATAATGAAAATACCTCTAAATAGGGTGCATATGATAAATCAGTACCAATATCCCTTTAAAGCAAAGAAAGATAAGCATGCTTCCTTTAACTAGTTTTGGAGTTTAATGGCAAGAATTAAAGAAAAGCTTTTTCATTGTTCATTAATCCTTATTGAATTTTCAAGTTTATTTTTAAAAATTAGATTCAAAAACATGTGGTGGCATCTAAATGCATTTTATTATTACCATTTCTTTAAAACTGGTCACTTAAAGTCTCCTGATACTAGAAAAATGTTTTCATATATGTAAACAAGAGGTCAATTTTTTTTCCTTATCAAGAGATCACAGATAAATCTCTTTCATACATTTATTTACATAATTAAAATTGAACTGATTTCTGAGAGAGTTCCCAAAAAAAACTAAGAGCTGCTAAGTATGGAAGGACATTAAAATAGGATAAATGATCCTTGCTGTTACAATTTCTCCTCTACAAAAAAATAGTTTTTTATTTATGTTTCATCTACTATCACTTTTCCCATCCATTTGATATGAAACTGAATGTGTTCAAAATTATTTTCTCAGTACATACAATGTAAGCATTTCATGCTTATGAGTGCTCACCAGTTCAACTTGGGTGCAAATAATAATATTTAATATGCAGAGAGAAGAAAGAGTTCCTACTCTGAATGTTGTTCAAGCATTATGGAGTAGTAGAAGCATAGAAGCATAGAAGCTAATCAGATATAGAATAGATGTAATAGCCATAACAAATGTGATAATTTCTAAAGAGACATTTACCACAGTGTGACCTCATAAAATCTACCTCTGTTACCTATAATGAAGCTTCTTTTGTGATCCTCCCATGTATTTCCAAATTAGGCATTTTCAAGGACAATTTATGCATTGTTTCAACTTTAGAGATGCTCCCTGAGGAAATGCAAAGCAATTTATTTATTATCTCTATGGCACTTGAATGCTTAATGAAATGCCTGGAGGCTGTCCACAGATTGTCAGGGGCAACGTTTTTCACCTTTGATTTCCTTCCTTCCTTCCTTCCTTCCTTCCTTCCTTCCTTCCTTCCTTCCTTCCTTCCTTCCTTCCTTCCTTCTTTCCTTCCTTCTTTCCTTCCTTCCTTCCTTCCTTCCTTCCTTCCTTCCTTCTTCCTTCCTTCCTTCCTTCCTTCCTTCCTTCCTTCCTTCCTTCCTTCCTTCCTTCCTTCCTTCCTTCCTTCTTTCCTTCCTTCCTCTCTCTTTCTTTCCTTCTTTCTTTTTCTCCTCATCATAGAATCCTGCAAACTCAATTCTGCATTTTATCCAGAAGCATCTGAACATTAGGGTTCCAGAGATATTAGTGCTCTCACATTCCTTGCAGCATAATTTGAAAGAGCAAAGCTGTGTAAATGACATAAATATTCATTGATGGATGAATAAATAAAAGTGGTATATGCAAACAATGGACTATCTTTCAGCCTTAAAGATTTCTATCCTGATATGTGTGATAACATGGAGGTACTTGGAGAACATTATTCTGAATAAACCGATCATCGAATGATGAATACTGCATGATGCCATTTACATGAGATATTCAAAATACTCAAGCTCACAGATTCAGAAAGCAGAAAGATGGCTGCAAAGGACAGAGAGTTGGAGGAAATGAGGAGTTGATAATAAATAGGCATGAAGGCTCAATTTTTTCAAGATAATCAAATTCCAGAGATGTGCTGAAAAACATTGTGCCAATTGTTAACAGTACTGAATTGCGTAGTTTCAATATTAAGAATGCAGAATTCACGTTAAGCACCATGACTGGGCATGGTGGCACAGGCCTCTAATCCTAGTGGCTCAAGAGGTTGAGGCAGAAAGATCACAAGTTCAAAGCCCACCTTGGCAATTTAGTGAGGCCTTAAGCAACTTAGTTAGACACTGTCTCAAACTAAAATGTAAAAAGGGCAAAAAAAGCACCATTATGTTTTTAAAAGGAATAAAGAATTTGACGTAGAAATATCTTTGCAATGAAAACAAGATGTGCTGGAAAGCAAGGCTAGATAGGAACATAGAAAAGAACCTTTTCTGATCTTTCCATCTTGGATTTCAGCAATGAGAAAGTGTATCATCTGTAAAGCTCTCACAAAGTAATAATGTCAAAAGAAAACACAGCTAAAAGCTGAGTAGGGGCCAGACTAGTATGAAATCTCACATTAATAGATGTTTGCATTGTTCTGGCAAAAGCAATATCTGCCAGGTGTTTCTATTTTATTTTTGTATTTGTTTTTCTTGAATTTAAGACTAATCTTGATGAAAATGCTGTATAGTTTCTGTATTCTGTGAGGAATTAAAAATGGATCTATACCTGTGGTACAGATGATTAAAAGGAGGGAGGGGACACAGCATCATGAGTTAACTCAGGGATAATACTCAGGAATTTCAGTCCATTACCTGAACCTCAGCCTGCGATTGAGAATGGAGCTCATTGCTTTGAACTGAAATCAGGCACCAGTGACTTCATGGAAAGTGCTCTGGGCTAATGGCAACAGTGATAAGTGTTTGGATTAGGAGTATTTGATGAAGCCATTCAGATACATCAGTATCAGCATTTATGCACCCACATACTTATATGCACATATTAGTATAAATACTGGAAAATGCAAATTGAGGATTTTTGTTCTTCATTTTAAATGAACCAAGACAGAATTCACATTAATTTTTATTTTAAAATATCTGCAAAAGAAGAGAATTGCAGATAGTTGTATATTGTTCTATATACAACCCAGTGGTACCAGGACAGTGGTGCACATTGTGGAAAAGCCAAAGGAAGTGACAGAGAGAGTGTGTGAGACCTATGATTTATTGAGGAAAGCTTATGAGATCAGTGATTGCTCCAAGAAGAGTTTGGTGGTGAGAGGCTGAAGAGATGGCACCTGCATCCCTCAAGGAGCTTCAGCAAGCAATTCCTCTTCTCCCTCGTGGTGCTTTGTTCGGTGATACCTGGCTGATCTGTGACTCATAACCTTTCTATGGTGTCCTCAGTTCCAGCCAGTCACCATTGAGAGGGGAACAGAAACAGTGACATAATTAGCAACAGAATGCTTAGTTTTATTGTATGACCAGCATCCCAGAGGAACAGTACCCTAGCATACATGCAAGAAAGTAACTTTCTAAGGTAACACTAACATGGCCTAGTTCCTGCTGTGCATGAAAAAGCCAGTTTCCTCAATGATAATATGCATCTGGTCATCTTGACCCAGACTTGTTCTCATTTTCTCCTCAGCTTGGCAAGATTTTAGGAAACATAAAGGGGACATGTGTGAACATGGTGTTTAACTTCCCCCTTTTCTTTAACAGTTATGCATATTAATGAATCAAAACAAAAATTTCACCTTACCCACTTGATATGGACATATGGAACATGAACATCATTTTTTTAAATGTGGAAAATGTGCTTAAATGATAAACCAGTTTCTTTCAAATTTTTCTGTGTTGCCTCTTTTGCATCTTTATCAAATTATAAATGATGTGATTCAGCATGGGAATCATAATTGCATAATATAGCTATGTTATTATGTCATGATCCAAAGCCTAGTTGGAATTTTAACTCACATATCTGAAAAGAAAAGTCCTATGAGAAATGGATACACATTAGGTGAGAAGCACATGGAGAAAACTGTTTTCCTTCAGCAGAGTATATCCTCAGAATAGCCAATAGAAGGAAACCATAGGAGATCAGGACTACTAGTACAGTAGATAATCTCAGGAAACCTGGCACAGAACAAGAGGAGAAGCTGGTTTGTGCTGATGTTAAAATAAGCAATAGCAAGGAGAGAAGGGATATCACCGAAAATGTGTCTGATCTCATTGATCCACAGAAGGATAGTGTGAAAGTGGCCACAGTGTGTATACTAGCCTGCAGAATTCCTCCAACGTAGGACACAATGATGAGTGTCATGTAGCCTCTCTGATAAGCTCATTGAATTGTATAGTCAAAGGCTACATAGTTTCATAAGCCTTTGCAGCCAAGAGAAATCCTTCTGTGTCTCTGAAAGTTATACCAAGAAACATCTGTGCTGCATATCCAAGGAAGTTTCCAATTTACAGTTTGTTCAAAGTTTGTGTCATTAATGCATATTGGAACTTCCACTTTTTTTTGTATTCATTAACATGTCACATACATTTTATTTCTTTATTTCTAGTTTCTCAATATAGGTAATGACCTTTTGATTTTCAAATGATAAGTGAAACATTAGATTCTGGCTTAAATCGGGCACAGTGTATTATTGTTTGTATGTTCTGCTAAATTCAACTTCTAACATTTCATTAGGAACTTTGAAAGAGTTGATGCCTTTATTTGTCTGTGATATCAGGTGAGTACTCCTCAAAAAGTTGAAAAATGTACCACCTTCTTAGTTTTCTTTAAGTGTTTCTAAGGTACTCTTTTTTTTTTTTTTTTTTTCCCCTATACATTTTGAAGAATTTCAGATTGAATCACCTGGACCTGATTTGAGGATGATGTGGGAAGATTGATTTTAATACATTTCCATTTTGAGACCCTCTTCATCCATGATTTTTTTTTCTAACGTGTTGTTTAGTGTCTCTGAAATTATTCAATATAATACCCCACAGCTTATGATTCTAATCGTAACTATAGATTCGTTTGTTTAAATACTCAGAGGGCTCTTAATTTTCAAAATATCTTATTCTAAATTGCATAGACCTTTGGAATCATTATTGTATACAACATTTAATTCTATTGACTCAAATTTTCCAATCAAATATTTAAATCATAGGCCATTCTTGGTTTTCAGAATATTTCATTCAATGAAAAAAAAATCCATGAAAAAAAAAATCCATGAAACACCTTCTAATTCCACATAATAATGCAATAAACACCAATTTTCTAAATGAGGAAGATGTTATAAAATGTTCAACCAGAGCATACTATTAACATGAAAATTTGAAGAATTATCAAAAAGCTTGTCAATGTTTATTTTAGAAGTAACATATTAGGCAATATTTACTCAGTGTGGTTTTTGAAATTTAAATATTAGAATTATTTTTTTCTTAAAAAGTTATAATTATCACTGAAATTAATTTGAAGGAACATAAATTAATTAGGAATTATATTAATTTATACATATCCAGAATTTGTATTCCCAAACTACTAATTAAAAACATTTCATTTTATCTCTGTTCAACATAAGGTCTCTTGGGAATTAAAATATTTTTTTAGCCAGGTACAGTGGCACACACCAGTAATCCCAGTGACTTGGGAGACTGAGGATGGAGGATTGCAAGTTCAAAGCCAGTTTCAGCAGCAACTTAGGGAGATCCTGTGTCAAAATAAAATATTAAGAAAGGGCTCGGGGATGAGGCTCAGTGTTGAAACATCACTGTGTTTAATCCCCAGTACAAACAAAAAGAATATATATATATATATATATATTATATATATATATATATATATATCTTGCATATATAAACCATTTGCAGAAATTTTATTATATTATATAATAAATTATATAAACCTCTTAGTTATATATACCTACGCATGAAAATATACAATTGCTGTTAGTATTCTAATGAAATATTTTTATTCACATTTGATAGGTTCAAAGATAACTTTATTACATGTTGGTGTTCTAAGAAAACAGATCAGTCCTTACATAATATAAAGGAAATGCTACAAATGTAAAAGAATAACAATAATAACAAAGCATGGATAATTTTAGAGAGAGTTACAAAGTGTGTCCAGAAGTTATGACAATTAAAGATAGATACATATCATGCTACTCTCTATTGGAAATATATTACAGTTCAAATTGTGAGACTATCTTTGTTTGCTTCCATTAACTGGGATTATGAAATAATGGAGGTTAACCAAAAGGTAGTACACTGTCATATGTACCAAACCTAAAGAATGTTATCCAAAGGGGAAAGAAAGAGAGAGAGAGAGGCCAAGAGTCTATTCCATAAGAGACAGGTCCCTTAGGTAAGAATAAAATAATAAATAGACAATGATTTTTCAAACAGGATTTATTCTTTGCATTTAAGCCTGGTAAAGGAGAGTAAATATCTTGAGACAAACACAAGCTCTAATTAATCAAGACTGAGCCAGGAAAGAAGTGGGAGCAAAACCCAGAAGCTTCAAGGGCAGAACTTAAGAGATCTCCCTTAATTGGTGCATTCACTTCCATACACAGATGTGGTGAATTAGGTAAGATGACATACAGCACTGAACCTGTAGGCTTCTAAATAGTCAAATATGTTAATAGAATGTCTTGGACATATATAAAACTAAGACTATTGATAAGAAAAGAGAAAAATCTCAAGATCTTCAAGTGGAAAAGGAAAATGAGCAGATTTTTGTGACTGATTCCTTCAAATAATCAGGCCACACAACTTATAGAAATGTGCTTAAGACAGAACGGTTACATTTACATCCAAGAACAACACATTTTAAAACAAGCATGTGAACTGAAAATATGTTTCCTAGTTGAGACTACAGAAAAGCTGCACAGAAAAGCTCCTTTTCTGCACATATTACTTATTCTCACTCTCCTACTGCATACACCTTAAAGTATATAGACCCTAAGCCTATTTATTCAGAATTTCCTTAATTTTTATACCACAATTCATCTCTCCCCCTCAAGGAAGGCAAAATCTTTCAGTTTTTGTTCAATTAAATATTTACAGTATTCAGAAATGTGAAGGCCAATCCAAACTCAGTTTTGCTTACTGTTCTGGAGGGAAGCAGAACAGGTTCACAACCAAACACGATTTATGGCTCATAGAATATAAAAACGTCAAGAAAATACATTGCGTATCTTATTCCAGGTTCTCTTTAGGGCATACTTTACATCTTTGTTCCTCAGGCTGTAGATCAAAGGATTCAACATGGGGATGACCAGGGTATAAAATATGGAAACCACTTTATCAGTGTCCAAGGAGTGGTTGGACTTGGGCTGCACATACATAAATATCAAAGTCCCATAGAACACAGTGACCACTGTCAGGTGGGATCCGCAGGTGGAGAAAGCCTTGTGCCTGCCCTCAGCTGACTTCATCCTGAGAATGGCTATGAGGATGAGCAGGTAGGACACAACAATGACCAGAAGAGAGGAAATCAAATTAAAAGCTGCTAAAATCAGAATCATCACTTCAATTTCATGTGTGTTTGAGCAGAGCAAAGATATTAAAGGGAGACTGTCACAGTAGAAATGACTGATGACATTGCAGCCACAGAAGGATAAGGTAAAAATCTTTATGGTAATTAGAAGAGACACAAATGTGCAGTAGAGATATGGGATTGCCACTAATACATGACATACCCTCTGTGACATGATGACAGTGTAGAGGAGAGGGTTACAGATGGCCACGTAGCAGTCATAGGATATGGCGAACAGAATAAAGAGTTCACTGATAATAAACACAAGAAAGAAAGCTAGCTGTGTAGCACAAAAGTGGTAGGAGATTGTATTTCGATCCACAAAAAAATTTACTAACATCTTGGGTCCTACAACTGTAGAATAATCAAGATCTGTAATAGCCAGGTATCTCAGGAAAAAGTACATGGGTGTTTGCAGGCTGTGGTCCACCTTGGTGAGGATGATCATGCCCAAGTTGCCCAGCACTGAGACCAGGTAGATGAGAAGGGACAGCCCAAACAGTGGAGCCTGCAGCTCAGGGTGTGACATGATTCCCTTCAGAATGACTCATGCACCACTGTGAGGTTGGGTTTCTCCATCCAATTTTATTAGAAAGCCTGTATTGGAAACACACAGTAGCAATGTCAGTAGATTACAAATATTATCATGTGGAGATTTATTCTAAAAATCTGCAAATAAGATAAATCCTTAGTTTCTGAGTTATATTAGAAAATAAACATCTTTACAAATAAAAATATGCAGAAATTGAGACTGAGATCAACTTGTTCTGATATAGGGTGATTTGGCTTACCAGTGAAATTTGTGCAATGTCTGGAGATATTTTGATATTTGCAACAAGAAAATGAATTGCTACTGTCATTTGATGATTAGAGATTATCTGTGATCCACAATATCTTTCCCAAAACAATATGCACACCAACAACTTGTACCAAGGTTGAGAAACCTACATAGATAGATAGATGATAGATACATGCATAAATAGATGAATAAGCAGAGATACTGATGAAGTTATACAGAATTATAAAGCAAAAATGGCCACCAAAGTTTAAATAACCTAAATACTATTTTTGTTAGATAAATGGATAATTGTACTATTCTTTAATATTCTGTATAATTGCAATAACATCTTGACATCTGTTAATTTCATTTTACAAACATTGTATTGATGTAAATTACACAAGTAAAATGTCTAATAATCAATTTTCTAATTCATACAACTCTCTCCTTCAAGACATGGTCCTTTGAAATTCAAATTCTCACAGTTAGAGTTGAAAATATACCACAATTGGCAATTATGAATAGGAAACTCTAAGTGATCACTTTGCTAATTGTTTTTATGAAAAGAAGCAAACCAGAAGAAAAATATACATATGTTAATACTGTTTTATTTGCATGTAACCTTTTCATATATAACTCTGTGACAGTAATTTAGCCTAAACCCTTTATTCTCAGATACAAAACCAGTATATCCTTCCACGTTTGTTGAGAAGGTGATTAAACAATTTGGTGTACACATATTACCCACTAATAGCTCTCAGGATCATGTTCTTGATGCTGGTGTTTTTTGTTTGGTTTTGTTTGTTTTTTTAAAAGCAAACTACCTGAAGAAGTTTTCGTTACAGATGAATTTGAACACTTCTCAGCACTTTACTCACCAGACTCAGATGATGAATAGGTGAGGAACAGGTCAAGGTAGGATGTAACCTTGCAACCTGTCCTGATCTCTGCAGCTGCCCCAGTTTCTTGATGACTTAAATTGAACCAACTAGGCTGTGGTTTTGGATGACTTACCATCTATAGTTTTTAAATTTAATAAAATTTTAATGTAAGATATTATGATTCAAATTCACTTAAAATATTAATCTTCCCCTGGGTACACTGTCAGAGTAATTGATATATACTTGTTTACATGTAACAAATCCGATATATAGTACATGCAAGAACACAGGGCGAGTATAAGGAAGTCTGATCAAATTAGGACAAACAGGTTCATTCTGTCTTTATACAAAAAGAGTGAAAAACTGAATTTGGATGAAGCGACACTGTACTTTAAGGAGAAAGAAAGTTTCATGTGCTTTTGATTTTATAAATTTCTATCCTGTATAAAACTTATAATATGATCTATAATATCATAGAAATGTAATGAAACATATTCAAAATGACGAATGCATGGAGTCTTAGATGTTATTTGAAATCCCTCTGTCCACAAAGTCCACAAGAACATTTTTTCAAATGTAATAAAGCATTTTGGGTAAATGAACATGTGTAAAAGACAAGATATATCTTCATGGTTCTAATAGACTGGAGATTGAAAGGTGTAACATGCAAGCAGGCATTTCACAGTGAAGGCAGGATTATTATTACCAGTTGTGTAAAATAATGTGAGCACCAATCTCTCCTAAATTACAAAAGAAGAATAAGGGCATACTTTATACTGAAAATTGTGACAGAAATCTCTAAGAAATGCATAGGGAAACAGGCAAAATCATGACATTTGACAATGTTAAACATACAGCTGATTAGGTACAACTTCCATTTACTGTATGTAAAATCCTGCTTATATTGTTATGACTGTCTGAAATTCAACCTTGCCCTATACATACATGCTGCTTTAATTAGAAATATGAAAGTGCACCAGTCTAAAGCATTAGATAAATACTTTTGATAAATCCTATAAGAAAAAGGGTATATCTTGTTTTTGTTGTTTAGTTTGCTGGAATCTGTAATCATAAGAAGCTAAAAGACAAAGTGCCTTGGTAAGTACCAATCTCCTAAGAGGTAAGCAGAGATAGAAACTGCTTCCTCTCACCAGTCTTAGAGTTCAATGGAAAAAATAACAATCTGCTTTTATGTCTGCCTGTCTTTCCCTTCCTCTTTACTTTCTTCCTTCCTTTCTTTTTTTTGTGTGTGTGTCAGGAATTGACCCCACTGAGCCACATCCCCAGCCCTTTTCTTGCATCTTATTTTGAGATGGGTCACACTAGTCTGCTTACAACCTCTCTAGGCTGCTGCCATACCCCTGCCTCAGCTGCCCAAGCTGCTGGGATTACAGGTCTGCAAAACATAGTTTTGCTATCTTAACTGAATATCAGAATTTCATTTTTAACCCTATGCACCATGAAAAGTTGAATCAGATACCACTCCAAAATAAAGAATATTTTACCATCAGTATACAACTGGGGACTTTGTTTCCTAATCATCAAGAAAGGCTTTCCATCTCTCAGTGTAAAGTGAAAACTCCCATTTGCTTATTAAGAGATTGTTAATGAATACACTTACATATAATTTACATAATCATTAAATTTTAAATTACTTTTGAAAGGGTGACAAAAAGAGCCTGGAGTGACTAAATTAGTATTTGGGAGAACTTCAAAATGAATGACTGAATTTTGGCAGTCCTTCAGCCTCTTGGGTTGGAGTTGTCATTTAGTGGTGCAGTACTTGTCCAGTAGGAATGGGATCCTGTGTATTGCCAGCAACAAGAAATTTGAATTTTGCCTTTCACCCCCCAAAAAATCCTTTGGGGTTCATCTCCTCATGTCCTCTTTCTTTGAACTTCTGCCATTCATACACACACACACACACACACACACACACACACACACACACACATACACACATAACACAATACACATATGAATGTATACATATGAATGTATACATGTGTATATATAATATATTATTATATGTGTGTTTTTATGTATGTCTAAATATTTTTCAACCTCACAATCTATTTCAAAAATACTCCATTTAAAAATATTCAATATTAAAAAATTAATATGAAGAGAAAAGGAAAGAGATCTTATTGCATTTAAGGCATTGCAAAGGAGAAATAGCCACTTTCATCAGATGGCAAAGCCAGGGAATTTTGTGGCCATTTCTGTAGATATTATTCATATACCATACCCCTTGAAACCTTCACTCTTTGTTACCTATAATGAAACATCTCTCTTGATTCCCCCATGTTTTCTTAACATGATATTTGTGAGGATGTTTTATAGATTGTTTTTTCATATTTTGAGACTCTCCCTGAGGAGAAGTCAAGCAACAAGTAGATTATCCCTAAAGCATTTGAAATTATAATCAAAAGCCTAGAAGATATCCACTAATTATCAGGGACAATTTGTATTCAACTGTGGATTCATTTATTTATTAATAGTATAGTATGAACCAGCCATCCAACTTCTGGATTTTGTTCAAAAGAATTGAAATTAGGACTCAAGGAGATATCAGTGCCCTCCTGTGTTTTTGAAACAGCCCAAAGTGGAAGTAACATAAATATACATTCATGGTGGAATACATGAATACAATTTATGTACAATATGGAATATTCATAAGATTTAAAAATGATATATTCTGCTGAGTGTGGTGGTGCATGTCCGTAATTCCAGTGACATGGGAGGCTTAGGCAGGAGGATTGAAAGTCGGAGGCCAATCCCTGGAACATAGCAAGACTCTATTTTAAAGTTTAAAAAACAAAAAAAGTTTTAGGGATGTAGCTCAGAAGTAAACCACCTCTGGGTTCAATCCCCAGAACCAAAGAAAAGTTGGGAGGACAGGTTTTGGCTCAGTGGTAGAGCACTTGCCTAACATATGTAAAGCGCCACATTAAAAATAAATAAAAAAATAAAATAGAAGTATTGAAAAACCTCTTTAAAAAATGTTATCCTCTAACATATGATATCACAGAAACCTTGGAGAAAATAAGGTTGAATAAAATAGTCACAGACAAATAATTAATGATTTTCACTTATGGTATTAAAAATTATGAAATCAGAATGTGGGATGATAGTTTCCAAGGGTTAGGGGTTGGGGGAAATGAGTTGCTAATAGATGTGAAGAGTCAATAACTGAAATCAAACATGTTCCAGAGGTCTGCTGTGAAACATTGAGTTACAGTTAAGAGTTCAGCTTTATACATTTGAAATTATTAAAACTGCAGCTTTTATGTTTACAACTATGAAATGAGTATTTAAAAAGCATAATGAAGTACCGTACAAACTCTTAACAGGTGTGACTCTCGAAAATATAATACTCAAAGCTTCTGGGGAACAAAGGTCACCTATATTATGAATACTTTTGGAGTTATCCAGAAAAGAAAAGGAAAAGAAAAGGCATGAGGAGGGACGAGCAAAGTCAGAATGAGGAGAAATTAACTTTCACTAGTGGAAATACTGCTCTAGAGTTGGTGGCTATAAAGCATTGTGAACATAATTGGCACTAAATCATTACCTTTTAATTTAAAAGAATTCACTTCAAGGAAGGTGAAGTTTACTTCAATAAAGTATCTTTAAATGAGTTTAGATATACATGTTTGTTGTCTGTGTCTTTTATAAGTAGTGCCTATTTTTATAATGTGTCTATGTAATATGTATGCATTCTTGATAGTAAATTGTGTATTTTACATGCAATAAATAATTGCCTTTTTATGAGTCATAATAGTTTTGGTTTACAAAAGTTTCCCATGTAGTGTGCTTACATTAGTTTGTGTTTAAAAATTATTAATTTTTAATGAAAAAACTAAAGGGATTCTACTTAAGAGTTCTGGTAAATGTTAAAATATTAACCATAAAAATATACCTTTTTGGATTATTTGCATTCTTGGTGTAGAGTTTTTTGAGTTCTTTATACATTCTGGAGATTAGTGCTTTATCTGAAGTATGATTGGCAAAGATTTTCTCCCACTCTGTAGGCTCTCTCTTCACCTTGCTGATAGTTTCCTTTGCTGAGAGAAAGCTTTTTAGTTTGAATCTATCCCAGTTATTGATTCTTGCTTTTATTTCTTGTGCTATGGGAGTCCTGTTGAGGAAGTCTGGTACTAAGCCAAAATGTTGAAGATCTGGACCTACTTTTTCTTCTATAATTTGCAGGGTCTCTGGTCTGATTTCGAGGTCCTTAATCCATTTTGAGTTGAGTTTTGTGCATGGTGAGAGATATGGGTTTAGTTTCATTTTGTTGCATATGGATTTCCAATTCTCCCAGTACCATTTGTTGAAGAGGCTATCTTTTCTCCATGCATGTTTTTGGCCCCTTTGTCTAGTATAAGAAAATTGTATTTTTTTGGGTTTGTGTCCATGTCCTCTATTCTGTACCATTGATCTACCTTTCTATTTTGGTACCAATACCATGCCGTTTTTTTACTATTGCTTTGTAGTAGAGTTGAAGATCTGGTATTGCGATACCCCGTTTCACTCTTCCTGCTAAGGATTGCTATAGCTATTCTGGGTTTCTTATTCTTCCAGATGAATTTCATAATTGCTTGCTCTATTTCTGTAAGGTACTTCATTGGGATTTTAATTGGAATTGCATTGAATCTGTATAGCACTTTTGGTAGTATGGCCATTTTGACAATATTAATTCTTTGTATCCAAGAACATGGGAGACCTTTCCATCTTCTAAGGTTTTCTTTAATTTCTTTCTTTAGTGTACTGTAGTTCTCATTGTAGAGGTCTTTTACCTCTTTTGTGAGATTGATTCCCAATCTAATTGACAAATGGGCTAAGGAAATGAATAGACACTTCACAGAAGAAGTTCTACAAGCAATCAACAAACATATGGAAAAATGTTCAACATCTCTAGTAATAAGAGAAATGCAAATCAAAACCACCCTAAGATTCCATCTCACCCCAATTAGAATGACGAATATCAAGAATACAAGCAACAACAGGTGTTGGCAAGGATGTGGGGAGAAAGGTACACTCATACATTGCTGATGAGGCTGCAAATTAGTGCAGCCACTCTGGAAAGCAGTGTGGAGATTCATTAGAAAACTTGGAATGGAACCACCATTTGACCCAGCTATCCCACTCCTTGGCCTATACCCAAAGGACTTAAAATCAGCATACTACAGAGATACAGCCACATCAATGTTCATAGCTAATCAATTCACAATAGCCAGATTGTGGAACCAACCTAGATGCCTTTCAGTTGATGAATGGATAAAGAAATTGTGGCATTTATATACAACGGAATATTACTCCGCCATGAAGAATGATAAAATTATGGCATTTGCAGGAAAATGGATGAAATTGGAGGATATCATGCTAAGTGAGATAAGCCAATCTCAAAAAACTAAAGGATGAATGATCTCACTGATAAGTGGATGAGGACAGATAAGGGGGGGTATGAGGGGTTAGCGTTAGGGTTAGGGTTATATTTAGGGTTAGGAATAAGGAGGGTGGTAAGAATGGAGGAAGGAAGGACTGTATAGAGGGAAAAGAGGGGTGGGAGGGGTGGGGGGGAAGGGAAAAAAATAACAGAATGAATCAAACAATATTGCCCTATGTAAATTTATGATTTTTAATTAAAATTAAAAAAAATGAAATATATACCTTTTTTTGTTTTTAAGTACTGAGGATTGAACCCAAGTGTTATTAACAACTGAGTCACATCCCCAGCCCTATTTTATATTTTATTTAGAGACAGGGTCTCCCTGAGTTGCTAAGTGCCTCACTAAATTGCTGAGGCTGACTTTGACCTTGAAGATACTCCTGCCTCAGTCTCTGGAGCTGCTGGAATTACAGATGTGCACCACCTTGGTTGGCACAAATAAAGATTTACTTTTTCCTATAATTTAATGTATTTGGTTTTCCTAACAGATATTAAATATAAGTGTGATTGCCTTTATATATTAATGTTAATCTTTTTTACACATAAATATCATATTTTATACAATTTGAGGTCTTTGCACATCTATTTCACCTTGAGTTTCTTCTGGTACAAATCCCACTCAGTTCTCTCCTTTCCCAGATGTAAGCACTATTTACTCTTTGTCATTGGTTAAATCAAAATTTACTTACTCTTCAGCAAACATGCTATAAATATACAGAGGCTCTAAGTAAATATTTGTAACATATTACTGAATGTCTTAGTCTGCAAATTTCTTTCATCACATGGTTATTTTTTACTATTTAATGTTATTTCATCTAGTTAGAGATTCTCCTTGTGATTCTGCTGAATACATAAATTTATCAGATATTTGATATATTCTTACATCTCATGTTCACAGCACAAGACTTTTTATTTATTTATTTGTTTTACTTCATCTCCTCCCCACCTATATGAAATCACCAACTTTTAAATTTGTGTTGATTTAGGGCATTTGGAGTATTTAAAAAGACTTTACATTTAAATTTTTCAAGTCATTAAATTTAAGTTCAAATATTAACCCTAAGAGGTTTATTTCTTTGTTATTTTCTTTGGTATAAATATGCTATCTAAATTTCCTAAAGGATTAATAGTCATTTAATTCAGCAATGTATATTGTAGCTATTTTTAAAAGTATGTGGTGTATTTCACTATTGTTGTGATTACTATGAGGTAGATGCAGAGCTGAAAATGTATATGCATAAAATTCTTGGTAGGTTTGAACAGTGATTAAAGGACTCTTGCATCCTTAATAATACATGAACACACACACACACATACACACACACAGACACACACACATATGCATACACAAGGTCAGTCCTGATTTGCATCTACTGGAAATGCACAGATATTAAATGCCAATCATCAGAACTCAGTTTTAATACTTGAAGGGAATAATCATATAATGTCACAAGAGAGTGTAATCCAAGGGAGAAAAAGTCTTAAAAGTATTCTGTAGGATTACACTGTGGTAGGAGATAGACTGTATTTGTCTATTACAAAGTTACTTAAGTGTATTCATTCCATTTTAGGAACACACCTTCAGATTGGATTCTTTGTTATAAGCATGATATTCTGCATCAACTAATGAATAAAGGGGACCATTGAGGGAGAAAACAAGTTTACAAAATAATTTAGAAACAATACAGGAAAATGAAGGAAGAAAAGAGAAAAAAGTCACTGAAACAAATTTAATGGAGACGTATCTGTGTAGTGAAAATTTGGAGTGTTGGAAGCAGGGTTAAAAGTGAGCACAGTAGAGAGGCTAGAATGTTCATTCTTGTACCTGGGTGGCGAGAAGGGGCACCATCTTCAAGACCTTCACAGAGTGGGGGCATCAAGAACAGAGCCAAAGCTGAGTATGCAGCAGGCCTGCAGGGAATCTTATAATGACCCATGTGTGCTCCATTATGGCAAGAGCAAAAGCTGCCATTGGGTTGTAGTTCAAAACTTTCTGAATCGTGCTTTTCTTTTGACTTGTATTCAAATTTAACCTTGAAAAATGCTGACAGTATCAATGGTCTCGTATCAATATCTATGAGGAATTAAAGGATGGGATTAGGCCTATGATGTGGAAGACAGAATAAAAGGAGGAAATTCACCCTCACAAATCAGGTCAGTGATCAGACCCTGGAATTCAAGCATGCTATCTGTGGTGTAGGAACAACAAGATGAATAGATTGCTCACAGATATAACATGCAGTAGATTGCTCTAACTGGACTGAAGAACTTATGACATCATGGAAGATTTCCAAACATTCTGGGCTTATGAAAACAGTGGCTTTTTGTGTGTGTTCTTTTTGGGTTAGCATGGTGCTTGATCAAGCTGGTCAGACAATATCTATTAAAAATTTGATAATTGCAATTAAAATATAATTTAGATAGAAATCAATAAAACAATACACAGAATATTAAAGAATATGTAAATATATTCAAGTGTGTGTTGGATTTTGTGCACTTCACTTATATCAACACTATGTATATGCATATGCATATGCATATAGAAATATGACCATTGTAGAGTAAATGAATGATGTAGGATTTCTGCATTTAAAACAGCACAAGAGAGGATTGAGCATGATCTATATTTTAAATATTCACAATAAGAGAATTACAATGATAAGAGAAAACAAACATTTCAACCATACTCTCATGAGGCTGTCAAACATGTCACTCAATTTTTTTCATTGAATGTCTTCTATGAAAAACAGACTTTATTGATAAACCAATTATTCCCCAAAACTCTCTTCACTGCCTCTTTTACATCTTTGTTCCTCAAACTGTAGATGACGGGATTCTGCATGGAAATAAAAATGGTGTAAAATATCGACACTACCATGTCATGCTCCAAAGCATAGTTGGATGTTGGTCTCACATATACGAAATACAGCAGTTCCATGAGAAATGGACACTGCAGTTAGGTGGGAGCCACAGGTGGAAAAGACTTTCCTCTTCCCTTCAGCAGAGCGGATTCTCAGAATTGCCAACAGAATGAAACCATAGGAGATCAGGATGATTAGGATAGTGCAAATCTGAATAGAGCCAGCAAAGTAGAAGAGCAGAAGCCGGTTGGGGCAGGTGTCAGAACAAGAAATGGCAAGGAGAGGAGGGATGTCACAGAAGACGTGTTTGATTACATTGGTAGAATAATGTCAGTAACTGGCTAGTTACATATGGTCTCCATGATCCTGAGGTGCCTTCCCTTCCATTTCTACATGTTCAGTGTTCTTGTTTTTAGAAACACATTTTCTGCACATGTGGAGATAATCAGACATATGGTTTTGATTTTCATTCTGGTGATAATGTGTATCACATTTATAGTTTTGTATATTGACACATACCTGAATCCCTGGGATTAATCTCACATGATAATACTGAAAAAACTTTTCAACATATTGTTGCATCTGATTTGCTGGAATTTTTTTAAGGATTATTGTCTCATTTTTGAACAAGGATATTAGACAATACTTTTAATGGCATGTCTTGTATGGTTTTGGTGTCGGGGTATTGCTGGCCTCATAGAATGTGTTAGAAAGAATTACTCCCATTTTTATTTCTTGGAACAAATTAAGAAGAGTTTGTCTTAGTTATCTTTTATCTCTTTAGAACCCAGAGGGAAATTTTTTTTCCTGAGCTTTTCATTCATGAGAGATTTTTATTATTTATTCAAACTTGTTGCTTCTTACAGGTTTACTCAGGTTTTATATTTCTTCTTAATTGGTTGGTTCTGTTGCTTCTGGGTCAGGTATGCACATCCAGGATTTTGTCCATTTCTTCTAAATTATCAACCATGCTGACATAGTGCTGCTTATAAAAATCTCTGATGACCCTTTGCATTTCTGAGGTGTCATATGAAATTAACTTCCACTATTTTTTTCTTCTGTACTGGGTTTGAACCCAGGACCTTGTGCATGCTAGGAAAATGCTCAGATGACTGAGCTCTATCTCTGCTCCCTAGTCATACATTTTTTATTTAATCAAGTCTTTTTTTTTCTTTTGCTAGTCTAAATATGGGTGTGTCAATATTTCTGATCTGTTTTGAAGAAACAGTTCCTCATTTTATTGATTGTTTGCATTTGCGTTAGTCTCAGGTTCACTTATTTAAAGTCTATTCTTTATCATTTTTTCCTTTGAAAATCTTTGTTTGTTTGGGTTTGTTTTGTTATCCTTCTTATTCTTGTTTCATGAGTGGTACTGGTAGAGTGTTTGAGTTCTATTTTTTTTTTATGTAGGCATTGCTTGATATATAATCACCTCTTGATATTCATTTTCCAAATCCCACTGTTTGTTTATTGTATGTTACATCTGTCTCTGAATTTATTTCATGAATCATTTAAACTTTCTTCTTGAGTTTTACCATGATCCATTAGTTTATCCAAGGTAAACTATTTCATTTTCATGTAATTTTACAGTGTCCAACATATCTCTATCCAATGGTTTCCAGTTTTCTTATATTTAGATTGAAAAAATTATATGATTTCAACTAAAACATTTTTCATAGTTGTCTTTAATTGGTCATGTGAAGAATTCTGCAGAACATGCCATGGGCTGATGAGATGGAGGTGTAGACTCAGAGTGTGATGGGATTTGGATGTCTATTGGGTCTGCTTTGTCCGAGAAGCAATTTAACTCTTGTTTCTTCACTGATTTTTACTCTGCTTAACATATCCATAGCTGGAAAAGGAGTATTAAATTCCCTTAGCATTATTTTATTACAGTATTATTATTATCTCCAAAGAAAAAGAGAGAAACTGTAATCTTCCTTTAATATTTGTGTATTTGGGAGCTCTGATTTTGGATACATAAATATTTAGAATTTTTATTACCTCTAGCTTAATTGACCCCTTTATCATTTTATAATTATCCTTTTGTAGTTTTGTGACTTCTTATTTTAAGTACATTTTATCTGATGTAAATGTGGTTACCTCTTTTCTCCTATGGATTCCATCTGCATGGGATATCTTACTTTATTTTTCAAAATCAACCCCACCATTTACTTAGATATAAAGTCACTTCTTGAAAGAAACATACAGTAGTTTCTTGGGTTTTTTAAAGTATTCATACACTCTACATCTTTTAATTGGAATATTTAATCCAATTACATCTATGGTAATTATGTACAGGGTCTTCATTTCCATGTCATGGCTAAAATGATGAATAACAGGGATCACATCAAGCAGGATGAAACAGGCAATTTACCCCAATCTCTATCTTCCCCTCACATGTCCAGACAAAACCATTGGGCAATTTCCAGTTGTTCTGTTTTTCTTGTTTTGTTTTTTGGTGTTTAAGGGAGATTTCAATGTAACTTAACTTGATATAAATTTACATAAATATTCATCTTCGTCTGGGGAATTATTATAGTTGAGATACTCTTACTTATGTATAATAAGTAGGATATTCTGCATTGTCTGTTACAGGCTTATTCGAATTTATTAATCCCATTTTAGAAAAATATCTTTTGGTTGTATTCTGTGTAATAAACACCTTGTCCTACAGCACTTAATGAAAGAAAGAACCCTTCAGAGAGGAAATCGTGTTACAAAATAATACAATAAAGGAAAATGAAGGGAGAAAGCAAAAAATATCACTGAAACAAACGTAATAAAGACACACCTGTGCAGTGAAGTTTTGGCTTGTTGGGAGCAGGGTTAAAGATGAGCACAGTAGCCATTCTAGAGATTCATTCTTGTACCTGGGCAAAAAGGTGGCATGCTATTTGCAAGAGCTTCTCAGCACGCCGGAATCAAGAACAAGCTGAACAGGGTCCAGGTCTGTGGGGGATCTCATCATGACCCTGTGAGTTCAGTTCTGGCAAGAACAAAATCTGTCATCCAGTCGTACATTACTCTCCAAATTGTGCTTTCCTTTTGTTATTCTTGTTTAAATTTAATCTTGAACACTGCTAAAGTCTACATCAATAGTTTGTGAGAAATTAAAGAATGATTTTATGCCTATGCTAGGGAAGGGACAAAAAAGAAGAAGAAATCCCCCTTCACCAATCATGGCATGGAAGTGATTCTGGAATATGAGCATGTTATCTTTGGTGTTTAAACCATAGACTGAATGGGTATTGCATAGAGATAAGAATAGAGCAGATTGCTTTGAACCGCATCCAAGTACCTATGATTCTATGGAAAACATCCTGGGCTTATGGAAATGGTGACTTTTTTCCCATGGTTTAATATAGTACTTGATCAAGTTGGTTGACATAATGTAATTATTCACAACTACAAGGAATATAGTCCAACATTATGATTTAGGCAGAAAAAATATACAGAATATTAAAAATTACATCAATAAATACAAGTGTGTATTGGAGTTTTGTATATTTCACTTATTACATGATGTACATACATATGTGTATACATGTTTAAGTATGATCATAGCAAAAAGCAAATGGATGATTCCACATTTACAACAACACAAGAAAGAATGACCATGACTGGTATATCAAATGACCACAAATCAGAGAACTATCAATACCAGGAAATTTTGAGGAACTCTTATGATCCTGTCAAATGTATCTCTCTTAATTTATTCAGTGAATGCCTACTGTGAAAAACAGCCTTTATTGATAAGCTGATTATTCCCAAACACTTTCTGCATTGCTGCTTTTATATCTTTGTTTCTCAAACTATAGATGAGGGGATTCAGCATGGAAATAAAAATGGTATAAAATATAGACACTACCATGTCATGCTCCAAATCATAGTTGGATGTTGGTCTCACGTACATGAATAGAACAGTACCATAAAAAATGGACACTGCAGTTAGGTGAGAGCCACAGGTGGAAAAGACTTTCCTCTTCCCTTCAGCAGAGCGGATCCTCAGAATTGCCAACAGAATGAAACCATAGGAGATCAGGACGATTAGGATAGTGCAAATCTGAATAGAGTCAGCAAAGTAGAAGAGCAGAAGCTGGTTGGGGCAGGTGTCAGAACAAGAAATGGCAAGGAGAGGAGGGATGTCACAGAAGACGTGTTTGATTACATTGGATCCACAGAAAGACAGGCTGAAAGTGGCAGCCGTGTGTGTTATAGCATGCAGAATCCCACCAACACAGGAAGCCACCATGAGCGGCACATAGACCCTGGGTGACATGCTCACTGAATAGAGAAATGGGTTGTAGATGGCCACATAGCGATCATAAGCCATGGCTGCCAAGAGAAAGCACTCTGTGGTTCCACAGGTGACAGCAAGGAACATCTGGGCTGCACATGCACCAAATGAAATGGCTTTCTCCCTTGACAGAAAGTCCACCAACATATTTGGAGTGATAGCAGAGGAATAGCAGGCGTCTATTGAAGACAATACACCCAGAAAATAGTACATCGGGTTGTGCAGCCGGGAATCCGCAATGACTAAGACAATCAGACCTAAATTTCCCATGAGAGTAAACAGGTAAAGTGCTAGAAACAGGAGGAAAAAGAAGATCTGCAGTTCAGGATTGTCAGTGAAGCCCTTCAGCACAAACACAGTTACTTCAGTGACATTCTTCATGCTGAAATCCCATGGAGCACACTTGAAGATGATCATAAAATCACAGCTGAGATTACTAGGAAAGAAGGAACAGCACCATGACTGTAAGGAACAGGATCCATGCCCAATAATGTACAAATGTATGTTGTTGAGATTTTTCTGGGTCCTCTCTACCATGCCCTACTTGGAGGAGGAAAGGCTTGACTGCTGGAGGAGGATGTTGGCAGTTTTTCTATTACCCCCAATATTTATCTTGTCAATAAATACACAAGAGCCAATACTTTTTTTATGAGAGGGGATGTGATGGTTCTGGCCATACCAACTCCAGCCTCTTTACCACAACCGAGTCGCCCAACTCTCCTTTACTTATAAAATACAGGTAAAGGGGACCAGGACTGGGAGGAGCTTCTTCTGTGATGGACAGGATAGGGTGGAGTTAGGGGAGCCATCCTCTTATGGGGAAAATTCCAGAAGGAAACAGAGAACCACTCCCACACAGTGCCACATACTTGCTGGCAGTTCCTAGAAGCCAGGCCTCTGCGTCCCTTGGCTCAACCTAGTCTGACTCTGCTAAATAAGGGAAGGCTTTGCATAGACATTGTATAAATTCTATACAGCAGATCAGAAGACAGTGTCAGTGGATTTTTCATGCTGATTACTGCAGAATCGTGGGAAAGTTATCGGTGTTTCCACAGGACAGATATCATGTCATTTTTTAAAAGTAATCCTGTTAACAGGTTACTGTACTACTACTGAGTTCCATTAGGCTTTTTCTTTCTTTCTTTCTTTTTTTTTTTTTTTATTAAAGCACATTAGGGCAAATCTGAGGAACAAAAAAACATGTATTTGATATCTACTTACTGGAGATATTATATCAGGGCAAAGCTTTGGAACAGAATCAGAATTCTACATCTTTCAACAATTGAATAAAATGATTTCATATAAAATACTCATCTATAAGTATCAGAGCACCAATATTTTTTTCAGGATTGCAGGGATGAGTAACTTTAGAGGAAGTGCTGCATGAGGTTGCCTTTAAAGATTATTCTCTGTGGTTAAATGCATTAAATCACACTTAGGATTTTGATAGTTTTTCCATGCTTATGCTTTATGTTCCTGAATTTTTTTTTTCTTTTTTCTTTTTTTTTTTTTTTTTTTTTTTTTTTTTTGTAGCAGGGATTGAACACTCTGTTGCTTAACCACTGAGTCACATCCCCAGTATTTTTCATCTTTTTATTTGGAGACAGGATTTTTTTTTTTTCAATTGCTATGTCCTCACTAATCTCTTGAGGCTCATTTTGAAGTTGAGATCCTCCTGCTTCAGTCTCCTGAGTGACTGAGATTACAAGTGTGCCCCACCGCACCTGGCTCCTGTATTATTCTTTAGCGAATAAAAAGCTTTTTGAATTGAGTGATTTTTAAAAAACTACTTGAAAATTACCATAATTCATTTTTCTACATTACAAGGGGCTTACTTTTGCTATGATAAATTATATTTCAAGAAAATTCTTCCTAGACAGACATTTATCCTAAATGAAAAAGCAATACTATAATCATTTAAAGTGAATCAATATTAGTATATATTCATGCAATAGGTTAGAGAGAGAAAATATCTATGATTCTTGAAGATAATATAAGAGAAAGTTATAAATTTAATCTTGAACTACTTCTACAAATCTAATCAAAATTGAAGGTAGATAGCATGGATTAGCTTGGGTTCCATGAGCAAACATTGAATCTGCAAAAGAGGAGCGAAATGACAAAACCCACTTATTGAGCTGTTGGTGCAGAAATGTTACTTTGTATTTTCTGCTATTTCACCTTTTGTGAGTTTCCCACATAATAATTGCTAGAGAGCAGATTTAGTGCCAGATCTCCCTCCAGAGTGGATGCATTTATGGACACTGTTTTCCTGACTTCCTTAATATATTGACTTTATTGTGCCACTGGACTTGCCCCCAGGCAACACCCTGACCCAGGAAATTAAAATAAGTTTCAGTTTGATGTTTTAGGATTTTTTAAGTCAGTTTTTTAAACTAGCAAATGGTAAGAAATAAGTAGCAATCTGTAGAGACTACTAAATTACATGCATGAATTATTGCAAAATTTGTGCCTTACCCATTTTATCAAAATAGAAGATGCCAAAGAATTTGAAGTTAATATCAAGTGTCTTCTTACCCTGTGTCCAGAGTCTTGATTGTCCTTACCTTGAACGATCTTCATCCATCATCAGCAGGAAAGCACACATGCATTAAGAAGCACACTCATTGGTGCAGTAAATGTAAATTCAATATTTTCTATTTTTCTTCTTTTCCTTGAAGTTTGGGTTTAAATTTCTAGGCAGAATACTTACTAAATCAGATACTAAAGAGTATAAGTAATCCACACACGCAATAGGCAAGAACTAAAGTGTTTAGTACTACTGCTATTACTAAAATGTCTAGTACCAAATAATAGACTTGCACTTGAAATCCTAGGTTCAAGTACCCAAAACACCCTTCAAAATTTCTGAAATTTCCTCTTACTGAAGGATCAGCAAATATACATTGGGATGCAACATGAATGTGGCAAATTTAAACGTTTATATACACCAAAGGAACTGTTAATGAAGCCCACAGCAGATGTCCCAAAGGGAATATGCTCAAATTATCTTCTGTTTCCACACAGCAGTCAAATTATTTGCTTCATAACAAAAAAAATAAATCATGCTGGCTGAGGCCTGACCTGATGCCATTTATTGAGTGAATGGTGTTCTCTGTCCTGTGATTTAAACATTTCGGATTTACATTTCCCTAATTATGCGTGATGTTGAACATCTTTTTCACACATCTTTTTGTCATTTTCTTCTTTGCCTGAAGCATTTTCAATTCCTGTGATTATTTAGAAATAAGATCTTGTTATTTGGGCTTTAGGAAATCCTTGTGTTGTTCATACTCATTTCATATTAGATTGTGGTTTGCAAATATTTCATTGCTTTTTGTCACTTGCCTTTTCATCTGCTGATGGCTTCTTTCCCTGGCAGAAGCTTTATAGTTGCATATAGTATCATTTATCTAATTTTGATTTTGCTGCTTGGATTTGGTGTGGTCACCAAAATCTCATGGTCAATCCCATAACCCTGCAACCTTTTTCTTATGAATTATTCCTTTAGGACTTTTGCTTAAATCTTCAATCCATATTAAGTTTATATACCAACATGGTGTAGTTTGAGAGTCTGATTACATTCTCTTCCATGTATATATTTATTTATACCAAAACCATTTGTTTATGATACCATCCTTTCCTCATCCCGTAGTCTTCACACCAATGTTGAGGATCAGTGGACATAACATGTGTGGCTTTGTTTCTAGTAGCCAATTGAGTTTAGTTGCTCAAGATTTATTTTTCATGGTAGCACCTTATTTTAAGAACTTCTTTTGGTTATGTTAATAAATTCTTACTGATCTGATACATACAAAACAAATTATTTTGATACATAAAAACCAAATTATACATATTTATGGGCTACCATTTAATATTTTATGTATTCATTATGTAATGCTGAAATCAGTTAAAAATATTTATCTCCTCACTTATTTCTTTTAAGTGAAACATACAAAATATTTATAGTTTTTGATTTATTATTGCTTTTATTATTACCCACTATGCAATATCACTACAGAATCTATTATACCTGTCTCTCTGTATTGACACATCAAGCAACATGTCCTCATCCTTCTCTCACCCTTTGCTAAACAGCATTCTTCTCTCAACTTTTTGAGGTTAACTTGTTTGTGGGCCACATTTAAGTGAGAAAATGACTTACTTGCCATTTTCTATCTGGTTACATACAATAGCACAATTTATCTCCTGTTCCATCCATGTCATCCGAAGTGACAGGATTCGATTCCATTCAGGAGGTGGATAATACATCATTGTCTCTGTGCACCAATTTTCTCTATACCTGCATCAGTTGGTGAGCAATTAGGTTGAGCTTAAGCTTTTCTGAATAGTGGTAGAAAGAACACTGGAGTGTAGATGTCTCTTCACCATGATGATTCCATTTTCCTTTGCATATGTACTCAGCAGAGGGATGACTAAATAACATTGCAGATCTATTTTTCATTTTTCCACAATCTTCCATACAGTTTAACATAAATCACATTCTGACTTAAATTCCCACTAACAGTGCAAAGGTCTTCTTTTCTATCCATATGTTCACCTCAACATGTCATGTTTTCTATTTCTGGGGAGTTTTGTTTGTTTATTTATTGTTGTTGTTGTTTTGGGTAATAATCACTATTACTTTTGAGATGATATTTCATTGTTGTTTTGATTTAAATTTTGCAGGTGTTTAGTGGTGTTGAACATTTTCATTTTTCTCTTTGCCATAGGTATGATTTCTTTTCAGAACTATTTTGACCTTTGTGTATTTTTAAACTGGGTTATTTGAGTATTTAGCTATTGATTTTTTTGATATTGTTTATATAGTCTGAACATTCACCCCTTGTCAGATACAAAAGCTATAAATATTTTCTCCCATTCTGTAGGTTGTGCCTTAACTGCTATGATCTTTTCTTTTACTGCCTGGAAGTTTTATAATTTAATTCTATTAGTTTACTTAAAATTTTCTTTTGTGCTTTTTTGAGGTCTCCTTATGAAATCATTCCTAATTTCCATGTACTAAACTATATAAACTTTGGGTAGTTTCTTGTTTTCAGATCTTCCTTTTAAGTCTTTAATTCATTTCAAGTTGATTTTAGTAACTAATGAGAGATAGAGGCCGAGTTTTATTCTTCTGAATGCAGATATTCTCTTCTCTAAGGACTTTTTCTTGAAAAGACTGTCTTCTTCCCTAATGCATGTTCTTAGCCCTTCCATTGAAGATCAGGTGATTTGAGATGCATGGGCTCATTTCTAGTTTCTCTATCCTGTCGCATTGTTCTAAGGGTCTGTTTTTAGGCTGACTGCAACTTGTCTGGTTACTGTAACTTATTTAGTTTATTTTGAAATGAGGTAGAGTGAGTCTCCTGCTTTGTTTTTATTGGTCAAGAAGGCTTTGTCTGTCGGATGTGTGTGTGTGTGTGTGTGTGTGTGTGTGTGTGTGTGTGTTTCCATATAAAACCTTTTTCTATTTCTATATATTAGTTCTTTGGTATTTTCTTTGGGATGGCCTTAAATGTGTAGATCATTTGGGATAGCATGGACGTTTTAACAGTATTCTTCCAGCCTATGGAGATAGGATCATTTTCCAATTTATTGTGACCTCAATTTCTATCATTAATATGTCACAGTGTTCATTTTAGAGACTTTTCACTTTGTTCGTTAAATTTTGCCTAGATGTATTCTTTATTTATATTGGTAGCCTTTGAAAATGAAATTTCTGTCTCCATTTCCATTTCAGGTGATTTATTATAGTTATAGAACAGAACTTCTGGTTTTTGTATTTAGATTTTGTATTCTGCAACATTTCTGTGTCTTTATTAGTTCTAAGATTATTTTTCTGCAGTCCTTTAAAGTTTTCTGTGTATAAGATCAGGTTGTCTACAAACTGCAACGGTTTGACTTCTTTTTTCCAGTCGGGTGACAGTTTTCTTTGTCTTACCTTTTTACTCTGATTGGTGAACAAAAATGGAGATAGCAGACACTCTTGTATGTTCCAGATCATGGAGAGGAAGAGTTCAGATTTTACTTTTTCCATTTAATGTTAGCAGTTAGCTTGGTATATATGACCCTCATATATGGAGTATATTCCCTTCCATTCCTACTGGTTCAGTGTTCTCGTTTCATATAAAGTTATTGAATTTTATGAAGCATGGTTTCTGCATATATAGAAATAATCAAGGTTTTGATTTTCTTTCAGTTTATATGAATTATCACATTTATACAGTTTTATATGTTGATGCATGTTTGGATTCCTGAGATAGATCCCACTTAAAAATATTTAAAAATATTTTTTAACATGCTGTTGGATTTGATTTGCTAGAATTGTGTTGAGGATTGTTGTAGTTTCCTATTGATCAAAGATATTAGCTAATACTTTTTATGCTGGTTTTTGTGTGGTTTTGGTGTAAAGGTATTGCTGGCTTCATAGACTGTATTAGGGAAAATTCCTCCCTCTAGGAATAATTTAAGAAGAATTCATACTTTTTCTTATTTAACTTTTTAGGAGCCAGCAGGGAAATATCTACTCCTGATCTTTTCTTTGATGGGAAATGTCATTATTTGATCAAAGTTGTTACTTCCTTATTGGTTCATTCAGGTTTCCTATGTCCTATTGATTCATTCTTGGTTCTCAGTGTGTGCATACAGGAATTTGCCCATTTCTTCTAGATTGTCAAACTTGCCTACATAGAGTTGTTCTTAATAATCTCCTGATCTTTCGTGTTTCTGAGGTGTCAGTTGGGATAAATTATCACTACTTCCTTTGTGGAATGCTAGGGGTTGAATCTCATCTTGTGCACACTTGGTGAGTTTTCTGACCCTGAGCTGTATTCCAAGATCCCTAATCATTCCTTATTTTATTTAATTCGGTTATTGCTTTATTTGTTACTTTAAATACAGGTGTGTCCATTTCACTGACTTTTTTAAGGAAACTTTTTTATCTTGTTGATTTTTTTCATTAGTTTCAGGCTCTTTTTTTTTTTTAATTTCTGGTCTGATCTTTGTATTTCTTTCTTTCTTTAAAACCAAGTTTTTAAAGAAAACTTGTCTTTAAAAACCAAGTTTTTAACTTGGTTTATTGTTTCCTTCATTTCAAGGATTTCTGTTTGTTATTTTTTTTCAGTATCTCTAACTCTTTATTGAAATGATCTCTTGCTTCCTGTATTTGTTCTTTTAACTGTTGATTGGTGTGATCATTTAATGCCTGCATTTGCTCTTTCATCTCCTCCTTCCATGCCTGCATTTGCTCTTTCACCTCCTCGTTTGCTTCCCTGATTGTTTTAATTATGTACATTCTGAACTCCCTTTCTGACATTTCTTCTGCTGTGCTGTCATTGGGTTTTATTGATATAGTATCTAGGTTTGTTTGGGACATTTTCTTCCCTTGTTTTCTCATATTGGTCAGATGTCAGTGGGACTCTGTGATATTGCAGATTTCCTCTATTGGCTTATAGTGTCCCTGTAGATTTCCAGTGTATCACCTCCCAGCCTTCAGTAGCCTGAAGTCTTGGAGTAACTTGATAATGCAGTGCTTCTGTAGAAAGCTGCCCCCAGCCCCCTACTAGTTCCAGAGCTTGGAGCTGGCTCTGTGTGGAAAGGCTCTCACTGAGGGGCCTGCTTTGAGAATCTGGCTGTGTGGGAGGAGCCCACCGCTAGAGTGCACAGGGTTGCCTGGGGAAGACTCTAGCTGCCCTGCCCTACTCTAATAAGCCTCCCAAATCTGGGTCTGCCGCCAGGGCCAAGCTTCACCAGGTGGGGAAGACTCACCCCGTGCTCTATTTTAGTCCGAGTCTCTCAATGCCTCCCCTTCTTGAATCCTGGTTTCTGGAGTGACTGGAGATGCAGTCACCCTCTAGTCTGCCATCTTGGATCACCTAAACCTGATTTCTTTACTTGACAATTACTCAGTTATTATGTCTACAATTCATCCTTCCTCCTCATAGAAAGCAAAGACTTGACTGCTTTTGTTTTAGCTTTTAGAAATTTGGTGGGAATTAAGAAGGTCAATTCTTATATACACATTGTGCCCCTTTGTGCTTATCAGACATTCTGGAAGAACACAAGGCAGGTTCATATTCCATCCATATTCTTAGGATTCACATTTTATGTAATTTTTATTAAATGCAGCATACTTTTTCCATATTTGTTGTACAGCATATTTTACGTCTTTGTTCCTTAAGCTATAGATCAAGGGATTCAACATGGGGATAACCAGAGAGTAATATATGGAAGTCATTTTATCAGAGTACAATGAGTGGCTAGACTTAGGCTGCATGTATATGAAGAGCAAAGTCCCATGGAACACGATGACCACCATCAGGTGGGGTCCACAGGTGGAGAAAGTCTTGCACCTGCCTTCAGCAAACTTCATCCTGAGAATGGCTATGAGGATGAGCAGGTAGGACACAATGATGACCAGAAGAGAGGAAATTGAATTACTATATATTAAAACCGTAAATATGATTTTAATTTCATGTGTATTTGAGCAGAGCAAAGATAATAAAGGAAGAACATCACAATAGAAATAACTAATTACATTGTAACCACAGAAAGATAAAGTAAAAATCTTTATGGTGACCAAAGAGATACAAATATGTTGTAGAGAAAGGGGACAACTTCCAGTATATAACATACCCTCTGTGAAATAATGACCATGTAGAGGAGAGGGTTATGGATGGCCACATAGGATCATAAGCCATCGAAGACAGAATAAAAAGTTCACTACCAATGAACAAAATGAAGAATGCTAGTTGTGTAGCACATAAATATTATGAGATTACATTTTGACTCACCACAAAATTTACTAATATCTTGGGACTCACAGCTAAAGAATAACCAAGATCTGTAATAGCCAGGTGTCTGAGAAAAAAAGTACATGGGTGTTTGCAGGCTGTGGTCCACCTTGGTGAGCATGATCATGCCCAGGTTGCCCAACACTGTGATCTGGTAGATGATGAGGAAGAGCCCAAACAGTGGAGTCTGCAGCTCAGGGCGTGATGTGATACCCATCCAAATGACTCATGCACCACTGTCCGAATGTGTTTCTCCACTCGGTGGTATTAGAAAGCCTGTATTTGATAGACACAGTAGGAAGGTTACTATGTTTTGACTGTAATCCTATGAAGACTAATTATTCAAATCTAGGGCAAATAAGATATATCCAATATTTCTAATTTAGAATAGTTGAAAGTGAATCAACATTGACACAAATAAATATATAAATAGAGATAGAGGCAGAGGTGCAGCAGTGGTTCTCATATAGGGTGAGTTTACTCAAAAAAGAGCATTTTTAATTGCTGCATATTTTCATTGTCCCAACTGGGACATGAACTGCCACTGACCTCTAATGGTTAGTGGTTATTTAAACTGTTCAATGTACCATATCCAATATCTAGCTCAAAGTGCTATCCATGTCAATAAGCGTGTTGCAAATTGAGAAAAAGTAACAGATGGAATACCTGGAAAATAAAGACGTACAGATTCAGATAAATTGGTATAAGTTATAACACAAAAGTGAATTAAGTTTAAACATTATTAAAATATTTGCTGTTAAATAAATTGATGATTATTATGTAAAGTTTTCTTTTTCATTTGTATCATTAAATTTATATGGTGATATTTAATAAGTACTTTCAATATTACTTAATATATATTCTAATTATGTGCTTTTTAAAATAACAAATTCCAAAAAATTGCAATTGACTTCCCAATTCAAAACTTAGTCTTACAGATCCTAATACTTCAAGGAATTAGATGAGCAACTTCTAACTTCCTTGATAGTTATTGGCCAGATGCATGAATAAAAAGTTGATAGTAGATCACACTGCATTTGTATCGACATGAAGAAATGAACCAGGAGTTGTATGCATGTAGATGTAGTTCATGCTATATTAACTCAGTGTATACAGAGAATACTTTGGGCCAATCAATCATCTATCAAAGTTGATCGCCACATACAGAACAAACATGATCTTGCTGTGTATTTGGAAGGATGAACCATGATTAAATGATTCAATGTGTCCATGCTATTTCAAAGTACTTCTCAAATATACCTTTGCTTTTATTTTTATTTTTAAGTGGTGGCAGTAACCAACCTGAGATAGGTTTTCTTTTCATATTTTTCTGTACATTCTTCTACAGAGGAGCTCCACTTCTTTTAAAATGCTAAAATAAAAAAATAGGTGAGAATAGGTCAAGTAGGTATAATGCATGCCGATTTTTCCATTTTCTATTGCTCTTATTATTCTTTTGGATTACTTAACCTCTATTTTTTTATAAAAATTTATAACATTTTAATATAATTTAGCATGATGTAAATTTATTTAAAATATTGCATTTCCCCTGAGGGCAATTTCATTAAAATTGAAATATATTCACTTGCACATAACAAATCTGATAGACTTTATGGTTCACCTGAAGGAGTGTGAGGAAATCTGAACAATCAGGAGAAAGAGAGGTCATTGGCACTGGTTTTGTACAATGAAGAGTCACAAAATTTCCTTAGGATAAAGGACACTATCTCAAAGTAAATAAAAAAGGTCAAAAACTTTTAAATAGATTTTTAAAGTTATATATAATATAAAATATTTACTATGGTGTGTAAACCACAGAGACATATACGCTGAAGATGAGGTATATAAGGCTTCTTCCTCATCTTTTAGAATCTTACTTACAATAACTCCATGAGAACTCTTTTTCAACTATGACAACACATTATTCAGATAAATATCCAAATAAAATTATATCTGAATACCTAAAAAACTCCAGAGATTTGAAAAATAAAGCATAGTAACAGACGAGTAGCATTTTTAAGGTAAGATTATTAGTATTTCTATAAAAAAATTTGTAATTAATTTTCCCTACATAAGAAAAATTAGCAGAATGACACTCTAGTAAAAATAGTAGTGACAGCTGTCCGTGTATGAGCTACAAGCAAACAAAAACATCATACAATTCTGCAAATTTATATATAAACTCAGTTATATTTACATACAATTTGGTCTTAAATCATATAAGTTATTATTTATATGGTTGAGGCTACCTGATATCTTACTCTGTTCCTACCAGAACCCTTTCCATATTAAATATAACAAAGTACTTCAGATTATCCCACCAAAGAAGTCCATTCAATAAATGAAGTAATAATGTTTAAATCTCATTTTTATAGTTTTATTTTGATTTGGTGTGAAGTTATGAGATACTACCAAGTAATGTGCATATGATAATCTATTTTGCTGCAATGTAAAAAAATACAGAAATGTTTCCTCCTATTGGTTTTGGGGTCCAACAGACAGAACCAAGCTGATTTTGCAAAGTTTAATAACCTATGTTCATACCCAAGTGTACTTTTTAAATTACACTGTGAAAAAAACTTTAGTCAAATTCCAATCAAAAGGAAAAATATTTCATATGACTAAAAAATTGGATATGTAAAAATCTCCTGAAAGTCAATAAACTATTTTTTTATTTCTCTACATGAGTAGTAAACTTTTTTCCTTATCAACAGATTGGAAATGAATCTCATTCATACAGTCATTTCCATAATTTTAAATGCTAATTATTTTGAGAGGATCACTAAGACCTGCATATTCAGAAAGACCTAAGAATAAAAGACCAAATCCTTGCTGTTTCCACTTTTGCTTTCAAATATGTCTCCTTCTATTTATGTTTCATCTGCTCTCACTTTTTTCATCTGTTAAATGTAAAAGTATACCTCCATAAAATTCAATATTATCTAGGCACCCACACAATGTGCATGTTTCAAAGGTGCTTATTATGAGTATTTAAAGAGAACATGTTCCAAAATTTATATGAAGAAAAAGAGAAAAAGATCCCATTGCTGTTGAGGCATTATGGAGTAGAAGAAAGTGCAAAAATTGAATGAGAAATGCTCACTTATATTAGAGGGAACAGCTGTTGTGAACATATGCTCATTTCTGTAGAGACTGGCGAAATATGCCAACTCATCAAACTACACTTGTTATCTGTAATGAAACTCCTCTCTTGATTCTCCTGTGTATTCCTTAAGATGACATTTCTTTGGAAAATTTATTAATTTCTTCTTACTGTAGAGATTATCTCTGAGGAGACACCAAACAATTTGTGATCATTCCTAAAGCACTTGAAACCCTAATGAAATGAGTGGAGGTTGTCAACTAATTACCAGGAAAAAATTCATAAAAATTTGACTACTTGTTTATGCATTTTTGTAGAATCCCACAAACTGACTTCTGGATGTTATCTAGAAGTATTTGCATATTAGGATTACAATGAGATCTTAGTACACTTATGTTCATTGCAGCATAATCTGAAAGAAAAACATATAAATGTATTTATTGAAGGACAAATGGATAAGACAAATATTGTATATGCAAACAATGAAATATCATTCAGACTTAAAGAATTATATGCTTCTTCGTGTGATAACATGAATAGACCAGTAGAACAATATATTAAATAAAACAAACCAGTCCCAGAAGAAGAATAATGCTATTTTCTAAATTTACATGATATATTCAAAATACTCAAAAATAGAATCATAAAGTGGAGTGGTGATTGCAGAAGACAGGGAATTGAGGAAAATGAGTTTCAAATAAATAGATATGAAATCTCAATCATGCAGATAAATTTCAAGATGGGCTGTACAACATTGTGCCTATTGTTAACAGTACTAAATGGAACATTTAAAATATTGAGAATGCAAATTTCATGTTAAGCGCAATTAAATAAGTTTTTACAAAGAAACAAAGATCCAATACATCTTAAAATAGATATGAATCTTCAAAATATTAAACCAATTTAAAAAACAGGCAAATAATGACATCTTTCCTCTCAGTTCTTTATTTGTTACAATGTATTTATTTATTTTAAATTTATTTTAGGTATACATGACAGTAGAGTATATTTTGGAGTATTATATATAGAAAGACTATAACTTATTTTATTTAGGATCCCATACTTGCAGTGCTATATGATGTTGTGTTTCACTGATGGTGTGTTCAAATACGAACATAGGAAAGTTAACGTCTGATTTATTCTACTCTCTTTTCTATTTCCATCCCTTCTTCCTTCTCTTTATGCCACTTTGTCTAATATGATGAACTTCTATTCTTGCCTCACCACACTTTTTTTGTGTTAGCATCCTTACATCAGAGAGCACATTTCATCTTTGATTTAAGGGATTGGTTTATTTCACAAATAATGAAAGTCTCCAGTTCCATTCATTTACCAAAATGCCATTATTTCATTTTCCTTTATGATTGAGTAATATTCCATTGTGTATATATATACCCCATTTTCTTTACCCATTCATATATTGAAGGGCACCTAGGTTGGTTCACAGTTTAGCTATTGTGAATTGATCTGCCATAAACATTTATACAGCTGCATCACTGTAATATGCTGATTTTAAGTCCTTTGGGTATATAGCAAAGTAAGGGATGACTTACCTGAGTCAAATGGTGGTTCCATTCCAAGTTTTCTGAGGAGTCTCCAAACTGCTTTCCATAGTGGTTGTACCAATATGGAATCCCACAAACATTGTATGATTGTATCTTTTTCTCCTACATCCTTGCCAATATTTATTGTTATTTTACTCTTGATAATTGCCATTCTGACTGGAGTGAAATAAAATCTCAATGTAGTTTTAATCTGCTTTTAGTAATTGCTACTGATGTTGAACATTTTTTCATGTATTTGTTGGCCATTCCTGTTTCTTATTCTGTGACGTGCCTGTTGAGTTCCTACACCCATTTATTGATTGGGTTATTTTGTTTCTTGGTGTTAAGTTGTTTGAGTTCTTTATATACAGTGGAGATAAATGTCCTATCTGAGGTGCAGGTTGCAAATGTTTTCTTCCATTCTCTAGGCTTTCTGTTCACGTTCTTGATTGTTTCCTTTGATTTGAAGAAGCATTTAAGTTTGTTACAATTCCATTCTTTGATTCTTGATTTTACTTCTCATGCTTTAGAAGTCTCGTTTAGGAAGTCAGTTCCTAAGCTGACATGATAGAGATTTGAACCTACATTTTCTTATAGTAGAAACAGGGTCTCTGGTTCAATGACTAATTCCTTGATCCACTTTGGGTTGAGTATTATGCAGGGTGAAAGACAGGGTTTTATTTTCATTCCACTATATATGGATTTCCAGTTTTCCCAGCACCAGTTATTGAAGAGGTGACCTTTTTGCCAACATATTTTGATGGTACCTTGGTCTTGTATGATATAAATGATTATATGTGAATTTGTCTCTATTCACCTCTATGAATTATATTCTGTTACATTGATATTCATGTCTGTTTGGGGGCCAACACCATGCTGATTTTGTTACTGTAACTTCGTAGTATAATTTAAGGTTTCGTATTCACTTTTCTCATTAAGAATTGCTTTGACTATTCTGGGTCTCTTATTTTTTCAAATGAATTTCATGACTGCTTTTTCTATGAAGAACATCAGTGAAATTTTAAGAGGGATTGCATTGAATCTGTATAGCCCTTTTGGTAGTATGTCCTTTTTGACAATATTAATTCTGTCTATCCATTGTCTAAGGTCTTCAATTTCTTCAGTGTTCTGCAATTTTCATTGTAGAGGTCTTTCACTTTATTAGATTGATTTCAAAGTATTTTCTTTTCTTGAGGCTATTGTGAATGGGATGATTTTCCTAATTCCTCTTTCAACTAATTCATCATTGGTATGTAGAAACAAAAACTATTTATGGGTATTAATTTTTTTGTTCCTTCTGAGGCGTGGGGGAATCAAACTGCCGTCCTTGTGCATGCTAGGTGAGTGCTCTCCAAAATGAGCTATTTCTTCAGTTCGAATGAGCTATTTTTTCAGCTCTAATTTTTTTATCTTGCTACTTTAATGAATTTATGAGTTCTATGAGCTTTCTGATGTAGTCTGGTGGGTCTTGTTAATATTACATTGTGTCATTGGAAAGTAGGGATAGTTTGAGCTCCTCTTTTCCTATTAGTGTCCCTTTTATTTATTTTGTCTAATTACTTTGGCTAGGGTTTGAATAACCATGATAAGTAGAAGTGGTGAAGGAAAGCATCCCTGTCTTGTTTCAATTTTTGAAGGAAATGCTTTCAATTTTTCTTCATTTGGAAAGATGTTGCCCTTGATTTTAGCATACTTAGCTTTTACAATGTTGATGTATGTTCCTACTCTCCCTTGTGTTTTGAACATGAATAAATGTTGAATTTTATCAACACTTTTTCTGTATCCATTAAGATAATCATATGATTCTTGGCTTTAAATCTATTGATGTGATGAATTAATTACATTTATTGATTTCTTCATGTTGAAACAACCTTGCATCCCTGGGATGAATACCACCTGATCATGGTGGACTATCTTCTTAGTATATTTTGCATGTGATTTGCCAGTATTTTATTAAGAATTTTGCATCTGTGTTCATTAGGAATATTAGTTGGAAATTTTCTTTCCTTCCTTGTATGTGTCCTTGTATGATTTTGGTATCACAATGATACTCTTAGAAGAATGAGTTTGGAAGGGTTCTCTCCTTTTCTATTTAATGGAATAATTTAAGGAATATTTGTGTGAATTTATCTTTGAAAGTTTTATAGAAATTGACTGAGAATCCATCTGGTCCTTAGCTTTAATTTGTTGGTAGACTTTTGATGGCGTCTTCAGTTTCATTGCTTAAAATTGATCTGTTTAAATTTTCTAAGTCCTCCTTTTCAATTTGGTAGATTATATGTCTATAGAAATTCACTGATGTCTTCATTATTTTCTATTTTATTAGAGTATAAATTTTTTAAATACTTTCTGGTTTTCATTTGTATTTCAGTAGTGTCCATGATAATATTTCCTTTTCACCATGAATTTAAATGATTTCAGTTTTTTCTCATTTTTTTTTCATGAGTTGGGCTTAGGGTGTGTCAATTTTATCATTTTTTTTCAAAGAACCATCTTTTTTCTCATTGATTTTTTAAATTCTTTTTGTTTGCTTCAATTTCATTTATTTTGGTTCTGATTTTAGTAATTTCCTGTTTTCTACTGCTTTTAATATTGACTGGTTCTTCTTTCTCTAGGGCTTTGAGATGTAATGTTAGGTTATTGATTTGGTGACTTCTGGTCTTTTAATGAATGAGCTCAATGCAATAAACTTTCCTCTTAGAACCATCTTCATAGTGTCCCAGTGATTTCAATATGTTTTGTCACTATTCTCATTTACCTCTAAGCATTTCTTAAAATTTCATCCCTGATTTCTTTTGCTATCCATTGGTCATTCAACAGCATATTATTTTGTTTCTGAGTGTTATAGTAGTTTCTATTTTTTAAAATTTTATCATTAATTTCTAATTTCATTCCATTATAACCTGATAGAATGCAAGTTATTATCTCAAACTTTTGTGGTTGCTAAGAATTGCTTTGTGGCCTAAGATATGGTTTATTTTGAAGAAGGATCCATGTTCTGCTGAGAAGAAAGTATATTCCATTATTAATGGATAAAATATATTCTATATATTTGTTAATTCTAAATAATTAAGTGTATTTTTAATTCTATAGCTTCCTTATTTAGTTTTTGCTTGGTATATCTATCTAGTGATGAGAGAAGCAGTTTAAAGTTACCCAGTATTATTGTGTTTTGGTCTATTTGATTCTTGAAATTGAGATGGGTTCGTTTGATATACATAGATACTCCATTGTTTGGGACATAAATATTAATGATTGTTCTGTCTTCCTTATGTATGATTCCCTTAATCAATATGAAATTTCCTTCTTTGTCCCTTTTCATTATATTTGGCTTGACATCCACTTTAATTGATATGAGGATAGAAACCCCTGCTTGTTTATGAGATTCATATGAATGGTATGTGTTTGTTCCATCCTTTTACCTTCAGTCTGGGGATGACTTTGCCTTTGAGGTTAGTGATTTGGAGACAGTATATTGTGGGTTATTGTGTTTTAATACAATATGCCACTTGTTGTCTGTTGATTGATGAACATAGACCATTCACCCTCAGGGTTATTACTGAGAAATAATTCTTATTCCCTATCATTTTGATTTCTTTCAAGTTTTTATTTTGAAATAGTTTCTCCTACGATTGATTGTTTTTCTAGTGAATTTCCTCTCTTTTCTGGTTATCAATTTTATTTTTCTTTTTTCTTCATGAAATATTTTATTATGTTTTGTAGTATGAGCTATCTATTTGTGAATTCATTTAACTTTTGTTTCTACAAGGTTTTTATTTCATCATCGAATCAGAAGGTTAATATTGTGGGATGTACATTCTTAGTTGGCATCCATTTTCTTTCAGGCCTTGGTTTATATTTTTCCAAGACTTCCTAGCTTTGAGAATCTGAGTTGAAAAAATCAGCTGAGATCCAGATTGTTTTTCCTCTAAACATGACCAGTCATTTTTCTCTAATAGTCTTTAAAATTCTACCTTATTCTGTATGCTAGGCATTTTCTTAATAATGGAACTGTTTTAATTTTGCATATTTGGGGTCCTCTATTTGACTTTTCATTTCATTACTTAGGTCTGAGAAATTTTCAGATATCATTGAATTGAAAACATTGTATATTACTTTGGTTTGTATATACAAGTTTTCATCTATCCCAATAATTCTTAAGTTTGGTCTCTTCATGTTATCCCATATTTCTTGAAAGTTCTGTTAGTTCTGTTCATGGTCTCTTAACATCTTTTTTCTGTGGTCAACATTATTTTCAAAATTATTTGTGTTATCTTTATTGCCTGAAACTGTCTTCAAAGTAGTTTAGTCTGCTGGTGATGCTTTCCAGTTAATTTTTAATTTTTTTCATTGCTTCCTTCATTTTGAGAATTTTTGACTGATTCTTTTTCAGGATCTCTATCTCTTTATTGAAGTGATCTTTCAGTTTTTATATTTTCTCTCTAATTTCAATTCTTACATCATCTTTTACTCATGGATTAATTTAACCATACAATTTCTAAGTTTCATTTCTGACATTCCCTTCATTATAGGGTCACTGGAATTGATGTTGAGGTATTCTATGTTGTTTTGGATGATTTGTTCCCTTCCTTTTCCATATTGCTTTTGTATCTTCCCATCTATCAGGATGAAGCTGAAGGTGTAAAGTTTCTCTCTTATGACTTTATACTGTCCTTCTATATTACTGCCTCACAGATTAAGGGGGAAGACCAATGATAGCATTAATCTATGCAAACAATATATAGCAATAGATTTGGTATTTAGTTCCTATTTTGATATTTATAGTGTTAATTGGTACAATATGCCAAAATAGTAGGAACAATAATTTCCAACAGAAAAACAGTAAATAACTATGAATTATGTCTGGCATAAAATCAAATAATAGGAGTTCTCTATGACTTCTGCCTTATCAATTATTTCTGGGGTATTATATATATACATGTATATGTATATATACATATATAAATATATCATAAATATATATATATATATATATATATCAATTAGTATTGAGGTGTTAAAGATAGGGGAAAAGGGTATGAGGGCATCTTGATCCTGGCTCATCCAGTCACTCAGTCTGGCATCCAGCAGGATCTTAGAGACAACTTGGGCAACACTTGTTGGGACCCAACATCACCTGGCCTGCTGTTTTGGCAATTGACAGGGTCCTCTGGTTCCCCAATCCCCAGTTTCCCAACCATCCGCTAACCACCCACACGTTTCAGGTCCTGCAGCTCTGTGGCTGGCCCACAGCTTTCAATGCCTGGTTCTGATTTTTCCAATACAGACCATCTTTCCCAGACAGGGGCATAGGTCTGCGACTTAGCGCTCAGGACCTCCAGGGAGAGACACAATTCAGAGACTAAACTATAGACCAGGAATTTTGGAGCCCACAAGTGAGGGAAAGGACTAAGATGAAGCTCCTGCATCACATTAGTGGACCCGAAAGGAGAGACCAGATGTGCAGTCTTCCAGAGGGACTGGCATTGCTATACTCAGCCTCAAGGAGTCTTGCCTCCAAGTCTAATCCTCCCACTTTAGCAACTGTCACCGTCCTGAGACTGGAGTTACCTGCAAACTCCAGAAAACCCTGCCTATCAGCATAGAGGGGAGGAAGAGGAGATATTAAACACCGCACAAACAATTGTTCAATTTTCCTTCAAGATCTTTTTATTTCTTTTCCCCCAATGTTTTCTTTTTTCATTTCCTACTCTCACATCCCATTGTCTTTGAAATCAAATACCTTTCATGCATCAGGCACCTGAAGACTGGGAGGTTTGAATAGTATATTACTGTTTTGTTGTAGATGTTTTCTAACTTATTCGCTCTATCCTCCTCTTATTTATCTGCTTCTTCAGAGTCTCTTTCTCCCTTTTCTCCTAATAACAACCAACTGCTTTTGATTCCATTTTCACTCTTCCTATGATCTACTACCTCTATATTCTCACTACTTACCTCATTAACATCTCATACTACACCCCTACCCCATCCTCTCCTTGTCCACCATTAGAAATTTTAGACCTTATTGAAAACCTACTGTTTATGCTGTAGACAATAATCAAAAATGTCATCTCTGTTTATTATGACAATACTGTTAACATCGTAACAGGGGATATTTGGTTTAAGGCTGCATATTTTTTGCATCAAGTGATGTTAATATTGATATCCCCTTAAAGGTGAGGTATTGGAAACCTGCAGGGATTCTATAAATCTATAGTGTAGAAACCACACTATCTTGGATTTGCACTGTTAGAGGGGAAGATACATGAACAACATGAAAACACAAGGGAAGAAAGTCACCCAAACAATGATGCTATATTAATAGAATTCATTGACAGCATAGAAGAAATGTCAGAAAAGGACTTCAGAATGTATGTAACTGAAGTGATCTGCAAAGTAAGGGATGATATAAGAGAGCAAATGCAGGCAACAAAATATCACTTCAATAAAGAGTTAAAAGAACAAATTCAGGAAGCAAAAGTTTATTTCAATAAAGAAATAGAAATTCTGAAAAAAAAATATAAAGCAGAAATCCTTGAAATGAAGAAAACAATAAACCAAATTAAAAACTCAATAGAAAGCATCACCAATAGACTAGAACACTTGGAAGACAGAACTTCAGACAATGGAGACAAAATATTTAATCTTGAAAATAAAGTTGACCACACAAAGAGAGAAGATGGTTGGAAATTATGAACAGAACCTGCAAGAATTATGAGATAACATGAAAAGACCAAAATTAAAAATTATTGAGATTGAGGAAGGTACACACATACAAACCAAAGGAATAAACAATCTATTTAATGAAAGAATATCAGAAAACTTCCCAAATTTGAAGAATGAAATGGAAAGTCAAATAAAAGAGGCTTACATGACAGCAAATGTACAACATTGCAACAGATCCACAGCAAGTCATATTATAATGAAAATGCCCAGCATACAAGATAAAGATAGAATTTTAAAGGCTATGAGATAAAAGCATCAGATTATGTATAGGGGGAAACCAATATGGATATCAACAGATTTATCAGCCCAGACCCTAAAAGTTAAGAGTGTTTGGAACAATATATACCAAGCTCTGAAAGAAAATGGATGCCAACCAAGACTCTTATATCCAGCAAAACTAACCTTAAGATTTTACAAATAAAATGTCTGCATGACAGAACATTCTAAGGAAATATTCCATGAGGAGGAAATTAAAGACAACAATGAAAATCATCAAAAGGAGGAATTATACTGGTGGAAAAGTCAATCAAAGGAGAAACCAAGTCAAGCTAAAAAAATAAAAAATAAAATAATAAGCCAAAATAACTGGGAATACAAAACACACCTCAATAACTACCCTGAATATTAATGGCCTAAATTCACTAATCACAAGAAATAGCCTGGCAAATTGCATTTTAAAAATAGACCCAATAATATGCTTCCTTCAAGAGACTCATCTCATAGGAAAAGATATCCACAACTGAAGGTGAAAGAATGGGATAAAACATCATCCACACCAATGCAGTAAAAGATAGGGGGTTCCATTCTCATATCAGATAAAGTGGACTTCAAGCCAAAGTTTGGCAGAAGGGATAAAGAAGGACATTTCATACTGCTTAGGGGAACCATATATCAATAAGACATAACAATTGTAAATATTTATGCCCCAAACAATGAAGCATCAATGTACATCAAACAAACACTTCTCAATTTCAGGAATCAAATAGACAACAACACAATAATACTGGGTGACTTGAGCACACCTCTTTCACCAATGGATAGATCTTCCAATCAAAAACTGAACAAAGATACTATGGAACTCACTAATGCAATCAATAATTTAGACTTAACAAACATATAGAATATTTAATCCATCAATGAGCAAATACACTTCTTCTTCAGCAATACATGGATCCTTCTATAAAATAGACCATAGGTTTTACCACAAAACAATTCTAGCAAATACAAAAAAAAAAAAAATAGAAATGCTACTTTGCATTCTACCTTATCATAATGGAATGAAAATAGAAATCAATGATAAATTAAAAAATATAAACTACTTCAACACACCTGGAGACTAAATAATACACTATTGAATGATGTATGGATAGTAGAAGACATAAGGGAGGAGATAAAAAAATACTTAGAGGTAAATGAAAACACCGATACAACATACAAAAGTCTCTGGGAAACTATGAAAGCAGTACTAAGAGGAAAGTTCACTGCATTGAACTCATTCAATAAAAGAACAAATGACTTAACATTACATCTCAAAACCCTTGAAAAAGAAGACAAGGTCAACACCAAAAGTAGGAGATGAAAGGAAATAACTAAACTCGGAGCTGAAATAAATTAAATTGAAACAAAAGAAAGAATTGAAAAAAATGACACAACAAAAAGTTGGTTCTTTGAAAAAAATAAACAAAATTGATAAACCATTAGGCACAGTAATGAAGAGGAGAAAGAAAAATCAAACTACCAAAATTTGTGATGCAAAATGAAATATCATGAAGACACAATTGAAATACAAAACATAATTAGAAGCTATTTTGAAAATCTATACTCCAACAAAATTGAAAATTTCGAAGATATGTACAAACTTCTACAGACATATGATCCACCGAAACTAAATCAGAAGGACATATGCAATCAATTGCAATCAATGAAATGGAAGAAGCCATCAAAAACCTACTACTACTAGACTGATTCTCAGCTAATTTCTACCAGGACCTTCAAAGAAGAGCTAATACCAATACTCCTCAACGTATTCCAGGAAATAGAAAAGGGGGGAACCCTTTCAAACTCATTCTATGAAGTTAATATCAGACGGATACAAAAAGTAAACAAAGACACATCAAGGAAAGAAAATATCCTGATGAACCAATATCCCTGATGAACACAGATGCCAAAGTTTTAAACAAAATTCTGGCACATCACATACAAAAGCATATTAAAAAGATAGTGCACCATGATCAAGTGAGATTCATTCCAGGGATGCAAGTTTGGTTCAACATCCAGAAATCAATAAATGTAATTCAGCACAACAATAGACTTAGAGTCAAGAATCATATGATCACTTCGATAGATGCAGAAAAAGCATTTGAAAAAATACAGCACCCCCTTCATGCTCAAAACACTAGAAAAAATAGGGATAGTAGAAACGTACTTCAACATTGTAAAGACTATCTATGCTAAGCCCACGGCCAACATCATTCTAAATGGAGAAAAACTGAAAGCATTCCCTCTAAAGACTGGAATGAGACAGTGATGCCCTCGTTCATCATTTCTATTCAACATTGTCCTTGAAACACTAGCCAGAGCAATTAGAAGAAAGAAATTAAAGGGATACAAATAGGAAAAGAAGAACTCAAGCTATCATTATTTGCCAATGACATGATTCTCTATTTAGGAGATCCAAAGAACTTCACCAGAAAACTTCTATAACTAATAAATGAATCCAGCAAATTATCAGGATATAAAATCAACACTAATAAACCTAATGCTTTTCTATTCATAAACAATGAATCTTCCGAAACAGAAATGGAAACTACTCCATTCACAATAGCCTCAAAACAAAACAGAATGAAACAAAACAAAACTTGGGAATCAATTTAACAAGAGGTGAAAGACCTCTACAATGAAAACTAGAGAACAGTGAAGAAGGAAATTGAAGAAAACTTTAGAAGATAGAAAGATCTCCCATGATCTTGGATAGACAGAATTAATATCATCAAAATGGCCATTCTACCAAAAGCCCTATATAATTCAATGCAATTCCAATTACAATCCCATTGTTCCTCATCAAAGTAGAGAAAGCAATCATGAAATTCATATTGAAGAATAAGAGACTCAAAATAACCAAATCAATACTAAGCAGGAAAAGTGAAGCAAGAGATATCACTATACCAGAACTTTTACTATACTACAGAGCAATAGTAACAAAACGGCACAATACAGGCACCAAAATAGGTAGGTAGACTAATAGTACAGAGTAGAAGACACAGAGATGAACCCACGTAAGTACAGTTATCTCATACTACACAGAGATACCAAAAACATATAAGGGAGGAAAGATAGCTCTTCAACAAATGGTGCTGGAAAAACTGGAAATCCATATGTAGCAAAATGAAATGAAACCCTTCTCTTTCACCCTGTGCAAAACTCAACTCAAAATGGATCAAGCATCTAGGATTTAGACCAGAGACTCAGCACCAAATAGAAGGAAATTAGGCCCAAATCTTGATCATGTGGGCTTAGGACCCAGACTTTTAACAAGTCAACCAAAGTGAAAGAAATAAAAACTAGAATCAATAAATGGGATGGATTCAAGCTAAAAAGCTCTTACTTAGTGCAGGTAACAATAAATAATTGGAGAGGCAGCCTTCAGGGTGGGAGAAAAATCTTTACCACATGCACTTCATGTAGAGCACTAATTTTCTGAATTTATAAAGAACTCAAAAATCTTAACACCAAAAATACAAATAACCCAATCAATAAATGGGTTTAGAAACTGAACAGACACTTTACAAAAGAGGATATACAATTGATCAACAAATTTATGAAAAAATGTTGAACATCTCTAGTAATTAGAGAAATGCAAAAGAAAACTACATTAAGATTTCATCTTGCTTTAATTAGAATGACTATTATCAAGAATATAAGCAACAGTAGGTGTTGGGGAGGATGTGGGAACATAGGTGCCCTTCAGGTGGTGAAGGGATAAAGAAACTGTACTATATACACAAAATGGAATATTACTCAGTCATTAGGAAGAATAAAATTTATGGCATTTGCTGGTAAATGGATGGAGTTGGAGGATTCCATGCTAAGTAAGATAAGCCAACCCCCCAAAAACAAAGGCTAAATGTTTTCTCTGAAAGTGGATACTGATACATATTGGGGACTGGGGATAAAGAAAGAATGGAAGAATTTTGGATTGTGTAGAGGGAAATGTGGGAGGGAGGAGGAAAGGGGTAATAAAGATGGTAGAATGAGACAAATATCATTACCCTATGTACATGTTTGATTACATAAATGGTCTGACTTTGTATCATGTACAACCAGAGAAATAAAAGTTGTACTCCATTTGTGTATGATGAATCAAAATGCATTCTACTGTCATGTATAATTAAATAGAACAAACAATAAAATGAGAAAAACAATAGAAAACCCATAGAGACAGAATACAGGTTGCCAGGAGCTGAAGGATGTGAGGAACAGGAGAAATTGCTTTATGGTTATACTGCAGCCAAAAAAATTTAAGAAAATTTATTTTTATAAGCTTACAGGTTGGATTATTCAGAGAAAAAGACTAGAACCCCATAAAAACTGAGTATTGGAAGGATATCAGTATGAGAGGCTGAATCCCAGCTATTTTTGATTCAGTCTCATGGGCTAGAACTACTCAGTGGTGGTGGCTGCACAACATTGCAAATGTACTAACTGCCCCTAAATTGTTCCCTTTAAAATAGTTGATTTTATGATATGTAAATTTGCCTCCAAAATTTTCAGGTAGACTCTAATACAATCTTATGTTTGTTATCTGTTTTATTAGTGAAAAGCTTAATCATATATTTTATTATACACATACATCCCTGATAATAATTTGTCTAAATACCTACAATAATTTTTTAATTAGTTGATGTTAATTTTGAGATAATTAAAGCTTTGATTCTGATATATTCAAAATAATTTGTATTTGCAAATTCCTCAACTTAAATTATATATATTAAATATATGTATTTAAATTCTATATATAATATAGTGTACATTTAGCCTATATGATATATATATGAACCATATCATATATATATTTATAAACATATATATTTAACCCGATTACATCCTACTAATAATGAAAGTTCTGATAAATATTAACACTATCAATCTGCATTTTCTTAAAATAAAACATACTTGTTTTTCACAATCAAATTACATGAGAGTTCACCTGACTTTATATATTCACAGTAGTCCATTTTTAATTTACTTTTACTTCAAAAATTGTGTTCTATGAAACTGATACTCCTTGTTGAAACTTCTTCTCCCTGTGAGTCTCTGTCCTGATCCAACTGAATTTACTTCTTTACTGGAGGTTACCACATTTCATTCACAAGTGTCCTTGGTTATCAATGAAATTATGTTCTTATGAAAGACATGCTGACAGATGTTTACTCTTTGAATGGTAAGCAGAAGGAATATGGAGTGGCTATAACAGACCAAATAGACATCAAGGAGTATTGCCAGAGATAAGGTAAGAGGTTTTATAATCATAAAAGAATCAAAAGTCAGTAGATGTATAATATAAGCTTGGAAACAGAATTTTAAAATTTAAACAAAATCTAGGTTTTATTTTTCTTTATTTTTAAAGACAAATGAACAATCTTAATCATACTTGTAAGTTTTAATATCTTCCTCTAAGTAACTGGTACAACAGTGACTGATAAAACATTAATTGATAGAACAACTAAATGACCTCAGTGAGGATATCTGAAGAAAATTAGATCACTGCAACCTAACTGATATGTACAAAAACATGTGCAAGTGAATAAGGTAATTCTTTTAAAATTCATAAAGATAATGATATGCCTCATAAAGTCTTAATAAATCTTGACAATGGAAATAAAAAAAAGATAATGTGTTATATTACCTAACATCTTAGTATATAAATTTCTTTTTTCTTTGGATCATTTTTGGTACATACATGTTAATTTATTTACTGGGCATCCTTCTGATTTTTCTGAATATTTGAGGTCAATTGTAACTTACAGATTACTTTCAAAATCCCTTAACTACCCATCCACCAGAGGAGTAGAACTATTTTTAATACTCTGTCTTCTTATGATTAAAGTCACCAAATCTTAATTTTATACCAATTTATAGCTATGTAAGGCTGTTTTATATCATTTTATACATGTAATTTTGAAAAAATATAAATTACATGAAATACATAAATAAATTAAAATGTATACATTATCCATGAGAAATTTTTTTCTTTTATAATTTTTTATGTATACTTTGTCCCACAAATGTGTCATCTGTAACAGCCTCAGAGTAATAGGGTCAAAAGAAAGCAAAAAACTGAATAGGTACCAAGTCCGGAGAGAATCCCATAATGATGGATGTAGATTCAGTTCTGGGAAGAGCCAAATCTGCCAACCTGTTCTATGAGTTGTGAATTTTATTTTTTTTAATAATAACTTTAATTTTTTTTTTAGTTTCAGTATAATCTTGAAACATATTAATGTCTAGTCTTTGTATTCTGTGATAAATTAAAAATGGATTTTATATCTGTGCTATAGGTTATATGATAAAAGTAGAAAATCTCCCTCATGAGTCAGCCCAATGATGATGCCACAATTTGAGTGTGTTCCCTGTGCTGTCTGAGCCACTGGCTGTGTGAATAAATTGCTGTGTAGACTGAAGGATTGAGCAGATTACTTCAAATCCAGAACTCGGTACTAATAACTCCATAGAAAATAACGCGAGCTTATAAGAAAAGTAGTTACTATTTCTATTAGGTCATGTTTGATTAAACTAATTAGAAATTTCAAACATTATTTATAAATGTGATGATGGTGGTGTGGATAATTTGACTTAGATGGAGATTAAGAAAAATAAGATAGAGCATTTTAAATAAAGATTATGTAAATATATGCCTGTGCATGTGTTTTGTATGTATCAGTCAATATCTGCATTCATGTAAAAATTACATATGTATATGCACATATATTGTTAGGAACATCGCGAAAATCAAAATAAAAGGGCGGCTCATAATTTGCTCATTATCACAAAGCTAGCAACAAAAGTAGATGCTGATTCTGCCAAGAATAAATCCTGGTCTCTAGGAAAACAAAAATCAAGGAAAACATCATTTCTTTGGATGTGACACTGGACTCTAGTCTCAGATACATAAACATTGGTACAAATCTTTTTCTGAAATGTTATATGCCCCTTAAAACAATTTTTCAATTTTTATTATCATTTATTATCAAGTCAGAACAGCAAAGATGGATTCAAAGGATTGGGACTTGTCATCCTCTGACAAGTCCTCTGAGGCCTCAGAGGCTTCCTCATGTCTGATAAATGGTACTGTGGGGAAATTCAGCAACAAGAGTAAACAAATGATGACTTAAAAAAAAAAAATTGTAAAGAAAGATCTGCTTTAATGACCAAAATGCAAAACAAAACAAACCAAAAAACACACACACCAAAAGCATTAAATACTGTTTTTAGGGGAAATACATTAACTGAGTCAACACCTATTTAATTACCCTCCTTCCCTTCTAAGATCAGCAGAGATTAGTTGTTTCTTCGCTGTTGCTGTTAGACTGTCTAAGCACAGATGTTCCGTCCAGCAGAACCGGCGCGGAGAAAAGAGACACCACCAATCTTTAGTTGACGAGATTTATTGTGTCCTCCCTGTTTTTTCTGCCTCCTTTGTTCTGCTACTATCTCCCTTCTCCTATCCTCTCCCTTTCTCCTCCCCCAGGCTCCTAGCTTATCAGCCAATTATAGCAAAGCTTTCTCTCATGCAGGGGAGCATGCAGAGGAATGTCAGCATAGCACTATATGGATCACGAGCTGTCCATGTGCGGCGTGATATTAGATAGCCAATCCTAGAGCCTGGCGTTAACATGTCATAAGTCTCCAAGGAACTAGTAGGCAAGCAACCTTTTTGGGTACTTCCTTATATTGGTATCCAGTGCCGTTTGGTCACTGCCAGGTGCCATCTTGTCCAAGACGGCCCTCAACGCACAGATGCACTTTTCTGTCCTTTTCTGAAACACCTGCCACATCTTCCTTGCACCAATCATGATGAAAAGAAAATTACATTAGGCTGTGGCCATTCCATTCAAAAGTCATTTTCCTGTGCCCTTCTTCCTTGCCAGACTCATGATATCTGTCCCACTGCACTCTGTGAGTCCAGAGTGAGGGGAAAGAAAAGACTGGGGCTGGGTGTCAGAACACCTGGCTCAGGTGAGAGAGCTCTTCACTACAGAGGCATTCAGGTGATAGAGAAGACATAGGTAAAGCCTAGGGTATCTTCAGCCATAAGAGTCAATAGCTCTGTAGCAAAGGGATACCTGAGAGGGAAGGAGCCTTCAGAACGTCCTCCCTGTTAGTGGCCCCTGCCTGGTTTCTAATCCTCCTGCCTTTGGCCACTGGTATGAGGTGACCACCAAGATGTCTTTTATAGTTGGGAGACTCAGGATCTATTTTTGTTGCTAGCATCAAAATTGTGAGCAAATTACTAGCCTCAGCTTTTTTTTTTTTTTTTTCTGATTTTGTTTTCATTTTTTGGGTGGTTGTTAACTTTTTGTTGTTCTGTTTTGTTTTTATATGATGGGGAGGATTACTTCATTCGATATTCAATGGCTATTAAAGTACACTAATGGGGGCTCTGAAAATGGCTGTGGAGAGCAATCCCCCGATACACTACATGCTCTCTGAATGAATCAGACTAAGTGACAGTTCTGCATGGCAGGATGAGGTGGGAACGGTGTGGGAAATTGCCAGAAGGCAACTCAGAGAACTAGTAACCAGGTAAAAGCAACAGATATCGGGTTTGGGGAGAGAAAGGCAATTTGTAAAATGAACAGACTGAAGCAGCACTAGGTATGTGGGATTGCTCAGTGGGGGAGGGAAGGTCCCCTCATAAACTTGAAGGGAAGTCTGCCAGGACATTTAACAGTAGGCTGCGCTGTGCAGGACATTCAGTGTGAGCAGGAAAAATGCTTAGATACTGGGAAGTGTGCTGATGCGGGAGGGAGTCCAGGCACTTCCCAGCTGACTTCCTGAAAATGGGCACACTGCACCAGCAGCATAAAGAGACTCCTTGGATTTTTTGAATAGGATTATAAACCCCTACATTTTCCCTTCTTTTTCTTTTTTCTCTCTGCATGCATCTGTGTATATGGTATGTATGTAATTTTTGCAGCTCTGGGGTTTGAACCCAGGGCCTCACATGTGCCAGTCAAGTGTTCTAACACTTGCCTACATCCCAGCCATGAATATGTTTTTATTTATTTATTTTATGTATTTATTTTTTTGGAGGGAGAAGATTCTGAAATTGAAAACCTAGAAACAAGCATTTGCTTTTCAAAATTAAATATTGAAACTTTATCTTTCTCTAAAATGGATGATTGTTCATTAAAGTTAATTTCGTGTAGCCCAAAATAAACTATTTTAATATGAACACTGTAAAACTTGTAGTGAATTACATTTCACTGTATCTCTGCCCAATGTATTTTCTAGGAAATTAAAATATATTGTTGTATATATAAACCAATTGCTGAAACTCTGTATATGTACATACATATATGTACGTATATAAGTATATATATATGCTATTATTTCAATGATTTTTCATTCATATTTGATTGGTAAAAGATAATTTTATTAGATGATATTACACTAGGAAAACAAATCAGTCTCTATCAGTAAAATGCTATGAATGTTAAATTAATAAATACAATGAAAACATACAGATCATTTTATACAGGATGCAGTATCTTCAGACACTATGATGGTATGTATGTCAATATACAATATATTATGCCTTCATTAAAAATGTAACATAGTGCAGGGTGGGGGAACAGTTCAGTGGTAGAGGGCTCCCCTAATGTACCCGAAGACCTGGGTCTAAATTCCTGCACCACAAAAAAAGAACAAAGTAAGAATAAATACAGCATAATTCAAATATTGTAGGATTATCTCTGTTGCTTCCCTCAAACCAGATTACCATCAGTACAGTCAAAGAATCCATCATATCCAGAAAATAGTACTTTCACATGGAACCAATCTGAGGAAAATCAGCCCCAAGAAAGAACAACAATGTTAATTCATCACAAAGTAGTTACCTTGGGTAAGAATTAAATATCAAACAGACCGTGACTTTTAGAAAGAGAAAGAAAGAAAGGCAGGCAAGGAAAGAAAGATAAAGAAAGAAACAAAAAGGAAGAAGGAAAGAAAGAAGGAAGAGACAGAAAGAAGAAAGAAACAGGGAAGAGAGAGAAAGGAAAGGAAAGGAAAGGAAAGAAGGAAGGAAGGAGGGAAGGAGGGAAGGAGGGAAGGAGGGAAGGAGGGAAGGAAGGAAGGAAGGAAGGAAGGAAGGAAGGAAGGAGGGAAGGAGGGAAGGAGGGAAGGAAGAGAAAGTAAAAGAAAGAAGGAAAGAAAAAAGGAGTAAAATCTTGGGAGCATCTATGGAAGAACTTAAGTTTATCTTAATTGGTACGTCCACTCAAACATATATTCAAGGACTAGAGTAGACAAAAATCAAGTTCATTGCTGAATCTATGAGTTACTAAATATCCAAATACGTTGAGTTAGAGGCACTCCTGGGCTCGCTCTTATATGAAAGTAAGGATACAGATAAGAAAAAGGTAGGACTCTAAGATTTCCAAATGGAGGAGGGACATTGAGCATATTCTTTTGACATGCAAATGAGCATGCTACACTGAGTCTCTTTGTACCACAATTAAATTTGATTTAACACAACCCATAGATGTGTATGAAGCATAACATGGAACAATCATGCTTACGCCAAGGCATAACACATTCACAAACACAAATATGGGTCCTAAAATCTTATTACAACAGTCGAGGCTATAACAATATGTAGCTCATCTCTTATCTGTACATGATATTCTTTCTCACTCTCATGCAACATACAGCCTATAGTGTAGAGATGACAGACCAGTCATATTGTACTGATGAATTACTTTGATTTTCACACTACTAACTAAAGTCTCTCCATTCAGGAAGGCAAGCTTCTTTACCATTTTGTTCAGTGTGTGTTCATAGCATTTAGAAGTTTCAAGAAGACAAAGAAGGTCAATCTCAATATACTTTGAGCCCATTTTTTGCTAGCTATGCTATTTGGAGAAATGCAGTAGACGGTTCATAACAACCTGATGGATGACTCATAATGTATACAGTTTTCAAGAAAAAACAGTGCATATCTTTTTCCATGTTCTTTGTATGGCATGTTTTACATCTTTGTTTCTCAAGCTGTAGATCAAGGGATTCAACAAGGGGATAATTACAGTGTAAAATATGGAAGCCAATTTATCAGTGTCAAAATAGTGACTGGACTTAGGCTGCACGTACATAAAGATCAAAGTCCCGTAGAACACTATGACCACCGTCAGGTGGGATCCGCAGGTGGAGAAAGCCTTGCGCCTGCCTTCAGCTGACTTCATCCTAAGAATGGTTATGAGGATGAGCAGATAGGACACCAGGATGATCAGAAGAGAGGAAAGCAAATTAAATGCTGCCAATATCAGAATTATAACTTCAATCTCATGTGTGTTTGAACAGAGCAATGGTAACAAAGGGAGACTGTCACAGTAGAAATGACTGATGACATTGTAGCCACAGAAGCGTAAAGTAAAAATCTTCATGGTGACCAGAAGAGACACAAATGTGCTGTAGAGATAGGGAACAACTACCAGTATATGACATGCCCTCTGTGACATGATGACAGTGTAGAGGAGAGGGTTACAGATGGCCACAGAGCGGTCATAAGCCATTGCTGCTAGAAGGAAAAGTTCACAAGCAATGAACACAAGAAAGAAAGCTAGTTGTGTAGCACACAAATAATAGGAGATTGTATTTTGATCCACCACAAAATTTATCAACATTTTGGGGCCCACAACTGTAGAATAACCAAGATCTGTAATAGCCAGATGTCTCAGGAAAAAGTACATGGGTGTTTGCAGGCTGTGGTCCACCTTGGTGAGGATGATCATGCCCAGGTTGCCCAGCACTGTGACCAGGTAGATGATGAGGAAGAGCCCAAACAGTGGAGCCTGCAGCTCAGGGCGCGACGTGATACCCATCAGAATGAACTCATGCACCGTCAGATTGTATTTTTCCATCCGTTTTTATTAGAAAGCCTATTCTGGGTAGATAGTATCAAAGTCAATAGATTACAAATATTTGCAAGAGTCTAATATTTGTTATGCAAAGCTAGGGTAAATAAGCTATGTCCAAATATTCATATTTAAAATAGTCTAAAATAAATGCATGTTTAAAAATAAAAATCTAGAGAAAAGGAGTCAGAGATTGATCACTCATTCTCATCAAGGTTACTTTTCTTACTAATGATCATTTTGTGATATCTAGAGATATTTTGTCATGATTGTAAAGAGAACTGCTGCTGGTATCTTAGGTTAGTGATCAGGTAAACTACTGAGCACTCTTCCCAAATTAGTGTCCAGATCAACAATCTCATTCTGAGGTTAAAAATCCTTGATAGATAAAGGTAGTAGGTAGAGAGACAAATAGATAAATCAACTTTACATAGATGATGGATATATACATAAAGTTGGAAATACAGATACAGATATGTGAATACAGAAAGCAAAATGATGAAAGTTTAAATATTTTAAAATGAATACAATAATGAATAATAATTTATTGTTTCTTCTTTTTATTTGCACTTCTATAATTACAATCACATATTTACAATTATATTTATTAAATTACATGTCATTGATGCTGATTACATAATAAAAATTTCTAATGACAAATTCCATAAATTCATACAACTTTCTACTTTGACATAGTCTTATAAAATCTATATACTACTAGTTGATACAACTCAGACTCTTAGCCTATTCAGTGTATGCAAATACCAAAACTACAAAAAAAAATCACTGGAAATTATCTTTATATGTGTATAAAGAAATATATAGGTGTATACATATTATCCAAGTTGTATGTAAGCATATGGTTTATGAAAATTATTTTCAGAAAATATTTTAACAAAACCCTTTTCTGGGGTTGTTGAGAATGAAGGGTGACTACATGATTCAGTGTGTCTCTGTTACTTTGAAATATTTCCCACAGGTCATGTACCGAACGTCTTTGTTCTCTTGGTGTTGGTTATGTGACTGTTACCGACCTGAAAGAGGTTTTCTTTAGGAAGGTAAATGAGCATTCTTGTGCACAGGGACTCCACTTGTTCTCCAGGGCTGAAATAGTGAAGAGATGAACAGGTCACACAGGACAAGTATATAAAACATATCCAGACTCTATCTCATGACCCCCAAGCTTACTAAAACTGGAAGTGTGCTGTTGGTTTGGATTATCTACCTTTTGTTTTTCATAACAATTTTAGAAATATTTTAATGTAAATCACCTTAGTATAAAATGCCTTAAAATGTTAATTTCCTCCTGGGACACTGTCATTATTATTAGAATACCCTTACTTGTATGTAACAGATTCTTAGTATCTTATATGCACAAATCTGGATGTGGATGAGATAATGTGAAGAAATTTGTAGAAAATCAGTGACACAGGTTGTATACAATGAAGATTCATAAAATTCTCTTTTGATAAAGGAATATTAATTTTAAGAAGAAAAAAGGCTGAAATTATTTTGCAATAAATTTTATGAAGCTCTACAATTTGTAAACTTTTAATAAGGTACGTAATCCCATAGAAACACAATAAAATACAGCAAAGATGACATGGATGGGTTGCTGGATGTCATTGGAAATCCTCCTGTGCGTTAAATTCATAGAAATTCTTTCAAATGTTCAGAAGAACATCTTCCAAATATGGTAATGCATATAAACTTGTGTATAAGCAAATGAAATCTACCTGAACATCCAAAAGACTGCAGATGGACAGGTATAGCATAGGAGCAGAGGTATGACATTTAAAGAAAAAAATTACTGTTGGGATAAAATATTGTGAGCACCAATGTTTCCTAAATTAAAAAAAAAAAAATAGACATGACACTTTATAGTGAAAATTGTCATGACACCAATCTACAAGTGGGCTCCACAAGTCAGAATCATAGAATTTGATGACATTAATTATATATCAGATTGCATGCCATGGACTTTTAACTTACTTAAAATATTTCTTAGTCATGTGACTACCTGACAGCCTACCCTGCTACAAGTACTCATCATTCCTAAATTAGTCATAAGAAAATGTTGCAGACTAAAACATTAGAAAATATACTTTTAATAAATTCAATAAGAAAGAGTGGAATTCTTATTTTTTGTTGTTTAGGTTTGGTTTTATTTGTAACCATGAAGTGTTTAAAAAGTGACCTGATCAGTATGAACTTCTGTAAGTAAAGATGAAAACTGCTTTCACCAGTGTTGGAATTCAATGGGAAAAAAAATCTGATTTTTGTAGTTGAATATCTTTACCATATCTTGAAATTTCATTTTTTAACTCTATGTTCTAATTTCTTAGACTCGGTTCCCCACTGCAAAAAGAGGAGTACTTTACCATCACTATAGAACTGGGGACTTGAAAGTCTCTGACTCTTCAAAACATGCTTTTCATATCTCAGTGTGAAGTGGAAGCTCACTTTTGCTTATGAAGAGATCAGGAATGAATCACATTTATCTATTTACATAATCATTAAATTTCAAATCTTTTGTTAAAATGTCACAAAAACAGCCTAGAGACACTCACTAGGTAATTATGTCAAAATAAGTCCTAATGTTATGTATAACTAAAAAGAATCAATAAAAACAATTCTACCAAAAAAAAAAAAAAAAAAAAAAAAAAAAAACCTTATAATCACTAGGTAACTGTATGTTTGAAACTAGAATCAGAAATGATTAGTAATATTAGATGACAGAACCATAGCAAAATGTGACCTTTTCTATAGGTACTGGTAACATACATACCACATTAAAACTTCTGCTTCTGTCCTTGTTACCTGAAATGAAACCTCTTCTCTTGATTCCCCTGTTTTCTTGGCATGGCACTTGTAAGGATGATTTATGGATTCTTTCACCCCTGAGAATTTCCCTGAGGAGAAGTCAAGCAACTAGTAGAATATCCCTAAAGTATTTGGAAGATTAACAAAAGGCCCGAAAGTTAGCCACTAATTGTCAGGAACAATTTGTATTTAATTGTGACTTTATTAGCTAATTGATCACATGAGCCAGTAATCCAACTTCTGAGTTTTATCCAAAAGTATCTAGACATTAGAATCTCAAAAATATACAAGCACTCTCATACTCATTGCAACATTATTTGAAATACCCAAGATGTGGAAAAAACATAAACATCCACTTATAAAAGGTATTGAAAATACTCTACAGCACTAGTTTTCATTTGTCTTGTTATCTGTGAATGTGTATATCTACAAGCATTGTAAGTTTGTAGACATTTTAAGTAAATTTTTGTAATATACTAGTGACTGTCTTCTTCAGAAGATTTTTTTCTTCTTTTAATTATTTGTTTTGGAATGTTCCATGATAATTAGCTAGATGTTCTTCCCTTATTTTCATGAATACATAAATTTATTAGATATTTGGAATGTTTCCAAAAATATGTTATCATGTTATTATATAGTCCTATGAAAAGAGTAAAAATGTTCCTTTACCTCATTTGGTCACAATTACTTTGAAGTCACCAACTTTGAATTTGAGTCAGTTTATGAGTATTAATAGTGTTTGATATAATTTATTTAGAATTTTCAAGTTACTTTAAAATTTGAGTACAGATATTAACAATAAGACCTTTCATTCTGTGAGATTTTTGGTGTTTCTGTGTCATTCAGTGCCATAGGGATTAATGGTCTATTAATTCACCAAAAGTATATGTGTAGCTGTTTTCTAGGCTCTGTGGTACATTTTACTATATTTGTGATTGATCTTTATGATGCATACTTAAAATTTGGTATGCATATATTCATCATTCTTTGAGTGGGCTTAAGGAACTCTTTGTGCTTAACATATGCATATATATATATATACATAAAAAGACCTATACAATACAGTGCTCATTTTTCCATGTGCATATTCAGAAATAATAATATGTATCAATGACCATGATATATTTTTGAAATTTTGAAGTAAAGATTCATATAGGAGAACCCTCCAGAGAAGAAAAAATCCTTAAGGTGTTGTGTAACCATCTGTTGTAGTAAGAGGTGATCTCTAATTGACTGTTACAGTGCTATTGAAATTGATCAATACCATGTTAGATAAAACCCTTTGGTTGTATTCTATGTAATAAGGATATTGTTTTGCTATAATTAATGAGTAAATGGAATGCTTGTAGGGGAATATCAGTTCACAAAATCACTTAAAAGGAAACAGGAAAAGAAGGGGAAAAATACCAGTTAAAATGACTTTTAAGATTTTTTTTGTGTGTGGTGCTAGGAATCAAAACAAAGGCCTCCTGCACTGATGGATATCCCAACACTCTCAGCTGTCTCTTGGAGACATACCTGTGTAGTGGACATGAGGTGTGCTGGAGGCAGCATTAGACATGAGCACAGCAGAGATTCTTCTCTGGGCTTCCATTCCTGGACCTGGGCAGCCAGGCAGGTGGCATCTATAAAAGCCTCAGAGAGTGGTGGGTGTCAAAAGAAAACAGCCAACAGCTGAGCCCAGGCCCCCTGGAAATCCTGATGGAGACTCTGTTCTGGGGAGAGCTAAAGCTCTGAGCCTGTTCTGTTTTATTCTATGAACTGTACTTTTTTTTTTTTTTTTATCACTGTCATCCCTAACATTTAAGTATAAACTTGGTAAGTGCTAATGTCTACTCTGTGCATCCTGGTGAATTACAGAAGGGGCTTATTCCTGTGGCATATATAATATAATAAAAGAGGAAAAATGTCATCATCAAATAAGCCCTGGGATGGATGACGTATAGAAATTTGATATTATCTACAGTGTCTTAACCACAGGATGTGATAAGCTTGCAGAACAGAACTAAGGATGGAGCACATTGCTTTGAACTAGAATCCTAGGCTTATGGGAGCAGTATTTTATTTTCCCTTTGAATTACCTGGAGTCTGATCAATCCAGCCTGATAAACCTGAAAATTTGTTTATAATTGCAACCATCATAGTATACAAAATATGATATGGAAAATTAAAGAAAACCATGTACAGCATTCTGAAATAGAGATAGCATAGTGTGTGTGCATTTTGTCTATTTCAGTTACTATTAGTGTCAACATACAAATATATGCATATGCAAATATTAGTATGAGCATTGTAAATACCAAAGGGATGACAGGGTTTTCACACATTTAAAACAATCCAGGAGAGGATTGTGCTTGATCTTTATTATGAAATATGTATAAAGAGACAATTACACTAATAAAACAAATATTTTTAAGATATCCTCTTGATACTAACATACATAATACACTCTAGATTTTTGCAATGAAATTTTTAGTGCAAACAATATGCCTTTTTGTTAAACCAATTGTTGCTCCAAATTTTTGCATTACTTTAAATAATTGTTCCTCAAACCCAAGATTATGGAATTCAACATGGGAATCACAATGGTGTAAATTACCACAATTATCATGTCATGATCGAAAGAATATTGGGGATTGGGTCTCATATCCATGAAAAACGATACCATAAAAAATGAAAAGTCTACCTAGTCAAGAGCACTTCATATTTTCCCACAGAAGAGTATATCCACAGAAGAGTCAACAAAATGAAACCACAGGAGATCAGGACAATTTGTACAGAAGATACCTTCACAGACTCACCAAAGCAGCTTGGTGAAAGTGTAGAAATAGAGAGATGGGGAATATGACTGACATGGACCTTTACTGGATCCACAGGACAAATTGAAAGTAGCTGCTGTGTGCAGAAAGGGATGCGGAATTGCATCCCTTTCTTGTAGATAGCTACATAGTCTAGATGTGTTTGGATATTTTTAAGCAATTTAAGCTGGAGAATCTTTATGAAATAAGTAGTCATCTGAAATGACTATTAGATTACATAGCTAGATAACTAATTTTACAGAATCATTATTTCCCTATTATATCAAAATAAGACACCACTGCTACTTGAACATGCCCATTGTTTCCGACCCTCTATTGATGGACTCCTGAGTGTCCTCACCTCAAACCATCTGCATCCATCTGTAAAATGGAAGTGCACACCCTGTAAGGAGACTCTTATTTGCTTATCCAGACATAAATTCAATTTTTTTCTTCATTCTTTGCAGGAAAAATTGCTTTATAATTCCTAGTCAGGGCCTTGACTCAATCACCTTTATGAATACATGTGACTCACACATACAATAGTCAAGAACTGAAGAGTTTTATACTTGGATTCAGTGGCTAAAATGTTCTGCACATGTCATTGAAAATTTATGTTCACATTTATAAAATACCCTTCAAATTGTCTGAAGTTTTCTCCTTCCCAAGGAAAGGCAATTATAGTTTTAGATATACTGTGACTATGGCTAATTTTGATTGTGCAGTTCAACTTATTCATCTGCTGATGAAGTCTACAGGAGATACCCCAAGGGAAATAGGCCCCGGTGATCTGCTGTTCAATGTTGCAGTTTAATGATTTATTTCATTCTGGAGTAAGGTCAAGAGTGTTGTTGCTGTTTTTTGAGTAAATAGTGTGCTTTGTCCTCTATTTGAAATGCTTTAGATCTGCATCTCTCTAATGATTAGTAAAATTGAACAACTTTTCATATACTTGTTGGCCATTTCCTTCATTAAAGAAAAATATTCATGTCCTTTATGTATTTATAAATTAACTATTTTTTGCGATTGAATTTTAAGAGTTCCTTAATTTTTTTTATATTAACCCTTTATTAGACTTATTACTTTATCCTATTTTGTAGTTTGCCTTTTCACTTTGCTGATTGTCTTTTATGCTCAGCAGAAGCTTTTTGAATTGCATGTAGAACCACTTGCTGAACTTGGTTTTATTGCTCAGTTTTGGTGTCCTATCCAAGAAATCATGGCCAATCCAGAATCCTGAAGCTTTTCCCTTATGATTTGTTCTGGAAATTTTACTTCTGGGTCTTAAGTTCACATCTTTAGTTGATTTCCAGTTCATTTATCTGTATGTTGTGAGGAGGGTCCCAGTTCATTCTATTGCATGTGCATATTTAGTTTTGCCAACACCACCTGCTGAGGAGACTCTCCTCCTTTCCTTTGTTCATTATATTTATGGTATTAGGGCAGTATGAATACATCTGTTTTGTTACCCTTACAAGAAAGTTACATGTTGTGCCAAATTTTCATCTTACTCATTGATGTCTCTTTCAGTTAGAAAAGCACTTTAGCAATTCTTTACAGACAGATCTGATGGAGGTCTATTCTTTTTGTTTTGTTGTCTGGAAAAAATCGATGACTCACCATCATTTATTTTTAATTTGTAACAATAGAGTATATTTTGACATATTTATACAAACACTGAGTACCCCTCCATTTTATTCTAATTAGGATCACATTCTTGTGGTTGTTCACAATATGGAGATTCACTGTGATGTATTTATACATGTACATAAGAAAGTTAAATCAGATTCATTCCACTCTTTCATTTCTAAAACAATGTTTTACAGTGTGCAGAATTTTTAAGTGACTAATTCTTTTTTTTTTTTTTTTTTTATTCTTTCACTACTGTGAAAATTTCATGTCAATTTCTTTGACCTACAAGGTTTCTGCTGAAAACTCTATTAGGTGAATTAGGACATACTTTGATCTTTCTTTTTTCTCTTCCAGGATTGAGAATCTTCTGTTTATCTTTTACCTTTTAGAGTTGGTTTATATTTCTTAGGGAGGGAACTGGCTGTCTGGAGACTTTTGACATTCTTCTACTTGGAATTTTGTATCATTCTTGAAGTTTGAAATTTATTCCTTAAATAAAATTTCAAATCTCTTTGGAATCCTGTAACCCCTCTTGAATCCCAATTTTCTGAACATTTTCACTCTTAATGCTATCCCAAATTTTCTACAATCTTTCTTCATTCCTGCTTATTCTCTTTTTCTCCTTCAATATGGTATTTATTATCAATTGAACTGTCTTTAAACTCACTAATGATATCTTCAGTTTGACTAATCCTACTGCTGATGCCTTCTATAACTAATTTCACTTAGTATATTTTTCTGCTCAAGAATATCTACATATCTCTAAATTGCTTCTATTTGTCATTACGTTCAAGGCTGGAATATTCCTTTTTTTTTTCTTTTTTTTTTTAAGTTGCAAAAGGTTATTTCACTGTAATACTTTTATTGGCCATTAAATTTAATTAAAAAGACTCCAGAGAAGGAAAGAAAATTCATTGCTTTTTTCAGCATTTTTACTCCTTTCAGTTTGTCCTCTTCTTTTTTTTTTTTTTTTTTTTTAGATTATTTTTATTGTATTTCTTTTTTTTTTTATTGTAAACAAATGGGATACATGTTGCCTCTCTGTTTGTACATGGGGCAAAGGCATACCATTTGTGTAATCATAAATCCACATACAGTAATGTTGTTTGATTCATTCTGTTATTTTTTTCCCTTCGCCCCACCCCTCCCACCCCTCTTTACCCTCTATACAGTACTTTCTTCCTCCATACTTGCCCCCCTCCCTAACCCTAACTCTAACCTTAACATTAACCCTTCCCTCCCCCCCTTTATGTGTCATCCTCCACTTATTAGCGATATCATTCGTCCCTTGGTTTTTTGAGATTGGCTTATCTCACTTAGCATGATATTCTCCAATTTCATCCATTTGCCTGCAAATGCCATAATTTTGTCATTCTTTATGGCTGAGTAATATTCCATTGTGTATATATGCCACAGTTTCTTTATCCACTCATCAATTGAAGGGCATCTAGGTTGGTTCCATAGTCTGGCTATTGTGAATTGAGCAGCTATGAACATTGATGTGCCTGTATCTCTGTAGTATGCTGGTTTTAGGTCCTTTGGGTATAGGCCAAGGAGTGGGATAGCTGGGTCAAATGGAGGGTCCATTCCAAGTTTTCTAAGGAATCTCCACACTGCTTTCCAGAGTGGCTGCACTAATTTGCAGCCCCACCAGCAATGTATGAGTGTACGTTTCTCCCCACATCCTTGCCAACACCTGTTGCTTGTATTTTTGATAATCGCCATTCTAATTGGGGTGAGATGGAATCTTAGGGTGGTTTTGATTTGCATTTCTCTTATTACTAGAGATGTTGAACATTTTTTCATATGTTTATTGATTGCTTGTACATCTTCTTCTGTGAAGTGTCTGTTCATTTCCTTAGCCCATTTGTCGATTGGATTATTTGTATTCTTGGTGTAGAGTTTTTTGAGTTCTTTATAGATTCTGGAGATTAGTGCTCTATCTGAAGTATGATTGGCAAAGATATTCTCCCACTCTGTAGGCTCTTTCTTCACGTTACAGATAGTTTCCTTTGCTGAGAGAAAACTTTTTAGTTTGAATCTATCCCAATTATTGATTCTTGCTTTTATTTCTTGTGCTATGGGAGTCCTGTTGAGGAAGTCTGATCCTAGGCCGACATGTTGAAGATCGGGACCTAATTTTCTTCTATAATCTGCAGAGTCTCTGGTCTGATTCCAAGGTCCTTAATCCATTTTGAGTTGAGTTTTGTGCATGGTGAGAGATATGGGTTTAGTTTCATTCTGTTGCATATGGATTTCCAATTCTCCCAGCACCATTTGTTGAAGAGGCTATCTTTTCTCCATTGCATATTTTTGGCGCCTTTGTCTAGTATTAGAATGTTGTATTTATTTGGGTTTGTGTCCGTCTCCTCTATTCTGTACCATTGATCTACCTGTCTATTTTGGTACCAGTACCATGCCTTCTTTGTTACTATTGCTTTGTAATAAAGTTGAAGTTCGGGTATTGCGATACCCCCTGCTTCATTTTTCCTGCGAAGGATTGCTTTAGCTATTCTGGGTTTCTTATTCTTCCAGATGAATTTCATGATTGCTTGCTCTATTTCTGTAAGGTACGTCATTCTGATTTTAATTGGGATTGCATTGAATCTGTATAGCACTTTTGGTAGTATGGCCATTTTGACAATATTAATTCAGCCTATCCAAGAACATGGGAGATCTTTCCATCTTCTAAGGTTTTCTTTAATTTCTTTCTTTAGTGTTCTGTAGTTCTCATTGTAGAGGTCTTTCACCTCTTTTGTGAGATTGATTCCCAAGTATTTTATTTTTTTCGATGCTATTGTGAATGGGGTAGTTTTCCTAATTTCTCTTTCCGAGGATTCCTCACTTATGTATAAAAATGCATTGGATTTATGAGCATTGATCTTGTAACCTGCCACTTTACTGAATTCACTTATGAGTTCTAACAGTTTTCTGGTGGAATTTCCTGGTTCCTCTAAGTATATAATCATATCATCCGCAAATAGGGATAGTTTGAGTTCTTCTTTTCCTATTCGTATTCCTTTAATTTCCTTGGTCTGTCTAATTGCTCTGGCTAGACTCTCAAGAACGATATTGAATAGGAGTGGTGAAAGAGGGCATCCCTGCCTTGTTCCAGTTTTTAGGGGGAATGCTTTCAGTTTTTCACCGTTTAGAATGATATTAGCCATGGGCTTAGCATAGATGGCCTTTACAATGTTAAGGAATGTTCCCACTATCCCTATTTTTTCTAGTGTTTTGAGCATGAAGGGTGCTGTATTTTATCAAATGCTTTTTCTGCATCTATTGAAATAATCATGTGATTCTTGACTTTAAGTCTATTGATATGGTGAATTACATTTATTGATTTCCGGATGTTGAACCAACCTTGCATCCCTGGGATAAAACCCACTTGATCGTGGTGCACTATCTTTTTAATATATTTTTGTATGCGATTTGCTAAAATTTTATTGAGAATTTTTGCGTCAATGTTCATTAATGATATCGGTCTGAAATTTTCTTTCCTCGATTTATCTCTGTCTGGCTTGGGTATCAGGGTAATATTGGTTTCATAGAATGAGTTTGGGAGGGTACCCTCCTCTTCTATTTCATGGAATACTTTGAGAAGTATTGGAATGAACTCTTCTTTAAAGATTTTGTAGAACTCGGCTGAGAACCCATCTGGTCCTGGACTTTTCTTTGTTGGTAGGCTTTTGATGACTTCTTCTACTTCATTACTTGAAATTGTTCTATTTAAATTGTGTATGTCCTCCTCGTTCGGTTTAGGCAATTCATATGTCTCTAGAAACCTGTTGATGTCTTCGAAATTTTCTATTTGGTTAGAATATAGATTTTCAAAATAGCTTCTAATTATGTTTTGTATTTCAATCGTGTCTGTTGTGATATTTCCTTGCTCATTCCGAATTTTGGTGATTTGGGTTTTCTCTCGTCTTCTCTTTGTTAGAGTGGCTAAGGGTTTATCAATTTTGTTTATTTTTTCAAAGAACCAACTATTTATTTTGTCAATTTTTTGTATAGTTTCTTTTGTTTCAATTTCGTTGATTTCAGCTCTGAGTTTAACTATTTCCTGTCTTCTACTACTTTTGGTGTTGGTCTGTTCTTCTTTTTCTAGGGCTTTGAGCTGAAGTGTTAGGTTGTTTATTTGTTGATTTTTACTTCTTTTATTGAATGCGCTCCATGAAATAAATTTTCCTCTAAGTACTGCTTTCATAGTGTCCCAAAGATTTTGATATGATGTTTCTTTGTTTTCATTTACCTCTAAGAATTTTTTAATTTCCTTCCTAATATCTTCTGTTATCCATTCATCATGTAATAGCATCTTGTTTAATCTCCAGGTGTTGGAGTAGCTTCTGTTTTTTACTCTTTCATTTATTTCTAACTTCAATCCATTATGATTTGATAGAATACAAGGTAGTGTCTCTATCTTCTCGTATTTGCTTACATTAGCTTTGTGGCATAATATATGGTCTATTTTAGAGAAGGATCCATGTGCTGCTGAGAAGAAAGTGTATTCGCTCTTGGTTGGATGGTATATTCTATAAATGTCCATTAAGTCTAAATTATTGATTGTGTTATTGAGATCTATGGTTTCTTTGTTCAATTTTTGTTTGGAAGATCTGTCCAGTGGTGAGAGAGGTGTGTTAAAATCACCTAGTATTATTGTGTTATGGTCTATTTGGTTTCTGAAATTGAGAAGGATTTGTTTGACATACATGGATGAGCCACTGTTTGGGGCATAGATGTTTATGATTGTTATGTCTTGCTGATTTATGGTTCCCTTAAGCAGTATGTAATGTCCTTCTTTATCCCTTCTGACTAGTTTTGACTTGAAGTCCACATTATCTGAAATGAGGATGGATACCCCAGCTTTTTTGCTGAGTCCATGTGCATGATATGTTTTCCCCCATCCTTTCACCTTTAGTCTATGGGTATCTCTTTCTACGAGGTGAGTCTCTTGCAGGCAACATATTGTTGGATCTTTCTTTTTGATCCAATCTGCCAGTCTATGTCTTTTGATTGATGAGTTCAGGCCATTAATATTCAGGGTTATTATTGAGATATGATTAGTATTCCCGGTCATTTGGTTCATTTTATTTATTTATTTATTTATTTTGAGACGACTTGGTTCTTCCTTTATTTGACAATTCCTTTAGGATAGTTCCTCCCATTGCTGATTTGTTTCTTTGTTTTTCATCTCTTCCTCATGGAATATTTTACTGAGAATGTTCTGTAATGCTGGCTTTTTTTTTGTAAATTCTTTTAGCTTTTGTTTATCATGGAAGGATTTTATTTCATCATCAAATTTGAAGGTAAGTTTTGCTGGGTATAAGATTCTTGGTTGGCATCCATTTTCTTTCAGGGCTTGAAAAATGTTGTTCCAGGCCCTTCTAGCTTTTAGGGTCTGGATTGAAAAATCTGCTGATATCCGTATTGATTTCCCCCTGAATGTAATTTGATTCCTCTCTCTTGCGGCCTTTAAAATTCTGTCTTTATTTTGTATGTTCGGCATTTTCATTATAATGTGCCTTGGTGTGGGTCTGTTGTAATTTTGTATATTTGGAGTCCTATAAGTCTCTTGTACTTGATCTTCCATTTCATTCTTCAGATTTGGGAAATTTTCTGATAGTATTTCATTGAATAGATTATTCATTCCTTTGGTCTGTTTCTCTAAGCCTTCCTCAATTCCAATAATTCTTAAATTTGGTCTCTTCATGATATCCCATAGTTCTTGGAGATTCTGTTCATGATTTCTTACCATCTTCTCTGTTTGTTCAACTTTGTTTTCAAGGTTAAATATTTTATCTTCAATGTCTGATGTTCTGTCTTCCAGGTGTTCTATTCTATTGGTTATGCTTTCTATGGAGTTCTTAATTTGGTTTATTGTTTCCTTCATTTCAAGGATTTCTGTTTGGTTTTTTTTCAATATCTCTAACTCTTTATTGAAGTGATCTTTTGCTTCCTGTATTTGCTCTTTTAACTGTCGATTGGTGCGATCATTCAGTGCCTGCATTTGCTCTTGCATCTCGTCATTTGCTTCCCTGAGCATTTTAATTATGTACATTCTGAACTCCCTTTCTGTCATTTCTTCTGCCATGCTGTCGTTGGGTTTCATTGATGTAACATCTAGATTTGTTTGCAGCATTTTCTTTCCTTGTTTTCTCATATTGTTCAGGTATCAGTTGACCGCTATGATATTGCAGATTTCCTCTATTGTCTTATAATATCCCTGAAGATTTCTATTATATCCCCTCTTAGTCTTCAGTAGCCTGAAATCTTGGAGGAAGTTGATAATGCAGTGCTCCACAAGGGAGCTGACTCCCTAGGGGTGGTGGCCTTCTGGTGGGGTATATTCCCTGCTAGTGGGCAGAGGTACCTTCACTTGCTGAAGAATGGTCATCCAGAAGGGAAGTAGGATGTGGGCTGATGCAAGACCAGTTTGGGCCTGTGTCTCTGATTTTACAGTCCTTTTGGGAGAACCTCACCCAACAGGGAGGAGTCACCCGGTGGGGAGTTCTCGCTGGTCGGTTTTCCTCCCAGAGGTTCCGTTCAATTCACAACTACTGCCTGGGCTGGGCAGCCTTCTTCTGCAATGTTCCCAGGGACCCGGACCTACCTCCTGGGCCTGGAAGCCTCACCCTTCGCAAACGAATCTCCTTAGGCTGCCTTTCCTCAGAGAAGCTGCCTGCAGTCCTGGAGCCTTCGCTCCGCCCCTTAGTTTGTCTGTGGGGCTCTTCCACCAAGAAGCCGTCTAGGACCCTGCTCTGCACTTTTCGCCTGGCTATGCGGCCCCTCCTCTGAGCAGCCACCTGGAGCCCCTTACAATCGCTCCGAGTCCCAGTGACCCGCCACACGCCTTTTCCTCCGGCAGCCACCTGTTGTTCCGTGCAGTCTCTCTAAGACCAAGTGACCCACCACACACCTCTTTCTCCACCAGGTGGTCACCCAGAGATCTGGTGCGTCACGAGTCCCAAGAACTCACTGTGCACCTTCTTGTCCTGACTGCCTCCTGTAGCCCTGGTGCAGTCACTTCGAGCCCAAGCACCCCGCTGCATTCCTCCTCCTTCTCCAGACAACCCCCGTGTTCAGGAGCGGATGCTCTGGGACCAAACCACTCACCACGCTGTTCCACCGGATAGCCGCCCAGAGCCCTGGCGCAGCTGCTCCAAGTCCAAGCGACATGCGGAGCCCGTATTTCTCCTTCTCCTCTGGGCACCCCCTGTGTTCAGGGGTGGTCGCTTTCAGTCCAAACGGCTCACCAAGCACCTTCTCCTTTGGGCAGCCTCCCAGAGCCCGGGTCGGTTGCGCCGAGTCCAAACGCTGTGGTGAACAGCCACCTCTCCAATGCTCCCAGTTGTCTGTGATCACTGCTCCGGCGGGGGGAGGGGCGTCTCGCCTGCAGCTCTACTTCGCAAAGATCCCTGCTTTTGGGGCTACCGCCCCGTCCGGGACGCCTGCCCCGTCCGGGATGACTGCCCAGTGGGAGACTCTCGCCCGGCTGCTTTGAGTTGGTCCCAAGTCTCTCTATATCTCCTCTTCTTGAGTCCTGAGTCCTGGAGCAACACGAAACGCAGCCACCCTCTAGTCCGCCATCTTGAATCCCCTGTCCTCTTCTTGAGGTTCTGAGATCCTTTCTTTTTTCATTTGTTTTGTTTAAAGACTGTCCTTTACCACTGTTACAGGAAAAGTCTATCGGCAACAAATTCTGTTTTCCTTCATTGAACCACTTGCTAGGCAAGCACTCTGCTACTGAACTACATCTTCAATTCTCTGCCTTTGTTTCACTTTGAGAGAGAGCTCACAAACTTGTCCACTCTGGCCTCAAATCTATGGTCTTCCTGCCCCAGTCTTCGAAGAAGCGGAGGTTATAGATGAACACCAGTCTGCTCAGCCTCTTCTTTCCCAGAAGATATTTTCATTGGACATACAATTCTAGGATGACTTAAAGAATGTTCTGTTCTTTCAGCATTTGAAGAATGTTCTATCGCTTCCTTTTGACACCGAAACTTTTGGGTAAGAAATCCTGTCATTTGAATTACTTCGTCATTTGAATTTAAGTAAGGTCAATTCTCCTCAATGACTTGAAATTTTCATTGTCTTTATTTTTCAGAAGTTTGACTCTGGTGTGTCTTGGCATCTATTTCTTTGCATTTATACTATCTAGAGTTCATTCAGATAGTTGAGTCCTTCATTTCTCTTTGTTTTCTTGAAGGTCCTTGACTTAAGTAGCTGGTTTAAACACTCTAATCTGGGATTTCTCCCATATTGATTACTATGCATTTTGGTTCTAGCACCTTATTTTGAACATTTAGTGATGACATAATTTCCTAAAAACTTTTGATATTCCTCATCATGGAACGTCATCTGGACATTGAAACCTTGGGTATTTATACTAATCTTTGCTATTTTTCCAGAAATTCAAAGACGTATTCCCATTTTCTTTGAGTCTGTAGTTACTTACCACACTTCAACACTAGATGGCAACCTGTGTTCAGGTTTCCCACTGATCAGTGCTTGAACTTTTTTGTCCTGCATAACTGTTGAAGATGATGGAAGCCCGGGTTTTACCAAGTCTGCACTGTTGTGTGGTTCAACATGAACTAAGAGTACTTTTAGGTAGCCCATCCCTGGAAGGCCTTTCCTGTGACCGGAATAGCCACTTATGCCTTGTCCACCGTCACTGTCCTGTGTTTGGACACTAGTATTCTGTTTGGATCTGGGTCCAATCTCCATGGAGGGGCCACCACAGGCTCCTGTGCCAGACCTGTACTCCTCAACAACACAAAGCTATGTCGCACCCGTAACCCACACCACAACAAGGTCAGCAGATCACTGGAAGAGGACAAAATCCTGGCTGCTAAGGGGTGCCTATTGATGAAGATGTGCTCATGGCCTGAAATCAACACATTCAAGCCTCGGTTGATGTTGACATGAACAGAAATGCTGGATCTGTGTCTCTCTTCCTAACACCAGGAATACTCCAGAAGCTCTACTAAGAGACAGGTCTGAAGATAGGGATTCCAGCATTTCATTTCTCCATCCTGGCCTGAGATCTGAGTCAAATTCCTCTGCTCAGTGTCCTGAAATTCTCTCGGTGAAGAGTCTTGCACAATGGTCTACTGCCCGAGGTGGGTATAATGTTGGTAAAGGCAGTCCTTTGGTCAACAAGGCTGACACTAATCTGGGTCATGTCTGAGTCACATAGCCACAATGTTCTTCATAGTCTTAAGAGCACCTGGAGGCCCATATCCCAGCTGGCGGCAATGAAGGCCGAAACTTGAGTGTCCCACTGAGGGACAGTTCACTACTGGTGATGGACCCAATCTACAACAGTGGTCTGAAAATAACTGTGCTGCCATAGGGAAGGGAAGGGGTGGTACAGACAGTCCATTGTCCAGCAAGGATAATGCTAGGCTGGGTCACATGCCCTCACAGGGCTGGGTGTGCCCCACTAACACTCTGAGGTTGGCAATGACACAGGCAAAATTTAACTGTGTTCTACTCAAACACAGTTCTTTACCTGATGCAGGATTTGTAGAGGCTTCATCTGTGGGCTCTGCCCTGGGCGTAAGGCCCCTTGATTTCTGCTTATGCTGGTTCTTTCTGCAGTGGACCTGGCTCTGAACTCTAAGACAAAGGCATGTGCTCAGTTCTATATCAGGCTAACCTGCTGATAGTCTTGCTTCCTGCACTGATGTCCAAGGCTAGTAGAAGCATGGTGGAAGCAGTTTCATTGTAGCCTGGATTATGAGTTTTAGTGGCTGAGTCTCAGGTATCACCTTCAAGTAGGGATCAAAGTCTCTTCCTTGCACGGGGCTTTATCTTGGTATGTTTAAAACTGGGTTTCAAGTCTATGGCTTTGACTCAATTCTCTGTTCCCCTCTCACAGGGGAAGCATTTCTTTTCAAGCTTTACTGCAAAGAGTTGGGTAAGGGGAGTGCAAGGCACTATTCCCTTCCTGGTTTTCTAAATTTATTTTTATTATACTGAACCAGGACTCTATGGTACCTCACCTGGCTTCCTTAGATGTTATGAAGATACTTTGGGCTTGAAAGACTGTTCTATTTAGTATAAATTTGGAAAGAGGACACTGGAGGATTTTTCTCATCTGCCTTCTGTTTCCCCAGCTTTTAAAATACAATTTAATTAACCAATAGAAATCTAATAAACCTAAATGCCCTAGCAATTATTAACCATATAACCACATGATTCCACTATTATATTATACTGGATTTTCAAACTGAAATTGTTAAAAATTGACTTCACCTATTCACATTAGTCCATTTTTTATTTATTTTTATTATTTATTTATTCATTTATTGATACCAGGAATTGAACCCAGGGACCCTAACCACTGACCCATATCCCCCTCCCTTTTTTAATTTTTTAGAGACAGGGTCTTCCTGAGTTCCTTAGGGCCTCACTAAGTTGGAAAGGCTGTCTTCTAACCGCAGTCCTCCTGACTCAGCTAATGGTAATACAGGAATGTCCCACCTCACCCAACTTGATTTATTTTTATAATAAAAATTATATTTTATAAAATTGAAATTTTGTACATCACTTTTCGTCCCTTTTAATCATGGTCCCAAACCTAAAAAGTTTTACTCTTTACCAGAGGCAAATCCTATCACTAATTTGTCAGTCATTTGAAAGTAAACATTAAATTGATGTACTCATTAAAAATGTATAGTATAGATTTACAAATAATTGAAATTAATGTTTAAAAAATTGAAGGTCTTATTCTGAAAAATGTTTTGTTCACTCTGATAAATGCAGTTGAACTAATCCATGTAATTATATATAAATAAAAAAATGTTCCTTGATTTTTCAGGTTGTTCAACCTTATTGATTGCAAATTTTTTTCCCAAAATGGCTAAAAATTTTGTCTTCCCACTAGAACAGTGGGTGTGTTTCTTTTACTCCACCTTTCCACCATGACCTGAGAGTCCTATAATTTAACACTTTTTCCATTTTACAAGATTGTGTTTTATATGTTTTTGCTTTTTCAAATTATTTTGGAAGTATAAGCATAGATCATAATATTTTTAACTTTATGATTCTTTTGTCAACTTTTCTATGGACTTTTGACCTATTAATTATTAATTCTACATTTGCAGAATTGTATCTATTTTCTCCAACTGTGGCATGTTTACTTTTTTATATTTGTGGTTATTTCCATTGTATAAATATTAGAAACTTTAATAAATAAGTGTTTTGATCAATCTTTTTGATTTTTGGTTTGTTTAAGGACATTTTCTGTGCTGAATCATACACAATTAGACACACACATGCACACACAGAGAATACATACAGATAATCAGTATCAGTGACCATATTTAACTTTTGACATTTAAAGAAGAAACCATGTGAATAATAGTGAAGAGAGCCTTCCAATCAAAAGCAGAGAAATTGCACTAAGAATATATGATGAAAAGAAGTACTCTAAAAATATGTTTTTAAAAGATTAGATAAACATAAAAATATCAATTTAGGAAAATAATGATTGAATTCTCTTTTCTGAGATTTTCCTATCAAAATTAAAGAATAAAAGGCACCCTTCAAGAAAGAGTTATACAATATAAAAACATTTTAAATACAAAAGGAGAAGGAAAAAAAGATAATATTACCAGTCTTAGAAACTGCCATTTTGAAGCCAATCTCAAAAAGCCAAAGGACGAATGATATCACTAATAAGTGGAGGATGACACATAATGGGGGGGAGGGAAGGGTTAGTGTTAGGGTTAGAGTTAGTGTTAGGGAGGGGGGCAAGTATGGAGGAAGGAAGGACTGTATAGAGGGTAAAGAGGGGTGGGAGGGGTGGAAAAAAAAAAAAAAGAAACTGCCATTTTGCTTGGAGAAAGTTATTATAACAATGCATATGAGAATTAAAACTTTTTTATGTGTATCAAGGTGTCTGTTTTAGTTTCTTCATATGGTAAATGACATTAAATTTTAAATATTGAAGGAAGCATAAATTCCTTAATCCTGACCTGGTGTATTATTGTTAGTATATTGCTGGACTTATCAAATAACATTCTCTTTAGAATTTTCACATATATTATTTAAAGATGTGTCTAATCTAAAATACACTGTTAACATTCACTTTATCCCTGCTTACTATACAATCTCAAGAACATTCAATTTTGAGTATATATATACAAATATATACAAAACTTACAAATAGGTATAAAATTAGGAATAAAATTTTTGCCTCGATAAGAAATAAGTGCATGAACTGTTTAGCAAGTTTTATCTTTATATGACAATATGCATATACCTTTATTATTTTAGTAAATTATTTTATTTGAGTGACTTTACTGATAATTTGAATGCATTGTGATGTACTAAGAAAACACATCTGTGATTTCATAATGATAATGAAATGCAATAAGTTCTAAACAATAAAACAATGAAGGTAACATGGAGAATTTTAAAGAAGCTGATGGATGATATACAAAAACATTACAAGTACTTATGATGTAAAATGACATACTATACTCCAAATAGAAATATAGCATAGCAGAAATCAGGAGCTAATCTTTAGTTACACCAACTCAGAACATTGAAAATACAGGGACTACAAACATATTTCATCTTAGAATAGGTATATGGTGCTAAAATAATACTAAGAAATAGATTGAGACCTTTTAAAAGATTATTCCTTGCATTTAGTGAGATAAGGAAGAGTGCCTATCCATGAAACCAAAGCAGGAAGAAAGAAATTCAGATCAGACAATAAGGATAATAAATTAATGAATAAACCGTGGGTGTGTCTTTGGTTGAATCTGAGACATCAGTCTTAACTGGTGCATTTACTTGCATATATGTACATACTAAGACAAAATGAGATGCTGCACTGAAGCTCTGAGCCACTGCAGAGCTGATGATGTTTAGATAATAGCCTCTTTTGAGCACTTATAAGGTCAGGGTACTGATAAAATAAAAGAAGGAGCCTAAGATCCCCACATGGAAAAGCAACAGGTTAGCATATTCATATGACTATTTTCTTCAAGTGATCAGATTACACTAAGCCTTCTGTTACCACACTCAAGATTGAGTTTAACACAAGCCACAAAAACATAAAGATCAAAGTGGAATGAGGGTGTTCATGTAAAAACATAAATACACGCAAAAACAAAAACATGGACAGTGGAAAGTTTATTGTAATACTTGAGAAATATCACAAAAAAATTGTAAATTCTCTTTCACACACAGTACTCATTCTCTAATAGAACGTGAGACTCTACTACCTACACTAATAGGATGAGCATCCGAAATCCATTATAATTTACCATAAATGTAATCATTTATTATCTTTACGATTCATATCTCATGCTTCAGAAGGGAAATTCTTTTGCCATTCATTTTATTTACATGTGTATTTAAAGCATTTAAAATTTTGACCAGTACAAAAAAGTTAATATCTACTTATATATGTTAAATCAATTTATTTTATTTTATTTTTTTGCTTGTTATACATCCTGGAAGAAAAGAGACCACGTTGGTGTCAAAATCTGATTTAAATGACTCATATTTTATATACCTTTAAGTAAAGATATTGTGTACTTTTTTCCATGTGCTTAGTAGGGCATACTTTACATCTTTGTTCCTCAAGCTGTAGATCAAGGGATTCAACATGGGAATGACCAGGGTGTAAAATATGGAAGCCACTTTATCAGTGTCCAAGGAATGACTGGACTTGGGCTGTACATACATATATAACAAAGTCCCATAGAACACAGTGACCGCTGTCAGGTGGGATCCACAGGTGGAGAAAGCCTTGTGCCTGCCCTCAGCTGACTTCATCCTGAGAATGGCTATGAGGATGAGCAGGTAGGACACAAGGACGATCAGAAGAGAAGAAAGCAAATTGAAAGCTGCTAAGATCAGAATTATCACTTCAATCTCATGTGTGTTTGAGCAGAGCAAAGATACCAACGGGAGACTGTCACAGTAGAAATGACTGATGACATTGTAGCCACAGAAGCGCAAAGAAAAAATCTTTATGGTGATTAGAAGTGACACAAATGTACCATAGAGATAAGAGATTGCTACCAAGAACTGACACACCCTCTGTGACATGATGACCGTGTAGAGGAGAGGGTTACAGATGGCCACATAGCGGTCGTAGGCCATCACTGACAACATATAAAGTTCAGAAGTAATGAACACACAAAAGAAAGCTAGCTGAGTAGCACACAAATAATAGGAGATTGCATTTTGATCCACCACAAAATTGACCAACATTTTGGGACCCACAGCTGTAGAACAACCAAGATCACTGAGAGCCAGGTGTCTCAGGAAAAAGTACATGGGTGTTTGCAGGCTGTGGTCCACCTTGGTGAGGACGACCATGCCCAAGTTTCCCACCAGTGTGCTCATGTAGATGATGAGGAAGAGCCCAAACAGTGGAGCCTGCAGCTCAGGACGTGAGGTGATGCCCTTCAGAATGAACTCATGCACCACTGTGAGGTTGTGATTTTTCATCTAGCGTTTTCTTTAGAAAGTCTTATCCGGAAAGACACAATAGCCGAATTAATAGTTTTCAAATATTTTCATCATGGGAACATTTATTATTCAAAATGTAAATAATATGTATATAAAGTTTCAAATTTATAATATTCAAAAATAAACACAATATGCATTGTCACAATGAAAAATATATAGAAATAGAGAGAAAGTGACAGGACAGTTTTTCTCAACTGAGATGATTTCACTTACCAAGGCACATTTTTAACGTCTGTAGGTACTTTGAATGGCACAACTGGGAAGTGTACTGCTACTGGCATCTCATGGTTCCAGGGCTGGTAAGCTGCTAAACATCCTACTAAATCTAATATCCATTCAAATGTAGTATCAATAGCAATAAAAGTGTTCCAAGGTTGATAAACTCTGATAAAAGTAATAAGAAGACATAAGGTTAGTGATAAAGATACAGACATATAAGACAAGTTAATCATTACTTATACTTTGGGTGTTGTATAAGTAATTATTGTACTATTAAATTTATTTTTTACATAATTACAATAACATGTTGATATTTAATAATTACATTTTATAAAATGTCTGGGTGTATCAATTACATAATAAATATTTCTATTTATTAATTTCCAAAATGAATGTAACTCAATAGTTCAATTGATTGTCCTGTAATATCTATATTCTTATAGATATTCTTATAGATGTAGATACAGATAGAGCTGACATTCTGAACACTGTAGGTAGGTATATGATTGGAAAACTACAACAGATCACATTAGAAATTGTCTGTAGAATCAGAAGAAATGCCTCTTAATGTGTTTCTATGTGATATACTCATTTAGTGGATGTTGAGATTACTTTAGGCAAATAATTAAAAAAAAAAAAAACTATTATCATATACAGAACCAAAATGTTCTTCAAGTTTTATTGAGATGAATTATGAGTTAGTGATTCCATGTCTCCATTCTTCCTGAAAATATTTCTCTAATATCATTTATAAAGAAAGTGAAATCATTATACTCAGATAGGCATAATGGTGTTTATATAAGTACAATTCACAGTAGCCAAGTTATGGAACCATCTAAATGCCCATCAACAGATGAACGCTTACAGAAACATGGTTTATGTGCACAATGGAATTCTGCTTAGTTACAAAAAGAAATTATGTAACTTGCTGGTAAACAGAGAGAACTGGAGAATATCATGTTAAGGGAAATAAAGCAGACTCAGAACATCAAAGGTCAAATGTTTTTTTCTCATCTACAGAAGATAGAAATCAGAAAATTAAACAGGTTGAGGGGGAAATTCCTTGAAAAAAGGAGGGAGATCAGTGGAGCAGAGGAAGGGGACTGAGGGGGAGAGAGGAGGATGGGAAAAGATAGGAAATGTGGATTGAAATTCTATACATGTACATGAATACACCACAGTGAATTAAACTTTATGCATATCTAAAGCACCATTTAAAAAACAGTGGAAGATCAGCAGAGTAGAAGAGGGGAATGGAGGAGGGACAAGAGGAGGGAAAGAGAAAATACTGGGGAATAAAATGAAACACATTGTATTCCTCACAGTATGATTATATCAAAATGAACCCCACTATTATGTATAACGATAATGCACCAATAAAATATAACATGTATAATAAGAAAGATCATGTATAGATATAGATTTTTACTTCTTTATATATATATATATATATATATACTTACACATATGTATATATATGTACACTGACAACATCCTAAACTGAGAGAGGTTTCTTTTACATATGCAGACAAGCACTTTTGTGGATTTCATCTCTTTGTCAGGATGAATAGGTGAGGAACAGGTCAAGTAGGATGGATACATGCTATTTATACCAATCCCCATTCACTCCTCTTCCTCAAATATACTCAAGGACTGCAACTGTACACACTGTGTGCTGTGGTTTAGATTTCCAGCCTTCTGTCTTTCATAAATACTTCAACAACATTTTAGTATAAGTCACCTTCACATAAATGTACTTAAAATATTAATTTTCCTCATGGCGCATTGCCATTATGATTGAGATAGGTTTATTTCTCTGTAACAAAACTGATGTATGTTACATGGTAGAAACTGAGGGAGCATAAAGAAAATTGAATGAATTGGGAGATAAAGAGGTTAGTAGCATTCATTTTAAATAATGAAGATTCATTAAATTTTGGGGGGACAAATTGATAAATGAAATAAATTGAAACATTTTTAAAATGAATGTAAAGTTCTACATTGTATAAAACAACTACATGACACAGTACCATAGAGGCAAGATAAACTACAGTGAAGTTGATATACACAGATTCCTACTTGTGATTTGAAATCTTTTTGTGGACTAAGATCATAAGACATCTTCCAAATATGATACAACCATTAGTGCAGAAAATATGCACATAAGTAAGTAAAATCTATCAGAGTATGTCTAATAGGGTGAGAATTGAAAAGTATAGCATAGAAGTAGGTGCATGGCATTTAAGGGAATTATCTCTGGTGCAAAATGATCAGAGATATTTTATACATTAAAAAATTTAGAAATGACATTTTATAGTGAAAAATTTGTTGAATGCAGTGTAAGTGAGCAACTGAGCTATGAGAAAACAAGATCATAAAATTTTAGAGCATTAAATATATAGCAGATTACATGTAATTGATATTTAATCAATTTAAAATTCTGCTTGCATGGTTGTGGCTAACTGATAATCAGCCGTGCCCAAAGCTCACACCTTTCTGTAATTATAATTATGTTAAAGAATATCAGAGTACAACATTCAAGAAATTCCCTAAATACAATAAGAAACAATGTAAAGTCTATTTTTTTTTGTTACAGTTTGATTTAATTTCTAATCAAGAAAAACTACAAATAAAGTGCACATAGTAACAAATTTTTCATAAGGTAAAAAGTTATATTTTTCCTTTAACTAACTTCAATGAAGAGAATCAAATTTCTACTTCATAGTTGAAAATCTATTAAATACTGGTATTTTATTTTTTTGTGTGTCTCCCTGAGAAATACTTTCCAGATTCCACTGCAAAAGGGACATTTACCATCACTGTAAAACTGGAAACTGAAAGTTTTCCTAATCTTCACCTTTCACATATCAGTGTGAAGTGGAACCACCTCTTCTTCATCAAGGGAAGAGGAATGATCACATATGTATATAATATATATAATATACATATATATTCATAATCCATAAAATTTAAATTATTTTAAAAGGATTACAAAAAGAGCCTAGTCACTAAATAACCAAATGTTTGGAAGATTATCACAATGAAAGACTAAGTCATTACAGTTTCAAATTCTATCATTAAAGAAACTGGCATCCCTTAATACTTCACCTCCTCCCACTTTTGGCTGAACTCATATATAAAATTATACATGTATGTGAAATTAAATATTTTCTAAAACACACACATGCAAAGTGTGTGTTTCAAAGATGTTTACCTTCTCTACTCATTTGAAAATATTTAAAAATTAGCTTGCATGCAGAGATTAGGAGAGTGCTTATGACTTATAGCTTAGTGCTTACAGCTGCTCAGCTTTTAGGGAGCTGTAGAAAGCACAGAACTGACTGAATAAGCTCTGTTCTCTTACATTCAATGGCAAAGTCAGAGCAAATGGGATTATTTCTATAGGTACAGGTAGCATATAGCACCATGTGAGACCTTCTGTGTTTGTTACCTGCAATGAATGCTTTCTCTTGATTCTTCCATGTGATTCTTAACATTGCATTTATGAGGAACATTTATGAATATATTTTCACATTCAAGACTGTCCCTGAGGAGATGCCAAGCACCTAGCAGATTATCCTCAAAGCATTTGAGACCTGAATGAAATTCGTGGAAGTTATCTGCTAATTGTCAGGGACAATTTATATTCAACTGTGGCTTTATTTATTTATTAACAGAGTATAAGAGCAAATAAACAGCTTCAAGGTTTTGTCAAAATGTGCTAGTGTGAGAATCTCAGAGATCTGCTAGTAATCTCAAATTCATAACAATGTAATTAAAACTAGCCAGGGTGTGGTACCCATCTATCCATTCAACAATAAATGAACATGTAAAATATGATACATAGATGCACTAGACTATTAATAAGACACTGAAGACACTTTAAATCAATATAACATAGTTACACCTGAAGATAAGATACTACATCAAACAAACCAGGTACAAAAGGAGAGATACTGCATTAAGGATCTTAATAAAGTATCCAAAATACTCAAGTAGAATCAGAAAGTAGCATAATAATCACAAGGAATAAAAATTGGGAAAAACGAGGAGTTCACAATCAATAGAAAATCTCAATTGTCAAACCAAATATGCCCTGGAGATCTCTTGAAAAAATTGTGCATATATTTAAAAGTGACATATTATACATTTGAAATATTTTAGGAAAATAGATATTATGTTAAACATTTTGAAATAAATTAAAATAAATGTTGATTTTGATACCACTTACTGAAGTATTTAAGCTTAAAATGAAGAGTTTTGTTACACACACACACAAAAGAAACTAACACACACATGTGGACACTGAAAAGATTATTATAATACACCGGACAATAACAACAATAAAAAATCTCAAATAATTTTCCATATATATATATATATATATATATATATATATAACTTTTCATTCCCATACTGCATACCATTCTACCTGCAATTTGAATCTGAAGACTTTAAACATACATTAATTTACTATAGCATTTACTGATATATTGTTTACATTATAATTGATTTCTTGACATCAAGTACAGCAACATATTTTGTCTTTTTGTTCACTTACATATTTATAATATTGAGATATTTGACTAGTGCTAAGAAGATCATTCTTTAAATAAATGTTGAGCACCTTTCTGCATTCTATACATTCTGGAGGAAAACAATGCAGGTTTTCTGTGGCTCAAATTGTATGCAAGTTTTAAGGAAAAACATTCCATCTCTTTTTTCCATGTCCTCTCTAGAGCATGCTTTACATCTTTGTTCCTCAAACTGTAGATCAAGGGATTCAACATGGGGATGACAAGGGTATAAAATATGGAAGCCACTTTATCAGTGTCCAAGGAGTGACTGGACTTGGGCTGCTCATACATAAATATCAAAGTCCCATAGAACACAGTGACCACTGTCAGGTGGGATCCACAGGTGGAGAAAGCCTTGTGCCTGCCCTCAGCTGACTTCATCCTGAGAATGGCTATGAGGATGAGCAGGTAGGACACCAGGATAATCAGAAGAGAGGAAAGCAGATCAAAAGCTGCCAAGATCAGAATTATTACTTCAATCTCATGTGTGTTTGAGCAGAGCAAAGATACCAATGGGAGACTGTCACAGTAGAAATGACTGATGACATTGTAGCCACAGAAGGGCAAAGAAAAAATCTTTATAGTGATTAGAAGAGACAAAAACGTACTGTAGAGATAGGGCATTGCCACCAACAACCAACACACCCTCTGAGACATGATGACAGTGTAGAGGAGAGGGTTGCAGATGGCCATGTAGCGGTCATAGGCCATTGCAGAGAGAATAAAAAGTTCACAAGAAATAAACAAAAGAAACAAAGCTAGTTGTGTAGCACAAAAATAATAGGAGATTGTATTTTGATGCACCACAAAATTGACCAACATTTTGGGACCCACAGCTGTAGAATAACCAAGATCACTGAGAGCCAGGTGTCTCAGGAAAAAGTACATGGGTGTTTGCAGGCTGTGGTCCACGATGGTGAGGATGACCATGCCCAAGTTTCCTGCCAGTGTGCTCATGTAGATGATGAGGAAGAGCCCAAACAGTGGAGCCTGCAGCTCAGGACGTGAGGTGATCCCCTTCAGAATGAACTCACGTACCACCGAGTCGTTGTGTTTTTCCATTCACTTGTACTCAAAATCTATTCTGGAAAGTCTTAGTAGCAAAGTCAATAGGTCCACTGCATGGGGAACATATATTATGCAAGGCTTATATAAACAAGATACATTCAAACTTTCAAATTTAGAATGTTTAAAATTAAATACTTTTCACAAATAAAAATATTAAAATGAGAGATAAACCTAGTACAGTTGCTCTTATCTTGGGTGATTTGATTTACCAAAGAGTATTTTTCCAGTTTAGAGATACTTTCATTGTCCCAGTTGAGAGGTGGATTGCTATTGTCATCTAATTTGTAGAAGTCAGATAAGCTGCTAACCAACATTCAGTCCATTTCAATAAGCACATCATAAAATTGTTCCAAGGTTGAGAAATCCAACAAATAAAGAAGCACACAATGATACAAATGCAGGTACATGGATATATAAATTTTCTTTTTATTAGATGAATGGTTGTCCTACTTTTATATTTTTCCAAAAGTATTGTGGTTGTTATTTATTTAACTATAATGACATGTTAACCTTCATTTATTAACTTAATAATTTTATATATATATATATATGCCAGTCACATAAAATTTTTTTAACAATAAATTTCAAGAATGCAAACATTTTCCTACTGTAGGATACAATCGTATAAATACCATATTTGCACAGGTGGTAGTGATGAAACTGTAGATACATGATTTATAAACTTGGTAGATGTATGAGTGGAGAGCTGTGACAAATCACTTTGGAAATTGTCTTTGTATGAAAACACAATCAGAATAAATATGTACATATGCAAATATGGATTATGTTCCACACTATCATAGTATATATAGTTTACTTTGTGCAAATAATTTAACGGAAACTCTATTCTCATATACAAAACCAAAATGTCCTTATGTTGGAAAGAATGAATGATGATTTACTGATTCAATTTGCCCAAGCTATCTGTAAATGGCTCTCGAAGACCATGTATATATGGTTTTTGGTTTTATTTTTATTTTTTCAGGTGGTTACAAGTACCTGAAGGAGGAACATTTTCATGTACATGTGAACTAACATTCTTCAGTACACGGACCTCACTTGATCAGGGCTAAAATGGTGAATGCCTGAGGAAGAGGTGGAGAAAGATGAAGACATGCAAGACATCCAGTTCTGTGTCCTGTCTTCCCTCAAGGTCACACTTGACGCAATGGGACAAATGGAGCTTCAGGTTTGGATTACTCATCTTCTAAGTGTTGTAAGTACTTCAGTAATATTTTAGTGTAAGTTTCTTTGACTTAAGTTCATTTAAAATGTTAGCCTTTCCCTGCAACATTGTCATTATAATTGAAATACCTTTATTTACAGGGAACAAATCTGATATATGTTATATGCAGTAGTCTAGAGAAATATGAAGGAATCAGAGCAAATTAGGAAAAAGAGCATTCAATGCCATTGGTTTTATACAACAAAGCCTCAAAAGTTCATATATTATATGGAGGAAATAGAGGTTGAAATATTTTTTCAATAAATTTTATAAAACTCTGCATCATACAAAACTTTTATGATGCTGGACAATATCATAGAGAAGAATAAAATCAACAATGATGGCATAGTTCTGCATTCCTGGATATGATCTGAAATCATCTTGTGCATTATGTCCATGAGAAATTCCTCCTGCTGTTAATTATTTATTCCATAATTCAGAAAAACACATGTAGAACAAAGAAACATATCCAAATATCTCTAATAACCAAGGAACTGAATAGTATAGCATAAAAACAGGGGCAGAGCATGAAGTTTAGATAATAATTATGGGTATAAAATAGTGTGAGCAGCAAAGATTTCTAAATAAGGAGAAGAATAAATGAAAATGGTACTGTTTAAAGTTTAAGTTGCAGTGACAAGAGAATGTAAGTGAATTATAAGGAAACAATATTCTGCAATTTATAACATTAATTATAAAACTGATTACACATATTGTACCTTTAAGAAACATAAAATATTGTTGAATTTGCTGTTGTTACCTCAGTCCTACTCTGCTCCAAGATGTACCTTCTAACAGTAGATGAACCTAAAGTGTATCAAACTACATCATTTGTGTGATACATTCATTATTCAATAAATCCAACAAGAAACAATGGAAAGCTTTCTTTAAAATATTTTAGTTTGACTTAGTTTGTAATCAAGAAAATTAAAAACTAAAGTGGTAAGTATCAAATTTTCCATCAGGTAAAAATTATTGTTTTGAGGGGGCTACCAGAGATTGAACCCAGGGGCACTTAACCACTGACCCACATCCCCAGTCCTTTTTTAATTTTTTAGAGACATTGTCTCCCTGAGTTCCTTAGGGCCTCACTAAGTTGGGAAGTCTTTCTGCATACCCTCAGTCCTCCTGCCTCAGCCTCCTGAGCTAATGGAATTACAGGCATGTGCCACTGCACTCAGCTTGATTCACTTTTATAATAAAACATATTTTATAAAATTGAAGCTTTGTACACTTTTATGTCCCTATTAATTATGATCCCTTAATTGTGATTCTTCTTTGCCAGAGGCAAATCCTATTTCTAATTTGTCATTCATTTGAAAGTGGACATGAAATTGATGTACTCATTAAAAATATATAGTATAGATCTGCAAATCATTGAAATTAACGTTTAAGAACTTGATGGTCCTATTCTGAAAAATGTTTTGTTCACTCTGATAAATAAGGTTGGACTAATCCATGTAATTCTCTGTAGATAAAAAAAAATGTCCCTTGATTTTTCAGGATGTTCTACCTTATTAGTTGCAAATTGTTTTCCCAAAATGGCTAAAAAATTTGTACTCCCACTAGAACAGTGGGGGTGTTTCTTTTACTCCACATTTCCACCATGACCTGATAGCCCTATAACTTAACACTTTTTTCATTTTACAAGATTGTGTTTCATATATATTTGTATTTACTTTTTCAGATTATTATTGAAGTATAATAGATCATAATATTTCTAATTTTATGATTTTTCTCTATATATCCATTGTCCACTTTTCTACAGTTTTTTTTTTACCTATTACTTGTATATTTGCACAATTGTATCTATTTTTTCCAACTGTGGCATGTTTAATTTTTTATATTCATGGTCATTTCCATTCTATAAATATTAGAAAGCTTAATAAATAAGTATATCAATCTTTTTGATTTTTGGTTTTGTTTAAGGATCTTTTCTGTGCTGAATCATACACAATTAGACACACACATACACACACAGTCCATTTGTATGAAGAGAATATATACATATAATCTGTGTCAGTAACCAATTTAACTTTTTGACCTTTAAAGAAGGAACCATGTGAATAATAGTGTAGAGAGTCTTCCGGTCAAAAGCAGAGGAATTGCAATAAGAATATATGATGAAAAGAGGTACTCTTGAAGATGTGTTTTTAAAAGACTATTTAAACTTATAAATATCAATTTAGGAAAATAATCTTTGAATTTTGTTTTCTGAGAAGATTTTTCTACCAAAATTAAAGAATACAAGGTACCCCTCAAGGAAGAATGAGCCATGCAATATAATAAAATTTTAAATAAAAAAGGAGAGAAGGAATGAACACACAAAAGAAAGCTAGCTGAGTAGCACACAAATAATAGGAGATTGCATTTTGATCCACCACAAAATTGACCAACATTTTGGGGCCCATGGCTGTAGAATAGCCAAGGTCACTGAGAGCCAGGCGTCTCAGGAAAAAGTACATGGGTGTTTGCAGGCTGTGGTCCACCATGGTGAGGATGACCATGCCCAAGTTTCCCACCAGTGTGCTCATGTAGATGATGAGGAAGAGCCCAAAGAGTGGAGCCTGCAGCTCAGGGCGCGACATCATGCCCTTCAGAATGAACTCATGAACAGCTGTGAGGTTGTGTTTCTTCATCTAGGGTTTTAGGAAAGTCCTTTCTAGAAAGACACAATACCTGAATCAATAGATTTCAAATATTTTCATCATGGGAACATTTATTATTTAAAATATAAATAATATGTATGTAAACATTCAAATTTATAATATTAAAAAACAACAATATGCATTATTGCAAGGAAAAATATATAGAAATAGAGAGAGGTAGTGACAGGACAGTTTTTCTCAACTGGTGTGTTTTCACTTACCAAAGAACATTTTTCAACATTTTCTAAGTACTTTGATTGGCACAATTGGGTAGTGTACTGCTACTCGCACCTAAGAGTTCCAGCATTGGTAAGCTGCTAAACTTCCTTACAGCTAATATCCATTCAAATGTATTAGCCATATCAATAAACATGTTCCAAGGTTGATAAACACTGATAAAAGTAATAAGAAGATATAAGGATAGTGATGATGATATGGGTGTATAAATAAAAACTAAGAAGAGTTAAACATTACTTCAACTTTTGGTGTTTGATAACTAATTATTTTTATAACTATTATGTTTATTTGTCACTTAGATAATCACAATAACATGTTGATATCTACTAGCTATATTTAATAAAATGACATTGTGACATATGAATTGCATCATAAATATTTCCATTTATTAATTTCCAAAATCAATATAACTCAATGGTTCAATTAATAGTCCTATAAAAATCTTTCTACTTATAGGTGATAGAGCTGAAATTCTGAACACTGTAGGTAGGTATATGAATGGAAAACTACAACAGATCACATTATAAATTGTAGAATCAAAAGAAATGCCTCTTAATGTGTATCTTTGTGACATACTCATTTAGAGGATGTTAAGATTACTTTAGGCAAATAATTCTAAAAAACTATTATCATATACAGAACCAAAATGTTCTTCAAGTTTTATTGAGATGAATTATGATTTAGTGATTCCATGTCTCCATGCTTTCTAAAAATAGTTCTCTAATATCATGTACAAAGAAACTGTAAGCATCATACTCTAGTGAGGCAGGCATAACAGTTTGTATTAGTGCAATTCACAGTAGCCAAGTTATGGAACCATCCAAATGCCCATCAACAGATGATGCTTACAGAAACATGGTTTATGTGCACAGTGGTGTTCTGTTTAGTTACAAAAAGAATGAAATTGTATAACTTGCTGATAAACAGAGAGAATTGGAGAATATCATGTTAAGGGAAATAAGTCAGACTCAGAACATCAAAGGTCAAATGTTTTTTCTCTTCTACAGAAGTTAGAGATCAGGAAACATAAAAGGTTGGGGAGGGAATCCATTGATAAAGGGAGATCAGTGGAGCAGAGGAAGGGGATCGAGGGAGAGGGAGGAAGGATGGGAAAAGAGGAAATGTGGGTTGAAATTGACCAAGTTATTCTATTCACATACATGCGTACACCACAGTGAATTAAACTTTATGCATATCTAAAGCTCCAATTTAAAAATTATGAGGAAGAGCAGTAGAGTAGAAGAGGGGCATGGGAGAGGAAAAAGAGGAGGGAAAGAGAAAACACTGAGGAATAAAAGGAAGCACATTATTATCCTTGCAGTATGACTATATCAAAGTTAATCCCACACCGTTATGTATAACTATAATGCACTATAAAAATATAAAATGAAAAGAGAAGAAGAACATGTACACATGTAATTTTGTTTTTATTTCTTTATATATATATATATATATATATATACAAACATATATATTTGTGTGTGTGTGTGTGTGTGTGTGTGTGTGTGTGTACTGACAACAACCTACCTGAAAGAGGTTTGTGTTACACATGCAGATGAGCACATTTGTGGACTTCATCTCTTTGTCAGGGCTAAAGGGATGAATAGGTGAGGAACAGGTCAAGTAGAATGGATACAACCACCATTCACTCCTCCTCCTCACATATACTCAAGGACTGAAACTGCACACTGTGCTGTGGTTTGGATTTCCAGCCTTCTATCTTTCATAAGTAATTCAATGACATTTTACTATAAGTTACCTTGATATAAATGAACTTAGAATATTAAATTTCCTCATGGTGCATTGCCATTATAATTGGGATAGTCTTATTTCTATGTAACAAAGCTAATGTATGCTATGTGGGAGAAATTGGGGGAGTATAAAAGGAAATATGAGTGAACTGGGAAAAAAATGGTTAGTGGCATTGGCTTTACAGAATGAAGATTCATTAAATTTTGGGGGATAAATTGATAGGATAAATAAACTGAAACATTTAAAAATAAATGTAAAGTTCTACATTGTATAAAACAACTACCTGACACAATGCCATAGAGACAAGATAAAATACAGTGAAGCTGATAGATACAGATTCCTACTTGTGATTTGAAATCTTTTTATGTACTATGATCATTAGACGTCTTCCTAATATGATATAACCAGTAATGCAGAAAAAATGTGCATAGTAAAGGAAATGTATCAGAATATGTCTAATAGCCTGAGGATTGAAAAGTATAGCATAGAAGTACGTACATGGCATTTAAGGGAATTATCCCTGGTGCAAAAAGATCATAGTTGTTTTACACATTAAAAATTTAGAAATGACAATTTATAGCGAAAATGTAATGAGTACAGTGTGTAAGCGAGCAACTGAGCTATGAAGAAACAGGATTATGAAATTTTAGAACATTAAATATAAAGCTGATTACATGTAATTGGCATTTAATCAATTGAAAATTCTGTTTGCATGTTTGTGGCTAACTGATAATCAACCTTGCCCCAGCTCACACCTTTCCTTAATCAGAAATATGTTAAATAATATTAGAGTACAACATTCAAGAAATCTCCTAAGTACAATAAGAAACAATGTAAAGCTTATTTATTGTTATGTTATGTTATTTATTGTTATGGTTTGCTTTAATTTCTAAACATGCACACTTGCAAATAAAGTGCACATGGTTAGTAACAAATTTTTCATAAGTTTAGAAAATTATTTTTTTCCATTACCTAGCTTCAATGGAGGAATGAAACGTGTGTTTAATAGTCGACAATCTATTAAATATCACTATTTTATTTTTTTCTGCATTTCTCTGAGAAATTTTTTTTCAGATTCCACTGCAAAAGGAACATTTACCATCACTATAAAACTGGGAACTTAAAAGTTCTCCTAATCTTCACCTTTCACATATCAGTGCAAGTGGAAACACCACTTCTTCATCAAGAGAAGAGGAATGAGTCCATAAAATTTAAAATATTTTAAAAGGATTACAAAAGAGCCTAGTCACTAAAAAACCAAATGTTTGGAAGATTATCACAATGAAAGACTGAGTCATTACAGTTTCAAATTCTACCATTAAAAAACCTGGCATCCCTTAATACTTCACCTCCTCCCACTTTTGGCTGAACTCATATAAAATTATTTATGTATGTGAAATTAAATAATTTTTAAAACACACACATACAAAATACATGTTGCAAAGATTTTTACCTTCTCTACCCATTTGAAAATATTTAAGAATTAGTATGCAGAGAATAGGAGAGTGCTTATAGCTTATAGCTTAGTGCTTATAGCTGCTCAGCTTTTAGGGAGCTGTAGAAAGCACAGAACTGACTGAATAAGCTCTGTTCTCTTACATTAAATGGCAAAGTCAGAGCAAATGGAATTATTTCTGTAGGTACAGGTAGCATATGGCACCATGTGAAATCTTCTGTGTTTGTTACCTGCAGTGAATACACTCTCTTGATTCTCCCATGTGATTCTTCACATTGCATTTGTGAGGAAAATTTATGGAATGTTTTTTCACATTTGAGACACTCCCTGAGGAGATGCAAAGCACCAAGCATATTTTCCTCAAAGCATTTGAGACCTGAATGAAATTCACGGAAGTTATCTGCTAATCGTCAGGGACAATTATAGTGTAAGAGCAAATAAATTCAAGGTTTTGTCATGAGAATAAATTCAAGGTTTTGGTATGAGAATCTCAAAGATCTACTAGTAATCTCAAGTTCTTTACCAAGTAATTAAAACTAACCAGAGTGTTGAACCAACCTAAGTATCCATTCAATGATGGGTGGATGTATAGAATGTGTTACATACATGTGCTAGACTATTAAAAAAACATTGAAGACACTATAAATCAATATAACATGGCTATACCTGAAATCAAATAAACCAGGTACAAAAATAGAAATACCACATTAAGTTATATAATAAAGAATCAAAAATTCTCAAATAGAATCCGAGTAGGATAACAGTTTCAAGGAATATAAATTGTGGAAAATGAGTTCTCAGTCAATAGAAAATGTAAGTTATTCAAACTAAATATTCCCTGGAGATCTTTAGTAAAAACTTGTGCATGTATTTGAAAGTAATTTATTATATACTTTAAATATTCTAGGAAAATAGATATGTTAAACATTTTGCAATAAATTGCAATAAATATTGGTTCTGATACCAGTAATTGAAGTGTTTAAAACTTAAAATTAGAAATTTTTCTTATACACAGAAAAAGAAACTAACACAAACACACATAGATACTTAAAAGTTTATTAAAATATACAAGATAATTATAAGAATAATAACAAAATCTCAAGTCCTTTTCCATATAATTATATAATTTTTCATTCCCATACTGCATACCATTCTACCTGCTGTTTGGACCTGAAGACTTTAAACACACATTACTTTACTCCAGCATTTGCTGATTTATCATATTTGCAATTCATTTCTTTTCATCAAGTAATGTATTTTGCCATTTTGTTCACTTACATATTTATTATATTGAGATATTTGACTAGTACTAAGAAGATCATTCTTTAAATATACATTGAACACTTTTTCTGCATTCTACACATTCTTAAAGAAAGCAATGCAGGTATTTGTGTGATTTGTGTGGCTCAAATTGTATGCAAGTTTTAAGGAAAAACATTCCATCTCTTTTTCCATGTCCTCTCTAGAGCATGCTTTACATCTTTGTTCCTCAAACTGTAGATCAAGGGATTCAACATGGGGATGACAAGGGTATAAAATATGGAAGCCACTTTATCAGTGTCCAAGGAGTGACTAGACTTGGGCTGCACATACATAAATATCAAAGTCCCATAGAACACAGTGACCACTGTCAGGTGGGATCCACAGGTGGAGAAAGCCTTGTGCCTGCCCTCAGCTGACTTCATCCTGAGAATGGCTATGAGGATGAGCAGGTAGGACACCAGGATAATCAGAAGAGAGGAAAGCAGATCAAAAGCTGCCAAGATCAGAATTATTACTTCAATCTCATGTGTGTTTGAGCAGAGCAAAGATACCAATGGGAGACTGTCACAGTAGAAATGACTGATGACATTGTAGCCACAGAAGGGCAGAGAAAAAATCTTTATAGTGATTAGAAGAGACAAAAACGTACTGTAGAGATAGGGCATTGCCACCAACAACCAACACACCCTCTGAGACATGATGACAGTGTAGAGGAGAGGGTTGCAGATGGCCATGTAGCGGTCATAGGCCATTGCAGAGAGAATAAAAAGTTCACAAGAAATGAATAAAAGAAACAAAGCTAGTTGTGTAGCACAAAAATAATAGGAGATTGTATTTTGATGCACCACAAAATTGACCAACATTTTGGGACCCACAGCTGTAGAATAACCAAGGTCACTGAGAGCCAGGTGTCTCAGGAAAAAGTACATGGGTGTTTGCAGGCTGTGGTCCACCTTGGTGAGGATGACCATGCCCAAGTTTCCTACCAGTGTATTCATGTAGATGATGAGGAAGAGCCCAAACAGTGGAGCCTGCAGCTCAGGACGTGAGGTGATCCCCTTCAGAATGAATTCACGCACCACTGTGAGGTTGTGTTTTTCCATTCAGTTGTGTTCAAAAGCCTTTTCTGGAAAGACATAGTAGCAAAGTTCAATAGATTTACTGCATGCGGAACATATATTGTGCAAGGCTAGTATAAATAAGATCCATTCAAACTTTCAAATTTAGAATATTTAAAATTAAACACTTTTCACAAATGAAAATATAGAAATTTAGAGATAAACGTAGAACAGTTGCTTTGATCTTGGGTGATTTGATTTACGAAAGAGTATTTTTCCAGTTTAGAGATATTTTCATTGTCATAATTGAGAGGCGAATTGCTGTTATCATTTAATTTGTAGAAGTCAGTTAAGTTCCTAACCAACCTACTATATACCATATTCAGTTCATTTCAATAAGCGTATCATAAAATTTTTGCAAGGTTGATAAATCCAATAAATAAATAGGCAGGCAATGATACAGATGTATATACATGGATACATAAATTTTTTTGTTAGATGAATGGTTGTCCTACTTTTTTATTTTTCCAAAAGTTTTGTACTTGTTATTTTTATAATTATAATGACATATAAACCTTTATTTATTAATTTAAATATAAATATAAAATTATATATATGACAATCACATAATAAACTTTTCTAATAATAAATTTCAAAAATGTAAACATTTTCCTATTTTAAGACACAGTCTTATAAGTACCATATTTCCACAGGTGGTAGTGATGAAACTGTAGATACATGATGTATAAACTTGGTAGATGTATGAGTGGAGAGCTGTGACAGATCACATTGGAAATTGTATGAAAACACAATCAGAATAAATATGTACATATGCAAATATTGATTATGTTACACATTGGCATAGTATATATAGTTTACTTTGTGCAAATAATTTAACAGAAACTCTATTCTCATATACAAAACCAAAATGTCCTTTGAGTTATGTTGGAAAGAGTGAATGATGACTTACTGATTCAGTTTGCCCAAGCTATCTGTAAATGGCTCTCAAAGACCATGTATATGTGGTTTTTGGTTTTATTTTTATTTTTTTAGATGGTTACAAGTACCTGAAGGAGGAACATTTTCATGTACATGTGAACAAACATTCTTCAGTACACAGACCTCACTTGATCAGGGCTAAAATGGTGAATGCTTGAGGGAGAGGTGGAGAAAGATGAAGACATGCAAGCTATTCCAATTCTGTGTCCTATCTTCTCAAGGTCACACTTGGCGCAATCTACAAAATGGAACTTCAGTTTTGAATTACTCATCTTCTAAGTGTTGCAAGTACTTCAGTAATATTTTAGTGTAAGTTTCCTTGACTTAAGTTCATTTAAAATGTTAGCCTTTCCCTGGGACTTAGCCATTATAATTGCAATTATTTATAGGTAGCAAATCTGATGTTTCTTTATGTGCAATAACCTAGAGAAGTATGAAGAAGTCACAGAAAATTAGGAAAAAGAGTATTCAGTGGCATTGGTTTATACTATGAAGACTCATATAATTCATATGTTATAAGGAGGAAATAGAGGTTGAAATATTTTATAATAAATTTTATAAAGTTCTGCATTGTACAACACTTTTACGATGATGGACAATACCATAGAGAAGAATAAAATCAACAATGGTGACATATTCCTGGATTCCTGGATGTGTTTTGAAATCCTCTGTGTACTATGTCCACAAGAAATTCCTCCTAATGTTAACTAGCCCATAATGCAGAAATAAACACTTATAGAGCAAAGTAGCATATTCGAATGTCTCTAATAACCAAGAAATTGAATAGTATAGCATAATAAGAGGTGTACAGCATGAAAGGTTAATAATTATGGGTATAAAATACTGTGAGCAGCAGAGATTTCTAAATAAGGAGAAGAATAAATGAAAATGGCACAGTTTAAAGTTTAAGTCGTAGTGAAAAAAGACTGTAACTGAATTATAAGGAAACAAATTCTGCAAGTTTGTAACATTAAACATAAAACTGTTTATATATATTTTGCATTTAAGAAACAAAAAATATTGCTGAATTTGCTGAGGTTACCCCAATCCTACTCTGTCCACAGACATACTTTCTTACATTAGATGAATCTTAAAGTGTAATAGACTACATCACTAGAGAAATTCCTTCAATAATCCAACAAGGAACAGTGCAAAGCTTTCTTTTTAAAAAAAATTTAGTTTAGCTTAGTTTATAATCAAGTAAAATTAAAAACTAAAGTGATATCAAACTTTCCATAAAGTAAAGAATTTTTGTAGGGAGAGGGTACCAGGAATTGAACTCAGAGGCACTCAACCACTGAGCCACATCTCCAGCTCTATTTTGTATTTTATTTAGAGACAGGATGTTACTGAGTTGCTTAATGTCTTGCTTTTGCTGAGGCTGGCTTTAAATTCTCCATCTTTCTGCCTCAGCCTCCCAAGCTGCTGGAATTACAGGTGTGTGCCCCCGGGTCCAGTTAAAGGTAAATATTTTTTTTAGAAGTTTTCTCTTAGTAACATTGAATTTCAATTGAAATAATCAAAAAGTTTTTTCACGGTTATATATATTCACTGAATACCAATATTTCATTCTTTAATAGTATTCTCTTAGAAAAATTCTGTTAGATCCCACTGCAAAATGGAAGAATGTTTCCCATCACTATAAAATGGGAATTTCAAAGACTCTAGATTTGCATATAATGCATTTCATATCTCAATGTTTCGATGTGAAGTAAAAAAAAAATCCCCTTTATTAAATTATTTTGAAAGGGTTGCAATTAAAACATAGGGTCACTAAATATGTATTTGGAATTACATCAAAATAAAAGACTGAATCAGTGCATTTTCTATAATTAAAAAAAAGAAAGTCTGTATCTCTTTATTCTTTGCCACCATTACTGGCTTCCATTACACATAAAATCATGTTTGTATACAAAATCAAATATTTTCTAAACACACACAAAATGTGTATTTCCAAGATGTTTACTCTCAATCTATATGAATATAAACAAAAAATTAGTATAAAGAAAAATATAAAAAGAGTTCCCACTATTGCTATGTCCTTATAGAATGGTAGAAAGCACAGCAATTGAAATAGAAATGGTCACTCACATTAGATGGCAAACTCAGGACAAATTGTGAGCATTTCTGTAGGTAACGTTCATGCACAGCACCACATGACACCTTCTGTCCTTGTCAGGCATTATGAAACATTTCTCTTAATTTGCCTATTCACTTTTTAACATGACTTTTGTAAGGACAATTTATGCATTTTTATCACCTTTGAGACTCTCCCCAAGGAGATGCCAAGCAACTAGATTAGCCCTAGAGCATTAAGCATTTAATGAAAGGCCTAGAAGTTATTCACTAATTGTCAAGGATGATCTGTGATCAACTGTGACTTACATATTTATTTCAATTGATTATATAAGCTAACAATCCAACACTTGTTTTGTTCTTTTCCCAAAAAACAAATGGTCCTAGGATTTCAAAGAGATATTAATACTCTTATGTCTCTTATAGCAAAATTTGAAATAGCCAAACTGCAAAACAATGTAAACATCCTTTCAGGAATGAGTGAATATGTACAATGTGGCATGGAGACACGGTGGAATATTAAGTAGATTTGAAAGATGATGCACTTCAACATGTGAATTTATAGATAAACCTGCAGAATAAGATGCTAAATGAAATAAAACAGTCACAAATAGACAAACATTACATGACCCCACTTGCATAATATAGTGGAAATACTGAAACTTTTATCATCTGAAAATGGAATGGTCATGGAAAAGGGGCAGGGTTTGGGGAGAATGAGGATTTGCAGTAGACACAGTTTCAATTAAGCAAACAAATCAAATCCTAGATATCTGCTCTGAAACACTGAACTTACAGTAAAAAGCGTTGTATTATTCACTTGAAACTTTTAAGAATATAGATTTCACGTTAGACACAATGACATTTAAGCTTTTAAAAAGGAACAAACTTCCTGTACATGCTATTATAAGTATGCATCTCAAAAAAATTCAAAGCAGCTAGATAACAATGGTGATATTTACTTTGAATTTCTTTGGAACATGCAGAATAGGAAAATAAATAGAACTGTGAAACAGATTACAAGGTGCTAAAGGAAGAGAAGACCTGTGAAGAAATTTATTCATGAATACTTCATATCAGTGAATATGATCTAGAACTATATAGCAAGACATTGTGAATGTAGTAATTACTACTTAAACATGCCTTTGCAATTTAAATTACTACTAAATCATGTCTTTGCTTTTTAAACACTTTATTTTATGACATATGAATCTTATCTCAATAATTATTTAAAATAAGATATAATATATTCATTTGATTTATGTGGGTCCTTTTTATAGAACTGCCTAGTTTTATATTTTGCCTGTATATTGTAGGCTTGCTTGAAAATCATTTCTATTACATGCAATACAAAGTGGTCTTTTTCATTCATCTATCATTGTGCTATTTTGAAGTTTTACTTTTGGTGTGTTCACCTAAATTTGCATTAGGAATTTACTCAATTTTTATAAAATTATACTAAACAAAAGGGGTTCTACTGATTGTAAGAGTTCTGTATATATTAACAAACTATATATTTTGCTAAACTAAGATACAATTGTTTTCATAATGATTACTATATATTACTAAGATTGACCCTATAATTTATATTAATCATTCTTTATTTTGACCATAAAAATAAAATTTTCTAAGATTGGAAGTATTTGTATACTCCTTACTCTTTCTGTGAATTCTGGTCCTTTTCCTATCCATCTCTACTTTACCAGATATAAGGAATATCTGCGATTTGCTATTGGTCAACCATAAATTCACTTACCATCAAAATACATAGGTAATTTCAAGGTGTCCAGGTAAATTTTGGTTTGGTTGTGCACAGATAATGGATATCAATGTCCATGACATGGTTTTGACATTTGAAAGAAGGTATCATGTGATATCACAAGGACAGAACACCAATGTAACGTTTCTCTTCAGGACTATATTGTGGAATGAGATGCACTGTGTATGCGTTTTAGTTTTCTTTCATTTTATTAATCTCACTGAAAAATACATTTTGGTTATATTCTATGTACTAAGGATATTGTTCTGCTACAATTAATTAATGAAGAGAAACCTCCAGGGAGATAATGAATTCACAGTATAATAACTTGAATTTAATAAGTGATGATGAAAGAGAAAAGAAGAAACAGTACCACTGAAATTGAAAGTTGAAGAAGACATTTCTGCACTGAAAATGGTATCCATGGGGAGCAGGGACAAACATGAGCAGAGTAAAGATTCTTTTCTGATTATCTTAAATTTCATTCTTACACTTAGGCCATCAGGAAGAGTGACTTGTACAAAAGAATCACCGAGTCATAGGAGTCAAAAGAAAACAGCAATAAACTGAGTGGGAACGGGTGTGTGTCTGTGCTAGATGCTATAACAAGTGAGGAAGAAATTCACCATCATCAGCCTGTCCTTTGAGGACACCAGGTTTCTGTGCCTGTTACCTGTGGTGACTGAACCACAGGCTGAGGTGAGATTGCTGTATAGATACGAGGATGGGGCAGATTGCTGGGAATAGGAATCAAGTACTGACGACTCCATGGAAAATGGTCTGGGCCCACAGGATTTGATAGTCTTTTATCAAGAAAATCAGAAATAAAAATACACATCATTATAATCACAACTATGGGAACCTATCAATTTGATTTAGATTGAAATTAAAGAATGTCAAATACAGCATTTTAAAGTAAAGATCACATAAATACAGAGCATTTGTGTACATTTCTTTGTATATCTCAAAATATCAGCATCAAGGTAAGCATAGTGTGCATACATATATTAGTGGAATATTTTAAAAACCAAGGATGATACAATATTTTTACTCTTAAAAGGAAAAAAAATGTTCAGTGAGGACCCAGGCCAAATCCACCCAGAATGTGTTCAGTAGCCTCTGCATCCATCTCGGATTATCCCCAAAGCAGAAGTGGTCAACTTCAGATGGGGCAGTTCCTCCGGCGAGAGACTAGAAGCGCATTATCAGGTACTTTCCATGCATCAGGCTACCAAAGACTGGGAGATTTGAATAGTATGTGACAGTTATATTGAAGTTTTTTTTTTTTTTTATTTCAACTTTTTATTTTTTATATTTTTCCTCATTTTTCTCACTCTATTTTCCTCTTATTTACCTGTTTCCCAGGTGTTTCTTTCTCCCTTCTCTCATGCTGACAACCAACTTCTTTTGATTCAGGTTTCACTCTTCCTATGATCTAGTACCTCTGTATACTCAGTTCTTATCCCATAAACATCACATCCTACACCCTTCTCCATCATCTTTGTCTGCCAATAGAAATCATAGACCTCATTGCAAACCTATTGATTATACTATAGATATTAATCAAACTCATCCCCTCTGTTTGTTACAATAGTACTGTTCCGTCTTAAAAGGGGCTATTTGGATTAAGACTGCATATTGTTTGTATTGGGTGCTGCTGATATTGATCTCCTCCCTAAAGAAGAGGTTTTGGAAACCTGCAGGGACACTATAAACCTATAGGGAGGACACTGTATATCTCAGATCCGCACTGCTAGAGGGAAAGATACATAAACAGTATGAAAAAACAAGGGAAAAAAGTGACCCAAATAGAACAAGATGCCATATTAATAGAATTCATTGACATAGCATATCAAGTAGTAGAAGAAATATCAGAAAAGAAGTTCAGAATTGCATAATTAAAATGATCTACTAAGTAAAGGATGATATAAGAGACCAAATGCAGGCAATAAACAATCACTCTAAAAAACAGTTAAAAGAGCAATGGCAGGAAGCAAAACTCTTTTCAATAAAGAGATAGTCTGAAAAAAAAAAACCAAATTATTGAAATGAAGGTATAAACAGAATTAAAAACTCAATAGAAAGCATGACCAACAGACTAGATTACTTTGAAAACAGAACCTCAATGAAGACAAAATACTTCATCTTGAAAATAAAGTTGAGCACATAAAGAAGATGGTAAGAAGTCATGAACAGTAACTCCAAGAATTATGGGTTAACATGAAAAGATCAAATTTAAGAGTTATTAGGATTGAGGAAGGCACAGAGAACAAACCAAAGGAAAGAACAATCTATTCAATGAAAAAATACTAGAAAAGTTCCCAAACCTGAAGAATGAAATGGAAAATCAAATACAAGAGGCTTACAGGACATCAAATGTATGAAATTACAACAGATTCACTCCAAGTCAATTATGATGAAAATACCTAACATCCAAAATAAAGGTATAATTTTAAAGGCAGCAAGAGAGATGTATCAGATTACATATAGAGGGAAACCAATGTGGATATCAGCAGATTTCTCACCCAGACCCTAAAAGCTAGAAGGGCCTGGAACACCATATTTCAAGTGCTGAAAGAAAATAGATGCCAACCAAGAATCTTATACCCAGCAGAACTTACCTTCAGATTTGATGACAAAATAAAATTCTTCCATAACAAACAAACATTAAAAGAATTTGCAAATAGAAAGTCTTCACTACAGAACATTCTCAGCAAAATATTATATGAGGAGAAAATGAAAAATAATAATGTAAGTCAGCAGAAGGAGGAACTACCCTAAAGGAAAAGCCAATGAAATGAGAAACCAAGTGAAATTAAAAACCAAAAATAAGCCAAAATATGCAGGAATACAAATCATATCTCAATAATAACCCAGAATGTTAATGGCCTGAACTCATTAATCAAAAGACATAGACTGGCAGGTTGGATTTTTAAAAAATGACCCAACAATATGCTGCCTTCAAGGGACTCACCTCATAAGAAAAGACATCCCCAGACTGAAAGTGAAAGGATGGGAAAAAAAACATACCATACTCAATAACAAAGCAGGGGTATCCATCCTTATATCAGATAAAGTAAACTTCAAGCTAAAGTTAATCAGAAGGGATAAGGAAGGACATTTCATACCACTTAAGGGAACCATAAACAGCAAGACATAATGATCATAAATATTTATGCCCCAAACAGTGGTACATCCGTGTGTGTCAAACAAACCCTTCTCAATTCCGAGAACAAAACAGACTACAACACAATAATATTGGGTGACTTTAATACACCTTTCTCCACACAGGAGAGATGTTCCAAACACAAGCTGAACAAAGAAACCACAGAACTTAATAACACAATCAATAATTTAGACTTAACAGACATATATAGACTATTCCATCCATTAATGAGGGAATACACTTCCTTCTCGGCAGCACATGGATCCTTCTCTAATATAGACCACATGTTATGCCACAGAGCAACTCTTAGCAAATACAAAAAAATAGAGATGTACCTTGAATTCTATCAGATCATAATGGAAGGAAATTAGAAATCAATGATAAAATAAAAATTATAAACTACTCCAACAATTGGAAACTGAATAACATGCTATCGAATGATGCATGGATAGCAGAAGACATCAGGGGTAAATAAAAAAAATTCTTAGAGGTAAATGAGAACAACTGCATTCACAACTACTCCATTCATAATAGCCTCAAAAAAAAAAAATACATAGAAATCGCTCTAACAAAACACGTGAAAAATCTCTACAATGAAAACTACAGCACAATAAATAAATTAAAGAAAACCATAGAAGATGGAAAGATCTCCCATGTTCTTGGATAGACAGAATTAATATTGTCAAAATGACCACACTACCAAAAGTGCTACATAAATTCAATACAATTCCAATTAAAGTCCCAATGATATACCTCATAGAAGGAGAGAAAGAATTCACAAATTTCATTTGGAAGAATAAGAGACTCAGAATTGCCAAAGCAATCCTGGGCAGAAAGAGTGAAGCAGGAGGTATCACAATCCCAGAACATAAACTGTACTACAGAGCAATAGTAACAAAAACGGCCTGATATTGGCACCAAAATAGGTGGGTAAGCCAATGGAACAGAATAGAAGACACAGAGACAAACCCACATAAATATAGTTATCTCATATTAGACAAAGTTGCCAAAAACATACAATGGACAAAAGATAGACTCTTCAACAAATGGTGTTTGGAAACTGGAAATCCATATGCAGCAAAATGAAATTAAACTCCTATCTCTCACCCTGCAGAAAACTCAATTCAAAATGGATCAAGAACCTAGGAATTATACTGGACACCCTGCAACAAATATAACGAAAGTAGGACCACATCTTCATCATGTTGACTTAGTACGAGAAATCCTCAACAAGACTCCCAGAATGTAAGAAACAAAAGCAAGAATCAACAAATGGGGGGATTCAAAATAAAAGACTTTGGGCTGGGAAAATAGCGCAGTTGGTAGAGTGCTTGCCTTTCAAGCACAAGGCCCTGGGTTCAATCCCCAGCACCGCAAAAAAAAAAAAAAAAAAAAAAAAAAAGCTTCAGCAAAGAAGCAAACAATAATGTACAATAATGTGAAATGAGAGTCTACAGAGTGGGAGAAAATCTTTTTCACTTGTAGTTCAAATAGAGCACTAATCTCCAAAATTTATAAAGAACTTAAAAAACTTACCACCAAAAATACAAATAATCCAATAAACATATGGGCTATGGATCTGGGCAGACACTTTACAGAAGTTACACAAGCAATCAGCAAATATATTAAAAAGTGTTCAACATCTCCAGTAATTACAGAAATACAAATTAAAACCACCCTAAGATTTCATCTGACTTCAATTAGAATGATTATTATCAAGAATAAAAGCAAAAATAGGTGTTGGTAAGAATGTGGAGGAAAAGGTACATCCATACATTGCTGGTGGGGTTGCAAATTGGTACAACCACTCTGGAAAGCAGTATGGAGATTCCTCAGAAAACTTGGAATGGACCCACCATTTGACCAAGTTATCCCACTCCTTGATTTATACGCAAACGACTTAAAATCAGACACAGTCACATCAATGTTTACAGCAGCTCAATTCACAATAACTAGATTGTGGAACAAACTAGATGCCCCTCAGTACATAAATGGGTAAAGAAACTGTTATATAATACAAAATGGAATATTATTCAGTCATAAAGAAGAATAAAATTATGGCATTTATAGGTAAATGGATGGAGCTGGAGAATTTAAGTGAAATAAGCCAATCCTAAAAATCAAAGGCCATATGTTTTCTCTGATAAGTGGATGTTGATATATATAATGGGGCAGGGGTTGGCAGGTTAAGAGAAGAATGGAGGAACTTTGGATTGTGTAGAGCAAATGAGGGAAGGGGAAGGAATGGAGGAAGGAAAGATAGAGGAATGAGACAAACATCATTACCCTATGTATGATTACACACATGTTGTGAATATACATCATGTACAACCATAGAAATGAGAAGTTGTATCCCATTTATGTACACTGTATCCAAAATGCAGTCTGTAAAAATAAAAATAAATAAATAAATAAGTAAATGGGGAAAGGAGCCACTACTATGTAGGAGTGCATTCTTCTAATCCCAGGACTTTTGGAAGTTGAGACAGGAAGAGCGCAAGTTCAAAGCCAGCCTCAGCAATTGAAACTGTCTCAATGTATGAAATCCCGGGAATGAGGCTCAATGGTTTAATACCCCTGGGTTCAACCCTGGTGCCCAAAGCGCGGAAAAGGAGCAAAGGAGAGGAATGATTATGACTTTGCCTTAAACTAAAAAACTCCAAGAGAATAATTACAGTCACCAATTAAAGCAAACCTTTAAACATACCCTTCTGATATTGGCATACATAACACTACTTTAATTTTTTAATATTATCTTTATTCTGAAAAATATACTTTACTTTTAAACTGATACTATGCAAGCACTTTCTATTTTTTCCTTTATATTTTATCTCTTTAATTTGTAGATGAATAATTGCAACATGGGGATCACAAATATTTACAATATTAATGTTATCCCATCGAGCCTCAAAGCATAACTGGAATATGATCCCAAATAAATGAAGAAAAGAATACTATGTAGATTGGACACTCAAATTAGGGGAGAAGCACATGTCGAAAGACTTGCTTTCTCATATAACAGTGTATCCTCAGAAAAGCAGACAGAATGAAATTATAAGAGATCAGGATGATTATTGTAGGAGTCATCTCAATAGACCCAGCAAAGTATCATGTTGAAGATGGTTCATGTCAGTAGCAGAATAAGAAATTTGTGGAAGAAGACAGTTATGGGAGGTGCCAGGAACCATCCCCAGCAACTCGCGGGTTCCCTGAAGGATGGGTGGAGTTGGCACAACCCCTGGAGCAACTTGAATCAAGTGCTTCTCAGATTTATTTTAGCTCTTCTTTTATAGTATTAAGTAAAGCAGGATTAAACAAGATACAAGTTATAGAGAAATTACCACAAGACTTGTCATTAACCACACTTTCCAGCAGGTGTCTAACATAGAGCGGGTACATTAGGGTCAACTTTCTATATTTACTTAAAGTTACTCACATAAGCAAATTACAGTGAAAGTTATTTTCCTCTTTTCATCCTACTGGCCTTTATTTACCCTTTGGTGTCAGACCTATTGTCAGTCTAGTGACCCTATTTTGTTTTAAGTTAATTTTACCAAACTGCTAAGCAAAACATGCACTAATCTTTAGCTCATAACATTTTTGACTTAACCTTAAAGGTCTATCCTATTACCTAAACAAGCTCAGTTAAGACTAAGTTAGGTTATATATGGCCAAACAATCAGTGTGAGTGCCTAATTTTATCCTATTATTTTTTATGTCATTGATTTATCCTCTACCTATTGTAATACATATGTGAGACTTAAGTCCTCATAAACTACCCATAACTGGTTAACAAGCAATGAGGGAATTTGATCTTAAGGTAATACTTTTCTAGTTGTCTGCATATGCGTCTCTTTGTTCTTTAGTCCTACATTTCCAGGGTGGCCATTGACTTCCAAGCCTTTGAAGGAAGGACAAATATTGGACATTTGTCCATTTACCATTAATATTAGCTATCCATCATCATTTTTATTGTACACTCCTGTATATTGAAGAGGTGGATCTGTGGGAGGTGGGTCCTTATTCTTATTTGCTTGTTTCCCTCTAGATGGATACCACAAACATCCCCCAATCATGAAAGCTAAGTAGGGTGGTCCTTACACTGTGGGGACAACAAGTCTTCTGTTCTGTTTGTCAGGCTATTTTACTGGTAAAGCATTAACTGGGGCAGTTGTGGTCAGCATAGGAGCAAGCAATTCCTATAACTGTAGTTTTCTTGAGGACTCCTCAAACTCCTGTATTTTCAGACTTATTACGTGTGATATTAGTACATTTTTTACAACATTCCTCATCTTTCCCCAAGCTCCGCAGACTTATTGAGGTTAAATTCTTATCACAACAATCCAGGGAATGTGATTTGCAGTTGCATAGTTATGAGTATGATAATTACAAGAAAACATCCAATTCCTAGCAGAGATGACAGCGGCAGTTTCCTGGAATGGTGGCCTTGGCAAGCCCTTCCCCATGCTCGGAACTTGTCAAGGAGCATGGAGGAAATGGTCCCCGCCACAGAGGCACATCTAATTTCATTGGATCAACACAAGAATATTCTAGCATTGCCCATTGTGTATAATAGAATGAGGAGCTCCACCAACACAGAATGCTGAGTGATGCATCGACTGTGGGTGACATTCTCACTGAATGAAGAAGTAGATTGTAGATGGGTTCAGAGCAATCAGAAGCCCTCGCAGACAGCAGAAAGCATTTGGTGATTCCAAACTAACAGCAAAAAATGAGCGAGTTGCGATTCCACAGAACAAAATTACTTTTCCATTTGATCTACAATTTACTAATATATTTGAAATACTAACACAGGCATAGCAGGCATCTACTCAATACAACAGACTCAGAATATAGTACATTGCATTGTGATGCCAGGAATAACCAGTGACCAATAAAATAAGTCCTACATTCATGAGGATAGTACAAAGGTAAATTGCTAGAAATACAAAGCAAAAGATGATATATAGTTCAAGATTTATCTGTGAATCTATTCAATACTAATAGAGTAATGTCTGTGACACTCTTTGTGATGAAATCTAATAGAAGAAATGTGAAGATAACCATAAATTACAATTCCTACAATTATGAATGACTGAATAATACTGTAATTTAAAGAACATGAAGTATGCATATATCTACATATATATATATACACATATATCTATATATATATTTGCAAAGTGTGTGTGCATGTGTGTAATTATCTCATTGTACAATTTCCCTGCAGTGGATCAGAAGACAGTGACATGAAGGGTATCCAGTGTTAGTGGTTTTTACAAAAGAATCAGATATGTGATAGGAGTATTTAAATAGTGTCTGAACTCCTGCCAATTAAACCATGAGATCAGCTACTGTATGTGCAATAAATTCTATTTCCTCTTTTCATACTAAATCACACCACAATCCAAAGTGTGTGACTATAAACAATTCCTCTGACATTCAAACACATGAGATAGTTTATTAGGGGACACAGCAATGGAACAAAATCAACATTCTGACTCAACAAAAAGAATGATTTGCTATAATCCATTCACCAGTAAAATGAAAAATTTAGTATTTATTTTATAAGATTGAAGTAAATATTGAAGAACAAATTATGCTAAAAATTGAATATTTCAAAGAATTTTAATTGCAGAATATATTGAATTTGCTTGGTTTTATAATGTGTTCTTTAAGGAATAAACTCAGTGACATGTCTTTTTGGGTTTTTATTACTTCCTTTGCCATTGCTTTATATACACACAATGTTCTTAAGAGAATAAAAATTCTGAATTTTGTGATTATTTGAAAATATATGTGTGCATGTATATGCAAAGTCATGTACATGCAAATTGATGTATATGCAAATTACCAGAATTCCATTTCACACATTGCAGTGAGCTTACTTTTGCTTTCTTCAAAAGAGATATTTTGGCTAAATATCTCTTGAGGCAGGCATTTATATTAGATGCCAAAAGAAATGTTCAATGGATATGAATAAGAATATGAACACATATTTAAGAGATTCAGAGTTATCAAGAGAAAATGACCAAGATTTTTAGAGACTGTGTAATGTGAGATCAAATTATAAAATTAGTGGAAATCTACTTCTATAAAGCCAATATGCATAGGAGAAAGAAATATGCAAATTTCTTGGACTTTGTGATAAAACATAAATTTGCAAAAATAAGAAAAACAATAATACCCATTAGCCATTTATTCAGAACTGACTACAGAATGGACACTTAGAAGCATTAGGTTAATTCATCCTCACAGCAACTTAAATAACTAGTAATCGCCTGACACAATTCAATCCCAAATCTCTCTCAGAGCGCACACACTTGTGAGGATTTTTTCTGGCTCCTATTATACTATGGCTTCATACAACTAGAGTCTCCCTAAACTCCAAGGAAAGAAAGCAAAATGAGTCTTGAAGTATTTACATGTTTTAAACCATTAAAACTAGAGAGATTATGAAATAAGTAGTAACCTGAAGTGACACCTATGTTAAGCAACTAATATATAAATTCTAAAAACATATTTTTTTCCTTATATCAAACTATAAGACTCCGGATAATTGAATATGTCAAATATTTCCTTAACCTCCTTTGATAGCTTCATGATTATTTTTGAACTGACTTCCTTCTGCAGGAAGAGAAAAGCACAAACCTAAAAGGGGCACACTTACTTACCTAAACAAACATAAATTCAATATTTTTTTCTCCTTTCCATGAGGTGATGGCTTGAATTCCTACAGAGAACTCTCAGTAAAATAAATTTTAATGAATATACGAAATTAACACTACAATAGCAAGAACTAACACATTTAGTACTTGATGCTTAGTAGCTAGAATATTTAGTGCAGAATAACACAATTGTGTTTGAAATTTTTGGTGGTAATTCACAAAATATTCTTCAAGTTCTCTGAAAAATTATCTTACTGAACCACAAATACAGGTTTGAATACATTAAAAAATGGCTATTTTAGATAGTTTATATTCACTTATTGAACTATTAATCAAGCCCAAAGGAAATTCCTCAAGTAGAATATGTTATAATTTTGGTCTGGCTTCAAATAGCAACAAAATATTTTCATAATAAAAAAGAAAATATTTCTGAAATAATAGACTACCTGCTACTGTTTGTTGAATGAATAGTGTTCTTTGGTCTATGTCCAAAATCTTTCAGATTTGCATTTCCCTGATGATTAGTGATTCAAAAATACATAGAGCAGATAGATTTTTAAAAGCTACAAGAGAAAATTGACAGATCACATTTAGAATTAAGACAATTAAATTTTCTGATTCCTTATCCTAAACCCTATAAGTCAGGAGAGATCAGATTAATATTTTCTAAACCCTGAAATATAACCAGTGGTAACCAAGATTTTTATATCAAGCAAAACTATCCTTCAGAACTGAAGATGAGGTTTCCGGATGCGGGACTGCCCATGACCAAAACCACCTACCGCTTCCTGACCCTGGACCAACTGCAACCACCAGCTGCTACCCGACCTAGTCACCTGCACCCCAGTGCAGAGTTGGCACCCGCACTGCAGCTCCCCAGCATGTATAGAGGCTAGTGCAGACGTCTTGACTTATCCCTGAGGGACTAGCCACCATCTTTGGGAGGGGAAGCTCCAACCTGAGTCCCTGGTGAGAGAATGGAGGCTCATTGACAGGTACCTTGCTGTCATGGATACTCAGGACTGGGAGGCTTGAGTGGTGGATGACTATTGGTACTGTGTAGATTTTTTTTAATTTTTAATTTTTATTTTCTTTTTTTTTCTAATTCTATTTTCCTTTCATTTACCTGTTCCCTCAGTTTCTCTTTCTCACTTTACTCATGCTAATGAACAATATCTTGTGATCTGGATCTCACACTTCCCTTCATCTAGTATCTATTTACTCATTTCTTATCCAATTAACAGTTGCATCCTACACCCTTCCATCCTCTTTGTCCACCATTAGCAATTGTAGAGCTCATTGGAAGCCTATTGGCTAAATTGTAGATAATAATTGAACACATCCTATCTGTTTATTATAATACTATTAATGTCTTCAAAGGGGCTATCTGCTTTAGGGCTGCATTTTCTCTGTATTTGGTGATGCCAATATTGATCTCCCCCTTAAAAGAAGTATTGGAAAGCTATAGGGTCACAATAAGCCTACAGGGGGAAGCTGCAATACCACGCAGCTTCCCCCTGTAGGCTTATTGTGACCCCTCACTGCTAGAGGGGAAGATACAGGAACAACATGAAAAAACAGGGGAAGAAAATGTCCTTAACAAACCAAGATGTTATTTTGATAGAATCCAATGATAGTATGGCAGTAGAAATGAGAGAAATGGAGTTTATAATGCACATAATTAAAATTATCCATGAAGCAAAGGATGAAATAAGAGCGCAAATGCATTCAATGATCACTCTAATAAACAGTTAAGAAAGCAAATACAGGAAGCAAAACAGCAGTTCAATAAAGAGATAGAGATTGTGGGGGGAAAAAAAAGCTAACAGAAATACCTGAAAAGAAAGAAACAGTAAGCCAAATTTAAAACTCGGTAGAAAGCATCATCAACAGGATAGAACACAGAATCTCATGAACACAGAATCTCAGACAATGAAGAACTCATGGAAAACAGAATCTCAGACAATGAAGACAAATATTTAATCTTGAAAAGAAAGTTGGCCAAACTGAGAAGATGGTAAGAAATCATGAACAGAAATTCCAAGAATTATGTGATATCATGAAAAGACCAAATTTATGAATTATTAGTATTGAGGAAGGCACAGAGATACAAACCAAAGGAATGGAAAACCTGTTCAATTTAATAATATCAGAAAATTTCCCAAAACTGAAGAATGAAATGTCAAATACAAGAGGCTTACAGAACACCAAATGCAAAAACTTACAACACATCCACACCAATGCACATTATAATGAAAATGCCTAACTTACAAAATAAAGATAGGATTTAAAAGGCTGTGAGAAAAAAGTGTCAGATTATATATAAGGGGAAACCTATACAGATATCAGCAGATTCCTCAGCCCAGAGCATAAAACCTAGAAGGGACTGGAACAACATATCAAGCTCTGAAAGATCATAGATGCAACCAAGAATCTCATAGGCACCAAACTAACCTGTAGATTTGGTGACAAAATAAAATCTTTAAACAATTAACAAAAGTTAAAAGAATTTACAAATAGAAAGCCTTCACTACAGAACATTCTCAGTAAAATATTCCATAAGGAGGAAGTGAAAAACAACAATACAAGTCAGCAAAGGGAGGAACTACCCTAAAGGAAAAACCAATCAAAGGAGAAACCAAGTCTAGTTAAAAACTAAAAATAAGCCAAAATATCCAGGAATACAAATCATATCTCAATAATAACCCTCAATGTTAATGACCTAAACTCATTAATCAAAAGACATAGACTGGCAGATTGGATTAAAAATAAAGACCCAACAATATGCTGCCTTCAAAAGACTCACGTCATAGAAAAAGACATCCACAGACTAAAAGTGAAAGAATGGGGAAAAACATACCATATACCTGGACTCAGTAGAAAAGCAGGGGTCTCCATTCTCATATCAGATAAAGTGAACTTCAAACCTAAATTAGTGAGAAGGGATAAAGTTTATTTTATATGCTTCAGGGAACCATAAAACAGCAAGATATAATAATTTTAAATATTTATGCCCCAAACAATGGAGCATCTATGTACATGAAACAAACTCTTCTCAATTTCAAGAACCAAATATACCAAAACACAATACTGCTGGGTGACTTTAACACACTGCTTTCACCTCTGGATAGATCCTTCAAACAAAAACTGAACAAAAAAAACTATAGAATTAAATAATACAATCAATGCTATAGACTTAATGGATATATACAGAGTATTTCATCCATCAGTGAGTGACTATACTTTCTTCTCAACAGCAGCTCATGAATTCTTCTCCAAAACAGACCATATGCTATGCCACAAAGCAACCATTAGTAAATACAAAAAAGAGATGCTACCTTGTATTCTATCAGACCATAATGGAATGCAATTAGAAATCAATGTTAAAATAAAAACCAAAAACTAATCCAATACCTGGAGACTAAACAGTATGCTATTGAATATTGTAATGATAACAGAAGACATCAGGGGGGAGATAAAAAAATCTTAGCGGTAAACGAGAACAACAATACAACATATAAAAATTTCTGGGACATTCTGAAAGCAGTACTAAGAGGAAAGTTCATTGCATTTAGCTCATACATTAAAAGAATAAAAAGTCAATTACTAAATGACCTAATATTACATCCCAAAGCCCTAGAAAAAGAATAATAGATCAATACTAAAAGTAGTAGAAGACAGGAAATAATTAAAATCAGAGCTGAAATCAATGAAATTGAAACAAGAGAAAAAATTTGAAAAATTAACAAAGCAAAAAGTTGATTCTTTGAAAAAGTAAACAAAATTGATAAACCCTTAGCCATACTAACAAAGAGGACAGAGAAAACTCAAATTCCTAGAATTGGTTATGAAAAGGAAAAATCATGACAGACAATATTGAAATACCTAATATAATGAGAAGCTATTTTGAAAATCTATACTCCAACAAAACAAAAAATATTGAAGACATTGACAAATTTTTAGAGACTTATGATTGTCCCAAACTGCATCAGGAAGACATAAACAATTGAAACATTGTTTTTAAGCACTAAAATAGGAGAAGCCATCAAAAGCCTACTAACCAAGAAAAGCCCAGGACTAGAGTAATTTTCAGTCAAATTCTATAGGACCTTTAAAGAAAAACAAATACCAATACTTTTCAAAGTATTCCATGAAATAGAAAAGGAGGGAACCCTTACAAACTCATTCCATAAATCTAGAATCATTCTGATACCAAAACCAGACAAAAACACATCAAGGAAAGAAAACTTTAGACCAATATCCCTGATGGACATAGATGCAAAAATCCTTAACAAAATTCTGGCAAATTGCATACTAAAAGCATATTAAAAAGATAGTGGGGATTTACCCAGGGATGCAAGGTTGGTTCAACATCAGAAATCAATAAATGTAATACATCACATCAATAAAAAAGTTAAAAATCTTATGACTATTTCAATAGATGCTGAGAAAGCATTTTATATATAGCACCCTTCATGCTCAAAACTAGAAAAATTAGGAATAGTAGAAACATACCTCAACATTATAAAGGCTATCTATGCTAATCCCATGGCCAACATCATTCTAAATGGAGATAAACTGAAAGTATTCTGGCTGAAAATTGGAACAAGACAGAGATACACTCTTTCACCACTTCTATTCAACCTAGTCCTTGAAAATATAGCCAAAGCAATTAGATAGATCAAAGAAATTAAAGGGATACAAATATGAAAAGAAGAATTCAAGCTGTCACTGTTTGCCAATGACATGATTTGACATTTAGAGGATCCAAAAAACTCCACTAGAAAACTTCTAGAACTAATAAAAGAATTCAGCAAAGTAGCAGGATATAAAATCAATACACATAAATCTAATGCATTTCTATTCATACTTCTGAAAGAGAAATTAAGAAAATCACTCCATTTACAATAACCTTAAAAACGTTTCTTTCATAATTAATTTAACAAAAAAGGTGAAAGACCTCTACAATGCAAACTACAGAACACTACTGAAAGAAATTAATGAAAACCTTAGAAGATGGAAAGATATCCCATGTTCTTGGATAGGCAGAATTAACGTTGTCAAAATGGTCATTCTCTACAGATTCAATGCAATCCATTTAAAATCCCAATGATGTTCCTCATAGAAATAGAGAAAACAATTATGAACTTCATCTGGAAGAGTAAGAGATCTGGAATAGCCAAAGGAATGCTGAGCAGAAAGAGTGAAGCAGGAGGTATCACAATAACAGGCCTTAAACTATACTATAGAGCAATAGTAACAAAAACAGCATGGTATTGGCACCAAAATACACAGGCAGACTAATGGTACAGAATGGAAGACAAAGAAAAAAAAAAAAAAAAAACAGATATATATGGTTATCTCATACTAGACAAAGGAGCCAAAAACATACAATGGAGAAATGATAGCCTGTTCAAAAAACGTTGCTGGGAAAACTGGAAATCCATACGTCATAAAATGAAATGAAACCTCTATATCTTACTCTGCACAAAACTCAACTCAAAATGGATCAAGGACCAAGGAATTAGACCAGAGTCCATGCACCAAATAGAAGAAAAAATAGGCCCGAATCTTTAATATGATGGCTTAGGACCAGACTTCCTTAACAAGACTCTGGAAGCACAAGAAATGAAAGTAAGAATCAATGAATGTGATGGATTCAAACTAAAAAGCTTTTTCTCAGCAAAGGATACAATCAATAATGTGAAAAGAGAGCCTACAGAGTGGGAGAAAATCTTTTCCACAAGCACTTCAGATAGAGCACTAATCTCCGAAATTTATAAAGAACTTACAAACTTTACATCAAAAATACAAAGAACCCAAATCAATAAATGGGCCAAGGAACTGGACAGATACTTTACAGAAGAAGATATACAGGAGATTAATAAGTATATGAAAAAGTGTTCAACATCTCTAGTAATTAGAGAAATGCAAATTAAAACAATTCTAAGATTTCATCTTACTCCAATGAGAATGGCTATTATCAAGAACACAAACAATAATAGATGTTGGGATGGATGCGGAGATAAAGGCACATTTGTACTGCTGGTGGAGGTGCAAATAGGTGCAGCCACTCTGGAAAGCAGTGTGGATGTCCTCAGAGAACTTCAAATGGATCCACCTTTTGATCCAGTTATCCCACTCCTCGGTTTTTACCCAAAGGACTTAAAATTAGCATACTAGAGTAACACAGCCACATCAAAGTTTATAGCAGCTCAATTAATAGCTAGATTGTGGAACCAACCTAGATGCCCTTCAACAGATGAATGGATAAAGAAACTCTGGTATAAATACACAATATAATATTATTCAGTCATGATGAAGAATAATATTATGGCATGTGTAGATAAATGGATGGAATTGGAGAATATCATACTAAGTGAAATAAGTAAATCCCCAAAAAAACAGGCTGAATCTTTTCTCTGATAAGTGGATGATGATAAATAATGAGTTTGGGGGTTGGGGTAAGAGAAGAATGGAGAAACTTTAGATTACCTAGAGGGAAATGAGTGGGAGGAGGGAGTGGGGTATGAAAGATAATGGACTGAGACAGACATCATTACCCTATGTATATGTGTGATTACATGAATGGTATGAATCTACATCACGCACAACCATAGAAACAAAATTACTACTCCATCTGTGTATAATGAATCAAAATGCAGACTGTAAAAATAAAAAAAGAAAAAAGAACTGAAGATGAAATAAAACTTTCCATTATAATCAGAAACTAAAATAATTCAAAACTACTGTGCCAGAATTATAAAAATGCCTCAATGAATTGTTTTACACAGAAGCAATGAAAACAAAGTATCAGAGTTGGCATATGGATAAATATCACTAGAAATGTACTCAATTTAGGGAAAATTAGGTTCAAATTAAGCATTAGAAATTAATCAAACTGACAGGAAATGGAAATCATCTCTTTACCGTAACACTGTATGTAAATCATGCAAATTCTCCAATCAAAAGACACAGATTGATCCAACTGATTTAAAAAGAAAACCCAATCATGTGCTGTTCAAAAGTAACTGAACTTACTGGCAAAGACATCCACATGCTGAAGGTGAAAGGAAAAAGATATATTATACAAATGGAGATTAAAATCCAAAATTAATCAAAAGAGACAAAGATCACTTCATACTGGTTAAGGGAACCATCTAACAATAATATACAATAATTAGAAATATTTATTCCCCTAACTTCAATACACCTATATACATTGAACAAATCCTACTCAATATAAAAAAAGAATTTGATCTCAATATGATAATATTGAATGATTTCAACTCATCTCTCTCACCAGTAGTTAGGTCATCTGGCATCAAATAAATAATGACTCTTCACAACTAAAAAATATTATTAATCACATTGACCTAACAGATATTCTGTAGAATATTCTATTCATAAGCAACTTAATTTAATTTTTTCTCAGTTGCACATAAAGCCTTCTCTCCTCGCTATTTCTTGTTCTGATACACTAACCAGCTTCTTCTCTTCTACTTCGTGGGTTCTATTGAGATAGTCACCATTCTGATTGTCCTGATCTCCTATGCTTCATCCTGTTGGCCATTCTGAAGACCCATTCTGCTGAAGGGAAGAGGAAAGTGTTCTCTACCTGTGGCTCTCACCTGACTGGAGTGTCCATTTATCATGGGACCACCCTCTTCAGTTATATGAGACCAAATTCCAACTATACTTCAAACCATGATATGATAGTGTCCATATTTTACACCATTGTGATTCCCATGCTGAATCCCATCATCTACAGTTTGAGAAACAAAGATGTAAAAGAGGCAATGAAAAAATTATTGAAATTTCTTCATAAATCATGTACATTTTTAGATTTGAGTAAAATTTAAAAAATAAATAAAAGTGGATGTCTGTTCATATCTGTATATTTCAGACACTAGTGAGGAAATGTCCTGGTTTTAGTTAATAGTGCTATATATACTAGTTTACTTATGAATAAAATTATTAACTCTCCAGTACAGCACTTCTCAAGTTATGATAAATTGTGTCTGCTATTTGTATATGCCCATTATTTTACCAAAGAAATCCATATTAAACATTCTGGGATATAGGGCTCTTATGGTATTCTGGTAATGGTGGAATTGAGTTTTGTTTGCTTTAACTAGAAGCAATGTCCTCAAGATTCTATGAATTAAGAATATTTCTAATTACTTATAGCAAACCTTCCACATTCCTTATGGAGTTAATTTACCATTCTAGAATCCATATGTGAGAATCCCAAATCTTATGTTCTAAACATTTGATCACACACTGAGATCCATTCAAGCTTGTGAGCATGACTTTTGCTGTTTTTCTGTTCCTATATCATGAATTTTCTTTCCCTATTAAATCTTTCCTGGCCCTTTTCATTCATAGAAATTAATGATCCATTTTGGAACTACCAGAAATGTTCTGGTAACAAATGTAAATATTTACTGAGAAGTCTTTTAAGGTTCAAGAAAAACAAAACTGCTGGCTAGGAAAGAGCTATTTATAAATGACTGCAAAGTTAGCCTACTTTAGGGGTTTACTCCAATTCTAAATCCTTCCTCAGCTCCTACCCCCACCTTCCTTATTTATATCAAAGAAACCATCTTGCAAAGTTATCATTACTCAAAATTTACATCCACCGAACAAGGGCACAGCATGGAAACAGTCTGACTTCACTTCTGTTGGCATCTGCTCCTACTTTCTTCAAAATTATTCTTTAATTTTGTTCTAAAATTTATTTGACGAGGTGCTAAGGACAGAAATTCACCCTTCTTTCAATGAAATACTACTTTCTTTCCAAGCCTATTTTTCCTGTGAATTACCAATCAGAATACAGTAACAAAATGATGTTTATTTTAATTATTTTTAAATTTTTTTTACAGACTGCATTTTGATTCATTGTACACAAATGGGGTACATCATTTTGTTTCTATGGTTGAGCATGATGTAGATACCATTTGTGTAATCATACATGTACATAGGATAATGATGTCTGTCTCATTCCACCATTTTTCATACCTCCCCTCTGAAGAGTTAAATATGTAGTATGAGTTTGAGATTCATACAAATAATCTTCAAATATGAATTTTTAATGAAAAATATTTGCTGATACCTGTAATCCCAGTGGCTCAGGAGACTGAGGCAGGAGGATCACAAGTTCAAAACCAGCCTCAGCAAAACTGAGGTGCTAAGCAACTCAGTGAGACCCTGTCTCTAAATAAGATACAAAAAGGGCTAGGGATGTGGCCCAGTGGTTGAGTGCCCCTGAGTTCAATCCCTGGTACAAGAAAAAAAACAACAAAGACAACAAACATTTAAATATCTGCCTGTAAAATTCAAAATGTCTGCAGTATTCCAGAATCATCTTATTCTTAGAGTCTATCATTTTATTAGGGTGTTTAAATTGGTAAGATGTGTTTAGTATATCTTGTCTGAAAGATTTTGGACCTGTTTATTTTTCTAATTAATAAAATACAGTCATCATTTCCTAAGAAAGAAGTGAACAGTAGGTGAAGTGGTGTGCTGACATATGTCTGGAAATATTTGACTAATTTCACATTCTACAAATTCATCAACAATCGATGTCAATTTAACCTACATGAAAATTCTACTATTCTCCTTTCATTCCTAGTAAATTAGAGACCAAATAGTGGAACAGCTTCTGATGACTTGCTATTTGTTTAAGAAAGTATAAAGAATGAAATATTTAAATTTCAAATTAATAAACCATCACTCTATCTCATCTCAATTACCTTTCCTTACCTAAAGAAAACTTTTTTTTTTTTGTGGGGTGGGGGACTTTGAATTGAACCTTATAGTGTTTTACACTGAGACACATCCCCAGCCATTTACATTTTTTTTCTTTATTTTGCAGCTGGATTCCACTAAATTGTTGTGGCTGGCTTTGAATTTACAATCTCCTGCCTCAGTCTCCCAAATCACTGGGAATACAGGCACGTGCCATCATGTCAGACAAAAAATAAATAACATTCTTTCCCTTATTCTGTCTACTTGGGGCCTCTTTTTTTTTTTTTTTTTTTTTTTTTCATTACTTAGCAATGTTGTCATTCAAAATGTTTTGGTGTACTGTGATTATTATCACTATCTACAACTATCTTCATACTGTAACTTGTATTAAGACAGTCGTGGTACCTATGTGTCCTCAGAATTACTTCCCTAGACCTTAAAAACATACCTGGAACTTGGGGTTTACTGAGAAATTACTTATTAAATAGTGAGTCAATTAATACATAGGTAATACCAAAAACTGAGAATTGTAGGCAACTTATTAGGTTATATACTGAACAAGAACATAAATGTGATGTATGTTCACACACATAAGCACATACATATGTTTAAAATTACATAAATATTATATATTATATATAAATATATAATATATTACATATATAATATATATTTCCTTTGCTCCCATAACAATTCCAGAAGCAGTAATAATATTACTATTTATCATAGATGAGAAAATAGCAACATACAAACTTTAAGAAATTTACTTGACGGCACACACAGCACTTGAGACCACCAGAATTTAAACCTAAGCTACCTGGTCACAGAGTCCCAATTTTGCAGCAAGCTATCCATTTAATGAAAGAACAGACATTTCTTTCCACCTTACCAACCTCATTGCTTACCTTTTAGATGATACTTTAGTAATGGTTAAAGATCTTCACTAAGACAATGGGAAGTATTTGGAGTATTGGTAATGTGGCTTCTGAGAGGTAACAGACAGATGTGAGCAATGGGAACATGAGGTTAAGGGGATGATTCTCTAACCTGGGCCCACTGTGCTGGAGAGGGAAGAGGGGAGGAAAAAGGGAAACATTGAAGATGATATTGGCCAAATTATATTGTTATATCGTGTGCCTATACGAATGTTTAACAACAAATCCCACCATTAGGTACTATTGTAATATACCAACAAAAAATATGGGGCTCAAAATCAATTCACTTGCAGGCCTGCCTGGTTTAAATCCATAGGCTATGTTATATTCCTCAGCAAACTTGTTACCTGTAAGAGACATGCAGGCCCCAAATACTCCACCTTTCCAAGTTATCCTGAAGAAGGGAGACTTCTAAAACCCTCACCCAGGCCAGATTTCAGAACAGGGAGATAAGGATAACTCCCAATAACCATAAAATCTGTATGAATAAATTCCAGTTAGAACTGGTCAGCATGGGTCAAAGTGACCTAGAGTTTTTGAATCTTTACCATGCACAATGGGAATTAAAAGTCTGATGCAATCCTGCTGTCAGTCAAAAGTAAAGAGGCAGACCTGGGCAGGACTCTGGAAGCGTTCTTGGGACTCCCAATACAACTGGAGGGCAGAAGGGATGTGATATCCTTCTCCTCTCTGGGAGTACTGACTGTCTCCCTTAAGACTGTTCCCTTTACCTTTTTCATACCTCTTTTAATAAACTTTGCTATTCTTTTCCTACATCTTATGTCTTGCCTGGAATCATCTTAAGCAGGAATGCAAGAGTCAGGGATGGAGACCTCTCTAACAGTCTCCCTCAGGACCTGCTGGTGGGTCTTTGCAATGGTTTCCACTATAGCTCATAATTCATTGCATCCATTGATCTATGTGGAATTTACAGGAATTTAGCTGTTATAATAAAAAATGCAAGGGCCAAAATTAAGTAACTCTAATATACAATAGGCAAACAACATTAAATCTTAAAACTGGGGGATAATCTTTTACTCCATGTTTCACCTCTTGCACCCTGAGTCTGTCTAGGTGGAAGAAACCATTACACCTCACCCTAACACTACACATAAGGGGTTATAGTGCTGCAGTTGTCCACTTTTCTGCCCATCATGCAGAACTACCTATCAACCACGATGGAGGTGTCTCTTATCCTGCCAACTCATGGTAGGAAACTCCTATAAAGTCAGTTCGGCAGAATCATGGACCATGGGCCTTTTAGGGCACTTCATGCAACTTACTTGGGCTTTTCAGAGCCTGTTAAGGACTGATCTCATGATGGGATGCTACTGGATATACCCAAATGGGTTGTGGATTAGAAACTACCCATTTCCTTGTGTCGGGGATGTCATTTGGTGGTAGAGCACTTGCCTAGAAGCTCTGGGGGTTTAATCCCCAGTCCTCAAAAAGAGAAAGGGAAAGACAGAATGGGGGAGGGTGAGAAGAGAAAGAGGAAAGACATGACAAGGCAAGGCAGGATCCGACCCATTTCCTCAAGGTCAGCTTGAGTCACATGGCAACTTTGAGCTCTATGGCTAAGCATTCAGTATCTACTAAGGTCCTGAAGCTATCACTTATCTGTTTCTAAAAGACTAGTTGTCCAATAGAGCATGGCAGGGCTCTTCAACATCTGAATGGCCTGCACCTTCAGGATACTAGCAAAGGTTTCAAACAGCTTCATCTGCTAGTGATATTTCATGTGCTGGGATAGATGTGTGTCATATGGCTCAAATCTCAGAGGAGCTTGCAGGGCAGGCTCAACTTGTTGAGGCTTTGTTTGTGCTGGGTGCCAAACAAACTTGCAGCTTTTCAGTTTATGAAGCATATTTTCTGTAGTAACTTACTTGAAAAAGGAATATGCCCTTCCACCAAAGTCCAAATAGGCCCATTAAGCTTTCTGTCTCTTTCTAGATTGAACGAAAGAAAATGCAACAAATTGACCTTCATCTGAGAAGGAATAGTCCCACATACCCCATAGAACTTGACACTCAGAAATTCTCCTGAAGCTGAAGTCCATGAATTGTTGTCAGATTTCCCCCATCCTCTGACAAACAATTCTTTTACCAGTAAGTCTAGAGTAATTGCTACTTTTTGTTCAGTAGTTCCACCAGCATGTCTTCAATATAGTGGACCAGCATGATATCTTTGAGGTTGTAAAGATGTGTGAGATCTGTATAATTTCAGAGCTGAATAGTTGATATACCACTGAGTATGAGAGTGAAGATACATTACTGGCTTTGCTATCTGGAAGCTAACTGCCTCTGATGGTGTTTATGACAGGGATGAAGAGAAAATATTTTCCTGAACAATCGGTGTGAACAGTAGTTACCAGAGATGTGTTTATACATTCAAGCAAGGAAACTAAATATGGTATGGAAGCCACATCTGGAGTCACTGCCTGATTAAGTTTACAATATTCCACAGTTCTACAAAACCCATTTTCCTTCAGAATAAGTCAAAGAGGAGTCAAAATTGGAATGTTTTGGGAATCCCCACCCCTTTACTGTTCAAGTCCTTATTTTGAAAGTAATTTCTAAGATGCCTCTAGGAACTCAATGCTGCTTTTGCTTTACTGCATTCCTACATAAAGAGAGCTCTGATGGCTACCATTTTCATCTCTCACCATCATTACCCTCATCTACAGGTTAGGAAATCAGTGGAAGGATTCTTCTAGCTGAAGATGACAAGTATATTTTTTATAATTAATATTTCAAAATTGGAAAATTAATCACAGGATAGTTTTATGAAGACACTGGACTTGCTGTGATACTAACCTCTGTTAAAATACCTTTAGGTGCCTTGATAAGCATCTATTCTGATGGTACACCAATTTTTGATTTCCTGTAATTTCTGGCAGTTTAGAGTTATAGTCTAATAATCTTTGAAAGATATGGTCAGATCTTTCATTTAATGCACAGTTAATCTGGTAAAAGGTCACAAGTATCTCTGAGAAAAGACTAACAACACAAAATTTTGGGAAGTGTTTGAATCCTTCCCCTGGGGTACATGAACTCTGTTCAGGTTATTTTGAATCTATATATTAGGTCAAGCATAAATATTTTAAAGGGGTTGTTTCATTTTCTTTTTATGATTCAGATTAGACCTTCATTCACTTGACCTGAAATATTTCTGCTTATACAGAGGAAATAATAATTTAGTAGGCTTTTATCTATTTCACTTCTAGGATAGTCACAATCAACTTGCCAAGATGATATGTCTGCTTGGGGTAGATCATTTATTATTGCTTTAACTCTATAGTTCATTACAGTAGCTGTGATTACTATGTCTTTGCAAATTGAGAACTGATACTTGAACTGTACAACCTCAGTTTCTAATTACTTTTACTGAATTTAGACTTACCTAAAAGTTGCAGTAATTCCCACTATAAGTTCTGGTCCCACTAGAAGTTCTGGTTCCACTGTATGACCTTCAAGAAAGCTGAGGATGTGTCTCCTCTCACAAATGGATTTTCCACTGTCATGATGAACAGTTTATCTTCTAGATTCTTCCATCTGGGTTAGTAGTCTTAAGTGACAAACCCATTCTGATTTTCCAATCTCCCCAAGCATTTGAATCACTTTCTGTATGGAAAAAAAAAAGGGTGGGTACAGTATTTCTAATTACTGTGGGCTACATATGGTCCTTGTTTCAGCTGATCAAAGAAAATCTTAAAAGACTTTCTAAATGTGTGAGCTAAGTACAGAATTTCTGCTTACTGAAGCCATGTCAATAAATTCAGCCTGAAAAATTTATTTTCCCTGCAGCATTATCGCATATTCTTAATATTCATTATCACACGTATTTTCTGAATTTCCATCTGTACAGATTAGGAAGATTATATAATTCTCTTGGAGTGTAGCATCTTTACATGATTATACTTTACACCTCATTTGGGGGAGTTTCCTGGGACATGAGTATAGTAATATGTCAAACATCGAGGAAGTTGTGCTGATGAGTCCTGAAGAGAATCTGAAAGGTCTTGCAAGGAAACTGTCTTACAGGGTGACATTGCATTTCTTCAGGTAATGCAGAGTTAGTCCACCCATGTGGATCTGGCTACTTGTACTGACAAAGAAGTCATGAGCATTTAGGATCAAAGTCCTCAGCTTCATCAGCATCTTACCACATGTTTTATTTCAACTTTCACTTCATATTCCTTCCCATTCTCCCCTCACATTTAAATTCTTGTAGTCACCTGTCAGAATTTGATTTGTGTTTTATTTCTGCCACCGCAAGATGAGATCTGGATATGGTTTTCATCAACATTAGCCCTGGCACTTCAGGATATAAAGGTCTCTTCAGGGCCTGACATAGAAGGTTTCAGGTGATTTATATGTTACTGGGTCTGGGTATTCAAACACCTGAGCTTTTCTGTTTCTTGTCCCAATTCATTTAGAGACATCAGGAACAATAAGCCCATCATTTTATACACAGTTTGGCTATAATGGCCACTCAAATTCTCCTTGAAAGTGTTTGATTTTCAGTGTAAATCAGTGATGTGAGGTCTGTATTGTCATATTTCACTCAGACTATTGGTATTCTCTTCACTGTGGGAAAAAAGAGCCATGAGGCCTTTTAAAATATTATAGTAGACAGTCAGTTAAAGAAACCCCAAAACAAATTATGAATATCTTACTCAATAACCTTCCTCTAGAACCACTCCCAGTAATAATGAGAATTAGTCAATGTTTTCCATAAAAGTAGTATCACTAGGATGTGTGTATGTGCTTATGTAGCCACATATAAGATTACATATAGTATACATACACTGAGAGAAGATTGATTAGGAAGGAATTGGCTCATGTTATTATAGAAACTAGAAAGTCCAAAATTTAGAGATTAGCAAGTCCAAAATTTTCAGGATCAGTTGGCAGTCTCCCAAGACTGTCCCAGTTGAGTGGGGAGCCAAAGTTCCAAAACTTGGGTTTGGTTCTTGGGTTCAAATAAAAGAAAATTTAAAGTCAAACACCAAAAACCAAGTAAGAGAACTTTATTATGAGTGAAAGTGAAGTGAAACCAAAGTAAGGCTCAAGCAGAGAGCACTATCAGAGAGAGGGACCGGGTCGCCTCCCAGCAGAGAACAACAAAGGAAACAGTGCTGCTTCCAAATTACTGCTGTTTGATGTTTGTCAGGAGAGCTCGGTTCCACCTCCTGTAGTCTTTACCACGAGTATTTATCTCCTCCTTCACACTGGGCCAGGGCATTTTTGACTCTAGTTAATCTTCTCCAGAACTGTCATGGCTACTGTCCTGTTCAGGTGGCTTCATCTACAAGTCAATCATATATTAATGCAGGTTCTGGGACCAAAGACCAGGCAGAGTTCATCTTAGTGCACTTGTTACTAATGAAATTTTCATTCTGAAATCCAATGAAAACCCTATGGCCATAAGTCCTCATTTTACAATGAACTCAATAGACCTGTTGCGAGTTAGCCCCACTGATACTCCCTTTTTTGATGACATTTTTAATGTTTGTCCTTTGTTTTCACCTGTTTATTCCCAGGGTTAGTACTCCTGGTGTTGTTCTACAAAGTAGTTGTTTGCTCACTGAAGGCAATTCAGAGAAACCCAGTGTCCCTGCGATGCTATGTTTGCATCCCTTTGCTCATTACTAGCTACTGCTAGTTTTCCAGTTGGAGTCCAGAGGCAGTCTGCTGTAGAACCAGGAAGAGCTTCTCCTGGTTATTGCATAAGTCAGAACTCTGGGAAATTCTTTCTCCTGGGAGGGTTTCTGTGTGTTCTACATAGACTTTCAATTGATTGGATGATGCTCACAGGCATGATGAAGGGAAATCTGTTTACTCAGGTTCTACAGATGTAAGTTGTAATCTCATCCAAGACAGTCTCACAGAAACACTATTTGTCATATATGTTGGCATCTCACGGTCAAATCAGTGAATGTAATGTTCACCATCACGGATAAATGCAAAAAAATAAATCAACCAACAACCAAAAAACACATAGACTATGAAGTGTCACTGATTAAAATTGAACTAGCTAAAAAATTCAGAGGGAGATACTTATTAGATATTGAAGGAAAAAAAAAATAACAGTTTTGTCAGGTACTATAAGAAATATTATACACCAGGAAATAATGAAGGTATATTCAAAGTAGTAAAAGACAAAAATCGTTGTGGCACACTCCTGTAATTTTAGCAACTCAGGAAACTCAGGAAGCAGGAGGATTATAAGTTTAAAGCCAGTCTCAGCAACTTAGTGAGACCCTATCTTAAAATTAAAAATGTAAAGAAAAGACTTGGGATGTGACTCACTGTTTAAGTGTCCCTGGGTTCCATCTCCAGCATCAAAAATGTATTTTCCCACTAAATAATTTGAAATATATTTCTCACATGTAGGCAAAATAAATACATATTCAGGAAAATATGTTTAAACACACAGGTAACACATATATGCAAATGAACACCAAAAATCACAGACACTAAATTAGTTTGAAAGGTTTGTGCTTTAAAAAATTTTCCAGGTATGGAGCAACATGGTAACAATAAAACTCTCAGATGAAGAAATAAAGTAAAAAATGTAAAAATGAAGGTTAGTGTAACAAATAGTGACTTTTTAATATTGATTGCTTCAGAAAAAATAAAACTGTCTTGATGTAATGTAGGATTAGGTAATAAATAAATGTGAAATTAATGAAAAATAGTGCGCAAATAGGAAAGGAGGATATATACTATTTTAAGAATCATATGATAAAACATTTTTAAAATATTGTTTTAGTTAGATTATAGGACAGTAAATATGCATTTTATAATCCTGATGGTCACTACTGAAAAGAACAAAAATACATAGTACCTATCCAGAAGGAAATAAAGGATATCACTAGAGTTCTCACAATATTTAGCTTAAAATAAGAGATCATACAAATCACCAATAGCTAATACATTTTACAATTAAATGAAATATGTAAATCCTTAAAAGTGACCACATCAGAGAGAGTAGATAGTTTGAATAGTTCTGTAAATATTTAATAAATTACATTCTTACTTAACCAATATCTACATTAAAACAAAATTATTTTTTCCGGTTTGAAAATCTTACCTTTCAGACTGGGTTGTTGATAGAGTGATGTATGACCCTATTCAATAATTCAGAAGATGGTAATAACTGAGAGAGAACAGAGCAGCAAAGATGACCAGGGACACAATTACATTATGCACAAAAGCCAACCACGGAGGCTAGTTGCTAAGCTCTGAAGAGTTCTTTGCAAGTATAGCCTCGCTTTGCTGAGTTACTATATTTCTGAGTCTCTTTCTTCCCCAGAATATCCTGCAGCCTGACTACCCTCTCCCTAGAACCATCCCTAGAACCATATTCCCTCATCTGATAAATTGTTCTATCTTCTTCAGAGTGTTTTTTTTTTTCCCCTGTATCTGCAAATTTGAGCAGACTAAATCACTCTCATTTCTATCAGCAGCACCAACAAATGTTTATCAACAGCCTCTAATGAACCTTAGTAACTCACTTGTTTGGCAATAAGAGAAAATAACCTATAGATAATATCACAAAATGGATGACCCTCGACACTATTTTGATTAAATATATTATGTATAAAAGATCACATATTTAATAATAGTTTTGTATGGAAGGCAGATAATGAGCAAACACATGGAGACCGTAGATTAATGTTTATAGGACAGGAAAGTGGGAAATTAGGAATGACAGTAGAGGTTTTATTTTCAGTGGTCAAAGTGCACAACTCTAACATACTAAAACATACTAAATGTCATAAAATATACATTTGCTAGGTAAAAAATTAGAGCATATAAGTTATATTTTGAAAAATTTCCTAACTTTATATATTTCCTGTGTATTATTTTAATTTTAACAAAAATTATACTCATAATCAAATTATCATATATTTAGAAGTCTCTGAATCTGGCATAGTTCAATCTATAATTTTTGATGTGCTTATCAGGGTATTACTAAATGTGTTTTTGACTTGTGATATTCTAAACTTACGATGGCTTCATTAGCACTCGTATTACACCATTGTAGCTGAGGAACAACTGTGATTGTCAACACATTTAGTATAGCTTTAAAAATAAAACACTTTGGGATAGAATTTTTTTTACATTTCCATATAATTGTGATATTACCAACATTATTCATGTAACTGATGCTCAGATTTATACCAAGGTAGGAGATACCTGATGTTATTTCAATCTTCATATATTTGTTAGACTCCTCTGTGTTCTAATATATGATCTATGTTGGAGAATGCTCCATGTGCCATTGGGAAGAATATGCATTCTTCAGCTGTTAGACTGGATGCTCTATATGTGTCTGTTAAGTTCATAGGTCTTCATTTATTTTCAGTCAATCTAACTCTTCATTTTCTCTGTTGGTGATGACACGTTTCCTTGATTGTCTTGGTGTTTGTGGACATGCATCAGTGTCTGTGCATTCGAAGCAGTAGGAGCTTATCCCTGTCTTCTGAGCTTGACTCTGTCTGAGAAAGGCTCGGGGCAGCATTCACGTTCACTGTAATTGCAGGGTAGCTGTGACTGGCCTGGCCATGCCAGAAGCCCAGGCTGATGTGGTCAGTGCAGCAATGCACTGGCCCCAGGGGCTTGCCAGCTGTTATGGACTGTGCGGAGTTCCTGACCAAGAAAGTCAGTCCAGCAGTGGTATAAGTTGGAGTTTGTCCTACAAGACTGAGGACTGTGGCCGTATGGTCCTGTCTCATGCCAGGTCAGGTTTGTAGTATCAGTGTGCAGATTGTGGCCTAGAATATGGAGCTGTGGGGATCTGTTGTGTAGGGTTTTCTTGTGGCAGGTCCAGTGGTGGTGTCCCAGGTAAGGTCCTATGTGCCCTTTCCTGTTCCAAGTGTGTGGCATTCCTCGAGGTTCTGTGCTGCCTGGAGATGAGGGAGCTGTGACTTATGTAAGGTAACACCATCCTTTCCAGAAACTCCCATGCAGTATTTTTTATTGTTTATGGCATTATTATTATTATTATTATTATTATATTTCCAATACTGTCATCTCCTACTTGTTTTCCTTAACTCTTCTGAAGGCATTTCTATGCATGGAGAGTAGTACAAATTTATTTTGGGGGGTTGGGGAGGGGTGGTGAACAAAGTTCATCTCCAAATCCTGCTCTAATAGCTGCCTCAGTATACTTTCTTTTTAAAGTCAAATATGTTACAAAGTGTTTCATAAAGGTACAGATTAATGAATGGGCACAAATGCATTTAGGTACTAAACTTGAAAACATTGGTTGTAACTTTCTGTATCAAAAATATAGAATGTGTGGAAGAGCATCAAAATGAACAAAAGACTGCTTTGTGATGATATAATTTAATTCACCATGAAAACTTAGGCATGAGTCTTATCTGTTCAAAGAGCAAAGTACAATCATAGAAACAAAAGGTTGTACCCCATTTGTGTATAGTGAATCAAAATGCAGTCTATAAAAATAATAAAAATTAAAAAATAAAAAATATAAAAAGAGCAATGTAACTATCAGTGTTCTAAACTAGGGAATTTCTCATCAAGAGAAGGGAAGGAAAAATAGGATTCTGACATTGGAAAATCTACATACCTCCAATAAAACCAGTCAACGAACCATTAAAGTAAATGAAAACTTACTGCACAGCCCAAAGATTGTTATTACACATAATTTTATATTAAACTTTTACCCCAAATAAGAGGGGTTTCTTTCAGTTCAAGAGCATGTGAAGTAATTATGAAATATTGTCATACATTAGCTTAAAAAGAGATCTGGTATACAAAATAATACAAAATGCATTCTGTGTAGAAGTAAGTAAAATAAAAATAAAATTTCTTTAATACTTTTATTTAGGCAGTTAAAAAATTTCAAAACCATTCTTAAGTAAAACAAATAAAAACCAAATATAAATACAGATAATAAATATATTATGCCTTTAATGTATGTATGCCACTAACTTCATTAGAAAATAAATTCGGGTCAAAAATCAGAAAGGAAGAGCAAAATTGACTAACAGAATGAAGAGGAAAAAATAAAAGATAAAGGAATAAAGAAGGATATATTGATAGAAATCAAGCTCCAAACTCTGCCTCTCCTGTGATGTGGATCTGGTAGTTCTGCTCAGTTGTTTCAATTTCTCAACTTGGTTTTCACTTATCTTTTTGAAGTCTTCATTGTGGATATGCATTTTAGGGGAGGGAATATTTAAGGGGAGGTTACCTGCAGACTTTGGCACCCCATGTAAAAAACTTTGCTTTTGAAGAGCTCCCTCTCTAATTTCCAACTGATCTAGAACACTATGCTCTGAAATTTCAAGTTATTTTGTCTTCATTTGTCTTTTTTTTTTTTTTTTTTTTTTTTTTTTTTAAGAGGCAGAGTTTGGAGCTTGATTTCTATGAAGTTGCAGACACTTGGAAAATATCTCCCCCTTACTACAGGCAAAACCAAACCTCCACAAGTCCAAAATGATTAGTTCTGATTTAAATCCACGCTTGAAATAATCAGTGGAAGATAACAGAATTCAGACTCTCTACAACACATCCATCATAATGTATATAGTTGAAAATATAGTATATAGTTGAAAATCACTAGATATGTGAAGACAGAGGAAACATGACTAATAGTCAAGGAAAAAAACTAATGAATAAAATAGACTTCTCCTCCCCTCCCCAGATGCTCCAAGAAAATATATTGAACAAATGCTGATATTTTTCTGCAACGAAATATTATGCAATGTTTTAAAAGGAAATGAGCTGCTATTGGTACATGCAATAACATGGCTGATTCTCAAAAACATTTTGAGTGGAAGATTCCAGACCCAAAATATATATTCTACATACTTCTATTTGTAGGAAGTGTAAGAACAGGAAAAACTAGTCTATGACCAAAAAAAAAAAAAAAAAAAAATTACAACAGCTGTTTCTGAGACATGGTCATGGACTAGATGCAGAAGGGAATGTTCATGATGATGGAAACGACTGGGATTTGACTACACAGGTACATACGTTTACTAAATTTTACATGTAAGGTATATGAATTTCTCTTTCTATAAATTTTGTCTCCATTTAAAAAGAAACTTAATGTTAAGAACAGAGTATGCTAAGTGAAATAAGCCAATCCCCAAAAAACAAAGGTTGAATGCTTTCCCTGATAAGTGGATGATGATATATAATGGGGGTGGAGGGTGGGGAGTGAGAGAAGAATGGAAGAAATTTACAAAGAGGGAAATGAGAGGGAGGAGGGGGCAGGGGTATGGAAAATGGTGGAATGAGTCAGACATCATTACCCTATGTACATGCATGATTACACGAATGGTATGAATCTACATTGTGCACAACCACAGAAATAAAATGATGTACCCCATTTGTGTACAAATAATCAAAATGCAGTCTGTAAAAAATTTTAAAAATATACTAAAAAAAGTTAAAATTAAAAAAGTACATATTAAAATATCTAACATTTAACATCCTATTTCATATATCTCTGAGATAAAATGAACTTTTTTGAAATTTTATCATCTAAAACACTTATTCATTAAGGACATTTTTAGTGGATATTCATAACATTGTGTTGTATTCACACAATGTATTTTGATTATTTCCACCTCCCTGCTACCCACGCTTACCATCCTTCCTCCCAGCACAGATTCTCTTCCTCTTCACTAATTGTCTCCCTTCTACATTCACGTCATTTTTCTACTAGATTCCACATATGAAAGATAACATGCAATTCTTGTCTCTCTGAGTCTGGCTTATTTTGTTTAATACGATGATCTGAGTTTTATTCATTTTTTTTCTGCAAATGCGCGTGATTTCATCCTTCTTTGTTATTAAATAGCATTCCGTCGTGCATATGTACCATGTTTTCATTATCCATTCATTTGTTGATGGACATCTAGGCAGATTCCACCACTTGGCTGTTGGGAATTGTCCTATGATACACATTAGTGTCAGTTTTCTCTATATTAGAACTGACACATTAGTGTCAGTTTTCTCTATATTTTCTCTATATTATTCTCTTCATTCTTTCAGAAATACAATACGGAGAGGTATAGTTGGACCTTCATTAGTGGTTTTTTTTTTTTTTTTTTTTTTTTTTTTAGTTTATTGAGGAACCTCTTACTGATTTCTGTGATGGATGTACTACTTTTCATTCCCACCAACAGTATATAAATTCTCTTTTTCTCCCACATTCTCGTCAGCATTGGTTATTATTTGTATTTTTGATGATTACTGTTCTGACCTGGGTGAAATAAAACCTCAATGGTTTCAATTTGCATTTCCCTGGTAGCTAAATATATTAAATTGTTTTCATATAATTATTGACCACTTATACTTCTTCTTTTGAGGAGTGTGTCTATTCATGTGCCCATTTATTGATTGTAGATTTTTATTGTTGTAGATATTTTTGAGTTCAAAATATTAATCCTGTCAGAAGAGTAACTGGAAAAGATGTTTTCCCACTCTGTAGACTCCCTCTTCACTCTGCTAATTCGCTTCATTTGTTGTGCAGAAGATTTTTAATTTGATGCCAACTCATTTATTAATTCTTCTTAGTATTCCTGAGCTGAGTCCTGTTCAGGAAGTTGTTGCCTGTGCCTATGTGTTGAAGTGTTTCCACTGTGCTTTTTTTTTTTTTTAAAGGAATTTCAATGTTTTAGGTCTTATATTTAGATCTCTGATCTGTTTTGAAATGATTTTTGTGATAGGTAAAATATAGCAATCTGATCTTTTACATATGGATATCAAATTACCCCAGAACCATTTCTTAAAAACACTGTCTTCCCCAAAGTTTGTTTTTGGCACCTTTGCCAAGATTAGATGACAGTCACAGCATGGGTTTGGTTCCGTGTCCTCTATTCTGTTCTGTTGTCTAAGGGTCTGTGGCTCTATTACATTCTGACATCAGACATGGCAATGCCTGCTTGCATTGCTGTCTTTGCTGAGGTTTGTTTTGACTATTTTGGATCTTGTGTTTATCCATATGGACTTTGACTACTTCTGTGAATAATGTCATTGGTATTTTAATGATTGTTGCATTGTATCTGCATATCACTTTTGATAATATGGCCATTTAAGAAAATTATTTAAGAAAATTAATTATTTTGGTTCATAAACATAGATCTTTCTATCATTTATATGTTAAGTGACAATGTGTCATTGTTCTAGATGACATAAAATAGATCAGGTAATAAAAGACATAAATAAAATGCAAATTATATAAAAATGAAAGGGAAGGAGATTCACTTAAGAAAAAATGAATATAGAGAGACACCAAGGAGATAATTGTGATCATCATGTAACCAATAAGATAAGCATTTAAAAGAGATAAAATGTCTCTTTGTATTGAAAATGAGATCTGAAGAAACAAGGGCTAACTGAGAGAATGAAAGGTCATTTGCTGTGCATTCATTCTTGGACATGAATGATAAAGATTGATAGCATGTGTAAAGACTCACAGAGAGGAAGGGGTCAGGACTAGGAAGCTCTGCACTAGGAACATAAGGAATCTATGAAAATGGCAGAAGCTTAGTGCTTGGAAGAGCCAAATGCTCCAGTTAGTTGTACCTGACTCTAACCTGTGCATCCTTTTATATTTTTCAGTTGAATAATCACCTAGATACATGACAATGCACAGTCTCTTTTATGAGAAGTAAAGAATATGTTTTCTGCCCATGCTGTGTGTGATATATTAAAAGAGGAAGAAACACCATCACAAAACATTCCAGTAATGAACCTAGGAATTTGGGCACATTATCTGTGGTATGTGATCCAGGGTATAATTTGACTGCTATAAATGCATAGAGTTGGACACCAGGAATTTTATGAAAAGCAGTCTGGATTTATGTTATCTGTAGGTTTGCTATTGGTCAGGTGATATATGATCAAGATAGTGAGATATAAAGAGACACTTATTTGTAACCATGGGATCCTATGCAATTGACATCTATAGAGATGAAATATAACATGTTTTAAAGTAAAGGCTACACATATACATAGCTCTCTATGAGAGTATATACATGTACATACATACATGCATATATGCATATATATTTATATATGTATAATTTGATATGTTGAAATTGAAATCCCTAATGTTGCATAATATGCCACAATATCTTCAAAGAGATAATTAGTTAAAAAGAGAAATTTTGGGTTGACCTTAATCCAATATGCCTGATATCATTATAAAAATGAGGGTTTAGGGCACAGAAACATAGAGGGAAGACCACATGAAGACAGAAGGACAAAGTGGTCATTCACAGACCACAGAAAGAAGTCTCAAAAGAAATCAGTCAATGGGCAACTTATTTTGGGACAATAGCACCAAAAACTGTGAAAAAATAAATTTTTCTTCTATGAGCAACTCATTCTACTGTATATTATTATGGTAGCCCTAGAAAACTAATGAATCAGTGTCAGCATATATGTATATATGTGTACATACATGGATATGAGTATGTACATGAATTCAGAAAAAAACAAATACATGATACTTTTATACATGTACACAAGTTGAAAAGAGGATTGAATATGATTTTTATTTTGAACTATTCAATAAAACAAAGAAGCACAATAAATAAATATAATTAAAATAAAGACAATAATTAAAATCAATGAATTAACATGTTCCAGAAAAATTACAAATCATTCTTTATATTACTTCCATGATGATATTAAAACTTAATGTAAAATTAAAATATAGTTTAAAAACTTAAAAACCTTAGTAAGCTAAGACAAGACTTTTTATCAGAACTTATTGTGGTGGGCGACACCTGGGGCCCAGGGTTACGCCAGGTGCATCTACAGATGGCGACTGGCAGAGAGCATATGGCATCCTGATTATGCTGGAGAACGGCAGGAAGCGTTTACAATTGGCTGCATGATAATCAGTTCAGCTGCCTAGCGCATGGGCAGATATACTTTACATGTAGGCTTGAGCGTGTGATCGCTTGACCTTTAATAGGATTGGATGGACATATCTGGTTACAATTGCTTATGCATGAGACTGCTTATATATTGAGGGTGATATCTGAATAAAGAAGGAAAGCTTGGGGCGATCCAAGATGGCGGACTAGAGGGTGACTGCATCTCCAGTTGCTCCAGAACCCAGGATTCAAGAAGGGGAGGCATTGAGAGACTCGGACTAAAATAGAGCCTTGGGGTGAGTCTCCCCCACCAGGTGAAGTGCTGCCCAGGCGGCAGACTCGGATTCGGGTGGCTTATTAGAGTAAGGCAGAGCAGCTAGAGTCCTCCCCAGGCGGCTCTGCACACGCCGGCAGTGGGCTCCTCCCACAGGGCCAGATGCTCCAGCATCTTGGAGCAGGCCCCCCAGTGAGAGCCTTTCTGCACAGAACCAAGCTTCAATTCCCTGAACCAGGGAGGTGAGTTCCTGCCCGCAGGTTGCTTCAGGGATCAGGACAGGGCAGCCAGGGACTTCCCCAAGCAGCCCGCATCCGGGCCCCCTCCGGCGGGAAGTGCCTTTCCAGGCTAGCTTCTCTGAGCAGACTGCTCAGTGAGAGCCTTTCCACATAGAGCCAGCTCCAAGTCCTGGAACCAGTAGAGGACTAGGGGCAGCTTCCATGGAAGCACTGCATTATCAAGTTACTCCAAGACTTCAGGCTACTGAAGGCAGGAAGGTGATACACTGGAAATCTATAGGGACAATATAAGCCAATAGGAGAATTCTGCAATATCACAAAGTCCCACTAACATCTGACCAATATGAGAAAACAAGGGAAGAAAATGTCCCAAACAAACCTAGATACTATATCAATAAAACCCAATGACAGCACAGCAGAAGAAATGTCAGAAAGGGAGTTCAGAATGTACATAATTAAAACAATCAGGGAAGCAAATGAGGAGATGAAAGAGCAAATGCAGGCATTAAATGATCGCACCAATCAACAGTTAAAGGAGCAAATACAGGAGGCAAGAGATCATTTCAATAAAGAGTTAGAGATATTGAAAAAAAAAAACAAACAGAAATCCTTGAAATGAAGGAAACAATAAACCAAGTTAAAAACACCATAGAAAGCATAACCAATAGCATAGAACACCTGGAGGACAGAACCTCAGATATTGAAGACAAAATATTTAATCTTGAAAACAAAGTTGACCAAACAGAAAAGATGGTAAGAAACCATGAACAGAATCTACAAGAATTATGTGATACCATGAAAAGGCCAAATTTAAGAATTATTGGGATTGAGGAAGGCTTAGAGAAACAAACCAAAGGAATGAACAATCTATTCAATGAAATAATATCAGAAAATTTCCCAAATCTGAAGAATGAAATGGAAAACCAAGTACAAGAGGCTTATAGGACTCCAAATATACAAAATTACAACATACCCACACCAAGGCACATTATTATGAAAATACCTAACATACAAAATAAAGTCAGAATTTTAAAGACCGCGAGAGAAAAGAATCAAATTACATTCAGGGGGAAACCAATAAGAATATCAGCAGATTTTTTAATCCAGACCCTAAAAGCTAGAAGGGCCTGGAACAACATTTACCAAGCCCTGAAAGAAAATGGATGCCAACCAAGAAACTTATACCAAGCAAAACTTACTTTCAGATTTGACAATGAAATAAGATCTTTCCATGATAAACAAAAGCTAAAGGAATTTACAAAAAGAAAGACAGCATTGCAGAACTTTCTCAGCAAAATATTCCATGAGGAAGAGATGAAAAACCACGATGCAAATCAACAACAGGAGGAACTAGCCTAAAGGAACAGCCAAATAAAGGGGAAACCAAATCATGTCAAAAAACAAAATAGAGTCAAATGACTGGGAATACAAATCATATCACAATAATAACCCTGAATGTTAATGGCCTGAACTCATCAATCAAAAGACATAGACTGGAAGAATGGATTAAAAAGAAAAATCCAATAATTTGCTGCCTGCAAGAGACTCATAGAAAGAGATACCCATAGACTAAAGGTGAAAGAATGGGAAAAAACATACCATGCACATGGACTCAGCAAAAATGCTGGAGTATCCATCCTCATTTCAGATAATGTGGACTTCAAGCCAAAACTACTCAAAGGGATAAAGAAGGACATTACATACTGCTTAAGGGAAGCATAAATCAGCAAGACATAACAATCATAAACATCTATGCCCCAAACAGTGGCTCATCCATGTACGTCAAACAAATCCTTCTCAATTCCAGAAATCAAATAGACCACAACACAATAATACTAGGCTATTTTAACATACCTCTCTCACCGCTGCATAGATGGTCCAAACAAAAAATGAATAAAGAAACCATAGATCTCAATAACACAATCAACAATTTAGACTTAACCAACTTATATAGGATATACCATCCAACAAAGAATGAATACACTTTCTTCTCAGCAGCACATGGATCCTTCTCAAAAATAGACCATGTCTTATGCCACAAAGCTACTGTTAGCAAAATCAAGAAGATAGAGATACTACCTTGTACTCTATCAGATCATAATGGATTGAAATTAGAAATAAATGACGGAATAAAAAACAGAAACTTCTCCAATACCTGGAGATTAAATAATATACTATTATATGATGAATGGATAACAGAAGACATCAGGAGGAAACAAAAAAAAATTTAGAAGTAAACGAGACCAAAGACATATCATATCAAAATCTCTGGGACACTATGAAAGCAGTACTTAGAGGAAGATTTATTTCATGGGGTGCATTCAACAAAAGAAGTAGAAATCAACAAATAAACGACTTAACACTACAGCTCAAAACCCTAGAAAAAGAAGAGCAGACCAACACCAAAAGTAGTAGAAGACAGGAAATAGTTAAAATCAGAGCCGAAATCAATGAAATTGAAACAAAAGAAACAATCGGAAAAATTAAAATAAATAGTTGGTTCTTTGAAAAAATAAACAAAATTGATAAACCCTTAGCCACACTAATAAAGAGAAAGAGGGAGAAAACTCAAATTACTAAAATTCGGAATGAACAAGGAAATATCACAAAAGACAGGACTGAAATACAAAACATAATTAGAAGCTATTTTGAAAATCTATACTCCAACAAAACAGAAAACCTCGAAGACATCAACAAGTTTCTAGAGACATATGAATTACCTAAACTGAACGAGGAGGACATACACAACTTAAATAAATCAATTTCAAGCAATGAAATAGAAGAGGTCATCAAAAGCCTACCAACAAAGAAAAGTCTGGGACCAGATGGGTTCTCAGCAGAGTTCTACAAAACCTTTAAAGAAGAGCTCATTCCAATAATTCTCAAAGTATTCCATAAAATAGAAGAGGAGGGAACCCTCCCAAACTCATTCTATGAAGCCAATATCACCCTGATACCTAAACCAGACAGAGACACATCAAGGAAAGAAAATTTCAGACCAATATCCTTAATGAACTTTGATGCAAAAATTCTCAACAAAATTTTAGCAAATCTCATACAAAAACATATTAAAAAGATAGTGCACCATGATCAAGTGGGTTTTATCCCAGGGATGCAAGGTTAGTTCAACATCCGGAAATCAATAAATGTCATTCACCATATCAACAGACTAAAAGTCAAGAATCACATGATTATTTCAATAGATGCAGAAAAAGCATTTGATAAAATACAGCACCCCTTCATGCTCAAAACACTAGAGAAAATTTTGGTAGTGGGAACATTCCTTAACATTGTAAAGGTCATCTACGCTAAGCCCATGGCCAATATCATTCTAAATGGTGAAAAACTGAAAGCATTCCCCCTAAAAATGGAACAAGACAGGGATGCCCTCTTTCACCACTTCTATTCAATATGATTCTTGAGAATCTAGCCAGAGCAATTAGACAAAACAAAGAAATTAAAGGGATACGAATTGGAAAAGAGGAACTCAAACTATTCCTGTTCACTGATGACATGATTATATATTTAGAGGAACCTGGAAATTCCACCAGATAACTTTTAGAACTAATAAGTAAATTCAGTAAAGTAGCAGGTTACAAGATCAATGCACATAAATCCAATGCATTTTTATACATAAGTGATGAATCTTCAGAAAGAGAAATTAGGAAAATTACCCCATTCATAATATCATCAAAAAAATAAAATACTTGGGAATCAATCTCACAAAAGAGGTGAAAGACCTCTACAATGAGAACTACAGAACACTAAAGAAATAAATGAAAGAAAACCTTAGAAGATGGAAAGATCACCCATGTTCTTGGATAGGCAGAATTAATATTGTCAAAATGGCCATACTACCAAAAGTACTATACAGATCAATGCAATTCCAGTTAAGATCCCAATGGTGTACCTTACAGAAATAGAGCAAGCAATTATGAAATTCATCTGGAAGAATAAAAAACCCAGAATAGCTATAGCAATCCTCAGTAGAAAGAGTGAAGCAGTGGGTATCGCAATACCAGTTGTAATTCAACTCTATTACAAAGCAATAGTAACAAAAATGGCATGGTATCGGTACCAAAATAGACAGGTAGATCAATGGTACAGAATAGAAGACATGGACACAAACCCAAATAAATACAATTTTCTCATACTAGACAAAGGTTCCAAAAATATGCAATGGAGAAAAGATAGCCTCTTCAACAAATGGTGCTGGGAAAACTGGAAATCCATATGCAACAGAATGAAACTAAATCCCTATCTCTCACCCTGCACAAAACTCAACTCACAATGGATCAAGGACCTCGGAATCAGACCAGAGACCCTGCATCTTATAGAAGAAAAAGTAGGTCCAAACCTTCAACTCTTTGGCTTAGGAGCAGACTTCCTTAACAGGACTCCCATAGCACAAGAAATAAAAGCAAGAATCAACCACTGGGATAGATTCAAACTAAATAGCTTTCTGTCAGCAAAGGAAACTATCAGTAATGTGAAGAGAGAGCCTACAGAGTGGGAGAATATCTTTGCCATTCATACTTTAGATAGAGTGCTAATTTCCAGAATCTATAAAGAACTCAAGAAACTCTACACCAAGAATGCAAATAATCCAATCAACAAATGGGCTAAGGAAATGAACAGACACTTCACAGAATAGATGTACAAGCAATCAACAGATATATGAAAAAATGTTCAACATCTCTAGTAATAAGAGAAATGCAAATCAAAACTACCCTAAGATTTCATCTCACCCTAATTAGAATGGCGATTATCAAGAACACAAGCAACAATAGGTGTTGGTGAGGATGTGGGGAAAAAGGTACACTCATACATTGCTGGTGGGGTTGCAAATTAGTGCAGCCACTCTGGAAAGCAGTATGGAGATTCCTCAGAAATCTTGGAATGGAACCACCACCATTTGTCCTAGCTATCCCACTCCTTGGCCTATACCCAAAGGACTTAAAATCAGCATACTATAGAGATACAGCCACATCAATGTTCATAGCTGCTCAATTCACCATAGCCAGATTGTGGAACCCAGCTAGATGCCCTTCAGTTGATGAATGTATAAAGCAACTGTGGCATATATATACAATGGAATATTACTCCGCCATGAAGAATGATAAAATTATGGCATTTGCAGGCAAATGGATGAAATTGGAGGATATCATGCTGAGATAAGCCAATCTCAAAAAACTAAAGGACAAATGATCTCGCTGATAAGGGGATGAGGACATATAAGGGGGGGTAGGAGGGGTTAGCGTTAGGGTTACGGTTAGGTTTAGAGTTAGGGATAAGGAAGGTGGTAAGAATGGAGGAAGGAAGGATTGTATAGAGGGAAAAGAGGGGTGGGAGGGGTGGGGGGAAAGGGAAAAAAAACCAGAATGAATCAAACAACATTGCCCTATGTAAATTTATGATTTTTAATTAAAATAAATAAATTTAAAAAAAGAATATGAGCAATAAAAAAAAAAAAAAAGAAGGAAAGCTGCTTCATGAACCTCTGAAGAGTATGTGTCTTTTGTCCCACTGGACGGGCCGAAAGAGCAAGGAGTGGCACTAACCCCTTGAAGCAGCCCAGGCTGGGAGCAGCGGTTTTCCGTAACTTATGGAAAATTGTCTTTTCTTCATTTCAGTGTTCTGTGTGAAAATTTAATTTTATCCATACACAAATTTCATTTCTTTTCATTGCCTCTTTCACATCTTTGTTTCTCAAGCTGTAGATGATGGGATTCAGCATAGGGATAACAGTGCTATAAAATATCGACATGATTATGTCATGCTCCAAAGCATAGCTGGAACTTGATCTCATGTACATGAAGAGGATGGTCCCATGGTAAGTGGACACTCCAGTCAGGTGGGAGCCACAGGTAGAGAACACTTTCCTCCTCCCTTCAGCAGAATGCATCTTCAGAATGGCCAACAGGATGAAGCCATAGGAGATCAGGACAATTAGAATGGTGACTATCTCAATGGAGCTCACAAAGAGGAAGAGCAGAAGCTCATTTATGTGAGTGTCAGAACAAGAAATGGCCAGTAGAGGAGGAATATCACAGAATATATGCCTAATTACATTGGACCCACAGAAGGACAGGCTAAAAGTGGCCACAGTGTGTAAAATGGCATGTAGAATTCCTCCAACACAGGAAGCAATGATGAGTGGCCCATAGACCCTGGGTGACATGCTCACTGAATAGAGAAGTGGGTTGTAGATGGTCACATAGCGATCATAAGCCATGGCTGCCAAGAGAAAGCACTCTGTGGTTCCAAAAGCAACAGCAAGAAATGACTATGTTGCACATCCATTGAATGAAATTATTTTGCTTTTTGATATAAAATTTGCTAACATATTAGGGATAATATCTGTAGAATAGCAGGCATCCACAGAAGACAACACACTCAGAAAATAGTACATGGGATTGTGGAGCTGGGAATCCAAGATGACCAATCCAATCAGTCCTAAATTTCCCAGAAGAGTAAAAATGTAAACTGCTAGAAACAGGAAAAAGAGAATTATTTGCAGTTCATTGCTGTCTGTGAAGCCCTTGAGTACAAATGCATGAACTTCAGTGGCATTCTTCATGTTTAAATATCATAAGACATGAATATTCAGAAGATCTTACTTCATGTTGCTGTATAAACAATGAACAATAATATTGTGAGTTGAAGACAAATTATATATTTTAATCCTTTGTTATTGCATAATAATTATGCACAGTATTAGGATTCAATATGACGGTTCTTACAGGAACTTGACATAATTTCAATTTCTCTCCCCACTACTTCTGTTTGTCTCCGCACTACCCTCATCCTCATCCTCTTCCTCTACTCAACTAGTCTCCTTTCTATTTTTACAAGATCCCCTTTATTTCTCTTTTCTATGTAGCTTCCACATATGGGAGAAAAACGTGAATTTTTACTTTCTCAGTCTGAACTATTTCACTTAATCCGACACTTTCTAGTTACATTTATTTAGCACAATGTAGTGTCTAAGCAATAGATCCCAAGATAATGTCAAAAGGGTGAGACAAGGGTGGATACCACTTACGCAAAATCAAGTGAGAGATATAGGTTTTTCATTTAGTCGTTAAATGCATGTCTTTTAAAAACCATCAGATCAAGTACTTGATTTGTCGCTGAGTTCTATTAGGTGTTTTTATATTAAATCACACTAAAACTTCAAGTGAACAATTGAAAAATCTTATTCATGAAATCAAAATATATGAGATAGTATGAAAGTACACAGACCACATGGATAGACTGGTCAGAATTTCAGAAATTTCATTAATGTGAAAAAGATTTGCTACTCTCCTGTAGAATTCAATCATTCTTTATTGTACATAAATGGCACAAATATAGATGGACAAAATATGTTAATAAAATTGAATCATTAAAATAACTTAAAATATAAAATATGCTGGATTGCTTTGTTTTAACAGAATAGTAGATTCCTGTATTTTATTTTATGAGTTTATTCCTAAAATTGTTCTATATCCATTAAGTCTTATTGAGATTATCTGAATAAAACTAGTGCTTTGAGGGGGAAGATGTAACATAAAATTAATACAATAGCATGTTCCATTCACATTTGTTTCTGAAGTATTTCTTATTGCCTGATCCCTTTACACTAAAATAATTATCTTTTTTTCTTATTGCCTGATCCCTTTACACTAAAATAATTATCTTTTTTTTTTTTTAATTTGGAATCTATATTCTTGACATTCTCTTTCCACTTCCTCAATTATCTGATGAATAGTGGTAGATTTTTTTTCTGAAAAAGTTGTTTTTTCTTTTAAGTTGTCATATCTGTTTACATATTTTGGAATGTGAACTCAGTCATATAACTTCTAGTGAACTGTTTACTGGGTCACAGATTAGTTCATAAAGAATAATAATCAAAATTATAATAAAATAGTCTTTACAAAAAGATGTACTATTAATATCAAAGATATAGTAATAAATGCAGGAAATAGTAGAACAAAACTTTTCTCACTAGTCCTGATTAAGCAAATTAGATGTCAGAGATAGCTATATGAATTTGCAGTTTCTATTATTAGTTCATGACACAGTATTCAAAATAGGGCACTTTCCTTATACAAATATTCATTAATTATTTATTTTTTTCATTTTCATTTTTATTTTCATGTGGTGCTGAGGATTGAACCCAGTGCCTCAGACATCTAGGCAAGCGCTCTACCACTGAGCTGCAACCCCAGCCCCTAATTATTTCTACAGTAACTAAATCAAAGACAGTTCCGGTCAGTCTTGAGGGTAAGTAATCTGAGGCAAGTGACATTCTATAATCTATTCAGATTTAACAACACAAATTAAGGACCAGTATCAATAACTAAACTTCATTCCCATCAGTAAAGATATTGATTTCATCACTATTTCCAGAAATAATGCATCCTCCTTCTCATTGACCCGAAGGTTTCAGAAGTAGCCTAAGTTCAGCCATTCAGTGCACTGATGTCTTCCTGTGGTTCTGGAGTGAGAGGCAGCAACCCTTGACCCACCACCCTGTCACTGTCTCCTGATCCTGGGTTTTGGAGAAAGCCACCTCAACAATCTTCTGGGATAAGTAAAGTCAGGGTTATCAGTACAAATCATCAATATCAGGAAAAGAGTATTATCATGAAATTATTAGAAGGAAAAACTACTTTCAAATGAAATATTATCTCTTCCTCATTTTCTACCTCTTCCTCCCTCCCTCCCTCCCTTCCTTCCTCCCTCTCTTCCTTCCTCCCTCCCTCCTCCCTTCCCTTTGTTCTTCCCTCTTTCCATTTACACTTATTTTTTAGTATTTTAAATCATAATTTTATTGAAAACCATTCTCATCCTGAAAGGGTTCTTTTATTTTTAATTCCAGTCAGACTATAAACTTGGGGCATGGAATATAACTAAAGGATATTTTCTTACAAGGGAATTAATAAGTTTAAATATCATTTCAGCACTACAAATGCAGAACATCTCTTGCTACAATATGTTCCCATTATAATATGTCTATGCTTATTTTCTCCTGTTTGGAAAACTCTCCCACTGATATATTTAGTCATGTATATCAAACCATGCAAATGAAGACTGTGAAAGAGTAACTTAAACACTACTCAAAATTACCATGATAAGTGCATTTTATAATTTAAGATTTTAAAAGTGTACATAATAAAATAATCATAACTAATGTGAAAGCTTAAGCCACAGACTGGAGAAAGAAGTTACAACCATGCGGGGCTTGAATATATACAATGTACTAAAAATCCATAGAAAAGTGGACAAAGTGATGCCACAGAAAAAGTAAAAGGAACTTTGATGGTCAAGGCATGCATGCATATGTATTTATAAAAGAGATATAAAAGAGAATTTTCATGACAAAATGATATCACACGTAATTCTCATGATTTCATGAAAAATAACAAAAATCGAAGACTCTCTCTCTACAAAGTGATGATGAGTTCATGATGAAGATCAAATATTCCCACTTGTATAAGTATTAAAGTTACTCTCACTTTGGGAAATCATTTATATATTATTTGTAATATATATATATATTATTATTATAATACAAATAATATATATATATATATATATATATATATATATAAAACAAAATCAGGGAGAACATGGAGTTAAATGAGCTAATATAGATGAGTCCAAAAATATTCATCTGAGCAAAAAGAAAAAAAAAGAAATTTGCATGCGCAAAACAAGGAAGTTAGTATTATGTCATACAGGGGTATTTATTTATTTAGGGTACTGGGTATTGAACCAATGGGCACTTTACCACTGAGCTGCATCCGTCACCCTGTTTCATTTATTTATTCTTATTTTGAAACAGGTTTTCGCTAAGTTGCCAGACTGGTCTTGAATTTATGACCCTTTAGCCTAGGACCCCCGAGACATGGGGATTACAGTTGTGTACCACCACATCCAGCCAGGGTCTTTAGAAAACATGCAAAAACCACTTCAATTTGTTGATGAGTTTATAAATACATAGCTAAACAATGACAGATTGCATATGAATGGCAAATTGATGAGAAGGCATTCTCTGAGTGAAGGAGGTACTTCGACAGGCTCAAGATCTACAAATTAATAGGAAGCAGGAGAACATAAATAATTTCAATTTCATGAATTAATCTATGTGTCAAAAAAATCTAAGATGGAATAATGTGTATATCAAAACCATTTATATTTCCTAATATTTATAGGGGGACTAAGGAGGAAAGGGAAAAATGGAAGAACAGTGGAAGGAATCTCTCCAAAACTTTGTATGTATATACATGAATATACCACAGTGAATTCCAACATCAAATATTTCCATAAGACACTAATTAAAAGTATAAATATATATAAATAAATTGTGGAAAAATCAACAGATTGAAAGGGAGGGGAGAAGAGGAAAGGATGGGGAAAGTGCTGGTGAATGAGTTAGAGCAAATTATAATCCATGCATTTGAGATTATATCAAAATGTATTCTAATTTTTTAATATAACTAAAAAGGATCAATAGATAGTAAGGTTATATTTTAATTTAAAAAGTAAATATTTGCAAGGTAAATATTTATTACTACTCAGATTTGTAAAATCTCCTTACTTCATTTTATATATATATATATTTTTTATAGACATATATTGTTCTGTGTGTACATGTGCATGCACAAATTTGTGTTTCCTATCACATAATAGCAAATGCATTTCATTTTTAAAAGATTTGGGAAACCATAAAATATTATGTCAACATTGCTTCCCTCAGATGGTATAGATATAATGGGAATAGGAGAGATAGGAGTAAAGCGAATTTAGTTTGAGTATAAACAAATATTATTTTAAAATCACATAGTAAAAATATCACCTCATGTGGGTAATGAAAATATAGACATGACATTTTTCTGAATGTTGATGTATATTTTTGTGTGGGGGGTGTTTTTGTGCTTTGTGATCCACTGAGGGCTCCATACTCTTCAGTTTTGATTTCTTGACCAACCTATGTTTATGTAGATGAGGTAAAGACAAAGTAAAAGAAATAAAGTAGCACTTTGATGAACACAGTAAAATCTGTCCATGTCCTAATATAATTTAAAGTTACAAGAAAATCCAGGGTCAACATGATTCCTGCTACCAGTTCAATAACACATCTGATACAAAGTAAGTAATGTGAACAAGCCATCCAAAAGCACATATGGATAAACCAGCTTCCAGACTAAAACCCATGTGTAATGTTATTTTTTTCTCCAGTTTTATCCTTCTTTGAAAGAGCAATACAATTGAACAACCAAGAAGCACCTTGATGTACAGGCAGGAAGACTAATTAAAACTGTAAACCAATTAACATTACACAGTTTGGGGTACACGTTTTATTAATCCACTGAGCCACTTTACCAGCCCTTTTAAATTTTTTATTTTGATACAGGGCCACATTAAGTTTCTGAGACTGGCCTCAAACTTGTGATTCTCCTATCTCATTCACTTCAACTACTGGGATTAAAGGCATGTGCCACCATGCCCGGCTTGGCTACACATTTAAAATGACCATATCAGATGATTATCAGATATACCTTTTTAAAAATTATGAAATATTAGGACAAATAATAAGAATTATAACAAAATTATAGAAAAGTATGTGTGACCAAGTAGAGTCAGATATTTAAATATTTAGCAACATGTACTATTTTACTGTGATTACTATTGCACATTCAAATAATTTTATTGGTATTAAATTAAAAAACAATGCAGATGCAATATTTCTTTTTTTTTTTTATTTATTTTATGGATCTGAGATTGAAGGTGCTGGGGTTGAACCTAGGTCCTTGCACATGCCAGGCAAGCCTTCTATCTCTGAGTTTTATCCCCAGCCCTGGGTGTGATATTTTGACTATGGTTTTAATATGTGTCCCTTCTCTTCATGTCTGTGGATCATTCTGTAACAGAAAAAGAAAATTTCTAAATTATGTGATCTGTTGATAACAAAAGTACATGGAATAAAAGTACAATTTCATTTGGTACATTACCGTGGGCTGACTCTTCATGTAAATTAAGTAATAAAAGCATCAATATTTATCAAATTTTCTTTTTTCAGGAAGTTTTGTTGTACAATACCTAAGTAGAAATTGGGATAAGTCAGATATTGAGAAATGCATTTTATCCCCCTACAGAATAGGCTAGAATTAAAGGAGTTTATATGGATATTTAATAGCTAAAGTATTTAGGGTCACAACTTGATCCTGATTAGTTCTCCCAAAACATTCTGTAAGTGATGTCAAAATCTCACTTATCTGTGGAACAGCAAATTCAGGTCCACTTATGTTATAATATGGTTCATTTAGACTGTTTATATCCACTTACTTGATTGTTGATAGAGCCCAAAGGAGAAACCTCAAGGGGACTATGACCCAATTATTTTCTGGTTCAAAATAACAACATGATGATTTAATTCATAATAAAAGAGATAATGGCTCTGGAAAAAAGTCTGCATGTTGACATAAAAAATGAATGGAATTATTTTGTGTCTGAATCAAAATGATGTCTTAGAAAATACGTATTTTAAGATGCTTTAATGTTAACTAAGAAATTTTAAGATTTGTGAAATCACTGTCACATAGTTTCAGCATTGTTATAATCTCACTTATCTGAAGCCCACTTTCCACATACTGACAATAAAACCCTTTCAACATTGCAACAAGTCAGTGGTCACGTTGAACAGTAATAATGTATCATCACCATATGTTTCTTGAGAGATCTAAGGGATGGATTTGAAATATTCAAGTACATTTACTCTACTCAAAATATACACTGTTGACTTCAATGTGAATCAAATGTCAATTTTGAATGTTATCAAAGGATTATTATTCAAGGTAATTAGAAAACAATGAAAGGGACATAAGTGTAGAGGAGATAAAAATTAAAACCTGGACTTAATAAATCCTGTAATTTGTGAAAGATGTAGGAAGTTTGTGTGTATGTGTTTGTAGAAAGAGAATGATAAAATAGAAATCAATTCAGCCACAGAAACTTGTGCAATAAATGTACACAAGCACATAGACACACATATGAACAAACACATGTATACAAGGATTATAATAGAGAAACAACACAGGTAGACAGGGACAAAACAAAAGAATTTTTTGTTTTCATCAATTTTTCTGCCTGATGATAGCCAGGTTAGAAATGACAAATAATGAAAATATCTCATTCTATACATATGTATTTTGAAGACAAGCATAGTGAAATTATTTGCATAGTCAGGTATACATTTTCATGATCACAAGTGTATCTCAGGATAGCATATGTAGAGATATTTAAATTTAACATCAGTCATAAATACCGTAAAGAGAAGCAAGTGTGGAAAAAGAATAAAGTATCCTGTTGTGATTGGTTCACAACCTACCTCAGAGAATCTAGGATGTGCCTCAATGAAGAGTTCATGTCTGTGCCCTGAATTTAAATAGATAAAATGTAAAACTGAAATTCTTAACACATTCAAAGATGAACAGACAACAAAGTAACATGAGCAAATACTCTGGTATTTAAGAGAAATAGTGGAGAAAAAGAAATACAGAATGAAATGATAATAGAAAAGTGAATGAAACTTTGAGTAGACAAGCCAACCATCCCATCATCTGATAAAATGTTCTGTTCTTTGCTGGGTTGTTGATTTCCTTTTATCTTCAGGTTGGAGCAGATTAAATTACAATAGTTCAGGAGCACCAAAGAATGTTCATCAGCAGCCCTTACTGAAAATTAGTAACTCACTTCTTTTGCAATTAGAAAAAATGACACATTGATAATGTCAGAAAATTACATGAAGACATTACTTTGAATAAAGATATTAGTTGTAAAAGACCACACATTTAATAATGAATTATATGGAATAAGAAAATACATGGAGATGGACAGTAGATTCATGTTTCTAAGGGAGAGAGGTGAGAAATTAGGAATAACTGTTAGGCAACATGAGTTTTCTGAGTGGTCAAAGTGTACAACTCTAAACATATTAAACACACTCAGATGAAATTTAGCACATGTAAATTATAATTTGAAAAATTATTTCACAGTTAGTAATTCCCTCTGTATTATTTTAAAATATAAGCAAAAAATAATATTCACAAAAAATATCAAAAATTGAGAAGTCTCTCTGCACTTAAAATGGTTTAATTTATGATTTTGTTGAATTTTGATGAGTTTATCAGGATATTATTAAATGCACTTTGGCTTGTGATATTCTTGACTTGAGATGGGTTCATCAGAACATGTATTACCCCATCCTGATGCAAGGAACATCTATAATTGTCAAGACACCAATCATACCTTTAAAAAGAAAACACATTCTGGATAGATTTCAAACATTTCCATATATTTGTGAAATTTCCACAGTTATTTCTGTAACTGATGCTTAGGTTTACACAAGGTAGGAGAAATGATAACTGTTGTTATTTCAAACTTCATAAATTTGTTTAGACTTTTTAATGTCCTAATATATGGTTCTATGTTGGAGAATGCTCTAGGTGCAGTTAGGAAGAGTGTGGTTCTTTAATTGCTAGATTGAATGTTCTGTATGTATCTGTTGAGTTTATTAGGTCTTCATTTACTTTTGGTGAATCACTAACACTTCTTTTTGTCTCTTGCTGATGACATGTTTCTTTGTCTTGATGTTCCTGATCTGAATCAATGTCTGTGCATTTAAAAAAGTTGGGAATTAACCCAGTCTTGCAGCTTGGCTTTGTCTGAGAAAGGCTCAGAGCAGCATTCATGTTCACTGTACTTGTAGGATAGCTGTGACTGGCATGGCTCTGCCAGATGCCCAGGGCTCTGTTGGCAGAAACCATGCTGGAACATGCAGGAACTCCTGGGCTCATGTGGTCAGTGCCGGGAAGTGGCATTTTTGAAGCCTGTGAGGTTTGCCACCTGTTCTGGATTGTGTGGAATCCATGCCGATGGAAGTCAGCTCAGCAGTCGTGCAAGCTGAAGATTGTCCTACAATAATGAAGCCTCTGTCTATGTGGCCCTATCAAATGTCAGGTCAAATCTAGAGACTCAGTCTGCAGGTAGCTGCCTGGAATCTAGAGCTGTGATCAATTGTATGCTAAGGTGGGGAGATTTATTATTAAGTGTTTTTGGTTTGGATTCCATCAGGAGTTCTGACTTCTAGATGTTGTCCACCACCATACCTCATCTTTCTGTTTTTCTGGGCATGGAGGTAGTGAGGACACCTGTTCACCTCTGATAATTTGATCATTTTTTTTTTTTTTTTTTTTTTTGGTGTCTTTAGGTACCTACTATCTTTCTGGTGGCTCAGGAAACATGGACCCTAAATGTCTGTGACTTAGAAGTCAGGTTACTCCTTGTTAGGATATACAGTCTTGTGTATTCTCCAAAAGAAAAACTTCATAATCCCAGCACTGTCAAACCCAGTTTGTGCGCCTTTGTGTACATTTTGGAAAGAGTGAGGTTTGGCATTTTAACGTAGAGTTACTGTAGTTTGTTTGATATGGTGATGATGTGACACTGTGGGGGGATATAGGGATTCTGCCTCATCTGGTTCTATAGGTCATAGGTCACTTAGTGTATTTTTGGGCACACTAAGTGGTGGTTGGTGTCTAGAGGATGCTCCTGTGGAAGCTGCTTTGTGGTGTGTACTGTTGTGTATGTGCTGAGGTTCCCAGAGGACTGCTGAGGTTATCCTCAGGGAATATCTCCTGTGGATTTGTGCATCAGAATGAGAATTGAGTTAAATGGCAACTCTGAGACTCACAGGTGTGGGCCACCCAGAGGTGCTGGAGCATCCAAGCTACTTTGCTATTTGCTATGGTTTTCTCCTCATCCAGTTCTTGGTGTCAACCCAGAGGCCCAAGTCTACATGCCGGGAGGATGCTTCACCTGCTGACTGTTTCTGTTGGGTTTGGTGGTGCACGGTGCAGGCATCAGAGCTGTTTCCGAATGCTTTGGAACACTGAGTACCCATACTCCTCTGCAGGCAGGAGCATAGAACTTGGTGGCTCTCTACAACTGTGAGGCCTGTGAACACAGGCTGATTGTACATGGCCTGCTACAGAGAAGACTCCACCCTGGCTGCCTCAGGGGGAGGGGTTTAGCCATCACCAAGATGTAGGGAGGGAGGGAGTTAGCCTGCATATAGGTCTGACCTGCTGAGGCAGAGGGGAACACTGAGCTCAGGTCAGCAATCCCTGGGAGTGATATATTTTCTTGCTTCAGCTTTACCCCTCTTCTCTTATCTTCAGAGAGGTGAAGGGATTTGGGTATCTTTCAGCTTGCAACAATTCCTCTTCAAGTTCCTTTGTCAACTCTCCTGAAAATTTTATTTCATTCCATCCCTAGGTAGGGAAAAACATACTGATTTAATGTCTCATAGGGAGTCTAAGTAGCTGTGGATTCTAGAAACTGACTGCTCCGCTGAGGACAACCCAATTCCAAATCCCTCAGTTATCAAACTGCCTAAAATTAAGCTTTATAATTCTGTCCAGCATCTCTCTGTTAATCTGCTTCATTTCTTATCTGTAGAGAAGATGGAATTGCTGACTAGATCCTCTCTTTCACCTTTTGAGTCCCAAATCAAAATATTTTAAATAAAATTTGTGGCAAGAAAACACTTTATAATGAGTCTACATTTTTTTTCAATTTACCATTTAGCACAAAAGTTTATTTCATCCATACATCAATTTTTTTAAAAAGTTTTTTCATTGTCTCTATTACATCTTTGTTTCTCAAGCTGTAGATGATGGGATTCAGCATAGGGATAACAGTGCTATAAAATATCGACACGATCATGTCATGCTCCAAAGCATAGCTGGAACTTGGTCTCATGTACATGAAGAGGATGGTCCCATGGTAAGTGGACACTCCAGTCAGGTGGGAGCCACAGGTAGAGAACACTTTCCTCCTCCCTTCAGCAGAATGCATCTTCAGAATGGCCAACAGGATGAAGCCATAGGAGATCAGGACAATTAGAATGGTGACTATCTCAATGGAGCTCACAAAGAGGAAGAGCAGAAGCTCATTTATGTGAGTGTCAGAACAAGAAATGGCCAGTAGAGGAGGAATATCACAGAATATATGCCTAATTACATTGGACCCACAGAAGGACAGGCTAAAAGTGGCCACAGTGTGTAAAATGGCATGTAGAATTCCTCCAACACAGGAAGCAATGATGAGTGGCACATAGACCCTGGGTGACATGCTCACTGAATAGAGAAGTGGGTTGTAGATGGCCACATAGCGATCATAAGCCATGGCTGCCAAGAGAAAGCTTTCTGTGGTTCCAAAAGCAACAGCAAGAAATGACTGTGTTGCACATCCATTGAACGAAATTATTTTGCTTTTTGATATAAAATTTGCTAACATATTTGGGATAACATCTGTGGAATAGGAGGCATCCACAGAAGACAACACACTCAGAAAATAGTACATGGGATTGTGGAGCCTGGAGTCTGTGATGACCAGTACAATCAGTCCCAAATTTCCTGTGACAGTAAAAATGTAAACTATTAGAAATAGGACAAAGAGCATTATTTTCAGTTCTTTATTATCTGTGAAGCCCTGAAGTACAAATGAGTCTACTTCAGTGACATTCCTCATGGTTAAATATCATAAGACAAACTTGAGGAGCTTCAGAAGATCATAGTTCATATCACTGTGAAAAAAATGAGCAAAACTGTAAATCAAGTAAAAATGACTTTAATTGTTTATAAAATCTGTATTAGTTCATAATAATGAAGCAGAGTGATATACTGCAATGTGATAATTCATACTGGTACTTAACATACTTTGATCAATGTCTTTTCCCAGTGATTCTCCCTGTCCTCCCCTCCACCCTAGTCTGATTCCCTTCCTCTCCTCTCTAGTCTTCTTTCTATTTTTGTCACATAGCCTTTCTTCCTCTTTTCTCTCCAAATCCACATGTGAGAGAAAGCATGACTCTGGACTTTCTCAGTCTGACTTCTTTCTCATAGTGTGACGTTCTCTAGTCATAATTGCTTTTGTCAATGTATAATTTGTCCACAGTGGATCAGGAGACAATGGCAGAAAGGAGACTGAAAGATGTAGTTTTTTCCCTCGATAGTCAAATTCATTCCCTTTTAAAATACACCAGCTCAACTATTGATTCATCACTAGTTCTATTAGTGGTTTTGACATAAACTGCATTAAAACACCATGTGAGGAACTAAAGACAATCTTTTGACATCTGAACTCACGAGATAGTATGGAACTAGACAGATCACATGAATGAGTGGTTGGAGTTTCAGACCCTTCAGAAATTTGAAAAATGACTTGCTACTATCCTGTACAATTCAAGCATTCTATATTTTTAAACCAATGGAATAAGTACTAAAGGACAAAATATATTAATAAAATTGAATGGTTTATTTAAAGTATAAGACATGCTGAATTACACTGACTTTAGAGAGTAAGAGGACTCTGAATTATATTTTATGAGATAATTTCTAAATATTTTTCTATATCAAGTCTTACTGGAATTATCTGAATAAAATTAAAGTTTAAAGGGGTAAGATAGCAGCTAAACAGTTGGACATTTTTATTACTTTGAATCTAAATTCTTGACATTCTTTAAGTTTTTTCCACTCCCTTAAATATCTGATGAAAATTGGTATAGTTATTCTTAAAAAGCAGATTTTTCTGTAAAATTTTCATTTTTGCTTAGATATAATTGAAAATGAACTCAGTCGTGTAACTGCTAGTTAACTAAGTCACAATTAAAGTAGTTCATGAAGAATAATAAACAAAATATTAAGAACAATAGTCTTAATAAAGTATATGCAACTTAAAATTAAGTTAAAACTTATAGAAATAATTAAATAATAGAATAAATCTTCTCTCACTCATCTTATGATTAAGCAAATTAGGTGTTGGAGTTACCTGTACATGAATTCACAATTTCTATTTCTAGTACATGAAAGAGTACTCAAGAAAGTATAGATTTTACTATAACACTTATGCATCATTTCTTTCCTGTTTAAAAAGACTGAAAAGTATATGACTAAAAACTGATGGTGGGGTGTGAAGAAAGAGCAAATATCCCTACTTTACTATTATTAGTATTAAAATGACTCCAATTTCTAGAATCAATTTGTAAATGTTTGATAAATTTATAAATCTAATAAAATCTGGGAGAACATAGTGCTAAATGATTTTATATGGATTAGTGTAAAATATGCATTTAAGCCAAAAGGAAAAAAAGGGAATTTGCATATGCAAAACAAAATTATCATAACTCATATAAAGGTATTTAGAATATTTGCAAAAACCTTTGTTTTATTAATGACCATATAAGTTGTAGTTAACCAAAGACAGCTTGCATGTGAATGACAAACTATAGAAAAGGCATACTTTTGTAAAGGAGATAATCTGCTAGGCTTCAGATCACATGTTATAGGAAGAGAAAGAAGTATATAAAGAATTTCAATTTCATAAATCAACTATATGACAAAAATAAATTGAAGATGGAATAATGTGTACATTAAATGTCAGTTATATTTCACTATAATATTCATTATAAAAATGAGTATGTTGTAATTTTAAAAGTAAATATCTACATGTCAATATTTATTAGTACTCTTAAGATTAGTAGAATCACCATAGTTAATTATATATATATGTTTATGTGTGTTTGTAGTTGGATAACTTGTAAATAAAAATCTTCATAACTACTCCAAATTTGAAATTTTTGGAAAATTAAAAACCATCATAATAAATTAAAAAACAACTATTTTATTGCATATATAATTGACAACTTATTATCAAGAATGCATACAAGCTTTTTGAGACGTATAAAGGCACTTCAATATGATAAAACAAAAATAGCATGAAGCAGTAATATCATAGTTATAATCATTTCAATTACAATATTTGTGGAAGTATAATTTTCATGCTGGAAGATTAAACCATCATAAAAGGAACAATTCTTTGCCAGTTACATTCAAGGAAATGTACACCCACCATCTCCATTGAGTTCCATGCATTTCTGTCATTGCAAACTACCCAGTAAGTCACTTTTCCTCTTTGTTCCCTCTCTCAAGCTCCTGGCAACCATCAATGTGTGTCCTGTTTTTATCTGTTGGTTGATTCTGGATAGTTCATATAAATGGAATCATAATACATATGGCCATGTGTGCTTGACTTCTTTTACTCTGCATAATTTTTCAAGATCCAGACCTATTTTAGCAAGTGCTGTTAGATATTGCATTTTGTGGATAAAAGTAACCCATTATATTCATATGTCACAATTTGTAAATGCAATCTTCTCTTGAATGTTGGAACTCATTGCACCTTTGACTGTTATGATTTGTGTTACAGGAACCTATGCTTGTTGCATTGCCTACTGTTAAATCTCTTGATTATATAGCTAGGATTAGGATTGTGGAGTCATAGAGTAATTATGTTTAATACTTTGAGGAACCATCACAAAATTTCCCTCAGTAACTGCTGCACTCTTGGTTCCCAAAGCTATGCACAAGGACATTGCTTTCTTCACATCCTTGCCAACAGTTGCAATTTGTAAATGTTTTAACTTTTGATAGTAGTAGATGTTAAGTGGTACCTCATTGCAGGATTGATTTACATTCCTTAATCACTAATGAGGGTGAGCAATTTTTCATGATTCAATGTCCATCTATATATTTATTAAAGAAATGTCTTCAGATTCTTTGGTTGTATTTAATGGGTTACACACAAATAATTCTATTGGTATTAAATTTTTAAAAATTCTGTGTGTAATTTTTTTTGACAGTGGGAAAAATTTTCCTTGCACATGCATTCTATCACTGAATTTTGTCCTCAGCCCTGGGTGTAGTATTTGGATTATGCTTTTTAACTCTGTTCCTTTTCTTTATGTTTGTAGATCATGCTTGACCATAAAAAGAAATTTTGTCAATTGTGTGATCTGTTGATAACAAAAGTACATGGAAAAGAAATCACAATTTCATTTGGTACATTATAATGGGCTTTCTTTTATTTCATGTAAATTAGTTAGCAAAAACATCAATATTTGTAAAATTTTATTTGTTTTATAGGAAGTATTGATTTACATTACTTATGTAGGAACTGGGAGAAATCAGATATTGAGAAGTACATTTTATCCCCCTATGAATAGGCAAGAATTAAAAGAGTTTATATGGATGTTTAATAGCTAAAATATTTAGTGCCAAAACTTCATCCTGATTTTTAGATCCCCTCAAATATTCTGCAAATGATGTCAAACTCTCACTTACCTGTGGATCAGCAAATTCAGGTCCACTTATGTTATAAATATGGTTCATTTAGACTGTTTATATCCACTTACTTGACTATTAATGGAGCCCAGAGGAAATACCCCACAGGGACTATGACCCAATTATTTTCTGGCTCAAAATAACAGCATGATAATTTAATTCATAAAAAAAGAGATAATGGCTCTGGAAAAAAAACTGAACGTTGACACACACAAAAATGAAAGGAATTATATTGTATTTGACTCAAAACAGTGGCTTAGGAAATACATTTTAAGATGCTTTAATATTAGCTAAGAAATCTTAAGACCTGTGAAATCACTGTCACATGGTTTCAGCATTATTATAATTTCACTTCTCCAATCCCAGTTCTCCTCACATGGACAACATAAACCATTAAACATTGCAACAAGTCTTTACTTATGACAAATAATAATAAGGTAAAATCACTGTATGTTTCTCAAGAAATCTAGTAGATAGGATTTTAGTCTTCAAATGCATCACAATTTTACTCTGTTCACATTAGGCACTCCTGTCTTTGAAGTGAATACATTTATAAAGTTTGAGCTTATGAGGGGCTTATTATTTGAGGTAACTAGAAAACTACAAAGTGACATTTCTCTGATAAAGATGTTCACATTTTTCATATAATTATCGCCTTTTGTAGTTCTTTTGAGAAGTGTCTGTTCATGTGTTCATTGATTGATGTGTGTGTGTGTGTGTGTGTGTGTGTGTGAAGATTTTGGAGTATTGTTTATTCATCCTTGTAAGAAGTATAGCTAGCAAAGAATTCCCTTCATTCTGAAGGGTTTTCTTCAATTTGCTAATTATTTCCAGAGCTGTAGGAGTCCTATTCAGGAAGTCATTGCCTGAACCTCTATGTTGAAGTGATTCCCCTGTTTTATTCTAGCAATGTCAAAGTGTCAGATCTTATTATTAGGTCTTTGGTTCATTCTGAATTGACTTTTGTACAAAGTGAGTGGAACGGATCTAGTTTTATTCTTCTACATATGTATTTCCTGTGTTACCAGCACCATTTCTTAAAAAGGCATTTTTTTTTTCTCCCAGTTATGTTTTTGCAACTTTGTCAAGAATCAGATGATTATTGCTACATGAGTTTGTATCTATGCCCTCTGTTCTATTCCATAATCCAAGTGTCTATTTTCAAGTCACTACCATGATGTTTTTGTTACTAAGACTCTGTGATATATTTTGACATTGGACATGATGATACTTCCAGTATTATTCTTTTTGCTAATGATTGTGTTGGCTATTCTGGATCATTGGTGTTTCCATTTAATTTTAGGACTGTATTCTCTAGTTCTTAGAAAAACGCCATTGGTATTTTTCACAGTTTTTTTTTTTTAAATTTATTAATGAATTATAGTTAAAAGTAATAGTTGAGTTCATTTTGGCAAAATCATATATGCATGGAATTTGATGACCTCATGTCATTTCCTGGTGCTCCTCTCCTCCTCCCTTACCATAGTCTCCTTCCTCTACTCTTTTAGTCTTCCTTTCACTTGTTTGTTTTTTATTATTTTCTTTCTGTAATATTTTGTTTTAGTAGTAGGTGGACACGATACTTTATTTTATTTTTATGTGGTGCTAAGGATCAACCCCAGGCCCTCATACATGACAGGCGAGCCCTCTACCACTGAGCCACAACCCCAGCCCTATTATTATTTTCTTAATCTCTCAGAAATTCTGAACATTTTAACATCCCTGATATTTTTATTGACTTGAAAGGGATTTTTAACATTTCTTTGTTCACAGAAAATTAACAAACCATATGTCCACCTAGCTCAAAACTATAAAGTCCATAAATTACACATTGAAGTGCTCCCTTTCATTTGCTTAGGGCTCACCATTTTCTCTTACCCCAAACACCACCCCTGAACTTTAAAAACTCTTAGACTTTATGTAGCCATATGATCATATCATTGGTATTTTAATGGAGATTGTGTTGAATCCATACATTACATTTGATAATAAGTCCATTTGACAATATTGATTCTTCTGAACCATAAATGTGGGAGTTCTTTCCATTTGCTATTTTTCGAGTGACACTATGTGTCAGACATTTTTCTAGACTCCAGGAAATACATTAGATCATAGAATACATTTAAATAAAAATGTATGATATATAAATATGATAAGCGAAGTGGATACACTTAAGAAAGAGCCAAATTTGCCAATCAGTTGACCCTGACTCTACACTGTGCTTCCCTTTGGTTATCATTCAGTTTAACTATAATCTAGATAAATGATAAAGCCCAGTCTCTCAGGGTTATACTCACATCATACAATGAATTTGACATTGTTCACTTCCTTTATATTTCATGGAATAATCTGATAAATTGTGTCATTAATTATTCTTCATAGACATTGTAGAGGTTCAGTTTATGGGAAAGTACAGAGGAGCATAACTCCTTAAGTGAGCACATTCCTGGGACAATAAAGGCCCTCTGTTTTCTTGGCTTGAGAACATTCTGCAACTCCTCCCTCCTTGAGCCATGGAGACGTTATCTTATTGTAAAAACATTTGGTACTAGTGGATTCAGAAGCAAACAAGTTATATGATCTGCACATGGACAAAGCTAACTGCACTAATGTAACCTGACGTAAACCTGGAATATATAATAAAACAAAACTGGCTTTCCTGGCAACAGCCATTTCTTACTGTACACCATCTTGTGTGCTTGCCTCTTTATTTTCTCAACTCTACTCTTAGAAGACATTGTAGAGCTTGGCTGAGAATCCATCTTGTCCTGGGCTTTGTTGAAAAACATTTAATTATTGCTTCAGTCTTACTGTTTCAGACTGGTCTATTTCCTTTTTTATATATCCTAATGTTTCACTTTGGTTAAGTCTTATGTGTTTAGAAATTTGGCAGTATCTGTGGGATTTTTCAGTTCACTGGAGCATAAATTTTCAAAATAACTTCAAATGATCCTCTGGATTTAGGAAGTGTCTATGGCTATATCTCCTTTTTTTTTTTTTTTTCCAGAAAATAAGTAAATTCTTTATTGCCAGTTGACATGATCATCTACGTAGAAAATATTGCAGATCCTACAGAACAAATACTTATAATGAGGGAGTTTAACAAGGATACAAATCCATATGCAGAAGTAAATTGCATTTCTGTGTGCTAGAAAACTAAGTTATATGTATATATACTAGAAACAACTAGAAATTCAAAATACATATGATAGTATGATATAAAATACTTAAGACTACAATTTTCCAAAAGATATTCAAGACACAAACTTTGAAAATTACAAAACATTGCAGAGAGAAACTAAGACCTAAGTAATAGGAGAAATATATCGTGTTCATTGAACAGAAGACTCTATGTTGTGAAAATGTCAACTCTCAAGTCAATTTATAGATTCAGTATAATCCTAATCACACACAGCAGGCTTTCTGTAGTTGTGTGGAAATTAACAAATCAATTCCAAAATTTATATGTAAATATGAAAGATCTGAAATAGCCAAAGCAATTTTGAAAATGAACAAAATTTGAAGACATACACTACATGGTTTTTCAACTTATTATAAGGTCATAGAAAACAAAGCAATGTGGTATTGATATAAAAATAGACAAATAAATAAATGAATGCTCTTCTCTACAAATGGTGCTGGACAAAATTGTCTGACCAAAGCATGAACCTTATCCCTTACCTCACACCATAAACAAAAATTAACTTGAAAAGGATCATATTCCTAAAAGAAAAAAACTCAAAAAGTTTTGGAAGAAAATATGAGCAGAAACCTTGAAGATTTGGGGTTTGGCAAGATTTCTTAAGGTAGAACACAAAAACTACAAATTATAAAAAAAAAGAACAAATTAGATTTATGAAAAATCATAATTTGTTCTTCAAAAGAATGAAAAAGCAAACTACATAGTGAAAGAAAATCTTTGCAAAACACATATTGATATAGTGATGATTGGTGAATGAACTAAAAGTAACTAAATTATATACATTTTAAAGGATGAAATTTAAGGAATGTGAAGTATTATCTCAGTAAAGCCCTAAATAAAACAACACCTATTCAACAAAAGACTCATACCTTGATTATTTAAAGAATTATCACAGCTTGATAAGATGATTAAGTCAATTTAAAAAATTAAGCAAATGTTTGAACAGATACTCCACCAAAGAAGATATATTGGTGTCTCCTTTTTCATCTTTAATCTTGATTTGAATCTTTTCTTTATTGAGCTTGGTTTGGATAATGTTTTATCAATGTTTTGCATGTTTCCAAAGAACCAAATTTGTTGTATCAATTCTTCGTATGTTTTTTTTTATTCTCAATTTCATAAATTTCAACTCTTGATCTAGTTTCCTGTCTTCTACAAGATTTGGAATTATCTTTTCTTTGTTTGCTATGGTCCTGAGATAAAATATTTTTTTTTCTTAAATTCATGGACAATTTATCACTGAGCTACATGCCCAGACCTTTTATTATTATTATTTTTTATTTTGAGTCATGGCATCACTAAGTTTCTTAGGGCCGCACAAATTTGCTTGATATGAACTTGCAATCTTCCTGCCTCAGTGTCCGGAGCCACAGGATGATAGGAATCTATCACTGTACTAGGCTCTTTTTTAGTGTATGTGCTTAATGTTATAAACTTTCCTCTTAAAAATGCCTTCATACTGTCCTAGATCATTTTTTTCTAGGAATTTTTAGTTTCTTCAATAATCCATTCAAAACCCATTCAAAAAACCATTTGATAACCCATTCAAAAGTGTAAACACTAATCTCTAGTGTTAAAATATTTTTTCATATCTTTCTATTGATATCTCATTTTATTTCATTATTGTCTGATATGATATCAGGAATTCTTTCTTTTTCTCTTTGTATTTGCTAATATTTGCCTTGTGCCCTAAAATACTGTCCATTTTATAGAAGGTTTCATATACAGCTAAGAAGAAAATGAATCTGGTTGTTGATGGACAAAATATTTTATAGATGTCTGTTAGGTTCATTTATTCAATTGTATATTTAATTCTGAAAGGTGTTTACTCAGTTTATGTCTTTAAGACCTATCCACTGGTGAGAGAGGTGTGCTGAAATTACCCAGTTTCCAGGTTCTTTGATTCTTTATATTGTGTAGGGTTTGTTTTATGTATGTAGGTACACCAGCATTTGGAGAAAAATTACTTACAATCACAATATAATGTTGGATTTTTCCCTTACCCAGTATGAAATGACTTTTTGACTGTTCTTATTAATTTTGACTTGAAGTCACTTTGTCCAATATTTTCCATTCTTGCACCCCAGTCTGTGGATATCTTTGGCTGTAAGGTAAGTCTCTTGTAAAGATATGGTTTGGTGATTTTTTCCAATCCATTCTGACAGTCTGTGTATTTTGATTGAATTTATTAGACCATTTACATTCAGTGTTATGGATAAATGATTTTTATTTCCTACTATTTTGATTTATTTCTATTGCTTAATTCATACTTGATTCTCTCTTAATCAACTATTATTCCAGTGAGATTGATCTGTACATTTACCCTGACATGTGTTTTTCATTTATTTGTGTAAAATATTTCATTGAGTATATATTGTACTGCTGACTTAGTGGTTATGAATTATTTTAATTAGTTTGTACTTAACATGGAAATATTTATTTCTTCAATTCAGAAGAATTGTTTTTCTGTATATAATAATCTTGGATAGGACAAGATATCTTTCAGGACGTGTTATAGATTATTCTAAGTCCACCCATTTGGGGGATCTAGTTTGAGAAACCAGTCAAAAAACCAATTGGCTTACCTCTAAATGTTACATGCTATTTTTCTTCTGTAGCTATGAAAATTTTATTTTTGTACTCTATATTATGTGGTTTAATTATTATGTATTTTGGAGAGGATCTCTTTTGATATTTCTTATCAGTGGTAAAAAAAATGAGATAGATGCTTCTGAATTCTTTCTAAATGTATTTTGTGTTTGGACTTCCATCTCATTCCTAAGGTTTAAATATTTTCTGGTATTATTATTGAAAAGTTGGTGAATTTCTTTAGAATGTATTTTGATGCGTTCTTCTGTGACAATGATTCTCAGATTTGGACTCAGTTTTATCCCAGATTTCTTGAATACTATACTGTTATGGTCTAATTTGAAAATCAGCCCACACTTACCTCATTTTGTTCAAACACCTCACCCTGTGTGAAACTGCCCCGCTTCCTCATGAGCTCACTCACACAGAAGGCTAACACCTCCACTCCCATCCACATGCACCCTAACCACAATATCTTTCCTCTATGGAGCTAATGCAAGATTGTTTTCTGATAACGTTATTTCTGAAACTACAAGTATATTTTTGTAGTTTGGTACAGTTCCATTTTATGAAATGGATCTTGTGATTATAATTGCTACTCTTACTCCCCCTTTGTTGTGGTTTTAAGCCTTATATGCTTATTCCTATACCTAATAGAGGTCAAGGGTTGTGGAAATGCTTGGTTTTCTGCACTGTAAGCCCAACCAGAAATAATTCCTTTGTCTTCACATTCAAAGAACCCGGAGAATTATTTGGGAATTTGGGAATAGCACTTTAACAATAGTGTTGGTTTCTTGAATCTATTTTTAATTGTTCACTTTATTTTAAAGATCAAATATTTGACTTTTGAGGACTGAGATTCTATCTTCTATGTCATCTGATCTATCTTTGATGCTTTCAAATGAATGTTTAATTTGATTTATTAAGTCTTTTATTTCCAGGATTCACATTTTTTTCCTTTTCAGAATCTCTATCTCCTTATTTAAGAAATTTTTCTCTCCTTGTACTTTCTGTTTTTAATCATTTCTTTTACTTTCTTTTAGTTCTTTGAACACTTTCACTATTAACTTTCTAAGTTACTTCTCAAGCTTTTCAACCACTACAGTGTCAATGTGATCGGTTTGTTGTTGAAGAGTTGCGGACTGCTTGGTGTGACTTATTTCCTTACCTTTTCATGTTGATTGTGTCATCTTCTGGGATGATTATTTCCTCTACATTTATACAAGGAAAAATTTGGTGAGCTTCTTTTCTCATGTGCCCCAGAGTGAATGGTTATCCAAATATTGATTATTCCTTCTAATGTTTGTACTTTACTATGCCCAGGGTCCAACACCACCTTGAGAATAGATACTAAACACCATCAATTACAACCACTTCAGAGCAAAGTCATGTACCAATAAATGTAAGGGGAGAAGAGAAACTTACTACAAGTGTTCTCAACAGTTCCTGAAATCTAAGTATACATTGTAGCAATGTGCATGAATAGATTGAGAAACCAAGTATGTAAAAATAGCCAAATCACTATTGCATAATATAGGGAATGAGAAAGAGAGAACAGAAATAGTAGACACACACACACACACGCACACAAAACAAAAAGAGAGAGAGAGAGAGAGAGAAAGAAAAGACAGAGAAATTAAACAAACTAAGATAAATAAAGAAAAATGGAAGGATTTGGAGGCAGGAGTCAGTAATGCAAGAAGGAAATGAGACTAGAATGAGCAAATCTAAATCAGAGATAAGAACAAAAGATAGAAGGAACGATTCCAGTTAATATTTTAATGCATTAGAAGAAATATATTCAATTTCTTAAGAATTGTAATATCAAATTATAAGGCAAGATCTATCAATTCAATATAAAACTTAAGTAATATCTTGTATGATCAAAATTGACATTGGAGTTAGTTATATATAATTTTGCATGCTAAGGTGGGGAGATTTATTATTCAGTGATCCCGGTTTGAATTTCCTTTAGTTTTGGGACCTTTAGAAGATGCCCACCACTCCTCATTTTTATCTCTAATTGTCTCTGGTTGTGGAAGTAGTGATCATATCTATTTACTTCTGAAGCAATTCTAAGATCCTCTTTCAATTTTTTGGTGTGTATAGGTACCTACTAACTTTTTGTTGGCTCAGGGAATATGTACCCTAATTGTCTGTGACTTAGAAGCCAGATTATTCCTTGTTAAGATATATAGTCTTGTGTATTCTCCCAAAGAAAAACTCCAAAATTCTAGCACTGTCAAATCCAGTATGGGCTCCTCAATGTATACATTGGAGAGTGTGAGGTATGGCATTTTAAGGTAGAGTTATTGAAGTCTGTTTGATGTTGTGCCATGTGAGCCAAATTGGAACTGGATGAAGAGCTTTGGCCCCACCTGATATACACAGCTTAGAGGACATTTAGTATATTTGTGAGCAAAGTAGGTGGCGGTTAGTGTCTATGGAATGCTCCTCTGTAAGCTACTTTGTGGGGTGTACTGTTGTATAGATGCTGAAGTTTCCAGATGACTGCTTAAGGTTATCCTTAGGGAATATCTCCTGTGGATTTGTGCATCAAAATGAGAATTGAGTTAACTGGCAACTCTATGACTGACATCTGTCCTAGAAGTACTGGGATAATGGAGCCACTTTGCTGTTTGTTATGATTTTCTCCTCAGCCAGTGCTTGTTAGTTAGCCCAGAGGCTCAAGAAACTGTATTTGGCTTAATGTCTTCTAAAGAGGGTGACTAGCTGTGGACTCTACAAAATGGCTTCCTGATCCAGCATAACCAAATTCTAAGTCCCTCCAAGTCTCAAGCAGTCCAATACTGAGGTTTAGAGTATATAGTCTGTTAAGCAAACCTCTCTTCATTTGTTCTTTCACTGCTGCATTTCTGACCTGTGGAGAAGATGAAGGTTTTAAGCCTACATACTCTCTGCCACCTTGTGAATCCAAATAAAGTATTTTAACTAAAAATTATAAGAAGAAGACGCTGAAAATGAGTCTATTTTTAAATTTATTGTCTAACATGAAAATTCGTTTTATTCATTCATCAATTTTTTAAAAAGTTTTTTCATTGCCTCTATTACATCTTTGTTTCTCAAGCTGTAGATGATGGGATTCAGCATAGGGATAACAGTGCTATAAAATATCGACACGATCATGTCATGCTCCAAAGCATAGCTGGAATTTGGTCTCATATACATGAAGAGGATGGTCCCATGATAAATGGACACTCCAGTCAGGTGAGAGCCACAGGTAGAGAACACTTTCCTTCTCCCTTCAGCAGAATGCATCTTCAGAATGGCCAACAGAATGAAGCCATAGGAGATCAGGACAATCAGGATGGTGACTATCTCAATGGAGCTCACAAAGAGGAAGAGAAGAAGCTCATTTATGCGAGTGTCAGAACAAGAAATAGCCAGTAGAGGAGGAATATCACAGAATATATGCCTAATTTCATTGGACCCACAGAAGGACAGGCTAAAAGTGGCCACAGTGTGTAAAATGGCATGTAGAATTCCTCCAACACAGGAAGCAATGATGAGTGGCACATAGACCCTGGGTGACATGCTCACTGAATAGAGAAGTGGGTTGTAGATGGCCACATAGCGATCATAAGCCATGGCTGCCAAAAGAAAGCACTCTGTGGTTCCAAAAGCAACAGCAAGAAATGACTGCATTGCGCATCCATAGAATGAAATTGTTTTGCTTTTTGATATAAAATTTGCTAACATATTTGGGATAACATCTGTGGAATAGGAGGCATCCACAGAAGACAACACACTCAGAAAATAGTACATGGGATTGTGGAGCCTGGAGTCTGTGATGACCAGTACAATCAGTCCCAAATTTCCTGTAACAGTAAAAATGTAAACAGCTAAAAATAGAAAAAAGAGAAAGATCTGAACTTCTGTATTGTCTGTGAAGCCCCGGAGTACAAATGAATGAATTTCAGTGACATTCTTCATGTTTAAATAACATAAAATGAACTTGAAGTTCTTCGGATCATAATTCATGGTCTATGAACATAATGGGCAAAATTATGAGTCAAGGGAACAAGACTCTATCTTTTAAAAATTTTTAGTTGTCTTTAATAATTATATGTAGTAGTAACACTCACTGTGACTACATATACTGGCACTTAACATTCTTTGATTAACATCTTTTCCCAGTACTTCTCCCTGTCTGCCCATCTACCCTCTTTGGGATTCCCTTGCTCTACTCTACTGCTCTCCTTTCTTCCTCTTTTCTTTCTACATTCCACATATCAGAGAAAGCACAAGACTCTTGACTTTCTCAGTTTGGCTTCTTTCACTTAACATGATACTCTTTAATCATATTTATTTTGGGCAATATATAATGTCCAAGCAGTAGATCAGGAGACAATGAGAAGACAGTGAAGCAAGAGTTGTTGTCACTCATGTAAAATCAAGTGAGAGGCACAAATTTTCATTAATTGATTAAACTCATGTCTTTATTGAAGCCATCAGGTCAATGAGTTGATTTATCACTGGGTTTTTTAGCTATTTTTATATCAAATTGCCCTAAAACTCCATGTGAACAGCTAAAAAAATTTAGCAGAGAGCTGAACACATAATATGCAACTAGATAGAACACATTGATAGAATTATTAGAATTTCAGATCTTCCAGAAGTTTGAATCTTTGTTCTACTCTCCTGTAGTATTCAAACATTGTTTATTTCCCTTAATGGCACAAGTACCAAAGAACAAAATATGTTAAAAAACTGAATCTTTAAAATTACCCAAAATGTAAAATATGCTGAATTACATTGCTTAAGAGAGTAACTGTGTTTTGTGTTATGAGCTAATTTCTAAAATATAGTCTATATCCTTCAGGTCTTACTAGGATTTTATAAATAAAGTTAAAATTTAGAGGGGAAACAAGTTCCATGAAATTTGAACAGCAGCATAAGTTTCATTCAAATTTCTTTCTCAAGTACTTCTCATTTTCTGATCCCTTTATGGCCAAACAACTGATCATTGGCTAAACAACTGATCATTTTTATTACTTTCAGAATCTAAATTCTTATTGTTCTGCATGTCTTCCCACTATGTCAAATCTGTGATGAAACTTGTTGAAATTATTCAGCAAAAAGTTGATTTTTCTTTAAAGTTTTCATATCTGTTTACAATTATTGAATGTGCACTTAGCAATATAACTGCTAGTCAACTGTTTTACTAAATCACATCTAAAGTAGTTCATAAAATTCATAATCAAAATTATAATAACAAAAATCGTTAACATATTTGTAAAATTAAAGATAAAAATGTAGGAATAAATGAAGGAAATAATAGACTAAATCTTTCTTTACTAGTCTCATGATTAAGCAAATTAGTTTTCAGAGTTACCTGTAGATGAATCACACTTTTATTATTTCAGGATACAGTACTCAGTTGAGGATAGCTTTTCTCTTACAGGTATATGTTAATTATCTTCTATAATAAACCAAAGATAACTGAGTAAGTCTTGAGGGTAAATAATTAAAAGCAAATGATAACTTATAATCTATTTAGATTTAGCAACACAAATTAAGCACCACTAAAAATAGCTAAAGATACTGATTATATCACTATTTCCAGAAATAATGCATCCTCCTGCTCTTTGACCTGAAGATTTCAGAAATAGCCTAAGTTCAACCGTTCAGTGAACCCATGTCCTCCATTAGGTCCAGGGCAGCAGCCCTCGACCCAGCACCCTGTCGCTGTCTTGTGATCCTTTGCTTGGAAGAAAGCCATACTCAACAATCTTCTGGGATAAGAAAAATCCGGGATATCTGTATAAATCACCCATGTCAAGAAAAGAGTATTTTCACAGAAGTAGAAAGAATACAGAGAAAGAAAACTACATAAATGAAACATCTTCCTGTTGTTTCTCCTCCCTCTCTCTCTCCCTTCCTTCCTTCCCTCTTTCCTTTGTTCCTTCTTTCCTTCCCTCCTGTCTTCCTTCCCTACTTCCCTCCCTCCCTCCCTCCCTCCCTTTCTTGCTTCCTTCTCCCTTTTCTCATTTTTCTTTACATTTAATTTTTGTTGTTTTAAGTTTTGATTTTTGGAAAAACATTGTCATCCTGAAGGGGTGCTTCTATCCTTTCATTCCAAGAAAACAATATCCTTGGTACATGAAGTATAACTAGAGGATAGTTTCCTAAAACAGCATTAGTAGCTTTAAATAACATCTCAACAATATAGATACAGAGCATCTCTTGCCACAATATATTTCTTCCACAATATTTTGTGTTTGTTTTCTCCTTTTTTGAAAACTCTCCCCTCTATTATACAAATGTTTGCTCCCTTCAAATGCCAACATGTCATGGCCCTTGCTATTTTTAGCCATGTATTATCAAATCTTATGAGTGAAGACTGTGCATGATTCATCATGAACTGCATGCTTAAACAGAACTCAAAGTCACCAAGATTAATACATTCATGATTTAAGATTTTTAAAATCTACATGATGAAATAATCACAAATAAGGTGAGAGCATAAAAGGCAGACTGAGAAAGTAGATATAATTATGCAATGCTTGAGTTAGTATATACTAAAAATTTGTTGAAAAATGGAGGAAGTGTGCCTTCAGGCAATTCACAAAAAAATAAATAAATAAAAAAACACCTTTTATGGCCAAAGCACAGATGTATATAGCTTTAACGATGAACTGAATGATTTACATATAAAGTGATAAAATTTTCTTCCAATCACATGAAAAAGAACAGATTGAAAAGTCTCTGAATACAAAGTGATGGTGAGGGCATGAAACAGAGCAGACATCCCCACGATGTGGGTAGGAGCATTAAAATGATCAAGGCTTTGGGAAATAAAAGATTAATAAATTTACATATTTAACAAAATCATGGAAAATATACAACTAAATGACTTAATATGAATAAGTGATAAAATATGCATTTGAGTGAAAAAAAAGAAATTTTGCATATGCAGCAAAAGAGAATTAGTGTTAAGACATATAAAGGTAATTAGAATATGTGGAAAATCACTTTATTTGGTTAATGAGTACATAAATATTAAGCAATGACAGCTTGCATGAATAAAAAATAGTAAAAATGATCTACTTTGGGCAAAGGAAATAATGTGATTGACTCAAAATCATATTGAACAGGAAGAGGAAGGAGTACACAAAGAGTTTCAATTTCATAAATGACTATATATGTCAGAAATAAGTTAATGATGAAATAATGTTTATATAGAAAGTCACATATTTATTTATAATATTCATTATAAAAACAAGTATGGGGCTAGGGTTGTAGCTCAGGGGCACTTGCCTAGCATGGGTGAGGCCCTAGGTTCAATCTTCATCACCACATAAAAACAAATAAAAGTTAAATTCTTAAAAAAAATACATGAAGCCTGCCTCCACGTATACTTTATTTAAAAGCAAACCAACTAACGAACGAAAAACAACAACAACAACAAAAAATATATGTTTTTCTGGGCATAGTGACACATGCCTATAATCAGGAGGCTGGGGCAGGAAGATCATGATTTCAAATCCAGCTTAGGCAAAATTGAAGGGATAAGCAACTCAGTGAGACCTTGTCTCTAAATAAAATACTAAGGCTGGGGATGTGGCTCAGTGGTTGAGTGACCCTGAGTTCAATCTCAAAACAAAAAACAAAGCAAAAAAATAGTATGATTCAATTTACAGAGTAAATAGGTATATTGCTAATATCTATTAGTATTCTTGAGACTGGTGGAATTATCCTAATTATACATCTTGTGTGCATGTATGTGTATGTTGCAGTAATTTTCAAAACCAATCTTACATAAATATAGCCAGTTTAAAATATTTGTAAAGCAAAAACTACCATAACCAATTAAAACAACTACTTCGTTAACGTAACAGACAATTCATTATTGAAAATGCATATAGACTTTATGGCAAAATGTAAAATAAGGCACTTCACTAAAATGAAGCAAAAGTAATATGAAACAAGTGAAACCACATTATAATCATTTCAACTTAAATATCTGTGGAGGGATAATTCTCATGTCAGAGCTTAAACCATCATAAAAGGAACCATTCTTTGCCAATTACATTCTAATGCACATCCTCCACTTCCATCAGGCTTCTTACCTTTCTGTCACTGCCAGCTCCATTAAGTTATTTTTCCTCATCACTCCTCTCCAGCTCCTGGTTACCACCAATGTGTGTTCTGTTTTTATCTGTTAGTTCATTCTGGGTAGTTCATATACATGCAATCATATTACATATGGCCATATGTGCCTGACTTCTTTTACTCCACCTCATTTTTTAAGATCCAGATCTATTTTAACAAGAGCTGTGGATATTACATTTTGTGGATAAAAGTAAACTATTATATTCATATGTCACAATTTGTAAATGCAATCTTCTTTTGAATGTTTGAACTCTTTCCACCTTTGACTGTCATGATTTGTGCTACAGGAACCTATGCTTGTTGCATTGCCTACTGTTAAATCTTTTGATTATACAGCTGGGCTAGGATTGTGGAATCATAGAGTAATTATGTTTAATACTTTGAGGAACCACCACAAAGTTTCCCTCAGTAACTGTTGCACTCTTGTTTCCCATTAGCTATGCAAAAGGGCATTGCTTTCTTCACATCCTTGCCAACAGTCACTATTTGTAGATGTTTTAACTTTTGATAGTAGTAGATATTAAGTGGTATCTCATAGCAGGGTTGATTTTCATTCCTCTGTCACTAATGATGCTCAGCAACTTTTCATACCTCAATATTCATTCATATATTTACTAAAGATATATCTGTTCAAATTATTTGGTTGTTATTTAATGGGTTACTTGATCTAATGTTGATCTGTGTAAGTTCATTCTGTATTCTAAAAACTTAATCCAGTATCAAATATATTATTTGCAAATATATGTATAGATGTATATGTATTTTATTTTGGTATATTGTCTTTGACTACTGTATCAAAGATCAATTTCACATAACCTAATCTCCTTTGTGTTGCTATAACAGAAAAACTGAGAGTTGTATTTATAGAGAATAATATGTGTGTGTGTGTGTGTGTGTGTGTGTACACAGTCCTGAGACTCTGAAGTCCAAGATCAAGAAGTTATATCTGTTGAGTGGCTTCCTGCTTGGAGTACAAATGGGTATATCCATTATTAAAATATTTGTCCTTCATCTAGTGCATGCCAATTATTTATACATACTAATGGCCTGTTTTTACTACATGAATGGCTACAAATGTTGTTGCAAATAAGCAATGTAAGTTATAACACTATGTGGACTATATTATTGTTTGTAATAGAGAAGATTCACATAGAAATAACCAAATGCCCACCTGGTTTAAATGTATGAACAAAATCTAGAGTAATCAAGATAATCAAGTCTCAAAACTTGATCCCAGCCTTGGATGTAATATTTAAATTATGGTTTTCATCTCTGTCCTCTCTCTTAATGTGTGGGATCATTCCTGAACAAAAAATGAAATTTTGTCAGTTGTGTGAACTGTTGATAGCAAAAGGCATGGAAACAACATGACAGTTTTATTTAATACATTACAGTGGACTTAGTTTTACTTTGTGCAAATAAAATAACATCACGTTGTTTCAGTTTCTTTGCTGGGAAGTATTGGTTTTCACTCATTTAGAACTTGGTATAAATTAGATATTGAGAAATATATTCTAATCCCCTACACAATAGGCAAGAATTAAAGGGTTTTATACTGAATGTTTAATAGCTAAAGTATTCAGTGCCAAAATGTTATCCTGACTTTCAGTTCTCCAAAATTATTCTGCAAATGATGTCAAAATTTATCTTACCTGTGGAACAGCAAATTCTGATTTAATTATGTAATAAATATGGTTCATTTAGGCTGGTTATATCAACTTACTTGAATGTTGATAGAGCCCAAAGGAGATGCCCCAAAGGGAATAGGACCCAATCATTTTCTGGTTCCAAATAACAATATGATGATTTAATTCATAATAAAAGAGATAATGGCTCTGGATAAAAAAACACTGCTTGTTGACATAGATAAAATGAATGAAATTATTTTGTATCTGATTCAAAATGATGACTTAGAAATATATTTTAAGGTGCTTGTATGTTAGCTAAGAAATCTTGAGCCCTGAAAATATATTGTCACATAGTGTAGACATGTTACAACTTCACTTCTCTGAAGCCCTGTCTCCTCACGTGGATGATATAAGCCACTTGATGTTGCAACAAATCAGCAATCATGGTGAACAATGATAATGTAAATTCATCTTTCTTGAGAAATTTAGCAAATGGGTTTGCAATCTTCAAATACATCATAGTTTTACTCTCTTCAAATTATATACTATGGAATTTTAAGTACAAATTTTGAGCTTATCAGAGGGCTATTATTCAAAGTTATGAGAAAACTGCAAAAGTTACCTAAATGTGGAAGATATAAAAACTGTTGAACTTGGACTCAATAAATCATACAATTTGTAAATGGTGAAAATTAAAATTTCCTCAGTGAAACTCTGTGTGTTTACATGTATATTTATATTCATATATGTAGATAAGTTTAAATGTACATATACAGATAGATTCACCCACACAAATATGTGCAAAAACACACTGAAACACATATATAAAAGGATTAGGATGGAGAAATTTAACACTGGTAGGCAGGGAAAACAAATATTTTTCATTTTCATCAGATTTCCAGATGTTCTTGATGATAGGTTGGAAATGACAAATAGTGAAAATTTCTCATTATGCATTTGTTTCTTGAAGACTAGAATAGGGAAATGATTTGCATAGTCATGTACATCATATTCATAATTGCAAGCACACTGAGGGTGTACTATGTGAGAGACAGAAAAGTGACATCAGTCACTATAAACACCACAAACAGAAGCAAAATGAAAAAAGGAGTAAAATGTCATGCCACCATCTGAATAGGTTTATATATATATATATATATATATATATATATTTTTTTTTTTTTTTTTTTTTTTTTGATACTGGGGTTTGAACCCAAGGATGTTTAGCCACTGAGCTACATTCCCAGTCCTTTTTATGTTTAATTTAGAGATAAGTTCTCACTAAGTTGCTTAGGGTTTTGATAAATTGCTGAGGCTGACTTCGAACTCATGATTCTGCTGCCTCAGCTTCTCGAGCCTCTGGGATTACAAGCGTGCTCCATTGCACCCAGTGAGTTTAGCCACATTTTAGAGAATGTAGATATAGATATGCCTCATTAAAGAGATGTCATCTAATGTATAGAGAAAATGTAAAACTGAGAATCTTTAACACATTTAAAGATGAACAGACAACAAATATTTCCAAGAACATACATAAAGAATTCAATAACAGAAAACTGAATGAAGGTGAGACAAAGCAAGCCGTAAGTTTTAAAAAAATAAAAGCAAAAACAAAAAAAATGTACTTCAAAACACTTCATAAAAAGAAAGCTATAAAAATTCTCAACAAAATACTAACAAACCAAATTCAAAAGTCAAGTAAAAGGTTTATTTGATAAAATTAGATGTATCCCAAGGATGATTCACTATAAGCAAACCAATAATCAGAATGAAAGACCAAAAAAATAAAGTAATCTCAATATATGCAAAAAATTCAGCATTCCTTCATTGAGCAAATTATGTCTGGAAGGAATGCAGCTCAATACAATAAAGACCGTGTATTATAAGCCAACAGCCAACAAACAAGATAGGGAAAAGCTGAAAGGTTTTCTCCAAGATCTAAAACAAGAGAAGGATGTCTACATTCTCCATTTTCATTCAACACAGTTCTTGAAATTCTAGCCGGAGGGATCAAGCAAGATAAACAAATAAAGATCACTTATTTTAGAAAAAAGTATTTCAAATTGTTATTGTTTACAGATGTCAGAATCTCAGATACAGAAAATCCGATAAACACACCCAAAAAATTTCTTAGATCTAGTGAGTGAATTTAGCAGTGTTGCAGGATGAAATAATCAAACAAAAGTCAATAGCATGGTTACATGGCAGCAGAAAATTGTCAGAAATGGAAATCAAGAAAGTCATCTTTTTTATAACAGGTACAAAAAACAAACCAAAAAAGCAAGGAATCGATTTTTACCAAAGAGAGGAATGATTTCTACAATGAAACATTTAAAAACATTGATGAAAGAAATTGAAATTGTTGAAAAAAAGTGATAAGAGATTGCATGTTCATGTATTAGGTGAATCTATATTTCTAAAATGCTCATACAGCTCAAAGTGATCTATAAATTCAATACAATCCATGTCAAAATATCAATGGCTTTCTTCATTGAATTAGGAACTAAATAATCCTAACACTCTTCAAAACTCCAAATCCATCCTGAGAAAAAAAGAACAAAGCAGGAGGCATTGCTTTACCTGAGCTTAGTATATACTACATGGCTCCAACAATCAAAGCAGCATGGTATTGGCAGTAAAACAGACATGGAGAATAAGAGAAGAAAATGCACAGAACAAAAGAAAACCCATGAATCTACAGCCATTTGAATTTTGACAAAAATGTTGAGAGCATTCATTGGAGAACGGATAGTTTTTTTCAATAAATTGTGCTTGGAGAATTAATTGTATTTTCACATCAAGAAGAATAAAACTGGGTCTCTCTCACCATTCACAGAAATCAGCTTCAAATGAGTTTAGACAAATTTAAGATCTGAAAATATGAACCTACTTGAAAATGTAGAATAAATGTTTTATGAGGTGCAATGGACAATGATATATTTGACAAGAACCCAAAGTACAGAAAACTAAAGCAAAAAAATAGAAAAATGGGATTACATTTAGCTAAAAAGCTCGTGCATGCAAATGAAACAATCATCTGAGCAAAGAGAAAATCTATAAAAGGGGAGAAAATACACATTTGACAAAGGGCTGAATATCCAGAATATCCAGGAACTCCAAAATCTCAATAGCAATATAACAAATATCCCAATTATAAATGGGCAATGGACCTTCATAGGCAGTTCTCTAAACTATATGAGAAAATGCTGCATATCACTATGGAGGAATTGCAAATAAGAACTACAATGAGATATCACGTCGCCGCTTCAAGAAAATAAAGGATGGTAGAAATATAGTGGAAATTAGGAGAGTGTAAAGAGATATTTCAGAGAATTCAGAATGATAAACCAAAAATATAACTTCATTAAATATAAAGCAAAGCTTCATTCATTTAATACTATAGTAAAACACAAGAGGGAGGAGTTACCGCATAAAGTTAAAATAAAAAAAAAAAAAACAAAGAGAAGATTTGAAGGAGTGATATGAAAGAAAATTAATTGAAATGTTGATTGAAAGAAAATTTTTCAAAATGTTAGAAACTTATACAATTATGAAATGATCATACTGCAAATGTTTATAAGCTGTGTCCTTAATAAGAGAATCAGCAGGATGATTAAAACAAATTCAAATAGTAACAGTGCAGGCAAAGATACCTTATTAAAACAGTTATAATACAAGAGGCTTTTGTTTCCTTTTTAATTTTATTACAGAAAATAGAGGAAAACATAAATCCTAAGGGCACAGCTTGATGAATTTTTACAAGCTAACATAACCCATAAAAAGGCTAAGAAAAAGAGCTCTACAACCAGCACTTAGGTTAGGCTTGCTTTTCCTTCCTACCAGTCATCATCACCCCTGCAAAAACAGTTTATCTTCCAAAGCAGTGACAGATATTGCCGGGGACCAGCCCAAGCAGCAGAGTCCAGGGGTCCTTGATGGCCTGAAATACAAAAGCCCCGAGTGATTAGACGGCGCAGCGTCGGCGATGGACAGCAACCACACAGACTCAGGTCAGTGTTAGGATGCTGACAAGTTTATTGAATTCACCAGCAGTTTTTTTATACCCTTAACAAACTTACTTAGTATGTTAATGATTACATAAAGGAGGAAGTTCCCAGAAGTAGGATTTAAACATTTAGTCAACAGGCGCCATCTGGAACATTTTATTTTTATTTTCTAAGAATAACTAACATATTAACCAAATATTTCTATAATAGATATAATGAACTTATTTTGACCCGACACCTTCAAAACATAGCCTAAACGTGTAAATATCACTTAAAGTCTAACTTCTACTTGACCTATATTTGACACTGCCACTTAAGCCACAGACTAGCACAAAACTAGATGTAACTGATTTACTAATGACATGAGCTAAAGGAGCTTTTATTTCTGACTCAGATGTCTGGGAAAAATCTGTAATATTAATAGAAATTATCCTAAGGGAGTCAAAACACTGTTTCCAAGAAAAAGACACAGGACACGGTTGCTCAAGAATGTTTTTCACCCTAAGACCCATAGAGCCTTGTTTTGTAAAAGTCTCATAGGTATCATTTGTCTGGAACTGGAATGAATCATTTAATGAAGTTGTATTCCCTTTATCCCCGAAGGCATTTATTCCATGAGAAAGACTCTGTAATGAATAATATGTCAGTAAAAACAGCAGGCACAGAAAACCCCAGAATATGCAGATGGCTTCCTGGCAGGACCCAACTTTCTGATGAGACCTTGCAAGCATCTTCCAGAGGAACCTTGTCATGCTCTGGTAAGGGTCTTATTTGCCAGGCGCCCCCGCAAGATATAGGCGATAAATAGATTTTTAAAGCTGGAATTTTGAGTTTTAAGATACCTGCAGAAAAATGTCGCCATTTACAGGTGCCAGTTATATAAATTTTGAGAATTGCATACACTTGTATAAGCAAATCAAGTTATGAAGTATATTTATCACCCTAAAAACGTTCCCTCCTGCCAGTTTGTATTCAGTCACCTCCCATCACCTTCTAGTTCAGGTTAAGTGCAATGACATTTTCCATTTTTTAAATTTTGCCTTGTTGAGAATGTGATAAAAGTGGAATCACATTTATATGTGTCATTTTCCCTTTGGTTTCTCCCACTTAGCAAGTGGCACTTGAGATCCATTCCTGTTATCTGACTGCAATATTTTATCTTTATTAATCACTGAATAATGTTCCATTGTATAAAGGTACTGTGATTATTTTATTCATCCACTAGTTGCTAGAATTTCATTTTCTCCATTCAGATATGAGTATTTAAGTTCCTCCATATTTTTGAGAATTTGAAAGAAGATTCATTTTTAATGCTGGACAATGTTCCTTTGTCTGGAGCTACCACAGTTCATCAATCTATTTCTGAAAGACATCTTGGTGACTTTTAAGTTTGGGCAATTTTAAATATAGCTGCTATAAACATCTGTGTGCAGGATTTTGAGTGGACATAAGTTTTCACATTCCTGTGTGTGTGTGTGTGTGTGTGTGTGTGTGTGTGTGTGTGTAATTGTTGAATGTTAAGCAAAAGTATAGTTCACTTTGTAAAAAACCTTCTGGCTGTTTTCCAAAGTGACTGTACCATTTTTCATCCCCACCACCAGTGAAAGAGAGCTCCTTTTGTAGCACATCCTACCCAATATTGGGTATTCTGGATTTTTGTCATTCTGATAGGTACACAATATCTCTTGGTTGTCTAAATTTGCATTTCCTTGATGACCTATGATATGCAGCATTTCTCACTGAGGGTGCTTACTTGTTATCTTTGCTTGTGTTTACTTGTTATCTTCCCTTACACTTTTGTGAGATATCTGTTGAGGTCATTCACCAAAGTTTTAAGTCATTCACTTAACTTTTATCAGATGGTTTTCTTATTGCTGAGTTTTAACAGTTATATGTACATTTTTGATAATAGTTCTTTATCAAATATGTTTTTTGCAAAAATTTTCCCTCATTCTGTGGCTTGCTATTTCATTCTTTTGGCCATCCATGTATACTTACAATATTTTGAACAATTCTCTACATTAGTATGTGGTTAGGTACAATTCTCTACATTAGTATGTGGAAGTTCCAAGGTGAGGAATGATTCCAAGGATCTGAAAAGGTTGATCTTTAACTTGCCCTATCTCTAATGTTTTATTACTATTCTATGTTTTATTATATAGAATATTATCTGTACGTTGCACTAATTCTCCTATCAATACTTCTGTTCAGGGTTAACAGTTTAATTATGTGCATTCACATAGTAATTCTGCCATTAAACTTTCAAAGAGCTTGAATCTATTTTTCATACCACTGAGAATAATCGCACTTTGTAACTTACATAAGTATAGTTAATGATCTTTATTGAATAGTTATACATTCAGTCCTAAGTTATGCTTTCATATGATCTCATTATCTACATGTTTAAAAGATATTGATAGAATTAACGGGTTATATTTCCAAGAAGAGGAAAGTAGATTTGAGAGGATTTTTTTTATAATCCTATGACACAAAATTAGAACTAGAACTGGAACTATTTGCTGATTTATTAGACTTCATTTCTTGGCCTAAGCATGCATTAAGGGTTTACTTTATACCAAAAGCCAATGCACATTCAGTAATCTTTTTTTAAAATCATTTTTATCATGTATTTGCTGCAAATCATTCACTTGTTTACCATTAGAAAAAAAATAATTGTGACATTTTCATGTCCCTGAAGAGAATTAGTTTGTTTCCTCCTTGGAACATCCTTGTAGACTTTAAGAAGAGCTCAAGGACTTTACATAAGAATGAAAATGTACAATATTCACAGTTTGCTTTAGTTGAGCAGTTTACTTCAAAGGTAAGAGGCAAGGTGTTCTAAAATATTTGGATCTATAAACTTGAATTTGGAACTGAAGTATATGTCTTAAGATTTAAATCTAATAAAATTTTACATAGGTGGATTATATTACAAATTGAATCCCATGCCTTGCAGGAACTACAACAGGGGAAATAAGTAGGGGGGTCTCTATATATTTTAGTCAATAGAGCTATAAACGAGAAATTTGTTTTAATTTAATTGAGAAAAGATAACAATCAGAATAGGGTGATAAAAAAGGAGTTATGGTTATAATGTACCATAAAATGGAGAAAACATTAACTTTCAACCTGCCACTGGTTACATGTGAATTGGGTATTTTTTTTTTTTTTCTTATGAAGAGATATAAATGAATTTGAATTTTATTTTTAGTTATGCAATTTACCTGGAAAGAGCTTGAGATTTTTTTAATTCCATGGTTTACTTAAGTCTGACTGCTTTATAAAATAATCCAAATATGTGAGGATCTGATTTTGCATTGCTTGCAGATGATTCTGGAGTATGGCATGTCACTCAGTCTGTAGAGTGGCCAAGTGGAAAGAACCTAAGTGTGGACTCACAGAAATCTGGACTGGTATCCTGGCTGGGCTACCGACGGTGTAACTTTCTTAACTCACCTGTTTTCCCTTCAGTAAAGGGATGTGGAATCATGTATTCTACAGATCATTATGCAGATTATGTAAGATAATGCATACAAAATGTTTTGCCTCGGTGACATCTGTGCACCGTGAGAGGTGCTGTCTAGCCTTCCTTTTTGATGAGCTCAGGTTTGTAACACTATTTCCATACATGCCCAGTGACTGTGTTTTCTGAGCATTGAGGAGCTGTTTTTCCTTGGTCTTCCAGGCTCATTACTTTTGGTTGGAAAATTCTACAATCTACATTTTGACTTTCCAGCCTCTGTCAAAGGGAAAGCAGATAGACACAGCACAATCAGTTCTAATTTCCTAAGTTATTAGTTTGATAGAAATGTCTGTGTTGTGAACATTTTGAAAACATATCTAGACCTCACACTGCTTGTCTCTCCTGCATCTAGCTCCCTATAGGAAAGTAGATATTGACTCTAATGGGGCATGGCTTAGACCAAAATATACTGTGACTCATAAACTTTACAGCCTAGGTCACAGTTATCAAAGTTTATTAGAAAAATATTTTAGCAGATATAGTAGGGGGATATAATTAAACATATTAATTTTTTTACTGTCATACCCAGAGGCATAATGCAGTGATACCAATGTATTTTAAATCTAGTATACTATAGACTATTGGGATATTAGGTCATATCATTGGAATAGTATATATATATATATATATATATATATATATATACACGTATACTACATAGATATACAGACACACACATATATACACATATATATACATATATATATATACACACATATATATACACATATATACACATATATATATACTACATAGATATACAGACACACACATATATACACATATACACATATACATGTGGTTGTGTGTATGTATACATATATAAAATACATCTATAACAAAAATAAGAAATATTTACCTTCTTGTTTGGAGACCATTGATTATTCAAGACCTTGAAGAAACACAGCTTTTGTAATTCCCTATTCATTTTTTACAGTTTAGTAAATTTGGAAATTCTTCATGTGTTTTAATCATATATGTACATGCATATTACATATATGTATATATTATGTATACTTAAAATTTTACAAAATTAAGACATTTTCTTGTAAATATGCATTTAATTTTCTCATACCTAGGTTCTCTCCAATGATATCTCATTTATAGAGTTGAATAAGACTTCACCAAAATGTTTGTTCAATCTTACTCTTTGGTTCAAAAGGAGAACTAACTTTTCCAAGCTCACAGTTGTCATTAAGTGCTAATTCTGAGTTTTTAATATAGGGGTTTAGGGTTCAAATAAATTTTTTTTTCTTGTCTCTCACAATTGTTTTCTCTCAGATATATCAGGGAAGTAAAGATTAGAAATATAGCTGAAATTGCCAGATGCCACATGCCTTTTAAATCCCACCTTCTCAGGTGGTTAAGGCAGGAGAATGGCAAGTCTGAGGCTGGTCTCCACAGCATAATGAGACCCTTTTTCAAAATAAAATGTAAAAATGTTTGTGGATGTAGCTCTGTGGCAGTATCAAAAACAAAACATTGTTGAAATTTCTTGTGCATATGTCAGGCAACATGTCCATATTCACATATAAATTAGAAAGAATTTCATTAGTGGAATATCTTTTAGCACTTAAATAAATCTTTTGCATACTTCTATCTTCATTAATTTTTATCTACCTAATTCCAAATGTGTTCTTAATGGTCTCCAATTAATATTTGTGTATACTTTTCATAAATCTTTGAAAAAGAGGAAGGGGATGGAAAGAGAATAAGGGTGGATTTTTAAAACACAAACATATTATTTGTGATGCTCAATCAATATATTAACACATGTATACACACACCCATATATAATGGTATTAAATGATGGCTTATAAGTTAGTTTATTAATATAACCACTCAAAGTACACTAGAAATTATTATGTTTATTTATATGTTCATGAGTAATGTGAGAATTGTCTGAATTTAAAACTTTATTTTTATTTACTGTGTAATTGAATTCTCTAAAAATTTATGAACACTTTGTTTATGTTTAACCCCACAAGTTTGAAGCTATTAGTTAAATGATTAAAAACATCTTTCATATCAATCTAGGAACTACCTTGGGAAAGAGAGACCATGACTTTCTTTTTTCCAGCATTGTTACAAATGCCTCTCTCCCTATCTTCTTGACAGATGAAAATTTTAGTATGACAAAACATAGTGCTTATATTGCAAATATAAACCATTTGCAGTGCATTGAAATCATCTCAAACCTTGCACAGCAGATTTTAGATTTCTCTAAATATACATTGGTATATGACACAAATTGAAATGAAAAACCATCACACTGAAATCTTTTCTTTTTCTTTATTTATTGTCTTGGGGTGTGTGTGTGTGTGTGTGTGTGTGTGTGTTTGAGAAATGAGCCAGGGGCCTTGCACATGATCAGCAAGAACTCTACCTATGAGCTACATTCTTAAGCCTCATGCTGAAATCTTCCTCCAAATTACAATAAATCTAATATATATGGATTTAAACAACAAAGGAATGTTGTCCAGATACGGATATCTTTTCAATTATTCTTGTTATTGTACATTTGTTTTGGAGTAGTTTTTGTTAAGGGGTAGTTTCTATAAATACTTTTATTAGTTACTATTGAGTAACATTTAATGTACAGTAGTTTTAGAAACTTCAAAGAAATTATAATATTTTAAGGGAATGGTCATGAATTATTTTTGAGACAAATACATCTAAGAAATATACCCGAGAACTGTGTATACATAATCAGCCTATGAATTGACACATCTGACATTAAGTTAAAATTAAAAAATGATAATAATCATGTATTTAAAAAAAAAAAACAGAGGACCAAAATGGACAACTTGGTGATGTTTATTCCAAGAAGGAAAAGTAAAAAACAAAACCTAATACTACCTTTAAAATAAAACCCACTAAAACTATTTTTGCTTGGTATACAAGGTACCCCTCACTTGCCTGTTGTTTTCAACATTGCCCTTAAATTCTCTTGGAATTAAGTAATCTTCAGAAGAAAGAACTTGATATGCTTTGGTCAGAAAAACTGCCCTGAATGACAAATTATAATGTAAGTCTAACATAAGAAATTTTTAAGAAATTTGAATTGAGAATATTTATTCAATAATTTCACCTTTATTTTCTCTTTTCAACTGAACCCAATCTTATGATGTAAGTGTGGTTGTGTCAATTTAAAAAAAAGAAAAAAAATTTAAGGGAGATCATTCCATGTAAAGTCATGGAACCTTGAACACATAGTATGTGAATTTAAAAATGATGTATTGTAAGGTACACAATTGGGATTTTAATTGGAATTGCATTGAATTTGTATAGCACTTTAGGTAGTATGGCCATTTTGACAATATTAATTCTTCCTATCCAAGAACATGGAAGATCTTTCCATCTTCTAAGGTGTTCTTTAATTTCTTTCTTTAGTGTTGTATAGTTCTCATTGTAGAGGTCTTTCACCTCTTTTGTGAGATTGATTCCCAAGTATTTTATTTTTTTCGAGGCTATTGTGAATGGGGTAGTTTTCCTAATTTCTCTTTCTGAAGATTCATCACTTATGTATAAAAATGCGTTGGATTTATGGGCATTGATCTTGTAACCTGCTACTTTACTGAAATCACTTATGAGTTCTAAGAGTTTTCTGGTGGAATTTCCTGGTTCCTCTAAATATATAATCATGTCATCAGCGAACAGGGATAGTTTGAGTTCTTCTTTTCCAATTCGTATCCCTTTAATAGAGCAAGCAATTATGAAATTCATCTGGAAGAATAAGAAAACCAGAATAGCTAAAGCAATCCTTAGCAGGAAGAGTGAAACAGGGGGTATTGCAATACCAGATCTTCAACTCTACTACAAAGCAATAGTAACAAAAATGGCATGGTATTGGTACCAAAATAGAAAGGTAGATCAATGGTACAGAATAGAGGACACGGACACAAACCCAAATAAATACAATTTTCTCATACTAGACAAAGGTGCCAAAAATATGCAATGGAGAAAAGATAGCCTCTTCAACAAATGGTGCTGGGAGAATTGGAAATCCATATGCAACAGAATGAAACTAAACCCATATCTCTCACCATGCACGAAACTAAACTCAAAATGGATTAAGGACCTCGGAATCAGACCAGAGACCCTGCAGATTATAGAAGAAAAAGTAGGTCCAAATCTTCACCTTGTTGGTCTAGGACCAGACTTCCTTAACAGGACTCCCATAGCACAAGAAATAAAAGCAAGAATCAACCACTGGGATAGATTCAAACTAAAAAGCTTTCTCTCAGCAAAGGAAACTATCAGCAATGCGAAGAAAGAGCCTACAGAGTGGGAGAATATCTTTGCCAATCATACTTCAGATAGAGCACTAATCTCCAGAATCTATAAAGAACTCAAAAAACTCTACTCCAAGAATTCAAATAGTCCAGTCAACAAATGGGCTAAGGAAATGAATAGACACTTCACAGAAGAAGATCTACAAGCAATCAACAAACATATGGAAAAATGTTCAACATCTCTAGTAATAAGAGAAATGCAAATCAAAACCACCCTAAGATTCCATCTCACCCCAATTAGAATGGCGATTATCAAGAATACGAGCAACAACAGGTGTTGGCGAGGATGTGGGGAGAAAGGTACACTCATACACTGCTGGTGGGGCTGCAAATTAGTGCAGCCACTATGGAAAGCAGTGTGGAGATTCCTTAGAAAACTTGGAATGGAACCACCATTTGACCCAGCTATCCCACTCCTTGGCTTGTACCCAAAGGACTTAAAATCAGCATACTACAGAGATGCAGCCACATCAATGTTCATAGCTGCTCAATTCACAATAGCCAGACTGTGGAACCAACCTAGATGCCCTTCAATTGATGAGTGGATAAAGAAACTGTGGTATATATATACAATGGAATATTACTCAGCCATAAAGAATGATAAAATTATGACATTTGCAGGCAAATGGATGAAATTGGAGAATATCATGCTAAGTGAGATAGGCCGATCTCAAAAAGCCAAAGGACGAATGATATCGCTGATAAGTGGAGGATGACACATAATGGGGGGGAGGGAAGGGTTAGAGTTAGGGTTAGGGAGGGGGGCAAGTATGGAGGAAGGAACTACTGTATAGAGGGTAAAGAGGGGTGGGAGGGGTGGGGGGAAGGGAAAAAATAACAGAATGAATCAAACAACATTGCTCTATGTAAATTTATGATTACACAAATGGTATGCCTTTACGCCATGTACAAACAGAGAAACAACATGTATCCCATTTGTTTACAATAAAAAAAAAAAAAAAGAAAAAAAAATGATGTATTGTGAAAACAGGTAAAAAAAATTGACAGAAAATAAATGGAAAATTAAGGAAATTAAATTGCCAGATTCTTTTTAATCTGACAAAGTAATCCAACAACTGATTAATTTCTTCAATTCATTTAAACAGAGTAATGCCTACACTGGACCCATTATCTTCATCACTGCCTGTTCTTCAATGGCAAGGATTTTGGTATGCATTTCCAAAACTCAAACATGAGGGCTTAATTTGGTGGACTCTACTTTTGCAGCTTATTTCTCATAGAAACCATAAATGATAACTTAAATGTCAGGGATACCCTTAAATATGGATTTATACAGAATTCAGTTCAACAATGTGACTGAAGTCACCATGTTTATTTTAACAGATGATTTTAACCTGCAAGTCTTCCTATTTTTACTATTTCTTGCCATCTACCTTTTAACTCTGATAGGAAATTTGGGGCTGGTCCTATTGGTCATTGAGGATTCCAGGCTCCACAACCCCATGTACTACTTTCTGAGTGTTTTATCATTCTTGGATGCCTGCTATTCTACTGTTGTCACCCCAAATATGTTAGTCAATTTCCTGGCAAAAAATAAATCCATTTCATTTTTTGGATGTGCCACACAGATGTTTCTCTTTGTTACTTTTGGGACAACAGAATGCTTTCTTTTGGCAGCAATGGCTTATGATCGCTATGTGGCCATCTACAACCCACTTCTCTATTCAGTGAGCATGTCACCCAGGGTCTATGTGCAACTCATCGTGGCTTCCTATGTTGGTGGCATTTCACATGCTATCATGCACACCATGGCCACTTTCTACCTGTCCTTCTGTGGGTCCAATGAAATCAGATATATTTTCTGTGATATCCCTCCTCTCCTCGCTATTTCTTGTTCTGATACTCAAACCAACCAGCTTCTCCTCTTCTACTTCGTGGGCTCTATTGAGATAGTCACTATCCTGATTGTCCTGATCTCCTATGGCTTCATCCTGTTGGCCATTCTGAAGATGCATTCTGCTGAAGGGAGGAGGAAAGTTTTCTCTACCTGTGGCTCCCACCTGACTGGAGTGTCCATTTACCATGGGACCATCCCCTTCATGTATGTGAGACCGAGTTCCAGCTACACCTTGGATCATGACATGATAGTGTCGATCTTTTACACCATTGTGATTCCCATATTGAATCTCATTATATATAGCTTGAGAAACAAAGATGTAAAAGAAGCAGTGAAAAAATTATCTGAGAGAAATTGGTTCAAAACTAAAGTGCATTTTAAAAATTGATTATATCTAACAATAATGTTACCTGTAATTTGATAGCTGCATGCTCCACAACTAGAGAAAAACATTGTTGATTGCAGTTGACAGTGCTATATATAATGGAATATTTACAAATAAGATATTAATTAGCCCTCTAAAGCAGCATGTCAGAAATGATATGTTAAAACATTTGTACACCCTCCTATGTTCAAATTGATCTGCATTGAACAATCATTAATGTACATATATTTGTTGTTCATTGTTAGATAACTTGATTTTCAGTAACTATGAAGGGAATAATGTTCTCAAGATTCTGTGATGTCATATATTTGTGCATTGCTTATAAAGAATGTCTAGCACTCACAATGAATTAAACCTGATTGTTCAATCCCTATTCTGCCAAATGATACTGCAATTGCTCAATTTATCATACATACTCAGATAAAACTAGGCATCTGGTACATGATTTGCCATGTTTGACTTGAAACCATATTTTTTTCTTCTATGAATAGACATTAATTTCCTTTTTCAAAAAGAGAAATTGAGTATATACATTCCCAAACTCCAAAACATAAATGGAGAGCAAAGAGTAATGTTTTTTTAAGATTATACCCAAGTGAAAATATGACTTAGAGTATAACATATAAATGGTTATTACATGTGACAACTTCAAAATCAGAAGATTAAATTTCTTAGAAGCTATGATCCTTGTTGTTACGTGCAAGATGCTAGCTCAATTCCAAGACTTGCATTTGTCCTCTTTCTACAAGGAAAGACCTTGCATTTGTTCTCATTCTGCAAGTTTGCACACAACAGACAAGGCCCGTAAATGGAAATCCTCTTCTTTCACTGTAATTCACACCTCTTTCTGCATTATTTATAATGTTCTTTATTTTTTATTGGTTCTTTTTATTTTAGTTCAAGATTTGTTTACATAAAAAGTAGATTATTTACTTTTTTAAATGAAACCCCATCTCTTCCCAAAGGGGTGACTGTCCTGTGATTCTATCAGAATATAGCAATTAAAATAAATTCTGTGGAACACACTCACAACCCAGCAATTCTTGAGGCTGAGGCAGGAAGATTACAAATTGAGGTCAGCCTCAGCAGTTGAGCAAAATGCTGTCTGTAAATAAAAAATAAAAATGACTAGAGCTGTAGTTCAATTGTTAAGCACCCTTAGATTTAATTCTCCACAATAAAAACAAAAACAAAAACCCAAATTCCTCTTATGAGATAATTCATAAATGTGTGTTTGAGATTCCAAATAATAGCTTGTGGTACTTCAGTTTCTAATTCCTTCTAAACTATTATGGGAAGAGGAGCCACATACCTCTATTTGAATGAGTACATATTTGACAGCAGAATGTATACTCAAAATTCTTCTTAAAATAAAGCACTTTAATTTGCAGAGACACTGTACTGACAACATGGTAGACAAACTTTTTTTTCTTTTTGCAGTGCTGGGGATTGAACCCAGGGCCTTGTGCTTGCAAGGAAAGCACTCTACCGACTGAGCTATCTCCCCAGCCCTGGTAGACAAACTTTTAATGTTTAAAAATCAAGCTTACATACACATACATAAACATAAAAATATGTGTGTGTGGATACACACACACACACACACACACACACATATATGTATACATACACTCATATATGATTTTTCCAGCCAATTTATTTAAATTTATTTCTGATTTTTTAATCTGAAGAGAATTTTCTGGAAGAAAAAATATCTATGTTAAGGTATTTCTAAATATTTATTTCTTATAAAATTACTATAAAATATTTCCTATAAAATTAAACAATTTTGCATCTTATGAGGATTGTTCTTCAGGATTCAACCACACTAGGGTTTCACAACCTTTTATGAAATATTTTAGTTCAGGTCGTATTGGTTTAATTGCTGTTTTAAAATAGAATATATAATAATTATCAGGCAAAATAAAAGGTGAGTACAGGGATCTGGAGTTACCTCGTTTATAACTTTTTTTTTTTTTTAATAAATTCACCAAAACTTCCATGCCAAGTTTAACTACAGGAAACTTCCCATATCTTTCCTTTTATAGCCATATCAGAGAAGTCAAATGGTGGGGATAACCATTATTCAATCATCTGCCATATATGTCCAGGTCAAGACCAAAGAATGGCTGTATTTAACACCCAAGTCAATAAAATTTTATTCTATATATTTCAGATAATTATTTTTGCCTTTATAATAACTCTTTGATTTCCCTGGTGCTCATGGGAATTAAAGGCTTTTATTTATTATTTTTTCTGATGAGTATCTAATCACTATAAGTTCTTCTAAATCACTTTAACTTTCATGAAGATAGTTACACTTCTAGATATCACAATCATATTTCCAGGCCAAAAAATGTACCCAAATTGTTCATGGGAAAAAAAAAAAAATTAAATGACGTTTGCTGAGTGAAGTCAAGGAAGAAATGAGATTGGTTCTTTTTGCTTAGATTGTTCAGGGGGCTTCGACGATTTGGTCTTCTGTGTCATTTGTTTTCTCTTCCTTTGCAGATTATCTGCCACTAGTAGACTAACCCAGCTCTCATCTCCATAGCCACCAGCTTTGCTCTTAATTTTTTTAACCTTCTCATGTAAATTTAGATGGAAAAACCGGGGCTCAGTACATGACACTTCAAAGTTCGTCACCTGGGCAAGCTGAGTAACCGAAAATAAGGAGGCGGCAAGGGCCTCAGGAGCACCCTGCTTTCTCGTGTTCTGCCTTCCTCTAAGGTGGGCCATAGAATCCCTCCTCCTCATGGCAGGGGTTCACAGAAAACTACAGCTCCTCTTCCCCAAAGCAACTTATGAAACCTAGAAGTATTATTCTGACCTTCTTTAACCTTTGTGTGTACAGATGGCTATAAAGAATTCTCTGACCAACTGTCTCTGAATGTACATCATCTGACCCCCATTTCAAAAGAGTGGTGACCTATAACCAATGAGAAGAACAGTTATGCAGAAAGGTCAAGAATCTGAGGAGACATTTCTACATGACTCATCTGTGACAGGCCAGTACTTTTTTTTGTTTTGTTTTATTTATTTATTTATTTATTTTTTGTAACAGATTGAACCCAGGTATACTTAACCACTGAGCCAGATCCCCAATTCTTTTTTTTTTTTTTTTTTAATATTTTATTTAGAAGCAGATGATCACCAAGTGACTTAGGGTCTCATTAAGTTGCTCAGGCTGGCTTTGAACTCTTTCCTCAGCCTCTAGAGCTGCTGGGATTATAGGCATGTGCCACTGTGCCCAACTGTCAATTCTTCATTGGACAAAGAGATAAAAGCAAATAACTTTTTCAGGATATGTGAGTCTTTATTTTGGCATTTTAACTATGTCATGTAAGACTTTTATGAAATAAGTTTGCACTCTTTCTCCAGTTAAACTGTCTTTGCCAGTTTTATTTTTATACCTAGCCAGAGACCCTAATGGTGAAGCCAGAATTGGGGACAGGCAGTTACTGTAGATATAGGGGATTGGGTCAAATCCAGGAAATGGAGGCCATGAAAGCCTTCTGCCTCTGGAAGTTGGAGACTGCCCCTGGGAGCATGGATGTCAAGGATCTCCGGAGTCCACTGACTACCAAATTTACCTGCCCTTATCAAGGACTGCAAGCAAGGAGCTGCTAATTAATGCCCCCTAGGCCCTTGCCTAGCTGAATCACTTTGGCCCTCCCCCTGCCCCACCTGCTTCTCACTTTTTACATCTCACCTGCAAAACTAGGTCTAGTCACTTAGGCAGGAAGGAGAGATAAGGGGGGAAAGAACTGGAGAACAAAAGAGACCTTAACCTATAAAAGATGTAGCATGTGCTCACTTCTTAGGATTCTAGAACATCAGCCTTGGCCCCCTTCTCCCCCTCGGGAGAAGTCTGTATTATTACCTTTAAATAAAACCTGCTTAATATGCTTGCCTTGGCGTGCTTCTCTAGTGTTCACACTTCAACATTAGAGGGAGCAGAACTTGTCACTGGTAAACAGCAGTATCAATAGTATTAAGGAAACTTTCCTACCATATAATACTAATAATTTATGTAACTTATGAGATACTGGACCTCATATATTGAATCATGAGATCTTAATAACCACTCCAAAAAAAAAAAAAAAAAAAAAGGTTTTAGTAGTACCTTTTGTCACAGATAAGGAAACTGTGTACAAATCTTTAAATAACTTGCTAAGTGCTAGAGTGTTTAAGAGTGATGACAGAACTCAAATCTAAGTTGCAGTTTCTTCATTTAAAGTCACCACACATGGAATGAAAGAATTTACTAATGTTTTTATTTCACCAATTTTATCATTCATTTTTCAGATAATCCTTGAGGAATTATTGAAGTTCTTCAGTAAGTCAGTGGCAAAAACAAGAGAAAATGGAGAGCATTTAAAAGTACTGAAGAAGTGATTTCCTCTGGATTTGATGACTTATTTCACTAATTAAAATGCAAAGAGTTTGCAAGTTCTGAGCTTGGTTGATTCAAAAGTTAAAGAAGGAAAGGAAGAGAGGGAGGAAGGAAAGAAGACAGCAAGAAGCAAAGAAGAAATAAAGTAGTGTAGAAGCAGGGTAGGGGATCAGTCAGGTCTGGACTGATTTTGAAATTCCTTTGCATTTTCAAGTTTCAGAACATGATATTGCCCTGGTAGGTGGGGAATTATCCACACAAGCAATGTTTAAAGTCCTAGCAATGGACAGTATTTAAAAGCATATAGAATTCCCATTCCCATACAGGATGAAGAATCCTTCAAAGGAACTTGCTCCTACCCTTTTTTAAAAATTCAGTACATTAAAAGAGAGAACATCATTTTCTGCAAGCTACACCAGTGCTAAATTTACATTCATCCAAATAATCTGAATTCCAAGGAAATTCAGACATGGCACAGATGAATTAGATCACTTAGGGAAAAGGGTGAGGAGAAAGATGTGACCACCTTTATAAATGTGTATTTACATTTTAAGGAACTGTTAAAACCAACTTTGGACAGTTGGGGAAAGCAGAGAGACATGAAATGGACAAGTTTACATTATTTACAAGATCATCTCTGCAGACCTTTAACAAGTGGATACGAAAATGACTAACAAAATCTAGTTGTTCAAATATATGTGTTCCTGGAAGTCATACATTAAGGCATTAACAGTTACTTGAATAAAAGTTCTACTGGAGAGAGGAAAGAGCATGCATGGACTAACCAGCAACCTCTCCAGATAGAAGGACATTATAAAATGTCCAGTGAAGCACTGAAAATAAAATATCTTCACACACACATACACACATAAAATCAGAGGAAAAGAGTTCCTCCAACAGATTCATCAACAGAGAGTCAATACAGATTTGGCAAGAATCTGCAAACTTGAAAATAAACCGATGGAAATCAATCAAACAGAAAGAAAGAAAAAGGTGAGAATATAAGTGTGCAATGAGTGTGCAAGCAGTCTAATATAGACAGAAGTGTGCAAGCCGTGTAATATAGACACAAACAATGAAGCAGGGTGAATATTTGAAGGCATAGTAGTTGATACTTTTCTAAAGACAAGGAATGCATCAAATCAATGATTCAAAAAGATTGGGGAAACTGGGGAAGTACAAATGTGAATGAAACAGAGTGAACAACAAATGAAACTTGAAATTATTAATCTTAGCACTTGAAAGCTAAGATAAGTAGAAAATTGTGAAGACATTCAGAGGAAAATATGTATTAGACAAAGTGGAAAAAGATATTAAAATTATTTCTGATGCAACAAGAAATTATACATAACAATAAATAATGAAGATTCATATTTATACTAATAAAAAATAACTATCAACCCAGACTTTAACATCCATTCAAATAATTAAAAAAACTATCAAATATATAAATAAAAACAGTTTTTCAGGAAAATAACATACATATTCTACATATGTGGATATACACATAGACTGAATAATTTGTAATCAGCAGATTTATGCTTCAATTATTTCCTAAGCATTTTGATAGCAGGATATGCACAACTATGCAAGGACAGAAACACCAAAACTGAGAAAGTAAAAATAAATACAACAAATATTGAATATTTTAATTTTGTTTGAACAAATAAAAAACTAAACCAACACTGTGCTGTTACATTTTAGCTTTAAAATATACATAGAAGTAAAATTTATGAAAAAGGTCATAAAAATGGGAGAGTAGAATTGAATTTCTGCTCTAAGGGTCTTATATTAAAATTATGTTGCGTACCATTTTAGGTAGAATACATTAAACTTTCCTTTATAAACAAAGGTCACCATGGAGAAGAAACAAACAAAACATTATCAATATCAAGAATAAAATAAGAGATGCCACTGTGATCTCCACAAATATTAAGAGGAGAATAAGAGATAAACAGTCTTTTGCTAATAAATTTGATAATTCAAAAAGTATAATTCTTTGGAAACTATGCCTTCTAAAATAACATTTAGAGAACAGAAAGAAAATTAAGCTTACAATTCCAGAGTATGCAGATACTAGGTTGGATCATAGGTTTAATACATATTTAAATTACTTCCAATTATGATATGGATTTCTCAAAACATATTCCTAGAAATGTCCAAGATCTTATTTGGTTAAGTAAAGGAAAGTTCCAGAGAAATAACAAAATAAAGATTCAAATGTTTTAGGAGAGAGACCAAGGAAATACCCAATAGGAAAAACAAAAAGATGAATTAAAATGCTTAGCATCGCTTTATTTTAATTGCCTGGAGCCCTCTCTCTTCTGAATGACTCTAAGGAGAGCATTTTTTACTTCTTTGTTTCTAAGACTATAGATGAGTGGATTCAGCACAGGAATCACAATAGTATAAAAAAACAGAAGCCATTTGATCCTTTCCTAAGGAATAAGACTCATTTGGTTTTAAATAAGTAAAAATCATAGTCCTATAAAAGATGGTGACTCCCAGGAGATGGGAGGCATAGGTAGAGAAGGCTTTCTGCTTTCCTGAAGTGGAATTAATTTTCAGAAAGGTAGAGAGAATGGATACATAGGATAGAGATATTGTAATAAGGGACACCATTACGGTACAACCAGCAAAAATAAATATCATGATTTCTGTATCATATATGTCAGTGCAGGACAGGGACAGAAAAAGTGATGGATTACATTGGAGTCACAGAAATGTAATCTGCTCATGCAAAGCAAATTGACAGAGGAATCCATAAAGCCAATCAGATAGGACCCAAAGAGCAGGGCGCGGCAGAATCTTGGGGACATAATGACTGGGTAGTGCAGAGGGCGGCAGATAGCTGCATAGCGATCATAGGCCATTGAGGAGAGAAGAAAACATTCGGCAGCACCCAACAAGACAAAGAAGTACATCTGAGCAAAGCAGCCCATGAATGAGATGTTCTTGGTGGAGGTTAGTAAGTTTGCTAAGGTTTTGGGTGTGATGACGGTTGAGTAACTGAGGTCAAGGAATGACAACTGAGTAAGAAAAAAATACATGGGGGTGTGAAGCTGGGGATCCAGGCAAATTAGCAGTACCATCCCTACGTTCCCCAGCACAGTGATCAGGTATATCAGGAGAAATAGCATGAAGAGGACCAGCTGGATCTCTTCAGAGTCTGTCAGCCCCATGAGGATGAAGTCAGGCACGTTTGTGTTATTCCATCTGCTCATAGTTTACTGCTCTGAATGCGGAGAAACCAAAGACGAAGCTTAGCAGAAAAGATTTCAAAAAGGTTTTATCTACAGGAATGACCCAATATTTTAATTATTGATTTAGTGTTTCTATAAAATGACAAAAATTTACAACATAGGACTGGAAAATTTTAATTGGCAAATATAGAGATATCAATTGGCATTTGGATATGATATAATAACAAAAGGTAACATACTACTGGAGTAGAATTACCCTGCTACTTTTCTGAATGTTCCCTTTATTAACATATCTAATTCACATGAAATGTTCTACCACATATACTACTACTATCTACGTATTTTTGATGAGAAAAAGGCACAGAAAGTTTATGTGACTTACCTGAAGTTGAAGCAATTAAATACTGACTCTGTGATTCTACCCAAACATTTCAATTTCAGAAAGCATGCTCAAATACTATATTCCTGGTTGTAAATAGTTTTGATAAACTTGAGCACAGTTCTGTCATAAACAACACTATTAAACAGTTTTAAAGTATCATTTGCTGCCCTTGATATCACCATACCATTTAACACTAATCATGAATACATTTCACTTTTAGGGGACCTTAGCAAGGGGTATTAGGATTAGACACTACACCCAAGTTTTAATTTCCAGAAGATGTGATATGTTCCTAACTTGCCTAACTTGATAATTCAAAATCAAATTTCTTCCAAATTATATTTTCAAAATATGTACATTATTTGTAGATTCTGATTCCATCAACGCTATGCTTCTGTTTCCATAAATTGAGACATTTCTTAGGATAAGGTATAATGAGTTGTATATGAACATTCTTTAGAAAATGTTTCCATTTTTTTTTACATAATTTAACACCATAAGGTTTTAAACAGAATACTTACTGTGAGCCAAAGCTAGTGAAAAAAACTTTTTCTAATATTATATGTCTAGGAATTTGTCAACTTCAAATTTTTCACACAAGCAAAATTTAAAGACCTTATAAGCTGAAAAGTTCTGTAAACTAGTATTCGTTCTTTTAAAGTTATTTTTATATTTTTGTGCCTTCATTTTTTTATTAGTCTGAGATAAGATAAATCACCCTAGAAATTAACACCACAGAGCTATCGTTAAAGCAAACAGAGCAGTGAACACCTTGCCTCTCAGCTTCGTAACTCCAGGGTGCCCTATATGATGGACATTGAGAATAACGTAATATTTCTTCATCCTCAGGGATCACTTTCCAAGGAAAACCACCTGGCATGTTTCCAACGAAAAAAACTCAAGGACTAAGTGAGCAAAAGCTTTTTGTCTTAGAAGTTCCCAGTGGAGAACATGATCATTTTGTGCTGTTATGTGATGCCTTAATTTTTTAAAAATAGTATTTATTTGTAATTAATGCATAATATGAAAGCTTGCAAAGCATAATGTTTACATTGTATAGAGAACAAATCAGGAAATTTTTGACTAGGGAGGAGTAGAATACACTTTTAGACAACTGCTTATCATGGAATTAAACTTTTCTTTTGGAAATATATTACATCCAATATATTTAGTTAGCAAGACCATTGCTAAGAAATGGGATACATGAAACTTAAAGAAGACAATTAAAACAATACAAAACCATTATTAACATTGTGTTAAACACACTGCAATTTCTTACATTTTCGTTTGTGACATACTACTTATTTGGATGCGTACTTATATATTTGTATAATTACTGTACCATGTATTCAGTATTGTATTCTCATTATCCAACTTAAATTTTACATTATACCATGACCTTTCACAAACCCCACAACTTCATGTGGCATGTATACCTGCCATTCACTAAGGATACTGAGTGTTCACCAACTCCTTGGTATTAGGGGCCAGACAGATGAGGACGGTGGGAATATAAGAGAAGAGTTCTATAACATGGTTCCACTGTGCTGCATCCCATGTACTTTCTATGCCAAAAATCAATTTGCCTGCAGCACTGCCTGGCCTAAATGCCCAGGAATGTCATATTTCTCAGCAAACTACCTGTTATCTGCAAGGAAGTGCAGGCAGGAAATAACATTGATAAGAAGAACTAAGTTACTTTGGAGGGAGATAATTTTATGACCCTTTTCCCAGACCAGATAAGAATATTCTTATATTCTGGAATATAAGAATAATTCCTCCTAACCATTAAACATATAAAAATGATTAAGAATCTAATTAGAACTGGTCAGCAATGGGCCAATGGGACCTAGAGGTGTCATGGCAATAGCTACTTGAAAGCCTATTATCTTGTTGTCAGTCAAAATTCAAGGGGAGGACCTGGGCAAGGCTCTCTGGAAACTTCTCTGGGATCCCCAATAAAACTGAAATGCAGGAGAGGCACCTTGTCCCTCTCCTCTATGAGAAGACCCATTCTCTCCCATGATAGTGTCCCCTTTTCCTTTTTCCTATGCCTTTAATAAACTCACTCTTGTTACTCTGAGTGACTTGTCTGAAGGCTTTCTGAATTGATTTCAAGAATTGGGTGTTCAGGGTGCCTCTCAGATGGTCCCAGCTCTGTCACATAGGTAGGCATCTGACGCCTTAGGAATGGCTCAGGCTTTTCAATCTGGTTTGACAGTGTCACTTCCCTCCACATGCAAAATTTAAGAAACATGATTTACTATTTTAGAATTGTTGACTTTTTAATATATTTTATAAAAGAAAAATGGAAGCAGTAAGACAAGATTAGCCCAGAGACTAGTAAAAATTTAGTAATTGATTAGTCAAAAGCTCAGTAACTTTATAAATATTCAGATCAAATGTATTTCTTTAAAGGAAGACTAAAAGTAAGTTAAAATATTAGAAAAGCTGAAATATTCCATGGGGGGTTATTTGTCCAAGATGAGGAAGCAAAGGGAAAATATGAAAAGGTACACAGTGAAAATCAATGTAAAAGATTTTCATGAATCTTTCATTAATTCAAGAAAAAAATTGACTTTCATATAGATACAAAAATGACTTTGTATAAATGATACTGGCATAAAACAGACATATAGGTCAGTGGTAGGGAATAGAAGGCACAGGGGTAAACTCAAACATCTATAGTCACCTGATTCTTGACAAAGGCAACAAAAATGAACATTGGAGAAAAGACAGCCTATTTAACCAAATATGCTAGGAAAATTGGTTATCCATATGTAGAAGAATGAGACCAGATCCTCATCTCTTGTCCTGCACAAAAACCCAACTCAAACTGTATCAATGACCTAGAAATTACACCACAGACTATGCATCTCCTAGAAGAAAATATATGGTCAACACTCCAGCACATAGATCAGGCAATGACTTTCTCAATAGGATCCCTAAAGTTCAGGAAATAATGCCAAGAGTTAATAAATGAGACAAGGTCAAATTGTAGTTCTTCTAACGGCAAAGGAAGAAATTAGGAACGTGAAGAGAGAACCTAAAGAAAGGGAGAACATCTTTGCTAGCTACTTCTCTGAAAGAGGATTAAGATTTAGAATAAAGAACTCAAAAAGCACCAAAACCAATTAATAAATGGGCAAATTAATTCAATAGACTCTTCTTAAAAGAAGAAATACAAATGGTCAACAAATACATGAAAAAATGTTCAACATCAATAGCAATTAAGGAAATGCAAATCAAAACTACACTGAGATTTTATCTCACACCTGTCATAAAACCTGCCATCAGGAATACAAATTGTAATAAATAAAGGAGAAGATGTGGAGAAAGAGAAAAAATTTTACACTGTTGGTGGAATTGTAAATTAGTACAACCACAATGGAAGTCAGTATGGAAGTTCCTCAAAAGATTAAGCATGGAACCACCTTATGACCTAACTATGCCATTCCTTTGCATTCATCCTCAAGAATTAAACTTATCATACTGTAGTGATGTGTTCATACCAGTATTTAAAGAAGCACAATTTACAATAGTCAAACTTTGGAACCAGCCTAAGTATCCATCAACAGATGAATGGATAAAGAAAATGTTGGCATATAGACAGAGTGGACTTTTATTCAGCCATAAAGAAAAATGAAATTTCTGGAAATTGAGACCAACATATTAAGTGAAATACGCCAAACTCACACAGTCAAGGGTCATATGTTTTCTCTCATATGTGGAAGCTAGAGAGAAAAAAGGAAAAGAATTGTGGGTGGTGGTGATCACATGAAAAGCAAAGGGAGATCAGTAGAACAGAGGAAGGGGAACGGGGTGGGAGGAGGGGAGACAGAGAAGTGCTGGGTAGTGATGTTGGCCAAATTATATTGTTATTTTGTGTGCAGGTATGAATATGCAAAAATAAATGTAACCATCATGCACAACTATAAGGCACTAATTAAAAAGTGTGGAGAAAAATAACTTGAGGAATGTGTGCACATACCCCAGAAATTCAAGTGATAGTTTGTGTGGACAAAGAAGAGATTTTCGTATGTGTTACCTCTTTAAAGAACTTTTGGAAGGGCAGTTATATTCATCAGAGTTTTAGCTGATTCTGAGGCTAATTTGTAGATTTCAAAGCCTGCATCGAACTATGTAACAAATAAACAAACTTGTGGTTTAAGACAAATGAGAGGCAAAGTGTGGCTTTCTATATCAATGTCTCCCTCACAGGCACCAGGATTACAAAATCTCCCTGAGCATGGTGTTCTTTTGCAAGATTTTCTTAACACTGAAACTGATTTGAGCTGTTTATGATGGCTGGATGACTCTTATCTTAGTACTTTGTGTAGCAGAAGACTAAATCTGAGCACAGATTTTATATCCCTTTTAATTCAAGCAATGATGTAGTTTAATTTCTAGCTCATCCACACATATATAATATCTACCTTCTCTCCTTTCTCTCTCCCCCTTTCTTCCTCACCACCCATTTTCCCCTGGATTATTCTTATTATTATTTTATTTTTTTCTTTTATCTTTGGGTCACTTGAGAAGAGAAGGATTCTTTATTTTCTGAATTACACAAAATATTAGTATATATTTATGAAATAGAGTTTGGTGTTTTAGTTCACGTGCAAGATAACTAGTGATCAGCTCATGGTCATCAGCATATCTGTCACCTTATAATTTTATAATTTCTCTATTGTGAGTACATTGTTACACTTTTTCTTTTTCACCTTCCTGCCCATTTTTTGAGAAATACTGTTCATTTATTCAAATTTCTAATTCATGGTTATTTGAATGTTATTACTCTATTTCCCCTACTTTCCTATGTTGAATTCAGTATTCTTTCTATAGCATCTAGTAGTAATTGCTTATCTTACTTCTAATCTGTTTAATAATGCTAGAAATTAATAACTGTATATGATCTGAGTGCCACTTTCCTTTTGACTTTTATGTGGTGATCTGGATTACTTTCATTCTAGTATATTATACAGAGAATCTAAAGATGAATTTTCAATTTTTAATTTGACTAAGAATAATGTCAAATTGGGATTTTAAGTTTTTAAAAATTTTAGTTGAAACCCATTTTGGTATTTTTTAAAGATGAATTTAAAATTCTCTTCCACTGCAGCCAGAATATGTGACTCCTTTAAATTAGTGTTTGCAAATTTATTGAAATTTATGGATTACTTGTAACCAACCACCTGTTATAAACAGTACATATATATTGATACGGGTGTGAGACTATATCTGTTATGCTGCTCGTAGATTCTAAAGATTATAAATTCTCAGTAAGAGGAAATGAAAATCACAACTAAGTGATGAAACATATTAGAAGGTTAAATGTGTTATAAATAATATATAAATACTTAACATGTGAAGTAGCCTAGTAGATGGGGGTTTAGGAGTTGGATTGGAAAAGAAATGACAGTGAACGTGCATGTACTTTGGAATAAAGTGTTACACGTGGTAGGAAATCAGGGCAAAGGCCTGTGCAGAAGACAGTTGTGTAGTATGAAGACTAACAAGGAAGACTATGTAGCCAGAGTGTCATTCTTTGGTGTTGATAGAAAGGGCTAATGGAGGAAAGATACGAATTATCTGTGTTGATAGTGGTACATGCTATTAAAAAAGAAAAAAAGAGGAGACAGTACTTGGAGACTTTGAGTTTTTTCTCTTAAAAATAGTTTTCCAGGATGTTTCAGTGGTTCAGATTTTGATTCACAAATCATTTTCAGCTTTTTAGAGAAATCTGTTACAATTAATAAATATAATTTTTTTCACTAAGGTACTTACATTTCATAATAGTAAGAGATTTACAATAGTAAGAGATTTCAATTTTGAAGTACACTTTTATTTTATCTGTTTACTTTAGCTATTTTTGGACAGTCTTGCCCATGTTCTCCCTGCCCCTATATTTTGCGACAAATATCCTGGACAAAATCCTTGTTTATTCTACAAAACTTTCTCCAATTAAGCAGTAATAATCTGAAATTCATTTCCAACACACGTTTAATATTTACATACAGGTGTATAAAGGATTCTGAATCTATATATAAGAATCAAATTTTTGATATTGATTTTATTTTCATTTTCTAGTTTGTTTCTTCCAGAATTCCTGAAATATTTCTCAAAGTAAAGCAATTAAGAACATTTACAAAAGATGATAGAAAAGTTATCTTAAAGTTGGTAAAATAGAACACAAAGTCCAAGAAGATAAGTGGTTATCAAGAACATTACAAAGGTACCCCACACCCAACAAAAGGGACAGACACTAAGGATACATAACAGACTTTAAATGTGGAACATTCTCCCTGCCCAAAGTTATTAAGCAATAAAGATATCTTACAAAGCTCACAACCTATGTTACTGCTGGGGATGGGACTAGTCCCAAAGATTGTAGATCTTAGCTATTTGATAAAGGAGAGACCACATCAGGGAGACCACATCAGGACTTGAAGAGTAAAGCAGAATGACTGAAGAAAAGGTGAGACACCCTCTGGAAAGGGATGCACTATGGAGCATAGAGGGGAGATGCAGAGAAGGGGATTGGAGGAGAGAAAGTGGAGGTGAGCCAGGGGCTTAGGTGAGGATCATACTGAATACAAGTATATATGAAAATTTCAGCATAACTTTGGGCAAATAAAATAGACTGCTATCTCTTTCTATCTCTTTCAAGTAGTTAAAAAAAACAGTAGAATGTTATTGCTCCCTGATGCACACTGACAATAAATTATCAATAATATGAAACAGAACAACAGTTGGATGCATAGTTTATTGATCAAAAATTAGATAAATCAGTTTATTAGATACATAACTTATAGTTTCATTTTCCTGATATTTGCAATTATTCATGGAATAATATGCACTCAATGTAATCCAAATAAATTTACATGCAATTAGAATTAGGGTAATATATTGAGATATAAAAGCCATGAGGTTTCATATACATATGAATAAAGATCACAGTAGCAAAATTAGAAAAGAAGTGAAATGTAATCCATTAAATATCCATTAAATATTTTCAAATGATGGTGATAGAAAATTTTTGTAAGAACAAATAGTAACCAGAAACTGTAATTAGGGAAAAGAGATTTATCTAGGATTTGAAAAGAAAGTGATTTGTGAAGTAGACTCATGCATCCTTAAAATAATGCAGCAGCATGTTTCTAAGTTGTTACCTATAAAAGTTTATGATGCAAAATATTACATTGTAAAGTTTAGTTTGGGAGAGTCATACCTCAGAAAGTTATCATGTAAGAAAATAAACTCATCTGTACATATACATGTACACACACACACACACACACACACACAGATTTTTCTCCCTTTCATACTATATACCACCTGTCATTAAAAATTATGTTTCACAGACAAATGATAAAACATTTTACAGTTATGAGAAAATGACTCCACAATATCAAGACATCCATCTAATTTGTTTCCTGATTTCTGTTATCCACACAGGTGGTTGCTAGAAAATAATTTCGATCTTCATATCACCCTGTGAACAATGTTTTTTTAAAGTTCTGTACTGGTTCATCTTGGGTGCTGGGTGATGAGATGCTATTTTGGATTCCTAGTAAAACTCATGCATATATCTGTTATTTTCTATTCTTACTAATATTCAAGGACACAGAATGTTAAACTATTTTAAGTGTCAAATTAGCTCTTTTTACAACATCTTTCAATGATATGACATGCTCACATATGCACATTCTTAGTTCCTTGTAAAATGAATTTGCTGAGAAAACTTCCCACTGTAGAGACTCAGAGGGAAGGAACAAATTTGTAGGAACAAATTAAATAATTCACATCGCACATTTCAAGGCTCTACATTCTCATTTAGTTCGTGTCACATGGTTTGAGATCTTTCCTAAACAGTGGAGTAATCAATGGCTTACAGTTTAAAGTGTAACGCGTAAGATCTGCTGTGGGAAAAGTCTTCCATGCATGACTCGCAGAAAAGCATTTTTCACATCTTTGTTCCTCAGACTGTAGATCAAAGGATTCAGCATTGGAATGACAATGGTATAGAACACAGATGCCACTTGTGCCTGGGTCAGGGATGATGTATTGTCAGGCTGCAAGTATGTGAAAATCAGGGACCCATAGAAGATGGTTACCCCCGTGAGGTGGGAGGCACAGGTGGAGAAGGCCTTCCACCTGCCTGCTGCAGACTGGATCCTCAGGATGGCTGAGATGATGCTGACGTAAGTCACTGTGATGAGGAGGAGTGAACTAAGAAGAGTGAATGCTGCTAAAATAAAGATCACCAATTCTGTGCCAAATGCCTCTCTACAGGACAGAGCCAAAAGAGCTGTGGTGTCACAGAAAAAGTGATTGATGCTGGAATCACAGAAGTCCAAACTGCTTATCATGCAGACGGAGATCAGCGAGTCTGTGAAACCCATGGCATAGGGCACTGCTCCTAACCAGGCGCACACTTTCTGGGACATGATTGCCCCATACAATAAAGGATTGCAGATCGCTACATAACGATCATAGGCCATTGATCCCAGAAGAAAACATTCACTGCACACCAAACCAACAAAAAAGTACATTTGAACAAAGCAGCCCACAAAGGAGATGGATTTCTGTTTGGATTGGAAATTTACCAGCGCCTTGGGTGTCACAGTAGAGGAATAAAATATGTCAATGAGAGCTAAATTGCTAAGGAAGAAGTACATAGGTGTGTGCAGCCCAGAGTCGGTTCTGATTAGCAGGATGAGTCCCAGGTTCCCCAAAACAGTGAAAATATAAATGAAGAGAAATACTAAGAAAAGGCTGACCTGTAATTCAGGGTGATTTGCAAATCCAGAGAGGACAAAGAGAGTCACCTTAGTGAAATTGTTCCCAGCCATTATAACTCAGGGCTTTGACTTTACCTGATAAAGTAGCGGAGGAGAGTGAGAAGATGGACTCAAGTGAAAAGGCCCAGGATCAGAGTAGACAGCCTCTAGCTGAGAACCTGACGGGGGAACATGAACATTCAGTGACTTCAAGGTATCTGTGACTTGTACATGAGTTTTATTTTCACAGAACTAGCAGACACTAGCAAAAAAAAATCAAACATCATTACATAGACTTGGTAGCACTGTTAAAAATAACCCTCTAATGATGTAAAGAGATTTCTTTATAGATATACCACCTTCTCCCCAAGACTACCATTAGGTCCAACGTTATATACTTAGTAATTTATTTACTGGAGTTAGTTACATTATTTTCTCTGAAAATTAAAACACATGTAGGGAAAGAAGCTATAATTTATGACTTTAGTGACATTTTTTAAGTTGAAGTCTTATTTCTTAGCTTCTAATGGTTTACACCATTATTTTAAGATCTTAATAAAATCTCACATGGACACATCTAATATTCTTTTTGGCCCAATAAGCTTGGGTAGGTTTTATTGTGAAAGGAAAATTATAAAACTCCTTTACTATTACATAGCAATGCAAACATTCTTTATGCTATCTTTACCAGTTGTCACTGTTGCTGAATTAAGTCCACTTGAGGACTTTAATTGATAAAATAGTTCAAATTGTTTCATGTGTATAATTAGAAAGCAGGCTTGTTTTCAAGATAAAGCATATATAACCTCAGGTAATGACAAATTCATTGTGGCATAGTAGTTTCCACATCAGTGATAAGAAGGCTACGAATATTTAAAACCAAGGGTTTAACTATAAGGTGCTCTCACAGAAAGTAGAAAAATACTTTTCTAATTAAATTGATCTCAACATATGATAAATAAAGGAAACTGAAACTGACGTGAAAAGTTACACCAAGTTTGTTTCCTACATTTAGCACAGTAACCCAAAGAGACTTGAGCTGTGTTATGCATCTTTAATTATTCAGTGTGCCGTAGGCTCACAAGTGGTCCTATATATTCATTCAACAAGTTTTTCCTCAGTGCAGGCAGGTTGTCTTGCTTATTACTAAAACCATTTTCCATAAGATCTACTTGATACTTTAAACATATAAAGAAACTCTCAGTATGAGTAACCTATACATAATACATAAACGTACATAAACAGGAGTTATGGAAAGAAGATGCTTAACTTAGACTTACCCAGGATTCAGTCACCTAAGGAAGAACCCTTGTCTTATAGCTATCTTCCACCTATTTTTACATTTTTTATCTTTCCCTCATCCACCACACTGAGTTCCATGAATAGTAAATACAGGGACTTGGATCTACTCTTACTGGTGCTGCTGCTTCTACTATTATTTAGAAGAGAACTATATCTCCACTATCATGAACCTTTATCAATATCATAGTATTGGTAAAACTATTAGCGGGTTTGATGTTAGTACTGGATTCTGTATGTTACCATCCATTGATATATTAGAAGGAAAAGACAAATTAATCAAGATAATTATTTTCATGGCCTTCTTAGGAATTAAAACTTCTTTTTAGTTTAAACCCTTATTCATAGTCAGGACTAGTTCTTTTATTTGTTTTTTCTTGGTATATTTCTAAGAAAGTCCTACAACAAAGGATTTTCCTTTGCAATCTAGTGTGTTAGACTTCTTCTCTAGCAGAAATGCCACCTTCTCAAAGTCTTACACTCACCTCATAAAGAATTTCATCAATTATCGTCTTTGGTCTCTTGTGGTCTGTATTTTAATTGTACCCTGAGGTCAAACCTAATTTTCCTGGAAAAGAACACAAAGGGAAACATTCAGAGCTGCATGTTCCCCACCTTATTTCATTTATATGGCCATGGACATACTGAAAAATTTAATTGATCAAGTTTTGAAAATGTTTACTTTGATCTTATCAGTAAATATGAATGTGAAACATTTCCAAAAACATTACATCCTTATGATAATCTGTAAGACATATGGTGCTAGAGAATCTCAGATTAACTCTTCCTCTACCTAGTCTTCCCAGGTACCCTCACTGCCAGAAGCCAGTTTTTCTGCTCACTGATTTAGTGTTCTTAATGTATGCTGAAATTAGGAGAGTATCCATGCTAACAGTGTACAGATTTAACACAGGCATTCAGTGATTTGTAATTGACAGACACAATGGTAGATCCAAAAAAGCATTTGGTTGACTATAGAGTGTGAGCTCAGAAAACAAGCAAGAAGCCTAAAGGAAACATAAAGATTGTGATCTCAGTTTGATGTTCAGATGATAGATCAATACTCCTCAAACTGAATTTGTATTATTATACAGTATTTGTTTGCTTATTTTAAGGAAGCTTCTTGAACCACACGATTATAAAGAGTTGGTTTCTTAGATCTAACTTTGGCCCATTACAAGTGAAATTTTCAAAATGGCCCAGACCATGGACTACACTTTCACAACCATTAATTTAGAAGGTTCCTACGAGACTTGTCTAAATAATTTCTTCTAGTGTGATTTTGATCTTATCTTTTTGATTTTTAAAAGGATTCAGTATTGCAATAATGCAACATGCCAATTCTCCATGTAGACTTCCATTCTTAGGGAAAATATTCTCTAATTGTATCTGTCAAATTGGAGATATTAAAAAAATAGAAACTCTTAAAGACATGCCATGTCACTTCCTGATAACCAACATAATCATATATTAGGAGAAAAGAAAGGGTACAATATATATATTCTCCTAAAGCATGCATCTGGAGAAAACAAAATTTTGAAAGTATTGTGCTATACACTTGAAATCTCAAATTTCATTCCATTCTCTTATGTATCTATTCAATATACATTGATTTAAGAAGTGTTCGAGGACAACCACTTATCTTCATGTGACCTACAAAGATGAAAAATGAGACTGCACCTGTTTTCGCTTTAGACTTAATTGCTTCTTTCAATTTTCAAAATTTGTCTAAGTTATTAACTAAGAGGACCTTTGGTGAACTAATAAGTGGTCACCAACCTGCAACTGCTATAGGGATACCAATGTCCATACTACAGAATGAATGGATGTAATATGACCTTGGGCTCAATTGAATCTATCTCTACCTATAGGTCCCTCTTGAATGCCATAATTTAAGTATTGCTAATTTTTATTTAAATATCTTGGGCTCATAAAGTTTGTACATATGCTTCACCATCTACACTAAAGTAAATACCTTAAATAACAAAATTACAACAGTAAAAAAATTAGTTTTAAGAAATTTACCATTATAAAATTATATAATTAGAGACCATTCATTTTCACCAGTTTTTCCATGAAAGTCTTCTTTTTCCTCTCCCCGTATCTAACACTTTGTACTGTGTTACAATTAAGGTTATCTCTCTTAAGTCACCTGCACTGTGGTTGGGATATATTTTTCCCCCTTTACATTTACAACTATGATACATTTCAGGGGCACTGGGCAAGTGCTTTACAGAATGTTTCTCAACTGATGTTTGCCTGATAATTTCTAATAATTGAATCAAGGTCATTTAAACTTTGTAAGAAATTATGCAGATGGATTTTTCATCTTATGACAGGGTATGTGATGTTGATAAGTGATATTTATTGGTGATATTAAACTTGACTACCACACTTCTTCTTGACTGCCACACTTCTTTGTAAAGTTACGATTACTTTCCTTGTAATGGAAAAAAAAAATTCAGGGAGAGATAATTTAGACTCTGTAAATATGCCACTATGACTTTTTTTTTCCATTTTCATGTCTGTTACCTGTAGCAATTTTATGGCATTTCAGTAGATTGTTCCTATTTCCTTATTCTGTTAACACACATTAATTGAAATAATCGTGTGAAGAAGGGTTGATATTTCCTGCCTATATACTTGTTTATTCAGTTTTTAGTTTATAACAATGTGAAAACTGTTAATGATTTTATTTGGGGTTATTATCTAATGCTATGATCATTTATTTTCTTTCTCAAATTATTCCAGCTTTGTTAATAGCACCATCAAATTGTGTCCTGTGTGCTTTGCTTTCTGGACATGTCTCTGTCATTTAAAAATTACTTTATTTTTCCACTTGATGCTCTCTGGTGTCTTGTATTTTCCTCACTCACCTCAGCTCAAGAATCAAGAACTTCTCCATGGGTCTTTGCTATCATTTGTGAACAAGAATATTTAGAAAAAAGACTTTGGGTAACATTATACTATCACACCATGTATATTTATAATCTTCTTTTTAAAGTATATCATGCTATCTTCTAATTTTTTAATTCCCAAGATTGTATAATTATGATTTTTCAAATGAAGATTATGGTATTATGGGACAGTTTATCCTTGGGGATAAACAGAATTATGGATAATTCTGAATTTGTTTCCAGGAATATCAAGTAATACCTTTATGAAGATTTCTGAACTTCTCTGATTGAGTGTCCTTGGCTGCAAATTACAATAATATACCAGGACCTGCCTCATGTATTTGTAAAAATTGAATTGTATATGCAAAACCTCAGCATGATGTTGAAAACATAATAGGTATTAAATTAATATCTGATTTGTATCTTTAATATTCATGACTTTAGAGTAATCTATTATATTCAAACAGTGACATTTGTTGAATTGTTTCCTCCACTGTTGTGTAATTATATGAATAACTCTGTTAAAATGTTTTAGAAAATGCAAAATAAAAAATGATTTATTTTCTTAAATAAATAACTAGAAATACAATTCTAGGATACAAACTATGACTTTCTACTACCTGTTAGGTTGAGGCAAGCTAGATTGGCTGGGCAATTGTTTATTTTCTTGAGCATTACCACTGACCATTTGTTTTATCATAACTCAATTGCATCAAGTCTCACATGTAATAGAGCTTTATGAGTCAAAGATTATTGTACTAGATATTTACTTTTATCATGCATGAATAATACTTCCACATGTTTATTATTGAATATTGATATGACTGTTTCTAAATATTATTGAAAGCTTTGTTTCAAAAACAAAAAAGGAAAAAAAAAAAAAGAGATAGCCTGATGATTATTAGAAAAGAGGAACCTCATCTGAAGGCCATCTGGGAGATAAATCCTAACCCTATAAATCTCTGGAGAAGGTAAGTGAGATGAATCTAGGCTGATGTTCCAGATATCTGGCTTGTGTTGACTGAATATATGGAAAGGTTTTACCCAGAAAAAATTATAATAATATAAGTTCAAGGAGAGTAATGACATCAGTTTCAGAATATTGAGTTTGAGAAACTTGAAAGACAATGAGAAATGAAACCATTTTGGGGTTAGAGATAGAATGTGTCTCAGAGATTCTTAGCTGTCTTGATTAGTCAGTAACAGATTAATGTTTTGTTGTGCCCAGTGGCTCGAGACCCCACAAAGACCACCAGAGACCCCGATAAATGCAAGCAACAAAGAGTCATTTATTAGGAAGCTTGAGCTTGGTCCTCCGCGCACTCGGTAACGGGTGACGCTAAGAGGCCCCGAGCCCTTGTTTAGCAGGGTTTTTATAATGAAAGGCAAGCAGTTTACAGTGTTATTTTTAATTGGTTAACATATAAAATTGTATACAAAGCATGTTATTTTAAGTTCTGGGTCTTCCTGACCTCCGAGAGGAGGGTTATCATTATCTTTAAATTTGCTTTTGGGTCAGCCACATGGCCTTTACAGATAATATAAGAGACGAAAATTCTTTGCAGCTTTTACGAGGGGCAGTTTGGGAAGAGCCTCGTATTTGTATTTACACAGGTGCGGGCTCTTTCTATCTTTACATTTTCACAGTGCATTAAATTAAAAAAGACCTGTGCTGAAATTCAGAATGTTTAATCAGTAATGAGGCCTAGTGCACATATGTACATTCTCTCTCATACAGTTCTCCTTGGCCTTCTTCGGTGTCTTAGACTAGGCTCACTTCCCATACCAAACTCTACAGATGCTCAAGTCCTTCAGGGAAAGTGTGTAGTATTTGCATATAACTTATGTGTATCCTCTCATACACTTAAAATCATTGCTTAAATTATAACTCATAATTACTTGTAATACCTAATGCTAGGCAAACGGTATGTTAAGAGTTGCTATACTGTGTTTGTATTTGTATTTTTTACTTGTTTTTTTAACTTTTCCTTCCTAAATGTTCAATGAGTAGAGTGATGCAGCATGTCTGCAGCCAGGTGTCACTGAAACTTGCTGGTTGCTCTGGGCTGAATGAACGTGATGGCTGCTGCAGTCAGCCTGCTGATGACAGTGGAGATCTAGGTCTCCAGATCAGCCTGAAGTTGGGGACTAGGCAGACCACCTGGCACCAGGGTAGTTCTGGAGTCTAAGTCTGTGGTCTTGTACTGGAATACAGGACCGTGGGTCTGCTCAATGCTGAGTTTTACTGGGATGGACCAGTGTTGGTGTAACAGGTGAGGACCTGTGTTCACATCCCAATGCCCAAAGTTAACAGACCTTTCTGTGTTGCCAGTGGCTGAGGGAGCTGGGAATGTGGGTAATGCAAAGTTGTCCAGCCTCTCCTCTGCAGTGCATCTTTCGTTACTACTGGGCAGCACCCTGGTGCTGCCATCTGCAGCTTGGTTTCCTGTCTCTTCTGAAGGTAATTTTTCTGCATTGACAGTAGTTAAATTGATGCTTCCAATGGGAGGGATGCTACTCCACTCTTCTTAGTGCTGTTCCTTAAAGGTCAAAAATACTACAATGTGTATAGAGAAGTTAAACAGAAGACTGGATAAAAATATACTTTAGACACCCATCTGCAAACAGAAAGCACTGATTGTGATTTTAATATCAGATACAGAATGTAGGAAGGAGAATCAAACTAAACAAAAAAGAGGACTTTGTGATAATTAAATTTAATTCACATGGATGACTTAGAAGAAGAAATACATGAGAGGACGTGAACCTTGGGAAAACCTAATACATCTCGAAGAAAATTTTCAGTTGACAACATATTGAAGACATAGACAACAATCTACACAGTAAAAAGTTATTTGTAGATACATTTATATCAAGCACCAAATAAGAGAGGACTATCTTCTGATTCCATGAAATAATCATGGAAAATTGTCATACATTAGCTGCAAAGGAGATCCAATATAGAAAATAATATGAACTGAATTCTGTTTAGAAAAAACAAAAGAAAATAAAATTAAAAACAGAACCTCTTGGGCTGGAGTTGTGGCTCAGTGGAAGAGCACTTGCCTAGCATGTGTGAGGCCCTGGGTTTGATACCCTACACCACATTAAAAGACTAAATAAATAAAATAAAGGTATTGTGTCCATCTACAACTAAAAAAATTAAATAAATAAAAAACAGAACTTCTGGAATCATCCCCATTAGGCACTTAAGAATAAACTGCATAACCATTCTGAAGCGAAAAGAAATAAGAAAGAAATAAAAATATTAATATTTAGAATAAGACTTATTAAAATATGTGGAATGCCAAAACACATCATTCATTATATATGCATACACACACACACACATTTCAGAAATCTAGGAAAGAATGGCAAAATTTGACTAACAAGAAAGAAGAAAAACTAAAAGAGAAAAGAGTAACAAGGAAATCTGTAAATAATTAATATTTAAATTAAATTATTTATTTTTTCTAATTGAAATAAACTGTATTTGATAGTTTCCTAACTAAAGTATTCACTTATTAAGATGTATTTATTGAGCAAGATTATGTATCATTGGCTTAGGCTTTGTAAAATAGTCAGTGGAAGAAATATTTATCTAAATAGATGTTATATAAAATAGTGAAGACAGCAAAAAACACATTTAAGAAAAAGGAAGATGAAAGAATACAATGGAAGTAAATTTCAATGATTGTATGTTTTCAATGAGACCTTAATTAATAAGGAAAACCTAGGGGTGTAACTAAGTGAACAATAGAGAAAACTCTTCCAAACAGGAGAGACAAAGACAAAAAAGTTATAATATTTTGTGCTAAGAGATGTTAGGTATTCGTATTTTTGAGGTGTTGTTTAAACTTAGTCCCAATTTATGGACATGGAATTTAATTGCATGCTGTAATCTGACCACAATGTACTGTTGAAATTAAAACATGTTGGCAATGATTGAGAAAAAGACTTAGCTCTCTTTTTTATTGATGCATCATAATTATGCATAATAATAGGATTCATTATACCATATTCATGCATTAACATAATTTACTCAATCTCATTCCCTGGTACTTTCCCTTCCCCCTCCTTCCTCCTCTTGATCCGCGTGCTCTACCCTACTGATCTCCCAACATTGCTATTGTCTTAGTTAGTGCATTATGATCATATAGAAGTAATAATAATAATGAACGTAAGAATGTATATGAAGGAAGATAGGAACTGAACGTGAGGAAGAGAAGAATGGAGCAGGGAGAAAGGACACAGCCCCTTAAATTACTTTTAGAGGAGATGCGTCAGTGCAATGAAAATGAGATCTGCTAAATGTAAGCACAATACAGACCTTTTCCTGTCCTTTTGTTTTTGGGCCTGGGCAATGGGGAATGGTAGCATTCATGAGAACATCACTGAGTAGTAGGGACAAATGGACCCTAGTTCAATAGCAAGGAAAAAGGCAGAGTAGGCTCTGATCTGCTGAAAATCATAATGGTGAATGGAGGCTCAGTCTATAAGAACCAAATTTCCAATCAACTGTACCTTTCTCTCTGAATGATACTTCCCTTTCATTATTCTTGAGTTTAAGTATAACCCTGATAAATGCTAACATCAACTGTCTTCTGTGAGAATTTAAGAAATGGCATTTGTACCCATGCTTTGACCATAGCAGTGAAAGGAAGAAATGCATTCTCACAAATCAGTTCCATGAGGACACCCAGGAATCTGAGCAGGTTATCTGTAGTGTCTGAACCACAGACTGCAATTAGCTTGCTGCATAGACATGAACCTGGAGTACAATACTCTGAACAGGTGTCAGATACCATTGAATAGACAGGTGGGTAGGATTACATGGTCTTTGTGATCTGTAGTTCTCTAATTGAATGCATATTTGATAAAGTATTCAGATATAATATATAAAGTTATATATAATTGCAATGATGACAACCCATACAATTTGAGTTCTATGGAGGTGAAGGATAACCCTGTATGGTTTAAGAGGACTCCTGTGTGGGCCTTAATTCAATTTGTCCAACGTCCTTACAAAAAAGTGGAGATTAAGACACAGATGTATATACAGAGGAAAGATCATAAGAAAAATGGGGAAAGATGGGTATCTATAAATCATGGAGGAGTCCTCAGACTGTATCAACCTGCCAACACACTGGTGTTAGACATGTAGCCTATGGAACCGAATTCAAATGAACTTCTTGTTGAAGCAACCTGGCCTAGGATGTTCTGTGAAGGTGGCCATAGGAAACAATAACTATCAACTTACATGTACGTATATGTGTACACGGGTATGTGTGTGTGTGAACTTAAAAAGAAACAAATAGACAATACTTTCTTACATGCGTAAAATCTGCGTAGATTCCAGAGTGACTATTATCTTTATTTCAGAATGTTCAAAGAAAAAAACAAAAGAAAAACAGCACTAAAATAAAATACTACCTTTGTTTCTCAGAACAGGCAATAAGGGCATCTTGTAATTTATTCTTCATTTTGTCACTTCAAACTTTATTTGAAAAATCCAGTTTATCCATACACTAACTTTTCCCAAACATTCTATTAATTGCTTCCTTAACATCTTTGTTCTCAAGCTGTAGATGATAGGATTCAGCATGGGAATCACAATGGTGTAAAATATCGACACAATCATGTCATGCTCCAAAGCATAGCTGGAACTTGGTCTCATATACATGAAGAGGATGGTCCCATGGTAAATGGACACTCCAGTCAGGTGGGAGCCACAGATAGAGAACACTTTCCTCCTCCCTTCAGCAGAATGCATCTTCAGAATGGCCAACAGGATGAAGCCATAGGAGATCAGGACAATCAGAATGGTGTCTATCTCAATGGAGCTCACAAAGAGGAAGAGCAGAAGCTTGTTTATGTGAGTGTCAGAACAAAAAATGGCCAGTAGAGGAGGAATATCACAGAATATATGTCTAATTTCATTGGACCACAGAAGGACAAGCTAAAAGTGCCACTGTGTGAATACTAGCATGTAACATTCCTCCAATGTAGGGAGCGATGATGAGTGGCACATAGACCCTGGGTGACATGCTCACTGAATAGAGAAGTGGGTTGTAGATGGCCACATAGCGATCATAAGCCATGGCTGCCAAGAGAAAGCACTCTGTGGTTCCAAAGTAACAGCAAGAAACATTTGTGCTGCACATCCAAGGAATGAAATGACTTTTGTTTTGAAAGAAAATCTATTACATTTTGGAGTAATAACAGTAGAAAAGCAGGCATCCAAAACAATAAAGCACTCAGAAAATAGTACATTGGTTGCAGAGCCTGGAATCCCCAGAGACCAATATAATCAATCCTAAATTACCTATGAGAGTGAAAAGGTAAACTGGTAGAAACAAGAAGAAGAGAACCATCTGCAGTTCTTTGCAGTCTGTGAAGCCCTTGAGTACAAACACGGTAACTTCAGTGACGTTATTCATGCTGAAATCTCATAGCACAAGCTGAAGATATTCAGATCGTCATTCATGCTGCTATGAAAATAATGAACAACATTATATATCAAGGGAAAATACACTACATTGTTATATCATTTTCTTGTCAGTATATAATTGGGTGAGCAGAAGTTCAGGAGAAAATGACAAGATGGTAGGTCAGTGTTCACATCATAGGAAAAAAAGAGGTCAGAATTCTAGACCTTTCAGTACCTGTGTAAAATGATTTGCTATAATCTATGCTCTTTCAGAATTAAGCATTATAAATTCTATAACAGAGAATAAATAACAAAAGGCATTAATAAATTTTATTTAAAGTAAGTATCTACATATAAAATGCTGATTTATGTTGATCTTATGGAGTAGCAACCTCCTGTGTTCTAATATTTTAGGAGCTAATTTTATAAACAAACAACTATCCCTCCACTAGGCCTCTTTGTGATGATTCTTGGTAGAATTAATATTTCAGGAGGAGGAGAGATCATGAAAATTTATGAAAGCACACATTTTATTCAAATTTATTAAACAACTTGGTATTGAAATGTCTTATTTTAGCAAAATTGTTGGTTATTTCATTTCTTTTGGAAATCCAAATTACTTACATGCTCTATTTTTGCACTCCTTCAAAACTCAGGTGAAAATCAGTAGAATCATTCTGAAAAAATATGAAACATGATTTTTTTCCAAATGGAAATAGCTAATTTATTTATGATTATAAAAGTAATACATGTAACTTCAAATTCTAGTGTTATTTAAAATTAAGGCAGACAAATTCTCTTGCTCTTATTCCATTCTCATTGATGACCACTCCACAGCATCTGACATTATTGGCCTCTTATTTTTTTTTGAGTTTTTTTTTTTATTTTTTTTTTTTTTTATTTTTGCAGTCCACATTTTGCATTTTGATTCATTGTACACAAATGGGGTACATCTTTTCATTTCTATGGTTGTACACAATGTAGATTCATACCATTCGTGCAATCATACATGTATATAGGGTAATGATGTTTGTCTCATTCCACCATTTTTCATACCCACTCCCTGCTTTCATTTCCCTCTATATAATTAATTTCCTCCATCTTCTCTCACCCCCTATCTCCCCATCCCCATTTTATATCATCATCCACTTAGGGAAAACATTTGTTCGGCCTTTGGTATTTTGGGACTGGCTTATTTCACTTAGCATGATATTCTCTAATTCCATCCATTTTTTAAAACTTTTATATTTTTAGGTATTGCTTGTAGATTCATTCCATGAAATAGTAGCAATGTAACTATTCACTAAGACTCAATTAAAATATTTCACAAATAACAAAAATAATATTTGAATTTAAGTTAACAAATAATTTGTATAGCAAAATATAAACTTAAAACTAAGAGCAAATGTTTAAATAAAAAGAAGAATTAGAATAAATCTGTCTTCATTAGTCTTATTGTTAAACAATGTGTCAAAGAGTTATCTATATGTAAATTCAGTTTCTATTAGACCATAAGACTGCACTACTTTCAGGATCAATTTTATTCTAGTTTGCACTGATTCATTGTATTTACTTTGTTAATTTTTATGTACCCCAAAACAATAGGAAATTTGAGTCAGTCTTGAGTGCACATGATCTGCTGCAAATGATAATCTATTAGCTACTTAGAGTCATGAATATAAGTCAAGTTCCAGTTTCAATAGATTGGTGTCAATTCTATCAGTAAGAGAAGAGATATTTTGGATTAAAATAGTAATAGATTAGATTAGTGATGGACTAGAATGACAGAATGAGAGGAAGCAACATTTTCAACAATCTTCTGGATTGGTTGCCAGGATTATGAAGAATTGTCAATATTAGGATAATATTTTTTCAAAGAATTGTTAGAAACAATAAAGGCAAAGAAGTGAAAAACGCTCTGAGTAAGATGGATGCCTTCCTCTCTACCCCTTCCCTCAGCCACTCCCTTTGTCCTTTCCGGTCTTCTTCATTCTTTTTTATGATTTTTAATTATGACTTTGTGGAAAATCATTCTCTTTCCCAAGGCAGGACGTTATACTACATTTCCAGTAGCACAATAACTTTGGAACATACAGTATATTCACAGGGTGCTTTCCTAAAGGAGATGTGTAAATGTAATGCTCACGTTTCAGCAGCACACTTAGAAAGTCTCTCTTTTCATGAGTCTTCAAACAATATCCCAGTGTTTTCTTTCTCACATCTGGAGAACTTTCTCCTCCTGAGGGTCCCTCAAATGTCAAAGCTGCCAAGGTCATTGATGTTTTTCATAGTGCATACCCACACTTTACAAGTGAAAAATGAGTTTATCACTCATCATCTAAGAGATCCTCAAACACAAGTCAACTCACAAAGATTGATTAGTCTGCGGATTTATAACCTTAAAGGTCTGCATGATAAGATCCCACAAATAGAGTAAAAGAATAAGTCACAGACTGGAGAAATAGGTAAACTTGTGCTTTTAATGATGTAGTGAAATTCCATAAAAAATGGACACAAATATACATACAGACACAATAAAGATACCTCTATGAACAACATATATGTATTTAACAATGGTCCGAAAAATGAAAATGTAAATTTTATAAAACTGTGCACAACACTTGAAAATAACAAAAATTTAAGTCTTTACCAAATGATGATTAAGCAATGAAGTAAATAAACATTCTTATGCTCCTGGTAGGAGTGTTACAGTTACAGTCATTAGAGAAAAAAAATTAAGTGTCTAATAAATAAATATTTCTACAATATTAGGGAACAACATATACTCAAATGGATTAACCAGGAAAAAAAAATCAAAGGCAAACTTTGAATAAAGAGAAATTTACAGAAAATGATGGTACTGTATCACATTAATAAATTTAGAATTTCCAAAAAATATGGTTCATTTTGTTGGTAAGTTTTCTTTTGCTAATCAAAAACAAGCCAATTAAAAAAGCCAATTAAAATCTAATATGAATATCATAAATCAACTGTGTAAATATTAAGTCTGTATAACTCAATTAACATGTGTTTATATATGTGTGTGTGTATGTGTATATATTGATATATAATTTATGTATTTAATAGCATGACAAAATTCATTTTATAAAAAATTGGAAAAACTTACACAGTGGTTCTTAGTGATTGCTTATAAATACTGTAGAGGGAATAAGAATAGAGAGGTTGGAATAATATGAAGTTAATTTGTATGCTATAATGTATCATTTAAGTATAATACATTCCTAGTTTAATGAGGGTGATGGAAATTTGTCGTCTCTATTGTCATTTTCTGCATACAGTCATTGTGTTTGTATTTGTGTAGTGATCAGATGACTCCCCTTCTCTTAGAGTTTTGACTGCTTGACCAAAGAAAGTACATGCAAGTGAGGTACAGGAAAAAAAAAAATTAAATACAACTTTGTTCAATAGTATGAAATGTGCCCATTTTAAATGTGATTAGGATTCACAAGAGAAAGGTCAAGCCTCATATAATTCCTGCTATCAGTTAGATAATGTACTGAGGTCATGGTAAGTAACACAGGATTTGGAATATGAAAATAAATGTTCATTGCTCGATGTCATGGTTAAAAACCGTATGTGATAGGATTTCTCCCCAGTGATTTTTTTCCTCTTTTAAAATATCAATATACTTGATTGAACAAGCAGAGTAATGATACACAGCAGGTAGACTGATTCAACGCACCAAAAAAAAGGACAATGACAGAAAGCAAAGTTTTTAGTGTGGCCAGTTTTGGTTATACATTTAAGACGACTACATAGTAGAAACATTTTATTATCAGACATTTTGTTCTACTTAACAAAATTGGGTCACTAAATTAGGATTATAACTAAATATTGAAAATATGTATGTTATCAGAAACCCTGAGTTTGATATTTCTCTTTAACTATAGGTTTATTTGTTGTTTCATACACACTCAAACATTATTCTATCCGGATTAATCCAATAAATACTGGATTCCATATTTGATTATGACTTTTTCTGAAGAATTTAATAAAATATGGTCAACTTTTAAATTAATATAAATCCATATCTAGAAGTACAATTTGAATACATGGCAAAAAACTCCAAATATCTTTAGGTTTGTTGTTGATATTTTAACTTTGCCAAGGAAGAGAAAACAGTCATTTTTGAAAGACTTAGTACATCAATGAACTTTTGTGAGCAATATTTTACTTTTAAGGTGACTCTTAAAGCTAAATCCCAGAGGCAGGGGCCAATGCAATGTCTCCACTCATGGTGCCTGCCCTTTGAGAGTCTTACATTGCCGCCTCTTAGACTTCAGCTCCCTTCTGCGAGTGATATCACCATCCCCTCCATCCCCACTGAAATAAGCAAGACTTGCTTCCTTGATATATTTGGATTTTAAAAAGATTCAATGAAAGAAGTATTGGAAGTCACTAGTAAGCTCTGAGTGGCTCTGGATTATATAAATAGCAAAACAAATTAACAGAATATTGTTTTTCTCAGTAAAACAAATAGATACTCCAAATATGTGTATAAAGCAAATGCACTTTTGCTTTTTATTGATTAATTACTGCTTGTTCATAGTTTAAACTGGGTCATTTTCTTCCATGTTGAATTGAAAGCATGAAGTCTATTTGAAACATTTTAAATTTATCTATACAAACATAAATTCGGCATATTCTATTTTTTCTGTTGTTTTCCCTGACATACTCATTTGATTATTCAGTGGATCTTTGTATAAATTAGATTCTGATGAATATACTTTGTTCACCTATGTAATGGAAGAGTTAAAGGACTTTGGGCCTAGAGATCTAGCTTAATGATAGAGTAGTTGCTTAGCATACCAGAGGCCTCGGGTTTGATCCTCAGCAATACACACACACACACACACACACACACACACACCACATTTTATACTACATATTTAATGTATGAAGATTATAACAAAAGAATATATTCATCTTCATTTTTAGTTTTCCTAAATATTCTGATAGTGTTCTGAAAATTTCTCTTACCTGAGGAACAGCATATACAGTTTTAATCACTTTATGAATATGATTCATTTAGAAAATATATATCCTCTTACTTAACTGTTGAGGAAATATTCCCACAGGAGATGCTCCAATGGAAAGGTGCTCCAATTACCTCCTAGTCAGAACAATATGATCATTTGTTAAATAATAAATGGAAAGGACTCTGAAAGAACACATTAATGCACACATTTATGCAATAACTAGAATTCTTTTCTTTAGGCTTTGGTTAAAAATTTATAACATAAACTTAAAAAATTTATAAAAAACTGCATAAGTTTCCTAGTTTGCTTATGTTGGCAATGTCAGTCACTTATACTGAAAAAGCTGTTAATGTTGAGCTACAGTAATGCACAATCACAATGTTTCTTGCAATATCTAGTAGATCAATTGCAATCGTTCAAATGCATTGACATTTTTTTTCTGTTCATATTATAAACTACTTTGTTTGCAGTGACTAAAATATCAATTTTGAGTTTCTCAAAGGATTAATAGTCAAAAGTATATGACGAATACAAGCAATGGCACAGATGTAGAGATGAAAAAGGTAAAACTGTAAAATCTCATAAACATGTAACTTATGAAGTGAGAGAGTGCTCTATAGTTTGCTTGAAAGAACACACATACAATAAACACTAGCATGTGGACCCCTGCACACTCATACTAACCTGCACTGCTAGGGCTATAATAAATTAGTTTAACATTGATAGACCAGGAAGCATGAGAGATTTTCTCCTTTTTTATCTATTTTCCAGACGCTCCTCATAACAGCCCACTTGGAATTGACAGTATAATTTGTCATTTTACATATAAGCAAATTGAATTTTAGAATAGTGAGATGATTTACATAATCCTTTACATATTTATAATCACAATTACATTTGAGGGTCCACTATTTTTTAAGTTTATTTTAGTTTTTATTTTTGTTTTTTTTCGCATTTTTTATCAGTACATTAGAGTTGTCCATAATGATAGGATTTGTTGTTCGGTATCGGTACTTACAACAATCATATTACAATTTAGGAGAGAAATGGAGAGACATAATATCAGGCAGATAAACGCATGGAGAGACGAGAATATGAAAAAAGAGACAAGGTATAATGCAATGGGTTTGAACACCTTTTAGAGTGAATGTGGGGCGCCACCTGTACAAAGAGTGGACGACAGAGCCAAAGAATGCTTTTCAGGGAGCCACCTCAAAGATGAGCAATGATTGTGAGACATGTAAATACTCTGGTATAATAAAAAGAAGATCAAATTAAAACACACAAAAATAAAAATTCAGTGAAGTGAATCAAAGGTGGCAGAAATTAAAACATTTAAAAATTTCAAATGTACAATCACAATGCTTCTTGCCTTACCACACTTCCCAAAAGATAAATACACAGAAGTAAGCATAAAGGTTAGAAAATAGTAAATTGAAAAAATATAAAAGATAATTTGAAAATTTTGATCTGGAGAACTTTCATTAACCACAGACTGATGGTTAGGCTTAGATACCTAAGAGAGTAGAATCATTGGATCAGTAGTTTTGCCACAGGTAGAGAATTAATAGGCAAAGTCACAATTTAACAGAATGTATAAAAGCATGTACAAAAAGCCATAAAAGGAGAGGATAATTTACTGAGTGTGAATTTTACCAAAACGAAGATTAAAAGAGGGGAACCAACCTTATGTGTCCCAAGATGCAGGTGAACGACCACCCCCACACTCTCCCGACTCAATGCAGGTGTCCCACAGGAACTGAAGTGATCCCTTTAGGTTTGAGGATCTCAAAATATGCTGCACATACTAGTAGTTACAGTACGAATGTATTACAGAAGGACATCCTGAGAAAAACGAGTCAATGAGTTAGCACAGATACACTACCGTAGAAACTGTCAAGGAAATAAGGGAGGGATGATCTGGAGGATGTCTCTCATCATGTTATGAAAGCACCTAAAAGGTTTAGACTGTGGTGGACCACTTCGAAAGGCAAGTCTTGTCCCCTATGGGGTCCAAGGAATGCAGGTAGGACATGCTTAACATCAAGGTTAGTTCTCAGGGTTAAAGAAGAAAACAAACACTGATTTGTTTTCTTTAGATAATAGTCCCAAGTATCCAGTCATGGTGACGCACACCTGTAGTCCCAGCCATTGCAGAGGCTGATGCAAGAGGATTGTGAGTTCAAGGTCAGACTGGGCAATCTAGTGAGAACCTGTCTTAAAAATAAAATAAAATAAAATAAAATAAAATAAAAAGTGCTGGGGATGTAGCCCAGTGGTAAAGCACCCCTAGGTTCAATACCCAGTACTCACACCACCCCTCCAAAAAAACTACAAGTAATGAGGTAGTGTTCTGGGACCAAAATGATGGCTTTTCACCATATATTATTAGGAATTAATGTGAAGTAGCCAAGCAATTTCTCATTTTTATAAATATTGCTTTTTGACTCTTAATTTCTTCATAACCTTAACTACTTGACCATTTACATGTTATCAAGTTCCAATTTTAGTAGCGTATGAGAAGTCAATTATTATGTATTTGTATATTATTTCATAATTATCAATAGAAAGAGTTCCTTAATCTTTATATATTATACCCATACCTAAATATATTGAAGCCTTACTCCAAAAGTGGCTAAATTTTATTGATAATATAAAAACTCCTGTGTTTTCAGTTGTTATTGATTCAGTTTATATATATATATACACACTAGGAATTGAATCCAGAGCATTCTAATACTGAGCTACCTCCCCAGTCCTTTCTATTTGATCCTGAGCTAGAATCTCACTAAATTGCCAAGGCTAACCTCGAACTTGTGATCCTCCTGCCTCCGTTTCCTGAGTACCTGAAATTACAGGTGTGCACCAGCAATCCCAGCTCATTACTCTTCAACAGCAAATATGCTAGTACATGGTAGCTGATAAAGCCATTCTGTGAGACGTTTAACTCACAAACTCACAAAGGTATTCAACCAGTGAGTATGGAGCCCCTACTGTGTGATAGTCCACCTTCCTACTAATACCAGAACAATGGAGAAGAATAGGGAAGAAGTCCTTGCCTCCTATAAAGAAACCAGGAATAAACAATTCAGAAAAGGAGTTAGAGGTGAAAACAAAATTTCACAACCTGCTTCTTTTAGGGCGGAAGGGGCAATGATTAAAAAAAAAAAAAAAAATGGAGGAAGGAATCCCATTTTTCAAGAACATTACGAAGAAAATCATTTCGAGAGTTGGGCACTCTTGCTCTGTATTTGGGATAAGGATCATTACATTGGAGGGAAAAGTTTTTAAACAGAATGATGTATGTATGCTCGGGCAAGGAAGGAACAACTGACACCATGGTAAACAGACAACAGCAACTTGTTTACTACAGATCGAGCTTTTATTCTGAAACAGGAAGGCAGTAGGAGTGGATGTGAAATCTAAAGGCAAGTGCACATAATCAAAGGGATTTTTATTAACAGGAGAGACAATGTGTGGCATTAAGGAAAGTATGACAGGTAAAAACTTTGCTCTGAGGTAGAACTGGGGATACTTAAGGGAAGGGGCAGGCTCAAGGGAAGGACTTAGAAGGCTATTCCTAGAGAATACCAGGACCTGAATTGAGACAGGAGTGATGATGATTACTAAAGGAAGCTATTTAGAAGGGCATTTAAAAACACATTTATCAGCTATAACCCAATCAATATGGGGAGAAAGGAAAAGAAATGAATTGAGGCGGATCTCTGGGTATCCGGCTTGTGTTTGTTGACTGAGCATATGGAAACTTTATCCAGAAAATATACTGTAAAACTAATAGAAAAGGGGGCATTAGTTTCAGAATACTGAGTTGGAAAGGCCTGAAGAACTTTGAGAAAGGGAGCTCATGTGGGGGTAGATGTATAATGTTCAGATGCCAAATAAACATATGATTGTATCTGTACTCAGATATTCTTAGCTACCTTGGTTAGCTTAAGCAACAAATTAATGTTTCACAGTACTTACCATAAAAGAAAGGTAAACTGGAATTCAGAATGTCTAATAAGTAAATAGGACTAATACAAATACATATATACACACACCCCTACATATTCTATCCAACAGAGTCTTCCCTTGGCATAGTGGTTTGGTTTCAAGATCAACTGCCAATACCTACATCCATGAATACCTAAGTCACTTACATAAAATGGTGTAATATTTGCATATAACCTATGTTTAAATTCCCACATACTTTAAATCGTTGCTTGTAATATTACTTTTAATTATTTTAATGCCTAATAAAATGTAAATAGTATACAGCTATTTGTTATATTGCATTTTATATTTATTTTTTATTACCACATCAATCTTCTTTATTTATCTTTTCCTGAATATTTTCAACCTGTGGATGGTTGAATCCACTGACGTGGAACTCCTGTGTACAAAGAGATAAATGTGCTAGAGCTCTTTCTTTTAAAATATCTTAACCATATCCAGTCTTTTCCTTACAGACAGCATATTGAAACCACAGCAAGTGAAGCTACAGTCAAAACAGAAGCTACTGTAACCACTTAATTATGCCATGAATTACCTAGTCTGATGTAAAAATTCAAATTTCTAACACCAAGAAATGAGTGCGTGAGCATATGCAACGCAGATTTAAGTTTTAGTGGGTGATTATGGAATGTCATTCAGAAAGCTGCCTGTCATTTTGTAAGGACTCTCCTTTCAGGCAAACTGATTTTGTATTTGAAAGCTTGGTTATAATGATAACAGCAATTACTTATATTTTGGCACATAATGTGCTATTACAGGTATATGTAATCAATATATTTGACAAATTATTCTGGAAGAAACTGTGGGCTAAACAGAATAATGAAAAAAAGTTTTCACTTAATGTTTCATTACTTTTCCATTAATTTAAATGTCAAGCACTAGGAATAAGGTTAGATTTTAACTAACATATATTTTATTATTAATTATTATTTAAAACCACTTTAGTATCATAAGATATAAACATTCTTTTCACAAACTCCAAACCTTATTTACTATATATTGCAAAAGTGGCAGTTAACAAAATCTGTTTACTCTCATTTCAATTCTGGGCATAATGATGACTCTGGATTGGGTTAAAATGCTGAAATGACCAGAACATAATCGACATTTGAAATAATACAAGAACATATGCAACATGGCGTTATAAGCATATTTTGTTAAAAAATAAAACTATTGTCACTTTCAAATGTATTGACTATTTCATGGAAGTTTCCTGAAGTCCAATTTTTCATGAATTCTAATCTACTCTAATATAATAAAATACCTTTGTGTTATTATGTTGTTATGTCTGTGTAATTGGCTGACATTGACTGGCCATAAAAAAGAGCCATTTCTGTACCTATGAAAAATTTTAAATCAAATAGTTCAGTTTTCAAGAGATTCAGGTAAAAGACAGCATGCATAATACATGCATAATATTGTACTTGTTGTTGTAAAATGGGGAGGAGATCTGCATAGAAGTGTGCAGGTACTGTGCATTTGAATTCCAGTTCACATATTTGATGTTGTCCTCTCTCTGGTAAGTTTTCAAGTCCCTGAATTCTTAGTGTCCTCATTTATGAAATGGTTCAGCCATAGAGGATTCTAAATGTAAAGGGAAAGGTTCAACTTCCACTCCATGACCAATTCTCCTCTAGAGGTGTGTGTGTGTGTGTGTGTGTGTGTTTGTGCTGTTGTCTCCCTGGTGGGTTCCTCAATATTTAATCCATAGAAAGTGATCTTAATGTGTTACATAGAAAGTTAGATTATTAGAACAAAAATTTTATTTATATTTGAAGACATGAGATTCAACATATACACAAAGAAGACTTTTAAGGTTTCTTTATGTGACTAAATATAGAAATTACCGGGAATGGGACTGAATTAGTTCTCTCCAAGGCTGCTTCACTGCAGGAAGGAGAGGATAGAAAAACTGCCATGAATCCCCTTGGGGATGAGCATCTGTTTTTTTTTGTTTTTGTTTTTTTTTTCTGCCAGGAACAAGACAGAGAAGCCCACTTGCACTTGCATAAAAGAAAAGGAACACGATAACAAACTTCTTTGTCTCCAATTTGTTCCATTGAAGCCCATTCTTCCCATGAAACTTTTTTTCTCCTGTCTTCCTTTTCCCTATTGAGTATATAAACCTCTGTCTCTATTGATCCAGTTGCATATTAATTTCACTTCTGCTAATCTGTCTTTTGCCAGTTTACGTCACAGGCCTTTCAATGATGAACCAAGAGATTAAAGGAAAATATTTTCATGTAAACATGTGTATGTGTGTTCACATGGGTGCAGGTGAATGTGTGCATGCATGTTCCTGAAAACAATAATTAATGCATCTTTGCACATAAACTGCTTCAGATTACTTTCCTTGCACACCACAAGTTGTAGGTATTGTTTTCACTGTCTGAAGGATCAATAAACATTCTTAAAACCTTCTTAAAATCTGGTATTCAATGGGACAATATTTTTCTCTTAATTATTCTTTTCATGGCTTCTTTGGCTTCTCTGTTTCTTATGCTATATATTACAAAATTTAGTATTGGCAGCAAAAGAGTATAAAACACAGACAGAATTTTCTCTCTGTCCTGCTGGTAGCGAGCGCTGGTTCCCAGGTAGGTAGACATCACTGTTCCATAGAAGAGAGTTACCACGGTCAGGTGGGAGGCACAGGTACATAAGGCTTTGTACCTACCCCTGGAAGAGTTCATTTTCAGGACCATGATAAGAATTCCCAGGTAGGAACTAGCTACCAACAAAAAGGTCGACACAGAGGTTGCTCCAGAGAGGATAAGGAATAAAAGCTCACTGTGGTGGCTGTCAGAACAGGAAAGTCGAAAAAGCAAAGGAATATCACAGAAATAATGGTCAATAACATTGGGCCCACAAAAAGACAGCCTGAGCAAGCCACTCAGGTGGGTGAGTGAGTTGGCAAACCCATCAGGTAAGAAGTAGTCACTAGGCAGGTGCAGAATGTGGGGGTCATGAGACCTTTGTAATGCAGGGGGTAGCAAATGGCAAGGTATCGATCATATGCCATGGCAGCCAGAACCACACATGGAATGAAAGAATTTACTAATTTTTTATTTCACCAATTTTATCATTCATTTTTCAGATAATCCTTGAGGAATTATTGAAGTTCTTCAGTAAGTCAGTGGCAAAAACAAGAGAAAATGGAGAGCATTTAAAAGTACTGAAGAAGTGATTTCCTCTGGATTTGATGATATTTCACTAATTAAAATGCAAAGAGTTTGCAAGTTCTGAGCTTGGTTGATTCAAAAGTTAAAGAAGGAAAGGAAGAGAGGGAGGAAGGAAAGAAGACAGCAAGAAGCAAAGAAGAAATAAAGTAGTGTAGAAGCAGGGTAGGGGATCAGTCAGGTCTGGACTGATTTTGAAATTCCTTTGCATTTTCAAGTTTCAGAACATGATATTGCCCTGGTAGGTGGGGAATTATCCACACAAGCAATGTTTAAAGTCCTAGCAATGGACAGTATTTAAAAGCATATAGAATTCCCATTCCCATACAGGATGAAGAATCCTTCAAAGGAACTTGCTCCTACCCTTTTTTAAAAATTCAGTACATTAAAAGAGAGAACATCATTTTCTGCAAGCTACACCAGTGCTAAATTTACATTCATCCAAATAATCTGAATTCCAAGGAAATTCAGACATGGCACAGATGAATTAGATCACTTAGGGAAAAGGGTGAGGAGAAAGATGTGACCACCTTTATAAATGTGTATTTACATTTTAAGGAACTGTTAAAACCAACTTTGGACAGTTGGGGAAAGCAGAGAGACATGAAATGGACAAGTTTACATTATTTACAAGATCATCTCTGCAGACCTTTAACAAGTGGATACGAAAATGACTAACAAAATCTAGTTTTCAAATATATGTGTTCCTGGAAGTCATACATTAAGGCATTAACAGTTACTTGAATGAAAGTTCTACTGGAGAGAGGAAAGAGCATGCATGGACTAACCAGCAACCTCTCCAGATAGAAGGACATTATAAAATGTCCAGTGAAGCACTGAAAATAAAATATCTTCACACACACATACACACATAAAATCAGAGGAAAAGAGTTCCTCCAACAGATTCATCAACAGAGAGTCAATACAGATTTGGCAAGAATCTGCAAACTTGAAAAAAACCGATGGAAATCAATCAAACAGAAAGAAAGAAAAAGGTGAGAATATAAGTGTGCAATGAGTGTGCAAGCAGTCCAATATAGACAGAAGTGTGCAAGCCGTGTAATATAGACACAAACAATGAAGCAGGGTGAATATTTGAAGGCATAGTAGTTGATACTTTTCTAAAGACAAGGAATGCATCAAATCAATGATTCAAAAAGATTGGGGAAACTGGGGAAGTATAAATGTGAATGAAACAGAGTGAACAACAAATGAAACTTGAAATTATTAATCTTAGCACTTGAAAGCTAAGATGAGTAGAAAATTGTGAAGACATTCAGAGAAAAATATGTATTAGACAAAGTGGAAAAAGATATTAAAATTATTTCTGATGCAACAAGAAATTATACATAACAATAAATAATGAAGATTCATATTTATACTAATAAAAATAACTATCAACCCAGACTTTAACATCCATTCAAATAATTAAAAAAACTATCAAATATATAAATAAAAACAGTTTTTCAGGAAAATAACATACATATTCTACATATGTGGATATACACATAGACTGAATAATTTATAATCAGCAGATTTATGCTTCAATTATTTCCTAAGCATTTTGATAGCAGGATATGCACAACTATGCAAGGACAGAAACACCAAAACTGAGAAAGTAAAAATAAATACAACAAATATTGAATATTTTAATTTTGTTTGAACAAATAAAAAACTAAACCAACACTGTGCTGTTACATTTTAGCTTTAAAATATACATAGAAGTAAAATTTATGAAAAAGGTCATAAAAATGGGAGAGTAGAATTGAATTTCTGCTCTAAGGGTCTTATATTAAAATTATGTTGCGTACCATTTTAGGTAGAATACATTAAACTTTCCTTTATAAACAAAGGTCACCATGGAGAAGAAACAAACAAAACATTATCAATATCAAGAATAAAATAAGAGATGCCACTGTGATCTCCACAAATATTAAGAGGAGAATAAGAGATAAACAGTCTTTTGCTAATAAATTTGATAATTCAAAAAGTATAATTCTTTGGAAACTATGCCTTCTAAAATAACATTTAGAGAACAGAAAGAAAATTAAGCTTACAATTCCAGAGTATGCAGATACTAGGTTGGATCATAGGTTTAATACATATTTAAATTACTTCCAATTATGATATGGATTTCTCAAAACATATTCCTAGAAATGTCCAAGATCTTATTTGGTTAAGTAAAGGAAAGTTCCAGAGAAATAACAAAATAAAGATTCAAATGTTTTAGGAGAGAGACCAAGGAAATACCCAATAGGAAAAACAAAAAGATGAATTAAAATGCTTAGCATCGCTTTATTTTAATTGCCTGGAGCCCTCTCTCTTCTGAATGACTCTAAGGAGAGCATTTTTTACTTCTTTGTTTCTAAGACTATAGATGAGTGGATTCAGCACAGGAATCACAATAGTATAAAAAAACAGAAGCCATTTGATCCTTTCCTAAGGAATAAGACTCATTTGGTTTTAATAAGTAAAAATCATAGTCCTATAAAAGATGGTGACTCCCAGGAGATGGGAGGCATAGGTAGAGAAGGCTTTCTGCTTTCCTGAAGTGGAATTAATTTTCAGAAGGTAGAGAGAATGGATACATAGGATAGAGATATTGTAATAAGGGACACCATTACGGTACAACCAGCAAAAATAAATATCATGATTTCTGTATCATATATGTCAGTGCAGGACAGGGACAGAAAAAGTGATGGATTACATTGGAGTCACAGAAATGTAATCTGCTCATGCAAAGCAAATTGACAGAGGAATCCATAAAGCCAATCAGATAGGACCCAAAGAGCAGGGCGCGGCAGAATCTTGGGGACATAATGACTGGGTAGTGCAGAGGGCGGCAGATAGCTGCATAGCGATCATAGGCCATTGAGGAGAGAAGAAAACATTCGGCAGCACCCAACAAGACAAAGAAGTACATCTGAGCAAAGCAGCCCATGAATGAGATGTTCTTGGTGGAGGTTAGTAAGTTTGCTAAGGTTTTGGGTGTGATGACGGTTGAGTAACTGAGGTCAAGGAATGACAACTGAGTAAGAAAAAAATACATGGGGGTGTGAAGCTGGGGATCCAGGCAAATTAGCAGTACCATCCCTACGTTCCCCAGCACAGTGATCAGGTATATCAGGAGAAATAGCATGAAGAGGACCAGCTGGATCTCTTCAGAGTCTGTCAGCCCCATGAGGATGAAGTCAGGCACGTTTGTGTTATTCCATCTGCTCATAGTTTACTGCTCTGAATGCGGAGAAACCAAAGACGAAGCTTAGCAGAAAAGATTTCAAAAAGGTTTTATCTACAGGAATGACCCAATATTTTAATTATTGATTTAGTGTTTCTATAAAATGACAAAAATTTACAACATAGGACTGGAAAATTTTAATTGGCAAATATAGAGATATCAATTGGCATTTGGATATGATATAATAACAAAAGGTAACATACTACTGGAGTAGAATTACCCTGCTACTTTTCTGAATGTTCCCTTTATTAACATATCTAATTCACATGAAATGTTCTACCACATATACTACTACTATCTACGTATTTTTGATGAGAAAAAGGCACAGAAAGTTTATGTGACTTACCTGAAGTTGAAGCAATTAAATACTGACTCTGTGATTCTACCCAAACATTTCAATTTCAGAAAGCATGCTCAAATACTATATTCCTGGTTGTAAATAGTTTTGATAAACTTGAGCAGTTCTGTCATAAACAACACTATTAAACAGTTTTAAAGTATCATTTGCCCTTGATATCACCATACCATTTAACACTAATCATGAAACATTTCACTTTTAGGGGACCTTAGCAAGGGGTATTAGGATTAGACACTACACCCAAGTTTTAATTTCCAGAAGATGTGATATGTTCCTAACTTGCCTAACTTGATAATTCAAATCAAATTTCTTCCAAATTATATTTTCAAAATATGTACATTATTTGTAGATTCTGATTCCATCAACGCTATGCTTCTGTTTCCATAAATTGAGACATTTCTTAGGATAAGGTATAATGAGTTGTATATGAACATTCTTTAGAAAATGTTTCCATTTTTTTTACATAATTTAACACCATAAGGTTTTAAACAGAATACTTACTGTGAGCCAAAGCTAGTGAAAAAACTTTTCTAATATTATATTCTAGGAATTTGTCAACTTCAAATTTTTCACAAGCAAAATTTAAAGACCTTATAAGCTGAAAAGTTCTGTAAACTAGTATTCGTTCTTTTAAAGTTTTTTTATATTTTTGTGCCTTCATTTTTTATTAGTCTGAGATAAGAAATCACCCTAGAAATTAACACCACAGAGCTATCGTTAAAGCAAACAGAGCAGTGAACACCTTGCCTCTCAGCTTCGTAACTCCAGGGTGCCCTATATGATGGACATTGAGATAACGTAATATTTCTTCATCCTCAGGGATCACTTTCCAAGGAAAACCTGGCATGTTTCCAACGAAAAAACTCAAGGACTAAGTGAGCAAAGCTTTTTGTCTTAGAAGTTCCCAGTGGAGAACATGATCATTTTGTGCTGTTATGTGATGCCTTAATTTTTTAAAAATAGTATTTATTTGTAATTAATGCATAATATGAAAGCTTGCAAAGCATAATGTTTACATTGTATAGAGAACAAATCAGGAAATTTTTGACTAGGGAGGAGTAGAATACATTTTAGACAACTGCTTATCATGGAATTAAACTTTTCTTTTGGAAATATATTACATCCAATATATTTAGTTAGCAAGACCATTGCTAAAATGGGATACATGAAACTTAAAGAAGACAATTAAAACAATACAAAACCATTATTAACATTGTGTTAAACACACTGCAATTTCTTACATTTTCGTTTGTGACATACTACTTATTTGGATGCGTACTTATATATTTGTATAATTACTGTACCATGTATTCAGTATTGTATTCTCATTATCCAACTTAAATTTTACATTATACATGACTTTCACAAACCCCACAACTTCATGTGGCATGTATACCTGCCATTCACTAAGGATACTGAGTGTTCACCAATCCTTGGTATTAGGGGCCAGACAGATGAGGACGGTGGGAATAAGAGAAGAGTTCTATAACATGGTTCCACTGTGCTGCATCCCATGTACTTTCTATGCCAAAAATCAATTTGCCTGCAGCACTGCCTGGCCTAAATGCAGGAATGTCATATTCTCAGCAAACTACCTGTTATCTGCAAGGAAGTGCAGGCAGGAAATAACATTGATAAGAAGAACTAAGTTACTTTGGAGGGAGATAATTTTATGACCCTTTTCCCAGACCAGATAAGAATATTCTTATATTGGAATATAAGAATAATCCTCCTAACCATTAAACATATAAAAATGATTAAGAATCTAATTAGAACTGGTCAGCAATGGGCCAATGGGACCTAGAGTGTCATGGCAATAGCTACTTGAAACCTATTATCTTGTTGTCATCAAAATTCAAGGAGAGACCTGGGCAAGGCTCTCTGGAAACTTCTGGAATCCCCAATAAAACTGAAATGCAGGAGAGGCACCTTGTCCCTCTCCTCTATGAGAAGACCCATTCTCTCCCATGATAGTGTCCCCTTTTCCTTTTTCCTATGCCTTTAATAAACTCACTCTTGTTACTCTGAGTGACTTGTCTGAAGGCTTTCTGAATTGATTTCAAGAATTGGGTGTTCAGGGTGCCTCTCAGATGGTCCCAGCTCTGTCACATAGGTAGGCATCTGACGCCTTAGGAATGGCTCAGGCTTTTCAATCTGGTTTGACAGTGTCACTTCCCTCCACATGCAAAATTTAAGAAACATGATTTACTATTTTAGAATTGTTGACTTTTTAATATATTTTATAAAGAAAATGGAAGCAGTAAGACAAGATTAGCCCAGAGACTAGTAAAATTTAGTAATTGATTAGTCAAAAGCTCAGTAACTTTATAAATATTCAGATCAAATGTATTTCTTTAAAGGAAGACTAAAAGTAAGTTAAAATATTAGAAAAGCTGAAATATTCCATGGGGGGTTATTTGTCCAAGATGAGGAAGCAAAGGGAAAATATGAAAAGGTACACAGTGAAAATCATGTAAAAGATTTTCATGAATCTTCATTAATTCAAGAAAAAAATTGACTTTCATATAGATACAAAAATGACTTTGTATAAATGATACTGGCATAAAACAGACATATAGGTCATGTAGAAAGAAGGCACAGGGTAAACTCAAACATCTATAGTCACCTGATTCTTGACAAAGGCAACAAAAATGAACATTGGAGAAAAGACAGCCTATTTAACCATATGCTAGGAAAATTGGTTATCCATATGTAGAAGAATGAGACCAGATCCTCATCTCTTGTCCTGCACAAAAACCCAACTCAAACTGTATCAATGACCTAGAAATTACACCACAGACTATGCATCTCCTAGAAGAAAATATATGGTCAACACTCCAGCACATAGATCAGGCAATGACTTTCTCAATAGGATCCCTAAAGTTCAGGAAATAATGCCAAGAGTTAATAAATGAGACAAGGTCAAATTGTAGTTCTTCTAACGGCAAAGGAAGAAATTAGAACGTGAAGAGAGAACCTAAAGAAAGGGAGAACATCTTTGCTAGCTACTTCTCTGAAGAGGATTAAGATTTAGAATAAAGAACTCAAAAACACCAAAACCAATTAATAAATGGGCAAATTAATTCAATAGACTCTTCTTAAAAGAAGAAATAAATGGTCAACAAATACATGAAAAAATGTTCAACATCATAGCAATTAAGGAAATGCAAATCAAAACTACACTGAGATTTTATCTCACACCTGTCATAACCTGCCATCAGGAATACAAATGTAATAAATAAAGGAGAAGATGTGGAGAAAGAGAAAAAATTTTACACTGTTGGTGGAATTGTAAATTAGTACAACCACAATGGAAGTCAGTATGGAAGTTCCTCAAAGATTAAGCATGGAACCACCATATGACCTAACTATACCATTCCTTTGCATTCATCCTCAAGAATTAAACTTATCATACTGTAGTGATGTGTTCATACCAGTATTTAAAGAAGCACAATTTACAATAGTCAAACTTGGAACCAGCCTAAGTATCCATCAACAGATGAATGGATAAAGAAAATGTTGGCATATAGACAGAGTGGACTTTTATTCAGCCATAAAGAAAAATGAAATTTCTGGAAATTGAGATCAACATATTAAGTGAAATACGCCAAACTCACACAGTCAAGGGTCATATGTTTTCTCTCATATGTGGAAGCTAGAGAGAAAAAAGGAAAAGAATTGTGGGTGGTGGTGATCACATGAAAAGCAAAGGGAGAGCAGTAGAACAGAGGAAGGGGAACGGGGTGGGAGGAGGGGAGACAGAGAAGTGCTGGGTAGTGATGTTGGCCAAATTATATTGTTATTTTGTGTGCAGGTATGAATATGAAAAATAAATGTAACCATCATGCACAACTATAATGCACTAATTAAAAAGTGTGGGAAAAATAACTTGAGGAATGTGTGCACATACCCCAGAAATTCAAGTGATAGTTTGTGTGGATAAAGAAGAGATTTTCGTATGTGTTACCTCTTTAAAAACTTTTGGAAGGGCAGTATATTCATCAGAGTTTTAGCTGATTCTGAGGCTAATTTGTAGATTTCAAAGCTGATCGAACTATGTAACAAATAAACAAACTTGTGGTTTAGACAAATGAGAGGCAAAGTGTGGCTTTCTATATCAATGTCTCCCTCACAGGCACCAGGATTACAAAATCTCCCTGAGCATGGTGTTCTTTTGCAAGATTTTCTTAACACTGAAACTGATTTGAGCTGTTAGATGGCTGGATGACTCTTATCTTAGTACTTTGTGTAGCAGAAGACTAAATCTGAGCACAGATTTTATATCCCTTTTAATTCAAGCAATGATGTAGTTTATTCTAGCTCATCCACACATATATAATATCTACCTTCTCTCCTTTCTCTCTCCCCCTTTCTTCCTCACCACCCATTTTCCCCTGGATTATTCTTATTATTATTTTATTTTTTTCTTTTATCTTTGGGTCACTTGAGAAGAGAAGGATTCTTTATTTTCTGAATTACACAAAATATTAGTATATATTTATGAAATAGAGTTTGGTGTTTTAGTTCACGTGCAAGATAACTAGTGATCAGCTCATGGTCATCAGCATATCTGTCACCTTATAATTTTATAATTTCTCTATTGTGAGTACATTGTTACACTTTTTCTTTTTCACCTTCCTGCCCATTTTTGAGAAATACTGTTCATTTATTCAAATTTCTAATTCATGGTTATTTGAATGTTATTACTCTATTTCCCCTACTTTCCTATGTTGAATTCAGTATTCTTTCTATAGCAATCTAGTAGTAATTGCTTATCTTACTTCTAATCTGTTTAATAATGCCTAGAAATTAATAACTGTATATGATCTGAGTGCCACTTTCCTTTTGACTTTTATGTGGTGATCTGGATTACTTTCATTCTAGTATATTATACAGAGAATCTAAAGATGAATTTTCAATTTTTAATTTGACTAAGAATAATGTCAAATTGGGATTTTAAGTTTTTAAAAATTTTAGTTGAACCCATTTGGTATTTTTTAAAGATGAATTTAAAATTCTCTTCCACTGCAGCCAGAATATGTGACTCCTTTAAATTAGTGTTTGCAAATTTATTGAATTTATGGATTACTTGTAACCAACCACCTGTTATAAACAGTACATATCTATTGATACGGGTGTGAGACTATATCTGTTATGCTGCTCGTAGATTCTAAAGATTATAAATTCTCAGTAAGAGGAAATGAAAATCACAACTAAGTGATGAAACATATTAGAAGGTTAAATGTGTTATAAATAATATATAAATACTTAACATGTGAAGTAGCCTAGTAGATGGGGGTTTAGGAGTGGATTGGAAAAGAAATGACAGTGAACGTGCATGTACTTTGGAATAAAGTGTTACACGTGGTAGGAAATCAGGGCAAAGGCCTGTGCAGAAGACAGTTGTGTAGTATGAAGACTAACAAGGAAGACTATGTAGCCAGAGTGTCATTCTTTGGTGTTGATAGAAAGGGCTAATGGAGGAAAGATACGAATTATCTGTGTTGATAGTGGTACATGCTATTAAAAAAGAAAAAAAGAGGAGACAGTACTTGGAGACTTTGAGTTTTTTCTCTTAAAAATAGTTTTCCAGGATGTTTCAGTGGTTCAGATTTGATTCACAAATCATTTTCAGCTTTTTAGAGAAATCTGTTACAATAATAAATATAATTTTTTCACTAAGGTACTTACATTTCATAATAGTAAGAGATTTACAATAGTAAGAGATTTCAATTTTGAAGTACACTTTTATTTTATCTGTTTACTTTAGCTATTTTGGACAGTCTTGCCCATGTTCCTCCCTGCCCCTATATTTTGCGACAAATATCCTGGACAAAATCCTTGTTTATTCTACAAAACTTTTCTCCAATTAAGCAGTAATAATCTGAAATTCATTTCCAACACACGTTTAATATTTACATACAGGTGTATAAAGGATTCTGAATCTATATATAAGAATCAAATTTTTGATATTGATTTTATTTTCATTTTCTAGTTTGTTTCTTCCAGAATTCCTGAAATATTTCTCAAAGTAAAGCAATTAAGAACATTTACAAAAGATGATAGAAAAGTTATCTTAAAGTTGGTAAAATAGAACACAAAGTCCAAGAAGATAAGTGGTTATCAAGAACATTACAAAGGTACCCCACACCCAACAAAAGGGACAGACACTAAGGATACATAACAGACTTTAAATGTGGAACATTCTCCCTGCCCAAAGTTATTAAGCAATAAAGATATCTTACAAAGCTCACAACCTATGTTACTGCTGGGATGGGACTAGTCCCAAAGATTGTAGATCTTAGCTATTTGATAAAGGAGAGACCACATCAGGGAGACCACATCAGGACTTGAAGAGTAAAGCAGAATGACTGAAGAAAAGGTGAGACACCCTCTGGAAAGGGATGCACTATGGAGCATAGAGGGGAGATGCAGAGAAGGGGATTGGAGGAGAGAAAGTGGAGGTGAGCCAGGGGCTTAGGTGAGGATCATACTGAATACAAGTATATATGAAAATTTCAGCATAACTTTGGGCAAATAAAATAGACTGCTATCTCTTTCTATCTCTTTCAAGTAGTTAAAAAAAACAGTAGAATGTTATTGCTCCCTGATGCACACTGACAATAAATTATCAATAATATGAAACAGAACAACAGTTGGATGCATAGTTTATTGATCAAAAATTAGATAAATCAGTTTATTAGATACATAACTTATAGTTTCATTTTCCTGATATTTGCAATTATTCATGGAATAATATGCACTCAATGTAATCCAAATAAATTTACATGCAATTAGAATTAGGGTAATATATTGAGATATAAAAGCCATGAGGTTTCATATACATATGAATAAAGATCACAGTAGCAAAATTAGAAAAGAAGTGAAATGTAATCCATTAAATATCCATTAAATATTTTCAAATGATGGTGATAGAAAATTTTTGTAAGAACAAATAGTAACCAGAAACTGTAATTAGGGAAAAGAGATTTATCTAGGATTTGAAAAGAAAGTGATTTGTGAAGTAGACTCATGCATCCTTAAAATAATGCAGCAGCATGTTTCTAAGTTGTTACCTATAAAAGTTTATGATGCAAAATATTACATTGTAAAGTTTAGTTTGGGAGAGTCATACCTCAGAAAGTTATCATGTAAGAAATAAACTCATCTGTACATATACATGTACACACACACACACACACACACACACAGATTTTTCTCCCTTTCATACTATATACCACCTGTCATTAAAAATTATGTTTCACAGACAAATGATAAAACATTTTACAGTTATGAGAAAATGACTCCACAATATCAAGACATCCATCTAATTTGTTTCCTGATTTCTGTTATCCACACAGGTGGTTGCTAGAAAATAATTTCGATCTTCATATCACCCTGTGAACAATGTTTTTTTAAAGTTCTGTACTGGTTCATCTTGGGTGCTGGGTGATGAGATGCTATTTTGGATTCCTAGTAAAACTCATGCATATATCTGTTATTTTCTATTCTTACTAATATTCAAGGACACAGAATGTTAAACTATTTTAAGTGTCAAATTAGCTCTTTTTACAACATCTTTCAATGATATGACATGCTCACATATGCACATTCTTAGTTCCTTGTAAAATGAATTTGCTGAGAAAACTTCCCACTGTAGAGACTCAGAGGGAAGGAACAAATTTGTAGGAACAAATTAAATAATTCACATCGCACATTTCAAGGCTCTACATTCTCATTTAGTTCGTGTCACATGGTTTGAGATCTTTCCTAAACAGTGGAGTAATCAATGGCTTACAGTTTAAAGTGTAACGCGTAAGATCTGCTGTGGGAAAAGTCTTCCATGCATGACTCGCAGAAAAGCATTTTTCACATCTTTGTTCCTCAGACTGTAGATCAAAGGATTCAGCATTGGAATGACAATGGTATAGAACACAGATGCCACTTGTGCCTGGGTCAGGGATGATGTATTGTCAGGCTGCAAGTATGTGAAAATCAGGGACCCATAGAAGATGGTTACCCCCGTGAGGTGGGAGGCACAGGTGGAGAAGGCCTTCCACCTGCCTGCTGCAGACTGGATCCTCAGGATGGCTGAGATGATGCTGACGTAAGTCACTGTGATGAGGAGGAGTGAACTAAGAAGAGTGAATGCTGCTAAAATAAAGATCACCAATTCTGTGCCAAATGCCTCTCTACAGGACAGAGCCAAAAGAGCTGTGGTGTCACAGAAAAAGTGATTGATGCTGGAATCACAGAAGTCCAAACTGCTTATCATGCAGACGGAGATCAGCGAGTCTGTGAAACCCATGGCATAGGGCACTGCTCCTAACCAGGCGCACACTTTCTGGGACATGATTGCCCCATACAATAAAGGATTGCAGATCGCTACATAACGATCATAGGCCATTGATCCCAGAAGAAAACATTCACTGCACACCAAACCAACAAAAAAGTACATTTGAACAAAGCAGCCCACAAAGGAGATGGATTTCTGTTTGGATTGGAAATTTACCAGCGCCTTGGGTGTCACAGTAGAGGAATAAATATGTCAATGAGAGCTAAATTGCTAAGGAAGAAGTACATAGGTGTGTGCAGCCCAGAGTCGGTTCTGATTAGCAGGATGAGTCCCAGGTTCCCCAAAACAGTGAAAATATAAATGAAGAGAAATACTAAGAAAAGGCTGACCTGTAATTCAGGGTGATTTGCAAATCCAGAGAGGACAAGAGAGTCACCTTAGTGAAATTGTTCCCAGCCATTATAACTCAGGGCTTTGACTTTACCTGATAAAGTAGCGGAGGAGAGTGAGAAGATGGACTCAAGTGAAAAGGCCCAGGATCAGAGTAGACAGCCTCTAGCTGAGAACCTGACGGGGGAACATGAACATTCAGTGACTTCAAGGTATCTGTGACTTGTACATGAGTTTTATTTTCACAGAACTAGCAGACACTAGCAAAAAAAAAATCAAACATCATTACATAGACTTGGTAGCACTGTTAAAAATAACCCTCTAATGATGTAAAGAGATTTCTTTATAGATATACCACCTTCTCCCCAAGACTACCATTAGGTCCAACGTTATATACTTAGTAATTTATTTACTGGAGTTAGTTACATTATTTTCTCTGAAAATTAAAACACATGTAGGGAAAGAAGCTATAATTTATGACTTTAGTGACATTTTTTAAGTTGAAGTCTTATTTTCTTAGCTTCTAATGGTTTACACCATTATTTTAAGATCTTAATAAAATCTCACATGGACACATCTAATATTCTTTTTGGCCCAATAAAGCTTGGGTAGGTTTTATTGTGAAAGGAAAATTATAAAACTCCTTTACTATTACATAGCAATGCAAACATTCTTTATGCTATCTTTACCAGTTGTCACTGTTGCTGAATTAAGTCCACTTGAGGACTTTAATTGATAAAATAGTTCAAATTGTTTCATGTGTATAATTAGAAAGCAGGCTTGTTTTCAAGATAAAGCATATATAACCTCAGGTAATGACAAATTCATTGTGGCATAGTAGTTTCCACATCAGTGATAAGAAGGCTACGAATATTTAAAACCAAGGGTTTTAACTATAAGGTGCTCTCACAGAAAGTAGAAAAATACTTTTCTAATTAAATTGATCTCAACATATGATAAATAAAGGAAACTGAAACTGACGTGAAAAGTTACACCAAGTTTGTTTCCTACATTTAGCACAGTAACCCAAAGAGACTTGAGCTGTGTTATGCATCTTTAATTATTCAGTGTGCCGTAGGCTCACAAGTGGTCCTATATATTCATTCAACAAGTTTTTCCTCAGTGCAGGCAGGTTGTCTTGCTTATTACTAAAACCATTTTCCATAAGATCTACTTGATACTTTAAACATATAAAGAAACTCTCAGTATGAGTAACCTATACATAATACATAAACGTACATAAACAGGAGTTATGGAAAGAAGATGCTTAACTTAGACTTACCCAGGATTCAGTCACCTAAGGAAGAACCCTTGTCTTATAGCTATCTTCCACCTATTTTTACATTTTTTATCTTTCCCTCATCCACCACACTGAGTTCCATGAATAGTAAATACAGGGACTTGGATCTACTCTTACTGGTGCTGCTGCTTCTACTATTATTTAGAAGAGAACTATATCTCCACTATCATGAACCTTTATCAATATCATAGTATTGGTAAAACTATTAGCGGGTTTGATGTTAGTACTGGATTCTGTATGTTACCATCCATTGATATATTAGAAGGAAAAGACAAATTAATCAAGATAATTATTTTCATGGCCTTCTTAGGAATTAAAACTTCTTTTTAGTTTAAACCCTTATTCATAGTCAGGACTAGTTCTTTTATTTGTTTTTTCTTGGTATATTTCTAAGAAAGTCCTACAACAAAGGATTTTCCTTTGCAATCTAGTGTGTTAGACTTCTTCTCTAGCAGAAATGCCACCTTCTCAAAGTCTTACACTCACCTCATAAAGAATTTCATCAATTATCGTCTTTGGTCTCTTGTGGTCTGTATTTTAATTGTACCCTGAGGTCAAACCTAATTTTCCTGGAAAAGAACACAAAGGGAAACATTCAGAGCTGCATGTTCCCCACCTTATTTCATTTATATGGCCATGGACATACTGAAAAATTTAATTGATCAAGTTTTGAAAATGTTTACTTTGATCTTATCAGTAAATATGAATGTGAAACATTTCCAAAAACATTACATCCTTATGATAATCTGTAAGACATATGGTGCTAGAGAATCTCAGATTAACTCTTCCTCTACCTAGTCTTCCCAGGTACCCTCACTGCCAGAAGCCAGTTTTTCTGCTCACTGATTTAGTGTTCTTAATGTATGCTGAAATTAGGAGAGTATCCATGCTAACAGTGTACAGATTTAACACAGGCATTCAGTGATTTGTAATTGACAGACACAATGGTAGATCCAAAAAAGCATTTGGTTGACTATAGAGTGTGAGCTCAGAAAACAAGCAAGAAGCCTAAAGGAAACATAAAGATTGTGATCTCAGTTGATGTTCAGATGATAGATCAATACTCCTCAAACTGAATTTGTATTATTATACAGTATTTGTTTGCTTATTTTAAGGAAGCTTCTTGAACCACACGATTATAAAGAGTTGGTTTCTTAGATCTAACTTTGGCCCATTACAAGTGAAATTTTCAAAATGGCCCAGACCATGGACTACACTTTCACAACCATTAATTTAGAAGGTTCCTACGAGACTTGTCTAAATAATTTCTTCTAGTGTGATTTTGATCTTATCTTTTTGATTTTTAAAAGGATTCAGTATTGCAATAATGCAACATGCCAATTCTCCATGTAGACTTCCATTCTTAGGGAAAATATTCTCTAATTGTATCTGTCAAATTGGAGATATTAAAAAAAATAGAAACTCTTAAAGACATGCCATGTCACTTCCTGATAACCAACATAATCATATATTAGGAGAAAAGAAAGGGTACAATATATATATTCTCCTAAAGCATGCATCTGGAGAAAACAAAATTTTGAAAGTATTGTGCTATACACTTGAAATCTCAAATTTCATTCCATTCTCTTATGTATCTATTCAATATACATTGATTTAAGAAGTGTTCGAGGACAACCACTTATCTTCATGTGACCTACAAAGATGAAAAATGAGACTGCACCTGTTTTCGCTTTAGACTTAATTGCTTCTTTCAATTTTCAAAATTTGTCTAAGTTATTAACTAAGAGGACCTTTGGTGAACTAATAAGTGGTCACCAACCTGCAACTGCTATAGGGATACCAATGTCCATACTACAGAATGAATGGATGTAATATGACCTTGGGCTCAATTGAATCTATCTCTACCTATAGGTCCCTCTTGAATGCCATAATTTAAGTATTGCTAAATTTTTATTTAAATATCTTGGGCTCATAAAGTTTGTACATATGCTTCACCATCTACACTAAAGTAAATACCTTAAATAACAAAATTACAACAGTAAAAAAATTAGTTTTAAGAAATTTACCATTATAAAATTATATAATTAGAGACCATTCATTTTCACCAGTTTTTCCATGAAAGTCTTCTTTTTCCTCTCCCCGTATCTAACACTTTGTACTGTGTTACAATTAAGGTTATCTCTCTTAAGTCACCTGCACTGTGGTTGGGATATATTTTTCCCCCTTTACATTTACAACTATGATACATTTCAGGGGCACTGGGCAAGTGCTTTACAGAATGTTTCTCAACTGATGTTTGCCTGATAATTTCTAATAATTGAATCAAGGTCATTTAAACTTTGTAAGAAATTATGCAGATGGATTTTTCATCTTATGACAGGGTATGTGATGTTGATAAGTGATATTTATTGGTGATATTAAACTTGACTACCACACTTCTTCTTGACTGCCACACTTCTTTGTAAAGTTACGATTACTTTCCTTGTAATGGAAAAAAAAAATTCAGGGAGAGATAATTTAGACTCTGTAAATATGCCACTATGACTTTTTTTTTCCATTTTCATGTCTGTTACCTGTAGCAATTTTTATGGCATTTCAGTAGATTGTTCCTATTTCCTTATTCTGTTAACACACATTAATTGAAATAATCGTGTGAAGAAGGGTTGATATTTCCTGCCTATATACTTGTTTATTCAGTTTTTAGTTTATAACAATGTGAAAACTGTTAATGATTTTATTTGGGGTTATTATCTAATGCTATGATCATTTATTTTCTTTCTCAAATTATTCCAGCTTTGTTAATAGCACCATCAAATTGTGTCCTGTGTGCTTTGCTTTCTGGACATGTCTCTGTCATTTAAAAATTACTTTATTTTTCCACTTGATGCTCTCTGGTGTCTTGTATTTTCCTCACTCACCTCAGCTCAAGAATCAAGAACTTCTCCATGGGTCTTTGCTATCATTTGTGAACAAGAATATTTAGAAAAAAGACTTTGGGTAACATTATACTATCACACCATGTATATTTATAATCTTCTTTTTAAAGTATATCATGCTATCTTCTAATTTTTTAATTCCCAAGATTGTATAATTATGATTTTTCAAATGAAGATTATGGTATTATGGGACAGTTTATCCTTGGGGATAAACAGAATTATGGATAATTCTGAATTTGTTTCCAGGAATATCAAGTAATACCTTTATGAAGATTTCTGAACTTCTCTGATTGAGTGTCCTTGGCTGCAAATTACAATAATATACCAGGACCTGCCTCATGTATTTGTAAAATTGAATTGTATATGCAAAACCTCAGCATGATGTTGAAAACATAATAGGTATTAAATTAATATCTGATTTGTATCTTTAATATTCATGACTTTAGAGTAATCTATTATATTCAAACAGTGACATTTGTTGAATTGTTTCCTCCACTGTTGTGTAATTATATGAATAACTCTGTTAAAATGTTTTAGAAAATGCAAAATAAAAAATGATTTATTTTCTTAAATAAATAACTAGAAATACAATTCTAGGATACAAACTATGACTTTCTACTACCTGTTAGGTTGAGGCAAGCTAGATTGGCTGGGCAATTGTTTATTTTCTTGAGCATTACCACTGACCATTTGTTTTATCATAACTCAATTGCATCAAGTCTCACATGTAATAGAGCTTTATGAGTCAAAGATTATTGTACTAGATATTTACTTTTATCATGCATGAATAATACTTCCACATGTTTATTATTGAATATTGATATGACTGTTTCTAAATATTATTGAAAGCTTTGTTTCAAAAACAAAAAAGGAAAAAAAAAAAAAAGAGATAGCCTGATGATTATTAGAAAAGAGGAACCTCATCTGAAGGCCATCTGGGAGATAAATCCTAACCCTATAAATCTCTGGAGAAGGTAAGTGAGATGAATCTAGGCTGATGTTCCAGATATCTGGCTTGTGTTGACTGAATATATGGAAAGGTTTTACCCAGAAAAAATTATAATAATATAAGTTCAAGGAGAGTAATGACATCAGTTTCAGAATATTGAGTTTGAGAAACTTGAAAGACAATGAGAAATGAAACCATTTTGGGGTTAGAGATAGAATGTGTCTCAGAGATTCTTAGCTGTCTTGATTAGTCAGTAACAGATTAATGTTTTGTTGTGCCCAGTGGCTCGAGACCCCACAAAGACCACCAGAGACCCCGATAAATGCAAGCAACAAAGAGTCATTTATTAGGAAGCTTGAGCTTGGTCCTCCGCGCACTCGGTAACGGGTGACGCTAAGAGGCCCCGAGCCCTTGTTTAGCAGGGTTTTTATAATGAAAGGCAAGCAGTTTTACAGTGTTATTTTTAATTGGTTAACATATAAAATTGTATACAAAGCATGTTATTTTAAGTTCTGGGTCTTCCTGACCTCCGAGAGGAGGGTTATCATTATCTTTAAATTTGCTTTTGGGTCAGCCACATGGCCTTTACAGATAATATAAGAGACGAAAATTCTTTGCAGCTTTTACGAGGGGCAGTTTGGGAAGAGCCTCGTATTTGTATTTACACAGGTGCGGGCTCTTTCTATCTTACATTTTCACAGTGCATTAAATTAAAAAAGACCTGTGCTGAAATTCAGAATGTTTAATCAGTAATGAGGCCTAGTGCACATATGTACATTCTCTCTCATACAGTTCTCCTTGGCCTTCTTCGGTGTCTTAGACTAGGCTCACTTCCCATACCAAACTCTACAGATGCTCAAGTCCTTCAGGGAAAGTGTGTAGTATTTGCATATAACTTATGTGTATCCTCTCATACACTTAAAATCATTGCTTAAATTATAACTCATAATTACTTGTAATACCTAATGCTAGGCAAACGGTATGTTAAGAGTTGCTATACTGTGTTTGTATTTGTATTTTTTACTTGTTTTTTTAACTTTTCCTTCCTAAATGTTCAATGAGTAGAGTGATGCAGCATGTCTGCAGCCAGGTGTCACTGAAACTTGCTGGTTGCTCTGGGCTGAATGAACGTGATGGCTGCTGCAGTCAGCCTGCTGATGACAGTGGAGATCTAGGTCTCCAGATCAGCCTGAAGTTGGGGACTAGGCAGACCACCTGGCACCAGGGTAGTTCTGGAGTCTAAGTCTGTGGTCTTGTACTGGAATACAGGACCGTGGGTCTGCTCAATGCTGAGTTTTACTGGGATGGACCAGTGTTGGTGTAACAGGTGAGGACCTGTGTTCACATCCCAATGCCCAAAGTTAACAGACCTTTCTGTGTTGCCAGTGGCTGAGGGAGCTGGGAATGTGGGTAATGCAAAGTTGTCCAGCCTCTCCTCTGCAGTGCATCTTTCGTTACTACTGGGCAGCACCCTGGTGCTGCCATCTGCAGCTTGGTTTCCTGTCTCTTCTGAAGGTAATTTTTCTGCATTGACAGTAGTTAAAATTGATGCTTCCAATGGGAGGGATGCTACTCCACTCTTCTTAGTGCTGTTCCTTAAAGGTCAAAAATACTACAATGTGTATAGAGAAGTTAAACAGAAGACTGGATAAAAATATACTTTAGACACCATCTGCAAACAGAAAGCACTGATTGTGATTTTAATATCAGATACAGAATGTAGGAAGGAGAATCAAACTAAACAAAAAAGAGGACTTTGTGATAATTAAATTTAATTCACATGGATGACTTAGAAGAAGAAATACATGAGAGGACGTGAACCTTGGGAAAACCTAATACATCTCGAAGAAAATTTTCAGTTGACAACATATTGAAGACATAGACAACAATCTACACAGTAAAAAGTTATTTGTAGATACATTTATATCAAGCACCAAATAAGAGAGGACTATCTTCTGATTCCATGAAATAATCATGGAAAATTGTCATACATTAGCTGCAAAGGAGATCCAATATAGAAAATAATATGAACTGAATTCTGTTTAGAAAAAACAAAAGAAAATAAAATTAAAAACAGAACCTCTTGGGCTGGAGTTGTGGCTCAGTGGAAGAGCACTTGCCTAGCATGTGTGAGGCCCTGGGTTTGATACCCTACACCACATTAAAAGACTAAATAAATAAAATAAAGGTATTGTGTCCATCTACAACTAAAAAAATTAAATAAATAAAAAACAGAACTTCTGGAATCATCCCCATTAGGCACTTAAGAATAAACTGCATAACCATTCTGAAGCGAAAAGAAATAAGAAAGAAATAAAAATATTAATATTTAGAATAAGACTTATTAAAATATGTGGAATGCCAAAACACATCATTCATTATATATGCATACACACACACACACATTTCAGAAATCTAGGAAAGAATGGCAAAATTTGACTAACAAGAAAGAAGAAAAACTAAAAGAGAAAAGAGTAACAAGGAAATCTGTAAATAATTAATATTTAAATTAAATTATTTATTTTTTCTAATTGAAATAAACTGTATTTGATAGTTTCCTAACTAAAGTATTCACTTATTAAGATGTATTTATTGAGCAAGATTATGTATCATTGGCTTAGGCTTTGTAAAATAGTCAGTGGAAGAAATATTTATCTAAATAGATGTTATATAAAATAGTGAAGACAGCAAAAAACACATTTAAGAAAAAGGAAGATGAAAGAATACAATGGAAGTAAATTTCAATGATTGTAATGTTTTCAATGAGACCTTAATTAATAAGGAAAACCTAGGGGTGTAACTAAGTGAACAATAGAGAAAACTCTTCCAAACAGGAGAGACAAAGACAAAAAAGTTATAATATTTTGTGCTAAGAGATGTTAGGTATTCGTATTTTTGAGGTGTTGTTTAAACTTAGTCCCAATTTATGGACATGGAATTTAATTGCATGCTGTAATCTGACCACAATGTACTGTTGAAATTAAAACATGTTGGCAATGATTGAGAAAAAGACTTAGCTCTCTTTTTTATTGATGCATCATAATTATGCATAATAATAGGATTCATTATACCATATTCATGCATTAACATAATTTACTCAATCTCATTCCCTGGTACTTTCCCTTCCCCCTCCTTCCTCCTCTTGATCCGCGTGCTCTACCCTACTGATCTCCCAACATTGCTATTGTCTTAGTTAGTGCATTATGATCATATAGAAGTAATAATAATAATGAACGTAAGAATGTATATGAAGGAAGATAGGAAACTGAACGTGAGGAAGAGAAGAATGGAGCAGGGAGAAAGGACACAGCCCCTTAAATTACTTTTAGAGGAGATGCGTCAGTGCAATGAAAATGAGATCTGCTAAATGTAAGCACAATACAGACCTTTTCCTGTCCTTTTGTTTTTGGGCCTGGGCAATGGGGAATGGTAGCATTCATGAGAACATCACTGAGTAGTAGGGACAAATGGACCCTAGTTCAATAGCAAGGAAAAAGGCAGAGTAGGCTCTGATCTGCTGAAAATCATAATGGTGAATGGAGGCTCAGTTCTATAAGAACCAAATTTCCAATCAACTGTACCTTTCTCTCTGAATGATACTTCCCTTTCATTATTCTTGAGTTTAAGTATAACCCTGATAAATGCTAACATCAACTGTCTTCTGTGAGAATTTAAGAAATGGCATTTGTACCCATGCTTTGACCATAGCAGTGAAAGGAAGAAATGCATTCTCACAAATCAGTTCCATGAGGACACCCAGGAATCTGAGCAGGTTATCTGTAGTGTCTGAACCACAGACTGCAATTAGCTTGCTGCATAGACATGAACCTGGAGTACAATACTCTGAACAGGTGTCAGATACCATTGAATAGACAGGTGGGTAGGATTACATGGTCTTTGTGATCTGTAGTTCTCTAATTGAATGCATATTTGATAAAGTATTCAGATATAATATATAAAGTTATATATAATTGCAATGATGACAACCCATACAATTTGAGTTCTATGGAGGTGAAGGATAACCCTGTATGGTTTTAAGAGGACTCCTGTGTGGGCCTTAATTCAATTTGTCCAACGTCCTTACAAAAAAGTGGAGATTAAGACACAGATGTATATACAGAGGAAAGATCATAAGAAAAAATGGGGAAAGATGGGTATCTATAAATCATGGAGGAGTCCTCAGACTGTATCAACCTGCCAACACACTGGTGTTAGACATGTAGCCTATGGAACCGAATTCAAATGAACTTCTTGTTGAAGCAACCTGGCCTAGGATGTTCTGTGAAGGTGGCCATAGGAAACAATAACTATCAACTTACATGTACGTATATGTGTACACGGGTATGTGTGTGTGTGAACTTAAAAAGAAACAAATAGACAATACTTTCTTACATGCGTAAAATCTGCGTAGATTCCAGAGTGACTATTATCTTTATTTCAGAATGTTCAAAAGAAAAAAACAAAAGAAAAACAGCACTAAAATAAAATACTACCTTTGTTTCTCAGAACAGGCAATAAGGGCATCTTGTAATTTATTCTTCATTTTTGTCACTTCAAACTTTTATTTGAAAAATCCAGTTTATCCATACACTAACTTTTCCCAAACATTCTATTAATTGCTTCCTTAACATCTTTGTTTCTCAAGCTGTAGATGATAGGATTCAGCATGGGAATCACAATGGTGTAAAATATCGACACAATCATGTCATGCTCCAAAGCATAGCTGGAACTTGGTCTCATATACATGAAGAGGATGGTCCCATGGTAAATGGACACTCCAGTCAGGTGGGAGCCACAGATAGAGAACACTTTCCTCCTCCCTTCAGCAGAATGCATCTTCAGAATGGCCAACAGGATGAAGCCATAGGAGATCAGGACAATCAGAATGGTGTCTATCTCAATGGAGCTCACAAAGAGGAAGAGCAGAAGCTTGTTTATGTGAGTGTCAGAACAAAAAATGGCCAGTAGAGGAGGAATATCACAGAATATATGTCTAATTTCATTGGACCCACAGAAGGACAAGCTAAAAGTGCCACTGTGTGAATACTAGCATGTAACATTCCTCCAATGTAGGGAGCGATGATGAGTGGCACATAGACCCTGGGTGACATGCTCACTGAATAGAGAAGTGGGTTGTAGATGGCCACATAGCGATCATAAGCCATGGCTGCCAAGAGAAAGCACTCTGTGGTTCCAAAAGTAACAGCAAGAAACATTTGTGCTGCACATCCAAGGAATGAAATGACTTTTGTTTTTGAAAGAAAATCTATTAACATTTTTGGAGTAATAACAGTAGAAAAGCAGGCATCCAAAAACAATAAAGCACTCAGAAAATAGTACATTGGGTTGCAGAGCCTGGAATCCCCAGAGACCAATATAATCAATCCTAAATTACCTATGAGAGTGAAAAGGTAAACTGGTAGAAACAAGAAGAAGAGAACCATCTGCAGTTCTTTGCAGTCTGTGAAGCCCTTGAGTACAAACACGGTAACTTCAGTGACGTTATTCATGCTGAAATCTCATAGCACAAGCTTGAAGATATTCAGATCGTCATTCATGCTGCTATGAAAATAATGAACAACATTATATATCAAGGGAAAATACACTACATTGTTATATCATTTTCTTGTCAGTATATAATGGGTGAGCAGAAGTTCAGGAGAAAATGACAAGATGGTAGGTCAGTGTTCACATCATAGGAAAAAAAGAGGTCAGAATTCTAGACCTTTCAGTACCTGTGTAAAATGATTTGCTATAATCTATGCTCTTTCAGAATTAAAGCATTATAAATTCTATAACAGAGAATAAATAACAAAAAGGCATTAATAAAATTTTATTTAAAGTAAGTATCTACATATAAAATGCTGATTTATGTTGATCTTATGGAGTAGCAACCTCCTGTGTTCTAATATTTTAGGAGCTAATTTTATAAACAAACAACTATCCCTCCACTAGGCCTCTTTGTGATGATTCTTGGTAGAATTAATATTTCAGGAGGAGGAGAGATCATGAAAATTTTATGAAAGCACACATTTTATTCAAATTTATTAAACACTTGGTATTGAAATGTCTTATTTTAGCAAAATTGTTGGTTATTTCATTTCTTTTGGAAATCCAAATTACTTACATGCTCTATTTTTGCACTCCTTCAAAACTCAGGTGAAAATCAGTAGAATCATTCTGAAAAAATATGAAACATGATTTTTTTCCAAATGGAAATAGCTAATTTATTTATGATTATAAAAGTAATACATGTAACTTCAAATTCTAGTGTTATTTAAAATTAAGGCAGACAAATTCTCTTGCTCTTATTCCATTCTCATTGATGACCACTCCACAGCATCTGACATTATTGGCCTCTTATTTTTTTTGAGTTTTTTTTTTATTTTTTTTTTTTTTATTTTTTCAGTCCACATTTTGCATTTTGATTCATTGTACACAAATGGGGTACATCTTTTCATTTCTATGGTTGTACACAATGTAGATTCATACCATTCGTGCAATCATACATGTATATAGGGTAATGATGTTTGTCTCATTCCACCATTTTTCATACCCACTCCCTGCTTTCATTTCCCTCTATATAATTAATTTCCTCCATCTTCTCTCACCCCCTATCTCCCCATCCCCATTTTATATCATCATCCACTTAGGGAAAACATTTGTTCGGCCTTTGGTATTTTGGGACTGGCTTATTTCACTTAGCATGATATTCTCTAATTCCATCCATTTTTTAAAACTTTTATATTTTTAGGTATTGCTTGTAGATTCATTCCATGAAATAGTAGCAATGTAACTATTCACTAAGACTCAATTAAAATATTTCACAAATAACAAAAATAATATTTGAATTTAAGTTAACAAATAATTTGTATAGCAAAATATAAAACTTAAAACTAAGAGCAAATGTTTAAATAAAAGAAGAATTAGAATAAATCTGTCTTCATTAGTCTTATTGTTAAACAATGTGTCAAAGAGTTATCTATATGTAAATTCAGTTTCTATTAGACCATAAGACTGCACTACTTTCAGGATCAATTTTATTATAGTTTTGCACTGATTCATTGTATTTATTTGTTAATTTTTATGTACCCCAAACAATAGGAAATTTGAGTCAGTCTTGAGTGCACATGATCTGCTGCAAATGATAATCTATTAGCTACTTAGAGTCATGAATATAAGTCAAGTTCCAGTTTCAATAGATTGGTGTCAATTCTATCAGTAAGAGAAAGAGATATTTGGATTAAAAATAGTAATAGATTAGATTAGTGATGGACTAGAATGACAGAATGAGAGGAAGCAACATTTCAACAATCTTCTGGGATTGGTTGCCAGGATTATGAAGAATTGTCAATATTAGGATAATATTTTTTCAAAGAATTGTTAGAAACAATAAAGGCAAAGAAGTGAAAAAACGCTCTTGAGTAAGATGGATGCCTTCCTCTCTACCCCTTCCCTCAGCCACTCCCTTTGTCCTTTCCGGTCTTCTTCATTCTTTTTTATGATTTTTAATTATGACTTTGTGGAAAATCATTCTCTTTCCCAAGGCAGGACGTTATACTACATTTCCAGTAGCACAATAACTTTGGAACATACAGTATATTCACAGGGTGCTTTCCTAAAGGAGATGTGTAAATGTAATGCTCACGTTTCAGCAGCACACTTAGAAAGTCTCTCTTTTCATGAGTCTTCAAACAATATCCCAGTGTTTTCTTTCTCACATCTGGAGAACTTTCTCCTCCTGAGGGTCCCTCAAATGTCAAAGCTGCCAAGGTCATTGATGTTTTTCATAGTGCATACCCACACTTTACAAGTGAAAAATGAGTTTATCACTCATCATCTAAGAGATCCTCAAACACAAGTCAAACTCACAAAGATTGATTAGTCTGCGGATTTATAACCTTAAAGGTCTGCATGATAAGATCCCACAAATAGAGTAAAAGAATAAGTCACAGACTGGAGAAAATAGGTAAACTTGTGCTTTTAATGATGTAGTGAAATTCCATAAAAAATGGACACAAATATACATACAGACACAATAAAAGATACCTCTATGAACAACATATATGTATTTAACAATGGTCCGAAAAATGAAAATGTAAAATTTTATAAAACTGTGCACAACACTTGAAAAATAACAAAAATTTAAGTCTTTACCAAATGATGATTAAGCAATGAAGTAAATAAAACATTCTTATGCTCCTGGTAGGAGTGTTACAGTTACAGTCATTTAGAGAAAAAAAATTAAGTGTCTAATAAATAAATATTTCTACAATATTAGGGAACAACATATACTCAAATGGATTAACCAGGAAAAAAAAATCAAAGGCAAACTTTTGAATAAAGAGAAATTTACAGAAAATGATGGTACTGTATCACATTAATAAATTTAGAATTTCCAAAAAAATATGGTTCATTTTGTTGGTAAGTTTTCTTTTGCTAATCAAAAACAAGCCAATTAAAAAAGCCAATTAAAATCTAATATGAATATCATAAATCAACTGTGTAAATATTAAGTCTGTATAACTCAATTAACATGTGTTTATATATGTGTGTGTGTATGTGTATATATTGATATATAATTTATGTATTTAATAGCATGACAAAATTCATTTTATAAAAAAATTGGAAAAACTTACACAGTGGTTCTTAGTGATTGCTTATAAATACTGTAGAGGGAATAAGAATAGAGAGGTTGGAATAATATGAAGTTAATTTGTATGCTATAATGTATCATTTAAGTATAATACATTCCTAGTTTAATGAGGGTGATGGAAATTTGTCGTCTCTATTGTCATTTTCTGCATACAGTCATTGTGTTTGTATTTGTGTAGTGATCAGATGACTCCCCTTCTCTTAGAGTTTTGACTGCTTGACCAAAGAAAGTACATGCAAGTGAGGTACAGGAAAAAAAAAAATTAAATACAACTTTGTTCAATAGTATGAAATGTGCCCATTTTTAAATGTGATTAGGATTCACAAGAGAAAGGTCAAGCCTCATATAATTCCTGCTATCAGTTAGATAATGTACTGAGGTCATGGTAAGTAACACAGGATTTGGAATATGAAAATAAATGTTCATTGCTCGATGTCATGGTTAAAAACCGTATGTGATAGGATTTCTCCCCAGTGATTTTTTTCCTCTTTTAAAATATCAATATACTTGATTGAACAAGCAGAGTAATGATACACAGCCAGGTAGACTGATTCAACGCACCAAAAAAAAAGGAAAATGACAGAAAGCAAAGTTTTTAGTGTGCCAGTTTTGGTTATACATTTAAGACGACTACATAGTAGAACATTTTATTATCAGACATTTTGTTCTAATTAACAAATATTGGGTCACTAAATTAGGATTATAACTAAATCATTGAAAATATGTATGTTATCAGAACCCTGAGTTTGATATTTCATTCTTTAACTATAGGTTTATTTGTTGTTTCATACACACTCAAACATTATTCTATCCGGATTTAATCCAATAAATACTGGATTCCATATTTGATTATGACTTTTTCTGAAGAATTTAATAAAATATGGTCAACTTTTAAAATTAATATAAATCCATATCTAGAAGTACAATTTGAATACATGGCAAAAACTCCAAATATCTTAGGTTTGTTGTTGATATTTTAACTTTGCCAAGGAAGAGAAAACAGTCATTTTTGAAAGACTTAGTACATCAATGAACTTTTGTGAGCAATTATTTTACTTTTAAGGTGACTCTTAAAGCTAAATCCCAGAGGCAGGGGCCAATGCAATGTCTCACTCATGGTGCCTGCCCTTTTGAGAGTCTTACATTGCCGCCTCTTAGACTTCAGCTCCCTTCTGCGAGTGATATCACCATCCCCTCCATCCCCACTGAAATAAAGCAAGACTTGCTCCTTGATATATTTGGATTTTTAAAAAGATTCAATGAAAGAAGTATTGGAAGTCACTAGTAGTTCTGAGTGGCTTCTGGATTATATAAATAGCAAAACAAAATTAACAGAATTATTGTTTTTCTCAGTAAAACAAAATAGATACTCCAAATATGTGTATAAAGCAAATGCACTTTTGCTTTTTATTGATTAATTACTGCTTGTTCATAGTTTAAACTGGGTCATTTTCTTCCATGTTGAATTGAAAGCATGAAGTCTATTTGAAACATTTTAAATTTATCTATACAAACATAAATTCGGCATATTCTATTTTTTCTGTTGTTTTCCCTGACATACTCATTTTGAATTATTCAGTGGATCTTTGTATAAATTAGATTCTGATGAATATACTTTGTTCACCTATGTAATAGGAAGAGTTAAAGGACTTTGGGCCTAGAGATCTAGCTTAATGATAGAGTAGTTGCTTAGCATACCAGAGGCCTCGGGTTTGATCCTCAGCAATACACACACACACACACACACACACACACACACACATTTTATACTACATATTTAATGTATGAAGAATTATAACAAAAGAATATATTCAATCTTCATTTTTAGTTTTCCTAAAATATTCTGATAGTGTTCTGAAAATTTCTCTTACCTGAGGAACAGCATATACAGTTTTAATCACTTTATGAATATGATTCATTTAGAAAATATATATCCTCTTACTTAACTGTTGAGGAAATATTCCCACAGGAGATGCTCCAATGGAAAGGTGCTCCAATTACCTCCTAGTTCAGAAACAATATGATCATTTGTTAAATAATAAAATGGAAAGGACTCTGAAAGAACACATTAATGCACACATTTATGCAATAACTAGAATTCTTTTCTTTAGGCTTTGGTTAAAAATTTATAACATAAACTTAAAAAATTTATAAAAAACTGGCATAAGTTTCCTAGTTTGCTTATGTTGGCAATGTCAGTCACTTTATACTGAAAAAAGCTGTTAATGTTGAGCTACAGTAATGCACAATCACAATGTTTCTTGCAATATCTAGTAGATCAATTTGCAATCGTTCAAATGCATTGACATTTTTTTCTGTTCATATTATAAACTACTTTGTTTGCAGTGACTAAAATATCAATTTTGAGTTTCTCAAAGGATTAATAGTCAAAAGTAATATGACGAATACAAGCAATGGCACAGATGTAGAGATGAAAAAGGTAAAACTGTAAAATCTCATAAGTCATGTAACTTCATGAAGTGAGAGAGTTGCTCTATAGTTTGCTTTAAAAGAACACACATACAATAAACACTAGCATGTGGACCCCTGCACACTCATACTAACCTGCACTGCTAGGGCTATAATAAATTAGTTTAACATTGATAGACCAGGAAGACATGAGAGATTTTCTCCTTTTTTATCTATTTTCCAGACGCTCCTCATAACAGCCCACTTGGAATTGACAGTATAATTTGTCATTTTACATATAAGCAAATTGAATTTTAGAATAGTGAGATGATTTACATAATCCTTTACATATTTATAATCACAATTACATTTGAGGGTCCACTATTTTTTAAGTTTATTTTAGTTTTTATTTTTGTTCTTTTTTCGCATTTTTTATCAGTACATTAGAGTTGTCCATAATGATAGGATTTGTTGTTCGGTATCGGTACTTACAACAATCTAATAATATTACAATTTAGGAGAGAAATGGAGAGACATAATATCAGGCAGATAAACGCATGGAGAGACGAGAATATGAAAAAAGAGACAAGGTATAATGCAATGGGTTTGAACACCTTTTAGAGTGAATGTGGGGCGCCACCTGTACAAAGAGTGGACGACAGAGCCAAAGAATGCTTTTCAGGGAGCCACCTCAAAGATGAGCAATGATTGTGAGACATGTAAATACTCTGGTATAATAAAAAGAAGATCAAATTAAAACACACAAAAATAAAAATTCGGTGAAATTGAATCAAAGGTGGCAGAAATTAAAACATTTAAAAAAATTTCAAATGTACAATCACAATGCTTCTTGCCTTACCACACTTCCCAAAAGATAAATACACAGGAAGTAAGCATAAAGGTTAGAAAATAGTAAATTGAAAGAAAATATAAAAGATAATTTGAAAATTTTTGATCTGGAGAACTTTCATTAACCACAGACTGATGGTTAGGCTTAGATACCTAAGAGAGTAGAATCATTGGGATCAGTAGTTTTGCCACAGGTAGAGAATTAATAGGCAAAGTCACAATTTAACAGAATGTATAAAAGCATGTACAAAAGCCATAAAAGGAGAGGATAATTTACTGAGTGTGAATTTTACCAAAACGAAGATTAAAAAGAGGGACCAACCTTTATGTGTCCCAAGATGCAGGTGAACGACCACCCCACACTCTCCCGACTCAATGCAGGTGTCCCACAGGAACTGAAGTGATCCTTTAGGTTTGAGGATCTCAAAATATGCTGCACATACTAGTTAGTTACAGTACGACATGTATTACAGAAGGACATCCTGAGAAAAACGAGTCAATGAGTAGCACAGATACACTACCGTAGAAACTGTCAAGGAAATAAGGGAGGGATGATCTGGAGGATGTCTCTCATCATGTTATGAAAGCACCTAAAAGGTTTAGACTGTGGTGGACCACTTCGAAAGGCAAGTCTTGTCCCCTATGGGGTCCAAGGAATGCAGGTAGGACATGCTTAACATCAAGGTTAGTTCTCAGGGTTAAAGAAGAAAACAAACACTGATTTGTTTTCTTTAGATAAATAGTCCCAAGTATCCAGTCATGGTGACGCACACCTGTAGTCCCAGCCATTGCAGAGGCTGAGGCAAGAGGATTGTGAGTTCAAGGTCAGACTGGGCAATCTAGTGAGAACCTGTCTTAAAAATAAAATAAAATAAAATAAAATAAAATAAAAAGTGCTGGGGATGTAGCCCAGTGGTAAAGCACCCCTAGGTTCAATACCCAGTACTCACACCACCCCTCCAAAAAAACTACAAGTAATGAGGTAGTGTTCTGGGACCAAAATGATGGCTTTTCACCATATATTATTAGGAATTAATGTGAAGTAGCCAAGCAATTTCTCATTTTTATAAATATTGCTTTTTGACTCTTAATTTCTTCATAACCTTAACTACTTGACCATTTACATGTTATCAAGTTCCAATTTTAGTAGCGTATGAGAAGTCAATTATTATGTTATTTGATATTTATTTCATAATTATCAATAAGAAAGAGTTCCTTAATCTTTATATATTATACCCATACCTAAATATATTGAAGGCCTTACTCCAAAAAGTGGCTAAATTTTATTGATAATATAAAAACTCCTGTGTTTTCAGTTGTTATTGATTCAGTTTATATATATATATACACACTAGGAATTGAATCCAGAGCATTCTAATACTGAGCTACCTCCCCAGTCCTTTCTATTTGATCCTGAGCTAGAATCTCACTAAATTGCCAAGGCTAACCTCGAACTTGTGATCCTCCTGCCTCCGTTTCCTGAGTACCTGAAATTACAGGTGTGCACCAGCAATCCCAGCTCATTTACTCTTCAACAGCAAATATGCTAGTACATGGTAGCTGATAAAGCCATTCTGTGAGACGTTTAACTCACAAACTCACAAAGGTATTCAACCAGTGAGTATGGAGCCCCTACTGTGTGATAGTCACCTTCCTACTAATACCAGAACAATGGAGAAGAATAGGAAGAAGTCCTTGCCTCCTATAAAGAAACCAGGAATAAACAATTCAGAAAAGGAGTTAGAGGTGAAAACAAAATTTCACAACCTGCTTCTTTTAGGGCGGAAGGGGCAATGATTAAAAAAAAAAAAAAAAAATGGAGGAAGGAATCCCATTTTTCTCAAGAACATTACGAAGAAAATCATTTCGAGAGTTGGGCACTCTTGCTCTGTATTTGGGATAAGGATCATTACATTGGAGGGAAAAGTTTTTAAACAGAATGATGTATGTATGCTCGGGCAAGGAAGGAACAACTGACACCATGGTAAACAGACAACAGCAACTTGTTTACTACAGATCGAGCTTTTATTCTGAAACAGGAAGGCAGTAGGAGTGGATGTGAAATCTAAAGGCAAGTGCACATAATCAAAGGGATTTTTATTAACAGGAGAGACAATGTGTGGCATTAAGGAAAGTATGACAGGTAAAAACTTTGCTCTGAGGTAGAACTGGGGATACTTAAAGGGAAGGGGCAGGCTCAAGGGAAGGACTTAGAAGGCTATTCCTAGAGAATACCAGGACCTGAATTGAGACAGGAGTGATGATGATTACTAAAGGAAGCTATTTAGAAGGGCATTTAACAAACACTATTTATCAGCTATTACCCAATCAATATGGGGAGAAAGGAAAAGAAATGAATTGAGGCGGATCTTCTGGGTATCCGGCTTGTGTTTGTTGACTGAGCATATGGAAACACTTTATCCAGAAAATATACTGTAAAACTAATAGAAAAGGGGGCATTAGTTTCAGAATACTGAGTTGGAAAGGCCTGAAGAACTTTGAGAAAGGGAGCTCATGTGGGGGGTAGATGTATAATGTTCAGATGCCAAATAAACATATGATTGTATCTGTACTCAGATATTCTTAGCTACCTTGGTTAGCTTAAGCAACAAATTAATGTTTCACAGTACTTACCATAAAAGAAAGGTAAACTGGAATTCAGAATGTCTAATAAGTAAATAGGACTAATACAAATACATATATACACACACCCCTACATATTCTATCCAACAGAGTCTTCCCTTGGCATAGTGGTTTGGTTTCAAGATCAACTGCCAATACCTACATCCATGAATACCTAAGTCACTTACATAAAATGGTGTAATATTTGCATATAACCTATGTTTAAATTCCCACATACTTTAAATCGTTGCTTGTAATATTACTTTTAATTATTTTTAATGCCTAATAAAATGTAAATAGTATACAGCTATTTGTTATATTGCATTTTATATTTATTTTTTATTACCACATCAATCTTCTTTATTTATCTTTTCCTGAATATTTTCAACCTGTGGATGGTTGAATCCACTGACGTGGAACTCCTGTGTACAAAGAGATAAATGTGCTAGAGCTCTTTCTTTTAAAATATCTTAACCATATCCAGTCTTTTCCTTACAGACAGCATATTGAAACCACAGCAAGTGAAGCTACAGTCAAAACAGAAGCTACTGTAACCACTTAATTATGCCATGAATTACCTAGTCTGATGTAAAAATTCAAATTTCTAACACCAAGAAATGAGTGCGTGAGCATATGCAACGCAGATTTAAGTTTTAGTGGGTGATTATGGAATGTCATTCAGAAAGCTGCCTGTCATTTTGTAAGGACTCTCCTTTCAGGCAAACTGATTTTGTATTTGAAAGCTTGGTTATAATGATAACAGCAATTACTTATATTTTGGCACATAATGTGCTATTACAGGTATATGTAATCAATATATTTGACAAATTATTCTGGAAGAAACTGTGGGCTAAACAGAATAATGAAAAAAAAGTTTTCACTTAATGTTTCATTACTTTTCCATTAATTTAAATGTCAAGCACTAGGAATAAGGTTAGATTTTAACTAACATATATTTTATTATTAATTATTATTTAAAACCACTTTAGTATCATAAGATATAAACATTCTTTTCACAAACTCCAAACCTTATTTACTATATATTGCAAAAGTGGCAGTTAACAAAATCTGTTTACTCTCATTTCAATTCTGGGCATAATGATGACTCTGGATTGGGTTAAAATGCTGAAATGACCAGAACATAATCGACATTTGAAATAATACAAGAACATATGCAACATGGCGTTATAAGCACTATTTTGTTAAAAAATAAAACTATTGTCACTTTCAAATGTATTGACTATTTCATGGAAGTTTCCTGAAGTCCAATTTTTCATGAATTCTAATCTACTCTAATATAATAAAATACCTTTGTGTTATTATGTTGTTATGTCTGTGTAATTGGCTGACATTGACTGGCCATAAAAAAGAGCCATTTCTGTACCTATGAAAAATTTTAAATCAAATAGTTCAGTTTTCAAGAGATTCAGGTAAAAGACAGCATGCATAATACATGCATAATATTGTACTTGTTGTTGTAAAATGGGGAGGAGATCTGCATAGAAGTGTGCAGGTACTGTGCATTTGAATTCCAGTTCACATATTTGATGTTGTCCTCTCTCTGGTAAGTTTTCAAGTCCCTGAATTCTTAGTGTCCTCATTTATGAAATGGTTCAGCCATAGAGGATTCTAAATGTAAAGGGAAAGGTTCAACTTCCACTCCATGACCAATTCTCCTCTAGAGGTGTGTGTGTGTGTGTGTGTGTGTGTTTGTGCTGTTGTCTCCCTGGTGGGTTCCTCAATATTTAATCCATAGAAAGTGATCTTAATGTGTTACATAGAAAGTTAGATTATTAGAACAAAAATTTTATTTATATTTGAAGACATGAGATTCAACATATACACAAAGAAGACTTTTAAGGTTTCTTTATGTGACTAAATATAGAAATTACCGGGAATGGGACTGAATTAGTTCTCTCCAAGGCTGCTTCACTGCAGGAAGGAGAGGATAGAAAAACTGCCATGAATCCCCTTGGGGATGAGCATCTGTTTTTTTTTTGTTTTTGTTTTTTTTTTCTGCCAGGAACAAGACAGAGAAGCCCACTTGCACTTGCATAAAAGAAAAGGAACACGATAACAAACTTCTTTGTCTCCAATTTGTTCCATTGAAGCCCATTCTTCCCATGAAACTTTTTTTCTCCTGTCTTCCTTTTCCCTATTGAGTATATAAACCTCTGTCTCTATTGATCCAGTTGCATATTAATTTCACTTCTGCTAATCTGTCTTTTGCCAGTTTACGTCACAGGCCTTTCAATGATGAACCAAGAGATTAAAGGAAAATATTTTCATGTAAACATGTGTATGTGTGTTCACATGGGTGCAGGTGAATGTGTGCATGCATGTTCCTGAAAACAATAATTAATGCATCTTTGCACATAAACTGCTTCAGATTACTTTCCTTGCACACCACAAGTTGTAGGTATTGTTTTCACTGTCTGAAGGATCAATAAACATTCTTAAAACCTTCTTAAAATCTGGTATTCAATGGGACAATATTTTTCTCTTAATTATTCTTTTCATGGCTTCTTTGGCTTCTCTGTTTCTTATGCTATATATTACAAAATTTAGTATTGGCAGCAAAAGAGTATAAAACACAGACAGAATTTTCTCTCTGTCCTGCTGGTAGCGAGCGCTGGTTCCCAGGTAGGTAGACATCACTGTTCCATAGAAGAGAGTTACCACGGTCAGGTGGGAGGCACAGGTACATAAGGCTTTGTACCTACCCCTGGAAGAGTTCATTTTCAGGACCATGATAAGAATTCCCAGGTAGGAACTAGCTACCAACAAAAAGGTCGACACAGAGGTTGCTCCAGAGAGGATAAGGAATAAAAGCTCACTGTGGTGGCTGTCAGAACAGGAAAGTCGAAAAAGCAAAGGAATATCACAGAAATAATGGTCAATAACATTGGGCCCACAAAAAGACAGCCTGAGCAAGCCACTCAGGTGGGTGAGTGAGTTGGCACAACCCATCAGGTAAGAAGTAGTCACTAGGCAGGTGCAGAATGTGGGGGTCATGAGACCTTTGTAATGCAGGGGGTAGCAAATGGCAAGGTATCGATCATATGCCATGGCAGCCAGAAGGAAGCACTCCGTAGTCAGGAACAGGCTGACGAAGGAATACTGAAGGAGACAACCGTGATAGGAGATGACTCTCTGTCCTGCAAGGTAGTTCAGCAACATTTTAGGAATGAAGACTGAGGAATAGCAAAAATCCAAGAAAGCCAAGTGGCTCAGAAACACATATTGGGGAGAACGAAGCTGATCACTGGACACAATCACCATGATAATCCAAACATTTCCCACCACGGTAATGACATAGATCAAGAGAAACAGCACAAAGAGAACAATATTGAGTGCAGGATTCTCAGTCAGACCCAGGAGGATAAATTCAGTTACTACACTGACATTTCCGTCGGCCATTTATGTGGCTCTCCTATGAAGGATCTGCAGGGAACAAGAGGGGAAAAAAAAAAAAAAAAAAAAAACTGAAGAGCACAGCTTGACTATATGAGTTAGGTCTACTAGCAACTTTAGAAAACTGAATGGCTTTAATTATGTGATAATTATCCATGGTGAAATCAACTCTTGCAAGGGTGAAAATTTATCCTTATACAAAACTTCAGCTGAATCCTAACAAGGTTCTAAATTGGCATAATGTATCCCATAAGAACCTGTGGAGAAATTATAATCCCCTTGGAAAGTCCTAGTAAGAATGTTTGTTTGATAAAGTTCAGGAAATGGATTCTGGGTACCACAATATTCTAGATTCCAGAATAAAAGACAGGGATTTCATCATTTAAGGAAGAATATCCTCAACAAAGAACAAAATCAAATGAAAAAATTCCTCCATAGTTAACAGATTTCTGAGACAATGTGAAAATTAGTTATATATAAGATTTGAACAAATTAAATAATAAAACAATATACATGTATGTATAATATATGTGTGTATATTCACTTTAATATCTGCATATAATATCTTCTGTTAAAATTTAGAGAGTATCCGTCAAAAGGGAAGTGAGAGTCACAACTATCTGAAATATAAAATAAAAACAATCGAATATTTTCTATAGTATTTAAATTGTTTATTTTTAAGGGTTAACTTGTTCTAGAAAATAATCCTTTGTAATGCCAGACCATAGCTATTATTCAATCCTCTGATTCACCATAGCATTTATAATCCAAAAGCTAGGATTTGTCTACATGAGATGTTTTTTATTATGTTTAGATTTCTTCATTATTGTAGAATTCAGAATCTTCCTCAACATATTATAATCCCTGATGTCAAAGTCTCAAATCTCATTATAGGGACAGTGCCTATACTTCCCACTAGTTGGATGACACATGAATCTGAGTGTTTGTACAGGACATACTTGATCATTAATTTTATTTCAGACTCTTGACATATAGATTACAATTCATGAGAAGTGTGGTGCTGATATATAGCGTACTTATGAAGCAACTGGTTAAATAATGTTTAAAGGAAACACCCTTTACTTACCTGAGGAATTTATGAATACACACGAATACACATTATTCCCCTGCAGTTTGGGAGTTTTCAGTAAGTAAAAGAAATACTGAATATTTGACATGCAATAATGCAAAAAATTTGAGAATAATACGACCCTAACATTGAATAAAGAGTAATAAACACAGCGGTTCAGATGTCTACCTCTTACTACCAGTGTGACATTAAGTAAGCTATTTAACAACATTTTAAAAACTTCAAACAATGCTACAAGATAGACTTGATTATTTTCATTTTACTGAAACTGTAACTAGTCAAAAAGAATGACTGGTTACTGCTCCAGAGACTGACACAGGAGGATGAGAGTTTAAAACCAGCCTCAGCAAAAGCAAGGTGCTAAGCAACTCGTTGAGACCCTGTCTTTAAATAAAATACAAAATATGGCTGGGATGTAGCTCAGTGGTTGAGTGCCCTGGAGTTCAATCTCCAGTACCAAAAAAAAAAAAAAAAAAAAAAATGACTGGTTATATTTTATTGGAGTAGCCTGTATGAGTCCAAACTATTAGACTCATCTATATAACATTCTGAGAAAGAAATTGTGAGAATGACAGAAAAAATGTGGAAACTGTCATTCAAGGACAGGAAACTCAACAGAAGTCCATTGCTCATAAAAAGTGAAGTAAATAAAGAAAATAGAGAATAATATAGAGGGCTATAGATGTTGCTGCATGGTTGACTGCTTGCAGAACATGTGTGTAGCCATGGACCCAATCTCAAAATTGCAAAGGAAAACAAACAAACAAAAAAAAAAGCAAATGAGATTGGGAAAATTCAGACAGTTTATTCACATACTTGAGAAACAACTTTTTGGTTAAGTTAACTTTTAGCATTCCCTTTCACTTTTGGTTTAGTAGTGTTTAGCTAACTTTGCCTTGATTGACTTTATTTTAAACCAAAGTTCATCTGTGCCTATGAGCTTCTTTTAAGTTTACTGATTTCAGAGTTGTTTCTTTAAGTAATAATAGTCATTTTCATCTGGACTACTTTTTATGTTGTGTTTTTATTTTACTGTAATGTCAGATATGATATAACAGATTAATATTCTCATCTAAAAGTAATTCTGGTAACAATGCCAAAGAAATTGCTACTCTATTCCTCAGATTTGGCAAAATTCAATAGATTATAATGATCAGTCCTAGATACCGAGGTAGTTATTTAAGAACACGTTCTTTTGACTCTCACAAAAATTAAGGCTATAAAGCTTCATATACAGCTAATTGAGGAAATGTGGAATAAACCCACTCTCTGTTTCAAGAAAGCCACCTGGCAGACAATGCCCTAATTCCATTTTGCATATTTCAGTAATTGGAATGGTTTGGAAGCAGATGACCTTACTTCATATTGTAATCCCTGCATTGATTTAGAACTTCTGTTTTTGGAGACCAGAGAAAGCATTTATAAACCCTTTTTGAGAACACATGAGCAGGACACCTACCTGGTGTGGAGAGGAATTCTTAGCCCTTTCCTCTTAACTTCCTGGTTGTTGGGTTTATATTTGGCTTTGGGTCTACAGAGGATGGGATCCCCAGTGCTTTGTGAACACTGGGTTTCATGAAAACAGCCACAGATAGACATGAGGAAATTAAGGCTCTAGTACTCTTCCTAAGGGTAGTAATTCATGCATTTAATGTTTTCTCAACTTTAGAAAGGAAATATCACAGGTGTTTTGGTCTTACCTAAGCTCTACAAGGGAAAACTTAACTGTAAAAAAATTAAATGTGTGCTTTTAAAATTATAATTTATATCATTTAATTATATGTGCATATTATGCATAATCTAGTGCATGTATTATTTTTAAAGTCCTAAATTCTACAGGTTGCTGATTATAAAATTTTAAAAGTATATTATTATTAGAAATGATTACAGGGAACACATATTATACATACAGTTTCAATGTAATGCTATGCAAAATAGCAGAAGTAATCTGTAAATAGAATTTCAAGTGTGTGTGCTTGTGTACATGAATTCAAGTGGATTTTCATGCAGTAGTTTGCTTTTAATATTAGGGGTAAATTAGCCAGTTAAGATAACTGAAAAATCAGGTTCAACCTTTTTTTTTCATTATACTGGTTGAATATGAAAGTAGTTTTGATTAGACAAGTAATTGAAGAATAGAATAAAAATATAAAATGTGAGAAAAATGGTGAAATGGTGGGCTAAATGTCATGCAAAGAGATGTAATAATTTAAAAACAAATATTCTATCATATACAAACAATCCAACAAACACGGTAGTGATAATTTATGGTGATTTTAAAATGAAGCAGTAGAGAAAAAAATTGGTGAATATGGACACAGAAAATATTATAATCAATTTTGTTGAAATGATCACTTTTTTTTTCCTGGGAAAAATATCAGAAAGGTTTCTAGTTGGGAATATTTATTTATTAGGTGTTTTATATGTCCAATTATTTTCTTTAATCATTTATTACAATTGATTAACATTCTGATTCACATTGCTGGTGGCTCAGGGTAATTAAAGAAATTGTCCAGTTTTGCTCATAGAAACCTTTAGTCACAGGAGAGTATTCTAACAAAAACTGAACACCGACATGTCCAAGAAAGAAGAATGAGAATATAGAATTCTCAGACTTCAGAAGACACATCTAAATGATGTACGCTCTGAGAAGAGAGGTTGTCTCTCTCTTAAATCAAAAATTACCATTATTGTATTTAGTCAGAGTATTTTTCGAGTGCATTCTATGTTATATTAGAGTTGGATGGAATGGCTATATAATCTTTAGTTGTTCATGGTTTGGGGAGATGGAATTTGAAGATAAGCCACATTTGATCAAGGACAATTGTCCTCAAAGTTGGCCTCAACATAATCACTACACATTGATGAAGCAAGCCCAAACTTTAAATTTCAGGAACATGAACTCATTCAATAGACTCTGGTTTCTATGTAAGTAGAAACACAACCAAGATATGAATGTAACCACAACCAGTCCAGATAATCACAGAAATTTATTTGTCTTTTTGAGGTAGGTGAATTTCCAAACACAAACTTCAGGGTTACACAGTGGGATAAAAACTTAACACATATTTAATAGACATTCCCTGAGAACCTAAAGGAAATTCATGTAGGAAGAACGCCTGCTGAGCCCTGACTCCTCCAATTATTTATACTGAATAATATACAATTTGAGACATGGAGTGAAGAGACTGGGCCAATAAGTGTGCACTCTCAGATCATCTTTTTAACATTTTGCTTATTGATCAATAGAGTTGCATCAAGTATTTCTTTGATGGAGCTCATTTATTTCCTACTATTAATTCTATCCACTACCTAAAAATATTTGAAATATGCTAAACTAAATTTCACAATAAACCCATAGTATATGTTATTCTATAACTTTGTTTTAAAAGTAGGAAAATGTTAATTATTTTCAATTTATATTATAAAAATCTTCCACCAGTCTCCTAAATTTTATGAGAATTTTATGACAGTAATTTTCATTTCTTTTTTTAACATGGAAATGCCTAGGGTTTTTTTTTTAATTAATTTATTTTGATTCATGTACACAAATGGGGTACAACTATTGTTTCTCTGGTTGTACACGAAGTAGAGTCACACCATTTGTGTCCTAGGTTTTGTTTATAGTATATTTATAATTATTGATTAGCTTGGATTAAAGGTTGGTGTGAGACAAAAATGTCATTTTTTTTCCTATAAAATATTAGCTCCTCTCACACATATACCTTAGGGAATTGTGTCATTTTATGTGCATTCTTGAGAACTGGCCTCTTCCTTTTTAACTTGTTTATTGTAAACAAAATTGTCAGTAGTTCAATTTATTTTTTTTATCTTCAAATATTTTGTTTGCATAACATTCTTTGTGTTTAATCCTTTTGGATATAATTTATTGAATGCTCCTGAAATATTGTATATAAAATTTGGTTTATATATTCTCATTATTAATTTATTTTTCTTTTCTGTCTGAAAGATACAACTCATAAAAATGCACTTATATGAAGAGCTCATATATATAAATATCAAATATATATGACCCTTTGGGACCCATTTTCAAATAATATATTCAATAGTCCTGCAAATTTTGAAGGGCTACACAAGTGTTGTATGTTGTTGTTGGTATTATAATTAATATTTCATTCTGATAATTAAATTTTAATATCAATATCTTTGTATAATTTATCTAATATAGTTAGCATTTCAAAATGCTACTTTGCTATTATTTATAAGGATATTGGTAATATTTACTTACATAAAGGGGCTGCTTCTGAGAAGAAAAAAAAAGTTTAGTTTCATCTGTTCCATACAAATGCAAATTAATATTTAGTGTGACTAAATGATGACTTTATGGGGCTTGGTCCATATGCCTCCAGTTGTTTCAATATTTAAAACTGACTGGAAAATGTTAATACCATTTTATTTGTAAGTAAATTTTTCTCTAGAATATTGCATTTTTTTCCAGATAGGATCATTTACAGCAGCTTGAGAAGAGCTCACTATGAAACAATTAGTACATGTGGGTTTGGTTTTATGATGATGCACTTGCATTGAATTCAAGTGGAAGATTAAAAAAAAAAATGAACAGAGAAACAAACAAACAAAAAAAAAAACCACTGGATTCACAGATTTCCCCAACCTAGAATACCTCCCCAGGAACTTTTTTGCTTAATGTCTGAAAACGATGCTGGAAGATCCTTCAAAAGGGAGGGACAAATTCGATTACTATAGATTTCCTAATGGTCTTGAAATCATCCTTTTAAAACACAAAGTGAGTGGGACTTGGTGGCACACACTGTGAACCCATGCTTTAGCAGCTGCCTAGGCATCCCTGAACCAGTCAAATGGACACGTACAATTAACCTTCACAGCATCATAGTGTGAGTTCATGTTAGTTGATTCCATTAGGTCCTTCTGTAAGGAGATAACACCATGTCATTGACCCAGCAGCTCTGGAGGCTGAGGTAGGAGGATCATGAGTTCAAAGCCAGCCTCAGCAACCTTGAGGTACTAAGCAACTCGGTTGGACCATGTCTCTAAGTTAAATACAAAATAGGCTTGGTGATGTGGATCAGTGGTGGACTGCCCCTGAGTTCAATCCCTGGTATGCAAAATAAAATAAAATAAAACACAAAGTAAAATTCTTCAGAGTGAGAATTTGGGCTGATTTTAATGATCTTTCTGTGTAGAAAGGTTATCGACCTGCAACAGGCTGTCCTGCTCAATTTTAGGTATATCAGTGGAAACTGATGCCAGGAGTGGAAAATTACTCAGATTAACTACTGTGAATTGGAAGTTGGTCTAAGATCAACAGATCCTTTCCTGAGCATTCTCAAACTGGGCATATTTATTTTAAAGAATACCAGATTGTTAATTGTTGAAACAAACACCTGTCCATTTTCTGGGTAATGCAAGTATCAATATGTGTGTGTATGTATGTGTGTGTGTGTGTATACATGGTAGTGGGATGGAACCCAGAGGTACTTTACCACTGAGCTACATTCCCAGGTGTTTATATTTTTCTACAAGAAAGGTCTAATTTAGTTAGGGTCTCACTAAATTGCTGAGGTTGTCCTTGAAGTTACAATTCTCTGCCTTAGCCTCCTAAGCTGCTAGGATTGCAGGAATGTGCCACAGTGCCAGTCTGAATATTGTGTTTTAAAAATATTTTAGTTATTTTTATACTCAACACAGGGATCAAGAGATGTAGTATTATATCATTTATAAATTATGTTTGTCTCTGATGTGTTTGAATGTTTATATTTTATATATGTATCTATGTATAACAAATGCGTATATATTTAATTTCTGCTCATACAGAGGAATGAAAATGTCATCAACTGTCTAAGATAACTACCCAAAATCTTAGTCTAGTTTTAGGTTAGTTAACACAATAATTAGCCATGTGTCCTAGCACACATTATTCTTCTAGACCTCTTTGTATGGCTGTGATCCAATTGAATAAGCTGTGGGGTTTCTGGGGGAACTTCAGTACTGGGGAGTGGCACAGTTCATATCATACTATGTGCAAGTACGGATATGCCAGAATGAAACTCACAACTCTATAATTAATATATGCCAATAAAAGTCTTTACTGGCATTATTAGAGAAAGCAGTTTTCTGTCCTCTTTTTGGACTTATATGAAATCAATGACAAAAATGTTTCATGTCTATAGCCCTTTTTACAGCATCCTTCACTTCCTTGTTTCTTAAGCTGTAAATCAGTGGGTTCAACATGGGAATCACCAGGGTGTAGAACACAGACACCACCTTTTCTTGCTCTAAGGAGTATTGCGAGCTTGGCTGAATGTAGCTAAAGCTTATGGAGCCGTAGAACAGAGTCACGGCTGTGAGATGCGAGGCACAGGTGGAGAAGGCTTTGCGCCTCCCTGCTGCTGAGCGGATCCTCAGGATGGCTGCCAGGATGAAGACATAGGAGATGATCACGGTCAAGAAAGTGATCATGGCGATAACGCCAGAGAAGATTAAAAGCAAGAATTCATTCATGGCTGTGTCAGAACACGACAGCTGCAACAGGGGAGGAAGGTCACAGAAGAAGTGCCTGATGACATTTGGCCCACAGAAGGTCAGCTTCACTAAGCCAATTGTGTGTGTCAGTGAGTTGATTAAGCCTCCCACACAGGATCCAAGTACGAGCACTGTGCAAACTCCTTTAGTCATAGCCACTGTATATAGTAAAGGGTTCCCAATGGCCACGTAGCGATCATAAGCCATTGCCGCCAGCAGAAAGCCCTCAGTGGTAAGGAGGGTCACAAACAAAAAATACTGCACAATGCATGCCGAGAAAGAGATGGTCTCCTGTTTAACAAAGAAGTTTAGCAGCATTTTGGGAGCAAAAACTGAAGAATAGCAGGCATCGACCAAGGACAGACAGCTGAGGAAATGATACATGGGCGTGTGGAGTTTGGGAGTTATTTGGATTAGGAAGAGCATTCCCAGGTTGCCCACCAAGGAAATGGCATAGATCAGCAGAAATAACACGAAGAGAAGTGCCTTCAGCTCAGCGCGATCGGTCAGTCCCAAAAGAATGAATTCAGTAACCGAAGTAAAATTGGTAGAAGACATGTGTTTGCATTTCTTGGTACCTGTTAACAATAGGGGGTTGGAGTAAATTGAGAGCAATGGTATGATATCCATAGCTTTTGGAAACTTCTAACCAGCAGTGTGGCTTGAGTTAGTGACTCCTCATCTCTGATTACAAAATTAGAAAATTTTAACTAGATATTCTTTGGACTCTTTGAATTCAATTTATTTACCTGTTCCATAAAAAGAAAATTCCTTGAGGAAAAATAGATATTCAGGTCTTACCTGCAGAATGCATTTAAAATATTGCTCTGAATGTGTACAACAAGCTAAAGTAATTTCATTGTAAAGATATCTAATGAAAAGTCTAGCTCAAAAAATCATGAAAATTGTAGTTGGGAATTTTATCTCTAGTCATCAAAGCTGTCTTTTATACTGCTGGCTTTCACTTTAAAAGTAACTAAAGTCCACTGAAGTTTTCATAATTAGTTCTTATTCCACTTTTTTTTTTTTTTTTTTCCTTCCTTCCCTCCTTTTCTTTCTTCATTTGTGTTATATGTGCTTGTGTTTTGCTGGGAATGGAGCCCAGGGCTTGTGCATGCTGAAGCAACTACTCTACCACTAAGCTACACCCACAATTGTCCACATTTTTTAAAACAAAAGGCAGAGACTTAGTGTCCTGATCCTCTCTAGTCATCCTTACATAATAACCACCGGCACAGGCTTCTGAGAACAGCCAATTAGAATGGGGTGAAGGCATATTCCAGCTGGAATATGAAACTTGGTGATAGCAACTTAAAATTCATCTTTGACATTCAGTAGAAATACTTTACCTAAACTCAGGAAACATAAGTCCTTGTATTATTCTGAGAAAGGAGCAAAATAAAACTACAACATAAAGCAAACTTATCAAACATGCAGAAGTTTCTTTGCAATACCTAATTTTCTATGAAGTTGCAACATGATTCTTAGAATATATAATCTTTTCCACATGGCCAATGCATATTATCTTTCAATGGTTCCACATTTGACAAGAAAAAAAAAATCAACCATCTTTTTATATTTACATGTAAATGTGAAAAATATGAATAAATATCAATAGGGCATTTTAGGGCAAGATTTCTGTATTTTAACTGGGTTGGTCCAGACTCACCTGGAGCAGTACCAGAGCTCATTTTTGAGCGGAATTAAATGAAGAAGATGTTCATTCTTATTTATTCCAAATCATTCTGAAGTATTGTTCCCCAGAGTCCAGCTGGATAAGCTGAATTGATTTTCTATTTCCTTTCACAGTCTTTAAATTGCACTCAAATTTCTCCCACTCATTCCTCTGCCCGATTCCAAAAAAGGTGTCTTATTTTCCTGACCTTGGTTCTAATTCCTCAGAACATTGTGTTTCCTGGGTTTGTCTGCTGGTTTTAGTGATACATTCTTCTTTATTTCAAAAACCTCTGCAGAACCCAGAGAATGCTGGGCACAAGGCACCAATCTGTTGGACAGGGACAGGTCCAGCATGGGTTCTGTCTACCTGTGTGGTCAAGGCCAAGCACACGGCTTCCTTCAGCCCTTTCTTCTGAGGAGACCTGGGCAGAGGAATCTTCCACAAGGGTTGGGGTGGGGTGAGGGGAACCACCCCTTGCTTCCTCTGAACCAGGCATAAATACAAAGAAATATTTTAAATGTTAAGATACTGGGAACTTTACCTCCACAAAATGAAGTAAAGGATGATGTCTGTTCTGGTTTGATCATCATTTCATTTTGGAACTCTTTAAACATTGGTTAAGTTAGAAAAAAGAACCAAGAATACTTAAATAATGACAAATGAGATAACTACCCTAGATATAGATTATCTATGGTGTAGGAGCACAATACCCATGGGGATATTTAGTGATGAATTAGAATCAATTCTTTTTGTAAGAATATTCCAATGAATTGAAACATAGATGTTTAAAATAACTTCAGGAGAAGATACACCAGCAGGTAGATGTTGAGGTAGACAAAGAGCTTTGTATAAGGGGTAGCTAAATTACAGTTTTTGTCTGCCCCTGTTATTTAAATCATTTATCTGAATAAACTCAGAGCATTTCTCTACTTCGTTCAAAACATTTTAACTGTGTTGTAGAAGGTACTTATGTAAGATTTGAATGAGAGGATTTAATTTACAAATGGAAGAAAAAAATACTCAACTCCTCAGCTAATTTAGGAATTTCTGACTGCCCATCCCCATGCTATATTTCTCTCTATTTCCCCAAAACAAAATCAAGACTCAATGCTAAAAAGTCATTTAAGCATATCTTACTTTTATAATGATGCATAAATGGAGTAATGCTGGTAGTAAGAGGTTGCAGGATTGGAATTCAAGCTTATCCTTTGGAGTAGGAGTCACAGGCACAGACTCCTTGGTATGAAAGTTAGATCAAGATGCTTAAAAACTATCTTGTCAAAAATAAGTTTAGATTAAAGATTCAGTTATGTAGTTTCCTTAATTCTAATGGGACTATTCTCCTTAGAATTAACTGCTGATTAAATGAATAGAATACAAACATTATTAAAAATTGCTTGTTCCTGAGGGGTTAAGAGAACTCTCAAGAACATAATGGCTTCCCTAAGGTATTTCATTTCCTGTATATTTAAAAGAACAAAAAACAAAAAACAAAAGGAAATGTGAAGCAACAGTGGGGAAAAATAGTACACTTGACTTTTAAAGAAAAATCAAAAGCAGTAGAATTTATAGTAATTCCAGCTCTGTACTTTAGGGAAGGTATGTCAGTATGCTTTCAAAACATCTTCCTTACCCTAAGCATTAGCCTAAGTGTTAGAAAGAAAAGCAAAAACAAAAATAAAGAAACAAATAAGCACACAAACAACAACTTCAGTGGACTTTAAAGACTGGTGCAAGATCTGATAGAAAAAAATTCTCATTCCTTGCCTCCCTTGGGCAACATGAATGTCATGAAAAAAAATTAGAATGCATACTTCAGTAGGTTCCCTTGAGGCTAACACCAGCATCACCTTTTGAATGCATGTTCCTCCAGTCTAGTGAGTCCTTGTAGAAATTCTGTGGTTTTTGCCTTCAGTTTAAACTAGTCTCACAACGTTTTCTTACATATGCATGTAAATAAAAATCCACCCTCATTCTTTATGCTAAAGAAAGTAAATTTCTTTTTCTTTAGAGCAAATTTATAAATTCCCCAAATTAAATGCTAATGGACAAAGAGAAGGTGTGGGAGTTGGGTGATTTCTGAGGTTGAGTATGGATAATTGAGGATCCATTACTTTAGGAGGCAAAAAACAGTCTGGTACTGGCGCAGTCTTCGCTTGGTTTTATTTTTGAAAAGCATAATTCATTTTAGTCCATTTGTGAACAGTAATCAAATAACGTTTATCACCCTAATATCATCTCTTCTCTTAGAAAATTGTTGATTAAGGATAAAAACTTCTGAAAAGACTTTGAAAATGTCTGCATTTGCAGTTGACAAGAACAATAACAGAGAATAAATGAATAATTACCTAAATGTGTCTAAATCAGGTCCTCTGTCTTCTGTATGCTCCATTAACCCCTTAAACTTAGATATGATGCTACATTTAGACACACATAGTATTGGAAAATGTCCTTATGACAATCATTAAATATTCAACAGAACCTAGAAACAAAGATCTGGGACTTCATTAGCAATAAAAACTTTTAAATCTATAGGGATTGATGTTTAGGGTACTTATTGGGCTGTAGATGAATTGGGTATATATAAATTATATTAACATTGAAAGTTATTTAGATTATATTTGTACATATTTTGTCTTGAAAGGTCTTTATATAAAAATTATTTAGAAGCTATATTACTCATTACATGGTTATATTTTAGAAAATGATTCTATTTTTAAGCAAAAGATATTGAGGAATAAATATGATAGAATAAGCTGTAGTCTTTGCAAGAGCATAATTTAAGGAGTTTTGACAAATCAGGGATTATATTGCCACAACCAAAAGTACATCATTTCCATTACCCTCAAATCTCTTTCTTTGTTTCCAAGAACTCCCTACCTGTACCTCCAGTCCAAGGAAGTGCTGAATTTTTTATAGCCCTATGTGAGATTTGCTTTTGTAGAGTTTCATAAAATTAGATGACACAGATGCCCCTCAGTATCCATGCAGGATTGGTTCTGAGATCCCTCTTCAGAAACCAGAAACTATGAAAGTTCAATTCCCTTTTATAAGTATTCCTAAGTACTTTTATTAAAGTAATTTTATAAACAAGTGTGATACTTGCACGTAACTTAAGTACATCTTCCCACGTACTTTAAATTCTTTCTAGATTACTTGTGATAGACAACAACCTAAGTACTATTCAAAGGGCTGCTATATTGTGTTATTAAGGGAATAATGATAAGAAAATGAGTGAATATTTTTAGTACAAACACGATGTTTTAAAAATATTTTCCATCCAATATGGTTTGAATCCACAGATGAAGAGTCCATGGTTGTGGAGGTCAGACTGTGTAGTATGTGTTGATTTTCATCAGGACATTTTCAATAATAATGCATCAAGGGTCATTAATATAGTTGAATGATTCATTATCTGTCCATTTTCATTGTTGAGTAATATTCCATTGTGTGGATTTTGAACACTTTGTTGATCCCAGCACATCATCACTTGTGAATGGACAATTGAGGTGTTTGCCATATTCAGACATTCTGAAAAATACTCCCATAACCATTAAAAGTTTTGTAACTTTTTTTTGTGTGTGTGGTGCTGAGGATTTGAACCTAGGGCCTTGTGCTTGTGAGGCAAACACTCTACCAACCAAGCTATATCCCCGGCCCTAAAAGTTTTATCTGAACATAAATGTGTAGTTATTTTGTATAAATATCTAGGAATGGAGACTTACAATCCTTTCATATGGTACATTGTTAAAGTTTGTACTTTGATTTTGCCCAATTGCTTAGACATTGTTAAAATTTGTACATTGATTTTGCACAGTTGCTTAGAATTGACTATGTACAAAACAGTATCCCCTAAAAATGAGAGTAGTACTTCTTTCCAACTTGGATACCTTTATTTCTTCTGCTCTTTATTGTTCATTCATCCTTTGCTTACTATTTAATTTATTTTCATATTGTCTCCCTTAATATTTAGGCCTACCTATACCTGGATTATTTTAGTGTATTTATGTTGTGTAAAGGAAATATCTAGTAAAATTTTGAATAGAATTTTTTATCCAATTGTAAAATATTATGGTTATTTTTATATCAGATAATTTAATTTCTTTCTTTCTATTATTATTTTCCCTGGGATGTCTTTTATGTATATGTTTTATGTTTTATGATGGCTCAAGAGTCTCTGAGATTATATTCCTTTCCTTGCTCTTTGTGTTATTGTTGTTGTTGTTCAAATGAGATCATTTCTTTTGATCTATTTTCAACTTTAGAAATCATTTCTTTTATCATACCAAGTCTGTTCTTGTACCCTCTAGGGATATCAGGTGTACTTTTTGACTTGACAATTCCCATTTGTTACTTTTGTTAATCCCTTTTTGAAGTAAAATTTTCTATTTGAACTACAGAGCACTAAGGAAAGACACTGAAGAAGAACTTGGAAAATGGAAAGATCTCCCATGTTCTTGGATAGGAAGAATTAATATTATCAAAATGTTCATACTACCAAGAGCACAATACAGATTTAATGCAATTCACATTAAAAGTCTAATGCCATTCTTCATAGAAATAGAAAAAGCATTTATGAAATTCATTTGGAAAAACAGAAGGCCCAGAATAGGCAGAGCAATCCTTAGTGAGAAGAACCAAGAAGAAGGCATCACAATACCAGACCTTAAAGTATACTACAGAGCTATAGTAACAAGAACAGTATGGTATTGACAGCAAAACAGACATGAAGACCAAAGGAATGGAATAGGAGACACAGAGACAAACCTGGATATATACAGTTATTTTAAACTACACAAAGTCACTATGAACATACTTTGCTGAAAAAGATAACTTCTGCAACATATGGTGCTGGGAAAGTTGGAAATCCATATGTAGCAAAATGAAATGTACCCCATATCTCACCCTGAGCAAAACTCAACTCAAAGTGAATCAAGGATCTAGGCATTAGGCCTGAGACCCTGCACATATTAGAAAAAAGAGTAGGTCCAACTCTCCATTATGTCAGCTTAGGAACAGAATTCCTCAACAAGACTTCTACAGTACAAGAAATAAAATCTAGAATGGGATGGCATCAAACTAAAAAGTTTCATACCAGCCAAGGAAACAACCAAGAGCATGAAGAGAGAGCCTACAGAATGGGTGAAAATCTTTGCCACCTGCACCTCAGATAGAACATTAATCTCAAGTATAAACAAAGACCTCAAAAACTTAATACCAAGGAAATAAATAACCCAGTCAATAAATGGGCAGAGGTACTGAACAGCATTTCACAGAAGAAGAAATAGGAATGTTCAACATATACATGAAAAATGTTCAATATCTCTAGCAGTTAGAGAAATGCAAATTAAAACTACACTGAAATTCCATCTCACTCTAGTCAGAATGGCAATTATCAACAATACAAGTAACAATTTATGTTAGTGAGAATATGGAAAAAAGGTACACTCATACATTGCTGGTAGGATTGCAAACTGGTGGTGCACCACTCTCAAAAGATTCCTCAGTAAACTTGGAATGGAACCACCATTAGACATGGTTAAACCACTCCTTGGCATGTACCCAAAGGGCTGAAAATTAGCATACTACTGTGACATGCCCTCATAAAATTTAAAGCAGTTCAATTCACAATATCTAGACTATGGAACCAACCTATGTGCCCTTTAAAAATGAATGAATAAAGAAAATGGGGCATATATACACCATGGAATAGTAAGTAATCTGCCATAGAAAAGAATGACTTTATGACTTTTTACAGTAAATGGCTGGATCTGGAGACTTCATGGTAGGTGAAGTAAGCCAATCCACCAAAAAACCAAAGGTCAAATGTTCTCTTTGATAAGCAGATGTTAACACACCATAAGAGTGGGAGGGGAAGAATAGAAGTTCAGTGGATTCCACCAAGGGGAATGAAGGGAAGGTTGTGGGGATGGGAATAAAGAAGACAGTAGAATGAATCAGATGTAATTGTCTTATGTTCATATATGAATACACCACCAGTCAACCTTAACATCATGTACAACCACAAGAATGGTATGCTAATTTGAATGAGTCATACTTCATGAATGTATGTATGTCAAAATATACTGTCATGTAAATCTAAAAAGAAGAAATTAAAATTTTTTTAAGTTAAAAAATTTCTATTTTAAAAGAAATTGTTCTGATTTTCCCAAAATTCTTCATTAATTCCTCGGGTGCTTTTGACATATTACTTAGAACACCACCTTTGAAATCTTTTTTTTTTTTTTTTTCAATCTGATACTTAGGTTATTCGGAGATAGTTTTTACCTTCTATAATTTTCTCCTAAGCAACAATCACATATTTTCTCTTTGTAGCCATAATATTGTTGCTGAAAACCATTCAATATGTAAAATTTATTGTAGATTTGCTGTACGCTGCAACTTTATTAGATAATTTTCAATCATTTTTCCAAAATTACCTGAAAAGTGGTTCCAAATGTCATTTGAGATTCCAGGAAGCTTTCCCATTAGTGCATCATGAGAATTCCTGGTTAGGCCACATCTTCACCAACACTTCCTATGATTTACCTATTGTGTTGTATCCATTCTGGTGTTAGGATAATGGAGCTTCTTGTGACTTTAATTTTCTTTTCCCTCATGATTAATGAAGTTAAGGAACTTCATTTTTATATTTGGTGGAAATCATTTTGATATCTGTTGTGTGACATGGTTGTGGCACTGTTTTGATTTTTATATTCCGAATTCTGTTTTATTAATCTGGTTGATTTTGGTATGGATATATATACATATACATATAAAATATGTATGTGTGTATATATTCATGTATGTTCGTAAAACCATATGTATTATATATGCAAAGAATATTTCTACTGGATGTGTAGCTTCCTTTTTCACTCTATAAATTCATCTTAAATAACAATATGGTTCAATATATTATTTTTCTCCATAGTGATCAAAATGTATGGTGTTTTAGTTAAGAAATGTCATGCCTATTAAGTTTTTTAAATAACTTTGATTTATATTTTGATCCTAACTTTCACATTGACTTTATTTTTTGTGATGTGCTTTGTATTTTAAATTGTGCATTTTTGAAATATAAACATAATGGCACTTTTTCCTGTTGTAACTATCCTTCTAATGTTAGAACTTTACATAATTTAGCTCCAATAATGGAACCTGTAGTTTGCATACTTATTTATATTTTATTTATTTTAAACCCTTTCTGTTACCGTGCAATCAAATCCAATCATTATGTGGAACTTTACATAAACTTAACATTTACCTTTCTTTTTGCTTTTACTCTTATCCTCATTGAGAGTCTATATTGTCATGTTTTCCTCTTTGACCTTTTTAAAAACATGCACAGTTTAGTTTATGTTCATTTTATATTAAAACTATTTATATATTACTTATGTCAGTATGATTGATTACCAACTAAATCATGATCCTTTCCAGCACTCATAAATATATCTTCTTGAACAGAATATTTTAACTGTGATATTCATATTGTTAAATCTTGTAGAAATGAAGGTTACATATGCTTATTTTTGTGTCTTCTTTTACTGAGCCTAACATTAGTGTGAGGCATCTACATTGTTGTGTACATCACTACATTTTTTGTATAATTCTGTTTACATAACCATTGTGTGAATATGTAAAAATGGGTATTCATTCAACGATGGACAATTTTGTTATCAGTTTTAAATATTGTGAAAAACTCTGCTAAGAGCAAGGCATCTTTTCTCCTTTTGAATATGTTTGTTAAAATTATTGGTTGAGGAAAAATGTAGTCAGTTTTTCTTATTGTATTTAAAATTTGCTTGTATTTCAAGTCTGCATTCTATCCATCCTCTCCTCATCCTTTGGAAATTCACCTAAATGTTTTTCACAGCATGTGATTGAATTTCCTGTTTCTTCCACCTGGTTTTGTACATATTTTCTCCCTGTGCTTCAGTTTAGATGATTTATATTGAGATATGCTGGAGTTTATCAATACTGTTTTTACTTTGTCAGACATGCTCTTACTTTCAAAAGTTCTTAATTTCAGAGTCTGAATGAATTTTTGTCACACAATTTCATGTTTTCAATTTCATGTATTTTAATTTTCCTTAAGTTACTTTACCTTAAACAATTTTTCCAACTATTTATTTTCTTTGATATGTTAATTATGCAATTTGTGGAAGCCTTTTCTAACACTAACATGCAGACGTTCTGGGGCCTGTTGTATTTTATGTGTTTTCTCTCTCATGGGCTATTTCCCCATGAATGAAAACAACACAGAACCTGAAGATGACATTACGTTTTTCAAGGAAGGGTTTCACATTCCCCGATAGGTACAAATTTAATTATTAATTGTTCAGGCTTGCAGGGGCTCAGTATCCAACCTCATGCTTCTTCCACTTGTCCTGCTTCTGAGTCATTCCACTGTTCCTCTCATTTTCCATCGGTTCCTCCTCCTTCTCCTACCATCTCTCCCTGTACTAAACTGATCTCCCTTATGTTTTCACTTGTGTTTTTTAAAAGAACATTCTCACCCTCTCTACCTGGTGTGCAGAGGGATACAAGTCTGGCAACTGTTATAAAGGGAAAATCTTCTTTATATTTATTGCTGTTCCTTCCCTCTAGCAAATCTTTGTCTTCTAGACAGCTGAAGTGCACATTTTGGGCATTCTGTTTTTCCTGTATTATTCTGAACACTACCAAAGCTCTTCTCTGCTCTTCTAAAGTTGTTCACTTGAGTCCATCATGGATCCATTTTTCTCTCTTCCTTTCCTCCTTTCTTTTGTCTGTCATCTGTCATGTATCCTATGTACCCATATCATGCTACCCTTTTTTCTATTTGTTTATTTATTTGTCTGTCTCCCTGTATGCCACTTTATTTAGTCTCTAGGCCTCTTCAGGCCAGATTTCAACTTATGTCCTGAAGGAAAATGTAGCCCCGTGGGGTCAAACCTAGGATGCTTCTGCCAACTGCTCAGCTGATTTTTTCTGAACTCTGGTAGAGCCTTCATGAATGACAACCCTGGGTTTCCAAATGTTGCCTGAATCACAGTGATAAAAATCTGTCTCATCCCTCCAAGGTCACACCTTTCTGAAGTACATGCTGTATATACCCATGCTCTTTGTACATAGCAGTCATTCACTTCTTTTGAATCTTGCTATTCCCCTTATTTTTGTGGATATAATGGTTTAGGTCACCATTGATTCCATTCATCCAGAAGAAAAGAATATTCCTCTCACTTTATAAACACTTTATCCCATATTTTCATATTCTTGAAATTTGAAAACATTGCAATTTTTCAGAAGTCATTCAAGAATAAATAAGTATATTTGTGATCACTCCTAAATTCCTTATCTAAAACCACCACCTGCAATACCTATAATCGATGTGTCAACTTTTTATTAATCTGTATCTTAAAATATGTACACACAGATGTGTATATTTATACATATATATACTTTTTGCATACTATTAATAATGATACAATGTTATTTTCAAGTATGAAGTTCATATACATGCTTTCTCAAAGTCCAAGATCTAGTATAAGGTAGTGCCTTGATCATCTTCAGACAGTGTGCAAACCCTGTTCACTATATTATTTTGTATCTTACAATTTTTTTACTCTTTTGTAGCTTAAATATATAAATTATTTGAATTTCACAGAATAATGCATTTTTTTCATATTTTTCCTATGTTACATATTTCAGCTTTTAAGAGATAATATAAAGCAGTAAAATCCATGGATATATTAGTGATCTATCCACCTGCTTACAAAAATTAAAACTGATTTAATTAGTTTTTCGAGTAAAACATTTAGTTTAAAAATTTACATTTATTACCTACCAATAGAGAACTTGTACACATAATTCTCTGATTTGTACTAAGCCTGATTTTTTTCTTTTTTTGGCCTTAGCGCATGAGAAACTTTGTAATTATCATACATATCCTTAAAAATAATACATATTTTATAAACTTCATATATTTTAATCATCCCATATTTGCTCATCTGTTGAAAATATCTTTGAAGTCGTCTTTGATTCTTTTCACCCAAACGTCCTGCAATGTGCTTCTCACAAGTTTTGCTATGACAGTCTTGCTAACATGACAATGAGAACTTAGCTGAATTTCTGTGCAAACTCTTTTGGGGTTCTTATCTCCACTCTTGCCATTCTGTAGCATTTACACAAACACATTCTATGATTTAATGATTATTGAGTCAGAATGACTTTTCCAACAAGTAAATTGGGAAATTTCCCTTTCTTTTCATTCAGATCCCACGCCCCCTTGGATTCTTCACTACACACCATCTGATCTGACGCACTTTAAAACGTGTTTTCTGTTCTTTCTTTGCTGCAGTTCCAACCTGTTTGCTGTTTCTTGATGAATGCAGGACATTAATGCAGGACACCTCTTAGGTTTTGTTCTCGGCCATACTGTCTACCACAAACCTCTTTATTTAGAAGTTATAATGATGCCACGTTCTTACCATTTCCTTTTTTTTTTTTTTTTTTTCTTGTGGTTCTGGGGTTGAACCCAGGACCTCCTGCTTTCCAGGCAAGCACCCTACCAACTGAATTATATCCCCAGGCCCCTGCCCTGTTTTCCTTTTTTCCTCATGAAAATTTTATTATTGTAGTGACACAGTTTCAAAATCCTTATTAACCTTTTCCTCTGATAACAAAATCCCAAATGACAAATCTGATAATTTTTCAGATTCAAATTTATTATTGAAGGGACACAAGTTCAAAATCACTATGAACCATTTCTCTAATAACAAAACAAAAACCCAGAAATCTAATGCTTTGCCAGGTCCTATTTATGAAATAGCTCTAAAATGTATACACTTTATTATTCACCTGCAATAACTTTATATAACTCAGATTTTTTTTTTTTACTTTTCTCCCCTAAATTATTAGTTTCTTGACTTTGAATATGTTGAAAACAATGACATCACAAAAACAATTTCCTAAAGCATTCTTTTGCATTTCATTTTGAGCTTCATTTATTAGCCATTGAGAGTCTTAAAAATGCTATCCCATTAAAGGTACTTGAAATATATGGTCCTACATGACCTGTCATTCTTATTGTCTACTGTTTTTAAAAAATCCGTTTTAGAGCCAAACATCTTCAAATATTGCTTACTTCCCACTTACCAGGTACCTCTTTGCTTTGTTCCTCTAATACCTTTGGCTCCGTTGCTCAAATCTCTAGGTTTGTAAGGTGCAGTGTAACTAGAACAGTAGAGGTACTGTAAAGAAATATGTTGAATAAGTAAACTACAAATAATGAATCATATTTCAATAGTCATTTTAGACTTCTATTATGAATAATATAAATATAAAAAGATAAATATTAAACTTTATTTGAATGATAATATTATTAGAACAAAAAATATGGTATGATCTAACAAAGTCATGACAACGAGAGATTTTAGTTCTTCTACAAGACACGAATATTTTTGATAAATCACTATCATTAAAATATTATTTTTATTTGAATTACTATCACAGTCTTTTAAAACCATGGTGATACATTCGGATTTAGCAAGAGAGTTTATTAGAAATATTTTTCAGTTTTTGAAAGAGTGAAGCTACGATATTATCAAAATAATGAATAGCTCAGTAGTTAAACTCAAAATTACTATCCCAAGTTGCTTAACAGTATCACTGTTCTAGTTTTGTTTATGATGCTGTCTAGATACAACTTTAAATCAATTTTCTTTGTAAGATAAAGTCTCTTTGTAAATTTAGGTGAGCAAGTTCACAATCAGGATGAAGTCAAGTGGGGTTTCTCTTCCACAGAAATGATTTTTTTGCTGCATCTTTCACATCCTTATTCCTCAGGCTATAAATGAGTGGGTTCAGCATGGGGATCACCAATGTGTAAAACACAGCAGACACCTTCTCCTGTTCCAAGGAATACTGTGAGCTTGGCTGGACGTAGCTGAAGGTCACAGATCCATATAACAAGGTCACAGCAGTCAGGTGGGAGACACAGGTGGAGAAGGCTTTGCGCCTCCCCTCAGCAGAGCGGATTCTCTGGATGGCAACAATGATGCGCACATAGGAGACCATGATGATGATGAAAGTGACCACTGCAATGATCCCAGAGAAGATCAAGAGCAGCATCTCATTGGTACGGGCATCAGAGCAGGAAAGCCTTAGGAGAGGAGGGATGTCACAGAAGTAATGATTCACAACGTTAGGACCACAGAAGTCTAGTCGGAGCAAACCTATGGTGTGTGTCAGTGAATTAATGAGACCACCCAAGTAAGATGCAAGGACCATCTGAATACAGATGCTTTGGGTCATAATGACTGTATACATCAAGGGATTGGCTATTGCCACATACCTGTCATAAGCCATCATAGACAAGAGGATGACCTCTATGGAGACATACACTGCAAAAAAGAAGCTCTGTAGAACACAGCCAGAAAATGTACTGGACTTATGTTTGGAAAGAAGGTTGACAAGCATCTTAGGAGCAAAAACTGTGGAGTAGCAGATATCACAAAAAGAGAGATTGCTAAGGAAGAAGTACATTGGAGTATGAAGCTGGGTGTTTAACCTGATTAGGACAATCATCCCCCAATTACCTGTCAGAGTGATGAGATAAATAAATCAGGGCAAAGAGTAAGAAGAGAGGGATCCGCAAGTTAGGATTTTCAGTTAACCCTACCAGAAGGAATTCTTCCACCCCTGAATGAGTCCAGCCTCCCATGCATTCAGGTGGATATGGCTCCTTAGTAGCAGAACAAGAAGATGTCACTTAGATGAAAAAAAAAAAATGGCCTCCATAATTCAGAATCCGTCAGACATGAGATAATTAGTGTACCCTGTACATAGATGAAGAAAAGAGATTGACTTCAGCAGTGCATCCTAAGTGTGTTAGGCAACCTGTATAGTATGACTCAAAATTTCAGTATTTCCAATTATTTATTTATCTTTATGCTGAGGTTTGATCCCAGGGTCTCCTGAGTGGTAAGCAAGCACTTTACCACTGAGCTACAAACCCAGCCCACTTATTTTATTCTTCAGTTATCAATTTCCACATAAACATGAAAAGAAACCTTTTTATCTAAAAAATTATTAACAAATATGTTGACATTCATATCCAGATTCTGGATACCAATTTTCTCTTTCCTTCTGTGACATATTTTCCATGAGCTATGAGATGACTCAGATCCAGAGAAAATAAATTGTCACTTATTCTGTGGCAACTTGTTACCTATTTATTTTTCCCTCCCAGATAAGCTCAAGATACTAACTTCCACAATCCATAGACTCTTCCTTTCCAAATCTCAAACCACAGACCTCTTTTTGCCTGATCTTCTAACCACTTTGAAGATCAGAGTCTGTGCAGACAGGGACTATCAGAGTCAAAATTCAATGTTCAATGTTCAATGTTTCAAAAATTAGGAGTGTAATTTAAAGTTAAAATCCTTCCATTTGTTATCTTCATATAATTTTGTTATTGCACTTTGGTCGTTTCTCAAAATTAACACACAAAAATACTTGGAAACCCACTGTAGAGAAGCAAGGTGTCACGTGAGCACCAAAATTATCAGATTTGTTTTGTTTCCAGAAACATAGGCAGTCACTTACTTTCACAAGCTCTTTCCTCTTTGACATGATATGTTACAATTCAACAATAATTATGGCAAAACATCAACAAATTAGTTTATCCACATGTACTTTCATACATTCAATAAATATGCACTATTTACTGTTCTACATCAATAAACATTGTATTTTCTAGACATGAAGCAGTGAACAAGACAAGTGTCCTGCCTTCAAGAGCTCATAGTCCCTTAGGGAAACAAAGAATTTGTATATTGATATAAGCAGTGGTGATTGACACTGAAAGATAAAAGTAAGGAAAGGAAGTGAAGAGAAATTGTAGAAAAGAAAATCTATTATATTACATATTAGTTTCCTTTTGCTGTTATCACAATTGAGCACAAAAAATTGGTGACTTAAAATAGCTAACATTTACTTTCTTACAGTTCTCAGGTCAGAATTCTGAAATTAGTTCATTAGGTTTAAGCCTAAGGGTCAGTGGGGTCCCACTCTTTCCAGAGGCCACAGGGGAAAACCCATTGCATTGCCTTTTGAGCTTGTGGAGATGATCTCTATATGCAGAGCAGCAGACCCTTTCCTTCATTTCTGCACCACATTCTTCTCCTTTTGTAGCAAAATCTCTCTTTGCCTCCCTCTTACAAGAGCACTTGTGTTTATATTTAGTTTCCATGCTGATAATACAGGATAATCTCCCTATCTTGTTATCTTGCATGGGCTCACACTTGACAAATTCTTCTTTCAATATAAGAGAACATCCATTGATACCAAGGATCAGTACTTGTCTGATATTGGGAACCATCTTTCACTCTATCAGATGTAAATTTCAGTAGGGAACTCTTCAGAGGGAGAAAGCTGAGCAGAAAATTGATGGAAGTGGCTTAATTAGGTAGGTGATATTTGAAGAAAGAAGGTTCCAGCCAATTCAAAGTCCAACAGGCGGAATTTTGCATACTAGAAGGACTGAATAAATCGACCAAACCAAAAAGAAGAGGGTCAGTGATCTATGGGAAATAGACAACATTGCACTAAAAGCCCCTTGTAATTTTGGAAACTCTCTCATGAGTTGACTAACAGCTTTTCAGAAAGAATCGCAGAACAACCTTACTTTTATAGGTTTTGCTATAGCCTTTCTTGGAGAACTGACTGTAGTAAGTCCAGAGCAGAAACAAGGAACACATTTAGAAGACTGTCTGAATAATCTTTGAGAGAGATGACTATTTTACCACAAAGTGATAGTGAGAAAAGTGACCAGAACTTGTCCCACTGTGCATACATTTTGAGATGAGAATTAAGAAAATGGGAGAAATATATTGAAATTAAAGTAAATGCTTATTTTAAGAACTATGTGGGTGTGTGTCTACATGCATTTGAGTTATTTGTCAAGTTGAACTGTTTTTTCTATGATGTAGAATATATGAAGAAATGTATTTGAACCATCAAGAATTCTTGGGAATCAACCTAACAAGAGGTGAAAGACTCTAAAATGAAACTACATAACACTAAAGAAAGGAACTGAAGAAGTCCTGAGAAAATGGAAAGATCTCCTATATTAGCAGATAAGGCAGAATTAATATTGTCATAATGGCCATACTACCAAAAGTGTGATACAGATTTAGTGCAATTCTGCGGGGGCTCCTGGCGCTCCTTACAGTGCTTGACAGAGTTCCACTCAAGGATGATTGCAAAGACTCATCCTCAAAGGATTGTAGCCAGATGTATGCCTCCCTAGCTCAGATGTTATTCTGTGGAGTTTTCCTAACAATATATTACTCACTTCAGTCTGGGGATCTTGCTAGAGGTGATGGGAATAATTCTACAAATTTCCAGAAAAACATCATGGAGACAAAACACACATTGAAACCTTGTGATGATTAACCTCACAACATCAGAATGCTTTTATTATGTTAAAAACCAAACACTGCATTTACTGGCACAGCCAGAACCTGTTGGGGCACAGAAACTTATAGATAACAGTGTTTCCCCAAGTTCTAAGCACAAAGCACCTCCCACAGTAGCTACTAGATATGGACCAGCTTATTTCATCAATGGCAAGCCCTGGTGATTAAGTAAGGATAATCTGTAAGGTTACTGTTTTCTCATAATCTTTCGGTAAAAACAATTCCTGCCTATGCTTTGGAAACTTCTTTGATTTTATTAGTCACAAGCCTGTCATCAAAGCCTGAAGAAAAATGTATATAAACCCAGCCTTCCCCAGAATAAAGTGGGAATGATTGCACCAGAACTAGAGTCTGTGTGTTTCATTCTCTATCTATCGCCGACGCTGTCTCCCCGTGCCCCCTTACCAGTGTGGAACCCATGGACCCCTGCTGGGGCTGGACCCCGGCACAATTCCTATTAAAATTTTGATAACGTTCTTTACAGAAATAATAAGAGCAGTCTTGGAATTTATTTGGAAAAATAAGAGGCCCAGAATAGTCAAAGTAATCCTGAGCAAAAAATGTAATACAGGAGGCATCACAACACCAGACCTTAAGTTATACTACAGAGTTATATTAACAAAAGCAGCATGGTATTGAAAAAAAAAAAAATAGAATTGAAAATCTAATCCAGGGGCTGTGGTACAAGCCTGTAATCTCTGCAACTCGGGAGGCTGAGGCAGGCGGATCACTAGTCCAAAGTCAGCCCCAACAATAGTGACTAAGCAACTCATTAAGACCGTACTGTCTCTAAATAAATACAAAATAAGGCTGGGGATGTGGCTCATTGGGCCAGTGCCCAAGTTCAGTCTCTGGTACCCATCCCTCTCCTCCAATAAAAAAGAACTGAAATCAATGGAACAGAAGAGAATACACAGAGACAAACCACATATATTCAGTAATCTCATTCTAGACAAAGGTGCCATAAACATACATTGGAAAAAAGCCTCTTCAATAAATGGTGCAGGGAAAACTGGAAATGTATATACACTAAAATAAAATTGAACCCCTCTCACCCTGAAAAATACTCAACTTAAAGTGGATCAAAGATGTAGGCATTAGACTAGACACCCTGCATCTATTAGAAGAAAGAATAGGCCCAGCTCTCCAACATGTAGACTTATGAACTTACTTCCTCAACATAACTCCAAAAGAGCAAGAGATAAAATCAAGAAACAATGTATGGGATGATATCAAGCTAAATAGTTTCTTCATAGCAAAGAACATGAAGAGAGAGTCTACAGAATGGGAGAAAATCTTTGCCACCTGCACCTCAGATAGAGCATTAATCTCCAGGATATACAAAGAACTCATAAAACTTAACAACAACAACAAAGGAATCTAACCAATAAATAGGCAAAGGAACTGAATAGGAACTTCACAAAGAAGAAAGATGAATGCTCAACAATTATATGAAAAAATGTTCATTATCTGGCAATTGGAGAAATGAAAATTGAGTTTACACTGATGTCCGTCTCACTCTAGTCAGAATGGCAATTATCAAGAACACAAGTAACAATAAATATTGGTGAGGATGTGGGGGAAAGGGTACACTCATACATTGCTTGTGGGACTGCAAATTGGTGCAATCACTCTGGAAAGCAGTATGGAATTCCTCAGAAAACTCAGAATGGAACCACCATTTACCCAGTTATCCCACTACATGGCATATACCCAAAGGATTCAATATCAGCATACTGCAGTGACCAGCCACATCAGAGTTTATAGCAGCTCAATTCATTATAGAAAAACTAAGGGAACCAAACTAGGTGCATTTCAATAGACGAATGGATAAAGAAAATGTGGCATCTGTCCACAACAGAATATTATTCAGCCTTAAAGAAGAATGAAGTTATTGCTTTTGGTTTGCTGGTAAATGGATGAGACTGGAGATTTTCATGCTAAATGAAATAAGCAAATCCCAAAGAAACAAAGGTGAATGTTCTCTCTGATGTGTGAATGCTCACACACAATAAAGTGGGCGGTGGGAAGAATAGAAGTTTTTAGACAAAATAGAATGGAGGGAAGGAAGGGTCATGGAATAGGAAAGACAGTAGAATGGATCAGATACGACTTTCCTAAATTCACATTTGGGGACCAGAGTATTTCCACTCATGTACAACCCCGAGATGGCATCAGAATGAGAACAGGTTATATACCGCGAGTGCACGATATGTCAAGATACATTCTACTGCCACATACACCTAACAAGAACAGACAAAAAACAAACAAACCAACACTCTAAAAATGGAGTTAAACACTCTAGAGTTAAAGAGCCACAGCCTGAAAACAGATGACAACGCATAAAACCAAAGTATGCATAGGCCTATAAGAGTCAAGAGGATCCTCCAGCAACTTAAATGCCTATAGAAAAACGTGTCACCCTTTGAAAGAAGACAACAGGCTGGATGTGGCGGAACAAGCCATCAAAGAGGCTTAAACAAGAGGATTCAAGGCTAGCTTGGACAACCTAATGAAACCCCATCTAAAACAACAACAACAACAAAAAAATAGACGATGAAAACAAAATTAAATTTCCTTAGTGTATCAGTAATCCAGCAATAAAAATATGACATACAAGGACTATGTCCAAATATAAGAATATGCAAGGAATATACATTTATGATCCATATCTAGAAATAATAGCCCATAGAAATGGATGTGATACATTTGTTAAAATTAATAGACAAGGAATAATAAACAACTGATGTGTGTGCATGTATTTTCAAGGATTTAAAGGAAAACAAGTAATAAAGAAATGGAAATTAAAAGAAGAATCAAGTAGAAATTCTAAAACTAAAAATACAATATCAAAGATAAGAACAAAGGCAGCTATGGTGGCACACATCTGTAATCCCTGCATCTCAAGAGGCTGAGACAGGAGGATCACAAGTTCAAGGCCAGCCTCCGCAATTCAGCAAGGTCCTTTCTCAAAATAAAAACAAAAAGGACTGGGACATAACTCGGTTACTTTGAAAACCCATGGGTTCAATCCCAGTACTACAATTAAACACATACATGTGCGTGCGCACGCACACACACACACACACACACACACACACAGGAAGAAACAAAACACAAACAAAAACATGAGCTTTACACCAGATGGGCTTAATAGTAGATTAAACATTGCAAAAAAGGGGTCAATAAAATTGAAGATCATCAGAAACATTAAACATATTTTTCTTCTCTTCTTCTAATACTTTAAAAAAAAAACAAAATCAATGAAAATATTGAGGGTTTCCACATAAATGTAGAAATAAAATAGGACAATAGCATGAAGGATGAGGCAAAGCAAGTGGAATTATATCTTTGTAGAGACGTAACAGTTTACGTAAGTACAGCAGAAAAGCAAAATCAAGAAGCGAAACAAACAAACAAACAAACAAAAACAGTGAGAAATAATCACCTCCAACCAACTGAACCATAATTATCCTATTCTGTCTGTATGATATTTGTCAGTTCAAGACCCTATTTTTATTCTTCTTTTCTTAAGTGTAATTAGTAGCCCCCCATAAAATATGGCAGAAACATCTTTCACTTAAAACCAAATTTACTATCTATTAAGGGTATATTTAGTTTTCTTAGAAACAGCCTCATTATTTTCCAAAATAGCAGTACTATTTTACATTCTCACCAGCAGTGAATGACATCTCTGTTGAGTCACATTTTGGTCAGCACTTTGTCTGTGTGTGTGTGTGTGTGTGCGTGTATGTGCGTGTGTGTGTGCATCTGTATTCTGGATCTTGACCTATCTGAAAGGGAAATGAAGTCATCTTCCTGTTGTTGCACTTGCTGTTTGCATTTTTCTGGGAACACATGTTGTGGAGCATCTTTTCATATTTTACTTGGCATCTGTATATTTTCTTGCTGTGGTATATGTTCAGGTCTTTGACTTATTTTTAAATCAGGCTTATCATTTAAGATAATAGGCTTTTATCACAAGTGCTTTTGCAAATATTTATTCCCAGTCTGACTTGAGTTCTCACTCCTTGTCATTATCACTCACAGAAGCTTTGAATTTTTTTTGATGATAGCCCTTCTGTTACTGCTAAATAAAAATTTATTTAGATGTTGAAAAAAAGAAAAATCAAGAATTTCATTGAACTACATTTTGCTCTTATTTAAATTGGTTTGGCATTCGATGTTTGATGGTGAGATATAAAAATTTTCAACATAGAATTATATAATATTTGAGATGAACTAATAGAATATTTAATAAGAGTTAGAATATACAGATAACTTATTCCTAGCTGTCTGATAGTAACAATGACAGATCCTCCCAGCTCTTGGGAATCCATCAAGAGCACCAAAATCTATCCCACCAAAACCCAGAGAAAGGAGAACATTCTCCCCATAATTTGCCCATTCTATGAATGTTTGTACAAAATATTTATAGGTTTAAATTACCACACATTCTCAGTCCAGCATTATGTTATTTGTGGTGGTTTATACAAAAGCAGATTTGTAAAAGACAAGTGACTTTTCTTCTTCATGTTGGTCCCACTCTCCTCCTAGGTTTTAGTTCATGTGAGTACAAATCTGTCATATATTCTATGGGAACTCTATTTCATTAACAGCAATATTATATCATATGTTTGTAATTCAAAGAGTGCATCAGTATATAAGGAAACATATTAGACATTAGAGATATAAGCAGAAGTAGATGAAAAACCAACAAGCACTTTTGAAATAAAGTGATAATTGGGAGTTATTTAAATGCCAACCTCCTTCCTCTGCATGGATGTTTAGTGTAACAGGAACATCACATCACTGGGGTGTCATAGAATGATGACCGAGTTCCTGTAGAGTTCTGCTCCATCTACAATAAACCACAAAAAGGAACCAAGTCAGCAGTCTGCAATTTTCCCATTAGTAATTCAGAGACATTTTCTTAGGGAAAAAGAAAATCCTGGAAATAACATTTATAGCACCAAAAGTCATACTCTGCTATGATTTTTCTAATTTTCAGATCAGTATTTTAGATGTCATGACAAAATAGAGAAGTAGATAGAAATTCCTTCACAATGATTTATTTTGACTTATAACTTCAAAAGAACACTAGAAAATACATAATTATCAGTGATTAAGTATAGTTAAGAATATTGATGAGACAAATCATAAAGTTAAGATCATTTTAATTATAGTAAAAAATGAAACCCAGTCAAAAACCTATGAGAAGAATTAAATGATAATTAAAATAATGGTATCTTCCTACTGTAGAACCTCAATTGTTCACCAAAATAGAAGCAGCTTCTGCATGTTCTTATGTGGCTTTGCCCACAAGATATGATTATGCAGAAGTAATATTTATAAAGGAGTTTCCCACAATATATTGAATGAAAATGTTCTATTTAATGTTCTTATTGTGGTAAAATATACAAAACAATTGAGGCAATTAAATTTTATATGAAACATGTTATATGTATTCATAATTATATAAATTTGCATGTTTACGTATGTACTTGTACTTCAAGAAAGCATACACTGAATGGTTTATAATTGAAATGATAATTGAATAAAAGAGGCAAAAAATCAAAATACAAACAAGAAATATAAAACTTAATGACAATCATAACTTTAAAAACCTACAATTAACAACAATAAGTATAACAGACTGAAAGTCACATAACTATTTTGGATGGTCACATTTAAAACAACATACATCATTTTCAAGACTATTTTTTCAGGCCCATTAGCCTTGTAGTGGGAAGAACCAGGAGGCTGCTGTAGCAAAACCAAGATCTGAGCCCTGGGAATGAAGTGACTGGGTTATACACCAGATGGAGTAACCAAGTCAAGGAACAAAGAAAATAATTAAAATATTTTTACGAGACTCATAAAACAAAGTTGGATCCAATGATTTTCAAATATTATTATTATAATAACTTGGAAAACAGTGATTTTTCATCATATTAGAGCTACAATAATTTACGATCTTTAGATATTCCATTTTAAAGAAATTACCATAAAAATTCAACTAATTTTTAGATACTATATGAACTAAGTATTAAATAATTTAAACATTTATGCACTTAAAAGAAAATAAATATCATGTAAATAGCACCCCTTTCACAAAACGAAAAGACCACTGAAAGATAAACTACATGTTAGGAAATAAAATATTTTTCTTTTTGAGAAAATGCTGATATCATACTACCTGTAATTTTCTTTCTGTACCAAGAGATAAAAAGAAATATCAGAAGCTTATTAAAAAAAAAAAAAACCCACATAACAACTTCCTAAATATACTTACAACTCAGCAAAGCCCAAAGTTAGCAGAGCATCTACTGGAGATGGGGACTTCATAATGCTTAAAGGACTTATTGATGGCAGTAGATGTTTTATCTCTAGTTAATGTACTTTTGGGGAAAGAGGGTGTGTGTAGCTCATCATACTGACTTGAATCTCAGTCGTCCACCAGTTGGATCATTAGCATCCTTAGGGTCTCTGGAGACTGAAACTAATCTTAGACCTGCATATCCTCTCATCTATTGTTCAGTAGATGCTGTAACTTTTACTTTGATACAATGTTAAAACTAGCATTTTCTTCATGCAAGACAGTTTTAAAAACCTGAATATTTAAACTCAATCTTGCAATAAACATACAATACAGATAATAGATGCAATTCCAGGAACTAAAAAGTGTTCTCCTTACATATAGATGCCTCTCAGACAAATGCACAAATGTTCTCATAAAGAAATAGCTGAAGTTCTTTATTTTGCTGTGAAATGAGAGCATTTACAGATGTGCCTCCTAATTGGTTCATTATGGAAATTCCTATGAGGCAATGTATTATATGAGACTCTGAAAACTTTTTAGCCCATAACTCATGGAATTAAAGGTTTTTGACAGTCTACATGCAGAACAAATACACAAAATTAATTGAGTTGTGTGACCGATTCCTGGCCAGTTTATATTTATAATGTATGCTTTTCCCCTAATCATTCAGTAGGCTTCATAGATTTGTGGAACGTGTTGTGTTCTTGATAATAGCCATTCTAACTGGAGTAAGATGAAATCTTAGAGTTGTTTTAATTTGCATTTCTCTAATTACTAGAGATGTTGAACACTTTTTCATATATTTATTTATTGCCTGTATGTCTTCTTCTGTAAAGTGTCTGTCCAGTTCCTTGGCCCATTTATTGATTGGTTTCTTTGTATTTTTGGTGTAAAGTTTTGTAAGTTTTATATAAATTTTGGAGATAAGTGCTCTATCTGAAGTGTGTGTGGAAAAGATTTTCTCCCACTCTGTAGGCTTTCTCTTCACATTATTGATTGTATCCTTTACTGAGAAAAAGCCTTTTTTTGTATTTTTTTAATTTATCTTTTAATTTTTTACAAACTGCATTTTGATTCATTGTATACAAATGTGGTACATCATTTTGTTTCTATGGTTGTACACAATGTAGATTCTTACCATTCGTGCAATCATACATGTACATAGGGTAATGATGTCTGTCTTATTACATCATTTTTAATACCCCCTTCCTGTTCATTTCCTTCTACATAATCTAAAGTTCCCCCAGAGGGAGAAAAAGTTTTTTTAGTTTGAGTTCATTCCATTTATTGTTTCTTGATTTGATTTCTTGTGCTTTGGGAGTCTTGTTAAGGAAGTCTGATTCTAAGCCAACATGATGACAATTCAGGCCTATTTTGTCTTCTATTAGGTGCAGGGTCTCTGGTCTAATTCCTCCATTTTGAGCTGAGTTTTGTGCAGTGTGAGAGATAAAAGTTCAATTTCATTTTACTGCACATGAATTTCCAGTTTTCCCAGCACCATTTGTTGAACAGGTTATCTTTTCTCAATTGTATGTTTTTGGCTCCTTTGTCTAGTATGAGGTGAGGTATTTATGTGGGTTTCATCTCTGTGTCTTCTATTAGGCACTATTTGTCTGCCTATTTTGGTGCCAATACCAAGCTGTTTTTGTTACTATTGTTCTGTAGGATAGTTTAAGGTCTGGTATTGTGACACCTCCTGCTTCACTTTTCCTGCTCAAGATTGTTTTGGCTATTTGTGGTCTCTTATTCTTCCAGATGAAGTTCATGTTTTCCTTATCTATTTCTGAGGAATGTCATTGGGATTTTAATTGGAATTGCATTGAATCTGTATAGTACCTTTGATAGAATGACCATTTTGACAATATTAATTCTTACTATCCAAGAACATAGTATCCATCTTCTAAGGTTTTCTTCAACTTTTTCCTTAGTGTTCTGCAGTTTTCATTGTAGAGCTCTTTCCCCTCTTTTGTTAAATTGATTCCTGAGGATTTTTTTTTTTTTTTGAGGCTATTGTGAATGAAGTGGTTTTCCTAATTTCACTTTCAGAGGATTCATCAAATATGAATAGAAATACAATAGATTTAGGCATATTAATTTTATAACCTGCTACTTTGCTGAATTCATTTATTAGTTCTAGAAGTTTTCTAGTGGAGTGTTTTGGATCCTCTAAATATAAAATCATGTCATCAGCAAATAGTGACAGCTTGAGTTGTTCTTTCCTATTTATATCTCTTTTAATTCTTTCATCTGTCTGATTTCTCTGGCTAGTGTTTCAAGGACAATATTGAATAGAAGTGGTGAAAGATGGGGCTGGGGAGATAGCTCAGTCAGTAGAGTGCTTGCCTTGTAAGCACAAGGCCCTGGGTTCAATCCCCAGCACAAAAAAAAAAAAAAAAAAAAAAAAAGATGTGGTGGCATTCCTGTCTTGTTCCAGTTTTTAGAGGGAATGTTTTAAGTTTTTCTCCATTAAGAATGATGTTGGCTGTGGGCTTAGCATAGCTAGCCTTTACAATGTTGAGGGTATGTTCCTACTATTCCTATTTTTTCTAGCATTTTCAGAATGAAGGAGTGCTCTACTTTATCTAATGCTTTCTCAGCACCTATTGAAATAACCATATAATTCTCAACTTGAAGTCTATTGTTGTGATGAATTACATTTATTGATTTCTGGATATTGAACCAAACTTGCATCCGTGGGATAAACCCCACTTGATCATGGTGCACTATCTTTTTAATATGTTTTTGTATGAAATTTGCCAGAATTTTGTTAAGGATTTTTGTTCATTAGGGATATTGGTCTAAAGTTTTCTTTCCTCAATGACTCTTTGTCTGGTTTTGGTGTAAGAGTGATACTAGCTTCATAAAAATGAGCATGGAAGTGTTCCCTCCTTTTCTGTCTCCTGGAATACTTTGAGGAGTATTGGTATTAGATCTTCTTTAAAGGTCTTGTAGAATTCCATTGAGAATTCATCTGGTGCTGGGCTTTTCTTGGTTGGTAGACTTTTGAGGTCTTCTATTTTGGTGCTTGAAATTGATCTGTTTAAATTGTGTACCTCTTCTTGATTCAGTTTGGATGGATCATATATCCCTAAAAATTTGTCAATGTCTTTGATATTTTCTCTTTTTTGGAATATAGATTTTCAAAGTAGCTGTTAATTATGTTATGTATTTCAATGGTGTCTGTCATGATCTTTCCTTTTTCATCACAAATTTGTGTTTTCTCTCTCTCCTCTTCATTAGTGTGACTAAGGTTATATCAATTTTGTTTACTTCTTCTAAGAACCAACTTTTTGTTTTGTAAACTTTTTGAATTGTTTCTCTTGTTTCAATTTCATTGATTCAGCTCTGATTTTAATTATTTCCTGTCTTCTACTATTTTTGTTGTTGATCTGTTCTGCTTTTTCTAGGGCTTAGAGATATAATGTTAAGTCATTTAGTTGTTGACTTTTTATTTTTTTAATGTATTAGCTCAATGCAATGCACTTTCCTCTTAGTACTGCTTTCAGAGTGTCCCAGAGATTTTGATATGTTGTGTCTTTGTTCTTATTTATCTCTAAGAACTTATTTATTTCTTCCCTGATGTCTTCTGTTATCATTCCATCATTCAATAGCATATTTTTTAGTCTTCAGGTTTATGAGTAGTTTTTGTTTGTTGTTTTATCTTTGATTTCTAATTGTATTCCATTAGGGTCTGATAGGATACAAGGTAGTATCTCTGGTTTTTTTTTTTTTTTTTTTTTTTTTTTGCATTTACTAATGGCTTCTTTGTGGCATAGCATATGGCCTAATTTGGAGAAGGATCCATGAGCTGTTGAGAAGAAAGTATATTTGCTGTATGATGGATGAAATACTCTAAATGTCCATTAAGTCTATATCATTGATTGTTTTAAATAGTTCTATAGTTTCTTTGACCAGTTTTTGTTTGGAGGATCTATCCATTGGTGAGAGCAGTGTTTTAAAGTCCCCCACTATTGTGTTTTGCTCTATTTGATTCTTAAAATTGAGAAGGGTTTGCTTGATGTACATAGTTGCTCTATTGTTTGGGGCATAAATATTTAAAATTGTTATATTTTGCTGGTTTATGATTCCCTGAAGCATACGAAATGTCCTTCTTTATCCCTTTTAAGTTAGATTGAAAGTCCACTTTATCTGATATGAGGATGGAGACCTCTGCTTTTTTACTGAGTCCATGTGCTTGGTATGTTTTTCCCCATCCTTTCACCTTTAGTCTGTGGATGTCTTTTTCTATGAGGTGAGTCTCTTGAAGGCAGCATATTTTGGGTCTTTCTTTTAATCCAATCTGTCAGTCTGTGTCTTTTGATTATTGAGTTTAGGCTATTAACATTCAGGGTTATTATTGTGATATGATTTGTATTCCAGGTCATTTTGGCTTATTTTTGGTTTTTAACTTGTCTTGCTTTCTCTTTTGATTGACTTTTCCTTTAGTGCAATTTCTCCCTTTGTTGAATTATATTGTTGCTTTTCACTTTCTCCTCATGAAATATTTTGCTGAAAATTTTCTGTAGGGCAGGATTTCTATTTGTAAATTCTTTTTACTTTTGTTTATTGTGGAAAGATTTCATTTCATCATCAAATCTGAAGGTTCATTTTGCTGGATATAGGATTCTTGTTTGGCATCCATGTTCTTTCAGAGCTTTAAATATGTTTTTCCAGGCCCTTCTTGCTTTTAGAGTCTGGGCTGAGAAGTCTGCTGATGTCTGTATTGGTTTCCCTTTATAAGTAATCTGACGCTCATCTCTTGTAGCCCTTAGCATCTTCTCTTTATTTTATATGTGAGGTATTTTAATTATAATATGAGTTGGTGTGGATCTGTGGTAATTTTGTGCACCTAGTGTTCTATAAGCCTCTTGTATTTGATTTTCCATTTCATTTTTCAGGTTTGGAAAAATTTTTAATATTATTTCATTGAACAGGTTTTTCATTCCTTTGGTTTTTATCTCTGCCTTCCTCAATCCCAGTAATTCTTAAATTTGATCTTTTCATGATATCCCATAATTCTTGGAGGTTCCATTCATAATTTCTTAACATCTCAGTTTGTTCAACTTTATTTTCAAGATTAAATATTTTTCTTCATTGTCTGAGATTCTGTCTTCCACGAGATCTATTTTGTTGGTGATGCTTTCTATTGAGTTTTTAATTTGATCTATGATATCTTGCAAATATTTTTTTTTTCAGAATCTCTCTTTATTTAAGTGTTCTTTTGCTTCCTGCATTTGCTCTTTTAACTGTTTACTGGAGTGGTCATGCATTGCCTGCAGTTGCTCTTTTATCTTTTGCTTCACAGATCATTTTATTTTATGCAGATTCTAAACTCTTTTTCTGTCGTTTCTGTTGCCATGCTGTCATTGGATTCTATGGAAATAGCAACCTGGTTTCTTAGACACACTTTCTTCCCCTGTTTTTTCATATTGTTTTTTTATATTCCCCTCCAGCAGTGAAGATCTGAGGTTGAAGTTTTCCCCCTGCAGGTTTATTGTGACCCTGCAGTTTTCCAGTACTTCTCCTTTGAGGGGGAGATCAACATTAGCAGCACCTAATACGGAGAAAATGCAGACCTGAACCAGAGAGCCCCTATGAAGACTTTTACATTATTGTAATAAAACAGGATAATTCAATTACTATTTACAGTATTTCTAGTTGTGAACGAAGAGGATGGGGAAGGGTGCAGGATGTAAGTAAGTAAAAAGTGGTACTTGTCAAAGGGCCTCCAGTCCCCTCTAGGTGTCTCATGAAGGGAGCTACCCTTCCATTGATGGTGGCCATGCCCTCAGGAATAATTCGAATTTTCTGCACTAGCCTTCAAAGAAGCTGGGGAGCCACAATGTGGGTGTGTGGCGGGTGGGTCCTGTAATTTCCTTATAACTTTTATTCTGCTGAAATTGTAGGGAATTAATAATGTTGCAGGGGATTTTTGCATCTCTTTCACATAGGTGTATTGGCTGTAACATAATTCTGTATTTGACTCTCTAATAATTCAAATACATTTGTCAACTGTGTGTGTTTGAGAGTGTGGCAGATATTTTATAATTTCTGCTGTTAATTAGTTAACATGTATTGGCTACGATATGCATAGAAATAAAAGAAATGACAATGCCAATCCAAACATTGTACAAAGTCCAAAGAAGTATAAAAACTTACAAACAATGGTGAAGGTCCCAAAATAACATTAGAGTGCTTGGGAATAAAAAATGAAAGATATTACTATGTCGAAAGAAAAAATGAAATTTAGAATTTCTCAAAACCATCAGCAGATGAATGGTGTTAGGTGAATAAAGTGAATAGGGTTTTAAAAGAAAATCAGAAAAAATGCAGTAAAATTAAATGTCATCTCATCACTGACACATGCTGCAAATTGCTTTTTTCATTACTGCTGCAAAGATAGATCAAGATGCCTCAGGATATTTTTATACTTTAGTATAATGAAGTCCTTTGAAAATTTTAGCCTTTAAATGTTTTAAGAAATGTTAAGCATATCAGTTATCATCTAGATAATTTTGAAAGCTGGTATAAGCTGCCTGGGCATTTTTAAATATGCTATTATGGTAGTAGTCTAATTTCTTTCTCTTTATTTCTTACACCAGAGAAGACATGGGGGGGCCAGACAGTAATATTTGTATTTATGAAAATCATATCCTCATTAAGAAAAAGATTCCTTAAGATATTCCTTTAAGTCAGATGAAGTCACAGATATGTCAGTCTTTGCAGTGAAGAAGAGAGAAGGTGACACAATGCAACATTTATTTCAAGTTAAAGATCAAGCTTCTGAGGAAGCTCATAAGCCAGAAGTTTTGAAAAGACAAAGCCTGTATCACTTTTCTTACCATAACTCCATGGTGACATGGAAAAACCAGTGGATATGTAGTGGACTTGAATTCCATAAGATGACCCTATTGCTGTCACTCCTTGTGTGGGGTCAGTATGTGTGTGAGGACTACTTGTCTGACGAATATAATGGACTCAGATGCCAAAGTATGGAAGTGTGCTACATGTTTAGGGAAGTGCTGACAAATGTTGGTTGATCAGAAAAAATGAAAGCTTCTCATGAAAAATGATGTGAATGGGGAAAACAGCCATTGGTTTCCTAAGAGGACACGGGGGTAAGTTTCAGGAAACTCCACCTGCTTAGAACTATTGTAAACATATGCAAGAGGTGAATGATGTTGAAAATACAAATAAGTTTCTCTTAAGTTTAACGGTTTTACAATTAAAATTCATTTCTATGTGTTAATATTCGCATTTATTTTATAAGCCCTTCTCATTGGTTAGAAAACACAATTAAAACTTTCATTGTCAAGATCACTCACAAACACAGAGAAGATTCTCTCATAAAGCAACTTCTATTTGGGAATAAAGAATAACATTACAATCCAGGACACAGGAAGACTGTCCAGCCCTCTGGCATATCCAGAGAACAAAGGAAAGGTTAAGAGTTTTATTTGGTTAGAGGTATCTACTCAAATACTAAGGGAGCTGGCATGTTCTTCTTGTGAAGTGGCAGCAGTTGCTCTGTAAATCTAGTTTTAAGGTCAAAAGTGGTATTACACCCAGGAAAATAATGTCTTCAAAAATATGGCAAGCTACATTACTCTATGTAAATTTATGATTACACAAATGGTATGCCTTTACGCCATGTACAAACAGAGAAACAACATGTATCCCATTTGTTTACAATAAAAAAAAAATATGGCAAGCTGATTCACTAGCTTGGCTCTGCAGAATTATGGGAACAATCATTTCTATACTGAGCATTTTTTCACCAGGGTCTCTCAGCTCTATTTCATGTGGGGATACCAAGAATGTTTTTATTATGTGCTCAATTTGTCCATATCCCATCCGTTTCAACAATTATACCTGGCCTGGTCTACGAAGGTATCTGACTGAATGCAGTTCAGCAGGCAGGAGAGTTTCCCTGGGCCACCTGCAGGGGCTGCTGCTGAGTTCGGCCTATAGCCAAGCTCAATGGTAGAGATACTAAAAAACAAACTCTGCATAGACTGATAATATGAAGAGAGAGTGATTCAGTAACAAAACATCTCTTATCAAAGTAATTGTGGTATATACACACAATGGAATATTAGTCAGCCATAAAGAAGAATAAAATTATGGCATTTACAGGTAAATGGATGGAACTGGAGAATATCATGCTAAGTGAAATAAACCAATCCCAAAAAACCAAAGGCCAAATGATTTCTCTGATAAGTGGATGATGATACATAACTAGGCGGAGGGAGGCAAGAAAGGATGGACTGTATAGAGGAAAATAAGGGGTGGAGAGGGGTGGGGGGAAAGGATAGATAATGGAATGAGACAAACATCATCACCCTATGTACATGTATGATTACACAAATGGTGTGGCTCTACTTCGTACACAACTAGAGAAACAAAACTGGTACCCCATTTTGGAACAGTGAATCAAAATTAAAAAAAAAAAAAAGAAAAGCCCAGAATCTGATGACTTTACTACTGAATTCAACTGGACATTTGAAGAACTAATAATTCCACTCAATCTATACCAAAATTTTGAAAAGGATATACAAAATTTTGAAAAGGATGAGGAAATTCTTTCAGACTCATTCCCACAAGATACTGATGGCAAATCAAAGATACAAAAAAACATACAAACACAAACAAAAAATATCCCAAAGAAATTAAGACAAAAAGAAAGAAAATACAGGTAAATATCCCTGCTAAATATAGATGCAAAAATACTCAGCAAGGTAATATCAAGCTGTTATGTTTTAGATACTAAGTATCCGCCAATAGCTCAATGGGAGAAGGTTTAGAGATGAAATGGTTGGTTTATGAGAGCATTACCCTAATCAATGCATTAATCTCCTGATAGGGACTGACTTAATGGTGTCTGCAGGCAGGTGGGGTGCCACTGGAGCAGGCGGTTAATTGGGGACATGCCTCTGGGGTATATACTTTGTGAGCTGAGCTTGGTGTCTCTCTGCTTCCTGGTCATATCCTGAGCCACTTTCCCACTACACAAGTTTGTCATGATGTGCTTTTTCACCTTGAATCCCAAGAGACGGAGTTGATCATCTACAAACTGGAGCCTCTGAAACTGTTAACCCCAAAATAAACTTTTCCTTCTTCAATTTGATCTTGTCGGATCTTTTGGTCACAACAGCTAAAATGAGCTGACTAAAACACCAACTAAATTTATTAGCATTTTGAAAAGGCTATTCACTATGATGCAGTGGGAGTCTCTTAAGGATTCAAAGATGGCTCAACATATGTATGTCAATAAATGTACATCACAGAATAAATGTCCAAAGCCAGAGGATTCTTTCAATACATTCAGGAAAGGTGTTTGATAAAATTCAACATCTCTTCAAGATGCAAACTCTCAAGACGTTAGTTATAGAAGAAATTCACTGCAGCTTCCACGTGGTGAGAAGGCTGAGGTGCAGACTGAGGCAGGCCCCAGCTGAGGAAGCTTGGCTCCCTCTGTCAGCATGGGTGTGGATGCAGGAAAGGAAGAGGAGAGGCCCACTGGCAGGCTGGCCATCTGAGTCAGGGGGAGCTTTGTGAACAGAAGAGATAATCCTTCCCTGCTGCTTAGGTAAGCAAAAGTGTTTGCCATACTCCACTATTAGACTTCACCTTCTTAAAATTTTACTCTTTATTTTCTTCCCTCTGTTCATTTACATGAGAAGATAAGTACTTCCAGCTTCAGATATTAACTACTTTTAGAAACTGCACAGTAGTTACAGGAGAGCAGTTGCCTATGATTCAGACTTATTTTTAAAAATTGTAGCTTGTGGATTTCATGGCCAATATTTTCAATATGAGACTAAAATCATTTCTCACAGCTCCAACATGGTGAAGAAATCATCTGAGCAGAAGGGAGATGGATGCTCAGCTGCTACATCAGAGGAAACAGCATTATTCCAGCAGAGGTCAATTTTGTTTAAGGCTTCCTCTGTTACAGATTTGAAGTTACCCTCTACTTTATGCTTATAACGGTGTGACTGAAAAAATAATCTTGAATTTGTAGCATGAGGAGAAGAGAAAATGTGATGGTTTTCATGCACATCAGTAAAGGAATACTGAGTTATTCTACAGAGAATGGAAACTGGAAGCCAACAGTTAGCAGTTTTCATTTAGGTTGTTGAAGGTACTATCTTTCAAAATGTTGTTTTTTGTTTGTTTTTAAGGTAGCGAGGACTGAACTCAGGGGCGCTCAACCACTAAGTCTCATCCCCAGCCCTACTTTTTATTATATTTAGAGACAGGGTCTCACGGAGTTGCTTAGTGCCTCACTTTTGCTGAGGTTGGCTTTGAACTCACAATCTCCTGCCTCAGCCTCTGGAGTCACTGGGATTATAGGCATGTGCCACCACACCCAGCTCAATATACTGTTTAATACAGCAACAATAGTGATGGAATTTGCTAATGGATTAGTAATTAATACATAACTCTGTATTAATTGGTTTATTTTTTCTTCAATACAGTCACATAAACAGTGTGTTAACTGTGAGTTAACTCACAGTGAGTTAGCAGCCTGGGTTAATGGAAAACAATCTTTGGCAAAAGCAGAGCATTTTTTTTTTTTCATGTACTTTTAGAATTTACTGTACTATTTGATATTGACTAATGATATAAAGTGCATGAGAATGAATATCGTGTCATGCTCAGAAGAAGGTCTCCACGTCTTCAGGTCGAAGCATACATAGCTTGACCTCATTTGTGAATAGTTAACTAGCTACTTGGTTGGCAGAGCTTTAGCAGTCAGCACATGATAATGGGCAACCTGGAGCTCCCAAAAGGACTTGGGACCCAGAAATTCTGAAATGTGTTCGTGGAGTTTAAGAAATTTGTTTTCCAAGTTGGGGGTGGTGACACATGCCTTTAATCCCAGAGGCTCTGGAGGCTGAGACAGAGGATTATGAATTCAAAGTCATCCTCAGGAAAAACCAGGCACTAAGCAACTCAGTGAGACCCTGTCTCTAAATAAAAACAAATCATAGGAATTGGGATGTGGCTCAGTGTTTGTGTGCCCCTGAGTTTAAGCCCCAGTATTCTGCTCCCCCAAAAAGAAATTTGTTTTGTTTTGCAGGTGACCACCTCCCGCTGAGGCTAAATAAAATTTCTCTTCATCTCCTACACTTGAAAACTGAGAAAAACATAATATAGGAGTAATAATGGGTCAAAATTTTCAAAATAAATCACTGTTTTGGTGTGGGAATTATTATGAGGCTATATTATGTTATGTGGGATATTGAATACCATTGAAATAGATTTATTCTGACATTGATGTTCATAAATATTTAAATACAATGCAGCAGACGTCTTTCCAGGTGAATTAGCATGAATAAATAAAAATGCTACTGGATTAAAAAATCAATCTACCTCAACACAATAAAGTCCATATATGACAACCAGCTAATATCCCACTGACTGGAAAACGTTGAAAGCTTTTTCTGTGAGATCTGGAACAAGACTAAAATGCCAATTATTTTTGCTTCTATTCAAAAAAATACTGGAAGTCCTAGTCACAGCCATTAGGCAAAGGAAAGAAATAAAAGGAATACAGTTTGGAACAGCAAAAGTTAAATTCTCCCTAATTGCAGATGACATAGTCTTATATACAAAAAGCCCTAAATCAACACAAAAAAACAAACACACAAACAAAAAACCTATTAAGGCTTATAAATGAGGCAAAGTTGCAAAGTTCCCAGACACAAAATCATCATGGATAAATCAGTAGTAGCATTTTCATATATTACCAGTCATATACTACAAGTTATTGGGGAAAAAAATTTAAAAAAATATCATTTACACCAGTTGCAGGAAAAAAAAAATCAATACCAAATTAAAACAAAAAGTCGAAAATTTTCTAAACTGAAAGCCATGAAATACTGATGAAATAAACTGAAGGACACGAATAAGTGGGAAAATATTCAATTCTCTTTGATTGGAAAGAAGTAAACTATTAAAATTCCTGTTCTTCCCCAAATGACCTACAGTGGTAAATTTATAATAATTTACCCATAATATGTTTGGGGCAAAATTTCTGATGATTAGGAAAAAGAGGAGGAGGAAACTGGAAGGACAGACTGAGTCTCAAGTATTAGCAAATAATTCAAATTCCTATTCATTTGAAAATACACTTTTTTCCACACAGATTTTTGAGGGCGTTTTTGACATCCTTTTTTCTGAAACTGTAGATTATTGGGTTAAACATGGGAAAGACCACAGTATAAAACACTGAGACTACCTTGTCAGTTTCTGGGGAATAGCTAGTGGTGGGACGTAGGTACATAAATAAGAGTGTCCCATAGAATAAGGTGACCGCTAGGAGATGGGAAGCACAGGTGGAGAAGGTTTTGCTTCTGCCTCCCGAGGACTTGATGCTCAGAACGGTCATGAGGATGCAGAGGTAAGAGACAAATATTACCACAAAACTGCTGGTCTGGATGCTGCCACACAAGATAAAGAGCAGAAGCTCATTGATGTGGGTATCTGCACATGACAAAGCCAGGAGAGGGGGGATGTCACAGAAAAAATGGTTGACCACATTGGAGCCACAGAACGGCAGCCTGAATGTGAGGGACACATGCACCAGCGAAGTCATACCTCCACTGAAGTAAGCCAGCAGGATGAGGCTGATGCAGAGTCTCCGAGACATCAGTGTAGGATAGAGCAACGGGTTGCAGATGGCTGCGTAGCGGTCATAGGCCATGGCTGCCAAGACCAGGCACTCTGCATCCGTAAAACAAGCAAAGAAAAACATCTGCAGGGCACAGCCATAGAAAGAGATGATCTTCCTGGAAGCTAAGAAGTTCACCAGCATTTTTGGAGCAATTGCTGTAGAATAGCTGATGTCTAAGAAAGAGAGGTTGCTAAGAAAGTAATACATGGGGGTTTGCAGGCTTGAATGGATATTAGTTAGGACTATTAAACCCACGTTGCCCACCAGAGTTAAGGCATACACTATGAAAAACACCAAGAATAGTGTGAGTCTGAGGGGAAGAGAATCTGTGAATCCAACAAACAGGAACTCAGTTGGCCTGGTATAATTACTCTTCAACATCCTCTTTGTTTTCTTTTGTTTTTCTCATTGGAGATAGTTGGTATCAGATGATGTGAATTGGCTTGAGTTATGGAAGAGTCAAAATCTTTTTATTCTCCCTTCCAAGGAAGCAAATAGAAGGTTAATGAGAGCACATATATACCATTTTTGTGACATTGTGTTGTTGTTTTGGCTTACACCATTTGTTTAAAAAGGCAATTCATTATGATTTTTGATTCTTGAAAGCTATTTTGAAGGTGTTTTTCATGATGCAGTAACTCTTTAAATCCTTTAGCTAATATTAGGGGTTGAATGAGGCTCATGAGATAAGATCTGGTAGAACACTAAGAGTTAACAAAATCTTTGGGAGCAAACTTTATTTTTGAAAATATTAAACCATATTCTTCCATGTAAAGGAGATTTGAGACAACCTTTAGAAAATACATTCACAATTTAACTACAACATTTATTGAATATCTGTGGTCTTGGGTGGAGTAACAATATATTAGTTAAGAGCATAATAATAATTCAAGTCATGTCTGAGTTTTTAAAGTCTTAGTTTTAGGCATAAAGGTACATATATGTAATCCCAGTGACTCAGGAGCCTGAGGTACTAGGGTTGGGAGTTCAAGGCCAGTCTCAGAAATTTAGCAAGACCCTGCATGAAATTAAAAAATAAGAATAAAAAAGATTGGGGATATAGAACAGTGATAGAGCACCCCAGGTTCAATACCCAGGACTCAATAAGTAAATAGATAAATAAATCTTGACTTTGCTATTAAACTGTTTGTGTGATCTGAGTATAGATATTTAACCACTCCGTTGTAGAGCAATAAATTATTAGGTATTTGTAAACCATTCATGTAACTGCTTGTAAAATATAAGAGCATTCATTAAATCAAATGCACAAAAAATAAATAAATTGATCCATTTTTATTAGACTCAATAGCTTGAAATATTCATACAGTTCCTGAGAAGATTCATCTTATCTTTGGTTTCCTTGATATATGAACTCTGATCTCATGTAAGAATATTTCTGAATTGTTATGTATGTGTGCATGTGCAGCTGTATGGATGTGTGTTTATCTGAATGCATTGTGTGTTTATTTGAATGCATTGTTTACAAGATCTTAAACTTTTACTTATGCCCTGTACTTATTGTTTACATCTCCCAAGATTGATTTCCTTTTCTTGTCTTTCAGGTAGAACAATATTTTGGTTGATATCCAGAAAAAATAAGTGTTTAAAGAACAGCTGTTATGTCCATAACTAAGAGCTTGACAGAGAAAGAAGGCAAGGTGGACATTAGAAACTATAGTGAAGGAACCTCAACTCTTAAATACCAGGGCAAATGTGCAAATGTCATTTCAAAACTTTATAAAGCATTTTCATTCTCAGACATGATTCCTTCCTCTCTTTCTTCCTCCCCTCCTTCCTTCCTTCCTTCCTTCCTTCCTTCCTTCCTTCCTTCCTTCCTTCCTTCCTTCCTTCCTTCCTTCCCTCCCTCCCTCCCTTTTTTCTTCCTCTTTCTCTTTATTCCTTCCTCTCTCTTTCTCTTCCTCGATCTTTCTTTTTCTTTCCAGACAAAATGGCATTGCATTCTGAGGTTTAAAATAAATTGAGGAAAAAAAGTAAACGAAAGAAAAAACTGAGAAGTTGCATTTGCATTCTCTTGAATGGGAAATAGTAATAAACAGAACTGTAAAAAAGCAGAACTCACAAGTAATTAGCTAATAGATCTGTGAACAATATCAAAATGTCTTTATATCAAGTATATAGAAAAGACACATGAGTAAGTGCAACATTCTACCCTAAGTGATAAATCAGTATAAGTTTTGTAGCTTTAATATAATATCTCTTTAACATCAGTTAAAGTACCCCCTAAAAAAAGTAATGAATAAACCAGAAAGGGATGATTGCAAAACAAACAAAATTGATACAAAAACAAATCACTTTAAAATTTAGTAGCACACAGAAATATAAATATACAATATTTTATATATATACATAATATATATTTTAACTATAGAATTATATATATAATATCTATGTAGCATTTTTAACTATAAAATTTGCAAAAACTGAAATTTATCTAGTATGAATGACTATAACTAGATCCAAATTTGGTGAAGAGAGAACAACCATATATATATTAAAAGCTTCAAAATGTGCATTTAAAAAATTTTTTATCACAAATCCATTTTGTGTCACATACTAATATGTTGAAGAGCAGTAAAAGATGTTGAATAAATCTTTAATTTGATATTACATATCTATGCAATCCCTAAGACATATTTTTGAATATACTAGAGGACTTCAGTAAAATTTTGAAATACTAAAAGTAAAACTATAACAAACTATAAATACCTTTTTTCCTATCTATGTCACACTAGCTAAATTAGGAATTAAATGTTAGGCTAATAAAAGGGAAACATATCTCTATTAATCATTCATATTTAAAATGTGAAGTAACTGGTAATTTATATTTATTTAATTTGTAACTAATTTCTTTAAAAAGTGCAGTTTTCTGTGCTTTATAAAAGCCACACAGTTAAATTTGTATTAAAGTAGTTTTTAAATTGAAAATTCCTAAAAATCTATACCTGAAAAATGTCAACAAACTCAGCTGTTCTTAAACGGAGAATCTGATTGGGGTTGCTTCTATCAAAATTATGTAAATAAAGATTTATTTTCCCTGAAATATTTTTGAGAGCAAGTCATTTGTTCATGCTATATATGTAAAAATTATAATCTTTCTACATTAATTAATAACTTAATTGAGGGGGCATGTGTGGTTTTTCTTTTTGGCTACTGAAAGTACGATCTTTAATTTTTTTAAATTTATTTTCATAGAGGATATAACATGAGTCCTCTATATTTGGGCTACATCATCTTTGGTCTTTCTACAGTCTCTTGAGTTTCCCACCTCCAAGCGAATTCAGGGAATTGTGTTCCCTCCAGTGGAGAAATTAACTATGCCACCTCCATTGGGTGATTAAATTGCATAAAACCTTTTGTCCCTTGCCAAAGGCTGTTAGCTTTCCTATTTACTCTCCCCATCACAATGAAAAAATGTTCATAGCTAAACACTCCAGAAGGCTGGAAGGCATCTGTCATCTGTAAGGAAACCAACATGAGATTCTGGAAGCAAGAGGGGCGTCACAGACAAACATTGGCAGTATTTCAACCACTTTGCCCTTTGTCCAGGAATTGGGTCAAATTCTGAATGACATCAGATCCACAGAAACGTTTGGACTGCCTCCTTTCGCCTCACCCAGGCGGATTTATCAGAGCTAACGTTACAAGGTAGAGGACAGACGCGGTATAACACAGAGCCTTTTTATAAGAGCGCTCGGAGCATTGCACGTACTAAGCAGAAGGGATGTCTTTGCCTTCCCTTGGAAGTCAAATGTACCCAACGTTCTTCTTTATCAGCTAGGGGGTAAAGACGTTTTCTACAGAAAAACATCTAAATAAAAAGAGTTCCTTGGGTATTTTTGTCAACATTTTAACTAAAGGTTTAACATTAAAGAATTTGAAAATACCAAAATACACCCACTTTATACAATTTCTGTCATTGACTCTCAAAGATTGTATCCAGCAAGACAGCATTATGAGTATCAATCTTTTGATTTAAAGAATAGCAATCTAGTACACCACAAGAAGAGGAAGAGGAAGAGGAAGAAGAAGACAGTATACTGAGAGAGACCCCAGGCTCATCATATTTGTCTGTTAGTTTGCCTTAGAGTTCTTATGGGTGGTATAACAGAGGCCACAGTGTGGAAAAATAAGAAAGTAATTAAATATCTGGAAAGTTTGACTCTAACTCAAGTTGTATACTACAAATAATTTTATCTTTATGTCATCATTTCTTCATCTGTAAAATCATACTGAATCTATTTATAAAATCATACCCACTCCATTATATAGAGTTGTAATGTAAGGCAAATGTAAGAGCTCTAAAACTGATTAGCAAACATTTATGTTTGTTAAGAGATTATTATTTGAAATTGCTAAAATTAGCAGTGCATATCCACAGGTTTTATGTACTCACTGGCAACAAAGAAGCAGGTGAATAGAAAAATAAAAAATTAACAATTCCATAAAACATCACCAAAATATTTCCACTATACCTGTACCTTCATAACCCCTCAACCACAAAGGCAAAGTAAATGTACTTTTCCTTGAATCAATCTCAGTTGTGTTTTCTATGAACTGGAGCCCTGAGGTTTCTCATATATCACCTGGTAATGTGCACTAACTGATCACAGTAATGATGGTGGTAATAATGAAAGCTATAAATGATTGATAAACATTATGGACACTGTTAAAGATACTTGTGAAGCACTTGGTGAGCAACATTTTAATTTTTATGATTATCCTATGATGTAATTTCTTCTTATAGCTAATGCAATGAAAGCATATAGATATAACTTGCCATATAGTCAGATTCCAGTATTCTCTTCCTCCTCAAAATGCTATATCCTGTCTGATTCTGACATGTTTTCTTCTGCTGTGGAAGTTCTAACCTAGGTTATGTGACTATACATATTCATACTGGAAGAGGCTGACAAGTGATCCGATCCACTTTCAGATGGTGTATCTACATCTCATGCAAACATCATTCATCAAGTAACGTGTGTGCTAATTTATTACATCATTAAAATTTAATGAGTATATTCACTCAAATTCATTAATTTCAGATCCAAGTCAACATTTTTTCCTTGAGTTCCATAGTAACTATGTAACTCTTCAGAGGTTCTCTGGATGCAACTGCTGGGGAAAGGACTGAGCATCCTCTAATCACTGAACTTCTCTTTTAGGGCTCAGCTCACTCCAGTCTGATCTGAGATCAGAAAAGTAGAAATGGAGCTGACTCCCACCTTCTTTCAAGGAATTTACATTGATACAGCTATTTCTAAAAGGTGTCCATAAATGAAAATTTTTTTGCTACTCTGAAGGAGAGAGGTTACAGAAATGCTGGAATCAATCACATTTAATTCATTATTTCTGCTTTAAGGATGATGTGTGCTCTGGGGGATAAGCAAGTAGACTTTGGTGTTAAAAAGATTTGTTTGACAGCTTCAGATTTGACATCTAAAAGTCACTGAACTTCTGTCTACCTAAATGTCTGTGCTTAATTATTACAACAAAATATCATGAAGTTAAAATGGAGACTAATCTAGATAATTTATTATAGCACACTTCACAGGGATTTTTAAATTAGAGATATATGGAAATTTATAAACCACTTATCTAATTATTATTACTGTTGAAATAATTCAATATCTGACTTTGAAATGTTATATTTTCCTAATTGATATTTATAAGACTAAATACAAAACAATCACACTGTAGACTAATATGTGTCATGTGCTCATATAATTTAAGGTTTAATTTCCAAATATAGGAAATAATTTTGGTTTTCCCCAAATTCTAAAATACACAGCCAACATCCTTCTCCTAGCTTTCAGGGGGTAGATGGTGATTTTTTACAATTGCCTTGGTAAGGTAAGCTTAGGTCTATATCACCATCAATCTCAGGTTGCTTTCCCAGCTCACGTACACTCACAAACTGAGCAAAACCCAAAGAAGCATTTTATCTCAAATAAGTCCATTATTATTGTAACACTTGAAGGAGATGTTATGTTGTTGCTTTGTGGAATAAATCACTTACCTTCCCATCATTTAGAACTTTGGATTGTATAATTTGTTTTGTATAGGAGATTAAATTATTTTCTCTATGTTTTATAATAAGTCTTATAAGAGATGAGAATTTATCTTCTAGTCTGTGTCATATGAGACATTATCCCAAGAGAAATCCCCTCCCCACAGAACACTTTATTGGCAGTAACTCTCTTCTCAGGGCTGTGGTTTAGATGATGTCTTTTTAATGAGGGAAAAAAAAAAAAAAGAAAGAAAGAAAAAGAAAAAAAGAAAAGAAAAAGAATGGACACACAATTGACTATGGGTTAGACAGTTTATGACAAGCAAATATCTCCATCACCCCAGATATTTTATTAAACCAAAAAAAATCTTTAATTCTAGCTATCAGTAGAAAAAAATAATTTTTCCTAGATATCCTGTGGTTTCTATCAGTCTCTACTGTGATTCAAACACACATAAAGATGTCGAGTATGCAGTTATGTGAGGAAATTCTAAAGTGCAAGCTCAATACTATTGAGAAGAGTCTCTGGCACCCTAATTTTTGCTTCTCCATTATCTGAGTGAATGAAATAAACCTTAAGTGCTGAGCTGCAGATGTAAGAACTGATCACTCAGACAACCAGGTTCTGAATATTTTACTATTTTCACTATTTTATAAATTTAAAATTGTGACAGCAGTTGCTAACCTCCTCAGATTCTTGTGAGGGTTGAGTTAATACACGTAAGGACTTAGAATCTTGTTCAGTAGGTGGTATTGTTTCATGATTGTTAACTTTCTTTAGAAAATGTGGAAGTATTTGCAGCAGTGTTTTTTAATACTCCAAACTGAAGGTCTAGATGTTTTCATCCTGTAAGTATTGACGGTAGCAGTGTGGATCTAACTATGCTTACAGTGTACAGATTGAAGAATGGATAAATAGAATGAATGCCCTACCTCTTTATAGTGCCTGGCAGAAAAACTGAAATCAGTATATTGCTAGTAGAAGATGAATGATCAATATAGGAAGAGAAAAAAGGTCCTTATTCTTCAATCAGAAGAAAAGCTACATAAGTGAGGAATTAAAAGATGGAAGCGATTTTAGAGTAAGAGAAGCTACCCAAATTATTTTCTTTCTTTCTATATCTTCTTTTTATTAAATAAATCTACAAGTCTGGAAAAATATAATAGAACACATTTCCAATTCGTTGTTTAAAAATGTAAATGTAAAGAAAATTTTCCTGTTTATGTACACTGTGGGTTTTTAATCATAAGGGTTAAGGGTACTATTATGTTTTACAAGTAACAATATTTACAAACACCTCTGCTCAGTTACGGCAGAAAATTAGTTTGCTGAAAGGGTATTAGACAACTCAGAAATGATAGGGAACTGGGAAAACTTGTTGGTAACTAGGAAACAAAAGGAGAACAGGGATCTCACAATGCCAGAATTTGCTTCACACATAACAATACTGCTGTGCATAATCTCTCCTGCTTTGCTTTCCCAAGACTCAAAAGCCGGGAATAGATTTTTTTGGCTAAACAACAGTAACACATATACCTAAGTATCCCCGTGCCTGGCGCAGTGAACCATCAGTAAACCAGAGGTGTGAGTCAGCTGGGGAATTAAAAGTTTAAAATGATATTTAGAAATAAAGACAGATGACAAAGAAAATAGTTTCACAGAGGGGACCTGGTGGGTGGATCAGACCTGACGCAAGGAATCCATAACAGAAAAAGCCAGCCAATGCTTTAAGTATAGCAAAACATATCAAAGGGGGATTAATTGTGAGAAAAAGTTTTTCAAGATAAACAAGAAGCAAGAGGCTATGGGGAAATGGGCCTGATTGGAGACTTTTCTCTTCTATGGTAATTCTTCCTCCTCCAGGTAGGTGGTGCCTCAAGGCTATGTGGACACAGGGCTATCTCTTTCCACCTGGGGAGTTGCGTTTAAACCTAGGACTGTCTGAACTAATAAATTCCATGGTATCACAGAATTCTCTTTGAGCAGGACGCTGCCAAGGCAACAAAGTGGTTTCATACTGGTAAGATGACACAGAGTTCTCTGAGGGGCACACTTCTGTTTAGAGATGGCTCAGACGGAGTACCCCACAATTCATTTGGGCTCTCAACACCTAAGCCGTAGTTTCCAGGGAACTATAAAAAGGCCATCTTTATCTCCTGAGTTTCAGTTGTGGAGCATCAGAGGTCCAGTGATGTTCTCAATTTTCACCTCAGTAAAATCACCATCGAGCACATTAGAGAAAGCTATGCTTTCCTACATTGGAAAGTGTCTACAGAGAAGGCATCACAAGCAAGATCTCAGCGCAGCATGGGTTGTTTGTGAGGTCTCTTAGCACTGGGGCAAATGGGTCCTGTGCAGTAAGGTCCCCATTTACTCCAGAAAGATTTCCTGGGGAGACTAGTTTTCAATAAATCCTAAGCTTTTGCAGTCCTTTTTGCCTATCTATAAGTAATAAACCTACTTCATATAATTCACTATGCACATGAGTACTGTGTCTCATGGTGTTCAGATAAGATGGTAACCAGTGCACAGTGAGCTTGCTCTGAAAAAACACTGCCCCAGGAAAAAGAAGGGGCAGTGTCCTGCAAAAAGAAGTCATGAGCTTCCAGTTGTCCCAATTGTGTCACAGACCACACTTAATTGTGCCAGCAATGTTGTCTCACAATACATGTCAAGTATTGCCAATTAGAGAACCTTGCCCAAGTCTTCAAATCCAGGGTTTTAATGGGGATCAGTTGCAGAGGCAGACAAAGCCTATGTGTCTATTAGTTATTCAGCCTTCAACCCCTCCATGCCTGAGTTCAAAGTGACACAGCATATCCCAAAACCCCAGGTGTACAAGAATAAGCATTCGCTGTAAATCACATTTATAGCACAGACTATTTGGTCTAGACCCCAGTATATAGATGTTCTTGTCATACAGGTTAATCTCTTAGGAGCTAGTGAGGGACAGTCCTGAACTTTTTTGGAATATGTTAATTGGGGTAGTCCAGGCCCATTGGGTTAACCCTTAACGTCTCAGTAATAACATAACAACTTGGTGACAACTATTTTTACATAATTGGCTCTTCAGTTTTGCAGCATAAAAGATGAATCAAACCTTAAGAGTTAATTATTATTTATTAGTTTGATCAACTGTCTACTTGCATTTCTAACGAACATTTCAGTTATGGTCTTTCTACAGTACAGCACTCTCTGGGTAGTTTTTAATCATACAATGTGCATACAATGTTTTAACCACCTAGCTGCCCAATAAAAGAAAATCAAACTTCCAGAATCATTTCATTTTTACTGGCAGGAAAAAAGAAAGAATATTCAGTATACTACCTCTATTTTGGAAATATCAGACTCAGAGTCTAGGAAACAAAAAGATTAGCTTGCCTTGCTTGACCCCATGAAAGAACACAGCTGTCCACATTAAAGATAGAACATGACATGAAAACCAGAAATTTCTTCAGTGTATGTGGTTTATTTCGTTGGGTCCAGTCATCCGGGTGTATGTGTGGGTGTTGGGGTGGGCATGTTGAGATGTCCCTAACAGAGAAGCACAAGACTTTGTCTAGGTGCAGGACTAGATGTGGAGTTGATCGAATATAAGGTGAATATAGTTCAGTTTAATATATGAAAAGTTGTTTTCTACATTTCTTGTTCACGTTTGCATTTGATAATATTAAAGAATACCCTAGGATCCATATCCTTACTGATGATGTTTTTCTTCCCTTTGGTGGGACTTTTAACATATTTTGAAGATGTAGTATAGGAGATAGATGTTTAATCTTCAACACATCTGGAATAATACTGGGTCTAATGTATGAGGAAGGGATTTTTTCTTCTTTCATGCTGAGAACATATTTTCCCTGGCACCTATTTTCATATATTCTCCATTTATCTTCAATGACAGCCTATGATATTTCAAAATTTCACTTATGTGTGAAATAACCAAGGTCAAGAAATAGCACTTTAGAGATATTAACTTTAAACTTATGAAAAGCATAATGTTACTGAATGTCACCAATTCTAGGAAATAATTTGACAATTCATTTCAAGCTGCATAAGCAGAGAAGAAACACAAGTAAAATATAAAAATTCATAAGGAGCACATACAAAAATTCCAAATGACAGTTGATGGAAATTAATAAAATACTTAATCTTTTGTTGATGTGGGGATCTGTTGCTGGGCTTCATGTTGTGGTCATCTGTCAATGTTAAACCGTCACTGGGGAGGTTTCCTTCCCAGGATGCTATTCATGGATGCTTGCTCCAAGTTTCTTCAGCACAGTCTTGACTCTTTCTATTCTGGGTTATTCCCGAAATAAACCTTACAACCTGCTTGTCACTTCCATTCAGGACATTTTGAAATTTTACTTTGAATTCTGTTGTATTTACAGAACAGTCTTGCAAAAATTGTATTATCATAAGAGTTATTCTTAAAAACATGTCATTGTTTATGTACATTAAGATATTTTAGTGATTTTTTTTATAGTTTTTCATATAAAACTTAGAGTATGTGTTGTTACGTGTGAAAGCATCCAGAAACCACTCCGGATGCAGGAACTCAAGCAAGAGATTTTATTAAACGGACAGGCAGAGTGTCTGCCCGCAGGGTGAGAGAGAGAGAGAGAGAGTAAGAGTAAGAGTGAGTGAGAGAGAGTGAGAGTGAGGAGGGGGCAGAGAGAGACAGAGAGGAGGGGGGAAGAGAGAGAGAGAGAGTGGGAGAGTGAGGAGGGGAGAGGGGAGGGAGACAATGGCAGGGGAGCTATTCTTAAATACTCAAATTTCGAGGGCTAATAACAATGGACCAATGACTGGTGAGGAGGTTCTCAGGTTAACAGTCTGGACCAATTACTGGCTAGGAAGTTCATGGACTAACAATCTAGGTTGCAAAGTGGTGTCTGGGAGGGAGAATCATGGTGGCAGCAAAATAGCAGATCCAATGCCAATAGCATGTGTTTTATTAAGGAAATTATTATAAATGTTTTTCCTTGGAAAAAAAAATTGTATTTTCAAACAGGATCTGGAGACACTGACATTTCAGTCTCCTAGGGGCAGTCTCCAATGTCCCAGCTCTGATGGCCTCCACACCTCGATTTGACTAGATTTCCTATTCCACACTAACTGCCAGTCCTCAATTCTGGCTTCATCCCCTGCCCCTCTCCACTCCCCGTTTTAGGAACTCCTTACTGGTGTAAGGAAATGGGATGACAACCGCTCTGGTTGCTTCAAGCTGAACATGGGTGGCACATGGGACAAGCAGGTGGAGATCCCTTTCAGAAATCCTGTCAATCAAGGGGTCTTCAGTAGAAGTTCAGTTGGGGAAGAGCAGGTTGTAAAGTCATCTGGGGTGGGTGCTTCTATGAGTGAGAAACAAAAAGACATGAGAACCAAGCTAAGATTAATATAAAATAAGTGTTACAGTCTCTGGAACATGTCAATGAATGTCATGAAGATGACAGAAGTCAATACTTTCTCACCAGGAAGTGGAAACCCTTTTGATCACCAAGATTACCTTCCTAACCACCCCTCCCAAAATGCTGCAGGCAGGGAATTGCTAATTAATGTCTCCTGGGTCCCCACCTGAATCTCCACTTGGCCCTTCCCCCTGCCATCTGCTGCTCACCATTTTTTGCTATATCACTGGCAACTCCTGGGCCTAGTCTCATAGGCAGGAGGAGATAAGGGAAGAAGAATAGAACAAAGAAGACCCTAATCTATAAAAGAGGTAGGGTGCGCTCACTTCTTGGAATTCTAGAACATCAGCCATGAGCCCCTTCTCCCTCCCTGAAGAAGTCTGTATTATTACTGTAATGTACAAAGCTGCTCTCCCTGCCCTTTCTGTTGCAGCCATTTCCCCGCCTCCCAACTACTGTCAGTCTGTGAACATCCTAGCTAGCTATTGGTTCATCAGTCAGCTTGCAAGTATCCTTCTCCGTTATTGGTCCCGTGTTAGCCCCGCGGAATTCAGCTGCCCCACCATCTTTCCTCTCTTGTGTTTCTCTCCCCCTGACTCGCTTTCTTTCTCCTCCTCACTTTCCACTCTCTCTCTTGCGCTCCCTTTCTCTTTCCCTTTCTTTCCCTCTCATTTTCTCTCTTACCCTGCAGGGAGACAATCTGTTTGCTTAATAAACTCCCTTATGTGATTTCCCTTGTCTGACATGGTTTCTGTGGGATTCCTTACAATTACCTTTAAATAAAATGTATTTAATATTTTTAAAAAAGTGTATTTTCTGTGGCAGTGAGAAATGCAACCCAGTTTTTGATAATTGTCATAATTTTTCATTTTATCTCTTTATATGGTTCTATTTCTTACATTTTTAAAAAATTCCATTTATTTATTTATTGCCACCTAAAGCCTCAAGTGAATTGTTACCATGTTTCTGAAATTGGTGACATTGAGCAACATTATCATTTACAAAATTTTTAAGTGATTACCACTACTGGATCATAAGGAATAAATTCATTTTAAGCTCTAACTAAAATTGTGACTAAATCTCTGAATGCCTTTTATCTAGCTTTTACTGAATCATTGCTTATTTTTAAAAAGTAGATAAAAATATGCTTGCTATCATAAATCTTTTGGAACTCAAATTCAAGCAACTGAAATCATAATATTTTGAGCATGAAATTGCACAGGAAGCATTAAAGGAGGTTTTTCAAGATGGTAGAATAGAGGAAGTCGCTTTCCTGGCTGCAGACAGAGGGCGAGCAAAAAAAAAGCAGAGGGACTTTATTGGAATTTAAAACTGGACATTCAAAGCAAATCAGGTACTTAGGAGTTGAATATAATAAAATTAAAAAGAAATCCCTAGCTGCACAGCCACTACTGATATTGCCGTTTACCGGTGACAAGTCCTGCTTCCTCAGGTGGTGAAGTATAACGCCAGAGAAGCACTCCAAGGCAAGCGTAGAGTAGAAAGTAAGCTTTATTAAAGAAAAGTAAAAGCAGACTTCTCCCAGGTGGAAGAAGGGGACCCAAAGGCGGGATCCATTGGACTGAGCAAATCTTGTCCTTTTTACAGGTTTTATTCCCCCATTCTTTCCCCCTTATCTCTTTCCTTCCTGCCTACGTGATTAGGCCCCATTTTGCATAAAGTGAGAAGCAATGGACAGGGGGAGAACTGGAAGTACCAGTCAGAAAGTTCCTCTGGAAGCAAAATGGAGAAATAAGGGAATTAAAGGAATCCACATTTTTGGGATGCCTGAGGAGTGTCTGGGTACAGAGCATTTAGAGATCAAGGACATTGCCCAGCAAACCTGAAAGATGTGCTGCATGATATTTGCGTGAGGGGAAAGAAGCTGAAATCTCTCTAGGTTGCGTGCAGAGGACAAAGGAAAGAACCATTTCCCAGCCATTGCTTGGGGCCCAGCAACTAGGGGGGCCGGTTCCTGGCATATCAAATTTGGCTCAAAATACAGGCCCAATAAACACGTACAGTACAACACAGGGTGTGCTTAAGTGACAGAAGACAATCAAACATGGAGAGAAGTTTACACAGAGGAAAACTGTTCACGGAAATACACCTGGCTCTCCCCATCTCCCTCCAATCCTGTTGTTTGCAGGACCTGCTGGGAGAGACCCATGTGGCCAAGAACTTGGAAGGGTTGGGGTGGGAGACATTGTTTGGAGACTGAACCTGAGACCAGGAAATGTGGGATCTGAAGGTGATGTAGGAAGCTAAGAATTGGGTTCCACACCACAGGAGTGGAACTCAGGGGAGGTCTCTGGGTACAGTCTTCCAGCACGGACCAGCAAGGACTGGGCACTGAAGGTGTGCTGACTGAAAATCTCCCGACCAACTGGCATTAAGAATAGAGCCTGGAGCTCACCTAAGCCTAAACCCTGCCTCCAGGAATTCCAACTATGGGATTACCTCTCTCACTTCAGCAATCCAGAGGTGGAGCATCGCGCTCCAGGTGACCCCACCCAAAACTGCTGAGAAGACAAACTGAGAATCTTTTGAACTCCAATGGAAATAATTCTGTAACTTTTCATTGATTTCTTTTTTTTCCCCTTAATTTTTTTGTCTATTTAATTGTGACTATAAAGGTTCATGGGCATTTATACATATTAATATATTTTTTTCATTTCTAGCATTTTTGAAGCCAGTTATTTTTCATGAATTAGTCTTTTTGTGAACTAGGATGTTTGATTAGTATATTTTAGTTTTGTTTTGTATTTTTTCTTTTTAATTTTTTAAATTTTTACTTTATATATATATATATTTTTTTTCTTGTTTCCCATGATTCTCTCTTTCCTACTGCTAACAATTGATCTCTATTGTTCTCTCTTTCACTCTTTCATTTTTTACTTCTTCTGTCATCCTCCTGCATAATTATCACATCCTATATCACTTAACTTCTCTCCCTGTCTACCATTTGAAATCATAAACCATTTTGCAAACTTGCTCTTTGTATTGTAGTCAATAACTGATCATAACTTTTCTGTTTATTGTGATAGTTAACATCATAGACATCATAGTAGGAACTATTAGGTTTAATGCTGTATATTGTTTGCATTGGTTGTTGTTGTTATTTGTCTCCTCATAAAGAGTGAGGTATAGGAAACCTGCAGGCACACTTTAGGTCCACAGGGTAGAAACTCTCCTGCCTCAGATCCTTACTGTTAGATGGGTAGACATACAAACAACATGAAAAAGCAAGGGAACAAATTGCCCCAAATATACCAAGATACTCCAATAACAGAATCCATTGACACCACAGTGGAAGAAATGTCAGAGAAGGAGCTTAGAATGTACATAGTTAAACAGATCTGTGAGGTATAGGATGAAGTCAGAAATAAAATCAGAGAAAATAAAGGAAGTGAAATATCACTTCAATAAATGGGCAGAGATTCTGAAGAAAAAAAATCAGAAATCTCAAAATGAAGGAAACAACAAAACAAATTAAAAATTCAATAGAAAGCATCACCAACCAACTAAACCGAAGGCAGAACCTCAGTCCATGAAGACAAAATATATGATCTTGAAAACAGTGTTGACCACAGAAAGAAGATGTTAAGAAACCATGAACAGAACTTCTAAGTACTATGGGATAACATGAAAAGACCAAATGTAAGACTTACTAGGACACATGAAGGCACTGAGATACAAACCAAGGGAATGCACAGTCTTTTCAATGAAATAATATCAGAAAACTTCCCAAATTAAAGAATTAAATGAAAAATCAAATACAAGAGGCCTACAGGATTCCAAATGTACAAAATTACAGCAGACCCGTACCAATATACTTTATAAAGAAAATGCATAGCATAAGGAACAAGGATGAAATTTTAAAGGCTGCAAGAAAAAAAAATCAGATTACGTATAGGGAGAAAACAATTCACCTTTCAGCTGATTTCTTAACCCAAAACTCAAAACAGGGAGGTCCAGGAATAACATACACCAAGCTCTATAAAAAATATAAGATACCAACCAAGAATCATATAACCAGCAAAATTAAGCTTCAGATGTGAAGAAGAAATAAACATCTTCCATGATTAAAAAAAAGTTAAAAGAATTTGCAACTAGAAAACCTGCACTATAGAACATTCTCATCAAAATATTCAATAAAGTTGAAATGAAAAAAAAAGTGAAAACCAGCAAAGGGAGGAAGTACAGTAAAGGAATTGTCAATCAAAGAAGAAACTAATTCGAATTAAAAACTAGAAATAAACCCAAATAACTATGAATACGAATCGTATCTCAGAAATAACCTTAAACATTAATGGCCTAAACTCATCAATCCTAAGTCATAGATTGGCAGATGGGATTAAAAAACACAACCCAACAGTATGCTCTCTAAGAGATTCATCTCCTATAGAAGTAAAGATACAATTGATAATTTAGACTTAACAGACATATGTAGAATATTTCATCCATCAATGACTGAATATACTTTCTTCTCAACAGCACACAGATCCTTCTCTAATATAGACCATGTTATGTACGCTATCACATATGTTGGCATACAGTTGTAATATTCCCTTAACACATTTTTAGCATCTGTAAGTTTATTTTGATAGCTCCCTTTTGATAGCTCCATTGATATTAATTTTTATGATCTTGCTTTTTTCATGATTAGATTTGATTTTTATCAAATTTTAACTATATTAATCTCTCATGTATTTCTGCTCCTACTCTTCTTTTGTCCTTCTTACTACATAATTTGAAAATAATTTGATTGTTATTCTAGCTTCTTTCTGATACATGTAGTTTAAGTTATAAATGTTCATCTGCATACTGTATCATCCCAGAGGTTCTGATATTTTACGTTTTTATTATCACTTACTTCAAAGCAATTTTTATTTACTATTCTTGTGCTTTCATCCTTGACCTCTGAGAAATTTATAAGTGTGCCATTTAATTACAAAATAGTTAACATGTGGGACTGGGTTTCTAAATATTTTAAGGTCATTGATTTCTAAAGTAATAAATCATACAGGAAGCAGCATGATTTCAAATTGTAAAAAAGTAATGGAAATGCTTTTTATATTGATTGATTCGTTACATATATGACAAAACTAATCACATTGCATACTTCAATATGTGCATTTTATTGTACTTCAATTTTACCTCAATAAAGCTATACTAAAAAAAAAGATGATTGTCCACCGTTTTTGAAATCATTATCATTTCAACTTTTAATCGGTGATTTCCAAAGTAAATGCCACCCCCTTTGAAACTGATTAAAAAGCATACAAAAGTGAATGCCCAATGAGTCTCATTAACAATAATGATTAGTGATTTTTTTTTAAGTTGAACTCAACGAATATAAAGAGAAATTATTGCTGAAAGGATGAGTCTGATTAGCAATGTTTGTCCTGAGAGGGAATTAATGAACTTATGGGGATGAAATTAGAATTCCTCCAAAACTTTTGCACTTGAAAGTAATGAATCCCTTTGAGAATTGAGAATTATTCCTTTTCATATTGGAGAAAATGCAGGGTACAGTATCAGACTGTTTCCTAAGTATTTTATTTCTTAATTAATCTCAAGAGAAATTAATAGCCATTACATTATGTTTAATGAATCAAAATGTTTTTCATTCTTTTACAGCAAAAGCAACTCATGAAAGTGTTTCAGCAACAGAAATGACTACAAAAGTACCAATATCTTATATTCTCAATTAGTGACTGAAAACATGCATTTGCCTTTTTAACACAAAGAACTTCATTAGAGGGAAATATTAGAGTTCTGAAGGTAGTCATTGCAAAAATGAAATTCACAAAAATGTTTGCACTCTAAGAAGAATGAGACATGAACCTAATCATTTATAAAACTAACAGTTATTTTCAAATATATTTTAAAATATAGTAAAATCTTTTCATTTATTCATTTTTGTACTCCCAAACATTTAATGAATGCCTACAGTTTGATAAAAAATTTTACATTGAAATAGTCAATTATTATTGTTTTGCTCTCTAAGTTTATTTATTTATTTATTTATTGATATCAGGGATTGATCTCAGGGGCAATTGTCCACTGATCCACATCCCCAATCCTATTTTGTATCTTATTTAGAGACAGAGTCTCACTGAGTTGCTTAGCACCTCAATTTTTCTGAGGCTGGCTTTGAACTTGTGATTCTCCTGCTTCAGCCTCCAGGCCTCTGGGCTTACAGGCATGCACCACTGCACCAGACAAAGATAGTTTACTTACAGAGTGAAAAAGATATAGACAGGTAATTGAAGGTTATAAATTCTACTTGGGTAATGTTTGTGAATACAGTTAAGAAGGTTTTTATAATTAAGTGCATAAATCTATTTTTGATATGAAAGTTTTATTTTATTTTTAACCATTGAGAGTGAAACAATTTTATGTCATGCAATGAAATTGAGATGTGGAAATTTCTACCAAAAAGAACAAGAATGCATGTTTAACATGTTACTTGATGACTAACAAAGGTATTTAATACTTTAAGAAGTGCTCATTCAAACTTCTTTTTACATATTGTTTCTCTGTTCTTCTATCTCTTGTAATAGTTGAATAAGTGGATGAAAACATGAAACTGACTCTACTTCTCATAAATTATAATATACCTTTGGGTCACACATGTCAGATACAGAGTTCAATCCCTTTGTGAACCTTTCAAGAAGGTTAAATATCTTCATTATTTTATAAGAAAATCAGAAGGAAGATATGAGTATGAAAATATAAAAAACAAAGTTTTCATAGAAAATTTTCTTCAGATGTGTATTTAAGATAAAATAGTAAAGCATATTAGTTAAATTTAGTACAAAACATTGAATAAAATAATGTGCAATGCATTGAGTTATTTACAAACCAGAAAATGTATAACTGTAATTCAGATTTTTGTCAAAAGAGATAGAGAAAAACCACTTTCAAATTTTGTAGTTTTGAAATAATATTATGTAACTGGCATGGGAATATTAAGTTTTGATTACTACCTTTTCACACAAGGCAAGATATAAAATTAAATGCCAAAAGTTATAAGAAAATCACGACCATACTACCAAATTTCTGGGTGTATTAACAAAGAATCTGAGCACATCTGATATTTTATGCTTGTATTATTTGTAATATCTAATTATTACAAAATTATAATTTAATTATTAAAATATTTAAGAGTCTATCCATTTCTATGTATACAATGAATTTGATTTGGACTCAAAAATTAAATTAGTATTGATATTATTATTGTATTGAATTGCTATAATAGTAAGCTATAAGTATTGAGGGTTATTAAGCTTAATTCTATAATTTATTAAATCTATGTGCATTATATATGTTATTTTTATTAACTTGAAATGTTTAATCTAATATATAGAATATATATGGAACATATAGAATATATCATTTATATTGTCCAGTTAAAGTATTTGAAGACTTTTACATAGCAAATTTTAAGATGAGATCAATCATTATGTAAAGACCCCTCAGAAGTGACTGTTTAAATCTATTAGAAATATATAAAGAAAATAAGCCCTAAATATGAAACTAGGTCAAGATTTTAAAATGTACATTCTTAATAATTGAATAGACTTCAGATAGGCTTTTCTTTAAACAGAAATCACCTTCAAGGGCATACAAAAACTCTTCAAATCCATAATTATCCTTCACTTTCTGGTTCCAGAGGAGATGCTGTACATCTTGCCTTAGGGTTCCTGATAAGCCACCACTTTCCATTAGAAATGTGTGTTGGTACTTTCACTACTGGTAACCTAGGCACATGGCTGTATCATTCAAAGGATATGAAAGTAGATCCAAAGAGATACTGTACTCCCATTTGCAGTGGAGCATTGTTAACAACATCAAGATATGGGAACATGATAAAAGTCTGCCTGTTTAAGTGAATGGAAAAAGAAACACTCACACACACACACACACACACACACACACACACACACACATGCACACACCATAATGGACTCCCAGTACTTTTAAAAAGAAAACATTCTGTCAATCTCAACAACATGGATGAATCTTAAGTCCATTAAGCCAAGTAAAATGAACCAAGAAAACTATTTCATGATTTCACTCATATTTGGAATAAAAAACAAATTGAACTCATACTAGAGAATAGAATGGTTGTTAATAGTGACTGGGGAAGAGGGCAAGGGGAAAGGTTGGTCAGAGGTTACCAATCTTCAGTCATAAGTAAATAAGTTCTAGTTAGTAATATGTCATACACTTGTTTGCTAGAAGAATTAATCTCAAGTGTTTTTTCACCATGAACACACAAAGGAATATATGAAATAATGACTATGCTAATTAACTTGATTGTGGCAATCATTTCATAAAATATACACTTCAACATACCACTGTACACACTAAATATATGCAATTATTATTTTTAATAGTTCAATAAACATAGGAAAATCAACATGGAAGAGTTTTATTCCCAAATGATGTGAACAGGAGACCAAACCCATGTTCATCAACTAGTGATATATCAATAGAATAAATTACTTATTTGTAAATCAAAAAAGGAAAAGACAACAATTGATAAATGCAACAACCTGGTTGAATCTGAGAACATCACAGTAAGAGAATAAGGCCGTTCTCAAAAGTCTATAATTCACTTTTGTAGTAAGTGAAAGAATAACAGAAATCACATTGGTCATGATCAGAGACTGAGCAACTAAAATCTATGCAGCAAATTTCTAGTTTACAATAGAACACTGTTAACTATAGTCATCATGTCATGTATATTCAATATGTAGACTTACTCATCCAAATGTTCAGAACCCTGTACTCTTTGACCAGGATCAGCCCATTTCCACCACTCCCAGTCACTGGTAACCATTGTTCTATTCTCTGGGAATGTGAGCTCGTTTTCCCCCTAAGCTTCCATACATAAGTGTGATCTTGCAGAATTTGTCTGTCTGACTTATTTCACTTAACGTGATGTCCTCCAGGTTCACCATTGTTGTTACAAATGTCATCTCCTTTTTTAAATGAATAATATTAACATTATTAATTAACACTTTTATTGCTTGTATTTTGATGAAAAGTGATCTGAACAGACATGAGGTGATATCTCATTCTGCCCCAGATGGAATTTCCCTGATGATAAGTAATGCTGAACACTTTCCACAAATGATATATAAATTGGTCACAGAAAACTAATGAAGCGTTAAAGCAGCTGAAAGGTTACAGGATACTATGCCAAGAGCACAAGCAGATAGAGATATAAACAGATATAAGTGCAGTCAAAGGAGTCACTGCAGGTGGTCAGGTATGGAATTTAACTAGTCACTTCACAGAGTTGTCAAAGCAGAAGACAGAGACAAATACCAGTTTCAGCTTCAGATTGTCAGCTCGAGGTGTCTTTAAAATGGGCCTTGCATGGCCATCCCAAGCATGAGAAACAGCACTTTGCTGAAGCCTGATGGAGATAGGAAATCAGAGGTTCATTGCTGTGGTGATTTTCCCTGTCAAGGCTTGAGATGAGTGACCAGGGTCAGGGTAAAGTTGTCACTGTGTTCAGTCTCAGGGAGCTCTTCCATTTATGGTCTCAAGTGAGGAATCTTCATCTGGTGAGGTTGATAAACTCCCATGTCTGGTGCTCCTGATATGATTTGGGATGTCCATGTGTCATACTTACTTAGTTTGATAAGTTGACAGGTATAAGTTATGAATTTGTGCCTTATGATTGTGCTAGATTGATGGTATTCGATTATTTGCACTAACAAGGAGTACATCATTCTACATTGGCATTTGTACTCAAAATGGAGTTTCTTATGGTAAACTACAGTTTTAAAAAATAGAGTCACTCAGGTTTACGGAAAGCCTGAAAATGACCATTCTGTACATTAAAGAATAATTCAAAGCAAGGCATGACCTGCTTTTCATAAATGGGCTTTATTCCATAGTTCACTGAGATTGCATGCAGGACACTACAGCTTTGTTTGTTTGATTTTCAGACTGAGTGATCAGTTGGGTGTAGATGTTTCTTAATTGTTAGGCAGAATTGCAGATTGTTGGCTCACATCTTAAACACAGTCTTGTTTTCAGCTGAGTTTGGTTAGTGTCACTCATACAACTCATTTGTTAGGCAGGGTAAGAGGTTGCTCTATGAAGTTCATAGGGACAATTGTCTTGCATCCTTCCCTGGGTGAAGGCTGAGACTGGACGCCAAGGTTGGGTCAGAATGCAGGCAGGAAATCATGTAGTCCAGAATTGTCAATCACAATTCCTAGCCAAATAGAGCTCTAGGACAGGCTTCCCTGGAGTGCAAACCTCTGGCTCATCTCATGGTTGAAGTGCTAGCAGAAATATGGTGCCCCAGCCAAAAATCCATGAGCTGGTCACTATGAACCCCTTCTTTGTTTCTAGTTAACCCCAAGTTGTCTATCCTGCAATTCCATCAGTGTTTCCCTCGAAGTGAGGCAGAAGTGGATCTTCTAGAAATTGCCTTGTCACTGAGGAAGGTGTGTGTCTTCCTCAGGATCATTTCCCTCCATAAACACCTACACTCAGGGGAACCGTCTTTGCCTGGTTCTGTGCCAACCTTGGGGAGGGCCAACATGGGACAAGGTTAAACTTTCCTCTCGTCTTCTAATGCAGCTTTAATTTTTTCTCTCCCTCTCCCTCACTTTCTCCCCCCTCTCTCACAATACAACAACAGCAAGTGTCTTCAGTCTCATTCCTACATTTTTACATTTTCACCAATATTGTTTTGTCCATGGGCAGTTGCTATTGGATTTTCCAGTGAGTAGCTGGAATTAAGTTTTGGATAATATAGATGAAGCCATATATAATGCCATGGATCTGTTAATCTGCCACCTTGCTAACATCACCTCTGGGAGGTAATGCTTAATAGCATGACAGCAGGAACTTTGTAAGTAGAGATTCTCATCAGTATCTTCTTGATGTTTCAGGTCTTCATAAGAAGAAAATGCAGATGTTTTCTACTGACATTAAAGATGGTAGGAATGGATTCACTAGAAGATAACCACACATAAATGAATATATACCCACCAATGTATTTTTATATGATATATATCATTAGATTTCTAAGTGACTAAAACTAAAAAAGAACTGGATAGGAATTAAGTAGCTAAGTATTAATTATGTGGATGATCACATTCAAGTTGGTTACTTCTTTTACTTTCTAATGTTTTGTCTGTTGGTAAGTCATTAAACAATTTTGAGTTTTGCATTTCTTATCTGAAAAACAGTGAGTAATAATGTCAACCTCAAAGATTTATATATAGACTAATTGAGCATTTACATGTAAAAGTATAATAAAGTACTTGATGTCTTATGAGTTCCCTATGCAAATAGGATCTTACACATAGACATTGAATATAGTTTATTTTAACTTGTTTTATTTGGAAATTTGGTCTATAAAATCTGTAGTTTCATAGTACTATAGTATTAGGATTACAAATGATAGTTGCAAAAAGCCAAAACAATTTTGAAATCATAAAAAATAAATTAGGTTTTCTCATTCATTCTTCTATTTTCTCAGGTATAGTATTTTTTTTTAACCATTGTACAATGGATATTAGTTAACTTCCCATTCTAATTAATATCAATCAGAAATAGAGCTAGATTAGAAGTTAAACTTACAAAAAATGGAGAGGTTTTCCAACTCTCTCTCTCTCTCTCTCTCTCTCTCACACACACACACACACAAACACACAAGGACAAAGGGGATGTTACAGGTTATGAGAGGTCATCATTCTGGACAAGTTTTCTGCACTCCCAGGGGACAAGACCAAACCAGAACTGAGTCACAGTATGCAATGTCATCATACTGAATTTTGAAATAAGCTACTTTTCCAAGTAACCAGGAGATTCTAGTCAACCCCAGGCAGTTAATAATGAAGTTCTCCCTGTTTTAATGGTAAAAGGAAAGTGACTTTATATCAAACAATCTGTGTTTTTTTCCCTATTTCCCTTTCCTTCAGCCCATTTGTTTATGAAACCACCTGGGCTCAGAGTTGTCTTTCACCTCACAGTCAAATAATGTTGTTTGCCAATTTAATCTACATTATTTGAAACTTAATTTCAGCTACTCTCTGAATAAGGATAAATTGACTTATCTTTTCTAATAGTTATGACACTAATATTAAATTTTCTTATATATATTCTCAGGAAAAAAGAAGTAAATTAGGCTTAGGGATTATAACTAACAGTAAAAAATTCTACCTTTTTGTGATTATTTGGCTAAATATCTGAATTAAATCAATTATTCAATTTAATTTCAAAGTTTAGTTCAAGTCTAAGGATTTTTAAAATTTATTTATTTTAGTTATATACAACATAGGATACACCTTGACTTAATCACAAAGCATGAAACACAACCTACTCCAAATTTAGTCCCCAGCACTTCCCTCACTTACCTCCCCCCATGCCACCAATCCCTCTTCAATCCACTGACACTTAATAGTTTTTTAAATTAGTATCCTCTGGACACACCTGATGCAGGGACCCACAATGTCACATCCATGCATACCCATATGAAAGTTCAGTCAGATTCATTCCACCACTCTTCCCTCTTCCTGTCCATTTTTCCTCTTCTTCAATACCTTTCAACTTTTTCACTAATCTTTCCTCTTTTTTGATGAAATACCCTCTCCCTCTTTTGCATTCTCTCTCCCACACCTTCATCTCTATTTGTTTTGGATTATCTTCTGCATGTCAGAGAGAACATTCAGCTTCGTTTTTGAGGATTGGCTTATTTCACTTAGTATGATGGTCTCCAGTTTCATCTGTTTACCAGCAAAGGCCATAATGTCATTCTTCTTTATGACTTAATATTACTCCATTGTTTATATATACTATATTTTCTTTATCCATTCACCTGTTTTGCACCATAGTTTAGTTACTGTGAATTTAGCTGCTATAAACTTTGATGTGGCTGCGTCACTATAGAATGCTAATATTTTGGGGGGGACTACTGGGATTGAACTCCAGGCACTTGACCTCTGAATCACATCCCCAGCCCTATTTTGTATTTTATTTAGAGACAGAGTCTCACTGAGTTGTTTAGTGCCTCACTTTTACTGAGACTGGCTTGAACTTGAAATCCTCTTTCCTCAGCCTTCCATTCCCCTGGGATTACAGATGTGAACCACTGAGCCAGGCTTAGAATGCTGATTTTAAATCCTTTGGATACATACCAAAGAGTGGGATAACTAAGTCAAATGGTGGTTACATTCTAAAGCATAAGGATATTTATTAGAATATTTTCTAAATAAAACACTCTTTTAATATTTAAGTATCATTGTATAAGTACATTAAGGTAAATTATCAACTTAATAAAAGAGTATGGAATCTTCACTTTATAATAATAAGTTTCTCTCTTCTCTAGGTCTTCAGAAATAGGGTTTATTCACAATAAATCTTGGCTAGGAAGAAAAGGTATTTTAAGTCTGTAAGCCAAAGACATAATGTCACATTAAATTAGCCACAAAAAATATTCCATTTATTTTTCCAGAGGTACCATTTTCACCATTCATTATTTGTAGGAGACTCATAAATACTTCACTATAAAGAACATGCATTCAACTTAAATTATATCTCCTCACCCAGCAAATGGATGTCACTAGATAACATCCATGGCCCACAAAAGGATAAACAAAATCATCATCTTAAATGATGGCAATGGTGGGGAGGATCATGATCAGAATAAGGACATTGGCACACAGAAAGATGGTGAGAAGGAAAAAACGAAATGAGACAGGGAGCGGAGCAAAGGAGAGCATCACCTTAGACTGGGAGAGCATCCCCTGCAGGACAGTTAAACTTCCAGCTACTCCAGGAGGACACTGGCAGGCCTTAGAGTTCCTAGAGAAAGGAACACAATGCCAGTCAGATGGCCACCTTTGCCTTGTGGAACAGTTCTGTGGATGTTATAGGCACAAGAAATGTCCCAGGGTGGCTTCCATCTTTTCAAAGAAGGAATTAAACCCATGTGGGGAGAAGGTGCAAATTAAAAGGATGGAAAGTACAGGTCACCTGAAGAAGTGCTTGACCCATGGCTGAAGTAATCATCCTGTTCAAGCAAGAAGGAGGAGAGCTGTGGGTGGTGATCACTGTCCACTTTGGGGAGGACATTATCTCAGTATGGAATGAGACTGCTAATGATGAAACAGCCACAGTTCAAATCTGGGGTATACCTTAATGGGTGCATAATGTATCATCTCCCAATACCATCAAGGGAGACACTTGGATGGGTGCTGAACCATCATCTCCTGACACCAGCATGGGACATAAAATTTAAGGGATATAAAATGATGTCAAGATGCCAGGCAATCTGGGTCCCCAAGAGTGTACTTTTCTCAAAACCTTGGAAGACATATTTGAGTGTGCCTTGCCAGTCTTCTCTGGATGACACACCATCGTTGGTGGCATTGTAATAGTTTCTTGTTCTGTCTACACGCTACCTAGAAGATCCTTCTGTGTTGGACAAGGGAAATTAGAAGACCATTTTGTGTTTTAAGAACAGGGAATCATGCAGCAGCTACAACAGCTGAAATCACTTAATAAATGGTGCTACACTATGTACTAATATTATAATTTAATTTTTTAAACTTGGTGGGGTACTTAACATCAAATGTCTGTAGTTTAATAAACAATGAATTACATACATTTTAATTTCTCTTCCCCTTTATACACATATGTATTCATTAAAGAAAAGGTATGACTTTGTTCACAAGCATGCTATCAAGCAAATTACCATCCAATTAGAAAGCATCAGTTACAATTTGCCATTCATTCCTTTGCACTCTCCTCAAAATTTTCTAGTCTCCCTGCTATAGTCTGTGTTATGGTTTATATATGATATGTCCCCTAAAAGTTCATGAGTGAGTCAATTCAAGAAGGTTTAGAGGTGAAATGATTGGGTTATGAGAGTGTTAACCCAATGGTGAATTAATTTCCTCATAGGGATTAACTGGGTGGTGATTGTAGGAAACTAGGGTGTGGCTGGAGGAGGTGGGTCCCTGGGGTATGCCTTTGTGGCACATATTTTCTATCTGGCAAGTGGAGTCTCTTTCTCTACTTTCTGATGCCATGTCCCCAGCTGCTTTCCTCCACACCTTTTGCCATGATGATCTGCCTCACCTTAAGCCCCAAAGAGTGGAGTTGGCTGTCTATGGACTGAGACCTCTGAAGCTATGAGCTCCAAAATAAACTTGTCTTCTTCTGAAATTGTTCATCAGGTATTTTGGTCACCACAATGAAATAGTCAACTAAAAGAGTCTCAATGTATTCTTCTAAAATCCATATGTCGAATTTTAATAACCAGTGTGATGCCGCTAAGAGGTGAAACATTCAGGAGGTATTTATTTTATGTGAGAACAGAATGAATGATCTTATAAAAGGTGGACGGGGGTCACCCTATGAGTACCCAGAAAGAAACCGCCAACTTTGAAACAGAGAAGAAGACCTCACCAAACATGGAATGCGTTGATGCCTTGATTTTGGATTTTCCAAGCTCCAAAACTGTAATAATGAGTTTCAGTTATCTATAAGTGACCCAGTGAAAGCTATTTTGTTATAGAAGCGTGAAGGGATTGATTCACACCCTCTTTTCCCTTTTTCTTTTCCAAATTGACATATGTATATACACAGTCATATGCGCACACATTCCAAAGGAAGTTGGTCAATGTTCAATGAATGAATGTAACATTTAAAAAAAAAAAAAAAGGTTAGTGTATTTCACAGATGTGTTCTTAAAATTAGCAATAAATATCAATTAATATCAATCAATTTTAATATTAAAAGTAAGCATTACTAATATATAGGTAGTGAGGAAATTGTTTTAGTAATACTCCGGAGGAAACTGAGGTGGAGTAGGGACAGGCACAAGTACAGTTTTTAGAAAGAAATTTCCCACAAGCCTTGCCCTTACTGCTGAAGTTACACCAGATAAAAAAGTTATGATTGTGTTAATCTGTAACATGAACATAATATTCATTATATCCTGTCACAAAGAGTTCATTCTGCTTTATTTTGTTATGTATTTTCTTGCTTGTCATTCAGTACATTTATGTGAAAAATGTTCTAAATATTTTTTTCTTAATTTAAAATTTACTATAAAAATATTGAAAAATTGTTATTACATTAAAAGTAATTTTCTTATTCTTTTATTTCTTTAGAAGTTGATAATATCCACTGGATCCTCTATTATGGATGCTCTGCTTTTCTCTTTTTTCTATACTGCATTGCTTTCTGACTTTCAAAATTTCAATCCATGTCCACTGTTTTTGAGTAGTTATTAAAATGAATGCAGGAATTTGAAATTTATATGATTAGGATAAAGTACTTTGGTCTACTTCTTCATCAGTGATTATTAACTAAGGCCAAGCAAAAGCTAGTTAACCAAACATGTAAATGTCATGAAAATTGGAAAAGAATTTGGAAGAATGAAAGAATTAAAACGTAACAACCACGTGGGTCAAAATAAAATTTAAAAAGATAATATTATTATCTAGATTTCCACATTAAGCAGAAAATGCATAGAAAAGATTTGTAACAACATGTAAAATAATCTTGGATTTTGCATGTTAAATATGTTAACATATACATCATATTCATTGGTATATAAAGCTTGTAAAGTCATACATATTTTGGCACTAACAGATGCCCAGATTAGATAAAGCAATAATCCCATTTAATTTCACAATGGATAAATAAAATCAAGACAGCATGTTCATGCACATTCAATATGATTTGAAGTATAGAGATGAACAATATTATGTGAAGAAGGTAATTTGAAATTGGCCCAAAGTATGGGAAAAACCAAAAGATACAATGTAATTGAGTTTATGCAAAAACATGTCATCTGGTAAAGAGGAAGACAAAAATTTGCTTTTTAAAATATATATAGAATGCAAGCAAAAGACAATGTGTGAAGTCAGAAAACCGCTATTTAACTATATTTCATAAAGTCATGGCTCATTTAATAAACAAGATACAGTTTGAGAAATGCATCAGTAGAGGATTTTGTGATTGTGCAAACATTGCAGTGTATATTTACACAAACCTAAATGGTGTAGCCCACTGTATACATATGGTACACAGAGTAGCCTATTATCCTGTGCAGTGTGTTCCTGTACTGAAAAATGTAGTAATTGTTACACAATGGATTGTGTGCATTAAGGACACCTGCTGTGGCTCCATCTCTCTGCCATGGCTATTAATTCAGGAAACACCTGACAAGCGCTGATGGGGGATTGAGAAAAGACAAACAGAAACACAAAACTGGCAAGATATTAGGGTATTCTCTCTCCCCAGGAGTTGGTGCCTGAGCTCCAGGTTCTGACACAGCTCCTCGCCTTTGCTGGTAGCCTTCTCAGGCTGGCATCACCATAGCAACTGGGACATCCTGACACGTATTTTTGCATAGGAAGTTCCCAGAACAAACACAGCTATGAGGCAATCAGAAACCATGGTTCAAATCACTGCTCTCCACAGACACCCAAGTACAGAAAAGCTAGAGTAAACATACAGTATAAAAGATGTATAAATACAGTATGCAAACACAGCATAAAATGGACTATCTGAATAATGCTCTTACTGTAAATGGAATTTTTAGCACTGGAAGTTTTTCTGGACAAGTCAGTGAGTGTTGAGGAAAGATGAATGACTTTCATGCCATGATACAGTCCTGTGTGCTTTATAAATGCTGTGTCTTATGTTCTGTTCAATTTAGAGATTTTTTAAATTTAATATTGTACTAAGCTTCCCTTTAAGTAACATTTTTACTGTACATTTAAATTTTTTTTGACTCTGTGGTAATACAACTTGAAACACAAATGCATTGCATACTGTAGAAAACATCTTTTTCTTTTCATCCTTATTCTACAAACATTTTCATATTTTAAAGATTTTATTTTATTTTATTTATTTTAAATTTTCATCAGAACTGAAGACACAAATGCATGTATACATAGACCTACACAGGGGTCACTTCCTTCCACCTCAACTTCCCACCCCAGTGGAAGGTCTTCAGAGGTAGGCACACACAAGGAGGTCACCACCTCTGGTAGCAATACCCTCTGCTAGATCCCTCCCGAGGACCTGTCTGAGCCTTTTCTTGAGGAGGTACCATTCTTTATAAATATGTCCATGGGGGCTTTCTTAGTTGGTTCATTTTTTGCATTATTTACTTGTAAAAAATAAAGCATATGAAAATTCCTATCTGTCAATGAAAATCACTTGGTGTTGGGACCTATCCTTCAACTTTTTAAAGAGCTTGTTGAGGTCAGCAAAACCTCTCAAACTTTCACTGTGAACTTCCCTGTGAATTTCTTTTCTTCTGCAGTTTCCTTTTCTCTTTCCTCTTCTTCAATCGTGTACTAAGACATAGTAATTTTTCACTTCCATTATAGTCTCACAGTTCCACCATCATATACATGACATCCATTATTGATCAAAAAAAAAAATTATGAAATGCATGACTACAAATTTAAAAAATGGAATTTATTAGCTAAATTTGTATATCAATTTCACTAATATACTCTTAAGAGAAGCAGAAATAATAAAAATAGATACTGACTCGAAGGCACAGGAATAGATTTATTTAGCTGTGAAGCAAAAAAATAAAAAAAGGTATAAGCAGCATGAACGGATAAAATAAGGATTTATATTTCACTTCACAAACCATTATGACTAAATCATATATTACAGAAGAGGACTGTGTCAAAATCATCTAAAATTATAGATATGGAGAGTACTAGTCAAAAGGAACCAAATAACACATCCTTATCATTTGATAAGGATCAACTATGGCTAATTTCAATGACACCATTTTATTTCCTTATGTAGGGTCTAATGGAATCAACTGACATGAACTCACACTATGATGCTATGAAGGTTAATTGTACAGGTCAATTTAACTGGTTCAGTGATATCTAGATACCTGGTGAAGCATAATTTTGAAGTGTTTTTATAAGGATGTGTCTGGAATTAGTTGGCAAGTGAGTTGATGGACTCATGAGGAACATATAACTTCATTGTGGCCATCATTTAATCCACTGGAGACCAAGATAAAACAAAAAGGCACAGGAGAAGCAAATCCTTCCTCGCTCTCCCCTGAAGCTGGTGTACGCTTCTTATTTTGACCTTGGAGATCAGAACTCTGAGTTCTCTGGGCTTTGGACACTGGCTTTTCTCTAATGCTCCCCCTTCTTACCCACCAACTCTGGCTCCTGTTTCTCACACCTTTGGCTTTGGACTGAAAATTAAACCATTGGTATCTCTGTTTCTGTGGACCTCAGACTTGGACTAAGCCACACTATCAGCTTTCCTGGTTTTCCAGTTTGCGGAGCACCAGCATGGGGTTTTCAGCCTCCATAATCATGCGATACACTCACTTTAATAAATCTCCTCTCCTCTCTCTCTCTAGCTATATGTTCCGATGGTTCTGTCACTCTGGAAAGCCCTGACTAATGCTAGTTTGGGTACCAGGAGTGGCTCTAGAGGAACTGAATTTTAATGATAGGCTTTCTTAATTGATTTTGAAGTTCCTGGAATTGGTTCTATAATCTGATTAGACATGAAACTGCTAAGAACTGTTACATACTAAGAATATATGAAAAGAACTGCTTGCAGAGATACACAAATTATCTGGATAGTCCTAATCAACCACTTACACATAGCCAAGGACTTGGTGACACTGGATACATTTTTGAATATTTTTGGAAAACTAAGACACATGAAGCTAAGGAATATGAAGTCACTGGATAAAGTGAAGACAGAAGAGAATAAGAGGGCTGCAATTGCTGAGAATAAAACACAAGGCAAATCATTATGTGATTGCCTGAATTATAACACATATGGAACTGTCACCCTTGAAAGCGGCTTTCTATAGAGAGAGGGTATTATCCGGGAGGGAACGGGATCATTTATTTTGGTTTAGGTTTATGTGGGATGATCCTAATGAAACTGATATTGAGCTCCTAAAATCTGGTAGGCAGAGGAAGAGGTCCCCCAACCCAGTAGTGCAATTTTGCTCCTGGTGCACAGCAGAACTGACCTCACTTATCCCAATGGAAGATCCCCTTTGTTAGCGCAAAAAGACCAGGACATGCAAACTTCACAAATCAACCAAAAGCTTTTATTCAGGAATGGAGTCGTGGTTCTGATGGACCCACTTTCCTGGTAGAAAATGAGCCACTAAACAAAGAAAGGGACTGGGTTTATGTAAGTTATTTAGAGAGGTGGTCTAGTGAGCAATTTCGTTTTCTTGGGCATTCAGGAATTTGAACTCTTTGGACCGGGGGACTGTGAGCAGCATTCGGAGAGGTTCACTCTTCAGGAGACTAATGCCTTCCAGAGACTATTACTACAGGGGTGATAAAACACCTCCCCGTCATCTGCAGCCAGCACCTGGAAAACATTTGTCTTGGGAAATGAAGGCTGTCAGTGCATGGCTGCCTTTTTACTTCCTTTTCCGAGGCCACGGTATCTTGGAGAGTTTTCATTTTCAATATCTAATACCTCTCTCCACACCAGGGGCAGTGACCTTCCCATCCTGGGTCAATGACATCTCAACTCACACTGTTAGAAGGGTCTCTATCATCCCAGTATCTGCTGTTCCACTTTTGTCTGAGGGTATTAATCTTCCACTAACTGAGAAAATGGTAACAGTTTCTCCTGAGAAAGTGGCCAAGCAAGAAAACAATAAGCCTTGACGTCCTGCCTTCCAAAACTTTAAGTAGACTTGAGTCTCAACTGGCCCCTAAAGGTGAGGTATAAAGTGTTACCCACAAGGAGGTGGACTGTGCTCCAAGAGTTTTCCAGTTTATACAAGGGTCAGCATGATTTGGTGACTGACTAGATGAAATGGTTCAAAGAGATGCACAATGATAAATAGGTCAGTTTTTCTAAGTGACTAATTTTATGTGATACAATGAAAATAAAAGAGAACTAAAGGTTTGGCATGGTCACTAGGTGAACCTTAAAACCACTTTTCATAATATATATACTACTCAACCCTGATTTTGGTCACTGTCTTCTCCTGCACAGATTATTGCAGAGGGCCTTAGCTCATAAACAACCTGGCTTATGTTAAACTCAGGATTTCCAAGTTGAATTCTTTGAGGTTGAGAAATGGTATTCTAGAATGGTGATTACAGAGACTGAGAGAGGTGGAAGTTGGGGAGATGTTTGACAAATGATACAAGACTGTAGACATATTGGAGTAATAAATTCCTTGTACAACATGGTGACCACAGTTAGCAACAAGGAATTGTATTTTCATAGTTGTTAATAGAGTAGATTTTAAGTATTCTCAACACAAATATTAAGAAGTGTGTGAAGGTATGCATATGTTAATTAGATCAATTCAACTGCTTCACAATGTGTACATATTTCAATTTTAAGTGCATGGCATATGTATGAGTTCTGTTAAAAATAAATATTTTTAAAATGTTGTTTATTTTTAATTTAATATTATCAGATTTCATATGTAAATGCAGACCTATATGAAAACTGTGAAAGTCTTACACAATCTTTTCCAGTAGGGGAATCACTCTGCTCTCCAAATGCAGAGAGTATGAGGAGAAAGGTAGGAGAAATGGTCAGGAAGCTGTTTCCCTCAGACCATATTCCACAGAGACAGAAATGACGATGAAGCACGAATCCAATCAAAGCCTGTGTGGATTATTTTATGAACTCCTCACTTGATAAATTATTGAGTTTAAAATGCAACCTGTCCTGGAGACAAGATGACCTTGCAACAAAGGAGCTATTTCCTATCTAAAATGCATTATAACTTACTTAAAATTAAGGAATGTGTTTCATGGGGAAATAAAAAGCTTGATTTGTTACTTGAATAATGTTCCTGAAAAAATTTACCATACATAAAATCATATTTTTATTAAAAGAGGTACCATATAATTTCTTCACAATATAGGTAATAGGTAAGCATTATTGATTTTATTGTAGAGTATTATTTTTAATCTCATGGATCAATATTCATTGAAGAAAATACTTTCAACCAGATTTCTTTATGAATGTTACAGGCTTATCATTAGTCATGATAAGAACACTTAAAATCCACCCTGTTAGCAATTATCAAGATTACAGTTCCTTGCTTTTACCTATAGTTGCCATGTGGAACGATGGTCCTCTTGATCTGAAATTTTTCATTGCTTTTTCAAACATCTCCTTAACTCCTGCCTCTGTTGGTCATTTCTCAACCTCAAGCGGTACAACTTGGAAGCTATGAGTTCATATACAATCTGAGATTTTATGTGCTGAAGCCTTCTCTGTTCATGCCATGGAGGGAATTTATCTTTATTTACAGGTACTTATGAAAGAGGGAACAAAGTAATTTTAAAAGACAAAATGTAATGCCTTGAGTCTCAGTTTTGTATAGGTGAGTACTGGGAAATGACACCATGATGTACTAATAGTAATAGAAAAGAGAAAGTAAAGTGGATATTTGTGGTTGCTATGAATTTTTGGTCAGTTAAAATAAAAAGTAGTCATGGAATTCATGCATCTAGGATTTTCCAATTTTTTTATTTATTCAATAAATATCCAGGTGTGTAAGGTATAGACAATAGGATTCAAAAGAGGCAAAATGTTTGTAGTAGTGTATACTGGTTATGACAACTGGTAACCAAACTCCTGCTCATCTTTAGGATTTACTTTGTGTATCCTTTTATGAAACTATGCAGACTGTATCCATGAAGAAGTAATTAGTCTCTCATTTTATAATAGTAATTGAGTTCTACAAAATTATTATGCAGATCTGAATGGGTTATTGTTTCTCAAGATTTTATTAATATTTTTGAGACTACCAAATTCAAAATAATACTTTTTAAATTAATTTTCTATGAATCCCATTGCATTTGTATGTTTATTATATGTACACACATGTACACACACACACACACACACACACACATATGTATATATATATATATATATATATATATTAGCATTACACTTTGAGTTTGAATTCAGTTAGGACACATGTTGCCTTCATCATACTGGGCAAGCTACTTAACCTCTCTGTGCCTCATGTAAGATGTGAATACAATAACCACCTACTTCAGTCAGAGTTTGATAAATTAGATAATGCAAGTAAACTCATGAAGATAGCGTTTAGCACATAATACATTTTTTAAATTGTCAGCATCAATGAAAAAAAATAGGATAATTAATGAGGGCTCTCTATATTTCTCCTTTAGATATGCTAGTCCCTGTTAAAATAGAAAATAGAATTGGCAAAGGATGATAAAGAAGAAATGTTTTCAAAAAACCTGATGGAGCTACTTAAGTTTCCACATTAGAAATGCCAAAGTGTCATTAATTGCTGATGGAGTATATAGACCCAGTTGAGAAAATAAAATTATCAAAGAAGGTTATTTCTGGGAATGTTTTCATACATTACGTAGGCTTTGGTTCAGATTTTTAAATTTCACTTTGCCAATACTACATTTCTTATGAGTTCTTTTGAATTCAAAAAACAACTATACAACTATAAAGACTGATTTTTAAAAAGAACCCAGTAAGTTAAAATGATTTTTCCCGAGGTCCTGTTGCTGTTTTTCTCCACCGGCACAGAATTACTTTATTAATTTCAGCTCAGAATTGTTGCTAAAACGCTGCCTTGTACATTCTCTTCTGTCCTAAATTGAGCAAAATCTATTACAGAGTAGAACAAATGGTGAGCAGACTTTAAGAGGACAGAAAAAGAGCATATTCTAAAATGATAATTATAAATACAATAAGTATAATAATCATAAAAGTAACATCTACTTGTACTACGGTTGCCTAATTTAAATCAAGTTGTTAACATACCTTAGTTCACTCATTTCTCAAAACTTCTTGAGTCACCTATTTTTATTACTGCAAATGTTTTAAAATAAGGGAAATTAAGCACCTAAAATTTCAATAAGGGCATATTACCCTAGTACACCTATTTTCCACATTTAAGGCACTTAATAGCAAGTCCATTGGCCCATGAATACCTGTATCTAGTGAAATTGAGCATAATTGCTGAGATCTGTGGGAAATATTCATTCCCATCATTATTAATCAGGAAGTATTTATGAAGCACTCATCTGTGTTGGCAAATACATACTTGCTAATATATAGTGTTGAATGAGGATATGAAGTCTATTTTTCTCCCAGAAAATATTTTAATCCCCCTTTTAAAAATTAACAAAATTATTTTGTTATATCTCAAAATCTATATATAAAACGTCCTACATTAGCTGCCCTTTCCCTAAGTAATTGTTTGACAATTCAATAACAACTTTTACTTTCTCTCTAAACTTTGGCATGTCTAAGGTAAGACTCTTAAACCTGTCTAACATCTCTATTAAAAGCCCACAAGCTCTGTGAAGAAAGAAAATACACGTTCTTTGTATCTTTATTACTTAACACACTATATGATTTATACAAAGTACAAGGTACATATATATGCTTTATATATTAAGCCAAATATTCCGGGTCACTGAAGATTCAATATTGTTTTTATTTTAGTTTTTTTTAAAGGCATATCTTACAAATATGGAAGATGATGTACATTTTTGAAAGTTTAAAGAAGAGCTAAAATGGGAAAATAACTACCAAACTATGAAAAGAAAAAGACAGAAAAAAAAAAAAAAAAAAAAAAACAGAATTAGTTAAGAAAGAATTTTAAGCATGTCGGTTTATGGAACATATTATTTTAATCCAAAATTTTCCAGTTTGTTGATCCTTCCTCTTGGTGCTTCTAAATTGTAAGAAAGGAAGAGGTGGGAGGGTGCTTTAAGAATGTTGCGGAAAAGAAGGATGAGAAGAGAGGATTGGTCGGGGAGAGAAGTAGAAACACTGAGAGTAGACATTGTCAGTGTTTGGATTGTTGAGCATTTATGGAAGGGCGAGGAACTGTGGGTTTTAACAGAAGAAAGGGAAGTTGTATTGGGTAGGAAGTGAAGATGAGTTTGGAGCCTCAGAAATGCCAGAAAGAGTGCAAAACTCATAACACCATGAAGTGTGGAGAAGGGATCATCTGTAGGAGAGGTCGCAGTTCAGCATTATTGGAGGACACAGGCTGGATGGCAACTGAGAAAACAAAAACCAATGTGATAGGATCCCGTGGAGCAGAGGCGAGCTCGAACATCTCTGGTCTAAAAATGCTTAATTCTTGAAGGAGCTGAGTAGGCTCAGTCCGCACTGCATGTGGCACTGTGCTGTATACATCACGCGTCAGACACTCACATTTAGCATTAGAAGAGAAGTAAGCTGTGGAAAGTGTTACATTTTGACAGGTGAAAGATGTGATCCTTACTTCAAATTCTTTTGCACATTTAATTTTCCCTTTGGAGGACTAATTAGCTGTTTAAAGTCCTAAACTTCCCTAATGATGTTTTATATGGCCTATATTTTACAATTTAAGTGGAATTATTAAGATTATCTGGGGTTTAAAGCATATGACAAGCAAAACCTATTTAGTTCATTTCACATTCTGATCTTACAGTGCACATATGATTCACTACAATGCATTATTTCTAATGTATATATGCATGACTAATTTAGTAGAATATTTTTTGTGATGAAGACAGAGTAACATTTCTCACTTTTCTGAGCAGTGTCTAAGTCATTTTCCAAGATATTTAGTGGTTTAGTTATGCAGATTCAGGATGGATTGAACTGGGCAGGGCAGTGGAATCTTAGGTGCAGACTATCTTGCCATTTGACAATCTGGGATTCAGCTTACAGAGAAAATGTCAAATCAAATATGAAAGAAGCACATAAATAAAGTGCAAATTAGAAATGGTTGGGAAGGAAAAAATATATAAATGAAAGGCAAATAGAGTCCATACTGATTGGAAAGGAAAACCTTTGCTCATTAGATAATGTTAAATACTGATGGGAACATCTCAGATCCTAACATAGGCTACCTGCTCTTTTTTTTTTTTTTTTCCTCTTATTTTATTGCTGTCTGTTTTGCTTGGTTTGGTTAGTCACATGATTATAACCTTAATTACAAGCAGGAACAGAATTTAAAATTGCTCTTTTTACATTGTGGAAATACAGGGCACTGAATTTGAAATATATCGCTGAATATACAAGATATACAAACAGACTGGACGTCTCTTCCATGCCTGTGGATTTGCCATTATTACTATGTACCATTTTGCCACCAAACCCAGTGGATTGAAGTGACTTCTATATCTTGAAATCACTTTGTTCATAAATGGAATCCACAGAACAAAATCTTCCACAGAAGAATCACACTACACTAGTGGAATTTATCTTCCTTGGGTTTTCTGATGTTCCCAATGTACAAGAGTTTCTTTTTTGGGTGTTTCTGATAATCTATGTAATTATCCTGATGGGAAATAGCCTCATTATCATAATAACCAATGTTGAGCCTTCTCTCAAGACCCCCATGTATTTTTTCCTAGGGAATTTTTCTTTTTTGGAAATATGCTATGTGTCAGTCACTGTTCCAAGATTATTAACAGACCTCTGTAGACAAAATAGAAATATTTCCTTTGTAGCCTGTGCTACTCAAATGTACTTCTTTCTGGTCTTGGGAGCCACTGAGTGCTTGATCCTGACTGCGATGGCTTATGACAGGTATGTTGCCATTTGTCGTCCCTTGCTCTATCCCACCATCATGAGCAACAGGCTGTGCATCCAACTGGCTGCGGGCTGTTGGGTCAGTGGGATTCCAGTACACATGGGGTTCACCTACTTGATCTTCTCTCTACCTTTCTGTGGCCCTAACCAGCTGAATCACTTTTTCTGTGACATACCTCCAGTGCTTACACTGGTCTGTGGGGACACTTGGATGATCGAGATGTTGATTTATGTGATTGCTCTTCTAGTGGTCACTATTCCTTTTCTCTTGATACTTGGGTCTTATGTAAGAATAATCTCAACCATCCTGAAACTACCATCAGCCTCTGGGCGACAAAAGGCCTTCTCCACCTGTTCTTCCCACCTCATGGTGGTGGCTTTGTTCTTTGGATCAGGCATCATTACATATTTGAAACCAAAGTCGAGTTATTCAGCAGGAGCGGACAAATTCCTTTCTCTGTTTTATACCATTGTGACACCCATGCTTAACCCGATGATATATTGTTTGAGAAACAAAGATTTTATGAAGGCACTGAAAAAGTTTCATCTTAAATGGATTGTTATGACTCATGAAGCATGAACCTATCAAATGTGTTCTTATTTATCACAATCTCCGTAAATTGATTTGGCTTAGAACCCTGAGTTATTTTGAATTAGCATTATCAATTTTTTATTCTACATGAAATCAACTCTACTTTTATTTTCAAACAGTAAATTAATCCCCAAATTAATATTTTCTTATGACTAACATGCAGCCACCTACAAGGCTTGATTCAAGAAAATGAAGTGTCTGCAATCACATATTGGAGTCATCAAAGATTATTGCCATTGTTTCTATTGTTATTTTTAAGAGTTTAGAATAATATCTCCATTTTATTTTTCACAAAGAAAAGATTATTCACCTTTATATCTCCAGAGCCCAATGTATTGTCCAGAAAGTAATATTATTTAATTATATGCATTAGATTGAAAGGTGACTAATGGCAAATATTTAACTATTAATGCTTTATATACTCATGATCATTATTTGCTTAATAATTAATGAACTAGGTTTATAAAAAGAAAGAGACATCAGGACCCAATAGCAGTGTATATAGTTGTGTTAAAGTCAATCGTTATTTGATCTACTTTTATAAGCAATTTATCAAGAATATTGATCAAAATAAGAAAAGCAGACTTTTAATATGTAGATAGGTGGGTTCAAAGTGTTTCACTCCAGAGGAAGAACACTTACCTATCAGCTAGTTTTGGTTTCTGGACAATTATAAACTTTCCTCACAGAAGCAGGCTTTTTTTTTTTTTTTTTAATTCTACATTTTATTTCTGTGCACTTGTATGTGTATGAAAACATGCACATGCCTCTCCATCTTCTCTGTATGGTGACTGAGAAGGGTCTGGGTATGCAGAGAGAAAAAGAAGAGGTAATTCAAATGCAGACTCCAGAAAAATATGCTCAAGAGCTGAACATTTTTAGATTCTTACAACAGACTTTTATAAGGCCTCTAAAATACTCTAGTCCCAGCTAAGAGAAATTAAATGTAGTGATACTACCTACCATATTTGGTTTCATTCACTTTTCTTGGTTGGGTACTGGGGATTGAACTCAGGACACTTGTCCACTGAGTCACATCCTCAGCCCTATCTTGTATTTTATAGAGACAGGGTCTCACTGAGATGCTTAGTGCCTTGCCATTGCTGAGGCTGGCTTTGAACTCTTGATCCTCCTACCTCAGCCTCCCAGGGCACTGGGATTACAGGTGTGTGCCTCCGCACCTGGCAGAAGCAGTCTTTTTAAACACATAACCAAGACAAACTAGACAAACTGACTTTACAGGTAGCTCAAAGAATAAGGAAGGGGCTTAATGGAGAAGAATAATATCTTTTCATTTATTAAGGAAAAAGATTCATCACTGTGTAAGCACGGGAGCCGTAAATACTGCAGGAATCATGGAAGACTGCCTCTGTGGTAAAGCATGGTTTTGGAACGCCTAAATCATGTTGAGACCAAGTCTGCACCATGTAAGTGCCTTCTCTTGAGACATAGAAGGAGCCAGGATATTTCAGAGTGCCCTCCTCCTTTCACTGTGGTGGGAAAACTGTCCCAATACAGGTGAACACATCTGTTTGCTCATTGGAAAGTAGCAGGGACACAAAATCCTTAGCAGATACCAGGAAGGCTAGTTAAAATAGATGCAGCATTCTTCCCCCCAATGTAGATGTGTACCTTCATCTTGATTCCTGCTTGACTTACTAAGTCCTTTACAGACATACAATGGGAAGACACAGAGTGCAAAACAACATAGAGAAAACAATTTTGGCGGCCCTTCTAGAGAATCAGATTTTGTTCCTTAACATTCAAAATGCAACCACAGCTCTCATAATCCACAGATTTAGGAATGGATCATTTAAAAAAAAAGCTAAATAAAATTAAATAACCCTTTAAATTAGATTTTCCCCCTTTTCTCTTTTATAGCTTCCACATTTAATGATGTTTCACTTTGGTGGTAGTCTACAGCTCACGTTACTTCTTGGCCTTTTTCTTTACTCATTACCTGTAGTTCTGGAACTCTCTCTCTTGCTCTGTGTTTATATTGTGCTTTCTGTGTTGTATTCAGAGGTTAAAGAACCAAGAGAGAAGATAATAGAGTCCAGCAATCACCAGGGCACCTCAATTTTGTAAAAATATTCACACCAGGCCAATCTATAGACTACTTCCTAACTCTCAGGTGATTGCTTTGAGATCAATTTCAGTCACAGGGAAGTCCAGGGACCAAGCAGGGCAAGTAATGTGAGTGCATACACGTCTATACACGATATCCTCAGACGTGAACACTCTCATGTATTGATGAAAGAAGGAAGGAAGGGAGAGGAGAGAGAGAGAGAGAGAGAGAGAGAGAGAGAGAGAGAGAGAGAAAAAGAAAGAAAGAAAGAAAGAAAGAAAGAAAAAAAGAAAGAGAAAAGAAGGAAAGATGGAAAGAAGGAAAGGAGGAAAGGAAGAAAAGAAGGAAGGAAGAAAAAAGACAAAGAAATAAACTGACTTCCTAGTCTCTATACTGAAAAAAACAGATTACTGCTGTTTATAAGTGCCCAGGTCTAAGGTATTTGTTGTAGCACTTGACTAGACTAAGACAATTGTAACACTGAGTATTTAAATTTTGAAACATGGCCGGGCCTGATGGCACCCGTCTGTAATTCCAGGGGCCCAGGAAGCTGAAACAGGAGGACTGTAAGTTCAAAGCCAGCCTCAGCTACTTAGAAAGCAACTCAGAGGAACTCTGTCTCTAAATTTAAAATCATAATAATAAATAAATAAATAAATATTAAATAAAAATGGGCTAGGGATGTTGCTCTGTGGTTAAGTGCCCTGGGTACAATCTTAAGTACTAAATAAATTTTGAAATATTTGTTTTGAAAAATGAACTATGTTTCAATAGAAGGGATTTTGTCTTCAGAAATGAAAATCATCTAGTATTTATTGATTTCTGTTGAATATGGTTAGTCATATCTCTTGCAACCATCCTGGCCTCCTGCTGCTGGAGCCTCTTAGGCCCCCTCTACCTGCCCCTTTGCCTATGCCAATCTTCCCATAGGCAGTCACTCCTTCCACGTTGCATTCAATTGACATTTAATCAGTGAGATCTTCCCCAAACTTCCAGTTCTCCTTCACATGGTGTCTTAAATGTTTCCACTAAATATAACCTGTTATGTATTTCTTATATTACTTAATATCAGTTGTCTTTACTAGAATTTAAATAGACAGCAGGAGGAAAGGAAACTTTGCTAACATTTCAGTGCTCTGCATTCCCACCTGAAACATTCCTGTCATAGAGTTAAGGCTAAAAGATATTTATTGAACAAATGAAAATGTAAACAAAGCATTTATCTATTCCTAGAGAGAAAACAATGTGTTATTTACAGCTTGACTATGACATAAGATTTTCTAATAATATTGTTTCGTGGGGATGTTTTTGAAAGAGTCAATTTACATCATTAAATTTAAAAATTCATAAAAGTCATAGATACAATGTCACATGTTTAAAAAGCACTTTCTCTTTTAAATATTCATGTATGTTTCTGATTTTACTAATAAAAGAAAATGAGACAAATGATGAAAATAAAGCATGCGTATAAAGTCCTATATACCACAGACACATTTTCTTTACTAATGACATTAGTAAAGACATTAATTACTTAATGACATTATTTACTTTAAAAAAATGCTCTATGTTGGAGAACGGTTTAGGTCAACAGTAAATTTGGTTAAAATGAGGAAAAGGAGCAGAGATTTCCCATACAGCATGCTCCTACACACTATCAAAAGCATCACCAGAATGGTATATTTCTTACAATTGTGAGCTTAAATGGACTGATCACTATAACCAAAAGTGTATAATTCACAGTATGCTTGCTTCATTATTGAAGTTATGCAGTTTTTTTTTTTTTGGTTTGAAAAAGTGTGTAGCTCACCTTTATATCATCATTAAATGTGCTTTTACTGCCTTCAAAATTCTCTGTACTCTACCTGTTCATCCCTTCTTCCCATTATCCAGTGGAAAACATTAATCATTTTAGTGTCTCTTTCATTTTCTGTTTTACAGAATGTCATATAGTTGGAATCATACAACACACAGTTTTCCCACATTGCTTTATTTCACTCAGGGATATCTATTTTTTTCAGTGTCTTTTTATAACTTCATCATTCATTTCTTCCTATTACTGTACAATATTACATTTTCTGTATTCACCACAATTTATTTATCCCTTCATTTACAGAAGAGTTTCATGATTGAGTCCTTGTTTTGACAATTATGAATCAATGTTCTAGAATGCTATAAATATCCATGTTTAGGTTTCTTTGTGGGCAAAGGTTTTCAGTTACTGTGGGTAAAAAACAAGGAGCATGACTGATGGATTCTCTTAAGTGTAAGGTAAAGTAACATTTTGCATCCCCACAACCTGTATGAGCAGTCCTGTTGGTTCACATTCTCTTCAGCACTTGGTATTGTCAGTGTTCTGGATTTTGGACATTATTATAGTATGTAATTGGATCTCCTTGTTGTTTTAACTTGCATTTCACTAATGACCTTGTGATGTGGACCATCTTTCATCTGCTTACCTGCCATCTTTATGACTTCTCCTTTGAAGGGTTTGATAGTCTTTGACAGTTTTTAATCAGTTTTATTTCTTATTATTGAATTTAAAGGGTACTTCATACTTTTTGAAAAACAGTATATCAAGTATATCTTTGAAATTATCCCCACACACATGACATGGGTTCACTTGTTCTTAATATGTCTTATTCAGAGCCAAAATTTAATATTAATAAAGTATAGTTTACTGTTTACTTTCATGGATCTTCCATTTAGCCTTTTTGTACCTAACAATTGATTGGCAAACCCTAGGTCATTTTGACTTTTTCTATCTTCTAAGACTTTTATTGTTTTGCTTTACATTTTAGTCCAACACCCATTTGAGTTGATTTTTAAGGATATTAAGACTGTTTACCTTCTTTTCTTTTTAATGAGTGAATGTACAGTTCTTGCAGTAAGATTTGGTGAGAAGAGCATCTTTGCCCCATTTTGCTGATTTTACTTCATTCTAAGATCAGACTACATTTCAACTCTATTTTTGTGTGTCTATTCTTCGACTTTCAATTCTATTCCATTGATCTATTTGTCCATTCTTTCACCAATACCACACACCATTTAGATAATGTATCTTCACAGTTAGTCTTGAAATCAGTACGTAACTGTCTTTCATTCTCTATGACTCTCTCAAAATTATTGTCCAAAAAGGATATTTATCAGGAAAGTCATGAGCAACTACATTATTTCCACAAAATAATGGAAGTTGAAATCCAAAAGAAAATTTTGTATTGCAGCTTGACATTTGTATATCAATGACAGTTTTTTTCTAGTTATCTAACTATGGATTCATATTTTTTCCCCAAAAAGGAAGTCATATAATTTCATTCTGCAGCATGTGTTTAGCATGCATGAGGCCTTGAGTTTGATCCCCAGCACTTAAAAACAAAAGCATGTTGTATTTTGCTTTAACTGGAGCTTTATATCTCTTCCCACTTTTGAGAGAACCGTGTTTTTGAAGATATTTTCTGCCTTAAATTAATTACATTAACATTAATTCAACATCTTATTAGCACTTAATTTATGCCAGGGATTATGGTGGACAAGGAGAATGATCAGCCATAATCTGAGGACTAATTTATGCATAGTCACAAAGATGCTGAGGATGAGTGCACCCACATGATCTTAGGTGACAAAAATATTTAGATAGCAAGTGTTGACTGACAAGAGATAATTTAGACTGCTAAAATACTTGGCACAGACTTCATCCAGCAGAGTGTTCACAAAAATTTTTCTTAAATTACACAAAGTAAATATATTTGCTTTTTGTTCCGATATTATGTTAGTACTAGTATCTCTACTGAGAATAAAACCATTTCAAAATGTAAAAGGCAATCTTACCTGACTGAGGTTTAGCCAAAATAAAACAACCAAACAAACACCAAAGAAAGGAAAAGGAGACATGACAATAAATGGCAAAAACAAACAAACAAAGCAAAAGCAAAAACGGCATGGTCAAATTTGGCCCTAAGTTTCTTATTCCCCAGAAAATAAGTAGTTGGTTCAGATACATGAAAATTGAGGTGAATGAAAAAATGAAACAAGGACTTAGAATGCAGTGAACACAATGTTTAGCATAAAACATACTTTCAGTTATGTCACATTTCCTTTACTTTCTTCCCTTACCTAAAAACTTTATAATACTCCCTAGCACTTCAGAGATACTCTCTGCTCTGACTTTTTATGAGTTTTAGACATCTCTGATAAATTATTTGCAATCACCTATTTGATTCATAGTGACTTTTTCCTGGTATTTTTAGTGAGGGATGTTATGGTTTGGATGTGAGGTGTCCTCCAAAAGCTCACATGTAAGACAATGCAGGAAGGTTCAGAGGGAGAAATGATTGGGTTGTAAGAGTCTTAACCCAATCAGTGACTTAATCCCTGATGGGATTAATTGAAGTGGTAGGGTGTGGCTGGAGGAGTTTGGAACTGGGGTGTGGCTTTGGGGTATGTGTTTCAAATCTGGAGAATGGATTCTCTTTCTCTGCTTCCTGATGATGCAAGCTGCTTCCATGTGCGACACTCTTCTGCCATGATGTTCAACCTCACCTGGAACCCTAAGGAATGGAGCCGACCTTCTATGGTCAAGGACCTCTGAAACCATGAGCCCTCAAATAAACCTTTTCTCCTCTACAATTGTGCTGGTCAGAACTTTTTAGCCACAGCAGGGAAAAAAACCTGATGAAAATAAGGGATTACTAAAATATGTAAGTCATGTAAATCATTTTAGAAACAGATTGAACCCGGCATGGTGCCACACACCTGTAATTACAGCAACTCAGGAGGCTGAAACTACAGGAGAAGCTTAAGATCCAGGCCAACTCAGACTGCTTAGTGAAATCCTGTCTCAAAATAAAACAAATAAAATAAATAAAAAACAGATTGGGGATGTAGCTCATTGGTGGAGTGTCCTGGGTTCAACACCCAGTATCTACTCCTCAAAAAAAAAAAAAAAAAAAAAAAAAATGAATTCAAAATGTCTAGTCAACTTGAAAATATTTTTGGATTTGTGTAATTTCTTTAAACCTATAAATAAAATAGTTATAATCTAACCAGTGTTTACATAAGAGCTGAACTAATTTGTAAGTATCTAGAAAACAGAAGAGATAATTTATTATACTAAAATAACTATAGGATGCTTTGAAATAGTTTTATCAGCTTTTTCATTTCAGTGACCAAAAGTTCTGACACAAACAGTGTAGCGGAGGAAAAGTTTATTCTGACTCATTGTTTCAGAGTTTAAGTCCGAGATTGACAGCTCCACAGATTTGGGCCTAAAAAAGAGGCAGAATATCATGGTGGAAGAAAACATTTCTAGACATAACAGGGAATAGTGCAAGAGCTAAGTTCACTAAGGACAAAATAAATATCCTCCAAACTTGGTGCCATTGATCTACCTTCTTCAGCCACACCCTGTGTATAGTTACCACCCAGTCAATCCATATAAGGAAATTAACCCACTGATTAGATCACAACTCTTAAAATCTAATCATTGTATCTCGGCATGTTCTCACATTGTCTCATATACATGCTTTTGGGGACACCAGATATCCATCGTAACATTGTGTTCCTGGTCCTTAAAATTGTATACCCATCTCGTAATGCAAAATATATTTAGTCCACTTTCAAGAGTCCTTAAAGTCTGGACAGTTTCAGCACTTCCCAAAATTCCTAATCCAAAATCTCATCTGAGACCCAAAACAAAACTCTTGTAGTTCCTCATCCAATGTCTAGGGTCCATGTCATTGATACTGCCATTTACCGGTGACAAGTTCTGCTTTCTCAGGTGTTGAAGTACAACATCAGAGAAGTACGCCAAGGCAAGCATGTTAAGCAGATTTTATTTAAAGGTAATAATGCAGACTTCTCTCGAGAAGGACAAGGGGGCCTTGGCTGATGTTCTAGAATCCCAAGAAGTGAGCACGCCCTACATCTTTTATAGGTTAAGGTCTCTTGTTCTCCAGTTCTCTCCCCCCTTATCTCTCCTTCCTGCCTACGTGACTAGGCTGGGTTTTACAGGTGAGAAGCATAAAGTGAGAATCGATGGGGTAGAGGGAGGTCCAAAGTGATTCAGCCAGGTAAGGGCCCCGGGGCCATTACTTAGCAGCCCCCTGCCTATAGTTCCTGACAAGTGCAGGTAAATTTGGTAATCAGTGGGCTCTGGAGATCCTTGACATTCCATTCTCCCAAGGGCAGTCTCCAACTTCCAGAGGCAGATGGCTTTCATGACTTTCATGGCTTCCATTTCCTTGATTTCACCCGATCCCCTATTTATACACCAACTGCCTGTCCCCAATTCTGGCTTAATCATCATGATGTTTACTCCAAAATGCTTGTGTAGCTTCACCCCTGTGGCCTTGATGGCTGCAGGTCCCATGGCCTCTCTCAACTTGTTTCTGCTCAATCCCTGTAGCTTTCCTCAGCAGACATCCCGAGTTGCTGGCATCTCTTAATCTTAGGGTCTCCACAGAAGCTGCAGCTTCCTTTTCACATCTGCACATATCACTCTCTCTGAGGAAAACCCCTGGAACTGTGATCCTACTTCACTTTGCCTGACCTCCCAGTCTTTCCTTTGAAATCTCAGTGGAAGCTTCTAGGACCAATTAACTCCACCATCCTGCATTCCTGCAGAACGAGCTTCACATGGTCAATGTGAAGGTCTGCTGCCATTTTGAGTACCCAAGTCTTCTGGGTCCATGACTGCCAAGGTGGCAGAGCACAGGGTAACAACTTTGTTGGGTCCCCTTATGTAAGCAGGGTGTCTCCATTGTCTCTTTTCAAAGTAATTTTTACTTTTACACCCCTGAGCCTGTGATGGACATGGTCTTGTTAATGCCCAACGTCCCCTCAAGCCTTCATTCTTATTACTTCTGGGTCACAACCCTCATAATCACCAAAAGTTTGAGTATCAGGAAGCAAGAATCATGGGGCCCAACTTACTAATCTGCTCACCGTCCTGAAAAAGGATAATCACAAAGTCAATCTTTTGACCTTGCTAAGTTTTACCTGGAAGAATTTCATAGTCCACCAAACAGTCAATTACTTATATCATTAACAACCTTCAACTGAAACACACCCAAGTAAGGCAAATGATTAGCTATAGTCAATTATGTAATTTCTTTACCTTCCTTCTCTGTTACACTTTGAAGTCCCACTGCCATGACGCTAGAGGGGAGCTCTCAGAACCTCTCTTGTTTTTGAGTGTTGTTTTATTCACATATCATTCTTTGTCCATTCAAACGCTCTAAAAGTTATTTTGAACAATGTTTTTCTTTTAATGGTGGAAATGTCAATATACATATTCCTCCCAATTTTTTATTAGAATGAACATAAAGAAAAGTTCTTCTGTACACATCAACATGAAATAACTGACTACTTAAATAATAGCATAAGTAGAAACTTATAACATTAACATATATAAAATGATACCACCATCCAAAGGATGAAACATGAGCAAAGAGAATTATACTATTATAAGATTATTACCTTTTTGAAGTATGAGATGTGAGATATGGAGGATCAAAAGAAAGAGCCGGAGGAAAAACATCGATTGTAAAGGATGGAGAGTTAAGTATACATACACATTGATACTTTTTAACACTGAAACCATCACAAAATTATAGCATTGTATGTAAAAAGGCAGCAAAAAAATGAAATGGAAAATAATTGAATTAGCTTAAAAATTAACAGAAGAGAGGAGACAAGCAAAAGAAACCAAAAAAATGAAGAAGAAGAAACAAATAGGAAATGGTAGTGTATTATAATGATGTTAATTCAAAAACATGAAGCATTCAAATTAAAAGATAGACACTAACACAGAAAAGTATAAGCACACTATATGCAGTGATGTTGAACGAAACTTTAATAAATACACACTGTGAACATAGTATATCGCCAGTAAGAAGAATAAAAAGGCTATATGTTTTACACATAGGTTTAAAAAAATTTTTTTTGGTTATGTGATCTTGGAAAGATAATAGATGCTCACAACATTAATGGAATTACCTATATATTTAGTACAGCAAATAAAGTCTCTTCTGCCTCCCCTACAAATATTTCTCCTACTTTCTTAACCCCTAGAGTGCTCAATACTTCATACCAAGCTGCTTTGAGACCCACAACAATCTCAGTGTGTTCATTGAGTATGCTGGGAAAATCATCCAGGTGATTTGTTTCTATGGGAACTCACTGCAGAAGCCAGAGATCATGCCAGAGATCTGTGGTGATTCATCTATGGTTACTGATTACTAGTGAATTCATGACTGGGGCATTGCAGCACTTGGTAAGACCCCAGGAAAGATGAGCTTAAAGACTGCCACCAAAATTTTAAAAAATTCTGGCATTTCTCAGGTTACTGTCAACAACATTAAGCTTCCAGAAACTACTGCATGGAAATATAAAACTTATCACTCTATTTTGGGGAAAAAAAAGCAAGAAATAGAAAAAAAAGAAAATCTGAATGTACATATACAGTAGATTGAGGAAGACATCACTATACATTGAATATGAAGCAGATAATCATCAAAAGTAAAACCAAAGTCACAACTATCAAAGGAAACTATTGAAAACAAGAATTTATGCAAAAGTAGCATCTGAAAATTAATGGTTCTTTGGTAGTATCACGCACTACTGACAGCATATCTTGTTTTCTTAGTCTTTCCATAAATAAATGTATCTTCATTTGTTAATAATAACATTTTCCAGCTTCAGCACAATCCCTTATGGGATCTCTCCAGCTGGTGGAAAGTTATTGTATGTGTGGAAAAGAAAATATGGTATGTCTTATTTTTCTCTGGCTACAGAATTTGTGTCAGAAAATCATGGTTCTCACTATACCTATGTTGTACATTTAGATGTCATTTTTCTCTGAAGAGCATGCAATATTATCACAGTCATAGAGGCCAAAATTCAGTCACAAAGTTCCTACTAGTACCTGCTGTCTGCTAAGAATTATGCTTGAAATCAGTGGAGAACAAAGGGGAACATTATCTAGAGTTAGAAACACCAAGCATCCTTTTGTCAACTGATATCCAGTTCCACCTCCCTGGTATCCAGTTCCACCTCCCTGGGAGTGGAGGCAGGGGGTACTTTGTCTCTGCTATTAGGCGTAAAAGATTTAAAGGCATCTATCATTTCCAAATTCCGGTGTAGTGAAAGAGCTGAAAGGAAGCAGCATCCTATGGTTACGGAAAGGAAGTGAGGATGAACCTTGGAGAAGCATCTCCTGACATAGCAAATATGAGCAGGGTGCAGCCCTGGAAAATAATCCCATCACAGAAACAATCACGTACTGATATTGAAACAAAACTCAATAGAAAATAAAGAAGTCAAAGGAAGCTAGAAGCTCTAACTTCATGCTTGGAGCTTGGAGTGTTTCTCTCCATAAAGAACAATGTAGAAGAGTTGGAACTGAGAAATGCTAAATTATCAAAGTTTGCAATGAGATAGAAGCATTTTAAATTTTTACAGATGTTACTTGTTTTTAGTTCTTTTAAGGTTCATTAATACACATTTTTTTTTTTTTTTAATTTAGGGACTCCCCTGCTGTCTGAGAGAATACCATACTCTGAATAGAGTAATTTTAGTTTCTTTAAGATCAAATTGCTTTTGTCTTCAGAGCAATTACCCCACAACAATAAATGTCCACTGCTACAAAACCAATGAGTACCCCTCAAAGATGAGAATATAAACTGGGCTTGTTCAGATTATTTCATTAAGAGCCATCATTTGCTAAAACGTTCTATCCACAAAAATTACAGAAAATAAATTAAGATTAGTAAGAAATTCAGGCAAAAAATAATGTCAATATTTTCCTTTAGGTCTCATCATACAATGAGGAATGTCTATTCGAAGACATGCATGTGTTGACTCTGTTTGGAAAACAATATTTTATGAAATTATAGTCCATGGAGAGATGTCAGGAAAGTCTTGTCTGTTATGGAGTAAATGTTTTGAAAAACATACTAAATTAACCTTAAACTTGTGGAGTTAGTTAGCAATTTATGTGCCACAAGGGAGATGAGATATCCCCATTGGAAAGAAGTGACTATTTCTTCTGCAAAGAGCACTAACCACTTCAAAGGCAAGTGGAGTTCCTCTTTGAAAGTGATTCAGACCTCAGTGTATTTAAATATTTACAAAATATAAAAATGTCAATGAGAAGAAAGCAACTTTAACAAAACTGAACAGGTAAACTGCTCATATGTTGATATTCTATTTTTCAGCACTATTAATTTCAGGATCACAATTTAATAAATAATATCAAACATCTAAAATCATGAGTATATTTTGGTCTTAAAACGAATCCACTATTTGTTTGTCCCATACTTATTTTACTTTCTGAGTTAAAAATTTAAACTAATATGTTTTAAGAATCTGAAATATGTAAATTCCTAACTAATTTATGTTTTTAATGATTATAATGATGTTAAAATTTTTCATTTTAAAAATATGAAAACTAAAATCGAAGAATGTTGCATTGAATATTAAGTATGTTATGCAATGTTGATAAAGGAAATGTTGCCATTATAAATAAAATAATTCCTACACAAATCCATTTCCTTAGCGAATCTCAGTTTGGTAAGGAAAACATGAAGCAATTCTTTCATCCAAATTATAAATTCCTGCAGCTCATAAGCAACAATTTATTATATTTGAGCCATGTCCTATCATTGTTTATGTGATTACAATCATTAAGACCATAAACATGGCAGGAGCTGGAACACAATATATAAGTACATTTGCTAAACTTTCTATGTATTGTTTGATGTGGTTCATGGGAATATTTAATTTGGCCCTAAAAGAAAGAAAGGTAGCAGAATATTATAGGATTAAAAATGAGCAAAATTCCAGATGGGTTTTGGTTTTTAACAAAATCATCTATAGTTAACCAATAAATAAGAATGCAATTTTTCTCTTTGAAAATTCATGTTTATGCTTCTAGATTCTCACTGTGTTTGTAATTACCTCTCTTTGTAAAAAAATAACCAATTCTCATGTTAATTTCTACTTTCAACTTAATTCAAGATCACAGGTAGAGTAACATAGTAGAACAGAGTTTTGCCTATATTCTTCATAAAAATAAAAAGCATTCACAGAATGTCAAGGGCAGAGAAGATTTGTGAACATGTGAATGAGAACTCCAAGGACCAGTCAGTGAATATATTCGTAGGCCAGACTACGGTATGGGCAAGACTGATTGGAAGAGGTTTTAAGGAAGCTAATTAGCCTAATGGCTAATTGAGTTGGGATTCACAGTTTGCTCAAGGTTCTCATGATGTTTTCCTCCTCACAACAGTGTGTATGTAGAATACCTATCTGCTTCACAAACATTCCCAAGGACCAATGCACTACTTATTTTTCTCCCTAAGGTAAAGACAAGGGAGGAGTTATGATATCCACAGGTAATTTGAATTGTCTGCAGTGAGTTAAATGGTGAATACTAATTTCTACCTTCTAGATCTAAAAGCCTTTGATAATAAAGTGAAGTGATAATGAAAACATTTTTAGGAAACAATGTGAAAATAAGACAGGAAGAAGAAAATATTTCAAGCTGGCAAAAACACAGAAAATGTTCAAACGTCAATGTTAAGACAATGTTTTATTTTCAGGAGTATGAGAAAATAATCAGTTCAAAATATACAGCCAGTGATGCAGTGATGCGCATGGGAGGTTAAGGCAGAAGGATCATAAGTTCCATGTCAGCCTCAGCAACTTAGTGAGGCTGACTCAAAATATAAATTAGAAAGGACTTGGGATACAGCTCAGTGGTAGAGTGCATGGCATGCAACCAACTTAATAATGGTGTTATGGTTGGATATGTGGTATTCCCACAAGCTCCTGTGTTAATGGTGGGATATTAAGAGGTGAAATAATTGGATTGTGAGCGCTATAACATGATCAGGCCATGCCAGTTTGAATGAACTAAATGGGCGTTAACTCTAGGCAGGTGGGGCACGGCTGGAGGAGATGGGTCACTGGGGGAATGCCCTGGAAGGGTCCAACTTCCCTGTGACCCTTTCCCCCTCCCTCCCTGTGCTTGCTGGCTGCGGGAATGAATGAGCATTCTTCACCCAGGCCCTTCCACCATGATGTTTTGGCTCACTTTCAACCCAGAGCAATAGACTGTGCTCACCCTGGACTAAACCTCTAGAATCATGAATCAAAATTAACTTTTCCTCCCATAAGTTGTTATGTTGGGTATTTTGACCACAGTCACACAAACCTGACTAATGCAAATGGTAATAGAGATTTTGAAGAATTTTCATATGTTTCTTCCAAAGAACCAGCAAAATACATAAAAAATTACCTACTTAAAAAAAAAAAAAAAGAATGAGCTCTATACAGCAACTTATTTTTGAAATATCAAACCAGGGGTATGTAAGAGGAAAAAAAATAGAGTTGGAATCCAAAATTCTGTGAAAATCTGGGAAAATTTTGTGAACTTTTTGAATCTAATTTCTCAGATGTAATGAAAAGTAGGAGTATTAACAAGTTATTTTAAATCAGAAGGCAACAATTAACTTACTTGTATTAATACAATTCAGTAATAATAATATAATCTTAAAAAGATAATTGTGTTGGTCTTTGATGAAGTGACATTTGAGATAAATTTGGAATATTCACACAATGAGCCGCATGGTCAGAAGAAATAAAAGGAAACTACCCTTAAGTTTCCATTCTTAGGAGATAGAACTCAATATTGACAAAATGCAAATCAGCAGAGGAATTTAGCAGATGAAGTTAAAAAGATTTCCAGGCACCAAATTATACACCAGTTTGTAATCAATGAAAAGGAGTTTAAATATTATTTCAAGTACAAGGAGAATCCATGGAACTACATCTAAAAGAGATGTCTAATGATGGATTCACATCTTTTAAATATTCACCTGCTGTTCTGTGCAAAATTAAGTTCTGTGGGGTCAGGCTGCTAGGGCAATTCAAGAAGTAAGAAAGTAGATATAACTAAGGGCCAGGAATGAAACTGAGAAGAAGCAACATATTTGAAATTTTTAAGCACTGATTGGTATGTGCTAGCTAGCTCAGGTTTATATAGCTCTAGAGAACTTGAAATGCATCCCCAGAAGGAGTCACCTGCTACGAATTAAAGCCACCAAGTCCCCACTTCCCAAAGCTTTAGTGCTAGTACACCAGAAGCCATGACAGACTGACAGAGTTCATGTAGGTGTGGTAACAATAGATCACTGTCAATGTTCCTCTGGGGAGGGCGGAATTGTGGTGGAATGACAGATGAGGATCTTTCAGAGGAAACTCCAATGAAGAACTTCATCTGAATGGATCTGAAAGACAATAAAAAACAGAAAGCTTATTTAGTCAAATGCAGGAAGGAGGATTTTTTTAATGAGAATATTCTAAATTTTTATCAATTGATTCTTACTTCCTTACTTCCTATTCAAGAAAATAAGGTAGGATAAGCAGTTAATAGGGAGGGCAGGTGGTGTCCATGGAGTGAGGTAGATGTTACAGAAAATACTATTTACACAAATTGCAAAAAAACATGTGGTAGAATATAGGATCTTTAAGAGTTATTTGCATTTTTCCTCTTTAGAGTCATGCGAAATTAACTGTGAGAACAAAGAGATATGCACTCTTCTTGAGTCAGTTTATCTCAGATGACCCAGGCCATGGTCAGAAGAAGGAAAAGGTGGCTTTGCTTTTTTATTAAGGATTAGCTTTTGTAATGGAGGACATGTGAGTGGAAAGTTGTTGTAATGGGATAGAAATCTAGAAGTGCTTATAAAGAACATTGAATGTTGAATTCTATCTAACCTGGTAAAGTAATAATTGTGAATGTATTTGGGTAATACAAAACTATGTTGAATTAAATGAATTGTATGTCTTGAAGTTGTTGATTAATACCAATGAGACATAGTTATTACCATATGGGAGATGGTGATTAGAAAGATCCTCCTAAAGATTTCCTGATCTAATGACCTAGGTATATATTCAGACAAGGAGTGTGTACAGTCTCATAAGCGTGGGAGAAAATACAGAACCCGCTCCCTGTATGACAAATGATGGAAGAATGAAGTTCTATTGGAATATAATAGTGTGAGAGATTGAGATTATATGTGTGAATGGAAGGAAAATAAAATCGACAAAAAACAAAGACTTCCTAGATATATTTGAGACTAGGGGGATAAACAGTATTTGAAAAGAGAAAAATAATTTTTCTAAATATAGAAGTTGGACAAATTTCCTGGTTTAAAAATGAAAGCACGAGAAAGGGAGACTGGAGAAGAATTGTACAGTTTGACTGGAACACAAAACTAATGTGCATTATCTTTTCTGTTATTATAATTTAATCAAAACCTACGTCTCTATGGATCTTATTGTGTGCTCTTATCAGAAAGTCGATCTAAAATAAACAGCTCATATTTAAAAACATTTTATTAATCACATTACTTTTTATTTTTATTAGATGTGTTCATTACTCTTCATTTCACATCAAATTTCCCCGAAGAACAGGATGTAAGCTTCAGAATGAAACTAAGAAATTAGAAAGATCAAAACTCACATACTAAGCCAATTCACAATGAAGAAAATGCAGTCAAGAACTGTAAATCCACAGAAAGAAAATGTGAAAATCACAGAAACTAATCTCACTTCAGTAGTGGAATTTGTTCTCTTGGGATTTTCTGAGATTCCCAGATTGCACTGGTTTCTCTTTGGAACATTCTCAGTCATCTATCTGGTTATCCTGCTGGGGAATGGTATCATCATTCTAATCATGAGGGCAGAGTCCACTCTGCAGACCCCATGTACTTTTTTATCAGTAATTTTCTTTCCTGGAAATCCGTTATGTGTCTGTTACTCTTCCCAGAATGCTTGTGGATCTCTGGACCCAGAAGGGAAGTATTTCTATTTTGGCTTGTGCTGCACAAATGTGCTTTTTCCTCATACTGGGAGCCACAGAATGTTTCCTTCTGGCAGTGATGGCCTATGACCACTATGTAGCCATTTGTAACCCTCTGCACTACCCTCTAGTCATGAGCCATGAGGTCTGTGTCCGGCTGGGAGTTGGTTCCTGGGTCATTGGAATGCCTGTCCAGGTAGGGCAAACCTGCCAGATTTTCTCTCTGCCCTTCTGTGAATCCAACCAAATCAACCACTTCTTCTGTGACATTCCCAATGCTCAAACTGGCCTGCGGGGACATCTCTGTGAATGAGATGGTGGTCTATGTATTCGCTGTGCTATTTGTCACTGTTCCCTTTATGTTGATCCTTGGGTCCTACAGCAGAATTATCTCAACCATCCTGAAGCTGCCATCAAACCCTGGAAGGACCAAAGCCTTTTCCACTTGTTCTTCCCACCTGATTGTTGTATTTTTATTCTATGGGTCAGCCAGTATTTCCTATTTAAACACCAAATCCAATCAGTATGAAGGAACAGAAAAGATGTTGTCTCTTTTCTACACCATTTTGACCCCAATGTTCAATCCAGTGATATACAGTCTATGCAACAAAGATGTTACAGAGGCACTGAGAAAATTTCTTCCCAAATTGTTAGCATTGTGAGACAATTAATGTAGCAAATATTAATGCCTTATATTACTAACTTTGTAATACCTAATTTGAAACTAATTAAAATCTTTCCCTAATTTACAAATAAATAATGTAATTCCTCTTTAATGAACTTGTTTCCTCAGAATTATGACATTTGTGCTTACTAATCACCAATGCTATACTTTTAAAATAAAGTTTTTCTCCTCACTGTAAACTAGTAAATACAATCATGTGACTAGAGAAGATGATATAATATGTAGTATTTTCAAAGTTGATGGTTTTCCACACTGTACATTAACATCCATTACTAAAACAAAATATGATAGATTCTACAGATATTACTAAACAATTATCTCATACAAATAAGTGCATGTATAGATACAAAAAAGAATGACTAACACATAAGTTTATAATATAATGTTTATTGCAGTACTATTTTCTTAAATGTGGAAAAATTCATGGTTATATTGAGAAATGTTTTAATAAGTATGATACAAATATATGACATTTATGTAACAGTGCAATTAAGTGTTCATATCACCCATATATAGTAATGGCCCCAAAATTGTTGATTCTTGTACCCATGTCTTGTTCTTTTCTTTCATATGTGGACTCTGGTTTAGTCATGTGAGTTAGCTTTAGCCAATGTGACTAGCAAACAAATGGCACTTGAACATTAGTGCTTATTTTCTCTAACAATGGAAACATTTTCATTTCCACATCAAGAAGCCCAGACAAGACTGCAAGACAATGAGAAATCACATAAAAAGAGACTGCATCTAATATTTAAACTGAACACTGAAGGAACCTAACTTAAATAGACTTATAATGTGCTATTTTGAGTTTTACTATTTTCAAAATTATCTACTAGTTCTTTAAACTCTACATTATTAGCTCCCAACATTCATTCATCTTTTCCTATATTGAAATGCGTAATTTAGTTGGTTTTCTAGGGATCCCTACCAATAGCACATTGCTAATCCTTTATACCTGAAAATGTTTTCATCAAATAAAGCTCTGATAAATGTCTTTCTTGCTGAGGAAAGAGATTTATTCAGTCACTAAAAGTAAGGAAAAGGAGGAAATAATGCCGTTTTCAACAACATGGATGAAACTGAGATATTATGCTCAGTGAAAAAACCCAGAAGCAGAAAGACAGGATATTGCTTGACCTCACTTGGAATTAGAAATAGTCAAGTTCCTAGAAACAAAGTAGAATTGTAGGCATCAGTCGCTGGAGGAGGTGGAATGGGAACATGCTAATCCAGGGACGCAAAGTTTCACTTCTGCAGGATAACTATTTCTCAATTTCTGTCATATACCATGTTGGACTACAGTTATCAATAATGTATTGTAGGCTCAAAATCTTCTAGAGGGTTAGATCTTAAGTGTTTCCAACAACATGCAAGCATGCATACACACACACACACACACAAACACACACACACACACACTAGTATAATAGGCAACTGTATGGGGTGATGGTCATGGTTTTTTGGCTTGGTTGTGGTAAAGTTTCAAACTACATACTATATGAACAAATCAAGCTTCTATGCTTTAAATGTATGTAACTTTTCATTGCCAATCATCCTTCAAAAACTTGGAGAAAAATAAAAGCATGGATTTAAGAACAACCAGAAATAATGATATTGCTGCGCTAAGGTTTAATCACTGGCGTAAGTGAAAAACTGAGCAATAACAATTAAATCAGGAAATGGGATGATTACATATATATATTGTGAGTTTTGGAGGGTTTGTGACCTATGAAGAATGAAGTGGTACAGGAGAGATGAAACCCCAGTTGTAAGGAAGGAATTGTAGCTTGGACAAATTCTAGCTCTAGGTAAATTTATTGCAATATTAGTAAAAGTGTTGGCATAAAAGGCAAAGAAGAAATAAATACACATGGCAAGTTAATTAATAGGAAAGAAAAAGCCATGGATTTCGCAAAAAAACATGCTTTATTACAAGTTTTGTGAATATGTAATAGAAAGAGAAAAGAAAAAAGAGAGAGAGAGAAAAAAGAAAACATATACCCAGTAAATTGTATAATAAATATATTTCATTTACATGTGGCATAATTTATTTTTTTCTGATTTGAGGTGACTTTCATTAGAACCTTTCACAGTCCCAAATTTATACTATATGCAAATTTTCGTTAGTTAACTTTTCTACAGGAACATATGAGTAAATCACAGTCACATTGGTTAAAACTCAAGGTATGACTATCTGTTACTCAGAACTGAGAGATGGTATCACCTCCTGGCTAAGGAAAAACTGCTGAGGACAGAAGCCGGGAGGGTGCTTCTCCTGATGTGGTGAAGACAAGAGTGGAAACAGCGTGGAAAATGCCTCCTTCGTAAGAACAACAGTAGATTTGGAAACACAAATCTACACTTTTCTCTCCAAGGCCTCTCATTTTGTGTGAAATAACATTGTGATTTTTTAATTTTTATTTTTTTACTTTATAGTTATTGGAAATTGAACCCAGAGGTGCTTTACTACTGAACATATCTGCAGCCCTTTTATATATTTTCCTTTGAAACATGGCCTCTCTAAGTTGCTTAGGGCCTTGCTAAGTTGCTTAGACTAGACTTGAACTTGTGATCCTCCTGCCTCAGCCTCCCAAGTTGCCGGGATTACAGGTGTGAGCCACAATGCCAGACAAGAACACCATAATTTGAACAAAGTAATTTTAGTTTCTATGAGACAAAGTGCCTTTGTCTTCACAATGGTCAACCCTCAACCACAAAGGACTACTTCCACAAACACAGGACCCCTCAGGATGAGACGATGTGAGCCGAGCATGTTCAGATGATATCACCAAGAGGCACAATTTGATGAGACAGTGGTCTATATGTTTGCTTCTTTACTTATCACCATTCCCTTTATGTTGATCCTTGGGTCCTGCAGCAGAATGATCTCAACCGTCCTGAAACTGCCTTCAAGCACTGGAAGGACCAAAGCCTTTTCCACATGTTCTTCCCACCTGATAGTTGTAATTTTATTCTATGGATCAGTCACTGTCATTGTATTACATAATTGTAAACCCAAATCCAATCAGTATGACGGAACAGACAAACTGCTTTCTCTTTTCTACACCATTTTGACCCCAATGCTTAATCCAGTGATATGCAGTCTACCCAACAAAGATGTTTCAGAGGCACTGAGAAAATTCCTGCCCAAATTGATAGCAATTCCAGACACTTGAATATCAGAATCATTGTTTTATACATTTAATTTTTGCAAAGATTTAGCTGCTTTTTTTTTTTCAGTACCAGAGATGAAACCCAGGGATCCTTAACCACTCAACCACAGCCTCAGCCCTTTTTATTTATTCATTTTTTAAATTTTGAAACAGGGTCTCCTTAAGTTGCTTAGGGTCTCTAAGTGGCTAAGCT